>NC_081757.1:18472517-20977236 GCF_963082965.1 Carassius carassius | reverse complement strand
GGACTAAATCTAAAATATCTTAAACTGTGTTCCAAAGATCAATGGAGGTCTTACAGGTGTGGAACGACATGAGGGTGTCGTTGACATGAGGTAGACATGAGGTATTAGTAACATAATTATGATTTTTGGGTGAACGAACCCTTTAAGCATAACATAGGTAGTACATGATAGTGTGAAAAAATTAAAGACTTTTGTTTAGAAAAAAAAAATTCAGTATCAAATAAATACTTATACACTTTACATTCATCAAAGAATACTGAGAGAAAATTATTATGGTTTCTCAAAAAATAAATAAATAGATAGATAAATAAAGAAGCACAACCAATAATGGATGATAATAAAAGTGGAAAATTCAGCATTGCCATCACAGGAATTACTAAATATTCAAATATATTAATGTTAACAAACTGCATAGATCCACTGATCTATTATAGTGAACTTTATTTCACTGTATATAGTCAGATCAGTGCATAGATCTAATAAAATACTAAATTATTAACATGTCCATATATGAAAAGGATTTTGTTTACAACAATTTTTGTTAAATCAACAACAGAATAGTGATTTACTGACCCAAATGGGCTAAAAATTATTTTATTATTAGCCATATTATCATGTGAAAGATTAGTTTAAACGAAAGGTTTGACTGGACACAGTCTTTCATGTCAGCAGGAAAAAGATCCTGTCTGTAACAATATCAGACCTGCAGACATTTTAGAACAACTGATCCAAGGCTGTTAATTAGTTGCTCATTTATGTCAGTGATAAAATATTAATGCATCCTTGTTTTTTGTGTTATAATTTTTTATATATATTTTTTTTTATTGAAAGCTTTTTCATTTTACAGAACAAACAACCCCCCCCCATGCCAGCAGATCAAAAATAAAAAAGGAGAAACTAAATAATAAATAATACAATAAATCAGAGAAATAAAAATGTATATTCACATAAATACCTACACATACATATATACACACACATAAACATACAATATCATTATCCATACATATGTACATATACGGAAACATGTACACATTTATTTATATGCATACAAGCAGAAAACATACTTAAAGCACATTTTAAAACACCAGAAAGGTATGTAAATAATATAAAATTTCAGTACTAGTAATTACCCAATTATGAATTAGCTGCAATTAATACTTCCTTGTTAAACAAAAGTTACCATTTCTTTTGAACAAATCTCTTATACTAACCCCACATTTTTGAATGCTAATGTTTATAAAAATGCAGTGGGATGCCCTATTTTAAGTGATTTGTGGTGAAGTCCAATTTATTTTAAAATAAATTGTTTGCATTAAGTTGCATTGTTCAGGTGCTATATGTCCATTGTCTTTCTTATTTTTCCTTTTAGAAACTGGTAAAAGAAAAAGGAGCTGCTCAATAGCACAAAAACAGGAGTCTGCTCTAACAAATCAAATCACCATTGCTATAAATGCGGACAAAACTTCAAAACGTCAGTACACTTTAAAAAACATAAACTAGTTCATTCAGGAGAGAGGACTCATGCTTGCCCTGAATGTAGCAAGAGGTCCATTACGGCCTTTGAACTAAAAGTACATCTGCATATTTATTCAGGAGAAAAGCCCACTGCTCCAAATGTGGAAAGAGCTTTGCTCATTCAGGGTCTTTTTCTAATCACTGCAGACTTCATGAAAAACACCATCACTGCCCTAAGCGTTTTCAGCAACTTATAGATCTATGAATTCACCAAAGGATTCATACGGGAGAGAAGCCATACATGTGCTCACAACACTGGAAGGCTCTTACTATATCCGGAGCATTACAAGTTCACCTACTAACCCACACTGGGGAAAAACCTTACGAGTGCAAAGAGTGCAAGATGTTCTGCCAGGTTCTGCCAGTTTGATCGCACACAAGTGCATTCACATTTTAGAAAATCTTATCGATACACCGTATGCAACAAGATGTTCACCAGCAGCAGGAAACTAATAGAGCATCAGCCACCTCAATCAGAAGAACAACTGATTCGCTGCGGGGTTTGTAGTGAAGCTATCACTGCTTTCTGTCAACTTAAAGAACACCAGCAGTGTCACAAAAGAGAGAAGCACCATCACTGCACTGAGTGCGGAAAAACCTATATGCATTTGCATTTGTATTTGTACTCGGATGAGAGACCATACTCCTGCACTGAATGTGGAAAGTGCTACTGCCAGTCATTTGACCTGAAAATGCACCTGAACACTCACAGTGAAGCACGACCTCATCTTTGCTCTGAGTGTGGAAAGAGCTTCCGCAGGGCTGCAGAGCTTAGGATACATCTGAGAGTACATACGGGAGAAAAGCCTTATTCCTGCTCTGTCTGCGGCATGGGCTTCAAACAGACGTCACAGCTCAGAGTGCATGAACGCACTCACACAGAAGAGAGGCCATTCCCCTGCCTGGACTAAAGGAAGACCTTCAAAGACAACAGAAGCCTGCTTACACACCAGAGAGTGGACCATAAATAAAGAAAGTCTTCTATTAATATGATATATATATTTGGATCATACAGTATACTAATGAGTGTTGCAGCAGTGTAGTTTTGAGTTTTAACACAGTACTATATGCTCTATGCTACCCTGTTACCTGTAAGACCTTATTGGGTAAATGCAGATTACTAATGATTCTTACACTTTACACTTAAAGATGCGTTTGGGACTATGTTCAGGAATATCATATATCTTATTATTAATACACCTAGGGTTAATCAGCAAGAAATTAGCTGTTTGACTTTTTTTGAGAAATTCTTTTGGACCAGATTTTCAGGGATTTTCAGGGTTTTTTATGGAGATGTAACTAATTTGTACCGTTTATGAAAACAGTGAAGTATTTAAATAGAATATAAATTAATAATTAGCATTTATCTGATATATCATTTATTTCCGTATTGTATTACAATCATTAAATCATGCTGAAATGTTTTGGTACAAAGTAAAGACTTTATTTTACACTTTTATACACTGTTAATTATTATTTTTTAACATTATAGAACTTTTTTTTGTCTAGAACAGGCACGGAAGCCAATTTAACAATTTGACAGAGAACGGACAAAGACTAAGAGAGAACTGAGGACTTATAAGCATGTACCAAACAAAGGGAACTAATGAGATGATTAACAGACAACCGGTGAACAATGACATAATCAGCCAACTCAGGAAAACTAGGTCACAAATGAAGAGAACAGAAAACAAGGCATACATGTAACAGTTCGCTCCCTCCCGGAGTTTCTCTGCGCCGTATACTATTACACAGTTACTTTTTTTTAAAAAGCGAAAGATACTTTTTTTATTTATGTATTTTTTATATAACATTTTATATAACATATGGATACATTTTAGCTTTTTCTATTTCACATTTATAAATATAATTTGCTATGAAATAAAAACAGAATCCATTTTAACTGATGTGTGCCATCAAGAAAATGCTGCTTACCGTCATTAATTCTTTCATGATATTTAGTTGTGTACTAGGCATAAATAACCACATAAAATTAAGCAACAACATCTTTGCATATGTTAAAATGCAAGACATTTGGGGTTCCTTGAAGCAATAAAGAACTGTTATTTTTAAGTGTGTATGACAAAATAGCATTGAAAATGATGAGCCTGGCTATGCTAGTTTAGTGGATGTCACCTGAAGAAGAGCCGTTGTTCAAGATCAACCAAAAGAGGGCAGTATGTTCATTTAAATGCATTACTCATTTAAACGTTTTAGGATTATGTTGCACAGCCTACCTCAAAGTACAGTGTTACATGTGTTACCCAGCTCTTTTTACATTATTTAAATATCTGCTCAAAAAGGGATTTTTATAGGTCTGCACCATCAGATCTAAAATTAACAAACATTAACACATTAAATAAACATGCAATCATACATAAAACACATATTTATTAGGTTTCATCAATGAGACTAGCAAATGCCTGACATGTGAATATATTATCTACAAAATGTTTACTGTAGACATCCACCATTACACCATGGGGGTGTTAACCTTGATCTGAAAATGGGAAAGATGGCAGGGATGTCATGAAGTAGAGAATACATCTGTAGAAATGATTCAGAGGACAGCTTCTTCACTGAAAGCATCCAAGTGAAAAGCGAATGTCTTGTTGAACTGTGTATGACATACTTCTTTTTATAGGTGATAAAATGAGAGTATATATCATGGTAGTGCACTTACACAATCCTGACTCTGATTCTCACACACTGCAGTCAGACAATGTCTTCTGCTTAATATGTAAATCTTTTAAAATAATGTCAATCAGGAGACAAAAACACTGAAATGTATTCAGTGTCAAGTATTCAGAATTGAAAAGGGAATTACATTTTTCAGGTTTGGAAAATACTGGCTCCGAAAGATATTGCTTGGGACCTCATTGAGAGCAGTTTTGACATTAAAGAGTCCATTACTTTTCATGCAAGTAAATGAGAATGTGACCATTAGTGTTAGTGCTTGTATGTTTGCCGATTTATGCATTAATGTTTGTCATTTTATCCAAATGCAGTTTAACACATTAGCCCATTTAACATAAATCAGTGGTTTATGAAACATAAGTAAATCTGTTTAGGAATCCTCTGCAAGACATCAATGAAACACAGAGGACTTTCTATTTACAAGAACAAACAACTGAAATGACTTTTGTAACAGTGTCCTCCTGGATGTCCATCATGTTTGTACTCTTTAAAAAGAAAGGATACTGCATAATTTGCTTGTTTGTTTTTGCAATAATTCATCTCCCTTTTGCACTGCAAATCTCTTTTCAAAACAAAAGAAAAGCAATTATATGTCCATGTTTTGCACAAAGGCTTAAAGGGTTCATCATTATTTCTTCAGTCAGTCAGTCAAATCTGTCAATCATCTATTTGTACCATAATTTATATCATTTTGGACATTAACTAAATTTCTTATACTATTACAATCTTTTTGGTAAATGATTTGTCAATAGCGGCTGCAGGCAATGATAGCTGGTTGCCATTTCTGCAATGATTGTCCTAAAAAGAGCAACAAATGTACAATTGATTGTACCATTCTTATCTACTATACACAACTGTTTGTTAACAGGGCATAGAAATCAAAACCATTCTGGCCCTATGCTGCCTTGTATGCTCCGCTAAGAATAGCACAGGTACATTTAATGGAGAAATCCCATTATACTTCTATCCTCAAGGAATATAACAACCTAGCAGATAAAACCATTTTCCAAAAGTGTTTGTAATTGTTTCTTAATCTCATAGGATTTTAGCTCTTAGAGAACTTAAAAGGGAATTAATCCAATTAAACATGTTCCCTTAATTATATCAATAATTATATCATGAATATTAAACAGAAAAAAAAACATACATGCCTGTACCAGACACTCTATGGGCATTACTAAATTGCCACTTTAATTGATCTGACTCCTGAAGAGCTGTACAAAGAAAGATAATGATTAGTTATTTCAATTTTTAATGACATTGTAATGAATACTGGGTAGCCTTAGTTAAACAGGTATCTTAATTAGATATTATAATAAACCAACAAGACAAAAGTTAATTGGGCTGGGCACCATGTAAGCCTTCGGCTCAAACACAACACAATATTTCTTTATTTAGAAAATCTGAGAGAAAATCAGTAGACAGCTGTCCAAAACAACTAGTATGACATAAGATGTACATGATCTTGTGCTGTATGGTATCAGTCACAGGGAAGGAGCATTTGCATGTTGAGGTACGTCATTCAACCTAAGAACACGTGGAGAGAGTAAGAAAAGTGAAAAAAATCATACTGTATGTTATCAATGTCATTCATCAGTTTTCATTAACAAGTACAAGATTATACAGTTGCCTTAAAATTGAAATGAAAAAAGAAATATATAAACTGTCATTTAGTAACAATGTGCAATCAGTCTGGAAAAGCTGCTACTATAAGCATTTTATTAATGAAGTATGGGAAACGCAGCCCATATGTTGGATTAGGAATGCTTCACTGAACCTAGCTTCATCATTATGCTAATCAGCATGAGACTATTTTTATTTATAGGTATCTGATTCCATTAATCCACTATCAGAGACTACATAAGGCAGTACAAAACATTGTGAACCACTGAAAAATCAAACAAGATACAGGGAAGTTGAAAGCTGAGAGGCTCATCATTTCCTCATCACCTTGTGCGTCATTGTGATCCTTCACTTTTTTCTCCAGCCACTTCTCTGCATGACAGCACATCTCTAGTGGGGATACTAGCCCCCCATGCATTGACAATAAACTATTTTGCTAAAACATTGTTAAATAGTGTTCCTGTAGCTCGATTGGGAGCATTGCACTATCAAGCGCAAGGTTGAGGGTTCGATTCCCTGGGAACACATGATAGGTAATAAATTGATAGTCTGAATGCACTGTAAGTTGCTTTGGATAAAAGCGTCTGCTAAATGCATAAATTTAATTTAATTTTTTATTTAAATAGTCATGTGAACTGCATGAATGGTCTCTGTATGTACTCGGAAATCTAAAAACGTTCTGCTGTGTTCACACATTGCCTGATGTATTTGGTGCTGAATACTATCATCCATATTTCTCCATGAAGGAGAGGAGGAGCAATCATACCTGACAGACACTAAATTACTCGACTGAATGACATGCTGTAAAAATGGACTCTAAAAAAAATTCAATCTAGGTTGAAGTGGTGGATGGTGCTTAAGAGGAGTAAAGCTAAATAATGAACAGGCCAAAATACACAGTTCAGTCAAAACCCATCATCAGATCTTGTTCAGTAAATGTCATGGTTTTTCTGAGGAACAACACGCAAGTAGTGCAAAAAAGGAGGGATTTCAGCTTTTTCCGTATTTAAAAACATACAGGGATGGGCTTAAAAGTGATCCAAAAGGTATGAAACCTTTTTGAAAGGTTTGAAAGGTATGAAACCAACATTAATACAAACATTACATTTCTAAAAACAACTGAAAGTTTTCCCCCTTTTATCATTATGACCTACATACAGCAATGTGGCATAGAGCTCATAGGCCATATACAGAAGTAGAGTTACAGTTACAGCTTCTGCCATGACAAAGAGCACATATCGGTCCGGGCCATACCAAATTACAACAGGAAGAGAAATATTAAAAGACAACTTTTAGTAATCCAAAACTATCTTAATGATAGACTAAATGTGTAGATAAACATACAAACATAACCATAATTGAAGTAATACACAAACAAACACTTAAGTACAAACTATTTAAAAAAGAAGAAGGGGCCCTCCTTTCTGACTGAAATGGTATAATCCAATTTCCCTCCAGAGTGGTGAAGCTAAAGAGCCACCGCTGTTAGCCTCTCAATGTGGAAATGCTGCAGTCATTCCCTCAAGACCAGAGCTGCAGTGAACAGCTTCATTGTTTCTTTCTGTTTTGAATACATCATGTTTAAAGCTGCTTTATCCTGTGTTTATTTGAAAATGAAATAATGACATAAATTAAGCATAAAACAATTAAAGCATGTAAAACAGATGGCAGGATCAGTGTGACGCCATGCTTGGTGTCCTAATTCATTATGTGTGAAAAAAAACATAATTATTTGAAGAAAAAAAAGTTTTTCAGTGACCATGTAACAACAGAATATGCATACCATGCAAAACTTGCTTTGAAAGATGAAGGTTAAAGAAAGTCAAGATGTGGGTAGAAAACACCAAGTGAGAGAACTGTAAAAGAAGTAGGTCCTATAGCAAGAAGTAATGGTGAGGACAGAAGAAAGAATGAAGGAAGACAGAAAAAGGAAATATTGCAGAAAAAAAAAGAAAGAAAGAAAATCGCTTTACAGAGAGGGCGAAAAGCGCATTGAGTTGGCCTAAATTCAAGAAAGTGTTTCAAGAAAAGAAACTCATATTTTTATTTGGCAGTGATGAATTCAATTCTGTTTTCTTTTTTTTTCAATCAAAGAATCCTGATCCTTTTCACATGAAGGGTGGAAGTAAAGTTCTCACAACCAGATCTTGACTTTTATTTCGCATATATATATATATATATATATATATATATATATATATATATATATATATATATATATATATATATATATATATATAGATAGATAGATAGATAGATAGATAGATAGATAGATAGATAGATAGATAGATAGATCAAATTAATGCAGCCTTGGTGAGCATGAAAGACTTTTTTAAAATTTTGTATCTGGTAGCAACAGATTGACAGGTAAATTGTCATTCTTTTCTTGTCTCGGAGACAAAAGATTTTGCAAGTAAATGCTACAAATGCCAAGAGTGTCTACAAATGCTTACTCATTTTCAATTAACTTGCCAACACCATCTATGAATATGTAAATAAGACTGGTTGATTAATCCCTGAGCTCAACTGCACTAATTAGCCTATAGTCCCTGAATCCAACTGTAGAGTATTTAACTGAAGGAAAGACAGTCCAGATGTGGAGAGGAAAAACCAAACACAGTACAGTAATTAAAAAAATATCATCTGTCATGAAAGCATCATAGGTTAATTATCCTTGCAGCGCTGCCCGATGCCTCACATGTGGCTGTTGACAGAGAGGTTTTAAAGATGCTCACAAAGCGACAAGGGTCCTATGAAGTTAATCAAGGGACTACAACTTTCATTTACACTTCTAATTACCAAATATGTTAATGAGCAAGTTTAATTTGTCCTCTTGCTGCAATTTAGATTATTTATTTCATGCAATACAACAAATATAAAGTATTTGAATATTTAAAGAGGCATATTATTGTCAAAACAAGGTTGAAATGTTATGACAGTTAGAACTGAATTTGTAACTGAATTCATTAAGTGTAAACTTAATTTGCTTTTGTGGTCTCTGATTGCCAGTGACCCCTGATGCTTTGGGCAATAATTGCAGGGATGGTAAGAAGGAGAAAGGATGAAGGCATAGTCATAAGCGGAGGTCAATTTCCACTGTAATAAAGCCACATGACTCAGAGGAACTGACTGCAGCACAATGAACTGAGAGCAAGTGTTCTGAGAGACCGGGTGTGAAAAAGACCCTGTATAGCTTTTGCACACAACAAACTCTCATCGTCAAAAAGCTGCTTCATTTATTTCACATTTTGAGTGTTATACAGTGTGTTGTCATGAGGACAGAACTTAAGGGTGAGAGTGTATATATACTAGTGTGTGTGAAATTCACAGACACACTGATATTAGGCACTGAACAAAGGGAAATAACAGTGTTGTTTATTTAAAATTCATTATTTTTGATTATTGTTTCTGGTTTAAAGCCAGTTCATCTAAAAGCACACAACACTTCCTATAGAAAAAAAATTAAAGAACCAATTTTGATTAAATATATTTTTTAAATAGAATTTTGGCTCAACATCAGAGTGTTGAGATGTTGAAATAATTTAGTGGAGTACATTTTACAAGAACATATTAAAATAAAATGTGTAAAAAATGTGTAAAATAAATTAAACACATTTAACAACGTGTTTTCTATTTTTATCTTAGGTGATAATTCTACTTATATATCATAGCTAATTTAGCACCTCATGGTTTTAAAAAACTGGTAAAAAGTCCCCAGAAATATTAAATTGACCTACAAGCAACATTTTGGTTAATGTCTAGAATATATGATTACTTTATAATAAACAATATTACATCAAAATGTAATATATTAAAAACCATAAATATAATTTGAGAAAAATAAATAAATAAATAAATTCAGTGTACTCCAGAAAGAAGGTTTCTTTTCAAAACCACTTGCCCTCACAGCCCTCTCCAATACTTTCTCAATTGATTAAATAAAGTTCATGGCTCAAGAGATCAGTAAAACATAAGATTTGTGTCTTACTTTCATTTGATTTACTAAATGTTATAGCTTTTTTTTTTAATTATTATTTTCTAAGCACATATTCAGTCAGCAACTGCTCGCTGCTGCTTCAAGGCAGGTCTCTCACAGTGAGGTCAAAGTTCACACAGTTGGAAATCTTATTTTAAGAAGTATCTGTTCATGACAGATGGACAGAGAGCACAGAGTGTGCCCTTGTCTGATTGCCACGGAGCCAGTCAGATTTCAAAGACCAACACCATATCTGAAGCATTGACACAGAACACCACCTGCCTGAGTTTCTTTGTATTCTGCTCTCCACCGCTTCTGTCTGCACTCCGTGTCCCTCAAGACAGTCCAACATGCTCAAGTGTAGCTCATTCACATAATGTTCCAGCTCTCTCGAATACTTGATACTGAATTTCAGCAGATCAGAAATAAATATTCATCAAGGCCAATTCATTATTATTGCCCAATTTTATATTAAAGTTGGATATTTTGTACATCATACCTATCTGTGCACTCACATAAAGCAAACCTCTGCATGATTATTTATATTGTTGAAAAATGTCAACTATATTATCACACAGCTCTCTAAAGTTGGGCATATAAGTGTATCCAACTTTATCTGCATGCATACTTATAGAGTACATGTAAATCAATATATACTACACACAAATCTCAGCTGCTTGAATGTTTGTGTTGTCATAAAATGTAAACTATATTATCACATTTTATTTTCACAGTTTTCTGCTAAATAAAGTATTATGAATGTTAACGTCATTTTCTACAACTGTATTGTGAAAATCGCTATATGGATAAATGTGACTTGGTTTGATCTAATGCAATGTTATTAGTTTACTCACCTGAGTAATTAAAACCGGAGCTATCTCTCATAGGACACCATGGTCTCGCTCTCATTTTGTACAAATGCAAATGGGCCATCTTGCATTTCAGTGAAATTATTATTAATTTATTAATTATTTGTTGCATAGCTGTGTAATTGGCTAAATTTACAATCAGTTGGTCATTATTGCTAAACCAAATGAAACAAGACCCCTGTTGTTGTTTTGATTGTTTTGAAAATGAGATGCTTGAAACTGTAGCATGTGTCTGTAGAACTGATGTGCTGATGAATCAAAAAGATGGCTGAATGGGTCCTTTCTGTTTGATATTCCACTAAGTGTATTTTTCACACCAGTCTGCATAATGACAAAAATTCTACATTAAAAAAGGTCATCAGAACTCTCACAGTAGAACAGAATGTAAATGTTTTTGTTGTTGTTGGCTTAAATAGCTGCAAAATGACACTGTTCTTTCTTACCTATTTATTCATTAAACACTGTAAGGTTGAGCTCAGCTTGAATCTATAGCTACATGACCTTGGGGAAGCACAAGTCTAATTTTTCAAACTTTAGAGGACATTGCCCCAAGCATGTCCACTGGGACGGCTGAAGACCACCTGGGAAATGCCTTATTCCTGAAATTTAAACTAAGTCCTCTAATGGATCATTAACTTTCAATTATCACCAGTCATTTTAGCAGTAATTATCAGCCAAATTATATTAGATGTGGTTCACCTCTAATTAGTTTGTAACCGATCATGCTTTTCTTTCTTTCTTTCTTTCTTTCTCTTTTGGGTTTCCTGCTCAGTGGTATACCTTAAGGGTGAGATAAAGACACAGTCCATTACATTAATTACCATCTGAAACAATGATTCTTTAATTTTTGAGTGTGTACTGTTTTACAAAACAGAGGCGAATAATATTATTAAAAAAAAAAACATTGAAATGAAATTGTAGATAAATCTGCTTTTCCAACCCATGGAATCTAAACATACTGCTTATGCGTCACTAAAAAAGCTGGTTTCCATGGAGAAGAGTTTTCTTTGAACTGCTTACTGTAGTCCACTGTCATTCTCCAGAGACTTTTGAGCCTTAAACAAAACAGCCCTCGCCAAGCTCTTAATGTAAATTCAAGCTTAACCTTTCCGCGCTGAAGAGACTGTGGGATTAAATTCCTTTTTTGTTCCTTGAACAATGTTTATACATTTACAATTTTTTAATGGTGTTGGCTCAATTCTCAATTTTTTCATTAAAACAATCCTTATGTTTCTGAACAATGAGTTTCTCGTTCACGCTGATTATCACTCAATTGTCACAATCTTCACAATTTCTAAACCATTCTTTAATTTGAACCATTACATGCAAAATAAATCACAATATTACCATTAAACCTGTCAAATTTTGAACTTTGGCTTGTCTGGATATCATTTTGTGGCATTTTCTGTTCACTATACTGTGTATGACTTTACATGTAAAAAATGTATAAAAATGGAGATGCAAATGTTAATTTTATGTTTACATGTAACATTGCTATAAAAAAATAAATAGTTACACTTCATTTTAAGTTGTCCTTGTTATAGTATAATCATACATTTAAGTGATAAATAATTAACTACATGTACTTAATAGGTCACATATTTAGAGTTAGGATTAGGGTTCGGCTTAAGGTTACTTGCATGTAATTATGCATAATTATTTGTCATTATAATAGTAAGTAAATGTAACGTGTAACAAGGATACATTCATATTCTTTCTGTGTAATACAGTATTGACCATTCCCAGTATACTTTAACTATGCTGCATCTAAAAATCTTAGTGTGATAGCATTCAGCTATGTACTAAGTGGTGAAAAACATGGTTGAAAAAAACAGATATAGTCGGACTAGTTTGTTGTGTTTGGAGGGTTCACTCGTCGACTCTTGTTGGGCTCACTTCGGCGAATCGGCGTCGGGGCCATCGGCAATACTCTGATTGGATGTTCAGTTTAGCGAACAAGTGAGTGCCCAAAAATTAAAGCGAAAGTGATGAAAACAAGCACGTAAATGATGAAGGCGGTACAGACAGAAGGCTGTTTAAATGTTACCTGATCTTTCCCAATCTAATACGTGAACGTTTTCATAACAACATGAGCCGCTAAAAATGATTACATTTTATAAAAATTCAAATTGTGTTTATCTCATATATCTTTGCTTTGGTTTCTCCTTCTGAATGATGAATAGGTCTTCTATATACTATTGATAGCTGCTGATATAGACAGTTAATTCCTCTCACGCATGTGCAGAATGCATGTGTTACGCAACCGTGGGCTGCAGTCTGTGCCGTGTTCTCACCTGCTTCGCATTGCTCAATATCTAATTACCCTCCTCCATCCCCAACTCCTCTTCTTGTCAGTCAGGATTCAGCCTTCTGATTCTCCTTGAATCAGACTAATTTCAAAATGTTATATTAAATTATTGAACCTAATGATATCTGCAATACATTTATGTTGGTTCTGTTCTGTTACACTGGGGGGTTATTGCTGCTCTCATCCATGCTAGACTGCAGAACTGCAGAAGATTTGCCCAGAACAGAAACATACACCAATCCAATTTGTATGCTGCTGCTAATTGTCAGTCATCTTTGACGATAGTGGTCCTGACAGAAATAAACATTATGATCAGTAGATTTACATTTCATGATGGCATTGGACAAATTGTTAAACCATTTTGACTGAGTTACTATTGTTTGGGTTGAGTTGTGATGTCCCATAAAATAGTTGTGAAAACAGCACTTTCAATTTAGAGAATGTTACCCTTTCAAAACATGAGCTAAAGTGACTGAGAAAAACTATAAATGTAACACAACAAGTCTGTTCTATTACAAACCTTTATATTGCAGTCTTATAGATAATTACCTTTTATTCTTAAAAAAAGAATTTAATTGGTTTAAATATGTCAAAGACATATACCCTAATAGTTTTACCATTTTAGTGTACAGGTGTTTTCCCACATTCTGAGGCTGATTGAGGTAACTGACTGGACTATTGCCTATTGTGGATTTGACCTAGCAAATAAATATTTAAAGTGATTACTGTTTAGATGTCTATTTAAAGTGTTTATTCGGGCTACAATATGGAAAAAGATCTACAGAAAAAATGTGTCAGCAGTTGATAAAATGTACACAGAAAAAAATAAAAATAAAATAAAAAACCTTTGACCTGTACAAATTAATTAAATTCATGCAATATATTTCTTTTCCAGTTAAGGAGAATTCCTAAATGCAGTTAGCACCCTGCTTTTATTAGTTCACTCTCAATTTCGTCCTTTAGCTGTTGCCAAGGACACTATAACTTTACAAGATATACAAAAGCTGAAAACACACCAATCAATTATAAAAGACTGATCTAGCTAGATGAAAATACAAATGTATAAGTATTCTGACTTTGGTTCAGGTTTCTACTGAAATGTTTTATAAATGTTTTTTCTCAATACAAACAGTTACAAACCATTTTCAGGGGTCTTAGGCCTAGACCTCTCGGCCAGTGTTGTAACAGTGAAGAAGCAGGTCATCGTGTGGGCAGAGATGGGTAGTAACCATAGACTGTAAAAAATATGGACAAAGCGTCTGTGACGTCACTCATAGACTTTCTGAAGAACGGGTTTGAAGCCGTTTATGGGGGGTATGGGCAGCGCCATCTTGGAAAATCTTGGGAAATCCTAACCCCGCCCACCTTCTGACGCAGCGAGCTCCACTCAGCTCGCTCTGCAAATTCGGTTATCTCTGTGTATATTTTAGGCAACGAAATATGTTATAAAACACCATACTAACTATTTTCGTTTTCATTAAAAGAAATCTTAAACATTATAGCCACACAAATGTGGTTCAGGCAACGCATATTGATTATATTCAACTACACATAACGTTTGCCTATTTATGAAAAAACAAAATATAAAACACAAACCCGCCTCTTTTCATTTTAAATATAATATAAAAATATTAAACATTTTATGGTCCAGGCAATATGTGCATTTGTACTAAACAACAGATTTTGCAGTAAACAACATTACAGATCATCTTCGTTGTATTAAAATTTTAAATGACAAAACTCAACCCAGTCTCTTTTTGTTAAATTTCAGTTTTATCAATATTAGCCATTATAAAAGTATAAGTAAAAGGTATAAGAAGCTATACAAATAAAGCAAACAATTCAGTTAAACACACAAAGTCAGCGCTCTAGTCTAACCATACATCGGTAAAGTTAAATAGCTTATAAAGTTATGAAACTTCCCCTCAGCCAAAACGATTGCCCAGGGAAAAAATTATAGATTTACGAGACCAAAAATCGCCCATTAGATATACACAAGATGAATTATATCTCATGTTTAACCACTACAGAGACGCCAGAGTCCGCGGCATTGGCGGCAAACTTTAGAAGGTCTAGCCGAGGAAAGACTGCTTCAGGCGGGGTACATGAACGCCGAGCGCCCGGTCATCGCTGGATCAACTGGATAAAATTTTCATAAATCTTTAAATAAACCACAGATTTGAGCTTTAAACAACTACATTCTCGCCTGAAAACCTATTAAAACTACATTTCATGATACAGAAACAGTAGTATTATATGTCAACTGTATTAAAAAATGGCGCTTCTTGTTGTCACTCTCCGTGGCGCTGCCTTGTCAGCTGTCAATCAAGCTGTCACTCAAAGTTAATCACACCCTTATTGTCATATATTTTATATCTAAATACGATTTTAACTAACGAGTTAGAAAAAAAATCACCCCCCCCCCCTCACAGTTGTCAGGCACTCGGAAGCTATCGAAAAATACAATAAAAGTCCATGGGACCAACTTGTAAAAACATGAATTTATGCTGTGAAAACGTACATTTTAACATGGGGGCTATGGACATTTGCTCCCTTTTGGGACCTTACCCTGGCGGATTTTCGATGTATTGCAGTTTTTCGCACTTCCGGGTAGGCTTCATTTTTCAGATCAGAATGTTGCCACTTGGTAGTAATGAGTTACATTTACTTGGGTAACTAATACTTCTTTGAGTATATTTAAAGATGGGTACTTTTACTCTTACTTGAGTAAATTTTTCGGAAAAAACTGCACTTTTACTTCGTTACTGTGGGCAATGCTCCTCCTGTTACTTTATCTTTATGCAATAAATGTTATAAATGCTTCAGTTTATTCCAAACGCACTGTCTACTTTTCTCTGGGCAATGAGCGATGCTCATTCGCGAATGATTCATTCTTTTGAGTCAACTCTGTTCAAAGGCTTGATCAAACCAGTTGGCAAACGAGTGAATTGGTTCATGAATCAGTTTGAATGATTCGTTCAGTTCCCTACCGCATGCGCTGAGCGTCTGAAGTGGTTCACTCAGAGTTGTAACGTTTAACATGGCTATGGAACTGCATTGATTTGAAAGCAAATCTGCAAAGGCTATTTGCTAGCGATGAAGATCTTTATTAGTTGAACACCGCGTGTGCTGTCTACTTTTTAACAGGTAATAACTTGGGCTACATTCCATTACAGTACATGATACCTGTGACATTAGTTTGTTGTACGTGTGACTTATAACTGAAGGGAACCAAGTTGAATGCAGCTTCCAAAAGATAAAAAATTGACGATTAATATTTTATTAATATTAATACAATCACACCGGCGTGAGAACGTTCAGCAAGTCATATCATCAGCTGCTAAATTCAGATCTGTGATCGCTTGCTGGCACTGAGCCAGAGATAGATGCGTTTTTACAGCACTGCGCATTATAACCAATCACACACGATTCTGTTGAGCTTATGAATGCAATGACCAATCAGAGGTGTTCAGATGAGTCATCGCTAAAATTCCGGTTCATCCTTCACTCGCTCGCTGACTGAATACCTCTTTCTGGCAAATTCTTTCGTCAGAAACCACAAAGTGCAGATGTGTGTGTACGAATATTTAATTAAGATATTGATTTCACAGTGTTAAGAGTTTCAGTGACTTTAATGGGAGTTTTTGAGAGTGACTGAACTCTAGACTGTCATTGAAAATGATTTTTGATAATGTAAATGTTATTTGCTCTCTTTATGAACAACGAAATATTAATAGCAATTTTTATATCACATTGACTTTCAATGTTAAATTCACATTTAATATAAAGTCAGTCATATTAAAAATATGTTTATGGCATGACACCTATATCTGTTACTTAAGTAAACAGACAGGTGTTCTGTAACTTAACGGTCATGTGAGGAGTTTTCTCTCTTCTCTGTGTCAGAGGTTATTTTATGGAGATAAATCAGTAGCTAAACTCGAGAGGTTGAAGATCTGAATGTGAGAACTTGTCATATTAATATTTGTATTTGTAAGTTAAAATTTACACTCACAGCTCTGATGTGAAAAGCTGAATCTTTCAATTTGCACACACAGACAATGATCAAAACACCCGTGTTTTGAATTGGAAGTTGTAGATTAATAGTTACAAATGTGTAGAATGACATTCACACAAAGAAAATGACATACACACATGTTTACGACATATTTACTTTTGCACTTTACTTCAGTTTCGCTGCACAACGTCAAGTCGGCACTTACAACCTCTCAGATCTGGAAGTACAAGTTCAAATCCTAGCGCTCTGACTTTTGCTACTCTTTTTGTGGTATTCTGTTGCAAAACTCACTTGTGCACTTGTATATGCAGATGTGAGAGAGCAGAGCTGGGGGCGGGGCTTTGGTGCGAATGAGAACATTTTATTGGTCGATGCCCGACCAATGAACAACGCCAATTGTTTTCACTGAATATCCTCAGCCTTGACAGGATTTTAAGACACTGCATTCATATTGCCATTCAGGTATTATCTAGTAGACAAATGCAACATATTGCAACATAATGCAACATATTTTATATGTATATCCCATGCATATTGCAGAGTAAACTCGCTGTACTTTGCTTTGCTTTGATCTCACCGGCACGCGGTCACGTGGTTCATGGAGCTATCAATAGTACTAAACTAAACGTTTTGTCAATATGCTTGAAATGTATTAATTGGGACAGACAGTAGTTATATAGTCATTATATTTGCAGCGATTTCTAGTAATTTGTAACACTTATAGTGCATTGATTATGCATGGATAACTACGTTGACTTGCGTTACAATAGCATTTTATACTGGAAAATGTAACAGCATTATGTTCTCATACTCCTCCTTAGCAGTTAAATGTGACTAAACAATTAAGTGTAACTTTTAACCAATAAAATAACTGTACTACATGTTAACTCAGTCCTGTTTAGTTAATTTGAAGAGATCATGGTACTAAATAATATGCGCAATAATTATGATCCATGAATGACCATTTGAAATATAACATTTTGTAATATGGTTATAATTTATACTACAATAACTGTAGTATTTAGGTTTAAATTCCAGTGCAAAGAGGCATGCTTTAAATTAGAGGCATTTGGTGGCCAGAAAGATAATATTAATATGCAATTCCATTGCTTAAACACTAGATGGCCTTGTTGATGTTTAATAAATACATGTATTTAGCTCTACTAGTTGCTCAAAACAGTATTTCTGGTCATAAGTGCTTATTTTTTAGGTTTTGCTGTTTAATGTACATTTAGACATTATTGAACACTCGATTTTTATTGAAAAAAAATTTATAATAATAATGTTGCATTTAAAAAGATTCATTACTGACAAGAAAATTAGGGATTTAACCCAATGAAGATGTTAAATTATTTTTACAAAACATAAAAATAATAAAAACAGCATTATATTGCAACTCTGGTACAGTGATATGCAGTGGGATATACATATAAAATATGTTGCATTATTTGTCTACCAGATAATACCTGAATGGCAAAATGAATGCAGTGTCTTAAAATCCTGTCAAAGCTAAGGATATTCAGTGAAAACAATTGGCGTTGTTCATTGGTCGGGCATCGACCAATAAAATGTTCTCATTCGCACCAAAGCCCCGCCCCCAGCTCTGCTCTCTCACATCTGCATATACAAGTGCACAAGTGAGTTTTGCAACAGAATACCACAAAAAGAGTAGCAAAAGTCAGAGCGCTAGGATTTGAACTTGTACTTCCAGATCTGAGAGGTTGTAAGTGCCGACTTGACGTTGTGCAGCGAAACTGAAGTAAAGTGCAAAAGTAAATATGTCGTAAACATGTGTGTATGTCATTTTCTTTGTGTGAATGTCATTCTACACATTTGTAACTATTAATCTACAACTTCCAATTCAAAACACGGGTGTTTTGATCATTGTCTGTGTGTGCAAATTGAAAGATTCAACTCTTCACATCAGAGCCATGAGTGTAAATTTTAACTTACAAATACAAATATTAATATGACAAGTTCTCACATTCAGATCTTCAACCTCTCGAGTTTTGCTACTGATTTACCTTTATATTATTTATACATATATAATACATACTTTAAAATATAATTTCTTTCGTGATGCAAATCCGAATTTTCATCAGCCCTTACTCCAGTTTTCAGAGTTATGATCCCTCAAAATATAATTCTAATGTATTAATTTATTACCAGTGCTGGAAACAGTTTTGCTGCTTAATATTTTTTTGGAACCTGTGACATTTTGTTTAGGATTATGATAAAAAGAACATCATTGATAGTAAATCAACATATTGGAATGATTTCTGAAGGATTATGTGACATTGAAGACTTGAGTAAAGGCTGATGAAAATATATATTTATACACACACACACACATACTACATTACATGCATTTTATCTATATATCTAAATAAAAATAGGCTCAGTATATATGACCCAAAGTAACTAGTAACTAACTACTTGAGTAGATTTTTTATCCGATACTTTTTTACTCTTACTCAAGTAACTATTCAGACTAGTACTTTTACTTTTACTTGAGTAAATATTTCTATAAGTACTTTTACTTGAGTACAGTTTTTGGGTACTCTACCCACCTCTGCGTGTGGGTTGTTGGCATGAGAACTTTTACATTAGAGCCGACCTGGAGCAGGCAGTTCAATTCATGATGTGTCAGGTCAGTTGGACCCTGCAGTGTGATTAAGACCCTCTGATTCAGCCTCCTTAGAGGCTAAGGTGGAGAAGAAGAGGGGAAGATACATTATAATAAGGCGGCATTTTAATAGTTTGGTGAGGGTTTCTTGCAGTGTGTCACTGGTGCTCCAGTAGATCTAATGATGGGAACAACAACAATCTAGTCATCTTGCATCAATACTGTTTAGCCTTCAAAGACATTGTGCCATAAATACTACTGTTTTTGATAACATTGACTAAATCTGTGGTGGTGGGAGGGGGGGCTGTGGTATTCTCTAAGTTGGAAAGAACGCATATACAGAACTGAAGAAATCCTATGTTTCTGCTAACCTTTATGCATCTAAAAATCCCTATAACTGCTCTGATAAGTGAGTCATATGACATTTTATTTTTTTGAAACAAAATGTGTTAGGAGAAACGGAAATACCACTTGAGCAATTTATTTAATGTTTGTCAGAGCTGCACGATGGATTATAAAAAGGCAACTAGTCACGCATGAATAAGTGTTTGTTTACAGGAAAGGATGACAGCATATGTTGCCTTCGTTCTGATGTTGACTGTGTTTATCTTATTCATTTTAATTACAAAGATGCTAAGCCACAAGAACTGTTGCACTCTTTTAAATGAAGCTCTCACCGGCCAAGAAACACAAGTGGTTTGTTTTAACCTGCCTGTCAGTCTTGGAAAGCCTCAACAAGTCCACTTTTCTATTTAAGTCATATAAAAAGCCTTTTTCCTTTTTATATAATGTTAATATAATATAATCCTTTTAATATTTGCTTTCTTTATTAAATTGTCATATATGAACAAGTCAATAACCGGAGGCTACCCCAAACTACATCCATTATAATCATTAAATGCACCTTCTTTGTTAGAACTTCATTTTTCTTCATTTTCTATTATTTTAACCAACTTGAGATCTGAATTGAGATTTTTTTTTTTATCACAAACACAATCCAATAATATTTAACAACCAGTGTCCAAATGTTCTTTGACATAGTGTTAAAGAATATAGCCTTATAACTTAAAAAAAAACATGAATGTAATGTATATATTGCAATATACTGTATATATTGTGGGGTATACATGTGCAACACTATACAGTGATTCTGAGGATCTATAAGTCTTTACGTTTTTAAAGATACACAAGGGTTAGAATCTGAGCCTTGAGGGGGTCTTGCAATGATTTCTGCAATGGGTGGTTGCTTCTTGATTGAAGTCTTGTCTTCTTTTCAGTCCAGCTTATAGTGTGAGAGCAGCCAATAAAGAAAAAAAATGAATCGCTTTCCAATAAGGTATACAGAGGCTCCACGTCCCATCTATTTCACACCTGACTAGTGTATCCAAGTAAGGCCATTCACATTTTCTGGAGCAGAGGTTGTTGGAATGGCCTTCCATGAAAGCACCATCTGTCACTGTGCCTCTCTTGAGCATACACATACACATTTATTTCCAAATGTGTGTCCCTACCACCTGTGGCTGTGCGGTGAGTATATTTCATCCATTGATCCTTGGTATAACAGGTGACAGAGTGCCTGCCATACACATGTGCACAGATGTAATTTGAGACAAACAGGCTGACAAATATGTTAACTTCTTGAAGAAAACCATTTTCTTTGCATGAACAGAGAATGTAAAAGCATTGGAGAAAAACCTTCACCTCAACTGCCTGTTCACACAAACGTGTTCACAGAAGAATGGATGTGAAGGCCAAGTCAAAATTCTGTTGGCATAAACACATGGGCAGTAGCTGAAAGATACGTAAGGGATCATGTATAGACTTTTGTACTGTGCAGATGGGTATTCTGTTATATCGACAGATGACTTTTCATTATTTAATTATATCATAATATTACAATCTTAAAAAAAAAAAAGATCTGTAAAAATAGGGTCCAATATAATATTAATTTGAAAGAATTTTCCATATGGATTTTTCAAAGGTGTTTTCCCAGTGCTTTGAATAATACACTGTGTTGTGTTTTGGGGATAAGTCATTTTTTTTTTCATTTTTTCACACACAAGACTATTTGATTGTTCCAGTATCATTACATGGAATTCTTCCAGTTTACAGAATTAATCAAATAATGGAAATAGAACAGTACAAAATAGGTAATAAGGTACTTGCACAAATGACCTATATGGTCATTTTTTGTTGGACAATCTGCAAAATAATCTACTCTTGGGTGCATTTCTGGCTCACAGAACACAAAGGTTACCTCAGTAACCTGTTTCTCAATATGATTAGCTCAGTGACCAGCAGCTTTTTATTATTTTAGTAATGGAAACACACTTCAATGAATTTAATATCTCCTCGGGGGAAGAGAAGCAAATGACTCAGCAGCCGGTATTTCACATCTTTGACTACCTAAAGCTGTTTCCTGCCACTAAGTCTCATATCTTCTCTTCCCCATGTCTCTCTCTATCTCTTATTTAAAAACACACGTGTTCCCTCTGTCTGCACTCACCAAAGAGAGAGATAGAGATGATGGAAGAGAGAAGTAAGGACAAGAGAGGGTGCTTCAGGTGATTTCCTGTATGTTAAGGCTACCTGCTGAGAGAGCGGTTCTGCTGTTAGTCTATACAGATTTCCCATCTGCTAAATTATAATTTATTCTGCTCTTCTCTTACCGCTCTAATGTTATTTTCCTTAATCCCTTTTCTCACATTAAATGTTCCTACTCCCCCTCACCTCACAATATCTGCCTCTGCTTTTTCAATTACCAAGTCTTTTTGGTCATTTCCAATCTGTCTTCTTTTTTTCAAATTATTCCTGTTCCTTTTAAAAAAAAAAATCTATCAGAGCTTTTATCGGTTAATTCTTATAACTGAGCCTAGATTCATGTGTGAATATGAATGTAAACGAAGACAAAGAATAAATTCAGATTGGTTCATTCCGAAGTAGTAAAACAAAACTGGCAAGCTGGAGTCTAATATAATAAGCCTATAATGCTCCAGGTACCTCTCTTTAATATCCTTCAGAATAAGAAGATGCATGGTCTTTGGACACTGGTCATTTGTTATGCACCCCTGGAAAAAATACTTTTGTATAATTCCTCCAAAATGAGACTCATCGATTCCTCCACTTTAAGTATTACCAATGCTAGTGGACAAGTCTGTGAAATTAGGTCAGTGCTAATTACCTTTGCAGACACACAAGACATAAAACTGATGATGCTGTTTTGATGACTTATTGAGGATGACTGGTGCACTGACTCATCTCTAAAATTTGATTGCACATTTCCAACCCTACACACAGTCCAAATGAAGTTACATCAGTCGGATCCGAAAAGCAGTGTAAAAGTGAATATCTGTAGTTGTTATCTTCATCAAAGTTCATCAAAAAAGAGACTGAGTAAGTGTTAACTGAACATGAAATGTTTTATATGCCTCTGATACTGCATACACATTCAGAAATCAGTGTTTAGGTTGATCATCCTATATACAGGCACAGTTCGTCATCTGTTCAATAGTATTATTTTACAGCACATATGACACAGCCTGCATGAGAAAGAGATGATATTATAATCAGTCCCTGATTTGAGAGCATGAGTTGAAATTCATGATTAGCTTATTTTTCCTTTGAGTCCCTGCCACAGATTCATTTTAAAAAGTCACTGATTAAAAAGGCCACTGTGCTGTTCTCCAAAATTACACTTGTTACAACCATTTAAATTTGCCCTTTACAAGTGAAGGTTTTTAATTGCTATACTTCTTTGAGGTATTACACTGGAAAAGCATGTGAAAAGCATATTAAACATATTATTTTCACATTTTTTGTCGTATAGAAGTTTGCATATTAGCAAAGTTGTTGTCTCATAGTTTTAGTATGTAGTGATTTTCGAGTAGGCCTATTTAGATGTGTGATTGTTGGGTTCTTTACATTTATTGTCTGGACCAAATTGTTTGGGAGAAGAGAATAGTGAAGACGACATTATTTACAAACCCAAAATCTTTGTTTGTGTTCTGCAGAATAAAGAAGGATGAAGAACATGAGGGTGAGTAAACAAGTGAACTTTAATCCCATTTTCCCTTAAACTTAAAAGTTCTGTCAGTGTGACAAGCCTATTTGCTAGAAGTCAAACAATAGATATCACTAGACACAGTGGCTACTGTTAGGACAAGCTAATTCTTTTTTTTTTAACTGTCCCTTTGTTATTCTAGTTTATGTTCACCACAACAGAGCAACATTGATATGCATTGATATGCATGAGGCACAGTGTCACATGATATTTTCTGTTATAAGGTAGACCTAGGCTACACCTTTGGAGGATAGTGCCTCTGTATTTTAATTTGAACATAAATTGGTGTGGTGATTTATACGGCATGTGAAAGTCTTCAGTAAGTTGACAGGATATATGACATGCTACCAAACTGTCATTATGCCAAATATTAATTACAAGATTTGACCTTCCATTTGAAAACATGCGTTAAATTGATTGTAAATGAAATAACAGTTAGTTTGTTCCATCAACCAAGTAAAAACCACAAACATGGCATCAAACTGGGACGCAATGATACCTTTTCGTATTACATTTAATACTACAAACATCATTTGTTATTGGATTATCGACTGTCTTGGGTCAAGGCATTGAGGAAATCGTTTTCTGTCTATTATGAGAATCTCTCCTAGTTACTGTGTTTGACATATGAAGACCTTTTCTCGATTCAGTTCAGCCGTGTGGCCACTATAGGATTGATCCCTAAAAGGAAAGCGCGCGCTCAGGGAAACCCCACCTAGACCGGGAGGGGGAAAAAGCAGCTGTAACTGAAATAGGCTACAGATTGAACTAATTAAATATTAATTTAGATAATTGTGTGGAACAGATCGTTAACGTGATCTATGCTGCCTCCATGTCACTAAAACACAACATCATTTTTTATAACTTGCGCTCAAGACAGGCAAAAAAGTTTAAGCTTATCACCATGCTCTTGATCCGTTATTAACAACAGTGTACAAATTACCGATGTTTGCAGCATTTCCATGAGTCGCTTATTGCCCCCCATCTTAACGTCTTTAATAGCCTGATTATGTGATACTTGCAGCCAGAATCCTTCGGTATGCACGCTACACCCCTACGCCACACATTGGTTTAATCCACATGCGGTGTTTAAGCCTTGACTCAAGTATAGTGTGTTTTTGGATGAAGACGGTTTCAGGTGGGCAGAACAGTGGCTCTCGACAGCCAGAAGCGAAGCAATCCTGCACTTTTGCAGCATCTTCGTATTGCTTTTGTAATTACGGGTGAGTATTAAGAGCTTTAGTAGACATCTGCTGTGTGCAAAGTGTAAATAACGCTATGTTAAGTGTGCTGCATTGGCGACATTTCCCGAGATACATGCGGACAGTATGTTGCCCATATGCATTTCAAAATAAGTGATTTGGGGCGGTCGTTGCAAAATGTTATTTACTATCGTCCTTTCTTCTATGATGTAAAGCTCTGGGAAAATATTTGGAAGTGTGGACACAACGTTTTTAATGCAGCACCTTTAAAGCCTTTGGGAATAAAATGTCATAATTAAAAGGTATATATCAGAAAAAAAAGGAAGGAGAGGGTTTCTGTCCCCAGTGGATGCAGGGGAACATTTGATTGCTCCCGTGCCACGAAGGCAGAAGTAAACACCCGTTATTTTTTACGTTCATGATCACTCTCGCTTTAAGTTCTGAAATGTGTTAATTTGAACAAGGCAAGTTTAAAGTATGTTGTTGTTTAAATTAGATGTTTTCAGCACACTACTGAACTACAGCTTTCATGAGGTTGTTGCTGCTAGTCGCGCGCATTTTCTTAGATATCAGCAAATGATGCTTCTGTACCGCGCGAGAACCACATTTGAGTGACAAATGCTTGAATCAGAGAGTTTGCATTAATGCTGGGGCATTTATAAACCTCCGCTTCTTGGCACAAGAACATAAAATAGCAAGAGGAGCAATCTCATGTCGTTTACAGTCGGTACAACAAACAGAAAATATCACTGACTTAACGAAAAGGGAATATTGTGTCAATAAAGAGCGAGTGATTATATGTGCTTTTTAATGTTATTGTGTGGCGCATTAGACGCATCTCTCGCTGAACTATTCTCGGCCGCTTTACAGTAAATCCATTGAATGAATTTCTCCCTCTATCTCTCTTAAGAAGTAGGTTTATTGACATGGTAAAAACCATTCTCTCTGTCTGTGTGCAGTAACCTCCTCTCATTAGAACAAATATAATTAGAAATGTAATGTTATCACTGTGTGTTAATTGTGGACTCTTATTGCTGCTTACCGTTTTGACAAACAAAAGCACTACCCTAATACACAGTAGTTCTGTTCAATGGCTGTCATAATTGCCCTCATTAAGTACTTTTGGTTTATCTAGACACCACAGACCAATCATATGCATTTACATAATTTTATAACAATTAAAAAATCACTAGGTTTATTCTAAACTAGATTTGTATTGTGTCTGTTGTGTCTTGTTTCTTTAACCTTGTATAAGTACAGCTCGCCATTACTAGATCTCTTCATCTGCTAAAACACAAAAGTCCTTGTCCTACTGGTTCTGGCTTTCTGTAGGCTGCTTTCTCAGTCAGACCAGCTTAGAAAAATTCCTCAAGAGGACCCACTAAAATCATCAAACCTTTTTTAAGCATGTTTAAGCTTGTGCATGATAATATCCACCGTATAAACATCCAAATGAGTCAAGGCACTGAAAAAAAAGGTGTGGTGTGGTAACACCTAAATTGACCCATTTTATTCAAGTCAGATATATTCAATTTTATTTATTCAAAATAGCATGCACTACACTGATTGCAGCGACAGCCCCCTGCGGCAGCTTGTGGTTATGTGCTGTGCTCGAGAGCACCATATTGACAGCACAGAATTGTGATCTCTGTAACTATTCAGTTCCTGCATCACCTTAATTGGAAATTAACCTTGTGGAACCTTAACCATTTATCTGCAGCCACCCTGGGAACCAGGTTCAAAAGCTAATTGTTGTTGTCAAAAAAGGTTCAAAACATTTAAGTACTTAAGAAAAGTTTATGCAGGTTAATTGCTTGAGCTTATCACTCCGAGGACATTGTTAAATATTGAGCCTAGACTAACAGAATTGAACATTCCATTAAAGAGATCCAAGAGCATGCAGTATGTGTAAAAGAGTATTTCAAAGTGTATTGGTACACATATTCCCATGTCTCTTTCTGTTAGGGATAGTTCACTCAAATATGAATATCATGTCATCATCTATTGTGTTCTACAAAAGTCTAAAAGGCATACAGGTTCAAAACCAAATGATGGTGAGTAAATTATGACAGAATTTTCATTTTTGAGTGTACTATCCCTTAAATATCATACTGTTTATTTCTCTGTCATGTGGCATGTTAAGTAAATAAGACCCAAAAACTCTAAAACACAACAGAATGCTTTTTGTCCTCTGAAGCTCGTAAAAAGCCAGAAATGAACCGTTGTTTCATCTCACTCTTGTGGGAATGGCTATAAATGACAGGTGTCTTTCTTAGCGTGTGTGTCCAGTGCCCTGGTTGATTTGCTGAGGGGAAGCTGTCAGAGATGATTAGTTGAACACCACCAAAGACAACATGCTGAGGGCATTTCTTGCTACAGATTATGTGTTTAGGTGCATGTGTGTCCAATTTCATGGCTTCGGCCACAAACTAATAAAGGAGATGGAGGCGAAGGAGAGCAGGGAATGATTTAAAGATGACATGAAGAGATGCAGAAGAGACAAGAAAGATGAAAGTGGGCGAAATTATAGGTAAAAAGGATGAATATCCTCAAAAATAAGGGTAGGCAATTTTAGCAAGCCACTATGACGGATGTTTTTGATGTATATCTTAGATCTTATCCATAAATGTCATTTTCTCCTTAGAGTGATTTCTCCTAGAGAGTCATACCAACAGCGCAAACACAGCTCAGCAGCACTGAGAAAGAATGAGCGGGAATCTGTAATCCGTGCTCCCCTGTGCTTGTGTGTGGTAATGAGCCTGTCGAGTGTGGACATTGTGTGTTTCCTCTCTGTTCCTCCTGACAGGACAGACTCCAGACTCACTGATGAGCATGCTGGGTAATGATATGTACTTTTGGCAATCAGAGGTATGTTAATCAACACGAAATGTCTGTTGACACCTCAGTAGGACCCTTTTGCCAGCAATCCCATGTATATTCTATTTTTATGCTGTCTCTTTTCAGCCAAAAGAAAACAAGTATGATATCTGTGTTAGTTTAATTCTTTTCAAACAGAGGGCAAGCACATACAGAAATCAACAGGACAGAAAACTCAAGCCTCTCATTGTTGTCATCACTGATACGACAGCTTGTGATATTCCCTTCGCTGTTGTGCTGCTGACAGGTATTTGATGTATTGATGACTCTACCACTGAGCTCTCCTGACAGGCATGCTGGCCTTTGTACTCCTAATTGAGTTTTGAAGGCCAACAGAGGAGCAATTTTGACACGCATGAACCAGGAACTAATGAAAATCAAAGCCTTTTGGCTCTCTAATAATATCTGTCTCTTTGACAGTCTCTGGTACAGCTACTTTTAAATGTAGATGGCTGTGCTTTTGGGATAAAGATGCTTTTTCCTGTGGGATAGATCTTTACCAGCTGACATTATTGCAAGAAGGTCAATATGAAGACGCCTGTCAATTGAGGTCTCCTGTGTAACTTCAATTGCTACGAATAATTGAACCTAATCTGTTTCACAAGCACTTAGAACAAATTACATCTAACCCAAAGGAGGATATAAAACCTCAAAGACTCCATGGACTGAATTACAGATAAATAAATAATAAAAAAGCCAATTTATTATTAGCTGAGTCAAAATAATAATGAGCTTTAAATCATTTTCCCTGTCAGGTTTCTATTGTACAGATGACTTGAATGGCTAAAATAGGAGCAAGTCATATCATAAAAAAAATCAGGAAATCTGAGCACAAAGAAATATGCCCATTCCATAGCCTAGAGCTGTTTTCTATTTCAGGTGGTGGCTAAATAAGACGATTTTGTGGGATGTAATATGAAACTTATTTATGCCCTTTTTTCTTGTGTTATAGGATGGAGGATGGCTTCTCACTCCTTCAGATGTGTGTCCTGAGAACCTGAAACTGAAAATGATTATCAATGTGTGTATTATAATGTCATCCATAATCAGTATGGCAGCACTTTAAAACGCCTACCTTTTCAGTGACCAACATACAGAACTGTGAGCTAAAGGACAATAAGCTCACAAATTGTAGTGCCAAGAACACATGACGCCCACTCAAAAAATGAACTCTTGCAAATTTTTTCAAATGAATGAACTTGAAAATATCCAACAAGAAAACCATGCCTGACCTAAAGAACAGTACAAAATTCATCCAATCTGACATGGACATTTATTTTCACATTGTCCTCTAATGAGAGCCAGATATCTATTTGCATACCGTCACATGCTGCCATGACTCAACCCAACGTTACAGATCTCTCGGCTAATATCTCCAGAGGATCCGAATCGGGTAATCTGTACCGTCCATTTTCTGTGTTCAGTGTTCTCACGCTCACTTTGCTGGCAATGCTAGTGGTGGCCACCTTTGTATGGAACCTTCTGGTTTTGGTGACCATCCTGAGGGTGCGCACCTTCCATCGTGTTCCCCACAACCTGGTTGCCTCCATGGCCATCTCAGATGTGATGGTTGCAGGACTGGTAATGCCGCTCAGTCTGGTTAGGGAGCTCTATGGCCGGCGTTGGATTCTGGGTCGGGCCTTGTGTCAGGTCTGGATCTCCTGCGATGTGCTCTGCTGCACAGCCAGTATCTGGAATGTGACGGCCATTGCCCTAGATCGCTACTGGTCCATCACACGCCACCTGGAATATACACTGAAGACACGTAAACGAATCTCCAATGTGATGATTGGCCTCACGTGGCTCCTCTCTTCTGTTATCTCGCTTTCACCACTCTTCGGTTGGGGTGAGACATACTCGGAAGACAGCCTGACTTGTCAAGTAAGCCAGGAGCCCTCTTACACAGTCTTCTCCACATTTGGAGCCTTTTACCTGCCCCTCTGTGTGGTGCTCTTTGTCTACTGGAAGATATACAAGGCTGCCAAGTTCCGCATTGGCTCTCGCAAGACCAACACCATCACACCCATGGCTGAGGTCATAGAGGTAAAAAAAAAAATTAGGATTATATAAGAATATATTTACTGTGGCAAGAATAAGTCTGATAACCCCTTTGAAATATCTGCATTTCTGCATCTACTGGACAATTTCTGCATCTACTGGACCATTCCTCCCCATAAATCTGTTTCAGTTTAGTATCCATGTTTCTGTGTTGTTTTGATAGCACAGCCCTCTTTAAGGCTATGCCACAGAATCGTAATCAGCTCAAGGTTAGGACCCAGGCATCTTCTCAGCCATTCTTTAGTTAGTGCTACTTGTGTGATTTGTCATTGTCTTGTTGCATCACCCAGCCTGTTTGAAGATTGAAGTCATTAGCTGCTGTCCTGATATTCTCCTATATTGTCTTAATACACTTTATAATTCTTTGTTCTCTTAATGATTGCAAAGGGTCTACACCCTGAGGCAGCAAAGCAGCATTAAACCATGATGCTCTGTCCACCATGCTTTACAGTTGAGATAAGGTTTTGGAGCTGGTGTTTGCCCCAATTGTTTATAGAGAATTTGTAATGTTGTGGAACGAATGCAAATTTCTGTCATGAAACTCTAGATGGTGCATGTTGATAACTTCTAATCTGACATAATCAGATCATTATTCACATGGCACAGCTGATCGGTTCTAGTTGCATCAGCAGCCAATGAGTTTGCTGCCCAACATTCAAATACTTGGCCAGTTCTTGCTGTTGCTGTTGCAGTTGCAGCGTGCTTCAGAAACCCTCCACCTTCCCCAGCTCCACCTGTATAGATCTGCTACTGGGCATTTCATGCATGATATATATATGGGGGTTGTTTCATATATGTTATATGGGAAACAGCAGTATTTCACAGCAGCATGTATACTGTATGTATTGGCAGTAGCAAGTCTCGATACTTGCTCTGTCGAATCCGAAGCATAGCAGATCTGTTCCGCCAAGACCAAACACATTTATATTGTCATGTACATTACCATGCTAAACTCTCAGAGAGTTGTCATGACAAAACTAAGTTGTCTTGGTTAAACATCAGACATAACTCAATTTTTATTGCCAGCAGTGGCTTCCCTGTTGTTATCCTTTAAGGAACACCATTTTGTTCAGGTATTTTATTTTATTTTTTTGTGATAGTGGACACTTGAACAAAGACTTCTGCAGTTTGTAGAGTTTTCGAAGGGTCTTTTGTTTTTACTCTTGTTTTTTTTTGTTCTTAGTCATCTATGCAGGATGCCGGCTCCTAGGTAGGGTATCAACGTCCAGACTTTTCTACATTTGTAGATTGAGTCTCTTACTGTGGATTCATAAGCAATACTTTTGTATAGCTTATCCATCTTTTTGCATCTCTTAATGCCTTTTTAAGCTATTGGGATCAAGGCATGGTTTACGTTAACCAATCTGTTAGTATGAGAGCATATTTGAAAGTAACCAGGCTTTGTATACTTTCATTTAAAGGCCAGGACACCTGTCTGACCCATAATTCCAATCTCATCTCCTTAACTGACTCCAGTTAGCTTTTGGAGAAGTCATAACAGAGTTTCACTGACTTTTTACTGGCAGCTTGCACTGTCAATGATCACACAATGTCTTCAATAAAATATAAAAGAGTACAACTGGTTGTATGTTAAAAGAGATTCTATTAGCAATTAATAGAGAAATTCAGATTTTTTTCTCAAGGGTCCTCTAATGTATTCTTGCCACTGTGTGTATGGATGGATGGATAGATACATACATAGATCAAGAGGGCTAAAAAAAAAAACAGTGAAGATCGCAGAGCTATTTCCTCAGAAGGTAGGCTCAATCCGCAGGAGCTGACACACATTGACACAGTTCCCGCTCAACAAACACATGCCCAGAGTGAGAGAAAAGGGTATAATTAGAAGCAGCTTCCTCACACCGAACAATCATTTGTAAATATTAAATTCTGTATTGGCTTTTTAGATTCCCAGATAATGTTAATGCTCTTATGTTTTCAACATAATTTTAGTGATTACTTTCACATTAAATAACACCACATGACTATAACGTTTAAACAACAATCCTATAATTAATTTAATCTAGACTGGATGGATGCTCTATCTCCACCCTCTTTCCTCAAGGGGAAAGTCTTAAACTGCAGTTAATGCAGACACGCAAATAAAGCCTAATTCAATTTATTTGATTCTTCTTCTGTCTTTTGTTTAATTCTGTTCTCTTCCTTTCTTCTCTGTATGGCTCACCTTTTTGTATATTCTTTTTTTTTCTTCATTGATACATTTATCCTCTGTGTCAGTGTAGTGATGAATAAAAAATGACATTTGATAGTAAGAAAGGCAAACTCCATAACAATCCAACCTATATACTTTTTTAAAACATGCTTCTAGACCAAATGTGTATATATTGTAAAATTAGTTCTTAATTATTTTATCATTTGAAATAGAAAAAGTATTCATTTCTAATATTAAAGAAAATGTACAAAAGACCAGCATTCTATACATACATTCAATGCAGAGAATTTGATGAGAGAATGTGGCATCTTTGGGGTGTGTCAGATACCAGCTGCCACTCCTTTTTCATACAATTTGCACACACACATCTTCTCACTAACATATACTGATCCAAAAAATCAATTAATTGCCTCGTTGCCTCTTTTATCTGTCAAAATGCACAAACAAACACAACATATACGCAGTAATTGTGCTTTGTTCTGCCACAGTACTCCGTGCACTCAACTACAGCCTTTATAAACAAAAAGCTTAAAGCAAATTCAAATACTTTTTTAAAAACACGAGAGGAAATACAAAGAAAACAGTGTTTATATTAAAGTTAGAGATTAAACATTGGTTCTGGTCTTCTAATTTGATTGGATATGCTGCACTTTAGTTAATAATTGTAATAAATTAAATAAAGTTAACTATTAAAGTTAATAGTTCATATAAAAGCGATGTTTCACTGTTTATCACTCTACTTGTCTGTTTATCCTGTTCTAGACTAGAGTTTGTGAATGTTATGAAAGTGGAGTAGAGTTTAAGACGCTGTTATTCTGTGCGTTGCTTGGCAACACATAAAGCTTGATGCTTCTTTTGAAACTTTTTTTTCTGTGATAATCTGTGATATTGCTTAATTATACATGTTGGTGATTTGCTCACATAGAGAATCATCTAGAATATTACTAAAGACAATTTTCCAAAAGGGTGACTGTGGGCCAATTGACCCAAATGCTTTGGTGAACTTGGTGCATTTGGCGGCTCGTGGGTCTTAAAATAGAGGAGGCACACTAATTGTATTGGTCTGGGGATTTTTGATGATTATTATTATTGTTGTTATTTGCTTAACTGCTTTGAAATGGCTTTTTGGCTGCTTTTAGTCAGAAAACGTAAAGAAAACGACACACATACAGCAAGATAATATAATTTCACTTACCTGTCCTACCACTTGAAGCAAACAACCATCCATGTGTTAAAAGAGAGCTGCCTGCTATGCTATTTAATTAAGCCGACTGCTGTAGCCTATATCCAGCTTAGGCATGTACTCTCTTTATTTTTAATTTGTATTTATACTGTTTGAATGACAGCTTGGTAAATCTGTCAGCGATCAAATATTCAATATCACTACTCATCAAATACTTACATTATCAGCACAGCGGGAGACGTTTAAACTAATATCATGTAATTTCCGTCTCTATGATGATTGGTTGATATACCAGCTAGCCTCCCCTGCGAGTTTTCTTTTCTCAACACTCCTCAGCGCTGAAAGTGAACACTCGATTGTGATTTGGCTAATTTGTTTTTTCCAATGGAGGCACAAGAGCTCAGCTCTCCCCTGGCCTCCCCCTCCCCTTCTCTATCACCTAGCGGTTGTAATTATATCAGCAGATTCAGCACATTTGCGATAGAAAAGCTGCACCTTTCAACTTCAGTAACATGTTATGTTATTATAGTTGTGAAATTACCAACAAAAAATACAATTCTGAGACGTGAAGTGCAATTAATTGTGAATTTTATTAACATTTAAATCGTCCTCCTCCCATTTTCACCTAAACATTTTGGGAAGCTGTGCCTTCCCTGCTTCCCCCATAAAAGCCGCCACTGACCTTGGGAGCAAATACAGTAAATCTAAGTCTGTCTTTATTTAGAAACTTCACACCTCTGCTTTCAAGGGAAACAATGTGAGATTTTTCACATAACAACATGTTGCAGAAGCTACGTTAGTTTTACAAAGCTGGGGAAAACTGCTTCATATTTTACAGCATTAATCCATGTATGTGGAATAGACTCAGCTACACGGTTTTCAGCATTAGATCTATGGTAACTGTGGCATTGCAACAACAAAAAAAAGTGTCTTCTCGACATAGCTAATTCAAATAAACAATGTTTTTTGAGGGCAGGCCAGAGCAACTAGTAGGCGGACATTATGCAAATGTGTATTATGTGATGCGTTCACGGCATGTCATAATTATCGTAGTTTCTAGATGACAACACATGACTTCCTACTCTGAACGGTCACATCCTCGGATTCAGAATTGTGTTTCTATGGCAACACTATCAATGCCTAATTTGATCTGCAGTGGTCACATGATCGGAGCTCTAGGAAAATTTCCAGTTTACTCTCTTACATTTTAATTAAGTTGTAATTACACATTCTACAAGGAGGTGAATGCTTTTAACAAGTTAGAATCTTGCAAATATGTTAATTACAACATGGCATGAATGCACCTATAGTGACGTAGCAAAGTCATGGAAATAATGGCAGGACTACAAACAAGGTATTTCATGCAAGTGTTTTCTGTTGGAAAGATTTACTCTATTTTACATGGACTTTGTGCAGATCGTTTAAATGCAAACTGTTACATTACACGCTAAAGGAAAGGTAAATTCAAGAAAAGCATAGCGGGTGTCCTTTAAAGATCAGAGTAGTAAAAATGTGATGTCTAGACAGATACAGGTACAAAAGGATTTTTTTTTACTGCCTCACAAAGTTATACGGCTTCAAAGTGTTTTTGATTACATTTTGAATCATGAGATATGAATTTAACTCTTCGTTTTCTATGAATCTGTGGATAGTTGATCCAAACCCGTCTGACACAGAACTGATCACAGAGACTCCATTTTGACAAAAAGTGGATGAGGTTGATATAGATTGTAGGAAAGCCAAAAAAGTTACCTGCTATCAGGCAATGGTGAACCATTTAAGCTTTAATTTTTTTTTTAAAGCAAATACTTTAATTTACTTTCAGATAGTTGTGTGCTTCATTAACACTACCAATAAATTTCTTCATCATCCTGTTTGTTTACTGCCAGGTTAAGGAGGCTGAACGACAGCCACAGATGGCCTTCACAGTTCGTCATGCTACTGTATCGTTCCAGACGGATGGCGAGACGTGGAGAGAACAGAAAGAGAGGAGAGCGGCTTTGATGGTGGGCATCCTGATTGGTGTGTTTGTTCTCTGTTGGATTCCCTTTTTCCTTGCTGAGCTCATCATTCCGCTCTGTTCATGCGACATCCCTCCTGTCTGGAAAAGTGTCTTCCTTTGGCTGGGTTACTCAAACTCCTTCTTTAACCCACTCATCTACACAGCCTTTAACAAGAACTACAACAATGCATTTAGAAACCTCTTTTCCAGACAGCGATGAGGAACAGAAAAACCAAAATGAAAACCTTTGGGTTTTATGAGTAGACCGTGAGAAGAACATCAAAAGAATCCTCCTTCTCAGTTCAGACACAGAAGATACAAAAGCAATGCACTCACTCTAACTGTTGTTTCAGGAGGAAAGGGGATTTCCAGTACACATCAAAAAACCTACAGGCCTGGTGTTCAGATTTTCACCTGCTGGTGATAATATCTGTCTGTGAATGGCTGCTGGTGCTGATGTCTTCATGCCTAGATAAGTTTGGCACTATCTGTTAATTCATCAGTGCTCAGATAATGTCTGCCGAACCATCCAAGTGTGCCCTCTTGCAAAACTAAACCACTCATTCAGACACTGAGCAAACTGTCTGTAGTCCACACCATTTCTGTGAACTCGAGAGAAAAACCATGGTTGTTTTCCATTGTTCTTGAAGGATATCAAAGCCATTTTTCTTCTGTCAATGGAGACACAAAGTAGGCATACGTACACGTTATAAAAATCTGGCCTGATTCATATCCTTTCACTCCCCTAAATAATGACCAGGCTAAGGAGCAATTTGTATTTCCATCACATTTCCTTTCATAAAACTAATTTTTTCTAATAAATTAAGTGTAATAAAGTGGAATGGAAATTTGGAAAAAAATGGTTGTTATAAATGGCCTCATAAATGCCTTTGTTTTCAGGCAGCACATCTCAGCATTTATGTGCATGACCATGAAAGGATGCAGCTTTCGTCTTTGTAAGCTACCATTGTAGCAGAGTAAACTGGAATATGGACATTACATGAAAGTAAATGTAAACAAGTCTGCAATTCTTTTGTGATGGGAGCTGTGCTGCAAGTGTTAAATAAAATATATGAATTGATCCTGCATTCAAGGTTATTGAAGATACAGAATAATTACTCTTTTCACTGGTTCTCAATAATCAGAGGTTCAGTAAATAAGACAATGCGAAAAGCTCAATGTCTCTCAACCTGTCTTTGTCTTTATAAGTGATGGTGAAGTCCTTCCGATTTTGTATTGCCATGTAGAGGCTTGTCCACACATGTCCCGAGCCAAATTTCTTGGTCGCTGTCCTAACTGAAATAGATTCTTCTATTGGAAAAAAACCTTGCTAATACTAAAATGAATGAGAAGGTCAGTGACAGCTGTGTTATGCCCCTAGCAGTTATCAAATGCTTCCAGTGCATGTGCAGAGAATCACAATAAGTATGAGAGCACTGATCTCACCCCATCTTTTTCAAATGCTATCCATGTTTCAAGACTGTCCATCAGTTTGTCAGTTCATCCGTTATCTATACACTCAGCTTTAGGGCATCACAAAATTCTACATTGCATGTGTGTCTATAAGAATAAAATAATGTCTATGGTGAGAGTAGTACTCAAAGGTTGAATATGGAGAGCCAGATACTGAGAGATGGAAAAGCAAAGAGCAAATGAACATAAATATGTTCTCTCTTGATGTGCTTACTTTGAACATGATAGGGCATTACACAAATACTCAATCTTACTTTTTTGTTTTCCATGTTTCCCGCTTATAAAGGAATCGTTTCACACGATACGTTCATGAATTTTATGTTGTCAATATTATTGATTGGACAAACACAGCATGCAACCTGTGTTGTAATGGCTTGTCTTGCTCTTCTTCAGTTTATATATTTGTGACTGTACCATCCAGGCGACTATAACTGTAAGAATAAAACAATCTATTCTTCAATTCAATTAACTCATTTTGTGTCAATTTCAGATTTTGATACAATCTGTGGATAGGATTGTCCAATACATAGGAATGTAGGAAAACAACACTAAAACTGTAAATGTAGCACTGTAAGGGGATTTACAGTACAAACTTTGTACACCCCCCTGACGTCCCGGTCTGTTGGACCACAGATTCTCCTCCACATCTAAAGGGATTTCTTGTCACGGTTTGGCAAGGGAGGACCCAGATTCAGAATGAACGGGGGGAAACAGAGTTTATTAAAAAAAATGGGAACACAAAAGGCAGGAAGACAGTCCAAACAACAGGGCATGTACATGACAGGTGGATTAGGGATGTGGGTAGTTCCAGACTCTGTGGCAAAGGGGACTAGATACAGTAGCAGCTCAAGGAAGCACAGGCTTGGCCCTGGGGATGGAAACCCTTGGCTTGAAGCATTAAAATGTCTGTCAGGTCCGAAGAATCAGCGACCAGGGAGGACTCGGGAAGCAGGGCAGGAACAAACATGACGGACACACACAAAGACAAGAAAACAGGAGAGACGAGACAGGCACAGATCAAAAATAAAGACTTGCAAAAGACTAAGGAGATAAAACTGAAAAGGAAAAACAAAAGTAATAAAATACTAAAAATAGTAGACTGGAACTTTTATTAGGAAAAAGCTAGGAATAATTGACTAGAACTATAAACAAAGTTAAAACAAGACAGCAACCTTGCTGAAAACCAGAAAGAAAATAAAAGGAAAAGTTCAAGAACTAAACCACAAAGACTAGAACTAGACTATAGACTAAACTTAGGAACAAATAAAAACTATTAAAAAGAGGGAAACTAGACTGGATGCAATATACTGGATGCAAGCTCTAACAAGACTGAGGCTCTGTCCACACGAACGTGGGTATTTTCAAAACCGCATCTTTTTCTTTGTGGTTTGGCCATTCACCCACATTCAAACGCAGCACCAGGTCAATGAAACCCAACATCTTTGAAAACTCCTGCCAGGTTGAAGATTTTCAAAACTCCGGTTACAGTGCTGTCATATAGACAACGAAAACCAAAGATTTTGGCTTGTGCATCGAAATATGTGTCGTTATTTCCAGCTACTGGAACCTTTTTTAGGCTTCTGATTGGCCAACATGGCTTTACAGTTGAGATTATATCACCACTTGTTGGCTTGGCCTGCGCTTGACAGTGCTTCATAGCATGCTTTCACATTTTCATGTGGATGGAGTTTATTTAAAAAAGGGAAAACTCTGTTTATAAAAATACCCATGTACGTGTGGACATGACCTTAACACACACACACACACACTAAAAAAAGGCAGGACAGACAAGGCTGTCAGGGCAGGATTCTGACATTTCTTCCCTTGCAATGCAGCATAAAAATAATCCTTTGGAATGTCCTATCAGTCGGATTCCACCTTCATAGATTCACCTGCAGAGCAGTTCATTAATTCAGGACACAAAATATGCTTGACTGATTATGACAGCTGGTTCAATCTATTTAAATTTATGACTTAGTTAACTAATGTCTAGACTTTTTGGGGTGGTTGCTATTTAACAGACAACCAGCATAACATATTTTGACCACCACATATACAAATGATTATGTAGGAAACAGGAGATATTTGTATAAACATGTATCAATTGCAAGAATGTACCAAAGCGTTGGCAATTTGTTCAATTCAATAGTATGGTTCTTTTCTGGGCAAGAACTCTCTGTGTATCCATGCAGCCTAGCATGGATAAGAGCAGCGATAACCCCCCAGGGTAAACAAAACCAACAAAAAGGTCAATAATTTTATGTACACATTTTAGTAGTGGATGGGGATGGAGGAGGGTAATTAGCTACTGAGCAATGTGAAAACTGCTGATAATACTGAGGGACCTTATATAAGAATGCTTAGATAGGTTTCATATTTCCATAGGTAGACGGGGATCATCTGAGAGTCAGCTGATGTGAGCTTGATTAACAAGACCTGCTACTCTCTCCAGCTGGAGGCATGTTAGTGTTCCTCTCGAACAGCTAGACTTCTCAAGCAAGCTACTGCAGTGCCACCGAAGACTTCCGTAACCATGAAAGAAATGTGTTAAACGGCATGCTCTTGCTCTCGCTTGGGTCGCTGAGTGCACACATGTGCATAAGAATCCAAGTCTAACAGTGTAAATAACTCAGAATGCACAAAATAACATCCCCCCTGTTAAGCGCAGCATATTGCAGCAACAAGCGTCAGAATTCGCCCCAATCTAATGTGCACCAACACTACTGTGAAGACTGGTAAAACAATGCTCCTGTTTTCTTGTATCTGCTTAAAATTCTTAACTGACAATGTAAATGTTTTAATTGAATTCCATTTTAACACAAGCTGGAATGTTGTTTCAGCATCTGCTGTGATGTAAGCTGTGCACTTTAACAAAATATAAGTATTTGGTGCATGATGTAGTTTATATTAACAGTTGTTGTGAATGTATTCATTTAAAATGACAATGTCAAGGTTAGATGCCTTTTTAAGGAATGTAAGAAAATATCAGTAGAGAAAAAAGGTACTGTTAAACCTAAAACACAACACAATGCAATTTTTGGTTTGACAAGAAAAGTCTATGGAATATAACATGAATTTGCTGTTAAATTGCTACCAATGTGTTGTGTTTGAAAAGATGAAAAAGAAAGAAAATTGTGCTTTGAGTAATGTTGTTTGCAGGCACATCACATAATGTTATTGTCTGTACACTGGTGCAATGAAAAACGTGTTGTAAATAGGCATGCTATTCACAGTGGAATGCATCAGAGGAAAAGGCGCTTTCATGGTAAATTTGTTCAATCATTTGTGCTATGCTCTTTAGAGACATTCACCGAGAAAGAGAAACATGTTTAATCTTCATTGTTTTGTAGTTTAAAGGTGAGTGAAAGATAAAAGCATTGAAATTACTTTTAAAATGCATTCCAGAGAAAGGCAGCTAGGTGTTATTAGATACATATCTTCAGGCTTAGAAAAACAGAAACACACAGTTAATTAAAAGATATAATCTCTAAACAATTTGTACATTTCACATTACAAGTTTGTGGGGATGAAATATGTCCTGGCTGGGATTTCTACATTTTATGCTGACTGGTGGTGCGCGGTATTACAGCAGCCTGGCAGATAATTTCTTGGAATCTGTCATTTGCCACAACAAATACAAAATAGTTATTAGGACAGTCCTGATAAGTGAAATTTAATAGACACAATAGCACCATTCTCTAATGCAGACTGCATAGGGCACCAATTCCCAAGGGGAAAACTATAGTATAATCCTGCAGTGAATATGCAAGGTTTCTGGTGTCAATCGCTTCTAGATTCAGTATAAGCTAGGCAAAATCTGTTCATTAGGCTGCTTGATGTTGTAAAATAATTCATTATCATGATCATGAACACACAAGTTTGCATTGCAAATAGTTTTACTGTTTACTGCACAATTACTTTTCTTAGTTCTTTATATATAACAGCTAATTAATTGGTCTCAACCAAACATAGAAAGTAGCTTACTTCCACGTTGAAAAATAAGATCTTTATTTCCAAAAAACTGAAATTAAAACCTGAATACAGAAGTTTGTATAATTTTCAGAATAGTGCTATAAAATAGTATAAGAAAGCTTATGTGTACACACACACAAAATTCTGGTAAAAATATGGCCTTAGGACTGCGGCCCTGAAACTGCAACCTCCAGACCTTCTTTCTTATTCAAACCACAAAAGAAAAATTATATTTTCCAAGTGTACTGACGTTATGCAATGGGGTTTAGCGAAAATTAAATGAAATTATTAACTTTTATTTAACGAAAACCCTGACCTTGACCTTTGACCTGAGCAGTTCACACTAGCTCGCCCAAGAAAGCACACAACGTGCCTGGAAGAATTGTTCTAATATATCCATGAAGTTTATAAGACAGATCTCTCTTCCTCTTCCTCAAGGTGAAACCAATAATTTCACTCAATAGGCTTTATATTGTACAAAGGCCACTGTCACATTAAAAATCTGCAAAGATGGAAAAGCCAACAAGTCAGCCAATCGCTGTATCTTCATGTTCAACTACAGATTCAAAAATACATAATGAAAACAAAACAACACTACATTTTAAAGGGTAAAGTGATATGTATTTCTTTGCCAGTTTTACTATAGCTTCATTAGCAAGAAATCAATTAATGAAAAGTATATTCACATCAGCACAACTTAAATCATTGCCTAGTATTGGATTCACAAGAGACCAAATAGACAAAAGCATAGACAAGCATGCAGGAAGCAGGTGGACTGGGGAAGACAAATATCACTTGACAGCAACTTAAGTTCATCGCAGGACACAAAATAAAACCATTGTCCAAACAGTGTTTCATAAAAGAAGACAGTCACAAGATATCAATGTCCATCTTGAGTGATCCAACCCATCTTACTCTCATTAGCTTTTATCCAAGCACAGCACTAATCTATGACCTGGCGAGTTTTGTAAGTAATGTGAAATAAGATTTGAGAACTACAGTTACAGATTATCAGTACATTCCTCACACAAAGCAATTGTATGGTTTTTAGAAGGCTTGAACTATAGCACATGAGATCAATTCAGTTCAACTTTATTTACAGACTCAAGATCCATTAGCAAGAAGCTCTCAATACTACAAACCAGAACAATAGACATAAAAAAAGACACTTTTACAAATACTTTCCTCATAGAGGACTAATATCGCACTTCAGTAAGTCTAGGATTTGACAACAACATTATTATTTGAATTGTCCAGCCGACCAAAAAATATATTTCTACATCAAAATTTCTCATTAAAGCAGCGAATGATTGTACTCTTGCCTTGCAGAATAAATCACTCGCACTGCTCCATCTTGGTTTTGTCAGCAGGATCCTCATACAGTCATTGTATGCAACCTGAAGCTTACATAGGCTTTCTTTCTTAAACTTAACCCACAAAGGAGCAGTATAACAAGAAGTAGAATATGCTCTAAAACGTTGTATGGGTGTTTTGTGCTTTTCATTAAATTAATGTGACAGTGCACTAAATCACATCTCTCCTTTTTATACAACATTGTGAAGTGGTATAATGTATGTAACAGTGCTAACTGCCCACTTGTCTGTTCATTATGCAGATAAACGCAATAGTGTTGAGTGATCACATAGTCTTATGTAATTCATAAAGTACCACAACTAAAAATATCTTCATATTGGTGAAACGTCCCCCACTTAGTGCTTAACAGGCTGAGAGGCTAATATGGTTCATCTAAACATATTGCTTTTGAAGTTTCTTTTTTGTGTTACTCAAACTTGTGGTAATATTCCCTACTTCATTCAAATATGTAAAGATGGACAAGATGCCCTGTCCATGCACAAAATGCATGTGTAAACAGCTCCTGGAATTAGTGCTGTGAGCAACAAGCAATGTGTGAAAAAATGAGCAGTACGATGAGTTAGCTTTCTTGTATTGCACAGCTCATAACAACACATCAGGCTCTAGCTGGCACTGAAGAGTCAGAAGTCAGCAGACTGGTGAGGTCAGCTCAATATTTCATGGTGAAGCACGGTAGTCATGAAACTTGACTTTACAGAGACAAAGATGAAAGTCAGCATACTATCTTACATCATGGCAGGTCATTAAGGGAGAGTGAAAAACTCTGGAAATAGTTAAAGATCATTTTCACTGACCCGACACTGAAAAACTTCTAAAAACTGTGCATATCATCATCAAAAATATATGTATAATACATCAAATATTATATGGTGACATTTATGTGAATTGATTCAAATTAGCTTATTTTAACTGATTTAAAATTCTTCTTCATTCACATAGTCGTATGAAAATCAGAAGGGGGGATTGCAGACAACAGTGTTCCTCAGCCCCAGTGACACAACTTCCTACTGAGATAATGGCTTCCAGGAATATCTAACAGGTATCATTTTATTTGCCCACTGAGGTGCTTTTTTACCTCCAATTCATGCTAATGAGCCATTGTTCTCCTTGCCTGACATCCAACATGTTTCTGAATGCAAATGCTATATAAAGTAAAGATTGCTATGCGTGGTGACTATGTAACCAAGCATGTTTCTAAGGTTTGCCTAACCATAAATGACTAATTAACAAAACGAGAAGTGTGTGTTCATTGAATGTACATCTGCTTTGCTCCCTGGAGGTATGAAAAGTACCCCGGCAGGCATGAACATATTTCTACCACAAGCCCTGAAGGAACAAACACACATCACAATTATTCATAGGGCAAAGTCACTACAGGAATAGCATTCTAATTCGGTCTATTACAATTGTTTACATATGCCCAGTGCTTCTGTTCTGATTGATTTGCTGCCAAAATGGGGCCTGCAATACGTGACTCGGAATCCGAAAGAAATGTCACAGGCAGTCATTTAATCTTTCACCCTCCTTCATTCTTAATCAGTGAGAGTGACAGAGCCACCGACAGAGGAAGGGAAGATTTCAGCAATAACAGATCGACCTTGTGCATCCTGCAGGTATTATTTTTTTCCGTTCATTATTTTTGTCGATAATTTGAGTAAAATCATCAGCAACTCTGAAACAATGGAGCTTAGAAATATTATATTGATCAGGTGCTTCCAAGGCATGATGAAGATTATTGTTTAATTACATAACTTTCAAGACAGACCAAACCTTTTCCTAGAAGTTGTAGCTTAAAACGGTACTACACATTACTAGGTGGCCTTAACTACAATGTACTTACATTTTCATTAATCATTTAATACAATGCACTTGTTGTGTACATACATGTTTTTACATTGTAATCATATTTTTTAAAATACCTGCATGTAATTCAATCTGTAATTAAAAAATACAAATAGTAAATGCACAAGGCAGTGAGGATGCCTTTCTGTAATTTTGAGAAGTAGAACTATTACAAGCTTTATCATAATTTTCTTCACGTTTTTTTAGGTATTTTCCTAGTTTTTTTATAAATAAAATTGTTATTCCTCTCTATACCGTTCTTTGATGAAGCATCGTAAATGGTCTGCTTCTCCTCTGTAAACTGATGTAGCATTAGTTCACAGAAGTTCTTGTTTGCCAATGGTCTCAAGAGTCTTTCAAGAGCACTGAGCTCTCAAAGAGGTGATCTGAATGAGGCTGACTGATGACGAACATTGAGATGTGTGTGAATTTCCCTAAAGAGGTGGCCATGCCCCATTAGAATAAGAATGGCTCAGCTGGCTGATTGCAGAGTATGTGTGAATGTCCCTGTGCATGTGTGGAGATATAAGATCTTGCTCATCAAGTATTTTTACTTCCTTTAATTTGTATTTTATTTATTAATTAATTTTTCTGCTGCTACAAAGGCTATGCATTGTAAATCTGCATCTGTCAGCTACCAAACACAGCTATAAACGAAACAGATTAAATACATGTGAAATACATGTAAAAACTGTGAATCCAGTGAGCAGTGCTTTACCTTTCAAACTGTTAAGTTCAAACCAAGGGTCAAATCAGCCATGCTCATCAACCCAGAAAATCAACCTTACGCAACACAACTCATCTTTAATTAAGACTTGCTCGATGCCCTCTATTATACTGCATGACATAACAGCAATTTTCTGATAAAAGTAAAACTAGAAGTATAGAGAGTCATGTCAGATTATTTTAAATTCTTCACATCCAACATTCTCATTTGAATCCTTTTCTCGGAATTCTTTCAAGCAGCAAGTTTGAATTAGTCATAAATGTAAACAGTGGCAAGATTCTGAGCTTCTGCATATCTCAGGTAAAAGGAAATTACACAACGTTCGTGTTGAGTTTAACAAGCCACCATTTGTTCCCCCCCAAAAACTGCTAAATATTAACAAATTTTCCACACATAAAAAAAGTCATGTGTAAAACTGTTTAGCAGCCAATAAAATGTTCACAATTCTTTTGAAAAACAAAAACTATTAGAATTTTTTTTTTTTGTATGCAAATCCTGTATTCGTTCGCATGATTCACTAAAACATGAAAACTATTTTTTACACTTTTTTCATACAAGTAAAAAAACAAACATACATGCCATATACTGTATATCAGACAGACGTTATGTGAGTTTCATGGTGGATAGAGAGAACAATTCAGTAAATGTGAGTAACATACACTGCCATAAACAACTGTCTCTCAGGCTAATCAGACACTTACAGTATGTAGAATCCAGTGTGCCTGCAATATCACTGATACCGAGTTTGCTCAAAACGAACTTTCCCTTTTACATCACTGTAATGGATAGCAGAGTTTTGGCAGATTCACCACAACACTGTTCCACTCTGCCTGTGTGTTAATTGGCGCAGTGTCAGTTTCATCTCTGCCAGGCTCTGAGGTTTAGCTGATCCATGCCTATCCTTAGTTGGCTCAATACCACCCCCAGATGAACTGGTAAAGAGGACTGTTCACCAGATGGTGAAGTCCATCATCCACCTGCCTTTAGGCTGATCTCCCACCTGATCCTCATTAGTCTCCTGCTCCTCCAGAATGTACAACCTTTACATCTTACATGCTCAACAGTGTACCTTATATGAAAAATGCATGTTTTTTACAACCGCACAGAGGAGGTGACATCACTCCCAGTAAAAAGGAAGGCACAGCAAAATAGAGCTGAAACTCCAGATTAATTTCAGTCAATATTAAAGTGATATCACAACAGTATGCGTGTTTATGTTTTGTGTATGCAAGAGACTAACAGCAGGATTGCAATTTTGATGTTGATTTTATACTCTAGTTTTTTATAAAATAAATTTTTTTTTCAATGGAATAAAAATGGTTTGCTTTTTTCATGCATTGTCTTTTTTTCACTTTCAATGAACAGTTGTTCCAAACCATTGCATGCATGTCTCTGAGAAACACAGTAGCCTAGTGGCATTTTGATTCTGTGAACACATTCTTTTGAACAAAACAGTTGAGTGAATTGCTCAATGACACACAGTTGCTTTTTTTTGTTCTTGAACGAATCAATGTTTTTTTAATAAATCAACTGACTGAATAATTTAATTACTCACCACTGAGATGTAAGGGAAACAGATCAATGTATCTCAAAGAGAATCATTTAAGATTTTAAAGGGAATTTGAACAGAATCACTGTTTCACGGCTGATCACTGAGATGTTTAACATTAAATCTGCACTGGATATTAATATCCAAAGTATAGTGAAAACACTATCAATTAGCACAGTAACAAGATTGGCAGTTTAAGACATTAACTTGTAAGCAGAAAACACAAGATACTTCTCTTTTCAATATGAATAAGGCTTTATTAGATAAATCTAAGACATATAAGCTAATCTAACACATGAACGCACGCACTCACACATTCACACAAGTTTCAGGAAGATAGAAAGTTAGGGAAGAATGAGTTTAAGAGAATGAAAATGTGGAATCCCAAGTTTACAGCAATATGTGAAATTGCATAGACATAAACAGCCATCAATCACTTAATTAACCCTCGCATTGAGTTCCTCAAAGAAGTTAAAATTATATTAGATACACCAGTACAAATGTGAGTCTGGAGGTAGTTACTTGCGTCATCTGTGTAACAAGATTCCCTTTGTTGTCATTGAAAGGGGTTTCCCGATGTCGCTGATTGGCTGGAAGTTCAGTAGTCGCTGAAGTGACGTCTTGGGAAGCCCGTGGTTGGGCGTTGGCTGAAGATGCAGAGTTGTGTGGCTGGTTGAAGTTGAACGGGCAGTCGAGGTCCGACACAGCGTTACAAAACTTAACTCAGAACACGAAACTCTCAAACGGAAAACAAAAGAAACTAAAGTAAAAGAACAAAAGTAAAGTTTGACGAGACTAGGTGGTGTTTCTTCTCATCGTGCCTAAGTAGCAGCAGGCGTGCAGGCCGACGCACACTGGAACCGCACTCAAAGAACGCTAACAGTGATGATTAAAAGCAACAGCTGAAAAGCGAATGCTAAAAGCCGAATTTGATGGTGTCCTGAGTATTTAAACTGGCCTTTTGGCCACACCTCAGATGTTGTCTTGACCAGTCAGATATTGTCTTGGCTCGGGGGTATCATAAATCATATGTTATCTTATCAAGCACGTGGTCCAAATTTTCCCGCTCTTGCAGGGTCTAATTTTGGACATGATTCCTATAACAAGAATATGATACATTTGACAAATAACTGATGGTCATTACTTCTGTTTCAAGCAAGCAGATTCAAGCACATTCATACTAAACATGAATATGTATCCTTAAACTATCCAATAGTTATTAAAAGACATACACAAAGTTATTATAAACATGATAGTCAAATGTGTGGGTTACATATAAATGAATATGGAGTTAAGCGATGGACTGATATTCATTTATAAGTCCTTTTGAGTTCATTTTGGTCCATTTATATCTAGAAAAGACAGTTTCTGTGTCATTCTCTGACATAAAGATTTCTGTGGAGACCAGTGCCGGTTGCATGAAACTCCTTAATTGAGGGTTTCCCTGAGGGAGAAAAAATCCGTGAGGTAAGGGATTTCATTAAGAGCGTTACAAGAAACCTCTTAACTGTCACCCTTACCTAAGTGTTTATACTAAGCATTTCACAGTAGTTTCAGACAACACACGGCAAAGATCGCCGCGGTTGCTATAGTTACTACATCTAACAGTAAACAGAACATAACGAACTACAAAGCCAAACGCTTGCTAAAATCACACTTGTATTACAACCCGAATTCCGGAAAAGTTGGGACGTTTTTTAAATTTTAATAAAATGAAAACTAAAAGACTTTCAAATCACATGAGCCAATATTTTATTCACAATAGAACATAGATAACATAGCAAATGTTTAAACTGAGAAAGTTTACAATTTTATGCACAAAATGAGCTCATTTCAATTTTGATTTCTGCTACAGGTCTCAAAATAGTTGGGACGGGGCATGTTTACCATGGTGTAGCATCTCCTTTTCTTTTCAAAACAGTTTGAAGACGTCTGGGCATTGAGGCTATGAGTTGCTGGAGTTTTGCTGTTGGAATTTGGTCCCATTCTTGCCTTATATAGATTTCCAGCTGCTGAAGAGTTTGTGGTCGTCTTTGACGTATTTTTCGTTTAATGATGCGCCAAATGTTCTCTATAGGTGAAAGATCTGGACTGCAGGCAGGCCAGGTTAGCACCCGGACTCTTCTACGACGAAGCCATGCTGTTGTTATAGCTGCAGTATGTGGTTTTGCATTGTCCTGCTGAAATAAACAAGGCCTTCCCTGAAATAGACGTTGTTTGGAGGGAAGCATATGTTGCTCTAAAACCTTTATATACCTTTCAGCATTCACAGAGCCTTCCAAAACATGCAAGCTGCCCATACCGTATGCACTTATGCACCCCCATACCATCAGAGATGCTGGCTTTTGAACTGAACGCTGATAACATGCTGGAAGGTCTCCCTCCTCTTAAGCCCGGAGGACACGGCGTCCGTGATTTCCAACAAGAGTGTCAAATTTGGACTCGTCTGACCATAAAACACTATTCCACTTTGAAATAGTCCATTTTAAATGAGCCTTGGCCCACAGGGCACGACGGCGCTTCTGGACCATGTTCACATATGGCTTCCTTTTTGCATGATAGAGCTTTATTTGGCATCTGCTGATGGCACGGCGGATTGTGTTTACCGACAGTGGTTTCTGAAAGTATTCCTGGGCCCATTTAGTAATGTCATTGACACAATCATGCCGATGAGTGATGCAGTGTCGTCTGAGAGCCCGAAGACCACGGGCATCCAATAAAGGTCTCCGGCCTTGTCCCTTACGCAGAGATTTCTCCAGTTTCTCTGAATCTTTTGATGATGTTATACACTGTAGATGATGAGATTTGCAAAGCCTTTGCAATTTGACGTTGAGGAACATTGTTTTTAAAGTTTTCCACAATTTTTTTACGCAGTCTTTCACAGATTGGAGAGCCTCTGCCCATCTTTACTTCTGAGAGACTCTGCTTCTCTAAGACAAAGCTTTTATAGCTAATCATGTTACAGACCTAATATCAATTAACTTTATTAATCACTAGATGTTCTCCCAGCTGAATCTTTTCAAAACTGCTTGCTTTTTTAGCCATTTGTTGCCCCTGTGCCAACTTTTTTGAGACCTGTAGCAGGCATTAAATTTTAAATGAGCTAATTAAGTGGATAAAAGTGTAAACTTTCTCAGTTTAAACATTTGCTACGTTATCTATGTTCTATTGTGAATAAAATATTGGTTCATGTGATTTGAAATTCCTTTAGTTTTCATTTTATTAAAATTTAAAAAACGTCCCAACTTTTCCGGAATTCGGGTTGTAATATATTTTTGCTAAGGAGAGTACAAACATAACAGAAAACAAAAAAACGTAAACCAAACTGGACAGAGGACGAAAAGGCAATTCTTTTAGAAGAATTCACAAAAAGAAAAAACATTCTCCAAAGCCACTATAACCCATCAGTCAATCATTCGCACAAATCGAAAGCCTGGGAGGAGATTACTGAAAAAAAATTCAAGAAATCTTGCTGTCAAGCGAACAGTAGAAGAAGTTATGAAAAAGTATGAAAACATAGTGGTGAGTTCAAGAAAAGAAATAGCAAACAATAAAAAAGAAACCGGAAAGACCAGTGAGTAAAGTTCATGCTCGTGCCTGATAAATTGTATCAAAAAGGTATCGCGCTTGGTATGGAACAATGTTATTGTTTTGCTGTGTAAAGGAGGAGGGCCACCGCCACAAGACCTATCCGACACAGGGAAATTGGTACAAGATATTTTAGGGAAGGATTCTCCTTCTCTAGTCGGTATTCCAGGCGTTCCTCAAAGCAGTTCGGGAAGCAGGTAAAATAATGCAAATGAGCGCTACAACCTAAATTACATATAGATACATATGTATAAACTTTTTTTCGTGCAGTTTGTAAAACATCTTTTGTTTTCATAAGTGGTTATAATAATAATAATAGTTTTCAGCCTTTCATCAACCATTCATCGTCTCCAAGGGATTATTACAATCATTAAAAACACGCCTTGGTATTTCCTCCTCTTCAATTAACACTAAATCAGCCATCGTATTTTGAGTTTAAGTTGACTTAAGGGAGCTGTTTCGGTCCCTTAAATTTATTAAGGTCAAATGGTCACTAAGGACTTTGTAGCAACGCTTAAGGGAACACTTAGATAATTAAGGGGGAAAACTTAATAACAGCCTTAAGTTCCTTAAGGAAACCCTTAGGGTTTTTTCTTGCAACCCAAGTTTCACTAAGCGTACACTTAACCTTACATCTAAGGGATTTCTTAGCATAAGGAGTTTCATGCAACCGGGCACAGAGGATAAAAGGCCCCCCTTAGGAATTTCAGTCTGGTTCTGCTAGGTGGGGGAAGTCAATCCAAGGATCTTGTTTATTACTCTCATGGGTTTACATGTGATGGCCGGCATTGCATCTCAATTACTTGCCCCAAATTTGACAATCTCTTCTCCGAACTGAAATTGTCAATAATTGTTCTAATGGTGTTAATGTCGAAAGCTGTTCTGTGAAAAAGTTGGTTGGTTGATTGGTTATCTTGCTTCTGACTCTGGCACTAGGAATGATTTGCAACATCCTGTTGCCTTTCTGAGGAATTCGGCTCATGTTTCAGTGCTCCTGATCGACTCTTTAATTTGTCTGGTTCAGGTCTGATACGCTACAGAGACTTATTTCCTTCCTGAATGAATCACTGTTTTAAACAAATCAGGTTAAAGAGATGTGTATTTAATATAGAGAGGGAGTGTGTCCTAGCCATAAGGCTTTTCTAGAGTTTGGGAGCCAAATGCCAAAAAAAGCTGGGCCCGGTTCCCCAAAACGTTCTTATCGCTAAGTAGTTCTTAACCTATCCCTTAACCTCTCTCTTAACGTTATGGCACGATTCCCGACACGTTCTTACGCTAAGTATATCTTCTGTAAGTCATACTTTCGTAAGGTTGGTCTGGACCATTCGTAAGTTCTCTCTTATCGTTGTTTGAGATCAAGACGCTAGTTGCCGCCACTGTGTAGTCTTTAGAAATCAGGGCCCGGTTCCCCAAAACGTTCTAATCGCTAAGTAGTTCTTAACCTATTCCTTAACCTCTCTCTTAACCTTATGGCACGGTTCCCGACACGTTCGTACACTAAGTATATCTTCTGTAAGTCACACTTTCGTAAGGTTGGTCTGGACCATTCGTAGCTCTCTCTTAGCGTTATTTGAGCTCATGACGCTACTGTACAGCAGTCTTTAGAAACCAGGGCAGCGAAGTACAAGTCAAACTATGGTATGTTGACAATTTTGTGGCTCAACAATGATTTTCTGTTATTTTTTAAGACTCATAATAAATTATGTTCGCAATGGACACAGGCCTATTTATAAAGTTGACTTTATGTGGTTACAGAACTAATAAGGTGGTAATTAGCCTAGGCTTTTTCGTAATGTAATTAAAGCGAATTGGCAATCATTTTTTTGATAAGATCTTTAAATGGGTAAGCATGGTGGTGTCCAGTAAGCGACCAACTATGGCAGTGATCCAACGTGTTCTTGTATTGAATCAAAGACGGGGCTGGACTCGGAGCCGTTTAGTCCATGTCAGTTTTTTTATTCGGCAAAACTTAAGCCCTTTTGACATTTTGCCTGACGTGGCTATATTAAAAAAAATCCCCTCCCAAGACAACTCATTGTGGAGCAGCTGGACCTTCCCAGACCTGCGCTGGCCAGACTAATGCGGCGGAATTCTGCTTTAAGCCCTGAAGCCCAGTGCTACTTTTTTTTTTTTTTTTTTTTTTGCTACTTTTCATCGAGATTCATCGAGGTCGTGGGAGAGGGCTACAGCCTAATCAAGACCTCTGTGTGGAAGTGCGTCCACACAGTCACCAACGCCCTTCTGCGCAATGCCGGGGATTGCATCCTGGTGGATGGCACTCATCCCTATCGCCAATCCATCAGTGAATGATCAGGCGTAGGCTACTTATCGCGAAAGGAAGACGCGGCCATAAATGTGCAGGTTATAGTGGACCATAGGGGTGTGATATCTGACCTGGTGGCAAGGTCGAGCAACACTTCAAGTTCCTCTGACGAGAGGCTTGGTGCCCTTTTTTACGTTGCTTTCGCAGCATATTTTGTATCTAACTCTCTCTCTCTCTCTCTCTCTCTCTCTCTGTTCATTGTAGATAGGTTGCTTTTTATTAAAAACATAAACCAATTGCAATCAATACCGCATTAAACAGAAGTAACTACAGCTGCTTGCCAATCAATTCTAATTGTAAAGTACCTTGCCATTAATATAAAAGTGCATTATATAATTTTTATAAGTCGTTAAACCCATGTCAAGAAGCGGCACAAGTGGCACAACGGGATGGATGATTAGCGAGGGATACCCGGTTTGTCTTACCGTCACAACATATCGTGTGAACATTACTGACCCTTTGATAATTTAATTTATAGTCTATATTTTACTGATAACTTAAACTACGTTAAAATAAATGTTACTGTAATAATTTGAGGAATGTTTCATTTGCATAGAATGTGTTTTCTTTCTTAACGCTGTATTGCACCTTCGCCTGAAGTGGAAAATCGATTCATGAGCAATCGATGCCAACTAATTCAGCACCCTGACTTTGGACAGCGCTCTTGTAACGTCGGACGTAAGAGGCAGCGTGCTAAGAAGCTTCCTAAGGGACACTTCGGGGAACATACTTAGAAACATCAACAACTTTGGTAAGATATATCTTTCGATGTCTTCTTAGCGCGCTAAGAATGAACGTTATCGGGGAACCGGGCACAGAGCAGCGCAGTACAAGTCAAACTATTGTATGACGACAATGATTTTATGTTATGGACATTTTAAGACTCATAATAAATTATGTTCGCAATGGATACAGGCCTATTTATGAAGTTGACATTATTTGGTATCAGAACTAATATGGTGGTAATTAGCCTAGGCTTTTTTGTAATGTAATTAAAGCGAATTGGCAATCACTTTTGATAATTAAAATCTGGATTTAAATTAAAAACAATTTGGCTCTAAATGGCTAAGATCTATAAATGGGTAAGCATGGTGGTGTCCAGTAAGCAACCAACTATGGCAGCGATCCAATGTGTCCTTAATTGAATCAAAGACGGAGCCGGACGCAGAGCCGTTTAGTCCATGTCAGTTTTTTTATTCTGCAAAACATAAGCCCTTTTGACATTTTGCCTTACGTGGCTATATTAAAAAACAATTCGCCTCCCAAGACAGCTCATTATGGAGCTGCTGGACCTTCTCAGACCTGCGCTTGCCAGGCTAACGTGGCGGAATTTTGTTTAAGCCATGAAGTCCAGCTGCTTGCAGCGCTACGTTTTTTTTTTTTTGCTACAGAGAGCTTCATCGAGTTCGTGGGACAGGGCTACGGCCTAATCAAGACCTTGGTGTGGAGGTGCATCCACACTGTCACGAACGCCCTTTTGCGCCATGCCGGGGATTACATCCGTCTGTCGGCAACACGTCAGGAAGTTTGTACTGATAACTTAAACTATGTTAAAATAAATTTTACTGTAATAATTTGAGGAATGTTTCATTTGCATAGAACGTGTTGTCTTTCTTAATGCTGTATTGCACCTTCGCGTGAAGTGGAAAATCGATTCCTGAGCAATCGATGCCAAGTAATTCAGCACCCTCACTTTGGACAGCGCTCTTGTAATGTCGGACATAAGAGGCAGCGTGCTAAGAAGCTTCCTAAGGGACACTTCGGGGAACACACTTAGGAACATAACAACTTTGGTAAGATATATCTTTTGAGGTCTTCTTAGCGCACTAAGAGTGAGCATTATCGGGGAACCGGGCCCTGTACTACTTTATTGCACTTTAATAGTTACTACCAAAAGTACAGAGCTTTGCGACCTTAAGGAGCATGATGGATTGTTGTGTGACAGAAGACTAGTTATAAGTAATAATATTTTTAAACTGATACGAAATGTAATAGGTGTAGAGACTGTAAAATTGGGGTAATATGATCATAGTTTATTGACCTGGTAAGGACTCTAGCAGCTGCATTTTGGACTACCTGTAGCTTGTTTATTGAAGATGCAGGACAACGAGCAGTGCATTGAAACAGGTAACATGCTTGGCACTGTTTTTAAGATGTAAGAATGCTGTTTTTGTAACGTGAAATATGACTTTCAAAAGACAAGTTGCTGTCTAATATAACACCCACATTTTTGACTGTAGAGGAAGTAACAGTACAGGTTCATCTCAATAAATTAGAATGTCATGGAAAAGTCCATTTATTTCAGTAATTCAACTTAAATTGTGAAACTGGTGTATTAAATAAAATCAATTTACACAGACTGAAGTAGTTTAAGACTTTGATTCTTTTAATTGTGATGATTTTGGCTCACATTTAACAAAAATCTTTTATTTTAAAGAAAATAAATTCACTGTCTCAACAAATTAGAATACTTCAAGACCAATAAAAAAACATTTTTAGTGAATTGTTGGCCTTCTGGAAAGTTTGTTCATTTACTGTACATGTACTCAATACTTGGTAGGGGCTCCTTTTGCTTTAATTACTGCCTCAATTTCGGCATCGCATGGAGGTGAACAGTTTGTGGCTCTGCTGAGGTGGTATGGAAGCCCAGGTTTCTTTGACAGTGTCCTTCAGCTCATCTGCATTGTTTGGTCTCTTGTTTCTCATTTTCCTCTTGATAGCCCATAGATTCTCTCTGGGGTTCAGGTCTGGTGAGTTTGCTGGCCAGTCAAGCACACCAACATCATGCGCATTTAACCAACTTTTGGTGCTTTTGGCAGCGTGGGCAGGTGCCAAATCCTGCTGGAAAATAAAATCAGCATCTTCAAAAAGCTGGTCAGCAGAAGGATGCATGAAGTTCTCCAAAATTTCTTGGTAAATGGGTGCAGTGACTTTGGTTTTCAAAAAACACAATGGACCAACACCAGCAGATGACATTGCACCCCAAATCAAAACAGACTGTGGAAACTTGTGGAAACACTGGACTTCAAACAACTTTGTGGAGAAGCTATGAGCTTCTCCACCCTTCCTCCAGACTTTAGATTCCAAATGAAATACAAAACTTGCTCTCATCTGAAAAGAGGACTTTGGACCACTGGGCAACAGTCCAGTTCTTCTTCTCCTTTAAGCCCAGGTAAGATGCCTCTGACGTTGTCTGTGGTTCAGGAGCTTACCCTCCTTGTGAAGGGAGTAAATGATTGTCTTCTGGACAACTGTCAGATCAGCAGCCTTCCCCATGATTGTGTAGCCTGGTGAACCAAACTAAGAGACCATTTTGAAGGCTCAGGAAACCTTTGCAGGTGTTTTGAGTTGATTAGCTTATTGGCATGTCACCATATTCTAATTTGTTGAGATTGTGAATTGGTGGGTTTTTGTTAAATGTGATCCAAAATCATCACTTAAACTTCTTCAGTCTGTGTGCATTGAATTTATTTAATACCTGAGTTTCACAATTTGAGTTGAATTACTAATTCACGACATTCTAATTTATTGAGATGCACCTGTACATCCATCTAGATGCAAATTATAATAGAGATTTTGTGATATAAGAGATTTGGTGTAATGTTATTAGGTCCAATAAGTAATATCTCTGTCTTATCCAAATTAAATAGGAGAAGATTATTGGTCATCCAATCTTTTATTTTCTATTTTTATCACAGTTTTTTAGCTTAGAATTAGAATTTGAAGATCAAGGTAAATTGTTCTTAATTTGTCTTCCAGGAAAAATGAAGGATCTTCTGTTATTTCCGAAGGGCAGTACTAAATGGAAATAAAAAATTATATAAATTACAACAAAATAAGAAAAATTTCTTAATCCTGTTCAAAGTTTTCACCCCCTGGCTCTTAATGCATCGTGTTTCCTTCTGGAGCATCAGTAAATGTTTGAATCTTTTTTAATAGTTGTGTTTGAGTCCCTCAATTGTCCTCAGTGTGAAAAGAGATGGATCTCAAAATCAGACATTCACTGCTGGAAAGGGTTCAAATATGCAAAAGATGCTGGAAAACTGAAGAATCAGCAGGACATAGAGGATTTTTCTGAAGATCAGTGCTCAGTTAAACTGTTCAGAACAAATAAGGAACTCATGAACAAATGTCACAAAAAAAAAAAAAAAAACATTACTGGATCATCTATGTAACGACACAAAGTATTAAGAACGAAGGGGTCCCCAAACCTTTGAAGGGGGTTATTTTAATAATTTCAGTTATTTTTTTGTTTGTTTTGTTTTGTGGACTATATGTAAACATCTTTTATGTAAAGTATCTCAACCAGGACAGTACTAAATAAAAAATAACATGCATTTTGTATGCTCTCTCTTATTTTGTTAAAATTATTCACATTTTCTGAGATTCTGCAAGGGGTTCCCAAACTTTCGCATGCCACTGTATTTGATTATCTTCAAAATAAATATGGGTTGCACATTATTTTACAATACGTGCACTTACATGTACTTATAGTGTACTTACAGTGTATTCATCTAAGAAAGTTCTGGTAATACAGGGTAACTACACAGGGTAGGGTTAGGTTTAGAGGTAGGTTCATGGTTAGTACCTAGTTATTACATAGTTATTGTATAGTTAAGTAGTACATAGTATGTACATGAGGAACAGGACTGTAAAATAAAGTACCACCATATGTGCACCTAAATCATCTATAGTTCTTCCATTCATATGCAAATGGTACTGCAGATAAAACAGCTCATGATTCAGCTGAAATAACAGAGAAATGGTGAAAACATCAATTGTTCCTTTCAGTAAAATAAAAAAAAAGCTATCTTCCAAAAGGCATAAACCACATGCTGAATTTCCATCCTGTAGTTCTCCCTCAAGATGTTTTGTTTCCACCTACATATATTTAGCTTTTCTTGCAGCAACACTTCCTGTATGAGTACAATTTAATCTAGACTGGGAAACTGTGATGTTTTAATGCAGTGTGTATGTGACAAATAAAATATGTTTTTCATGTTCCTACCATTCTGAAAGTTTCCTTCACAGAGTAGGGATCTGTATACTCTTGCTATTCACACTATTTCTTTCTTTCTTTCTATTTTTCTTTCTTTTTAATCGTTACATAAAATAGGCATACATTTGCATTTTTTGCAGTAAATATGTAGCATGTCCTTTTCAGCATTTGCATATTTGTAGCAATGAGGTGTAGGAACACTGCTTCAAATGTGCTAGTGGCTCATCACCTTGCTGTTCTTCCTGCCAATACCCTCAGGTGAGCGTGTTAAGAGCAGATATGAAGCACTTTCCAGGGGTCTAGCTGGTCTAAAGCTGGACAGTCATGACTAGAAGGAGGATATTGCTAACCGCTCCCCAATTTAATTGCCTACTTGAGCTGACACAGATGTGCCAAATCTGACCACTTCACCAGACGATCTGAAGTTTGGTGGAAAGAGTTTAAATTAGTGAGAGAAAAGATCTTATGTACATCTCAGTAGGATGGTAGAGGTGCCAAGACATGGGCATTTTAGAGTTGACATAGATCCTTTTTTAAAGGATCCAACACTGACTGGAGGGGCTCATGCTGAACTGTTACATTATAAAAAATTCTGAAGTAGGCTTAAGTTTGTCAACTACAATAAGAATTCCTTTAATGTTTTTTTTTAAGTAATTTTCTTAAATGTTTAATGTTCTTTGAGCTCATTTGTGTTCTCACTGAGATTTCATTGGGAGTGTGATGTAGGCCGAATGAATTAAAGCAATAGTGCAGACAAAAATTAAAATTTGTTGAGAATTTAAATTTATTCACCATTGGATTTGGAAAAATGTAGCATTACATCACTTTTTTCACCAGTGGATCCTCTGCAGTGAATGGGTGCCGTCAGAATGAGAGGTTAAACAGTAATAACAGTAATCCACACCAGTCTATCGATTAATGACTTGTGAAAAGCTGTGTTTGTAAGAAACTAATTCTTGATTAAAGTGTTTTAACTTTAAACCATTGCTTCTTGCAAAGTTGAATTGAGACGACATTCACTGGAGAAGGCAATATTATGGATAGAGGACTCGTATATTTTAGTTGGAAGCACTGGTTTGAAGTTAAAACACTTTACTGATGGATTTGTTTCTTACAAACATATAGCTTTCTGCTTCACAAGACATTAATTAAAGCAATGGTGTCGTGGATAACATTGGAGACTATATTGTGATGTTTTTTATCAGATGTTTGAACAATCATTCTGCCAGCACCCATTTACTGCAGATGATCCATTGGGAAGCAATGGATTAGGAAAGTAATGCTAAATTTACCAGATCTGTTCAGATGAAGAAACAAACTTATCTACACAGCCTGAGGCTGAGTACATTTTCAGCAAATTTTGTATGCACGTGCTTGTGTGAATAGTGTGAATGTATGGGGAATAAGACTTCTTTATAAGACTTGATGCACATATTCAACACACTGTGCTGTTTTATTAAAACATTCGGGAGGTATAGCCTCGTTTACTTAATTATGTTTGTTAATAAACTTATGTTCGAATATGTTTATTCCTCAGGGACCTTGTAGTGTAATATGAAGAACAGTATGCAGAATATTTAAAAGCAACAATAGTTCTTCAGAATTATAAAATACACACCTATTAGGCAAGAAAAAAAAGCACAGCTACAAAACACATGATTAAGCCTAGGAAAATGCTATAAAACACTTAAGAACAAACACACAGATTGTTCCCTCTGAAGGGCATATAGTTGTGTTTTCTCCATTATCTCTAGCTGCATCTCATAATAAACTGATTTCAAAGGACAAAATGCCAGACGTCTCATCTCACCATGTCCAAATAACTCATCTTACTCACCTTGGGCAGCCCAAATACAAATGTGTGACTTGCACCTATACACCTTGTTCCTTTCACATAGCCTCTGATTTTCACATTACAGTACATCAGTTAAAAATTTCAGTTCAAATTTATGAAGTGCTGAATGCCATTATGCTGTAAAAACATCAGTTCACAAATAAAATTCCTATTTTTATTATATTTATATATATTTTTTACTTAAAGGAGCATTGCGTAGGTTCTGAAATTTCTAACCGTTACTGACACCAGTGGCCGTTAGAGGAACTGCAGCCAGTCTCATGCTCGTTCTCAGTGCGCAATGCGCATGCTCTTTTTTTTTTTTTTTTTTTTTTACTTACGAGGAGTGTCCGTGTCTGAATTGTGCTGGAGGCTGGTCGCTTCTTTCCATCCGCAGAGTCCATTTGAAAACACTATTGCTGCTGCTAACTATAATGGCTGGCGTGCCGTACGGTTGTAAGCCCAAGTAGACGAGAATGCGCATGACGTCGCATTTTGTGAATTTTCGCGCCAAATCGGGTCCGACTCCTCCACACCGAGCGCCAACCTCCCGCTCTCTCTCGTGAGGCCAATAAGGAAGTGACTAAAACTGCAATTCATCGACTGTCCGCTTGAGGCTGGCTGCAAAAGAGAGTCAGTCCCATAGACTCCCCATGTTAAAATGCCTAACTTTACAGCAGGAAAAAACATGTTTACAGTCTGGTTCAAAAAATTATTTTGGTCTAAATAGCTAATTTTGCCCTTCATGACAACTGTGAGGGGGGTGAATTTTTTTTATAACTCATCCGTTTAAATTATATTAAGACTTAAAGTTCTGCATAATTAAGGGCGTGGCCACTTGAGTGACAGGTGGATTGCCGCTGCAGACACTGCCGTCGTGCTAGGTGGGTGTGGAAACAGCAACTAGCTCCCGCCTTTTTGCCCATTTTTGATTGTCCGGGAGAGTCGCGTGGTGACGCGCTGCCAAGATGGCGACGGCCCGCTCTACACACTTTAGGCTTCAAAAACTATCTTCAGGAGTCTACGGGTGACGTCACGGACACTACGTCCATGTTTTTATACAGCCTATGCTCCACACACAATTGAGCCTACAGGCTAATAGATACAAACGGTTGGTCTGGGAACGCCCCCGGGAACGCCCCGTCACGTGATGTGAATTTAGCCCGTGGGGGAAAACATTGCCTTGGCGCCAATTGAAATACATGGGACAATCACGCCGAAGAGTTGCTGTGTCGTTTTCTGTACCTCCAATAAACTAACAAATTATGAATTGAAGTTCTACATCCTTCCTAATAAACATACAGAACCGGAAAGGATGACAAAATGGCTACAAGCAATAAGTTGTGAGGATGATCAAGGGAAGTTGTGGAATCCCAAGACTAAGCGTGTGTGTGTGTAGTCGGCTTTTCAACACAGGCAGGCTATATTAACATCGTGTTCATTATTAACGTTATCAAAACTGTGTAAGGTTGTTTCAGTAAGTGGCATGCATATATAATTAGCCTTATCATTCTACCTGAAGCAAAACTATGTAACGTTAGCCTAGTGTCGAACATAAACCCACTTAAAAAAGCGTGTGGACACGTAACAACTTAGTTTTGTGTCAGAACTTTTACACTTTCATTCATAAATTCACCCTGTCTGTGTTTGCGAAACGATTGAATCGCGGAATCCAGTCAAAAATAGAACTTGCTGTATAAAGCAGAACGTCACGGATTTTGGCTATTTTTGAATGAATACATCTACATTAGGGCTGTAAAATGAATCAAATATCGATATGGACTAGTGTATATGAATATTAAAGTTAAAAGAGACTACAATTGTTCTACGTGTCTCTGGGAATGAGTGCTCAATATGTGCATTTTTGTCATTCAAATACATACGATGTTCGCAGTGTTTTCCCCCACGCCGACTCCGCCCTCGCCACGCACCCAGCTATGACTAGATGCCGACTGTATCTATAGAGGCAACCGTGGTGGAAAGTCGAGGTGTCATTCTTTTTTTTACATCATGGTTGGCTCATACATGTACAAATGAAAAATCTTAAAGATTTTTTAAGTAAAAACCTCCACATAGCTCCTTTAATTCTTATTGCTATTATTTTAGAGTAAAGGTAAAAAAAAAAAATGTTTTTTTTTTTTATACACACACATTAAAACCCAACAGCAACATTTTCATTTTCTGAAAATGAATGTTATTTTCATTAATTTAAACAGAGCAATGAAAGAAAGATATGGGTATAATAATTCAAGATTAAAATTTTACAATTTATATAAGAATTTAATCTTATCTCATGATGAATTCTGTCAGAGGAGTGCATGCAAGTGCGTTCTGAATTAAGCAAAGTGTATATTGTGACAGATGGGGAGCTGAAACACAATGAGCTGCAACAGCTGGACAATGAACAAGCAGGTTAGGGTGAGAGAGCTGGAGAGTGTAAGTGTACATAACTATGTCCCCCCCCCCCAATACAGCAGGTTCAGACATGCATGAGATGGACAGCAGCATGTGAACATGTTTATGCCAGTCCCACATATTTCAGTCACTACGATCTGGGGAATACAACTCTCTCTCAAATCATCTGAATGAGGGAACAAAAGGGCAGACAGTTGCATTCTCTCCTTTGAGAATTCTGGGAAAAGAGAGAGAGAGAGAGAGAGCCAAGCAGCTTACAATATAATAAGTAAAATGGTGAAATCGTAATTTTTTTCTCCATTTATGTGAAGAATAGAACTATACATGTATATTCGCTTCTTTACTTATATCAAGCTCAAATTAACTCTTAGTTTCTATTCAGCTGAAGGAACCATGGACTTAAAGTACTGCGGTTTAATTTGAACACTGATTTGGGCCACAAAGAGCCCCCTGCAGAACAAAAGAGAGAATTCGAAAGGGGATAAATCATGTTAGACTGGCCACCTGGTCTTCTAATGAAAAAGAGACTGGACAGACTGTGGCATTAGAGGTGGTTTAATGAGGCTATGGGTACAGTCAGAACCCAATCTTTAGAGGCTTAAATAAAATATGTGTTCATCCAGAGCTAAGAACAGTTGAATGCATGCTGGGTCTTGTGACTGGATGGACTGCTGTGATCTTTGCATTGCATCAAATGCAAGTCATTTTGATATAAATCTAATCTGACTGGGCAATCAGTCAGTCTGAGCAAGCAGTCAGTCTGAACTTTTAGATTGGAACCTAATTTTTAATTCACACCATTATTAATTCTCAGTAATAGCTGTCAGTCAGATGCTATCCAGTATAATAACTGAAAATCAACAATTACACAATTACTCTTTCAGCTCTGAGATGAGCTGATCCTTGAGGCACAACCTATCAGTTTCACAACTAACTCTAATCCTATAATGGAACAGGCTTGCCTCCATTCCAATTGACTTTTCAATTTCTAGCATATTAACCACGTCTCCTTTGCTGCAGACTGCATCAGTAGTTTTGTCACTCAGACTTATTCTGAAACAAAAAATGGGCATCAGCCTTTGTTTGGCTTTATTTAGAGCTGTATATTTCACTGATTTGAAGAATCTATTCTATTCTTATAGATAAATCTATATTTGTAATATTCCTATTGTCCTTACAGATATCTTTTTGTTTTAAAAACTATAGCCTATATCTTAAAACTATAGCCTATATTATCTATCTATCTATCTATCTATCTATCTATCTATCTATCTATCTATCTATCTATCTATCTATCTATCTATCTATCATATATATGTATGAAGTATTTCACATGCTTCAGGTTAATTTTCAGGCCCCATCATAGCACAGACCTGCACTTGTTAAAATGACAAATGACTTCCATCTTGTGTCAGACCGAGGCTGCATCTCATTGCTAGTTTTACTTGATCTAAGTGCTATGTTCTATAGAGAATAACATTCTCATAGATCAATTACAAAATTATATGGGTATTCAAGGGCATGGTTTAGATCCTACCTATCTGACTGTTATCACTTTGTTTAATTATGTGTGGAACCATCTCAGTTAACCCCAGTAAAGTATGGAGTGCCACAAGGATCTGTGTTAGGCCCTCTGCTATTTTCAATATACAGTGGCATGCGAAAGTTTGGGAACACCTTGCAGAATCTGTAAAATAATTGTTTTGTTTTGTTTTGTGATGGTTGTTCATGAGTCCCTTGTTTGTTCTGAACAGTTAAAAAGAGCACTGTTGTTCAGAAAAATGACATGGAGGATTTTTCTGAATATTAGTGCTCAGAAAAATAAAAATAAAAATTTTCACAGATTCTGCAAGGGTTTCCCAAACTTTTGCATGCCACTGTATGATACATTTTTTTTAAAGTTAAAAGTTATCCACCTTTACTCATTCAAACCAGGGTTATGCCAGTTTTGGATTTTCTTTGTTGAAACCAGAAGCATCTTGTCCATTCAAACTAAGATTTGAGAGATTTTGATTAAACAAACAAAATAAATAAATAAATATTTTTACCTTTGACAGTAAAGTTGGATGATTAGCCAGTTGTAGATCAAATATTATTAGTGCTGCAAACCTTGCCTGCTGACAAAATTCAGACGTCACTGCACTGACTATACAGAAGTCTATAAGCACATGAATAAAATATGTGTGGTAAAAGTGTGTGAAGTAAAGAAAGACCCTTTATTGTTAAGGGGCAGGACACCATCTGAGAGCACAAAAAGCTCAAATGCTAAAGTCTATCTCTCTTTATTTCTTTCTGCCTTTCTCACACACATACACAAAAACTCACACTGAAATTGAATCGCCAAACTCTGAGCATGTCCACAAAAAAAAAAATGAAAAGGCGGCAATTCACACATACAAATACATGAATGGAAAAATGGCGAGGAAGCGTTTTTATTTTGCTCGTATCTATGACAACCTCTTGTTGTGAATGATCAGAGAACATAAAGCGTATGTGTGTGCGGATTAGTATTTGTGTCTTTGGGAGAGTGCTGGACGGTAAAAGAGGCTGATTTAAATTCATACATCTGAGGAAAGTGTTTGATGTCATTGATTGTTGAGCAATTACAGGTCTTGAGAGAAAGTGGAGAATAACGGAGCCACTTAGTGTGTGTGTGTGTGTGTGTGTGTGTGTGTGTGTGTATGTAAGTGAGAGAGAGGGAGAATGAGAAAGACCTCCACACTAATACTAAGGTCATATCAATTGTACCTGTTAGAAGATACAGTCCCTATTTCTTTGAAATAGACAAGAAACTACACAAGCACCCAACTGATGGAGTGAAATGGACGTATATTAATCTCAAGAGATACTTGTAGCCTGATGTGAAAAGTTAAGACCCAGTCAACTACATTCAAATTCAACACACTGACTATAAACCATCAACAGTACTTTTTTTCCCCTGCAGTATTCTGGGGTCAATATAATAGACCAGCTATAATGTTGATTACCATAAACGTTTATTTAAATCAATCCTTTGTTATCTTTAAAAAGCAAAAATGGAAGTTATACAAGCATTAGTATAATGCTTAGTTATTAACATAATTACTTCATGTATTCATTCAGTTGTTGAAATGGAATATGTGTATTATATGATCAGTAAAGCTGTTTAAATCCTTAATTTGACAATCATTTTATGGTTTATGGTGTCACAATGTCTTGGCAGTTAAGTTGTGAAATTGGATTTAAACTGTATACTTTACATATCAAGGGTTAGCAATTTTCTTCACACTAAAATCATGTCAGCACAGGTATCGTTTACATCTTGTGGCTGTATTTTTTAAACAGTTATTTTAATGTTTTGCCCTTATTGCCTTCTGTTTTAACTGCCTCACTTGTAACCCAGAATTTAGTTTGTTTTGAAAAAGGTAAATAAATGTTTGTGATAATCAACATTTTGCCACAAATGCTGTCAATGAATGAGCTTTGCTTGAACTGTATATGGCATGTTGTTTAATGGAATAATTTCAGTTAACGGCACTAAAGTATGGAGTGCCATAAGGATCTGTCTTAGGCCCTCTGCTATTTTTAATATACAGTGGCATGTGAAAATTTGGGAACCCCTTGCTGAATCTGTAAAATTGTGAATAATTTTAACAAAATAAGAGAGACCATACAAAATGCATGTAATGCAAATTGATCCAGACAAATCCAAAAAAAAGCATAAAACTTGCACAGATACTGTCTAAATGTTATGGATATTGTTGGTTTCACCGTTTTTGTTTCACAGTGAAAAGATGCAATCCAAATACTGTGAGATCCCTCTGGTTTTAATTCATACTCGTAGTGGGCAACATTACTATTGTATTCAGGAACTGCATGAATCCAAATCCAGGCAGAGATTTGCTATATGGGGTTTTTATGACAATAATATTGGCTATGTCAGGTGAAACAAAGGATTTTGAGTGATTTTAGCACATATTTTTTTAAAACATTTTGGTGGAACTGTGGAAAATACAACCTTGATAAAGGGAGAATGGGGAATAGAAGGATGGAGTGCTAAAAAGGATGATGCTGACAGGAGAACAGAACCCTGTATGTGTATTTGTCTGTATGCTGAGTAATGATGGTGTTAAGGGACATGGCTCGGTGCAAGATCAAAAGGACCTAACAACTGCACCTGTTCATACTAGAGCTATTCTGTCTCCATCTCTTGCTCTTTCTTTCTTTATGTCACACATATAACACTGCTTCTTTGTCCCTGTTTCTTCCTGTCACATGCCCGCCTGTTGAAAACACTTTACTCTGGTGCTATAACTTCTCCAGTGTGTTTTAGATGGTTTTCCTAGAGTCCATAACCTATCTAAACAATTTAAAGCATGCATTACTGGAATGTAAGTTACTTTAGAAACCTAATATCACCTCTAGTTTTAGTGTTATTGAACTTGACATCTCATTAAAGCTTAAGTTTTAAATTATGCTTAAAATCATAAGGTATTTTTCACAGAACCTTTCCTGAAATGGAAACTCCCCTCTGATTTCTTTTATTAATTTTTCAATTACCCCTTTAACATACATTAAATGGAGTTTTTTAATAACTGTTCAGTTGATTAAAAAGAAAAACAATCTCCATTCCATTTTTAATCAATTATGGATCTAATTGATTTTACTTTCACATTGTAATATCAGTCACTGTATGCAATTATCAGATAGATAGACAGATAGACAGACAGACAGACAGACAGACAGACAGACAGACAGATGTTAGTCAGTTTCAATCGAAGTATTAATAAATCCATATTAGGGAGTCCATTTTTTTTTCAGTCCATTTCAAACATGGAAGCACACCTCTCTTTTTGACTCATTATTGATTTAATAAATTTCAGATAAGAACAGCTCAAAATCACAAAGAGACACTATATCTCATTTACGTGGATGTCATAACTGCACTCTCAGTGTGGCAGCAACTGCACTATATTTTTTCATGCATTTTTCTACAATTTCTTCATAATGTGAAATTCGTGCTAAATTACATGAAAAGCAGAAACTGCTTTGTAAATACAGGTAACACTGCTAATCACCAGCTTTCAATTTCATGCATTCTAAGCATTGTAGTCACTAAAGAAACCTGAGATGATAGAGCAAGGACACCTTTTTTTCCTTTAATATTTATGACTCTTCACAAGGAAGAAAAAGTATTACTTTATTTTAAACAGGTGCACTTTCTCATTTAAAATGTAATCCCATTTTCAACATTTTCAGCTCTGAAATGAATTGAGTAATTGGAAGTTGATTAAAAACAGCTTCAGTTCATTCAGGTAAGTCCAGCACCCTGATGATTTTCATCATATCAAGCCATTTAAAGCTTGTAGACATTTGTCTTTTTTTTATTGGTGCATTTAAGTAATTGATATGAATGCACAGTAGCCTAATAGCTATCCAGTCCAGCTCTATTGTCTATAAAGGTCGTGAATCTACAACAAACCTCAATTATTGCCTAAGAGAACTTCAGAAATAATTGCTGTAATTATCTTCAAATGTTATCAATTAGCATCTGTTGTTCTTTGCTGAAGAAGCGTTGTGCCATAAAAGGACAGATGTTGATGCTTGTGGGTACATCTGTGTTTGTGCGAGACTGACAAACAGAAAGAAAGAAAGAGAGAAAGAAAGAAAGAAAGAAAGAAAGAAAGAAAGAAAAAGACTATTTGAGGAAGCCTGAAAAGATCAAATCTCCTTTGAAGAAATTCAACTGACAAGTAAACAGCATGAACAGATAATACAGAATTCCCTCTTTGACTGACATCTCCGTTCGATCAAAGTATAAGTTTTGTGCTCCTGCCCTCTCCTGGCTGATACATGAACTACAGCCAACCGTTTTCACTGTCTCTCTCTAAATGATCGAGTCTTCTCTGATGGTATAATTGAACGTTTCTATAGCCACCTCATCATTTCTATGATTTGCATCCAGCAATAGTCAAGAAAAGATTAAAGAGCATTAAAGGCTTTTTGTGTAATAACCAGACATGATCGGAAACGGAGTCCTGCCTCCTTCATCAAGGCTATAGTTTGATATTGAGTGTTCATCATCATCACGACCAAGCGTTACACATTATATTTTCAACATTACTTTTCTTCCCTCTCCTTCTAATTGAAATGAATGAGCATTGTATAAACCAATGAACACCTAGTACTGTAGAGTCAGATACAAGTCACAATGAGACCAGATAGTTTTTCCTTTCATATGCTGTTCTATAATAATGAGTCACGTCACGTGTGGCTCATTCGTGAGTTTAGGCTTTACTCGGCTTTTTGAGAGCCAAATAATTTATGCACAGGCTAAAAGATTCCAAATGAAATGTTTCCTTATCACACTAATTTGCAGTTGGTATTTATTCATAAGGATAACTGAAGAACAGAGGTGGAAAGTAACGAATTACATTTACTCGCGTTACTGTAATTGAGTAGCTCTTTTGTGTACTAATACTTTTTAAAGTAATTTTTTAAATCTGTAATTTTAATTTTACTTAATTATATTTTGTTTGAAGTATTGTACTTCGCTACATTTTAAAACACATTAATTACTGAGTAAAAAAAAAAAAAAAAAAAAAAAAAATCGCACCCTGGAAACTACGGCAGTAAATAATGGGCAGGAGAGCAAACTGGCACTAAAATCACAAGAAAGATGCAGACGGACAAAACAGGCGTCAGTGGTGCAGACACCGCTGAAAACTAAACCCCGTCATATTCTGAAGTTGAACTCGAAGGAAATGAAGTGGCCATATGTATGCTCTATTATGCAGTGTCAACCCTTCGCAAGAATGTAGAGGTAAGCTAAATAATTGCATCGTTGCATTGGTGGTTAAAATGAAGCTTTGACATTTTAGCAAGAGGTTTTGCACAAATTAGCTAAAAAGACCGTGGTGAGGAGTGTGCTATTTTTGTTTTAATGATGTGCGCGCGCATTTATAGTGCGTTCTTTTCACTGTGTGATTCAGTCTCCTAAAATGCATTTAGAATGATCACAAAATTGAAGATATAGTGGCAGAAAATTCACATATTTATATAATTTCATATATTAAATCAAAATCACACAAAGAATGCCATCTTTTCCTCCAAAAATCATCATGAATATATACATACATATAAATAACAGTTCAGTAAACAAGTTAATTAAGAGACTTGCGTTTTAGACACCATATTGCCTTTTTTAGCTCTATTTCTACAACAGAAATAATTCCAAACACAGCCACCAAAGCACAGTTTTGCGTCTCTGAGCAACGTGACAGTGTTTCCTTCCTGAATGAATCAACCGTTTAAATGATTCGGTTCAATCGCAATGACTCACTTATTAACAGTGACTTGCTGACACATACTGGCCATTTTAATTTCACATTTAAAGTATCTTTTGATTTTTTTAAATAATTAATTTCTTATCATTTCAAATGAGTATTCAACATTTTATGTCTTGTATATCAAAACATTATTCATGCATTTGTAACTGCAGGTTAAATGCATTCTTGTCCTGCACTAAACAGTGTAATACATCTAAATGCCACTTCCAATTAATCTTCTGCATTTCTTCTGCATTAAAAGATGAGTTTGTTGATACTGATTTGCCTGGTAACAGCCCAAATGTTTTATTATTCTAAATAACTGATTCCTTTAATTAAAAACAACTAGTTTGAGATTAATAGACCTATCCCAGCGGTGTCAAACTCAGTTCCTGGAGGGCCGTAGCCCTGCAGAGTTTAGTTCTAACCCTGCTCCAGCACACATATCATGTAGTTTTCAAATAAACCTAAATGATTAGATTAGCTGGATCAGGTGTGTTTAATTAGGGTTAAATCTAAACTGTGCAGGACTGTGGCCCTCCAGGAACTGAGTTTGACAACCTTGGCCTGTCCCATTTTGACTCCCTCCCACTGTTAAAATGTAACTAAGTAATTTTTACTCTGAGTAAAGTTTAAATGAACTACTTTTTACTTTTACTTGAGTAGATTTTTAGACTGGTACTTTTACTTGTACTTAAGTAAAATTTCATTAATGTAATGGTACTTTTACTTGAGTAGAATATTTTTGTACTCTTTCCACCTCTGCTGAAGAATGGGCAATAAACCAAGGGAATATTAAAACAAACAAGCTGAAGTAATTATAAATTATTGAGTCAAGTAATATTAGCTTTGAAATGATTTGTTCAGCAACATTGTAAATATTCCTATAAGATTTATGTCCATACTTATTTTTACTGATGTTTAATGCAATCAGAGTCTATCAAAAATAGCAGTTTCCAACAGAATTTAAATACTCGTGTTGACAATCAAGGGACATGATTGTAACACATTTAGGCCTTCATCATACACTCCACATTTGAACAATTTTAATAAAGAGCATAAGTACGGCATTGATTTTTTTAGGGATAGCATCTAATGTCACTAAATTTGCATGCTTGGCAAATCCTTAGCAGGCTGTATTAGCCTGCATGGTAAATTGTCAACTTCAAGCAAAACCAGCCAACCAGATTAGATTTTATTAGATATGAAAAAAGGTTTTTGTGTGCAATAGGCTATGCATCACATGCTGAACTTGACAAGAACAAAGCATAGGCCTCCTGCTTGAAACATTTCTGGCTTCATAATGCACACAACTTTATTCATTAATTCAGGCCTATATACTATTTATACTCCACAATATACACTGTACATACTGTACAGTACTGTTCCATTCCACTTTCATTGCTACTAGCATGACATCAAAGGCATTTAAACCCCTAGTAGTTCCAGTCCTGGCCAGATGAGGCAGTGTTGCGCTTTAACTAATCCTTCACTCCAGCAAAGCTGTAGGACACACAGTGTGTGCTGTGTTTATGAGAATGTTGTAACTAACAAGAAAAACTTCTTAGATGAATGTGAATATTATTTGTGAATAATTATTTGTGAAATTTACTAGCATTTTAATTTAATTAAATGTTTGTGGTTGTTTAACAAAATGGAACATAGAAATAAAGCCAGTGGGCATTCTGTTGTTGTGCTCATTTTCTGATAACAGAAATAACACGCCAGCAGAACATTAGAACAAATAACAAATATTAACCCAAATTGTTGGGAGGTGGCACAATTCACATGTTTTGTCCCAGTACACAGACACACAAACACACACACACACGTTTAGCTATCTAAATGGGGAGATTCCATAGACGTAATGGATTTTATACCGTAGAGACAGTATATTTTATTGCCCTAAACCAACCCTACACCTATCCCTAACCCTTACAGGAAACTTTCAGCATTTTTACAATTTAAAAAAAAAACTTTGTTTACTTTATTTTAAAACCATTTTTACAAATGAGGACGTCCCCAGAGAGAGGTTTTTTGGAAATTTTGACAGGTTTAGCTCACTGTCTCTGTGTGTGTGTCTGTGTACCATATTTTGGAGACAGATTTGTACACACACACACACACACACGCATGCTCAACAGTATACTGCCTAATGTACACAATGTATAGATCATAAGCTGATAAGGCTGTTTATGAATGTTATTTATGTTCGTGATTTATTAGTATATTTCTAAACTCCACGATAAGACGTCAAATAACAAACTAAAATGTTCTGCTTTTGTATACATACTGTATTTTGTAAATGATCTCTCATCTTGTGTATTATCTCTTTACTCTTTCCACCCTCCCTTCTTTTTAAAGCACTATAACTGCACCTTACTTTTTTATGAATGAGCTATCTTCAAAACATTGCCAGTGCATGCCACACACCCCTATGTATCTGTTATGTGATTGGTTAGCTCAATCACAAGGTGCTTTGGCAGTCATTGGCTAACAATACTGAGTCCTTACTACATGTTGTTTTTCAAAACCTTTGTACTCTAGCAGGAAAATCTGAGCATTTAACAGATTATAAGACTAATACTTATATAGACTATAAGAAATTTATACTACATTTGCTGTACTTCCAAAAGTACTCTTTTGTTTTATTGTAGCCAGAATATATATATTTTTTTCTCCAATTATTTTTTTTCCAATCGCTATGACCGTTTTTTCAATAGTTTTAACAATTTTCCTAAACTGTTAACACAGTTAGCACAACATCCATCTGTGTAGGCTTTACAATTAACACATTTCTTGTTGCTTTGACACAAAATGCTAAATACAATTCTTGAACTTCTCTTACACACAAGCTCAAGCAAGACCAAAACAATGGATTTTTATTGCCAAATTTACAAATGCTTTCAGTCTGTTTTTCAGAACAATTAACATCATGTTCTAAACCTAACTTATAGGCTAAATTCAGTCACAGTGAACAGCTTTTCATATTGTGAATTGAAACACAAATATATCCCCTGTATTTTATTCTATTGTTTATGCGAAACAGCTGATTGAAGATATTCAAATATATAAATTACAGCTAGGAAACACACTTGGGTGTTGAGGCCCTTTCAATTGCATGGCCATATGGTATACAGTAAAAGACAACACTTTGGACGTATTATTATTTTTTTTTTTCTATGGCTTATAAGATTATCATATATTTATCCCTTGTCCATTGTTAAAATTCACTACCCTTTTATTATGTTCGGGATGAAAACTGTATCAAATAAATATTTTTTTCAATTTATTTTGCATAAATCTATTAATCAAACTCAGTCCTTATCAAAACTACCAAATGTTTAAAAAATTTTCCAAGATGTTAACTCTTTAATTGCCAAGTTCATAAATGTTGTCACTGATTTGGGGGGAAAAACAAACAAAATGACTTATTTTCAATATAAAAGTAATTGTGGCTGAATATTTTTTTTTACCTTATAATGGAAGTCAATGGGGCAAAAACAGCCACGAACAATAAATGAGGGAGAGGGAGAAAAAATTTAAATCTAATGCTGCACAAAGACGAACAATGCATCAAAGCCAATGTTATTTCTAATCTTTGACATGCCCAAGACTGTGATAAAAGGTAAAAAATATCCAGTCCACAATCACTTTTTATATTGAAAATAAATCATTTTGTGTGTTTTTTTTTCGAAATCAGTGACATCATTTATGAACTTGGTAATTAAAGAGTTAAAATCTTGGAATTTTTTTTTTTTTATATTTGGTAGTTTTGATCAGGACTGAGGTTGATTAATAGATTTATGGGATATATATATATATATATACACTCAAAAATAAAAATACTGGGTTGTTTAACCCATCTATAGGTCAAAGCTGTTGGGTTAAATCTTTTTATTAAATTCATTTTTTTACCCAAAAGTTGGGTTTGTCTATATGTGAACCGTATTTGAAACAACCCAGCATTTATATGTGTTTATTTATTTTATTTTTTCACATAATAGAAGGCAGCTGTAATTACATATTTTTTGTTATCTTGCAGTAATGTCTTGTTGCAAATAAAGCATTTACTGCATTAATTCTGACTCTGTGGTCTCCATTTATTTTCATAAACCGCACATTCTATAAAGCTACCTGAGATCGGTCATGTACTTTTTGTACTGAATTTCTGCAGCAAAAGAAACAAAATGCACGCATTTACCAAACAGAACAAAACTAAAATGCAGAGAGATTTCAAAAGAATCTGCAGTGCAAAACACAGTGTATGATCAATACAATATAATGTCTATTGTATAAGGGGAGGCCTGAGGCATATAAAATAATTGTTTCTGTAATTCCATCTGATGTTAGTGTTGACATTGTGCTATGATGGACCAAATGTTTCTATTGGAAGAGAACACATGTTATTTTTTTGGAATAATTATTTGATTTTGAGACATGTTTGCAGTGTATACAGAATGAGCTTTATTGCCAGGTATGTTTACACATACGAGGAATTTGTTTTCATGACACAAGCTTCCGCATTGCAACAGAATGACAGCGACAGAACAAAAGCAGAAAAAAAGAACAAGTAAATAAGGAATAACAATATACAAATTTATAGTTTTGTATGTACTGGTAAATTATGTGCAAATTTGAAGTGTTTACTAAGTGTGTGTGTTAGATAAGTGTATGAGTGTATTACTAGTGTTGTGTGTTCCACAGTTATTGTTAAGTGTTCATGAGATGGATTGTCTGAGGGACGAAACAGTTCCTGTGTCTGGCCGTTCTAGTGCTCAGAGCTCTGTAGCGTCGACCAGATGACAACAGTTCAAGGAGAGAGTGTGCTGGATGGTTTGGTAGTCACAGTGTGTTGTCTTAATGTATTATTGTATTTTAAAAATTAGTGTTGGAGTTTTGTTTACACTGTGTGATTTTGAGCATGAAATAAACTGTTTTGACATTTGTGTGTTGTAGGTGTGTTGGTGCATTAAGAGTTTAGGAAATTTGTTAAAAGTTGTGAAAAAATTGTCAATCGTAAAAGAACTGTTACTTGCTAATGATAAATGTTGAGCATTCTCGAACAGCAGCATTGTTTATTCAAATAACCAGCTCTCATTAGCAATTTGAATATTATCAACATAATTATTTGTTTGATCAGAAGGGGTAAAAGAGGACCTAAAGGACCCAACAAAACCCAAACTAAATTATATTGCCAAATATAATTTTGTAAGAGATATTTTAGTAACTGAGATTTGAATTTTCATAAAAAATTGCAATGCAATCCTTTTTGTATCTGATAAACCCTAGCAATAAAATCAAGTTTCTTCTATGGTGAGCTCTAAAGGTGAAGTCTAAATGTGAAATGAAGATGAGCTACTCTGTATTTACAGCTAACAGAAGAAAAAAAAGAGCAAGAAAAAAATTATATAAGCAAAATGCAACACATCATCAAGCATTCACACAGCAATGTATTGCCAAAAATTCTGTGGAAGAGGATAAAATTGGCCCTTGAGCTTAATCCCATGTCTCAAAGGATGGATTAGAACGTTTCAACCACATAACTTCATGTTGTGTCGGGGGGGGCATAAGGATGTCTCGTCTGATGAGTCAATTTAAAGCAGCCACTTTAACATTTTCATTATTTTGAATATGCTGCTATTCCACCCAGACTTGCTGCTTAATCTCTGCCACACTTCATCGGGGATTCATTTGATCTGTCATAACATCCTGCTGCTGAAGCGTCTAGAGAGACTGTAAGAGAGAAATGAGGAAGGCAGAGATGAGAAATACATTTTCCCCCCCATTTTTACTCAAATTAAGAGGAATAATAAGGTGAGTCATTTACATGCAGTTGTGTTTGTGCATACATATCCATATATACAGTACTTAAAAAAAAAATGGTAAATTTCCCCCTTAATGTATGCATCGATTTTATAAATGCATTTCTAGCATGCTCTTTAGTGCTCACTTTCATTGCTAGAATTTAGATTATGATAATGATCCTTTGTTTAAAGGTGTCCAGAAGATGCAATAGTTAAGTAGATTAATGATAAAGGCCAATTATAATTAAAATATTATGTTGAAATATTATTTTTGTGTCGAAATCATCACATTTATTGTTGAGCAGCCACAGTTTATTTTCATGCAATCATGTGCCTCTCTGCCTGTCAACCATTTCAAGGTTTCTCTTTTTCTTTACACCACCATGTCCTTGACAGTAAGACCAGACAATGGAAATACATTGACTTGCTGTGGGTTCGATTTTGAATGTCATGATGAAATGGTAGGCCTAAAAAAGTTGCTGAAATTACATTTTGAATGGTGACTGTACATTAAAGCGGTTCAGCTGAAATCCTAGCAAGCGTCTGTGGAGAAGAAAAATAATATGTTTGAAGACTCTATCTCTGCAGTCCTGCGTTGCACTGTGATAACTATGAAATCATGTGCGCGTGGTGTTGAAGGATGAGAAGAGCCTCATGGGGTCTCAGCTGTAGAGGAGGAAGGATGGCTGTAGGGAGTTTCCTGTCTGCCTCACGCTTCTGAACCACCCACTCCCCCTCCTCAGAAAAGCTGCCTCTCCCCAGACGTTATCTCTCTCCCACACATTGCCACACAGATGTTGTGCCACAAAGCACTACTGAATAAGCCACTACAGGGCAGAATTTCCACATGGCGTATTGTCCTCTCAACCAGACAAAAATTAAATCTAGCCTGTAAAAAGGATCTGCGTTTGCACGCCCTTTCTGTGCATTATGCCACTGCATGCCATCTTCCTTCAGTTTGTGAGGCTAAATAAGATTCTTAAGATTCCAGAATACGGATGAAAAATTATTCTAAAGATGATTAAACATTAGTAGCTAAACATTATAATCCCTGCTTGTTAACCATGGGTCACATCATACCTCAGAAGAGCAATGGCTGAACTCATTATGCCCAAAACAATGAACGATTTAAATGGTGTTGAAGTTTTAGAGTTTCTTTCCTTTGCTTCACTTTTAAACTGTAAATCAGTTTTTAGGATGACAAAGTCATTTTCTATAGGCCTTAAATGACGTATATTAATACTAAAAATACATTTAACATGTATCAGCTATTTGATTTCATTCCTAGCACTAGTGTGTATTAACTGTCTATTAATGCTGAATAATGTGAAAGAAAGTCTGTGTATAGGAAAACTTCCATGTGGTACATCTGACCCATACAGATTTAGAAAAGACCTTAAAACAGCAGTTCTTAGGTTTGTAGGTAATAATCTACACAAAGAAAAAAACTAAAGACCTTCAAGTGAGGTCCACCTTAAGTCAATAAATGTTCCTATTCAAATGAAATGTGTGTACTAGCATTCAAGCAAAAATATAGTTCTAATTCTATTAATTTTCTATTAATTTTTAAATTAAATAAATTTTAAATAAATTAATATTTTAAATAATGTAATGAGCTTTTTGAGAACACTGAATCATGTCCTTTGTGCAAATGAATGAAATGACTAATTGTCTTATTTTTACAAAGTCAGTATGTCAGTTATTGCTCTTCAGTTGTGTTTGCCTGAGGATTTGAAAGAAAGTGTCCAGTCTTCACACTTGGAAGAACAATCTGAACTTGAAAGATGATTCACTTCTAAATAGCTCAAGGGCATTCACATTCTAAAGCTTTGAGTTTTGGTACTTTCACCCAGATAACGTTAACTTCGCTCACAATGGATTTCAGTTAATCTCCCAGCTAAACGATATAACTGTTTATTTTCCACTCCTGAGCATTACAAATGGAGATATGATTATGTTTGCTTTGTCATAAATTTGTTTAAATATGAGCCAACCCAAGGAGCAAGGCTTCCCCGGTCGACTCTCTGTTCCTCCCAAGGTTTCTTTAAGATCTTTCAGTTTTTCAACAGCTGCTGTCAGCTTTGCCACTGTTTTTTGTAAAGCTGCTTTGGAACCATAGGCACTGTGAAAACCACAACACAAATAAATCAAACTGAATTTAAAATGTAATGGGATCCTGTGGTTAATGGAGCTAAATTGCTCAATGAAAGTATCTTTAGCACCTGCAGTTATAGCATCTGAAATATGTTTTTGGGTGAAGGACAGACATAGGCTACTGTTTGCACTTGGTTTACAGAGCAGACACAAGCAAAATGCTTTCAACACATCAGTTACGTATACAGCATGTTGTTTTTGTACCAGCATATCTATACAATCGCATGTCCTCGCATGAATGATAGACCATGTTTAGTATGTAGCCTTGTTGCTGACAGTCATTCTCAACAAAGGGCAAACATCTGACCCATCTATCTGGTGAGAAGTGGTTCCACTCAGGTGAGAGTTTGAACTCTGCTCTGTTCTGAATCAATAAATGTACTATGAGTACACAAGCTTATTTACTACAGGGGAACAGCCCACTGAGCATCACGACCTGATTCCCTCCTTCAGTCCCATGGAAACCGTCCAACACATACATCACGTACTGCACGCTGGCACCTATACGAAAACCAGGGCCTGTTCATTCCCAAACTATATAGTGTTCAGATTTACATACTGCTATCTTGTCAGACAACTACAAAATATTACAACTTAGTTTCCCCATCACTGAGCTTTGTTTTAGTGGAAACAGGTGACTGTTGCTTCAAATTAAACAAGAAGAGAATATCTAATCAGTGCAGTACTGTTCTGTGAAAAGTATTTGGCAAAGCAACGTCATTAAACCTTATCAAGAAGTTTAAAACTTTGCTTAACTCTTTGTCACTTCAGTCCACACACACACACACACACACACACACACACACACACACACACACAAACACGTCTGTGAAATATGGGGACTTTCAATAGACTTCTCTTACTTTTATACTGTTTATACTGACAACGATATTTTCTATCCCCTAACCCTACCCTTTTTAAGATAAACATTATGTATTTTTTATGTCTAAAATTTCAGGTTTTACCATACTTGTGGGGATATTTGGTCACACACACACCCATGCCAACGAACAGCTGACGGCAGTGAACATCAACAAACGCGTGTCCTGAGAGGGAGGTGGCGTGCGCTCGCGTCATATGGCCCGCCGCTCTCTGATTGGCCAGCGCGACTCACCAGACATGACCGCGCTTGTTTTCTGCAGAGGAAGCGCGCGAGTGGCACTATTGTACTGTGCATTGAAAGAGACAGCAGCGTTTCACGAAGAGATGTGACCAAACAACACATCCTAAACCAGCTTCTGTCCGATTAGCGTTTCGCAAGATAGCTTTGAAAAACACCGACGCGCTGCCGTTCAGACGTAGACACTGCCTAAAGATCAAGGTGGGTTCCCACAGCCGACACTTCCACTGAGAGCAGTCTGCTTTATAGGGTTAGAAGTATTTGTAGCACAATAGCTTGACTCTGTGCATGATTATTTTAAACGTTTTTCCACATTAATCATTAAGTTTTCGGTTCTCGCAGTGCCAAATGCCAAGACTAGAGGAGCACTGCTGGAGCTGCTCCTGTTCATCGACTGTAAAGACTCAGGATCTGTCGAGCGCCCGGTGGATTGTTTGTAAATCAGGAGAGATGATGTCCATCATAACCTCAGTCCTGGGACACGCATACGGCTCTCTGCACAGCCTCCAGTCCGCTAATTTAATACGACGGGGGCTCGTGTTGTTTATAGTCGGAGTAGTTCTCGCCTTGGTGCTGAACTTACTCCAGATCCAGAGAAACGTTACATTGTTTCCAGAGGAAGTGCTGGACACGCTGTTTTCGTCGGCTTGGTGGATCCCCCTCTGCTGTGGGACAGCTGCTGGTGAGTCACTGTTGTGTTTGTATCGATAGGACAAAAACCTTCTGCGTGCCGCAGGCATTTTGTTATCGTATGTGCATTACGTAAGAGTCCTCATGATGATTTGGGGGCAGTTTTGTTGACATTGGGCTCCGTCGTTATCGGTTAGCGCTGCCCTGGAAACAGCCGGGCATTCGGGGTCAGTCTTTGGGGTGCTGCTCTTCCATTGGCTGCGCTCAGAACGGGTGAGCTGCGAGGAGGCACGCCATTGGCTGGAAGGCAGAACATGCCACTTAGCAGAAAAGAGAAACACGGAAGTCGTGTGCAGCAGAAATAAATAAATAATTCGTACACACACACACACACAGCTCCTCCCCCTGCATTCCTCACAGTCCACATAGTAGGCACATACCAGACTACATCTTTTACTGTAGAAAATGGCTTTTTGAGAACATTAACTCTTCATTACTAGTTAATGACTAACACAAAAGTTGTCTACTTGTGTTCTAAAAAGTAATCAAACAAACAATACAAATTAGACTCCGACATCGAATGTGATTTGTTTTTGAGGAATTACTGTTGTTTAAAGCACTTATGTTTTCTCTTTCCTCAGCTGTGGTTGGTCTCTTGTACCCCTGCTTGGACCATCATCTTGGAGAACCGCACAAGTTTAAGCGGGAGTGGGCCAGTGTGATGCGCTGCATTGCTGTTTTTGTGGGCATCAATCACGCCAGTGCTGTATCCTTACCAGTCACGCTCATGAAACTGTAGCCAGTGTGGACCATGAAATGTATTTCATCTGTTTTGAAACCACACAACCTTTCTGAATAGTTTTTTAAAAGTGTAGGCATCATATGATGTTCGAAACTGGAACAGAAAAATGCACATCTTTGCTAGTAGATACTTGATAGATGAAAATAATTCTTAACATTTGTACTAAAAATATAAAAGAAAAATTTAATCTGAGTGTTTGCGCATTATACAATAGTTTATAGAAATGAAAGACTTTTTCACCAACAAGCATCGACTCCACCAGACTGCATTTTGGTGCAAAAATATGGACTAAAGTCATGTAGTGTACACCAGCCTTTAATCAAAAATATATATTATTACTGGAATTACATAGAAACTGATTTCCTCAAATACCAGTAAGTCCTTCAGTTTATAGTCACACATGAAGTCTCTAAATGTATTTAACATTTATCTAAGGAAAGTTTTAACTTAGAACTAACTCGTATTTCCCTTAAGTCAAAGTACCTCACAGAAACTGGACTTTGCCAATAATGTGCAGCTTTCACTAACTCTGGCTGCCCTGTCTCTGGGCCTCTGGTGGACGTTTGACCGCTCCAGGAGTGGCTTCGGTCTAGGGCTGACCACTGCTTTTCTAGCCACCCTCATTGCTCAGCTGCTGGTCTACAATGGCATCTACCAGTAAGTTATAACTCGCACAAATTGAGACATTGCAGTCGAAAATAGTTTGTCATGTATCATCAATTACCAAGTGACAGCTGAGCCACAGGCTCACTTCTGTATTTATATTACATGTTTAGTCATCAGATATGAGATTTTTTAAATTCTGAATGTGTCATTTTCTGATCGAAGCCTAACAGTTTTTGGAAGTCATAAGTGAGTTGTTTCAGTGCATTTCTTTTAATGTTTCTCAGGTATACATCTCCAGACTTCTTGTATGTACGTTCATGGCTGCCTTGTATATTCTTCTCTGGTGGAGTGACCGTTGGAAACATCGGCCGACAGCTAGCTATGGTAAGAAACGTTTCCCCATATTTTCTGCTCACCAAACCCTTTTCCTGTCATTGATTTATTTTTGTAAAGTACCTGTTAGATTACTCCTGTATTGTCTTTAGTTTCCTGGAGTGCTCTGCAATAGGCCAGGCAGCTCTTTTGTGTTCAGAAACGAAACTAAAATGGGGCACACCTACAGAAGCAAATGTGAAACTGAAATATCTTGGAACGGTGTCATCAGCTATTTACAGCACTTTAGTGCAAATGTATAAAATAACCAGGCGGCCTAAATATTCTAGGACACAGTTTAGACTTGGAGCCAGATTATTACACACAACAGTCTGAGTGTGTATAATTTAACCTACAAGTATTCAGACAAGATCAGTTTTCTAAACAACATTAGAGATATGGCTGTTACCATAAGAGGTCTGTGATTTCATAAACTGATTCAGACGTATTCCAGCTTTTAACGCTAGCAAAAGGCAACACGGTGACAAAGCTAGCTTTCGTTTTTGTATTTGTTGAAGCTAAAAAATGGTAGACAGCTTGCCCTGTAACTTTTATAGATGTTATATGTTCGATTTGGAAATATAGATGTTTATGTGGAAAACTACTTTTTTGCATTTTTACAGCACACCTAAATTCGACTAGAAATAGCTTTTCTATCAAGTGCATTCCTTTTTAGTGATGAGTTTGTTAATGGTTTCCAGTGCTGGGCTGAAACGTCATGCCTGGACATCTTAATTAGCTGCTGATTGTAGTCTGAGGCATGTTTGTGCCATCCCCTCCAAGCCTTCTCAGTCAGCTGTTGCTCTTTGTTTTGCTGACATAACCTCGTTCTTTCTCAATAAGGGCGTGAAAGCAGATTACGCTCCTTGTTTTTCATGCTAATGGTCAGAGAGATGGTAAACAAAGTGCTTTACTGGCTCCAAGTGGTGCATTCGACATGTTTTTCCCGAGTGTTTTTTGTTTTCGAGTTGGCACCGGATGATGTTGCTTGACCAGCTGGGATTAGTGCTCTGCTAGGATTTTTCTCAACTTTCTTTATGAAGTGGCCAGTTAAGAGATGCAGTGGACTGCCAAACTGGATCTATCTGAATACACTGAATAGAGACAGACCATTGATGTGTCTGTGAATTTCTATTTTGTAATCTAGAGATGGCTACATCTTCTAAGTATAGCTCTAGAATTAAGATTGTGCATCTAGTAGTAACTAACACTATTCAAACAAAGGCAAAGAGAGTATTATAACTACCATTTAAACCATTTGCACTATACACTGGTTGGTTTTGGAGGATTAAATGTTCTCTCAGAGATTGCTCTTTTTGGAGACTGGCCAGCTGCCCATGGGTGAGGCATATGAGAGCGTGTTGGCCTATGAAGGGCTATCATATTTTACAGGGCGCCACATCCACACAAGCCTGGTATAATTTGTGCATATACAAGACTCGTCATATATAGTGCATACTAATTATAGCCACAATGTTGCGGGGCCTAGTGGGCTTTAACAGGAGCAGATTCAGCTTTGTGACAAAACCAGTTTTGAGTTGCTCAAAGCACCTTTTTGAATGCGCACCTGTGGTGCTGGAACATATTCAGGTAGTTAGAAAGTAAGGCAAGTGCTCTGACTTCCAATACTTAGTGCATTTTAGGGCTGTAGGTATCGAATATTTTAGTAATCGAGTATTCTACCAAAAATTCCATCGATTAATCGAGTAATCTGATAAAATGTGTTTTTGCTTAAGTGCAATATTAATTATGCAAGAGAAAATAAGACTCCTGGGTCTATTAAAATGCAAATCAATCAGTTTCCTTTTTTTTCTGTTTGGTTATGCAAGATGTGCAAACACTGCATTTTCTTTACTAACAGACAATCTGTTTCTCCACAGGGCTCAACTGAAAAGCCTCATAATGACTAAGTGGGTGCCCGAGGTCATGAAGTGAGCTTCAAAGAGTGCCAAAACAGAGGGCCTTCAAACTGAGACTCAGTATTGGGTGTTCCTGTTTCTGTCCAAGCATAACTTTTGCTGTTAATTATACTCCTCTTTATAATGATGCAAGAAATCAAAGAGCAGGTTGGTCTGAATTGGCCCGGTGTGCCATGAACAGCCAAAAGAATCCCCCTGGCATTCATCACTACCATCAGCGTTACAGCTCCTTGCAGTAGTGTTACTGGTAACAGCAGTCTCCTTATTACCTTGCTGCTGGAGTGCCACTATTGGACTGTATGAGATCATAACTAGCTTCACTTTCACTGAAGGTGAAAGAGTGAAAAGTAGTGGTGAAACTTTGTGTATACGAGTGTGTGTGTGCTGGTCCCTGTGGATAAGGCCAGGGGAAAAAAGGTGGTGTGCACAAAAGAACCAAAAGAGAAATCAAAGGGAAAAAATTAAGACAAAATACCTAAACTATCCAAAGAGGTCTGTGTACTGTCTATATAGGATTTGTTGTAGTTTTATTAAAAAAAAAAAAAAAACTCAGCGCTGCGAGTCTCTCGTAAAGACTGACCACCTTGAGTGTTATGTTGAGTACCAGAGAGAGGTTTGATTTGCCAATCACATTTGTGCCGACTGGTTAGTGTAGTATATTGACTGAATTGATTGTGTTTTTATCATACTTTGTTGCTAATGCAGACCAAAAGTAAAACTAGAAACACTGGTTTTCAAGAAATTAAGTGGCACCTTGAAATAAGAATCATACGTAAGTTAAAACATCAAGGCTTAATTTGTATTAATGTAAACTCACAAAAATGGTGTAAAGTCAATTTAAAGGTTTTTAAATCAAAAGGTTGTAAACTTGGGATAACTAAACGTTCAGAAGATATTTTTACTGTGGCCTCAAGGGTTTGCAATCTGTGATTGCCTTTGTATTATAGAATTAAGTGCTTTTGTCACTTCCTCTCCAGTACAGAGTACTTTCTCTCTACTTTATTCATTATGTATTGCTTATCACCTGTAGCTGATTCTATTTCTAATATAAGAGGAATCACTGGGCTAGCGTAGGTTTGGGGGTCTTAGCAAATGAAGTGCAATCAGTTTCTGTGAGTCTGGTATTCTTTCATATTTATTACTTTATAATGTTAAGGTACTCCAGACGACTCATATGCAGTATAGCAACATACCAGCAATAAACGCATTGTTTATACATATATGTGAAGATGTAATATGACAGCAGACGCTTTTTTTTTTAAAAGAAGTCACACACAATATAATATTGCAGATGATACCAATGATCATATTCACTGGGAGAAAAAACACCATGTTCTGTGTCTTTACTAGCAGTAGTAAATTGGAAAAATCATTTTAAGAAAATGCTGTGTGTTGTATTTTGGGAATGTCTGAAGAAGAACATGAGGGAATGTTTTAAAACGTTGCTCTCAGGAGTAAGAGGCTCTTTCTGAACCTCTGGGCCTTAGGGAAGGAGAGATGTTAAACTGAATGAAAGCTTTATTTTGAGGGGAGTGAGAAATGCGATAATGTGTTTCTAGGAGGGAGTGTACCCTGTGTGTCTTTACCATTTCATTTATACTGTTTTAGGTTCAATGAATGAAATTCAATAAAATCGTGTGTTGTACAATGGTCTTTTGAGTTATTCATTCACTCTTGCTATTTGTGGGCCAGGCATAAAAAATGCATGCATTTTATTCAATAATACCAGGACTAATTTTGAATGTTTCTTCTTAGGGTTTATTATTATTGTGGTTACATTGAGGTATTAAAGCAGATGGGATCAAACAACAGGAAGGAGGAGTTTGTGACATTAATTAATATAATGTTCAATACATTTTATATGTGAAACGTTATTGATATCTTGTTGCTTTTGGCAAATCTTACTTACGTTTGTAATACCTTTGTACAAGTTAAGAATCTTTGTACAATAAAATGTTGTTTACAGTTATACATTTAGTGCGTACACAAATAAAAAACTGATCTTAATTTGTGATGTCAGACATTAAACTCCTCAGAATCCAAATAAATCCTTCTCCCTTTGCTGTCTCTCTGACCTCATTCTCTTCCCCTCAGACGTCTATGAGGAGGGAGTCATCTGAGACAATTTATCCTATCCCCTCATCTATATCCATTGGGATGGACCATACATTTAAATGTGTGAAAGCACATACATGATAATCTTTCACCCACCTTTTAATTTATATTTCCAGAATGTATATTCTTACAAAGAAACATACATATTTAAACATATGTTTAAACAAAGTCAAGAGCAAACGTGAGCTGTCCAAATGCATGTAAAATGAATGTTTAAAAAATGAATCCTAGCTGGTGCAATGCCACTTCTTGGCAAAGGGGCCTGAACTTGAGATAACAGTGTTAGCATCTTTCAGGGTTTTTTTTTTTTGTTTTTTTTTTTTTGCAAAAAACATTTGGTTAAAGTAAATTGATTTAAGCTACTACTATGACTTTTTTAATTATTAAAAATGCATATTTATTTAATCTAAATATACATATAAAAGTGTATAGGATGAAATACATACATCCCATCTTCTCTACCTTTTAAACACTTATTATTCTTGCTAGCATATAAAAACATTTTAAATGCAGCCTGACATTATCCAATACAATCAGTAGAATGCTCCTCTTGTGTGTTTGGAGTGAGGTACAGAATGTGTGAATTCATATACCAACAGTTAATTAAGCGGACCAATAAAAGTGAAGAAAAATAATTAAGTTGTGTCTTGCACGTACATGAAATGTATTATAGCTATACTGGCTAATTTTGACGCTTCAAAGAACACTTTCATAAATTTGGTTCCAATTTACATCAGCAGATGGCAGTATTGTACATTTTTCAACAGTACCACGTTACATTAAAGAGGGACCCCTCCTGGTAGCATGAACCCTGCCTGCTCCTAGACAGACTTCAACAGTGACAAGCATGGCATTGTGGATGTCCCTTCACATCTAATACAAAAGCCAGATGTTTCAAAGGACAACTGAAAATGATGGAAATCTCAAAATAAACCAGCTTTTTAGCAACGTTGAAAGTACATTTCTGCATTTCTGGTGGTTACTGAACACAAAATCAACAACACTTGTTGAATATAGACATAAAAGCATAAAGAATGTGTGAAGTTGCATCAGAATTGCACTCAACAGCACCAGATTTCTGGCGGTGAAAGTGTTGTGTGGGCTGAGATTTGAACCTTGGTCGATACATTAAAAATAAATGTTTCTACCATACTTTATTTTGCCCTTGAGCATGACACTTAACCTCGGGTTGCTCTGGAAGTCGGTCCCTAAAAAAATCTGCAAGTTCTTTTCAGTAAAAGTTTACATCAGCCATTCTGTAGGGCAAAAGAAAGGTACAAGCCAAAGATAAAGAACAACAAAATAAATGTTTGTGCGTGTTGGTGGATTTTCCATGTGTTTGTATGGAGATGACTTGCAGAGGTTTTAACAGGCGTTGAGGATTTAGATTGCTCTTTGGCCCTGGGTAAGGCCCCCCACCCACCCCACCGCTCCTCTAATGGAAGATGATTCAGTCGAACGGACGAGAAGACAGAATCGCAATTACCCAGACTTATTGAACTCACCCCTGACATTTCTTTGGCTTCTGACTGAACTAGCACAGGAGTACCAGAGGACAGGGAAGTGGAGGAGAGATGAAGGGGAGTGGGGGGATACAGAGAGAGAGAGAGAGAGAGAGAGAGAGAAGATAGAATATGTTAATGACAAAAGAGACCGAGACACTTAGAAAATATATTAGATTACACAGAGTACACAAGACTTCTTAAAGGTCTTGCACCTGAAAAGATATAATGCAGCCATATAGAAACATGCACAATTAGACAAAAAAAAGAATAAAAACAGAGACAAAATTAATCACCGCCTTTTTCAACCAACAAAATTATCTTAAATTGGACTGCCAGGCTGTGAAATAATTTCTGCCTCAGTCAACACTGTCACCGATTCTGGGGATTGACGTGTGCATGTTAAACCACAATGGCAATCTCTCTCCATTCTCTCGTTCGGTATCTCTCGCTCATTGTCTCATCACCGTCTCACTCAATCTTTGAGGGTAGCAAGATAATGAATTGAAGAATTAGACCTAATGGGACACAGACCAGCGACGGTGTTACAGGAGGGTGCAAAAAAAAAAAAACAGAGCACCATTTCAGTCCAAATTGCCCGCGATGCCATTCAAATGCCAGTCTGGCATTTAAACATGTCTCACCCCTCACAACTGACCAGGACTTCCATTCGCCTCAGTCAGTCTGATTCAGCCCTGCTTGTTCTAATTGGTTTATGGATTCCATGGTCGATCACAAGACAAGAACTCTTACAGCAAAGATAGGTGGTGGCAAAGTGCTTTTCGGTAAGGAGGGTCAAGGTCACAGGATTCAACAAGGATTCTGTTATAATCAACAAGGGTGTAGCTGTAATTATAACAGCATAACAAATATATATTTCTACAATTGTTCTAATTTAGGATTCATATCCTGGTCTAACAAGTATCAAATGGGTCTCAAAAATTTTAAATATACTAGTTGTGATATGCAGGGGAATGAAGGGAAGGAGACAATATAGAGATTAGATCAGTCATTTATTACCATGGTTCTTTATATCAACAGTGTCATATAATGAAGATTACAACAGATATTCTTTAGGCATTGTACAAAAGAAAATCAAACGCACTTCCCTCTTGTGTGCAGCGGAATGAATTTCACAGTCCTGCGATGGCTGCAGTCAGAAAAGTAAATATCAGGTGGTGACACATGAAGCGTCTGATCCGCACAAATCCTTTACAGTGCAAATGAAATACACATGGCATTACGGTCTGGGATTAACAGACTGCTGACTGCCGTTAGGCCTGCCACTATTACAACCTAATCAAGCACATGAACACACACTCTAATGGTAGGCCAGTGCTGCAAAGCCTGTTGTCCGGGGATTGTATTTATTTTTTACTATATGTCTAATTAACAATGATAAAAATGCAAAAAAAAAAGAAAAAAAAAAATAGGAGAAGGATCATATCATTTGGGAAAAAATTAAAGAGAACAGATTCCATTCCAACTATACTTCGTGTTTTCAGAAATCAGCTTCTATTTTGACAATTTTAAGACTTGAGTAATACAACTTATTTGGTTTTCTTCAAAACACTCATTTAATTTTTAATTTTATTAAAAAATCACGTAAAATGACATACATTTAGCTTGAGGTCAGTGACCTTGTTATGGGATTCTGCCATGTCACTTTAAGATAAAGAGTTTTTATATTTAGTCATTTGACATTAATATTTAGCAGGGACCCCTTTTAATATGTTTCTGGTCCCAGCCCAGCCCCTCAAATGCTTGTATGTGCCTGGGACACATAGAAAATTATGATGTGAACTTCCTCAGCATGAGCTTTTAACAGTTCACACTCTACTTTTGTGATTCCTACAAAGCGTGTAACCGACAAAAGCCACATTTATGAAAAGAAAATGAATACATTTAGTAAAACAGATATCATTTTAAAAAGCAGTGTAATTTCAAGATACAATTATTTCCTTTCTTGTGATTCAAAACTGTAAAACCTAAAAAATAACTTGCAGGCAACAAAGACAATTTCATGTCTAGTGTTTTAATTCCAAAATTATAGGCTAATTAATCTCAATTATTATTATTTTTTTAACAATGCACTAATTATTAATCTTTTTTTAAATGTTTCTAACTCACCCAAGAATAGATCTTTATACAAATAACTAACCATTAGAAAATAATTTAGTAAGCCTAATTACCCATCATATTCTGTCTCCTATCGTCATTACATGTTCACCTTTAATACGAGCAGCAGAAGGAAGGAGAAACAGGAGGACTAGACTGAGCACAATAGTCTTTATTTCTAACCCTTTGGGAGCATAACTTGCTCTCGCCCTCAAGTGCGTTATTGCGTTGAACGTTTATTGAGAGACAGTCACGTTCATTCACACATTATCTTTCATCTGTTAGCTCAGCTGAGTAATCTTAAATATTTAGAAAATTCAATTTACGTATATTACAAATCGAATTCAGACATGATGACGAAAACGGTTCCATTAATCTTCCAAACACTGTGCAGAGATTCCTCCTTTAAATTATTTTTTGACAAGTGATGTCAAATTTGTGAAGTCAAAGCATAAAGGCATAGGCAGCTTATGTAGCGGAATATTTTAAACTTGAATGAAGAATACGAAGTGCAAAAAACAGTGAAGTGGAGATAAATAGGTTAGTGTGTGAGATGGTGAAATAACGCATTCCCCGTCACAAAGCAGGAGAGCAGCTGTGGACGGAGCAGGTTCCGCTCGAGTACAGACGCACAAAAGACCACTCCAACTTTCTCAGAGAGGCACTGGAAGGGACACTAGGGGAAGAAAAAAAATACCCTAGCCACTCTGAAAATATCTGAGGTAGACATTTCTTCTGCATTCAAAACTTTAAACGTAATCGCAAGAAACACACTGGGACCTTTGACCTCATATCAGGTCCATGCCTTACATGATTGGCATCCTCGTTTCAGGAAGTCCTCTCATCTCAGCTGTGGTCAAAATAAATATCTTAGGGGTTATGTGGTTAGGTTAAAGGTGGGGCACGCGACACAGCCTCTTCTCTATATATACACTTGCTGAACCTGAAGATATGATTAGTGATGCCACACAAGGAGAATATCCAAGCCCATTTACAAAAAATAAATAAAGAAACCCACTATGAAACTTGGATAGAAATAACACTTAAATTATGACTATAGGTCTATCATATCACGTGTTTTTCCTAACCAGCCCCTTTTTATTTGATACTTGCTTATTAGGCTACATATTAATTCGCCAAACCCTTCTGACCTTTTGCTGTTGTGTGCACGCGGGGACTTGACAGACTGAGCTAGGTGTAACGTGCTTATTACGTATTTACATAGGCTACTAATTGTTTTACAAAATAAGTGACGCTAACGTGAATCAGCCTAAGCAACAAGTGCACAGTGAGGTGGAAGTGAGAATAGTGTTAAGGGAAGTGATTATTGTGCACATGTCACACGCCACACTTGTCGCGAGGGCCGTAAACAATCACAAGCACGCGGAACAGGTGCCAATGGAATTCAAAGCAGCTAAACTCCCGCGAAGAAACTAGGATCACGCCCTGTGACCCACCCAGGGTGTTCAGACATCGCTACAGGTAACCTATAGAATGCGGACCTGGCGCTGTCTAATGTAACTGATTGTTTCCTATTGTTTTCTGTAGGTGTACCCATTTATAAGGCTCCTTCTTCTCATGCTAGGGGTTAGAATAAAAAAAAAGATTAACCCTATAAGAGTATAGCCACCACGTGGTGTTTATTAGCCATTGTCACAAGTAAGATGTCCCAGTACCTGAAGGGTGCATATACATTTATTTATATTCAGAAAGGGACCGACATTAACTGTGCATTAAAAAAAAGAAAGTCGCTATGTTCGCTAAATAATTATTTGAACTTATTTTGCACATAACTTTTTCAACAGAACTAGCACTGTGCGTTTGAAATAATTTGTTAGTAAAACGGGAGAATAATCTTCCAAGCAATCAAAGCTTATTTGTCAACATTTTCGGGACATTTTAATTATATTTAAATAAATCATATTTTGATTTTTACATTGATTACGTTTATTATAAGATAAATTATTAATATGATAAAACGTCTAATAATTATTTTACCTGTTTAGCAAACTCCCAGGTAAATTTACTAAAGGAAAATTTCCTGAGAGGAAATCGGAGAATAATTTATTGAAACAGCAAATATAGTCTATTGATAATGTTATTCAAATAGGTTTCTTTCTCTTTTTTTTCAAATGAAATGGAAATGAGAACATAAAATGGTAGGCTACTAGATATTATTAACGAATTCTGGCCATGTTACAATGTTAAATTGGCATAGATAGACATAATCTGAACAGAAATTCAGAATTCAGAATAATTAAGCGTGTTTTTGTTAGTTTAATCAACCATTCAGTAATGTTTACAAAATTAATATACGCAGTTAAATTGAAAAGAAATGTATTCATGTATTAAGTTAAAGGAAGTTGCCTATACAATTTTGAAATCATTAATAGAAAAACGAAAACAATTTAAAAATGTTAATCTCGTACCAGTTCTAACTAAATTACCTCAAAATCAGATTACTTTAGTAGAATATTCATTACAATCATGGTAGCTTCGTTTTAATAAAATGAGGGTAAGAATAAACTGGGCATAACACAAAGTGAATATTTAAATAACATGTATCCCGACTACACCAACTGACCAACATATAAATGGCATACATTTAACCACTTGGAACAAAGACGTTTATGCATGGATGTAGTCCTCATTCATGGATTCCTGTCAGGGTTTAACAAAATACAATACAGACAGACTAATGCATAATATTACTCATACATATTTTTACAAAAATAATAAAGCTTATATATATATATATATATATATATATATATATATATATATATATATATATATATATATATATATATATACATACACACACACACACACACACACACACACACACAAATGTTTTTCAATGAGTCAATCAGTTAATTAATCTAAATGCAATTTGGGCTTCTTATTCCACATCAAACATGAAGAAAATGTATTTATAACAATTCGTAATAGTGTAGACAAGTTTTTTTTTTCCTTTCGTAAAAATTACTGACAACCGGTCACAAACCAATTTGAGAAAATGCGTTTGATCCGTGATGTTAATGAAATATAATTGGGCTGACATCTCTGAGAGGCACTCTAAATGCGTGTTTTCACGGAGAGAAAATGCTTGGTATTTGTGAAAGTGAAAATGCACCTGTGGCACTTTCTTTCATTTGGCAAGACAACCGACATTAAACGTTTACAAATATTTTAAGCATCATCACAGATTTTTAACGTTAGTTAAGGGAAAAAAGGTCTAACCACGCAAAAACGTTTCGTCTCTCCGATTCACTGAAATCTAAAAAGTGGGATGACTGGAGAGGAACAAGGCTAAAGCTTTGACTGTCAATGAAGCCATTTTCTCCAAAAAGGGTCTCAAGATGGGAGCAGCATTCAATTAACTTGATCCCATCTAAAGAGCCTTAATTAGGTTTGTGGAGGACGCCACATGCACGGTGGGTCAGGGACAGCGAGACTGTGTCGACTGAAAGGAGACTTATTTACGCCAGGACGATCAGACGCTTTAGAATTAAAGGCATTAAAACCTATCAACTCTATCCTCCCGGCGTTTTCAAAGTGTCCACTCTGCTAGGATCCGGACCCCGACAGTTCCCTGGCTTTGATGGAGGAATCTGGATTTAAAACAAGAAGCATCAGTCATGCATTTAGACCAATACCCACAGAGGTATTGGTTGCACTTTTTTTGGTATTGGACCAAATATTCAGCGGTGGATTGCAGACTTAAGTCGCGTTTCTCAGGTATGGATTCCTTCCAATCGTTACATTTAACCACATCAACTCTGGGGACCCACCGGTGGGTCCAATATTGCATATGCCTAATTCTCAAAAAATCAAAATAACAGCTGAAATGGTTAAAGAGCTTTACAAAAAAAAAAAAAAGATATTTGTTTGTCACATCGAAAGTAACTGTCATCGTGTCATTGCAGATCCGAGTGCTGGTTGGCTGGGTTGGATCCTGCCCTGCATGGTGTCAGGACTCATATCGCTGGCGTGCTTTGACTGACCGTGTTAGTTTGAGTGTTTTTTGAGAGCAAGACAGTGTGTGTGTGTGAGAGTGAGTGAGTGAGAGAGAGAGAGAGAGAGAGAGAAAGAAAGAGAGAGAGACAGTTGAGGTGGGTGTGTTATCCTTTATATCAGGCTGCAAGCTCCATGATCACCAAGGCGCACGCACGCACACACACACACACACACACACCATCGCGTCCATTCACAAATCGAGTCAGCGCGTCAGCACCTATTGTAGTGACTGAGCCAGTGGCATATACTGTGTGTTGGGAGCACAAGAGAGTCCAAAGACAAAACACAGTGGGTCAAACACTAAGCACTTCCAGTCTAAACTGGAACAAAATATTAATTTAAATAAAAAAAAAATCCGCCCTATACGCTGACTATCACATATTGATAGGCCTAGGAGGCTCTTAGCCTTAATATACTAGACACTTTGCAAGAGCAAACGGCACATCACCTTCACACCTTTGCTGTGGGACAATAGTTTGAGTTAGTTTTGTATTTTTATTTAATAATATTTATAATTTATATATGTTTTAAGTAGCCTATGCATATTGACAATTGTGTGTCTGTTCGGATATTGCAATTTTAAAAATAATAAAAAATAATAAATAAAGAATAATAAGAATAATATTGAGTTATTTCGTCTTAATCCGTGCTTGTGTTTACACATGCTTGGAAAACACGTTTGCTTTCCAAGTGTGATTAGCGTTTGCATATTCCTCCTTACAAACAAGAAAATGCTACATAGACTATTCATATCTAATATAATAGTTTAATTTATGTTTAGAGATTTTTCCGTTTGGTCAATGTAAATAGCATTAATGAACGATATTTTGTCTATCACGCAAAACAGGGAACATTATCGCACTTCGCATAGCTAAATAAATAAACATGAAAACATGAATGAAACTCTTAGCTAAAGTAGCCTATCCCTATCACCAAAGCTTACTTTAAACAATGTAAACACAGAAAAATATCTTTGATTATCTAAAAACGAAAGTTATTGATTAACCTCAGTAAACAAAAATGTCATTGAGAATCGGTTTACAAACAAGACTGTTATTCTACTTAATTGACACTGTGCCATTAAACTTTTCCTCGGTGCTCCAATTGTGGATGTTTCTTAGGTGCAAAGCAAACAGAATGATTTATAAATATATTGCCTTATGTAGAAAATATTAAATTTTTCTGTACGTGTTCTGGAAGATGTAATTGTCAACCAGACCTCATAGTTTTGGCATAACGGCGCAGTGAAATCATTTTCTTTTTTATGAATAAGGATAAGTAAATGAAGTGTCCCCAGGGTGAGCTATATTCTGGAGACCAACATATAGACAAGATGCGCACGTGAACGCCCGTGTGCACGACTGACATGTCACAGACAACACAAAAGACGAAATACTGATGTCATATCAAAGCAAATAAAAACATCATCGTATAGACTTAATCATATGCACAGGGTTTCGCTATCGGTGCAGGTGCTGTCATGTTTACCTTAAAGCACTATAAGAGACGCTATAGTGTGAAATTAACGTGATATTAAAGAACTGCATGAGCCTGCCTGAAATAGCATCATAGTGTAATTCATCATATGATGAAATATACAGAGCGTAAAATGTTGAATATTCAAGATTTACCCTAGATGAACTTTAGAAAGCTATATTTATTGCCGATGATCTTCTTTTTGCTGTATAACAGCCTCTTAACTGTTATGGGAGGGGACGCCTCATATTGGTTAGTGACATCACAGGATACAGAGGATGAAGCAGCAGAAGTGGAGGGTAAATGAGGAGACAGGATGCTTCATTTATGGAGCATCACTGATCTAATGCATTGCTGTTTTATTTTAATGAGATAAGTTCTGGCTTTAACAATCCTAACATGTAGGCTAACTGTTGTGATTTGCATGTCTGATAAGGAATCTATTCTACGCGCAAAACAAATAATTGCGTAAAAAGCATTTCGCTCTTATGCCAGGCCGAGCGTTTCAGCCCTGACTGTAGCAAAAGAGAGACAGTGATAGAGGGCAGGCCAGGGCGCTTGCGATTTGTCAACCGCTCTATTGTCTTTCAACCATTCCGCGCATAGAGTGAGTCTACGGTGAATTTCTTGCGGGTGATTAAAACCGCTGTAAAAGAATGCTCCCTTGTCATTAATGCCAAAGCATCCTTGAAGACCCTTAGATTAGAGCCGTGTCCATTCCACTTTTGAGAAAGGCTGTACAACAGGCCAGTGGCTATTGAACCGCCATGGACCATTCACATGGCTGTTGTCGGGGGATCTCCATCATGCAACAATAGGCCATCAATATGAATGTAGCCAATATAAAAAACATGACTAAAATTATTTTGACCCATAGTTTATTCCCCCTAACAAAATAATTAATGTTCACAATAAAACAAAATAACCCACAATGAACAGCAAATATATATGCACATATATATTCGGACTGTTAATTAAAAATATATATATATATATATATTGTTATTTAAAGGTGGGAAATCATGAAAAATATAGAAAAAACATGCCTTTTAAGTGGCATTAAAATAAGGTGGTTAGGCAGATGATATAAACCAATTTGTAAAGAGACTGCACGCTCTTGGCTCGCCACAGAAACTTCCTAATGAGAAATGCAATCACAGAAGGCCTCTTGAGAAACCTCTTTAGTTAGAAAAGCTATAGCTACTGCACTTTCATTATGAGAAGCTAACCATCTATACCGGCAGCTCCAACAAGGTGATGTCTTTACAAACGTTATACTAAGGGCATGAGGGTCGATGCTAATGTTGATTTCGTTGTGCTATAGGCTGTAAAGGTCACAGCCAGTGTAGCCCAATGTTTAGGCTCCTTGGTCGCGATTAATATACGTAATGACTCTAGGCTGCCTGATTAAGAATAAAGAATGAAATGAATCCGAATCACAATGATGTTCACGATGCATTTGCTGCTCCTTGGTACCTGGAGAGCGCGAGACAGTAACCGTATCTGCAATACAAGGCCGTTGCCACAGCGCCTAGGCTCTGGTTAAACCTTATGAACGAGTGAAAGAGAAGTTCTACTATTTCATTTTTGGCGCGACTAAGCGCAAATTAATATTTTTTGAAATACTAGGTTATGTTTAAAGAGCCATTGGCTTCTGTCCAAAGAAATAAGCATCCAATCATCATTACCATTGAAATATTGACTGGTCGTGTCTATAGCCTAGATGAAGAACTCTGTGTGTATTCCTTTTAGTTTACTTTTTCAGTTTTGTGTGCAGTGTATAGTGCGTATAAATAGTGCGTAGGCCTACTCATGATTCTGTAATAGGCTAATAATGCCGAAAATCTTTATCGCTGTAAATCATGTCAAATTGAATAAAATTGCTCTGAATGTTGAGAAACCTGAATTTGGCCTACTGCTCTTCCATAAAAAGTCATCACACATCAAGAAAACAGTACTGGTTGTTATGGCTTTGGAACACCATGCACACCATTGCGGAACGATGTTGCCTCCACTCGTTTTGGTTGAACACATGCTATTTTAGGCTCCATTACACAAAGCTGCAATATAAATAATACAATAAAATGTTTTCCCTTCTCAGTAAACTTAACAGAACTCAATAATATCAGTATAGTACAACATTTCTTTTCATTTTTTTATTTTTACGGATTTTAAAATCTGTAGGTTCGTGAGTGCATTCGGAGAGTTAGTTGATGACCAAACCTGGTTAAATGATACAAAAAACATGCACAGCACACATAGTTACGCTACAAGTAAACCTCTATGATTAAAACGTGAAGACCGTGTTCAGTAGGCTATGTAGGCTGCGTTTTTGGCACTGCCTGAATTTGTATTTTGGTGAAGAACTGTGTCTTTAAATGTGCAAGGATGAGTGTTGTCTGTTACTCTCGAATCAGGGTCATGTGACTAGATCTTGACTATTCTATTGGTCAAAGGCACGTGTCTAGGATACCGGAGTGTAACGTCACTGGGGGCTCGTATTAAAAATAAGAACAAAAATCCGGAGTGAAAGTATTTCAGGAGCAGTTAGGAGCCCCACTTCTCTGTCCTCAGAGTGGCCACTAACGTCCCGATAGTTGCATTGCGCAGAAAACAAATAGCATCCAACTAGCAGGTTACGGTTCATCAACCTTAAACAGAAAACATTCCGTGATTGGAAGGCGTAATTATGTTTTTCCTTTGTGACCACGGTGCGCAAAGGCTTTTTACTGTCGCTAAAGCTCACTGACAGATTTTCTTGCTCAGTTCTGAAATTTTCCTGAAGTGAACAAAGTGGACGGAGTCGCCCGTGGAGTGGGGTGCGACTGCCTGAGTGCTGGAGAGCGATAAAGGGTTAAGGACGGAAAGTGGAAAGTGTGTCTCAGCATGGATGAGAATGAGCAGAGCGCAAGAGACGCGGAGCAGCGAGGAGCGGCGGACGAGTCCAACAGTGCCATACGACCCCTTCTGCAAGCTCCAGGGAACCTGCAGCTCCCGCACCGCATCACAAACTTCTTCATCGACAACATCCTGCGACCAGACTTTGGCCGCAAGAAAGAAGCGAACATCACGCGCGATGAGGGCAATCTCGGCGCGCGAGAGAATCTCAACCCTACGGGTCCTAGCACTGGACAGGTGGTAAGTACTGTACCAGCAGAGGGGACTTCCACACACACGAGCAGCGGAGGAAAGAAGGCAGAGATAGAGAGCGAAGAGCCCCTGAAGACCCGCGGGGAGAATGTGGATCAGTGCCTGGGTTCAGAGTCGGATAGTTCACAGTCCAATTCAAGCGGACAACTTAGCCAGCCTATGCTGTGGCCCGCTTGGGTTTACTGCACACGATACTCGGACAGACCGTCGTCAGGTAGTACGTTTTCCTTTATTTACTTTTGCCATGTGCCAGGAAACCTGTTTAATATATGCAAAGTACAGAAAGTTCTACTCTGCACTATATTCTGATCACGTCCATCCAACATTTAGAGGGCTATGTAATTTTAAAACAAACTCAATAAGTTGTAATAGCCTAAAAAACGCCAAATACTTAAACATATGATTAATTTTACTAAAGATATCGGATGAACTAAAATCTTTCATATATTTTTTGAAACATTTAGGCCCAATACTGGACCAGTTACGATGGGATTTTATGTTATCTAAAAGTAGCCTGAACGATGCTTAAGATCAAATCAAAACGTTTAGAAAAGTATACAAAAGTAATTCGAACACATTTATGTCAATGCGACCAAACTTAGATTATTGTTTCAGTTATTCTTAATGTAGGCCTATTTGAATTTTCTTTCATTTCAATTCCATATCGTTTGCTTGTGGATTGGGAATGATAGCCTAATGTTGTCCACCTATTTTTTTATCCTTTTAACGAAGAGATTGAGAAACAGAATGTGTCGAAATGGATCGGCTTATTATAAAGAAGTAAATAAAATATCACAGAAACGCTGAATAAAACGTTGAATAGTTGTACAGGAGAGGTTTTGCCCCGTGAGCCTTTCGTCTTTGTTGATATTTCATTAGCATATTTTTGACAATGGAGCAGGCCTCGTATCTACTATATTGTGAGTAAGCAGTTGCTTTTGAGTGCTTGTGTGTAGTAGGCTAAAGTAGCCTACATTTCCTGACTTGAACATTTAACTAAAATTGTATTTATATTATTTCAAAACAAAAGAAAGCGATATGTGCGTAGCTACTGATAGCTAATAGCGCAAGCTCAAGCAAGAATCGTCATTTAGACTAGTCCGTCGAAATTTCTTTAGGCTAGTCTACTTTTAAAAATATCTGGAATAGGCTACGTTCAACCTCTATTCGCAACAAAATTCTCACCTCTCATTTACGCTCTGCTTAAAATAAAGAGCGGAATGCTGTCTTAAAACCTACCTTTTTAGCTAAGAGAGAGCGTATTTAATAGCCTACTACCTTTCGAAGTCTATCATTTTATTTTCGTTCATAGAAGTGAATCAACTTAGCCTGTTTCGTTAAATGTGGCGCGAATTTCGCGTTGAAATTCAGGCTACATTAAAGTCAACGTCTTCTCTTGTTAAAAGCACGCTATTTTTATCCAAATGGTCACGAAATTATTATTCAACTGCATTCGGAGCGTTTTAGCCGTGGTAAAGCAATTGTATTTTTTTTTTCTTATACTGCTCTCGACTAACACTAGCCTAGTTGTGATGTCGAATGGGTTAATTTCACGTAGCCTATCATCGCCATATTACCTCACTCATACCATTTACATACCTAAAAAAGCTTCTTTTTTTAAAGAAAAATAAAATGTCCAATGTGGAGCAAGGCGAATCCCTGATTAATATTCTGCTACATCTCTGAGGTTTCCCGCATTGGGTTACCTATTAATGTAGCCTCCACTGAGCGACATGAACACGCAGAGAGAGAGAGATCCATACTGCTCACACCCAAATGTGAGGCAAAATAAATAAATAAAGCCTACGTAAAACAGATTTATAAATTATAACTGCTTTGAAAATGTTTACAGCCCCCAACTCTTCAAAACCACTCATGAACACACAGACAATATTGGTACAATTTGTGTTTCTTTCTTATAACGGTCTGTTATTTCTTCCACACACGCAGGTCCTAGATCTCGTAAACCAAAGAAGAAGAACACAAGTAAAGAGGACAAACGTCCGCGGACGGCCTTCACGGCGGAGCAGCTTCAGAGACTCAAGACCGAGTTCCAGACCAACCGCTACCTGACGGAGCAGCGACGGCAGAGTCTGGCGCAGGAGCTGGGACTCAACGAATCACAGATCAAGATCTGGTTCCAGAATAAGAGGGCCAAAATCAAAAAAGCCAGCGGCACCAAGAACACTCTGGCATTGCACCTGATGGCGCAGGGACTGTACAACCACAGCACCACGTCAAAGGAAGACAAATCAGACAGTGACTGAGACAGAGAAAGTGGGGAGGGGTGGAGGCGATGGGTGGGGGTGGGGGTGCATGGTTATATTTACAATGCAATAATTCAAAAGAATAAAGGGCCAGTTAATAAATATACCAGCATTACTGATGTTAAATAGAGGCTATATCGAATTATGTCAAAAATACATTTATTGAATACAATTCTCTTATAATGTAATGGTCATATAATTTCAAAAATAGGCTATATGGGTGCCGTTTTTTGCACTTGGGCAGAGAGAGTGGCTCTCTTTAAGAAACAAGTGTTTTTATCGTTCTTCTTTGTCAAGCTGTCACTAGAACCAAGCGTTTTCCACGATTAACACAACGGCCGTTTATGTAATAGCCTACATTTATTAGTTATGTTGAGAAGAGAGAAAAAAAAGCGAAAACCTTGCTTAAGTCCAAAGAGTCTTTTCTGCTGCATCCAGGCAACTGTGAGTACTATGAAATGCATCTTATTTCCACGTATATCGTATTTGATTTGATGTTTTATACAAAATGGACGCAGCAATCGTCGGATGTCAGCAGGATTTTTTAAACAAACAAAAAGAAAAAGAAAAAACACTGTTCTTTTTATTGTAAATAAATTCACAATTTTAGCCTGGTTAATTATAATGAGTGAATTGGGTATGATGGGGTGGGGGGCTCAACCCCGTCGTTAACAGCAGTGCATTATGTTGTATAGGTTGTCTGGTTGGACTACCATGTGAAATAGCTTAACATATACGAAATAACATTGGATTAACCTTCATAGCCTGGGCAAAACATTTCAACTAGGTGCGCTAAATAAATAAACAAATGTACCACAGCGTCTTAAATCGCATAGGCCTACATAGTTTTTATAAAAGAGCAATATAATCATCTTTTGTAGCAAAGTATGTTTTAATCATCATAATACTGCCTATAAACGTGTAGCACTGACAATGATTTCGCTTATGCGCACTCTTGACAAAAGCCAGGGTAAGCGCCACAACACATCACAGAAATATAAACAAATATATAAATATACAGTTGTCTCTCTCTCTCTCTATATATATATATATATATATAAACACACACAACTATGGAATAAAAAATAAGCAAACCAGCTGTTTACTGTATGACAGATGTTAAAATACTGTTTTAATGTTGACTTCATATTTGTTATGTATTTATATAGATTATATTACGAAAAAAAAAACTTTATTCAATGACCGGTGTTGCTTTTTATGTAAGAGTAGATTTCTAAGGTGTTTAAATTGCTTATTTATATTGCAATAACTTCTTTATGTGAATGAAGCGGTATTGGGGCCTTTGCATGAAAGCTGCAAATTGTCATATTAGGGCATATTCACGCGTGTTTAGAAAAGTAAAAAAGGAATGATCGAGATTTAAGTTGCAGACTGTATCCATATACCAAATTGTGGAGTTTTTACTTTTTGAATCTTTTTTGTTTTATACCTAAAAAGAGTGTGTGACTATATAGCCACCAAACTTAACACACTTTGCCTTACAAGTTCAAGTGCGAACTTAATAACACAGAACTGTGCCGAATCAGAGAAACAATATTAGTTCAATTGCATACGAGCATATCTATGAATATGGCCTTCTATCTGATATACGACCTAATGAATTTACTCATCAGCGAAGATCTATCTATAAAAGCTATGTTGAAAGCTTAAATGAAAAAAATAAAATAAAAAATGAGATAATACAATGATATTTTTATTTTGTGTTTACAAGTAATGTTTGTTATATGTGTAAATAATTTGTATCACGTACGTATTAATTGTGTAATTAACTGCCTCCTGAAATCTTGATAAGAATTAAATAAACAATAAGAATAATAATTCTCAATGTTTTGTTAGTTTCTTTATTTTCTTCTACTGTGAGATTGAAGAACTATCTCGCGCTCTAGCCTTATCTTGCTCTTGGGTTGAAAAGAACGTGCCACAGTCTAGTCTCATCAAATGGGAGCTGAGCCCAGCGGACATGACGTCACACCGTTGGCACACAAAGCTTTACCAAATCAGGAGTGAGTCGCTAATGCACCATCAGTAAGGCATTTGAGAAGCACTGCAGATATCCATAAAGCTTATCCAATAATCACCATCAAACACATGGTCCTTTGGGTGTTTTTTCTTTTCTTTTCTTTCTTTTTTTTATTTACTTTTTTTGAAATCTCTGCATCTGTAGCCTACTAAATCTCTGCATGGGCGAATTTTTGTTGGAAAACTTTACCCTGTCCCATGCACCGTGAATGGGACGACAGAAACAGAGTCATTGCCACAGGAGAGATTGATAATTAATGGATGACTTTATTCCATAACTAGCCTTTGAAATCACTCAAAGTAGCCTATCGATTGCAAATTTACAAAGTAAATCGTATATTTGCTTCAAACTTACTGAAATGTTTACACAAGGAAAAAAATCTCAGTATCCCATGCTTATTCATAACAAAATTAAGAACATCTATGTTTGGTGAGACGAGGCCTGTGTACAGATTTTCATTTGGGAAAAAAAATATATTAATTTTGTTTTATTTATTTAAAAAAAAGTTCCCATTACGTAGAAAACAAATAAGACTATTACTAGTTTTATTTAGACCTGGGGCAGAAACGATGATTTTGGATAATGAATAGGCCTACAGCTTTTTTAGAAAACACAATTTCTAATAATTCCTGCTAAAATATAGCTAATAGGAACAACCTCTGCTTTTGACTAACGCATTAATTAATTAACAACCTTTGTTGGTATTATTTAAAACAACTGTTACGCATTTATTTTATTTTATTAATTTATTTTAATTTGCAGGGCGCATTATTGTAAACCGAAAAAAAAAATTTAGAATCCAGAAAAATTACATTTATCATTAAAAGTCACAAACATAACCTTCAATCACCAGACGAAATATATAAGCCTATATCAGCGTAATAAGGAGTGTCTTTGATTAAAAGCGTTCCGCAAATCAAATAGGCTAACTGTATATTCAAAATATAAAAGGGTTGAGGGCCCTTTTAAACCATTTAAATGAAATTGTAAAAAAATAGGCCTACACTTTTGATCAAATAAAAATAAATATATATTTTTTTTATTTAATGTAGGCTAATGAAAACAAATGCATTTGTAGTAAAAAACTAAATTTTAGTTGTATTGTTTACATGTGCAGTACAACAAACTTCATATAAACTTCTTAGACCACCTAATACAACATCCTAAATTATTAACAGACCAACTATAAACTGAATAGACCATGTGATACAATGCTCTAACATATTTGCAGACCAACAATTATGTTATTTATATACAAAATAAATTGAAAGCAGGAAATTTGCCTTTAAAAAGACAAAGTGAGCTAACAAAGTTTTTCGGTGACGATTCAAACCAATGTTTGCCTCAGAGCTGCCGGAGATCCCAGCCATTCAACAGCACTCAACTACTGTAGGTCTACATATAAACACATATAAAGACATGCCCTTTTTATATCAGTTAGATAAGTCACTCAAACAGTAACTTGACTTTCCCATAATATGTATATGATCTTCATTTAAAAAAAAAAGAATCATCTGATCATGGTCTACCTGTCCTCTGGGGGGAGGTGAAGGGGGGCACAGACAACTGGCATTTCCCATGCACTGACCTGCTCAATGACAATGCCTCATCTACATTTCTTTTCTAGCGCCACTTGTATGAGGAAGTGATGCCCAATGGCCGAGGGGAGAGGTCCCTGACTGGCTTTCAATAGAGCAGAAGTATGTGTGTTTGTGTGAGCAAAGTAATGAGAGAGACAGACAGAGAGTGAGAGAGAGGGCGAGAAAGAGATTTAGAGACAGAGAGAGAGAGAGAGCGAAAGAAACCCCAAATGAAGGTCAAAACCTCCTGTCATGGCTGCAGGTGGCTCATTTCCTCTGCAAGGAATAGTCCCCAGTCCTGCCCACACCTCCTTCAGCTCTCGCTTTCTTCACCTTACACCCACATTTAACTTCCTACATCGCACACACATACACCTTATTTATATAATTACCCTTCAACTTTCATCTCAAATTCATATAAGCTGCAGAAGGTAGTTTAAGTGTAAACTTTGCACATAGAAAAGCTCATCAGAAGATTGTAGAGTAAGAAAGTACACTATTGTCAAGGACTGAAAACTGCAGTCACAACAGGTTGTATTTACACTGCTAAGATACATTTCTGGTCATGTCAGAGTGCTTTCATTAAAGGCGCCATTCATTTATATGTTATCAAATTATACACGTTTCTATCAAACTTCAATTTGGCCTGATATCATGGCAACTCAGACAAACAACAGAAAAGCCTGAGGTGGAGGGAAAGTATCAGAATACGGATGTCTACTCGTCTGCTTTCCATACAAAAGATCCACACACCCTCGACCCCCCCCCAAACTCTCCAAACACTCCCACTGTGCTTTTCTGCCCCGAGTTCTCCAAACCCTTCCTATGGACCACTGAGGAATGTGCCTGCGAGGTTCGGAAACGTCATTAAAGGAGTGAGGGATGCAAATGGAGGACAAAAGGGATGACATCAGGCCGATTTCACACCAGGCCCTCGGATGGCCAGACCCAAGCCAGGGTCCTTACTACGCATGGCAGATCAAAAAGACTGCTGCACATACGCAGACCGGTCCGGCAAAGCAACGAAAGGGATGGTAAAGAATGCTAATCCGCAGGACAAATATATTTTAATCTCGTTACAATACAATGGTTAATGCTGCAGCTAGTTGATGGGAAAAGAGCATCTCATATCTTACCTCAACTCTAGTGTATCTGATACAGGTGCACACCTATATAACAACTTTAACTCTCAGACTACACAAGACATTCACTGAGATTCAGTGGAAGACCATTCAAGTTACCTTCAGATGCTTCACAGAACATCCCCTGACTAAATCCATAATTAGAGAATATAGTAATAAGATGGAGTCAGTTCCATCATAACATATTTCCAAAGTAATATCATAAATAAATCCATTCAGGACCATCTTCTTCAACACCTTACCGTTTTTAGAAAGCAACACACACACACACACACACACACACACACACACACACACACACACACACACACACACACACACACACACACACACACACACACACACAGAAATACACACATACACAGGGGTTGGTTTTTCATTTAGGGGAAAGCTCCACTGGTGGTGTCAGTGACCTCTACTGAAACCCCAGCAGGGCTCTGACATGCAAAGGAAATGAGTCTGAGTGAATGAGTGTGAGTGTGTGTCTGTGTCTATCTCCTGAGCACCTTGGTAACTCTTGATCTCTCATGTATGGAACTCCGGCACTGGGCTCCTAAGAAGTCAACTCAGAGGACAAAAGGAAGCAGAGGCATTGAAACTCCAGTCTCTTGCTTTTCAAGTCTCACACACACATACCAGCACCACCAACACATGGGTTACACCAAATAAAATTTTTTAAAAAGCCTAATGAGAAATATTAATGAGCATGTAAGGTACAAGTATCAGTCATTGAAGTTAGTGACTGGCATGTGCACCCGTTAACAGTGATTTCAGAGTTAAATCAATATGAACAGCTCCAAAGTTTAAAATAACTTCATGGAGACCACAATATACAGTTTTTACCTGTCCACTAAAAAGATTAATTGCCTTTAATTGTATATATATATATATATATATATATATATATATATATATATATAAACAATTGTACTCATGGAGACATAGATGAATATCTATTACACTATGGTTCAAGGGTGAAGCAGGATTAAAAAAAAAACACTTATTCAGCAAATATGTTATAAAATGGATGTGACAGCAAGGAAATTCATAATATTACAAGTGATTTCTTAAAATAAATGAAGTTCTCTTAAACCTTTTATTCGTCAGTTTCCACAAAAATATTTTTTCAACAATGATAATATTAACAAAAAGCATCATGAAAAGCAAATCAGTAGAACGATTTCTTAAGGATCATGTGACACTGAAGACGGAAGGAATAAGTTACATTTTATCATACATTTAAGCAGAAAGCAGTTATTTAAATTGTGAAAATACTTCAAAATATTACTAAATCTGCCTAGGGATTTGGTATTAATAAAACAGCAGTGCTAAAAAATATTCCATAAGTTTCTTTTACAAAAATAAAAAATAAAAAAACACTGATTGGCCCTGAATAAAAAAAATGAAACCAATGTAATGTTATTTAAAAACAAAAGTACAATTAAAGTATTCTGATGCAAACATGTTAACATTTACTGTAGTAAAATCTTTTAAATCACTCAAGTGAGCTAGTGAGGGTTACATTTAAAGTTTGTTCAGTGTCTAGAGAAGCACACCACAAATATATAATTAAAATAACCACCATTTACTCAAAAACTTAAAAATCTGACTTCAATGCAAATGAGACCAGGGCAAATTTAAAATCTTACTAACCTGAGAACATCTGGATGTTCTTTTGTTTACTTCTGTCATTTAACAGGGAGACATATCATTAATTAAATCTAATATAAAGTTAATCAAAAGCTCAAAGGCGTCATTGTGGCACTTCGCTTTGGAAACAAACTGAGTGGCTGACCTTTCCAGAATGGTTACTGTCATCTTTCTAATACAGCACAGCGACTTTTGACCTTATACTGTACAACATTTGGAGACATAATTGGCCCTGACGCCAACTAACCATGAGCAGGACAAAATAACCATTTAAAATATTCTATTCAGTTTAAAGGTCTACAAATATTAAGCGAATTATGTGTGTATGCTAGCTCCTTCCTGATATAAAAAAAACCTGTCAGTACATGTTTAAACTTAGTTTTAATGCACATTAAAATCGAAAACTAAATGCCTGTGGATTTTCTTTTTTTACAATTGAGCATACACTACAAGCACTCATTACAAATGTAAATAATAAAATCAGTAGAGTGCATCTAAAATGATGGTGAGTTGTGCTTATTAAGAAAAGCTGTATTTCTGCAGCATGAGCCTTTAAGAAATAATAATAAGACAAAATACACATTTATCAAACTTGAGGCTCAATTATATCTTGATATATTTATCCGGATAATACATAAAGATTTCATTTATTACAATGACAAGTGATATATATTTAAAGAAGACATTTGTCAAATTAAACAAGCTTGAACAAACAGATTAAATATGACATTAAGAACAATTCTAACATTGTTTTATCACAGTGTTGATCATTTGAGCAACTTGTCAAAAGAACTAGAACTTATTGTAACATTAGCTTAAGCAAAAAACAGTTAATATTATAGTGATTTTTAAAAATTTGCTATATATCTGTATTTAAGGAGGGTAAAAAGGCACAACTCTGTGATGGTGGAAATAGTGAGAGAAAGAAAGTAAGAGCAGAGAACAAGTACTTTATAGAAAGTGAGGGAGAGAATAACACAGTAAAAAGAGATATACATACAATCACTATTATTATTGCTACCTGTATCATCTCTGCAGGCACATCAGCTCTGTTCCTCTTCACTATCCTGTGACAAACAGACAAATTCACAAAAAGAACAGCAGTGAGACACATCAATGCAAAATACGAACAATGCAGAATTGATATTCAGTAGCACCATATAAAAGTACAGCATTCAAGAGTGTAATTTTCAGTCCGACATGCAGTGATCTGTTCATTTGAACTGTCAAGCTCCATTTTATCATAAACTCAAACTAGAAAACAGGGTGGGTCACATGTTTTCCATAGAGTAACCTTGACATATCCTCCTAACATGCTCACACACACGAACACATTCAGTGAGACTCAAAATCAGAGAGGGCAGAGACAACACGTCTGCTCCATTATAGTATAGTCAGGGGGAGTTATATTACATCCTTCGTGGACCTGCCCTGCCTCTCTCTGGTGTGCTGGCAAAGCCAAGCACAAGACAGGCAAACAAACTGGCTCATTGTTTTGACTGTTTCTTGGTTACAATGATTTAATTAAACACTTTAGTGAGTTAAACTTTGCCATAGTGTCTAAAATTACATGCTTTTGTCTACAAATGTAGAAACTTACAGTTATACGGCACATAACTACGATCGGAGTACCTTCATAAAAGCATAATTGAGGAATTAATGGCTCAGCAAGGAAGGAGAAAATGCAGTAGATGATTCTGCAGTCAGTCAAGTCAATCGAAGGCAATGTATAGTTCTATATGAAGAGTAGATTTGCGAAAACAGATAACTAAATTTTTCAAATTTTCAAAAATCACGTTTTTTTTATTATGTTATGTTTTTATTGCATTTTATTTAGTGCTGTCGATCGATTTATTGTGATTAATCGCATCCAAAATAAACATTTGCGTTTGCATACTACATGTATATTTATCATGTAAATATAAACAAATGCATGTATATGTTTAGGAACACGTTATGTTTGCATGTTAAATATTTATTTATAAAATATAAGAATATAAATATATAAATGTATATGCACGTAAATATTTTCAAAATATATACTGTATGTGTTTGTGTGTGTATATATATATATATATATATATATATATATATACACATAATAAATACACATCGTACACACACATATATATTATGTAAATTAACATCAACAAATTGCGATTAATCGTTTGAAAGAACTAGTTTTATTGTTTTAGTTGTATGTTTTTGTTATTTTTTTTAACCTAATGAAAATAAACTAACTGCTGTTTGATTGAGATTAATTGGAATGCACAATGAAAAAACATGATTTTTTAAAATTGTTAAAAACGGAGTTATCTGTTTTTGCAAATAAACTCTTCATATATATATTTAATTAAGTGCAGATAGTGTATATTTTAACGGTCCCTACAGAACACAGTCAGTCCACTAAAACAGTTCAGTCGACGCCATGCTCAGAGAATGGCGGGGAATGTAAACACCTGACCAAATGCACTCGTTTCCCAACAGCAATCCAGATTCTCCGCTCTCAATCATCTGCCATGTGGGAGTACAGCAGTGAAAAACCCTGACTACTTTCATTCATCACAAATGACATACATATGACAGACTTCATTAAAACATTCATGACGTTTTGACTGCCATGAAATGCATTTACTAAAGCATCCCCCGTATGAGGTAAAATACTCCTATCACATTCTTCATGGTTGCATACAGTGCTGAAGAAAGTGTTCAGAGGTGTCTGATATGCATGACTGAAGGAGAACATCTAGTTCGTTTTTCATGTTTCATTTTAACACAAACCTGGGCACTTTTCAAAACATGGGCATGGAAGAGCTTGCGTTGATAAAGTCAATGTTAAAGGTTTGAGACATTTAGACTGCAAAGGACACAAGATTCCAGTCCATTTTACCTCAAAAGTGACAAAACATGGGAAAAGGCGAGCGGGGAAGATGGGTGGGGGAATTGGGGAAATGGAGGGGTGGGTGGAGAATCGGTGTTCTCTTGGCAGCTCAATGCGGCTGCCATTTTCTTGGCTCTGAGTGGCTGGTTCGAGGGCGGGGCAGGAGCAGCCATAACGACCCCCCACCACCCGCCTTTCCTACAAACCACCTCCATATCGACTGTTCCACGGTCAGATTCATCTAATCCGCTCCGAATCATACCTGACAGAACACTCGACCATCACAGACTCTGGATCTGTTGAGTGAACTGCCGCATGATGGCAAAGCAGCATTAGCGGTGCATGCACCCGCACAGGAACAACAACAGCGGCACTTCCTGCACTTTCAGTGAGCAAACTATGCCCACCGCCAACCATAATGAAAGGAAAGCCACTGCGTACACACAACATTCACACCAGCATTTCAGAAAGATTTTGAAATTGCAATATTCCTGTGACCAAATTTTTCACCTGTCATCAGGTTTTGTGTATCTAACTCCCAAAAGGCACAATCATCATATTTTACCAGAGATCTTGACTCAGCATAATACAAGAAAATAAGGACAATGATGTATTTTTTAAAATTCAGTGCCTTCCACCTTAACAAATAAATATTTTTTTCCACAGTTCACGACAACATTCATCCCTGTGCATATTAGATATAAAACCTATATACTTTTCCCCCCATAAAATAATAAAACAAATACTAGAAATTACATATAATTGACTGTAGCATAATATTTACATTAACTACCATATATCTATCAATCTAAATATAATGCATTTGATATAACATTTATAATGAAGGTCATTTACAACTTTATCCCAAAATGAATGTTTTTTTTATTTATCAATACCATCCACAAAGAAAGGCACTAAAAAAAAAAAAAATCAAAAATCAAAAATCTAAATCAAACGTAGTATCATTAATTTGTTTAATAAAAATACTTACAGAAAATGTGATGTCTCACAACGTGGGAAACAGGATCATTTTTTGCTGACTTGTGTCAGTAAATTTAAACAGGAATGATCCCAGTTTAAAAGTTTCAGGAAAAAAAAAAATTCTAAAAATACTTCTCTCAGACTTCTAAAATCCTCAAACTACATTGCAATTGTTGACCATAGTTAACACAAAAAAAACAAAAAAACAAAATTAAAGAGAGAGTAGAAACACTATATCAACAACATGAAAAAGGTCACATTATCCATTTGTTAACAGCAGAGTCTAGACAGGTCAAGGTGCATTATGTTTCTTCCCAAATGCCCATCTCAATATCTCCAGACTCCTCACATGAATCTCTTCAGAAGGAGGGGTCAGCAGTGGCCAAGTGCAGGCTAATCAGGGCAGAGGGTAGCGTGACCCCCCAGTGTCTCCACTTGGCTAATCAAAGCCCCCAGTGCTGGGTGTCAGGCTCTGGGCTGCAGAGGGCAACGGGGACAAAGATAAAGGGGGGGGGGGGGGGGGGGGTTTGTGTCCACTCTCCTTTGTCTCCATTCAGAGAAAGAGACAAGCTTCCACTCAAGCAGATGACATTAGGGCTGGGTTCTTTTACTAAGGACGCCCCTGATTTCAGAACGAACGTACAGACAGACAGACAGACACACACACAATGCTGCTATCACACCCCTACACCATCTGGGGCCTTCATATCCCAAAAGGGCTGAGGAGGGAAACCAGGGTTTAGCACACCTCCTCTTTTCTCCCTCCCTCCCTCCTTCCTTCCTTCCTTCCTTCCTTCCTTCCATCTTCTCTTCTTTATTACTCGGGGCCTGTTTAAACAGACAGCCAGGACAGACACAGCAAACATACTGAAAAGCTTCACAAAATCCTCATGCAAATCACAAGCCAATCTGTGTAGAGAGAGACAGAGGCATTTTGGGTTTGGGTGAAAATAATTAACTCTCTTTTCTGTGCTATTTCCACCAGACACAGATGAGTCTGCGAGGCCTGTGCTGCGGAGGGTACTGTCCAAGTCTTCTATGCTAAAATTAGTTTTATTAACTTACCATATTGCACAGAGGAAGATTATCATTACAGCACAGCCGGATCACTCCGATATTAAAAGTGTGCAGACGTATAACACTTACATTTTTTTACACCTTAAATTTAGAATTTAGCATTATTTTCACTTCAATACTTATATTTCATTTTAAATTTCACCTTTCTGCTATAATGCATTTAAAAAAACAAACGCAAAGACGGTCTCCGAACTAATAAAATATTTTTTATAAAAAGCTGTAATTATTATAACCATGCATAAGAATTGAGTTATATATATATATATATATAATTATATATATATATATATATATATATATATATATATATATATATATATATATACACACACACACACACACACATGTTGTTTCTATGTAAATATAGTGTAAAAAATAGCGTTGATGCTTTAAAGCGATTCATTTGTTTAATCAAGTGTCTTCAAACTTGCATTAAGGCATTGTTAATAATGCAGCGTTACTCTATTGAATAGTGTCCAGTTACCAAGAGAAATATAATATAATATAATATAATATAATATAATATAATATAATATAATATAATATAATATAATATAATATAATATAATATAATATAATATAATATAATATAATATAATATAATATAATATAATATAATAATATTATATTAAAGAACAGTGTATAAAATAAAACACGTAAAAACACAATGCTCTATCAAACCATACAATATATAAAAAAAATAATCACAATAAGACAACTTGCATGACTTCTTATACTGAAGTTGACTGTGAAATACTGCTGATTGAAAGTTGCTGCCATTTTTTACCAACATGTCAAAAGTCTGTCAAGTCAATTGCATTACCTCTTTTGAAGTATATATATATTTTTTTCAGAGTTTGATGGACATCCACACAGCTAGAAGGCCAAAGACAGCATGTGTTTTCTTACTTCATATTTGCCTGAAGCACCCAGTTAATTAAAGTCTGCGGCAGCATCTTTATTAAAGCAGCATGAGCGGAGGGGGAAAACCAATAGAGAACATGAAAACAGCTACAGAACCTTTTTTGTGTGCTAACTGACATAAGATTTTTTTTTTTAAATCTCAGGTTGAAGCATGTAATATGTATGTAATATTTAGTTATACATTTCTATAAGCACACACTGTGATAAATGAAACAGCCTTTCATTGATGATTTCTAATATGCTCCCATTAAAAATAAGGATTCTGATTGGCTAGAGAGGATTGCGTCATTTTAAGGGCGGTGCCAAACCATCCTCTCTGCATAAGTTTAGAAACTTCTATCACAACATTACAGAATCACTGATATTACAGAAAGCACAAAAGCCAAATTATAATGGATTACCTAAGAGATTGTGGCACTTGATTAAGTGTCACACATATTCTGGACATTTATTACGAAAGTATAACTCAGCATGAAAAATAAATAAATCAAACCCGTATTTACTGTGATGGTTACTGGTTGGACAGTGCATAGATAAACTATACTGCTAACTGTGATAAGTGCCAGTTTTAAATAGTAAAATTACATAGAAAATTATTCTTTATCAGAATTATCACTCATACTAGTTTTAGCTGTGGTTTTGTTCATATAATAGTAAGTACATTTTTTCCTTACATGACACCTTTGATTTTTGTCATGTCTATTTGTCTATTTTTTCCTAAAGTAACCCAAGGAACAGAAAAAAGTCTTATTTTATGCATATTTATTCACTCATTAGGCACTTTTGACAGTATCTGTTCATAAGTAAAACAAGTACACACATTCCAAAGCTGCCAGAATCACCAACAAAGTATGTCAGAAATGATGCTAAAGTAGCAGATGCTTACTGGTTGGACAAATGTAGATAAACTAGACTCTAAAGCTGACTATCTTGAGAGGACATTGATGCATGCTTATATAAGACTGCTTGTTATGGAGGACTGCTTGTTAAAGATTTATCAGCAAATAAGTATCTTTTTTGCGAGACATACACTGCTTACAGCACAAATCACACACCAGTGAAACATTATTTTCTTGTTTGCAAAAACTCATAAAAAAATGTGCACTGTGTAATTTACATTTTCAGAACGGAGATGGAAATTTTTCTAGATGACTATATTATTTCAGTAATCAATCAAAACTTTATCCTTAGCATTAAACATTTAAATGAAGCTCGATTTCAAATCGCTTCCCGTTACAAAATTCAGAGATATAAAAACAGACTTCCATCTTGCTGCACAGAACATCTAAGAGTGTTACATTCTGTTTTAAAAAAAAGTGTTATTTTCCAACTTCATGAAGCATCGCCCGGAACAAGGCGTTCTTCATGAACTTTCTGCCACAACTAGAGGCCAATTATGAGCACACAAATACACTGCTGTATATAAGTGTTAATGTTAATTACAGTTCAACTATTTGTATTAAAGTTGACACCTCAAATCTACCTTTTAAATATGTAACTACTACAGTAATGAGAATTTAGGGGCAAATGTGCTTAATTGTTCTGAAACTGCAATGCAAACCTTTCTTTAGTGTTTTGCAAATGCAAAATTAAATTAGTTATGTTTTCTTTTGAATTTTGGGTGAAATGTAACAACAAACATTTTGTGTGTGTGTGAGATATTCACCTATGATGTCTAAGCACTTATTATTAACATCAAGATTTTAGGTTAAAATGTATATTTTTTTTAACCAGGCCAAATAGTAACTTAAGCACCTGTTCACCTTTTCTTAACTTCACAAGTTAATTTAAAATGGTCTTAGAGTCTGAATTTAAAAAAAAAAAAAAAAAAAAAAAAAAGACAATTTAAAAGTATAAATATTTAAATGTAGCATCTCCATTATTACAAGGTCAACAAGCAGCAAGTAATAACAAAATTAGCTAAATGTTTTAGAAGGAATATTTCACACAAAAAATAAAATTCTGTCATCATCTATTCACAGGAGACATAAATTTGATTGGCCACCCTAACATTCTAAACTGTCATTGGCTATCCTCAAAGTCAGAGACAAAACCATTAATAAAACCATATATTCATTTATATATTTAATGGAAGCATTGAATATTTAATGTTTGACAATGTTTTAGTTTCATTTTAATTTTATTTTTCTCTGATCTGTGTTTCTCATACCTTTCAGTGGTTTAAAAAAAAGCATGAAAATATATAAACTGGGAAATGGTAAATACCATCCGATATATAAAATATAGAAACCCCAATTTTCATGATTGTTTCACTGAAATTGATGCGACTGGAAAGTTTTCAATAACATTCTCGGGCTTAAGCCGACTTGAAGTTATTGTTCTAAAACCTAACTTTCCTGAGGAGATTCTAACGTCAGCACAGGTTCATGAATACAGAGTAAGGTCAGCAGCAGTTTATTCCCCGTGTGCCACGATACACCAACATTAGCCAGACTCAAACTGTGAGGTTCATTCTGCTAGCCTTGTTATAAGAGAAAGGCTGTCAACTCTGAATACATTGCTGATTCACTCTCACCTGAACAACAGCAGCATAACACAACACAGCATGACTAATCACCAAATATCTAACCCTCCTTCCAAAACACATTCATGATAACATGTCCACAAAAACATATCATTCCACTTCCCCCATTAAACTAGTAGTGAATACATAAAAATGACAGACAGAGAGGCAGACGGAAAGAGAGAGAGGTCATCACTAATGAGGGAAGCAGGTGATCCCTACAGTTCAACAGTGATCCTATCAGCTTCCTCTGTGTTGCAGGGGTTAATCCCCTTTAGGCACTAATTGATAGGAGATAACATGATACTACTGCCAAGGCCCTGTTTGGTGCAAGCCCTGCACTCTCACACGCTGAGTGTCAGTGGGAGGCCAGACGTGAAATTGATATTTGGGATGTTTGCGTGCTTAAGCGCGGCTCTTTCTTATCGAAGAGTTGCAGTGCTCATTTGGTGTTTGTGTCACAGACTCTTTGCTGGGATTAACCACTCGGTCTTTAATCACTGTGACCAGTTCAGTTGGTTTTCAACCTATCAACACATGCTTTAGCAGAACAGCATCAAAACCAAAGAACTGTTAATGAGTCCGAACGCTTTGACTGGTTGGCGAGCCTTAGCACCTGACAGAATTAAAATAGGGGGTCAAGGTTAAATCTTAGCGTCACCTTTTGAGATCAATCGAAACAGCGCTAAGGCAAGAATATACGCAGCTAAACACAGGGAAAGTTGAACAGTATGGTGGTATCAAAAGAACAAATGAAGATGACCCTTTAACTGCTCGCATAGGAAGCGATATTTGACATATCCGCAGTCACAGAGGTGTGCGTTTCTCAGTGATTTAATGTCAAATAGTGGCATACAGGAACTGGTCGGCATCATTCAGACTAATTAAAAGGCCATTAAGTGATCAGCAGCTGTGAAAAAGTAAAAGTGTGTGTGTGTGTGTGTGTGTGAGAAAGACAGAGATGAGATTTGATTAAAATACTATCTATGCCTTTAGGCTGAAATGGAATAAACAAACCTTCTTTCTACTTTTCCTTCAAAACTTAATAAATCATTCAGACAGCTTAGGAAACATGCATAGAACAATAAAAATAAAAAATAAAAAGGTGAACAAATAACATCCTGCATATAAACAGTTTGCAATGAGAAAAAGAAGCAGAATTCATCTGAAAATGATTGTTTTTGAGTTGCACAAAAGCCTGAACAATGTTATTCAATTTAAAGCTTTTGAATTACAGGTTGATCCAAACGAAATAGAAAAAGAGTTTAAAATTCACCCAAGGTGGACAATGCGTAATATAATGCGCTCGCAAATAGCATCAGCAACTTTGAAAAGCCATTAAAGAGGAATAAAATTGTACAAGGACACAGCACTTTAAAAAGTCATTCACTGTTCACACCTAACAAATCCAAGCTGTGTGTTTTGGCCTCGTATTCTGTAAACAGAGAGTGAGTTGAATCAGTAAAATACCAGGACTTACCGATCATATGTGCAGGAGTTCATCAATTAAACCAAATGAACTACCCTCAGCGATGACTGGCATTTCATTTGGCATAGCCTTGAATCAGATAACCGCTGGCCAATGCCAGCGTATCGAATCTACAGTTTACTATCCGGTTCAAATCATTAAGAATGCTATGAAAGGACTGACATGATGGCATGAAGTTCCTGTGCCAATTCTCAAGACGAATGTTATAACTTTTACAAAGTATCAGCGACAGTCAGACATTAAACATGCTTTGTTTTAGCATTCTTAAATTCATTTAATAGATTTTATGCATAAAAGGATTCATGTAAAATTCCTAAAATGATAGAAAACCTTCAGTACTCTTGAATATCTCTGTAAAAAAAATATATTAAAGAAACAGTGCTAATATTTTCAGTGTAGACAATTATGCAGATATAAAGGCAAAACATTATATATAAATGTGGAATAAATTGCAAACATATTCCTGAGCAAAAGGATGTGTGACCTCCATTGCAGCAGTATATAACATTTTAGCATTTTCACTGATATGTTTGAAAAAACAACAAAACGTCTTCAAAACTGTAGCAAACTACATTTTAGAATCTCTAGAGCACTGAAACAGTCATTATTTTCCCCCACTGTTCTTACCATTTCTGTCCTCGCACAGTATATCCAAAATGACTATAAAGTAATAACATTTCTATTACAACTGTTAACACTCTTCAAAGGTTTATACATTAAACGTTTATTATATATTATCAGCGCTCAATAGTTATACAAAGACACAAGGGCACATTTAAACATAAATCATTTCTATATACAATTTGTTTTACAAACGTTATGCTCGAACTTAAAATGCGTTTCATAGTGTTTCTCTTAAACGCAGCTATACCAATAATCACAAAAACACCCCTCGTAAGTTTCGCATTTCGAAGCTTTTCCATTTCCGAGCAAGTTTTCAGGGCCAATGGGTCACTCAAGAGGCCGAATCTTCCAGAACACTGTGTACCTCAGATACTGAAGCACAAGGCCCCAGACACTAAGACACAAATCCACCCTGCAACACGCGGACACACACACACACACACACACTGTCAGTGCCACCTTTGTGGCTTTATACACGCTCTACACTTCAAACCAGTCTCGTTCATATCATATTTGTATCACATGAATCCATCAAATGTTTTTTAGCAACACAAATAGACACTGTTATATCAAAGCAATTAAAAGAAGTTTTTTATTACAATAATAACAATAGACAAAATAATTACGATAAAACAGTCAAACTTAAATTTACAGCATGAATACAAGACAACACTGATTTATAAAATCAATTTAAAATATTTTTATTTAACGCTGATAATAACAACTCCTGTATTCACACAAACTGACAAAACAATCATTTTAACAATCACGGGAATGGTTCAAAAATGATTGAGAAAACACTTATCAAAATATACTCTTTCTTGCTAAACGTATTTGCTTCAATGAACATTTACTACAAACCGTGCACATGTTTTTATTTGCCCTGTTCACAACACAAATACTGAGATCTTTAGAGATACTAACTAATGATAGAGATAGGAATAATTACAGAATACTCTAATGCAGGAGAGCATATAAAGATTTTGAAATTGATGCTTCAAATAAATACATAAAATTAAGGACACATTCAAAGGACTCAAATTCTGGACACAAAATAAATAAATGGTTGAATCCTGCTAAAGCAATCTGTAATTTAATATACATTTAGGTTCAAATTTATCTTGCATTTTAGGTATCGTTCGAATTCGCTACCCGGGGGTTTAAAAAAGAAAAAACTAAACACAGCATACTTATATGCCTGAGTAATATACAATAAAATAAAACAAATAACATTTCACAGCGGATTAGAGCACATCATCATTTACCAGTAAAATCCCAAGGGCCTGAAGGCACCATTTTAATTGGATATTGTGATTTTTTTGAACTAACTAACTAACAAACATGTTACTTATATCAAAATCAGAAATGTGTTTAAAAAGCAGATTAAAATCTTTTGGTGCGTAGCCAGAAAAAAAAAGAAAAAAGTACGATCTAAAAATGTACCAATAACACCTATGCAGGAAATCAAAAGTAGAACTAGAAAAAGGTGCATTTGCTTCAATTTGAGACGGGTAAACTAGTTAAACTATATTCCATGTAATCTCCTATAAACACAACAAATGCAATCGCAGCAAATTTCGGGAAAATGTATCACATTCGGGTAACAAATGCACATCGAATGACTGAACATAGCTAAATATTGCAGGCGATGCCTCAAGTCAGAACTGATTCACGCTGCAAATTCTGGTACTGTGGAAAGGGTATCCATCTTCCTCTGCAAAACTCCTCCCTAAAATGGAGGCAGCTGTCCTAATACATCCAATGTCTCGCTCCAGCACTTGGGTAAAGCTTTGAGAAGAATCAGACATTACGCTGCCATCAGCACGAGGACATGAGTAAAAGGAAGAAAGCAAGTAAGCCAGGACAGTCACCAAAAAGAGAGAGGCTCTGTGTTTTGGCTGCCTGCCAGTGATCCCTTTAAAATGCCATTGTGGCTTTGATATTGAATATATGCAAGCAATGCAGGAGAGTGAGAGCCTTGTTCTTTCACACACAAAATCCATAAGCTTGCTCCACAAGACCTGGGGGGCGCTGTTGGACATTACAACAAAAATGGCTGCCATCTTCATACGGAGAGATATCATTTCTCATTTCTAGCTTTTTAATCATCCATATGAAATCACAAAATGATTTTTGGAGTCTCTCTCTCTCTCTCTCTCTCAAGAGTCACCCTGTAACCTTCATATTCAAACATTAGGCTTTTTCTGTGCCAGACTGTCTGTACAGTTTTTTTTTTACCTGTCTGTTAATCGACCTGTCTAATCATTGTGCTCAAGGAAGAAATGAGTTAGAAATGTATATAAGAAGCGGGTACGTTGAACTTGGTGTGCCAAGCTGAAAGTGTGAATACTCAGCAACATTTCAAACATTAAATATGACAAAGAAAAACAGAGGTTCGTTTCGGTTAGCATAAGCTTCTCTGATGCACACTTGTTAGCCTTCAGGGTTTCATAATTGCACCTTTGCACACCTCTCTGAACTCCTGCCTTTCCACCTCTCTCTCCATGACATGCCCAAATGTGCTTCACAGAGTACTGGGTGCGAAATGCCCTTTTAAACCTACCGGCAGCACGGCAGCACAACCGCTGAACACAGGTATCACCTTTATGTGTAGCTGCAGCTGTGACAGCTCCAAGAGGTCATCAGAAGACTGCAGAAATGTTATCCTCCTGCCTATAACAAGAGCCCAAACACAAAGAATTAAAATCAGCCAAAGTAAAAATATACATTTATTGCAAAATTACAGCTATGATAATACCACTCAGTGTCTGATACACAATTATACTTCAAGTTAACAGGCCGTTGACTATGTTGGGAAATTGCAACATTTATTTTTTTACCTTTCTTTACAGATATCATGCAATTAAATACAAATATTACTTTTTATTTCATAATTCTTCATTGTAAATAAATGTGGCAATGTACTTAAAATTTATCAGACGGCTGTAACATTTTTTTTTTTAGCTCTTTGAAAGCATAAAATCCCTGATAATACTTCACCTTCAAATGCAAATACTAGTATAGGAACATAGTTTCACCAACAGGTTGTGGAGGTGCATGGCAGATTTTTCATTTTCAAATACTAATCATTATTATAAACAAATGTTTAACAGGGCTTTGAGCTAAAGCAACATGCACACACACTGCCTGGCATGCAGAAACAGTTAGGACACTGATAGGCCTAAGATGAACTGATAGACAGAAGTGTGCAGCGGAGCTTTTATAATACCATCAAACATTACAGTAATGAAAACTCTGGGTCAAGTACAAGGAACAACGAACACCTTCTACATGCACCAAGCTGCTTAAATTCGCTGAAAATATCGGCCCATTAGTTTGTGCTGTAGGAAAGAAAACTCAACAACAACAAAAAAAAAAAGACACATTTGTGTGCCACACCTATTCTAAACTGACCATTTGCGCCAAATGTAATACTCTGTTTACAAAATATTTAGCAAATACCTTTAACAAAAAGCATAAACTTAAAATCTTAAATTGATGTACAGTTACAATTACTATTAAAATAGGAGTCCTTCAGTGCCCAGTTTCACAAGTATCTTAAGTTTTGTTTGAATGTCGTATAATGCATTTTTATTTTAATCAAGTTATACATAAACAGAATTTATCAAACCTAGAGGCCATCTACCACTACAAAATAAATTAGCAAATAATTTCACACCACAACCTGGTGTGACCTTTAAAGATTTGTTACATCCTTGTGTTTAGATCATATGCATCATTATAATTACATACCTGCACCAAGGAGAATGAGAAAAGGATTTATTTGTCTGTTTCAGTCTATTCCATCATAACTTGTAACATATATTTGCTTAGATGTTTTTTATTATTATTATTATTATTATTGCACAACCCCTATGGGTCAGGGCATGTTACTGTTCTGTGCATGCTGTGTCCCGATTTCTTTCACTAAGACTATTTAAACTGACTCGAAACATACTACAAAGGGACCACTTTATGTATATAGTCTTGTGCCTCCCGTGAAGCAGCCATCTTGTTTTGCATATGACTGAAAAGCTGAGTCCCTATGACTGCTTATTTGATATCAATATCAAAGAGAGATGTCTATGTCTGCTTTAAAACTACGAAGGCCTGAGCATGCAAAGCCAAACCACATGGCCAACAGATTCATGGTGCCTTATCAAATCTGGACCAATATGAACATACAACAGGTCAAAAGAGGGACTATTAGAAAAATTTAAGAGGAAGAAATCAAACCTAACACTCAAAAAGCTTAAGACCAAAGATAAACCTAAAGGTAAAGTTGAGAAACAATAAATCCAAAAGACATCCTGGAATCCCGTCCTGAATCTGAAATGTTTTAATCTACACACCACTGATGAATCCTCACAAAGCACTGCATTTTGATTAACATTCAAGATTCTGATCTAAAGAGAATAGAATGTAACAATCAATTGGTACCTTTTGAATAAAGTAAGGGGAATCATTTGAATAATAAAAATATGATAAAAATAGCCAGCTTAAGTAAATGCCTCATAATGAATGTTTTTATTATATAATATAAAGGAGAACCAGGACTAGTTGTCATAATTTTTATTCCAGTGAGTATTTCTCAGTATTTTCTGCATGTTTTGGCTCATACCTTATAGTCTTGGTGATACAAAAAAGCTACTGAATATATTTACCTTTGTTTTTTTGTTTTGTTTTGTTTGTTTGTTTGTTTTGATGAAAACTGCCTGTTTATTGAACATACATTAATCTTTTGTGGTAGGGGATACCTATGTTGTCATTACAGTAGCTACATGAAGCCATTAAACAGCCTCTTATTGACAAATACGAAACACATAAGAATTAAACAGCAAACATGTAAAAGTTAATGTACAATAACCTCGAACCATTGTTTTGAGCGTCAATATTGCAATTTAGAAATCGTATAGGTTATTTGTATATTTTCACAATGTAGCCCAACAACACGCCCCAACTTCACATTTATGAAACTTTTGAAAATATAAATAAATAACTTTTAGCTGAATAATCATTTTCTATTACAAAACAAGTTAATAGTTACATTTGTCCTTCATGATATAGCCTACATCATTTTGTCTGTAGACCTACACTTCTTCACAAAAACGGCTCTAAAATATGACGATATCGGTATTTTAAAACTCACTAAAAATATAACTCAAGACATTTTTGTATGAATTATTAACAGAACTCTTAGTAACAGAACTTTCGTCTTTGCTCATACTAGCCACCTCTTCCTTATATTTTTGTCGGATGATAAAAGTAAATAATTGTATTTAGTAGATTATTTGGGAATTTATGTTACAACTTAATTGGCTAAGGCAAACCAGTTTAATTTAATTGAATGTTTTAGGCTCCCATAATAGCTACTGGGGAACGAAGCACCCAAGCGCGCGACAGAAGTGCACTGACACCAGTTGCGCGCTGAGAGCGGAGATATCACGCGTTAGCGCCACAGTAGGAATACAGACACTGACACGCGTGAGGAGCTGTCGGCGCTTTATTTTTTGTCTGTAGTTTTGCCAAATGCCACTGAAGTCTATGTACTTTCCTAACCATACCTTAGGCTACCCAAAACCCCCAAAATATATTTTTTACTAAGAAAAAGATTTAACGCCAAACCACGGTGAATTAAAACGCAGTCATCCACCGCAAGCGAGATTCTCACGCGCAAAGACGGGCCTTAAATTGCGGATAAACAACAGCCGTCCTGGCGCATGGCTGCATGCTTTTAAGCGCACCGTGCACAGTCCAGACACGCTGATAGAGACTCACACTGCAGCAGTGTTTTGTCATCACGAGTTCACGGGGTTAATGAGAAACCGTGCTCACGTGAGCACAGGTGCGTCATCTGTCTGAAGAGATGATCGCGATAAACTCTTTCTTCCTCCCGCCGAACGACATGCGCTAACATGTAATCACATTAAAATGAGCACCCTGCAGCCGAGCAGCGGTTCACATGCGCCGTCCGGTTTGCTCTGATCAAACGACATCACACAGTTAACTAATATATTCATGAACAACACAATCACCATAACAACGGCAGACTGTATCAGACAAAAAGATTTGCGCCCCGCCACGATCATCTTACCTGTGAATTATTGAACTGTCTGTCTGGTGAAAAACATGGAATAAAACTTTGAAATGCGCTACAACAGAATCTAGTATTCAAGCTACGATCGGACTACAGTGTTGGAGGATTGTATAATTCCGCTCTGTCTCCCTTTGTTTTTCTAATGACTGTGAGCGAGACTCTGGATGAACTCCATCACCATTTTTATCAGTTTCAGACAGACTCCAGACACTCTCTGGCCACTCGCGTGTCGTGCACTGTCTGCGCGGCGCGTTCACGAGCCTCGGCGCGCCACAGACTGACAAGCTCCAGACCAATGGCGTCCCGAACTGGAGCATGATATCCAATAACAGCAGCCCAAAAATCATAACCTCTGAATGACTCCCCGGATGGATGCAGAGAGAAAATAATCTTTAGGAAATGCAGTCAAAGAAATATGACTGGAGGTGGGGATGGATCGGGTTTATCCAGCAGACATTACGCTTGCTGATATGGATATAAACTCTTCAATCGAAGGAGAGAAGGAAACGGCATAATAATGCGTTAGCCTACTCTGCTCGCGACCTTAGCTTTAAACAGCTGTCTGATTTGCATCATCAAAGGATAACATATTTAATCAAAATTGCTGATGCTTCCAGTTTGAGGTGTTTATATAATTTTATTTCTAAGAGAAATACTTTATAATATTTATTATAAAAGAATAGTAGGGAGTTGGCCAATTTACAGCATTTGGATAGCTAACTATTAGCTACTGTACAATACACGAACAAAGATCTGATAAAATGATTTGTGTTTTTAAACACTCTATTATTCGATCTTAATAATAATAATAATAATAATAAAATAATAATAAATAAAATACGCTGTTGAAACTAAAGTCAAAACCAAAACTTTATTGATCCAAGTGATAGCGATACAAATGAATAGATAAATAAATAAAGTTTGGGTAAAGATCAAATGTAACATATATTATTAGACTATGATGGAGTAACTTGAGTGAAACTCATCACTTACAAATTCAACCTTTTTTTTTTTGGTAAGCTAATTCTTCCCAAACTAGTGAAAGTGAATTTTGAAATTAAATTGACTTACTTAAAAATCACATGTAATATGCTAAAAACAGTCAAATGCGTAGTCAGGGTGATATGGAAAACTGAGAACAAAAACGAGATTCTGCCATTGCCAAAGTTGCGTAGAAAATAATACAACAATGAAATCAGTGAAAATGAAAAAAGTACAAAAAGCTGCTGGCACAACACAAATTTGTTTGTTTAATTTGGAAAGCTTGAAACAATGTTATGAAAATGTATATTGCAACTTCCATAATCCACTATCCAGTAAAAACAATATCTGCAACTGTCAGGGCTGCCAACTTTTCAGTTCAACTTGGAGTGAGAATTCTCCCTGCGGGTTTATGGTTGTATTTGGGGTTTATATATATATATATATATATATATATATATATATATATATATATATATACCTTATGCAAAACATCTGTCTGAAGAGTTTTGTTTGACATCTGGACTTTATGGCCTATGTTTTTATCATAAAAATCATGTAAAATAACAGTTGCAGGGCTGCAAAACTATACCTTTTTGTCAAAACAGGAATAGCAATGTAAAGTGAAAGAATTTCAACTGCATATAAAAAATATTTTGACTCAAAATTATTATTTTTTCTCTGTTAGTCTGCACTGCTTGAACATCTGTTTTGAGCAATTATGTTTTTCTCCCATTCGCAAATGAATCCCGCATTCATTAGGAATTAATATCTCACTCCAGAAACTTTTCTGCTTGTAGGGTATATGGCTAGTAACAGCACGAATTTTTTTTTTATTCAAATTCTGAACAGATTATATTCAGACTAGAAAAGGAGCAAATAGCTCTTAATTTATAATCTCAATCAGCGCTACGAAAACACGTTGTAAAATAAAATCATTTTAAGATTTCCAAACTGAAGTCCGTCTATCCTTTACCTTTATTTGGAGTTTACGGTAAAGCTAAATTATGTCAGGCTGGTGTAGTGACGCACAGCCCTCACATCATACCCATGATGCAGCGCGGCTCAGTCCGGTCGCCATGATTCTAGCGCTGTGCAGATGTTTTCAGCTCAGACTGACGAGGTTTGAAGCTAAGCTAACGGCCTGAAGCTCTGCACTTAAAACAGTTTCAATGCGCTCATCGACGTTATAGAGATTCCATAATCTCCAAGATAACACACAATCTTGGGTTATGGCGACCAATACCGAGGGTATGATATATTTATATATGCAATATTAATTTACACTTAGTTTAGCTCCCAGCTAGTGCTAACGAGGTAGCTGCTTTTGTTTCATAATTTGCTGAGCTTCTGGTCTGTTGGTTTACAGATTGAACACAGTTTACCTTGATGCCACGACTATCTGTTAGGATGCTTTTTATCTCTCTAGTGTGTATTATTAATGATCGTTAGTTATTAGCAGACGTGCATTTACACATTTCTATTCATTTGCGGTTGCTAACTAGCTAGTTGAAGGGATGCAATGAATGCGCAGCCCGTGTGTTGATATGCAAAATGCAACGAATGATGTATACTTGGATAGTGATTTTGAAATGTAAATGGTGGATGAAGAACAGTTGTGTGTAGACCCACGAGGTTGGGTCTGTATGGTTATGTAAGTGTCTGTAATCTGTAAAGTGCCTCTACAGACAGCAGGACTGTTGTTTTATCCAGGCCAGAGATGCAAATGATGTGTTTTGAGAAGATAGATAGATCTGTCACTGGTATATCAAGTGTGTGTTGTAGTGGTTTATTACAGAGACCAGGGTCTGTTCCTGTAAATGCCTTTAACCTGTCAATCTTACACATCACTGTCAGCTGCAGGGTTGCTGATCTGATTTGAGATATCTGTATTTGATTTGGATTACATGCAAATGAGCTTACTAATGAATATGATTATGCTGTAAATTGGTAGTTGAGCGGCCTAGAAAGTAAATATCACAAGAACTGAACTAAATACAATCTTTCAGTTGCTTCTTTAGAATAACATTTGTACTGGGTAATGTTTTTTGGAAAACTGAGCTGATTATATGATAAACAGCTGTTGCCAAATTGATGGTTCACACCAGAATTAAAACTCTTGTCATCATTTACTCACCCTCATGATGAATAGGCTGTGACTGACTGCTGTGGTACATAAAAGAAGATATTTTAAGTAATGTGTTTTTGTTTATGTAATGGATTTCAGTGGTCGCTGTTCACTGATTGGTTTCCAACATCATAATTTATTTTGTGTTCTGCAGAAGAAAGCCATACAGGTTTGGAGAGACATGAGGGCATGTAAATCATCAAAAGAATTTTTGCTTACAAAGAGAAATTGCTGCTTCAGAATCTTGAACCCTAACATCTCTATATATTATATATATATATATATATATATATATATACATGTCTGTGTGCCTGTGTGTGTGTGTATGTGACCCTGGATCACAAACCCAGTCTTAAGTGGCAATTTTTCGAAATTGAGATTTGTACATCATCTGAAAGCTTTCCATTGATGTATGGTTAATTAGGATCGGACAATATTTGGCCAAGATACAACTATTTGAAAATCTGGAATCTGAGGGTGCAAAAAAATCAAAATACTGAGAAAATTGCTTTAAAAAGTTTCCAAATTAATTCTTAGCAATGCATATTACTAAACAAAAATTACGTTTTGATATATTAACAGTAGGAAATGTACAAAATATCTTCATGGAACATGATCTTTACTTAATATCCAAAAGATTTTTTGGCATGAAAGAAAAATCGATATTTTTGACCCATACAATGTTTTTTTTTCCTATTGCTAAAAACATACCCCAGCGACTTAAGACTGGTTTTGTGGTCAGACACACACACACACACACACACACACACATATATATATATATGTATACATATATGTGTGTGTGTGCGTACGTGTGTGTAATGAAAGCTTAATGTTTTTCATTCTCTTGTCTGTGTGTAGACGATGAGTTTGATGAATATAAGCCTGGTGCTGAGAGGTCAAGAAGACGGAGAGGAGAAGATGATGATTTGGAAAGGTGAGTCTTCACTGTAGTTTTCATGGCTCTATTAGGCGGGATGAAAAAGACAAATAAAGAGCAAAAGTTTACCAGAAGCACAATAGCATTCCAGCAAGATTCTTTCATAGGGTTGGGTGATGTCTACAGTGAAACATTGCGTTGGACAATGACAATGGTTGGGGGGGGGGGGGGGGGGGTCACGATAGTGATGTCGTCAGCCATCGGCGATGGCATCATCTAAGGGCCCAACCCTAGTCTTTCTTAAAACTCAAAATCACACCAGCAAAGATAAAGACTTTATTGGTTGCCATGAGGCCAAGCAAATTAAGTTTAATAAATTTAATCATATATTTATCAATTCACAGTGATCTGGATGAGGGAGACTTACTTGAAGAAGATTGGCTTTCATCTAAAAAGGTAAACAAGTGATTTTCGTCATTGCCAGTTTCTTACCCCTCTGCTGAAACTTATTTTTATAGCTGTTGTTCTTTCAGTTGCTGCCTTTTTCTGTGTTTTTAAGCAATCTTAACTAGGGGTGGGAGAAAAATAGATTCTGCGATTCTGGAGAGAGCTTAGTTTTAAACCAGATGTGCGATGATGCTGAGTTGCTTTAGAAACACCTGTATTCTGCTTGCTTCCAATTCCCCACAAACATATACTACTCGAACCTTCTGTAAAATAATCATTCATAAAGTTTGGAAAGGTTGAAGCGGATCCTGCGCGACTCCGTGTAAGTGCTTTAATGCACTTGCGTCTCAAAATGGTTTTATGACGCAAATTAAACCCAGCCAGTTATGTCTTAAGGGATTAAACGGACAGGACAAACCACATTACTTCTTATATTTCAAAAGAGCTTACAGCTTAATAGATCTCCTGCTGTCTATGATGTCATGGTAAAAAACAACAGTAAAGATGAAGAAAATCACTCGCAGTTCTTGAATGGAAAACATTCAGATAAACGTAAATACTTAAAAGGACTCTTTGTTTGATGTTTGTAATCTGGTTCTATGCTACTCCACATTATTTGCTACGTCTTGTATGTTTTGAAGTTCTATTAGTATAAAATTCTTAACATACAACTGTTTGAAGAATTTATTTTCAATTTGTAATTATTTTTAAAAGTACTTAATTATGTAAGGATATGTAAATGTAAGGATTTTAAAGTCGGTAAACGAATGAATTAATAATGGGGGAAAAAAGTAGATCAAGAATCGTTCTGGAATCGGACCGTGAGGTGAATAGATAGAAAGATTCCCACCCCTAATCTGAACTGATAGGAATGCATAAATTGTTTCCAGCAGGTGTACTAATATTCAAGACTTATAAGGCCAACAACATATGTAACAATCTCTCCAAAATTTCAAGTATATTAAGCTGAAGATTTTTGATTTTATTCTTTTTTTTTGTCCACCCCAGAACCCCTCAGAGATGTCAGATGAGGAGCTAAACGATGACCTCTTACAAAGTGATGAAGAGGACCAAAACACAAGGTGCACTAACTAAAACCTACAAATAAAACCCCAGGCATTTCAAAATCTCTAAGTGATCTTGTATTGCTGTTTTTGGGCACTTCTTTGCCTAAAAAACATAAGCTGTTGGATCGTTTAGACACGAGACATGAGTGAAAATTCATTACTAAGATATGTTTTCAGTTGTTGTGTACAGAATTGGGTTTCCAGATAGACCTTTGTTGTTGTTTTAATGGGATTTGTTTTGTGTGTGTCTGAGTACAAGAACGTAAGTAATGTTGTGTCTTTTAATGTAACCCATTTTGTGCTTGAGGTTATATTGCTTGGTTTGATTTTGTATGCAAGTACTTTTATGTCACTGTTTTATGAGCACTGACTGAAAGTGCAATATGAAGAAAATTGAATTGCTATTAGTAACTGCCGAATTGTAAGACATGTCTGGTCATATGATCACATTATGGTGACACCTTTGCCTTGGAAATATGTAGATTAAAAAGATTTGTTTAAAGAAGACTGATATGACACTCATATCAGTGTAAACGTGTTCAAAATGGTCTTTTCTTTTGGGTTAAATGTCAAATTACTAGTTGCGGATCTTCTAAAATGACAAAATTATAATTGGTGTAAGTTATGAGAGTTGATGCTGCTGCTTGCTAAATCTAATGATGAGATGCTCTTTCTGTTTCTGAGTTCCAAAATAGTCTACAATATCCCAGAATAGCCGATATTAAAAGTATTTTCCCCTTTTTACTTTTTATTATTGTTGCCTTGAAGAACGTATGCTTAAAATTAATATAAAATACAGCATTACCAAAACTGTTCACTTTTCAATTTGTGGGGTCAAAATTGCCTTCACTCCATAATTTATGCAAAGCTTCAGTGCTCTAAAATCAATAGAGCAGTTCATCCATAACATAATTAGAGATGACATTGAACTAACTTTGACACCTTCTGCCCTAATCAAACGGCTTTTTTTCCTTGCAATATAAAAAAAGAGTTTAAAATGGCAATTTTAGGAGACACGCTTCACTTCAGTCCCTAGTTACAGTTGTAACCCAAGGGCAAGATCAACAAATTCATCACTTTATTGTCCAGAGTTTAACAGATGTTTGTCTGTTGGTGTCTGTGTGTCTAGTGCTCAGGGTGAGGTTGTGAGTTTAAACGCCACACTGGGTCTGGGCTCGTCTGGTCACCTTCAAGATGAAGACCCTGATCGAGGCGGATATACCGAATACGCCTATGAAGAGACAGAGGGCGGCCAACCGGGTTTCTCTCAGGGTGGGGAGTATGAGGGAGAAAATGAAGGGGTGGAATACACAGCAGACCAGAACTATGAAGTATATCAAGATGAAGTGCTGGAACTACAGATCGACGAGCCACTGGAAGACGATTTTCAAGTACGTAACGCTTTCTCTTGCTATCTCTGTTGCTTACCCACTCTCCATAATCCCCCACCACATTTCCTCCACGTCTGCAGGCTGACACCTCATGCTTTGTGACCCTCAGGCTTTAAGGTTTTGTTCAGGGCGAGACTCTTTTCACAGTCTTTGTTCAGCAGATGTCCTGCCAATCCATGCTGGCTAATGGGAAGAGCTCCCAGACAGGATCTGATAAAGTTGGCTGTAGGTGAAAAGATTATTGACCTTGTTTAAAGTAGTCTTTAGCAAGCATGACACGGGCTCATGATTGATGAGTTGTGTGCTTCCTGTACATGTTTATTTATTTTATTTTCTTAGATCTTAAAGGCGCAGTTCACCCAAAAATGAAAACGTCATGCGCTATGAGAATTTGAGACCCAAATCATTCAGATCAATTTAGATTTTTTTAAACTAAATCATTGAAAAGATCCTACTAAAAATGACATAATTTATAAATCGGACATCAGACAAAGTTAGTAAGATAAAAAAAAGAGGAAAAACAAGGAACTGAAGATTCTTGAGTCTTGAGTAGACTGGATGCTGTCTGACGAGATTGAGTAAAAGCCAATCTTAGGTCAGATGCAGGGTGGGTTTTTTTTATTTTATTTATCTTTTTATTTTTTTTACAGGAATTTTCCAGCTCTATGCTAATTAAAAGCATATTCAAAATTCCTTAAAGTGTGATTGTGTCAACAGTCATGGGAAGGTATTTTGTTGTACATATGAAGGTGATAAACTACCTTTGCCAGCTGTTTGTAGCCTACCTGCCGAGGCTAAGCATTTTGTGTTTACTGTTATCCAGAGTTAATGTGTGGAACGGTTTAAAGGATTACTATTTGCCCTGTAGGTGGTCAGTTCCTGTGCAGTGTGCTGGAAACATGTCATAGTCATTTAGGTCTGTCCCACTTTGTGTTATGCTTGTTCTTAGCACATGAGTCCATGATCACAAAAATAATCTTCCATCCATTCAATAATCTTCCATTCATCACCAATGTCAAAGCATTTGTGGCTCAAGGCCATCTTCAGTGTGTTGAACAGTTAATCCCTCCTCCCACTTTCTTAAAATCATTAATTCCAATGATGTCCTCATTCATTAGCCAATATTTAGTCACTAAAAACACACACGTTCAAGTGAAATACTGGACAATTTCCATTTGTAAACAAATCATCACATCCACCTATACACTATATAATATAAACCCATTATACCGGATCCTATATTTTTTCTTGTATGGTTTTGTATTACATATTGAGATTTGTGCTAAAAAAAAAAGAGATTACGGAGCCAAAACCAGCATTTTGATTGCATTTCTATTAAATTGAGGCACTACTTATTTGTATGTGTACTAGTATGCATACAAATGTTTTTTGGAAATATTTTTAAAGAGTGTTAAAAGACACACAAAATAGTCTGGAGCTTAGAAACAGTTTGGCGAAGAGTGGTCATGAAGCATCAGGGTCAGTCACTTTACACAAAGACAGAGTCTGATAAAATCCTGCAGGAGTCAAGACTCATCAGACTGCTCCCTTTGTTCTGACTTTCATTGACCTTTAATGCAGGACAGATGTCGTTGATCATTCTGCCTGTCCATGTGATCGCTTGATCATCGTGTCCAGGACAGTGCTGACAGGTGCACGGAGGCCTTGGTCTCACATCACATTTCGCAAGTTTGTCTGTTATGTTTCTGTACATTATTATAAAGGCTTATTCGTACTACTAAGATCTGGATTCACAGTAGCAAAATGACCTGGAGAGTTTTGTAATAGCATACAGCAAGCATTTTCTCAAGGATATGACTGGAAAAAAACTGTCTCTTCAAATATAAGTTTGCTTGAGCACTGTTGACTTTCCATAGCAGTGAAATTTGTGTTGTCTAAATGCATTATAAAAGGTGCCCTCTGATGATAATTTCTGGTGAATAATGTGCTAGTGCTTAAAGGTGAAAAGTTAGTCTCTATAGGCATGTTGGCAAGAGTCTAATATGTACATGGCTGGAAGTGAGAAGTAATGCTTTTTGTTTTTGTTACTTGCATGAGAGAGACTTCTACAAAAATGCAGAGTGGGACATGTCCCAAATAAGCTAAGAGGAGGGGAGCTTGTTGTTATTTGAAAATGAAGAGTAGGACACATGTTGGGGTTTGACTGAAAAACAAGTCTGTAATTAAAGTTGGTTGTACGGTTTCTTTAATCATTGGATCAGTGGCTCGCAACCAGGGAGCTGGGGACCTCAGCAAACATCCAAGTGGTATAGAGCACTTAAAAATATTGAATTTAATAAATTGATATTAATATACTAAAATAATCTAACTAATTTAAAATGCTAAAAAAGCTTATAACTACTTTTTTATTATTATTTTTTTTTTTGAAGAACAACATGCCGTTCTTGAAACTGGAATCACAAAATGAATTGTGGTTAATAAATGTAAAATATGAATACTTTCAGTTTCTGCTAATAAGAAATACAGAAATACAGAAAACCTTATACAGGGCATTCAGATATTGTATTGGACAACGCAGGATCTTCAACTAAATAAAGGTTAAAGAGCCCCTGCTTTTGACCCAACTTTTAAAAAAAATTACTTGAATATATTTTTATTTATACAATTTGTTGATCTGCCTGTGTTTACATTAATGTAAGACAAGGTAATGTAAAACCTTCTCAATACAGACAGCTTGACTAAATTTTTAAATGTATTTGGTTGTTAATAATGCACATTAAACACATCATTTATAGATATGTTAGTTTATAATAAAATAGATGTTTGATACCAAAGTTCTGGTACAATGAGGTAAATCTAAATTCACTTGAATGTCTTAAAAAAAGGCTATACGGAGTGGCTTTTTAGCAAAAGTATTTGTTGTAAATGTGCAGCGAAAATGTCTGTATTGTGGGTAGTTTTAATTTAAGAATGCCCACTTTTTCTTTAGATCCGTAGGTTTAGTGTGTTCGGTTGGTTACAGCGTTTTCAGATTCACACACCCAAAATAAAATCTGGATTTAAAGAGTTAAATGTGGACTTTAGCAGAGGGAACGGTCTGCTGGCTCAGTGGGCTTTTACAGGTGGCTTGTAGGTGTAGCAGGGGGAGACAGGACCTGTGGGGGCTACAGAAGCAGGAGCGTGAGGAGCGGGAAAAGACCTGTGGTGGAGGATGTGAGGTTCAGCAAGCAGAAGTCGTGTGCTCCCGTCTCTCCGGATGCTTTTGTACATTCTCTGCTCGAGCGTGTGTGAGAATTTGCTTCGAGTGAGATGATGATATTTTCCCTGTCAGTGAACTATGTGTGCGCCAGAGCTTTCTTTCTGTCTGTTTATGTGTGTAAAGACAACACAGTCAATGATATTTTCACCACCACTGAGCCGTGTGCGTGTTTATCTCCCATTCTCTGTGTATCATGTCAAACATTTACATCTCATTGAATTTCAAATATCAGCAGGAATGGTAATAGGGCATAGTAATGAGACTGGGCTCCTACTGTTATGCTAATTTAGGAAGACTCCCCTTCAGCGCCCCCCTCCCCAACTTCAGAATGCTGCACTGGGCCTTTCTGGCCTCTCTCTCAGATATGGCATTAACATTTTCATTCAGAAGTGATTTGGCTTCATTCTAATGTTTTATCTTCATCAGTGTCGTTTGTTGCATTGAACAGGTTCTGGTAGTGCCGACCCATGACATGCTCCACAGCAGGTGTTTCAGTGGATGACGTACAAGAGATCAGTTTAGCCCTGATGTTCATGTCCTGCTTCAATTTCCATTGAATGGAGTATATATTTGATCGCTCTTCACAGGTGGATGAATACCCGACTGAGTATAGTGAAGAGCAGACTGACCGACAGGAAGTGCCTGAAGAGGAGGAGCATGAGGAGGAAATTGAGGAGCAGGACAACTCTCAGCTCACAGAATTAGAGGAGGTAAAGATCGGCTTCTTCAGAGAATGTTTTCTCCTATCCTTCATGAAGATGCTCTGAGGTTTTGTGTGTGCTGTATGCTTCAGGTGGAGAATGAAAACGATCCAGAAGCTGAGGCCGAACCGGACGCCGATGTGAAGGAGGAATCTGATGAGGAAGAGGAAGATCTTGAAGAATCTGGCCGTCTGAGATTTAAGACAGAGCGCAAAGATGACACCGTGGTCAGACTGTCTGATACCACCAGTAAAAGGAGGAACATCCCAGACACACTAGGTTAGTCATTAACAAATGAAGCAGCTTTTTGTGCTGTTATAGGTTTAAAAATGTCATAGTTATGTTTTGAGGCATCTGAAAAATTATTCTGAATGCTACAGTTTTTTAAAGCATTTATGATCTAAATTACGATGCATTTTTGTTATTTGGCCACACCACTGTGACTGACTAGTCTACTGTTTGATTAGGCCATCATGGCCCATCCCTACACTTCACGGTCTTCTTTTCAGTCAATAAGGTAGACCTACTTGGTTACTTAGCATAATTAATTGCATAATGCAATTAATGTTCATGAGCAAAGCCTTTCTATTTTCTATTGTCCCATTCTATTTTTAGTTGATGTTTTTGAAGTAATTTTTTTACATTTGGCGGTTAATATTGTGATTCCAAATACCAAACTTTCTTTAAAAAAAAAAAAAAAAACCTGTCATTGTCTCCCAATGTTATGTAAGTGCATATAATCAAAAATGTTATTACATTAATATTAGTTTATTATCATTAGCCTAAGCAGGACAAAAAATGCTACAGCGATCCTTCAGGAGAACTATTAGATAAACTCTTAAACGAGCAACAGCTTCATTTTTCAGTATCTAATAAGTCTGTATTTGTATTTGTCTCTTCTTTCAGAGCTCTCTGATGCAGCTAAAGCAGACCTGCGTGAGTTTGAGGAAAGGGAACGTCAGAGGAAGCAGGGCCGTTTTGGAGGACGAGGGAGAGGAGCAGATGGAGGGAGGGGAGGAATGGCAGGTAGAGGTGGGATCAGGGGAAGGGGAGGAGCAGGAGGACGAGGAGCCGGAGGAAGAGGAGATTTCCCTCTGTTTGGAATGGGAGGTTTCCGTGGCGATGGAGTTGGAAGTCGAGGGAGAATAAATGAGCAAAGGCCTCCGCTGATGCAAGTGAACTTAGGAATGCAGGTGAGAGATTGATGACTGAAGAGACACGCACATAAAACTGATGCTCCTACATAACCTGTTCTAATAACACTAATACAATTGTGTGACAAGACCGCGTTAATTAAACATTAGAGATGCAATAATTATTATCAGACAAGTTCCCTGGAAAAGGCCAGCACTGTTGTCATGTAAAAAAAACTTTGCAGTCTGTAATTTAAGAAACACTCTTCTCACAACTAAACTTTATGAAAGTATAAGCATTAGTTTCATGGTGATTACAAACATTTAAATGGGGGTAAATTCAGGCCTAAAATGGTCCAGAAATAATATAAGAGATTTTTCTTTCTTCAGGGAAAAGCAAAATTTATTATAATATTAGGGTGTAAACTAGAGTTCATTAAAGTTATCTTTGAAAGAACTGAATGAAGACCAGGTGAACCAAATGTGTAGAACTTTGTTTTGAAACTTTGTTTTGTTTCATTAAAATTGGACTGATTAAAGGCTGATTTATACTTCTACGTCATTTTCCGCGTCGCCGTTCAGTACACATGCAAACCGCTAGTCTGCAGTGTCCACGGGCATGTTGCTGGTGTAACCGCAGACCACGGCAAAAACCGTCGGAGAAGCATTATAGTCTTGACGGCGGCAAATAATATCAAATCATTATTTAAAACTACAAAAGGAGACAACAACGGACCAAGAGAATGCGGCATTCTTTCCATCTCCACAAGGACTTGTATCATGGCAGATCAACATTGTTGTGGACTAAAACATATCTGAACGAAACCGCAGATTCACTCTCTGCCAGCAGGTGGCGCTTATGAACAGCAATGATTCAGTGTTTTCTTGGTTACCGCTGTAAACAACGCAGAGCTGCCCTTATGAACACTAACTTAATTTAATTTGCTTCATTCAGAGGCAAGATGAAAAGAAAATACCATCTAAACTTTTCTAAAGACAGTTCCCCTCAGAGATACATTCATTTAAACTCCTACTCCAATTGTATTGCGATTTGTTTGACATCTCAACCGATTTGAATCGGCACATATTTTAATCGATTTACAACCAGTTCGCGGTCAATCGTTACATCACTCTTTAATCCATACAGTGAGTGCTATAGGGTAGTTGTGATGTAGCTCAAGATTTGGGAAATCAAAACCGTCTCTGGGCGAGCAGTATCTAAATCACTTGATGGTGAACTGAAGAAGAGAGGAGTACTAGTTTTCAGTTATTTATATTTATATTTCTTTATTATATTTACATAACTAGGCCTGCAATATTAATGTTTTACATCATTTTTTATCAAATAACTGTAGTCTTGGAGATCATCTTACTGACCTCAAACATTTGAAAACTAGTGTATAAACAGTAACATTCTTTACAACCGTTAGAAGTGACAGCTTTTCTGTTATTACCTTCCCTGGTGGTCAAGCCGTTCTCTTGCGATTGGATTGGGCCTTTTGTGGCTATTAAAGATTATGCATCAGTTTTAGATGATGGTGTGTTGACTGGTGTCTTGTCTCACCCTTGTGGAGTGGAGTCAGTTTGCTTTTGAGTAAAAGTCAATTATCACCGTTCTCACTCCCTCTTATCCATGTTGATATATGGATTATGGCAAATAACTTGGCGGGAGTCCATTGAGGAAGCATTACACCAAATTAAATTTGTACTTTGCTGAAGGATTTAGCTTCCTGTGCTTATTTTATTATTAAATATCTGTCGAGGGTGTAATCCCTTTGCGCTTGAGCTGTTCGTTTCGTTCGTTCGTTCCTACTGCACCTTTTTTCCTTTTTTTTTTTAAAGCTGATTTTCTTTTACAGAGAAGGCAAGGCTTTTCAGGCTTTTGACATAACTTGTCATTCCTCGACATTGATGTGTTCTTTTACGTTACGCTTCAGACAGCGGTATATACAGATAGCAGCACTTCCAAAATGATTTAATTAAATTCCCTCCACCCTTGACTATGAGTACAAGTTATCTTCATCTGATGATGGGTTAATAAGTCTAGTATATATACGCTTTTCTGAAAGAGACTGCAATGTCTATTTTTGAGTTAAAGTAGTCAATCCTTCAGTCATTATTTGAAATAAGATATTGTTCTTTTGCATAATCAATGAGGACACAGGAGCACAATGCATGTTTTTTTAAGAGGGTACTTAAACATTTTGTATTCCCCCTAAACTCCTCATTTAATTCAGATTCACTCCCCGTCACATGGCTTGTGTGATTGATTACTTGATTAAAGGGGTCGTCTTGAGAGTCAGGGTCACAAAACTACAAGATAATGATTTTTTTGAGGTGAAAGAGAAAGAGCTTATGCTATTGATTGATGGTCTTTTTGTTTCACTTCTTTTTTTAAAGCAGCAGCTCAGAATGACTCCTCCGCTTCAGCATCACCACCATCAGTCTCGTCTGCCTGGTCCCAGAGGCAGTGGAGGTCCCGGGCTATTCCCGGATCCGGGCACCCCAATTCCTCAGCAGCCGCTGCAGCTGATGACGCCTCGTCTGACCCACCATTCCCCAGGGCCCAGAGCACAACACGACACACACGTACAACGCTTGTTGAACTCGCCACCGCGGCACCCACGAACACATCCCAACCAACATCAACAGCATCAGCAGCATCACCCCAAGAACATTCACATCAACCCTCACTTCAGAGGACCCTCCTCCTCACCTGTGCAAGGTACGATCCCAGACACCACCCACCTGATTTTTATATACTTGGGTGAATGAAGGCTCTCTATGTATCTGATCTAAGATGACTTTGCAATTGTAAAGTGCCTAGCTGCTTGTTAAAGGGCTCATGAATCAAGTTTGTATTGGTATTTACACATAATAGAGGTTACTCTGCAGTAAAAACATACAAGTTTCAGAACTCCAAACTAAATCCCCATTTCAAAATATGTAATGTTCTTTTCTAGCCTTCTTAAAAGCCCAGATTTTAAATCAACAAGATTTTTTAAATGCCACTATTCTCCTCGACACATCCCTTAATGTGTCATTGTCATATTGTAATCAAGGAGGTGTGTTCTAAACAACTCATATTTGCCGTTAGGTGAGGGAAGTCCTTTATAAACTTAATAAACTATCATCAGAGAAACAAAAAAAGTGCATTTCATGATCATCATGACCTGTGATGTGTGCACTGTTCTTTGTCCAAAGGGTTCTACTGCTATCTCTATTTGTAGCTTGAAAACCAGATTATTGTATATACAGAAAACATTAAAAGATCATTGTTTTAAAATAGTTGAATCTTTAAATTCAAAATGAACCTATCAGTTGTTTGATTTCTGCATTTTCTCCAAAACTCTTGTGTGCAAACACATTTTACACTGCTCAACGAGTCTTGTTTAAGTAGTGTTTTCACTGCATTGGTTATGAGGACAGTATTGGTGAGACAAGCAGAAATCATGTTGCAATAAGGAGATCATTGCATTGTGTACTCAGTAGACATTACTTTTTTCGGCTACAGTGCAGTACCTTGGTTGGAATGGGAGTAGTTCTATATATAATGCTTATATAACATAATTCTATATATAATATATAATGCTATATATAACACTTTTCATGGTTATATAATCTTGTTGGCTGTTATAGTAAAAATGCAGTAAATGTTTTCAAGAGAGTTCCAATTATAATGCTCATTTCATATGAAAAGATGCCAATCACATCAGTGAGTGTTAGCATTTAAATCAGAGGGCAAAAATCTGAGTAGAAGATGACCATTTATCTCTAAATAATGACCATTTTTGAAAAAAAAAAAGATTCTCAACTCAGGAAGTCTCGACGTATCACGTGTCACCATTTCCCTGTCTAAATGCTGCATTAGGTGCCAAAACAAACAGCAAACAGGGTTGATATACACTCACAGTGTCGTGTAATATAAGAAAAAAAAATCTATCTTCATAGTGAACTCTCAGATGGCCAGACAGTGACTCATTATTGGATTGTTCCAATATTGATGTCTGGGATGCCGTGAGACTGTGGTGTACACTATAATGTTTTTTTTTTTCAAGCTTTGCTTAAATGTGACACCATGATTAAATAGTGCTCATAACCAGCTGTTGACATCGTATTCTCTACTGAAACGAGTTTAGGCTTGGACCCGGAAACAGTATTCCTTGCGTCACAACTTAAAATGCAGATCCCTGTTCATTTTTAGGTTTTGCACTTTTGGTTGATGCTTACTCACATTTTCACTCAAGTCCTTCTTAGAGTTTTTTTTTTCTCTCCTTTGGTATGGCCTTCACTCTGTAGGCAGTCCATCAGCATTAAACCTGCTTTCTGAAATGCACACATCTGCGGAGGTGAAATTATTCACAGCGAAATTACTCCTTTTGACTGTCAGTTTATCTCATTAGGTGGCCCAGTCTGCTTGAGAGAGAGATGCACAGTTTAATCAGCAGAACAGCCCTCTCTCTGTGACCAGCTGTGACAAACCATGGTTTAGACACGTGGCAAGAAGAGACTTCTATGGTGTCTCTTACGCCGCCCCACTCTCTCGTTCTGCATCCCTTTTTCTGACTCGTGCTTTTTCTATTTCCATTTAATCTTAGTTCCCTCAATGCCTCCTGTGCAGAACCAACCGAGGCCTAACGTCGCTTCACAGAGACTCCCGGTAAGTAACCTCACGTTGCTTAAAGTTAGAATTAAGTGATTTCACTCTGCAAAGAACTGCGGTGCGTTACGGTCGAGACATCATGGTTTTTCTTGGTTTGACTAAAATGTAGCCACCGAAAGCAATGTTTGTCTCGCCGTGTGGATGGCATGTCTCTAGAAACTAGGGATGCACCAAATTTTCTGACGCTGAAAACATAAAATATACATATTATATATATGGCTCGTTCTGGCCCACTCAGCATAGTTTCACTCTCCTCGTATTTGTGCAGTTTGACGCTCCGTTCAGTTTTCCGCTTTATGAATGTGCTTGTGTACCGATCACCGGAAAAGCAAAGTGCGCTCAAATAATGCGGTGACAGGATATTTCTATGCAGTATACTTGTTCCTGTTGGCAGTAGCACTACTGTGCTGTATCATGCTGTAGTACAGCAAAACTGGGCGACGCTGGTAAAATAATCCTTTCAGTGACGGTATGCTCTGCTCACATGCTGATAATAATAGTTTAGGACTATAGATTATTTGGATAATTAGTCCAAAAAAACAACAACTTGTATCTGATTCTGTTACATAGAAGTAAATAAAAATAATATATTGATATTTAATATTAAGATAACACTTTACAATAAGGTTCCATTAGTTAATATCAGCTAATGTCGTAATTTCATTTTGGAAAATGGGGGGGGGGGGGGGGGGTTCCCCCTTTAGGTGGCTCCCCCTTTAGGTGGCTCTTATGGTTGGGGGGGGGTTAATTTGAGGGGGGAGTCAGGATATATTTAATTTATTTTTTTAGACAAATTTTTAAACTACAATCATCCAACCTAAATGTTTCACGTTTAAATATTTGTGGGAATTTCCCCCGTTACAAGCGCAGAAACTGAGTGAATCAGTAGAATTATGTGCAATCCCGCACCAAAATTCAAGTCCTGAATGTATTAACTAACATGAACAAACCATGAACATTACAAATATTACAGTATTTTTTCATCTTTCTTTGTTAGTTTTAATGATAATACAGTGTTCACTGTTAGTTCATGTTCATTCAGAGTGCATTAACTGTTGACAAGCACAACTGTTGAAATTAACATGAACTAAGATTAATAAATGCTGAAGAACTGTTGTTCATTCTTAGTTTAACTAAAGTAGTTAACAAATGTTAACTAATGAACCTTACTGTAAACGGTTACCAGTATCATTATCAATTCTGTCCAGTTTTATTGTTACTTTCAGTAAAAGTGTGGTTATTTTATTGGCTTGTGTTTTTTTTTGTTTTTTTTAGTATCATTTAAAATGATTGAGATGAATTAAAAAGTCTTCCAAAATGATTTTATATATTTAATATGTTATTAATCATTACAAAGCATTTTCGGTTTGGGTTTTTGAGTGCATCCAGAATTTTCAGTTTCAGCCCAGAATTTTCGTTTCGGTTGCATCCCTACTAGAAACCTAAAAACATCCTCGTATATTGGTTGAATTTGCAAGTTGAGATCGAAATGGAGACCGTGAAAACACAGAACAGATGTAAAAGCCCTTTACTTGCCTGCAAGGATGTAGAGCTGCCTATGCTGTGGATAAAGTGATTACTGCTGAGGAGGAAACCATCTCAGCCCCAGTTCTCTTCTCTTTCCTCTCTGTTAAATGTACTTTAATTTTCCCTTTTAATATTGCCATTGCTGTCTAAAGGATGTATAGTTTAGTGTTTCAGTCTGGAATATGGCAGTGACAGGAGTGCTGTGTAAGGCTAAACTTAAAGTTTTAATCTAAAAATGTTATAAACAACATTTTTCTAATTTGTATAGAATTAAGACTACATGTTATATTTTAGCTTTTAAAACTGACCACGCCACCAAAAAAAAACATTTAACTGCAAAAAAACAATAAGTCAAATCACCAAAAATATACTCTTTCTATTCTGAACTTGAATCTAATTCCTGATTGAAAAAGGAAAGTTCATGTCCATGTTATTTGTCACCTACTCGTGTACTGTGGCCCCTTGTTTGGACACATTGTGGACACCTAAAATGATTGGACGTTCCTAATCTTGCTGAATAGGAGAGAAGTTCCACACACACTTCCAGCTGTCTGTCTCCCAAAGCCAGTCTGGTACAGACAGGACACCATTTAAAATGCCAATGGCATTTTGCAGAGAGCGGCGTTCATTAGCCCTCTGGGCACTTGATTATCATACATTAGCATATGATCACATCTCATCTTACAATAGGCTGATCCACAATTTTTCTATGAATATTTACTACTGCAGAGTTTTTGAATATTAATCTCCATACTACATATTTATATTGTATTTTATGTTTGATACTGCTCATAGAAGTAGTGTCGTAAAACTCTTTAGTATAAAAAACATAGCTTTGCTTCAATTTACAAGTTAGAAGTTTAAGTTAGGTTTTCTTAACATTTATTGCATAAGGAGGCATTAGTTGGATGGATACATTCCTTTTATTTTGTCATAAAGTAACACCATTAAAAGGATTTCTATGTGTATACGTTTTTATAAAAAAAACACACCCGTAGAAAGGAATAGGTTTAAAAATAGAGTTTTCATATTTTACGTTTTGTGTGTATATCAGGGTTGGGAATTAACAGGGGCGTGGGGCAAAAAAACAACCAAAATGGACAAAAATCTGCTTTCTTTCTGTGTATAATTTATTCACTGTTAAAATGTTCATTTTATGCTGATAAGACAACCAATGTGAATTTTTCTAATCTGTAAAAAGCATAAACTAATTCAGAAATGGTTCTTAGTTTTTGTTTGTTCAGCCAGAATGTGAAGAGCCTTTTCCCCAAATACAAACATGCTTTTTGTGTTTTGTTAATCAAAATTAATAAGCAGCATTAAACAATCTGTGTAAATGGACATAAATGCCATGTCAGATGCTGATGATGCTGAATGTTGATGATTAAAAAAAATAAAAATGACGGGTTGTGTTCTGAATGATTAAAGTGCTTTTTGACATAAAAGGCAACAAAGATTGATCTTTGAGAATTTGTCCGATACCTGAAGCGCAGAAATGAATAGGATTGCCGAGTGTGTTTTGAGTCACACGAGGCTTGTCTCAGAAATGGCAGCAGCCTGTGTTTGGTATTTGTCTTTCCCACTCCCTCTCTATCTCTCAGGCAGATCATAACTGGTTACATATTGAACAGATCCATGGGTATTTACGAAAGATTAGCCCTCCATAAGGACATGCTGCTTTTATCAAACGAATGCAAACTTGCAAAGGTATTGTGAATGTACTTAAGCTCCCATTGTGTTAGAGGAGCTGACCTTTTGAATAGAGCAATGAAGTCCACAATAACAATGTGATTCTCTCTCGCTCCCTCCTGGCCGTTGCTTAGCTAAGCTGCCTGATTGACTTTCTGTTAAGCAACTTGGCTGGCCTTGGTGACACTCACTGGCCGACTGAAGATCAGAGCTGAAAACGTGGATTAAAAGTTTGATTGCATCTTAAGTCATTTATAATGAGTAAAGAGGTGCTAAGCATCACAATTTGCTGGAGTGTGGCCCTTTTGAACGAAGGCTAATTTCTTAAGAGCGAAGGATATTTTTAAAGAATAAAGGAGAGGGGATTCGTATTCAACCTCAGGATTAGTAAGGATCGTTATCTTTCTTTCCTCTGGAAAGGTAGAGGGGGGATTTTGAGTTTTATGAGCAATGGGTTAGGTAAGGACGGAGAACGGATAAAGATTTATATTCAAGGGTGTATGCAAATCGCTGTCTTTCTGCCTAAAAGATTCCTCAGCGGTGTAAGCTGATGGTTATGATCTTAATATGAAGAGTTACATTTTAAATAAGAAGATAAGGAGCACAGATAAGAAGCTTTTTGGCTTTGAAAATCATGTCAACAATAATATTTTGGTGCTGGGATAGTCAGTGTGATTAGATTTTTATTTCTTTTTTTTTTGCCTTTGTCTGTCCCCCTCCAGGCTCCTCCTGATTTCCAGCAGCATCTTCAAGGGAATTTTGGCCCACCTCAACGGCCTCTGCCCCCCCAGGATCAATGGAGAGGACCACCACAACATCATCAGGATCCAGAGCACTTCTTCCCTGCTGGTAAGGTCAAGTTAAGGTAGTCACACTGGTTAAATGCATAAACCATACCTGCATGATTTTAAATATCTGTTTTGACTTTTGTTATTCCATCCAGTCGTTTACCAGCAACTGAAGCAGTCAGAAATGATGCTGTAGGTATCTGGCTGCTCTTTTATTCCTTTCTTTTCTCTTTTCTAGAACCACGTTTTTCAGGCCAGCACATGTTTGACCAGCCAGGCCCTGCCCCCCTCATGAATAACAGTGTTCTTCCGATATCGTGCCAAGGCCCTCCATCTTTCCCCCCACAAGGGGGGCTTGGAAGTCCTGGATTTGGTTCTCTGGGGCTCAGGCAAAATCAAGGGCCTCTGGGAGGAGGTATTTTCCAGAGAGAGCCCCCTCCAGGCCCCCCTGGTCCCCGTGGCTTCGTGGGTCACAGACAGCCCTTCTCGCCCCAACAGCAGGGGCCCCCCTTTAGCCCCCAGCACATGCCGTTTGGTATGCAGGTACGCCAGAGAGTAAGTCAGTTTACCAGATTCTGCATGGCCTTGCTGGCTTGTTGAATCCTGCATGTTAATTTACACCATGGCGTGGAACTAACATGAAAAATATATACAAAATATTGGGGTTTCAGTGTCTTATATTTTGCTTTTAATTCATTTAATGTGCATTTTTACAATCCTTGAATTTGTATTTGTTTCTTTGTAAATAGTCTTGTGTTCACCAGAGCTGCATTTATTTAAACATACATACAGTAAAGCAGTAATATTTATAGAATATTATTTCGATTTAAAATAACTTTTGTATTAAAAAGTTAGTTTATTCCTGTGATAACAGCTGAATCTTTAGCAGCCACTACTCCAAACTTTAGAGTCACATGATCATTCAGAAAACAGCGTTTCTTTTTCAAGATTATTTTATGACTGTTAAGATAAAAAAAACAGCATTTAGTTGAAATTTAAATGTTTCCTAACATTATAAATTTCATTACTGTCACTTTTTAATCATTTAATGTGTCCTTGCTAAATAAAATGATTATTAAAAAAAAAAAAAATCATACTGAGGCCAAAATTTGTGAACATCCGTGTACATGACAAAAAGACAAAGCTAAGGTGTTTTGGCTTGGTTGGAAACCATTGTTAGGTGTAGTGGTGACTGTGCAAGGAGAAACTGCAGTCCTCATTTTAAGCAGCAGACAAGGCTGCCCTCTTGTGTTAGCACTGTTTCAGTTCATGGTTATTTGAGGTCACTGGGTTAGTTGTTACACATTAGAGGTCTAGCTTTCTTTCATGAAAATATTTTCTCTTGATTGTCATCAAACACAACTTGGTATAATTTTTTTCTTGACTTGAGATATAAACTGGTTTTAGCTGTTAAGTTCAGTTAAATGTGGCAAATTATTAATCTTTAAGACTACTGAAATATTACACAGGGCTGACTTCTAGAGTACTCCCATTCTCAATCACGACTGGCCTATATTTCAGTGCAAATGTCCTCATTTTGGCTGTATTCTTTGTGTTTTGTGGTATTCAGGGTCTAATGCAGCAGCCCCTACATCATGATCTGCCACTGTCCCATCAACCCTTGCACCAGCAACACAGACAGGACTTGCCCCCCCAGGGTCTGCCTCACTCCCAGCCTCCACCCCAACACCAACAGCACCACCAACACCACCCAAGGGACCAACATCCCATGGTGCACCTCTCCCAGCCCCTCTTCCGCCAGTCGATTCAAAGTGGCCACAGACAGATGCAGTCCCGACCACAGGGCAACCAGCAGCGAAACAACCATGCCAGACCCAAAATGGTTAGCCATTCAGATGTGTATTTTTTGCAAAGAGTAAGATGGCGAGATAATTATTTCGTTCAAATAAACATATATTTAATTCATGTCTGCTCAAAAGGTTTTGTTGTACTTCTATGAATGTCAATCCATTTGTCTGACCACCTCCTCCACTTCTTCAGACGCCTCCATCTCCACTGCAGCAGATTCCTCCTCAACGCAACAGCAATCTCCGTGAGCTGCCTATCGCCACAAGCAACAACAATAACCGCCCGCCAGTGCCTGGTGGGCAAGCAAAGCCTGTTACCAGGGCTACACCGAATGTAAGGCAAGGGCCGGCTGCTCGTGCTGGACCAGCAGGAAGAGGAGGATCTGTGGCACAGGGGCAGGGAGCTGCCAAAGCACCAGAGCAGCCCAGTGTGCCCGAGATGAAGAAAGAGTGTCCAGCTGCACAGTCAAGCACCACTCCAGAGGTAATACTGCGTGGAATGTCATTGTGGGGAGGGGTTAACTTTCAGCATGTTTTCCACCCATAGACTTCTGCAGTTGCAAGTATTTTAAATGCTAGAATTGTTCTGTTTTAACCGCATTTTTCCACTGCAATAGCCTCAAAGGTTTGTTTATGTGCAGCATAGTCCTATTATTGTTGTGGCTGATTGTAGGACTGTGCAATTAATTATTATAATTATTAAATATGGGTTTGATTTCGATTTGGCATAATATCAATCAAACAATAAAAGACAGACAAAATCACTTACTGTTGTAGACTGAAGAAGTATTATATAGCTTTAATAAGAAACAAATTAAGTTTATTCTTGCAGTGAAGATTATCCTGTTTTTTTTTTTACTAGGATATTCATATATATATATATATATATATATATATATATATATAGTGTATGTGTATATATATATATATATATATATATATATATATATATATTGTGTATGTGTGTGTGTATATATATATATATATATATATATATATATATATATATATATATATATATATATATATATATATATATATATATATTGTATATATATATTGTATATATATATTGTATATATATATATATATATATTGTATATCTTTAAATAAATCATTAATTTAAAGTTTTGGTCATATGGCCAAATTATAATCATGTTTAATAATCATGATTACAATATTGACCAAAATATTTGTGATTTTTGTACTAATCGAGCAGCCCCAGCTGATTATCTAACCTTTTTACTGTTTTTGTACTGATACTTGCTTGTTTTAAACGGAATACAGAAGCAACAGTAAAATTAAGAAAATATTTTGCCATGAAAATAGCCATAGAAGTTGGCATGCCATTAAAAACAGACAAAGATCTTTTGAAAATGTATGGCTTAAATTTTAGCCAATTAAAAGAAAAAATAGTTTTTTCAGTCACTTTAGTCAAACTCATACAAAATCATACCAGTTAAAAAAAAATTTTAAGTCAGAAAAATAGATATAGATAATGTGAATGTAGCTTGATTTTGTCCTACATTTGTAAAGGGATAGTTCAGCCAAAAATGAAAATTCTGTGACTGATTATTCACCCTCATGTCTTTCCAAACCCATAAACCCTTTGCTCATCTTCAGAACACAAATTAAGATATTATTTTTTAAATCCGAGAGCTCTGTGACCCTGTATATACAGCAACTTGACACATTCAAGGCCTAGAAAGCTAGTAAAAACATCATTAAAATAGTCCATAGACAACTTATGAAGCGACAAGAATACTTTTTGTGCAAAAATACAGACCTGATTTAACAATTGTTGAATTAAACTTTGTCTTTGTGCACAAAAATTATTATCATAGCTTCATAAAATTACGACTGAACCCCTGATATGACCTGGACTATTTAAAAGGGTTTGGAATGACATGAGGGTGAATAATCAATGACAGAATTTTTATTTTTGGGTGAACGAACCCTTTAATTGGGTGACAATTGGCCTCTGGTATGTGCACATAAAGAAGTAATGTGCAAACTATTTATTCCTAGAGAATATGTTGTGTATACTTGGGCAGAGAGATGAACACTGAAGCTTGATTACACTAAAACTAAACTTAAGCTTACTGTATTTTTACAGTGCACATTTTTTGTTCACACCTTTTTCATCAAGCCCCAAAAAACGTTTTGTTCATCCGGAATTTTTATTTGTCGTTGTTTAGGACCCAGATGAAGATGAGGAGACGCGTCAGTACAGACTGAAGATTGAGGAACAGAAGCGTCTGCGAGAGGAGATCCTCAAGCGCAAAGAGCAGCGCAGGCAGATGCAGGCTGGGATGCGCAAAAAAGAACTGATGGAACGGATCAGTGGCCAGAACCCAAACCAGACTCCACAAACTCCAATCCCCACACCCAACCCAACCCCAGCAGCCCAACCCCCACAGCCGGTCCCTTCACTGATCTCTAACGGAACACCCCAGAACCCTTCGACAGGTCTTAGTTCCCCTCGTCCAAATGTGAAGGCCCGTCTGCAGAACACTAAACCTCTGGCACAGACTTCAGGTTGGTCTGGGCCGCAGAAGCAGCCGAGCGCTGGTCCTGATGCCAGCCAGCAGGGCCAATGGCAACCGCAGCAGAAGAGGACCATGACCCCACAAAACACTCAAAGACAAGGTGCTGCTCAGACCAGCCCACTAGAAGGGCCACTGGGTCAGCCTCAACCTGGAGGAAAGAGAACAGTGATGCAAAGAGCTAGCAGCATCGAATCTCCTCAGGTTCCACAGAAAGTACGTGTAGTTAAGCTTCAGGGAGAGGTGAGTGAATTTGTTATCGGTTTAAACCCTAAATGTGCTCTTTAAAGTTCATATGCCACTTTTTTGTCTTTGTCCTTTGGGGGTTTTCTTGAAGTAGTTGTCACCAGAGCTCTTTATAGAATAAATCAAAGAACTCGGAACGTGACAAGGAGGATTTCCAATTACTCTAAAAGTCAAGGTGTCTACTTTTTTGACCACTAAAGTTTTTAGCACTAAAAACTCTTTAAGGCATAATGCGATTTTCTCTTTTTGAAAGAATCGATACAGAAAGTGGTCTCTATGCTGTGATTTGTGACACCACACTTAATTGATGGAACACTTTTACCTTTCAAGTCCATAAATGGCACTATTCTGGCATCATTAAAGTGAGTCGCTTGGCATTTGCGCCTTTACTTTGAGTGACAACACATCCAGACATTGTAAAGGTTTGTGTCTTCTTTAAGTCAAGGCGCTGTTGAATGTGACAACTGGAGAATGGCACAATGGAAGTTTATGTGAAGTCATTTAACACTAAGACTGGAGTTTGAGGTGCTTATTTACAAATCTGACAGGACATTTGCTGCATCTCAACCAAGAAAAGAAGGACCCAAGGATGATTTATGGGCTCTAAGAGATGATTTGCTGCATTGAATGAGGAGAAAACATCCCCTTCCAGTCTCCTGCCTGAAGCAAAGCTAAATATTTCCTTTGAGTGTCGGATCTCTGTGGATGAAGATAACTGTGTGTCAACTTAGTTAATAGAAAGCTACATGCAGCTATCTGAAGTGCCGTGGCTCTGACTGACAAAGAGGAAGAAGGGGGAGGGGGTGTCAGACCGAGAGAAGCTGATCCTCTAGGTGCTTCTCTTCTCCTGCTGTCAACCTCAGCCGCCTGACAATGTTATCTCTCTTTCTTGTTCCCCCTTCTAACTTGCGCTCGCTTGGTGTTGCTCTCTTCATCTATCTCTTCTCGCCTCTCGCTTTATCCATCCATCAGCTCATCAATGAAGTGTGTTAGAATAGGTGTCAGTCGGGGGACATCTGCAATTAATCTTCCTCGTCTATGTTGATATCGGTGTAATAATACCTGCGAGAGTTTGGGAGAAAGAGACATGGTGGTTTGGGCGGATTTGTATTTTTCCCAGCTTAGCCGCACAGATAAGAGCAAATTAAATTTTCATCAGAATGAATACAAAGCCTGTGCCGTACAAAAGCAGCATGGGGGAATAGAGGTGACGGGGTGGGTGGGGGAGGGGGAGGTGCTTGTCAAGTGTCGTCACCCCGCCCGGGTTTATCTGATCGATGTAATCTGAAGGTGTGGATTTTGTATTTGGTTAGATTAATCCATTAACCCCCTCAGATGGAGACACAATTGAGATAATGCACATGGGTTTGAAAAAGACAGATGGGGAGAAAAGGATGAGTGTAGCTGGTTTGGCAATAATGTCTTTGTTGTAGACTGAAGGAATGTGTTTACAGGGCACATATGTGACCCTGGAGCACAAAACCTAAGTCGCTGTTGTATATTTGCAGCAATAGCCAAAAATACATTGTATGGGTCAAAATTATTGATTTTTCTTTTATGACAAAAATCATATTAAGTAAAGATCATGTTCCATGGAGATAATTATTACATTTCCTACCGTAAATATATCAAAACTTAATTTTTGATTGGTAGTATGCATTGCTAAGAATTTCATTCGAACAACTTCAAAGGCAATTTTTTTTTTATAATATTTAGATTTTTTTGCACCCTCAGATTCCAGATTTTCAAATAGTTGAATCTCAACCAAATATTGTCTGATTTTAACAAATCATACATCAATGGAAAGATTATATATTCGGCTTTCAGATGTATAAATCTCAGTTTAAGAAAATTTACCCTTATGACTTTTGTGATCCAGGGTCACATATTTGATGCTTTACCAGCCTGAATATACGTGTTGCTGTCGGATAAAGAATACATGCTGATGTTTGTTTCTCTTTGTAGTGGCCGATACTCAGTTTAGGGGTGCACCTATACAATACTGGTCTGGCATTGCTGTCTGGCCTGATTCAGCTAACATACTCGTTTTTGTTAAAATGTTCTTATACCAAAAACAGATATAGCATTGGTCTTAGGCTACATCCACAAGAAGCCAGAGATGTTCCTATCCAATCTTTTCCCCTCGTCTCTAGAAATAGATGCGTACATATGAAACCATGTAGTATACATTCCAGACCAGTATGTGGCACTGTAATTCTGCCACAGAGGTACACTAAAAACAAAGAAGAAGACTTTGACTATGCAAACTTTGTGTGCTGTATACAAACAAACATGGAACAATACATTTATTAATCCGTGTTAAAGTTGATAAAGACAACTGTTCAGTGTTTGTTACATGACATGGTAACAAACGGTGTCTGACTAGGGTCGAGATGTGGGGTGATGATATCATCATTTCATAAAAAAAAAACAGATTGGCTGTACACATGAAAATGCAAGCAGGGCTCAACGCTAAGAATGTTTTTCTACTGCCCCTGTAGGGCCAGTGGTTCAAATTACTACTTGCCCTGCCATACGTTTCCATATTCTTCACCGTGTTGCACCTTGATTTTTCATAGCCATTTGAAGTTAGTGTAACCACTACATTTTAATCATGAATCGATTAAAAAAGATTATACATGTAGCTTGTGCAATGTTTGATTGAAATTAGACCGTATAATTTCAAAATATGAAGCAAAAACAGAATGATCTGACTTTGTTAAATTAGGGTACATAAAACACCTGCATGAAACAGAAACATCTGATTGAGATGCAGATTCACTCTCTGACAGCAGGTGGCGCTTATAGCTCAGCAGTGTTAACTTGGTTACTGTTGTAAACAAAGCAGCGCTGTGCATATTAGCACTATTTTAAATGCATTTTACCCAGCCAAGATGCAAAGGAAACACCATGTAAACTTCTGAAAACATTCAGTTCCCCTCAGAAATACATCCATATAAAATTCAATATTTAGGATTTTCATTCTATATTTTGAAGTGATCTTGCTCTGCCTGCTAAGGGGAAGTCGTGGCCTAATGGTTAGAGAGTCGGACTCCCAATCGAAAGGTTGTGAGTTCGAGTCCCGGGCCGGCAGGAATTGTGGGTGGGGGGAGTGCATGTACAGTTCTCTCTCCACCTTCAATACCACGACTTAGGTGCCCTTGAGCAAGGCATCGAACACCCAACTGCTCCCTGGGCGTCGCAGCATAAATGGCTGCCCACTGCTCCGGGTGTGTGTTCACTGCTCTGTGTGTGTGCATTTCGGATGGGTTAAATGCAGAGCACAAATTCTGATTATGGGTTACCATACTTGGCTGAATGTCACGTCACTTTTCACTTTCACTTTCACTAAAGTATGTTCTCCTCTTTGCATTCATTTTCAGCATTGTGGGCCTCTTTTACTGGCCGTTTACAGACTAAATATAATATTAACGTTATATTTCCACACAAATTACATTTTGAAAAAATATTGCGATGCAGTTTGTGCAAGCACAGAACAGAGATAACTTGGTCTGAAAAAAAAGGTAGATAGGTGCATCTCTGCTCTAATAAATAAATTAAATGTAGATTAATCATTGATAAAGCTACAAAGTTACTCGCCAAGATGGGTATTTTGACATACTTTTGTATGTATTTGTCCGTTAGCGCAAGAAAGACGTGGAAAGAAACTCAACTCGGGCGTCAGAGACGCAGATGTCTGTGCTGTACACACAGAACAGCACACGAGTACTGAATGGAGTTGTCTTTTACGCCTTGCTGGAATGCTTTTAAGTTGCTTTAATCTTTTCATTAGCAAGGCTTAAAAACAGATACAAATGATAAACTTTTTGTGATGATGCGGCAGTGGCCCTATTGGGCCGGTAACAAATCCGTCAGCCGTCCCGAGTGTCTTTCACGCTGGCCCGGGCCATCGAGCAGTCCTTATTTTCGAGCCTTGGCAAGATTGTCGGTTTCAGATATATCCTCTCTGGGACCCGGTTTCAAAAAATAGCGGTTTCACGCTCCCAAAATGCCAGATCCACCTGGACGATACGATACAAAATTTTTGCGTATACAGCTAATCCTTGTGGACAGGGGCTGAAACTCAATTCCTGGAGGGCCACAGCTCTGCACACTTTAGCTCCAACCCTAATCAAACACACCTGATCCAGTTAATCAAGCTCTTCAGGATTACTAGAAACTTCCAAGCAGCTGTGATTTAGAGCTGGCTGGAGCTAAACTCTGCAGAGCTGTGTCCCTCTAGGAATTGAGTTTGACTGCTGTATAGTGTTTGTCCACACCAAAAAAAAAAAAAACATTGACAACAGAACAAACAGTGAGCAGAATTTCCAATAAGGATGGCTAAGATGTAAATATTAAACCTAAATTTGCATTTAAACAAATTAAATTTTTAGAGCACTGAGCTGATTGAGTGCACAGTGGCACAGACACGCAAGTGTTTTAGTGCACATCTAAACAGTGTTGGAAAGTTTCTATTGTCTTTTTTTAATAGTATATTTGAATCGCATATTTTCTAACAAGGAAAGAGAAAGAAAGAGAGAGCGTGCTTTTGTATGCATTGTTTACCATTTGTTCACTCGGCACACTGTTCGGATTAAAACTAAACTGTATGATTAAGTAAAATATTAGCGGTTACATATTTTCTCAAATGGTGTCTCTGTGTAAACCTACTGGCACAGACGGACGAGTTTGTTAAACTGTACTTTTAAGTTAGTATGTAACGGTCAGATGTACGTTTAGCATGTGCAGGATTATGATACATCAGCCTATGTGTTATTAAGTGAAATAAACAGATTAACAAACGTTTTTTTATTTCAAATTTATAAAAAAAAAATAAACCTTATCTGGGATAGACGTCCCCTTGGGTAAACTTATAATATATATAAATGGCATTATAATATATATAAATTTTGATATTCTTTTTCATATTCATATATATTATTTGTATTTTTTGTGTGTCATGTCAAGTGTCATGAATGTAAAATACTAAATCAACTGACAACAAGGAAAGCAGAATCCAAGTAAAAGATAATGAGAAAATGTATTCTGTGACTTGTTTAAAGAACTATAAATATTACAATTAATAAATTGACATCCCTCAATTAAGCCCTATTCGGACGGGACTAGTTTTACAGGGGGTCGTTAGAGAAATCTGTGTTTCACAGACGTACTTGGTGATTTTAATCCCGTCTGAATCTGCCACGTCTGTGTTTTTCTCACACAACCTCTGAGATAATTCCAGAGCAAATTACCTACTGTTTTTCAGCAAACTCAGTGATCCTCTGAGAAAACTAATCCCGTCCGAATGCGAATGTCTGTGATTGCCGGTGATATTTTATTTCACAACGCGTTTCCTTGTGTGTTTTGGCCAACGTGAATTACCGTAGATGCTCTTACCGCGTGCATGTTTGATATATTTGCTTAACGGCAAAGAAATAATAATAAAAAAATAATAGAAATAATAAAATCAAGAGCAAGATCACGTAAACTGTTAATACCGGCGATTGTAATATCAGCATCTGGTAAGATTACTCACGTTCATTTATGCATTCAGTTACATAATGTTTTAATTACATATGTACCTTTATGAAAATTAAACATACGGTAGGTTTAGCCTACTACACAAAAAAAGGAAAACAACTTAAACTAAAGGAACCACACATTAACATAATCTTGCTATACTAGCCATTTAGTATTTATTGTGTAATAATACTAATGGCAATCCTTCTGAATGAATATGGAGCACGTGATCTCTGTGACGCCCAGATGCACAAATCAGACCCTCCCACCTCTGTAATAAACACGGAGATGTTAGTCCCGTCCGAATAGGGCTTTAGCCTGTAGGTTTTAATGGATAGAGATGTCAGAAATGAACATTTGACTCATGGGACTATTAAAAATAACTTTTAAAATTTACCATTTTTATTTACAAAAATTATTCAATGTATTCAATGAAAAATATCTTAAGAACATTCCATTTTGGTCCTTCAGTGAATCTTACCCCAAAGGTCTAATTTTACCTTTTTAGTTAAAGAAATGTATATATTTTTGCTCACATATCTAAAAATGTTAATGTATCTGTTAATGCAATCCAACATTAACATATAGACACAAAATCCTTTTACATTCAACATAACATACACTGTCATAGATCAGAGTTTTCCAGTGATACAGTTTAAACTAGTTAACCTGAGACTTTTTGTGACCAAATACATCTCACAACTGTTGATATTCAGATGACAACATCATTCATTTGTGGTCATTTGTGGTCATTTGTGCACAGCAGTTCATTTAATGTGCTGAGATTGTGCCGTCTGTTGTCAAGAGAATAGGAGACATCTTTCCCAGTTTACCTTATGAAAAGTGCCCATTTTGTGAGATTTAGTGGTCCTGTGAGCAACTTAAATCTGTCCATTTTCAAGGCCTTCTACATCTAAAGACTGCCAGCGGCCATCAGATAATGCAGAAAATTGAAAGGTTTTCCTGAAGATGAGGAAACGAAATGATTGAGAATTTGGAGGAAGAGCCAGAGGCAGTTTATCTCGACAGGTCCACATCCATGGCATTGTGCCCAGAGATGCAGTCATCACTCTTCTCAAAGATGTGTAATGAATTCAGCTGTACCTTATCCTTCAAAAATGATCTCAGTGTCATCCCAAAATCCAAGCTCTAAGACTGACGTTTTATTTATTACCTTAAAAAATTGTGGTGCAGTCAGACTTCAGCATGGTGGACTGTAATTTTTGTTATTTGGTGTGCCGCTGGAGATTTTCTTTCTGTGTGGGTTGTAAGATGTGTCTGCTCTGTATTCAGCAGGCAGATGCCGGTCCCAACACTGGTCCCCCACAGCAGCAGCAACAACCAATCGGTCGGCCTGCCCCCCAACAGAGACTTGGTCCCATCAGAAAGGTTACCATGGCAACTGGTGGTGTACAAAATCAACAACAGGCTGGCCGTGGCACGGCAAACCAAACGAACCGGGTATGACATTGAATCTGGATTACTCTCATAAGCCCTTAATTGGACAGGTGCACAATGGGATTTTGCACAGCTGACACTAAGCCCTGATACTAATGGTGCTTTCAAGTCATGTCCACATGAATGTATTTACCACTTTTTTTATTGATTTATTATTTTTTTTAAAGCCATGGCTTTCTGAGTTGGGAACGTCTGAATTAAAGCATTATGGTGGAATCTAATTGCTGTTAGACTTAAGAAGTTGTAACTGTGAAATGTTTTTATGCATTTTGTGCATAACTGCATTACTGTTGAGGAAAATGTTCAAACTTGCCAGAAAGCAGTCCATTTAACTTGTTTGAATCTGATCAAATTCCCCATCTCCCATCATCCTCTGAGGTGCACCACAAGAGTGGAAAAATGTTTGGGGTCAGATAGAATTTTTTTTTTTTTTTTTTAATGATTCATAGAACAAGGATGCATCAAATCATAAGTGACAAAGTTACAAAAAGCTTACAAAAGCGTAATATACATCAAAGAATCCTGAAGCAGCATGTTCTCAACATTAATAATAAATGTTTTTGAACACCAAATCAATATATCAGCATGATTTCCGATGGATCTTGTGACACTGAGAACTCGAGTAATAACTGCTGAAAATTCAGCTTTGCCATCAAGGGAATGAATATAATTTTTAAATATATTAAAATAAACCAGTTATTTTAAATGCATTGTAATAATATTTAACAATATTACTGCTTTGCTGTATTTTCGATCAAATAAATGCATTATTGGTAAGCGATGTTCAAAACATCTCACTAACCCCAAATGTTTGAATGATTCTGTACATAAGCATCCTTTACACACACATTTTGCTCTTTGTAGTTATGTTAGCGCTCAAAAGTTTCATGTCTTTGGCAGAAGGCGGAAAAGTTAATTTGCTTGTGAAATTGGTCATTTTTCATATCAACATAATTTGATTTATTCATTTATTTTGACCAGAACTGCTGCAGTTCCTGCTGGACTTGTATGGTGTTGTCCAGAATATACACTTCAGTCTTTGTTAGGCTCTTTTTTCTCCCTGTCATAAAGAGCTGCTCTAAGTGGTTCTCTCAGCTCTAGTAAAGACGGCAGATTTGGTTTCCTGCTATGGCTCAGCTGTGTCACTGCTTCTCCCAGGGGACTGGTAGCTGTTTTGGAGGAGAGCAGGAGCAGTAATGATATGGAACAGAGTGCCAGGTGTGATGATATTGACAGGCTGAAGCAGGAGAGATGAAGATCCCTTGGTCTTTTCAGCACGCTGCTGTCTCTGTACAGTAGTCCATCCTCAGGGGATAAATACAGTGCTAACACGTGTCAGTCAGTCACAGCAGAGCGCTCACGCTGTCTCAGTCCGGCTGTCTTGCTGCATCTGCCTGAGCTCTCATGTTGAGTCAGATATTCGAAACTCTTTCTGCTGTTTACTGCTATAACCGTGGCCTTGTAAATCACTCACTGACACTGGAACCCAGTGTCTCGCTTGGAGCAAATGTGAATAGTAAACTCAGTATGTGTAAGTGTTGAGAGAGCATCTAGCTCATAGCATCGGGAACCCATAAGGGATTTTTCAGCGTGCCTGCTGCACTTAGCCAACCTGGCCCTTTTGATGCCTCTCTTTCATTTAAAAAGGACTGTATGGAATGAAATGAAATGTCTTTGCAAGACAAAATCTCTTTTCACCAACATAATCTCTTTACATTTTGTTCTCTTTTGGAAAGTCATAGAAGGGTTTTTTTTTTCTTCTATTTTCAATTCAAGTTTACCCAACTATGACATTTTCCATTTTTGAGAACCCCACAGAAATGTGAAAAGAATCCATTAGAAGGATTTCTGATGAATCATGTGACCCTCAAGATATGATTGACTGACAATTCAGCTTGTTATTGTCTGCAATTAATAATAACATTAAAAAATATATTCAAATAGTAAAGTTGTTTCAAATGATATTTCCTAATATTTTTTTTAGATAATTTTTTGATCAAATAAATGCAGTCTTGTTGAGCGTTAGAGACTTCTTTCTAATTCTAGTGTAAATCTCCAGAATTTCAGTTCAAATTAATTTTAAACTAATATTTTTTATGATGTTCATATTTAACATTCAAAGTAGCTTAACAAGGAACAGTGCCTAAAAAAAAAAAATACTTTATTGCCTTATAAAAAGAGAGGCTTATGCTGAGGCGTTATCTGTCTCTGGTTTGTGCCCGGCACAGAGCTTTGCTTTCAAGGCCAAAGAGCTCAGCTTCAGTCTCAACAGACCACAACATTTTCATTCAGCAGGTTTTGTCACATGGCCTCTAGCAGACTCCAGGCGTGACTTAATGATGGCCTTTTTCAGAAGTCTCTTCCCTCTAGCCGCTTCACAGTCTAATCAGTAAAGTGCTGAAGAGATTGGTGGACTGTCTTTCCTAATTCAGACAAAAGCACTCTGTATTGATGTTGCAGCTGGTTTCCTCGCCGCAAATACACATTTATTCACTGTATGAACTAGTATTCTGTAGCTTTGATTGTTTAATAACTGGTAATTCAATCAAGGCTACAGGAAATGACTTACTATGGTTCAGCTTGCTTTCTGAAACTGTTCATATGGTTAAACCATTGAAGTCTAACAATGCCTCTGATAATATAAACATTAGCATGAATTAGAATGTCTGTTTTTAAGAGCAATTACTGACTTGCCATATTTCAGATAAACAGCTGTGCAAAAATAGCTAACGAATATAACAGTAAATTAACAAAGATCTTTAGTTCCAGCAACATTATCTTTTTCTTATTTTTCTGTTTTCTTTTTTGTCATCGAGGTTGTTAGCTGGTAGGGTGTACCTGTTAATTGCTCTTTCCATCTTTATTCAATATTCCCCTTCCTGATGTCCCCAGGTGGTAGTTCGGGGTCGGGCGCGAGGCCGTGGTGGGGGGCGTGTGATGATGCAGCAGAGCCCAAGAGCTCAGGATTGTCAGAGAAGCACCGTTTGCATTGAAGGTTTATCCACCACCACAACCACCAAGCAGCTCATGAACCTTCTCAACTCCATCGGCCCTGTTGAGGTAACTCGCTTACCTTCTTTACTTTTTATTACTCATCAAGCATCAGAAGGGGTGTATGTGTGAATTTTATGCATAACTTGCTATTGTATCATTGCTGCAATACCCTGAGCTTCCAACAACAAATTGATGATGGCGCCACCTGATGGCCAAAGAGCATGAAACAGTGTTTTTTTTTATGTATATGTATTTACAGTATACATTACTAAGTGTCAACTTCAAACTGTTTTGAAGACAATATCTTCAAAACAAAAAATCAAATTCATATTTTAAATTAAGTTGGTTACACTTTATTTTAAGGTGTCCTTGTTACAGTGTAATTATACATTTAAGTACAGAGTAATATTAATGAACTACATCTACTTACTATATGGTTAGGATTAGGGTTTGGCTTATGGGTCACTTGCATGTAATTATTTGTAATCTATTCTTATTATAATAGTAAAAACATGTAATGTGTAACAAGGACACAGAGTCACTTATGCTCAGAGAAACATTCAGGAGCACAGAAACCCTTTTATTAGTAAAACCGCTTAAGTAGTGAAATGCTTCATTATGTTTCTCAGCTGAGTGGTGCTAATGTATCTGGTTTTGAAGGAATTAAACTCACAGCTTCAGGATTAGTTGAGACATGCTGCACAGGTAATTCATATATCTTCAGATTCTAGATCTAACGACCCATAGATAAAGTATCTAAAGGAAATATTTGATTGGTCCAGTTAAAATTTCATCTGCAGAAGTCAGTGACAGCATTACCTTTGACCATTGGTTTTGTGGGAAAATACACAGCTAGGTTGTTCTTCACCTCCCTGTTGTGTATTAAAATCATTTAATGCCCTCCTGACTGTAAACTACCCTTCACAAAATAACATGATTTGGAAGAGAACGATTTGCCTCCTCACAGTGATCCCAAGAATAAATGGATAGAATATAGAGTAGTCCTCTAAAATAATATTGCAATAGCGCCATCTAGCTGTGTGTAGTGAGGGCTGTGCTCCTCCCAGCTCTTGAGGTGTAGCAAACAAACACGCAGATGAGCATTTAGATAATAAAACCATCTGCTAATACATAACTTGATGGTTATTTTGTAGATGTTTACAATGGTGCCGGAGCAGCGGAAGGCCATTGCAAAGTTTGTGAACCCTCAGCATGCAGCAAGTTTTCAGCACAGCTTTCACAGGTACACTTTTAAATTCATCTTAAACTGGATTGTGCTATGTGTTTATACACAATGCATGAAAATTAATAAAGTCATTGACATTTTATGGATAATTTGATTTTGGGACTTTTTTTCATATTTTTAAGAATGAGGTCTATTAACACCAAGACTAAATATTAATTTTAAATGTCTGTTGCAAATAAGATTTTGAATAGAAACTGTGAATTCCTATAGACTTATGTCTGTTTCACATTAATAGCTAAAAAAAAGCGTAGTTATCAAATATAAAGTCTGCTCATATACACTACCAGTTAAAAGTTCTTGAACAGTGGGATTTTTAAGACATCTCTTCCGCTCACCAAGCCTGCATTTATTTGAACCAAAGTACAGCAAAAACTGTAAAATGTTGAAATATTTTTACCATTTAAAATAACGGTTTTCTACTTTCTACTAGTGATTTCAAAGCTGAATTTCTCATATCATTACTCCAGTCACTTGATCCTTCAGAAGTCATTCGAATATTCTGATTTGCTGCTCAAACATTTATTATGTTTTAAGGTTTCTTTGACGGACTTGCAGTGCATTCAGTCTATACATTTATTTATTTATTTTTATTTTACCAGTATGTGTGTTCCCTGGGATTCGAATCCGCTGCCTTTTGAGCTGCTAATGCAATGCTCTACACCTGAGCCACAGGAAAACTCTCACTGTTCAAAAACTGTCTGGTAGTGTATGGTGTGGATATCAAGGTGTATTTTCTGTTGGTGCGATTGGCTGAAGCAGATCAGAGTCATTGTGCCTAATGGTTTGTGAAGGCAAATGAAATGTCAATCAGCAAGTGTTACTCATCAAAACAAGAACAAGAGCTCTACTGTGACTCTACTGATTGTCATGTTTAGATGGAGATGCCTCAGACTAGCTTGCCTTTAAGTGTCTCATTTCCATCACATGTTCCCTTGATTACATAGGCACATGATAGATTTGTCTCACATCGATGTTTCCATTATTGACGGCTGAGGTTCAAGCCAGTTCGACAACAGACAAGATGACGAGAAGTGAGCGAGAAGAGAACGACTTTTTCTGAGGAGGCTAAAGCTTTGGGTGCTGTCGACGAACTCGAGCCACATGCATGAAAGAATCAAAAACAAAGAGCCAAACACCAGCTGTGTCCTGTTGGAAATGGCACAGCACTGATCTCACATTGTCAAGGACTTTTGGCATGAAGTCTTGCTCTCGTTTCTGTACTTTCATTTATATGTGGAGAGATCAGTAATGGTCTGAACCAGCAGCTGAAAAGAGAGAAGGTGGTATGAAACCAGGACATGTTTATGCCAGCTGATAATAGTTGCTCTCAAGATAATCTTTTGAATGTCTGTTTTTGGTCAAATAGGAATTCTTGAGTTACTGTGGAATGACTTGAAGAAAGTGTTAAAGGGATGGTTTGGCCTGATTGAGGATTGTTGCACATGCTGCAGTAGGTTTTTTCAGCTGTAGAGGGCAGCAGATGTCTTCGGTATGTTGGGGCATAGCTGTGGACATCAGAGCCAAAAGCACTGCTTGCTAGAGACATGTCATCAGAGGCGTATTTATTTGGGTTGAGTTTTTTTTTTCTTGTTGCGTATCTTTTAGAAGCCACTGTAATAATGCAGGCGTCTCTTTTTGTGTATTTGTCTACGACTATTCATGATCTTAAGTTTATTCATTGTCCCTTTCTCCATTATGATTGTATCGCAGTTGGGTTTTCTTCTAGAGAGCTGAAGTGAACACAACAGCTGGAAAACAATTTGACAATAAATGGCTTTTATATTTTGATTTTAGGTTTTGGTGCTAGAATTGCATATTTAGATTCTTTTAATCGTCGTTAGAAATGGCTTCTAAGAAAGTATTAAAGGCAACCAGAAAGTCCCCTTCTTTGGTAATACTCTTCTTTTAATGCGTTTAGTTTTCAGCACATGTTGTGTGGACGAGGATTGCTGAGTCATGGCCTGTGTGATGATTCCATAGGATTTTATTGAATGCTTACAAGATGCAGGATGTCCTGTGGTTATTTGTTTGTGAAGATACTGTTTGTAATGATATGCTTATAACGTTGGCTCAGTTAATTGTTTTGAAGTTTGTTAGATGGCTGAATCTGAATTGTGAGTTGTTAGGGATAAAGACTGGTCAAGATCAGCTTCTAATATCCGTTATATCCATTTTCCCACTTTATTTTTTTCGCTTTAGATTTTTGGAAGGTTTTTTTTTTCTTCTCAGTCTCCAGTGAATATATTACACTCCTTACATTTCATGGCTTCAATCATGAGTATTCCATGCCTCAAATTGTTATTATATCACCCATTACTATTTACAGTAGTAATAATAATAATAGTTTGTGGTACTGTGCAAGCATAGTGCTTGGTCATATCTAATTGTACAACTTAACCTAACAGATAACTGCATAACAAAATCAAATGATCTTTTAGCCATTTCAATAGAATAAAATAGGTCTATAGATATTAACACATCCAGGTCTGCTATTTCAAAGGATTTGGGAGCAACTGTTATCAGTGGTCACTTTCTTGTATATAATGAAAAAAGAAAAAAAAAAAACCTTGTGTATGAAGCTGTCAAGTCTGTTGTTTTCTCATCTTGAAATCTTTGTGTTTGAAATCGTTTGAAAATACCTACTACTACGTGACTGGTGAATTTCCTTCCTCAATTTGTTTTTATATATCGATATAAAAAGTATTCCTTGGTCATTTTACAACAGTTTTGTTATTGGAGAACTTATTATTTGAGGATATTTTAAAGATGAAAAATAAAAGATGGTCACATATATACCATGTAAATACGGTTATGTGAAGCCAGCTGTCTTGATCACCATTAACTGTCGTCTGATGTTGTTTTGTGTTTGAAGATTCCCTCTTGCATATTATTCTGAACACGACATTTCCTCCCTCCTCATGAATGTTTCTCTGTTGCCAGCCGTGCAAACTGATTTTGTTTCCGATTAAGGTGCCACAGTTTCTCTCGAGTCAGGTGAATTGAAACATCTGAGATGTTTTGTGTGTTCTGGTTCTAATGCTCACTGTGTCCAAGACTTTGGGCCGTCATGTCTATGAAGTTCATTTGTAAAGCTGCTACCCTTCAGCAGCCTCTTGTTTTAAGATGCACTTGTAATTTGCTGATATGCTGTCTTCTATTATAATATAATAGTTGGGTCTGGTTGATTACAGTAACTTATTTGTCCATATGTTTGTATTAATAATTTGCTCCATGAGTTTCTAGGAATTACAGAAATACATATAATGGGTAAGATTATGAATAATGTTATAAAGTGCATATGGATCCACTTAATGACAAGCTTTTTAAAAATTTTTTTTTTTTTTTTTACTTTCACTTTTCTAGACATGCTCTGTTTAAAATTGGTATAGGGCACAGATTTTTTTGTTTTTTCAGTTGCAGTTGCACACATTTATTTATTTATTGGTTTTAATGTATTTATGTCAAAAGAGTTAATCCTATGGATTTCAAAAGTTTTATCCAGTCTGAGAGACTTTTAAAAATATATATCTCTAGGTATAAATCTTCTAAGACACATAATATTTATAAAGAGTCTTTTAAGAGAGAGAAACTTGATTCATATTGAATCTTTTAGTAACTTCTTTGTAAGTGTAGATAAACTTTGGGGAAACGGTCCCTTTCTGGTCTGTAATCACACATGTGACAAATTGAAGTTTTCAGAGATTGTCTGTTTTTGGCAGATATTTTTTACAAGCTGTGTAGTCCAAAATAACGGAAGCGGTATTACGTGATCAAATCAAGAGTAGGCTAAAGGTTTACTTTTTTTTTGTTGGGTCTTGTTTTGTTTCTTTATTTCTGTCAACACTCCCAGTCTTTTATTTTTTACCACAGATCCTGCTGCAGTAGAGCAATTGGCCTCTTTATAAAAACACCAGTATTGCCTATTGCTTCAGAATTAGATTACATTTATTTCTCATAATGGTAGATGTGCCCCCCCCCCCCCCCACCATAATTACATTTGAGACTCTAAAAATTCTGGTGCTTGTTTTGTTTAATCATTTTGCCTGTTTTTACTCACTGTTTTAAGCGTCAAACACGATGCACTGCTTCCCGTTGGCAGCAGTATGATTATTTGTAACTTGTAATTAAACCGTTTTTTCTCTTTTTCAGGACCGAGCTTCCAGGAGCACAGAAAGGAGGGTTTTTCATAAAACAAATGCTCTGCACCCGTATTCTAAGATGGCATTGGTTTTCAAAAGGACTTTTAGAAATGTACAGATTGTTTGGTGTTGTAGTAGCAGATTGTTTGAAGTAATAGTGGGTGAAGCAGTTTTATACATCAGTTCTGGGGTCATTCTGTGGTGTGATCATAGCGTATATATGTTAAATCACCTATGAGTGACCTGATGAGATTGTGTTTTGAGAATAGTTATACGTGCTCACACTCGCAAACAACCATTGCTGCTATCACTAATAACTAGGACAGGACTGTGCTTTAAATATATATTGTGAAGTCTACAGAATGGCAGATTGATTTTGAAGATTGATTCAGTCTGGATCAGCGCTCTGTTGATCTGGTACAGAATCAGGTTCATGGCTTCTAAGCAAAGCTTAGCTGCTTAGTTTTTGTTGAACTAAGATGTTAGATTTGTGCATGTGTCTTAGATTGGTGTAACGATTGATGTTCCTCATACATTCCCAGTTCTCCTGAGTAGCCCAGTGCTATTGAGCTGCTCAGAAACATGTTCTGAATACAACCCGAATTCCGGAAAAGTTGGGACGTTTTTTAAATTTTAATAAAATGAAAACTAAAAGACTTTCAAATCACATGAGCCAATATTTTATTCACAATAGAACATAGATAACATAGCAAATGTTTAAACTGAGAAAGTTTACAATTTTATTCACAAAATGAGCTCATTTCAATTTTGATTTCTGCTACAGGTCTCAAAATAGTTGGGACGGGGCATGTTTACCATGGTGTAGCATCTCCTTTTCTTTTCAAAACAGTTTGAAGACGTCTGGGCATTGAGGCTATGAGTTGCTGGAGTTTTGCTGTTGGAATTTGGTCCCATTCTTGCCTTATATAGATTTCCAGCTGCTGAAGAGTTCGTGGTCGTCTTTGACATATTTTTCGTTTAATGATGCGCCAAATGTTCTCTATAGGTGAAAGATCTGGACTGCAGGCAGGCCAGGTTAGCACCCGGACTCTTCTACGACGAAGCCATGCTGTTGTTATAGCTGCAGTATGTGGTTTTGCATTGTCCTGCTGAAATAAACAAGGCCTTCCCTGAAATAGACGTTGTTTGGAGGGAAGCATATGTTGCTCTAAAACCTTTATATACCTTTCAGCATTCACAGAGCCTTCCAAAACATGCAAGCTGCCCATACCGTATGCACTTATGCACCCCCATACCATCAGAGATGCTGGCTTTTGAACTGAACGCTGATAACATGCTGGAAGGTCTCCCTCCTCTTTAGCCCGGAGGACACGGCGTCCGTGATTTCCAACAAGAAGGTCAAATTTGGACTCGTCTGACCATAAAACACTATTCCACTTTGAAATAGTCCATTTTAAATGAGCCTTGGCCCACAGGACACAACGGCGCTTCTGGACCATGTTCACATATGGCTTCCTTTTTGCATGATAGAGCTTTAGTTGGCATCTGCTGATGGCACGGCGGATTGTGTTTACCGACAGTGGTTTCTGAAAGTATTCCTGGGCCCATTTAGTAATGTCATTGACACAATCATGCCAATGAGTGATGCAGTGTCGTCTGAGAGCCCGAAGACCACGGGCATCCAATAAAGGTCTCCGGCCTTGTCCCTTACGCACAGAGATTTCTCCAGTTTCTCTGAATCTTTTGATGATGTTATGCACTGTAGATGAGATTTGCAAAGCCTTTGCAATTTGACGTTGAGGAACATTGTTTTTAAAGTTTTCCACAATTTTTTTACGCAGTCTTTCACAGATTGGAGAGCCTCTGCCCATCTTTACTTCTGAGAGACTCTGCTTCTCTAAGACAAAGCTTTTATAGCTAATCATGTTACAGACCTGATATCAATTAACTTAATTAATCACTAGATGTTCTCCCAGCTGAATCTTTTCAAAACTGCTTGCTTTTTTAGCCATTTGTTGCCCCCGTGCCAACTTTTTTGAGACCTGTAGCAGGCATTAAATTTTAAATGAGCTAATTAAGTGGATAAAAGTGTAAAATTTCTCAGTTTAAACATTTGCTACGTTATCTATGTTCTATTGTGAATAAAATATTGGCTCATGTGATTTAAAATTCCTTTAGTTTTCTTTTTATTAAAATTTAAAAAATGTCCCAACTTTTCCGGAATTCGGGTTGTAGCTTGAACTTAAGTAGGATGTCTTTTAATAGTTATTGTAATGAAAATGATTTTATTGATTGTTCGAGTGCCACTCCACACTCTGTGCTTTTGAAAACCACTGCATAAGCAAATCGGACGAAAACTGAAATATCGAACTGATGTGAAAAACCCTCCTTTTGATTTCAGTTCTAAATAATGTTGTGTCTGTCTACAGTAGAGCTGCCTCCAGACGATGCTAACTTGTCTTCATTTCTCAACAGGTGCTCTTCAGTTTAACTGGTGCCAGATATCCCTTCTTTCGTGTTTTTTCTCTGTTTTTCCGTTTCGTTCTCCCTCTCTTTCTCTCTCTCTCTCTCTCTCTCTCTCTCTCTTTCACTCACTCTTTTGGAGGCTGGATGGGAAAGCTGTTGTTGATCTCAATGTGGTGTTTGTGTGAACATAATCCTTCTGTATTAAAGCAGGGGGACCTTGCTTCTGGATTTCCTTACTGTATTAGCCCACGTCCGTGGAAGTTTTGCGTCTCTGGGACCACACCCTTCTGAGTTCCAAAGTTCAAAAACTTGCACAAAGCCCAAGAATGATCTGTACACTCTTGCCAGCTTAGACACACATGTTGTGTTGCTGAACGAAAAGAAAACATTACTTGGAAATCATTATTGTTTGGGGGAAGTGATTTATGCTGTGTTGATGGCCGTTTTGTTGTCCCTCGATCTTGTATTAATGAAACAGTTTTGGAGTGTCTGAAATGTGTACACCAGACTGTCCTACATGTTGAATTAGCAAGAATATAAATGGTGTTTGTTTAGTAAGCTTTCACGGAGCTTGTCAAATGAAAACCGATAAAATGCCTTGACTGTACTTATGAATAATTACTCGAAATAAATCCTTTTCCTGGATTTGATCTTCTCTATTGCCCGTGTTGTTTTTATGGACTCATGAATGACTTTTGACACTCACCTTGCATCTGCTCTCTGAGAGATGTTTGTTATCAATTGTGAGACGCTCATTTATTAACTTTTGTTAACATTCCTTCAAATGTTTATGTTAGTGATTTTTTATAATGTTACCAGATACACATTTTCATCTGGATGCATTAGTAAATGTTAAGTCAAATAAAAGCTGAAGAATTGTTAATTCATGTTAACGAATGAAACCTTATTGTAAATTGTGTCCTAAAAAGTCTTTATGCCACACCACACCACACCAAACTGGTCTCGCCTGTATTCTCAGTGTTTTCTTTTAAAATGCAAGTTTAATGGAACTTGTAGATTTGTTGAAGTGGTTGTCTTTTGGCTAAATATTAATGCAATCAAGGTGAATGATTGGAATTTCATGATAGGAAAGCTGGGTTTCCTTCGCACTTCACAACAGTTGCCAGTCTTTTTTTGTTTGCAAATGCGAGCGAGCGTTTGTTGAAACGGTTGCTCTCTCTCTGCAGACACAAGGCCCCTCTGAAGGATTAGTTGGTTTTATTTACCTGCTCCGAGGAATGCTTTCGCCCGGTCGCTTTTGTGTCTGTGTAAATGCTCAAGGTCAGGGCTGAGAGTGAGCCTCACCAACAGCTCTAAAAAGCAGCAAAACCTGCAGCACAATGAAGTCTTCTCAAGAAATGGTAGTGGAATTTCTATTCGTGTTGCAACAGAGTTCAAAAGCTCAAACTTCCATTCACTCACTAGTTAACACCCCTCAAAGTGTCCGTGCACACACATGCACACATTCATCATAAAAGACAAAAAATGGATATGGTTGTATATGCTGTTAGCGCAACACAAAGACGGTGAAGACTCTAACCTAGCCCATCTTTTATATTTATTGATCCTTCATGCTGATGTTTTTGGCATTTGCACGTCAGTCAGGCAAGAACATTCCCTTCAGACTTTAGTACTGTTCTCAATAGCCATTTTATCCACTGAGCTCACACTGATAATATTATTCGGCAGACTTCACATGAATGATATCGAGGTCTTGGAGGTGCTTGTGAAAGTTTTTAAAAGTTTTGAATCGTGATGGTGACATTTGGGTCTCAGCTTGACAAAACAGCACCGATTCACTCTGCTATGGATGTGAACAGCTTTTGTCATCTCAAAGGTGAAGGCTTATAATTGCTTATTTATTCATTTCACACAGATAGGGAATGTCTGATGTCTGGACTTGTGAATGGGTTCGGGGCTGTCATTTGCTTGCATGCATGCAGAAGCCACATTATAACGTCAAAATTAACCAAAGGAAACCTTAGAGTTTGGGTTTACTAAACCGTAAGTGAGAAAAGACTCGTGCATCATGTAGGCTAGCCTGTTAGATGTGAAGTGGAGCGCTTTCTCTCGTTCTCTCTTCTCTATAGGGAATCTTCACTAGAAAATCCCAATTACACGAAGACTGGAAAACTGTGTTCATGTGTTTAATCGCAGCCATGGGGTGGTGGGGACTTTGTTCTATGTCATCCAGGTGAATTTCTTCAAAAAATGTGTATTTGATTGCGTCACATGATGTTTTTGACTGGAATTTTCGTCTAATGCACGCAAACAATGGCCTTTTTAATCTGCGCGAGAGGTTTTCAGATGTTATTTGCGAAGGACTGTCCTCTTCATATTTAACATGGGACCACAACTTTTCGCAAGCATACAAAATCCAGATCAAAGAGTTTTTCGCGTCTTACCGACAGGCGTTTTCAACGATCGCGAGCAGGTTTATTTGAATGGACTTCTTGTTTCTCCCACTCGAGTTTTATGCAAGCTGAATAGCCCGATTTATGTGGGTTGGAAATGGAAACATTATTGGTCGACTCTGTCAGATAGCGTTTTTATTGTAACAATAAAACACAAATTGTAGGCCTATTTAATTCTATGCATTTAAACAACCTTTAGGCTATATCGTTTTTCTTGTGCCATGTGTTGAACATGACACAGCAGTGAACATTACCAGCCCAGTTCATATTTGAATAGCAGCCCTTGAAAGCCGACTATTTAAACAACCACAATGACATATAATGAAATATTTATGGGCGTTAATAATAATAATAATATCAATAATAATGATGTCTGATTATTGAAATGATAGGTGAAGATATTTAATGTCTGCATTTTCAGAGGATATTCATGAAACAAAACAAAACAGTTTGGATATTTTTTTTATCTCATTCATTTATAATAAACATATAAATAATAAATTCTATACATTTCCTGACACCTTGCCTTGATGAAAGGTAGGTTAATTGGTATGGCCACTCAATCATATGCTATCCAAACTGTGCATCAGCTGCATTTTATTTCTATAAAACTATTTACCTATTACAAAATATGAAAAGAAAAATACATTTTAGTAAATGTACAGTAGTTGTTCATTAATTTGTTTAACGAAACCCTTTGTTCTTTACTGTGGGACTATTATCGTTACTGAATTGTCAGAATGTGCATTTCGTATTTTCTTCAAGAAATACAAGAAACAATGAAAGCAGAGAAGAGTGAACAAGGACGTATATGTCTGTCCCACTCTGACAACCAAAGCAATGACAAAATGATAGAGAATTCTAAAAGAGAAAACAGCACAAGACTGCAAAGACTCTGCACCTATTTTAAATTAAAATATATTCTCGTATCTTACACTATTTCAAATAACGAAAAGTGATTAGGTAACGATCGGTCAAAATCCTAATGTACAATTCTGTGTATAAAAATATAATTTCTGGAGCCCCACGGCGTTTGCTTACCCCTAAAATATAACAGTCATTTGCACATATGCACAGAATGTTACAACCTGTCATGAAAGTTCTTTCTCTTTTCCTACTTTTCTTGCATTTTTTTTTTCCTGTTTACATGAGATATACAAAAATAGATTCTGCACCGCTGGATGAGCTCACACTGCATTCGGATCCGTCTGTGTGCCTCCAGCCTGAGTTCACGCGAGAATAAATTATGCAAAGAAAACTTTTAAGGCTCCATTTATTCTTTGAAAATGACATTTCTTTTAAAGTCATTGTAATAAATATCCCAACTCCTCTCGGAGCCTTTGTCTCTCTCTCTTTCTCTCTCTCTTTCTGTATATCTCTCACTCTCTGTTTCTCTCTTGCTTGTACTAATATTGTCTTGTATCCTACATTAGTGTGATTTCTCTTGCTTTATTTCCACACGAGGGTTTCAGCTTGAGTTTACTGACATCCCCAAAGGATGAAGCACGTGGCTGTCCAAAAGCCACGTCCCCATGTGATACAGGAGCTTGGAGTACCAGTGGACTCCCTCCTGCTGTAAAGTCGCATTGGACTGACTGATGAAGTTTTTGGGGAACAGGGCCGATGACACGCTATGATGGAGCCTGACGGGCGCGAAGGCCAAATGCGCGAGACTGTGGTCCTCTATTACGGCGTAACAGGACGCCAGTATTCTGTCGACCACAATGGTTCCATGAGCAGTCACTGGTGCGAACGAGCCCTGGTGTTCCTCTGTGTATATCCGCTCCACGATGACAGATTTAAGATGACCGCTATCATCAACAACCATCACCTTTTGTCCGGCTCTGACACTGCTGGCAAACGCGGCGGTCATGGAGTGCAGATCATCCGTTGAGTTGTCGAGGACAAAAAGGAGGTGAGCAGCGGTGAGGGTGATCTTTTCAACGGGTTCTTTCGTTTCTATCACGTAAAACACGCGTCGCGTCGCGGAGTCTCGGTCTGTGAACATGATGAAGTCGCTGTACACGAGCTTCCCATCGCCGTCCGCCGCCAGCACCTTGTCACCTGGCTTCAGGTCCTTCACGGCCTTCTGTCCTCCGTCTCTGAGCGAGACCAGAGCCGAACCGGGGAAGCAGCCTCCAGATTTCGCCGCAACCGAATTTTCTGTCGAGATAAATAGCAATATTTCTTATGCTGCATATCGAGAAGTAACATCATAAGTGGCATTCATTTTCACTCTTAAAAATAAAGGTTCTTCAGAGCGATGCCATGGAAGAACCATTTTTGGTTCCACAAAGACCCATTCAGTCAAAGGTTAATTAAAGAACCATCTCTTGTAGCTATAATCTGAAGACAAACCACAAAGAATCTTTGGTGAAACAGAAAGGTCCTTCAGATGTTAAAAAAGGTTCTTCTGTGGCATCGTGATGCACCTTTTTTTTTAAGAGTGTTGGGTTGATATTGGTGAGGTTGGCCAGTCAAAAAAAGCTCAAGAAACATGGGCGTGAGGCAGCTAAATCTGCCCCAAAGTCGCCTCGCGTAAGAAAAAGTCTGAATAAACAAAAGAAAACGTGGCAACGGGAATTAGGCTGTAAATCGAAAGCTTTCCCAAAAAAAACAATGTCTTTGTGTGAGATGGAGGAAAGAGTCTGGACTGCTCTAATTAAAAACCAATAAAGCCCGCACATTGTCATTCTAATGCAGCTTGTGTACAGAGCACTCTTGGAAAAGGACACTTCTCCCTTTCCTTGCGCCTCTTTCATATTTGCTCAGGTGCAGAAACTTCTATGTGACAATTCACACTTATAGAATGAGAAAACCCCAAGCAGGCTCAAACAGTATTTACTCAGCCCAGACACTTTTCCAAGCCTCTAATAGTGTAGAATTGAATGTTAATTAGAAATGCTAGCGGTAGTCAATCAATGCCCTCTTCTTCTTTCCTTTCATTTTTTTTAAACCACCCTGCTCTCCGTTGTCAAGCTTAATGACAATAATTCGGGTCTTGTGGGATCTCTTCACATTCCGATCTCTCGGGTCGGTAAACAGAGCTATAGAATGGACTTTTCGTCTAATCCTCTCATAAGATTCTAGGGCATGAAATAAGATGGTGACAATTGAGAAACAGATTTGCGCGAGCTAGTTCGACCCGGCTCTGTTCAAAGCCTCTAATGTATTTGTAAATGTGTATAGAATTTAAATGATAAGATTTGGTCAACGCTTGTGAGCCTTTGCCAATATGTTCCAGATAAATTATTTTCGATCAATGTTAAACTAAATAAAATCCTGACAAGAACTACGTCGTAATTGCGCAAGTTATTCCTTCGTCGTATTTTTACAAGCGCGCGTGTAAAAAATACTATCCTCAGTTTTTTGTCATAGATCTGTAGTAAAATGTTTGTACAGTGTGTGTTCTGTTGCAGTGAGTGAGCTTGTGATGACTTGATAAGCGCTTCCTTCAAAGAAACAGAGTGGGGCGATGTAAGATCACTTCATACACTGGCTGGCAAGTCTTTCTGTGTTCAACACAACATATCTGTCCTATAGGAATTTCATAAGGTGTAAATGCTTAAAGGCAGGTTAAAAACAATTTGTAGGCTTTGATTGCTTATCACTTGATCATTACTTATAAATCCTAAAATATACAGTAGCTTTATTAATTAGAATAATATTTGTTAGAAATAATAATTCCTTTGCTCTGTTATTTTTATGACACTAATACACTACACTTCCAGTAACATTTTTTTTTTTTTTACTGCATCAGTATTTAAAATGAGTGTTAACTCTGCTTTTTTTTCACATGAAATCGAGTGTGAAACATTGTGCTCATCACTTCTTTATTTTGCTGTTCCAATCAAGCTGCCAGGTTCTTACCTGCTTTGACGGAGCAATGGATGTGGGCTTTGGATTCGTAATAGACCCAGTCAAATCCAGCTTCCACAGCTAACCGAGAGAGAGTCCCGTATTTGCTCTTGTCTCGATCAGAGGTGGTGATATCAACAGCTCTTCCCTCGTAGTGGAGTGATTCTTCAAAATGGTGACCATCCTCATCCCAGCCCTCTGTCACACGCAGCTTAACCCCTGGCCACTGGTTCATTACAGAGATGGCCAGTGAGTTCAGCTTGTCTTTGCATCTCTAATAGAATAGAGAGAGAACAGGAAGAGAGGTAATTAACTGAGTTTTAATACATTTCTATTCATTCATCCATGATGCCATAAGCATTTTTTTTTTTTTTTTTACAAATTTATAAATAATGTTCTGAATCTCCAAAAATAATAGCATAGTTTACATAAAAGCTGTTTGCACCCTCTTAATAAACCCACAGGTCTAATTTATTTAAAGTTGCATAAACTGGTTCAGCAGTATCTTATCATTTTCTCTAAACTTCTCAAGGATCACAGCTGCCCAGACATCATTTGTTGACAATATGTCTGTAATATCCCAATAGATATGTCTAGACAAATAAGCAGACTGTACGAGAAACCCTTGTTTACACCGGAAATAATTCAGCCTTGCATGCAAGGATGTTCTGCCCAAAGAGCTTAATGAAAAATTGATAAGTTATTGCATTCGCTTCACTGATCCAAAACATATAGATCCAACCATGGAGAGGTGTGACTGCATCTTGGCCTCTTCTCTTTCAAAGGCCTAAATACATGCAATGGTTACTTGATATGAGATAACAATACTAAAAAGGGATGTTTGAGTTATAGTGGTTTTGTACAATAACCTTCAGTTTAGAGCAGTGGCTTTTGCAGACGGTGCAGGTAGCTGTGGAATATTAGGCCATGTTTGGGTGGTGCACCCACTATAACCTTTCCCGGGACCTTGTGTGGAGATGCCTGGCCTTCTCCAGGACAACTCTTCCCAACACTTAACCAATATGTCAAATAAAACACCACAAAAGACTCTTTCACTGCATCCCAAAGGAGAAGCAACTACTCATTATTCTTGCAGCACAGGTTTGCTCAAGGGACGTGATGTGATTGCTTAACCGCCGGTCTTTCAGAGGTTATATAAAATCTATTCAAAATATGCTTGCAAATTGTGACACTAAGCCAAATTAATACCTGCAATAATTCACACACATACCCTCCTAGCTTTGACTTGCTTGCTCTCTCCCTCTTTCTCTCCCCCCTCATAAGTGCACACACACACACACACACACACACCATTCTTAGTCTAACATACACCAGACTACTATCACCTCACTTTCTACTTATTTGCGTGACTCTCTAATTTTCATGTGTGCAGTGAAAGCCACATGCATCTTATTACACCAGATTAGATTCCATCATAAATCAAAAAATGAATAAGTCAATTATAAAATAAAAAATGTTTCAATGTTTCAATACTTGGATTCTGTCAAAGCACCAAAAACGTATTGCACTTCACAGATGCATGCATCCTCTTATATGTGGCTACATGCATTCATTTCATATTGAGATACTGATTATTTGTGGAATATCTGTGGTCTGAATTGAAAATGACAGAATGGTACTTTTCCCTAATTGAAATAAAACGGATTTAGTGATAATACTTGGAATCTGCTGCCTTTTAGATCTACTTGTGGCACTTGAATGAGAGAGGAAATACAAACGAGGCACCGAAAGACACAACCTAGCACATTCTGAGCAAAACTGCTGGGGATTCAAGAGCCATGAAGCCTAAACTCTTTATTAATTCATTGGGTCGTGTGCCGCAAATCAAGCCACATTCTGTTCAGCCACCATGAAGCGCAGCGGGAACCCCTGCGCCGCCGCTTTGTGCTCCACACGAGGTTTGTTCAACAAGCCGCCTAGTCACAGTCAGCTACTAATCTCCTCCCGAAATCAACTGTTTTAGAGGAAACACTTATCAGCTACCTGTCAGAGCAAACAGCCTCCTGGATGCTCTCGCAGTTGCGCCTAATTTCGCGAGCAGCACCGTTAAGCCCAATTGATTACACAGCGTGTTCAACCAACAAACCATCTCTTCCACTCGGGTGCGCTTCTCCAAAACATTTGTTAACATGACACCTCGTTAACTCCCCTTGAAAGACTGAGACGATCATTTGAAGTTACAAGATTGCATGGGTAGTTTTCCTATTTTAACGCCAGCGTGTGTGCCTGCGGGTCATCGCACACTTATAATCACATTCACCTTAAGTAGAGTTTGATATAGCCTACATCTGAGAAAACCACACCAGACAGGGGTTTCATCTTTTTTTTTAAAGAACCAGAAAAGGGGAAACTTTATAATGCACCTGCGCAGCGCGTGTAAATCCACTTTGGTTGACATTTGGAATGTTTAAGCAAACCTCGTCCATGCGATAACCAGTCATGACTTTGAACCCAATAGTTATTCAGCAAAGACACGTCCGATATGGACTAACAAATATATTATATTCAGACTAATAGCTTTATAAATTAGACGGAAGCAATCCTGAATATGCATAGTAAATGCATCGAAAATATAGCCTATATATTTTTTTTTCTATAGGCTACTAAGCAGCAATGTTATTGTTCCTTTGCATTGCAAAGGGTCAGAAGTTCAAATGATCCCTGCTAATGCGACGAGAGTGGAAAGCCATGTTGAGGACAGACAGCCTATTCCCGATTCTGACTGACTTTTTCCCCCCAGAGCTTTGCTTTCAAAATAAAATAAAAAGGCCTTAAAAAAGGGGGAAAAGATTGAAAGAAAAAAAGATAACAGATGGAGTTGTGTGAGACGGCATAAATGTTATATAGCCTACCCGGACCAAAAAAAAAACCTTTATATAATTTTTGAGTAACACACAACTCTAGCATTAAACATAAAATAAATAGATCTAAGTCTTACTAGTAAAATAATGCACTCTTCCCCGCATCTAAGTGATTTTTTACATATAGACACCTATTTACCAAATTAATAGCACATAAACCCTACTGCAATTAAAGTAATGTTGCACTAGTCTACTCCTGGAGTGTACCACATAAAATGTATTTCAGGCTTTGTGCCGCTTGCTGTTGCTTATACAGTCTATCGCTCAGTTGTACAATAAATAAGCTATAGATTATACAGCATTGCCAGCAGATGAGCAAACTCCCGAATAATATCGAAAAAAGAGAGCTGAGGACACTCAGGCCATTGTGTCTGATTCTAATCTGTCACTAAGTGGTACCGCCCTGGCCCATTAATAAGTAGGAACAAATTGAAGAGCATCCTTCGAGAAATGTCTATATTTTCATGCCCTGATAAGCAGCATCTGAGAACGGGTGGGCTGCGGTCTGACTAAGCGATCCCTTGAACATGTATGCTTAAATTCGTTCTATATTTAGCTGTCGTAAGACTGACATGTTCTGACCATCACAGTCCCCTCGGATCAGGTGCTGCACCTATCTAGAAGGATCTCCACGTTTTATAAAACAGATAACGCGCGCCCGATGTAGTCGGATGAAAATGTATAGGCTACACAGAAAACAGAGAAGCGCATAAATATTTCACGCAACCTTCCACAATGAGGGTGGGCAAGGAGGTAACCAGCCGGTGCTCTCTTGATGGCATTTCTCTCGCACATCTTCATTAAAGAGATCCCTGCATGCCGTAAGACTAATTCACAGTCCCTGCACGAACTGTAGCTACTTTCCGAAGCTCTGACTCTCATACAAGCACCGGTGCGATTTCTGAAGCGAAGGATATTACCTGTGTCATGAGTCTGTCCGCGCCAGTGTTCTCCTCATCCTTAAAGATAATATCGGGATTGTAATTTGGAGTAAGTTCTTTAAATCTCTCCGAATTGCGCGTGATCTTGCCCTCGTATCTGCCGCTGGCCCCTAAGGTCTTCTCCGCGACATTAGGTATAAACTGCTTGTAGGCGAGAGGTGTCAGCTTCTTCGGATGTCTTCTTCTGCCGTAGCCTCTGCCAGGACCGCAGGCCAGTCCGGACACCACCAAGGACAGACTGAGAAGAGACACCAGCAGCACTCTCGTCTTAAACCGCATTTTGCCGCACGGTGAATCTCGCTGCGGTGTTCTCGAGCGCCCTGCGCGGTCTGTCTAGCAGGATTTCTCGTTCTCGCTGCGCGGATCTCCGGCGATGTCCTTCTCCTCAGCTCACGCGTGTCCCTCGGCGCCGAGCCCTACCGTGACAGGTGCGGAAATGTGCGTCTGATAACGCATCGGAGGGTTGCGGCGTGGATGGGAAAGGTATGACTGACCTCGAAATCACAACGGTACTTGAAGCCACAGCCACTTATGCGAGAAGCCTCTTTACTCCTATGTATTATAGCTTCGATCTGAGGTAGGGAGGGACCTGATTGGCTCGACGGGACGAACCCTTCTGATGTTATCCCACAAAACAGACGCGCAAAAACCTTTCAAGAAGGTGGGTTTCAGGGGAGGGACACGGTGAGATGTGAACGCATCAGTTTCCCCCCGCTGCTGTCTGTGAGGCTGCGACATGCATGTGTGCTCAGCCCCATCTGTATGTGACCTGCTAATGGACCAAGTCATTTCGGCTGTATTTATGGTTCTGCTTGAGGTGCATGCAAGGGTGAATAAATTGTGCGACTTTTCGTTAAAAGTTTCGTTTATCACAGTCAGTGCAGTCTGTGCTTGTGCACATGAATCCAAATAAATTCTAAAATAACCACAAAGCGATTCCAAACACAATCCAAAACATGACAAAAACACAGATGTTTTCATTTGATTCAAACTTTTCTTTTTCCTTTTCTTTTTATCTCTTTAATCACATACGTATCAGGTTAATCACTTGTGTTCCCATCAATCTCTCAACCTGAAAAAAAGTCAGATATAGTAGTTTGATTTATAATATGCATATTTATTATACCTGTGCACTGTCCTCTGTATCAGCATCATTTTACCAAGGTTTTAAAGTTAAAGGGTCAATTTCTAAACAATTTACAGGATTTCACTTTCTTTTAAATTTTGTCCAAATGTCTATTTACAAACTGAAAACCCAGGAATGTTTTGATTCATTTAGAATAAAATTAAATATTGTTCCTCTCTATCAGCTGCAATTCCATTGGCATAGAGATTGAGAGAGCAGGAGACAGAGATTAAGTTGGCTCTTTTGCCCAAAAACAGTTTATTTGTGATATTGGAAAGGGCTCTTCCTGTGCACACAAATGCTAAGCTGTCTGTTTGGGAGAAAGATCAGCCTGCAAAAACCCTGTCACCCCTTAAAGTCCACTTCAGTGACAGATTAAGCCATGGTAACCACTGTGTTCCCTGGCCCATAGCAGCGGGTAAGGTATGTGTTTCATTGTCTTATTTTCTCTGTTTTTCACACATTTTCCAGACTGCTCTATCAAAGATGGTGGCTGCTTGTCTTGAGAAATACATTAAGAAGAGCAGGGCCCCTGCTGAAGGTTTTGTTCAATTGAGCATGACACAGGTGATTTGTTGTTCAATTGGTTTGGAGTGTGCAATTTTCACAGATGCCATTAAATATTGCCAATTCATGAGTAAATTATTATGTTTAACATGCATCACAAAGGAAAAAATGTGTTTCTCTTTCCCCCCAAAAAAGTCATAATTTTTTATTTAGCTTAACTGGAAACAGATTCTTGGTCAATTAATAAAACTATATTAATTCTCAGGGTGAAGGCAGTGTAAACCTTTTCGCAGAATGTCGACAGCAGTTGAGTAGTTAATCTCTTCTAAAATAACTTTATAAGCGCCAAATATGCATCCGAAAGAGAGGTAGTTCAATTGCTGCTTCTAGCAAATAGTCACGCAGAAGTTACTTTTTGTCATCAATGAGATTATAACTATATAAGTGTGGTCTAAAAGAATTGAACTCTGCAGAGTATACTAACGTTTTCAATAGTTTTGGTCAGTGGGAATGACTACAAGAAAACACAGGAGACACAGATAGCCACATTTTGTAGTGGAGCATGATTTTCTTGCTCCTCTATTACATCTCCACAACTGCATTCATCAGCAGTTAAGAGATCACTGATGTTATTTTCCATCCCTTTATTGTTTTTCAGACTTCATGATTATGCAGACATACAATTTCAGGTCATGCATTCATGTAATGCGTAGCATGAATAAGCCCTACAAACAAACAGTGTCGTATAATTCTGGGACTCATTCAAGATCATGTGCCACCCCAACTGACTAATCCTTTGAGAATGACCCTAAGCAGTCAGTGTACAGCGAAACGGTCTTAAGGACAAGCATTCTGTGGAGGAACTTGGGCAGCTCTTTGTGTTGTTGTGGACTGCAGGGAGTGGAACGTGGGGAATTTCACAATCGCGTACCTGAGGTTCCAGCTCAGCTCAGACTCGGAGTGTGTAAAGAGTGTTTTATTTGCCTCGCTCAGCCGCTCCCTCTACTTAAACACAGCCTCAGTCCTCTCAAGGCCAAGGCAAGACAGCCAAGCCCCAGGTCAACCCAACACAGCGGGAGAGAGAGGAGAGTCTGAGAGATCCACAAATATGTGCATTTTCAATTCGAACAGAGATTTAGGGGGGCAAAGGGGGCTGTTGAGCACTAAGAGTAATTTATAAATCCTAGAACGATGAAGAAAAAAGCATGTTATCAATAGCATTTTCACATGGACTTGACACATTCAACTCAGTGCCATTAAAAATGCCAATGTGGAGGCTGAGAAAACCCAACCCGATCTCACGGCAATTCGTACATATTTACGAGGTGGCTTATTCGTACGAATTCGTACGACCACACTCGTACGATTTTATACGATTTGTCTAAACCCAGTGACGGTTAGGTTTAGGGGCTGGGTTAGGTGTAGGTCATTCGTACAAATTCATACGAATTGTGCAAACTGTAAAATACGTATGATTTGGCAAAAATCTTATGAATTTGTATGAGTGTGTTCGTACGAATTCGTACGAATAAGCCACCTCGTAAAATATGCACAAATTGCCGTGAGATCGGGTTGGGTTTTCTCAGCCTCCACAATAGCGTTGGAAAACCAATTTAGTCGCCATCAGCCATTATGTAATACTAATACTATAATGACTAGTGGTACCATGCTTCAACCTTTTGCTGTTTTCACTTCTATGTGTGTTCCATATTTATTTAGAATATTTAACACTCCTGGAAAAGAGATGTCAAAGACACCAGAAATGTAAAATGGTGATGGACAGCGGAAGAAAACATTATTGCTGTGATATGAGAAAGTTCAGGATACAAATGAGTGAGCACATGAGAGTAAACCATCTGCTGCAGCATGCTTTGTTCAATTGCCATTTGACCTGAGGACACAGATAGTATCTATTTAATGAACTTGGGGTGCTTGTGGCCTGTGCCATATTACCTGGAGCAACCATAATTTCTCTGGAAATGTAGTCAACGTTCAACACGGCTGACCACAATAACCACTGAAAAGTGAAAGCATCATTAAACACCCACTCACAGGGTAGTATCCATGCAAGTCAACATTGCACCATGAGAAGTGCTGCCTTTCTACCGAAGTGTTTAGAGACATTTCACAAGAATAGTGAACAGTGATTTCAAAACATTCCCGCACTCAAACGTCTCCTGGACAGGTTCCAGGATGTTGCTCACTGAATAACATTACAGCCAATATTTTTCATATTGATTGTAAAATAAATTGTTAACTACATGTGTCTGCACGCTTCAGCTTCTGAGGTGATGGATAAGGATGAGTGTTGTAACGTCATCAAGGATCAGGAGGGGAGCAGAATGATCCCAAACGCTACTGCTGCTGAAGAAGAAGAGAGAAAGAGAGAGAGAGAGAGAATGCAGCAGTTCCTCATCACAGCCTTGGATAATGACCTCATTCCAGTCGCCAGAGTTTTGCGATCAAGGCAGCATGATTGCACAGGAAAGAAGCAAAGCCTGAAGTGAAGAGAAGAGGGAAAGGTGTGAAAATAAAGCATAGGCTTTGAGGTGAGAATTACATGTTAACAACAAATGATGCTATGATGAACTACCTCAGATCTCTCAAGTCTCAAGGCACATCTCTTCAAGAGTCATTAAGTGATCTGACCCAGATGGTCTGTCTCTAGCACTAAATCAGCATTACATTTAATCAGAGTACTAGCAATATGTTTAAACCCTTGTAGACATTTTCTGGTACGTTTTGCGCTGTTTTCTTGAGCAACTGTTGTTATTGTTGTCATTATTTGGCTCTCTGGAACACTTGATACTGCTTTTTATTTTATTTTGTATAATTAACACTAAACTGTATAACTGACTTTTGTCCCAGGCAACCAGTAGTTTCATGTTTTATTTATTTAGTTCATTTTTTGTGTAGTCACTCTTCAAATCAGAGCCCTGATCAGCTAAAGATGGGACGATTGTACGTTATCCCTTACTTGTGTGATATATAGAAATGTAGAAAAGAAGAAAGCAAATAAGAAAGAGCAAGCTCTAAATCCCAAGAATATCCTAAAACAAATGGTTGAGAATGTCCAGAACTGTGTCTGTGGGCTTATTTAACATCCTCACCTTGTTTTACAGGCTCTAAAGCTCTGTCTTGTGGTAGCTTCAAAAGCAAAATCAGCTTTCTAAATCTATTTATGGATCTTAATAAACTCCAGACGAGATGTTTATGGTTCAGACATGCCTCTGTGTGTTTTATATTAGGTATTTGTTCAAGGCTCAGATTCATTTCTAACTAATAACCATACAGAGCAGGCATTTGTCAGTTTTATAAAAGCCAGCATCAACTTTCTCAACTATACTGATACAAGTGAGAATCTCTGAAAAAAAAAGCACCTCTAGATATAGAAACGGACACATTTATTCATCAGTAAAACATTACTTTTCAGGATTGGCAGGTCAGCTTTATCGAGGCTGAGTCTGCATGTTCAGATAATAGTTTCCTGTAGATGAGAATCACATTAGAAGCATTTGAAAGGTGTGGTTCAGATCTGTGGAATTTTCCCAGAATATGCAGTGGGGGATTACTGTATAGACACACAGACAAACCTGCACCAGCCTTTCCAGGTGTGTCCTTTTGCAAGAACAAAAAATCCACTTTAGACCTCAGCTCTACTGCTAACCTCCAGCAATACAGAATACAGTGCCTGTTAAACCATCTGACGCTCCTTCTCTGTGACTCTAAACATCTTACTCATGGCTCTCTTCATATCCACCGTTGTTTAGTATGTGGCAGAAGCTCAGCAGACAGACACATGACGCATGCTTGCAAAGCTTGCACCAGGTTGAGAGGCGGTACAACTTTAAAAGAATCACTTTTTCTCTCTTTTCCATTTCCTTTATTTGGTCGCTCGCTCATGTAGTCTGATAGCAAACATAGCACTTTTTATAGTCCCTACAACCTTACCAGAGGAAGTTAACCCCACACATGCAAATTCTGAAACCTGTTGAATTGAAATATTCTTGTTTTGGCTTTCACCCTATCTTTGTGTTCGCTGATTTCATGCCTAAATTAATCTCAGCTGTAATCATAAGATTATGTTAACACCAACCTAATACAAACAAGCTGAAACCATAACATGCAACCATCAACCACCAGTTTTAGCTGAAGAAGCCTTTGGGATTTACTTACCCACATTTTACAGAAGACAATAAAAATGACTACTCTGTGTACTTATACAGCTTGCAAGCACAAGCACTATAATAAATTCATGGAAGTGTTTGTACAGTTTTCTCAGTGATGCAACTTGAGGAAATGCAGAGCGCAGAAACATCAAGCATCAAGTTCCCGGATGTAAATAATCAAGAATATCACTGACAATCTGAAGCAGCTAAATCACAAGGAACCTTTCAGTGTTCAATCACACTTCCACTAAATGATGTCCTAATATGTATCAATATGGCTCATGTTGGCAGGTGGTTTGATCTGTATGTCTGCACAGGTGGGAAAGCACCTCGGCCTTTATCTTTATGACTGTAACTCCGTCTGACTGAAAGGGGGTGGGGTGAGTTAAAGCACTTCTACTAATGTGACCGTAAATGTGAAGACCAGCATCACAAAGACAAAGATCACAAAGAAAACAGACAGGTGTTAGTGTACAGTATGAAGATGAAAGGCAGAGATGTAGGAGAGGTATAGAAGAAGGTAAAAATGCATATGTACACACATTTGATACTGTATTCATGATGCTCCATTTCAACCACATCATGTTACATTTTTTAAATTAATCACACTAAATGAATTATTTGTACTTTTGGTGCTCACTAAGGTTTTCCAATGTGATCCCCATGAAATCAAACTCAGCAGCGTGAGACCCGCCACATCCGTGGACTGCGTCGCTCCAGCATAAATGACAGGAGGGTGCATAAAACCTCACCAACTTGCCACATTAGAACTGAAGACCCGGCGCAGACTAAGACTCACCACTCACAAATGTGTTGAATTTTTCTCCACTACAGTGCTTTTGTAATATATATGTCTATAGTGGAGAGCAATTCACAGATTTCTCATCTTTGGGATTACGTGCAGCCCTCAGCATTTGTAATAAAATAAACCTAAATATGCCATGCTCTGATGAGTCAAAGTTGTTCTTTTCATTCTATTGGTTCTTTTTTTGTGTGTTGTTGTAGTTACACATTCTCCACATGCAGTGGAGGACACTGTCTCTATGGCCTCAAAGATCCAAGACTGAAATAAGTGCAAGACATTAAACATCCATGGTTCAGTCGTTCATATTAATGGTTTACTGCCTGTAAGTATAACAATGGAGAATATTCTCACATTATCTGAAAAATATTATAGCCAGTGAGCAAATTGCATATATTTTTTTATTTTATTTGTGGTTGTTTATTTCATGATCCGTATGGAATGGGGACAACAAGACTTTATGAAGACGTACTGTAAAGCTAAATCCTCATTTTAGAACAAAGCTACATTGTTACATTTCATCTGATAAACTGTTGTCATATACAGTACAAGAAACGTATACTACTTATTTGTAATGCTGTTAAAATTGTTGTTTTACAAAAAAAACTAATTCCCCCACATTTCACTATAAGGAGTACTATAATATCTCAGCATAGATGTGATAATTTCCTTGGTTTAAACATTGATGTATATCATACATATATCTTCCAAGATTTACACAACAGACTTTGGTACTAAATATTTAGCTTTGGGTTTTACTGCCTTTCTAACAAAATCTGGACTTTTACAGTCCTATTAAAGCTCCATAAATCCCCAGGATGTTTTAATAGATTTTCAATTTCTTATTGGATGCTTTAAAATATACAGTACCTTTGTCAGATTCATTATATGAATATAAAAATTCATATTTAAATCTATATTTTCATGTAAAAAATACATGCCCTATATACTGCAAAACTGTCTCATGTTGTAAACTCTTTAATCTTTGTAGATTATATAGCAGATATATAAAACATTTTATAGCAGATATATAAAACAAAAAACGATACAATGAATGTTTTTACAAGCAATAGCAAACCCTTTGTGTTGTTAGAATAACATAAAATCACCATTTGCCTGGAAAAATAGGATTTTAGGACATGAAATGTGAGAGAAAACACAAGAAAAGAAAAATAAGCTTTTTTTAAAAATATATCATTAAATAAGACAGTTGAAGGATCATATGTATATATTTGCATTTAAATAAATGTTATTTTATGCCAAATAAAATCTTAATGAATACAACATTAACTCATCATGAGTAGTTATAATTTTGACCAAAAAAAAGAGGCAACAATTTATATTTTTATTTCTTTCTAGACCAGAGGGTCAATCCGATCTTTTGGTGTCGGCCTGAAATAACGTGTGCTGTGATGCAGGACAGGACACCGGGAGCAGCATCAGACACACAAGCCAATTAGAATCAAGCGTTTCCTGTCTCTAGGCAACCCTGGCATTGAGCATGACCTGAAACGGCCAATTACAATACATCTCCCTGTCCCACTGACACTTTGATGTTCAAGAAATATAGAATGACTTCCTCTGAAACACATTTACCTCAAAAAAGCCTCCACATCTCAACACCATTACTTAGCATGTTTCGAAAGGAAACAACCATCTTGAGCAACATTGCTTGGATTATGATGAATAGAAAGTTCCTAAGCAGGTTTCTGATCCCAAAACTATTTTAAGAGTCTTATTTAAGAACAAAATCCTTGCCAAGCAATGGGCAATGATATTTAGTGCTTAATCTTTGAGGTTAATCTTCCAAGAATTCAATCCATTCAAACCTAAATGTTTTATGCCGTATCATAACATATATCTATATATTTCACATCTTGAGTCTTGAATATGAACATTGCGTCACAGTAAAAGACTGTCCTGACTCTGAATGATGAGTATATGTATAATTGACCACCTGTCCCACAGAAATGGACAAAAGACAGTAAATGAGACCAGGAAGAGCCAGAATATGAGTTAAAGATACAGAGAGCTGTGGTGAGCTGACTGCACATGAAAACCTGATGTATGTCATGTATAAAGGCAGCGGCGGGGATGGGCTGGGGCGAGGATGAGGATGAGGAGGTGCCGAGCAGTTTACAGCCTTCTTACCCAAAACTGTAATTGAGTCTTACCTTGTATAAAATGGCTCTAAGCACCATGCTCTGTGTGATTGAGTGGTGAAGGGACCAATACAATTTGAGCTGTAACATACTTTCTTTGCGTCCAAACTACTACAAATAGCCAATAGGGGGCGATATGGAGGTGTTCCCTAACTGTAGTTAGAGACCCTTCATGAACAGTTGTTGACATCACTTTAATATCATCAGTGGTTAGAGGAAGAATGGGCTTCTGAAACACAAATACAGAAGCTGCATTTTAAAACTAAAAGAATAGAAAAACCTTCTGAAGAGAAAGGGAACCTCTTGATGTATTAGATAACAAAACTCTGCTTAAAGGTACAACACACATATTGGAACTCCCTCATATATATATATATATATATATATATATATATATATATATATTTATAAATTTTGTGAAGCATATACATATATATATATATGAGGGAGTATATATATATATGCTTCACAAAATTTAGTAAAGCTGGCGAATTCAAGAATATTTCACACAATAAAATCATTCCAAATCTGTACAACCTTTTTTTTCTACTATAGAACACAAAAGCTGACACTTTGAAAAATGCTCCGGTGTTTTACCGTATAATAACAGTCAGTAGTGTCCAGTGTTGTTTTGGACAAACACATTCTTCAAAATATCTTCTTTTGTTTTCCACAAAAGAAAGAAAGATGTTTGAGACGTGAAAATATTCCCCTAAATACTCTACAGTTATGATGGTTGAAATAAGTGCACACAGAACATCCTCACAAACAGACAATACATCAGTCTGCCCAGCGACTGAAAAAAAGCTAGCAGTGCAGACAAGTAGAATTTTTCAGATTTCAAGGTTAGTGTATGTATTTGTATGAGAGAGATGGACGTATGTATTTTTGTGACAAAGATAAATGAGGTTTAGAAAGAGTTGCACCCAACCCTCCAACACCGATCAGCAGATTGATTTGAGTGACAAGAAAAACAAATGTACATCAATTAACAACTAAAGTTGCTTAATGCAGAAAATAGGAAGACGCTTTGCACACAAAAAGAGATTCAGAACCAGTGGTGAACCTTTTGAGCTGTTTAAAATTAGTAATGGCCACATTACAGACATTATACAGGCAGCTGTGAGGACATAATACTTCCTGCAGACATAGCTAGATCAGCAGTCTATTGTGTAACTACTTCCACAACAAGCATCCACTTTAACAAGCATAATGCAGCATAGATTGGCAACTCACATCAATAACTCTTGTTAGGAGCATAATGACACTGATGAGCAGAGATTGGTTCGTCTGTGTGGATCTGATTAAAAGCAGAATCAAGATACCTACGAGTACACACACACACACACACACACACACACACACACCACCGTCAGCTCTGATGGTGTGAAGTGCTGTTCTTAGGATGGTGATGGGCCTACTCGCCTTCATTTAGCAAGGACACGTTAGCAAGGGAAGCAGGTAAATAAACCAGCCTGCTCTAAATATAGAGACTACACTCCTGCCCTTCATCCACATGAGAGATAGAAATAGAGAGTGAGACGAGAGGATGATAGATGGAGGAGACACAGACTCCTTCTTATAGAGAAGAAGAAAGACAGTGAAGCATACGGGTGCTCAGTATCTTAAAAAAAGAACAGAGAAGGAAAAAGGAGTTTTTGGACATTTAATGCCACACATTTATGGGACAGTTCATGCAAAAAATTTAATTCTGTCATCATTTATTTACCTTTATGTTGTTCCAAATCTATATGAACCCAAAAGGAGATATTTCAGTTTCAGCTGTTTGAATCTATATTATGAATGTTTGCTGTCTGCTATGTACACATTCACTGACCAGTGCGATTTGAGAGTGAAACAAGCTTAAATTTCAGTCTCCTTTTCATGCAAAGTAATAACACTGCTTTTAAAGGATTAGTTCATCATTTCATCACTGTCTTGTGTCAGAAAGCTCTCGGATTTCATCAGAAATATCTTAATTTGTGTTCCGTAGATGAACAAAGGTCTCACGGGTTTGGAATGACATGAGGGTGAGCGAATGACTGTTCATAAGGAGCCTGATTGACAGGCGATCTGACCAATCATAACACAGAATCCGCCATCTGGTCCAACAGCTACGGCCGTAAACTAACAATAAATGAAATTCTCCACCTATTATATTGTGTTTTACTAATGTCTACTACATACACCCCAACCTAAACAATATTGCAAAAACAGTTAATATTGTTGTACAGTGTGACAAAAATAATGCTATATTCATGTGCTATATTCATTCAGTTTTTTACTGCATGAGAACATGATGTTTAGTGTGAGAGTGGCATTGTTTGTTGGAGATGGCAACAGTAACTAAGAAGGGCTTTGTGAAGGGTTAATTAATGACAGCATTAACATTTTGTGGTGAAGTATCCCTGTAAGTTCTGGACTCCACTTACTTTCTGAACAGCTTAAACATTCTTCAAAATATCTCCTTTTTTTGTTAATCAAAATAAAGATATAGTCATACATAATGTTGGAGCAGCATGAGCTATTTCTTTAAGTGCACTTGTGCCGAAAATTTGACATAGACAGATAATAGAATAGGTGAAAGGACACGAAAATATCTGTGACCCAAGGCTTCCTCTGCACCACACCATCTGTCCCTCTCTCGCTTCGTGTCTGTGTGAAATATATTCCTCTGCGAGCCTTAAAAGGATGAGACAATGATGTCAGCTCAGTATTCAAATTCAAGAAGAATAAAAGACAGAAGGAAAGAGATAAAAAAGAAACCAATTTGTTAGATGAAACAAGTCTTGTGTGTGTGTGATTTAGAACGTCTACTGTGCACCAGCTCTCTTCTGGGACAAAATGTTCTGTCAATCCAGCCAGCCAGACTTTCTAATTATAGGCTACAGACACAAGAAGGTGGAAATCTTATTAAAAATAAAGATTAAAATGTCCATCTGCATATGGAAATCGCTGTCTAACATGACCAGCATTTATTTGCAAGCTCACAGAGCATTACATTGCAAAGAAGCTCATAACAGTGATATATGTGTTTGATAGCTGGGGATGTGTTCGAGTGAAATGCATGTGCATCAGGAAACAAGGGCCACTGTTCAATATACTAAAAGTAAATAGTTTTTGCACATCAAAGTTAAGACTTTATTTAAGCTGTCAAATCATCCTCATAACACACAAGATGAACCTAAGTGTTTCAACATGCACACAGGATGAGCAGTGAGCTAAAAGTATCTTAAAGATTTAGTTTCTTATGACTATACCAGTTCCGGATAAGAGGGAACTTCACATTGTCCAAAAAGCACATTAGCAACCAATACAAAATGTTTAGCTGTTTTAGTGATATTTTTCCCTTTCTCTGTGTCTCTCTCCCATTCTGTCTGCAGCATTAGTCTTTTTCTATTACCTAAACAAGAGCTGTGTGTGTGTGTGTGTGTGAGTGTGTGCTGGAGTGAATGAGAGGGCAGGGGCTCAGAGGTGCCAGGGCAGCACAGGGGCAGAGCTAACAGCTCAGAGACAAGACTGACGCAGGTGTTGGCATCCTCAGAAATACCACACTTCATCTTGCATTCCCTGACTCCATCCTGTCTTCTCACACATCAAACCCTGGCTCTAGGGCTGCAGCAGTGACACACACACACACACACACACACACACACACACACACACACACACACACACACACACACACACACACACACACACTCCATGTCTGAGCCATATGAACTCATCTGTCTTTAGACACAGTGCTATAGAAATGCTGTAGTTTAGAGCTGAGTTTGCGGTGGTGTCTGTGACAGAAGACCCTTGAGGTGCTGCTGCAGCTCAGAGACTTGTACAATGTCAGCTGGGGTGAAGACACATCTCTCATCCACTGTTCCTCCGAGAAACAAGAGGGAGAAGACTGTGAAGATGAGCAGAGGGCCAGAGGAGCTGATCTACATTGAAATATCTATACTCTATAAACATAACATATTTAACAGAAGTTTTTCATACTCACCAAGACTGCATTTATTTGTTATATTACAAGTTAAAATAAATTTTATATTGTAATATATTTGAAAATGTCTTTTATGAGAAAGCTGAATTTTCAGCATCATTCCTCCAGTCTTCAGTGTCACGTGATCCTTCAGAAAAATTTCTAATATACTGATTTGCTGCTCAATAAACTTTTCATATTATTATCAGTGTTTAAAATAGTTTTACAGCAGGATTATTTTGTGGAAACCATGATACATGTTTCTCGGGATTCCTTAATGAATGGAAAGGTCAAAAGAGCAGCATTTATTTAAAAAGGATTTTTTTTTTACATTACACATGTCTTTACTGTCACTTTTAATTCATTAACTAACTGTGTATGACTGAATAAAAGTATTAAGTGACATTTTACATTTATTGGCATTGGTCTGACAAATAAAATAGACAAATATATTTAAGCCGTTAAATTAATGACCACGGGTTCTCACCATATCCTACTTCTAAAAAAACAAAAAAAATCATATTCAATATCTATCTTTAATATTTATCACATGCTTGGTATCACTCTTTAGATATCAATTAAAGAAATTCTGGTGCAAAGATTTTTCTTTTGATCAATGATAAAACCATGTTACTGGAAAACAACATGTACCTGGGAAAGACTTGTACCTGCAATTACCTCATAGCACCTTAATTCGGTTTCTGTTTGAAAATCATTTTCCAGTTCAGAGTGTGTGAGATGTCTGGCCAGTCTGCAGCTCCTCCTCTGTGCTCTCCTGCTTTAATCTCTATTTGATGTGATTTCAGCAGCCGTCTCTAATACGAAGGTACCTGACAGAATTACAGGATTGCTGCAGAGAGCAGTGAGATTCACTTTCTTGTGGCTGACTAAACACTGTATTTTTTTTTTTTCGCGTGTGGGGGGGGGGGGGGGGGGGGTGGGGCAATGTGGAGCTGTGAAGTTTAGTGGAGATTACCCAGTCTACAGTTTTTATACAAGGCTTTGAACACAGGAAGTGCATGCTAACTTGCTCTGCAATTAATTGACCTCATTCGAATGTGATGCAGCAGCATAAAGTTTTAACCTGTAACTTTGGTCTTTGGATCTTTCACATATCAAGTTTGCTAAATCTTTTCCCTACATTAAAAGCGTTAGAAAACAGTAATAAATCAATCAATCGATTAAGAAATAACACTTACTTACTAAGCCAGTAAGATGTAAATAAATATAGATGACTGTTTTGATGTTGGTATGCCAATAACTATATCTTTATAAATTTCCAAAATATCCTCTAGATCACATTTCAATGTGATTAAGTCAATGAAGGGACAAAGAGTCTAGTGATTTAGCCACTGATGTTCATCTATCCTATGGCATATTCCAATTCATATAGGCTTCTTAATGTGATGCTAATTTGGTATTATGTTTCCAGTTTTACAGCGACAGCAGCTTAATTATCAGCTAAGCAGAAGGTTGAATAATCAGCAGAGAGGCTGATGTCTAGTATTGAGGGGACTCTGTTAGTTCTGGGTGACAGACTCGTAAGGAGCAATTACACCCACCCAAGTCCTGTCTGACAGTTTTATGCTTTAACATCCATTTTTTTAATATCCTCTATCCTCTGCTCGGCTTTAAAAGCGAGACGTATGAAGAGTGGTTGAAAGAGAAAGAAAAAGCGGAGAGAGACAGCGACGGAGCCATAGATGACGTCACCCTTTGGTCTTTCTAAGGATCCACTCGAGAGAAGAATAATTATTACATACTGTATCTGAAAACAAGATTGATTCGACTCTTTATGCCCACAGAACGCTAAATCTTCAGGATGAAGGTGGGCAGAAATGCAGAGTCATTGTATCTCACTTTCATACTCATTATGTGATAATGCCAAATGATTATAATAATTCAGTCAACACATTCATTTTGGGAACAAGTCCTGCCAGGACTGCACTGATATTGCTGAGCTAAAACTCTTGCATGGCAGTATGCTGTTCAGTGCTTCAAGTTTACCTGTTACAAATGCATTTGTAACCCTTTTGGTTACTGCATACCCTTGTGCAGACCCTTTCCTGAAAGACTCTTTCCATTGCTGTCTACACATGTTACATTATAGAAATTGATGAGAGGAGAGAGGAGCCAAACTCTTAATTACTTTTGCTGCAAGAAAGTGTATCACTGTCTGTTTACCTTTGATCCAGTTTCCCGGCAGTAAAAAAGGGTGCTGTACTAAATCAAGAAAACACATGCATTTAGCCCAAATGCAACCAGATCCACACTGACATTTAACGAGCTGCTTCTTTGAAAGGTTATCATACATTTTTATTTGGCAAGTCTATGGACAGGTTGATCATAGCCACAGGCCCAAGCGCATCTAAGTTTGGAAAGGCCAAAAGAATTTGCATTCTCCAGACATACTCGCCATCTTGGCAGGACATATTCGGACAGTGTGGGGAAACAGATTGTGAAAAAATGACGTTATTAGATGATTTACACCTTCCGTGCAGAGCTATTGCCTGAGCTTTATCTGAACATTGATCAGTTGGTACTTTAGCAAATTTGGGATCAGTAGGACATACCCATGTCTGTGATACAAATGACTTCTTTGGTTATGTATGGTGAGAGATATGTCTCCAGTTTCATAAGAAAATAAGAAACGTAGAAATAGTAAAGGCCTTCAGATCACTCAAATGCTATGTCAGAGCTTTTGTACTCTCTGACTCCTTTATAACACTTACATTGGGAATTATATGTAATATCATTGTGCACTCATAAGTATATACAAACACTAAGTCAATCCCTTTTCATGGATGGGAAATCCTTTTTGATATAACTTTGAGGCAGATTCCCAAATTCAAGTCCCCAGGCATCAGAAAGGCCAGGAAGCAATAACAGATAGAGAAAATAACTTTTTTCAACACAATTATGTTTTAAAAATAGAAACATGAGATAAAGAACAATCAGCCAAGCAAAATACATATATACAGGCACTCTTTTTTTTTTCACTGACCCTAAATAAACATAAATATAAATAAATATCACAAACCAATAAGCAAATAATAACATTCACTCAGTTTCACATATTTTGTCTGGCATTATAATTTTGGAAAAGTTCAACAGGTGAATGTGTACAAGTTTATGTCACTAATATAGACCTAAGTCAAATGACTCATCAGATTGAGATCCTCCATTATAGCCTATTAATTCAATTCAATTCAATTCAAGTTTATTTGTATAGCGCTTTTTACAATACAAATCATTACAAAGCAACTTTACAGAAAATTATGTTTCTACAATATTTAGTAGTAGCTAGTAGTTTGTGCACGTTTGACAGGATTTTAGAAAAATAAAAATAATAATAATAATACAAGACGTAGTCAGCTAGATGATGAACTATCAATATTATTAATTAATAGTAATTATAGGATGCAGTCACACATGTAGCAATAATTGTTAGTTCTGTTTGTTGATTCAAGGATAGCATCATCTGGGGTCCTCTGAGGGTCAGCATCATCTCTTCTCAGGTGTTCTGGATCCACACTGGAGCTTGTGTAAATCCTAGTTACCACGGGATGTAAATCCCGTGGCAAAACATAGAAACAAAATAGAGACATCATTAGCATAGCTGCTGATCCAACAAAGTAAAATTAGTTTAACCCAAGCTAAAGAATAAAAATGCAGATGCAACTACACTCACAATTTAAGAGATACATTATTCGAATGCTTGGCGAAAGAGATGCGTTTTTAATCTAGATTTAAACAGAGAGAGTGTGTCTGAACCCCGAACATTATCAGGAAGGCTATTCCAGAGTTTGGGAGCCAAATGTGAAAAAGCTCTACCTCCTTTAGTGGACTTTGCTATCCTAGGAACTACCAAAAGTCCAGCGTTTTGTGACCTTAGGGTGCGTGATGGGTTGTAGCGTGGTAGAAGGCTAGTTAGGTACGCAGGAGCTAAACCATTTAGGGCCTTATAGGTAAGTAATGATAATTTGTAACAGATACGGAACTTAATAGGTAGCCAGTGAAGAGACTGTAAAATTGGGGTAATATGATCATATTTTCTTGACCTGGTAAGGACTCTAGCTGCTGCATTTTGGACTACCTGTAGCTTGTTTATTGAAGAAGCAGGACAACCACCTAGAAGTCCATTACAATAGTCCAGTCTAGAGGTCATGAAAGCATGAACTAGCTTTTCTGCATCAGAAACAGATAACATGTTTCGTAGCTTGGCAATGTTTCTAAGATGGAAGAATGCGGTTTTTGTAACATTGGAAATATGATTTTCAAAAGACAAATTGCTGTCTAATATAACACCCAGATTTCTGACTGTAGAGGAAGTAACAGTACATCCGTCTAGTTGCAGATTGTAATCTACAAGATTCTGTGTGGTGTTTTTTGGTCCAATAATTAATATCTCTGTCTTATCCGAATTTAATTGGAGAAAATTATTTGTCATCCAATCTTTTACATTTTTAACACACTCTGTTAGCTTAGATAATTGGGAAGTTTCATCTGGTCTCGTTGAAATATATAGCTGAGTATCATCAGCATAACAGTGGAAGCTAATTCCGTATTTTCTAATAATATTACCAAGGGGCAACATGTATATTGAAAATAGAAGGGGACCTAGGACGGATCCTTGTGGCACTCCATATTTTACTGATGATAAATGAGATGACACCCCATTTAAGTAAACAAAATGGTAGCGATCGGACAGGTAGGATCTAAACCATCTTAGAGCCTGCCCTTGAATACCTGTACAGTTTTGTAATCGATCTATGAGTATGTCATGATCTATGGTGTCGAACGCAGCACTAAGATCAAGTAAGACTAGAAATGAGATGCAGCCTTGATCTGACGCAAGAAGCAGGTCATTTGTAATTTTAACAAGTGCAGTTTCTGTGCTATGGTGGGGCCTAAAACCTGACTGAAATTCTTCATACAGATCATTTTTATGCAGGAAGGTGCTCAATTGAGCAGACACAACTTTTTCTAAAATTTTAGACATAAATGGAAGATTTGAAATAGGCCTATAATTTGCCAGTACACTAGGATCTAGTTTTGGTTTCTTAATAAGAGGCTTGATAACCGCCAGCTTGAATGGTTTTGGGACGTGACCTAAAGATAACGACGAGTTAATGATATTGAGAAGCGGTTCTTCGGCTACAGGTAACAGCTCTTTTAGTAATTTAGTGGGTACAGGATCTAATAAACATGTTGTTGGTTTAGATACAGTGATAAGTTTATTTAGCTCTTCCTGTCCTATATTTGTAAAGCACTGCAGTTTATTTTTTGGTGCGATGGATGAAACTGAAGTGTTAGACGCTGTAGAATCTACATTCGCTATTGTATTTCTAATGTTATCTATTTTATCAGTGAAGAAATTCATAAAGTCATTACTATTTAACGTTGGTGGAATATTTGAATCAGGTGGCGTCTGGTAATTTGTTAATTTAGCCACTGTGCTAAATAAAAACCTTGGATTGTTTTGGTTATTTTCAATGAGTTTGTGGATATGCTCTGCCCTAGCAGTTTTTAGAGCCTGTCTATAGCTGGACATACTGTTTTTCCATGCAATTTTAAAAACTTCCAAGTTAGTTTTTCTCCATTTGCGTTCAAGACTACGAGTTACTTTCTTGAGAGAGTGAGTATTACTGTTATACCATGGCACAGTACGTTTTTCTCTAACCTTTTTCAATTTGATGGGGGCAACAGCTTCTAATGTATTAGAGAAAATAGTGCCCATGTTGTCAGTCATTTCGTCTAATTCATGTGTATTTTTGGGTACAAATAGCAGTTGAGATAGATCAGGCAGGTTATTTGCAAATCTGTCTTTGGTGGCTGGAACAATAGTTCTGCCCAGACGGTAACGCTGAGACATATAGTTAATATCAGTTATACGCAGCATGCACGATACAAGGAAATGGTCTGTAATATCATCACATTGGGGTACAATATCTATAGCAGTAAGATCGATTCCATGCGATATAATTAGATCTAGTGTATGATTAAAACGATGAGTGGGCCCGGTGACATTTTGCTTGACTCCAAAGGAGTTTATTAGGTCAGTAAACGCAAGTCCTAATGTATCATTTGCATTATCAACGTGAATATTAAAATCTCCCATGATTAGCGCCTTATCAACTGTAACTAGAAGGTCTGAGAGGAAATCTGCAAATTCTTTTAGGAATTCTGTATACGGCCCTGGTGGTCTATACACAGTAGCCAGAGCAAGAGATACATTAGATTTCTTTTGCATGTCTGACAGTGTAACATTTAGCAGAAGTATTTCAAAAGAGTTAAACCTGTATCCTGTTTTCTGGGTAACATTGAGAATATCACTATATATTGTTGCAACACCTCCTCCACGACCAGTCTGACGGGGCTCATGCTTATAACAGTAGTTTGGTGGAGTAGACTCATTTAGACCAAAATAATCATTTGGTTTTAGCCAGGTTTCAGTCAAGCAGAGTACATCAAAACTATTTTCTGTGATCATTTCATTTACAATAACTGCTTTGGGTGTGAGTGATCTAATATTTATGAGCCCAAACTTTAAAAATTGTTTTTGTTCATTTACTTTACATTTTTCTGGTTTAATTACGATAAGATTTTTTCTAGATCCTACATTATATTTTGACCTCACTATTCGGGGAACAGACACAGTCTTAATAGTTTTTACAGCACAAGTACTTTTATCATTTAAGCGGGTGGAACAAAACTCATCATAATAGTTATTAGAGAATTGTCTTACTAGTCACATGGAGCGAAGTGTCCTGGAGATGTTGTCAGAGAGCAGCTCCGCTCCGATTCTGCTGGGGTGTAATCCATCAGCGCGAAACAGCCTAGGACGCTCCCAGAAAAGATTCCAGTTATTAACAAATAGCAGTTTCTGTCCTTTACACCATGACAACAACCATTCATTTAAAGCAAAATGTCTACTGAACCTTTCGTGTCCTCGTCGATACGTGGGCAGTGGTCCTGACACGACGATCGTCGCCGCGGGCGTCGTGCTGCGAACCGTCTCGATCAGGCTGCTGAAGTCCCTCTTCAGCGTCTCCGTCTGCCGCAGCGTGGTGTCGTTAACCCCGGCGTGAAGCACGACCGCTCTGGGGCTCTCGTCGACCTTCAGGATCACGGGTATCTGCGCAGAAACATCGAGAACACGAGCACCAGGCAAACAATGAGTGTGCACTTTACCTTCGGCTAACGTAGCACTTACGTGTCGGACGATGGAGTCTCCGATGATCACAGCGTCGCGTCCTATCTTGCGGAGGGGAGCGAAGCGGTTCCGGATGGAGATGTCGAAGGCAGGAGGGGGAGAAGTCGTCGCCCGGGACCCGGCTCGCGTCCTCCGCTGTGGATGCACCCAGGGTCCGTGGTGTCCCGGCGTCGCAGTGAAGGACATCTGGGAAGATCGCGTCCTGGGTGCACCGGGCCTGTGCAGAGAAACACACGGAGTAGACGTGGTGGGACTGTTAACAGATCGCTGTATACTTACCCCGGACTTGTGAGCGTCAGCCCGGGATGATTCCAGCGCGGTTCTCCGCTCTCTCAGCTGGGCCTGCCTCACCTCCAGGTCGCGAATCTGCTTTCCCACGGCCTCGAGCTCGAGCTGCACAGAGTGGAGACATTCATCCGCCATTAAAGCAAGTAACAGTGAGTACAGCAGTGGTAATGTGTGTGAATAGAGTATTAGCAATGTTAGCGCAGTTAGCTGCAACCACGCCGCTGATGCTAACGGGCTAAAAGCTAATAGCGGACCCGGGAGATCAAAATAAAACTAGTGATAGCGAGGCGCTCTGATTGTTTTTGTTGTAGAATACAATAGAGGATATATTCACACGTTATATAAACGGAAACGATGATGTATACAATTGATTTTTGAGTTAAAAATAGTCAATGAAAAGAATATAGTGACGGAGCTCAAACGCAGTACAGCCGCCAACAACAAACAGGAAGTGACGTCTTTTATTAAGCCACGCCGCATCGCATTCTTTTGAGGTAAATTCATGCCTTAGATCTTAGAGGAGTAATGTTAAATGGTGCTACGGCTTTGTTATGAACTCACTTTTCATTTGCAACTAAATACTGAATTGTTTACTTAACTGTTGCATGCAATATCACACAATTGACCTATCGGTAAACCCCACCCCCCTTAGTTACTGTTGCTAACTCGGACAAACAAACGGAGTTGCTCACTGTCTTACAATGACAGCTGTCAGTGAAAACCTTCTTCCGAGGTGTTTCTGATCAATTTGGGACACAGATGGACCTTCAAGTGGGACTTAAACACATCATGAAGGCATATATAAAAGATATTAAAGCAAATAGACTATGTACAAATACAGATCACAATGTAAATGGGAGAATTATGTTATGGTAGTCACGATCACAATGACAACATCCCAGATCAACACCGTTCATATACTGCAGAGTTAGATTAAATTAATTTACATTTAACCAGATTAATGGAAAGGCACTCTCATATAGACCTTCATTTATGTGTTTTTGACTTTCACTGCACGGTACATGACCTGAGAACAGTTCGCTATTTAGGTTTGTACGTTAGCATGGACTCACTAACTTTAATGCTAACGTTAGCTAGTTTTAGCCAGAAATACCTTGCTGAAGCACAAAATGGCATTAGCGTTCTGCTTGAGCAGATGAAAAGTGTAACTTAATGAGAGTATGACATCCAGAAAATGAATGTTTTGGTCTTCATTGTGATGCTTAGGGCCATTCAACGTTTTGGTTGAATTTAGGAAATGGAATAAAATAAATTACATTGCCTATCCTCTCAGGATAACTGGAATTAGTTTTACAAGTACTCTAGGCACATTGTTTTGCCCCATTAAGACCTAAATGAGGATACTTGCATTTGGACGCATATAAGTGTTTTTGTAATCGTTCAAAGCCAATAAAGCGGCAAAAATGCTCACAAGCTCTAATAGCAGCTGATGCACGGCTTACGCACTCCTCTCACACATAAACAGAGACAACACGCAATTACAGCTCTGTCGTTTGGGTTTCAACAGCCAAAAGCTTCTTTAGATATATTTCATGTCTGTGTGTAAATAAAAATGCAAGTGATCATTCAAGACAATATTAAATGAAAGAACTATGAGTTTCACTTTGTAGTGTATTTCTTAGGTTTGATAACTTGAAAAGTAAACTTGAAAGTTAGTCATTAGTAATCAGATTACTTTTTAAATGCATTAATAATATATAATAAATACATAATCAGTTATACGTTAACTGTTTTCATTTCTGTTTTTAAATATATAACAATGCATTTAATATATGTACAAACATTATATTTGTGTATGGGCTGTAGCCACTGTAAGCACTTGAGATAATTGATGAAGGTGGTGATGGTTCATATTCAGTGAGACAGATATGAGTTATCACTGGCCATTATATGGCAAGTATAGGGAAGCAGAATATGCTCTGTGACTGTGATCTTATTGGTGTTGGAGGGCAGAAAGAGGACAGGGATTGGCTCCCAAACTTGTCTGGCATGGTAATGAGTTGTGATAATGCTATTGATGACAGCACAATGGCTGCCTGTGACCATGAATTAAATCAGATCTGTGATGATATTTGTTCAGCTCTCACATGGACTGCTTTTTGGACAAAAGATAATATGGAGTCAAAGTTAGGCGAAAGGAAAAGAAAGAGATCAGAGAGAGGCACAGAAATAAAGGCAGAAAAAGAAGAATGAGAAGTGGATGACGTAAAGGAACAAGAAGTAGAAGGGAGAAAAGAATGATATAGACAAATCTGTTAGGACTTGTTGGCATTGTGTAGGCCAAACGAATGGTCAGGACTGTTGTCTCTGTGGTGCTACATGTCCAAGCATAGCATGACACGGTCACTTGTGTTATTCAGAGCTCGCATGAGCTCTTTGTCAAGTTGCGAAACCCTTTAAAATGGTCTCAGGGGTGAAGCCCTATCTTGAGCGGAGCAGAGCGGAGAAGAGCAGAGGCCTGCTTCTATCTCTCAATCTGTGCCTCTCAATCCCAATCACAGGCACATTGTTCTCATCATGTTGTGGAAAAGGCTTTTGACAGGGCACAGTGATGAATCACCCACGCTAGTCTTTCAGCGAAGGAAATAGAGTGAGCAAGTGAGCGAGAGAGAAAGAGAGGGAGCAAGAGAGATAGAGCGACGGGGCCTCACAATGTAAGGGCAGCAAAGAGGAAGGAGAAAAGAGGGGAAAAAAACATCAACCGCACAGCATTCAATTCATTTCTGTACCTCTTTCATGTCTGGCTCTTTTCATTGGTGCAACAGTGTTTTAAAGTTATTCGCTCCTTTTTTTCTCAGGATCAGGTTGAGCAAATAGCAAGAGGCAGAGGCTGAAAGAGGAAGTGCTTTTACCTGAGCAGAGGTGCTGATGGCCATGAGCTCCCTGTTATGTTGGAGACACTTAGAAAAACAAACCTTAAACAGACCCAATTCCTTAACTAATGAGCTTGCATTCTAATCTCTTTCAGAGACACAAAGAGAAAGCGCCACATCAGTTTCTTTTGTGTCATTATTTCAAAAAGCTATATTTAGAGAATACGTGATTTCTGGAGGTGAGAGACATATTTTAGAAATAGATGTTTAAATGGATCTTTAATCATGTAAATATCTCAAAATCAACATTATATAAATATTACATATAAATATAATAAGAGGGTCTTCCTAATTACTAAAATAACTAACTAATAATTGATATAAATAAAAAAGATATTCGTAAGGATATATGAAACAGTGGTCATGTTTTTATCTCAAAAATGATTTATAATTTGAGCACCTTCAAAAGTTTTAGGTCAGTAAGATTTTTTACTTTTTTTAAATGATATATATAAATGATATATATTTGTATTTGTTTATTTTTGGAAATAAATTAATACATTTATCCAGCAAGGATGCATAAAAAAATGTTTTCATGATTTCTATTTCAAATAAATGCTGTTCTTTTGAACTTTCGAATCATCAGAGATTAAAAAAGTATCAGGGTTTTACACAAAAATATTAAGCAAGGATTATGTGACACTAAAGACACTCAATATACTAAACTAGAAAACAGTTTTCCGTTTTCATTGTGTTTTTGATCAAACACATGCAGCCTTTGTCAACATAAGACAATTTTTTTCTAAACACAAATCTTACCAACCCACATTTTAGTATAATTTAAAATAATAATAATAATAAAAATAAAATCAACATTGTAACCAACATAAGATACAATCACTAGTTGCCATATTGTGTTGAATATTTCAACATTACATTATCAAGGTAATCACGAATTGATCTGACATTTGATCTGGGCTGGACTGTACTGATGTATAGGATGTAGGATTAACCATAATTTACTGGCCAATTATGGAGCAGTACGAATGCGGGAGGAGCCAGGCTGAAACCACATGCTTCCACCACACCTCCTCAAACCCCAGACTACACAACACGTGCTGATTGACAAGTCCTAAAATTTGCTAGACCTTCCCATTCTCGGCCTGTTGCCAACAAAACATCCTGCTTATTAGCAGACTAATTTAATTGTACTCCAGACTTTTAAACAAGCACAAAATGTTAAAGCCATTCACTACATCTTTACAAAGATAAATGTTCTTTTAGTGTGATGCATAGTGAACTTCTCCTTGCCAAGTGCCCCAGGTCATACCTTTTTTAACCATCTGAGTAATTATGCACTTTATTCTTGGGCCATAAAACTTAAAACTTTTGCGCAGGGTGAGTTGGGCTGTGTTGATAAATGGGCTTTGGAGTGAACAGAATGCTTAGCTGGGCTAGTTAAAGCATGCACACTGCACATAAACAGGAAACGGGTCCAGGGCCCTGACTGCCACAGCTGTGGCCAAGGGTTCGCCTAGCGCTTTGTGATCAGATACATATACATATTTCATATCTATTCAGGTCTAATCTCCCAACCCCAAGATGGATTCTGTTTGGAAAGCTAGTGCAAACATTGCAAAACAAAAAAGAATGCTGATAATGGTCACGACTTCCGAAACTTTGCGAACCCAATGAGCTTTCTTGCTTTTCTTAACGGCTTGTCTGAATCGACCTGTTGGGTGCTTTTTGTCTGAGAAAGATATTGCGCGCGTAAAGGCCAACAAGGACGCTGAGAGCAGTAGGTTAAAAAGTGAGACGCACCCTTGGCTGACTGGGTTAGAGGGACTGACACCTGGGCAAACACTGCCGAAAGACTCATCTGTCATCAACTCCGAGAGAGTTAGAAACTCAGCCGCTTTTGTCGAGCCACAACAAAAGGGAACATATGAATTAATTTAACACTTTGCATTCAGCGGTCTCTGAGGTTGAGCTCTTTTGAGGCCAATATTATGGGTCAATAAACATCATAAATTCCTTGACTATTTGCTGGACTTGATTTCCCTTATTGCTGTTGTTGTGCTCTCTGATCTCCTCGCTCCTACACGACTCTTCATTCAACGTGTCCAAGACAGACACAGCAATTATCCTGGAGTCTTCACGTCATGCCTCCATTTCAAACCCGAGGCGCTGTGAATTTGAGATTAAGTAAGGCACAGTAGGAGATTACTAAAAAGTCTGAAAACGATGACATGTTTGTATTCTTTGTGCCTAGTCTTTTGTGACGCATACTTGGGGGCTGAGGAAAACTCTTGTGTGGCTGGGAATGCTAAGCCATTAAGGCCTAGATTCCACGGTGAGCTCAGAGCCGTACAGACTGTGAGTGTCACAATTACAGAAATCAGAGTATTAGCGACACGCTAACACCCCTTAGCCTTATTCAGTCTGAATACTTACACTGAGTCCACTCACAAAAGAGTCATTATATGGAGCCTTATTTTTATTAGATATTCCATTTAATTTGATTCTAGGGACATCTGCTGAAGAACACACACAGGGCTACAAACATGTCAAATATAAATGTACAATAATAATAATGATAATAGCTGTATCAGACATGCATCTTCAAAAAAAAAGAAAATTGTGCTTTTCCAATAATCATTAGTGTCAAGTGTGATCACACACTTCTTAAATTATCAAATGAGCTTCTGCATGTGATATGAGCACCAATATGGTAGCTGCTGATTGTGACACTGAGTTGAACATAAATCAGCTAAGCACATCGGAGAATGAGCTTCAGAGACATTTCCATGGCAACACATGCACTGAAATCGCAGAGACTGATTGTTTTTTGTCAAAGGCCAGCTACACGGACAGAAAACCTTGAGACCACGTAGACTAGCACTTTGTGAACAGGTTTCAAGGCTTTCACTTTTCAGCACCCGGACTGCTGTGCATGTAGAAAAGAAACTCTAAGCTGTTTAAGTCAGCCAGTAATCCAGATATAAGTGCAATGTGACATGACGACTGGGGAAAATGAGGGCATGCTCATTCATTCATTGTCCTGTCAGCCTGATATCATCTCCGTGTTATCTAAATCTGCTACCAGCAGAGCAATGGGTTTCTTATCATCGTTATTAATTTGTTTGGACTAATCAGTGTCTTTATTACACCCTAAAGCTGCAGTAACAGGATTTTAATTATTTTTGAAATCCCCATAAATCCTCAGAATGGCTGCCATAGATTTAGGGTTTTCTGTGAATGTTCCTCAATTCTTAACATCTATATTCACCAATTATTTCTTTTTTTGAACCTGAGTCACTAGACAACACCTGTGGAAAGAGTGGAAACTACACCCCCTATTGCTGCTTGTTTTATATATATAGTACAGACCAAAAGTTTGGAAACATTACTATTTTTTATGTTTTTGAAAGAAGTTTCTTCTGCTCATCAAGCCTGCATTTATTTGATCAAAAATACAGAAAAAACAGTAATATTGTGAAATATTATTACAACTTAAAATAATAGTTTTCTATTTGAATATACTTAAAAAATAATGTATTCCTGTGATGCAAAGCTGAATTTTCTGCATCATTACTCCAGCCTTCAGTGTCACATGTAACATCCAGTCTATCACATGATCCTTTAGAAATCATTCTAATATTCTGATTTATTATGAGTGTTGGAAACAGTTCTGCTGTCTAATATATTTGATGAATAAAAGGTTAAAAAGAACTGCATTTATTCAAAATAAAATAATTCTAATAATATATATTCTAATAATATATTTTCTTTACTATCACTTTTTATTAATTTAACACATCCTTGCTGAATAAAAGTATTGATTTTATTTAAAAAAAAAGACAAAAAAACAAAACAAATTACTGACCAGTAGTGTATATTGTTATTACAAAATATTTATATTTTAAAAACGTAGCTTCTTTTTTTTTTTTTTTTACTTTTTATTCATCAAAGTATCCTAAAAAAGTATCACATGTTCTGAAAAAATATTAAACAGCAGAACTGTTTCCAACTTGATAATGAATCATCATATTAAAATGATTTCTAAAGGATCATGTGATAATGATCCTAAAAATTCAGCTTTGCATCAGAAATAAATGATAATTTAAAGTATAATAAATTTAAAAACAATCATTTTAAATTGTAATAATATATCACAATATAATTTTTTTTTTCTGTATTTTTGATCAAATAAATGCAGGCTTGATGAGCAGAAGAAACTTCTTTCAAAAACATTAAAAATAGTAATGTTTCCAAACTTTTGTCTGTACTGTATATATATATATATATATATATATATATATATATATATATATATATATATATATATATATATTCATTATATGAACAATAAAACCTGACGTGATGTGCAAATAATTTAAGTACGTAATAGTGTTATAAAGTAAAAGTGAAAAGTGACGTGACATTCAGCCAAGTATGGTGACCCATACTCAGAATTTGTGCTCTGCATTTAACCCATCCAAAGTGCACACACACAGTGCAGTGAACACACACACACACACACTGTGAACACACACCCAGAGCAGTGGGCAGCCATTTATGCTGCGGCGCCCGGGGAGCAGTTGGGGGTTCGATGCCTTGCTCAAGGTCACCTAAGTCGTGGGATTGAGGGGGTGGAGAGAGAACTGTACATGCACTACCCCCACCCACAATTCCTGCTGGCCCAGGACTCGAACTCACAACCCTTCGATTGTGAGTCCGATTCTCTAACCACTAGGCCACAACTTCCCTAAAAAGGCCACGACTTCCCTCCACTAGGCCACGACTTCCCTTATAATAATAATAATAATAGTAATTAAGTACTACTCAAAGTTAATGAACTATGTAAACATTTACAGTATATGCTTTGTTCAAATATATTACCAACAGAGTAACCATATGCTGTTTACTCTTATAATAATAATAATTCATTACATTTATATAGCAGTTTTTTAGGCACTCAAAGCGCTTTACATTGTCAGGGGGTATCTCCTCACCCACCACCAGTGTGCAGCATCCACCTGGATGATGCGACGGCAGCCATATTGCGCCAGAACGCCCACCACACTCCAGCTTACTGGTGGAGAGGAGACAGAGTGATGAAGCCAATCAGCAGATATGGGGATTGTTAGGAGGCCATGATGGTCAGAGGCCAATGGGCAAATTTAGCCAGGATGCCGAGGTCACACCTTCGAAAGACATCCTGGGATTTTTAATGACCACAGAGAGTCAGGACCTCGGTTTAACGTCTCATCCGAAGGACGGTGCTTGTTGACAGTATAGTGTCCCCATCACTACACTGGGGCACTAGGACCCACACAGACCACAGGGTGAGCACCCCCTGCTGGCCTCACTATCACCTCTTCCAGCAGCAACCTAGTTTTCTCAGGAGGTCTCCCATTCAGGTACTGACCAGGCTCAGCCCTGCTTAGCTTCAGTGGAAAACCGGTCTTGGGCTCCAGGGTGATATGGCTGCCTGCAATTATATTAACCTTTCAATCAAACTATCCCTCTTTCAAAGGTTGATTTGTTAAAGACAAATAAATTGTAATAGTAATTGAAATACAAAATACAGAAATACAGAATATAACTGTATGCTGTGTGTGACTACCTCACTGCTGTATATAGGCTATAACAACTGTGAAAAATTAATAGTGGCAGCAGGATAGAGCTTTAAAACAGAGAAGAATCACACTGAATCAAAACAAAAAGTGTCCACTTACCTAAAATGTATAAAAAGGAACACTAGCATATAGAGAAAAAATCATATACCTTTAAATGATTATTGGTGAATAAAATGATTCCTCTGCTGAGTCATTTTTGTGCAGTTTTGATATGCAGTACAAGCACAAACAGGAGCAAGCTTTTAAAAAGTTAGCATGAGGATTAACACCCCTCCTATGGTAAATCTCTGTACTGCATGGCAATAAATCACTCCACTTAATTTCATTACATTTTCCATTAATCCACAGCATTTTTGGCAGTCAAAATATTATGTCTTAATGGTTTCCATACAGATTAAAAGCTTTGCTATTGCCCTTGTGAAAGTTTGAAATATAAGTGATTTAAAGGGGTCATATGATGCTACATGCACTTTTACAAGTTGTTTGAACTGAAATGTGTGTTGGCAGTGTTGTACACAACCACCCTACAATTATAAATATCCACCCAGTGTTTCTACTAAAATCTTTACCCCTTTCTAAAATCGAGCTAATCTCAGATGCCTGTCTGTGTGGCGTCACAAAAACAGGCCCCGTCCACAATAGTTTGATTGACAGTAGCATTTCAGCACAGACTTGACTCTTACATTAAGCCCGCCCAGAGTGAGCTGACATCAGATTAAATCACAAGAAAAGAAGCAGTTCCTGGATGCGCCGGTGAGCCCCACGGGTCTTTTTGGCGTTACGGTGGAGTCTCTGTCGGAGAAATATGCCGAAACTGTCAAGCAGTTTAAGATGATGCTCCTGCCGAAACGGTCTCAAGCCCCCCCTGCAGCGAGGTCCAGGTCCTCTTCAGCACAGCACCAGGCGGGATATGCCAGGCACGCATTCCCGAACGCCGTAGAGTGTCATGAGTCAGAGCCACCGTTCTGCCAGAGGCAGTTCAGGAAGCACCGTTTTGGTGCGAAAACGGCCTCTAGCAGCCAATGGCGCCCAGTGGACAAAAAAAAGCAGCGTTCCTGATGCTCATGCCAGGGGGAAGAGAGCGCGGGATGTGTTTATCGGACCCGCGGTGAAGAGGGCATGTTCCCGCCCAGAGTTTGTCGACAATGTAAATGTTGTTACAATAAAACCGCTGTGTCAATAAACATGCATTATATGCCTCAAACATGCATTATATGCCTCAGCAAAGAGCTTTCTTCCTCCCTCTACTATTACCCTCAACTTAAGCGAAGCCTCTCCCTAGGGAGATGCTTCTCAGAGTGGAAGCTCGGGGAAACCAGAGGATGTGACTATGTATGTCCACGTGCAAGAAGCCGCGGATGAGTCACCTGCCATTCGTGTAGCGGTAAATGCTTCCCCGGTGGCTAGCGCGCAACCCCCTTGCAGCATGTATCAATGTCTCCTCTATCAAGCCATCTGAGCGCAGCATCCTATTGGCATCTTATTGGGTGATCAACATGGTAAAACGCGGCTAAAACGCTCCAGTTTGCTCGCAGACCACCCTGCTTCGGCAGTGTGATTATGACAGAGGTATCAGAACAGAGCGCCCCGCTGCTATGGGCAGAAATCTCCTCTCTCCACATTCAGCCCGACGATTACTTCATTGCAGTGTATCTGAAGGATGTGTACTTCCACATCCAGATAGCCCCACATCACAGGCACTTCCTGCGTTTTGCATTTGAGGGTGTGTTGTACCAGTTCAAAGTGTTGCCGTTCAGGCTGGCTCTGGCCCTGCGCGTATTTGCAATGTGCATGAATACAGCGCTCGCTCCCATGAAGCTCAGTGGAATGCACATACTGAACTATCTCGACGACTGGTTAGTCATCGCGTGGTCGAGAAACGCTCTTGAGGAACACAAACACAGACTCCTCACCCACCTGGCAGGGTTGGGGCTGTCTGTGAACATTCAGTAGAGCACACTTCAGCCGCGCCAGTCTATCACATTCCTGGGTATGATACTGGACTCACATCATAACGCGTTCATGTCTCGAGGCACCTTGGTCCGGCACGACCATGTTCAAGTAGGGTGCTGCTATGGACAGACGTATAGTGGTCACTACAGATGCATCACTATCAGGCTGGGGAGCCCTATGCTATGGCAGACCAGCATTCGGTACGTGGGCAGGGGAGCAGATGCGCTGGCATATAAAATGCTTGGAGATGGAAGCGGTTCATCTAACCCTGCAGAGTCTCCTTCCATTCATGAAAGATCGTCATGTTCTCATCAGACCGGACAACACAGCGGTGGTGACGTACATCAATCACCAGGGAGGTTTGCGTTGATGATCCCTGCAGGGATTAGTGAGACAGCTGCTGTTATGGATGGACAGGGTACTTCTGTCGATTCGAGCAGTGCACGAACCGGGCAGTTTGAATTGCGGCGCGGACATGCTGTCCAGGGACGGCATTGTACACGGAGAATGGAGGCTCCATCCGCAAACGATAAATATGATCTGGAATCTGTTTGGCAAAGTGGAGATCGACCTCTTTGCGTCGCAGGAGAATGCACACTGCCCTTAGTACTTTTCGCTGACAGCAACCCTTCTGGAGGGAGACGCACCATATGGCACCCCAACCCAGAGATTTGGGACCTGCATGTGTGGCAGATCAGCGTAGAGTATCTCAGCGAGTGCTGCAGACAATAGCAGAGGCTAGAGCCCCTTCGACGAGGTGCTTATACATTTTGAAGTGGAAAGTATTTGCTAACTGGTGTGTTGACAAAAAGGAGGACCCCAGGAGTTGCGATATCTCCATTATTCTGACCTTCCTACAGGATCATCTGGATGCTGGCAGTTCTACAGTGAAAGTCTACGTGGCCTCTATCGCCGTTTTTCGTGACTTGTTAGATGGCCATTCAGGGGATGTGAGCTTTATCCGGGGAGCTGCTTACAGTAGGCGGCTTAATCCACCCCACCTTCATTAGATGCCGGTCTGGGACCTGTCATTAGTGCTTAGTGTGCTGTCCGACCCACCTTTCGAACCAGCCGAGTCTGGCGACCTTAAGGTGCTCTCATTTAAGATGGTGCTACTGCTCATGTTAGCTTGCGGGAAACGAGTGGGAGACTTGCATGCCCTGTCAGTGAACAGCACGTGTATGCAGTTTGGACCGGAAAATTGTATGGTCAGACTTTTACCCAAACGCGGCTACTCGCCTAAAGTGCTCTCAACATCATACAGAGCTGAGGTAGTTACAATTCAAGCATTTTGCCCTGATGAGGACAGTAATTCAGTGTCTCAGAAGTGCGCTTTGTGCCCCGTGCGCAGTGTTGGGAGTAACGGCGTTTAAGTATAACAGCGTTACTAACAGAGTTTAATTTTCAGTAACGGAGTAATCTAATTAATTACTTTTGCCATCTTTGCAATGCCATTATCTTTACTGAGAAAGTGTCGCGTTACTACAATTTGGTTGAATAAAGCACGAGGTGTCATGCTTTTGGCTACACATCAGCTGCCTTGAGAGAGCAGGAGTGGGGATGATGACGCCGTTGCAAATCAGATGATGATTGGCTGGGTGGGTGGTGCCCTGCTCACCCTGTCTCACTGCACGGCACGCTAGGTGATGGGAAGTTCGGTTCTTTTCTGCGAACCGGTTCTTTCGGATGGTTCGATTCAATAAACCGGTTGAAAAAACCGATGCAACCGGTTCCTGACTTGAGAACGAGAATCAGCTCTGGCTCTGCTCTGCTCATCTTCAGTTCTCTCTTCACAGCAGTTCAGTCAGTGTACTGTTTGAGTAAATGAATTACTCCGGGACATTGGTTTATTCTGAGGGAGTGTCAGTCATGTTAAAAAAGTTAACAGTTTAAGTCATTTGTGGATTAATGCTTATTGGAGATGCAAACCGTTTCAAACGATTCAGTTCGATTTGCTGAACTGGTTCAACCGATTCACTGAGAAGAACCGGTTAAATTGAACGATTCGTTCGCGAATCGGACATCATTACTGCACGCTCTGACAACCACTAAACACAAGACAGCGTCAGCGATAATGGCGTTCTCGAACTGGAAGTACCGGCACTACTTCTCATTAATTGAAATTAAAGGCAAGAATGTTTCTGTTTCTTTATCCACGTCTGCCTCAAGCAACTCAAATCTTATGAACCACCTCACATCAACACATGCTAACATGTTACTGTACTGAATATTTAAGAGTTGGATAGTGTTCTGTTTATTGTGCAGTAACTTAGGCCTAATATACAGTTTCAGAGATTTGCACTAATGGCCATGTTTCCCTTTGTTTTTTTTTACCCAAGTTTAAATTAGTTTGTCTTAATTTTGCACTTTTTTATTTTTGCACAATTTTATTTTCAATAATTATTTTTATATGTTTTTATTTCTATGCATATCATATGGCAGGCTGCAATCTATTGAATTCAAATAAATACAGCATTTTCTAAAATACTTATAGTGTTTTTATTCTTCAATCAGTTAATATAAACATTTTATATAATAAAGATGTTAAAGGACGTAATAGCGTTATAGAACATAAAAAATAATGTCACAGTTACTTTGCTGAGTAACTAATTACTTTTACAATGTGGTAACTGAGTTACTAACTCAATTACATTTCGGGAGAAGTAATTTGTAACTGTAACTAATTACTTTTTTAAAGTAGGATGACCAACACTGCCCGTGCGTGCCCTGCATGCTTATGTTAACAGAACTAGGCAGTTTCGAACTTTTCGTCTGCTACACGGGTGCCAAGAAGGGCAGCGCGCTGTCGAAGCAGAGGCTATCACACGGGATAGTGGAGGCAGTTTGACTGGCTTATGCTTCCCGGGGAACCGCTTGCCCAATGGGGTTCCATGCCCACTCCACACTTTGGCATCGTCATGGGCTTGGGTGAAAGGAGTTGTCTATTCAGGACGTTTGTTCACAGCGGGCTGGTCGTCTCGCAAGACGTTTACGAGATTTTATAACTTGGAAATTCCCTGGTTCGCATCACACAGTCAGTGCAGGAGGAGGGAGTTTGAGCAGTCATTGGACTAGGCTATGAGCACGCCCTACCTGGTGCGTGCCCTAGCCATGGTTTCGACCAGGTCGTATAGGCAGAGTGAGTTATTTTAGTAATAGCTGTGGTTGATGTATTCATTAGCTATCTAATGTGGCCCCCTTATTATGCCCGCATTATTAGCCGGCAGTGTATTCCAACGCACCAACATATTGCTGCATTTTCCCCATATCACACCGGTTCAGTGTTGCGCAGGGTTACAAAGGTGTAGGAGCCGATTTGTCTCGGTGCCAAGAGGTGTTTCAACAAGGTCCAGTACTCGATAAGGGAACATCTCCGGTTACTCACGTAACCTTGGTTCCCTGAGAGGAAGGAACGAGACATTACGTAACCTGCCGTGTGGAAAGCCTTCCAGCCTCATAGCTCTCGTTCAGTCGAAGATTCTGAGGTTTTTTGGCGCTCAATATAGGTGACCCGTCACCTATATTGAGGGCTGTCAGCCAATCAGGTGAGGGCGGGGGCTCCATTGTCTATTTGCAAGCAAAAGAGTTATTCAAATCAGATTTCATAATTTTGAGGAAAATTGATTTCCCCATAAGTAATGTCTCGTTGCCTCCTCTCAGGGAACCAAGATTACGTGAGTAACCGGAGACGTTTTTGAAAGGGTAAAAAAAATTTTTTTACACTACCATTGAGAAATTTTAACCAAACTATGTTACAGACTTTCATTAAGACCCTAAAGAATCATATAAATTTGTGGAAAATGGGCATCCTATGATCACTTTAAGGAATTTCAGGAATCCTGAGATAATGAAGTGCATTTGATTTTAAATGTAGAATTATAAGTGTTGACCCCCATCTATCAGTCTGCTTTGTTATGATATACATCTCTTCAAAAGTGTTTCTGCTTTGAGAAGAGAGTCATATGAAATCATTAGAGTTGAAAAATGTTACAAGCTACCGACACCCACAGCCAAATCATCAGCAGCTTAACTGAGAGTAACACCAATTGCCCATTCTAAGCAAAAGTCATGTGATCAGAAATGGTGATCTTTGTAACACCGACTGAGTTCAAGTTTGAGATTTGTCACAATCTTAAAAACCTCCTGCAGTTCCACCTCACACCCCTAGGGGATAACACATCAATATAACTATATTTCACATGCTATGGGGGCATATAGTCACAAAAGGTCAACGTGTATTCAGTAGACAATGATAGTGGAAATATACACATATATTTTCACACTCATCCACACTGTTTATCACCAATAACTCCCAAGTAATATTCAAAACCAAAGCGGACACAAGACAGGAAAAATGCTTTCACACCGATGTGTAGTTAATGGTAAAATACTAGTATTCAGCTTGTGTCTCTGTTTGCTGTAAAAATAATAAAAGACTAGAATCACACATACTCCTTTGCATTACCATAACTATCCCTCTTGTTCTCAACTACAGTGTAAGTGCACTGCAATTTAAAGATGACAGGAATGGAATGGGAATGGGAATCTCTTCTAATGGTTAGATGGGCATCACTGATTGGGAGTACTCCCTTGTCTCCAGCTCAAGAAACCAGTCATAAAAGGATTGGACTCCTCAGACTGCACTGGCAAATAATAATTAACTCTCCTTTGGTCTCAGAGACACAAGCAATAATTGACAAGGCAGATCTAAAGACCTCAAAAGACACTTTACCACATTCTCATGATGGATTAACATCTGAAAAGCATCCCAATGAGACATTATTCCAAATACTCGTAATATTTTCAGGAGGTGAAGTGGCTGAGTAGACAACAAAAATATATTTAGTCCTGCAGTTTGTAAGGTCTCTATTGCCATATACCCAATTATCATAAATCACACTCTGCAGAATGTCAGAATTTGTGTTACTGGGAAAATGAACACTTACAGATTAATATGAAAAAAAAAATCAAGAGGAAGTGTGTGCGCATGTATGTGTCAGCACTATATGGTGGAACAAATTCGCTATACAGAGAGACATCCACGGATGCCCTTGCTCTCCTTATACAGCTTGTACATTTTATCATCTCCTTGGCAGAGGTGTGTCACTGCACTGTTCTAAATCTGATCTGACAGAGTGCTGCTGTTTTCAGTGATACAACATCTTAGCAAAGTGCTCCAAAGATGAAGCCATGTTTTATTCATTTCATCTTTATAACCCATGAAAATAGACAGAGATGCAACTTCGTCCTAGTCAAACATGCAGAAATAAGTTTTCACACATTCCCACCAAGCTTGGCCTAAAATAACTGATTTGCATTACTCTTTATTCAACCATTCAGTCTTGTAGCCATATTGTTGTGAAGAATACATCTCTATATATTTATTAATTCTTTAGAGCACAAATACAGTATGTTCTTTACAGGTTCATCCCAGTGCTGAAAACTGTAAAATCTCTGATCTGTTCCCAACATATGCTGGATCTTAAAAAGATACATTTATAATAATAATTCGATTTTTATATGATATATAAACTATATTATTTTAATTGCTTTCTGATAAATGTAATTGGTTTTTATAAGGACTTTTTGATATCCCCCCAAAATATACCAATACAGGTCAGTTCTGTGCATCACTGGTTCACAGTCCTAGAGTACTAGAGTCCGATGAACATGATTCTGAACATTTATTAGATATTATAGCATAAAGTAAATGCTCTCATAAATGTGCACTGATTCTGGATGGGCCCAATCACCACTTCCTTTCATCCAGAGCAGAAATTTACACTATACAGTAGCTCTGGGCCACTGACCACCATCAATATTTTATCAGGCCCCAACCCTGACACATAATTTTTTCATGTGACACTTAAGCTGCTGTGGAGATGGAGGTTTCTAGGCATGTCAGAAAAACTGCATTATTTTGTTCACCGGGATAAAAGATTGTTAGGGATACAAAATGCTATTTCTCTTGTTTGTGTGCACACATATTTCAGATATGGCATACATATGGTAAATATTCATAAGCATAGCAAGTTGACCTACAGCAAATGTGTGAATCATAAATATGAGATCTCCAGAAGGGAATTAAAGCCAAGACATAGAATTCTACAGCATGACTTTTACGGCAAAGGCCTAAAGTCATAACCTTCATTGGTGAGCAATGGTAAAATAAATCCAGCCAAACACTGACTGAAAGAGAAGCCAGTCCAAACAAATGCAATAAAAATGAAAGTGATCATTTAACTCACTCTTTTACTTCACTTCATACTTTCCTGATAAAGATGTAATGTCCATTGTCAAAAGGACTATAGTGAGGTGACAAACATGTTACTGATGTAGAACTCATGACAATTACAGTCGGATATTTTGAAGGGCGAGATCATGGGTAAAGAAGAGAGAAAAAGAAGAGTGTTCTGTTTGCCCAACAGTGGTATTTGAACAACAATACCACTGAGAAAGGATTTGTGGTAAAAAGGAGGTGTGGTGGGGATGGGGAATAGGTGGACAAAAAAAAAAAAAGCACAAAAACTTTTCAATAACTGTGCCGAGTGTTGAGGCCTCAGCCCTGCCTGTCTGTTGCCCTGGGTGCGTGTGAAATGCTTCCAGTGAACAAAGTAAGCCATGGGTGCATCCCAAAGGCCTTTGTGACCAAAGCCTGGTGAAGAGGCTCTTCAGAGCGCCAGCAAACACAGTCTACAGCCTCTCATCACAATTCAGCAGATCCTCCCATTGTGTCCCAACACACATTACACACTCGAGAGGGAAAAAGGAGAAACAAGGCAAAACTAATGAAAAGCTTTGAGTGGCTGCTCTTCTCAGAGCACACCCACACTCTAAAGCCCAAGAACTGCCCCAGACGCACACACGCACACATACCTCACTTGCAGCTAATAATTGCTATTGAAACACTTATTTGCTGTTGTTACCTGCACATCCTGCCACATCAAGTGGGATGGTTTTGCTGTGGTGTTACTTCAGTGACCTCGGGAGGGAGGCGTCCTATTCCTTATCCCGATGCATCATGTAAACCAAAATAAGTCTATTTTCTTCTCTCTGAAACAGGTAAAAAGAGGTTCAGCATCAAGTTAAGTAATTTGTGTGGGAAACGTCAAAACAGGTAATACATGACAAATTGTACTGAGCATACTAATGAAACCGTTTTCACAGAATAGTCCAGCCAAAAAATGGTGCTCATAAGTATATGTGTCTACACATTCATAACAGCATAAAAAGGACTACAGTTTTGAAATTGGTGCAAAGCATTTTCATTTTTTATTGGACCAAATAAAGCAAGAAGAAACGCCAAGAAAACTTTTGGCTTTTACTTTGAATTCTGATTTAAGTCCATTTTTATACCTGGTACTAAACTATGATGTTATGCCTTTAAGAAGATACTTTATGCTTGTGTCAGTGATGCAGAGATATGATTTGTCATAAGAAATGACAGGCCTAAAACTGAGATCTCTTCCCTCCACATATCACCACTACACACAGTATATTGACAAATGACAAATATGCTAGCGTTTTATGGGAAATTCAGGAAAATTCACTGAGATCTTTAAGAAAGAAGTGGACGTTCGGGTCAGATGTCCTCCTGTAGTTACACTGGGAAAAGCTACATGTTATTTGATGACTGTGCATAACTGAGATATAGGCCTATATATAATTAGGGATCAGTATGATTTTAAAGAAATTTTTATTTTTATTCAGTACGTATTAAACTGATTCAAAGTTATTAATCAAAAGAGTAAAGACATTTATAATCTTTCAAAAGATTTCCATTAAAAAAAAAATTCAACCATGAACAAAAATGTTTTACTGTTTCCACAAAAAATGTAAACACTGATTTAGTGCTTCTTGAACACAAAATGCAACAATAAGTATATTGAAAGTAAAATGAAGGAAGAAAAATTATCTGCTTTAAAATGAACTTATAGAAAATCTAAAAAGGTAATTTGCTCAGACCTCGGTAGGACTTGGTAGAAAAGCCTATATTTATTTTTGGAATTAATTTTTCATGCATTATATAAAATGAAGGAAGGTCAGCGAGCCAGTCAGCAGTTAAGAACTTTAAAAATATACACTGTGTATGAGCGCAGCAGAGGGAGGCAGACATGTGGCCCTGAGTGCATTTTACTGTATTTTATCAGGAAAAGAAATATTCTCTAAAAATAGAAAGGATGGAGAACTGGATGGAGAGGGAGGGTTAAGGGGACTCTAATGTAACAAGGGCTTGCTGTTCTGTGCAGCTTAGCTGTGCAAATTTAGAGACCATCACAATCATGGAACAAGACCAAGGAAAGCTGCTGAGTAATTTTTTCAAATGTTCCGCTAATGTAAAGCTACAACAAATATGTCACAATACATGCTCCTTGAGATATGAATACATTTCAGTGCCATTTTAGTTTGTGGGAAATGTATAAATATCAAAATACTGAGATGTGCTATTACATGTAAATGTTGTTTTGGCTCAACATTTTTGAACAGCAACCATTGCAGCAACATTTTTTTCTCTACAAAAACTGAACTTATTATTGATTATTTGACATATCATTGATATATTTTGGATTGCACTTTTATTATTATAGGAGAAGAATAACTTGAAGAATACATTTTAGATATTACTAAACTGAGGATAAATGTTGTGGACCAATCTGACATCACAGAGAATTTACAGACTACAATCAGGGACTACACAAATATTGTCACACCTAGTTATGCGCTTTTCCAGTTGTGTTCATGTATGAAACACATCATCTGCCTGAGTATCTTGACATGATTTCCCCACGTATAGTTCTGTAACTACATGACATGTTTACTCCATTATCTGAAGCATGTCTCACCAGCGCTCTACAGTATGTTGGGTCTTGTCTCTGGTAGACTGTAAAAGCTTGTAAAAATATTCTCAACCTGCAAAAGAAAAACAACTTAGGTGAAGGGGATTGTCCTCAGAGGACAAATTATGTTTTTGCCTCTCTCTTGAGTGACAGACACTTTCATAAAGACATGGCAGCTCTATTTGTCTTTGGCAAAAATGTCAAATTGTAAATATACAATACAATAATTAAGACACCAGGAACTCAGTTTTGTCAACAGCACATATTTACATTTTATTAGTGCATATATGAGTACATTTTTACTCCAATAAACAATATTTTAGTCACCAGTTTCATAAGGGACTGAATAAAACATCACATGAATCATTATTTATTAGCAGCAAAACAAGTAACATAATCCAAAACTTCCACGACCTTCATGATCACACCTTTATGTTTTTCAGTTTGTGGTGCAAGGGAATTCTTGTCTGGTGATGTTCAACAAAGTCTCTGACAATCTTTGTAGCAATGTGGGTAATATGAGACAAAAGTTACTCAATGGCATAGTATCACAATACAAGAACTAGTCTATAACAAAATGCAAAGTCATGGGGATTCATGCGTAAACCTATCTTCAGAATATTATGGGAAATGTCCTCCTAATAAGCCTAGAAGATGATAATCTCCCAAATAAAATAGGTGCAATGCTTGTTTATAATACTTAATATGCAGCACCAGACCAGCTGTGTCCTCATACTGAAAGACACACATTGTTCGCCTCTTGTGAACTGATGGAAAAGAACCAGCTTTGAAATGTGATTTATGTATCATCTGTGTCATCCTGATAACCATATATTCACATCATGGAGCAGCTCTGAAGCAGCTTTATGGCCAAACTGTGTTAAACAGTTTAAACACCACATATCATTTGATGAAATAGTACCAGTGTTTTTCTGAGACTTTTTAGAATTGAATTATGACTCAGAGTGTCACAATGGACACCAAGATAAGATAACATGCATTAAGACAGGATGTGGTCGAGGAGTGTTTTTAATAAATTAAAGCTGCATAATTTTGAAAAAAGAGTGCATAGTCACCATACATCTTCTAGAATGTTATTCTGAAACCAGGGAAATATGCTAATCTTGACATTTTGCAACTTTATTTAAATAAGAATCTTCCATTATACACAGAATACACAGGATTTTAGGTTGAGACAATTCTGTCGTGAATTAATTACCGTCATGTCATTCCAAACCTGAAATAATTTCTTTGTACTCTGTGCAATAAAAAAAAAAAAGGTGTTCTGACAAATGGCTTCATTTTAATCTATACAGTGAAGGTCCAATGTTATTTGGACCTCAGTGTTCTTCCAAATAGCTTCGTTTTGTGCCCCACAACAGGGTGAATAAAAGATTGGAGAATTTTCATTTTAGAGTGAACTGTGCATTTAAGGACAGTAAAAAAGCTCAAGTGATTCTTTCATTTAATACATGCATTCGACCACAATTTATTTTAAGGTTCAATTCTCACTATTAGCAAACCATTAACTCTGACTTTTGCCTCAATAAACTCCTTATTTGTTGCTTATTAATACTTAGTAAGGTAGTTGTTCAGTTTAGGTAGTAGATTGGATTAGGGACATAGAATATGGTCATGCAGATTATGTGCTTTATAAGTACTAATAAACAGCTAATATGTTAATTATAGGCATTCTAATAAGCAACTAGTTAATAGTGATAATTGGTTCCTATACTAAAGTGTTACCATACATTCTGTTAATTTGTTAATTCTTAGGCATATCTAAAACAATCTAGAAAGACTAGATTTGATCTAGCATTGATACAGAAATGAGTGTCTGTAAGTCTGAAAATTATTATGCATGGGAAGCAGCAGGTGTAGCAATTCACTTTCAAACACTATATGATTATGCCTTTTAATTATAGGATGCAGCTCTTGTTTAGGTGCATTTTAACTTTTTATTCATTTTTCCCCTCTCCTAAATATTAAGAGTTTAAATGAAATGGCCCTCTATGGTTTTTGAAACCCTGATACTGCATTTACAGCAAATTGCACCTTCACTTGTAAAAAAATTACAGTGCTCGGTGTGTATTTAAGTAAGACTGTGTGCCGTTTGGAAAGCAATACGAGCAGACTCCATGACCACATGAAACACAACTTAAAACTGACTTCAAAGGAGCAGTGGAAGAGCAGCGGGAGCAAGCTCTGACAGCAAAAACAATAATTTAATCACATCATTATAAATATTAAGCAAAATTTGGATTTCTCTCATCATCTTTAAAGTGGCTTTTTACGATGTTTACTCTGTGTAATAAAGGGTTAGGATGATTGAGGTGTCATGTGGGTGGAGCCCTCAGCTTCCCCTCGATTAACATCTAAACATGATGTGTCCGTTTATCTCTAAACTATCTGTAGACACTGATCGCTCACACCGCCTGCAGCTTACAGGTTCATCTCCAAGCTGTTAATTAAATCTTTAATTTAATTAACTCATCTTTGAGATTCTGCCAATCACTTTGTATACAGATACCCAGGTGTTCAAAACTTAAGCCGCATGACAAATGGCATTAGTGTGGAAATGCAGTAGTGTCTAATATGTAACAGAGATTTTGAAAGTCACGGCAGCGTAATGCGAGGTCACAATAACACGCAGGTTTGAGTCATGAATACGGCTGGTGTTGTTCAGAAGCATAGATTATATTACTGTATGACATCTGTCGAGACCATATGTATTTGTCTGTTTGGGTCTGTTTGAATTAATGAAGAAAAAATTCATTTGAGGTTCATGTTTTAATGTTCAGACAGTAGAGGCTGCACTTTATCCTCAAACAAAACGAGAACTTGAACATATCCGACTAAGTATCCAATACCATGAACTCTGGTATTCAATAGCTGCGAAGTGTAGCACAAAACGGTTTAAGCAGAACCATAATGTGCTCTTGAGAAAGGAAAAAAAAAGGATGAGCTTAATCTATCCTGTGTAAACCAGGGAAATTCCTATTGTTGGCAGACAGGCCTCAGTCCTCAGGCATTTAAAGTGCATGTCTTGGCTGCACACGACTGCCTCAAGAACACAGGCAAAATACACAAGCTCAAAAGAGATAAAAAGACAAAAACAATCAGAAGGGTTGGGATTGTAAATCACTGAACTAGAGGATTTCCTCTTGTGAAGAATTTGTTCTTCATGGAAAACCAAATGGGCTTCTGTAACATGTAAAGACATACAGCGAGATGAAGAATAATACAGAGAGAGAAAGCGACGCTCACCGCGTAACAGTGTGAGTGAGCATCTCAAAGGCTAGCTCTGTTGTATGCTACAGACAGACCAGGCAAATCCAGGCTCATGACTGTAAGCATTTAATAAATCTTCCTCTGAGGGAGGAAAGGCCTCCAGAGATTGATGAACTGCTGACAGTTTTATGGCAAAATTACTATTGTTGCACTGGGGGCACTCATCATTAGTAAAATCAATGATAAGGTATGATCTTTTCTTTTCTAACCACATTTTTCTAGCTACCAACAAGCCAACCTCCTCTTTTTCTGCCTTTCTGCAATTTCATCAGTCTATCAGCATCTCTCTTAAAATGACATGCTGCGAGTTGCGAGGCCTGTCAAAGCATTGCTGTGAGTTTGTCTCAGACGTTTGTACACCACTCATGCAATATTGCTTTGATCCTCAGTGACAAATGCTGTGGCAAAACAATTTGGACTAATGACTCATTATGTAGGCTCTCTAATGCATGAGGACAGGCAAATTAATTTAAAACGATCTCTTCAATTTCGGTGCATGCACTGGCAGTTTGTTCAGAATTGAATCTGGCCTCCTTTAAATGTCTGTGTTTGGCTGATAGTCAAAACAGTTGAATAGGTTAAGACAACAGCTTGTAGTTGCATTGACCTGTACAATCTACCTAGTAGGATCGTTTCTCTTAAAAAGTCAGCGCTAGATTGGTTGAGCAGAGCTTTTAGCATTAATGTAACCTTCTGGCGTGTGTACACACGATTTGAGAATGTACTGCAGGTTATACAGAAGCATTATTATATTACTAAGAGATCCTGTAATAGGATTATATTTTCAAATTCTGGAAAAATCATTAATATCAAAATTAACCTCAAAAAGTAATCAAAATAAACTCATGTCTTTTTGGAATTCAAATAGTTAGTGTTATCTAGATAAGATTCAGTATTGTTTGAATTATTTATCTTACAAATTAATTAATTCATACACACTACATATTCATATAAAATAAAATAATAAAATACAATAATATTATTTTCAAAAATATTTTCTACGACTAATATGCATTTTTATAAGCCTTATTAAATAACTAATAAAAATAAAATAAAACTGTAAATAAACAGGATGTGAATTAGCCCCAATTTACAAGAAATATGAAATATTTCAGAATGTCCTACATGAATGCTTCTTTACCTGACATACTTTGAATCCAGCTACATTTAAAAAAAAAAATCCATAACCACTTGAGTAGACTTTAACAATGGTATATACATTGTAACTGCTATAGTGTTTGCTGAGTTTCCCTCCTCCCTGAGTAGGTTCTCACTGAATAGAGTGAGTCCCGTGGACAGCAAGCTGACATAATCTGCACAGGACATGCATCTGCAGAGATGGGCTTAGAGTGGCCACAGATGCTCAAAGCTGGAATCCTTTGCAATTTCAATGATGTGCTTTATATCCTGAGTAAGAGCACAGTGGAAAAGACTTTGCTGTTTCCCTGATTCACACACTCAAATACACACACATACTATGCTCTATTCTCATTCAACTGACAACGGACCGTCCTTAATGGGGATTCTGCTTCTGATGAGAAGCTGGTCAAAGAAAGGTCTAGACATACCGCTAAACAGAGAGACAACTAAAGAGACCATTCTGGACAGAGGGACACCACAAAGCATCCCCTCATTAGCAGTGACCAAACACTCCAAGACAGGAACAGCTGTCTCTCAGAGAGCAGAGAGAGAGGGGGGTGTCAAGAAAGGTCAAATAGACCAAAGTTTAGTGAGCTTCTTTTCACACAAGTAAGAGAGCAGCAGTCTTTAATCGAACTGTGGAATGCAACATAACATAATGACATTAATGACATTTAAACTACATGATGTATGTAGTGAATATTTTGTGAATATTTTCACTGATGAATGGCAACAATTGACATTACTTTAAAAAAACATTTACATTCCAAAATGGCTTTAATACACAATTTTTTTAATACACAAAATTATAAATTATTAGTGTTCCTGTAGCTCAATTGGTAGAGCACTGCGCTATCAAAGCGCAAGGTTGGGGGTTCAATTCCCCGGGAACACATATGTAAAAATTGATAGCCTGAATGCACTGTAAGTCGCGTCTGCTAAATGCATAAATTTAATTTATTTTAATTTAATTCAAACACTATTTTAATAAGCAAATTTGATCAATTGCATCCTTTTGCCACAAGATAATAGAACATTGCTGTGGAACAAAAATCTGGATGTTGCGCAGTGATGTCAACAGGTCTTTCACATCGTAGCTGTTAAGAGTTTTTCTCAAATGCTTTGGCACATTTTTCAAAACAGTCTTAATCTCTAAACTTAAAGTGCAACTGTCAAAACTGTTAACTGACACATCAGAACCCTTTTGCGTGTCTGCAAAAGGTAGTAACTCATCTAAAACATTGAATTCATGCTTTAAAACCTAGTTATTTTGTCAGAGACATAGCCAATATCGCCAAAACAGAAAGCATATTTGTCATTGTGTGAGCCACACTGGTCAAAATGTTGTGTTATATGTAAATGTAATTTTATTTATTTTTGTGTTACAGTTTTTCTTAGTCGCTTTGGTGCATTTCTCATACCATCCTTAATATTTGCAAAAAAGTATGTGCATTTCTCAAAATAATTTGTACAAATAGCACCACACAAAAAAGATGCACTGCAAAAGCCTGTAACTTACTCAAAATCGTTAATTCATGTCTCAAAAGTATTTATGTCAATGAACATATCAGTGCTATCAGAATGAAAAGTCCTTGTGTCATTGTTCACAAACAAGATAGTCAAAATGCTTAGTCATGCTGTCAATATAACAGTGCACTTTGTTAGTATTACCTGATGTAAACTATGGCAACAGTTTGGATGACAGTTACATTGAACAGTAGATTTTGTACAAAAGTACACATTTACACATTATGGTATGTTGGATATTGACTGAGAAAGACTGGAAAGAATTCCTAGTTACACTTTTACACCATGGTACATTAAATGACTTATACGATGACTAAAGACTAGATGTTTTGAGAGGTAAGACTACTGCACAGAAAACTATATTATATATTAAAAGCAACATTAGCAACTAATAATGTAGGAAACTGCAGATAAATGTAAACAATTGCATGAATGTATCAAAGCAATTGCAACATGTAAAAAAAAATAACAAGAAACTGGTTTTATGATGTGTACAAAAGACTAGATGATGTGGAGGTTTTGAGAATTTCATTTCTGATTTGAAAAATGGACCAAAGCTACTGAGAAAAACTGTACATGCAAATTTAATTTTGTTTGATGCAATTTCATTTCATATTTGTCATATGCATTTTTTTTACTTTTTTGACAAGAATGTCTGTTTTATCTGTTTATCACACAGCCTACTTCAACTGTAATAATGTATTAGGAAAAGTAAACACTGTAGTACACAAAAAGGAAATGACAATTTTATTTATACAGTACATTTTTTTTTTTTTTTGTTTAAATAAATGTGTTACATGTAAACTGAAATCTCACCATTGCTTATTCATTTTTACACACTGTTATCTTCCCCTTACACTACACCATAACATTTTCTTACATATCTTTTTATTGCCTTTCCACAACAAGCAACTTTGAATGTTCACAGTTTACACGTAACACAAATTTACTGCACAAATATGTATTTATACAGCACTGCACTGGTTGTCATGGTCATCCTTGTTAAAAATGGTAGTGATTGTGCTGGACAAACTCTATATATATGCTTCCAAACTTGATTGTGATCCCCATTTCTTTACAATGGCAAGTAGGGCTATACATTTTCCAGGCAATTTCTGGAAAACTTCTAAAGGTCTCTGAAAATGTAATTTTTTATAAATAAATAAAAAATCCAAAACTGTCCAAAAATTCATAAAATTTCCCCGAAATTCTGGAAACATTTATGAAATTTACATTTTCACAAACTTAGCAGACATCACAACGATTCCACATCTGATATTTATGGAATTTACATGCTTATCTGATAGATTTTGATAATTGAATGGATCATTTTGCATGTGATTATTTGTTCTCAAACATTTTGCATCTCAAACGATGAAAGAACATTTATAAGTTGTGAAGACTTTCACTGAGAATCAACTCTTCGGTTTTGATCAACAAGCCATGAGTACGGTGGCCGAGACAGTTCAACACGCTGCAACTTAAGAAAACACATGCAAATTCAAAAAACATCAGCAAGTGAAGAAAACATCTTCATCAGTTTGACAACACAAGTGCTGCAAATCATCACAACACATGCATATAGCGAAACGCGTTTCAAATCCTCACAACACTTGCATACAACGAAACGCACTGCAAATACTTCACAACACATGCATATAACGAAACGCGTTTCAAATCCTCACAACACTTGCATACAACGAAACGCACTGCAAATACTTCACAACACATGCATATAACGAAACGCGTTTCAAATCCTCACAACACTTGCATACAACGAAACGCACTGCAAATACTTCACAACACATGCATATAACGAAACGCGTTGCAAATACTTCACAACACATATAAATTAAGAAATGCTGCAAATACTCACAGCATATACACATTAAGAAACAATTAATGAAGCATTGCAAATTTATTTTTATTAACCTTGAAATTATATTTAGTTGAGAATATTAAAGTTAGCCATCTTAAGTAACGTTTTACATTTAATCATGTAAATATTCAGCGTATCTAGGCTAATAATATCCAAAAGATAAAGCAATTGTGGTGTTTAAAAAAAACCATGAAAAAAAAACTCACCTTTCAGTTCACCAATAACTCCACTGTAGCCACTGCACAATAAACAACAAGTCGGGTCCGACACTTTTTGAGGTCTCCCTGAAACATTTCCATTGTGGTCAGTGCTATTTGCAGCACGTTTGTTGATTGCATGTGTTGTGAGGATTTGCAGCGCGTTTCGTTAATGCATGTGTTGTGAGGATTTGCAGCGTTTCTTTATATGTATGTGTTGTGATGATTTGCAGCGAGTTTCGTTATATGCATGTGTTGTGATGATTTGCAGCGCTTTTTGTTATATGCATGTGTTGTGAAGGATTTGCAGCACGTTTCGTTATATGCATGTTTCACGAGTTCACCCTTACATCTAATCTTTGTTAATAAAACCACATGTTGTGATGATTTGCAACGCTTGTGTTTTCAAACTGATGAAGATATTTTCTTCATTTGTGGATGTTTTTTCAATTTGCATGTGTTTTCTTAAGTTGCAGCGTGTTGAGCTGTCTCGGCCACCATACATGAACATTTAGTTATTGTGCAAATTTTAGACAATTGCTCTTACTCATTTGTATGTGTTTGTATTGAATGTGCCAAAATTCACAATTTGCTTTTTTGGAAGAAAAAAAAACAATAAAAAACTCTCATTTGCTAGCTGAGCCAAGGTGATTGAGAAAATTTGTAATATATTGTGGATTTTAGCACACCTTCAAAGCTGTATCAACTAATCTGAAAAATAAACTGCAACTATCCGTTTTATTATAAGACCCCATGCATCAAATATAAAACTTGTGACTGAAGTATTCATTCAGATTCACCTTAAGGGAAAACACTGTTTCCTTCTTCTGTTAACAAGTTATTAGTGAACTAAAACCATTTCATAGCAAAAGTAAAAGGCTTCCTATATGTTCAATTTACAACTAGTGTGGGCTCCATAAGACCTTTTTCACTTTTATATTGAGTGCAAGAGACTTAATAGAATGGTATTGTGCCAAGCGGAGAGACATTTTGCCCTTTCTTGTTGCAGGCTATAGTTTGAGATGAAACACGATGGCTAGAGGCAGGTCAATTTCTGCAATACGCAAGCTGATGGACAGAACCAATTTCAGCTTCCAAGACCTCCAGACTGATTATATAGCTGAAGAAGTGGTGTGAGGTTGTCTAGACAGAGGCAACCAATGAAATACCAGTGTTAGTAAGGCAGTCTGTGTAGGAAGTTCTATTCAATTATTTCTCAAAGTAGTAAAAAGTAAATGAGAAAAGTTTTCTTCATCCCTCAGGGGTAAGAAGACTTTTCAATACTTTCCCAAAATAGCTATTTCACAGTTCATAGCTCCGCAGAATAAACTGGTATTGGATGCCACAAAAACATTTTCTCATTAACACATTAAACTTAGGCTACACAAAAAAAAACCTATGTTATCTAAGCATAATTAAATACTAATAATCATATCCTTACAGCTAAAAATATCCAGCCCAGCGCTATACTTGAATAAACCACTGTGGTTTATTCCTCTTTATCAGGAATGATAATAATTATTTATTATGATGACAGCCTAAATGACAGCGCACAAAACACTTAGATAATGTATGTTTACTGCAGCCACGGCATTTGTCTAATGTTTGCCAGAAAAACCATTCACCTGGCTTGAACTGATCTACAATCCATGTGCATCTGAAAACCAAAAACATTCAACAAAGTAGTTAAAATCTTTACAGCCGAATAACGTAATTATTATCTCAGGAAAACTAGGAACCCTATTTGGTTTAAGACGTTTCTAAAATTTCTAAGCCACCCTTTTACTTAACATCAGACAGCATCTTCACATTTAGTTTCTGAATCTCATTTAAACTTGTACAAACTTGGTGCTTATCACAGATTACTATGGCAGTTATCCAGGACGTCTGTGTATAAGGAAAATAATATATTAGATTTCTTTGCACATGTAAGACTATCAAAAGAGGAGTCTTTACATGACCTCGGCCTGAGGTCACTTTTGTATGTTTTTCAGCTCCAGCAGTTAGTAACTCCATCCTGAATATATAGATTTTTTCCCAGAGAGGTGTGTCTATTTACTAAACGGCCCAAATGCAAAGGTCCTTACCCTGGCTGGTCTGCTACAAAGCTGAAGTGAAAGATGAAAGCATGGCTGAGGCTGTCACTCAACCCATCCAAGCTACAAGCGTCAGCGCATTCTCATCGTCTGTCACTCATACAGGTGTGCAAAAGAGAGACAAAAGGATACGGAGTGAGAAAGATATAAACAGGTCAGAGAGCAGACAAAGCTGGTCTGGTGTAGGCCAGTTTAACAGTTGTATGTGTGTGTGTCTATGTGAGATGTACAGCATGGGCTTTGATATGTAGCCGCTTACTGAATGCATGTGTCAAGGTGATGAGCAGGAACTTGTTGGGTCCTTGATGGTTTGTTTATTAATCACGAGGCTTGTGGGATAAGTCTCTCATCACCCTAACAGGTATAATTAAGCATTAAAGGGCACGCAAAGCTTGATGTGTCTTAGTCTAGCTTTTAGGTTTCATCCTTACCTCATCCACTCCTTTTGATGTAAAACTGCATGAGTGGAGTTCTGAAATAGAGGCCATTTTGCGTTAAAACCATAGACTGTATTAAAACGAAGTGATTACCTTTACACTATTCCCTATAAAACTGCTTGGCTCACTTATCTCTCTGTATTCAATTCAATTCAAGTTTATTTGTATAGCGCTTTTTACGATACAAATCATTGCAAACAACTTTACAGAAATTAATTTTATTCAATATTTAGTAGTATTGTATAAGTGGTGACTGTCAGTTTATGTGCATATGACAGGAGTTTTCAGAAAAATTTATACAAGACATAGTCAACCAGACGATGAACACTATTAATAGCAATTATTATATGATGCAATCACACTTGTTGCAAAAGTTCTGTATGTTGTTTCAGGGTTAGCATCATTGGTTGCCCGAATGAATGACTATTGAACCGGTTAATTTTACTGAATCAAAAACATACAGTACAATGCAACAAGCAACCAATTTGCGAACGAATGATTCTAGTTAGTTGGTTGATAGAGAATCAAACATGTAAAGAGATCATATGCTGCTACATGCTCTTTTACAAGTTGTTTGAACTGAAATATGTGTTGGCAGTGTGTGACGTCACACAGACAGGCCCCTCCCACGATTGTTTGATTGACAATAGCATTGCAACTCAACTCTTACCTTACGTAGACCTGCTCTGAGTGAGCTGTCATCAGTCCACCTCCACCATTGTTTCACCGTCGGAGCAGATGTAGACACAAATGAGTCCGAAGTGATTGAGGTGTCCTGTTGTTGGATGTAATAATGAATATAGCAGTCTTCAATTACTCCCGACATCTGAGCCACTGAAGATGCAGTGGTTTATGTTTGTTTTTAAAGAGAGTGCGCCTCCGATCTACATTAATGAATCTATGTTCGCGCAAATCATTCGTGATCCAGCTTCACCTACAGAGGTGGGTGTAAGGTTTTCTAATGATTCTTTGCAAATCAGCTTCCCTAATAATGTGCTAATTAGCAAGTATCACGATAAATGCAGTTAAAGTAAACAGTCCCTCAAAGAACAGCTCGGAAGAGAGGGGTGGGGTCAGCAGAGCTCATTAACATTTAAAGGAAAAGGCTACTAAACTGCATGCTCAGAAAAGAGAAAGGGGGAAAATGTGTTTTTTACACTACCATTGAGAATTTTTTTTTACCAAACTATGTTACAGACTTTTCATTAAGATCCTAAAGAATCACATCAACTTGTGGAAAATGGGCACCCTATGACCCCTTTAATACGGTTACGCTCACACACACAATTCAGTTAATGACTTAATGTTCTCACCGCAAACCGACACTCCCACCTTCCGTAAAACTGAACCGTATGTTGGCCCTCAGGTCACTGGACTCACACGCATTTCGAGTTTGCATTACTTGTTTTCTTGTTTTTCAGTAACTTAAAAAGATGGAGATATATGAGCTGTCTAGCATCCTGGAGGTTTCAATCGAGTCCTGACCAGAGCCATTTCTGTCAGTTTTGTGCTCTCTATTTAGGTAAAAGAGCATATGCTGCCTGTGTTCAGTGGATATTCTCCAAAATGGCACTTCAGTGATGCGGAGAGACACAAAGTAGACAAATTGTTGAATAAAGTTGTTATTTTTGTTTTCTTCATATTCTCATTGCTTCATAACATTACGGTTGAACCACTGATGACAGATGGACTATTTTGACGATGATTTTCATACTTTTCTGGACCTTGACGGTGTAACTTACTTGGCAGTCTATGGGACAGTCACAAGCCTCCTTGTTTTCATCCAAAATATCTGAGGTCTTCTATAATCTATAGTACGTAACATTATAGATTATAGATCACGTCTCGGCAACTCCTGTATCATTAAAATTAAGAGTTCCCATTTGTAAATACGACTTCGCTTGTCATTCGTGATTCGTAATTAGGATATTTCCGAACAACTGTTAACCTGTAGGGCAAATATCCATCTTGGGGGTCTTGAGCGCAAACAGTGTAGTGCTGCTCCCGAATGAATGACTATTGAACCGGTTAATTTTACTGAATCAAAAACATACAGTACAATGCAACAAGCAACCAATTTGCGAACGAATGATTCTAGTTAGTTGGTTGATAGAGAATCAAACATGTAAAGAGATCATATGCTGCTACATGCTCTTTTACAAGTTGTTTGAACTGAAATATGTGTTGGCAGTGTGTGACGTCACACAGACAGGCCCCTCCCACGATTGTTTGATTGACAATAGCATTGCAACTCAACTCTTACCTTACGTAGACCTGCTCTGAGTGAGCTGTCATCAGTCCACCTCCACCATTGTTTCACCGCCGGAGCAGATGTAGACACAAATGAGTCCGAAGTGATTGAGGTGTCCTGTTGTTGGATGTAATAATGAATATAGCAGTCTTCAATTACTCCCGACATCTGAGCCACTGAAGATGCAGTGGTTTATGTTTGTTTTTAAAGAGAGTGCGCCTCCGATCTACATTAATGAATCTATGTTCGCGCAAATCATTCGTGATCCAGCTTCACCTACAGAGGTGAGTGTAAGGTTTTCTAATGATTCTTTGCAAATCAGCTTCCCTAATAATGTGCTAATTAGCAAGTATCACGATAAATGCAGTTAAAGTAAACAGTCCCTCAAAGAACAGCTCGGAAGAGAGGGGTGGGGTCAGCAGAGCTCATTAACATTTAAAGGAAAAGGCTACTAAACTGCATGCTCAGAAAAGAGAAAGGGGGAAAATGTGTTTTTTACACTACCATTGAGAATTTTTTTTTACCAAACTATGTTACAGACTTTTCATTAAGATCCTAAAGAATCACATCAACTTGTGGAAAATGGGCACCCTATGACCCCTTTAATACGGTTACGCTCACACACACAATTCAGTTAATGACTTAATGTTCTCACCGCAAACCGACACTCCCACCTTCCGTAAAACTGAACCGTATGTTGGCCCTCAGGTCACTGGACTCACACGCATTTCGAGTTTGCATTACTTGTTTTCTTGTTTTTCAGTAACTTAAAAAGATGGAGATATATGAGCTGTCTAGCATCCTGGAGGTTTCAATCGAGTCCTGACCAGAGCCATTTCTGTCAGTTTTGTGCTCTCTATTTAGGTAAAAGAGCATATGCTGCCTGTGTTCAGTGGATATTCTCCAAAATGGCACTTCAGTGATGCGGAGAGACACAAAGTAGACAAATTGTTGAATAAAGTTGTTATTTTTGTTTTCTTCATATTCTCATTGCTTCATAACATTACGGTTGAACCACTGATGACAGATGGACTATTTTGACGATGATTTTCATACTTTTCTGGACCTTGACGGTGTAACTTACTTGGCAGTCTATGGGACAGTCACAAGCCTCCTTGTTTTCATCCAAAATATCTTAAATTGTGTTCCGAAGACAACGAAGCTTTTACAGGTTTGGAACTACATCGGGGTAAGTGATTAATGACAGAATTTTCATTTTGGGGTGAAGTATCCCTTTAAGGCCAGTTATTTTGTTATGCAACTTTGACAGAATGTGAAACTTATAGGCTCACTGACTGACTGATCTATTACTGAAATGGTCTTGTCATGTAACAATTTAATTGCATTTGTTTTTGATTGTTTTATCCCCACCAAACATTTATTATTTGAAAGAAGGCTGCTAAAAGTATCATTCATTGAACCATTAAAGGGATAGTTCACCCCAAAAATGAAAATTCTGTTATTAATTACTCACCCTCATGTTGTTACAAACCCGGTAGACCTTCGTTCATCTTCGGAAAAACAAATTAAAGGGGTCATATGATGCGATTTCAATTTTTCCTTTCTCTTTGGAGTGTTACAAGCTCTTGGTGCATAAAGAAGATCTGTAAAGTTTCAAAGACTAAAGTCTCCAATCCAAAGAGATAGTCTATATCAAAGTTAAGACTCTGCCCCGACCCCTAAAACGGCTCATTCAAACACGGCCCCACATGTCTACGCCACTATGTGGAAATATAAAGTAACAAAGTATTTGCTATTGAATGTTCAAATGCAAAATTTTGCGCATCTCGTGTGTGTGTGTGTGTGTGTGTGTGTGAGAGAGAGAGAGACAGGGTCACAAAGTGGAGTCAGCTGTCTTAACCGTCTGTGGCTTGTGTACTGCAAACACATACAAGCTTCATCACTGTGTCTGTCACATGACTCTGTTCCCCTTTCGGACTTGAACTGATGGTTAAACTAAGGACATTATTAACTGTCATTACATTTATTTTGAAAGATGAAGCTTGCGATTATGGAAAGGGACATTACATTTCCAACTAGTGCTTGCGGTGTTCGGCCAATCACAATGCACTAGGTCAGTTGGCCAATCAGAGCAGACTGTGCTTGTCGGAAGGAGGGACTTTGTAGAAACCGACGTGTTTGAGAGAGGCGGGCCATAGACATTAAATAATTACACACATTAAAATAATCTGTTACACCAAATACACAAAATAATGATCTTGAAAAAAGCATTATATGACCCCTTTAAGAAATTTTTGATAAAATCTGAGAGCTCTCTGACCCTCCATAGACAGCAGTGCAACTGAAATGTTCCCAGGTCCAGAAACGTAGTAAGGACATCTGTAAAATAGTCCATGTGACATCAGTTACTCTGTGCCCAAAAAAAACAAAAATACAATTTTTTTATTCAACAATTCTTCTCCCCGTGTTACCATCTTTCGCCATTCTGGAGAGTACCACGACACATGCATGCGCTTTCTAACTTCTAACTTCATTTATAAATGTGTGCAAAAACTGAGAACAAATGTAAGCTAATATCATAGTATTTGACATTACACAAAATATGACATAAGCGGAATTGTCTCTAGGTCTTTCTTTCCATATTTCCAAACTGAGTTGAGTGATTCACTGTAATTCCCCAACAGGAGAAAAATCTGCAATCCTGCTGACGTGATAAAGCTCACAAAGCATGTTCACCCTGCTGAAGGGTTATGTGAACTAGATCTCCTCCTCCACTTCATCCATCCTTTATTGATTTGCAGAGCTGGATGAGAGATGTGGAGGGTGGAACATCAGAGAAAAATGTAAACACGTCACTCTCGTCTGCCCTTGATCTTCCATTTCCCTTGCCTGACACGTGGATGGGCCTGATGGTTCAACACTGTAATGTGAGACAAAACTATCATCCAATCGAAGTTGTCAAGGCCCAAGGCATTTTTCTTCCCCCTGCCAATATTGTTCATAATGTACCTTTTGACATTTGGAGAACAGAAAGTCAGGTAAAGTATACGAAGTAAAAGGGAATGCAGAATAGGGATTACTTGAATGGAAAACGTCTCATAAAAAGGCTAACACTGTAGGCCTTTTTTCTCTGGATGGTCATGCTCTCATTAGGCTGTCAAGGTTTTTTTTTTTTTTTTTTGGTAATGTTTACTACTACTGGCCTACATAATGAATAAAACAATAAAATATCTGGAAGGATGCCAGGATTAAGGAAAATGTGAGCAGACCATTAGAGAGTTAATGCCTTAGAGCTTTGGATGAATGAGGTGACAAGGAGAACTTGTAAGCTATGAACATGTGATTTAAGACAAATTGAACATTTTACATTTTTGTATTTTTTCTTCCATATTCATGCTGTCGAAGATATACAGCTGAGGGGGTGTAAAGTGATGAGAGACGCACCTGTTTACCTCGGCACGGATGGCAGGGTCAGGCTGGCAGCCAACGGGCTGTCACCTCCTAAGGCTATCAACCAGTCATTACAAAAAAAGTGGCATTTTAACACGCCACAGATGGAATCTCATTGAAATGTATAGGTCCATTTTGAAACATTTGATTCTGACATGTAAAATAGGTTTTTCCATAATCAGAGATGCTTGAGTTAGTCTTAGCACAGCTCACAATACTTTTCATAAACATACTAATTAATACATAATATACCATTTTTATTGAAACTGTGGTCATATTTTGTATTTCCATTGACTTAGTATGACAAATTAAGCGTAAAAATATTGCACATATTACTGGCATATTACTTTTATTTCTAGTGTAAAGCTTCTCACCTCTTTAGTGTGAATGTACATCACTGCAATTCAAGGCAAGACATTTTGTTTTCTCAACATTAACGATGTGCAACAGAGCATATCAAACTTTCAGCTTCACCCGTCACAGCCTATGTCAAATAGATGCTTCAGATGCTGTGGTATGGTTGAAGGATGTTTCAACGGCCCATATCGAAACGGTATTATCAAGCGTCGGTCACATGTCACTACATTTAGAAGCACAGAAGAGGTTGTGATTTCCACTGGACATGTTCAGGAAAATATCCAAAGCATCCAGAGCCTAGAAAAATCTACATTTAGCCAGTACATTCGGAATGGAAATAATCTCTACAATTGTGCAGTGAAAATATGAGAGATATGATATAAAGTACATAAACAACATATACTTTGAACATCACTGTGATAATATTGACTGGGGGCACAGAAAAACAAATGTACTGTAGAAGTATATATGTCAATATGAGCAATAAAAGGCCAAGTGAATATTTGCTATGTTGAAAAATAAGTAAATATGCACTGATAGTTTATCTGTCATCACTGTCTGAAATTACAACACAAGACTAAAGTAGTGCTCTCCCAAAGGAGGTTGTGCCAAAGCACAACCTCAACATGCTTTGAAGTATCAAAGGCGTGCTGAATGACTCGCCTGCTGAACAGTGAGGCAACATGTGTCATTTAGGCTTTTTTTCTTTTTCAAGAATTGTGCTTATCTATCCAATCATTTGGATATGGAGTGTGAGAGAACAATAAACAAAACAAACAAATGGAATGAACTATCTGTGAATTAAGTCAAAAGTCACAAGAGCATTTGAAATGAGCCAAAATGATGATGGTAATAATCAAAAATGGTCATAATTGAAATTTCATTGGCTAGAAGATTAAGATTCTCGAGGCACTTTTTTATTTAGAAATGAACAGTGATTTACATGCATTATAGTATGGAATAACAAAACTATTATGTTCTAATTAAAAATACATAAAGTACATACTGTATATGTAAGTACTTTAAAGGTAGACCATGTAGATAAGTTTATCAAACCTCAATCCACGGGTGTGTATAATGAACAGATCTTTGTAGAATTTCTGCCTGCACTCAGATTGACTCTGTCAAGCAAACTGTTTTGTATAGAGAGATAATGTCCGGAAGCCATAAATAAAACCTAACCAAACTCAAACTCAGGGCACAGCACAGAGAGTTGGAAGGGTGTTGACCTACGGTAGACGTGGAAAGTCCCCAATTATGTGATATTTCTAGTGAGTGGTTTGGGACACATTTATATTCCTTGCTCAGAGAACTTTTGCATTTACGACATTTCACCACAAACACATTCCATCAACCCAAGGCAAATGTCAGCCTTCATCATTCAGTCATTCATTCACTCAATCACATGAAATAAGCCATGATTAATGTGGGACTTGTAAGGAAGTCTTAAGGCTCTGAACTTCTGCTTTAAATGAGATGAGTTAATTACCCTCTCAGGTTGTTTGTGTATATGTGAGAAGGGGTTCAACATTAATGATAATAAATCTATACTCAGTGAAAACACTAATTTTCTATGCAGATTTAATCTGTATGGTTTTAACAGTTAGAGGGTTAAAGTAAGCCATCAAACCACCTGAGGCTATCCAGATGACTGTCAGTTCTTTATAAGCTTCCTTTTTCCATTCCAATGTTATTCTCAATAGAACGAAACCACACATGCCGCACAGGTGAGGTATCACAGAAAACTAACTTCAGTGTACTGTATTATGGGCATTAGCGCAGCTCTTCCTACACATCCACCCACCAAGAGCACAAGGCCTCCTGCTTTAGGAGCTATAATTTTAATCACTGGCCCCATGTATGAAATCAGCAGGTGTTGGAGAGGAGAACAAGACAAGCTCGTCTCTGGAGATGCAGGAGACTCTCAGGCACAGCAGGGTCGGCACAGCTCTGTGTGTTAATCTCTCCTGGGCTACAATTTATGGCCATTATGGCAGTCTATTTTCAGCCCCTGTGATGGATTCTGCTCAATTATTGGCCATTATGGGGACGAGATGGCTTCGCAAGTGTGTTGCAGATTGCTGGGCACCACTGCGACATTCAAGTGAAATCCACTTGGCACACAAAGCAAGTCCTTACAGACTATGAGAGCGAGTGCAAAGCATCCAGACTTATTATTATATGTCGTATAATTGGATGAGGTGTGTTGATGGGCAGGAAGTACCATGTGACCAAAAAGACAAATAGTAAAACCATCACTTGCAATGTTGTTGATCCATAAGTCAAAATTATGTCACTGTAGTTTGTGGGCAACATAAATGCAGAGATGTTCCCTCAGCAGAAGTCGGGTCCGGAATGTATCCTCTGCAGTCTGAGCTCAGCCAGGCTAACTGACAACAAACATTTCCAACAAGCCATACACAGAGCCAGCCAAAACCTGTAGTACTGTGGGAGGACCCTTCAGACAAGTTAATCAAACCGCCTGATCGATTACTCTCAGCCGCCAGGAGATTTATAGGAAATCTTTTGTGAGGTCCAAAGCATGAGGTAATGTAGCACTTAGCAAATGAAATAAAAAGACGCAAAAGCACACAGTGATTTGTATTTCATTTTCAATGGACATGTTCAAACTATTTCGTCTTCCGTCTTTTTACAGACAAAGTTTTCTTTCTCTTTTTTTCACAGGTTAACCTAGTCAGCAATGACACAAAAATAGCACAATAGCAAAAACTTTTTGATTAGCCCCCAACTCAACTGCATGGGTGATGATGTATTTTTTTTTGATAAGAGTGGCATTATATCAAGGTTCTACAGGTGTATCTCAATAAATTAGAATGTCGTGGAAAAGTTCATTTTGGTTATTTTAATTGTGATGATTTTTGGCACACACTTAACAAAAACAATCATTTCCAAAAAAGCTGGTTGTTCATAGAGTGCTGTTTCCAAGCATGTTAACAGAAAGTTGAGTGGAAGGAAAAACTGTGGAAGAAAAAGATGCACAACCAACCGAGAGAACCTCAGCCTTATGAGGATTGTAAAGCAAAATCGATTCAAGAATTTGAGTAATTTTACAAGGAATGGACTGAGGCTGGGGTCAAGGCATCAAGAGCCACCATACACAGAAGTGTCAAGGAATTTGGCTACAGCTGTCGTATTCCCCTTGTCGTATTCCTCTGCTGGTGTTGGTCCATTGTGGTCCAAACCAAACCAAAGTCACTGCACCCGTTTACCAAGAAATTTTGAAGATGCTGATTTCATTTTCCGGCAGGATTTGGCACCTGCCCATGCTGCCAAAAGCACCAAAAGTTGGTTAAATGATCATGGTGTTGGTGTGCTTGACTGGCCAGCAAACTCACCAGACCTGAACCCCAGAGAGAATCTATGGTGTATTGTCAAGAGGAAAATGAGATACAAGAGACCAAACAATGCAGATGAGCTGAAGGCCACTGTCAGAGAAACCATACCACCTCAGCAGTGCCACAAACTGATCACCTCCATGCCACGCTGAATTGAGGCAGTAATTAAAGCAAAAGGAGCCCCTACCAAGTATTGAGGACTTGTACAGTAAATGAACATACTTCCCAGAAGGCCAACAATTCACTAATTGTATTATTTTTTTTTTTATTGGACTTGAGATTTGTGGGTTTTTGTTAAATGTGAGCAAAAATCATCAATTAAAAGAACCAAAGACTTAAACTACTTCAGTCTGTGTGCACTGAATTTATTTAATACATGAGTTTCACAATTTGAGTTGAACTACTGAAATAAATGAACTTTTCCATGACATTCTAATTTATTGAGATGCACCTGCATTAGAAGGAAACACAAAAAATTATTTGGACAATGGCTGGTCATCTGCACCATTGGAATAATTCATTTAATTTCCACCACTGAAATTATTAACATATGTTCCATTATTCACTACATAACTCTTTCTCTCTCCATATGAGTACTGACTTCAGTGTAAGCTGGAGCTTAATCTTAATCATATCTTTATTAGAAATCCTGTAAGTTTAAACTGTCAGCTATAGGCCAAGTAAAAATCTATTCATTTATTTATTCTAGCCACTAAGTCAAGGGCTTTGAACATGGCTTTTGTGCTGTGTGTCCATTCTGAAAGCCATCAGGCTTTAACATCACCTGACTTGATTGGAAGCTTTACATTCTGTTGTTCAAAGAGAACCTATGCGAAACAATCAACAATCCGTATGGAATTTCTACACTGATGTTTCAAATTATTCAGCAATACATTTTACACTAATCATTGCAAAATCTTCTTAATGATCTTTTCCCACTTTGACGTGAACGTTGTTGTTCAGAATATGCCTGCCTCTTTTCTTTGAGCAGAGATAAATCGATGGATTACTTTTCCCTTTTAAGCTGTCTGTGCCTTGCAAAGTTTGCACAGAAGTTCAGCAAAGGTTCCCTATTCAACACATCACACCAACAGACACCACAGCCCTCGTTTCTTAGGTCATCGACACAATGCACGGCAAGGTGAGTCCCCTCTTTTTTCAGAACAGGTAAAAAGGTTCACAGAGAAGAAAGTTAAATAGAAAGCTCTTTAAACTGGTATTTATAGAGACGAAAAAAACAAACAGAGTCCCTGTTGAGAATGAAAACATGTACTAAGATCCATTTCGATGACAGTTGGAAGAAAGCAGCTTTTATGGAGAGACTTGACTGTACTTCTTTTTGAAAACTGTGATTATTTACTTAAAAACACAAACGATGGGCCTCAAGTCATGGGGATTGAGGAAGACAGGTTTTGATTGAACACTCAGAGAATAAATTCCTCACAAATAAATTGCTGCACACCTTTGTCTGTGGCATTAAAGGCCATAGGCTGTGCTTTTCTTGCGCTAATCTCAAGAATGCATGAGTCTATAGAAAAAAACATGATGGTTTTCCTCTGTCACACTGAGAAAGAAGTCCAATGTTCTTTTTGAAGACACCCACTTTTATTGATGTGATGGGTGACCCAGTGATGGGTGCTCAACATAGCCAGTTGTTCTGCACCATATCATATGCCATTTATCAGACATTCAGAATGATCAAATAAGACATCATTACGTTTTGATCACTGGTGAAATGTCTTGTATGTGTGTTTTTCTCTGAAGTTGTTTTTTTAACATCTCAGAATGACCTCTTTGAGACACCTGAGCTCATGGTTCAGGTATGAGCAAAGGAGCATTGAGGAATTCAGCATTTGATGAAAGCTCGATGATGAGATCCTCCTGCTCATAGTAGGCAGTACATGTGATTTAACCACAAATTCACCTTATTCTTTTAAAGTTAATATTTAAGGCTGTTACCATGTTTGTATCGCTGAAAAATCGTTTTAAAAGTTAAGACATCCACAGGCCTAATAAAAATGTGAGTAATTTTTGTGAATCAAAAATAAGGACAGAAGAGTTGTACTGTAACATAGTTATCCAATATTATTTAAAGTGAAGGTTCTTTAAGCATGGAACTGTGAAGAACCTCGAACATCCATGAAACTTTTCCATTTCACAGAAGGTTCTTTGGATTATTAAAATTCATGCTAAGAAAAAAAATATGATATTTTAAGAACTATTCTGAAAGGTTCTTTGGGGTACCAAAAATGGTTGTTTAATGGCATTTCTGTAAAACGTCCTTTTGGAAACTTTATTTTTAAGAGTAAAAACAGTGCAAACATTGTACTGTAGGCCTACACTGAACATGGTTTTCCCTCCCTGACTAATTAAGTGCAAACTCTACCCCGCAACTGATGTTTTCCCAGTGAGGGAATAGAGGAGTAAATGTTTTTTAATGTTAAGAAAAAAGACAGTGTTTAATGTTCTGTTTTCACCATTTGTTCACCATTATGATGAATAATTTAGCTAGTGTTTAGACTGAGGAAGACTGCTCTTGGTGCTGTTGTAATTATGTAATGGTTTTAACAAAATCCACAAACTTGACATGATTGTTTCTTCATTTATTTAGCCAAATAATTATTTATGAGTGCATATTCAAAATGAACATAATTGTTTTCAAACCGCATAGTAAATGTTTTAAAAACGTATTTTTGAATCTAAATTAACATTTTAAAAGTAAGCTATTTCGACTATTCAATTCATCACTCGTAATCAGATCTATTGACAATCAGGAGAACGAGTTGAGTTCGTGGGAACGTCACACCGAGTTGAATGGAACTTCGTTGCATAGCGACCAAGTAAACACTGTTTCTGTGGACAGCGATGCCGCGGGTGAGGTGCTTTGCTTTTCTTTACTCTTTTTGAGGATCATCTCTGCGTTGTTAAGCTAGTTTGAGAGGGTGACTTGTAAGTGATTTATCAAAATGCGTCCCTGCTTATTTTGCGCCTCATATTTTAAGATAACGTTTGTCTCCGCGATTTTTATAGCTCTTATGGTTACTGTCCTGATTCCGAGACAGTCAGGTGTAAAGATAGGTTGCCACGGTAAACAAATGACCGCCATATCAACGACACATTCGCAAATTCTCGTAAACATAGATATATCTATGCTCGTAAACTGTTTGTAGGCTAATCTCTGTGAGACACAGGTCTAAGATAAATTGACGCTGTAAAATAAACTGCATAATAGTTACTTAAAATCCTATAATCGTGACCGTTTTATGAGGCTGGTGACTAAAAATCTTTTCTGCTTTACGAATTTAGTAACGCTCATTTAATCCTGTAATCATTATCATCATCATCATAACAATATAATCTACCATTGTTGGTGCTTATAAATCACTGGCATATGACGCAACGTTCAATTTAACAACATGCAATCTTCTCATAAAAAAGGAAAACTCCCAGACTCTCCATATCTGTATGACAGACTTCAGCGCAGCTCTTGAACACAGGTTTAAGTTTAAAGATTTGTTTGAACTGGACTGAAAATATTGGGTTAAAATTTGGAAATGCTTCATAGCCATTCGTCTATAATTAAACCAAGACAAAAAGCCAGCTAGGTCTGTAATTCCTTAGCATTGCCATTCATCTTAGTGGTAGAAGATCGACTGTTGAAGGACCCCACAAAAGTATGTGACCTGATGGATGGCATCTTTGCTCATGAGCGCTCTGTTTCAAGAATGTTTGTCATGACTGAGTACTCATCAAATGCAGGACACAGAGAATAAATATCAGCCCATTTCACACTTTTAAGAACCATTGAGAAATATGTAGACATCACTGATAAAAAAACAACAACAAATAAAACACTGGATCCACTTTAATATAATTAAATTTCAGTGAATTATGAAGTAGATTCCTTGACAAAAAGGCTATTTAATCAGATTACACAGTTACATTGGGATTGCCATCAATATGGAAACTTGCTTCTTGCCCTCATGCAGCAGTAGACCATTAAGTCTAAAATGGTTTCAGTGGATTAACTGAGTTTGACAGCTCCATGTTCCTTAGGGATTCAGCTGTAAAGCAGAGCGCGGGAGGCTGACTCTAGCAGCTGTAGCACTACAGGACCATATCACACGAAGCGTTCTTGTTCGAAACATTCCCCGTAACCTCCCCATATCAAATGCTTCATGTGGGGCTGCACATGTTAGTAGGAAGCACAGAAATCACAACAAAAGGCAGAGCATCATATTTCCTGAGCAGACACAAGGACAAGAGGAGAGAGAGTATGTGCTGGATCGTGGCCCTCCACCTCTGACTCTTGGTAAGTTGTGATTATTGTGTTTCATGCTTAGGTAGCCTACTGCTGAAAGCTCACATTGGCTAATATTCATTTGTTGCTGTTGATGCAGCCCAAAGGATGGGTCTGGTGGCAGCTCCTTCAAGAAGACTAACAGCAGAGGAGTGGGCAGAGGTCAAAACCAGGTCCATCCAGGAGGGAGACTCAACCCAGCCCTGTGTGATATGCAGGGAGGACTTTCATCTGCAACCACAGGTAACTGCATTCAGATGCATCGTGCCCACGTATGTGCCCTCTCGTTTTTCAGACAGTTAAGTGCTATGATTATTGTTGGTACAAAATTAACAAAGTTGTCAACATTTGGAGCCAAAAGAGGCCATTTAACCTATGTGATTAATGGGGCAATCCCAACATTTTACAATTTATTTTACAAAATTTGTGAGCACAATACAACCAAAGAGTTTTAGCATTTGTTAAAATCATATACAGGGGCGTAAATTTCATTTAACAGTAAGGGGGAAAATTAAATAAAAATAAAAAAATTATCAAGAACAATTTTTGAAGGGGATACAAATAATACAGCTAAAATTGTACTTGTAACACAGAGGAATGGTTAACTACTATTAGTGCAGCAGGGAGACCATGTCAAATTAGACAATGTCAAGCTGTTGTGGTTGCGCCGTGAAAGCACTCATGTCTGTTGGAGATGTTACTATCTGTCACAGTGTTGCCAAGTCCATGGTTTCCCTTGGAATTGGGTTACTTTATCACTGTTGCCGTCGGTTGTTTTTCATGTCCGTGAGTTGAAGCGACGCCAGTAACGTGTATTTTAGCCCCCAGAACGCAATTTTTTACCTGGGGAACCCCTCAAAACACAGTTAGTTTGGGCTAGTTTTGAGTAGCAATTGGGCGGGTTTTGTTATTAAAACGTGGCAACCCTTTTCGTCAAGCAGATAATGTTATTATTGCTAATATAGAGGACTCATCGAAGAATACATTGGCATCATCTGTATTAAGGAAAAAATTATCACTTCATCCAATGTTTAAGTGAATAAAATAACCTTGACAGCTTTGGAGTTCCACAACTATCAACTTTGTTCTCTCTCACCGAACTTGTGTGTGTGTAGGTGATGTAAAAGAGGAAAGCAGGCATTTGGATCAAAGCAGTGTAAGGCAAGGGAGGGGAGACTCAAAATGTTTCTAAACTAAAAACCCATTTTTGCCCCGTTTGTGTTGTTTTACTACTTATACAATTATTTAAAGTATAAAACATTGTTATTTACAATACGCAGCATGGTTTTTAAAGGGATAGTTGACCCAAAAATGAAAATTCTGTCATTAGTCACTCACCCTCATGTCATTCCAAACCCGTAAGACCTTCGTTAATCTTCAGAACACAAATTAAGATATTTTTGTTGTAATCTGAGAGCTCTCTGACCCTCCCATAGACATCAAGGGTCCTTACATGATCCTACATAAAATAATGTGACATCAGGGGTGCAACCGTAATTTTACGAAGCTAAAGCCGCACCACACGGATACGTTGTTTTCATTTCAAATCAAAGCACAAACAACGTAGAAAACATATTCTGCGTGGCGCAGCTGACACAGAACAGCATACTTCAGTGGATCCTCTCCAAAATGGCACTAGGGTGGTGCGGAGGAGATGAATTGTTGGATGAAGTCGTAATTATTATTATTTTTTCACAAAAATAATTCTCGTAGCTTTGTAAAATTACTGTTGAACCCCTGATGTCACATGGATTATTTTACCGATCTCCTTGCTACGTTTCTGGACCTTGATTATGCAAGGACCCTTGATGTCTATGGGAGGGTCAGAGAGCTCTCAGATGCCATAAAAAATATCTTTAAAATATCTTAAAATACCTTAGTGTCACGATCCTCAGCTGGAGTGCCCATGAACTCCATTTCCCATAATCCTGTGCCTAGGGCTAATCACTACCAGGTGTTCCCCATTACCACTCCCCTATATATACTGTGTTTGGACTCTCAGTTATTGTGAAGTCTTGTTTAGCCCAGTCTGACATTTCCGAGTGTTTCCCTTGTGTTTGTTCCTTCCGTGTCTGATCTTGGCTTGTTTACACCGCCTGTCCTGACCTCTGCCTGGTATTGTTTCTCTTTCTGGATATCCTTTGACATTCTCAACGCTGTTATCTGATTACTGCCTGTCTGACCATTCTCCAATAAATAAACTGCAATTGGATCCAAACGTCTCTGACTCCCCGTTACACTTAGTCACATGATGTGGCAAAAAAAGACGTAAGGCACTGTGGTTAAACAGCAGTGTTAATTGGTATAATTCTATTAATACATATTATAATTTGTTAAATATTTTAGCTATGTATTAGTTTGAGGTATGATTCTCAAAATAATAATTATTGGCATAAACTTAATTTTTTGTAGAGATGAAGATTAATAAAGTGCATGCAAGTAGACCAGTTTATGCATTAACAAAATAATATTGAAAGTCTGAAATATTATTGTCTACATAATACAAATTGATTGGAGAAATATGAATATAATATAAATATGCAGAACTAAGTTTGGAACTTTTGTATTTGTTAACAAGTTAGCTAGATGCTTCACCTGCTCCTGTGTTTGTTGACTTTGTCTGAGAAATTTGCGCTTGAATACAGTCTAATAGAGACTGAATGCATGTAGATTATCAGACAGACAGTATACATATACTCTCAGCTGCTGTTTCTGGTGACTAATCAAGAACATCACATCTTTTTGTACATAAACACACTGGCCACAATGATCGATTCATTACCATGCTATTATTTTTGAGTAATATGCTGGAACTCACGCATGCTACATTTGGCATTTGGTCAACTAAATATTTTTATATAATAGCTAATTAAAGGACAGCTAATTAAAAAATTATGTTTTTTGTGGTCTTTGCTTAGGTGCTACTCTCCTGTTCTCATGTATTTCACAAAGTAAGTCATTACAGATCCTTCCAACATCATTAATTGGCATTGAGACTTGGATAACACCTAATGAAACTCCCGAGGTTGTGATTTAGTTCCTTTGTGTCACTAATTTCAGGTGTGTCTGAAGTCTTTTGAGAAGTTCTCAGGCAGGAAGAGCTGCCCGATGTGCAGGACGGAGCAGTATGAGACCAGGGTGATTTACGATGGTGCTCGTCTCTATCGGGAAAAGTGTGCTGTCAGGTAAAGATGTGACCTTCATGCGGCTGGACAATCTACATCCATCTAAATTGCTCTCATTCCCAATCTTGTCATTGTTTTCTTGTGTTTGCTTTTTATTTGACAAATCTCAGAATACAGGCATTCTGGCGTGGCTACCTTGTTCGCAAATGGTACAGCAACATAAAGAAGTATGTGCCGCCGAAAGACCAACAATTAAGACGAGTATTCTTTGAAAAAAAGGTAACATTAATTGAGACATTATGACAATTTTTGTCTGTTAATTGACACTTCAGTCTCTCAAAGCATTTTTAGTTCATTAATTAGATTATTGTATTCTTGATATAATATTTTAAACTCAAAATCAAGAGAGTAAAGCCCCAACTGAAAAATAATTAATTTTGTACAAGATTTGGGAGTTGAGAAATTAAGGTTTGTTTCAAAAAGTCATTTTTCCTAGCAGTTTTCATGCCCTCTTTGACTCTTCAGAGTGCAGGATACTGATAGCAGGTGAAGGTTGTTAGAAGCTGTTGGTCAGGGACCTCGCTGACACCCCCCTCATTGTCCCACACAGAAGTCCCCATGCATTAGCCCAGGGAAAGCAAAGGTTGCCATCTAGTGAGGCATCAACTGTCAAGTATTGGTTACGGTTCTGGAACTGACAGCACTACTCCAGACTCTAACCCATATTCTCAAACTGCTTTGAAAAGCTTATTTAAAAACATACAGATGTATGCACTGACCCCTGTGACAGTATCATATACTGTTGAGCATTGTCAAATGTATTTTTTATTTCAATTTGTCGGCTACTTGGGAGTATGGTTCAGTTGTGATTGCTAAACAACTAATAGCCAAGTGCTCTCTTACAAGGCAAGTTAGATTATGAAAAGAGGAAATGATCTACATTTACATCAAATGTATTTAATTTAGCAAACACCTTATCCAAAGATCACTAACAATTTTAATGGAAAGATAAAAAAATAAAAAAGTATTTAAGCTTTTAATTAGCACATTTCTTTTTTTTAAAGCATTCTATGTATTATTGATGTATCATATGTTTAATTTTGAAATGTTATTATTGTGGTATTTACTTTTTTTCATGTGAAGTGCTGCTTACTGTGATGTTTTTTATTGTAAAACTCTTTGAGCTACATTGTCTGAAAGGGGTTATATAAATTAAGTTTAATATTGTTACTGTAACTTGGAGTACTTTCAAGGTATACGTGTGTGATTTAGATCCATAATCTTGGTTTTGCTAGTGTCATGATATTAAATTGGCATGGTATTACATGGAATTTTAGGAATGTAACTTGAATTTCAGTTTTTTCGCATGTTTGTCTGGACCTTTGGCACACCAGGAAGCAGGTAACCAGCTAAACAAAATGGAACAAAGAGAGAAAGAATGCAGTATGCTTATCACTTTGCTCTTAGATAGGTTTTCAATCAACTAGTCTCTCGTTTTTTTCCTTAGGTGCCTCACTGAGTCAACATATTAGAAAGTTAAATTGGTGACATTAAGATTGATTGTACTTGCCCTCTCTTTTTCCTTGAATGCAAGGAGGCAGAGTTCACACTGCCAAGTGTTGTTTGTCCTTTTTTAGGAAGGTCTACGTTTGAACTCTGTGGAACGCTTAACGTCTGTTTAATTACTGATCAAATACAGCTATAAAGAAAGCACTGATGTCATTCGCTGCGATAGCCGCCACAGGATGTATGTGCGTACCTGTGCATGCTTAATCTTGCAGGTCAATTTCTGGGATCGTCCAGAAAGTTTCCTTCATACATCCATTCATACTGCTATTGATCTGGCTGTTCACAGCTTTTCATTGTCAGCGCAAGACTCAGAATTGATCTATGTTATGACGGAACATCAGTTTGCCTTAAACCCATTTTCATGTCATTCGTTTCCTTAATCAGTTTCAGGAGATGAACGACAGCTTGGTTCGGTCATGCAGCACAGACGTGGAAGCCTTCCTGAGCGATATCGATCGCTCTGTGGCCTCGAGCCATGACATCCTGCGCCGCTTCGACCACAAGTACACCAGTGTTTCTGAAATGGAGGATAAGGACTGGCTGGAAGCTCAAGAGAAGGTTTGTGATAATGCCGCTGCTCCTTCACCTACACATGCAGACGGAGACTGAAATACCAGTCTACTTTTATAAAAGAGCAGCTCATCAATGCCTCTAATCCCTCTCTGCAGTCGCTCCTCGGTCCTGCCCTTCGCTCCAACGTGCCGCCACCTGTCCCGGAGCGCTCGAGCCGCGCTGGCGGCACAGATGTTCCGATTCAACAGTATCAAACCCTCCAAGAGATGATTGTTTACCTTGCTAATGAATGAGTGGAAATAATCCACCGTGTTTACTAAAAAACACAAGCTGCGCGGATAATGCACGCCTAGCCTTTCATTACATGCGAGCTGAAGACAAGATTTGGCATTTCAGTGGGCCTCATTGTTATTGTGTTGAGGCAGCCAATGGCAATGATCCACTAAAATAGGAAAAATGCTCATTTTTTATCTTCTGGATGAAAGGTCGGGCAGATAACTTGAGACTCTCCAACCTAGAGTTAGCAGAGTTCAAGTCAGAACCAACCTGTTCCCACCCAGACAAACAGAACGAACAATTATGAAATGTTTTCGTGCGAAGCGATTGGCCTTTGCTGAATAAAGGAAGCTTGACAGTCAGTTAATGATTATGGCTGCACACCTACCTTCTGTTAGACTCGACTGTGATACGAGCCGCACACAGCGGTCATAAATCTGCTAATCATTTTTCCCTGATAATGGAGCAGGAAAACACTCTCATGGAACACGAGGTGTGCGTCTGTTCACGGGCATGCTTTTTCATTTCACAGGAGCCTTTCAGAGGCTTGTTAATAAAATCTGCATGAGGAAATAATAGAAGCATGGTGATTAAATACAAATTAACATTACTACCGGTCAGAATAAATTTTTTCAATACTTGAGAATTTTTTAAGTTGTTGTAAAAAGTCTCACCAAAGCTGCATTTATTGATCAGACAAAGTAAAAAAAAAAAAAAATTATTACAAATTAAAATGACTTAATATATGAAGAGTTAATTTGCACAAAATATTTTTTTTCATTGTGCATTCCAATTAATCTCAATCAAACTGCAGTTGGGTTATTTTGAATAGGTTAAAAAATAACTAAAAATACAGCTAACACAATAAAAACATGAGAACATTATAAAAAACATGATTTGTGAAAAAAAAATTGCAAAGTTTTTGCAAATAAACTTCAGATTTTAAAATTATTTATTTCTGTGATGGCAGAGCTGAATTTTCAACACTTGTTACTCTAGGCTATAGTATTTTTCTTGAGAAAATATTCTAATGTGCTGATTGATTCAGATTTTTTCTTTTTGAAGAATACATTTTTTTATTAATTTATTTATCAATGAAATCTAGCAATAATTAGCACCAAGCATGGCCCAGTCACTTACGTTCAATCTCGATCAACAGAATTAATGGTGATAGAGGAATGAAAACAGTAAATGGTCGTATGATCAACAGATGCAGAGCAGCAATTTAATTGAGTGGCACTTCTGATTGCTGGTGTCAGTGTGGTGTCTTGGCAGCATTAATCACTGTGCATTTTGAATGGTTATAGTCTCTTAAAAGTCAAGAATTGTCCCCGACAGCACATTTTATGGAAAGTGCCTAATTAACTTTTGATCGTAACAGGCCATGAGTAACATTTTCAAATGGACACTGTATGACATATATTATGTAGTTGACATTTTAGCACCTTACTGAAAGCAACTGGATGGGCATAGATGCATTTAAGCATTGTGTAATTCTCACTAGCGATATTACGGTTTGTCTATACTCACGTGTTTACTGCTGCCGGTTCCTAGTACTGAAATGACTTCTTTCAATTACATAATCACACATGATTGTTTTTCTTGCTTCCACCAGGCTGTCCAGCGTGGCGTTCAGGACTGCCCCATTTGCCTGAATCCCTTGGGCTCACACAATGGCTCATCTAAGGAAGACAGGAATGTCCTGTTATTGTCCTGTTCCCATCTCTTCCATGAACCCTGTCTGCAAGCCTTTGAGCTTTTCTGCCATGAGGTGAAGCCCACATGCCCTCTCTGCCGGTCACACTATGCTAAAATGCTTGTTTCAAATTAGAGATCAGGATATTTAGTAGATTGTCTTGATGTTTTATGGCACGAGACAAATTAAACATCTCCCACATTGTGATTCTACATCATCAAACAGTTTGATAGAAATGGTCAAAAGTCACAAACTTTATTGTAAACTGAAGTGAAATACAAAGTAAACTAAAGACAATCTGAACATTTTGCTTCACAAACATATGCAATGAAACTCTACAAACACAAGAGAGAAAACATTCTGAAAATACATTCACACATGTAAAAGAAGCAACAGGCAAAAATGGAAATAGAATTAAGCTTTCCCTTGGGATCTGAAGATTAGAATTCATGGATGAACAAGCTTATTTGATGTAGACAGGACACTTTCTAGTGAAACACTGTCAACAGTTCCAACAGACTAATAAACTGATATACCACAGCATCTTTGATGTACTACATTTTTTTAACTCTTGTGCCAATGTTGTACAGACAAGCAGATTATATAATATGGAATGAAACCGCATTCTTTTTTCTTTCAGTTCTTTTTAGTGTATCACTGCAAAATGCCTCTATTTTGAGAAACCCAACACACCAACTGACACCAGTCCTTGTCCTGCATAAAGCAACAGCAACATTCCTCGAAAACCAATTCGATTAAAGCCAAAGAGTAGAATTTAGTATTAAAGAATGTAGTATTATATAGGTAATAATAATATAAGATGCTCTGGCATTATAAAATTTGTGACATTAAATTATAATACACACAAAAAAGAAAAAAACATTATAAATTTACTTCAGTGACACAACTATTGACATAATACACTTATTCCCTTCTTACAAAATGTTCTTTGTGCAAATCAACAGGAAGAAAAAGATATTTTACATGCAACGTATTTAAATCCGTGACAATGAAAACCACAAAACAACGCATCAAACTGAACCACAGAACCCACTGAGGTGTCCATTTTTAAATGTCCTTTTCACAGGCTTTGAATCCAGTGTCCCTCATGTGAATCCTAGACCTCTGCAGAGTCAATCCATTTCTTAAAATGATTTCTGCCCAAACTTTAATATTCAATATCAGTGCCCTGATAGTTTCTTTTGACTTTGGCCAGTTCGAGTGAAAAGATACGCCCCTAGTTTTGGTATGCCATGTTATTGACAATCACACAAGGGATTCACAGTGAATTAGTCAATAAAAAGGTACACAAACTAATAATCGGTCTCACTCATTTGCACATCTCACACATGCATAACTTATCTCCTAAATACTGGACAACAGGAGACAAAAACGAAAAAGCCTAGAAAGCCTGTTTAAGGCATTAGAGGTGATTTTTTTTGTTTTGTACAATTAACAAATGAATGACTAACTGTCTGGCCTTTTCCACAGATAGCATAGTATGAATGAGGCTCAAAGGCCACTTCATATCTACATTCTACAAAAATAAAACAAAGAAATATACTGTATATACATGTAAATACACCATTTACATTATTATGAGGCTTGCCATAGTTAAAGAGATGAAAACTGAAGAGTGCACACAGAATGTCTGTTCAGCTTTACATAAACCCTTAAGAGAAATGTCAGGAATGGCCAAAACATCATGATTTCATGTTATTTTAGCCTATTGGTTTTATCATCAGAATGGGAATGTTTGGAAACTATACTTAACATATTGTACATTAACTTTATAATCAGTAACATTTAGACAAAATAAAAACAAACCAAAAATAGCTTCTATGACACTGAATTTCATAGCTACAAAGGAGACCCTTCATTGAGTCGTGCTGCGCTCTACACGCGTAATGACAACTGACTCCGCTCGGACTTCACAATAAGCTTTAATAGATGTGAATCAGACTGATGTGGCGCTGCAGTCCTGTTTTCACAGCCATTATATACAAGATCCTACATAATGTAAGAGTTTAGCCTCCGATCTGTGTAGACCGGTATTTTGTTAGACTGAACAGACTGAGTTGGCTTAAAATCCAGCATGAGAGTGAGTGGATAAACATACAGATATCTTCATGGATAATCTGCCATTTGCAAAAAGCAAAGCAGCTGCAGAGGTACAGACTAGATGTTGTGAAGGCTGTTTTGCTAGTGATGTTGAAATAAGGCAAATATATAGATCCTTACAAGCTCTGCAGTAAAAACCAAGTTAAAAGGATGTATGTTATTGGAAATATGCTCTCGATTTGCGTAGTACATGTAGCATAGTATAGTATCAAATGTTGTGAAGGAAGCAGCAGCAGATTTAAGTACAGGGACAGGAAGCATATCCCAAGATTGTGCCTCATCTTCTCCCATACATTTGGTGCAGTTTTACTACTACGACAGTAAACAGCATTTCTCTGTTGTCTTTTCAATTTTGTACAAGACTACAATACACTACACTCCATTAAACGTGTTAAATCATTGAGGTGATTTTGTGAAGAGTGACTGGCAGGTGGCAACATCCCAAAACACAATCTGCCACAACCAGTTCAAGTAAACACAGTAACATATTAGGCTGGTCGTTGGTAGTGACTCGAATAATGGGACTCCCATAATGTCCACATCTGAACCTTGTCTACCAATGAAAACAACAAGAGCAGTTGCAGTACAAGAAGAAATTTGGCAGGTAAGCTCCTCCACTCTTTGTAATATTGTAATACTACCCAGTATATGCCAATATTGTGAGTAAGGCACGTTTTGGGGAGTTTCCTCGTCAATTCCCATTACTTAATTCTGTCACATCCAACAAACCTGAATTGTCACAGTAAAGCATGAGCAAACTAAAATCATAATGCTTCCTCATTTATAAAGGATCAACTTGTAAATAATAATTGATCTTCATTTTAACCAAGTGAATGTAAACACATGCAATTACAGACGAACAACAAGTTTTCTGATTACTAAACTTCCTTACAAACTTACATATCAAAATTCAAGCAATAAATTTGACAGCTATAGACTGATGCTTACTATTAGTATTTGTCATTGTGACTGGCCATCGTGTTTTGCTTGTAGATTTTTTTTTAACTGAATTTGTAATGTGCCCCATTTGCATAAGAACCAGTTAATTTGGCATTAAAGCATCTATAACTTGAATTGAGATCTATGTTCCGTTAGACTCACTGCAACAATTTCTTTGCCAGTGTTCAATTTGACCACTCTGCAACTCTTCAGAGAATGTAGTTTCTAATATTAGTAATATTATCGTGTGTAATAAAGGTGCCTCTCTTGTCATTAACAAACATGTTTATGTCATTTGTGTGCTGTTTTTATGGGAACTAAACCCATTTCTTTTAACAAGGTCTATTTAACTTTACAAAATACTGATCTACGAGGGCACAAAATGCAATCAAATAATAATTAAGGAGGAAAATTATAAGCCCTAATTGAGACTAATGCATGCTTCATTAAACGTGAAATGATCAGCTTGGCAAACAGCTTAATATTTCCCCTAATCAAACTAGAGAAAGAATTATAGATAATATAAAATAATACTAATAATCCCTCACTGAAGGGTGCAGTCAGGGGGCCTTTTAGGCGTGCAGGTCAGCAAGAAAATAACATGTTCTCACTTAAAAGAATTGAAATGAAAGCATTTACAAGCTGAACAACAAACACTACTAACCCGAATAAAATATTTGTGAAGCTGGAAGCATTCTGAAGTGAGGTACAGTGGTATTTACACTACTGTATTGTAGGTTGACCTCTCAAAGTCTAAACACTTCCACTCTCTGACTAAATACCACTGTACTCTTAAAATGAAGACGCCAACTGCATACACATGAGTTTGTGTGAGAATGGCTCGATTTTGTTCTCACAGAGTTTTCTGATGCCCGTTGACAGCATGTTTCCCCGACTCTGCATCTGTCGTACTGTTGGACAGATTTAATTTATCCAGACCTGAAACCAAAGAGGTAAGTATTTGAAACATTTGGACTCTTTGACTCTTACAGACTGACAGATAATATAGCATTTCAAAACTAAAACTACAGTATGCATTTTTTGCACTGCCCTGAATATATAGACACGAAGACATGAGCATAAAAAGAGATTATATGAGCAGAATACATTACCGAGGGCTTTGAGGAGTTCCTCTCGCACAGCAGATGTGAATTTTCGGACCAGACACAATGTGGTTACTACAGCAAACAGAAGATTGTACGAAAGTACGATGTAAAAGTTTCCAAGCCAATTAAATCGTCCAAAATCACCCAGGAGATCAAACCTTGTTATTCCTGCAGCAAGTAAGACACAGAAAAATGGTCATTTCTCAGATTCCTATTTTTTGACATACAATAGGTGGGAGTGTCTTAAAAAGTCTTAAGCATAAATAGAAACAAAGAGTAAAGAAAGGGCAAGATGGTTTGTTGGAAAGAAAGGACTGAAAGAGCAGGTGAGGGCTTGTGATGAAGACTTGATAAAAAAGAAGGCCATTCTGAAAGACACTTCAAGGACTGCATCTCCATCTTAATCAGATTACACCACATCATAAAGTATCTTTTCCAACATCCTAGATAAGCAAGTCTGACATTTACCATCTGCTGTCATATTTCAGTTAGAATGAAGGTTGTTTATTGTCATCAGATAATAAATTATTTCTGAAACAACAAGTTGCACTCTGCTATTTTTATATGGCTAAATGATCCATAGCCACTGGGTGCATGTGGACATTCAAAAGAAATGCTATTTGTACAGCATAAAAATCTCTTTTTTTCCTCCTCTCATGCTTTTGGGTGCTCCTTTAAGTAACATTATAACTCAACCTTTTTCTGGACTACCTCTAAATAAAACATTGGGTACAACAGGCTGACTCCTGAGGATAACTTAAAACAACTTCAGTGTTTCCATCCAAAATCTCAAGCACCATTCAGTTTGTTGAAAGTGGTAAACAAACCAAAACAAAAGGGTCAAGTTTTCATTCGTGGGCAAAACATATTCATTCTAAGTTAGATGTGCTTAGTTTTCAGACTGACCAGCCAGGTTAAAAAACTGTATTCACTAGTAAAATCACAAAAGATCAACAATGTACACTGGCAAACTTAAATCCTCAAATGTAATCATTAGTTACCCCAATAAAAAAAATATTATTATTTTTTAGGATTTTTCTTCCCTAGGATTTTCACCTTGATAAATCCCTTGTAGTTTTTTTTTTCTTTTTCCGCCAGCCCTAAAAGAAGAAAAAACTGCAGAAGGATAAATTAAACAATTTAGTTTAATTAAATGAGCTTTTCTAGACTTGATGACTAGTTGATGAGGGCGAAGGCCAGTTTCTGTACTCTACAACGTTTAAAAGGAATTGTAAAGAGAATCACATTTAAACAGAGCAAAATTTTAATGTCAAAAGGTTTCTCTTCTGCATGCAGCAGTTGAATTAAAACAATGACATAAAACTCTAGATGAATGGCACTCTCTAACCGATGATTAAATCTCTTATTTAGCTAATTCTTTCTCAGGTGACCCCCTTTAATGGCTTAGTGAAATAAAGAAACCTACTTCTCAGAAAGGTAAAAAAAAAATCAAGAGTTTAATATTGTTAAAAAAAGAAGAGTGTTAGGGTGAGAGTTGTTAACTGTGTGTAAAAGTCAGTGCTGTCACACAAGTCAGTTTGCCTTTCCCACATTTTCAACAACAGGCTCCTGCAGTCTTGCACACACACACACACATACACACGTTTCACTCCATTAGTGACCACTATGATTATAGTCCTCCATTGTTTTATATAAGCGCAATGATATGTCCTAACTCGACCCCTGACCTCCACAAAAACATGATTCAGCTTTTCCATGATTTTAACCAGTGATGTCTGGCTCACTAGTCAGCGTTCAACATGTTTTACTATATTAGTGATAATGAGGACATGTTTCGACAGAGAGGATATTTTGGACCTCACAGATATAGCCAAACCAGCAAATATTTGTACACACACACACACACACACACTGTATTTCTGCAGGACTCCCATCTTTCCACACGGGGGATGTGTTTGAGTCTATGTAACAGTAAATGTGTTTTAATTCGTCTAGCAACCTCTCCTTTCATCTATTGAGTGCAGCACAGCAGAAATGTTGATGTTTCTGAAGCTCCCAGTGAGTCACTGTACTCACTCATTCATTTACACATACACACAAAGCTATTTGAACAGCTGTCTGTAGCTTGCCATGTTGTTTATTGCAGCTATTGTGACGGCTGTTTGTCTGTCCTTTTTCTCACTCCATTCTTGTGTAAAATCTCTATGGCAAATCCCGCTGGAATGTAACTTGTTAAATCTTAACAGTGGAAATGAGTTTGCCTGTATGTTTATACATCAGTGCAGATGGAAAATGTATAAAAATGGTAGTATCCAAACACAAACAAATGTTTAATGCTATGTTTATGGTAACCCAAAAACACAGACGCTTATACTGCTGTTCAAAAGTTTGGGATCAGGAAGTTTTTTTTTTTAAATGTTATAATGCTCACCCAGGCTGTATCTATTTGATCAAAAACACAGAAAAAAAATTCAATTTTGTGAAATACTATTGCGATTTAAAATAACGGTTTAAAATTATATTCCTGTGAAGCAAAGCTGAATTTTCAGCATCATTACATGATTCTTCAGAAATCATTCTAATATGCTGATTTATAATTAATGTTTGAAACAGTTGTGCTGATTAATATTTTTTTGGGACCGGTGATATTTTTTTTCAGGATTCTTTGATTAATAAAAAGTTAAAAAGAACAGTGTTTATTCAAAATAGAAAGTTTGGGGTCAGTAAATGTTTCTTTCCTTTTTTTCCATTGATACTTTTTTTAAGCAAGGTTCGTAAAAAGTGATCGTAAAGACATATTGTTAGAAAACATTTCTATTTTGAATAAATGCTGTTTCTTTTTAACTTTTTATTCCTCAAATAATCAAAGAAAAAAGAATCACACTTTCCAGAAAATATTAAGCAGCACAAACAGTTTCAACACTAATAATAAATCAGCATATTAGATATATATGATTTCTGAAGGATCATGGGACACTGAAAACTGGAGTAATGATCCTGAAAATTCAGTTCTGCTTCACAGAAATAAATACAATTTTAAAGAATATTAAAAACAGAAAAAAATATAAGAAATTGCAATAATATATATATACATAGATATATATACATACATATATACATACATATATATATATATATATATATATATATATATATATATATATTTTTTTTTTTTTTTTTTTTTTTTGATCAAATAAATATAGCCTTGATGAGCATAAGTGACTCCATTAAAAAACATGAAAAACCTTACTGATCCCAAATTTTTAAACGGCAGTGTATGTACATATGCAGGTTAGGAGGACCTTACCAAGTGTTCGGGACATGACAGGCAAGGCCGAGCTCAGCACTAGAATGGATACACAGCAACCAATGATCTACAAGACAAGACAAGACAAGACTAAGAAACATTTCCATTGAATGCACTATGACCACATTTTTTGCAAAATGATTAAGAAAAAGATCAAATAAAACAACTAATATCCTTGAACTGCTTAACATTAAGTACAAAATGCAATAATGTGTTGTTTTTATTTTCCACTGCTTAGATGCTTTACAACATATTTAGGTATTGAAAAAGACAAGAATTCAACTTCTCAGAATTGGAAACGATTTGACTCCACAACAAATTGTCAATGTTTTATACATTTAGTTCAACCTAGTGTGAACAGGCCTTAAAAGTGAAGCAGTGTTGCAGATCCTACCGTTGTCATGGTAGTGTCGTCCTTTCTGGGTGTGAGCTCCTGAAAGATGCGAAGGCTATAGAAGCCAACCACAGATGAGACCATCAGATAACTGTTCAAGAGTTAAGACGAACCCAGTTGTTTCCTCAAGAACACACTCACAACAATCACAAGCAAACAGATTTGAGTCCCCTCACTAAACACACACAATCTGTGATTAAACACTCGACTGGAGCTTATGCAGCATTAGATTATCACACACAGCAAAGGATACAATATGAGAATGATTTCAATAACTGCCTGGGCAACTCCAAATTTGGATAAGGAGGCATTGCCAATATTTCCTTCCTGCAGAAACAAAGAGTGAAAGTTACTGTCAATGGTTATTTTCATCAACTGATTTTATTTTCCTCCACATAAAATATGCTTTCAGAATATGAACATTTTTCGTTTGTCTCTCAAAGGCACCGTATGAGGTTCAGAACTGAGTGGAGTAACTGCATGTAGTGGACGTGTTTTAGCGACGTGCCCAACACACAGGCTCCTGTTACAACCGAAGCTGTGTAATCTAAATAAGACTACAGTGTTGACACCTCAGTGCTTCAGGCAAAAAGCGGCACAAATATTTGGAACTGTTCTGAGTGAACGCTATTATGAAGAAATAAAACATATAAAGCTCAGATTAGCGAAGTTTCCCCTCTCACCAATGAGGACAGACAGAGTGAAATTGGCGAAGTAATGAATGGAAGCAGATGAAAGAAATCTTTTTTTAAATTCACCGCCGCTCACACACACATAATATGTGAGCAGGTGTTCAAACAAAAAAGAAGAAGAAGAAGAAAAAAAAAAGCAATGGAGCTCTTACAGTAAGAGGCTGTATAGCATGAATGGCTGCCAAAAATTAAGAGAAAAATTTGAAAAAAAAGAAACCAAAACAAATGCGCTGGCAAACAAAGTTTTTCAATCTCAGGCCTTTAATATCTTTTGAAGTCATTGACGCGATCTGAAGGTTTAGATTGGAATTATTACAATAAAAGCCAACATTTATTTGACATAATTTATCAATGTAAAACAACTTTAGTCTGGGCTTGACAAGCAAGAAAAATAAAATAAGAATCAATCACCGCTCTCATTCTAATGATGTGTATTTGACAGCAGACCAATTCAAAATCAACAGAGCATGGAGAAATATTTATGACGATCTTTCTAGCCGGATTAGATCAAATCTGAACCAGATTTTATATTGCCAGTCTTGCTTGCTGTTATTGATGACAGGCCTGAAGAAAGTTTACATGTGATTGAAAAACCGCAGAAGCTAAACTAAACACCTGCTCATAAAACATAATCAAACAATCAAACTGTTATATAAGTGAATAGCTAGCTAGTAGTTGGATCACGCTTTATTATAAGGTCCAATTCTCTAACCACGTACTATGAATTTTGCCTCAAACTGATGTAGAATATGGTCATGCTTTATAAGTACTAATAAACAGCCAATATGTTAATTATAGGCATGCTAATGAGCAACTAGTTAATAGTGAGAATCGGTCCCTATACTAAAGTGTCACCAGTAGTTGAAATAATATATACACACACACACACACATATACAGGGGTTAAAACAAAAAAAAATCCTGAGCCTGAACTTTTTTCCAGGGGTGGGGCAGCACATGCAAAGCATGCAATAGCTGCAGCAACTTTAAAATTTGAAAGGATACTATGGCAAAGTTATTGCTTTCTTTATTCAAACTGATTTTCTTTTTCATGAATATATGGTTGACCTGAAGAATGGTGATTTTCACTTTACAGCGTGATTAAACGATGTCTAAATCCATTACATTTTAATATTTGGCCACGTGCAGAAATGTTTATTTTGAAATCGTGCTGTACAACACATGGCATATTTAGACATAGGTTGATGTATTGTCCTGTGTTGGCAAAGGTTTATAAATGATTTACGTTACAAATCTAGTGACATAATGCACACTGTTTTACCAGATGACATTAAGCAATACAAATTCACAGCATATGCAGAGGAAGAGTTTAGCCCCTTTCACACATACAGTCTTTAATGGTAAATTACCATTAAGAGATCATGTGTGAACAGGACCTTTACTAAAATTCCGGTAAATATGTTCTGGCAATCATATCATTCTTATGGAGATGGCATGATTAATCTGAGCTGTTTAAAAAGCTTTGCTGCTTTATAATTAGCTTTTCTATATAGATGTGTGCTAGATGGACATCATTGACCATTGTGCCTCACAGCTTTTTGTCACGCTTCTCCATTCATCAGGGCTGCAACTCTGCGATTGGATACTATTATGCGCGTCTCGTGTTTAGAAGAGCAAAGCATTCTGATTGGCTAGTAATGTTAGTTTGGTTGAGAGTGAAAGCTGCTCCTCTTATACCATTGATAGGCAAACTCATGGACTCGAAAGTGATCTCAATCAACAAGATTTATTTTTTTTTAATGTAGGATTATTTTTTTCCGCAGACAAAGACTGCACGCCGGAGAATGTTAAGCCCTGTATGTATGTATATATGTATATATGTATGTATGTATGTATGTATGTATGTATGTATGTATGTATATGTATGTATACAGTACAGACCAAAAGTTTGGAAACATTACTATTTTTAATGTTTTTGAAAGAAGTTTCTTCTGCTCATCAAGCCTGCATTTATTTGATCAAAAATACACAAAAAACTGTAATATTGTGAAATATTACTACAACTTAAAATAATAGTTTTCTATTTGAATATACTTTTAAAAAAATAATTTATTCCTGTGATGCAAAGCTGAATTTTCTGCATCATTACTCCATTCTTCAGTGTCACATGTAACATTCAGTCTATCACATGATCATTTAGAAATCATTCTAATATTCTGATTTATTATGAGTGTTGGAAACAGTTCTGCTGTCTAATATATTTGATGAATAAAAGGTTAAAAAAAACTGAATTTATTCAAAATAAAAAAAAAATTCTAATAATATATATTCTAATAATTTTTTTTTTACTATCATTTTTTTTAATCAATTTTACACATCCTTGCTGAATAAAAGTATTGATTTTATTTAAAAAAAAGAAAGAAAAAAAATTGCTCACCCAAAATTACTGACCAGTAGTGTATATTGTTATTACAAAATATTTATATTTTAAAAACAGCTTCTTTTTTTTTTTTTTTACTTTTTATTCATCAAAGTATCCTAAAAAAGTATCACATGTTCTGAAAAAATATTAAGAAGCAGAACTGTTTCCAACTTTGATAATGAATCATCATATTAGAATGATTTCTAAAGGATCATGTGATAATGATCCTAAAAATTCAGCTTTGCATCACAGAAATAAATGATAATTTAAAGTTTAATAAATTTAAAAACAATTATTTTAAATTGTAATAATATATCACAATATTACATTTTTTTTTTATTTTTGATCAAATAAGTGCAGGCTTGATGAGCAGAAGAAACTTCTTTCAAAAACATTAAAAATAGTAATGTTTCCAAACTTTTGGTCTGTACTGTGTATATATATATATATATAATGTAAGTGTGTGTGTGGACACATCCATCCTTGACTGTCATTTAACTTACAGCCATAAACCGACTGATATTATTGAACAGGCCAGGTATCTCAAATCCAATTTTCTGCTTAGAGCTGTGTGAGGTGTTTGTTGGCGCTGCTTAACATCTGTGATTTTAAGCGAATTTAAGGATATCTGTGTGTGTACCTTCCTTCAGGTGTGTCCTAACTACACTGCATGTTTTGATGTGCCTCAGCTTCCTCTGATGAAGGATAATAACAGAAAAAATGCATGGATTAGAGAGGCCTTTTTTTTTCTTTTTTAGAAAGAGGTTTACTGACAGGTTAAGTGTCATCTGTTGACTCTTGTCAAAGGTTCAGAGGTCAAAAAGAGAAATATGATCTCTCTCGCTTTCCCTCTCATCTCGTTTCTCATTCCATCATTCCTTCTGCTCTGCATGACACGTGAGATACGAGTTCGGATGAGAAACGGACATTAATGAGGCTGTTTTTAGCATCGACAATAATTCTGAATCCATGGGGAGTGACAGCAATAAGACTTTTACTGCAGTCATTAGCAACAGTGCATCAGACAGCTTAATGCAAGCAGTGCCATTGCATTAGATCTCTTTACCTCACAGCCACATTTACGATGCCCTGCCTTATCTGACAGTCTGGCGTTAACCTAGTTACCTTAACTCGCATCAATCTCTCTTAAGAATGCTGCCCTCCCCTGCCACATCCCAAGCCGACGTAAAAACCATCAAATAGACGAGCAGACACCGTTGCTGGGTTGTCGTGGTTACATGAGATCTTAAGCATGGCACAAGTCCAGCTCATCAAACGCATAAACCATTAACCAGCCTGTCAATAGGGCCCTTCGTCTCTGAACACTGTGACAAGTGTAATTTTGGGGGTTTTCAGTCAAGCGTCATGCCAAGGCAAATATCGACACTAATAAAATAATTAGAATGGGGAGCGGGCACTCTTATAGAGCAGCTCAACACTATCAAACCATGGCCAGAAAAAGGATATGTTGAATTTCCTTTGTCATGGGAAGATGGTATGGAGCAGGGACAGCAGGTGGGAGTAGTAAAGTTGTGAGATAAGACCATCATCGTATGGAGGAAAAGAAACTTCGCACAGTCGAAATTGTGCAATGATGGTTTCATTGCAGAGCTTTGACTCAAAACACCCAGTTAAGACGAATGAGGGCTGTGTCCAGAGTTTCACACACATACGGTGCGTCAGTGCCATTGAATTGACATCAAGCAGAGCGAATGGGAGCGCAACTCTGATAAAAAGCATCAAACAGCAGTGACATGATACACATCTCGACCTGCCTTTTCTTCTACAGAACACACCTGAGCATATCTGGAATTCAGTGTGCCACGATGCAAAGCGTGCTTTTTGCTGGACAGCGAGAGAGTGAGCAAGTGAACGAAAAGCTGAGTATTTGTTTACATTTTCAGCTTTGTTGACTTGCATTTTTCTTACCGTTGAACCCTTTGGCAAAGCCGTCTCATCAACAAGCAAGTACACAATGTTCAGGGCAACCAGTAGAACAGAAATCGCCTGCAAGCAGCACGGATGGAAACAAAAATAAGCATTATAAACAGTAGAAAGAAACATCAAACCAACATATGAAAAAAACTGCATCGAATCAAATGCTTTGTGGTTCATTATGATAACCCTGCAAAGGCTAAATAAACACGTACCGTTCCAGCAAGCAGGATCAGCATCACTATGGGGTAAAGGAGGTTCTTTTCCCAGGCTGAGGCCTTCTTTCTCCTTTCTAGGACAGAAGGTGAAAGAAACGATTGTAGTTTCTGACTAGCGGTACATGTGTTTACCATGAACTGACGTTGAGCAAATTACCCCAAATCCCTTTAATCAGTCCATTCCTCTCAGTGTCTGACAGAAAAACTATTTCACACCAAGATAAAGAGTAAAGGCCTGTTCACACCCAGGACAATAACTATAAAGATAACGCTAAAGACACATTTCTAAAAATCATTCTCAATATTAAAGAATAGAAGAGTCCACACAGCTATAACGATAAAGGCACAGAGAAATTATATTGTGTGGGAATCACTTTCAGAAAAGTTTTTTTCCAGCTGATGAACGATACAAACATTGACACCCAATCAGAATCAATCCTGGTCTCATGGCATAAACATACCTGGGGGCACTTTTTAGCGAGACACGAAATACGTATCAATAAGTATATATCACTGGAGTTTCCAAAAGAAATGAACACTAGAGGCAGTAAAACTCCGACCTTTTATTCCTTTTCACACAAATTTACAGTTTCGATTAATAAAGCATCATTTTTGCATAATTACTTGAAGAATATCATGTTATGACTTCAAAACAATATTAATATGCTGGGAGAGTTCAAAACTGATGCTTTTGACCATTTGCATCACACATATCCAGCTGGACACCAATCCAACAGTAGTTTTGTTTGGTAGCTCACGGAGTACGGAGACACACTTGAGAGGCGAGGAGCTCCGGTTCAAATCCCGTGTAACCACGGATCGACAAAACAATTCACTTCTGCATATAAGGAAGTTGAAATGGCATGGTTGCATCAACAAATGCATTTTTATATGTGTTTTGCATTTGTTAACATTATCAGGTAGGTTTAGGGTTGGGTTTGGTGTAGGACATATTTCCAACAGGATAGAACATTAACTTTTAGACAGTCCCTGGATATTTGAATTCTGAACCGCCACAATACGTACCTGAAGGAACATAATAAAAACACAGCAATACAGAAACGTTGTTGCACAAAAAGTACAGAGGTACGTATAAACTCAGCGTTAAACTGATCATGAGTGATGTGAAAAAAAATATAGTTATGGTTTTCCCCATAACTGTTTATAATATTGGTAATAAGAACTGTTTCTTGAGCAGCAAATCAGCATATTAGAATGATTTCTGAAGGCTAATAATTATGCTGAAAATTCAGCGTTGCCATCACAGAAATAAATTACATTTTAAAATAGAAGACATTCATTTTAAATTATTTCACAATTTTACTGTACATTTGATCAAATAAATGCAGCATTGGTGAACATAAGAGGCTTCTTTCAAAAACCTTAGTGACCTCAACTTGAACGGTAGTGAATAAGAACTACAGCCTTACTGTAGAAAATGTATTGCTTTGTTATTTTATTAAGTGTTGACATACAGCTACCAGTTGTTTCTGGGTTAACTCAAGTAAATCCACATCTGTGTGAGCAGAGGTTTCAATACAGTTCAGAAGAGTGACAAATATTAGGGATTCTCCTGCTACACCCATGAAGTTAATTCTAGAACATCTTTTCTCAATCCCAGTGTCTGTCACTCCTGTGCCTCTCTGTCCTCTACCCTCTCCTTCTCAACATCTCTCGCTCTGATTCTGCTCTGGCTCTGAGCTTGGCAGGGTTTCCTGCATATGCACCACGCTGCCTCTAAATTAATGACCGCACTTGAAGAGACAGCCACAATAAAGTCTGCATCACACTCCAATATCCTAAGTGCCTTTGTGGCCTCCTCTCCTTCCAACTGCTCGTCTCTTCGGAATCATTTATTATACCCCAAAACACAGGCTGACGTCGAAAATGATACAGCCATACCCTATTTGGTCTCCGTCCAAATGACTGTTCACTTTCAAATATGCACACACTTGGCAATTCAACAATATTATGAGGAGTGGATATTGCAGCCTACACATATTTGAAACTGACAGCTCTGACAGAATCAGAGTTTAATTTGGTTTAATTAAACGTTGTTAAAGACATCTCTCACCGAGTTTGTTCCTCTGATTGCGAATGTTGTCCAGCTCTTTGTAGAGATGGAGCTGAGAGTTTCCATGGAAATAAGAGTTTGACATCATACCTGAGAGACAGACAAAGACAGAAGGAGCTTTAGAAAAAGACAGATAGAGAGCAAAGAACTGAAACAAAGAAAGATACTATCATTCTGTTTACCTTGGCTTATTAAGAGCTTCTGTAAAAAGATCAAACCACTAGGAAACATCGGGGATGTGAACATAAATCAGTGGTTTGAACTTTGTTATCTTAACTGTTACTCAAGTACCTACTTAATTTAATCACACCATCTGTCAGAAAATCTGTCAAGAAGGAAAAATATATTCATTTACTGCAAGTAAAAAACAGCTTTCACAGTGTGGAGGCAGCAGTTAAACATCTGAATGCCTGAAAAGCGAGAGTGCGTTCAGTGCCCTGCAGGAGGTTTATCACCACAGTTCAGCCATACTGTATATTTGAACAATTCTATTAAACCTTCGATTTTGCTTTGCTAATTCTCACACTTTTAACATCTGCAACAATTAAGAAAATCTCATCAGCACCACACGTCTGCAATGTCTAATGTGGTTAACAGTGCTCTTCAACAATGTTTTGAAAAATAAACTATTGCATTAGTCCTTAAAAATAAATAGAATTATTACAATATGTTATTAGACAAAGTCCCACTTTATATTAGGTGGCCTTTCATTTCAATTGATCATTTGATACAATCTACTTATTGTTTACATACATTGTACTTTTAGGGTGCTTTAATACTAGCTCTTTTGGTGGGCACCCGGGTTCGATTGACGTTGATTGAGTTCAGTTTGTTTGAATGATGTGACCGCTGTCTTCTGAACTCTGGTGCGCACCTGCGAACTGTACATGAGTTAAAACAGGTTGGTCCGGGGTACGGTTCATGTGAACGCAATCGTACCAAACCGCAGAAGTGCGATTAAATGACGTATTATTTGATAAAAGTGTGTGTTCGTATGTGCGTTTCAGTTCCACTCACTTTCCTGACGAGCGTGACTGACGTGCTGCAAGAAGAGAGCTGTATGTATGTCTCATTACTGATCGCCTTCAGCGTTCTTTAGATCATTTGCAGTGCATTTGTAAGACAGACGTAAATGCCAATTTGTACCAAAGCTTTGTAAACAAAACAAACGGTTCAAAAAATGTAAATATATAAAAGTGCAGAGAGCAATGTTATGCATTTGCCGCCTTCCCCTGTGCCATTGTTACTAAGCAACGGGGAAAAAGCTGCTGGCTTGATAACGCACACGAACTGCAGCTCGGACCCAAATAAAATAATAAATACAGTCCAGCGGGGGGAGGGGGAGGGGGGAGCAATCGAACTCAGGTTCAGACCAGGCAAGCGAGCCAAGTGTGAAACACCCTTATTTAAAAAAACACCTGCATGTAACTACATCTGTAATTATTAATATATTTCACACCAATATAATTAATATAATTACACTGTTGACCCATCCCTTACACTGTAGCTCACCCTTAAACCTACCCATACCCAACCTGTCCGAAAACTTACCCTTATCCCACCTCAAATTCAGCAAAAGTGTTTTACAATACAATATGACCACAATAAATACATAGTACTTATTTTTATGTCACCTAATATAAAGTGGGTCCTAAAATTTCTAACAATAAATGAAAATGAATAATGTAAGTAAGGATTAATTACATTAAATCATTAACATGTATAATACGTTTTGTTAAGTTTTGCCTCTAAAGTTTTTTCCTTATTGTCAATAGGTTACACTTTATTTGAAGGTGTGCTTGTTACTTGTTGCTTGTAAGTGCTGAGAAATATTAATTATATCAATTACTTACTATATGGTTAGGGTTAGTCTTAGGGTTACTTGTATGTAATTATGCACAATAAATTCTTATTACAATAGTAAGTACATGTAAAGTGTAACAAGTACACCTAAAAAAAAGTTTTACTATCAAAAATAGCTTATAATGAAAATAATAGGTCTACTGCTAGAATGGTCATTTGTCTTTTTTTATGGCTTATATTCGTTATTCATACTCTGAGAACAATAATGTTAACCTATTTGACAGGAGCATGTCTGATATGCTGGTCCAAGACTGGAAAATGTTATGTCTTAATTAAATTTTTTTGCCATAAGAGACTTGACAGTGTCGGGATGGAGTCTCAAGACAGAGGGAAAGGAGAGGCTTCTGGTGGCAGAACATTTTAAAAAGAAAAATTATGTTTGTAGCATATTTGAAATTCAAATATTAAGGTACAAAAGAAAAGAGTTACTTGGAAAAGTTTAAATTGAATTGACTTGAACACAGTAGACATGTACTGTACATGTGCAGCCCATTGATTGTGAGTGTGGATCAAATGGACAATGCTAAACATTTGGCTGCAAGCATACACCAAGTGTTTACGTCAGAACTGAAGTATACTTTGGGAATGTGTTACCCCCAACACTAGTAGTTGTATAACTCTAACAGCAGAGTCTAGGCCAGACGTTTGCATGCTGCGACTGGTTCTGACGGAAGAAGGGACTGAGGTTTCTTCTGAAAACGGAGTGTGTGTGTGTGTGTGTGTGTGTCAGGAGGTGAGAGCGAGAGGGCAAAACCAGAGAGGGGTTCTCCAGGAAAACCACAGACTTCTGTCTCATTTAGTTCTTATTTATCTGTTTCATGCTGGTATTTTTTTTTCACAGCTTCAGTGGTTTGTTTGCTCCTCAAAGCAGAGGATTGGTTTGCAGAGCCTCGGGGGACACACTGGCAGATCAGCAGCAATTAGTTCAGTGTTACACCATTACTGGCGTGCAATAAAAACACAATCTTTCATCTTTTCACCGACATGAGGCTGAGGAGTCAATCACTTTGATCAAAACGTGATTATTATTATGATGAGTGCACCACGCCCTGTCTGGTAGAGGTTCAGGTTCATAAAGAAATCTATTAAAAGAAAAAAAAAAACACAGCAGGTGTGTTCCTGATCGTGTAACTTGTCCATACCGGTGATTTTTTTAGGGAAAATCTGTACCCTCCAACCAAAATTGTGAGGAATAGGAAATGTCACTATTAGCTGATCAGGTCTGGATTGTTCTGCCAAACATGGCTCCAGGCTGCCCTGAGGGGCTAACAAGATGTGAGTGAAAAATGAGAGCAAGAACAACAGTTAAGATATCTGAATGCTGTAAGGAATAACTGTTGATTTCCTATTATTATTAATAGCATTTTTTTCACAGTTTAAAGTTGGCATGAAATGAAAAATTCACTTTCATGTAATTTATTAATGCATGTTACTGTTAAATTACATTATCTACATTTCACAAAAAAAAATAATAATAATGGTTATATGCTGGTCTTCAATCATTTAGTCTGCCTTGCATTCATTTATGTGTCCACATATCAAAATCCAATCAACAACAGATTAATTAATCCTAGTAGTTCTGTTTCATTGTGAATTTTACCTTTCAGAAGCTTCAAATTTACTGTTATTAAATATTTTTTATTATTATTAATTAGGTACACTTACTGCATTGTATCATCTGCAGATTTGCAGATATGGTTTTGTTTTTGTAGTTTTGTTTGTACAGTGCATTCATGACATCATCAATAAATATCTACCCAAATTCCGTTAAAAAACAATGGTGGGGGAACACACTAATAAATCCAATAGTTTGTTAAAAAAATTAAAAATTATTAGTCAATAATTTCAGTAACTGCTGCTGTCCCCATTTCAAGAAGATTAGAAAACTCTTGAATAAATTCCTGCATACAGCCCTTCAATTAAGGTGATGCTCAGTAGCAAAGGAGGCTGGCAGAAGGAGAGGAGATGATGTCATTGTTTTCTAAAGAAACTTCGGCTGGCTCTGCATTACATACGTGGTAATTATGCAAAGCAGAGAGCCATCCGGTACCGAGGAGAGTTTTTGCAAGGTCACCCTGCCACTGCGCATCTGGGCAACAGAGAAAAGCGCCAAGACAGAGGACAAACAAATGCCTGCACCCGGATTGGTATTGAAGCATACACTCAGACAAATGCACCTAAACACAGAGCCTGCAAGACTCAGTTCACAGTGCCGCAGTTCAGAAAAAAAGTGCCATAATGTACACATTCTTACTCATGCAATTACATGAATGCATTCAGATTAATACTTCAATACTGTAACCTGTATTAATGGCCTCAACTAATGAGAATAAGCAGAGATCCAGATCAAGGCATTAATGTAATAACTAACATGCTTATGAATTAGCCCATATCAAGGGTCTCCAAGAGAGTGTGTGCAGGCATGTAGGATCTAAATGAAGTTACAGTCAGCTGAATAATTGTTATTAGATAGAACAAAGATAAGAGAGTAAAGCAAAGTAGACAGTTTCCTCCTGAACTCTTTTCCCCCCAACTTCACCTCAGGTTTTGCATTTATGGGGTGAAAGAAGAAAAGAATGAAAATTCCTTAAATTCCTGATAAGGTAAAGTCGTTCTCTCTTTAACGCCTGAGCGAGATCTTCCTGTAACGCAGAGTTTTTGAGCTTTGCCAAAATCACATTCCACATCCCTAGTGGCCTTTTGTCACCCGATCACAGTGACTGCCAATGCGCTTCACATCAAACGGCAATCATAAAGAAGCGAAAATCGTTAAAACAGATTACAATTATTTTATCAGGTGTTCAAAGCAAATCTGCCTTTGGTGCTAACACTACAGAACCAAACAACCAAATGAGAGGCTATTGAAATTCATCCATGGGATTTGAGCAACTGGGCACTATCAGTTAAGATGATCTAGCTTACCTCCGTGAATTCAATAGAAAAGCACATGTTCTATGTTAACTGGCATCTGTACACTCTGTTGCGTGCATGAGTTGAAGCAAAAGTCTAGTTTGGCTTTAAACATGAACACTTCCTGTATTGTGTGTCAGCTAAAAGAAGACGTACAAGTATGAGAAAACCTTATAGTATATTTTTAATGATGTTTCACCGGTTGCTTATCTGATTTAAATTCAAACAAAATCCTGTAGGAAACACTGGAGCATATGGGTATTATTTCTCAAATATAGAGGGGGGGTTAAGGGAGGGAGTTAAAGAAAGTGAAAAAAAAACATGAAAGGGTGGTTCAACAGGGACATAAATCTATTAGATTCTTCTTTTCTCTGCTTTTTTTTACTAAAAATAAACCAAAAACAACACTATTTGTACACCACCATTTATTACTGCGATGAATTATTGCTGTCAAAAACATAAGAAACCACCCAACTAAAGTGATCCTCTACACTTCTTGCAGCATCACCAAAACTTTGGCAGCAGAATAAATGCTAGAATTTATAGATGCAAATAATCTGCTGTTATTCAGGTAATACAGAAAATAATACAAATATGCAATAAACCTTGCATTTGCTCTTCATATAAAAACAAAAACACTCACCATTGAGTCTATGCTCCAAGGCCTCTTCCTGCAGCTGTATACAATAAATTTGCTCATCCAGATCCTCTAAAATCTTTAGAGACAGAGAAAGAGAGGAACAGAGTGTGAGGGAGAATTAGAGTAGATGTTTAACAAATGCACACACACACATACACACACACACACATGGTGTAATAGTACTTACTGTGGGTTTGACTAGTAATTGGCCCATCACTGTGAACATGCGTGACAGTCCTACTGGAGTACACACTGATGAGAAGAGACAAGAGGCTGCTTTAAACACACACATGCTCATTTATGCTTTTCGAAAGCAAAAATATGAATAACCTTTGAACTAGCTCAAATGTATCTAACTACTGTAACAGTGGCTGAAACAAATTTAAATAACATCTTAATATGCATCTGTTTGCTCTGGAAAATATATTTTAAGCCATTTTAATCAGAGGAACCATTCAACCAAACAGCTACTGCTGCCAATGAGATTCAACCTGCTTAAAGTATTCAAAAGTAACAATCTAGTTATGTTTCCACACTGTTTTTCACTAAATTAACAAAAGAAGGAATGAATCAATTTAATTGTATGAAAGTTAAAGTGATGTGTGGCCAAGTACGGTGATCCCATACTCTGAATCTGTGCTCTGCATTTAACCCATCAAAGTGCACACACACACTGTAGTGAACATACACAGTAGTGAACACACACCCAGAGCAGTGGGCAGCCAATGCTGTAGTGCCCAGGGAGCAGTTGGGGGTGCTGTGCCTTGCTCAAGGGTCTCAGTCGTGATGTTGAAGGTGGAGAGAGCGTTGGTTATTCACTCCACCCACCTATGAGCCCTGCCGGACCTAAGACTTGAACCCGCAACCTTCGTGTTACAAGTCCCACTCTCTATCCATTAGGCCACGACTGCCCCAATGCACCAATACAGCAATACATGGGAATAATTGCATAGGCATAACTGGCTCGTTCACGGTTTTCACACTGAACTACTGATCATGTTCTGGTTACTCCACTGCACACGTCGGATCACTTCCTCCTCACTCTTAACCTCAACATGGTCCCTGCCACATCACTTACCCCTCCACATGTCATCTTTCGACGTAACCTACGCACACTTTCACCCTCCCGGCTATCTGCAATGGTTTCATCTTCACTTCCTTCCCCTAAACTGTTTGCATCTTTGGATGCTAACAGTGCTACTGATACTTTCTGCTCCACTCTTACATCTTGTTTAGACACTGTTTGCCCTTATCTTCCAGGCCAGCCCGTAACACCCCTTCTGCCCCATGGTTATCTGATGTTCTACGCGAACACCGTTCTAAGCTTAGAGCTGCTGAAAGGGTGTGGCGCAAATCCAAAAATACTACTGACCTTAATGTGTATCAGTCACTCCTATCTTCCTTCTCTGCTAATGTCTCCACTGCTAAAATGACATACTACCATAACAAAATTAACAATTCGTCTAACTCTCGCATGCTTTTTAAAACATTTTCCTCACTTCTTTGTCCTCCTCCTCCACCTCCTGCTTCATCTCTAATAGCTGACGACTTTGCAACGTTTTTCATTAATAAAATTAAACACATTAGTGCACAATTTTCCACACCACAATCAGTCAAGCTCATATCACCAGCAAACATACACTCATTTACATCATTCTCTTCACTCTATGAGGCAGAAGTCTCAAAAGTCATCCTTTCTAATCACCCTACTACTTGCCCGCTTGATCCTATTCCATCTCATCTCCTTCAAGCCATTTCTCCTGCAGTTGTACCTTCACTCACTCACATCATCAACACATCCCTCCACACTGGTGTTTTTCCACATCCCTCCACACTGGTGTTTTTCCCTCATCATTTAGACAGGCACTTTTAACTCCACTACTTAAGAAACCCAACCTCAACCCATCTCTTTTAGAGAACTACAGACCAGTTTCCCTTGTTCCTTTCATTGCAAAAACACTTGAACGAGCTGTGTTCAACCAAGTCTCTACATTTCTCACAAACCACAACCTCCTTGACAGCAACCAATCTGGCTTCAGAAGTGGACATTCAACTGAGACGGCCTTGCTCTCAGTTGTTGAAGCTCTAAGACTGGCAAGAGCAAAATCCAAATCTTCAGTACTTATCCTGCTTGATCTGTCCGCTGCTTTTGACACGGTTAACCACCAGATCCTCCTATCAACCCTACTGGCAAAAGGCATCTCAGGAACCACACTTCAATGGTTTGAGTCCTACCTATCAGATAGGTCCTTCAAAGTATCTTTGAGAGGTGAGGTGTCCAAGTCACAACATCTAACTACTGGGGTGCCTCAGTGCCTCAACTCTACCTCTCATTCCATCCTGATGATCCGACGGTTGCTACTTGCATCTCAGCTTGTCTAACAGACATTTCTTCCTGGATGATGGACCATCACCTTCAACTCAACCTTGCCAAGACAGAACTGCTTGTGATTCCAGCAAACCCATCGTTTCATCACAATTCCCATCAAGTTAGGCACATCAACCATAACTCCTTAAAAAACAGCTAGAAGCCTTGGAGTTATGATCAGCTGACTTTCTCAGACCACATTGCTAAAACTGTCCGATCCTGCAGATTTGCTTCATTCAACATCAAGAAGATCAAGCCCTTTCTTTCGAAACATGCTGCACAACTCCTTGTTCAAGCTCTTGTTCTGTCCAGGCTGGACTATTGCAATGCCCTCTTGGCGGGTCTTCCAGCCAATTCTATCAAACCTTTACAATTAATTCAGAACTTAATTTTTAATGAGCCAAAAAGAATACACGTCACACCTCTGTTTATCAATTTGCACTGGCTTCCAATAGCTGCTCGCATAAAATTCAAGGCATTAATGTTTGCCTACAAAACTACCACTGGCTCTGCGCCCATTTACCTAAATTTGTTACTTCAGACTTATGTGCCCTCTAGAAGCTTGCGTTCTGCAAGTGAACGTCACTTGATTGTGTCATCCCAAAGAAGCACAAAGTCACTTTTACAGACTTTTAAATTAAATGTTCCCTCCTGGTGGTATGACCTCCCCAACTCAATCCGAGCAGCTGAGTCCTTAGCCATCTTCAAGAATCGGCTTAAAACACATCTCTTCCATCTTTATTTGACCCTATAACTTTAACACTCACTATTCTAATTCTATTCTTAAAAAAAATCTAACTACCTTTCTAATCTTTTTGTAATCTATTTTCTTTTCATTTATTATGCAATTGTATGTATGTGTGTGTGTGTGTGTGTGTGTGTGTGTGTGTGAAAAGATCTCTAACACTAGCTTGCTCTATTCTTTTTTTATTCTTTTTTTATTATATTATTTAAAATCTAATGCTACGTGTACTGTGTTAACCTAACTGAGGCTTGTTATAGCACTTATATATCATTGCTCTTTTTGTTGTTTTTGATTGCTTCCACTGTCCTCATCTGTAAGTCACTTTGGATAAAAGAGTCTGCTAAATGAATAAATGTAAATGTAACTTTGAGAATGAAAATAGTGTTGACATATTTGACGCCAATTTGGCATTGACTTAACATTGGATTTTAACATTGACATTAGACGTTGAACTGACACTGAATTTCTCACTCGACATCGCACCTTAAATTTAACCAAATATCAACATCTTATGATGTGTGCATGCTGGGTAGTAAACATTAAGTTTTGGTAAATTACATAAGAACATATTAGTAATTTAGTAATGAGTACATTTATTGTCAAATTGGATTGAATCAAGAAAACTGTCCTGCTATGGGACACTTTGTCGAGATTTAATTTGTTCTTAATTTCCTCGAAACGGATGAAAATAAAAAGCTGATGTTCAACCAGGAGGTTCAACTCAAAAGGCCAAACTGCAACACTAGTCCTCCAATACGCTTAAAAACCGTCCAACTTCAAGGTCTTCATAAGACAGTGCTTAATTTTACTCTTCACTGCATTGAAATTTACAGCATCCACTGAGAGCTAAATACAGAAGTGATCATTCACTGACAGCACAGTTTCATGTGAACTTACTAAGCAGCAACAGGCCTCCCATCAGAGAGATGCAGGAGTAGAGGTATGGCAGATAAAACTCCCATAAATCTAGAACAAGAGAACGTGACAGGCACAATAAACCACAGATCAATACATAACGGATTACATCACATGCATGCATCCACAACTGCAGAATGAAAGTTAAGAGACAAACCATAGAGCGATTCCATGCTGGCGGCATCATTGTCGATGAGAGCGGACGCCACCCATACAATGCCCAGGATGAGGAGACCCAGCAGAAAGAGCATGACAAACGTCTCCAGCACTCGAGCCTTTATGCCCTGAAACCAACAAAACACCCGCTTTAATGTTTTCAGGTTTATTTACTTCTTGCTGTAGCCAAGAGTGATTCAGAAACACACACACACACACACACACACACAGAGATCAGCAGGTGTAAATGAGGCTCTAATTGGAAATTTAGCTCTGGAAGCCCCGGGACTTCCCTATAACACTGACTCAATGTCAACCCCCTTCCCAATATAAAACGCACACACAACAATAGGTCACCAGATGCACAAAGAAACTAATGACCTTCCTCTCTCTCATTCACTGACACACACACTTATATGAACAGTTATTACCATGTCCGGTCAGAGTTTGCGGCTAAAATGAAAAAGGTGGCAGATACTGTCTGAGATTAACTCCAGAGGCTCATTTGGAAACTATTAGGAGTTTTTTTTCTGGTTCAGTAAGTGCCTTATGTGTGGCATTTAACTCCACTCCTGACTTCCCCACCGAACCTACATATTGATGTCGGTGACTGCAAGTGAAGTCAAACTGCAACACTGTGAAGAGATGAGTCTGCTCTTTCACTGAGCAGAAAACACACAAATACACACAGGTATTTGTTTGGAGTCTGAAAGGTTTTTTTTTTTTTTTTGGAAGGAAAATAATACTTTTATTCAACAATGATGCATTAAATGTATCAAATTAGCAAGCACCACAACTTGTTTTAAACATTGAAAACAATAAAAACATCAAAGCAAATCAGCATATTAGAATGATTTCTGAAGTATCGTGTGAAACAGGAGTAATGGCTGCTGAAAATACATAAAATAGAAAACATTTTTTATTATACCAGTACATTACAGTAATATTTTCTTGTATTTCGAGCAAATAAAAGCAGCTTTGGTGAACATAAGAGACTGCTCCTTTCAAAAAAACCTTACCAATCTTATACATTTGAACAGCAGTGTACACATCCATCACTCACAATGACAGTAGATATAGAAATAACAAATTGATTTACAAGCATTTATAAGCAATAAATAAAATAAAAAAATCTGACCATGGAGATGATTTCCCTTCACCTGTCCCTTTCACACATTTTCAAGCGTCTACCTGAAACATGTCTGTCTCAATCCATTAGAGACTTTGTATATGTGCAGTATTTAATAGCTCTTCTTGATATTAAGAGAATCTAGAGCACCTCCAAGTGACTTCCTGATGAACAACATCTGCCTCATATCAGTCTCCCCTCAATGGACTTTGAACCTTTCATTTTTAGACTGTGAATTAGCACATTTAAAGAACTGGTGTCCATAAATAACACTGAAAAACTGCAAAAACAATGCATGCAAAGGTGTCACAAGGCTATTTTGTTAAAGTAACTAGTACAGAGCTCTCAATGTATTTGGAAGCAAGAAAACAAATACAGCCAAGAAAAGAGAGATGCAAAGCCAAGACAAAGAGAGAGATGTGGCAGAAAAGCCAGATACGACTTGAGCTCTTCTTTTCACTCCCATCTAAATGTGAGCACTGCTTAATATAGTAACTCTAAAATATTCAGCATCTAGTCCATTCTCTCTCTCACTCTTTCACATACACACACACTGCAGTATACTCTAATTGGACAGCTGCTAATATGTTGACTTCCAAGAAATGCATGTATGTGTGAGGGAGACAAGGGGAGAAATAGAGATGAAAAAGCGAGTGTTTGCATTTTTGCATGTTTTCTTAGTCTGATTCACTCTGAGAGGGCTCTCCGTGATCTTACACACCCTCAGTCAGCGTCAGGGTCACAAACTGCTCCCTCATTCTCCAAAATCAATGTCTGCATAACAAGCAAACATAGAATATAATAAAGACACATCTTTTAAACGTTATTAATATTTAGTGCATGTCAGTCTGAAGAAGGAAAACAGAAAGAAAGATTTTCTAAAAGAGTCTGACTGCAGGAACAAAGTTCGAATCTCTGATCTTGTACACAAAACACCAGAAAATTCACAAACATGCAGTGTTTCCTTTGTCCACTATGATTTCCTCTCCATGAACTGACTCTCATCAATAAAGGCTTAGCATGAACAGTAGTCATTACCTTCTTTTTAAGCCTGCTACACTGAAAGCAGTGTCAGAGACACAAAACAGAGCGCAGAACACACAGGGGACATGAATCACTGTGTATCAACACACACACACACACACACACACACACACACACACAAGCCATTGATGTGCCATTCTGACTAATACGTTAGAAGCCCGTCAAAATGACGAGAAAACAGGATATATGACTTAAGGAAGGCACTTCAGTACTTTTGAAGTTTGTGGGTGTGTTTCATTTTCTTTTTATCCCTCTCCCTACAGTGTCACCATCTTTTTCTTGTTAGCATGAGGTGTCTCACAAATAAGACCTTTGAGAACGGCTTCCGAACTAATCTGGGGTTTGTCAAGAACACAAACAGCAGGATGTTAAAAGTCAAGAGAATGTTTAAAAGAGTGATAAAAATAAGAAATGATTCCAAAACAAATAGAAAAGGCAAACAGGCAATCATTTTTAAAAGTATTAAGACACATCCAGTGCAATAGTCAAACTAATAAGTCCTTCTAGTGTGTCGCCGTGCTGATGGTAGTGAATGGTGCACACACATTCATTTGCATTAAAGTAAACCTCGCAAGAAACATCTCAATACACACAAACATTCACGCTTTCTAAGGCTTTGACTATGGAGGCTATTATCCAATCCAGTGTTGCGCCTTTTCCCGTCAAAATACAGAAACTCATATGTTGTCATAGAAACGGGTATAGAATGGGGCGCAGGCAAAGTAAATACGCAGTGTCACGGCCTCAGCAAGCAAAGCCTGGGAGCCAGAATCACATCTCAAAAATAAATATCAGCCCTATTGTGGACAGACTACAAAGGAAGAGACTGTCAAACACAAACACACACACACACACACACACACACACACACAGAGAGAGAGAGAGAGAGAGAGAGAGAGAGAGAGAGAGAGAGAGAGAGAGAGAGAGAGAGAGAGATAATTTGATCATGTTCAAGGCTCATGTCATTCCTAAGGAATCAGTTTACATATTTCAGTAGTGTTATCTCCATGTGCATCATAGGGAATTATGAGGCCATAAGGATCTTCGCACTGGATTTTTTTAATGTTACACTGACTGGGGCATCAGTCTCTTTTCTTACTGAAATCATTATCCTGCCATCTGTTGGACAAAATCAGAACTACAGGCCCAGGCTACACACAACATCTGTCTATCTGGAGCACCCTTAAAAGCTTTGTGTGTACATTCAAAGGTTCAAAGAGTAATTTAAATGAGATAAATAAGCTTTTTAATGTTAAAGAAATGTATATTATGCTCACCAAACCTGCATTTATTTGATCAAAAATACAGTAAAAACAGTAATATTGTGAAACATTTTCACAATAAAAAAAAAATCTGTTTTCTATTTAAATAATGAAATTGATTCCTGTGATGGCAAAGCTACATTTTCAGACTTCAGATCCTTCACATGATTACATGATACATCAGAAATCATTCTAATATGCTATTTTGTAATTTGATACGCTTTATTATCAACGTTGAAAAAAAACGTCTCAGGTTACGAATGTAACCATGGTTCCCTGAGAGGGAACGAGACACTGCGTCCTCTGAGGGGACACTATGGGGAACACCTCGTCGTGACCCGTGTCTGTAGCATACTTTGAAAAACGCCAACGTGTTGGCCGGCGACAGCCTCTGACGTCACTACCAGCGCAACTATAAATACGCGCCCGTAGGACCAGTCACTTATCTTCTTCGTGAAGCTTGCGTCCGAAGCATGGCAGGGAGCTAGAGGACGCAGTGTCTCAGGGAACCATGGTTACATTCGTAACCTGAGACGTTCCCTGTCAAGGGAACTTCGAACTGCGTCCTCTGAGGGGACACTATGGGGAACAGTATACCCACGCCGCCATGCTGAGGGGAGTGCAGACCAGAATCATGGCAAACACTAATTACCAACTCTACCACTTCACTGGGAGTCGCCCCTGGGACGGTTCGACGGCTGTCTATGACAATATCCCTTACGGCCAAAGGCCTAAGGGGTAGAGCTGAAGGCTTGGAATCACAAAAGATTCCTTTAAAGGGATACGGCTAAGAGCCTGGCACTTTCCTCTACCAAGTCTTTGCCTGTCACACAGGGGCTACTGCTAGCTTTCGCAAAAACTTGCCGAAAGAGCTGTCCCAACAGTACTCTAGTAGCGGCGCCCTGTTCTAGATAGGTATCAGAGGATACCTAGGTGGAGTGGTGCCCAAGATGAACGGGGCTTTAACCGACTCAAGAAAGGGCACGAAGCAGCAGCGCGAAGCCCTTACCATATAGGATTTTAGAAAGAACACAGAGTACTAGCGTGCGAACTTACCACAGTGTGGATTTCAGAAAGTGTGCAAAGACTTCACGTGCACACTTACCATAACATGTATTTACAAATACTGTTCTAAGGAGGGGCTCTCGTGGAACTCTGATAGAGCAGCTCGTAGATGGAATGGCCCGGGAGCAGAGCAATTGGACGAACGGAACGTACAGATGAAGCCTCTGCCACTTTTTTTTTTATGCACGCTTCAAACAAAACAGTCAATGAAGACGAAGAAGATAAGTGGCGGGTCCTACGGGCGCGTATTTATAGTCGCGCTGGTAGTGACGTCAGAGGCTGTCGCCGGCCAACACGTTGGCGTTTTTCAAAGTATGCTTCAGACACGGGTCACGACGAGCAGTGTTGGGAAAGTTCACTTTCTACATGAACTAGTTCAAAGTTCAATTCACAAATTTTAAAATGAACTAGTTCAGTTCATAGTTCAAACTACAACATTTTTAACTAAAGTTCACAGTTCCAAAAATGAACTAGTTCATAGTTCTTTTTTTCCATACGTTGCTGCGAGCTATTATTTTTCAAAATTATTGCCACAGCCCATATAGAATCACAGACAGCAATTATTTTATCAGTTTTAACAATGAAGCTATGCGTCAGATTTCATCTTCATATCCAATTTTGAATCCTTATCCAACCAGGGTTTACATTAGCGTTGAGGGGACAGCATTTCCCCATTGTTGCTTTAATGCTTTGTCTCCCATTCTCACCGACCATGTCATAAACATCATAAATTTCTTTTAAATGATCATACGCCTTCTTGCTACATGCTGCTGTCGTTTGCTGTTTTTTTTTTTTGATGACGCGTCACGCATGCGGCGGACGGCGGTGCGACACTGGTGGCTGGCGTTGCCAGATTGGGTGGTTTTCCGCTACATATTAAGACCCGTTTACGGTGTGTTTTAGCCGGGTTTAGGCCTGGAAGGCTCTATAGAAATCTGGCACCCTATTGAACGAAGTTAACCTGAGAGAGCGTGCCGTTCACAGACATCAGAATGAACGCGTTCACAATAACGTTCATCAGGCATTAATACAGCACATTCAGTTCACGTTCGCCCAAAATATGAACGAGTTCATGAACTATCGTTCAATGAACGCGTTCAGGCACAACACTGACGACGAGGTGTTCCCCATAGTGTCCCCTCAGAGGACGCAGTTTGAAGTTCCCTTGACAGGGAACCCTGAATCATCCAGTCCAGTATTTGAAAAGTGCTTCATATTTTTATGGAAACTGCAATAAATTTTTTCAGGATTATTTAATGAATAGAAAGATTAAATACATTTTTATTTTAAAATAAAATAACATTGCAAATATCTTTACTAACACTTGATAAATTTAATACATCCATGTTGAAAGAAAGTGTTATTTCTAGCCCTTTTTATTTATTTTACTTACTTTTAACTGTAACTTTTAAACAGTACTGTATCATGGTTTACACAAACATATTAAGCAGCACAACTGTTTTCAACATTGATAAAGAGAAATGTTTCTTGAGCACCAAATCAGTGTATTAGAATGCTTTCTGAAGGATCATGTGACACTGAAGACTGGAGTAATGGTGCTGAAATTTCAGCTTTGACACCACAAGAATGTGTTAAAATATACTCAAAGAAGTTTTATTTTTTAATTGTACAAATTTCACAATATTGATGTTTTACTGTATTCTTGGTCAAATAAATGCAGCCTTGGTGAGAATTACCAATTAATTATTCTAATTATTTCTAGAGAGAGCGAGAAAGAGGGAGAGAAAGCAGTCTTTCTCTTTCTCTAAAGCAGTCACACACTTTCCTTCCCCACAGATTTTTGGTTTTGTTTATTACATTTGATGAAGTACTAATGCAAACACTGGCCCATAAAACGCAGCAGCTACAGCTCACAAGCTTTTAACAAACTACCCAGTTTCATTTCCTCCAGTTACTGAATGTAATTTGCCATATATACCATCTAACATGGAGACTGGCACAAGCAGGCCATTTGACTTTATACTTAAAAAGAAAACATGAAATCTTGCTTTTATGGGCTTCTACGGTTGACGACTTAACCCTTCCCTGTATCAGCAGGGGGCTTTCATACAAGCTGCAGTTTCTGATCGTTTCCTCTCTTTCCCTACACACGCACACACATACGTTGCGCCGGTCATTCTGAGACGTGTAGGCCAACATAAAGCAGTGCTTCCCTCTCTCCTGTGTTTCTGGTTGATCAATGGCCAGAAACAGTCATGGTGCAAATGAGACAAAACGAAGCAGTGCGCCTCGCTCCCGTACAAATGAGTGCAGCCCTCATAAACTACAGTAGCAACTAATCTTTATGTAGCTTTGCCAGAAGGGACATAAACCAGGAGCGACTTCAAACTGTGATGAGAGTAAGACAGAGGGCAACTTGATGCATTCCCTCCCACCCTTTCATTTTCATCTGCACGCTCTATTGTGACGGTGTGTGTTTGCTGGTTAATGGTCTCTATGAGCACCGGTGACAACGCTTGTTTGAGTGACTAATGACATGAGGCTGAATGAGCTGTAGAATTAAGAGAGCTCTGCTTTTGAACTTTTATCTCTTTAGGGTGGGGGAGTGGCTGAAATCAAAAGGGTCACACGTGTGTGTGCATGTTTGGCCAAGCGAGGGTGAGTAACAGCACATATCTGGTTTGTACAAATGTGTAAAAATGTCTTTAGCATCTTATGCGTCCTATACATAATATCATTTTGCAAAGCCACAAGCTTGCAGAAAACACACAAACACACATAACCACATACCTTTTTCGAACCAGCGAAGCCCTCGGACTCCAGGAAGAAGTAGGCGAAAGGCATCAGCACAAAGAGACAGAGATTTGAAAAAAGGGACATCAGGTTCCACAGGCCTGAAGAAAGAGAAATCATTTTGTTCAATATTAAGTTCAGATAACTAACCTAATCAATATAAATTTACATAATAACAGCAAATGGAAAACACCCCCCCCCCCCCACACACACAATTCCTTGTTCATTAAACATTTAGTTTTAGTTGGTTTAACACATTTAAAACGATTTCATAGATTTTTCCTCAAAAACCAATGAATTAAAAAGTTAAGGGAATCAAACTTCTAGTCTTCATTTTTTTTTTTCAAAACCCCAAACATCCTTGTGTAAAACAATCCAAAAACTGCTCTCAAAAGCTCAGGGCTGCGTTAAGCCTTTGATCGTAGCTCCATTGGTTTCAATGATTTTAGGATGCTTTTGGGAAACACAGCCCAGATCAGTTTAACAGAGAAACCATCAGCTCAAAAAATAGACACATGACACCACCTTGTGGCCATGACTGAAGCTAAGGAGAAAAATGATTCAGCTGTATTGAAATGATTAGAAATGGGAGAAGTATGGCCCCAACAACAAAATTAAACACTACATACATTGTTCAGTGCACAAATCATTTTAATAAACACTTTCTATGAAATACACAAATTAAACTTTTGAATTTAGATGAAAAGTATCAAAAGCTAGGCACAAATAACGTAATGCGTATTTGGAAGAACAGAGTAAACCATCAGCAGAACACAAGCAGCTTTCATTTCTACATGTCAGACAATATTGTACAGTCCTATGTAAGACTACTTGTTAAGTAACATATTAAAAACAAAAACTGCATTCTTCCATCTTAGAAACACAGCCAAGCTACGAAACATGTTGTCTGTTTCTGATGCAGAAAAGCTAGTTCATGCATTCATGACCTCTAGACTGGACTATTGTAATGCAGTTCTAGGTGGTTGTCCTGCTTTTTCAATAAACAAGCTACAGGTAGTCCAAAATGCAGCAGCTAGAGTCCTTACCAGGTCAAGAAAATATGATCATATTACCCCAATTTTACAGTCTCTGCACTGGCTACCTATTAAGTTCCGTATCAGTTACAAATTATCATTACTTACCTAAAAGGCCCTAAATGGTTTAGCTCCTGCGTACCTAACTAGCCTTCTACCACGCTACAACCCATCACGCACCCTAAGGTCACAAAACGCTGGACTTTTGGTAGTTCCTAGGATAGCAAAGTCCACTAAAGGAGGTAGAGCTTTTTCACATTTGGCTCCCAAACTCTGGAATAGCCTTCCTGATAATGTTCGGGTTTCAGACACACTCTCTGTTTAAATCTAGATTAAAAACACATCTCTTTCACCAAGCATTCGCATAATGTATCTTAAATTGTGAGTGTAGTTGCAACTGATCAAATGCGCATTTTTATTCTTTAGCTTGGGTTAAACTAATTAATTTTACTTTGTTGGATCAGCAGCTATGTTAATTATTTCTCTATTTGTTTCTATGTTTTGCCGTAACTAGGATTTACACAAGCTCCAGTCTGGATCCAGAACACCTGAGAAGAGATGATGCTGACCCTCAGAGGACCTCAGATGATGCTAACCCTGAATCAACAAACAGAACTAACAAATATTGCTACAAGTGTGACTGCATCATATAATAATTATTAATTATTAATAATATTAATAATGTTCATCATCTGGCTGACAAAGTCTTGTATTAATTTTTCTACAAATCCTGTCATACGTGCACAAACTGACAGTCACCACTTATAAGCTATTACTAAATATTGTAGAAACATGATTTTCTGTAAGGTTGCTTTGTAACGATTTCTGTATTGTAAAAAGCGCTATACAAATAAACTTGAATTGAATTGAAATTAAAGTACATAAATAAATAGGTGTGATACTGACCATGAATGAGTGATCCATTGAGCCACTGTATGTAGTAGTTTTTTGGCAGGGAGAGCAGGATCTCATTACTGATGATAGAAAATGGTAAGAGAAGGACAGCCCCTCCAGACACTGACAGTGTGAATGTACACAGGTACATACTGAGAAAAAGTGGAAACAATGTGAAAAGTATGTCAGTACTTTTTATTATGTTAATGATTTTAATCAGTTTTCTTTTCACATTTAAGGTGATGTAATTATGCAATAATAAAGTGTTACATTAAGAAAACAAGTGACTACGATTCAAGGTACAATGGAAGATTTTATAAGAAAACGTTAGACTAAAGTTTCTCTGATATTAAGTTGTATATAACTTGATCCTTTAAATGCACAATAAAAAATTAGTACTTGTTATAATGCCCGATATGGTCAATATCAAACAACTCACGATATTCTGTTGACGATGGCATCCTCATCTTCCTGGTCATCTGTTGGCATAAGAGAACAACATAAAAACAAACAATAAAACCAGACACAGGTTCAAAGTGATATTGTTTTTGATTGAGATCATGTTCCTAGTGCATAGTCAAACAGCCTCAGCTACAGAGGACATAGAAGCGTGACAGATGGTTTAATACGTCTAAAGCATGATCTCTCTTCATTTAACTGAAAGCTACTGGAAAACAGTACTGGATAATCATAAATCACAAACATGTGAATAAACCTTTACAATCAACCGGCCAGATGGAGGCTGTCAAGAGTCAAAGAGGGTTCAAGAAAAAAAAGAAAGGGTAAGAGAAAGATGAATAGAAAGTGCAGAGTAACATCACTCTATGAAAACGAATTTCATAAATTGCAGTAACTGAATATTCAGACCCTTGAAAAAGCCTCTACTTGAGGCCACAGAGCTTTATAGCCATGCTTCACAACAGCAGCTCAGCTCAGCTGTACTTTAATAGAGACAGGAGGCTTAAGAACAACTTACTTTCACCTGCGATCGATGCTCTCCACAGGGCTTAGCTGACATTAGTTATGCTACTTTTAAATAGGAGGGCATGACCTGATCAGGAACCAAATGTGTCCTCGTAATTGTTTGTGTAAGGAAGGTTGGAGGGGCAGTGGCTTGTGTTATGGAGTTGGAAAATGCTGTAGAGAAGAGTGCTATAGAGTTCTAAATAATCCATCTGTATAGTATGTTCATAGTACAACTGTCTGTATATCATGCTATCTATACTGATAGTATTTAAAATCTGTAAATTATGTCCAAAGTACTGCCTTATTTGTATATTCATTTTACATTTGTAACATATTGTAGACACTGTATATCCTGTAATTCTGCTTATTGCACTTCTGGTTAGATGCTAACTGCATTTCGTTGCCTTGAACCTTACATGTGCAATGACAATAAAGTTGAATGTAATCTAATCTAATCTAATATTTAAATATCAATCAGTGCCAGTTTCTTTAATTTGAAACAGATCAGACTTCCATTTTAGTCGGGGACTAGGCTTAAGCCTCGTCTGTGAAACCGAGGGTATACATAGTAAATATTATAAATACTATTGCATTTAAATAGTGCAACAGTTTGATCAGAAACAGAACTTCTTACCGCTTTTTCTCTTGTAGCGTGAGATGACGCAGTACGATACAATGTACAGCACTGCAAACAGGAGGAAGCAAACCTAGAAACACATGGAACAAGATGGAGTTTTCAAACACTTCAGTTCTGCAAGAACTTTTACCTTGTAAACTTTTTATTCATACACTTTTTAAATAAAAGCATCATCTTATATCAACTGAAACGGAGTAGACTAAAAATGTTACCCAAGTAAGATTTAGTGCCCTGTGTGTCTAGAAGTTCACTGATTCAGGAAGCAAGTCTTTTTATATAATAATAATAATAAAAAAAATAAATAAATAAAAAAACTTGCTACGTGTAATACACTAGGCTAACCAAGACTTGTCACTGCACTGGTATATCATTGCTCTTTTGTTGATTTTGATTGCTTCCATTGTCCTCATTTGTAAGGAGCTTTGGATAAAAGTGTCTGCTAAATGACTAAATTTTAATGTAATGTTAATGTAAGTCTTGCCTGTATTTAATAGCAGTAATAGTCAGACTGAATGGCAAAGTAAAGTGTCTCTGTTTTAATCATCAATAATATGCTGATCAGTAATCTGCAGCAATATTATATGGCATGAGAATCAGCAGAGAGTGTCCAGGAGACTGAAGTGTATTTTAAGAGGACAGACTGATGGATGAGAATATGTAAACATGCCGCTCATGCTTGAACATTTGCTCATATTACACCTTGCTTGTAACCTCACAGAACCACAGAACACTAACAGAGATCTGCATTACATAAGTGCAACTCTGCTCCACCATGAAAATAAACCTACAACAGGGTGAAGGATCTGTCAATACAAGGACTTCAGATTGTCATATATTAGAAGAAATTCATACCCCAGGCTGCTTTGGAAATCACAAATAACTTCTATTAAAGCATACATAATATGCTTAACCTAACCCTTTGCAGAGTGAAGCACAGACGTTTTGTGAACTCCACTGGAAGATGGCACTCAAAATACACACCAAAACATTTAGCATACTAAAATTCACTTTTATTTTTACATTTATATTTATTATTAAACATGGCTTCTTTTAAAATATATATTAACAATGCATAAATGTTTTTCCATTTCCTTCAACAGCTATAAATTTCACAGGAATAATGTTACTCTGTGAAAGCTATCCATCATCATAAACACTTGTGCTGGAAATAAATACCATATGGTGGAAAACTTTATGTATTCGTATTTCAAAACCATTCTAACTGATGCTTCCAAGACGATTACAACTTATACAACTTTCATCTGAACTGAAATGTCAGTTGTTACTCTTAAAATAAATTACTGTTATCATAATAAGAAAATAAACTTAAAACTTTTGTTAAAGGTTTTCATTGCTGCACTCGACACTACAGAAACACTTTCTTGGTTGTTCAAAATGTGGATCAAGAACAACGTTGACCACTAATTCATTCATTCATTCACATTGATATTCATTTAGAAGGCAGAAGCTGGGACCACTATAAACAACAATGAATATTTGTTGGCTGTTCTTACAAGCAAAGGTTGCAAAATGTGTCCAGTCAGACATGCCAGTTAGCTCTAAAAGATTAATTCGTGATATTTAATCACTTGCAGATCATGCAATCCATTCATCTATGACACATAAGAACAGGTTTGCCTACGCAGGAAGGAGAGACACATTACATCTTGACACCCGAAATAAACACTGCAAATCTGCAATGCTCATGTGTACACCAACAACAGTAAACAAGCTGTCAGTGTGGAACCGTTACGATAACTCAACTGATCTAACTGACTTTACCACTTTATAATACTGCTTAGTGAATGCTGCGTCTGCTCTAATTCTACTACAACATGTCACAAAAACATAACAAAGAACATCATGCATAAACATACATTCAACAATAGTGAATCAAATGTGCCACAATAGCTACAGAAAGGGATTAATTAGCTCAATACTGTAACTAACGACAAGCTAACATGCTAGCTAACTAACTAGCCTAATGAACCTCACTCATATACACTACGGTTTCTACTGAGAAATTATGATACATTTCAATTACAGCGAACCCATTCATCTTTTTTAGTTTAAGAAATAAAGGTAAATGAGGCTTCGTGCGAGTTGAAGTGCGCACACGCGGTCAGTGTGTTGTACTCTAATCAGTTTCTCTGTACGTTACTTACAATGTACTCGCGCACTTGGCTGTGGAAATTCTGCTCTCTAATCGTCACATCGTCTTCTTCCATTCTTCATATTGCAGAAACACATTCATTAGCAACGCATTTGTGTGTCGATTCCATTCGCTGTAAGAGAAAGCGCCTCTGTGAGATAAACAGACTACCGGAGCAGAGCTCGACTGACTTGACAGCGCTCGAGTCTCGGCGCCAAATAAACAACCAAAACACAGTCAAAATATACTGCGTCATCATTCATCGACACGCGACAGGACGAGAGGCTTCACGCACGGCACGCACACAGGGGCGCTGTCACTGAGAGTGAAGGCAAAATAATATGTAAGGTTTACATAATTCAAAATTTGCTCAGCGTTGTTTTGGACAGGTCTGATGTTTCCTGACGTAGCTGTAACGTTATACTGAGAAAGCATCATAGAAATATATAAATATGTATTTTGTTTATATATACATATACATACACACACACACGCACACATATGTGTGTGTGTGTGTGTGTGTTCTTAAATGTAATCTGGATTATGTAATCACATTCCAAAAATTAAGTACTTGTAATTAGATTAAATTATGTTTTAATCGTAATCATCAGACTACATTTACTTTTTATAGATTACATGATTAAATATTATTTATACAATAGCAATAATTTATCCATAATTTATGGATTCTCCCTAATTAATCTTCTTATTTTTTTTTATTTCTATTTCCCAATAGCCAACTGCTTATATGCACTCAGAAATTCTTCAGTTTTGTGGATATTTTACATTTACATTTTACATTTAATCATTTAGCAGACGCTTTTATCCAAAGCAATTTACAAATGAGAACAATAGAAGCAGTCAGGTCAACAAGAGAACAACAACAGTACACAAGTGCCATGACAAGTCACAGTTAGTCTAGTACAGAACGCTTAGCCAGGGTTGTTTTTTTTTTTTGTTTAGTTTTTTTTTTTATAAATGGAAAGACAAGAAAAGAAGGAAAAGTGCTAGTATAAGTTGGTTAAGTGTTGGCGAAAAAGATGAGTCTTTAGATGTTTCTTGAAAATGAGTAAAGACTCAGCTGTACGAATTGAGATTGGGAGGTCATTCCACCAGCTGGGCACAGTCCAGGAAAAGGTCCGTGAGAGTGATTTTGAACTTCTTTGGGATGGCACCACAAGGCGTCGTTCACTTGCAGAGTGCAAACTTCTGGAGGGCACATAAGATTGAACTAGTGAGTTTAGGTATGTTGGTGCCGTGCCAGTGGTCGTCTTGTAGGCAAGCATCAGTACCTTGAATTTGATGCGAGCGGCTACTGGTAGCCAGTGTAACCTGATGAGGAGAGGATTAATGTGGGTTTTTTTGGCTCATTGAAGACAACCCTCGCTGCTGCATTTTGGATCAATTGCAGAGGCTTGACAGTACATGCCGGAAGGCCCGCCAGGAGAGCAATACAATAGTCCAGTCTGGAGAGAACAAGAGCTTGGACAAGAAGTTGGGTGGCTTGCTCTGACAGGAAGGGCCTAATCTTCCTAATGTTGTATAAGGCAAATCTGCAGGACCGGGTCGTTGTAGCAATGTGGTCTGTGAAGCTTAACTGATGATCCATCACAACTCCTAGGTTTCTGGCTGTCCTCGAAGGAGTAATGGTTGACGAACCCAGCTGTATAGAGAAGTTGTGATGAAGCAATGGGTTAGCTGGAATCACCAGGAGTTCTGTCTTTGTAAGGTTAAGCTGAAGGTGATGGTCATTCATCCAGCTAGAAATGTCACTCAGACAGGCTGAAATGTGCAGCTACCGTCGGTTCATCTGGTTGGAATGAGAAGTAGAGTTGGGTGTCATCAGCGTAGCAGTGATAAGAAAAGCCATGCTTCTGAATGACAGATCCTAATGACATCATGTAGATGGAGAAGAGAAGTGGTCAAAGTACTGAGCCTTGAGGAACCCCAGTAGCAAGGTGTTGTGACTTAGAAACATCACCCCTCCAAGACACACTAAAGGATCTGACAGAGAGGTAGGACTTAACCCACAGGAGTGCGGTTCCAGAGATGCCCATCTTTCTGAGGGTAGACAGGAGAATCTGGTGATTAACGATGTCAAAAGCAGCAGACAGGTCCGGACATTAATAAGGTCAGTCATTAGTCATTGTCACTATGTCAATCTACACAGCATTTGACCACTGGATTTACAAAAATCACTTCAAGTTTAAGAAGTGCATCAGCTACTGATGAACATGTTCATTTTTATTTGAATTATTACTCATCCTGTTATTTTACCATCAAATAGTACGCTATATCAAGTTATGAGCAAATGTCTTAGGCTACTGCTGTCTCCAAGATTAAAAGAGGCCTATATATTAAAAACAAAACCTTATACTTGTTATTAAATTAATTCATATTTCGAAAAGTAATGTTACGCTCCATCTCAATAGATGGCGATAAAGCCACTCAATTGTCTTTTCTCTACTGTCATAACGTCTAACGAAGAAGCAGCATCGATGTGTGGTTTTTTTCTGAGAACTTTCAGTCTGTAATCATGCAACCATTTACAACATATAAAGATTGTATTCACAGCCAGATATATTTCGCTTAGAAAATGAAGGCAAAGGCGCAGCGCAAGGGCAAAGTGAAAGCTGGAAAGCAAACACACAAGGATAAACTTCAGAAATTCAGGGATTCAGTTACTAACTTCGTGAAGAGCAAAGGCGTCTCCGGTGAAAATGACAGCGACCAAAGAGGGTTGTTCGTAAGGAGGAAGAGTAGAAAAGAGCTGCGCAAAGAGAAACGTAAATTAAAGAAAGCCAAAAAGAAAAGTCACCACACGGGTCAGTAACTGCAGAACCCCAGAGAGGAGCTTGCTCCAAAAACTCCTGCGGAGAAGGAGGAGAACACACAGAAACTAGCCCCGAAGACGACTGGAAGTCTTAAAAATGCCGCTCAGCAACAGCAGAAGGCAAATAAAGACAGTTTTAATACTAAAGACAATAAAGAAGAGACGACAAAAAGAAAGGTCCACTTCTCCGAAGATCTGGCAAAACAGAGAAATAAATCTAGTCTGAACCAGAGCAGAAAGCAAGCTCTATTAGAGGCGAATATCGAAGAGGACAAAGAAATAAAGAGACTAGAGAAACGCCTTGGGCTCAATAAAAGAAAGAACAAAAAGAGTATACCTCCTCAGTCATTCACCGACGATGGACTCGATTACATTTTAGGGATTCTTGAGCCTGGAGCATCTGCAACGGGCCTGTATGAGAGTGATGAAGAGATGGACATTGACAAAGCTAAAGATGACTTCGAGGAGCTGGACGAGGACAGCGATGGGCAAATGACAGACGATGAGAACAAGGATGACGGTGACAGTGATGAAGAGGAAGGAGACAAAGAGGATGATGCACAGATGGAAGAAGAGGAGGATGTAGAAGATGACAAACAGCTAGAAGATGAGGTGGAAGGAGATGAAGAAGAGGAGGATACAGATGCATCAGAGGAAAATGATGATGGGGAGGACATCGACTCTGAACAAAAAACACCTGAAAGCCAGGAGCCCGTATGTCATTTTAAATCTGGATATTACATTTTATTATTATTTAAGTTAAACTCTCCCTAGTGCTCAAATAAAATGTATTTATCCAATGCTTTATAAAATTACAAATAGTTTCAAAGCAGCATCATAGTAATAAACACAAAAGTAACAGTGTTAATGTAGCAAAATCAATCTATTAAGGAATAAATTCAATGCCAGCTGTGAAACAGCTCAACCAAAGACAATAGTGTCATCATTCAGCTCAATTTAGTTCAGTGTTGATGAAATGTATTTTAATAGTGGTGTCATCAGTCATGAAACAAGCTTAATTCAACTATAAAGCAGCTCTACAGAAGAAAATAGTGTCATTATTCAGTGTCGTAAAGTGAGTTTTGGTTATTTTTCTTTTTTTCCCCACACTGCGTGCTCATCAGAAGAATGTTTTGAAGCTAATATCTGTGCATGTTTTCTTATATAGAATCCTGCCACAGCAGGCAAGTATGTTCCCCCTCACTTACGAGAAACCATGGACAGCAAACGCAAAGCCGAGCTGGAGAAACTGAAGCGCACTGTGAAAGGTCTGATAAACAGGTAAGATACAATGGAAGGTATAGGCTACAGAAATGCACAATTTGAAGAATCTGTTTTTTTATAAAAATAAATACAGTCTTTGGTAAACCAAGTGCAATTCAGCCAGTTTGATAACCCTGTCTCGTGTTGGACAGGTTGAGTCAGCACAACGTGGCATCCATCAGCAGTCAGTTGGAAGAGCTGTACATGAGCTCCAGCAGGAAGGACATGAACGAAACCCTCACTGACATTCTGCTGGCTGCCTGCGTCACACCTGCTCTCATGCCTGAAAGGTTAACCAATAATGACTTCTTTTATTAACTGACTCTTTGATAATCACTGTATTAAATGTATGTTGATTTGAGAAAATTTACTTGCTGATATTCTATTTTAACTTAATATTCTTCTTCTGAGACATTAGACCCTAGAGCATTTAAGTCACATCCACCAAATAAGGCTCAGACCTTCAAACCGTTGAGAACAGTTTTTGCCCAGATCTGCAGTTTGGACGATGGACACATAAACACTAGTTGCTGAAAGTCAGAGCCAGTCTGCAGGTTTTGGCCAGTCTGAGTTTACAGGTTTCGCAGAGCATTGTTTGTGATGGGCTCAGATTCAGATTTTTTACCTTCATGGTTCCATCTAGCCAGACGACAAAAAACAACAACATTATTTTCACATATTTTACGTTTATTGTGCACTACTATTTCCATTCTCGTCAAAACGGTCTGCTGACTTCCTGATTCTATGAAGCCCCTCCCTCAGAAAAATGTAAACATTTATGTAAACATCGGGGTTAGTGATGTTATAGACCCAGTAAGGAGCTTTTCACAGATGTCACAGACCTGGTAATGTAGTCCCTTCCATCCTTTTTTGTGGTCCTTAAACAGGGTTTTTGGGGGGGGGGGGGCGACGTAACTTTGCAGATGTTGTTTATCCTCTGACAGCAACATCATAAAAAGTGCAATCATAATCAACCAAACCTTTAAGTCAGCATTCAAGTTACTGTACTGAATCCTGGCTCACTTAACTTCTGACTCAAGAAATTAAATATGACCTTAAAACAACACACTAATAAATAGTTGTAAATTATTTTAATAAACACTCACTCTCTCTTCCAGGCTTCTAATGGAGCACATCCTTCTTGTCAGTGTCCTTCACCATAGTGTTGGCCTGGAGGTATCTTAATATTTCACCTCGAATTAAACTTCTCATCATGGCAATATAGTCTACACTAACTTACTGTTGCATTCAGTGGCATACTATTATTAGAATCTCTGTTGTTGAAGTGTGTATTTTTGCTTGATGCTGGCTAATTTCTCACTTGTTTTCCCTGAGGTTGGAGCTCAATTTCTGGAGACTGTAGTCCGTCAGTTTGATAAAACCTACAGTCAGCTTGCTGCTACAGACAAAGAATGTGGCAACTTGGTGTCCATAATTGCCCACCTCTACAACTTCCATGTGGTCCATGCTCTCCTGGTGTTTGACATTCTGAAGAAACTGGTGACACGTTTCAGCGCAAAGGATGTAGAACTGGTTCTGCTGGTGCTGAAGAACGTCGGGTTCGCTCTGAGAAAGGACGATCCTCTAGCTCTTAAGGAGCTGATCTCCGAGGCTCAGCAGAAAGCCAACGCTGAAGGAGAGTGTTTTCAAGACCAAACAAGGGTAAGACACCTTTGTCATGAGAAGGAATTATCATATTACATTAGCTTTTAATTATTTACTCATGAATCCTAAACAAATTACGGTACAAACCAGGACAACCGAGGCGAATCATAAATGAGGTCTGCAGTTGGTCTCAAGCACAGACGTCTGTTATGTTGGCTTGCTTGTCAGATTCGGTTTATGTTGGAGACTATGCTGGCGCTGAAGAACAATGACATGCGGAAGATTCCAGGTTATGACCCTGAACCTGTGGAGAAGTTAAGAAAACTGCAGAGGACTTTGGTGAGAAAACGAATAGTGTTAATTTGCATTACTTATTCTGTTTACACTGTTAAATTTATAAGGTGGACTTGCAATAAAATGCTTAGAGCAGTTAAATATTTAATATTCATTTGTATTATTAACACTAAAATGTACTCTATGCTAAATGTACTTCTCGCCGTGTCCACTAGGGGGCAGACTAACGCTAGTTTAGTGTAGTCACATTGATCTGACTTTTCTACGGTATTTTTACAGAAATGTGGAATGTGTTTAAACCTGGTTTCTTATGCACTGAATGTAACATTCTTAACAGATTCACAGCAGTGCCGGTGGAAGTGACATGAAGTTGAGAGTCTCACTAGACAGTCTTCTGGAAGCTGAGTGTGTTGGTCGTTGGTGGATTGTAGGATCTTCCTGGAGTGGAGCACCCATGATCAACGACCATGGAAACAAGACAACTACCCCATCCTCCAAAGGGGAACAAGTAAATGAAAAAATAAAATTGTTGTTTTTTTGGAAATGTTTTCATCTGTTATTTAAATGCTCGGATTTACAATTATTTTGATCTGATAAAAAATGTAAAATTATATAGTTTCTGTTTATAAAATCTCTCCATTTAGGCATGTTTTATGGACCTTTATGAGAGTCCTTTAAGTCGATGCAGAAATTGTCATCTGAAGTTTTTTGTTTCTCTTTATGAATTTGCAGAACAGTGCAAAGATGTTGGAGCTTACACACAAACAAAGAATGAACACTGACATCAGGAGGAACATTTTCTGTGTGCTTATGTCAAGTGAAGACTATTTAGATGCCTTTGAGAAACTTTTAAGGTTTGTCAGCATGCCTGTTTTCTTCCCATGTATTGCAAACGTGATGCACTATGTTTGTAATATTTGTCATGAACCATTATTTACCCAGTTCAGTGGATTCATGTCTTCTCAGGTTAGGATTGAAAGACCAAAAAGAGCAGGAAATTGTTCATGTTCTGATGGACTGCTGCTTGCAAGAGAAAATGTTCAATAGATTCTATGCAGTCCTGGCAGAGAAATTTTGCTCACATGACCGGCGGTTCCAGGTAGAGTAGACCAGCAGTGATTCCTAGCGCTCCCTGTGTTCTTGTGCCACTAGTGCCGCGTTTCCACCGAAATTACCCGATACATTTGTACCAGGAACTTTTTTTCCCAGGAACTTTTTTCCCCCCAGACCTGTTGCTTTCTGCGTTTCCACCGCGGTGTAAAGTACCGGGAAGATTAGGCAAATAGACTCGTGACGTAGGTCTGCGCACGTTTCTCAATACAAAGTATGCTGATTTTGGACGTGCATCCTCGGTAGTTCAAACTTTGTGCGTTCGACTCGGGAGTGTGATGTCCGCGACGATGTGAATCCAGTAAATCTGCAAACAGCAGCATATACTTGATAACTTCAGTCAGCTGACCATGGCTACTGCTATTTTCCTCTCTGTATATTTACAATAAAACGAAATAGGATATCATATACCACTGCCTCCTTTCGTTTTCATTTAAACATAATAAAAGTACCACCTCGCCAGCAGGGAGTTTCTGAGGGGCATTTTTTTACCCGGAACTTTATTTAGTTCCTGGTTCCTGCGGTGGAAACACACCGAGTACCAGCCTAAAGTCCCTAGTTCCTGGGTAAAGTTCCTGCGGTGGAAACGCGGCATAGGTGGCACTGGGTTCACTGCATTAGGAGCTGCTCTGTCTATGTCTTATGTGTTTAACTTGTACATTCAGATGTTTTTCAGTTCTTTGATCCAGTGGTTAAATTAGCTAAAATTGTTGTTGATATTACTCTGTAATGAGCTGTAAGCTTTTTAATAAGCAAATCTATGAATATCAATAATGTAAGTCAGTTCATTTACATCTAATACTGCAGTATTTAAAACCTTCTGTGTTTAGATGACTTTTCAGTTTAGTCTGCGGGACAAGTTCAAAGACCTGACAAACCTTTCCAGTCAGCCCTTCAGTAACCTGGTCCAGCTGGTCACTCATCTTCTTCACAGGAAGTGTCTCTCTCTTTCCATTCTTAAGGTAATATTTGATAAATCCACCCCTCTCCAAGAAGCCATTCTAGAATGCATTTGTGGTTTGTATGTAATGTTGTATTATATGTGTGTAATGTTCTTCATCTTCTTTATAAACCGCTTACAAATGAGTTAATGAAGGGCAGCTTAATTTTCTACCTGTTCTCTTCTTTTCACAAGGCTATTGAATTTGGGGAGCTGGATAAGCCCAAAGTCAAATTCTTGAAGCAGGTTCTCTCAAAACTCCTAAAAGAAACCGAGCCAGAAGATCTTGTGAATATATTTGGCAGGTGAGTATCCTTAGTACTACAAAAATGAATAATAGTACATTTTATGTATATATAAATGTTCATAATGTTGAGTGGTTTGCGATTTAGCAAAAGTGTGATCGCTTATTAAAAAATAAGTGTTGTTTCCGAAGCAAATTTCATGATGGCAGTGTATATTAAATGAAAAATAAAGAAAATTAAATGACTTTGTCAGATTTAACAATTGTTACATTATTCCTTAATGTAAGAATTAGTCAGGACAAGTTTTTAAAAAGACCATTTTTGGGAATGTAAAATTGCTTGTGTGTGGCCTAGTGTGTCAATATCTGCCTGTGTGTCTAACATTGTGTGCCAGGATCTCTGGAATCCCCAAGCTGGGAATGCTTCGGGAAGGCTTGAAGCTTTTCATCAGTCACTTTCTGCTCCGGAACATCCAGACAGAAGAAACCGAGCAAGCCAAGGTACTCAAGGGTAGAGCTGAGGTCGCCACCAAAGCCATGGAGGCCCGGGATGCCAAAATGAAGCTATAGAGCTCTTGCACACAGAAATGTGTACATAATGCATCAGACTCAAAAAGTGTGAATTACCACAAGGGACAGTGTTTAATCTGTATGCACACTTTACGACATGTGCAGATCACTGACATGTTACTGCATTTTTGTATTAATTCTTGCATTCTGTACAAAAATAAAACGCAAAATGTGTAAAGTATATAAAGAATTACCACAAAAGCTCAATGGTCAGTTTTTCTGCTCTATATTTTTATGGTGTCAACAGATTTCAGATTTGAAATTTGGATATCTGACATTTTGTACTTTTTATTCACTTAAAGATCTACGTACTTCTGAGAAGAAGAAAAAAATAACAGTGTTATGCTTAAATGTTTGGTTTTATTATAATGTGTCTTTTTTTTAATGGCAAGTCAGAGTCACTGTAATGAAAAAGGACAAACTAATCTTTCATTTGAAAAATGTAAGTGCAGAAAATGCCCCCCAAAAATGATAAAAATAAAGTTAAAAAATCAAGTCGTTTAAACATCAATTTAAATATAGATACAAAATAGAAAATCACAGTGGCCTGCTTCATATTCTTAGTGTTTTTTGTAAGCCAGAAACATTTCTCAAGCAGAAAAAGAGAATAAGGTAATTCATTCTTTTGCTGCTCATTAGCTTCCCATGCACATCTGTTCAGTGTCTTTTCTGGTAACAGGATTAATTATTGAGTATCTTACTCCATATAAACAATACTGTATTAACTTTATTCAGAAAAGAGTACAAGGATGCATTGCTCTACTCGTCATGATATATAGGTTGATTGCAGTTGTCTGGAGCAACTGCACACTGTCACGTGACTGACTAGTATAATTCATTAGGAACATCGGCATTACTGACATCAATCCACAGCATGGAGTGACCAGAGTGTGAGCTACAATCATATGGGGTCAGGCAGCGGAAACCTCACCCTCGCAGCTCTACAACAAAAGAGCTAACTCTTTAATTATATTTGATTAATTAAACCGTATCGCATCCCTCAATGTCAGCTCAAACGACTTTTTTTTCTCAGTTTTAAAGCTGGAAAAAGGAGGGTTAGCTTCAGATGCCCCACTTTTCCACCTTTTGACAAAGACAACATTGTCACCATGTGTGAAGAGAAGCGTATAATGGGGGTCCAGCCCACTAAAGATAAACACAGGTGATTGTAAAGAGTGTGTGCTATTGTCTGTCTGTGTGAGACCAGAGGAAGGTTGAAACTGACCCTAGTTTGAACTGGTTATAGGAAGCAAATTGTCTTCGAACTGATAAGACCACAGTTAAAATACTGTTTGCGAGGGTATTGCAAAAGGCCATGGGACTTAGTGTGCGTTGTTTTACAAATTCACCATTGTTGGCTTGTTCTTTTATGTTTTCAAAAATTTTATGTGCAGGAATCTCCGCCAGAAGGTCAAACGAATCACTTGCACTGGCCTATTGATAAATCTGTATTGTGTGGTTTATTATGGAATTTATGAGTTTTTGTTTTGTCTCACTTTCCCCTGTCTCATCCAGGCCTTCACATAGGTGTCCCACCCTGCTCACTTGTGTGTGGTTTCTTTCCCGATCGTTAGAGACTGGTAGTAGCACTGATAAGGTTGAGTCCTTTGTACTTCTGCAGCTGGGTAAACTTATTAGGCATTAGTTAAATCAGTAACTAATGTTTCCTAAATTGACTACTACCTGTTTAAGGCAAAATTAATTCTATAATTAAATTATTGTTTATTGTTGCCCAACAGAGTATTTTGGATAACATCATTGAAGCTTTTGTTTATATTTATGGTCTAGTTATCTTAACATTAATTATGATGTATTATAGTAAACCATTTCAACATTTGAACAGTATTTTATCATTTTGCCCCTCTAGGAAATTCCTGTTTCTGTGCTATCCTATGCTGTCCTCTTGTTTGATTATAGCCTATTAGAACCCAAGAGTAAAGCGAAGGTTAATAGATTAACCATCATTTTTAGTTTCTGCATGCTTTGCTTAGTCACATCACAGGACTGGTAATTTCTGTTTCAGAGTAATAAAAGGGTAAAGAGTAAAAAAAAAAAAAAGTTTGTTGTAAAGAATTATTTCACCAAAATCCACAGCTTATTATGCTAAATGTGTTTGGAATATATATATATATATATATATGCAATACAGACCAAAAGTCTATTTTTAATGTTTTTGAAAGAAGTTTCTTCTGCTCATCAAGCCTGCATTTATTTGTTCAAAAATACAGAAAAAACAGTAATATTGTGAAATATTATTACAATGTAAAATAATAGTTTTCTATTTGAATAAAAAAATAATTTATTCCTGTGATGCAAAGCTGAATTTTCTGCATCATTACTCCATTCTTCAGTGTCACATGTAACATCCAGTCTATCACATGATCATTTAGAAATAATTCTAATATTCTGATTTATTATGAGTGTTGGAAACAGTTCTGCTGTCTAATATATTTGATGAATAAAAGGTTAAAAAGAACTGCATTTTTTCAAAATAAAATAAAAAATTCTAATAATATATTTTCTTTACTATCACTTTTTATCAATTTAACACATCCTTGCTGAATAAAAGTATTGATTTTATTTAAAAAGAAGAAAGAAAAAAATTACTGACCCCAAATTACTGACCAGTGTATATTGTTATTACAAAATATTTATATTTTAAAAACATAGCTTCTTTTTTTTTTTTTACTTTTTATTCATCAAAGTATCCTAAAAAAGTATCACATGTTCTGAAAAAATATTAAGCAGCAGAACTGTTTCCAACTTTGATAATGAATCATCATATTAGAATGATTTCTAAAGGATCATGTGATAATGATCCTAAAAATTCAGCTTTGCATCACAGAAATAAATGATAATTTAAAGTATAATAAATTAAAAAACAATTATTTTAAATTGTAATAATATATCACAATATTACATTTTTTCTGTATTTTTTATCAAATAAATGCAGGCTTGATGAGCAGAAGAAACTTCTTTCAAAAACATTAAAAATAGTAATGTTTCCAAACTTTTAGTCTGTACTGTATATATATATATATATATATATATATATATATATATATATACGATTATTTTCCACTGAGAATATGGCTAAAGTGGCTTAGTAAATGAAAAACAAGGAACATTTCGGATCACATTCAGTGTCCGAGTAGACAGTTGTCACGGCCCTGGACTGATAGTGGATAGTGATTATATTTAAATGTCCTCTAATTGATTCGAAGAAGCTCCTTGGCAAAGACCAGATGGATCTCTGGGTTTATTACCCAATAAAGCATGTCGTTATTAATAAAGGAGGAAATGCACTTATGCGAAATAGACCTCGATTAGATTGCAGAAAAGACCATTAAAAAAGTCTTGCTGTAGAGTGATCCAGCATACTCTCCTTCTTTCTTTATCATTTTCGTTTCATGTCCTTGCAAGTTTCTCTGGTTTAGCCAAACAGGCTCATTTTCATCATTACTCTGTGAACATGATAGAAACAGACTCCCGGCTAGATATAACATGAAGTGTCTCAAATCAGCAAAAAGGTCAATCTAATTTCACTTTACTTGAATTAAAGTCTAACATAAATAGAAAAGCACCTAAAATAGCTTGTGTGATGTGCTCTGATGATGGATGGGCTTCGTCTCAAAGGTTCATTATGGGCTGCCCATTGCTGCAGTGGTGAGAAATGTTTCTCCATATTCGAGTATGCTTCCTCGCACATTTGCACGGATATGAGAGCGCTATAAACAGAGATTCCCATGACCCGACCGTGCCACTGACAACAGACCGCTTCACATCCAGCCTTCTCTTGCTGAAGCTCTTTCCTTTACGTTTGTGATGGAATAGCTATCCGAGTTCAACACTGGTACAAATTAAACAAGGCCCTCCGAGATTAGAAAAAAACGTTTTATTTAACTGATAAACCTACACAATAAATTACATGCATTTTAAAAGCGATTTCGTTATAAATACATTGTATAAAAATAAACAGATCACTAGGCTATGGTTCTGGGAGTAGATGAAACAAAGCCGGATTTTGTTTTATCCCACTTGAGTTTATAAATTAACACAGTGGTTATCAAATAGGAACATCTTGATGATGCGAATTATTAGCTGATAGGCCTACTAATCTATTTGGCTTGATGTAATGCATTTTACCACATGCTCTGCAGCCATAACATCATGGCTTCACCTTCAGAAGTATCAGTAGTCAGTTGTTTGTAAGTAGCCTATACAAACAGCTCATGTAAGCGTCCAGCTCAGCATTTCCATACTGACTGCAAGATGATAACATGCACATCACATAGCCTACTTCACTAATATAGGCTAAGTGTGTTTTTGGAAACGAAGTTTCATGGTTGTGGACTGATATCACTGGCATTGGTTCGTTCATCATCGGAGGAACAATCAGATGAATTCAGCATGTAATTGTCTCCTTCTTCGTCGTCACTGTCTCTAAAGTCCCGTATTCTGTTTCTTTTCACTGAATCTGTCTTCTGGTAGTCCTTCTCCAGTCCGTCCGTTTTGTCCTGGCTTCCTTTACCCTTTTGCTTGTCTGTCTCCTGAGCGGCTTGTTCTTTAGCCTTTTTACTGCGCTTCCATTTCATCCGCCTGTTCTGAAACCAGATTTTCACCTGGAAATATGAACATAACATGCTGTGTCATTTATAAATAATTCCGAGTAATCGAATATTATTTGACCTTGCTGATTTTAATAGCCTATTTAAATAAAACATATTTTATTATTATGTATTAATAGACTTTCAGCAAATTAATGAAGACATTTTTTAATGTTAAAAAGCCGATGGTTTACCTGTGTCTCTGTTAGCATTAATGATGTGGCCACTTCAAAGCGTTTTGGTCTCGATAGATATTTGTTCAGCTTAAACTGGTGCTCAAGTTCAAGGAGCTGCTGGCTTGTGAACGCGGTTCTTGGTCTCCTGCACTTCCCGAGTAAGTTTGACTGCGCCTGGCCTGCAGAACAAAAAACGGAGCGTGGATATTGTGTAGGCTACAACACTTCATAAATTAAATGTTTAGGACTGAATGTTAATAAAATAAAAATAAAGATTCCAAAATAACAAAAAATTCCAATTAGAATTAAAATGTGTTTTTACATGTTGACACCTTAAGAGAACCTCTCAAGTTCTACAAAGATTTTTGTATTCTCCAAATCTAATATATGGAGAATATGCCTAAATGCTTAAATAACCCAGTCTAACACAGCATCAAGCATTTTCTTAATCATTTTCTTAACAGAATGTTATTTGATGAACATATACCGCACACTAACATATTTTTGAGAGTGGCACGGACAGCGGAATTGTTTGTCCTGTTTTCCCACATATTTTTATTTTAAAGGCCTATAATCTTGCGCTGTAACATTAGTGTAGTAGCCTATATTGCTACGCGCAATGGATTTTAGCACACAGTGTAGCCTTAATGACACGGCAAGAAATAATAAAAGCTCTCATTCTAAAAAAAAAAAAAAAAAAATACCTCAAAAGCAATTCCCACTCACACCTAGACTCAATGTGCCACGGCATTGTCAGTACATCTGCTAACATTTCCACCCTATCTGATTTGTTTGGGAGAGGTTTGAGAAAATGTGCAGACGATCAGCGGAACAGAGAGACAGTGTCCGCAGTGCACACAGTTGGCAGGCTGTGGTTTTCACACTCGTCCGCCACTTTCCCTCTGTCCATTATCTGTCCATTTAAACCTCTCTTTGAAAGACAGAGCTCGTTCAGTCTCGTTCAAAGAACAGCTTTACTGACCCTGCACGCGCTTGTTTTATCTGGCTGATCCGTAGCACTGAACACATTTGATTTGATTTTTTTTGTATTAATAAAAAAGTAGGCTACAGTAGCCTAGCCTATAGGCTACGTGTTGAAAATAAACAGCGTTATTCTGGAATATAAAAGTGATTAAATATGGTTAAAGAATTCAAATAAAAAATAATCAGTCATAACAGAACAGCATGGCCACAAAAATGAGAATGGAATGAATTTAGACAGTATAATAATAATAGCCTAATAACAATGTTATTTATTTAGACACATGCATTTCAAATAACTTACCATTGAAATCTGCCATTTTAGGCAGCATCATCCCCGCGGTGGAGACCCTCAGCCAGTGGTCGAGCTGGAAGGAGCTGGCGGTGAGTTTGAGGGGGTCACTGGGGTGGTGATGGTGCGAGCCGTGCGGGTATGAGTAAGACAGAGCCGGGTGCTGGCCCGAATAAGTGTACATTGGGTGACCGTAGAGAGCCTGAGGGGGGATCCCGGTGCTGCTCTGAGGGTGTAGTCCTAACATGCCTGAATGAGGAGAGTTCAAGAAACCCGGTTTGGGAATCAAGCCGCAAGACGATATCCTGGGAGGCGACGGAGTCTCGGGTCGAAGAGCTTCGGAGTTCGTGTTCAGCTCCGACGCCTGGACACTCTCGGAGGAGGATGATACTGAAGAGGTGGGCAGGGAGGTGACCAGCGCCAGCGGCGAGGTCTGCACTTTTGGTGGATCGACGGCCAGAAGCGCATCGATGCGAAAGTTTTTGGATTTCTCCATCTGACCCACCTCACAAACAGATTAACGCGTCGTTCGCAACTTTAAAAGGATGTCACGAGTGTCACTGTTCCTCTCCTTAAAGTTATGATCTTGGCTAAGGTGTGCAAGCTAGAAGTCCACTTGTCAACTGCTGCTCGTGAGAGGGTGTGGATCACTCGCGTCATCCTTGTGGATATCCGATTGGACAGTGATGTCAGTGCTCACTGGGCGCTTATAGAAGTTCTCAAAAAATAAGATTTGTATCGTTTGCGGAAGTTAAGGGTGTGTGAGAAACTGAAAAAAGTAAAATAATAAAAACAATAAATAAAAAATGTTACAATATAGTTATTAACACAGCACACACTTTTGGCAGGCTATAGAGGTCCATATTTGAAGAAAATAATAATTGTTTTATAGATATTCTGCATTGTATGAAGAAAAGTGTATTAAGCAGTAATGATTGATATTCATCGTCCTCTAGAACAGATTGAAACATTTTCATCACATCCCATAATAAGAGTAGCCTATAGCCTTAATCATATAATTTTGTAAGTGTTTTCGACATGTCGTTTTAAAAATATGGAACTAAGATGAACTAAGATGACTAACTGATTGTCTAAAATTGGTAGTAGCCTACCTATTGCTCTTTCGGATGTAGAAAATTTAGCCAAACCGGGCTATATTTATATCTATTTAAAGATAACGATATTCGTTTAAGAGAGAGAAAGACAATCATCCGCCAAGAACTGTTTACTGCCAATAAAGACTTTAGGCTTATGGGCATTTTTTCTATTTGATGATTAGGCGTATGAATTAATAAGTGGGATCCACACGTTTGATATTAAAACATATACATTGAGTAAGAGGACAAATTTGTGGAAAGACTGTTTCACTTGGACACCTACCTTAATTGCCTAATTTTACTGCAGTGCATATATTTATGAACAACCTGGCTATTTTTTCAGCAAAAAAAACGTAAGCAGTAAAATAATGAAACATAAAACACTTAGCCTAATGAAAATACGCATACAAAATTATCAAACATGTTTTGAGCACCAAATAGGCCTATATTTAATAAATTGTAGCCTAGACATTTATAATAGCCTATGTAAAATTCATGTGACAACTTGCCCCCCTCCACCACCAAAAATGCACCGACCTGACATTTATGAAAAATAACCATACCCCTGCCTGAAAATAGGCTATTTACAGTGTAATTTATTTACTTTACAAATGTTTACTCTAGTAAAGAGTATAAGGAGTATAAAATTCACAAAAAGCAGGCTGTTTTAATTTGAGAGGAGATTGAAACACAAAACTTCTGCTAGAGAAACCATTTTTTACGATCTAATTTTTGACTTTTCAGTGTGACTGTGCATTTAGACTATGACTATTAAGCGGGAAAAATGTTTTTAAATCTTAATAAGGCTACGCTATTAACTAAATTAATCTGTGGGCTATTAGCTACTATTTGTTGACATTACGTAATTTGTTTTTAACATTAGGATATTACCAAAATAAATAACCTACCCTACAGGCTAAATTACAGAAACACCAAGTGTGAAATCAGGAGATTATAATTCATCGTATTATCAAAACAGCTAGGCTACACATTTATAATTATAACATGTTGGTCCATTAGAACGAATATTGGTAGCCTATTTATTCTACATAGGCCTAGCTCTAGGCTACTTTATGATCAAATGATCGGGTTAGGCTGCCTTAAAGGTTTTCAAGTGTCTTCAGTAAACGTTGGATCTCGCATGCACACTTTAAATCGAAATGATCTGTTTCTTCAAGTAGCTGCACATGGAGGGATGATGGGGATGTGGGAGATATGTAGTGGGGTCTGGTCCTCTTATAAGCCTCTTTAAGCTAATGGAGGAAGAGGTCAGAGAGAGAATTATTGACACTCTGTTGCCCTTAACCTGTCTACCAATAAAGCGGATTAGTTTTTCTCAATTCATCAGCTAACCCTCCAGGGACCGGTCGCATGCGTTTATTTGCTCAGGGGAAATCAACAAGTCACGGGTCGAAAGAAGAAGAATAACAGGGTGCAGTAATGATACAGTGACCAATTATGTAATGTATGTGTAATGTTTAATGTCATATGTAGCTATAGTGCACGGTATAGCTACTGTAAAGTGTATTTTGACGATATCCTGCTGAAATACGAAAATAGGTGGGCTAGGCCTATTTGTATGTGATTTACAGCGCCACAATAACCCTGTGTTATGTTTAAATCTAGCCAATGGAATTCTTCTGTAGTTTGAAGTCTGCAACATTCTTTCCAATCAAATGCTTTTGTGACTTTAAGCGCTAGGCTACACATTAAAGCCGCTTTGTCTGTTTCCCAGTTTTAATTTCATTAAGGGATTGCATGAATATTTCTATTAAAGCAGCAGTGAAATATGAAGCCGTGGACCTGCAGCGATCAGTGAGATTTATGGCTCTTTTTCATCACATCAGGAGAGAGTAAAATTATTATTGCACTCTGAGATAGAAGGGCCTGAAACAGGGACTCTCCTCAAAGCTGTTCATTCGCTCGGTAGGCTAATTACTTTCACAATTAAGTGGAACACATATCACAATGACAAATCGAAATAGTTTATATATTAATTATCCATGGTAAATGTGTTCATTATGAAAAGCCAATTTAACGGGACCTCCACTGTCTCTTTTATTGCAATAAATATTTTCGATCGTAATGGCACAATGTTGAAATGTAGGCCTTTATTGCACTGCTTTTAAACACATTTGGGACTCATAATCTTTTTATCAATTTAATTTGTGGAGAACAGTTAGGCCTAGGCTACTTACAGTGAATGGTCTCAGTATCAAAAGGCATTAGTCTATAGGAAATCCGATTTCAGTGCTTAAAGCTGCATGATTTCGTCTCCCAAGGACTCTGAACGTGATGATAATTCATTTTAAACGCACTGCATATTTAACAATCCCTTCTTGGCTATTTGAGAAGCCTGATTATAGCCTATCTCTTAAGTGGTTCACTGGACCAAACAAACCAGTGAACTAGCCTGAAAGCCAGGTGTCTCTTAACCGAGCGCACTGGTGGACTACAATAATGTGATGAATACACACACAATTCAGGCAGTGGTGTAATTTCAAATGTGCTTTAAACGAGATGACCCACAAGTCCCCTCTGTCCGTGACACGAGCCTGTGATTGACGATGTCACCAGATGTCAGGCTAATTCAAATGAACTGATTTCATACCTGTCGTGTACGCAAAGACCTCTCTGTTTATTGAAATGAGTGCCCCGCGAAAGACTGAGGACCAACTTAAGATTTTAAAAGCAACGTCTCTTTTCTAACAAATGTATTAATTAAATCAACAACAAACGTTATGATTTAACATTTACAAGCAGGCACCATTTAAAAAGCCCAACGCGAAAAAAATATGATTAGGACATTTCTTTGCCCTGCAAGCTACAATGATTTGAATCTGCACATTTAGAAACAATAATAAAGAAAGCTACAATGTTGCCTTAAAGGTCTATTCCCTATATATATATATATATATATATATATATATATATATATATATATATATATATATATATATATATATATATATATATATATATAAGGGGTGCCAAGTTTCATTATTCCCATTTTCTTTCTCTCATTTTGATTACTTTTTCGGAAAAAAAGGAGAATGAAGGTGCATTTCAATTTATCAACCGATATCCTAGAGCTAACAGCTTTTAGTCAGTTAAAACTGTCTGTTTCTTATTAATGTTTCTCAAGCTCAGCTTTTACATTTTATTCACTGACTGATGAATGATCATAGATCAAAATGTAAGACTTGTTTTTGTATCTAAGGAGTTTTATCATTTAAACAATGGCTGTAGCCTGACTGCAAATAAAGCACATATCCCAGCACATAATGGACTTGATGAGTAAGACTTAAAGATTAGGTAAGAATATCATTTTTGAATTGGTTTGTGAAATTTGACAAATGCTCTTTTGGAGCAACCTGTGCTCTGTGATCCGTGTTTGTGAACAAATGATTTATAACCCACATCTGTTAACCCATATTTTAATGTTTTTTTTTTTTTTTTTCAATGTTTGAGAAAAACATATGGCTGCATGATTTTGTAATAAATTGTTAAATACCCAACAATTGATCCTTAAATTTAAGCTATATGAAAAAATAAATAAATAAAATAAAATAGAAATCTTAATTGACATGGTTAAGACCTTTAACAGCCATGGAAATTTTCTGTTTTGCAAAAGTGTCTTTAGGATGGAAAATGGTTCTTTTGAACCATCTGGATTTAAGAAATATATTAAATACACTTAAAAATACAGGAAGAGAGGACTCTTGAGTTTAGCAATTAACCAGCCTCAACAAAGAGTTATGGAGATATATAATTCACAGAGTTGACATAAATGAGTGACCTTTTTGACATCTTTCAAAATTAGAGACCTTTTGAGATGATGAGACCATTTTGTATTCTGAAGCAGCTCCAGAAGTGGCTTGCTGTAGTGGCTCGTTATCCTCTTTTCAGGTCTAAAAGGCAGGATATGATCAATCAATAACTCATAAATCCCTCTATAACATATATGAGAAACGGAGTGGTTTTCTTGCTGCTGCTGTCCAACAAGAATCAGATGCCAAGCCATGAGTGTTATATTCTACAATATTTAGGAAGATGCATGTGATGTGCTTCTATCTCTGATAGAGATTTACAACTCATACACAATCTTACACCAACACTTCACATGATTACATGTAAATTTAGCTTCATTGTTTGTGCTTTTGTATTGGCTTATGTTTGTTGTCAGACTTGCTTTATATGTACTGCACTGTTTTCCTCCTGTTTTGTACTGTGTTTCTGTATGTTATAATTTGTCTTGTTCTAAAAGCCAAAAAATAAAATAAAATAAAAAACCCTACACAGAACAGCAACTAACTAACTAACTAACTAACTAACTAACTAACTAACTAACTAACTAACTAACTAACTAACTAACTAAATAAATAACTAACTAACAGTTAACTAATTATTTTATGTTTCAAAACTTTATTCACAGTAGATGATTGTTTGTTTTTCTATGTGTTTGACATGTATGCAATGGAATAAATGTTTTGAATAAAAATTCTGTTTATTTTTATATATTCTATGAACAAAAATAAATATCTACTTATTTATTCATATATATTTAGAATAAAAAACTATTTATCCTAAAGGGATTTGTAAACCTTTTTAAAAATAGAATAATAATAATAATAATAATAATAATTAATATTATAATTTACATTCTGACTTGAGTATAATTGAGTATATATATTTAAAAATAAGGTTTCAGAGCCATAGATTGTATAAAAACAGTAGGCCTAGTCTCCTAATTTTTTTTTTTTACATCTCTTACAATCAAAATAGAAAAGAAAGGCTTTTTATAACACATTTTTAAGAAGATCTAGAGAATATGATTAAGTTACATTTTCCGGAGATTAGACCCTGTGCACCGAAACTGATTTTCTTTAATTGCTGGGATTCATCCAGGAAGTAATTGTAACAGTATTGACCCCATATTAAACCAATCGTTTGGGAGGAAATGTAATGTTGTCCAATCACATTTCACATTTCACAATTCCACATTTCACTGGCTGGGCGGACTCTTCTCATTCTGTGTTGTGTTTGTTTAGTAGCGCAAGAGCAACGATTTCGGTTTTGTTTTCTCTGATTTCCAGTCGCTGAACTGTATCGTTCGGCTGAGCATTCAATAAAACCAGGTAAACAATTCGCATTTCATCTATTAATTCGACTCATCAGTAGAAAAAGCGGTAAAACATCACTGAAATCACTAGAAGCGACCAGAGAGACAGATGACTGAAGTTTGTATCAAGCTCAACTATCATGTCGGAACAGAGTACTACATTGATGGTCAAAATTACTGCCTTAACTCTCGCTAAACGTTGACATACCCCAATAACATATACGTTTACATATAAATTACTGATAAATGGTGAATTGTCGAGGCGAAACACAATTGACCTGCTGCTGAGTCATTAGCTAGCTAGTCAAAGAACCTTTAGCCGAAAGGCTAACAGAGAAGTTCAGTCGATCTGACTGAAGAGAAAACCACCGTAACCCTGTGTCTTCTATAGCACGAGTGCTCCTTTAGGCATAAAACATCAAAGAACGCGTTCATAAATGATGATGAACTTCTGGTATTGTGATTCTTTGCTTGTTCTGTAGGTTAGCAAGCTAACTAAGGTTAGCCTGGCTGGAGACGTACCGTTAATGTATTTGTCTCTTATGAAACACTACCCTTTCTAGAACACGTCTCGCTCAGATGAGACCGCAGGGCAAGGCACTTTTCATCCACACAGATATTTGTTTGAATCAAACGTCTATTTCCAGACTTCAAGTTTTTGTTTTTAAAATGTTTTTGAGATTTCTGTCTGTTTCGTGCTTTTGACACCTGCTGAAGTGCCAGGTTAGTTCCTGCTGTAGTGACAGTTTCCATTCAGTCCCACTGTGACCTTCTGCCCCTCTTCAGTTATCTACATTACCACAAGGATAAAGTTGCTTCAAATATCTTCATCATAACTGCTTGCTTTATTCACAATAGTATGTATTTAAGCTTGTCATGCACATGTTTTTGTGTTCTTGGCCAGTGTTTATTGTTAGTAGCAAACATGAATTCTGTTGTGAGAGAGAGCAGATTTTATTACGATTAGTTCATTGGATTAACATCAGTCTCATGAGCTTTGTGTTTTCTCTGTCTCGTAGGCACAGACAGCACTTTGTTGCTCTGCACAAAGGGTACTTGAGTTGATCGCTGCTCGATGGAAAAAGTGTAACAATGTTCAGTTTTGAGGGAGATTTCAAGAGAACACCCAAGGTGTCCCTTCGGGGTGCTAGCAGAAAAGTAAGTTTTCCATATATGATGGCTGAATTATCAAAGTGTCTAAATCCAGACTACTTTGTTTACACAAATGTGTCTAGTTCTGTGCATCACTACTTTCGTCTACTATGATTATTACTTGGAAAATGCTGATATGGTATATTTGTGAGTTTTTGGTGTAAAGGATTTTAACATATGGACTACATGAATACGGCAAAAATTGTTGTATCATTTTGATATTGGATCTATTTTGATATGTCTCACATGTGTGTTTTGTACAGGAGGAAAAAGCGTCACTTCTTCATCGAACACAAGAAGAAAGAAGGAAAAGGGAGGTGAGAATCGTCCATTATGGCATTTTAAAGTGCTGTGTTGTATTGTAAAAATAGGACAGAAAAGTTCTAAATAATGTCTAAAACTTTGTATTATGAACACTTCTTAATGATGAATAACTTGTATTCTTCATGGATGAAACTGTCTGCTAAATGAATAAATGTAAAACTGATGTTAGTTAAAAAAAAAAAAAAAGCTTGGGTTGACTAATTGATCGAATGCAGTAACATTTTCAAGTGTGTCTTGAGAGTAAAAATACTTTTTGCTGCCATTGTACCCATGATGTGTACAGTATTTCTGCATAATCGTATCTATTTTCATTTTAGAGCTCGAAATGAGGATATGAAACTTAAAGTTGCAAAAAAACAGGAGATTATGGTCTTGTCCTTCATATATGGTTTTACTCATCTTTGTTTTTCCACAGGATGAGAGGAAAAGATTAAAAAATGCAATCATCATTCAGTCATACATAAGGGGATACCAAGACAGGAAACAGCAAGTATGTGACAGTGGTTTAAACACTTACTTTCTTTAAACAGAGAGCATGTTTGTGTTCTTGTAGTTGATAGACTGTTTGTTAAATTCCTAATTATTCTTTCTCTTTTAGTATGCCATTCAGAGGGGCTGCTTTGACCACTGTGTGTGTCAGTGCCAGTCAGGCTCTGGCCCTCAGCTCAAAGACAGTGCCATACTCAGCCAACTTGCTCGCCAGCTTCTGTTTTTTTACAGACTAAGTGAAGACAGACATAGAATGGTAAGGACTGCAGGTTTAAAAGGTGTTATTGCCAGATGAGGCTCAGTGAAGTTTTGTTATTTGCCATTTTAATGTGGTTTGAAGAAAAAAGAAGTTGGGCAGATTGGTATTGTTATGGTGTCACTGACTTTATAAAGCCATGAACCTTCATTGTCATTTATGGAGGTTAATGTCTTAACTGTGTAGATCTGGATGTGTCAGAGTTTGGTAAAGCATCATGCTCAGTTCGTGAAGCTGCTGACGGGGCCAGAAAGACAGAGCTGCCTGTTTCAGATCAAGAGGATACTGGGGCACTGTTGCAGGTAAAATTAGATGTTCTTCAGATACCGCTTTGTGTAGAAGCATACCCAAAATAAATCACAGTCACGTGTAAACCTTTAGATCATCTTGTTGGTTGACTGCTAAGCATTTTCTCTGTCTGTTTAAGGTTATTGCAAGCATTTGAGGATGACAGTCTGAATGTGGCCATCCCGATGAGGATGCTCGAGGTGTTTTCATCTGAGAGAACCTACTTGCCCTTTCTACAGGATGAAAACTATGTCACTGCACTAATTGAACAAATATTGCACTATATGGTAGAGAAAGGTACAGAGTTTTGCCCCATGTTAGATTTATCTTCATTAGGGTTAACAGATGAGGATATTCAGTTAGAGAAATTACGAAAGATACTCTTTTTAATTTAGCTTAAGTTTGCATCTGTTATCTATCGTAATCTTTTTTTTTTCTCTTTTAGGTTACTACAGATCTCTGTATGTTTTAGTGAATCACAAGTTGCCATCGAGTCTAGAGTATAGAGATGCCCCTTCCATTCCACTGGCACAAACACTGCTGGAGCACACGCTCAAGCCTCTGCACTTTACATACAGCTCCTGCCCCCCAGATACCAGGTACATGTTCACATAGGTGTATACTGGGAAAAAAAGTCTAAACTGATTCAAACGATTCATTGCCTTTTATACTATACATGCTGAGAAGAGCATTCAGTTGAAGCTGTTAGAGGAATGTCTTTGTTTTGGTGTGTGTGTTGCAAGGGTCCCACTCAGTAAAAGGCTGCACACTGACCCCTTATTGCAGACCGTTAGCTTCATCCTTCCAGGGGACAGTAGTTCTCTCACTGCTGTGTTTACAGAGAGTAGTAAACTCCAGACAGACTCATTGACTCAACATGTAATGTTTACACAACATTTACCCTCCATTCTAACACTCTGAGTGATGGACACTGCTGTTTTCTTTGCTTTTCTCTCTGAAGAACGACATGAGCGCGAGAGAAGAAGCTTGTGCATATAGTCTCGTGTTTGCCCTATTTCTTTCTCTCACTCTTTCTCTCTCTTACACACACACACACACACACACACACACACACACACACACACACACACACACACACACAGGCATGTAAGCAGACAAACCATGTTTCCCCCCAAAACCGTATGATTTAAATGAGCATTTAAAGTAAAAAATAAATAATGTTTTTTAATAATTTTACACTACTATTCAGAAGTTTTAGGGGTTAATTTGTAAGGTTTAATTCCAGTGTGGATACATCAAATTATGGTGGTGTCACTTCTATTTATTTTTAAACTTTGTGTTTATAAGGAAATGGTGAAATACATCCTTTAGAATTATTGTATTACTGTAATGTCAGTTGGGAAAATTTTATTTATTTATTTACTTATTTAACCAGGAAGGTCCTGTTGAGATACAATATCTCTTCTACCAGGGAGTCCTAGTCAAGATAGGAAGCAAAGGACAAAGTCACAAAGAAAAATACACATCACCACACAATGAACAAACACAAAACGCAATTTTCTAATCAGTTATTAAAAAATGAACACTGTTCTATATAAAAAGACTTTAAGATATAAATATATATAAATAAATATATATATACATAATAATATTATTAATATTATTATTATTATTATTATTATTATTATTTTTTTTTTTTTTTATATGTATGCTTAAATTAGGCCAACTAACTACATTCTTCTAAGTGAGAGCTTTCGTGTTGGCAAAAGAAAAAGGTTGTGGTATTGTTGTCTCATAGTTGCACAAATAGCCAAACGTGTATGCATACATTTGTTTGTATATATATTGGGAAGTATAATAGTATAAAAATTTATATTCATTGTGATGTATAGAAAAATGAATTAGGTAATGTCCTTATTGCAGACTGAAACATACAGTACAGTTACAATAAATAATAATAAATTCACAGGTTCTCAACCTTTTTTTTCTTCTTTCATTCACAGGCAGTTTGTTTTTTCGGCCTTCACTGAGGAGTTCATTTCAGTGCCTTTCACTGAACAAATCTATAATTTCTTCGTGCCAGCTTTGTCAGACCCAAAACTAGCTTTCCCATTTCAGAACTTCCTTTGGTCACTTCAGGCCACCATAGCCTCCTCTGCCCAGGCCAGAGCTCAGGCTCCCTGGCTATTTTACTTTGTGCTATCAGTTGGAGAATCAGGACTGGGTAAGCCTTGTGCTTAATGGCACTTTACAGTGTCACTCATATACTGTGTGTTAGCAAGGTGCCCGATCAGTGACTAAAATGATTTTGTCCATTTTGTTTATATAGGTTCACTCTCCGAGGAAGGGTTGCTGTTGTACCTGAATGCACTCCAGACTCTGTTGCCATTGTTGCCAGTGACGGAGTGCAACAGTAGAGCTGACATCAACAGCGATTCAGAAGATGAGGAAGAAATGACCGTACAGACTCCTGCTGCACAGGTACACACACATTCTCTCTTATCCACTCCTTTGCACAAAAATATTCAGAGAGCTTCACAGTGTGCAAATTTGTTCTTAAACTGATGAATATAATTCTGTCTTATTTTTTAAAGGATGGCAGTTGGATATCTGTGCATTATATAACAGAGGAGTGTGTACAGAAGATGGACACCAAGCAGCAGACTAACGCTCTGCTTACATTAGTGTGGAGAGACTCAGCAAGTGAAGACATCTTCACCATGATGGCCTCCATCTGTCACACGCTGATGGTGCAACATCGTATGATGGTGCCCAGAGTCAGGTAAGATCATATATGCAGTGGCTGCTCCAGACATTTTTGATTGGGGGGGGGGGGCAATGGGGGTCCTGGTCATTACAAGGGGGGTCTCATGAAAACCAAAAAAAAAAAGTGGACACGTCTAATAACTGCATATTACTGCTACTAAACAACAAAAACAACACAGCATATCAACTACTTTGTTTTAAATTAATCAATTGCAGTTTGCAAACAGTATGCTCAAACTGTAAAGGGTTAGTACAGCAAAAAAGGTAAATTCTGTCATTAATAACTCACCATCATGTCGTTCCTAACCCGTAAGACCTCCGTTCATCTTCAGAACACAGTTTAAGATATTTTAGATTTAGTCCGAGAGCTCTCCAATTCAACCTCCATTGAAGCTGTGTGTACGGTATATTGTCCATGTCCAGAAAGGTAAGAAAAACATCATCAAAGTAGTCCGTGTGACATCAGAGGGTCAGTTAGAATTTGTTGAAGCATCGAAAATACATTTTGGTCCAAAAATAACAAAAACTACGACTTTATTCAGCATTGTCTTCTCTTCCGGTCTGTTGTGAGTGCGTTCACTGCAGTGTAGTGATATCCGGTTCGTGAACGAATCATTTTATTTAACCGGTTCTTCTTGAACCAGTTCACCAAATCGAACTGAATCGTTTTAAACGGTTCGCGTCTCCAATAACCATTAATCCACAAATGACTTAAGCTGTTAACTTTTTAATGTTGTTGACACTCCCTCTGAGTTCAAACAAACCAATATCCCGGAGTAATGCATGCACTCAAACAGTACACTGACTGAACTGCTGTGAAGAGAGAACTGAAGATGAACACCGAGCCGAGCCAGATAATGAACAAAAGATTGACTCGTTCTCGAGTCAAGAACCGGTTGCATCAGTTTTCGGATCACCAGTAGTGATGGGAAGTTCGGTTCTTTTCGGCAAACCGGTTCTTTCGGACAGTTCGATTCAATAAACCAGTTGAAAAAAATGGTTTACTGGTTCTTTTGCGCTAGACATAATGGCGTCATTGGCGATGATTGCCCTTGATTCAAGCCTTCGGTTTACCCGCGTTCATAACACTAGCACAGAATCAGTTCAGAATCAATCACCAAAAGAATCAGTTCGGCTCAGAAGCTCTGTGTGTCGGTCTGCTTCACGCTGAATCACACATGCACAGTATCATCAGCTCCTCGGTTCTTGAATCGGACGCGTCTGACAGAAACGGTTCTCGGATCTGTGTACGAATAAATGTTGAATAAATTATTAATTATTATTGTTCTGCGTAGTTTGAAGAGAAACATTTTTAAATCTTTATCCCGGATATGTATATTTTTTTAATCAGGAAGAGGGTGGGGGGGGTCAAATGGAGTCAACCCTTCCAAAAAAGGAATCACCCAGGATAACTAATATAACTAGATTCACTTCACCGTGCACACTTGAGCTCTATCACTCTCTTACATCAAGATAATGTAGGCATGATGGACCAGTTTAATTAATAAAAAGAGATGCGGTCAAGAAAGAGCTGCAATCAGATGAGAACTGGATGCACTTTTATACGTGTATGAAAAGATTCCCCAACATCAAACTGTCAGGTCTATAAGCAGATTGTTTTTTTCAATCTTCTGTTTTTCCACTTTATTTAACGATAAAGCAACATTGCGATCAGGCAGTTTAGTCTCATCTTACTATGTTTTTTTTAAATTTGTATTACCAGAGCAGTTTTAATTGCTGCCACTCATCAATTAGTGTAATGAGCTCTTCTCTCAATCACCTTCGCTTTATGTACTTCTGGTTCTGCAGTGTTGACAAAATGAGAACAGGATTTCAGCCGATAGAATGAAAGAAAGGAGGAAAGTGATGGAGAGAGACAGCATGAAAGACCGAGAAGAGGAGAACGTCTGGTTTAATGAGGAAGAGAGATATCAGATAAAACCATTGAGCTTTAAAAGGTGGTGTCTGTCAACCAATCTGAACTAGTTTAAAGTTTCCACTCATGAAGTGTGCATCCTAGTCTATACCTTTTATGTTCTTAATATCAAAGTTGTATTGTGTATTAAAATCTTATCAGGAAACAGTCTTCACAGTAGAAGAGGCAGCATTCACAAACCCCTTACATTTTAGAAAAGATCGTACCACTTTAACCAAAATTGTAACTTTTTAGAATTTCTTAAAAGGGAGCATTTCCAAAAAAAAAAAAAAAAAAACGTCGTAGCTAATGTTTTATTATACTACTCATAAATTATTTTAGGAGCTTACATTTTCTCTACAAATACTTATTTATTTTGATTAATGATTGACATGTTTAAATTTGCCAGTTTTATTTTAATGTGGGAAAACTACTTTTCTTAAAATTGAGTCCATTTAACACCCATATTACGGTCTAATAAAAATGCTTTTTTCATAGACAAAAATTACATACCAAAATGAACCTATTTGTTAGACTGTTTAATATTTTTAATAGTTCTTTGAAAATATAGAGTAATCGGAAATGAATGAAAAGTATAACATACCCTATAAAGCACATTTCAAAGTTGATGCAACTCAAAATTGTTTCTGTGGGACACCTTAGACCTCTCTTGCAGGTTCTGCTTTCATTCACACATTAAATAAAGCTCTTGGATTTCCATTATGTTTTCCTACATATCCTTTCCTCATGCTGTATTTTCCTCCATTTTTTTTGGAGGTATTTTTATATTTTACAGCTCCGTCCAGAAGGAGAAGGCTTTTATCATAAATCCTGCCTTCACTACTTTATCATTATCGGATATCTGTACAAAATAATTAGCTGGCCTAGGAAGATTAATTCCTGCAGGAGTGGATGGGATAGTTTTACAAGAGGTATAACAGCTGGCCCTGATTTACAACCTTTAAAGAGCGTGCAAACTTGGTCGCCTTTAAAACATGATCATATTTTAAAGTGAAGAGTATGGCGGTATTTCACACTAAACAAGGTCATTATAGTATCAGACTGAGTTAGTGTAAATAGCGCACTTGGGTCTTGTCCATTGAAATTTCTCATTAATGTTAAGCTTGCTGTATTTGTTTTGGCTATTTAAAGATTCTATGAAGATGATTTTAAATCGTGATTAGATGCAAAGAACATGAATTTAAAATACAGAAAAAACATTGTCACATTATTAATATTAATAAAAGATAATGGAGTTATTATAACAGTGACATTGACTTTGATATAGTCCTATAGCTTTGATTCAATTTCAAACACGTGTACATTTTTTAAAATTATTTTGAGAAAATGAAAACCTGATAACATTTTGCTTTGTGTGTCCATTTTATTTAATTTAGAATTTTTTGTCTACTTCAGCGTTTAATCCATTTATCAGTGAGAGTTCTGCAATTGCCGTGTTGTTATTTTATTGTTAACGTTAGATAATATAGCATATTGGGCAGAAAGGTCTATAAAATTGTAAACAATAGTGCTTTGTGTGAAGTGGATTTAACTATCTTCTCTCTCAGTTACTTCTAATTATGCTTTATTTATTCTTTCACGCTTTGACACAAAACAAGTAACCACCAGAGTGATTTCTCACACCCTGGTGTGATGGCTGTTAGGTTTAATGATTTGGTGCGACCTAAACACAGTATCTAATTTGTGATAGCAACATTACTTCTACGGTCCAGCAGTTGTGACCGTGCTACATTGTCTCTCTGGCTGTCATTAACTTAAATGGAGCCCCCACAGGAACCACTGGTCTGTTTACGACCCTGAAGCAGACTGCTAGTTTACTAATGGAAGGTGCCTCACCTAAATAAAGCTTAATGGCTCATTTAATCTTTCCTGTGGTCACATACAAAGACTAGAAATTCCAGCTCACTGGGTTGTTTATATTTTTTTCTGTTTTATTAGTCCTGCTGTAATGTTTAGGTTTTATGGACAGGAGATGTGGTTATTTGAACATTCAGTGATGAGCGTAGTTCCTGTAGCACCTTTGACTAAAAGTGTTGGTGGGTTATGTTCATTAAGGGTACATTAATAAGTGTTTTTATTAATCTACATAATGTTTCGTATTATCAACTATTGTACTTTTAAAGATCTATATTCTTTCTATCTCTTTTTTTGTCTTTTTCAGGCTTTTGTACAGTTTAGCCTTCAACGCTCGCTTTCTTAGACACCTATGGCATTTAATCACATCTATGAAGACTAAAATGATCACAGGGTGAGATTTCTACATTGTTTTTTTTTTAATGTGTACTTTAATATAATATTAACGATATTAACCATTTTTCTTTTGCCCTCTCTTTTTTCTCCCTGTCTTTTGTGTAGCTCTATGGTTCCCTTGTTGCAAGTGATGTCTCGAGGTTCTCCAATGTCTCTGGAGGACGCCAACAGGATCATCCCCCTCTTCTATCTCTTTAGTTCACTCTTCAGTCATTCACTCATCTCTGTGCATGACAGCGAGTTCTTTGGCTCAGCAGACGGTATTAACATCTATTCTGCAAATATGTACAAATTACTGTATCATAATATATTGAAGTATTTAATAGAATACATTAAAACACATCAGGTCTTTTATTCTTTCACCTTCTTTTGATTAAGGTCTTTGTTAACTATACAGCACTCCTGAAATTTTAGTTTCTCGTTGCTAACTTTTTTTTAAAATTGAATGTTACAAATAAATGTCTCTCAATGCTCTGCAGGTCAGAGCCAGACATCGATGATGCCCTTCTCTCTGGCTGAGTTGGTGACATTGTCTCGGTGTTTGCGGGACGCCTGTCTGGGAATCATTAAGCTGGCCTATCCTGAGACTAAGACGGAGCACAAAGAGGAGTATGTAGCTGCGTTTCGCAGTGTCGGGGTGAAAACTAACAGCCAAGTTCAGCAGCACATTCAAGCTAGGCAGAAACGATGGGTCCAGCTCTTTAAGGTGATTCACTCCATATCTACATCTCACACTCTTATTTCCTAGCTGATATTAATGGTATATTCACTTTCATAAGGTGTTGTAGTTGAAAGGGATTAAATGTTACCAGTACTGAGAAGATTCTCACTAGTATGAATTCAATATTCGTTAACACTGATAATATCTTTAGTGGATGGTGGGCGTTACTTTTAACCGGTCGCTGTATTAGCAGTGCTAACAACGTCTTTGATGACCTAATTAAATGAACTGACAATTAATGAGGCGAATAGTCTCAGCATCTGTTAGGGCCATCAGTGCTGATCAGCCAGGCAGGAAGACCACTCAATCAGGAAATTAATAGGTTGTTTGCCAAGACTAAGTGAGCTGAACAACAGCGTTAGGATATTAGTCAGCTGTCTTCCCTCTCTGTCTTCTTCCATCATCCTCTTCCTCGTCTTCTTACTCATTATTTATGTGTACAGGATGACCAGATCTCCTGCTTGCTGTTGACAGCTCATTGACCTTCTTTTGTCCTTTCATTTAACTAAAAATCTTTTCAGTAGATTTGTAGAGCTTTTCAACGTTGACATTTAAAAATGAAAGGTCATAATTTATAAACCTTTATCTTAGTGATTGATGCATTATAAAAATGAATGTGAAGCAATTTAATTATATGATACATGTCAGAGTACATATGTTTCTCCAGGAGCTTGTTAAAATCTGCAGCTTTAAAAGGAATGTTCCCCTTTAAAGAAATAAATCATTACCAGATTTTACATTTGACTCCAAACTGTGTTTAGTGCACTCAAAACAGTTCACACCGCTGTCCGTTTAGATGTAAAAAAAAAAAAAAAAAATGTTTTCCACTATTGGTTATAGCGTGTATTCATCAATGTACATGCACAGGAATGCAAACTTCACAATTCATTTTCAAAACCTATTGTTCAGGTTCATGTGGCTGATGATTAAGATCATTAGTCTTAGTTTGGACAAATGTGTAAAATGAACTGAGATAAAAATGTAATATACAAAATAATAATAATAAACAAACGATTTATTTAAACAATAGTTATAGTTTTAAAGCAGTGCAGCAGTAAAATGCTTTTTTTTATTCTTAGGAATTCCAATTTGTTTTAGAAGGCTTAATTATTCAAGCTCAGTTATCATATCATCCTATCAGCAGCCTGTGAGATCACCGATGCACAAAATTATCATACTAATTTAATAATTTATTTCGTTTCCTTGCTGGAAAGTGAATCAATTCCAGCATAACACCAAAAGCATCCTAATATTTTTAATAAGACTGAATTTGTATTTAACGATAACAATTTAATAGAAACATTAAGTAAGTTATTAATCATAAGGCTTCCATTTCCTCAGTTATTCAAAAAACAGTCATCAAAGAACATTTACGTCACTGAATAACATCACTTTAAAAAACACTCCCTTTGGTGGGGGAGTTGTGGCCTAGTGGTTAGAGAGTTTGACTCCTAACCCTAGGGTTGTGGGTTCGAATCTCGGGCCGGCAATACCACGACTTAGGTGCTCTTGAGCAAGGCATCGAACCCCTAACTGCTCCTCGGGCGCCGCAGCATAAATGGCTGCCCACTGCTCCGGGTGTGTGTTCACGGTGTGTGTGTGTTCACTGCTCTGTGTGTATGCACTTTGGATGGGTTAAATGCAGAGCACAAATTCTGAGTATGGGTCACCATACTTGGCTGAATGTCACGTCACTAGTTATTATAATCAGCGAACCTGTCTCCATTGTATGATGAATAAATCTCTTACATAACATTCTTGCATTGCACGTACATTTACACTTTGTTGTTTAAGATGAGAGATTTCACAAGTCAGAATTCAGTCAGCGCGCACTGAACAATAAAAAAAAAATTCAACGTGTACGAACACTATGAGTGGAATCCCAGAACATGAACAGTTGGACTCTGAATAATGAGAAGGCAGTTTTACTCGCATGTAACCAGCATAAACACTTTTTGGTGCACTTTGAAATTTTGCCTTTGTTAAAGTGAACCATCCCAAGGAGAGAATGCAACATTGTAAACATTTCCCTGGTTTGGAACAAAGCAAATATTCTAAAGGATTTAAGAAAATGCTTATTTTATTTTTTAAGTTTGTACTATTTCAGCAAGCGTCTGAATGAATCACTGTAAGTGACAGATCATTGTTTGGGTTCCACTAGTCGAGTCAGTACGGCATACAAAAGGCTCTGAAAGATTTCCACAAAAGATGGCGGAAAACGTCTCCTGTCAGCGAAAACGACCCATTAAAGAAGTACAAGCAGGAGAAACGCATTTCCCAAATTGAATGTGCAATTTACAGTCGGCTCTAACGCTGTTGACCCCTCACACACTAATGTTTGCCTCCAGCCATGGGCCGTCCCTCCGGATGTTTTATCACTCCTATTGTCGAGCTATCTATTTAATTGAAAGAAGTTAATTGAATGAAAATGATCAACTAAGCTTGTATTAATATTGCTAATGGAACTTTCTTCTTGGCTGTGTTTGGAGAGGGATGTCACCGCTGGAGTTTTGGAGAGACCCATTAAGGCCTGCACTTAACCCGATGGGCTAATTAACCAATGCTTATTCAGTCCACTTAGACAGGAAGAGCCTTCGGACCCCCTGCCCCATAAACTCACTAGCAACAGAGTTTTGCACTTGTCTTTATTACAGACTCTCTGGCATTAGCATGTCTTGGTCAGAGATTGATAGGCATTCTCTAGAAATGGCCAGCCAGACGTTTGTTAGACCCTGTAATCGGAGAAGAAAAAGCTTAAGTATTAAACAGAAGTGTAGATAAATGAATTTGGATGAAGTTTGTTGACATGGGTAAATTACCCAGTGTTTAAAGAGAATCAAGGCATAAAAAAGACATTTGGATCATTGTAATATTTATTTTCTGTAAAAGTCACTATCTGTGTATTTGTGTCAGCAAATTACACACTGATTATTTGTGCTGGCTGAACAATGAAAGTTTGTCTGTCTGCACATTCTCCATCATGTGAGCTAAGCAATTACCTATTAAAGAAATGGGTTTACATGGGGCAAATTGATGACAATGTTTTTGATTAAAAATTTTTGTAGCTTAATATTTTATTTTGCTTTTAAAATTGAAATGTTTATTTATATGAGTGAATGAACAGTGGGCTGAACATTAGTTTCTTTTTTAAAGGTGATTACCAACCTTGTAAAAATGCTGAAAGCCCGAGATATTCGAAGACCGTTCTGTCCATCGGGTCATTGGCTGTCTGATGAGGTCAACATCAGAGCAGACAAGGTAAAATTCATTTGCTGATCATATGAATAAATCCTACTAAACAGAATTCAGAAAGTGTCAGCAATTTATTTTTTGATCACTAAATAGTAAAAATCCAATGAAAACTTATTAAGTTATATTTTAATAATTGTAAAGCATTTGCATTTAAAAGAATAAATACATTTTATTATGCAAGTATTATTATTATATCGACATCACTTAAATGTGGTGTGCCACAAGGCTCTATCCTAGCCCCTATGCTTTTTTCTCTTTACATGCTCCCATTAGGAGACATTTTTAAGAAGTACGACATCACATTTCATTGTTATGCAGATGACTTGCAAATATATTTACCGTTACAAAATGGAAATAATGTGCAATCTCTAATGTCTTGCCTGTCTGATCTTAAATCATGGCTTGCTTGTAATTTTTTATACCTCAATGATAAAAAGACAGAGGTTGTAGTGTTTGGCCCTAGAGGAACCAAAGGTACAGCAGAGTTCAATTTCGGATCACTGTCATTATATGTGAAAGACCGTGTTAAAAAACTTGGGTGTTTATATTGATAACGCTCTGAAATTGAATGCACAGGTAAATTATGTGTATTAAGTTTTTTTCACTTGAGAAATTTGGCTAAAACGAAATCAGCTTTGACACATAAGAGCCTTGAAATTGCAATCCATGCTCTTATATCCTCAAGACTTGACTATTGCAATTCTTTATATAAGGGTATTAGTCAAGCATCTATTCAACGGCTACAAAAGGTACAAAATGCTGCAGCGAGATTATTAACTAACACTAAAAAACGTGAACACATCACTCCGTCCTTGGTCCATTTACATTGGCTCCCAGTACAATATAGAATTGATTTTAAACTCCTTTTATTAGTGTATAAATCTCTTCACGGCCTTGCACCGACTTATTTATCAGATTTGTTAATAGGGTACAAGACAAGTAGAACCTTGAGATCATCAACTCAAAACCTGTTAAAAGTTCAGAGGACCAAGCTAAGCCAGAAAGGGGATCGTGCCTTTGAGGTAGTTGCTCCAAAACTTTGGAATAGCTTACTATCACATGTTAGGGACGCTGATTCTGTACATGTTTTTAAAGTACAACTTAAGACACACTTTGAAATGGCTTATTCATCTATTCGATGATAATGATTATTATTATTTATATATATATATATATATATATATATATATATATATATATATATATATATATATATATATATATATATATATATATATATATATATATATATATATATATATATTTTTTTTTTTTTTTTTTCTTAATCAGTTTGTCCTTATATTGTTGTATTGTTTTATTGAGATGGTGTAAAGCACATTGGTCAACATGTGTTGTTTGAATGGTGCTATACAAATAAAAGTGACATTGACATTGACATAATATTTTTTAAACATGGATATGCGTTTCTAAAAAAATAAGTTCAAATGTGTATATGTGTAGAATCACTAATAGCTTGTAGTCATCTAACTTGCGTTTTGTTTAATAATGTTTGTTTGTAGGTGACTCAGCTCTATGTGCCCTCAGCAAGACATGTGTGGAGAACCAGGAGAATGGGACGCATCGGACCGCTTCAGTCCACATTAGATGGTAAGACTTATCCATATGGAGAACAACCTCAACTGTAGTTTAGTGGAAAACACACACATAAACAAATAAACAAGAAGTAATAATGACAGCCAGTCAAGCAATTTCATTCCAAAGCAAGTCAGAATTCTCCCAAGGGTGTTGACGCTAACTAGTACCAGTGTTTCTGGTCTTTTCCATTCCACCCTGGAGCATATGTACATAAAAATTCAATCAGCCTAAGACTGGACACATCTGGCTGCCTGTTTATCTGGACCTTTTTCATTTCCCTAAATGCACTTGTTAAGGTAGTGACGAATGGCTCCTGTATTGACCATGCTGCGCCATATTTCTCCACCAAGATGGCCCCTTGATGGCTGGTTTGAGGAGAGAGAGAGGACTGACTGATTGAGTAGAATCATTCCACCATGCAAGCAGCGTATTAGATGAATGACACTTCTCATCTGCTGCTATGGCAGTTTTTTTTCCTGTGGTCGAAACGTTTGTAGGATGGAGTTTTAATACAAAACAAGCGTCCCTGTAATGGAAGGAGAGGACAGGTGGATGGGCAAATCGCTGCTGAGTTAATTAAAAGTGTGTGGCAGGAAAGACAGAGGGGGATTGAGTGATCTTTAATGGGATGCTCTGTAAATACTGCATTCAGCAAGGCTGCTAGTAGACCTCACTCAAGGTTGTGCAAGTGTACAGATGCAAAATGAACTAGGTCTTTTGCAGCAGACATCGAGTTTCTTATGTTTATTTATGTGTATTTACAAATGGAATTTATTACTGTGATAGCAAAGAATCCAGCTTTGCTATTTTTTGCTGCAGCCATTACTCCAGTCTTCAGTGTCACATGATCCTTTAGAAATTACTCTTAATATGAAGATTTGCTGCTCAATAAACATTTCCTAGTATAGCCAGTATTAAAAAGAGTTGTGCAAATTGTGCCGTTTTTAGTGCATGCTTTAATATATATATATATATAGATTTTTTTTTTTATTCTTTGTTGAATAAGAACGTTCAGAAGAATTTGTATTTACTGTTACTTTTAATGCATCCTTCCTTATAACAAAATAAGAATTCATTTCTGGTTGAAAATCTTACCGCAAATTTTAAAACGGTAGTGTATAATTGTAATTTTTTTAGTTAAGCGTACTAATATAATGGCATTTTAAGGTGGGGAGGAATTTGGGTTTACTGCTAGTGTATTTGTCTGGATGATGATGAATAGAGAGCTTTAGAGATTGACTGTCGACAGGATAGATGAAGATGGAGGCAGATGAATTCTGTGGTTATTGAGTCCGTGCTCTGAGCTTATGTCGGTGTTGTCTTTTGTTGTCCATGTAAATTCAGGAGCATATTGATAAATTAATGGATAGATTTCTAAAGGTGAAAAAACAGAGCATTGTTTTCATTATATTTGTAGCTGTTTATTTTATTTTTGCCATTTTCATTCTTTATGCATTTGCATTGCAAGGACAAAAAGTGACAAAGGATATCGGAAACAGGTTCGTGAAATGACGCAAGAGGATTTTATCTTGCATCACTTGCATTGGACACAGTAGATCTTTGTTGAGAATATTTGGTTTTAGAGATGTTGTAGTTTTGAAAAGAGATATAGGTTAAAAGATTACTTGAAGAATTAAGGTTTACAGAAATAGTTTTTGTGTTCCTCACAGTTGGACTGGAGCCTCCACCATTGTCAGTATCAGAGGAGAGACATTTGGCAATCCTCACCGAACTTCCGTTTGTTGTGCCCTTTGAAGAGAGAGTGAAGGTAAGACAGCCATCACTGGTATAGTGTGGAGTGTTTTGTGCACAACAAAAATTCCAAATTCAGTCATCTGTGAATTAAAAATTGTAATTAGGTGATGACATTGTTTTGTGCTTTAGATATGAAATGCTAGGGAAAATCTAAATGGAATACATGCCTAGATTCTGAGGCATTAAATGATGTTAATAATCTTTGTTCATTCTGCTTCTAGATCTTTCAGAAGTTGATCTATGCTGATAAGCGTGAAGTGCAAGGAGACGGCCCTTTCTTGGATGGCATTAATATCACCATTCGACGGAACTACATCTATGAAGATGCTTACGACAAATTATCCCCCGAGAATGGTAAACAAGGCAAACCGATCCCTTCTGACATGTTGAAAACTCCTAATAAAAAGCATTTAGCGCAACGAATGTGGCTTTCTTAAACACAGAGAAAAAGACATTAACCTTGCTTAGGAATTAGATACAGTTCTTCATAGCAGCTGTCAACAAAAGCAGTTTAGATGATTTAGGACAAGCCTCTTGAGTGTTAGAACTCACTTCAAGTCTCTTAGAAAGTCTCTTTAGTTGTATAGCGTCAGACTTTTATAGATAAGGACACATTTCTGACATTTTGATTTATATTATTTTGTAAAACTTTTTGACAAATTTTGTAAAATGCTAAATATATTTGTTAATCTCCATTTCAGAGCCTGATCTTAAGAAGAGGATCAGGGTTCATTTGCTCAATGCACATGGGCTAGATGAAGCTGGCATTGATGGAGGAGGAATATTCAGAGAGTTCTTGAATGAGCTGTTGAAGTCAGGCTTTAATCCTAACCAAGGCTTCTTCAAGACAACTAATGAAGGTCTTCTCTATCCGAGTCCCACTGCAGAGATGCTTGTGGGAGAATCCTTCACCCGACATTACTACTTCCTTGGCAGGATACTGGGAAAGGTAAGACTAGAATTACATGTATTGCACTACACTGTAACATTTTTATCTCTTCACCAACCACAGGTCATCACAGAATCCATTTAAATTTCTGCTACACCTGCTCTCTGTTTATTTGAATTATTTTACTGCAAATTAATTATTTGATATCTCTAGCAGTGGCTTATCTTTGGGTTTTCTCCTAGTTGTCTGATTTTTCTTTTACTCACATACACTCTCAGACACAAACGGGGTCATTTAGATCAATGCTGAAGGTCAAGGGTCAGGTTCAATCAGTGGTCTCAGGCTGAGTAGCTTAGGTGCCATCATAAATCCTATCCATTTGATTTACGAGGTCACTGCAGTTTAAAGTCAAGTTTATTTGATCCAAATCGTTTTTCCTTTATCTGGGTTTATTTTTGTAGGAAACCTCCATTAAAACGTTAGAAATGTTTGGCTGCATGTAAATTACTCTACTTTGTCTAATTTTATCATTTCTTAAAGTAGTTTTGTAACATTAATATAGCTTCAAAAATGACAATTTGCAGTGTACAAGTATTTTCAGAATCTATACATACAGTAGCATTATGTGGTTAATTAAAAGGGTTAATAATAAGTGAAAAATGTTGTGCAATAACTCAATTTTGATAAGTCTTCTGATTATCCTAATTTTGCCCTGTGTTTTCTTCTTTCTACACCTTGAGCTACAATTTATTGTCACTATTGTTTTGGCTTTCTCTTTCGTGTGTCCGCTAGCTGGTATTTATTAGCCGTTAATGTTTTTAAAGTTTCATTAATGCATATGCCCAGGATTGTTTATCCCAAAGCACATTGACTGGGGGAAGGGTAAATGAATTACCTCATGCCAAGAAGCTTGCTGCTCAATTAAGCTACTCCATTAGCCCATGATTCCACTTCTCTGTTTGTGTAGCCATCGCATTTGGCCGTGGACGCTAAATCAGTTAGCACCATAAATTAAAGCTCCGTGCCACTGGTAATAGAGTTTTGATCTGTTTTACAGTCACGGGCATCAACACCACTTGTGAAGAGGCAATTCAGGCCACTTATTAGAGAGCTATAATGAACACACACACACATGCACACCTTGTAAGATGGAAGGGACATAACTGAGCTCTTGCCTTGAGGAATGGCTGGCCCGGGCCCTTTACTTTCCTGATCTTATTCCATTCAATTGCCCCCGCTCCGTAGTAATGTGCAAAGCAATTAAGGTGACGAGATTAATTTGAATTTGACTTTCAATTAACCCTACTTCTCTCTCCATAAATATGTGAAGGAGTGGCAGACTGTGAGTGGGATATTGATATTTGTTTAGTGCTTTTATAAAGACGACCTGTATAGATTACAATTGCGTCACTGTTGCTGTTTGGCTGGGCCCATCAAAGACACGCACACAAAAGCACAGAAAAACTTTTGATCTTACTTTCTCTGATGTATCGCACTTTTTTTTTGTAAATTGTGCTGATTTGTCACCAAGGTAATGTTATATAGCTGGCTTTGGTTGAAGATTTTATCTGAACCTGTCAGGAGTGTTTTATATATGGTATACCATCGTTTTCTAGCAAGAGTGTTTGTACAATTATTCTTAAAAACATTTAAGAAAAAGTTTTAATGTGAAAGATTGTAATGTGAAACTGTGAATATTTCTGTCAAACTTGTCTTTTTTGGTTGTGGGGTTTGTGAAGAAAATACAGACTTGATACAGTTTAGATTTGGGAAATCTATACTTTTTGCTCATTGAATGCAGTTTAGGCATCATTGAAAATGCTGATTTTGTGTGCACCTGCTAAACAGTGCTTTACACAGAATTAGATCCCCAGCCATATTTGCAATATTACAACTCTAGTTTTCCATTCTGTTTTTATACGTTTTTGCTATTTTGTTTTATTATTAGTTTTCATTTTTTTTTTTTTTAATGATTGCTTTTATGATGTTTATAATGCCATTTTGTCTTACTGTTTATATTTTTAATCTACATTCTAAGATGTTTACCGGGTACTGAACAAATAAAATCTTGAATTTGAACATTAGTAGTTGCTATTACATATTAGATCATGATGTAGAAGAAAACCATGCTTTGACAACATTCAAATGGATACTTGGGGGAAAAAAAGATGTATATTAAAGTATCGAGACATGCTTACAGCCATTCAAGCTTTGAAGCAAGTTGTATAGAATTACCCCGTTGAATTATTTTCACACACATACTTCTGCAGTCTGCTCATATCCTCAAATACAAACCGAGTCACACACAGACAAATACCACATGTTCTGCAGTTCAACAAGCAGTGCTTAACTGTCCCTCTCCAAAGGGCAACAGAGAGGAAAGAGAAGGTCACCACTCGTGATTGATGGCAAGTGTGTTAAATTTTTTATTGATTCTTAATGCTGTAAATTTACTAATTTATTTGGCAGAAACAGAAGGCAGCTGCTAAGTTGTTGGCGTTTACTTTCCTGATGGTGCCACAATTTGCATTAATTGCGTTGCCACTGCACTCACTTATATTAAAAGGCCCGGCCATTCATTAATCCTTTTTATCCCAAGTCATTTTGGCACAATTTCTGGCAATAAACACTCATAAATAATAGTCTGTGTTGTGCCTCTATATCCTTATTGCGTCTTTTTTCTTGGGAGCGACATTATTGATAGGTTTCTGGAGGGCGCAGCACATATGTTCCCACAACAGGGCTTGTGGTAAGAATGTTGCTAAGTGGATTATTTTGCATTAAAAATGTCCAGTATTTGAAGTCACACAATTAACCTGTGTTTAGAAAATGCTCTGATCTACAGCCTCTGTGTGTGTTTTAGATGCATGCATTATGGAGATTTGGGAAATTTATAATCCATTTAGCTTATGTGGTCAAGGGATTTTAGTGCAATCATTTATTCAAGGCCTGTATATTTTAATGTCCGCAGATATGGTCTTTTTAGGACTATTGCGGTACTTTAGCTTTTTTGACTCACCATCCTTGAGCTTCTTAATGGAACAATAGGTTAAGGGTACAGTTAATGTTTTTCAAGTTTGAGCTTCTTCATTTGAAAGTGTCCGAATTTGAGACAGATTAGCCCACAGGATGAATATATGATTTTGTCAGTTACATAGCTCATATTGGCTTGGTTGCACATTGCACTCCTGGAGGTTGTTTTTAGTTAAATATCTCTCTCTCTCTTCTGTCCCCCAGGCGCTGTATGAAAACATGCTAGTGGAATTGCCATTTGCAAGTTTCTTCCTGTCCAAGCTCTTGGGCACGAGTGCAGATGTGGACATCCACCATCTGGCCTCTCTAGACCCAGAGATGTACCGAAACCTGCTTTTCCTCAAGAGCTACGAAGGTGATGTCGAAGACCTCGGCCTTAACTTCACTGTGGTTAACAATGATCTTGGGGAGGCCCAGGTGAACAGCACTCTTTTTTCCTTCTTTTGTGCTCTTTTGCTTGTCTTTTTGTGTCTCTTCTCTCCTTCTCTTGTTCTCTGGCATTGTTAATGATTGATCTAACTGTTTTTAGTCTAAGCTGATGAGATAAAGCACGTCTCTGTCTAGAGCTCTCTGAAAGAACTTCTCTGTTGACCAGCTCAAACATACCTGCTGGGAGTAAATGGTGTCTAGCATAGTATTAGAGCTAATCATCCCACATGATATCTAGCATTGCCACTCCTTACCACCAACAAAGTAAAAAACGTATAAAGGGAAATTCCACATTTGTTTGAAGTTTATGTGAGATTTTTATGTTCTTTTAACAAATGGTTTACATTTAGAAAATGTTGATTTGTCAACCTTAGTAACAAGTATTAAATAATAAAATTATATAGACGAAATGTATACATAAAAAAAGGAACTTTACCCAGGAACTAGGGACTTTGGGCTGATACTCGGTGTGTTTCCACCGCAGGAACCAGGAACTAAATAAGTTCAGGGTAAAAAAACATGCCTCTCAGAAAGTCCCTGCTGGCGAGGTGGTACTTTTTCACAGTTCCAGAACTTTCGGGGGCGGGACTTGGGCGCAAAACATGCTGATTGGTTGAGTTCACGCAGCATTGTGATTTCAACCACTATTTATTCGGATTATTTGAAAAATATTACAGTTATTGTGTCATGAAATGTGTGTCAATTAAATGTTTTCCAGGCGAGAATGTAGTTGTTTAAAACTCAAATCTGTGGTTTATTTATAAAGACAGCACGATCAGCGGGAGCTCAGTGATCATTTATCTGCCGAGAGCAGCCTTACCACGTCTAGTCCTTCTGATATGTGCCGCTGCTGGCTCTGATGTCTCTTTAGTGGTTAAACATAAAATATAATACGTTTTGGGTAAATCTAACAGGTAACCTTTGGTCTGTATTAAATTTATCTGTTAAAATGAAAATAAAAAGAGGCAATTGAGGTAATATTTTGTTTCATTGTAATGGCTGTATATATACATTTCCCTGAACTTATTATGTTTAAATGAAAATGAAAAGGAGGCAGTGGTATTTGATATCCTATTTCGTTTTATTGTAAATATACAGTGAGGAAAATAGCAGTAGCCAAGGCGAGCTGACTGATGTTATCAAGTACGCTGCTGTTTGCAGAATTAACAGATTTGCGTCTTTATAAACAGACATCACACTCCCGAGTCGAATGCGCAAAGTTCGAACTACCGAGAATGCAAGTCCAAAATTTGCGTACTTTGTATTGAGAAACGCGCGCAGACCTACGTCACCAGACTATTTGTCTAATCTTCACGGTACTTTAGACTGCGGTGGAAAGACCGAAAGCAACAGGTCTGGGGGGAAAATAGTTTCTGGGGAAAAAAGTTCCTGGTACAATTGTTCCGGGTAACTTCAGTGGAAACGCTGTATTTGTGGTTTATTATTATGAGTCGTTTGGGATGCAGTAACACACGGACCTCTCACAATATATATACGCGATCATGCTGCAAGTATCAGAAGTTCCGCTCTCCGACGTGGTTAGCACTACATGCGTACTGCGCCCAAGTCCAACTGAACCATGCTCTGGTCCACCTCTTCCAACCGAGCCAGGGACAGCTAAACTAATTTAGGCTAAGCATCAACATACACAAACCACTGTCCACTGTTATTTTTAACAGAAAAGAATGCAACGAGCTGATAATTGACTTAAATGACTTTATAAGTTGGAAATAAAAAGTTTCCAATAGCACTTGAGGACAGCAGAGAAGCGCTCTTGCTCCGCACATTGGAGTGAATCGTTTTGTTAACATTTTGCTTTATTATTTTGAGTCGTATGGGACGTGATAACACACGTCACTCTCACAATATATTGCTTTACCGATCTATCGCTTTTGCCCCTCAGAATTATTCACGCAATCATGCAGCACGTATCAGAAGATCTGCACTCCGGCACGGTTAGCGCTCACACTCACTGATCTATATATAACTGAACTGCACTCTTGCCCACCTCTTTCAACCGAATGGAACGATCACACTAGTCAAACGAACCCGGCTTTGGAGGTTAAGATTGCCTAGTGTGAGCACACACTAATTATTCTCACGCATCCGGCAAATACGAGTCTCTACCCGCTCATCAAATGTTGTCCCACGCCACACTCTGCTGCGATGGGTCCCGCGTGCCTGTTGTAATGATATGATCAAGGCTTTTGATGAAAAAGTGCATAATACACTACTTTTAATTGCTCTCTCTCTCTCTCTCTCTCTCTCTCTCTCTCTCTATATATATATATATATATATATATATATATATATATATATATATATATATATATATGAATAATTTATATATGAAAAATTTATATATATTATAATATTAGGGGTGTAACGATACATGTATTCGTACCGAACCGTTACGGTTCGGACATCTTGGTTTGGTGCATGAGGACTTACAGTGAATGCAGGCAATTCACCCTCAGTCCAGAAGGGGCGCCCGCAGTATGCAACGCTGTTTGATAACTGCCAGCAGAAAAACAGCGAGCAAATGCCATGAGTTGCACACTTAAATACAAAGCCCAGTAGACAGTGACCATGTGCTGATTCTGAACCTGTCTGTCATATATAGTATAGTTATATAGTATACTTTAAATATACATATATACATTAGTATACATTTATAGTATATTTTAAAGGCTTGCGCACTCAGTTGTTTGCGAAATGGAGCTTTGTGCTCATGTATCCTACCTCTCTCATTCGGCACAAATCCAAAAGTTTCATAATATTGCTATATTTGCGATGTATCTGAATGCTAAACTACAATTTCTTATGTAAATTACAGGCTTTGTACTTTAGCTATGTTCCAACAGTGGCACAGAGGCAGGTGCGCTGATGATCTGTTTGGTTCACTGTATTTTATTTTGATAAAGGATTTTTTTTTTTTAAAGACTACTGTCTTTTCAAAATAAATGAAAAGAAACCAAGCATAGTAGATTTGTTTTAGTTTTTTTTCCCTGTTATACCGAATATACAGAAATCGTATCGAATCGTGACCCCGGAAACCGAGGTACATACTGAACCGTGACATCTGTGTACCTTTACACTCCTAATATAAACACATACAGTATATATATATTCTGAATAATAAAATAGATAATAAAAAAAAATCATGAAAAAAAAAAAAAAACCTATGCCAGAATGGGTAACAGTGGTAGATTTTAGCCTGTCTACCTCAGACTTCGTACTTCCGCTCAATTTCATTTCGCTTCTGTACTCAGTCTGCGAGAGCGACCTATCTCTCAGTTTTCCTCCGGCCTCAAAACAGCCGGCCAATCAATGAACAGAGGGCGGGCTGAGAGCCGTGATGTAGACGCTAAGCACCAAATGTAAGATCGTAGTTTAGGTTAGGGAAATCGAAAACGACAAGCGGACATGGAGAAACGGGATGCTATTCGCAGAGTGTTTGTTTTATATTTTGAATGGAGGTGATGTTGTGGCCCTAATCGTGACCGGTTTTGGGAAAAGTTTAATTTATCAACTGTTACTGATCGTCAGCGAGAAACTGGGGAGACCAAAGTCTGGCAAGGTGATAATTGTGATTGTGTCCCCCTTGGTTGCTCTCATGCAGAATGAGGTTAAAAAGGCAGTGAAACTCGCTCAATGTTTTTTTTTTTCGCAGCATACCTGTTTACAGTGGAAGTTCGAGACGGCGTCTACGGCTAGGTAGATTTAGCCTAAGTAGTCATTTAAATAATAGTTGTTACTGATAAACTTGTATTTCCATAAATAAAAAAACATTTGTTAGATGACTTTTTCTTATAATAGCAGGAGTAACCGAGTAAAAGTAAACCTTTATTTACTTTCCTCTTCATTAGCGAGGTAAAGGGTGTCCATGTGCACTTATTTCCTCTGTTTTCCTCAGTTGCCTTCAGCACTTTCCTCTGCAGCTGTACTGTTCCACTTTCAACAAGGAATTAAATCATCACTGAACCCAGGGTGATGGTGCATGTCACACTTCCATCTATTTGTGCCTTTTTCCAGGTGGTCGAGCTCAAACCAGGGGGAAAGGACATCCCGGTAACCACAGCCAACAGTATAGCCTACATCCATTTAGTGGCCGATTACCGTCTGAACAAACAGATCCGAGCACACTGCCTGGCCTTTCGACAGGGTCTGGCTAATGTGGTCAACCTGGAGTGGCTGCGCATGTTTGATCAGCAGGAAATTCAGGTAGCAGCACAAACACATACTTTACACTGAAAATGCGAGGAAAAGGGACATCTGTCTAGACGCACACAATCAGTCAAGTGTCAGAAAAGATTATTAATAACAAGATTAGCAGATATTATTGACCGGTATTATAACACTGCCTGTCTTTTCTTTACTCCTACTTCTACTTTAAACACTCCTATTTGTGGTCATTAATTAAATGTAAACAGCCTAGTCCATCTGTATTCACAGGTACTGATCTCTGGTGCACATGTGCCCATCTGTCTGGAAGACCTGAAGAGATTTACTAACTACTCAGGTACTGCAAGAACAGCCATTGCACTTTTTATTAGTCACTTCATTTTTTATTTTAGATTTAGCTTTATTTAAGAGCCTTTGTCTTTTTTCTTACAGAGAAATCAGGTTGCTATTTTGTTTTTTATTCTGTATCTACTAGCAAGGGAGAGCAAAAGCACGCACAGGTTAAATGTTAATTTATAGTTTGTTCATTAATGAGTAATAAAGCTTAGGTAGTGTGTTTGTTGTTATTTGATTTATATTGTTTGTATTTGGTACCGCCCATAAAGACTGGATTACACTAAACAGCTTTTACCCAGATTTGAGCTTGATTTGCAGTATGGAGGATTTGCTGTTAGTTGCCAGAAGCTCATGTCAGTCTGTAGATTCTGAGCACTTGACAGATTTAACATATGTATGATACATGCATATCATGTGTATATTGTGCACAGAAAGGATTATTATTATTTTTTTTTTCATTTACATTTAGTCATTTTGCAGACGCTTTTATCCCAAGCGACTTGGATATAATTGGTGAATTTGGAAGTTTTTGTAATACCAAGTTTCAGGCATTTGTTCAGATAAGTACAAGCTAGAAAGGCAAGGAATAAGTAAAGAGAAAGACAGTTCTTTTTTTATTTTTTAGGATGAAGTCAAGTAGCGTCAAAAGAGATGAATTTTCAGCTGTTGCTTGAAAATTGTCAGGGATTCAGCGTTCCGGATAGGGGTGGGAAGATCATTCCACCAGCCAGTTTTGGTGAACGAGAATGTTCTGGAAAGTGATTTTGAGCCTCTCTGTGATGGTAGCATCAGGCGTCGCTCACTAGCGGATCTCAGACTTCTGAAGGGGATGTAGATTCATAGTAGTGAGTGGAAATAGGCGGGTGCCGAGCCTGTGGCTGTTGTATATGCAAACATCAATATCTTGAATTTGATGTGAACCGCATCCGGAAGCCAGTGCAAGGATATAAAGAGAGGTGTAACATGGGCTCTTTTGGCTCATTGAAGACCAGTCGGACCGCTGAACTCTCCATGTTTGATATTTTGCGCAAATTTTAGAACACATTGTTTTAATTTTTCATGCACCTCCTAGCAGCGAGGGGTATGTTTCTGCATGTCTAGTCTTTTCAAAGGTGGAAAGTTTATGATTCCTACTGTTTCAAAAGTTGTTCCGATTTTAAAAGTTGTGTAGTGTAATCCAGCCTCAAGTGTCAACTTTTCTTCTACTTAAACATGATGTAATAAAAAAGGTTTCAAATTTTAGATCCATGTTTTGAAGTAAAGCACATAGCGGACATGCAGTATTATCTGATAATTCATAAGGGTTAGACTTTTAGTTCCTGCATTATATTCTTAACCTTTTTGTTTTTCTCAACTGTTGCTGCATTACTCAGGTGGTTATTCAGCGAACCATCCAGTGATCACAATTTTCTGGGATGTGGTGGAGAGTTTCAGCGATGAGGAGAAACGCAAGCTGCTCAAGTTTGTTACAAGCTGCTCACGACCTCCGCTCTTAGGCTTCAAGGTCAGTGAGGGCCAAGACCCTCTGAAAATATGAATTGAATGAATTAACTTTTGGCCTGTAGAAGACATCTGACACTCTGTTCTGTTGTGTCTGAACTCTTTAAATACAAGTTAATGATTCCTCTGAGATTGTATGGTGCCTTAAATGGGTGCACTGGAAAAGTGAAATGTACAGACATGACCCAACTCAGCTGCATCGGTATGACTTGCACCACTGTTATCGCAAATGGAGTTCAGCTGAAGTTCACAACAGCTCACACCTGCTGATGATTTTGTCCCATTTTCTCCATTTTTATTCTAAAGTTATCAGGATCCCCACCACAAAGAATTCTACTCGCTTTAAGGTGTGCTGTCTTAACGGAGAAATAATGAAGTGAACAGAATGTTTTGTCATTAATTTACACAAGGGTGTATGAGCAAACAGGCTCATTGTAACAAATCATTTTCACATTACAACAGCTATCAGGATAGGCCTTATCTGGGCCTCTATTTGTGCTAAAGAGGTTGTGCCCCTTTGCATTGTAATGCTATTTGAGGCTTTGCCAAGTGCCACTGGGTGTGTAAAATCCATCTGACTGATAAAAACGTATAAATGCCCTGTTGAACTTGCAGTGGCTCTCACGTAATGTTGACTGGATCTAGTGGGTAATCAAATGCCAGAAAATATTGGTTTAAGAGAATAGCATAGGACAGTTAACGAATTATTCTGCCAACTGTTTTCTTTATTAACAAGATTATTATTGTCTCATTCTCTAGGAAAGTCTTTTTCTTGTGTGTCACAATGTGAAGTCTTATTGCACTCAGCAAAATCTGGAGAACAGAAACCTCATTAAATGTGTTTTTATGCCTTGCTTAGACTAACCAAGGACAGTAATTGGCATTTCATTGACTTTATCACATATTTTAATAGCTGTCATCAGTTTAAAGCGGATTACTTTAGCCTGTATGAATTTGGGTGGGGGAAAAATCATAGCTTCCGAGCAATTCCACAGATATGTGTTACTGCCAAAATTAAAGTGGGGCTGTTTAATGAATTTGACTTTGGTGCAGACGCTCTGAGGAAAGGAGGAGTAAGAGGAAAAAGACGAAGAGAGACAGATCAAGGGGAGATGGCCTCCCACCTTGTCTGCCTCTTTAGCCAGCTCAGCCTTAATTAGGTGCCGTTAAACACCCCAGAATTCATTAGGGGAGAAATAGCCCTGTCACGGAGAGCTATTTAAAAAAGATGATGGATACCCTTTTCTCAAAATGATGGCTCCCACCATGACACTTTCTCGATAAGCAACGATACTTTAATATCTTAATTGTTAGAAAAATTGGCCGGTTAAAGCAGGTTTAATCAGGTTCATTTTGGGGTTGAGCCTTGCAGCCACGTGGAGAATTTTTTCATTAGACCTATCTTGTTGTTCTTCCAGTAACCTTTCACAGATCTGAAAAGTATAGATTTTGCATCAATGTGATATCAGGCTGTAGTTTGTTGCATTTATCTGCACAGATGCTGCCCAATTAAAATGTGCATTAGTATTTTTTTATTATTATTTAAACATTTTATTTCTACCCAACCAGTCAGTACAGTCACTTGACGTAAATTAAGACAATTTGTATTCAGTGGTTTTGTCATTGACATTATACTGATGCCCCATTTTATTTCGGACATCCCCCATGTGCTAATTCTAACTGTACAAATGGATTTGAAACTTTGGCTTTCAGTGTATAGCTGTACGATGTGGCACGTCAAAATGATCGCAATCAGTGTAGACACAATGTTACACTGTGTGATCCTTTACTGTTTTTTAAGAAACACAGGGTGGGTGAAAAGAACTAGGAATTAAAAATTGGTAATAAAGTCTATATTTCTAATACAAATGTATTGAAACAAACTGTATGTATATATGCTTCATTACATAGGAAAATGAAAGCAAATCGTTAAATTTTAACGTAGGCACCGGTAGCGCCAGCCAGTGATGCTACAAGTTATAGCCATTAAGTATAGCCTAGTTACTTTTCACCCACCCTGTAGTTTACTCAAAATGAAGACTTGCTGAAAATGTACTTGCCCTTAGGTCATCCAGAATACTGACTTTGTTTCTTTATCAGAACAGATTTGGAGAAATTTAGCATTACATCACTTGCTCACCAATGGATCCTCTGCAGTAAATACGTGCCACCAGAAAGAGAGTTCAAACAGCTGATAAAAACATCAGAATAATCCACTCGACTCCAGTCCGTCAGTTAAAGTCTTGTGAAGTGAAACGCTTAGTGTTTGTAATAAACAAATCCATCAAGATGTTTTTAACTGAAAATTTAAATCTGAATCAGGAGAGGAATCTGCACGGATCAAACGGTGTTTATTAGCAAAATCAGTCCACCAATAAGTCAGTGGATTTCGATGTGAAAGGTGGACTTTTTTTCTGGAGGAAACGTTGTTATTATTATGGATAATGGACTTTTGGACTTTTTTACTGATGGATTTGTTTATTAAAAGTTTTGTGAATTGCATGTGGATTATTGTGTATCAGCTGTTTGAGCTTTCATTCTAACAGCAACAATTCACTGCAGATGATCTGTTGGTGATAAAGTGCTACATTTCTCCAAATCTGTTCATATGAATAAACTCCACTACATCTTGGATGGCCTGATGGCGAGGACATTTTTAAGCAAATGCTCATTTTTAGGTCAACTATACAAGTACACAAAGCTTGCTTCATTTCTAGGCGGTCATAACTGAAATGAATCATAACTTGCAGTGAGTCAGATGTTGATTCAGTAACCGCCCTGAGTGATTCAATGAGTGTGAAAAGATGAAGGTGAAAGACGTGTCAGACTGATTTAACCCAGTAACGTCCGAGTGTTTTTGACCAATTCATTAAAAGAACTGGATCAAAAAGTGAATTGTGCCTTTATTTTTATTTTTTTATCAAGATTGCAATCTCACTTTCACTTGACTAAATTATGATTTATTTTGTCACTGGAAAAATCATTTCTTAATTCTTCCATGTACTGTATATTATCAAATGTGTTTGAGTATTGTTTTATGTTGTCATTGATGTTCATGAGACTTTCTCCTTGTCTCTAGGAGCTGTACCCAGCCTTTTGCATCCATAATGGAGGCACAGACCTGGAGCGTCTCCCTACTGCTAGCACTTGCATGAACCTTCTCAAGCTGCCAGAGTTCTGTGACCAACAGCAAATGAGGAACAAGTTGCTCTATGCTATCGAATCCTCTGCTGGCTTTGAGCTCAGCTGAGGAATATGTCAACTCCTAGATGGCCTTGAAACCCTGACAAGAGTATTCGGCTTTTGACGTGGTGACCAGATAGGAAATGATCGGAATGGACAGACAGTTTGGATCTACATTGATATGGAGAAGTTGCTGGAAAACAGACAGGTTGAAATATGTGCTCCGTTTTATTTTTACTTCAAAGAAAGTAATCTTGTAAATAATGCATTTATAAATTCAAAGCAACATCCAAGAAGGCATCCATCGATCAAAAGCACTAACATTGAACAGGGACATCTGAATGTTGAGGTAATAAAATGGCAACGCAAAAATTTAACTTGTAGATTTTCCTTGGTTTTGCATTTCTACCACCAGAATAGATGTTTTTAGACAGTCGTTTTTCAACTGCTCTTTGTCGCCATAAAATGCATGCATTTGCCTTGCTGACTCAAGAACAAGCCAAACAAGTTTCTCAAATATAACAGCATGACTGAAATGTCTCCGGTAAGGTATACAAAACAGCTGGCTAGGTTTTAGGTCACACCGCTTCAGCTATACGAATACGCATGCCTAGATACAGGGCTTGCTAATGGTGTAGCACTCACTGAAAACTGAGCTATTCATTTTCCAGGCTAAAAAAATATTTGATGGCTAATATGCCACCAACAAAAGAGTTGCGTGAGGTTAAGAGGGGTGCTAGCACAGAAAATGGTGTGTAGTCGTCTTGTTTTAATCATGTAATAAAGATGACTTGAATTGGCTGATTCCGAGACATTCACCTAATAGAAAAAAAATTGTGTAATTATGTATTCCACACATTGGGCCTTGGCATTATAGCAATGGATATGTTGCTAACATTTGTGCAATAAAATAAAAACAGACTTTGAGGACATTCAAGTGGTTCAAGGGGAGGTTTGTAAGTCAAATTGATGAGTGAAGGAAAAGTGTGACTTCAAAGCCAAGGACTGTGTACTGGACACTACTCCAACATCTGCTGTAGCACAGAACAATTTAGTAAACTGAAGAGGATTGAAGTATTTCCTGTCAGCATCCTCTGGTTGCCTTTTTTGCTGCTACTTGACTGGGTTCAGCATGGCTGTAAAGACATGTCGGTTGCTTGGCAGAGAGCTGATGCTGATGGACATGTGAATATGTATATGTCTACATCTTTTAACATTCACGTTCAGCATTTGTACAAGACTTTTCATTTCTCTCTCTTCACCTTGTCAGTAATAACCCGTCTCCCAACATCTGTTAAATGGGAATAGATGACTTCACACAGGTGCTGAATATCTGATTGTTTACGAACACTGATGTGTAGTTTGTCTTGATGTTGCTGATTAGGAAGGACAAGCAAAGTTTGTCTAAAGATGTGTGTCTACCGACTTTTAAGTGTATGTGCCTGAATGTTTTTTTTAGAAGACAAAGACAGGTGTTCAATCAGTGTATCGGAGTGTATTGCAATGATTAAATATGTTTTGAGTTTTTATTTGCACTGGAGATATTAGCATCTTTTGTTGAAATGAAACAACTGTGGGATGACAATTTCATTTTGAGTTTTATGGCCTTTGACATATAATTAAAGAAACATCCAGTGATGGAACAAGAAAGGAGGCTAGTCCAGACCGCAAATGCATTATCTGTATGACATAAATTAAGGGTTTGTGCGTTTGACATAAATCTAATAGGGTCCTGCTATGAGAGCAAGAGATGGCCGGAGAGCAGGGGGAATTTTTTATTCCTCCTTGGATCATCTTCATATATTCTGGCAGCCTCAGCCTCTGCCTCTGGACTCTTCTCTCTCTGACCGAATCTCCAGCATTTTAGCAGCAATCTCAGACGGGGGTAATTGGGTCTTAAAAAAACAACTTGTCCTATAGCTATGAAGGATTGGTCTTAATTATGGGAAGATTTATTTGGGCCTATTACCTTATAATGGATTATAGCTCGCAAACTTTATGCCTCTGGTCATCAATCACTTCCACGTGCAAAGATATTCCAAAGGTATTTTATATAGCTTTTAGAAATGTTATTATTGCACTTAGGGTCAAGTCGTTTCACACCAGAATATGAAAGCTTAAAGATTTCATTTCAGAGAATTCATTAGGAACAATTAATGGGTTTTATAAAACCCTTTACATTTAAAAGGGTCTGACAGCTTTTTTTAAAGGGAGGTAAAGGATTTCTAATATAGACTGGCTTGAGTTGTGTTAAAGACGTCGTGTTTTGTAAAACAAGTATTAAATATATGATTTCATTTAAATATATAATTTCTCTGTCATTGTACAGAAACTCCCACTTCAGTAGCACTTCCATAAATGTTTGTGTTTTATTCCTATCCATATTCTGAAGGTTTTTACAAATGGGTTTGCTCATATATAATTATACAACATTTTATTAATTAAAAATGATAATAAGGGATATCCTGAATCCCCTCTGTGAAAACTTTTGACTCTAATATGTCTTAATGTACTTGGTTACTTTTTTTTTTACCCTTAGTCACCTGGGGTGTTTTTTTTATTGTTTTTGGACACATACAGTAGTCTGATTTTCCACAGAGATAGATAGATAGATAGATAGATAGATAGATAGATAGATAGAATTGATAGTAACATGATTACAGTTCACTTAATTTCTAATGTATCATAAAATCAACAGCCGCATATAAAAATGAACAGAGAAATTGGTTTACTATAAGACCAAGGGTGCCTCCCTGTGGAGGTTTTTTAGCACAACTAGAAATACATTTTTTATCAGTTTTAATATGCAGCATTTATAAACCAAGACCTCATTTATTACAAGATGAGTCTAATTGAATTATTGATATTGGAAAATACACATATTGGTATTATTATTGGCTAATAGTTCACTATTATAGCGTGGTTGAATGGATACGTGAATGCATGATCAAAAGAAAGAAATTTTCACCATCTGCTGGCAAATACTTAGAAATGCAGCACATGCTTCCTTGATAATAGGGCACAATACAGCTTTAAAGCTGTAGCTGGAAATCCTAAATATCTATAAGTCTACATCTTTTAATGTTCATGCAGTATTTGTACAAGATTTTTTAATCTCTCTCTCTCTTCACCTTGTCAGTAATAACATGATAAGAGCCATTTGACATTTAATGTGCTTCCTGACAAAATGTCTGAATCAAGTCCTGAATCAAATTCCAGAACAAGCTTTTTGGAACATTCTTTCACACACATAAATAAATAAATAAATGTATAAATAAACACAGAGTCACTCATGAATAATCATTCTTATTCCTTTTCTTCAACCTCCAGTCCAGGGGCCTCATTTATAAAACTTTGCGTAGGATTTGCGTCAGAAGTGGCGTACGGATGAAACATAGGACGTGCGTACGCACAGAAATATTCGGATTTATAAAACCGTGCGCACGCACATCCTACGCATTTTTCCCTTAATAAATCACAATCAATTCTAAATGTAGCGCAGTTTTTGCGGCTTCATGACACGCCCATAGTTGCCCATAAATAGTCCGTGAAACGCCCACAAGTTAATATTCATTGATTGTATATCATGGCAAACACAGAGAGGAAATCAAAAAAACGTAACTTCACTCAATGTGAAGTAGAAGTTATCGTTGGCGAGGTGGAAAAGAGGAGAAAAATGTTGTTTGGAGGGCACAGTGTGGGCATTACTAATGCCAAAAAGGCACTTGAGTGGCAAACGGTGGCAGACGCCGTAAATGCTGTAGCCTCACAACCTCGGACCGTGGCCGAAATTAAAAAGAAATGGTCGGACATCAAAGTCGAGGCAAAAAAACGTCTAGCGCTCCATCGCCAGAGTGTGGCTGCCACGGGTGGGGGAAAGGGGACACCGGAGCTGACCCTCTTGCATCTGACAAGCTACAGATGTCGTTAATAATCGACGTGGAAATGGGAAATTGTTCAGCGCAAATGTAATTTCTTGTTGCTTTCTGAATGGTTGAGACATACGCTATACATTGTTTTATCAAAAATAAAACAAACTAAAGGCATATGCATGAATACCATAATTCCGTAGCTTATGAAGAAATGTTTTACTATGAAAACAACTTTCCCCAGTGGACAATTAATACATCTATCTATCTATCTATCTATCTATCTATCTATCTATCTATCTATCTATCTATCTATCTATCTATCTATCTATCTATCTATCTATCTATCTATCTATCTATCTATCTCCTTAATTATCTATCTATCTGTCTATCTAATTGCATCTATATCTGCTCCGCCAGACGGACACATTGACGAGAATATCAGTTTTGTACATTATTTCGTTCTGTTAACTATATTATTTATGAGGATGAATTGCACAACATGCCAGTTTTATTGCAGAACATATTTCATTTTTCTTTTGCAAATATGTGTTCATTTGAATTTCTGTTGTAATTTTCGTTTGATTTTTTTTGTTTGTTTCACTGCTGATCGATCAAACGTGTGTTCGTGTAGGCTGTTAATTGTAAGACTTGCTTTGTAAAGTCTTCATGTTATTTATGAGAGGCAGTATTTTCACTTTCACTTTCACGTGTTTCTTCCATCTGCCGACGGTGTCGCCATTTCTCATTTCACCCGTTTTTGTGCGTACGCCTGGGTCAGAGCTTGCGTGAAGGACCGCACATTTTCCCGTCAAGTTTGCTTTTTATAAATATGAATTATTGCGTAGAGAGTGGCGTACGCCTTCTTTTGTGCGTACGCAACGTTTATAAATGAGGCGGGGCGACAGGAAAGGTAAAGGCAACAAGAATTCAACGCCTGCATCACAACCTGTCTACTAAGATGCAATCATTTGGTTGAATTCTGAAGGAAACATAAACAATACATGCTTCCTCTTCACTCTGCTGACACACGAATGCAAACTGTCACACAACTCCAACCTCTTTATTAAGTTTGCGGATGACACGACTGTGGTAGGTTTCATTAGCAACAGAGATGAGACAAACTACAGGAGCGAGGTGAGCCGGGTGGTGCAGTGATAACAATCTCTCTCTGAACGTGGAGAAGATGAAGTTGACTTCAGGAGAGCACACACTCAGCATGTTCCTCTGACCATCAGCGGTGCGACTGTGGAGAGAGTGAGCAGTACCAAGTTTCTGGGTGTGCAAATCACAGAGGACCTCTCCTGGACCGACAACACCGCAGCACTGGCCAAGAAATCACAGCAGCATCTCTACTTCCTCCGCAAACCGAGACGAGCCAGAGCCCCACCACCATGTGCACCTTCTACAGAGGCACCATCGAGAGCATCCTGATGAGCTGCATCACTGTGTGGTATGGCACCTGGAATGTGTCCTGCTGGAAGACTCTTAAACTGATAGAGGGCTGCCCTGCGTCCCAATGTTCATACTATCCATCCTAAATAGTATGTGTGATTAAAATAAGTGTGTCCCAAAGATTAATATGTTGAAAAGACTATGCCAGAAGTCCCTCAGGTGGTCTACTATTTAGGTTTTTGAAGTGTGGATCTATGCACACTCTAATGGCTAATATAATAACCAAATTGCCAAATTTACCCAGATTTACAAAGCCTTATCGCCAAATGACTACAGCCCCACTGACTCCCTCTGCCAATGAATTGATAAAATTAACAGTTGGATGTGCCAGAATTTTCTTCAGTTAAACAAGGAAAAAAACCCTGAAGTACCTGCATATGGAAACGAACATGAAGTTCTCAAGGTGAATGCATACCTCAAATCTAGGGGTCCAACAACTAAAAATCAAGTCAGGAATCTTGATGTGATTCTGGAGACAGACCTCAGTTTCAGTAGTCATGTCAAAGCAGTAACTAAATCAGCATACTATCATCTTAAAAAACATTGCAAGAATAAGATGTTTTGTTTCCAGTCAAGACTTGGAGAAACTTGTTCATGCCTTTATCACCAGCAGGGTGGACTATTGTAATGGTCTCCCCACCGGCCTTCACAAGAAGACCATTAGACAGCTGCAGCTCATCCAGAACGCTGCTGCCAGGATTCTGACTAGAACCAGAAAATCTGAGCATATTACACCAGTCCTCAGGTCCTTACACTGGCTTCCAGTTACATTTAGGATTGATTTTAAAGTACATTTACATGTTCTAAATCACTCAATGGCCTAGGACCTAAATACATAGCACATATGTTCACTGAATATTAACCTAACAGACCACTTAGATCGTTAGAATCGAGTCAGAAATACCAAGGGTTCACTCAAAACAAGGAAAGTCCGCAGTTGGAATCAGCTTGAAGAGATCAGATGTGCTAAAACATTAGCCACATTTAAATGCAGACTCAAAACTCATCTGTTTAGCTGTGCATTTATTGAATGAGCACTGTGCAATGTCCGGACTCATTGCACTATTTTTATGTATAATCATTTTCTAATCTTAACTATTGTAAATTAATTCTAAACCTTTTAAATCAATTTTATATCATTTTCAATGTTTTTAAATTCCTTGTTTTGTTGTTGTGATTTTCTTCTTATTTTTCTTTTCTTTTCTATAAAGCACTTTGAATTATCACCGTGTATAAAATGTGCTATATAAATAAACTTGCCTACCTAATACTACCCACAATGCGCTTTGATACAGTCTTTGTTCGGTTCAGAACTACAAACACGAATAAAAAAAACCGTTAAAAACTACAAACATGGCGAATGTGCGCGACTGACGGATAAAGATACTTTAGATAAAGGGGTTTGAGTTACTAATCAACCTGGTAAAATGTTTTTTTTTTCGTCTGTTAGGATATTTCATCTTCAACAACAATGTGAACTTTTATAAACATCCGTTTGGCCATTAATTTTTCAATCAATAGGCTATGCAAAAAAAAAAAAAAATATATATATATATATATATATGAGCAGAGTTCTCCGCGTAAAGACCCACGGCTGGCAGATCAAAGTTGCCTACTACTCAATTTCTCTCCAATACTGTAGGAAGTTAAATCAAATTAAATGTGGAGGATGATGAGAAGCTGATTGACAGTTTACAGTGACAGGGTGCGTGTAATTATGCGACAGAGCGGTCCGTTTAAGACGCAATTGTATGACCTTATAGTATATCCCAAAGCTTGCCTACTCTTCTACTATACACTCAAAAGTGTATACCTTTTTTCACGAAAAAGTACATACTTCAAGGGCGTAGCCTAGTAGGGCTACTAGTAGGCACATTGGGACGCAGGTTTGTGATACACACCCAGAGAGAGCAGACACACACAGATCACACACACTGATCTATAATATAGAACATATATAGATCTGTGATCACACATCACACATCCTGACCTCACCCTTTCCTCCACCTGCACTTTCACTTTCTACTTCATAGGACCTCAAGAGTCTGACCTTCACTATCCTCAGCTTGTGTCTTCTGATGATATGTAGCTAGATAGATATTAATTTATTTAATGGATTATGTAAATATTTGCTTTCGTTCTATAGCTTAATGGACAGATCTGCTGAATCGTATATAAAATGAATCCGTTTCCCTCAAGAAGTCTTTTGACATTTCCTCATGTTACAAACCCATTAGCTGACACACCGCACTTACTGAGCAACCTCCTTCAGCTGTTTGGGTAACAGGAAGTGACGAAGCTGCACATCTCAATAAGAGTCATACATCTGCTCATCCCTGTCTGTCACACAGGGAGTTTGTTATGATCACCTGAGCCTGTTTTATAAACAGACGGACTTCTGACTTCAGACCTCGGCTACTATTACAAATAACGAAACTCGACCTCAACTTCGGTAAACTCAGCGGAGGTCCGAATAAAGCAGCGGGATAAGGACATAATCTCCGTTACATAAGTTTGGTGAGTTTCAAGTTGGTTAGAGGTTTTTCGGTATGATATGAAAAGGAGAAGAAAAACATTTACAGCCTGTGTCTCAAAACTTGACAGCTGCCTCCCCTGAAAGCATCCTTGGAGGGATCGCCTATAACAGCGAAAATAGGATGGAAAATGACCGTGTTACATGTCATTGTCAAATAGTTTATTTTATTATCTCTGTAAACTGACGCATGCATGTGAAACGATTTGAAACTGGCTTAACTTTCTAGACGTTTCTGCGTTTGATCACACCTTTAATCTTGTGTCAATCAAATGTCATATGAACCTGGTAGGCTGCATGGTGGAAATGCTTTCCACTATTAGTTCTTATGGCGTTTATAGAAATTATGCACAAACTTAAAGAGATCACATTGCCCTTCAGTCAATTCCATGTAGAACAACATAAAGACAGGGAAACATCTAGAAAATGACCCGAAGACTGTTCATGCATGTCAGTGGACACCTGTGTTTGGTGGAAAGTACCTGAGGTCATCTCGGTTTTCACTTTTAGTAGGAAGTACTAGTGTTTCTCTTTCTTAAGCTCATCTGCGATATAACAGATGTGGTACTTGAGTGGTACTTCAATATACTTCTTATACTGAAAGAATGACAATGAGCTTGATGTGTGTCTTTAAATTAAATACATTGTTGATTAGCCTATTTGTGACTGAGGTCCACAAAACCAGTCATAAGGTTATTATTATTAAACATTTTTAATTGAGAATTATCATAATCTGAAAATTGAATAAATAAGCTTTTTGTTAGGATCGGACAATATTTGGCCGAGATACAACTATTTAAAAGTCTGGAATCTGAGGGGGCAAAAAAAATTAAAGTATTGAGAAAATCCGCTGTAAAGTTGTCCAAATAAAGTCCTTGCCTTGGCAATGCAAATTACTAACCAAAAAGTAAGTTTGTATATTTTTACGGTAGGAAATGTAAAAAATATCTTAATGGAACATGATTTTTGCTTAATATCTTAATTATAAAAATTGATAATTTTGATCCATACAGTGTATTTTTCACTATTGCTACAAATATACCCGTGCTACTTATGAAAGGTTTTGTCATCCAGGGTCACATTTTGTGAACTATGGTCTGTAGTCTTTGAGGGTTTGGTCTGCAATTTCAAGCAAACACATTTTCATATTTAGGTCTATTTTCTATCATCGCTATTATCGTAAACGCATTGGTTTAGTGCGTACAAGCATTGCATAGTACTTAAAACAGGTTTTAATGGTCTGGCACTTTAGTCATTTAAAGAATTTACAGGAGGTACATATATGCTCATGTCTTTTTGTTACAGTCTCTCTTTAGAACAAACATGTTGCTCTTACAATAAGTCTTTGGTTGCCAGACAGCTACTTTAAGGAGGCGTGTCTTTGTTCTAGAAATTACCACAATGAATGTCACTATACTTGTTCAAAGATAGAAAGAGAAACATAACTTTTTAAAGTTTTCTAATAGCCATAAACCTCAAACACCGAAGCAGTGCCTGAACTGTTAAGACACATTGACAAACACACGCTCTGTCAAATAGTCTCTCCTCCTGAGTTCTCATAGAAGGAAAAATAAAAAAGCAAATTGGCAGATTGTATTGTAATTATATTGGCAACACCTGGCCAACGAATCCAGCTATTTAATCTGCTGACCTTGCATCCGAGCATCTCTGTAACACGCCTACATCCTGATCCTATCAAACTCACTCACTTTTTAGGACCGTTCCTGTTGTGTACCTCTTTGCCTTTCACATGTAGAAGTCTAATTTAGCCTTTTAAACCACTGAACCAGTTTCTGCTAACAAAACTGGCTGAACGGTGGCCAGATTCGGTGCAAGTTATTGCAGTCAAGTGATCTGCTTTGAGCTGACAGCCTTCTCTTAGTGCCACTGTGAGAAGCCAAAAACAAGCTCCAGAGAATTCAGCAGACATTTCACATCTGTTCACACATTTGTGAGCTTGCCCTGACTGCTGTTTCATGACAAGTAGCTAAGGAATGTTCAACAGAGATTTGGAATAAGATAGAACAGAGGAAAGATGATGATGATGATGAAGGGAGGACTGTTGTTTAAAAGTGTTTTCATGAAGAGGCTGTCTCAAAACGGTTAACCAGATTGACTGGGGCTGTGGGGCTGAAGGTGTGGTTTGAAAGAAAAGCACTTAATGGTCTAGTGGTGGTAAAAGAGAGCAGATGAAATGGTGGCAGTGTATTGTGAGTATTATGATTATGTCCTGTTACCAGTGAAAAGGAAATTTGCATCTGCTGCAGAAACTGGGCCATCAGTCACTGACAAAATTCTACATATCTACCGCCCTTTTGTTCTGGCCATTTAGTAAATCATTTTTCTAATTTGATTGTGCTTTTAGTTACCAACAGAACGTTTCTCTTAACACAGGTTTCCAAATTTAAATCCATTCCACAGAATTCCTCAGATTATACCTAAAAATCAGCACATAAATAATAATAATAAAAATCAAATTTAAATTGTCTAAGTGGCAGTGTTCAGTGTTTATTTTTGTGTGTGTGCCATTTGTACAGTAGATGTTTCTTAGAGACCAAGTAAACAGTACCTAACATTGTTGTGAAATTTAAGTGTGTTGGGCTGGCCTAAAGGTATATGATATAATCTTCCTTTTGGTTGTTCAGCTCTCAGGTTTGTTCAAATAATGGCAATATAAATCATGTTGTGTTTTTCAGTGCCTTGGTAAGCATTATTTATCCCTTTGAGCAGTGAGCAATGTTATCAACAAATGTTATCTTGCATTCATCTAAAGGGAAATAAATGCAAACAGAGCACTGAGCAAAAAAGACTGAGTTGTTTTTGTTGTACATATCAATTAAAATTAAATCAAGTGTGGAATAACATGGCCCCGATTTGCAGTCATTGATCATCTGTTTGAACTCCCATTCTGATGGCACCCATTCACTGCTCCATTGATGAGCAAGTGATGTAATGCTAAATTTTTCAGAATCTATAATAAACTCCTTCTTGGATGGCATGAAAGTATAATACATTTTGAGAATTGTTCATTTCTTTTCTTTTTTTGGGGGGGTGATCAACTCAACTATTGGGTGAACTAAATGTATTGATTTTAGGTTGTGTAGTTTATTCCAGCTATTACAATGCAGAGGAAAGCCAGTGCTGTGCCATGATCACCTCTGAGCCTGTCCTGAAGGACACTGCAGATATAAATAACACCAATGAGATCCAGCTGGAAAGCTACTGGAACCGGCTATTTGGTCCCTGATTGTTTGGAAGCAGTTGACATTTTGTTCTTCACAATAAGATGTTTCAATCTGAGATGATTCAAAGAAATTGGCTTTAAAAATGACTTGTAGGTTTTCTCTATACCTGATTTGAATATGTTTTTTTTTTTTGTATTTGTATATTTTTTATTATCTTATATAGCTTGAAGCAGAGAAGGATGGATTATGTTGATACGAAGATGATCCAATATTCCCCAAAAGCAAACTGAAACGTTATATGGATAACAAATACAATCATGAATCGGCCAGTTCCTGATAAATGCTTTTATTTATGAAATGTAAAGTGGAACCATACTTTCACATGACGAGTTGGTGTTTGAGGTTGTCCGTCACAGTAGCCACCCACACACATAACTACCAAAAACACACCCTCTGTTTATTATCCCCTTTTACATCGTCTTCAGCTAGATCTCTCACATCTTATTCTTTCCAGAGCCACTGCTGAAAAATTATTCTCATCCAGAGGAGTGGAAACCCAAAACCTGAGCCATGGGGGATTATTACGCGATCCTGGGTGTGACAAGAAATGCATCCCATGACGATATAAAGAAAGCGTAAGTACTCCGTGTCCTGTCATGGTCATCTATTTTTACACACGGGACATAGTACAGCAGTAATGATAACAGTGACTGTGCAGCACAGGGGTTAGATGATCCTGTCCATGTGAGACCTCTCTGCTCTCTGCTGCTTGTCTCTATTAATGTGTGTTCGTCTCAATCCCTCGCTTCTGATGTTCTCTGTTTAAAAAGAAATAAACATCAGCCCATAATTTTTTAATACAAGGAGAAAGGGATTGGAGTTTATGGGTAGACAGGGAGCATACGGCTTTTAGTGGTGTTTAGACACATAGTCCTTATGCCCCATGCTTATTCATTTACTGCCTCCCTGGAAAGGGTGTTTTGTCCTTTGTCAGGTAAGCAAACGTCTATTGAATCCTGATTCTGTTGGTCACTGAATTTGCTGATGGTAAAGGGGGGAATTTCTAAAGCACAGCGCTATGGAGGGCAAACACTAATAAAAGATGTGCAAAGGACAAATCCCCTAGTGCATGGACTGTTTGGTTTAGGCCATTGACCCTGCTGTGTGCTGCTGGCTGGGTGTGTATCGCTGACTCAGGCCTAGTGTGTAGAGATGCTGACCTGTTGTTACACCTACTGAAGTCGTATTGTGCAGCATGACCTGTATTGAAAGTAGTTGTTAAGAGGTGCATGACTTTGTAATGCATTGATGTGTTAGCATCAGGAATGAGGACTGTCCAGTACTTTACAATGAAAAATGAGTCTCCTTGAACTGTTGATTTACATATTATGGGCCAGATTTACTAAACAGGGCAAATTAGAATTCGTGCAATTCCATAAAAGTGCTGATGGGATGGAAAAAGTCTGTGTGTGATTTACTGGTACATTAAAGCATACAGACAAAACATCTAATTTCCATAATGACCAGTGCAATATTCCAAGAGCAGCACAATCTCCTACAAATGCATCTTCAGTAAGATAGGTGCATATATATGAGTAATGTATATTGCTCAATATCACCATGGCTGTGATTTGGCCATATGTACGAGGCCATTTATACAATAGTTTGACGGCACAAGTATTTAAAAAAAAATAAGAAACAACCACAGGGTGTCTTAACATTTTGTAAGCAGAACTACTTTCTTCTGCCATGGATTCAAATCAAGTTGGCAGTTAATGGATGATAACAAATCATGCCTATGGTCGAATCACAGCCATGCTGATACAGAGGGTATGGAAAGTATTCAGACCCCCTTCTATTTTTTACTCTTTGTTATATTGAAGCCATTTGCTAAAATCATTTGTTCATTTTTTTTTTCAATGTACACACAGCACCCCATATTGACAGAAAAACACGGAATTGTTGAGATTTTTGCATATTTCAGTTTTTCTTTTTTAATAAATATCACATGGTCCTAAGTACTCAGACCCTTTGCTCAATATTTAGTAGAAGCACCCTTTTGATCTAATACAGCCATGGGTCTTTTTGGGATAGATGAAGCTAGTTTTGGATTTTGATTTGGGGATCCTCTGCCATTCCTCCTTGCAGATCCTCTCCAGTTCTGTCAGGTTGGATGGTAAACGTTGGTGGACAGCCATTTTCAGGGGCCGATTCACAAAGGAGGTTAAGTGAAAACTCTGAGTATGTTAACCCTGAAATGAGGGAAACTCTAGGTTTTCTGTTTCAGAATGGGAGGTTTGTCAAACCTGAGAAAGCAGGGTAAGTCAAGCCCGTTTCTGAAAGAGACATAACTTATACTCCGAGTCAGTTACCATGGTAACTTACTCTATGAACCTAAACTGGTCAGGAGCAGGTTTTCTTCGATAAACCCATAGTTTCTTTCAGGTCTCCTCCACCTTTTTAAACACTTCATTGATGCACGCTGGAAAAATGCTCTTCTTACTAAGAGTTTTTTCTTCTTTTTTTCCCCTAAGTACAAATAATAAAATAAAGATTGATTTTCTATATTAGAAAATTATATAAGATACTTAGTCTTGTTTCTTGGGGGGGGGTCTAAATTAAGTGCATTTTACTTAAGTAAAATTATATGACAGTGTGGTAATAAAAATAATCTTAATGCAAATGGAAAACAAGATTATTCTGAGTGTCTATTACTAAGTGCAAATCTACTGTAGCCCTCCATCGACACATAAGGTTAAGTACGACACATGTGAATAACAGCTTCAATGGTGTAGGCAGTAATGTTTTGCGCACGGAAAACTAGCTTGTAACGCGATTGATTGGGTTAGAGTCCGGCTTTTGCCGAGCTCCTTCTTCTCAATTTTCCCATCACGTCACATTAGAATTTATTTTCAATAGAAATGAACAAAATGTTCTAAAAGTGGAAGTAAAGTGCCCAACGAGTGTTTAATAATGATACAACTATTTATAATTGTAATAAATATAATCATTTACAATCTGTTATTACTGAATCCTGTTTATGTATAACAATACTGAGGTGCAAATGTATCTGCCAGTATAAAGTATAACTAGCATCTAATTATTATTTACACTTAGCCTGTTGCAAAGAACCGCTACTTTTACATGGTACCTGTAAATAGAATATCTCACGATTTTCACTGTACATTTTTTCTGTAAATGGCATCTAGAGCTACTTGCACTTAGCCTACTGTAAATAGGATCTATCGCTAAGAAAGTATGTTAATTCCACTTAGTGTAAATAGCCACTGCCGTATTTTTCTTACTCTATTGGCAGATCATTTGTAAAATAAGAAAATCGCACTTAAAATATCATTTATTAATATTATTATTTTATATACAGTACAGATCAAAAGTTTGGACACACCTTCTCATTCAAATGACTATGAAAATTGTAGAGTCACACTGACGGCATCAAAACTATGAATTAACACATGTGGAATTATATACATAACAAAAAAGTGTGAAACAACTGAAAATATGTCATATTCTAGGTTCTTCAAAGTAGCCACCTTTTGCTTTGATTACTGCTTTGCACACTCTTGGCGTTCTCTTGACGAGCTTCAAGAGGTAGTCACCTGAAATGGTCTTCCAACAGTCTTGAAGGAGTTCCCCGAGAGATGCTTAGCACTTTTTAACTCTCTAAAGTTTGCCCTTTTGCCTTCTGTCTGCGGTCCAGCTCACCCCTAAACCATCTCGATTGGGTTCAGGTCCGGTGACTGTGGAGGCCAGGTCATCTGGCGCAGCACCCCATCACTCTCCTTCTTGTTCAAATAGCCCTTGATGCCTTCAGTGTAAAGCAGTGTTAATTGAGAACGATTTTTAGAACTATATCTTTATCGTTATAGTTATCGTGCTTGGTGTGAATGGGCCTTAACTCTACAATTTTCATAGTCATGAAAATAAAGAAAATTCTTTGAATGAGAAGGTGTCCAAACTTTTGGTCTGTACTGTATATTTTTTGCCCATGAGATACCATAAAATGATTAGCTATTAGTTCATTAATCTAACGTTCTGCCAGTTTTCACCTGTGATATAACACTGATTAGAATTACATTTGTATTGAGTCTGAAGTATGCAATGGCTTTTTATAGTTGTGGTGCACACGCTTAACTCAGTCAGTCAATTTAGAGTTGATTAAACCAACTCATTTCAGCTGTTCTGTAACTGAAAACTCAGTTTCCCATCTCAGGGTAAGTCAACTCAGAGTTCAAGTTTAAACTCAGAGTTGGTTGAACCTCCTTAGTGAAACGGTCTCTCCAGAGATTATCAATTGAGTTTAAGTCAGGGCTCTGGCTGGGCCATTCAAAAACAGTCATGGAGTTGTTGTGAAGCCCCTCCTTCATTATTTTAGCTGTGTGCTTAGGGTCATTGTCTTGTTGGAAGGTGAACCTTCGGCCCAGTCTGAGGTCCTGAACACTCTGGAGAAGGTTTACGTCCAGGATATCCCTGTACTTGGCCATATTCATCTTTCCTGCGATTGCAACCAGTCGTCCTGTCCCTGCAGCTGAAAAACACCCCCACAGCATGATGCTGCCACCACCATGCTTCACTGTTGGGACTGTATTGGACAGATGAGCAGTGCCTGGTTTTCTCCACATATACCGCTTCGAATTAAGGCCAAAAAGTTCTATCTTGTTCTCATCAGACCAGAGAATCCTTCAGGTTCTTCTTTACCTCTCTCACCAAGGCTCTTCTCCCCCGATAGCTCAGTTTGGCTGGACGGCCAGCTCTAGGAAGGGGTCCTGTTCATCCCAAACATCTTCCATTTAAGGATTATGGAGGCCACTGTTCTCTTAGGAACCTTAAGTGCAGCAGAATTTTTTTTTATAACCTTGGCCAGATCTGTGCCTTGGCACAATTCTGTCTCTGAGCTCTTCAGGCAGTTCCTTTGACCTCATGATTCTCATTTGCTCTGATATGCACTGTGAGTTGTAAGGTCTTATATATATATATATACACACACACACAGGTGTGTGGCTTTCCTAATCAAGTCCAATCAGTATAATCAAACACAGCTGGACTCAAATGAAGGTGTAGAACCATCTCAAGGATGATCAGAAGAAACGGACAGCACCTGAGTTAAATATGAGTCACAGCAAAGGGTCTGAATACTTAGGACCATGTGATATGTGTTTTTCTTTTTTAATAAATGTGCAAAAATGTCAACAATTGTGTTTTTTTGTCAATATGGGGTGCTGTGTGTACATTGAGGAAAAAAATGAACTTAAATGATTTTAGCAAATGGCTGGAATATAACAAAGAGTGAAAAATTTAAGGGGGTCTGAATACTTTCCGTACCCACTGTATATAACGATATCACACAGGAACTAGTGTAATATTGCTAATATTTATTTTAGTCGATATATAGATTTTAGTTGACGCAGTGTATATTATTGTATATAATGGCCCTCATATTTGCTGTACTTTTAAACTTGAAGGAATGTTGTCAGATATACTAAGAATGCCCTTTCTTTTGTGTTGTCTTTCCACACTTAAGAAATCTTGTTTTAATGAGGGTTTGGGTGTGTGTTTTACAGGTATAGAAAAAAAGCACTGAAGTGGCACCCAGACAAGAACCCGAACAACCATGAACAGGCAGACAAAATGTTCAAAGAGATCTCGGAGGCATATGAAGTCCTGTCAGATGGTACTATGATTTATATTTTATTTTTATTTATATGTTGCCATGTTAATTTGATAATATATTTTAAATCGCAATACTTATTTCTTATATTAAAGAATTGTTGTGGAATAAATGTCCCATGCCTTGAGATATTTACTTCATGCAGGTTAAAACAGCATAAAAACATAAAAAGCTGTACCAAGATCGATCTATGATCACTCTCATAAGGCTGCCAGTAGTTGAAAGCCTTGATTCATGAATGTTTTAAACATATTGAGGTATAGTGCTTGATTTTTACATAAATGTCATCTTTACAAACCAAATTTTCTGTTTAAAAATGACCAGTTACATTTGCTCCAAATAATACGTTAACGTGGTGGGAGGAGTGTGTAATTAATATAAAACATTAATGTGTTGATTTGAGTGAAACTAAAAGCAGCATTTTTTTCATACAGAAAATAAACGGCGACAGTATGATAAATATGGTAAAGAAGGCCTATCTCCTAGAGGTAAGTAAAGTTATTCCTGATTTATGTTATCTGTTGACACCTTTACCTGTTGCTGTTTTTTTTTTATGTGGTTTTCCTCTAATTATTACTTGTTGGAAAAAGGAGGCCATTATGATGAGGATTTTATGGGTGGATTCACATTCCGAAATCCAGATGATGTCTTCAGGGAATTCTTTGGAGGCCGAGATCCATTTGCAGATTTCTTTGGTAGGTACAACTGTAAGTTAAACTGATTAAATAACAAAAAAATACACAAGGAATAGAAAAATAAGATGTATTATGTTTTTAATAGCAAAACCACGTTTTACCTGCATCATTTCTAAATAGAGGTTTTTGTCAGTGAAAACAGGAGAGTTAAAAATGAGAACAAAATCCCCAAAGAGAGGAAATGAAGGTCATTTAATCTCTCACAGTGTCTCAGTGACACTAATGATGTGGTTTGAGTTATAATTAGGTTTTGCATGAAATGATTGGAGCTTGGGTTCATTAGATGATTAGCTTTCTGTTAATCTACCATAATTATATTGTTCACTAAAAATGTGTTCTTAACTTGGGTGTGTATTATGGGAATTTTTTCCGCACATTACTGAAAGGGCTGTTTTACCTTCTATATGTATGTATACATGCAATCATTTTACACCTGTATAGAATTATTACAGGATGTCAAGGACAAAAAAGCTCCATGAAAGTAGTCCATATGACTTGTGTGCTACATTACAAGTCTTCTGAGGATTATCCATGAATAATGGCTCAATATAAATATCCTTTTAGAGCTTGAAAGACTGCAGTCGCTATAAATTGCCAGAATTGTGGAGGGGAGAAAAGTATCTGTATAAATAAATAAAATAAAAAATCTTTCCAAAGATAAAATAACAAAAGGTTTGGAGTGAAACAAGGCAGAGTAAATGATGACTGAATTTCCATTTTTGGGTGAACTAATTTGATATGTTGTTTAATAATCCCTTAAAAGCATGAAAGCTGATATAGGAATTCAGTAACTGGTGAAAATAGTGTTGTAGAGCTGATCATACATAACACCTATTAGTCATCTGTGAAACACATGCCCACTGACTCTAACTGCTGGGAGCAAATGGCTGAACAGCATGTGTGTGAAACATACAGGCACTCTAAATATGGCGAGGGCGCTCAGACCAGCAAGGGAGACGAGAAGAGACTGTGCATCATCCACTAGGAATGTTCTCAGAAATAGCTTCCGAATAAAAGAACAGCAAGAGAAAGTGAAGGGCTAATAGCTTGAGGCTGCTACAGAGAGTATGTGTGCACATATGGGTGTTTTTTTCTGTGAGCAACAAGTCAATGTTCTTAGAATTGTTTCAAATTGGAATGTTTCAGGAAGACCATCCATGATGATAGAAGGTCATTGATGCTTATTTGTGTTTATGTAGCCATGACAAGGTTGGGGGTGGGTTAGAATAACTGTGTGTGTGTGTGAGAGAAGATATCATGTTGCCTGCCAAATCAAACTGCTTGAAGGAGATTCAAAAGTTCAATGTAGGTGCCTGAAAATGGAGAAGCATTGATCTAGACATATTTCAGCGGGCATAATGCTACATTGCAACACTGGTTCTGAAATTATATGGATGAATAAAAATAGACCTGTGAAGCTCCCATCAACCAAGTTTTTCCATGAATCGAAAAGGAAAACACAAAATGTGCAAATTTATTAAAAACCTGAAACGGATGATCTCTGCATGAAAGGATCAGTGAGTCCGGAGCAAGATTCTCTCTCTTATAACATGTGTTGGTTGACAGCCAGCTCACAAGTTTAACCTTACTCTGAGTGGCAAAAGGCTAGAGTTGGTCAATAGATGTTTTGTGACTAAAACAAAGCAGATCGATCAAACTGGTGACCTTTTTTTTTTTTTTTTTTAGCCAAGCCAGTGGTTTCTGACCTTTTTGACTCGAAAGGCCCCCTATTGTCTAACACAATATTCTAAGGTCTCCCATATTGACTAGGAGATTTCATCTGGTATTTCTGCTCTAAATAGACAATTCTGCTTGTTTTCAAACATAGAAAAAAAAATCTGGAATAGTTTCGATATTCATGATTTCATTATTATTTGCATTTTAATTACGATTTCCTTTATTTATTTTTATAATCCATTTTTTGTCATCGAACTTTATATCAGGAATTAATTTTCTTGACACTTTGTCTCGTTTATAATGGAAGATTTAAAAAAACATATTTTTCCCTTTGCACTGTGTCCATGTTGTATGGAACTTTAGTTGTATGTTTCAGTGATCTGTCTGTCAAGCATGTAAATCTATTCTCCAGTAGTTCTGTTCAGTACTGTGGGATCACTTTATTCCAACATATTTTACATGCACAGCCATGATATTGTTTTTCACTAAGATCCTTTTTCTTTTGATTTAGCTGATGACCCCTTTGAAGATTTCTTCGGTGGGCGGCGTCACAGGGGTGTTAGCAGGAGCAGGACGACAGGTTCATTCTTTCCTGGGTTTTCTCCATTTGCTTCCCCCTTTTCTGGGTTTGATGCAGGTTTGTTAGTGTGTGTGTTTTGTGTAGCTAGTGAAAAATCATTTTTGTTTATTTAAACATCATTTCTGTAGGTTTCACCCCATTTGGCCCAATGGGTGGGGGTGGCTTCACCTCATTTTCCTCCTCCTCATTTGGGGGTGGTGGGGGTGGTGGAATGGGAAACTTCTGCTCTGTCTCTACATCCACCAAATTCATCAATGGAAAGAGGATCACCACCAAACGGTACCAAAAAACATTCTGTAATGGCCTCTAACTGTTTGAATAATGATTCACAACTTCAAGCATATTACACAAAACCGCTCTTGTATATTGTTCAGTCACTACATAACTATGCAAAATGCTCATAAACTGATGCTTATTTGACTAAGCCTTAACTTCTGTCTATGGTAATAATTGAACAGTTAATGTTGGCTCACTCTACAGCTAACTTTTTTTATCATCACAGTGTTGTAGAGAATGGTCAAGAGAGAGTGGAGGTAGAGGAGGACGGTCAGCTCAAATCTCTAACAGTCAATGGTAAGGACCAGCTTCTCCGACTGGACAAGTGATCTCTGAACTCTGCAGATGAACATACAAAACATTTTAACCCAAACATTCCTAATCATAACCAACCCTCTCAACCAGGCTGATGGCTACTAAAACACCTGCTCTCCACCAGTCAGCAAGCCAAGAGTAGGTCACGTGACGCATCCATGTGATGTGAGCTTTTAGGTGGCGCGGTTACCCTCTGTGCAGTGAACCGCTGACCTAAACAGGGTGAACTCTCATTCCAATGTAAGCGGGGGTGGGGGGTGGGGGGTTTGTTGTTGTTTTTGTTTTTTTTGGGAGACTGGGACCATTTATTCCTCAAAAACGGGAGACCTTCGTTCGAACAAGAGTAATTCATTCCTTTCCGTCAGCTGATGACTGTTCTTTCATCCATAAGTGCTTATTGCCTGTTTGAAACTGGAGCTTAACCGCTTGTATCTGCTTTCGGCTGTAGAGCCATTCAACTGTTCAAATGTTGAAGTCTTAACCTCTCCACTATGGAATATTTAATATGATCAAACCAATGTTAAGAGCCACCATTTGTTTATAATATCAATCTGTTTATAAAATACATCTTCATTTGGCTTTAGACCAAACTGTTGCATAACCTGAGACCTTTCCATTATTAAGAATATATATTGTGTGACTTTACATTCTAGACATTTTGTTCTTTGTAAGACAAAAAGCAAAGATGGACAAAGTTTCAGGTTCAATAAATCTCACTTTCACCTGTCTGGAATGTTGCACTCAGTTTCTTTGCGGTGGTTTTTTAAAAAATTGCCTATAATTTGTTTTTGTTTTTTTTGCTTGGCTGATGTCTCATTGCAGCACTTACAAAATTAAAATGAGTAAAACATTGCCTTCTAATCTGCTTTTACATCACCTTATTGTTTCCACTAGCTTCTAAAATATTCCCACATGCATGTGCACATACTTGATTTATTTGGTTTGTTCTACAATGTTGATTTCAGGACACAAAAACAAGTTTTCACCTTTTGATTAACTGCAAATATATGCAATGATCACTTGCTACTGCAGTCTTGGACAGCCATGATGTGAAAAGCTCAAAGCCTCCCCAGATGTTCGTTTATCCAGACCTTGTCCTTCTCATATTGATTTAAATAGCCTCAATAATCCTCAAGATTGTGAACACATATGCTAGCATTAACCAATAATGAATTACGATTATCTATTTTATAACCAAATCAGGAAATGCCAGGATGACAATTGGATCCTCTGTAGATGTAAATATTTGGCACTACAGACTCTTCATGATGACCTTACACACACAGTGCAGATCATTACAAGATGGCAGCTGAGATGCAGCAAAGGAGTATTAATTGATTGTCTCTATACATATTTAAACCATTTATTCAACACTTTGAAGCTTTTTTTTAAAAGAATTTTAATTTAATTTAAAAATTAACATTTAATTTTTTTTAGATATAAATCAGGAATAAAAGATTTAATAAATACTGACATAACTATTTTAAATAAACAAAGCTAATGATTCTTTTAAAATGTATTTGCAAGGTCAAAATGTCCTCACTATTACAATGAAATATTTTGGGTGTGTGTGTGTGTGTGTGTTTCGTGTCTGAACATGAGTAGATATTGATTTTTGCAAAGCCAGCCTCACTTTCCTTTGTATTTTGATGTAATCTGTCTTCAAAATTATATTCAAAACTGAAAATAAAATATTTTCTTCCTTAATAAATATTAAGAGATAATATATATTATTTAGAGATTAGGGTTGCCCAATCCAGTTCAACTTTAATCCTGTTCAAACAAACTTTAACCAGAAAATGAAGATATTCAGGAGCACTTGGTAACTAAGACAGGTGTGTTAGATCAGGGTGGGAGCTGTACTCTGCAGAAACAGGATTGGGCAAACCTGGTGTAGAGCTGCTCTGTTTTCTGATTTGTTGTCCAATGGCGCCCCCTGTAGTCTAAATGTTGCACGAACATTTCCAGTCACTCATGCCTTGTCCTTTACCTTTAATAAAAGCAAAATAGATTTGACATGTGCTAATGATGAATGTCCTTTGAAGGGCTATTAACCTTTTCTGTAGCGGTGTAATTTCCACTACATATTGTCCACTGAAACGCAAAGGCAGTGTCTAATCTATAACGATATTGCAGCGCTAGAGGGCGACATTTCTTCAGTGATATCGAAACGTTTTTGATATCACAAAAATATGCTTACAATTTTATAAAGATGAATTTAACAAAAACATTTTACTCACAAGGTGTAACACGAATGGCTGACCTTTTACAAGGACTTTACAAAATAATAATAAAACTGAGCACAACACCTAGCTGTGAACATATTTACAGTGGGCTATTTTGTACTTTATGGCTTAAAAATATCACAAACACACTAAATGTAATGTGTATTTTTTGTATGTGAATTTTTCTAAGCCATCCCAGTAAGAAAACAAATTATATACTGTAGCTGACAAATGAAAGCAGGCCTCAAAAATAGACTTATAGACATACAAGTCAATGAAGACAAAAATAGACATTCATTTCCTTCCTCATTTTTCCTTGTCTCTTTCTTTGATGAATGATCCAAATTTGATCAAAATCATCCACAACTGTGATGAAACCGGAAGCTGAAAACATCCAAAGCCTGATGAAGAGTGTTTTCCCTCGTGTTATACCGCTGTCCTTCCAAGGCTTATGAAAGATGGTAAAGATAGGAGTGGTGCATGAGAAAAACATGAGGCCGGCTCTGGGTTTCAGTTAGTGTCTGTTGAGATGCTATCAGAACATCAGAACTGTGGGAAGTGTTTGCTGTTGACTTTGGTCTCATTTAAAGATGGGGCTGCTCACTTTCCTGACTTTGTGAATGATTTTTTGTTGTTTTTATCTGTTGGAAGAGTCTCAGCCTTTTCCTTTAGAGATCCTCAGAGACTAAATTTCTCAGTGATGGCAATACTTTTTGTTTTTCATGTCATCTTGTTGTAGTTGTTTTCTCCAGCCACTGAAAACATGCTCTATTCACTGTCAACCATTATTAATTCTGTGAGCAACAGTGTCCATTAACATCAGGATACCAAGATAAAGCTAGTAGCAGCCTATTCAGCTGGTTATGTGTCTTCAACACAAGTGCACCTTTAAAAAACTAACAGACAATTACTGTCACCTTAAACCTCAGACACATGAAAGTTTATGCTATTTGCAGCTCAAACAAAGCACATCTTTGAAACACACCGTGTAATTAAAGAAAAACTGAGATTTGAACAGAGAAAATAATTAATAATATGTATTAACAGATTGCATTTTTTTTTTATTTTTATTTTTTTACAGTTTTTAATTGTTTCCAAGCAAAATATTTATTTCGCCGCTGAAAGTAATTAAATGATAATGGATTAGAACATTTCCTGTCATATCATCCGGGTAACCTCCACACTTCTTTTCCACGTGTAGTCCCTGACTGGGATTTAGACACCTGACCGCGCCATGATTTGCTCAGATGCATGTCAGAAAAGCATCTGAATGCATGCGTTTGTATGGACGTGCGCCTCTCGCGATAATAACACGTCCAGTCGATAGACTGTATAAAAACAATCATACGCGTGGACATTGAGACTTGCGCGGCCTGCTTTTGTCTCTGTTTTGACCAGGCTCGTTACGGTTTGGGCCTCTTCTGTGACACGTTCTTCTCTCATCTGTATCTCTTCCTTCATCTTTCATTTTGTGTCATTCTGTTTTGCCATTTCCCCCTCTACTGATCCTTAATCTGTTTCTTTCTTTTTCTTTTTCCCTGCCAGGGATGAAAAAAGCTCAGGATAGAGATAGAAGAGCACATTTAGATTAGTAGGCTATACTAGAAAGTCCGAAGGAGGTCCTCTGCTCATATGCTACTGTAGTTTGAAGTTCCTGTCCCAAGTTATATATAGGAATATGTCACGACTTTTGACAATAAGAAAGTAAATATCCATCTTGATGTATGTATTATACAACACATAAACTTTTCTCTGTGTAAAACATCATGCATCAGATATTTACAGATATAAATGCACTGAAACTAAACAATAAATAATAAATAAATAAACTGAAACTGCAACAGCTAACAAGTCAGGCTATCTACATTTAGAAGAATTAATATATAGTAACCAACTATCTTATTGAAATGGTCCTCTTTTCCACCACATTGAATGGTAATAGTCCAAGATTATTAAAATAATATCAGATGCTCCCAGTTGTAATTACAATTTTGAGTGCACTCTTTGTGATGTATGAGTATAGTATAGTTATACACATATAAAAGTTGTAGTTATGACATAAAAAATAAGAATTTTTGGTCATGATTTATTCACCCTTATACTACGGGGCCGTTGAATGCTTGAGTCTGATTGGCTGACGAACGTTCTGAAGTGTGAAATTATTTTCAGGGAAACTCACGGCGAACGTATTTCTAGGCAGCTCTCTTGACCGCATTACAGTTCCATATCACTTCGCACGGTCACGCAGTTTGCACAAAAATGTGTTGTCAGCATTGCCCTAACGATCTTATCAATTAGCCTATATAGTGTAGCAACAAGGTAATAACAGCGCTGTTTAGAGACGCTGCAGCAGAAGACTGTTGAGGGATGCACAGACGTCAATTATTCCTTACTCATGTTGTTCCAAATTTGTATGGCATTCTTCCTTCTGCTGAAAACTAAATACAATAAATATAATAAAATAGGCCCAATAATGATAATAAGAATAACAACATCAACAACCATTATTATGATTATTAAATATGTGGTTAACAATATTTTTTCAAAAGACTGTCTTTTAAAGAAATCACATGGTTTTGGAATGACATGAGGGTGAATAAATGATGACACCATATTCTTTCCTTTAATATATGTGACCCTGGACCACAAAACCAGTTATAAGGGCCAATTGGGCTATTTTGAAATTGAAATTTACAAAATATCTTCATGGAACATGATCTTAATGATATTACTGCAAATATACATTACCCGTGCTACAGTGCTTAAGACAGGTTTTGTACTCCAGGGTCACATATATCCCTTATAATATTGTTCTGAGTATGTTATCATTTAAAGTCATTAACTTGTTGATGTTAAAAGCTTTTAGAGGATCCATAGTACAAACAGTGACATTTCCCAGTGTCACCTTAGGCAGCTGTTGTTGTGGTTTGGGACACAATGATTCTTTTCTGCAAATTCAAGTAAGACGGTCCGCCAGACAACAAGAGACGTGGTAAAAGGCTTGTGGCTTGTCTTCTAAATGTATTCTATTTTTCATCTTTTCATTGGGGGGTTGTTGGTAGGTGGAGAAGGGTGTTGCAGCAGACGCAGGCCTTTTCCGGAGATGAAAAAAGGTCCGGTAGTTTGAGAAGCAGCATCTGTCCCTTTTCTTCTCCTCTCTCCCCTTTAATTACACAACACAATAGCCATGAGATGTGCCCATAATCTGCACGCATAATCAGCCTCTCTTTTCTCTCTTCCGAACCCCTATTCCGTACGCTAATTCAATATAAATGTAAATTAACACGCGGAAAGAATAAAGAAATCTCAATCTATTTACATGACTAATCACAATAAACGCGTTCCACATGAAATATGGATTAATGCATCACGATTATGGGGAAAAGGGGTGGTGGGTGGTTGTTAGGCAAGGAGTGCTTTAGCAGCTATTTAACTTTTTTTTTTCTTTTACAGTCTTCTCATACACTTTTGTGTATTTGTGGGGTGATGCACAAGTGTCTGTAAATGGCAGGTTATGTGTGATATAAATTAATGTGTTAGACTGAGAGGTGACAATATAGCATTACCAGTTCTACTTGATCCTGAATGAAAATGTCATCTTGCTAAATTGCTAAGAAATAAAAATTTGTGGCTGAATTGATATCTGAGCTGCAACAAGAATAATTAATCACTGGATTTGCAGAAGTATTTAAGCTTCATGGATTCAAATTCAAAGTTAGAGGCAGTTGATAGTAATATAGTAATGATATATTTATAAATATATAAGAAAACTGTGGTTGTGCTTTTTTGTCTGTGAAATAATCAGTACATTACTTATTATAATTTTGACTTTCTTTTCACAATTTCTTTACACATTTTCAGCTAATTTTCTTTCTTTTTTTATATATATAATAATAGCACTGTTATTATTGTATGAAGCAAAACAAATGGAAAATGGTCAGTTTATTTCTCAGCCAGACTGTCTCTTTCTGTTTGCCTGGATGTTCAGATCAGATGATCAGTTGTCAGAATAAACTTCAAATGTGATTCGAATTTATAATGATAGTCAAAAGTTCTACTTCTGTGAAACCAAATAAACTAAAAATAAAGATTTTGTGAAAAATAATGAAGATATAAAGAAACAAAATAAGTCAATACAAAACAACCTTAATAATGTTTTATATCATATAACTTTTGAATCAACTTGTTTTGTAATATAATTTAGGGAATTAAGCAGTGAAATGGCAAAGGAATAAGGTCAGCTGAAACAGGTGAAATATTTTTTATTATTCTATTTTTTATTTCAAATGTCAGATTTTTTGTTTAAATTTTACAACATTTGTCTAGAAGCAGAAGCTGTTCAAGCAGAGTACATAAATGCAATCAGCTCAGTATCTTGACTAGAGGTAGTGTGGAATTAAACAAGCTTTCAGGAGGAAGGAACTTAGAAAAGAATGTAAAAGCACTATAACTGTATAACTATTAGAATGAATGTGACTTTCCAAAACAAGCAATATTCCTGACTGGTATGCTTTTTGGATATTACAGGAATTCGATAATAGCCAACCTGATCATGTTTGTTTTATGTGTCTAGGAGAGCACTGACAGATATTTCACATGAATAAAAACAATTAACCCAATTTATTTATTATAAACTGCTAATGTTCCATATCATTTGTCTGTTTTATGCGGAACAATAAGTTGCAGTGATCAAATTAACATAATTCATGAAGGTTGACTAAATGTTTGATTGTGCATTGAATATTATCATCAGAGATTATTAAGATGGAGTACACTTTGCATAGTTTTGTCTTGTTGTTACACTGATGTCATACAAAAATGATGTTTTTCTATTTGTGTTTAAGCCCTCTGTCTACTTTTTCTCATAAGCAATGCAGAAAAATATGAGAAGGAATTGATGCCCTGAAGCGAACTGGATGATGTTAGATTTGAAAGAAATAAATAACTGCCCAAAGATACATAAACACTGTGTTCCAGCAAACGCAACATCAAGTTTCCTTCTGTTTGGGTTTGCTTGTACTACTAAACAGCCACAGAAATGCACTTCAAACCTCAACAGTCACAGCTTTTCTTTCATAGTGGATAGGACAGGGCTATCAGATTCCTAAATAACCTTATAAAATTCACACAGATAGTCGAGTACTTAGAATACGGTAAAAGCGTGTAGTGAATACACAATTATTGTTTTGTCAATACACCGATATGGGACACTGATATGTATTATATAAGTGATATTAAGACGGAGTCAGAGTAACTTTAATTGTAAATGACGTCTATGAGAATTATGACTATGAACGTTGGCCAAAATGTGTCTATATTCTAAAAACTGAATTATATCATGCTGTGCATTCAAAGTGCATGCACAAATCAGCAAAAGTGAAAAAACAAAACAAAAAAACAAGGTAATCAACATTTTATCTGAGCCGTGTCTGGTCTTGCTCACAGGTATTTCTGATGACAATGCATTGGAGGACAGCCGCAGACAGAATGCCCTCACTGGTACTGTCCCGCACAACCGTTACCTTCGAAATGTGGCCCAGAACCCTTCAGAGGAGGAGGAGGAGGAGGACAGAGGCCTGCAGAATCTGGGACTTGCCAGAGGTTTGTGTCTCAGCTGGATGCTGTGCCTGTAGGATCAGGATCAGAGGAGCAGGGCCGTTTCATGCAGTGTTGATTTGTAAAGATATTCAGTTTTGTGTTTTTCAAGGTTGCATGAGTGAGTCAGATATTAAAGATTTGTCAGCGTGGTGGAGGTGCTGTCTGCTTGCTCATGAAATTTATTTCAGCAGGCAACTTTTATAGCTAATACAACTGGCTCTTGACTGGTTCAAGCACTCAACAGTATCTGGAAATGAATTTCCATTAAAGGTTCCAACAAAGACATTCCAGTGGAGTTAATGGTTTAAAGTGATTAAATTCTTCTCTTCTGTGAGCCACAGATAATGTCTATAACAATTAGAATGATGTTTTTAAATATTAGTCAAGTTGTTTCGGTTCTTTTTTGTTGTTTTGTGGAATTATGAACATCAAAGCTCATTAAAGTTCCTCAAAGTAAATCACTTTCATTTTTGTAGGGATTTTTGACACCAGGAGAAAGAAACTATTGCTGAAGGAATCAGACACCAAAAAGAAGCGGATGCCAAAAATGACTCCTCGGATTGGAGTGTGGTTCTAACAATATTTGCAATATATATATATATATATATATATATATATATATATATATATATATATATATATATATATATATATATATATATATATATATATATATTACTGTTCAGTAATAGGAGTAGTAGCAGTAATAGGAGATATATAAAGAAATGCATATTAGATAGTCACACATGCTCAGAATTATTCCTTTGAAATAGAGTACATAGAAAGTTTATTTTTCAATGTTCTGCTTTGACATGTTGCATTCATCTAGTGTTGTCAGAGTCATATGTCCCACTAAAAAGTTGTAGTCGCATCAGCTCATTGTAACTATTTTCTCCATTCAATTATTATTTTTTACTGTTTTTACTGGATATAGGATAAAGTTAAAACAATCCGCATTAACCAACCCTATGATTGAATCATCTCGTGATCCATCACCATGCATGTAATGCAACTGCTCTTTCATTATCTAGATTTAATGTGTAAAAAGCAATCACACTCTCTTTTGTACTTACTTTATTCATGGTTTTAAGGACATTGTAGGACATTCCCCTGCATTGCTGTGTTACTGAAACCCCCCTAAACCTGAAACATATCACTCATAGGATAATTAAACCCAGCTGAAATACATTATTCATGTTTTAAAACACTAAACAGAGGTCTTCATTAATTTGTAAAATTATGTTTAGATGACTCACATGTCTGTTTTCAGCACTTCGATACAATTTTAATGAAGATAATAATTATTAATTATAAACATAAAAGTGAGGCATTTTTAAGTTTGTGTGTTTGCCCTACATTTGGTGCTTTATATATTTTGTATTAAACGATGGAGCACAAACTCAGGATTGACATGATATGTAAAGTATGCTTAAAAGCATAACTATAGAGGTGAGAAATAAGAGACAGGTTGATGTGGGAAAATAGAACTGGTCGGACTAGTGCTCCAAGAATGGAACGAGAGAAAGACAAGGGAGAAAAAGAAGGGGAAAAGGTTTTTAAATTATTCATTCACCAATGTGAAAGAACACGTTTTCACCAGTCTGCCTTTTGATCCAGTCTTAAGCACTGTATCAATATTTCAGAGAAAACTGCTGATATGCTATGTCCTTTCAGAACTGGCAGCATGGCTTTAATTTACCCCAACTACTGCATGTGTGCATTTCGTTTTGTTTTTGATAAGAAACAGAGACCCAAATCTATGGAAATTCATAGTTCCTATATTAAAAATGGAAATAGAAATTAAGAGTTACAAAGACACATCTTTTAGTAATACACATTAAAAAAGTTTCTACTCTGATGTGTTAAAGTCAGTTTTTGCTAATGCTCTATCAATATGTATTAATTCTTAATAAAAATGTATGCTGTTAACTGGTAGTGGTGTGAACTGAGGCAGTTTTAATAAAGCACTGTTATTTTCAAAACCGTGAATGTCTGTTTATGCTGTACAGCAATAACTGATAAACTCTGTTATTGGGGAAAAACACAACAAATTTTAACCATACTAGAAAATGGCTTGTTTACTTAAAGCTGTGAAGGTTTTTCTTTGTAATACTGACAAAAGGCTTATTTCTGAAGCGTGTATGTCTAGTTATTTCTGCCTTTTTTAAACATACACCAATAAAGCCTGAAAGTTGCATATTTTGTATGTTCTGTGAATATAATATCACTAATTTGTAAAAAACAACAAAAAAAAACAACAACAAACAAACATTTTTTTTTTGTGTGTGTGTATTTCATATAATTGCCAATGCAGCTTGTGGAGTACAGAATAATTCATGGCAAGGTATGTGCACATGACCTGTAGAGTAATTTGGTTGACTGAAGTCTCACAGGGCTTAATTAGATAGCAGAGCAGCAGTCATATCGGTTCGCTCACCTTCTCTCCATTGCTTTCAATTTGCAAGCTGTCTCAACTCAGATTAATATAGATCCTGATGGGAAGGAACACTTCAGATTCAGGTATTTGTTGCTGACTGAGAAAGGAAAATGTCTATCTATCTATCTATCTATCTATCTATCTATCTATCTATCTATCTATCTATCTATCTATCTATCTATCTATCTATCTATCTATCTATCTATCTATCTATCTATCTATCTATCTATCTATCTACTTTTAAACAAAGTATTGCCAAACCAACATTCAAAGTCTCGACAAGATCGTTTTCTAGTTAAAATTTATTTGAATCAATTCATTTTACATTTAAATAATAAGCATTTGCTTCATGCTTGCTTTCTCAAATCAAATTCAATTCAGATTCAGGAACTGGAACTGTAAGCTTGTTTATGTAGCTTAATTTGCTAATTTTTATTCAATGTTATTTCTAGTATTCATTGTGTTCAGTATTTTACAGTTGTTAAAATAATACTGACATAATTATTTTATTTATTTAAGGTTAGGGTTCTAGGGCTAGGGTTAATGATTTATAATTTTTTCATATAATGTTTAGTTTGTGAATTCCTGATCACTGACAATACTTAACATGAGGCACTCATGTGGATTCCTCTCAAATAATTGTTTCATGTTTTACAGCTGAACAGCTTCTGCGAGGAAGAATACGAAGAGCTCAGATGCAAAAGCCTCCAAGTGCCATTTGAAATCTTCATCTAAGATGAGCATTTTTATCAGGCTCCTATATTTATGTTCAGTTATTTCACTTTAATAGCCTGGAAAAGGACATGCACATTGCCATTAAAGTAAAATGACTGAACCTAAGCATAGGAGCTTGATAAAAATCCTAATTCTAGATTTCAGATGGCACTTAGAGGCTTTGCATCTGCACTCTTCATATTTTCTCTAGACTCTGAATTCTTTCTTACTGTAGCTTCATTAAACACTGCCTCACATAACATACTGCTTTATCTTTAACTCTCTTGAATGCATGATTTTGGTTGGTCAACTGCAGCATTTAAGACCATAGTACTTTAGATAATTAAAATATGAATAAAAGTGTAAAAATACATTTATAAAAAAGTAAATGTTTTCTGTACATTATAGACAAATATTCTGCTCCACTTAAAGTATACCAACAGGCATTTGGCACAATCTGAAAAATGATTTAAAAGGATGTCCTGCTGTATACTGTGATGACTAAGACTGGTCAGCGAATAGCAATCACTGCCGTAGGCTTACAATGTTAAAAAGACATTGTCTTTGTGAGAAGGAGAATGAAGGAAAGAAAGATTCAGAGAGTAGCCTGCCCCCTCACCACCCACACATCGACCCATCTCAGGTAAACAATGCTCTAACACAGAGCTCCCCTGTGAGATCTTTCTCTCTTACTCCTCTTTCCTTCCATCTCCTCCTGTCCTCCCGAGACTTTCCTCTTTTCTTTCCCTTACGTCTCTTTACTCTCCACCTTTCCTCTGTCTCTGCCTGCAGACAATATGCTTCTACATTAGCCCCAATTGGTTTCAAACAGCTTCAGAGATCTCTTTAGCATAGACTTCACATGATGATTTCCATGTGAAACTGCTTTTTATTACCCTTCTATCTGTCTCTGATTAGCTCATTGCTACTGTAGCAGGTCTGGACTACAATGTTCTGTACCAGAGTCTAGATACTTCATTGTACCTGCCATAAATATATGTTCATATAGATTTCACTGGATGCACACATTTTTCTTTTAGCCAAGAGTAAAGGGATAGTTCAGCCAGTAATTACAATTCTGTCATCATTTACCATTTACCATGGTTGTTCCAAACCATGTTTACTCAAGTGGTTATTTCTTCTGTTGAACACAAAGATAATCTGAAGAATGTTGGTAAACAAACAGTTGCCAGTAGCCATTGACGGAATACTATGGAAGTTACTGGCTACTGGCGTATGTTTTCTTTTGTCTTCAAAAGAAGAAAGAAACTCATACAGGCTTAAACAACTTGAGGGTGAGTAAATGATGACAGAATTTTTACTTTAATAAGCAATTAGAAAGGTCACACTTTATTTTAAGGTCCAATTCTTGCTATTAACAAACCATTATCTATGAGTTTTGTCTCAATAAACTCCTAATTTGCTGCTTATTAATAGTAAGTAGTTGTTAAGTTTTGGTATTGGGTAGGATCAGGGATGTAGTATGTGGTCGTGCAGAATATGTCCTTTAAAATTAATGAACACCTAATATGTTAATAATAGGCATGCTAATAGGCAACTAGTGAGAACTGGACCATATACTAAAGTGTTACAGAATTAAAAGACTATATGTGTACCTAATATATTGTCTTTGAAAAACAGATGAGAAAATCATCTGTTCAATGACTATGGTAACTTAGCTGCAGTATTATTTGTAGAAAGAAAGAAAAAAAGAGAATGGCATCAACTTAAAATGAAGTCAGCAAAAGGTGCAGTGTGTTTGCAAGCAGTCTATATAGTAATTTCCTCTTTACTAGTATTAAGATTGTACCCAAATTACCACATTATAATGTCCAACGTCATTAAGCCATTAAGCCAACTCATGAAATAAAGGCTCTAAGAACTCCCTAAATACTGTTCTCTGTGCTCGGGCCTTCAATTACACTTTTATTTACTGACCCTTAATTGCAACCATTGCATTAATTTGTTTTTGCATGTCCAGTAGTTAACACACTCATGCAAAAGAAAACGTTGACACAGCATCTCATGTGGCATTAGTTCAATATGAGCAGACATGATTTATGAATGGGTTTAGCACAGTAATTAGCTTGCGGTTTTATGTATGCATGGGGAAACAGCCTGCCGTGGCCACAGCTATATTCACGGTGTGAAGTAACAGCTAGAGTACTATACACTGCTTTGGGAAGTCTGGTCTGGGACTCAACTCAGAACTCTCAAACTCATCATTTCTCAATAACACACTGTATGCTTCAGGGAAAATTAGATATTCAACATAAAATGTATCTTATAAGATTTGAAACATTTACCTCATTGTGCAGGATTGCGGAGCTCTGTTGGGTGTTACACTGTTAAAAAGAGTGGTTATAAAGATCTGGTCCGATGACCTGAAGCTCCTAAGGTGACAGCAGTTCTTCTCTTCCCTGCATACAAATGAAATTACTGGTTCTATAACATACATGTCATAGATTTCCTTCAAATTTGTGTAGCAAAACAAATATGTAAAATCATCAAACACATTGAAGTTTGTGAACAGAATGTCACATTGTCAGCTACTTTATGTATTAATTATTTTAATAGAGCATTAATTATTATAAAGAGTGACAACTGAAATTAAAATCTCAGAGCTTAACATAAGAGTTAAGTATATTATAATAAAACTTTATGTTTTAGTAATGCATTCCACAAGCTTTAAATACCTAAATATTGTTTTTGTGTGACACTTCCTCCAGACTTCCTGCACCGGAAGTTGTAGTGGTCACTGAGGCTAAATGCAGGATGGATCTTGCATCGGATCACTTAATCAAGTCTCTCACAATGATTGATGAATGACTTGATGACAATAGCAATGCTTTGACTTCTTACAGCCACTGTAAACTACAAACAAGAGTTCTGTCAAAAGAGAGTGACGTCACTGCACCAACAACTAACCGTTCACTTCAGTTCTGTATACATAATGCAGCTTTATACCAATGGTGATGTCACTACAACAGGGCGACTTGTTGTAACATGGAAAGTTTACATTTCACTGGACACAGGTGAGAGTAAATATGAAACCACTGGAAAACAACAACAAAATAATTATTTTAATATTTACTGGAATTGAACAAATTTTTTTTTTTTTTTTGCCATTTGTCATCATGTCTGGTTTTTTATTGTATTCATTATACTACTGAAGTGCTGCTTTAGTTTAATTTCTCTGCTGTTATGCATGAATGGCTCTTGATTTAGATTTTTTTTTCTACAACCACCTGCCCATAAGTATGTATTGTATTGTAATTCCTTCAGACCTTCTTTGTCTTAACGTCTTTTAAGACCTTCACATCTATTTCACATACTTCAACATGTAGGTACATTATTTACTAGTAATTTTATGCTTTTGAAGCTCATTGGTGCATGGTTCACTGTCCCAGTGCCATTCTATTTCTGATTTCAACAGCTTCCTACAGAGGGAGTTATAAATCTACACTTCCCATAAGTTTTATTATATAACACAGTCTAAAACTGTTCAAACTTAGCTGAAAGTGCCAAATCCTTGATGTGTGTCCAGACATTGAATAGCTTTGCAGTAACCTGTTGTTGCGTTTGATGCATTTGCGGAGCTCATTCAAATGGCATCATCAAAATGCTTTCATTTACAGTATGATTTCTGCATTACTTCTCTGTTTTAATGGTTCCCCTCACAAACTACACATTAATAGTAAATGTTTTGTTCATTATTATATATTTCTGAACATTGTTCTTTTTCATGTAGCAAGGTTGTTTTTTAGCTAGTTTAATTTCATATAACCAGCTTTCCATGATAATACCTCTTGCCAGGATTAAAAGGCTAAACTTGATGCTGTGTAAAAAGACATTTTGTAAGGTTATAACCCTAAAGAAATTTGAGCTTCTAAGTAGTCCTAGCCACAATTATATGTAAATGCTAACATTTTACTTTCTTATATATAAACCCTGGGCCACATTTGCTGCACACAGAGAGAACATGACCAACTGAAATAGTCTAAAACAAGGTTATGTGGTAGGTGATCCAGACAAAGACTGCTATAACTGTAACTACTTGGTTAGCACCAGTTGCTGAACAGCTGGTTGCCTACACCATAGATCAAATTTGACCAAACTTACACTGGCTGGAACCCAATGTTGAGAACAAACTCTCCCTGCTGTTTAGATGTGTTAGTCCCTGAAAAATATAAAGTGAACAAGATACTCCATTTATGTGCTGGCTGATGGAGCTGTGTTCACTGCAACATCTGTGCACCACCTGCAGACAGACAAGATGGGTGTGACTGGGACCTCGTTTGTCACTTTACACATTTATAACCCTTTTATAATAAATGCCTTTTATTATTATGATTATTTTTGCATTATTATCTTCCTGCTGTGGCTCATCAGGACAGACCTGCAAGCATTTTTGGGTCTTCAGAACTCTTCACATTCAGTTGACAAATGCATTGCTTTAATTTTCCATCACTGGAGAGGATAATTGTTGATGTGCATTGCTCTGGTCTCTGTGTCATGTGGTTCCCTGAATATGTCACCAGTCAAGTGGTCTGGAAAAACATAAATGATCAGAATTCAACATCATGTACGGGTGTTGCGTAGTCCTGGAAAACCTTAAAAAAATGAGAAAATTATTCGGCCTACTTATAAAAATACTGGCTTGCTTTATTATTGGTCCTGTCACCCCAAGAACAAACTTAGCTTTTATTACTTTAATTTTGCTTCCAGTGTTAAATTTCACATAAAATATATCTCATGTCTCTCCTTATTTTCTTTCTGTCATTGTTCATTTTAGTTACGTGTATTTGCTGGTGTCAGTAAGTTTGTCTGGTAATAATTTAGTGTAGGGACCAATTCTCACTATTAACTTGCTTATTAGAATGCCTATTATTTAAATATTGTCTGTTTGTTAGTATCTATGAAGCACATAATCTGCATGACCATATTCTAAATCCCTAATCCTACCTACTACCTAAACTGAACAGCTACCTTACTATAAACAGTAAATGAGGAGTTTATTGAGGCAAAAGTCATAGTTAATGGTCATTGAACTTAATAAATGGTGACCTACACTTGAGTGTTCACTGCTCCTGACTCACTGAGCAGGGGACATCTGTAGAAATCAACTTCACTTAACAGTTTATTAGTTTGGTATGGAATGTCCTGTAACATCAACGAACAATGATTTGAGTATGATATTTTGAGTATGATGATAATATATACTACAAATAACTATTATATACTATGATATACATATTATATATATATATCAAATTATATATTATAAATATATAGATTTATAAATTAAATTAATATTTGTATGTATATGTAAATTTACATGTACATGTATATATCCACTTATGCAAAACATAAGTCAGTAAATATAAATCATAAATCATAATATAATTTATAAATATAAATCACCGTGCTTAAATTCCTTTTATTTAATAAACAGTTACAATGCTTAATACAAAAATAAATGTGTTGTGCTTTTTTAACTGCAACCCATGGCCTTGAATAAATTGTAATTTTCACATATCTTATGAGCTTTATACTCACTTAAGATGGCCTACCACTTAAAATTCACTTTGCAGGGTGCTACTGGATGATTGTAATACACCCTGACTGTGCATTCCAGTTGTGTAGGAAAACACTATTCTCCCCTTCCCTCCCCTCTTCTCTCACCCTATTGGCTGAATTTGATGAGACTTGAAAGTTCCCCATAGGCTGAAAGCTTAGTGGAGAGTTGTTGCTGTTGCTAGGTTCCTGTTACTAGGACAGGCTGTCGTGCCTGAAGGGGGGTGGGACACACACAATGAATTATGGATGAATTATTTTTTTCCCCCTTTTTTTTGTGCAGAGTAGAGAGAGGACTCATCTGTGATGCAGATGAGAGGGGAGAGAGAGAGAGAGAGAGAGAGAGAGTGGAAGAAAGAGGGGGGTGTCTCAAACCCTAGGGCAGGCGTTTGGCAGAGTCCTGGTTGCTGTGGTTACCAGCTGCAGAAAAATGATGTTGATTCTCGTTCAAAGGCTCAGAGTTCAGAGTTCACGATCTGTTATTTGTTCAGCAGGAGCACCAGGGAGTTGACCTCTTGGTCTTACCTGACCTCCACTAACCTAAGAGATTAGCCACTGATGAGTGACAAGACACTGAGGAAGGAGGGACGGGGGTCGGTCAGACAGACAGGAGAGGTCTGGAGGAAAGTTGGGGAGGAATAGGGATGAAACAACTGAAAAAAAACCCATCTAAGGCATGAGGGGAAAGAAGGATGCGCATATGTAACAGTAAATGTGAAATGGGACGAGACCCTTATTGGAACACTTTGGCTGGGAAATTGAAAAGAAAGGTTACACACGGGGATGAGGTGCACAATAAGCTGAACTCTAGTGGATAATGAAATCTCTGTGTCTCTCCACACAGAGTCTGAGCAGCCCTTCCCAGTGTTTTATGTAACTTTGCGAGAATGCAGATTCAGTTGTTGCAGCTTATTGTTCTGCATGACACATTTTGTTTTTCAGTCTTTTATTCACCTTTTTCTTGCTGTGAATCACAGTCTCATTAAAATGCATAATCAGCTCTCCACCTCGGTCTAAACGTGCGGGTCGTCTTTACAATGGCTCCGAGCATTTTTAATAACACGTTATTGAACATTCGCACAATGAACATAGGGAGGGATTTTGCAGTGACAAGCACATGATATTTCATCCTTTATATAAGAAAAAACACATGTGCTTGATACAAAGGTTTAATTTTTTTTTTTTACTAGTGCAGCTGTTCCCCTATAAACCATTGGAACCTTTCATATGGAATCGGGCCAACTAGCCTCCTGTGCTGAGCCATAATTACCATAAACAGATGAAGGACAATATGGAGCCTGCTGTTTCAATGTCACAAACATAGAAACACATGCATGTACACCTACACGGTGACAGCATGGTGTCTTGCACTCACAAAAAAAAGTGAGCTCACTTGCAACAGTAGGGGGGAGAATAAGGTCAGTGGCGTATCATAAAACCTAGCAATTATCTACAATACAGCCCATTTTGAGTGACACGTGCGGAAAAAAGCCCACATGAACGTAATCATAGCCTTAATTAGACATCAACATGTCTCTGCTTATTCTACATCATCTTAGTCAGGATTTCCGAGCAAGACTGTGTTTTGTGTTCTTCAGGGTTTTATGTGCATCACTGTTCGGTTGGTGTTTCTGTATCACAGATGTGACCATATATAATCCTTTGGTAAATTTTAGAATTGTAAATAACCTCTCAAGCTTCCCGTATCATCGTTGACCTCTGACTTTCAGCTGCAGAATCCATATCATTTAGGTGTCTAAATTCGTCTGTGACACTAATAAACCATGACGTTCTTGTTAGCGCCGCTCTTTATCGTTGATAATTATGCGAGCATGGGGTGACGCCTCCTCGACTCCGAGCAGGAAAGGGAGGGAAAAGCCAATCTCAGTATGCAGATGGTTAAAGTCCCTGCAGAGAGGCTGGCTGATTAGATGTGTGTTGATAAACTCACTTACTCTGAGTGACAGTTTGCAATATTGGGGTCGCGGAGGTGACCTCCGTCAACGACACTGATGAAAATGAGGAAAAAAGAGGACACAAAATGCCAGAAGTGTCCCCTGACGTATGATGGGACAGGGATGAAAGCTTGTGAAATGTTAGTCTGTTTTTCTCTCCTCATTTGTGTTGTCAGCCCCTCCTTGTGCTTCCTCTATGGTTAATAACCGTGCGAGAGCATGAGGTGTAATGAGAGGAGATTCTCATTCAGATCAGAAGATTTCCCTTATCTAACGCTCACTTCCTCAACATGTGGAAATCACCTTGTTTGTTAAATCATCTGGCGTAGCCAAATGTACATACATATACGTGAATTCATGTTATTTCAAATAAAATGTTTTATTGAATACACAAGATTCACTGCTGTTCAAAAGTTTGGCGTCGGCAAGATCTGTCAATTTTTTTTTACTTCCTGGAAGTGTTTTTTGCTCACCAAACCTGCATTTATTTGATAATTATTACTATTTAAATAACTGTTTTCTATATTAAAATATTTTCAAATGTAGTTTATTTGTGTGATGGCATACCTGAATTCAGTGTCACATGATCTTTCAGAAATCATTGTAATATACTGATTTGGTACTCAAGAAACTTTCCTTTTCAAGAAACAGCAGTTACTTGAAACAGAAATCTCATGTAACATTATTTTTACTGTCAATTTAGATCAATTTACTGCATCCTTGCTGAATAAAAGTATGAATTTCTCAAAATGATTGAAAAAACAGTTAATTTTCAATAATTTTAATTAGTTTACACACACACACACACACACACACAGACAGACACACACACACACACACACACACACACACACACACACACACACACAAACACACACACACACACACACACGCGCGCACGCACGCACGCACGCACGCACACACACACACACATTCTGCTATGAATCCTTCTAAAAGCAACCTCTTTTACTTTTTGTACTGTCTGGTTATAAGTTTGGGAGGGCAAATATACCTCATATATATCCATATACCAGCATATGAAGGCATTGGGCGAGTGGGAACGCTTGTGTATGTATGTGTGTAAACTCCTATTCATGTTTTCTCTATTCACTGGGTCCATTGCATCTGAGAACATGGTGAGAGTCCCTGCCTTGTAGCACCATGTTTAAAAAGCTTGTTTGTGTTTTATAGGAGATCAAAGCAAGCAGGGGTCTTGGCCAGACATGAGACGCTACTGCTGCAATCTGCTCCCCTCTCATTACAGCCCTGCACATTCAGATGGGAGAAAACAAGCCCTGCTTCAGTCAGCCGTCTCAAGGAGACCTGGATCACTTCCCACATGCCTCTTCTGGAAGTCGCCCAAGCCAAACAGCATCAGAGTTCACCATTGTTTTTTAGGGGTAAAACCGGCTACCTGTGCAGACACCTATTGATCAAACAGGTACTTTTAAAAGCAGCCCATTGCTGCTGGTAAACCAAGATGTGCTAAGATTATTTCTGATTTAAGACCAATGAACTTTTGTGATGATCTTCTGCATTATGCCGAAAGATATAGTTATTGGAAGTCTCTCCGAAAAGGAAATTCACACAGTCTAGTATTTCAGACAGGATAAACTGGCTCTCCGATTATATCTTAAAGCTATAAGTGGAAATACTGTAATATAGCTGTTATATATGTTAGTGGGAGGATGTTTCAATATTACAATTAAGAGCAATTATCCACTTCTTAAGTTTTCCACCATGGGTTTGAATATGCTTTGATTTCAGAGTAAATACAAACTGCTTCTGAACGTGAGATTCTCTCTTTTTTCATTGACTCAGCCTATTTCTTAGGAGGGTAATGGGTGCAAAGACATGAATATGTGCTGGATTGGAACTGAGTTTGAAGTACTATTGAAGGGAATCTCCTATTGAAAAGGGTCCTCTTAAAGAGCTGGGATACTGGGCCAGTGATTGTCAGAGGGGACTTGGGCATAATATGGAAAGATAATTGGGTTTCTAAGTGAGCTTTACTACAGGGCTGTGATTGAGTCATACTCTCGAGGACTTTTAGTCCCAACTTTTAGTCCTTTTACAGTGAAAAATTCAGAGCTGGGAAATCTCACTTTCTTCACATCAGTAATTGATATTGGAATATTGTGGGAACCTTTATACATGAGATGTAGTGACCATGCTCATAATATCTGCAACACAGATGAACTCAGAGACGGAGAGTAGGATCTATATGCAGAGTGCTTATTTAAATAATAACAACAAAAATACAAAACACAATGAACAGAACTGAGGATGCTGATGGAACATCCATAAAGAAACAAGCCCAGACAATGAACAAAGAAAACACAAGGGTTTAAATACACAAGTGTAAATAAACTTACTGGGAACAATCAGATTAATGACAACCATAGATATGTATAGACAGATGCCACATTCAACCACTCCAGGAATATCCGCCATCTTGGAACGGTCTATACGTATATGTCGTCACACAATAAAAATCAGTCAGTTTCAAGAACATTGTGCAGCGTCTGGTTGTAAAAAACACCTACATTTAAATTCCTGAACAAATTGGATTAACTTTCCCAGGTAAAAATGTGTTGGTTTGTGATTACGCATTTACATATATTACTGGTTTTTAAACTATAGTACCTGTCGTGTTAGCTAACAGCTTTGTCTGGTTGTATTGTGTTGGCAAAATCATCTGCTGAAGTCTGTTGCAGATATCGATATTCTTACATGCGTACAACTAGGGTTGCAGACAAAAAGACAACTTGCGCTCGAGTGATCACAGACCTGCTTTGACCATTCCAATATGGCAGATAGTTTACGCATAGCAGCCCATAGAAACAGCTGCTAATAGTGCATCTACCTATAGATTCATACTGTATCTATGATGACAATGGGCAAACAGGAAGAGGAAGTAAGCTAAACTCCAAACAGAAAGTTTAAAACTGAAGGTAACGTGACACTATGATCAATATATTTATATCTATATATTTTACAGAGTCCTTGTTACATGTTACATAGTAATAACAGTAAATTATGTATAATTAAACTTTACCATAGTCCTAACATAGTAAATACACATTAGTTAATATTACTCATTACTTTATTGTATAATTACACCGTAACACGGACACCTTAAAATAAAGTGTACACCTAATTTACATGAACCAGGATTTTTATAAAACGCTTACCTTTGCTTCTAGTCTTTGCCACAAGTACACTGTAAACAATTTGGAGTAGGATTTACTTAAAAAAAAGCTTGGAAAGTTTTTTCACTCAGAAAAGGCTAGTAAATTTACAAACATTTGCCAAGTAAGAGCCTAAACATAATTATTAGTAGGTTTAATTAGACATTTTTAAGTTAAGTTTACTTGGAAATTCCCAGTTAATTTTGTTGACTCTTTGTTTGTAAATTTTACATGATGTAATGCTTATCACTGTAAAAATGTGTACAAAATTTATTTTGCAAATTTTGCAGTCATATATTTTAAGCAAAACTTAAGCATTAAATTAAATATAATCTGTGAGTTTATACAATTTACTTTAACAAGGTAACACTGGAAAACCACCATGCTATTTTTAAAGCATGTGGTTCACTTGCAAACATGCAAGCATGTAAACAGGCTGTTATCCTTTTAAGATAATATGCCCACTCAATAAAACGAATAGCCAAATAAACACAGAGACCTTAGTACTTGGTACACCACACACAATGACGGTAACAATCAGTGAATAGTGTTTGAGTATGAATGGGTCATTTTGAGTAGAAAATAAACTCCAGGTGTCACAAGACAGTATGTTACTAAAACAAACAACAACTAACAACTAAACTAAACAACTAACAACAAAAGCAACCATAGTACACAGTGTACATTTTTAATTATTCATGTTATATGGGATATATATGAAATATGGAATCATAACTTTGATATTTACTTAAAGAATCCTTGTAAACATAACAAATGGTTCCAAGTAAAATATACTTATGAGTTTTAACTTTAATTTCTACTTAGGCAGTTCCATTTGAATTTACTTATGTATTTAAGTACAATAAATGAAAACAAAACCTCAAGTAGCTTATTGATTTAAACGTGACATTTTGAAGTAAATAGACAAAATAGTATTTGTTTGTAAAATTTACTTAACTGATGCTATCTTTATTTACAAGTAAAAAAAATAAAAATCACTTTTTACAGTGTATGTGTCACGTTTATGAACTTTTGGTTTCCTTATTTGGTCATCTTCCTTTTCTTGTTTTAGTTAATTGATTGATCCTCACCTGTCCCCAGTTCCCTCATCACCTGTGTTTAAATACCTGGTCTGTTTAGTTCTCCCTTGTCCGTGCTTGTCGATGTTGATGTGTTTATCGTTGTTGAATGTAGGCTATACTAAATGTTGATATCGTTGTTGAATGTATGTAAATGTAACCTTATCTTCTTCGTCATCCAGTAAACTCTTTATTTGTTCCAGATCCTCTTCTCTCCCTTTGTTTTACGTTTAGCACTACCTAATCTGTAACAGAATCACGGACCTAAACAGTATAGTTTAATTTAGCGGTGTTTTTTCTTTCATTTATTTTTTGCCTTTTTTTCCTCCTCTCCCGGAATGGCCATCCCAGCAGTCCGTCTCCTATTCCTGGAGCAATTGGACCGTTCGCTGGAGGACCACACCAGGGACTTTTTAGATCTGGCGTGCCTTACTCACTTCCCCGACCGCCCGCTCTCTAACTTTTTCTACACCGGCCTGAGCGAGCGGAGTAAGGCACGCCTACCAGCGAGCGGTCCCCGAGAGGATTTCGCCGCTTTTGTGGAGTGGGTGCTGGAGAAGAATGGATCGTCATGGACCATCTGCACCGCCAAAGGGCGATATCTCCAGCCCCACTCCTGACCCAGAGACCAGCCAGCCACCATCTCGCCACACGGAGCCAGAGCCCACCGCAGCCGCAGAGCCCGAGCCGATTCAGGACGTCGAGAGCGCGACTGACCAGGTGTGTGAGCCGGCAACACCGTGCATCGTGGGAGTCCTCGTGGAGATCGAGGGCGTGGAGGAAAGCCCTGCCCACACTCCTGCGACTGAGGGTGAGCTGTATTCGATCTCGGGAAATATGGAGCAACTTCTGGATCTAATTGACTGGTCTATGGAGGTAATTCCTGTATCCCCTGTTTTTCCGCTGGTTCCATCCAGCCCTGATCCCCCTGTATACCCTCTCACTCTCCCACTCCTACCTCCTCCAGTCAGTTCCTATGCTCCATTTCCGCTGGTTCTGCCCAGCCCTGAATTTTCTGTTTCTCCGCTGGTTCCGCCCAGCCCTGAATCTTCTGTTTCTCCGCTGGTTCCGCCCAGCCCTGAATTTTCGGTCTCTCCGCTGGTTCCGCCCAGCTCTGAATTTTCTGTCTCTCCGCTGGTTCCGCCCAGCTCTGAATTTCCTGTGTCTCTGCTGGTTCCGCCCAGCTCTGAATTTTATGTCTCCTGTATTCCCTCCCAGCCTCCCTCTCCCACCTCCTCCTGGACCTGCCGGTCCCTCTGCTCCACTTCCGCTGGTTCCGTCCAGCCCTGATCCTCCTGTGTTTCCTCCCATCCTTCCTCTCTCTTCTCCTCCTAGACCAGCCAGTTCCTGGTCATCCCTGCTGGTGCCAGTCAGTCCCGCAGCTCACCCTCAGTCCGCGCCATCTGGGCGCGATGGTTCGCCGCTGGACTGCCAGTCTCCAGCTCCGCCTTGGCATGTTAAGGCCCTGTCTCCGCCTCCAGCCTCCGAGCCCTGGACTCCTCCTCGGTCCTTCGACCCAGCGGCTCCGCCTTGGCTCTTAGCTCCCTCGTCTCCACCGTTGCCTGTCATCCCACCTGCTCCACCGGGCTCCCTCGTCCCTCCGGCTCCACCTTGGTCAGTAGTCGACCATCCGCCGCCTCGGGACTCCACTCCTCTGGTTCCACCTCGTCACTCCATCCCTCCGGCTCTGTCAGGCTCCTCCTTCCCTCTGGTTCCACCGTCATCCTCCGTCACTCCGGCTCCACAGCGGTCTTCCAGGACCCCGCCTCCGCCTTGGTCGCCAGAGCCTTCTGCTCCACCTAGACCCTCCGGATCCTCGACGTCACCCTGGCTCTGCGGCTGTGCTGCTCCATCTTGGGCTCCTCACCCACCGGTGCAGTCTCCTCCTGTCGGCCCCCTGGTGTCGTCGGCCGCTTCTCCACCGTGGCTCCTCCCGCCGTCGACTCCACCGTGGATCTCCGTCCTGGCTGGTCTCTGGTGGACCATCTGGCTCCTCCTGCTCCGGGCTCCTCCCTGGCTCCTCCCTCCATCCACTCCGCCCTGGTCCCTACCTCCATGCTCCCTCGTCACCTGCTCCTGGCCTGCTCCTCGCCCGCCTCCAGAACCCCCACCCTCCCTCCGCTGGTATTCCTCTTGCGGTGCGAGGACGCACCTTTCCGGGAGGGGGCGAACTGTCACGTTTATGAACTTTTGGTTTCCTTATTTGGTCATCTTCCTTTTCTTGTTTTAGTTAATTGATTGATCCTCACCTGTCCCCAGTTCCCTCATCACCTGTGTTTAAATACCTGGTCTGTTTAGTTCTCCCTTGTCCGTGATTGTCGATGTTGATGTGTTTTATCGTTGTTGAATGTAGGCTATACTAAATGTTGATATCGTTGTTGAATGTATGTAAATGTAACCTTATCTTCTTCGTCATCCAGTAAACTCTTTATTTGTTCCAGATCCTCTTCTCTCCCTTTGTTTTACGTTTAGCACTACCGAATCTGTAACAGTATGTCTCTCCCTTCAATCACATTTAACAAGTTGAGTATTTCAGATGAGTCATTTGAACTGTTCTGTCTGTAAGTGTGGGCGTTCTGTGTAGCTTCATGTCTTTCTGTAGTTTCCTTTTTATCCTCTAATGCAGTGGCAGGTAGAAGTAAAGCTCTTATGTAGTGCAGAAGCACACACGGTCATTTGTGTTCATTAACAGTAAAATGCTTATGTACTAGTGTTAACCAATTAGAACACTGTTTTCATCTTTCTGCTCCTAATATGTCCCATGAAACAGCATTTCAGATGCTACATGGTTCATTCAGCAAGGCTCATCTTTCAGTTAAAATCTGTATCATTCATTTATTATGCACTTCTAAGGAAATCGAGCTTTGAATTCTTTGCATTTTTTTATGCTTGTGATTTCTAACATCAACCTTCATGACTTGCAAACTAAGTTTTGGAGACTTTTGTACGTTTTTGGGTCACTTGAGGTCTTGAGCTGACAGATTTCAGAAAACATGCAAATAGGCCATTATTTGCAGCTCTAGTGTGTCAGTGAATGTAATGAAATTGATCAATTTAGGACTAATAGTACTAGCAGTAATGCCTCCTCTTTGACACACGGACATTGTGGTGGTAAAAATGAGATATGTTTGTGTGTGAGAGAAAAGAAAATTGATAACGACATTCTGATTTAACAACTTTGAAAAGGCGAGAATAGTGACAATGCAAATGATCAAGGACAATCTAAATTGATTCATTTAAAAAAAAGAAAGATAGTGAAACTAAGTTAATTAAAAAATCAGCTTGAGTTAAACTAGTTGTCGCCAAACACAATAATTAATCATGTTAGCAGTGCTGAACGATACCAGGGTATATGAATTCCCTGAACAGGAGACGACAGCATATCACTGTCCAGCATAATACTCTAGTTGCTGCAGGAAGCAATTACCATCCGTAATTTTTTCTAATAAACTTGTATTCCCTCTGATGACGACCAATTAAACATGCACAATTATGGTTACCATATAGTTATTCATAAGATGATTAGCATGCCCTCCTTACATTCAGTTTGGCTGCATACTGATAAGACACAGGTTAAGTGACAGATACATATGCAAATGGAATGCAAATCAACATACAGAAATAGCAGGAAGGCGCATGGACGTCATAAGTGCTGTCAATAATAACACTGCAGACAGGAAATTAAGAGGTGTGAATATTTATGTACGCGCCTTTTTAAATGAAAAGTTTACAAATAATTCTTAACAATAATACATTTTTATTTTTTGTGCATTTGTCTATATATTAGTTGCTCCAAGGATGTGCAAAACTAAAAACTGCCCATTTTTCTGATCTTCAACTCGCCAGAACTGATTTTAGAAAACTGAGCGACAATTCACGTGAGGATAACAGTTGGTACAATTTCTCTCAACCAGTCTTTCTCCCTCCATCACACAAAATTATTCATGAATGCAATTATCACTCAAGCTTCAGCATATAGAGATTTATTACGTTACTTTTACATCGCATACACAAAAATAATATGTACAATTACATTTTGGCAGACCATTTTTAATCACATTGTTCACTCTGTATGCATAATTAATTTATCTATATGTAATAGAATCTGTTTATTAGTTGTTCTAGAAACAATATATCACAACAATGATGCCAAGGAGATCACAACTGCAGAACACTAATATACTGTAGTATTCTCATTGTCACATTAGTATTGCTCATCCATAACTTAAGTGTAGTCACATGAACTCACTGTATAAGAACATAACCGCAGTGAACTAATACAACAATGCTAAGATCACATCTGCTTCTCACAAACACATATACTTCAGACATTTCATATACACAACTACTGGGTATGCAAACACCAATCCGAGCAGCAAATACAATCTATGATTGCATGCCTAGTTGGCTAGTTGAATATCGTTCTAAACAATTATTTCAATGCTATAGAATTTTACACACACTTAGTACAAAGAAATGTCTTGCGCAATACAATGTGTCCAAGTTTGGATAGAGCTTAAAATTGTGTCAGTTTTTATAAGCATCCAGGTTACACAGAAAAGAGAGGAAGAAGACAGGTTGGAAGTGTTTGTGGAAGTCTCGTTCACTGAGGCAGAGCTTTCAGGATGGCGTTCACCTCCTCTGCTACAGCAGTCAATGCAAACTCAAACTGTTCCTGAAGACAGAAGGAGAGAAAGTGGAAGAAACTCAGCCAAGTACTTAAAAAAAACACCAACATTTTACACTAAGCACAAACTTAACTTGCAAAATAAGGGAAAAATGGACCTAAAGGGAATATCAGTCAGAAGAAGACGTTAATAAGTTTCTGGAAAGTGCATACAAAATATGTGTGTGCTCCTTGTGTAGATGTGTGTATTTAAAGCTGCAGAGAATGTGCTCTGTTCAAACTATGACTCAAAATCTGTCTCTTCCCTGAGGGGCACCCTGTGAAGATCGATCATTGTCTGAAGAGTGACCCTCAAAACTAACGTTTGAAACCAAAGCCTCCCACTGCAGGCCATGGAATAAACCAAGCTAAAGTGGGCGTTAAGTCAGATGCAGAGCTTCACAAAACAAGAAACGGATAAAAATCCCTCTTGAATTAACTTATCAAACCTTTACCTTCACTTACTACATACTAATTTATGTTGGTTCAAATACAGAAAAGTGCATGCTATGTCAGTACAAAAACTAAACAGTTTGAATTAATGTATTATTTTATCATTTTACTTTGTCGTGGTAATAGCTTCGGCTGGAAACATAGACCACCTAATGCATGCAAATGACCATAAATGCATGAGGATTTTCACGAATATCATTCACTGTCATATGCAAGGCGATTTGGAAGAAAAAGGTGACTGCGTACTAAAAGTGTAAATGTGACCATTTTGCCACTAGATGGTGTCACATTAATGCCTCAGTGTTCTCCAGACATGATGAAGGATCTGATCAGTCAAGCTGTTTATGAGCTTCTCTTCCAAGGTAAACAAAAGCTGGAGAGCTCATGGAGCTGCTAATGCACGAAACATTCCTATTCTGGGCCAGGAATGGAGAGGGTAGAATTCAGACCAATTTCACACACGAGTACCTGCTTTGAGAGTGCTCTAAACGTGCAGGGCGAGGGGGCATCCTTTGGACATATGTTGCTTTTTGGAGCAACACAGAGCTGAAGTACTTAGCGGGCCAGAACAATAAAATCACAAACTACAGAGTTTGAGAGAAACCGGATTAATCCTCAGGATTAAGGATAAAGGATTAAATAATATTGTTTTTTTTCTAATGAAAGGATCCAGATCAAAATTTAACAGCAAGTCCCAAGGTGTACAAAGCTTTCTCATTCATTAAAATGACATGATTATATTAGTAATACTAATACTAGTTTGCTTATAAAAAGGTGAAAACAAAATATCACATCAGACATTACATCACAGAGTCAGAGACATATAGTCACAGGCTAACTACACTGTGACTAGGAAATGATAAGTAGGATGAGGACTTGCTCAGGAATTAATAGCAGTAATTTTTTTGTGACTTTTTAAAAATATCTTTTACATTCTGACAGTTGTTGGTACATTTTGTTAACTTGCAGTTATTTTAGAGACCAGTACTGTTGGCTGAGGAAACAGCTTTGACTTTTGTTCAAATATTAGGAATTTGTTGCACACCATGATACATGAAAAAAAAAAAGAATAGCTTATTATTCAGTCAAGTAGGCTGATTGCTACAGCAAAATGTATTCACTAAACTGAATATATGAATAACTAATAGAACAAAGAGTAAGCTAACATTCCACTAACATTTACTACTTCTATAATACCACTTACATACAGTATTGACTATTTTCAGTATCCTCTGAATAGATTTACAGCTGAATGTTATCTTTTCAACACAATCCATGGAGGTTCAGTATCTCAGTTTACAGTGGCTAACCAGGTAGTCAGGTCTTTATCTTTCATAAACAGCAGCTAATGTAATTCAGTGTGGCTCTGAGGAGGGGACTGTCATTTGCTCATCTTGTTATCTCCAAACAGTAGAATGCTAAATATGTCTCTTTAGCATATGTAGCAGGGTAAGGTATTAGCCCAGATATGATTGGTTGACGTCATGCCATCCTGGGAACCTATCAGTGTTCCTACTCCTTCGTCATTGGTTAAAATGGTTTAAATCCAATGAACCTATCAGTGTTGGGATTGATCCTATTAAAAAGGGAATGGGTTGATTACTCAAGATGCATCATCCTGGGTACTAGATCATTGTGGAAAGTCATGGATAAAGGATAGGGTTTGTTGCATCTCCCTGTTAGTGTCGCAACATGCTAGCAGCCGTGGTCTCGTGTGCAGGTGTAGCTACATCTCCAGGGGTTTCCAGTACTTTGGTTGAAGACGAATGTACATCAGTATGACTGCACTGCTGCTTTGTTTTTAGTGTTTGTTGTGTAACCGTTTAACTGTTGTAATATGAATGTCTTAGTTTATACCAGTTAATTATGTGATTAATGAGTAGGAACTTTTAAAGCGGGGATTTTATACTTTCAGTGTGTCCATTTGGGGTAGTGTGGTGTTGGGCCAATTGTATTGCTTTCACAATTGAGCAGTTTGTTGTATGTTGTGAGGTGATAATCCAAAAGGCCCCTGCTGGTCACTTTTCTCCTCCTGGTCATTTTGTAACTGGTAGACTTGTGTATTAGGCATGTTTTATATTGTATCCAAAAAACCCAATGTTTGAACCATTACAGTTGTATATAAATAAATTGCAAATGTTTTATACTATCTCTGTCTCCATGCTCACCCAGGCTGTTGGCCACAAACCTGTGTGCCCCTTTCGTAGGGCTGTTGTGTCCCGGTATATTCCGGGTGGCGTATTCGATGTATATCCACTTTTGGTGGGTCCCCTCCCCTACCTGATCACTTCTTGCCACACATAGTTAAAAAAAATAGATCCTATATCTTGTAATGCTGGAGACACTCTAGCACATTCTGGCTGATGTTCAAAACGTTGTTGCTTGCGGCATCAACAGGACGTATTTGTCATGGAAGAAGTGATCAATTACAAGTTAATTTTCTGATGCTGGCTTTCGGTGCTTTATTGACTTTGTGGTTTTAGATTACAAATCAATGTTAATTGTAGCAGTGTGGTTAGGGTCGTATTGTACAGGACGTCTCGGGACGATTTGTGCAGGTGTAATTGCACTTATGCTCACTGACTGAACTTTCTCTTCTGACGTTGAGCTTATGGTATTAAATTTAATAATAATGGCATTCATATTAAATTATTGTGAAAATACAAAAAATGCACCAAATATAAGGATTAGTGCCTTGAACAGACATATCCATGAGAGAAAATTTCAAAGCAATAACAGCAGTGCTACAGAAAAAACCCTACATTTTGATAATAACAGAGACCCTTAATACCCATTGTCTATCATTTTGCACCTCCTCACTTTCCTTTAAGCAGTGAGTTTTACATGGTGTCTTACCTTGGTCTGTACCATGCCTGCTCTCTGGTCTCTCAGGTGCTCCAGGGTAGCAGCAATATCAATCTCCTTGGCACCTGCAACAGAGCCACATAACATGAGTTCAAAGTACTCCACATAATCATAGATCATCTAGAACTCTCTCCAGCGCTCGCTTTTTCTGTGGAATTACATTCCCTTTGCAATGTTGGAGAAAGCTTATAGACTGTGTCTGTACCTAGTTTTTAGCAAGTCTTGTTTTAGTCTATAGCAGAACTTCATGTCTTATTCTAGAACAAAATAGATTAGGCTTTAGATTACACTGACCAAGTTTGGTGTTGATCTGAATAAATCTCTAGGAGGAGTTTGTTAAAGTACAACCCCTGAAAATGGCAAAAACAACAAAAATTTTGCAGAGAAAATTCTAAATAACTGACTTCCTGTTGGGATTCGGATTTCGTACCAAGAGACTTTTTCGTAGGTATTGGTGTTTTACATGTGTGTACCAATTTTTGTACATGTGCGTGAAACATAGCTTGAGCCGCACTCCGTTGAAAGTGTATAGGTGGCGCTATTGAGTCATTTTGCCACACCCGATGGAATATTGGCCTTCAGATGTGTTCAGGCCAGGACTCTTATCACACATGTGAAGTTTGGGGAAGATCGGACATTTTATGCCAGAGTTATAACATCTTTTATACCCATGTCGAGACATCGAACTTTGCCACGGCGCCATGGACCCGCCTTTTAACGAAAACTCAAGATCTTCACAATTGAACATCGCACAGGCCTTTAGATTGGACTGACCACAAAAAAGTCATTGATGTCATAAAATTTCTAGGAGTAGTTTGTCGCTGTGTAAAATGTCACTTCCTGTTGCCAATAGGTGGCGCTATCACTATAACTGAATATGGGCATGTCAATCTGTTCAGGTTCAGAGTCTTATCAAACATGTGAAGTTTGGGGCAGATTGGACATTGTATGTCTGAGTTATAGCAACTTCATTTTTTATGGTGAATCATCAAAATTCGCCAGGCCGCCACGGACACGCCCTTCAACGTAAACTCAAGATCTTCGCAATTTAACATCGCAAAGGCCTTTAGATTTATCTGAATAAATCTCTAGGAGGAGTTCATTAAAATACAACGCATGGAAATGACAAAAATGACACAAAATTTGCTCATAATATAAAAAATATCCGACTTCCTGTTGGGTTTAGAATTTTGCTCCAAGAGTCTTTTTTGTAGGTATTGATGTGTTACATGTGTGTGCCAATTTACGTGCATGTACGTGAAACATAGCTGGAAGGCTGTTGATTTTTTAGTATAGGTGGCACTGTCAAGCCATTTTGCCACACCCTCTTCTGAATCCTATATCAGACGAAAGTTTTCACCAGGTTTGACGCGTGTGCAAAGTTTCATGACTTTTTGAGCATGTTTAAGCCCTCAAAAATGTGATTCATTCGGGAGAAGAAGAAGAAGAAGAAGAAGCGGAATAATAATAATAGACAAAGCAGATACAAGAGGGTCCTCGCACCATCGGTGCTCGGGCCCTAATAATACCAATTACAAAAATCGAATCTTTTAAAAAAATTTAAATGTAATTTTTTTTCTACCCGATCTGACTTTTTAAGTTGGTGTAATACAATTTAGTCAGATTGATTCAGTTATATTACATATTATTTTTTGACTTGAATAAAGCCATTCATTTAGATTTTGAAGGTCATCTAAATACCTGTTTTTACAGTTTTTAGTTTATATTCAGCAGATTTAGCCAAGACCCCAGATAATTTAAATTCTAACATGAATAATCACTTAAAATAAAAGATTCTGAGACAGTATTTAATAGCAGTAGAGCTCATGAAAATACAATGAACCTGCACAGTTTACATACGGCTTCACTCATGCGGAGCTGTTGTTCCTGGCAATACAAATCACTGCACCACTGACTGAACCAAAACTGTAAAGTGAATATGAATTTTTTTTCACATGGCAGTAAGAGTGAAAGAACTGATTAGGAGAAATCTCCCTTTTACCTTTCGCTTGAATGACCTTTTCTACAGGTCCATTGTTGTTACTTCTCATAAATGAGCGGAGAGAAGGAGAGGTATAACAAGGCCTTATTTCTCATTCATTCATTCTTCAAAAAGAAAAGAAAGACTACCCCCCCTTCTGCACAGATTGATAGAAAGCGAGAGTGAGAGAGTTTGAGGGCGAAGGAAAGAGAAAAGCGGGAATCCTTATAGATGCTTTCTGAAAGGGAGCGAGTGCAGCTGGGGTTCCAGCCTCAAAAGTGCTCCAACACTTTCATGTCTTAAGAAGTGCAAGATTACGAAGTTTAGGAGGAAAGACAGAGAGCGAGCAAAGGAGGGGGCATCTTACAAGAAAAGGCTTTGGAATTAAAACAGCATTCTTCACTAATTTACAATTCATTCCTGGAGAGAAAGAAAAGCGAAAGAAAAATATGTTGGGGTGTTTGAGAGGAGAGAGAGAGAGAGAGAAGAGGAAGACATGAAGAACAGGAGAGAGAAAAAGGGGAATGGAAGAAGGAGATTTCTGTTGTTCGGGACTTTCTGGGGCTTTGATCACACAAGTGAACACTGGAAAGTGGGCAACCTGGGAGCTCCCCTTTCTTCCCAGAGAGCAGACAAAAGGGAGATGGAGGGGGTAGCTGAGGTCCGAGGCTCCGGGCCCCTGACAGCATGGGAAAGAGGCACAAGCTGGCCTTTGATCCCTCATTATGGCAAAAAGCCACAGACCATGGTCAGGCCAGGAGTAGGGATGGACTGGTGTGAGAATAGAGAAGCGTGGGGGGAAGCAAATGCATGGGTGACCTCACCAGATGGGGTCAGGAAGAATGGTGATGATTCAGACAGGTTATGAAGGCACCTTCCGTCTCCATGGCTGGATTCACATGACTTGTTAAACTCTATGAAGCCTTGAACGTATAATATTTGCATGTGAAAAAGTCAACCGTATTAGACGAAGCTGAAACCCTCGCAGTTGCTTACAGGTCCAAACACAAGAAGAAAGAGACCCTCTTCTCTGTTCTTCATGTTTATTCACATTAGCCTTTTGATAGCCTTGGCCATTCATTAAAGACCTCAATCATCCTCTAATGCACAACGAGACCTTCACTGTGTGAAACGTTGTGTGTTATGACAGCGCCTTCTCATCTGTGCTGTGCGCTCTTACCTTTGGCCATTTTATTTAGAACCATGTCAATCAGGATGTAGGTTCCACTCCTTCCAGCGCCATCGCTGCAAAAGGAGACACAAACTCGTTATCACTTCTGAGAAAAGAGCAGACCTGTCTGAATGAGGATTACAGTATGTGCTTACTGAAACGAAAAACAAAGCGTTCATTTCTCTGTTGTGTTTCAGCTGCATTGTTTGCTGTTGCATCATCCTTCAGCATTCACAATAATTCTGTCAAAGACGACTGTTGTCTTGTTTTCTTTGCAAAACTATACTGAATTTGCAAGAAAAAAAAAGAAAAGAAAAAGATATAATACAACACAGCTCTTTTAAAAGCAAAAACAAAGTGTCTGAACACAGTGGGAATTTAAAGGGACTTGAAAAAGCATTTTTAAACTTGTTTTACCTTTTACGCAATCGACTAAATTGCGAGAACCAGCCAAACTCAGACGCAGTTGGATGGTTAACTGCAGTCTGATTTGAAATCAAGGTTGCTTTTCAAGACATGCGGCTGAATATTATGAGTGCATTACTGAATGAATGTGTGTGTATGCCACTTTCTGAGGTTGCTCAGGTTTAAGCGTGCACACACACACAAAACACATTCAAGTGGGGAGTTTGGGAAATGAGAACTATTTAGGGAAACTCTCCCCTTTCGCCTGATATCATTCTGAATTATTCAAATATGCATGACAGCTGTGAAGCCTGTCTTCCCCACAATGCAAAACATGTTGCTCATTAGCCCCTGGTGTTAAAGATCATTTGGCCACTATTTTAGTTTACACAGACACTCACGTTCCTCAATTTCACCCTGAGGGTAAAGGCCATCCATTTTTACCATCACTCATGTAGATATTCACTCAATACTTCATTTATTTTACCAGTGCCTGAGAGATAATTCAGACCACTGATAATTTATATCACTGGATTTAATACTGCTTTGATATATATAAGTATAGTGTCATAGTATTTGAGATAAATGCAAATAGCTTATAAATGCATTTTTTTTATATTATTCTGGTACTTGCCTGCAATGAACAATAATTGGACAAGATCTGCCCCGGTAGCACTTGTTAACCTTTCTGAAATGACAGAAAAAAAGAGACCATTAATACTTTAAGTGCAAATAGGTAGATTATGGACATATTTATTTGCTACTTTAGAAATATGATCATATTATATAAACATATTAAATTAGCTTATTATCAAACACGTTACTTTCAAACCAGAAGACTTTCTAACACGTGTCTATCAAAATCATAATAAAGCAAAAGGTCCATGCCAAACAATTACAACAAATGGAGAGGTTGTTAAATCCACCACATTGTGACAAGCCATTAAGTAAATTATGTGTGGTTAGGTGTCATGATCCAAAACACATTAACCTTGCACAATTCTAAAGCCTGCAAAACCATAAGGCCTTGCAGGATTTTAAGGCACATAGGTGCTGTTGCCATGGAAACCTACTGTGTGAACTCATATTGTTTTGCTTATCCCAAAAAGAAAAAAAAATGCTTTGTGCATACCTCAAGGTTGATTTCTCAAGAGACACCAAAAAAGGTTTTACGATCAGATCTGAATGCTCATGGGACGACTTTCAATTCTAAACCTCCTGCACACTTTTCTAAAATGTTATTTAAAGACAGCTGGGTCCAAAATTATCACTCGGCAAGAGCCAAATGCAAGAACAACTGGCATTGGCGAGTATAAAACATAATATATTAACTTTAATTTTATGAGGAACTACAACAGGTTACATGGTTGTAGTCAAAGTATAAGAATGGTTACCTTACCCATACTGATATAAATGACATGCTCAATTAAAATCAATGAAATCAAAACTATTAAAGAAAAAAAAATCCTGTTACTCACATATCATCTACAGACTTTTAAACATTGTGTAAAAATTACCAGCAGAATGCCTGAAGTTGTATTTTTCTTTTATCATAATATTCATTTAATAAAAGTATGAGGAAAATTTCTTTTTTCTCGTTTGACAAAAAAAGTAAATTTTGGGATCTTGAAATAAATATAAAATAAAGCCTGATGTTTCCTTCACAAGAAATGTGTGAGAAAACTGCTTTAAATATCAGTTTTGTTTGAGACAGTGCAGATCTAAAAGAGTGCAGAGGGGACCATCATGCATTGGGGCATTAGGGCAGCAGTGTGTGTTTCTGGGAAAAACAGAGGGACAGAGAAAAAGGGTGGATGAGTGTGAGAAACAGGGACATCTGGTGAGTTTGAGATGCAGGTGGGGAGGCAAGGAAAAATCAAGGGCCTGGAAGAGGAGATACAGTTTCCAATGATCACTTTTGTGACTATGCAACTGGGCTCATATAACTAGCTGCAACATCACAAAAATGACACTGGCAACTGCTAATTAGCTGGCCAACGAAAAAACAAGAGAGGTGAGTGAGGAGCGTTTGACAGATTCAGTGTGAGTCATGGCAGTGTATGAGACAAGACTGTGTCACAGGCCTTTGGGGAGACATTCAGAATGGCAACAGAAACCAGAGCAAGTCAAACAGAAGCTCCAGGGTTAAAACCATCTCAACAAAGCCTCAATGCTCAGGGTGTCATTCAAACTTTGGCAGATTGCTTTACTAAAGTGAAAAGAATACTCAGAACACTTTGAGTCTCAGAATGGGAGTTATAATTCAGACTCAAGGATCACATGTCAATCATCAGCGAGATGCTGATAGAGGATCAGACCCACCCTTTTCATTTATCGGTGCATATTTATTACCCCATCATTTCTCAGGGCACAAGATTCAGCATCAGCATTCCAGATCTAAACGCTTTATGCATATGATCCAACAGTCCTCCCATGAATCAACAACAGAATCAGCACTCCAAATCTGACGCTTTAGAAATCTCAGCACATACATTTGAATCTCATATTACAGGCATACGTAATAGGCATATGCACATGTAAAAATGAATAAAGCATACTGTGTCTGTAGAATGGTTAGATAAATGATAGATATACCATAATCCATGAATGTAAGCAAATAAGAGTGAGCTGCACAGAGCTCTGAGTCAACAACAGGAAATTCTCCAAAATATTACACAATGAACTCTAAAAATACAAAGCAGGTAGTCTGCCAACATAATTTCCCTACATTCTGTGGTGAAGTAGTGGGATTAATAAACTAAATGTAACAGCACAGCAGAACACTCTGCTTGAGCATGAACAAAGACACTAGAAGTCCAAAATGGATTGTCCTATTGCAGGTACACATCCGCCTGTGCCAGGGTTGTTAAATTTCTTTAAGGTTTTACCCCAGAGGCCTATTGCATTTCTTCAGAATGCTCACAGCAGGTGAAAAATGAGAGAGTCATATGCTGCGATTGGCTTTCCTTTCACTACTGTTTTATTGCTGAACATTTCACATTTAATTGGAGTGTTTAATTTAATAGGGATTATGGTGGAAGGATTGCTATACGCTTGCTACTATGCACACACACAGAAGGGCTAGATTTTATTTCTTCAAAGACATACTCTCTATTCTTTCTAAACTTAAGGGCTGAAGGTGAATGAAGACAATCTTTTTAGGAAAACAAGTATATTTGCCCAAACCTTTAAGACAAAAACTGCATAGGTAAACATTCTGCCATTAACATCCTGGTGAAATGCAGCAGCTGGACACATACCTGCGGAAGTCCAGCATTGTTCTAGCTGACTCTGGAACGTTCTGGTCCATCCAGGACAAGAAGTGGAACTGAGTGACTGTGCGGGTTTCATTAGTCTGGACGTTCTTCAGGTAGAAACTGCGTACCAGGAAATCATCACACCAGATATGCTCAGAGACCAGATTTACCTTCAAGAATATATGCAGAGTGTGTTTTAACACGCTGACATGTAAAATTCATTTTTTTTTTTTGATGGAGTATGTATAGTGTTAACAAACAGACAAAACTGGAAGGAAATACTGTTATTTTGGAACAACAACTAATAGGGTAGTTATATGGACCCTTTTCACATTTCCAGGGTTCTCAGAAGTGGAAGTTGTCATAGTTGGGTAAACTTGCCATAATCTGGTAAACTTGTCATAATTGGGTTCTCGTTTACTATAGTAGCAAAAGAAAAAAATACACTGTTTTTGTGTTTCGATTAGTTTTTTTTAAGGTGGAAAAAATTTAAAATGTCAAATTTGCTGTCATTTTATTAGTCGTATTCTGAAATTGAAGGTAATATTAAACAAAATATACACTGTAAAAAAAGACTAATTTTAACTGTGAAATATTGTAAAAAAAGCTATTGACAGGTTGACAGTAAGTTCTTGTATTTTATTTATAAATTTTTTCTAACCATACATTTCATATCATTTTACTGTAAAATTTTATTAATTGTACAGTTTTTAAATGTAAAACAAAACTGAAACAGATATTCCCAGATTTCCCTGCATGACACATTAGAAAGTATTTTGTTTAAATAATTTCTTAATAGTTTTTTTATCAGCTTTATGTTACATCTGTTGTTTATTTAATGTTGGTGATTTGTGTTTTCGTGTTTTCTCTGTTACTTCAGATGACGTAAAAGCGAACTGTAATGAACTTAGAATAATTGAACAGAATAATTCTGGTAACCACAGCAGTCAAAATTAAATTTGTAAAAACTACAATTATTATTATTATTATTTTTTTACAGTGTAGTGATATGAATGTACATCTAAAAAAAAATGAAATAATATAAAACTTTGCTAGATTTACAAAGTAAATAATTGCGGAAACGTGTCATCAAAGTCTGTGAAAAGGGTTCATTGTCCTTATATTTATTTAAGGTGAATTAAAACCTGAAAAAATAAATCATTATTCAAATATATAAAACCACACTGTCCACAGGAGCTTTACCTCATATATGTGGTAGAGGTCCGAGCCTTCATCAGGCCAATACTGATGACACTGTTTGATACCGTTTTCAGCTAGAGGTGTCAGCATGACAATAACCACACAGCCACTTTCCCAAACCATCTACACAAAACGCCATCAACAGAAAATGCAAAAGCAATGTTACAAGGTAAACAGGGAAAAACTGCCAAAAATACATTTGCCAGACAAAAAAATTCCCTCCTTTATGGTATGACTGGATTCAGAGAGTTAAGCTTGTCAGCAGAGTTTGCTTTAAACTTAATTGGTCTTAATAACTCAACCCCACTCGTCACTGTAATGGAAGTTCAGTTTAGTCTTCCAGCCCACCTCTCATGCCCTTTATCTCTCGATCTCCTCTTCCCCTTGTATACGGAGCCTCCTCAGCCTCGCTCCATTTCCCCTAATCACACTTTTACTGTGTCCTTCCATCACGGAAAGGCCCACTGTGGCCATTAGGAAAATGAGGGAAAACACTGACTTTTATGGTAGCAATAAAATACAATGATCCTGCTCATAAAATAATCAAACTCATGTGCCACACGTCCCCACAGAGTCATTAACAGAGAAATGTGGAGACATTACAACATGGTAAAAGTGGTTCAAAAAGCAATATAAAGTTATCATTATGAATATGTTATCATTTTTAATCTCACAAAACACTGGAGATGAAACTGATGAAAAATAAAATGTCTTAAATTCACGATTATATGATGAGAGAATTGTAGCAATAAAAATAGATTTCACTGAATGTAGTATTTAAAAGAGTTTTTTGTTTCACATGTTTCATCTTAACAGAATTACTATTCTATAACAGAATTACTTTTCTAAAACTATTAACTTACAGGAATAAAGACAGAAATGTGTTTAGATGCTTAGCACTGTGTACATTAATGGTCAAATGGTGTTAAAAGATAAATGTTATTCAGCACTGTAAAAACTATTTCTTATGTAGTTTAACATTTTCTGACTGAGGAGCTCATATACAAAGATCACAATGCTGGATTCTTCAATACAGGAGTGGGAAATGAAGGTCAATGGAGGAGCTTGCACTAATGTTCCAGACCAGGTGATCAAATATGGTTGAGTTTAAGCTTTGCAGTGCAATATGCAGAAAAGGTCAAACAAAACCCACAAACATGTTTCTAAAACTCTGCAGAGAACAGCACTGAGTGCTCTGTGCTTGGCCAGAATTATGAATAAAAATTGCACGGAGCGACAATTGAATATTCTGTGAAAAAAAACTTGAAAGATGTAGAAGTTTCTTTCCCTCTGAGGAAAACTAATTCAGAGAATTATGCAAATATAAAAAAACTTTCTTTTCTGACATGTGGACAAAGCTCCAATTTTAACATTCATATAAAAAAATCACATTGTAATGTGGACCTAAATGGAATCATCACTAGTTTATCACTTCTTTAGGAGTTCAGTGGAAATAAATGGTTTTAGAGAAGTACATCTAAAAAAGACCTATAACACCGATATGTCAAATACAGTTTTATTAAACTACATTTTTATAATAAGCTCTTTAATCAGTAGTTTCTGTTTGGATGTAGACCTGCATATACTTAATGAATGACTTCAGAACTTAAACAACATGGAGACTTATCACTAATTAACACTGTTTCTATTTTTTCTTTGAATGACACATTAGAGAGTCTTACAAGCCATGCCTAATGAAGAACTAAAAGGTTTACACTTAATATATAAATATGCATACATGCCCTTTATTAAAGAGAAAACTTAAGACTCTGCAAACTTTTAAAAGCCTGGCTCTGTTTGGTATGAATCACCTTTTCATTAATAAGAAGAATCGCAGAGACAATGACATCACTACATTAATTGACAGGGATTAATATACTCATTTTAATTTAAATAGAGCTTTTAATGGCCTTTATTTCGATTCAGAAGTGGCCTGACTGTCTTTAATTCATCTGCATGCAATTAAATTAGTTAAGATCATTAATTTTCTGCCAGTAATTGACGAAATGACAAATTCAAACAACCAATAACATCAATTAGTGTACACCCACATCTGTTAGTAACACAGGTTTGTGATTATAGAGGGTCAAGTGACAGCAACACATTACCACAGTCAATTTATTAAAATGTAGATTATGGTTTGTATTTAACACCATTTACTTATGTAACCTTCAAAAAAAAAAAAAAAAAAATTGTTCAAAGCTGCAGTTGATCATAAAATATTAATTGAGTTGAAAACATCCTACGCATGACACCAAAAAGCATTTAGGTGGTTCTTAAAATCAACCGAGCAATTAACACTGATTCCAATATGCAAAAAAACAAGCTGAAATCAATTTGTTATTATCAAAACTATTGTAGTGAGAGACTTTCTCATTCAAAGCATTTGTGTTGGAGAAAAAGCTCAGATCTTCACTTATATTTTCAGCACAGACACTGTGCAGTGAGGAATCCCAAACCTTATGGGACCTTCGGCCTTCCTAATTAAGGTAATATAAGGATGTTTATAAAGCAGCTTTCTTAGTGTAGAGGGAATGTGTCCTTTCTACCCTTAACATTCCCAAAAATGTCCCAACTATCCAACTATGCAACATGAAACAGTTTTTGCACTAGTGTTTTATCCATATGGATTAGACTTGGACAACACTATCGGAGTATCTTACCTGCCAGAAGTCTGCCACGGTGGAGGGAAGAGGACCTTGAGCGCTGATATAGGCTGGGTTTCGGGGGTCATGGTCCATCTTAAAAGTAAAAGACAGAGCAAATATTTTAATGAATATTCATGAAACAATTTTTTTTTATCAATACTGAAACTGAAACACTGAGTGGTCTGTTGATGAAAGAATATCTCTATTCTACAGAAGAACAAAAGTGATATGGCTGCATGTTGGAGGGATGTTAGTTTCTATGGTGCTCTCTTCTGACTTGAAGCCCCTCTATGTAAACTGCACTGTTTCATTTATCTTATTTATTTGCTTTCTGAACAATTCTTAGGTCCCCTCCGATCTTTGGGGAAGGGGTAAACAAACTTGCTGCCAAGAGAAACAGAATCTGTTTCTGTTTGGAGTTAAAAAGCTTGAGAGAAAAAAAAGGAAAAGGAAAAGCAAATCAAATAAAGCGAAGGCACAGAGACCTGTCACTAATGAGAGCAGAGTCGTCTCTCTCACGACCACCTCCCCTCTCCCGACCCCTCTCTCCTGTCTTTCTCACTCTCATTGTAATCTACTCCACATCCACTCTGTCTTCTATTTCTATATCGCTCTATCATCTTCAGTCACCCATTCTTCCTCTCTCTCCCCTGTCTGTCCTCTCCAAGCATGTGCATTCTTTAATACCTCTGATTAAAGTCGGCTCTGGGAGTAAAGCAAGGCATCTCTCTAATCAAACGCATTTATTGATGAGAAGCTCAGTGGCTGGAGGAGGGTGTCTGCGTGTAATTGTGTGTCTGTCTGAGTGAAAGCTGTCCCGATGGAAAAAAGCTAATGATGGAAAGAATTTTTTTATATGGATATGGACTGTGACATTCATAATGTACTAGCCACAATTAAATAATGACAGGCAAGATCTTCACCAGCACTTCAGCTAATCAGCAGCAAAACCATAACAAGCTAAAGTAGATTTCAAACCGCAGCAAAGGGATAAAAAATTATTTAATCTAATAGGTTTACAAACTGGCAAATGTTGCCAGCGTTTCTCAACCTTTTGAGATTCTGGTTTGACACAAACCAGAACGTGTTCACTGTTAAAAGCGTTATCTTGCAGCTTATTTCTACTGACCTAACCCTTAAATTTGGTTTTAATGGCATAACCTTTTGTTCTCTTCATACTATTTTAATATTTAACATTAATATTTTATATTTTTAATATTACCATACTGGATTTCATTTAGCATTAAAATGAACATTAAAGTAAAATCTATGTATTTTGTGTGTATAAAATGTATTTTGTATATAAATATGTATGTAAAAAGGGAAAAAAATAATCTTGAGTCTACTGTAAATGGAAAATAAGCCCAACAAATAACATATATTCTGGGATACTGGGCATTTACTGATTTATGCAGTACAGGATAATGGGCAAAACGGGGCATGCTATTGATCAATTCTTATTTAATAATCCATGTCTACAAGCTGTGATGACCACAATTCAGAATGCAGCTCTTATTATCTGTGTCAGATGTATGGCATCCCGTCTTTCACTCTGACCATTAGTCCACACATCCCACTATCTGTCCATCAAAGAACATCAACACAAACCACCATTCATCGGGTCTAAAAGGAAAGGTGAAGCAAAAAAAAACAACAACACACCCTGTCCACACTCTTATTAGTGGAAAGATATTATTGTCCGGATGCATTACAGGAGAACATTCTCCTGACCTGAAATGTCCCCTTACAAAAAGAAGTGAAAGCTGTCATCAGGGTGGAATGTTCCCATTATGAGCTGTAACAAAAGGGTGTTTGCTGTAAGGAGGTAAGGTATGCAGTCTTGTTAGGGTGTCAGACCTGGGCTTATTAAGTGAAGGAAGGAGAGAGTGGACGAGACTGTAACACAAGCTCCAAACACTTCTAGAATTACTGCTGCTCTTTCATATGTAAGTGAATGTGTGTGTCCTTGAAGCTCTAAGCTAAGATCATTTAAAAAGTGTAGCCCTACTGATCAATGTGGCCATTTTTCACATCCAAAATGCTCTAATTTGATGAACATTTCACCACACTACAGCTGTCTGTGTGAGAGTGTTCTTGATAGCACGTCTGTCTGTCTTTGTGGAGTATGTATGTCTTTAAAGCACAAAAGCCGATCACAAAGCCTTTCAAAACTTTTGCTAAAGTAATTGCATGGTTCAGTACTTCTGCACTAATTTCTCTATAGCCTCACAAAAAGATCAAACACCACTGCATGAGAGAGACAGATTCAAACCCCATGGTTACAGTGAATGACACGCACACCCATTAGCATGGCAGAAAATGGATATAATTGCTTTGCACAAGCTTAATTGTTGGCAAGAGCAATTTAAGGGTAGAACAATTATATATACACACAAGCTGGCTAATGCTGGCAGTCTATATGAAACTGTTTTTTGACTAACCGCTCGCTATACAGGGTGTTATTATAGTCGATTTGTCATTTCACACTCAGAAAGATTATCATACTCTTAAGGTCTAATTACTTTAAGAGTTCTGTTTTTAGGGGTTTATCAGTAAATTCAGCATCCTGTGATGCCCTATAAGGAAAATATCAAAGAAAGAAAAAGAAAGGGCATTGTATGATTTGTGCACAGGATATACTGTATTACCTTAATATGTAAAATTTTACGTATCACAAATCAAAAAGGAGTCAAGATTGATGGAAAAAAATAAAGAATGTAATATTTTTCACCTGACTTCATTTACTCAATTTTACTGAAAGGAACAAAATGTTTTTAAATATCATCTGAAAAGCTTTTTCTGCACCACTTATACTTTTTTTTGTATGACTGAAAGATGGAGGTCCGGAATACAACTCAACCCTAAACTGTCACCAGATCCAAAGGAGAGGGTGTTGGTGTGAGGAGGTTGTGAAAAATATCACGAATGATTTACTTTGAGGCCTTTTCTTTCTTGCAGCTAATGAGAAAGAAGCTACAAACATTGACAGACATAATTATCACAGTTTTTGAAACGCACATTGACAAATCCCTGCTGCGCTTTAATTACCGCGCCTCCATGCATTTGTCTCCGCACCAGTGGATCAGTGCACCCAACCCCGACTGCAGCGCGAAAGCCTCGGGGAGGGAGGGCTGACTCGCTTGTGCCTTTTGTTTCATCTTTTGACGAGTTGGAGTCCAAAAATAACAGCATGTAAAAATGACTCAGTTTGACTTTCTCAGTGTGATATTGCTGCACAGGTATTATACTGATTAACATTATGTGTATTTACTAATTAAGGGGCCAAAACAAAAATTATTGTGTCTGTGATGGCAATGAAATCACTGTGTTTGGTTTTAAGGCATTCAAATGGTCTGTGTCTTATATTATGCACACAAAAAGCTTAAATTAATAGACAAACCTTCCTTTTGGCTTATAATGTTTGCTGTGTTTATATTTGTTCTAGAAATTAATGACTGACTATTTGAACCTACTTTTGAGTTTTTTTCTTTGTGCTTTCTCAGTCCCTCAGTTTATGTGCTTCTACATATACATAAAAGAGCATATTTAACAGTCTGAGAATAGTCAATGTTGATCCACAGAGGAGAGAAGTGAAGGAGAAAAGGGAAACAAATAAATAAAAAATATAAGCAAGCCTCATGTTTCAAAGGAGAGGATAAAACAGACCTGGCAAAGTCCAAGTATTTGGCAAAAATGGACATTAATACTGTTTCAAAAACAGTCAGTGTTTCCTTCATATGAACAACCTGTAAGAGGTGTTTTCACTCCCATTATTGGACATGATTCATAAAATACGTAAATAATGAGCATGGCTACTTACAATGGGACTGGCGTTAATGTAATCAGATCTGGACTGGTTATTCTCCGGCTTCAGGATGACTCTGGAGTGATCATCTACATTGTTCAAAGACAGACAGACCGATGATGACGTAACTACTAGAGCATCAACATTTCAACACACTTTTCTTAAACAAGTGATCATTCCTTTAGTAGAGACTGCACATTTTTATAAAAATTCTGATCAGTGTATGATTAGAAGAGGCCAATGACTTTTTTAATGAATCCAAACAGAACGCATTAGCCTGCGACAGGCCGTGCTGCCGTTCTACGGCATAGTGCTCAAGAAAACAAATACAAATTCACTCAAGGCAGATACAATTTGCGAAGCACTCACACACAAGGACGCCGTGTGGGCGGTTGCGCTGGACATTCTGTTCCTCCTGACCCACCGCACATACTGCTGGCTCAGCCTGGTAACTACAGAGAGCCTCCCACTCCTTATCCAAACGATCCTTATTCTGCAGGTGATCCTCCATATACGACTACAGATGGAAGAAAGACACAGAGACAAAAGTTGCTTGAAAGGTGAATAAAATATTTCCTGTAACATGCATAACTCAAAGACGGAAAGCATTCCAGCCCTGAGTGACGTACATATAAAGCAGAGGATTTCAGTTCAACTCAGGGTTACATTTGTTGTTTATACAATGCAAACAAGAGCATGAACCATATTTCTTATGCATTTCATGTGCCATTTGCCTTTCCGTGTAAACGTTTTTGAATTAAGTATCCATCCCTCCCCTAAATCCGGTGAGTAAAAAAGCTCCATAGCAAGTTTCCATTCGTCTGCTATAATCCAGCTTTACCTCGAAGGCCAACCTATCGCTTTCTGTGCTTTCTTTCTTCCCAACAATACAATCACTCACCTATCCACCTTCAGACAGACAAGAGCTCAAACCCGCTCAGCACGGGAATCGTAGACAGTAATCCTAAACATGCACCACAAAGGAGAAGAGAGGGAGGGAGAGGTAGAGAAAGGTGGGTTGCAGGGAGGGGGCTTGTCCTGACAATCACACATGCAATTAAGACTCCTGAAAGGCCTGGGCACACCAGTGCCTCTTCAGCCTCCTTCAATCACTCCTTTTCACTGCTTGCACAAATGCTGATAAGATTGTCTGCGCTTAAGCCGCCTTCCCAAGAAGCCCAAATTGAATTCAACTGAGACAAAGGGGAGTGGAGGGAGAGAGACAGAGACTGAGAGAGAAAGAGAGAGAGCAAGACAGACAGAGAGCTCAGAGGACTGTGTCGCTGGCCAGAGCGTAAGAGCGTAAGTGTTGTTTGGCGGTTGGTGTCTTGTTTTTTGGCTGCTTATTTCTGGTCTCCCATTGTTAACCCACAAGAAGGGGTTTACCTTGTGCATGTGGGCATGTGAATGTGTGTTTGAGTTTATTGTGTGAAAACAAATTACACACTCATAACCTAATGTCAAGAATCCTCTTGGCCCATACACAGACAACAATCCGTGATCTCGCAGGGGTTTGATACACACTCAAATGTTTCTGCATGCCAAACGTGCCCTTTTAAAACTATAATAACTAAAAATAATTTATAGAACATCTATTTCTTCATGTACACCTTCATTACCACTATATGAACATTCTCTTAGATATATTTTCTTATTTGAATCGCATTTTGCACTCCTCTGAACAGTGTATGAGAGACCTTGTTTTAAGAGATGATGAACCGTGTGACAAGTCACTTAATAGAAGATATTACGATTCATATGGAATTCATGATTTAGTGAAGGAGAAAAGACTTTGATTAAATGCCACTGTAATAAGATCAACTCAAACAGGAGAGAAATGTGGCCAGTGGCCAAAAACGTCTAGGTGTCGGAAGGCTTCCCTTTTAGTTTAAAGACACAGCTATCATTTTAAAGCAAAGCTATTACCTCAAAATTTCCATAACAGCTTTGGGTTCGATAAGATTTTTTAATGATTTTACTTATCAAGGCTGCATTTAATGTTTTCTATTCAAATTTATTTTTTAAAATATAATTTATTTCTGTATTAGCGAAGTTTAATTTTTTAGTAGTCATTACTCCAGTCTTCAGTATCACGTGATTCTTCAGAAATCAATCTAATGTGCAGATTTTGTGCTCAAATAATATTTCTTATTGCAGATATATATATATATATATATATAAAAAAAAACAGTTGGGCTGCTTAATATTTTTGTGGAAACCAGGAGAGGAGTGTTTGATAAACAGAAAGATAATATTTTAAAATTGAAATATAAATATTTTGTAACATTATAAAAGTCTTTATTTTCAATTTTCAAAAAAAAAACAAAACAAAAAAAAACTAAATTTACTCAGCCAAACTGTTGCACAAATACATGATTAATAATGCACAAGAATAATTAAAAATCTCCTGCACAATAATCTTACTAAGTCATGATGTCTTTTGATCTCTATCTACCTTAACTTAATAACAAACAAAGCACTAAACTATTAACAGACATAAACCATGATAGGCTGTTGCACTTAAAATGTTCTCATCCTTGAAGTTATATATCACAAGAGAAACAAATTACCCAGCAATCAGTTTACTTCACCAGTTCATCCTGAGTGCCGTGAGCAGACAAATGACAACTGTAAGTGGCCACATAAGGCTGTTATGAGGACAATTTGTTCTTCTCAAACATTTATCTGACCTTCTGGACAGAAGTTTTTCTTTTTTTTTCTCCTTTAGATTTTCTTGTGTTTTTGTTACAGATGGTTGATGGAGCATCTGCCCTATGTGTGTGTGTGTTTCTGAGACCATATGTAACAGTAACTCTCTCTATTTGCCTTCTCTAATACCTCCTCTATTAGCAAGATGGTGCGTGATTTAATCAGAGACAGAGGGATTTGGCAACTAGCCAACCATTTAATCACTGAAGTACTTCTCCCTGACAGACAGCAGACCCTTTTCTCTCCATTCACACTGAAAAAAAAAAATCACTGCATCACTTCTTTAAGCAATGTCAAATAAGCACTAAATACTGCAGGATACTACTGGCTTTCAAATGCACACACTTAAACACATTTCATATTGAACATATAAAGGATTTGCTGCTCTACTCCAAAAAAAAAAAAAAAAAAAAAGACAAAACCTGCCTCTCTCTCGCATTATCTTTCACCATGTCCATGCTGCACGTATGAATAATAATAAAGTGCAGTGGAGCAACAGCAGTGAACTGCGGCGCTGTCCAAGGTTCTGAATTAGTTCTTCATGATCCTGCAGTAGCTATATATAATAAAAAGGTCAGATATCTGGGCTAAATCTCACAGTGTGTCCGAAATCGCACACTGTCTGAATAGGTACTACATTTGAAATTGAACTTACTATGCGGCTGTTAAAAAAGTATGTTCTATTTGAACCAAATTGTGGTGATGCTGACCTACAGTGCCAGTAGCATTGCTTTACTGCCATTCACAGATCCTCTCCTATGGCCTCATGGGATAGTAAATTGTCCATCAAATGCACACTTTAGAATCTCACAAGTAATAGGTCAGCTGGGTACTTTTCGCCTACTGGTTCTTGGATACTTTGTATTTGGACATACTACTCTTATGGCATATTTGTTTTTCGCATTCTATATAGAGAAGTTCTTGCTATTGGGTGCAATGTCAGACTCTTAAACCAATTAAATGTCATAATATAGGATTTAAGCCTCACATTTTATGTACACAAAAACATGCATATCTGACCCATTTAAATGTACAGAAACAACATCTGTAATAATGTATTTAAATAATTAACTGTATTTTCATGTGATTAAAACTATGTAAAGATGGTGAAAGACAAAAGGCAGTTTTGGAATATGAATAGATCTCATCTTACCATGTGGTAGAAGATGGAAATCAAATACAAAGTATATATAAAACCAAAGAGAAAAAAGCTGTAGGATTGTCAGTCAAAATATGATGGCAAAACAAGGTGCCATTATAATGCTGGGCAGCTCAATGTGAGGCTGGGCTATGGAGAATGTATTCTCTAGCTTCACTCTTATCTTTGGGGAGGGATGAAAACGGATGCCTTATAGCAACCTGACATACTGAGAGATTACGCTATCAGAATAGTTATTATTTCATAACCCGTCTTTGATTGCACCCATTGAGAGATGGAAATTGACCAAGCAGTAACCTGACAGTACATTGCACTAGCTGTTACTGCAGTCATTGCTTAGAGATGTGATTTTGAGGTTTTCTGTAACACATTGACATTTCTTATCAATATGGATTTTTCATGGCTGATGTTGACATCTTACAGAGCAGTGCCGATGGTCAATATAAAGCCAATACATAAAATATCAAACTATGTCATAAAAAAACGCTGCTTTTTTTAGGACATAATATTTACAAAAAAATTTTTTTTACAAATAAAGAAATATTTTAAAAAGGAACATAACAAATAAAAATAATAAATAACAAATAATAAAAATGTATCATATATTCAAATGCATATTTGCTGAATACTGATGATATAAGAGTATAATAGTGTTCACTTTTCTCTCGCTAATAAGTCAATTTTGTTTAACACTACTGTCTAATAATTTATTAAAAAGAACAGTTAAATATATACAGCAAACTAACAAAGACAGAGAATGGGAGTTCCTGTGCATCAAAATAAAAGTCTGGGAGATGTCAAAATAAAAGACACATTGCCACTACGTCACGACCAAACAGTAAACTTACTGGTCGATGGTGAAAATTGGCAAATATCATATACCAACTACTACCTTTAAGCATTATTGCACTGTTCAGAATCCAATGTGCATTTAACATTGTGGGTGCGCATAAACATTTTCTATGGTTGCACATGAAAAAAAAAACAAGAAATCTAATTGTCTCTAAGGCCCTGTCCACACACACGGTTTGGGGCTGTTCGTCAACATGCAAACGCAGAAGCAGGTCACTGATAATGAACATTCTTGAAAACTCCTGCCAGGGTGAGGATTATTATTATTTTTTTTGGCTTGTGACATTGAGTATGTGCTGTTATCTCCGCCTACTGGAAACTTTTCAGGCTTCTGACTGACCAACATGGTTTTACGGTTGAGATTATATCGCCACCTGTTGGTTTGGCATGCTCTTGACAGTGCTTCAAAATGTGCGCTTGCGTTTTAATGTGGACAGAGATTTTTTTTTTAATAATAATAATAATAATAATACATGTAATTTGTAAGCGCTTTTCTAAGACACTTAAAAATCTTTTTTCTCTTTTTAAATGAAAGAAGGAAAAACTCAGTTTTTAAAAATACCCATATACGTGTGGACATGGCCTAACAGTCTATAAGAGTGAACTACCAAGTGTCTTACTATCCTTGCTGTGTGTGTATGAAGACAATATGCTTCAAAACAGCTGAAGAATCAATTAAATCATTACCACAGCGAAGTTCTGAATGCTTGAACAATTGCTTTGTAATTGTGTACACTTTAGCACATGCATTTGTGCCTAACAACGCACACGGTTTTATTATACTGCTGAAAAAAAACCCCTTAAACAATCACAATAAGGGACATCCATTACAGGAAAACACAATACACTAAATGAATCAACTCAGTGGCTGTCTTTTGCTCCACTGCTGGATGTATGATAGATTTCCTGCTCGGTAATGAACACAACGCTACCAGGCACCTATCAGTCTTTCCTGTCGAAGCTGTGCTGATATGAATAAAACAAAAGTTGGGGTGAAATTAAAACAATCCATTGTGTCAGAAAAGCCAGCGTCCATGGAGCCCTGCAGTCCCTTTCAGAGCAAAAACAAACCCAAAATCTGAGATAAGTGATTGATGTGAGATAGAGGTAAAGGAAAAACAAAGAGATAGAGGCAGGAGAACATTCATGTGTTTGGATATTTATGTTCATCTTGATTATGTATGCAACGACAGAGTCTGTGTATGGCGAGTGTGAGTAGTATAATGCACTGGATTTAATAGTCTCTGTCCTGTGTTCACGTAAGCATATATTAAACTGTTTACCAGTATCATGTGTCCAGTGGAGATGTCCATGTTGGTTTGGGAAGGCTCTTCACTCCAGGAGGATGTGCTGCTGCGGGCGGAGGGACTCTGCATCGGCCCATCACTGAACTGTGAGGACACGCTGTTAATGCGTGACGTGTGCGATGGGTGAAACACCTCTGATCGGTCTCCACGCTCTGATGTCTGCACCGCCATGCGCTGACGACAGAGATCCTATCGAGAATAATATATCTGTGAAGACATTTGCAGGGGAACCTCACAAAGCTGTTTTAAAGAGTAAAATGATCAATCACACACGCTACAGCATCAAAGCACTGGTTATTATGTTTAGAATATTATAATGGGTATTTATATAAGAAAATCATATGAATGCAAACTGATACCACATCAGCATTCTGGATCAAATAAACTCTGTTTCATTTATCTCCACTTTGCATCTCAGAGTGGGTTCATTATACATCCAACAACACATTACATCACTGTCTGCTCTACAAGATGAAATCTTTCATCTGCATAAACTCACGACCCACCAGTGGAGCAAATAATTACTAAATGCTACCAGTCAAATTTAAACACAAGGTTCATAGATAAGGGATTAACCTTTAAAAAAATAATACATTTACATATATAATAAATCAAAAGCATGCATAATATTTGCTTACAGTATGAGAGTTTGTCATGAAACATTTAGTATTAGCAATTTAAGTCTCTTTCTCAGCATATAGTCACTGCATTTGTCAACCAACTGCAAATCCGTATATTTACTGATATCCTCATAACCTTAATGGCTACATTTCCATCACTCACGTCATTCAGGAATTATAATTCCAAGATTTTATCTACCATTTGTCTTGACTTCAACCAAATGAAACAAAGCAGCAGACTGAAAGACCAAAAGTAGAAACAAACAGCCTTTTGCTGTTTGCCGGTGATTTTTCAAATCACCTTCACCAGGATCAGTGACTATGAGGATCTCAGATGGATGTTTCAGGGTACGAGATAGATTCTCTCACAGATGTGTCATTAGATCCCTGCTAACCTGGCTCTCAACATATAATTGCTGTGAGCAATTATTCATAGAAGAGCACACAGAAAATGTCTGCATTATCTGACTGATATCACTGAAATAGAAGTCCTGAGATATTATGTCTGTTAATAGAAAAAAATACATTCGGGTGCGGGGCGCTATTCTTTAGGCCAATCAGAAGATGATGTGATACTCTCTGCCTGTCAGTCATTTTGTGAATTTGATTCGGTAAGATGAGATCAAGATTGATTTTTGGAGGAGGGATTTTAAAAAGGGAGGAGGGCAGACTAAGCCAGTGGTGGAAGATAGTGAAATGGCTAACCACACTTAAAGCACTGTTAACAAAACAATTCTGACTACATGCATTCTATAATGTTTACAACGATTTACAAGGAATTAAATCCATTCTGAAAAGCTTCGAGCAACTATGTGCATTTTCTGGCAAATAGCATCTAGTTTTTTTGCTATAACACAACAGCATTTTGTAACATTTGAAAGCCATTTTAAAAGCATTAAAAGCTTCAATTTTATTGAGTGAAAAACTTTCTGCGAATTGTGCTCGGTTGTGATTATTTCTTCTTTCCTTAGCCTTCCTTTCATTTTATTTACTCAGAGGTGAAACAGCACAGACAATTACTTTTTGAAGGAGTTGCTAGTCACAACAGTATGACCCCATCTGAGATCAAATGTCCAACAGTTAAAAAAGCACCCAGATAAAAAAAGAGAGCCGAGTGAGTCTGACAGGGGGTCAGTGAGGGAGTGTGGGGATTGGAGCTGGAAGTTTAGTGCGTCTCACTAATGGAGCTCCTCAATGAGAGAAACCAGGAGGGAAGGTGGTGAAGGCTGAAACAGAGACCACAGAGCTCTAAAATCAGTCAAGGACTAAAGGATGGAGTCCACCCTTGACATTAATATCTGATCTGATGTCCATCATGAGTCATTCTGACTTAGAATAAGTAAAACTGCAAAAATATGTGCCAACTGCTAAAACAGTGCCCACTTCCTGATAAAATCATGTTCATGCCAGCCAGCACAAATAATGCATACATTTGCCTCTCTTATAATCAGTAAACTAATAAGTATTAAAAAAAATTACATTTTAAATTATTTAGCAAAAATATTGTGAGTAATTTCCAAAACTGATTAAAAAAAACAAAAAACAGGCTGAAACAGTAAATAAAGTGAAATGCAATGAGAAAAGTTGGGAGAATCACTCCCCCATCAAGGAGCAGTAAAAGCTGCAAATATATAAACTAAAAGTAAATTAATAAATACATGTTCCTTAACATTAACATTTGGTAAATGCTTTTATCTAAAGTGATTTTCAGCGTATTCAAGGTGTACATCATCATGTTTTCATTAGTGTGACTTTGATGTTGCTAGTGCCATGCTCTAGTCTAGCAGCCTTCACATAGTCCCTTAAATCAGTCCTAAAAATGATTTAAACTTTAATATCTAATTCTTTAAAGAAAGATTACTTTAACAGCATGTTTTTACTTTAAATAGTGTACATAATTATTACCTTTAATGTCATATGTCTTAACAAAAGTAAATTCTTTGCATGGTAACACAAATGGAACTAGTTTCCTTAATAAAAAATACCTGTTGGATAATGGTTTTTGTAAGTATGGTTAGAATGCAAGGGAGATAAAAACGGTCATGAATTGTATTGATGTAAAAGCATCAATAGCATTGAGAAACTACCGTTGATCTCACAACACTGACCTTTTCCAGATTTTGTAAATAAATTGCAGTCAAGTTACAGATTAGGGACTTATTAAATTTGCTCCAAATAGTAATTGTTTAAGCCTGTTCCACTTTTGAGTAAATATAAGTAAAATTTAAATAATAAAATAAGTCAGAGAAGTAGGAACAAAACCAAAAAGTATCTTTGCTGTACTCTATTACAACAAGAAAAAATGTAGAATAAGAAATTTGTTATATAATAAGGTATTAACAGGGAGAACAAAAAGTGTGAATATGTGTGAGTGTGTTTGATGAAGGAATAAAAATAAAGTGTAATAATGTGAGAGGGTGTGTGAGAGAGAGAGAGAGAGAGAGAGAGAGAGAGAGAGGAAAGGTGGGTGGCGTTGGTGCTGTGTGTGTGTGTGTTTTGATCTGCTACAGAATCATTGTGGCAGAACTATTTCTAATTGCATGTTTCACTGTAAGAGTCCCTGTGCACAAGACTGCATTCATTCCAGCTACAGCAGTTGGGTAAATCCCTTACAACTACACAGTAAGAGCCTGGTCTACGCCTTTAATCTTATTGGCTTAAAAAAAAAAAAAAACCTAAGCAACCTGGCAGATCTAAAGGGCCGAGAGCACTCGCAACAAACCACGATACGACAACGTTACACACAAATTAAAATCAATACAAAGTAATTAAAACCTGAAATGAAAACATAACAAAGGTGTCAATACATAATGTGTGACTGCCCCATAACAATATTGAGAAACACCGATTATTTTGCCACACTGATAGGGCCGACGTTAATGGAAGGGACTTCTCGACAAAGTGTGAGAGGTTTATTAAATATTGAAGGCGGGGGAGGAAGCCAAGCGCTTGCACCCTGCGATCCAGTCTCTTTGAGTACAGCTGAGCCCAACACAAAATCAATAAACCTTCACCGCAAGCCCTCCCTCCAGGAGCCGTGAAAGAAAGGTCAGACAACAAACTCATTTCCCTGCTAAAAAGGGCTCTGCCTCAATTAGGATTCATATTAAACACTGCTGTCGTGCAAGGACATCTGCGCCTGCTCCAATGGGTCATAATTAAGGAAAAGAAGCTTTAAATGAATTTCATTGCCTTTTTGTTAATGAGCTACAATAATTTTGGAACCATTAAGAACCTTTAATACACCTGGTGGGGATCGCAAATACAGAGTGTGTTACTCTGTAATGGTAAGTAAAAATAACCTTGGATGAGGACAACTTGTTCACTATATCTGGAAAAACAGAGACGCTTATTCATGTTAATATGCATGGGTGAATGTCAGAGAAAACATGATTGGCTGAAATAATCGGCCCGGCTCCTACCTGATAGGCTGCTGTGGCATCGTGGCCTGTGTAGCTTCCCAAACCAGCCAGCTTTTCTTTCAGCTTATGGTGGGAGCGATGGCGCAAGCAGTACAGAGCCCCCGACATCCCCAACACCATCACAATAAAAACCATGGAAACCACCACCAGAATCAAAAAGTTGCCTGGCTCCACTTGACTCTGTTTGACCACGGGGATGTGGTTCAGTTTGCCCCTCTGAAATAAGAACAGAGGGAGAAACTCGGATGAAGATTGTGAATTTAAAACAAGATAATGCATGCACACATTATATATACAATATGCAAAAATATTAAACACAACAATTGTTTTCAACATTGATAGTAATTATAAAGGGTTCGTGAGCACCAAATCAGCATATTAAAATTATTTCTGAAATATCATGTGACACTGAAGACTGGAGTAATGACTGCTGAAAATTCAGCTTTGCCATTACTGAAATATGTCATGTCTAAAACATTAATTAACAAACATATAAACATAAAAGAGTTAAAATTTTAATAATATTTTAAACATTTCAAAATGTAAGATATATATGTAAGACAAGATGTATTTATGATACATGTATGTATATCACCAATTGATCACAGTATAATGTCCAATTGGTGTTTTCATATGATAGTTTGAATTAGGCACCAAGATGCATATTGCTTGCAATTTTTACTAGCTATACACTGATGTAGATACACCTCAAGCGGACACTTGGGAAGTGAAGGCCCGCTCCACTCTTGTCTTGGCAGGTCGAAGCATGCCACCACAGAGCAATTAGGGTCAGTCCTCACTGTACCAGCTTGTTGCTAATTAGCCTCCAAGTCTTGGGTTTGGTCGGGATGGGGGAATTGGCTCAGACCTCCAAGTTAATAAAATGGGAGAGGGGCTAAGCCGAGGGGGAGTACCTAAAAGGTCCGAGCCCCACTAGCGTTCCACTGTAGAGGGGGTTGTCAGGCTTGTTAGCCCCTCGGGGGGAGGGCTGACAGCCGGGGCTAAGCTGCTGGGGGATTGGCGGCGTATTGTTTCCAAATGCCTTGTGAGGCTGAATAGACTGAGGCCTTTAGAATGGGGTTCAGAGTTTTTTAATCTGCCTCTATTCACATTCAGTGCTATCATACCAACTGACTGATCACAGAACTATAAGCCATGCAAGCAAAGCAAGATGCAAGCAAGATACATTTTTCTGATCTGTATTTTATAAACGATGACTATAATCTACGTCAAATTTGTTATTGCGGTACCAACATAACATATAGGAGTGTGAAGCACACAAAATAAAAGTCAAGCTCACTCCATTTAAACACATACTGAAAATCCCCCATATACTGGCTACACATTGCTGAAAATATTAGCACCTAAATGTGAGGTTTAGTAGTTTCCAAGGATTAGTAGCTACTTTTTGTGATTGTGGGCTTTTGTTGGTGCAGAAATGGTTTGCTTTCCACCCATCAAACATTGCATGGAGAGTGTGTAGAGAAGAGGGTGCATTCAGCTGGAATAGAATCCCCCCTCTCTCCTTCCCTCCATCCCTCTATAGGCTTAGCGCTCTCAATCGAATTACATGAAAAGATCTCTAACATGAAAAGCTGGCTCTGAAAAGAAAATTGTGCTTGGCTAAATAACGTCCGCAATTAATTATAACTAAATAGAATATATGCATTAGGCATTTGAGCAAGGGACTGGAAAATAGCGCAAAAAATTGAAAAATGTTGTCCTGAGGTAGTCTATTGCCAAATTATACGCATATTACAGTGAATGAAAAGACACTACGAAAGCGAATCATACAGCATAAATATATATAATGAAAATAAAATAAAGCACCTACATCAAAGCAAGGTCGACAAAAAAAAATATTTTGTGTTATATGTACATAATGACTGCATTGCAAAAATGTTTCGTATGATCTAAATATATTATTTTGGAGCATGTACAAATTACATATGTAGTCGAAAAAAAATCTCAACATCACTAAGGAATTATTAGTAAAATAATAAGAGAAAGAAATAACCATTCTATGGCATACCTTCTCTTATTTTAAAGAAGACAGGAAAAATTTTTAAATGCAATACAATGACTCTACACAGTATGTTGTTTTGTGGAATTACCTAAATCTTTACTCTCAAAACACGCAAAAATAATATATCTCTATAAAAGAAAATAAACTGAAAATAAGGTGTCAAAATAAGGTGTCAAATCTTCTCCCTTCCTACAACACATTTAGTTTTATAGTAGAAAACCCGCAAAAACACAGTTTACTTAAAAGCAGAGAAGAAGAAAAAGACAAAGAAAAATGGGAAAAGGGAGGGAGAGAATCCTTGATGCTTTTATGGTTTCGTTCTTCTGTAGGGAATAAATTGTACTTGCAAATTTCTGATTCACAGGAGTACTGAAAAAAGACAGACATGTTCACATCAAGCTTTCTCTCAAAAAAAGTGCTAAGATTCTCATATCCTCATCTGAAGTAGAAATACAAAGAATTATGTGGGTATAAATCTATAAAAGTATCTAGAATTACACATAAATTTGCTTCAGTGAAATTTTTTTTGTCTTCATTTAAATATATAATAAGAATTTAAAATAAACAAAAGATAATGGGAGAAAAAATTCCAGAAAAAAAATTATATGCATAAAAAGTAAATAAATGAAAAGCAAGACATAGCAAGAAGAGGAAAAATATGTTACTGGGTGAGATGTGTTTCTGGATTAATGAGTGTGTTTGCACGGTCATCAGATATTTCTTATCCTCAGCTTTAGCTAATAAATCTCTTGACTGAAACTTTACCACACTTAATTTTTTTTTACATCTTCATACATGTACATTTTATAATGAGCGATTAAACAAAATTTGTAGAACAGTGAATCAGCATCCATACAAAATAACACTTCAATCCAGGACTACTGTCCAAACCAAGGTAAAACATAAATTTAACACCTAACAAAAAAAACAATGTACGGCCAGACAAATATCACTGATAGCAATAAAAATTTTTAAGCAATCTGTATGTATGGAGTTTTGATTTTCAAGTTATTTTACCCCCTCTTTTTTCATTCTTTAAAGGACAGAAGATAAACAAAAAGATTTGTATATTTCAGCAAGGACAAAAGGCAGATTTGAGATGCACCGGCTGATTTAAATCATTGAGGGAAGGGATGGGTGGAGGAGAGACTGTGATGGGTGAAAGGTTGAGACAAGGGCCGCCCATATATCCTTTCACTATTACACACAATAATCGCTCTGCCTTAAAACCATCCACTCCAATCTCAGCTCTATAGATCTTAAAAATAGGAAGAAAATAATAGAATAAATGCACTGAATTAAAAAACTATACACAAGCATCATGCTCATGATCCTGAACAAATTAACAATTTAATTGACTATATTTTGCACAATACAAAACTACACTAAAAATTGTATTAAGTGAGAAAAATATGTTTGTTAAATATAGAAATACAGTCTAAATTGCATGCCCTCATCCTTTTGGATAAATTCAACGTTAATTTGTGCATTAGGGGATATATGTAAACGCATTATGAATTTAATTATATCTTGCATTTCACTAACCATTTCACTCAAGTCAACGTTTTAATGTAAATTAGAAATTAGACATATCCAATGTTTAAAAATATTAACATTAAGCATCAAGCTGAATATGTGGAATAAGCCTACATTGAATCTCTGATTACTGAAATTTGGAAAGTTTATACATTATTGATCCACAGGACGATTGGAACATTTATGAAAATAAAAATGTTCAGAGATAAAAAAAAAAGAAAAGAAAAGAAAAAAAACCTACTTATAGCCCTTATAAATTACCACCAAACTGCAAGAAGGTTTTTTTTTTCATTTATCCACCATCTACCCACCTATACATTTTTCTTATATTATTATTTATTTTTTGGCTCCAAGTCATTTGCAACTCGAAAAGACCCACGCTGACTGAACACACCGTTTTCAGTGCGATTGATATTCCCCAAAAATAAACAGCTAAACACCGATTCCTCCCTTTATAAAGAAACAGAATGGTGTTTCTGTTTGTACTCTGTACCATTTGCTCAGCTCTTACTACCACTCTACACTGACTCACGACCCAGATCAATTACATAACGGTCTGCAAACCATCTCAGCCATCAAATCGCACGCACTATACACGAGCTTCTATCAACAGAAGCGTTTTAAATGAAAAGCACGATGAAATGTTTCACGCTGTAGCACCGCCACGTAAGTCTTGCAGGACAGTGTCACTCTCATTATCAGTCCAGATGCATCCGGATGCGCAATAAGTTTTAGGTGACGCTTAATGGTGCTTTCAGAGCCTCGTAACATTTATTTACCGACCATTATACATGCGCATCAACAGACAAGTGCACGTCCAATAGATAGTTACCTAGTTCCATTGTCGGACAGCGCGCGAGTGATGCTTTTGAAGATCCTATTCCGCAGATGTCCGACTGGCGACTGCAGCCTCCTTTCGCAATCCCGCTAGCTAAGAAAAGTTTTAACCTCCCCATTCGCGTCCACCTAAACAAAAAACCGTCGCTGCTCGAATACTTTTTTTTAAAACAGAAACGAAGAAGAAATAAAAAACAGTTTGAAAGAAAAAGACTGAGGCAGCGCGGGAGAGAAAAAAAGAGCTAAATCATCCGCCACATTTCCCAATGACTTATAAGAAGCTGCAGTGGGTTGTCTTGTCCTTTGAATGATCATGTGCTACTGAAAAGCCGGGTTTTTTTCACGGAGCCCCTCCTTATATTCAGCGAGACTCGAGTCGCTGTCTGGAGCACATGTCACATCCACTGGTTGCTATAGCGATGCCTCCACATGTTGCCCACAGCGCGCGGGCTGCAGGGCCAGCTTGAATGGACGGAGAGCTTGTCACTCATTTGTTCAACTATTCTGGATTTCTGTGCCTGCTGAATCGCTCGCGCCTGGATCTTCCCTAAGCTTTCTCCCACTTCTTTAACCCGTTATATCGCAATCCAAACTAACTAATGTTGCAACGCCTTCTGCCAACTACAGTCTGTACGAGCCAGACTATCTAAACACTGTCCTGCGTATTACCTTATTAATATAGCACACATGACTAGTATTACACATACTTAGATAATATGTATGCACACTTTTTTTATAATGTGTGTACTACCAGAGGAGGAGTTTGGTTTCTCTGAAGTATTTCCTCCTTCACTAGATTATTTCCTTTCCTTTGTTTGCTCAGAGTGTTAAAGATCTATTTATTCCTAATCTTACTTTTAAATTTAGTTTTGTTGGTGTAACCTAACCTAATATATTATGGTAAATTAACAATGTTAAGTAATATTTTTTATTTGAATTAAATCTATTAATTTAGATGTTTCCAATTTTTTTTCAAGATACTATTTTTTTTTCATTGCAGGGAAAGGAAACACTTTATAGTCAGTGAGACGAAGTAGTGACTAAATTAAAAAAATATATAATTTATTTTGTTCTTTATAAAAATGACAATTTTGGGGGAGTATTATGAGGTTTGAGGAGGGGAACAGCTGCAGCGAGCAGAGAGGGATTACCAAGTCTAACGAAGAGAATAGAGAGAGGCAAAAGAGGGGAGGGGGAGGCTTGTTTGAGTGTTTGTGTGTGTGCGAGAGAAAGCAATGCAAGCACTCAGAGAGGGAGAGTGTGTAAAAACTATACAACGTGCCCGTGAGGTGTAAGTGGCTGTGTGTGTGTGTGTTTGTGTGTCTGTAGGTTGGAGGAACTGGGGGTGGGGTCCCCGTCAAATGCAGATGACGAGTGTGCGAATGGGTCTTCGGTTTATCTTTGGTTTAAGCTGCACGCCTCCCTCCGTTGTCCCCTGCTTACCCCTCTTTGTCCCACAGCATGACAGCTGGAGTTGGCAGAAATGAGAGGGGAACAAATAAAGTGGTTCACTCGTTCCAGAATCTCGAGATCAGATAAACAGACCTCAGAGTTAGCAACGGCCAGACATACTTCCACCTTTAACCTCACCTTGCTTTATTTTCCTTTCTTGCTGCAAGAATCTGGGCGTGCTGTAGTGGATGACTTGTATACAATATGATCTTCGACATGGACAAACTGCACACAAGCCTAAAACCACAGAATGCCAAGATAACCACAACCTACATATCTCACATTTATTCCATCATTATTATTTTTCCTGTATCCACTTTATGACTATATTTGTGTAATAAATTCCTGCAGGAATGGGACATCTGTGTCCTAATATGCATTGAATCATTACTTCACAGCTTCAACCGATGATGCATCAACCATTTGTGCAATTTTCTAGAGAACAAAATCTGGATGACTAACCTCACTTCCATTTCTTACAACACACACACACACACACACACACACACACACACACACACACACACACACACACACACACACACACACACACACACACACACACACACACACACACACAAAGCTGTTTAAAGAGTGATATGTGAAATTACCAAAATTTTATGTCACCAAAAATACAATATAATTTGTCAACAAGGACTCACTTGTAAACCTAGCAACATAGCACTATATAGACTATATAAGAGAAAAAGCACTCCATGTCTTCAGGCTGTAAAGAGTCCTGTGGTGACTGACAAACAATAGTATAATCACTTGATGTACTCACTTGACCGTGGAGAGAAGGATAGAGTGATGTTGAACAAGCATCTGGATAGAGGGTAAAGTCAGGCTGCCTAAACTATGCCTCCATCCGTACACACAGCACCATCTGTCAGTGTCTTTCCTCAGGTATAACCCTCGGTCTCAAATGTAGATGCTTGAACAACGTATAGTTAATGCAGACTTCACATAGGTGGTTATTTAAGAGTTGGAAGGTTATTTGCAAAACTGCTTATTTAACTGCTTATGTGAGGAGTCATACACGTTGGCAAAACCATATTAAAAGTTTACAACCCAAACCTAAACTTAACTATAATTTTAATAAAAAAACAACAACTACAACAACCTTTCTTATGATCCAAGTCATATGATATAATAAGATTTTGCCATACTGTATTAAGTTGGCATTAAAGAGTGCTGGCTATAATAGTGTAACATGTGGTCACATCAGTAACATTTTGTATAACAGTAAATGTGCAGCTTAGGCTGTTTCTTAGACAAAGTGTTACATTTTTTACAGGGGTACCAGTCAATGCTATATACTATATATGACTCATATTTTTAAGGACTGTCAATTGTTTCATCACTGAAATCATGTTTTCAAATGTAAATTAGTAAGACGCATGTGTATTTTGTGTAAAACAGCACAAACATCACCAACGTCTTGCCCTCCATATATGTTTTATTCTTAATATCTGTTTTACCTCATGATTTGATTTTCTTTTTTAGCTTCCTTTTTAATGTTACTTTGTAGCTAACTCATCAGTATACGTTGTGTGTTCTTGGTTTTGATCATGTTATATACACAAGATAAGTCTACACAATTTTTTTTTGCTTTTACTGTACTTTGATCACTAGCTTTAAGGTAATTTTTGCTAGCTTTAGCAAAATTTTGTGGACAAAAAGAATTCCATTGCCATTAGTTCAGCTCCCAGATAGCATTTTCAAACCAAACAGCTTTCTGTCAGTCAATGTGATGAATTAGTATGACAAATTTGAACCTGGTGCAAAATCTGTGATGGGAAACCAGTCCCCCTCAAATGAAATTCCCGACTGCATATATTGCTATTGAACTGACTAAATTTCAACCACAAAAATTCACTCAAAAAACAGTAAATGTGACTGCAACTTAAGAAGAAAAAGTAGCATATAGTCAAATAATTATTTGACTCAGCAATCCTATATGAAAGACTGGGAAAACAAGCATTTGCTTAATAAATCTCCTGTCTGTCAGAGCATTTTAACACTTTGCATTTTTGGCTAGTTTTAGAACATGAATCTACTTCACCACTGATGAGCCAACATCAGGATGCTGTGTGACATTTTCAGGGCATTTTGGAGTGAATTAACTTTACATTTACTTCATGGATGAAAGAGATTTTGTGGAGGGGAGAAGATGAAAAAACCCATCTCTAATCCACGCTGAACACTGGCGCACTAATTGGCGAGCGCTAACATTTGGCTCGCTATGTCTCATACATATATAAGGCTTAAAGGACTAATTTAGGGAGAGATATGTGTCGGCCATGTCGCTGCAGTCTTTGCTGTAGATTAGCTTGTTAAAATAAGCTCCCTCATTGTCTGAATCTAGGCTAGAGCTAGACCCATGCCAGACGGTTCAAAGCTATGAACAAGCTAGCGATCAAGGTAAATGCTACGCTTGTCATCTTGTGTATACGGATTCAGCATGATCAAAACACAACACACAACATACACAGCTGACTTAGCTACAAAATAACATTGAAACACAAACCAATAAAGAAAATCTAACCATGAGATGACAGTTACTAAGAATAAATCTTCATGGAATATGGAGAGTAGGATGTCAAAGTAATATGGGTGCTGCTTGTATTGTTTAACACAATATAAATATGAGTCTTACTAACATTGAAACATTCAGATACACATTTTCAGTGGAGAAACGACTGACAATCCTTCAAATTCTTAAAATGATGTGGTATTGACTGGAACCACTGTGAAAACATCTATTCTACAAATTTTACAACTTTTTGCCGAGTCATAAAAACTCTCTAAGCTGCGCAATTACTGTTCCATGCTGCTGCTGATCTGGTTAGAAATGCTGACTCACGTTTCAGTCCACCTTACTCGAAGCTGCTCGGGCCAGGGCCAACAATTAAAGTATTCCCTTAATGCCCATATCAATACTTCTGATAGGCTCCCTTTAAAGTTCAAGAGTAATGGATTTCATTAGGAACATTTTACTCTCAGGGCCGTCAGCTGTAGTTATTATGTTGAACTCTATTAGCAGTTCTTGCTTTTTTAAAGACATGCTTGGAAGCCACTTTGAAATGAGATATGATGAAATGTTATGATGGAATTGCAGCACATTGGGCATTTAGGACATTTCAAACATCAGATGGAAGGCTATGATGAATCTGCTTAAATGTACAAACATGCATACATTTTTTTGTGTTATTTTTTATTGCTTCTTTTGTCCCTTACTTTTCAGTTGTACCTTAATAGATTTATGAAAACAACAAAACAATTATAATCTGTCCCCTACAAAGAATCTTACAGATTATGTATTTGGAGCATGGAAATCCCTTCAGTTTTAAACACCCCCGCACCCCCGAGTATAAGGTGCCACACTCTCTGTGTGGTGCCCTACTTTTAAGTGACGTGACATTCATGCTCTGCATTTAACCCATCCGAAGTGCGTGCACGCACACACCCGGAGCAGTGGGCAGCCATTTATGCTGCAGCACCCAGGGAGCAGTTGGGGGTTCGATGCCTTGCTCAAGGGCACCTAAGTCGTGGTATTGAGGGTGGAGAGAGCACTGTACATGCACCTACAATTCCTGCCGGCCCAAGACTCGAACTCACAACCTTTCGATTGCAAGTCCGACTCTCTAACCATTAGGCCACGACTTCCCCTCAGTGTTAAACTGTGTTTAAAAGACTATCTGTAATTGATAAACACCACTTTAAACTTAAGCATTACTTTTGAGGTTAAAGAGAAAGCCCTGTTTTAAAAACCTTGCACAGAATCAGAGCAGCCTATTGCTGAAGGTGTCTTATGCCTCCACTAAGAGTCTGTCAGATGCAGTAATTACAGACTGCTGCTCCACCACTGCCTCTCAAACCTCAAAAGACCAGTGACCCAAGTACTGCGATCTACCTGCTGAAGAATTTGGAGAGTTTCACAGAACTTATTTCTTACTGCCATTATGTTGCCATAGATGAAATGTCTTCACTTTATGGGTCAAGTCCTGCAGTTACATTAAAAGCAATCACTGAAAGTCTAAAAGTGTAAAAAGAAAGATTACTGTGATGTCATTGATGATAGGTCAAGAGATGTGAGTGGTTAGCGGCTACGACCCATAATTCATCTATGCCCACAAGAAAATTATAGAATGAAAAAAAAACATTGCCCAGAAGAAGCTACTTTGATCGCACAGGTACAGTGTATTCTAGTCCTGACTCATTTCACATTTGTACAAAACTTGATAGTATTTTTTGCACATAGGGACAGCAACTGGCTACATCTGTTGCATTTACATCAGTGTGATGCCTGATAAATGTGTTTTGTCCCTGACAAATAAATAAATAACATGAAATGACAACAAATTGGAGTTGGAGTCATATTTGCAAAACTGCAACATGGCCAAAAGTATGCGTAATGCACATCCTGTAAAAAAAACAAACAGATTTGGCTATTCCAGTTAAAAAAAAAATTTTCAAAACTTAATGCACAGACACAGAGTTGTGAAAAAGTGTTTGCCTCCATTTTCTGTTTTTAAGTATCTCATGCTAATTATTTTAAGAAATTAAAACAAAATCTAACATAAAACAAAGTAAACAAACAAATTTGTTATAACATTATCAAAAGTGATAATGTTATTTATTGAAATATAAAAGTCATCTAATAGAAATTGGGCCTTTTCCCCATACTTCACCCCCCTCACCGAAAACAATGCTACAGCCAGTTATTAGACTTTGAAATGTGTGTTCAGTGTCAGAATGTCTGTTTTTGTTCTGATCTGTTATTTCGCCCACTGCAAATTTACCCAATAGTATTTCAACACCCCGGTTTGCCACTTGATGAAAAACACAGCAGCCATAGAAGCTGGCAAATTAACTGGGTCAGAGATCACACAATCTACCAGACCTAAAAGCTTTATGACCAGAGGCATATTAAAAAACAGATAAATCAACTCATCAGCTTACAGCCGTAAGGCTTGTCACCTTCCATTTTCAATTGCACTCATTCCTGTTGAGTGTCCTCAATCTGGCAGCTGTCAAGTCTGAGCAGGAGGCGGGAGAAACAGCTCTCTCCAATATTTTGAATTTGGACTGCAGTACCCATTTTAACCACTAACTGTCAACATTACATACTGCATCTTTAAAAAATTTCAACAGCAGGAGGTTGGTTAAAAGGTCTAACACAGTAACACTTCCTGTTTGTTGTTGGCGTCTGTACTACGTTTGAGCTCCGTCACTATATTCTTTTTATCGACCATATTATAGACCATCGTTTCCGTTTATATAATGTGTGAATATATACTCTATTGTATTCTACAACAAAAACAATCAGAGAGCCTCGTTATCACTAGTTTTTTTTTTTATCTCCTGGGTCCGCTATTAGTTTATAGCCCGTTAGCATCAGCGCCGTGGTTGCTGCTAACTGTGCTTACATTCCTAATACTCTATTCACACACATTACCATTGCTGTACTCACTGTTACTTGCTTTAATGGCGGATGAATGTCTACCTGATTGCAAGTGAGGACACGTTCGCAGCTCGAGCTCGAGGCCGTGGAGAAGCAGATTCGTGACCTGGAGGTGAGGCAGGCCCAGCTGAGAGAGTGGAGAGCCGCGCTGGAATCATCCCGGGCTGACGCTCACAAGTCCGGGGTAATTATACAGCGCGCTGCTAACAGTCCCACCACGTCTACTCCGTGTGTTTCTCTGCACAGGCCCGGTGGACCCAGGATGCGATCTTCCCAGATATCCTTCACTCCGGCACCGGGACACCATGGACCCTGGGTGCATCCACAGTGGAGGACGCGAGCCAGGCCCCGGGCGACGACTTCTCCCCCTCCGATCTTCGAGATCTCCACCCGGAACCGCTTCGCTCCCCTCAGCGAGATGGGACGCGACGCTGTGATCATCGGAGACTCCATCGTCCGACACGTCCGTGCTACGTTAGCCGAAGGTAAAGTACACACTCATTGTTTCCCTGGTGCTCGTGTTCTCGATGTTTCTGCGCAGATCCCCGTGATCCTGAAGGTCGACGAGAGCCCCAGAGTGGTCGTGCTTCACGCCGGGGTTAACGACACCACGCTGCGGCAGATGGAGGCGCTGAAGAGGGACTTCAGGAGCCTGATCGAGACGGTTCGCAGCATGACGCGGCGATGATCATCGTGTCAGGACCACTGCCCACGTATCGATGAGGACACGAAAGGTTCAGTAGACTTTTTGCTTTAAATGAATGGTTGTTGTCATGGTGTAAAGAACAGAAACTGCTATTTGTTAATAACTGGAATCTTTTCTGGAAGCGTCCAAGACTGTTTTGCGCTGATGGTCTGCACCCCAGCAGAGGCGGAGCGGAGCTGCTCTCTGACAACATCTCCAGGACACTTCGCTCCATGTGACTAGTAAGACAATTCTCAAATAACTATTATGATGACTTTTGTTCCACCCGCTTAAATGACAAAAGTACTTACACTGTAAAATCTGTTAAGACTGTGTCTGTTCCCCGAATAGTGAGGTCAAAATATAAATTTAATGTAGGATCTAGAAAAAATCTTATCGTGATACTATACTATACTGTGTATAGACCACCAGGGCTGTATACAGAATTCCTAAAATTATTTGCATATTTCCTCTCAGACCTTCTGGTTACAGTTGATAAGGCGCTAATCATGGGAGATTTTAATATTCACGTTGATGATACAAATGATGCATTAGGACTTGCGTTTACTGACCAAATAAACTCTTTTGGAGTCAAGCAAAATGTCACCGGGCCCACTCATCGTTTTAATCATACACTAGATTTAATTATATTGCATGGAAGAGATCTTACCGCTATATATATCGTACCTCAATGTGATGATGTTACAGACCATTTCCTTGTATCGTGCATGCTGCATATCACTGATATTAACTATATGTCTCAGCATTAACGTCTGGGCAGAACTATTGTTCCAGTCACCAAAGACAGATTCACAAATAACCTGCCGGATCTATCTCAACTGCTATTTGTACCCAAAAATACACATGAATTAGACGAAATGACTGACAACATGGGCACTATTTTCTCTAATACATTAGAAGCTGTTGCCCCAATCAAATTGAAAAAGGTTAAAGAAAAACGTACTGTGCCATGGTATAACAGTAATACTCACTCTCTCAAGAAAGTATCTCATAGTCTTGAAAGCAAATGGAGAAAAACTAACTTGGAAGTTTTTAGAATTGCATGGAAAAACAGTATGACCAGCTATAGACAGGCTCTAAAAACTGCTAGGGCAGAGCATATACACAAAATCATAAAAAATAACCAAAACAATCCAAGGTTTTTATTTAGCACAGTGGCTAAATTAACAAATTACCAGACGCCACCTGATTCAAATATTCCACCAATGTTTAATAGTAATGACTTTTAAATAGTAATTTCTTCACTGATAAAATAGATAACATTAGAAATACAATAGCTAATGTAGATTCTACAGCATCTAACACTTCAGTTTCATCCATCGCACCCAAAGATAAACTGCAGTGCTTTACAAATATAGGACAGGAAGAGCTAAATAAACTTATCACTGTATCTAAACCAACAACATGTTTATTAGATCCTGTACCCACTAAATTACTGAAAGAGTTGTTACCTGTAGCCGAAGAACCGCTTCTCAATATTATTAACTCGTCGTTATCTTTAGGTCACGTCCCAAAACCATTCAAGCTGGCGGTTATTAAGCCTCTTATTAAGAAACTAAAACTAGATCCTAGTGAACTGGCAAATTATAGGCCTATCTCAAATCTTCCATTTATGTCTAAAATTTTAGAAAAAGTTGTGTCTTCTCAATTGAGCACCTTCCTGCACAAAAATGATCTGTATGAAGAATTTCAGTCAGGTTTCAGGCCCCACCATAGCACAGAAACTGCACTTGTTACAATTACAAATGACCTGCTTCTTGCGTCAGATCAAGGCTGCATCTCATTTCTAGTCTTACTTGATCTTAGTGCTGCGTTCGACACCATAGAACACGACATACTCATAGATCGATTACAAAACTATACAGGTATTCAAGGGCAGGCTCTAAGATGGTTTAGATCCTACCTGTCTGATCGCTACCATTTTGTTTACTTAAATGGGGAGTCATCTCATTTATCATCAGTAAAATATGGAGTGCCACAAGGATCCGTCCTAGGTCCCCTTCTATTTTCAATATACATGTTGCCCCTTGGTAATATTATTAGAAAATACGGAATTAGTTTCCACTGTTATGCTGATGATACTCAGCTATATATCTCAACGAGACCAGATGAAACTTCTAAATTGTCTAAGCTAACAGATTGTGTTAAAAATGTAAAAGATTGGATGACCAATAATTTTCTCCAATTAAATTCGGATAAGACAGAGATATTAATTATTGGACCAAAAAACACTACACAGAATCTAGTAGATTACAATCTGCAACTAGACGGATGTACTGTTACTTCCTCTAAAGTAAAAAATCTGGGTGTTATATTAGACAGCAACTTGTCTTTTGAAAATCAGATTTCCCATGGCACAAAAACTGCATTCTTCCATCTTAGAAAAATTGCCAAGCTACGAAACATGTTGTCTGTTTCTGATGCAGAAAAGCTAGTTCATGCATTCATGACCTCTAGACTGGACTATTGTAATGCACTTCTAGGTGGTTGTCCTGCTTTTTCAATAAACAAGCTACAGGTAGTCCAAAATGCAGCAGCTAGAGTCCTTACCAGGTCAAGAAAATATGATCATATTACCCCAATTTTACAGTCTCTGCACTGGCTACCTATTAAGTTCCGTATCAGTTACAAATTATCATTACTTACCTAAAAGGCCCTAAATGGTTTAGCTCCTGCGTACCTAACTAGCCTTCTACCACGCTACAATCCATCACGCTCCCTAAGGTCACAAAACACTCTGGAATAGCCTTCCTGATAATGTTCGGGGTTCAAACACTCTCTCTGTTTAAATCTAGATTAAAAACACATCTCTTTCGCCAAGCATTCGAATAATGTATCTTAAATTGTGAGTGTAGTTGCATCTGATCAAATGCGCATTTTTATTCTTTAGCTTGGGTTAAACTAATTAATTTTACTTTGTTGGATCAGCAGCTATGCTAATGATGTCTCTATTTGTTTCTATGTTTTGCATGTTTTGTAACTAGGATTTACACAAGCTCTGGATCCAGAACACCTGAGAAGAGATGATGCTGACCCTCAGAGGACCTCAGATGATGATAAACCTGAATCAACAAACAGAACTAACAAATATTGCTACAAGTGTGACTAAATCTTATAATAATTATTAATTATTAATAATATTAATAATGTTCATCATCTGGCTGACTACGTCTTGTATTAATTTTTCTACAAATCCTGCCATACGTGCACAAACTGACAGTCACCAATTATAAGCTATTACTAAATATTGTAGAAACATAATTTTCTGTAAAATTGCTTTGTAACGATTTGTATTGTAAAAAGTGCTATACAAATAAACTTGACTTGACTTGACTTAACACACTATGCTAAAGGTGAAAGAAATTCTAGAAGTGATGATGAATACAGTGATTGAAAATTAAAGGCTCTTGGAAGAACCACAGAGATAATCATTATCTCCAAATGGAAATAAATAAATAAAAATCAGTACAGTAGCAAACCTTGCCAGAAGAAGTGAATGACCTTCCAAAATTCCTCCAAGAGCCCAGAATCATCCAGTAAGCCACAAAAGACCCAAGGACAACATCAAAAGGACTAGGCCTCCCTTGCATCAATAAAAGACACTTTTCATTACTCTACTATCTGAAAGACACTGGCCAAAATCCATGAAAGAGTGGAAAATCAAAAACCACTGCTAACCCAGAAGAACATTAAGACTGGTCTGAATTTTGCCAAAACATACCTTGATGATATCCTCAAACCTTTTGGGTAACTGTTTTGTCGACTGATGAATTGAATGTGGAACTGTTTGGAAGACAGGGGTCCCATTACATCTGACAAAAAACAAAGACTAAATTCCACAAACGAAGTGTGCTAGTGTGGGGATGCATTGCTGCTTCAGGACCTGGGAAACCTGCAGTAACTGAGGGAAACATTAATTCTACTCTCTACCAGGAAATCCTAAAGGAGGATATCCAGTCTTCAGTTTATAAATTGAAGCTCAAGTATAACTGGATTATGAAGACAGTGATAGAAAACATAAGAGTAGGTCCACCTCTGAATGGGTTCAATTTAGCTAAATTAAAGTTTGCAGTGGCTTAGTCAAAGTCCTGACTTTTTGTTGTGGCAGTACCTTAAATGGGCAGCTCATTCTTGAAAACCATCCAATGAAGCTAAACTGTAGCAGTTCTGCAAAGACAACTGGACCAAAATTGCACCAAAGCCCTGTGAATGACTGATCTCCAGATATTAGAAGTGATTGGTTGCAGTTATTGCTGTTAAATCTGGCACAACTAGATCTAAAAAAAAATTTTTTTTACTTGATTGATCTTATAGATTAGATTAGATTTTTTTTTTTTGCTTCAATAAAAAAATAAAAACTATATATGTCTGATCAGGTTGCCTTTGTTTTATGTTGTATTTTGCTTAAAGATCTAAAACGATTTAGTATGTAATGCACATAAAACAACAACAAAAAACATCAGTAGGCATTCCACTATACCGGCAAACTTTTCTAAGCATGTTTTTAATATCTTACAATCCTATTATTCCACTTCCACATAGAAACCAACAGCCAATCTATTAGATATCTCAATGGTCAATCGTCGGCTGAAGCAGAATCCTAAAATGACCTGCAAAGAGCTCTGCAAAGATCTTTCCATCTAAAAATTATATAGCAACAGCTACTCCGTAATAAACTAGAAGCTTGTGTGGGAGCAGAGCTAGTATCTACAGGTCCAATACCACTTATATTAATGAACCTTAGAAAGAGTTGGGTGATGTTTTTAAGACAGTCCCTGTTGATGTTTTCTAGGGTCGTCCGAGGTCTATAAACTGAGGATTCTGAGAAAGCTTCCACTGTTACACCATCACCGCAGACATCATTACTCACCATCCATACATCAGTGTCAGATCTGCCACCTTGTTCCTGTATGCAGTCTCATTACTGCTGATTAGGACTCTCATTCAAATATGACACCTTGCTTTTCTCCTGATCTGGTAATGGACAATTTTAAAAGAAACCTGTGACTTTAAAGAAAGACGGTGAGGGTTTGAAAACAGCAGAGTGCTATCAGGTCAATCTTTGCACATCACCATAAAACAGTCATAAACACCTCTGGCAGGCAAACTGTTGATATGGAGAACTTTTACATTTAAGTCATGTAGCAGATGTTGTTATCCAGAGCAACTTAAAAAAAAACAAAAAACTAAAAATCCCTTTAGCATCGCATGAGACTGTTGTAATCAACACATTCCAATCTGCTTAGAAGGAAGTACTTTTGTACAAACACAAACAAGTACATTAGAAGCAGTACAATAAGCCTAATACATGTCCCTTTATTATTTTTTGTGATAGTCCACAGTGCTACACTGTTGCTTTAATTGGTTTCCTTTTAAAATGTTTGATGGACCATATTGAGTTACACGTGGCTTTTTTATAGTCATCCAACTAGGAATTGCATGTGCTATTGTGGTCCTATTGAATCTATTATGCATGTCTCTGTAAAATTATGGCTTTTGATTATGGCTATGCCCCGATTTTCATTAGGATACAGCTAGGATACACCATTTTATAGATTATATTATCCACATACTCATTCATGAATCCTTAATGAATGCTTAAACACACTTTAATCGTAAGTTGTGGATCATTGCTTCACTTCTGCTAACGGGGTTTGTACAATATTATGTGGAAATGCCTCTTTAATGCTGCAGTGTTTAAAGTTCAGCATTATGCTCAAAACAACCTCCAGACACATGTTTTTTTCTTGTTTTCTGATGATGCTTGTAAAAAAACAGTAGGTTTATTGAAATACATTTTCTTCAGACTAAAACTACATTTTAAAGGACAAAACTACACTACCTTATAATAAAAGAGCTAAAAGGACATGACACTTTATTGTTTTAAAAGTACCAATTCCTAAAACACACTGTAAAACAAATTTTACCCTTACCTTTACCTTTAAACTTTCAGATCTTTCTGGTGGGCATGGCATATATTTCACACACAGACACACACACACACACACACACACACACACACACACACACACACACACACACACACACACACACACACACACATTCCATTTTTATTTTATCTTATTCAGGCCAGTACTAAATCAAGAACATGCAACTGTATGACCCGTCCTAAAAATTTGCTAATTTAAAATGTGTATAACTAATTATGACATTTACAATAGGTCATATTAAATTGTTAAATGTGCTATTCCTCAAACATACATGATTCAGAAAATGTCTTTTGACAAAACATGTTTTAAAAAGCAGGGTATGCTGCATATGTGAAGAGCTCTGTGCACATGTTCAGATGGTCTATGCATTTGCAGAGTTTTGACTCTGGTTTTGACCAATAATCCTGCCACAGCCTCCACTAAAACCTCAAGTACATCAATTAAGGCAGCAAACACTCATTATACACAGTTACAATTGACAGATACCTGCCACTAAAACAATACTGCAAAAGATAGCTACAGAAACACCAATCACAACAATGGTTGCTGATGTCACACACAGCTGACACACACATTAAATTCTCCCAAAATGTCTACTTCATTTGTCATTTCATTTGTCTCCCCCGCCCACCAGACTCACAAAGCACACATTACTGACTGCAAGAGAAGTCAGTCATTAAGAAAAGAGGGTCCATGTGCCATTACACAGAAGAAAGACAAAAAAGAGAAGACGAAAGACGACATAATGGTCACATAAATTCTCATTAGCATCTTCATTACTACAGTGCAACCAGTGGGAGAAGACGTTTTCCCCTGCCTAGTCACTGCCATGAAAACATGACTGAAACACAGCTTGATGACTTTCATCTACATGAGTCTGTCTATCTATCAACATGCAACTGAGTTTCTTGGTTAGTGGGGCTGTTAGTTGGACACATGCATCACCTCTATCTATTTTTCCTTCTCCCCTTGTGTCTGAGATGGTCAAGAACGTGGAACAGAGCCAGGCCAGTTTGATCCATCGCCTCACAATTCCTCCTGACAGGCCAACGCTGAGACCTGACTCGGTGCCAATCACTCTGATTTCAATGCTTAATTACTGCTAATCTAACACTGTGTCACAACTGCTAATGATGCTATGGAGCCTGGGCTTCTCTCTCAGTTCACTCCAGAGGACCTCGGCCAGAGCTAACGGTGTCTTAAGTTCACATGAAAGCTGTTCTCTCTTTGCCTTGAGGCAAAAGACCGGGCACAACTCAAGCTCTGGTGAATGTGTAATGAAGCCCATGCTCATGGCTGTATGTTGGCATGAATTGCTATGAGGAACCGTCTGGCTGTATTTTTCTTCTGCATATTTCTACCACCAGACACAATATTAGAGGAGTCAGATAGTCAGCAGGTGTTGGTTAAGGAGGTTTACAGCACATTAACCATAGCTAAACTGTATCGAAACAAATTTTTTGACAGTTTCGAAAGATTCATAGGACATCAAGCAAAATATCTGTATATAAGAGCACGCGCTGAGCAGATAGCACAGACAATCAGCGACATATTCGATTAGCGCACATTATCACTTCATTACTTTTAATGATCAGCTCATGTTGCAACCTGTCCTCCAACCAATACGCTCGTAGAGGTCGTTTGTCCAAATCCCTGAAATACGACCCATCAGAGCGTATACTACAATTGCATATTAATGTTTTGTACTCTTTTATTTGCACTCTGATTTGCGTTTCGTGTAGCTCAGTTGGTAGATTATTGCGCTATACATTGATAGGTAATCATGCTATCATGGGTTCGATCCCAGGGAACGGACGTGCACGAAAATGTATATGCTCAATAAATCATAATTTAGCATGATTTCTGTGAGGGTTAGGTTTAGGGGTGGGGTTAGGTGTGGTCATTTGAACGAATAAGCCACCTAGTAAAATATGTAGGAAATACTGTGAGATCGGTGTAAAAAGCCCACACATTGCATTTAAATAAACGTGCGTTTTGATTGGTAATGACGTTATACATCATTTCATGATGACAGACGCAACGCGATACTGTCATTATTTTTACACCCGCTGGAGGGTGCTTAACTTTAAAATGTTAATATAGGTTGTAATAAGGTGCTTGCACAAACAACCTATATGATCGTTTTTTGTTGGAGGAAAGGCTCCATGTTGAGGCGGTTTAAAATCTCTGATTATTTTGCAGTGTTTCTACAATCTGCATTTATATTAGCACCTCATTTATGCTGAATAACCTTGATGAAAGACATACTGGGGAGAAAAACATAGCGTCAATCAAATGCAAAAAGATGAATGGGGCAGACATGCATTAAAATGGAATGATTAAGATGACTATTAACTGATGACTACCATTTGTTGTGAGAAAACCAGACATACGACAAAAATAAATGTGACACTGGCATACACTATATTTAATTTGTCAATGTTAAAAAGGAATAGAACATGTATAATAAAACTGCTGAATATGAAAATAAATGCACTTATTTGGTTTATAAAGAGTTGCTGATGATTTATGGTATTTATAAAGAGCACTATTGATAGCATATGACCAACAATTTTCATAGTGATTCATTTGAAAAGTTCAGTTTAACTTAAAGAGAAAGAGGAGGATGCTCTTGATACTATTTAGAATTAAGGTACTTCTAAAGGTTAAGACAATATGTTACAAACAGCTCACCAGCAGAAGAGTTCAAATAGAAATGTGAATAACAAAACAGAAAGAGTCATATCTTTCTATGTTTTTACTTTTCTTTACACAGGTAATTTAAATAAAACCATGCACTGAAATACTCAATCCGTGCATCTAATGTATAACGCTAACAACATGAATTAACTTTTTAACACAACACAGCACTAATATGTTTAATCATAATCACATATCACTTAAAAAAGTTTTAATGAATAATTTGCTCAAATTTGTGCTGCATAACCCAAATCAAAGCAGCTTCTTTTTGCTATAGCGTGGACAGCAATCTGTGAAAATCAGCTACACAGTTTGAGCTGAAGTCAGTGTATTTTTAATATCCGTGGTATTACAGGCTGTCTCTAAAAGTGTTCTGCTGATAGACTCACAAAGTGACGCCTGCCGTGAGAAACAGCAGTCAACCATTCACTGGGTTTCAGACCTGCTCTGCCTCTGACCCCACCAGTGCTTTACCATGTGACACTACCCACAAAATGGCACTGAGAGGGAGACCCTGCCAGGCTGACATTTAAACCCCAGCTCTGTACCCAGCTGTGTCCCGGCACCACCCTCCCTCAGTGCCTGAGGGTGCTTGCTCTGTCTGTTTCTTTCTCTTGCTCTCTTTTCTACATACACACAAATGAGACGGCATGCTGAGAGGAAAGCTAGACTAGACTAACATATGGCAATAGTACATCTGGACTGTTAGAGACAAGTCATTTCACTGTTTTGCACGGAACTGATTTATGAGAGACAAAATGACACATCCCAAGACATTTGTCTCTCTGATGTCTAGTGATCGATTCTAGTGAATCTATTCATTCTAAATGGTCCTCTTCTCTAACATTTAGTTTTGAATCCCCATACTATGCTTTCTGACCAATTTATGCAGTGCCGGATTAACATAAGGGCTAAGCGGGGCTGAAACCCAAGGGCCCGAGAAATGGAGGGCTGTTATTGGTTATGGACAAAAGGTAAAGTAAGCCTAGACTGAGTGGCCAATGGGAGCACCCGAACTTTCTCAGTAGGCTGATCGCAGAAACTCTGCCCACCACACATATTCTCGTCAAGCGTCTGCGGTATTTCTCTCAAAAATTATGAGCGATAAAATGTCTTTGTACTTGCTTAAACTAAAGCTGCAGGTATCTTTGAACTGCCTCAGCTGTAGCACTTGGGAAACAAACACCAAAAGCCCTGCAATGAACCTCATTAAACTGCGCAGAACAGCTGGACCCCGGAACAGTGTCTCCTGCGCAGTGCTGATGAATTAGTGCAAGTTGCTTGGTACATTTGAATTCAAGAGACGACACATAAACCATTCTATGAACTGATAAAAAAAACTGATGCTATCTGAAACCAAATTAAATGGCTTGAGATTAACTGTACCCAATGAGAAAACACAAGCATTTCAATCCACACAGCACTACCTCTACGTTCCATACAGTTACTAAAACTGTAGAAATATGGTATTAAGGCATTTGTCATTTGTGCCACATTATTAATATAAGCTACTAATATTAAATATTGGATACTATAAGGGCAAACTTTTACTTTTATATTGTATAGATTGTTTTAGTTTAATTTATTTATGATGGTTTCCATTATACAAACACCAATTAATTTTTCAGTACAGTATATAGCTTTTCATTAGGGCAACTACAAAAGAGAATTGAATTGTTCTAATAAAATAAACCAGTAAAATATAAATTCAATAATTAAAAGCCTGCAATATAATGGAGAAATAATATGATTAAATGCATTTGCAGTATATTCAAAAATATCTAGTATTATTTGTTTAATGGCCCAAACCCAAGCAAAACATTTAGAAAACTAGTTTGCTTTGACATAATATCTTGGTTGTTAATTAATTTATGCTTTTAACATGTTGTAGATTGGAATATTTAGAATGCATATTCCTTGTATCACTGTTATTTGGAGATTTGAAGAGAGAAAAAAAATTTCTGACAACAAGATATGATATGATATACTATAAAAGGGGACTTGGGTTTGCTGATCTGAGCTAAATAAAATAAAACTCCCAAATTTTGAATGATAGTGTGTATATCATATAGGTATATTTTTATATTTATAAAAAAAACATATGGTCCCTTATATTGCCTAAATGTACTTTACTTAATGATTCTGTTGAAGTGTAACAAACTACTTAAAATTATGATTGTTGCTTGGTGAGATATAGTTTCAAAGTAGCCAGTACTCCCCCAATACTGGTTTTAAATAAGCCAAGGCAGGGAAAATGTTTGGAATGCTTCAAGAAAAATGCCATTATTCTGTTGGATACTTGAGGTTACAATCAATAGAGAGAAAATCTGCTACTGATATACGGTAACACGAGGCAATGATCTAGGTGTTTCAAGGAATAAAACCACGAGAGCAGTATTTGGGTGTGATGTCTAATTTCAAGCATTTGTTGTCAGACAAGCTCTAATGGCATGACAGCAGCAGCATTTACAGTACTTTTAATGTAACTTTAAAATAACACAAAGTAAAAGCTGCAATTGTCATAAAACCAATGGTCTCTCATACTGTATGTCACTGTCATTTGATGTAAAAAGACTGCAGGGTGGAAGTTCAAAATAGCTGGTTTGAATCCCATCAGTTTAAGACCGACCTAGCCATTACCTTTTAAAACGGAGAAGTAAAGGGAGGTGTAATGAGGGCTAGATGCAGTTGCCCACACGTTACTCACTATTCCCTTTTAAGACTCATAAATGAAATAAAAAAACGCCTCTCACACTGCTTTTAAGAGCTGCTTCAGGGGTTGATTGGTGGGGGGGAATGCCTGCACAGACCGCCATCAAATGCTCTTTCCCTGACCAAAAGGTCAGACCATGGTAAAAGGTTGCCAGAGTTGCGAGTTCACCTCTCTTTCCTTGCTTTCATCCATTCTCTGGAGCCCTTGAGAGAGAGAGAGAAACACTCTGGCTGCTCCGATATGACATTTCACACAGGGATCCACCACAGCAACCGCTGGCATTTAAGTTACTTTTCAAGCAGGCAGACCGGGTTCTTAACAGCATGGCTGTTGTTAGTGGCGGTTGATGTGCCCGCTGAAATCTTTATCACAGGCAGCTCAGATCTCGGCACATTAGGCTGACTCTAAAAATGCAGCATAAACAAAGTTATGACATCAAGGCTCAGACACACGCGCACACACACTTCATTTGACAGGTTCACACAGTCTGAACATTACACACCACATTAGCACTCTGACATCTCGTTAACACAAGTCTTTTTGCTCAGGAAGTTAGGATGCCCTCCATCTGTTGCAAGTGTAGGTGTTTATGATGTCAGTTAGGGTTGCAAATAATAGCAAAGCTGAGCTTTGAAGAACCAAGCAAAGGGATCTTTGACCTCTTATTTACAACACTGATAAAAGACGAAGCATGGCTTTAGAAAATCTTCTTGCTATGTTTTTTTTTAGGTCTGATACAACAATAACCTCCCTTTAATCAATATGTTTTCGAAATAATATAAAATAATATAAAAATCTGAGGTGTTTGTTGGATAAATATTATCATAAAGGGTTTGTCAACCTACCACAGCCTCTTTACATTTCAAAGTTTAAAACATACACAACAGAATGTGCACATATAAGAAGGTATATGCACTAATAAGAGAGGACTTTCATTTCCAGACCACTGAAAGTCCCTTGGGAAAAAAAAAGAAAAGAGATGGAAAGAGAGGAAACAGGGTTAAGCTTTGAAGTTGTGTGCAGCACTCTTGGTATTTCAGGATCAATTTATTATCTTTGATTTCATTTCATTTGTGTTACTCCCTTTTTCCTCTGCATTAGGAGAACAACATAATTTGCTTTGATGTCTGATGCAGAAATATCATGGCTCTGCAGTGAAGATGTAAAGAATCTCTGGACTGGCACAAATCTAAATTATGTCAAGACTGGCTCAAAATGGACGGTGGGACAAGTTAAGGTTTGAAACAAAGTGCTTATGGAAACACATGTTATGAATTATGATCTATTTGTTCGACTTGTGTGCTCCAAACGACAAAAAAGCAGACACGATCATGACCTTAAAGGGATACTTCGCTCAAGATCGAAAATTCTGGCATCATTTACAATATGCACTCTCATGTCATTTCAAGTCTGACTTTCATCTTCTTCTAAATTTGGTCTATAAAATAAAACAAACAACAACAAAAAAAAGTACAGCATTGGACCTCACTGACTTTCATTGTATATTACACAATGAAACAAATGCATTTCCAATTACAGAATTACTATACATAAACATGACTATTATAATTAGAGATATTAGAATGTCACAAGGTTTTCGTCAAAAATGTAATCTTTTAATAAATCACAGACTGAAGAATCATACTATATGGGCTTGTTAGGAAAATAGTTTAAAATGTTCAATTCATATAGTCTTTTTACAAAACAAAACCTCCTTAAGATACTGAAGTAGATGATGAATAAACCTTGAGAGGAATCAGACTCACCTAAGCCCTCCTCCTCCTTGAGTTTGCAGATATTTAAATAAATTATGAATAATTAAATGTACTAAAACATATTGTCAAAATAACAAGTCAGAAGTTTCACAATTCTGTCAATGTTTAAAATGAGCAAAATGATAAATTCAAATGCAAGACCAGCAAATATATATATATATAAAAATATATATATATTGCTCAATGGATGCTCACACAAGCCTATTATGCTGCTTTTGACCTTCTGTTACTGAATCAATAAAAATCTGATCATTCACCTGATTAGATTGAGGTGATCTTCACAGCTGGCTGTGCTGTGCTGCTTTGATCACCCTCACATAAAGTGTACAAAGCAAACTGATGTTCGATCTAACCACCAATGAAGCCGCACATTAAACTGCGGTATTGGCTGCACAAAAGCTGAAAGCTACCATTAGGGGTAAAGTGGATATTCATTTGTGCCACCACGCAGTGGACACGAAGGCCATATTTGTTGGCCTTCAATATAACAAATATTTGTGTTTCCATGGTAATCTTGACTTTGTCTCTTCCTTTCTATCTGGCTGATTAACACATTCAAGGTCATTTCTAATCAAAGACATGTAGAACACGGTGGAATGTATCAGATATTCCTTTGATATGAATTGATGCACATTCAGAAGCTTCCAGTCTTGCAAACTGTAAATACAATTCCGAGTTTCACATCGTGAGCAATAAAATATTTAAATACAGTATATAGAAAATTACTTCTTATTAATTAACAGAAATATCATCACTAGACCCAAGTGAAAATGCCTTTGTCAAGCTTGGTATTACTTTTTTTCTTATAGTATTCCAAAACTTTCTTGACTGTACTATATCTGACACACGTGCAACTCTGAGATGCTTCTTAATGAGTCGTGAGTGTAAATGGGGACTTTACGGAAACCCCATTTACATATCACAACCAAAACACCAATATCTTCCCCCAAAGACTTCTCAAGTGCCGCAGTAAAACATCAGCTGTTATATTAACTGCTACTTTGAAGTGATAGATGTGTGAGACATTTTCAGGTTTCAATTTAAAACCTTAATTACAGTAATAGAAATAAACCATGATTTTGTTTTAGACCAGAAAAGACATATTTTGCACCCAATAAACATCTTCAATAGCAGTAAGCCGAATTATAGCATACATTTTTATTTAGTTGAGTTTTTGTAGCACATAACAGTTCACACCTTATTATTTGCTATAATAATACTCTTCAGCTGAGTTTTTTTCTGCCAGACTGACATGTGAACGATTATTGCATTTGCGCATATGTGCGACAATTTGTCACATACTGTATGTAGCATGTAGTGTAATACTAGCAGGGCAAGGCAGGCAAATATCAGAAAGGAAGTTCTGGTGAAAAGGCTTGAATCTGTGAACTTATTGGAGAAACCTCTTCCTATTTCTACACCTGCAAGATGGGATTCAACAGCAGATCCCTTCCTTGACATTATTATATGCTAATGTTTATTTTCACTAATCAATTTCTACACTCTTGTTGGGTTGGGGGAGGGAGAGATGGGAAGAGAAAGAGAAAGTCAATGCAGAGATGGAGAAAGAGCCTGGGTAGGCTCTCCAAGGTTGTGTTCACATACAAAACTCTGAACACTCTGTCTTTGTCAAAGGGGATGTTTCACTAAAAATGCATTTTTACTTTAAAAACTAATTTAACACATTTGTGCTTGTATGTTAAGTCTTTTATGCATTTACATGTTTAAATATTATAACAACCCTTAATAATTAGACTTTTCACGTTTCAGTTAATTTTGCTCTCTGTATTTCTTTTCTGTCCATTTTTTACTATTGTATTTATGGTTGAACTATCCCTTGTAACCTGCCAGGCTCCCATTCTACAATGAAATGAAATTAGCATTTAAATGGCCTACCTAGTTAAATTAAGGTGAAATAACTGAAAGTAAATAAGCAGACAAGGTTTACAAGCCTTTCACTAAGGGTGCTTTCATACCTGTTCCGTTGTTTCGGAACCTTCCCCCCTTAGCTCGGTTCGTTTGGGCATATGTGAACACCGCAATAGCACTCAAAACAATCGGTCCGAGACTGCCTGAACGAGGTGGTCTCGGCTTGATTGAAAACATTCTCTGGAGTGGTTCAGTTGTAGTGAGAAAGCAATCCGATTCCAACGAACCAGGCTATATCCAATGTATGATGGGTAATTACATAAGTTTTGTGAAAAGCAATAGACCGTCCCGACATCCCAATATGCATACTATCCATCCTAAATTCATACTATCCACCCTATCTGCCCTAAATAGTATTGAAAATTACTAATATCACATAGAATTTAGGATGGACAGTATGCACATTGGGTCGCAGGCACTATCTGTGGGTGAGCACATATTCACCATTTAAAATTTAAGTGTGCCTTTTCATTTTATAATGGCGTCTTATTGCTCTTCTTCATAGCAGCTGTTAGGTACATTTTAAAAATGTTTTCCCAAATGAATCCTGGACTCCTGTTCAAAATGAAAAATTAATATAATTATAGCTACAAAAAACAAAAACAAAAAAAACAATAAGCCCTCAAAGCTGTTGTCATTCCATCTTGACCGATGACAGCTATGAGCGGAATTCTGGAAAATAAACTGTGGAACTTTGACCAGTCAAGTCAAGTCAAGTCACCTTTATTTATATGGCGCTTTAAACAAAATACATTGCATCAAAGCAACTGAACAACAAGTGAGACCAGTGAGAGGACAGTTTACTTACATGTGACTTGTATTGACAATTTTGGTCCATTTAGAAACTGTGCCGTGTGGATGGGAACGGCACCAAGAATAAAAAGCAACATTGTAATAATTTTTATCCCTGTTTTAGAACAAAACAATCAATCTACAGGTGTGAAATCACCCTAAGACTATTCTATGAAAACAAGCATGTAGACATGCTTAATTTTCTCCATTAAAATGTATACACAAAGACACACACACACACACACACACACACACACACACGCACGCACATCAGCAAATCAGGAAAATCGCACTTGAGATTCCTGCCTGTCATAGATGATTTTCTGCTTCTTCCTGCATTATCTGTTGAAGTGGTGCTTGGAGAATTCTCCTGCTAATGGCTGCATCCACGCATAAACAACCTGCAATAATTCCTGCCCCAATTTATTCACAAACTCTGTCAGATGTACCGTTTGACAGGATCTGCCTGCTGCTAATTTGATAATAAAGTAGCCAACAGCAGCAGGCTCATTCATACACATCCTTCCCTCTACCTTCTCCTGATGCAAGATGCCATCACAGCCCATCCCTCCTAGGACAGCTGCTAAACAGTTATTTCAGCACTTTACGGATCTTCATACAAACACCATTCTCAAACGCATCTCTTTTCCTCTAAAATACTTCACTTGACCTTCCCAAATCATCCACAGTTTCTTGACAAGTGCATCCAATACTCCATCTGACATCAAAATAAACCTAGAAACTTCAAATCTTCCAACTCTGACCCATCTGATAGCAATTGTTATTAAAGGGTATCATGCATTATAATTATTCATAATGTGCATTTTTAACACATTATATCTTGTCGTAATTAATTATAACCAAATTTAAAATTAATAGTGTACAAATTATTTGATGAGTGTTATAATGTATTAACTGTGGTTACAATTATTTCTGATATTGTACAATATCAAAGGTGCATTGCAAGTCATAATTAATTAATAACAAATTGAACCATATTTTCCGGTAAAAATGTTATCTTGATGCTTTTGGGCAGAAAAAATGCACGGCTGGTTTTGGATGATGATAGACGGTTCTTTTTAAAGGTCTCCTTCCATCACCTCTCTACACCTGGATTTCTCCCACACTTCCAACCAACTGCTAGGCAAAGACTGTGAGTTATCGTTAGGACTGTGCAGCTGACATAGAGTGTTGGGGATTTAGTCGCTATGGAAACCCCTATCACTGCTGACGTGGGTTGGCAGAGTCACTGTCGCTATGACAACTGGGCCAGCTGACATACAGGTGGTCGGGGGCGGGTGATATCACCAGGTGTTGTGTGCCCCCCATGACCTCTGGCAGTGATAGGAGGAGGAAAAAAGGTCAAGCTTTTCCTTTTGCCTTTTATGAGCTATGTATATCGCTTTCACGTTGCATTTCTCACATCCCAGTCATATTGCTCTCCCTATTTCCCATTCCCTTTTATTTTACATCGTTTGTGCATAGCCCTGTGTTTCTCCATCCCTTAAACACCCATCCTCTCTCTCTCTTTCTCTCTCTCTCTCTCTCTCTCTTTCTCTTGCTTTCTTTCTTTCTCTCTCTCTCTGTCTTTTAATCAGAGAAGGAGCTATAAAGAGGTTCATCTTTTAACAGGGAGAAAGATATGATATACTGGCCAGCAAATGAGTTCATTAAAACATTAATCAACACATTTATCAACTATCAGCTGAAAAAAGAAATCTTCCCCTTCCCTGCTTCCATCTTGCACGTTTTTTTGTCTCTCTCCTTCATCTCTACCAGATTTCACAAATATTTAGTATAATAATGTAAAAAAAAACACTGCCACCCTCTGTACTGCTATTGAGCATAGTAAAAAACCCTACACTGTAAAAAATAAACTTGATTTTAACGGTCAAAGACTGTAAAAATGCTACAGTAAAAACCTATTAATTTTTTAATGACAAGTTCCTTTACTATATTGGACATTACATGTACTTTTATGGAAAAATACAGTTTTGGAAGTAGAAAAACAATGTACAATTTACCGTGAAAAAAAATAAAATGACATTCCCAGAAATCACTCTGTTATAATTTTACATTTAATGTTTTTTTTTTTTTTAATAACCATATTTCTTCTTAGTTTTTTTTTCTTAATTCTAATCAGTTGTACATTAGGGTTGTATGTTACATCTAATGTTGTTAAAGTAATGTTTATTGGATAATTTCAGTTTCATGTGATGGTTATTAGTGTTTGTCTGAATGACACTGTGAACCTTTTATATATTTTAGGTTTTTTTTACTTCTCAGCTTGTGGAAAAGCTACTTGTGATGTGCTTTGGTTCATCATTTGACTTTATCATCACCTCCTGCTTTTGATATTACAAAGGTATTAAACAGATTTCATTACTTCAATAGATTGGTATATTAACAGTATGTCAGTTAATAAAATATGTTTTTAAAATTTAAATTTAAGTTAAATCTGTAAAACATAAAATGTTGCTATCAAATTCTGGCAACCACAACTGCCAGTCCCCTTTCTGTAATTCACTCCAACGTTGTGTCAAGTGTATGACACTAGGGGTCACTCTTGGGAGCCCAAACACCTCTGACATCTTTGAGAAAAGGCCAATGAAATTGGGTGTGCAGAATTTGCATAGCTGGCCATGCCCTGGACGCCCTATAAACAGGCATCTGCTCACTTGTTCTGTTTTTCAGAGTCGAATACAGCGTCTCTCATAAAGAAGATGCGATCACCTCTCGATTCCTCATTGTTGGATCTAAGGCACGGTCAGTGGTCTCTCCCTACTCATACACAGATAAGTGTTGTGAGAGTACCCCTGGGTGCTTCAACGGCAATCTCTAGAAGAGTAAATTTCCTCTAAAAAGAGTACAATTTCTCTGAAAGAGCTACAGGGGTGGAATTGTGTGTTCCATCATGCCTTTCTGAATGTCTGTTTCTGGTTACGGTTGGCATGTCTTGAAGGATGACCAGCACAAGCATTGTATTCAGTCTGTAGGCCGTGCTCATGCTGAGGCAGTATTTGTGGATGTTTCGTGCCCCACTTGTGAGGTACTTCTCATCGGCATGTTGTGCTCATGTCTCCGGTTCTATGCCAAAAGACCCCGAGTCACCACGGCTGCTTGCTGCACTGGTCCTTCTACCTCTGGGTATGAGGCCACAGCGATGTGCGCCGCGGAAGAACATTGGTAGGAGGGATTAGTTATGCTGGGGCAATCCCTGTGAGCTTTCCGATCTTCCCTTGCTTCGTGCTTACCAATCGAGTTCCCAGATGTGTTTGAAAGCCCGTCCTGGGGCCTGCCCCCTCCCGCACCCTGCCTCGTGCATTCGTGGCTTGATGATTGGTTTCTGGGTGCTGAGCGCGATACTATACCATGCTTGTCCCCGGTGCCTTTCTTCCCAGAAGTGCACAAGTCTCAAAAACTTTCAGAGGCTCCTGGTGCATATGGCGTCCTCAGCCGTGGTCACGTAGCTTGGACAGATGCAAATGAGACTGCTTCAGCATTGACTTCGTACCCGAGTACCGAGATGGGCATGGCGTCACAGCTGAACGTGTGAACATCAAACCGTTGTGTCACTGTACCTCCAGTCCTTGGGACTACATCTCTTTTCTATGGGTAGGAGTGTCCTTAGAACAGGTGCTCTTGGCCCTGAGAAGGTTTCCACCCTTGATCTTAGGCAAGCATGTGTTGGTCCTGATAGACAACACAGTGACGGTTGCATAAATCATTCACGTTCACTCCAATCACATGTCACAACTTGCCCATCATCTCTTACTTTGGAGCCATCACAGACTCAAGTCTCCGCATGCCACTCATATCCTGGGCAACCTCAGTCGTGTAGTGGATCTCCTCTTGTGACAGGTCTCGCTCAGGGGCGAGTGGATGCAACCCATGCGAATCCTATGCACATACCTAGATTGCACTTTCAGACGTTCTGAACAGTTCTTTATCTGCTTTGGAGGACAGCAGAAGTGGAATGCTGTCTTCAGACAAAGGATCTCCCACTGGATTGAACTCCCACATCATTGAACTGCTGGTTTTGTCTGGTCAGAGGAGAACTGGCCCCCCAACTGAGCCTGGTTTCTCCCAAGGTTTTTTTTCTCCATTCTGTCACCGATGGAGTTTTGGTTCCTTGCCGCTGTCGCCTCTGGCTTTCTTAGTTTGGGTCACTTCACCTACAGCGATATCGTTGACTTGACTGCAAATGAATGCACAGACACTATTTAAACTGAACAGAGATGACATCACTGAATTCAATGATGAACTGCCTTTAACTGTCATTTTGCATTATTGACACACTGCTTTCCTAATTAATGTTGTTCAGTTGCTTTGACGCAATGTATTTTGTTTAAAGCACTATATAAATAAAGGTGACTTGACTGGATTGTGGATGCAATCCTAACGGTCTATCAGGCCAGAGGCCTACCTTGCCCACTGGGAGTGAGGATCACTCTACCAGGGGCATGGCTGCATCAGCAGCCCTGGTGAATGGGGCCTCTCTAGCAGATATCTGAAGGGATGCAGGTTGGGCTACACCTAATACATTTGCTAGATTTTATAATCTATAAATGGAACCAGTTTCTTCTAGAGATTTTAACATCTGGGATTGGCAGGGGGATGGACTCTTCACCACTCTGGAGTTGCCCAAGGTGAGAGGCGGCGGGCTGGTGTGGGTTTGCTTATAGCCCCCCAGCTCAGCTGCCATGTGTTGGAGTTTACCCCGGTGAACGAGAGGGTCGCTTCCCTGCGCCTTCGGGTCGGGGATAGGTCTCTCACTGTCGTTTGTGCCTACGGGCCGAACGGCAATGCAGAGTACCCAGCCTTCTTGGAGTCTCTGGGAGGGGTGCTGGAAAGTGCTTCGACTGGGGACTCCGTCGTTTTACTGGGGGACTTCAACGCCCACGTGGGCAACGACAGTGACACCTGGAGGGGCGTGATTGGGAGGAACGGCCCCCCTGATCTGAACCCGAGCGGTGTTCAGTTATTGGACTTCTGTGCTAGTTACAGCTTGTCCATAACGAACACCATGTTCAAGCATAAGGGTGTCCATCAGTACACGTGGCACCAGGACACCCTAGGCCGTAGGTCGATGATTGACTTTGTGGTCGTTTCATCCGACCTCCGGCCGTATGTCTTGGACACTCGGGTGAAGAGAGGGGCGGAGCTGTCAACCGATCACCACCTGGTGGTGAGTTGGATCCGATGGCGGGGGAGGAAGCTGGACAGACTCGGCAGACCCAAACGTACTGTGAGGGTCTGCTGGGAACGTTTAGCCGAGTCTCCTGTCAGAGAGATCTTCAACTCCCACCTCCGGCAGAGCTTCGACCGGATCCCGAGGGAGGCTGGAGATATTGAGTCCGAGTGGACCATGTTCTCCACCTCTATTGTCGAAGCGGCCGCTCGGAGCTGTGGCCGTAAGGTTTCCGGTGCCTGTCGAGGCGGCAATCCCCGAACCCGGTGGTGGACACCGGAAGTAAGGGATGCCGTCAAGCTGAAGAAGGAGTCCTATCGGGCCTGGTTGGCTTGTGGGACTCCAGAGGCAGCTGACAGGTACCGGCAGGCCAAGCGGACTACAGCCCGGGTGGTTGTGGAGGCAAAAACTCGGGCCTGGGAGGAGTTCGGTGAGGCCATGGAGAAGGACTATCGGTCAGCCTCGAAGAGATTCTGGCAAACCGTCCGGCGCCTCAGGAGAGGGAAGCAGTGCCCTACCAACGCTGTTTACAGTAGAGGTGGGGAGCTGTTGACCTCAACTGGGGATGTCGTTGGACGGTGGAAGGAATACTTCGAGGATCTCCTCAATCCCGCTGTCACGTCTTCCATTGAGGAAGCAGAGGCTGAGGGCTCAGATGTGGACTCGTCCATAACCCAAGCTGAAGTCACCGAGGTAGTCAAGAAACTCCTCGGTGGCAAGGCACCGGGGGTGGATGAGATCCGCCCTGAGTACCTCAAGTCTCTGGATGTTGTGGGGTTATCTTGGCTGACACGCCTCTGCAGCATCGCGTGGCAGTCGGGGACGGTGCCTCTGGGATGGCAGACCGGGGTGGTGGTCCCTCTTTTTAAGAAGGGGGACCGGAGGGTGTGTTCCAACTACAGGGGGATCACACTTCTCAGCCTCCCTGGGAAAGTCTATGCCAGGGTACTGGAGAGGAGAATCCGGCCGATAGTAGAACCTCGGATTCAGGAGGAACAGTGTGGTTTTCGTCCAGGCCGTGGAACACTGGACCAGCTCTATACCCTCTACAGGGTGCTGGAGGGTTCATGGGAGTATGCCCAACCAGTCCACATGTGCTTTGTGGATTTGGAGAAGGCATTCGACTGTGTCCCTCGCGGCGGCCTGTGGAGGGTTCTCCGGGAGTATGGGGTCCGGGGCCCTTTGCTAAGGGCTATCCGGTCCCTGTACGAACGGAGCAGGAGCTTGGTTCGTATTGCCAGCTGTAAGTCAGACTTGTTCCCGGTGCGTGTTGGACTCCGGCAGGGCTGCCCTTTGTCGCCGGTTCTGTTCATGATTTTTATGGACAGAATTTCTAGGCGCAGCCAGGGGCCGGAGGGGGTCAGGTTTGGTGACAACACGATTTCGTCTCTGCTCTTTGCGGATGATGTTGTCGTGTTGGCCTCATCAGGCCAGGACCTTCAGCATGCACTGGGACGGTTTGCAGCCGAGTGTGAAGCGGCTGGGATGAGAATCAGCACCTCCAAATCCGAGGCCATGGTCCTCAGTCGGAAAAGGGTGGCTTGCCCACTTCAGGTTGGTGGAGAGTTCCTGCCTCAAGTGGAGGAGTTTAAGTATCTTGGGGTCTTGTTCACGAGTGAGGGAAGGATGGAACGGGAGATTGACAGACGGATCGGTGCAGCTTCTGCAGTAATGCGGTCGATGTACCGGTCTGTCGTGGTGAAGAAAGAGCTGAGCCGCAAGGCGAAGCTCTCGATTTACCGGTCAATCTACGTTCCTACTCTCACCTATGGTCATGAGCTTTGGGTCATGACCGAAAGGACAAGATCCCGGATACAGGCGGCCGAAATGTGCTTTCTCCGCAGGGTGGCTGGGCGATCCCTTAGAGATAGGGTGAGAAGCTCAGTCACCCGGGAGGAGCTCAGAGTAGAGCCGCTGCTCCTCCACATCGAGAGGGGTCAGCTGAGGTGGCTCGGGCATCTGTTCCGGATGCCTCCTGGGCGCCTTCCCGGGAAGGTGTTCCGGGCACATCCCACTGGGAGGAGACCCCGGGGGAGACCTAGGACACGCTGGAGAGACTATGTCTCCCGGCTGGCCTGGGAACGCCTCGGTGTCCCCCCAGAAGAGCTGGAGGAAGTGTCTAGGGAGAGGGAAGTCTGGGGTTCTCTGCTTAGACTGCTGCCCCCGCGACCCGGCCCCGGATAAGCGGTAGAAGATGGATGGATGGATGGATGGATTGGCAGGGTGTTACTCTCCCCAGGGTAATTATGTGTTTATTCAGTTCAGCTCAGTTTCCTTTCATGAACTCTGGACTACACTTCTATCACTTAAGCACTTTTTTCTTAGCAAAGTTCGACGAAGGAACTTGCTATTAGAATGCATTCCCTTGAGTAAACTCTTGTATTGGGTTAGTGCACCACATGAAGTGACTCCTCTTGAGGCCCCATGTGTGTATTCTCCACTGTATTGCCCCTGAGGTTCAGTGCTCCCCTAGATGGACTTTCTGTCGATAGGTTCTGGGTCTTGGTAGATTTCCCCTTAGGTGGAGAACCTCCCAGTACGTTCCCTATGTGGTACTTCCTTTATTAGTCCATAGGTGGATCTTCACATGTTACCTCCCCATCGGGTAGGATGTGATCTCCTCAGTGCCTTTTTTTAGGGGGAATAGTCACTGTCCCAACGTTACTACCAAAAATTCTCAGCTGTTATATTATGGTGAGTATTACTATTGGAAAAGGCTCCAGCTGAGGGGACCTCTGCCTCTATGGAGCTCTCCCGGATGTTGGAGAATGAGGTCTTAAGTCTTGGGCACTGGAATGTTGTGAGGAGGAGAGGTGCATTTGGTTGTGACACATTGGCTCGTCAACATCTGTGCTCCCATGGACTCATGACGCAGTTAGCAGTTGTGACTAGGGCTGGGCGATATATCTAACGATATGATCATGCGCATCTAGTCAGTAAATCTGGTTCCGTGATTACCGAAGGCCTACTGATTCTCCCTGCTTATCTCTGTGACATTTCCTTACCTGAGTCTCCATCTACGACATCCACCACTGTCAAATCAGAACTCTAGCTAAGCATTTCTGTCATTACTTTAGCAGAGTGAGATTTTAGTCATCCGTTCCGTCATCCTATGACTTGATTGGCCCCCATGGGAAGACATTTCTTTCTTTCTTTCTTTTTATTTATTTATTTATTTATTTTATAAAAATTCTCCTAGTTTCGTCATGCCCCTGTTAGAGCTTGCCTCCATGCCAGAAAATTAAGATCCAGTCCCAGATGCCAGATCCTATCAGAAAATATCTGTTTTGTCTGGTAACAGAACAACTAGTCAGCAAAGTAGCCTAATACCCAAAACCTTTTAACAGCAAGTCTTGTCTAGTACCCAAAACGAGTCAGCCAAGTAGTTGTCTGAGAAAAGGCAGTAAAGAGCAGAAGCAGGAGACGAGGTGATGATGATAAAAAAGAGCAGTTTATTGAATAGTCTTAGTCGCACATCTTTCAGTGCTCAGACTTTGTCTGACTAGCACAAATTCAACAAGTACTGTTAACTTATTCACGACAACATAGCATAAACCTTGAATTTCCATAAATATTCCCTTGTATTTCTTATTCAAGTAGACAAACAGCCCTTGAAACACACAGTCATAAGATTAAACAACAATGGAAAAATAATAGAAGAACAATTTTTCTCTTTCCTTTCAGCTTGCTCCCTGTATCAGGGGTTGCTACAGCGGAATGATCAGCACAACCGATTTGGCACATATTTTACACTGGATGCCAATCCTGCTGCAACCCAGCCCTGAGAGTGCACTAACAGTGCACTAACTCATGCAACCCCAGTGCATGACTACTGCAATAACTACTCAATGAATGAATCAAATATCTATATATCTACATATATATATTTTTTAATGATTACATTATTAAATGGAATAATAAAAATGATTAAATGATTATAAATAATTATAAATGAATGAATGAATGAATGAATGAATGAATGAATGAATGAAAAATAAAAGAAACAAAGTGAAACACAACACAAATGTATGATTGCTCTCTTGAAGCAAAATACACACAGTTTGCATTTGAGGATCCTCAGATCCTTCACTCCTTTATGATCTGCTTATGATCCTTTTCCTTTTTCCTGCAAGTACGTCCATCATTTTCACCTTATGCCTTTCATAATCTGTGTCAATCCACCTACTCTCACACATTCCTGCTATATGAAACGCATACACAGCCGTTTGCACAGCTCTGCGTGGCTTTTTATTTTATTCTGCACTATCTGAATACATTCAGACAGCTAGGATAATTTCTCTTTCCTTTTCAGCTGAGAGTCCTGCACCCCCACCGACCCCTGCAGAGCAGTCATGATTAAGGCTAATTACCAACAAAATGGGCCAAGATGACAAACTTTAGACAGCGGCCCTGCGCCCGTACAACATGGTGAAAATGACTATCATAGTTGTGTGAGCAGAGAGAAAGAGAGGGACAAAAAAGGGTAGTATTATCTTCATAGTGCTGTGATGAGAGCTCTGGGTTCAAGTAGTTACTTGCACTTCATTACATCGTCAATTACTCTTTATATTTTATAAATGACATGATGTGTTGTCAGTTGGTGATGCTAAATGTATGCACTCATGAACATTTTGCAAAGTTCTGACCAGTAAAACATAAAAGCTGTTTCATGACCCTGTAAAATTTAAATAATAATGTTAATGACAATTATTACTACCAACCCAGCAGTTGAATGAAAAGATAATGGACAAGCTGGAAGAAGTGCAGCTTGTTTTGCGATGTATTCTCCTCTTTGCTTGTTTGTGGCAGGTCTTATGGTCACATTCTCTATTGGAAAGCTCATTTAGACCAGGTTCATAAAGGCTGCCGGCACATCAATACCCTACTTGATTACATTCTCACCTCCGCTGAGAGGCCTCAATGAATATTTATCAATGTGGATGCATGCGCACCCTCCCCTTTTATCACATCCGTCCACTGCCCCTCAAAACCTTCTTCACTTAATTTCTTTATGAATATTAAAGGCTGCATTATGTCAGTTCACAGACTGACAGCACTTGAGCTAATCCTATTGTCTCAGCGAGATGGCTGCATCTCTTGCTTAATGTGTCAAAAAACATGCATCCTTTTATTTATTTATTTTTTCCCTCTCTCTATTGTTGTGTTTGTCTTATGTTGGCATGGAGACAACCCTAAGTGGATCGGAAAACAATTTGTGGAGGTGGGAGGATGGGTTATCAAAGTGCTGCTTTCAATAAGAATATGCTTGACGTTAATTCTTGGCAAACAATCAATGCCTGGGTTTTCATGTAATGGGAGCATCGTGGCAAACGGTGCAGGGAAAGAAACTTGAAAATTAAAAACATCTATCTCAATGATTGTCCAAAGTCACAAAAAACCAAGAAAATGTTCACATTTTTGCTTTCTGCAAAACACTTAATGTCATGTGATATGGATGATTAAAACACATACTTTTAATGTAAATACTGTTGATGAATGCACCTTATTTTCAGTGTAGAGTGGGCGTTTATGTGTGCAAAGTTTATAATCTCTACAAAAATACAGTAGTCCATTATGCTGCTTGATATTAAAAACTGTTTTGTTATAACATTTTTTAATCCATTATTGTAATCATAAACACACTAGGTTGTAGTGAAAATAGGTTTGTCCTTAGTTATTTACATAGCTTGTTTCCAAATCTCTAATAAATCTTCCCTTGTATACTATGAATATGATTGGGTTTGTAAAAAATGTCCTATGTTCCTCTATTCTAAGTCACTTTGGATAAAAGCATGAGCTAAATGCATAGATTAAAATATAAATTGTGGCTAATTAATCTGAAGTCTAGCAGATTCAAAGGAAATCTAAAAAAAAAGACAATCACTAAATATTTCCATGTCTCCACTAACATATGGGTTTGTACAGAGCAGTGCTGTAATTTATGAAAATAAAACAACAGCAATCCCATAATATCCTCAATCGTTTTCAAATATACTGAATGGATTCTCTGTGACATTCTCTGAAAAATCAGTGTCAGTGACGACTAAATTATGTTAAAACAGGAGGCAAGTTTAAATGGTCAATCATATTCACCAGAAAGATCATGGTGATCATGATCATTGACCAATTTTACCAAGTGTTGAACAAAAAGGCTATGACAGTTTGCTAGTAAGACCAGCCCTATCGAGAATGCTAATAATTTTATTCCTATGTTTTTTTTTCATATAAGGTAAAATGTGTATTAATTTTATACAAAAAAAGTTTCATCATAAGATACTAGTTTAATAAATGTTAATTCACTGAAGTCAGCATGAAATAATAATCAAAAATCTAATATTCATAACACCTCTAATATCCATAAAACACTTTTTGCCAGTGGTCTAACATGGAAATGTTGCAACAATGCAGTTTTTAAGTAGTGCTCAGACTTAAGGGCAGGTGGTCAGTGGGTATGAGGTCAAATGTCCCAGCATAAATACAGTCTCATTCGCTTAGTGATCCCTTAAATTCTTAGGACAAATGCAAGGATATCCTCGCTGATTATTATCCCAAACAAAAGCAAAGAAAATTTTAACATTTTCAATCTAAGATATTAAACTACCACTGTGGTATATACATGTGCAGTATTATTTATGTTTTAAAGGGTTTTATGTTTCATGCAGAACAGCACTTTTAATCATTTTAGTTTAAAGTATCCAGTGAAATTGCCAAATGTCTATGTGTTAGGCAAAAGTCTCTAAACAACTCTTTCCATGTATTTGACTGAGATAACTAATAACCATCTGTCCTTCCATCCTCTCTCTCTCTCTCTCTCTCTCTCTCTCTCTCTCTCTCTTTCTTTGTTTTGTGGCTGTTTTGATTGATAGAGTATATTTGGCATGTTGCCTTTGCAGCAGACAGTGAATTGAATCAGTGACATAGAAAGCCGCTTAGCTCTATTTAATGGCAATCACAGACACACACACACGCACGCACGCACGCACACACACACACACACACACACACACACACACACACACACACACACAAAGGCGCATATAAATATATACCAAACAATCATAGAAAGAGGTTTAATGATGTAACCCCATTCCTTCGAATGTAAGACTTGTAAATTCTTTAAGGAGGCAATAGTAATATTAAGTCGAAAAATAAATCCAATTTAGCATTTAGCTTTTGTAGTTCTATCTAATCTAATAATTCACAAGAATAGAGCAGGCTAATAAGAGAGTAAATGCTATAGTAACACCATTACTATACAGGGCTCCAGACTCATTTTACCCACTGGTCGCTCTTTTGCGACTAACTTTATCAGATGGTCATACAGCCACATGATTTGGTAGCAATAATTTTTTTTTATTATTATTTTTTTTGTGTGTGTGTGTCAAAGTCTGGAGCCCTGCACCACAATAATAGTGTTTTTGGGAATAACACATAAATGCCATAGCATACAGAATGAATACAGCAACCACAAGAGATTTTACATAAGATGCTGTTCGCAACAGTCTTAGTGAACCAACTACAATGATAACAGGACTTCAATTCTGGAACTTAATCTTTCAAGTTGGTCATAAGACTTTTTCCTATCAGGTGACTGCTAGTCATAACATATGATTTTGCCTTGACCTGTATTTGCTCACCACAAATGTAGTATAAAGTCTCCAATCCATAATTTGAAGTTTTCTTTCAAATTAACTACTGTATGTAGTTAATGGGCAACAGATTTTTTTTTAAATATCTTCTTTTGTGCTCAAGAAAAAGAAGAAATTCATAGAGATTTGGAATAACTTGAGGGTGAGAGCACATGACATAATCTTTATTTTTGGGTGAACTATCCCTTTAATGCTGGTAGTGCTATTGCTAATCCATGACATTTCATTCTAGAGTTTAATATAAAAAACATCTATAAAAGAATGCTAAGTTAAGGGACAGATTCTGCAAGTAAAACACATTCAATATGGGGTTGCACTCTGGGAAAGGAGGATGTCATCATTGGAGGGAGGGAGAAGGGAGAGAAAGAAGACTCCTTTCCTCTGACTTACATCACTCAGTCCAGCCTCAAGAATCCGCAGACCACTCTCCTTCTCCAGCTGTCCTTTCTGCTCAACTGTTAAAGGGAAAAAAGGGTGAATGAGTGAGAGCACATCAGAAGCTATAGCATGTCATCAGTGCTGAGATGGATGTGTGTGACAGGTGTGTATGAGTTCATTTGAATGGGCATTAGGGAGTCTGTTATGTAAAAATGATTTTCCATATTTGAAAAGATGTTCCAGAAATGTATTTGTTTTGGATAAATAAAATCTGAATACTGAAATATATATGAAATGATAAATTTTTGCAAGCAACAGTTAAGATGGTGTGACGACTAGGCTTGCCGCGATAGACAGTGTTGACGGTGTTACCAGTTTAAAGCCACAACACCGGTTACATCACTTTCCCGCCGATTTTTTTAAAGTATTCTTTTTTTTTTCATAAAATATTTATTTGAATTAAGTAAAATGTTCATTATAAATAATTTAGTTTAAAAGAAAGCATACACTATAATTAAAAACTGAATGCAGCTACATGCTGCTTGCCAAGAGAGTCACATCACAGATTAGCATAACCGCGTCATCTCTTCCCCCTGTGTCTTATTAAAGATGACACATTGGCCCCATCGGAAGAGGATGGACAACTGACAGCCAAACTGAAAGCCGGAATCATATATATTTTAAGGGATTCACACACCGGACGAGAAGCGCAGCGCCATGTCTTTAAAATTCAAACCCATTGTTTTCTATAAATGTATGCACACCGACGGTTTTTTCTGGACCCGTGCTACAGGGATGACTATGACCTGAATGTTAAAGAGACCAAGAAACGGTCATCATTGGTAGGAAAGCGCAGTCAACGCACCCCTTAAGAGAAGAGAGAACAAAATGAGGAGGAAGCCGACGTCGAGCCGCAACACAACAGGAAAAAAACACTGTTAATAAATGCCAATTTAGTGTTCCAGCTATTTAAAAGGACTTGTTACTAAGAGGACATGTTCCTTGTGCTCCCTGACCTTGCACTTGAAAACTGGTCTACCTGAATGTCCCCGAAGCACCTCAGGATCAGCTGGACTGTCTCAGGGTGGAGTCGCCAATCTCCTGGAAGGCAGGGCTGTCATGAGAACTTGCTGGCTGCATGATTGGGCTCCGCTGGGAACGTGAATGGTACGAAGTGACCGCAGAATGAGTCAGATGCTTCTGACTCCAAAGGAGGAGATGGCGGGCAGGTTGCGACATGCGACGGGAGTGTAGACCGCCCTGGTGGTTGATGCATGCAACGGTCGCAGTGTTGTCCGTGCTGCGTGGTGGGGTGCGCGATGCAAATCTCGCACACCAACATTCATTGGCTTGTTTTGTTAACACTCAAAGGCGATTCTGACATAACATGGAACGTGACTGACTGAAAGGGAACCAAAGATTACAGAGCTTTTGTATTGAATTAAAGGTCCATAAAATATGGCACATTGTGTGGGCTTTGTATGTCAAAAAAAGTTGTGTCAGAGATATCTTTTTCTTTGATAACTTCTCAGAACATTAAAATCAGTAGTTTCTTACAATACTGTTTAATCCTTCAACACATACATGAGTCATTTAGAGTGCTGCATCTGCGGCATGTCAGAAAAATTAAAGAAGCATGATGTGTTACCTGTACATATCAACCATTTCTTGGCCTGCAGTAATGTTAGTTTGCTTACAGCCCCAGAAAAGTAGTTGAAGTGATACTTAACTACTTAACATATTACAATTTCTGTTAATCTGTCACAGTGTGCTGTCTCACCACAACACAAACTGACAACATATCAGCCTGAAGGTCAGCAATTGTAAGATTTATCACAACTGAAAACCATGAAAATTTTATTTTAAAATGATATTGATAATTTACATTTGTTTGCTTGGTTTTCTTGTGAGTTTTGGTCCATTTGCTGTTGTAAGCTGGAAGGACATCTGAAATAACTAATAATTTGTTGAAGTGATATAGAACGTCTCGGTTACGTATGTAACCCTCGTTCCCTGATGGAGGGAACGGAGACGTTATGTCGAACGACATATGGGGTCTCACTTGGGAGGCCAATCATCTCTGAGTTTAAGAGAAAACGCCAATGAAAATTGGCTAGTGGATTTAACATACCTGAGCCACTCTCCGTGCCAACAGGTATAAATAGGGCGACAGGTGCATCCACTCATTAGGTTTTACGCTGAGGAGCCGAGAACGTGTCCCGGCAACAGCGACTGGTTCAAGGTTGTGGCATGGGGACATAACGCCTCCGTTCCCTCCATCAGGGAACGAGGGTTACGTACGTAACCGAGACGTTCCCTATCTGTCGGTCACTATGAGTTATGTCGAAAGACATATGGGGTCCTATGGAAAACGCCACAACCTGAACACCATCACAACCCTGTGGCGCTGCAATTGTCGACAAGCCCTGGCGTGCCACAAAGCTACGCTTAAGTTAATAGAAGGGATTTCAACCTTCAGTGAAAGATTGCTTCAAATCTTCCATATTTGTTCTTTCAGCTTGGCAAGACAATGGGGAAGCGTGCCTAGGAACCGGCAGCTACGGAGACCACATCCTACCCGTAGGGAGGTGACATGTGGAGATACTGATATGGACTAACCCAGGGGGCAGTACTACATATGGAAGGGGTCTCTGAGGCAGGTCCTACCTTAGAGTAGGGATGAAACGGCTGCCAGAAGAGACTGACAGAACGGGTCTGTCAAGGGAAGGCACGGGTTTGCCAAGAGGGAAACCTTACCGTGGAAGAATACACATATGGGATTACCTGTAGGGAATCAAGCCATATGAACACCTAGCCCAGTACAGGGGCTGACCGGAACTCCGGGCATGCTAACACCAGTACTGGGCCTGGCTGGCTTCTACTGGGAGAAGAAAGGCACTCACATCACACGGGATACAGCAACGGCAAGGCTGGATCTGCCTCCTCCAGGGGCAGAGCTTGCAGGTTCACCACCTGGTCTCGGAAGGGAGTGTTGGGAACCTTGGGCACATATCCCGGCCAGGGTCTCAGGACAATGTGAGAGTAGGCTGTCCCGAACACAAGGCACTCTTCACCTACCGAAAATGCTTTTAGGTCCCCGACCCTTTTGATGGAAGTGAGCGCGACCTGGAGCACTGTCTTGAGCAGTGTTTGGAATAACAGCGTTTAAAAGAACGGCGTTAAGTAATGACGTTATTTTTTCAGTAACGGGGTAATCTAACTAATTACTTTTCCCGTCGTTACAACGCCGTTAACGTTACTGAACGTTAAAGGCGGTGCGTTACTATGCATTGATTTAATATGCAATCCGAACGCACCCCTGGCTCACACAGCGAGTGAGCAGGTGGGTTAATAACGAGATAAGCGATTATGATTGGCTAAGGCAGAGTCATGTGTTTCATGGTAGCCAATCAGAGCCAGTGTTTTTACACACACGTGCCAGCGGCACCAAACACACACAGTCACACACACCCAACAGCTGTACACAGAGATTCGCAGCAGCAGGAGAAATGGCGAGTCAGGAGCAATCCGATTAAAAGTTGGCATTTTCAAGGTGGAGATATAAGCACTACTACAAATTCATTGTAGTCAAAGGCAAGAACGTGCATGTAATGTGTACATGTAATGTGATACACACGCATCTACAAAGCTAGTAGCCAAAAACACTTTTCTTACAAAGAGTGCAGGATAAAACTCTTGCTGTCTGTTGACGTGCAATAAATATCAAAAACAAATTCTTTGACATATAGCAACTTTTTTTTTTTTTTTTTTTTTTTTTTACAGTAACGCAAATAGTTACTTTCCCTGGTAACGAGTTACTTTTATTATAGAGTAATTCAGTTACTAACTCAGTTACTTTTTGGAACAAGTAGTGAGTAACTATAACTAATTACTTTTTTAAAGTAACGTTCCCAACAGTGGTCTTGAGAGACAGGAACTTAAGCTCGACTGAATCCAGCGGCTCAAAGGGAACCCCCTTTGAAGTCCCGCCAGGACAATAGAGAGGTCCCAGCAGGGAATCAGGGGTGTCCTATGAGGATGTAACCTTCTGGCACCCCTAAGGAACCTAGCGATCAGGTCGTGCCTCCCCAGGGACCGGCCGTCCACTGCATCGTGATGGGCTGCAATGGCAGCCCATCTAGCCTGAGTGATAGTGTCTACCACCGCTGGGGGCAGATCACTTAGGTCTGCTGCGACCCATCCAGAAGCCACACGTGGACGTTCCAAAGATCTGGATGCAGGTGCCAAAGTGTTTCAGTGGTACCACTGTCCTGCCTCTGAAGGAACTCAGGCAGTTCAGCACTGACTGGGCACGCTCGCTGGTGAGCCATGCCGTCATACTCACCGAGTATAACTCCATACAGAGATAAGAGATTCTCTGCACAGGGGAGAGCTTGCTCTTCTCTCGGTTGACCTGAAGCCCCAACTGACTGAGGTGCCGGAGCATCAAGTCCCTGTGATCGCACAACTGCTCTCGGGACAGGGCCATAATGAGCCAGTCGTCGAGATAGTTGTTCCAAGTCATCACAGCCACACTCCTCGTGTTCCCAGAGGAACTGGCCAGAGACGTGTGGAGAGGCGTTGCGTCTCCAAACCGCGACCTCTTGACTGTTGGCGAAAGGGGGCGTCGTGGGTGAGAATGAGGAGGAAGTGTGTTGCTCATCATCAACCCACGAACCTTGCAACTCGGAGGAAAGGGAATTGCTCTTTTATTGACAAAGTGGGTGCCGCCGGCCATTGGACCAGCGGCAGAACAGAAAGAAACAAAAACTGAGGATTCTCCACCCAGCCCTCCTCCGGGGGAAGGAGTGGCACTGTCTCCACCAGCTCCTGAAGAGCAGTCTCCCACATCTCCGAGTTGCCCGTGTCAGAGCCGCTTAGTCATCTTTTTAGAGGACTTCGCATCCGGGAGTGACACGTGGGGCTCGACGCACCGGCCTCAAAGAACTTTCAGCACGGGGCGGAGCTGGTGTGGAGGACGCAGGGGGGCGCCCACGGCGATGAGCAGGCTGAGGCGCTGCCCGCGACGGAATGGTGGCAACCGGAGGATAACGTCGGGGCAAGATGTGCTGGATGGCCTCAGTCTGATTTTGCACCGCTGAGAACTGCTGGGCAAAGTCCTCGACCGTGTCGCCGAACAGGCCTGCCTGGGAGACGGGAGCATTGAGAAAGCGGGCTTTGTCGACGTCTCTCATCTCAGCCAGGTTCAGCCAGAGATGGCGCTCCTGGACCACCAGCGTGGATATCCCCTTCCCGAGGGACCGTGCCGTGACCTTCATCGCCTGTAAGGCGAAGTCAGTCGCCGTGCGCAGTTCCTGCATCAACCTCGGGTCGGTACCTCCCTCGTGCATTGATTTCAGCACCTTGGCTTGATGTACCTGCTGGATAGCCATGGCATGCAGGGCAGAGGCAGCTTGGCCCACAGCACTGTAAGCTTACAGGCCTTGGATGGGAGACGCGGACGATTCCTCCAAGTGGCGGCGTTTTGTGGGCACAGGTGCACCGCAACTGCCCTCTCCACCTGGGGAATGTCCACGTACCCCCTGGCTGCCCCGCCATCGAGGGTGATGAGGATGGAAGAGGGAGACGAGCGGCTTCTGGCCATGAAAGCAGCCGTCCACGACTTCGTCACCTCTTCATGCACCTCCGGGAAGAAAGGAACCGGGGGAGAACGAGGTTGTGAGCCGCGCTCCGCACCGAGAAACCAATCGTCCAGCCGCGAGGGCTCGGGGCTGGGCGGTGTAGTCACCTCCAGCCCGATACTCACGGCTGCCCAGGCAAGCATGGCCGACAACTCCAAGTCCGATTCGGCAGCAGCGACAACACCCGAGGGGGGCAGCCCCGCCGAATCCTCATCCTCAGAGGTCAATAACCCATCCTCCGATGCAGCAATCGACATCTGATCCTCGGGCGGTGCACCGAAAGACACGCTGGGGCCGCTGTAAGACGGCCCAGCAGAATCAATCAGCAGCCGCATGGGACACGCGCTGCACGGTCCCCTGCTCGAGCCAGAGAAACCGGGATGGGTGGAGACAGAGGGGTCTGCTGCACTCTCCTTGAGGAGTGAGAGACGCGATCGCGGCGCTGCCATGTTCATACGCCCACAATAGACGCATGAATCATCCATGAGCGCAGCCTCAGCGTGTTGGACGCCCAGACACTGCAGACAATGCTCGTGACCGTCAACCGAAGACAGGAAACGACCGCATCCAGAAGGACACGGATGAAACGGCATCTTGAAAAAGACGCGAATTGTCCGTGATTTGCTCTTTTAGAAACTGCTCTTTCAGCCGAAGCGCCCAGGGGAATCGCCGTCACAGGGACACCGCTGTACTGCGCCGTTACACCGACCAGGAACAGCTCTCGAACACACAGATGAAGGCTTTGTAGAGACTGGATACATCAACTTCTCGGCTCCGAAGCAAAAATCTAATGAGTGGATGCACCTGTCACACTTTTTTTACCCGTTGGCACGGGGAGTGGCTCCAGTGTTAAATCCACTAGCCAATTTTAATTGGCGTTTTCACTTAAACTCAGAGATGATTGGCCTCCCAAGTGAGAACCCATATGTCGTTCGACATAACTCGTAGTGACCGACAGATAGGGAACAGAGTTATCAGACCTTCAAATGTTTAACCAACACCCTTTCTCTTCAATGTTCTATGACTGTCTGAAACACATTATTCTGATGACTAGCTTAGAGATTAAAGCTGAATTTTTGCTCCTACAATATATCAACAAAAACATTATTTTTGAATCATGCCATGAAAACTTATTTTCTTTATTACAGCTAGCCACTGGGATAAATCTTTGATAAATCAATTTTAGAATGTAACTTCTACTTTCCTAAGGATGCCTTTGATGTCATGAAGCTATTTTCATTAAGTGGCACCAAAAGCAGCAGTTTAAATGTTGAACTTCTACATTTTAAAATTATTACTCTGTATTTAAGATGTAAAAAAGTGAATAACTGAGAAATTAAAATACTGTAGATGCATACATAAAGATTTCCGTTGCTCTGTCTGGTTGTCAAAATAAATAGCACAATTAGCAGTTTTCAGCAACAAATAGGCCATCAGAAACGTTCATTATGAGAGGTGGGAATAATCTCAGTCAGTTACTGATCTAAATGTGTGAACAATTACCTGCGATGTTCTATAAGCCATGAAGAAACATAGACTCTGTACACTCTGACGCTTATGTAACGTGGATTGAAGCGTAATTTAGGATGATAAAAAAAAAAAATGCATTAGTTAAAAAAAAAGCTCAACATATAAGTTGAAACGCTTTCTCCTACTTTGATTCTTATGTAAGTTGCTCTTTTCAAGCACAGCTTTGATAGTGCATTTAGAGAGAGACGGTAAATTAAAATGCTTTTTACAGATTACACAGAAGGGAAAATAATTATACAGTGTGAAATTATAATTGACTTTGTTTACTTTGCCAGAGCAGGAACGACAGAGTGAGGGAGCGGGGTTAAGAGGCAGCACTGAGATAGTAGAGAGAGAGAAAGATATATAAGAAAAACAGACTGTCATACACGCAGGAAGATAAGGCAAGAAAAGTATGAAAATAAATGGCAGTGCAAGGAAGCCGAGGTGAAGAATCTGGACAGAAATGAGAAAGGGGAAAACAAACATTCTGAAGGAATACAGAACGGAATTAGTTGAGCGAGAAAAGAGCGAGAAAGATTTCTTTAAGTGTCTCCAGATGACGTCTATGCTAATGACACCAGCTGAGTTGGTCTCCAGTGCTGGTCTTGTCTGCTTGAGACTCTTTAATTAGGATTTTAATCTATCAAAGCCCATTCCTCTCGCCGTACACTCTTAATGCTACATTCCATATGATTAAGCACGATGCCTCAGAACAATCAACAAGCGACTCAACTCTCTCGCTGACTGTCTGTCTTCCACTCATGAAAGAACTCTTTCTCCCACTCTACCGCTTGTGTCAGCGTTAAAGCCTGGCCTCTATAAACAGGTGTGTGAGTGTGTGTGTGTGTTTGTGTGACAGAACGAGAAAGGGGGAGTGTGTGAACTAAAGTGTCGATCAGTTGCTGCAGTTGGGAGAAAATGAAAGACACTTTTTTTAGTGTCTGGGACTCAAATACAGCTGAGCTATTCTGCACCACAACATCACTTCTTGAGACAGAGATCATCCAAGCTCGCTAAACATCTATTACTGCCATATATACTGTTTTGCTGTACAGGCACAGAAAGAGAGGCGGCAAATATACTCTCGGCTGTTTGTATGTGGCCATTTTCAGCTGAAAACTTCTTGCTTTCGTAACAAAACAAAATTTGGATGTGACACTAATTAATTCTAAAATACATTCAAAACGTAACTCATACAATGGCTGGCAAACTAGGTAGTTTGGTAAATTTTTTATTATATAAAAAAAAAAAAAACTAAAAATAACTTCACCTATAAACTGCATATTAATAAATGTCCAAACAAAAGTCGTAATGTGATGCAACCAAAATCCAGAAAAAAACAACAACAAAAAACAAGAGGTGATCACATGAAGACCCATGCAGACCCTATTGATTGTGTCATGGTCTAACAATATCACATATTTTTTACCTTTGTTGGGCAAAGCAAGACAAGTTCAGATCTTTAAATATTGTGTGATGTGAGTACTTAAAAATAAAAACAATGTCATTTTTTTAATTTGAATGAATTCATGAAAAAAAAATAACCTTTAAAAATGTACGTAAAATTATTTTCATTTCTCCTTGAATATTTTATTATTTTTTACTTGATAATTACTCCACTTGACAATTTTACAGTCATTAAATTTAAACTTTAGCATGAAACCATCCTATGGAATGATATTGTGGACATTATTCAAAAGGCATTGCAAATTGTATTTGCAATTGCGTTTTCAATTTGTGGACGCATAAAATGTGACATAATCCAAACGCAAATGCAAATCGCGCATTACCGTTTTCATTTTCGATTAAGTGAATGCACAGTGTCTGCCAAATTTAAAATGGAAATGCAAAGTCCGTTTGCAATTGTGTTTTCCATATCTTACGAGCTATGAGCCTGTCATATTTAAATAGCAATATTAATTACCACATTTGCCTTTTCACTCTCTCTGCACTGTGCATGTAAACTGCCAAAACTCAAATGGAATCGCAATACCTTTTGCATTTGAATTTCCAACGTCTACACGGAAACCTGCCAATCAAGTGACAGGGGTGGGGCCATTTTATTGGGCGTGTTTGCATTGGGAAGTGAAGATCGTACTAAAATGTACCATGTTTTTACTAGGGTAAATATAAATTAACGATAGTGTTTATAATTAAGCCACAGTAGCCACAAATGTACAGTTGTCTGAGACGTTATGAAATGTTCTTTAATATCATGAACCATAAAATGTAGTCAGTGTTCTGCTATTGTTTATTTTCATAATAGGTAAACACAGGCCACACGTTAAGATGGTCACAGATCTGGTGCTGATTCAGTGTAGCTTGGTAGCTCAGTGGTTAGTGACTGTCATATCTAATGGTATACTGTCTTTTAGCGCATGTTCGAAACCCGGGCCAACACAGACGTTCTTTATTTTTTTTGTTTATCCTACTAACTTCAGCCGCCAAACGGGCGATCATACAGTGAGGAAAATTGCAGTAGTCAAGGCGAGCTGACATGTTATCAAGTACGCTGCTGTTTGCAGAATTACCGGACCTGCGTCCTCGCAGACATCACACTCCTGAGTCGAATGCACAAAGTCTGAACTACTGAGGATGCAAGTCCGAAATCAGCGGCTGAAGTTAGTAGGATAAACAAAAAAATAAAGAACGTCTGTGTTGGCCCGGGTTTCGAACACGCGCTAAAAGACAGTATGCCATTAGAGATGACAGTCACTAACCACTGAGCTACCAAGCTACACTGAAACAGCACCCGATCTGTGACCGTCTTACATCTTACATCTGTACATTTGTGGCTACTGTGGCTTAATTATAAACACTATCGTTAACTTATATTTACCCTAGTAAAAACATGTTACATTTTAGTACGATCTTTACTTCCCAATGCAAACACGCCCAATAAAATGGCCCCACCCCTGTCACTTGATTGACAGGTTTCCGTGTAGACGTTGGAAATTCAAATGCAAAAGGTATTGCGATTCCATTTGAGTTTTGGCAGTTTACATGCACAGTGCAGAGAGAGTGAAAAGGCAAATGTGGTAATTAATATTGCTATTTAAATATGACAGGCTCATAGCTCGTAAGATATGGAAAACACAATTGCAAACGGACTTTGCATTTCCATTTTAAATTTGGCAGACACTGTGCGTCCACTTAATCGAAAATGAAAACGGTAATGCGCGATTTGCATTTGCGTTTGGATTATGTCACATTTTATGCGTCCACAAATTGAAAACGCAATTGCAAATACAATTTGCAATGCCTTTTGAATAATGTCCGCAATATCATTCCATAACCATCATGACCACAAAGAGTAAATTTCTGAGCACAAAAAAATCATTTTCTTTATCATAGCAACTGCCAATCTTGTGTCACTGACCCATTCTTGTTAATGAAGTACCTGGATAATGGTAAATAACTGAATGTAAGCTTACTAAATCATACATATTATAGTGTCATGCCGAGGAATGTATACTGCATTGAAATTGTGGTAAACAAGCAGAAATACTGTGCCTCTAATATCCATCCATCATTTGTTAATGTGTCTTTCTCTGTAGAGTACCGAAGAAATGCTAAATGAGAGCAAATGCAACCATGTTAACAAACATGCTTTCTCACATTGCATATTCGCACATGAGGGACAAAATCTCACTCTCTCCTGAGCTGAGCTTTGACCCACTCTTGCGAATGAATCTACACCCAGGTTAACCTTGAGTCACAGCCAATCCCCAGAACCCCTCAGAGTCTCCATTTATTAGAGCTCAGAGACTGTGGAGGCCTCCTCCATCCACTTTGCACTCAGGCCTGTCTGCAGCCACTTTAAATGTAAATGAAAGGCTGGGGACAGAGTCAGGGAGCCTGAGCGTTTCTCAGTAGAAAGGCACTGCATGAGGGTAAGATGCCCTGCTTTTGAAAAAATGCCTCATGAAGGCTTGTGTTTTGTTGCGTTTGGAGTGTATGCTGGATTTGGATGAGGTTCAAAGGTAATGAAAGATAAACAGAGAAAAGATCTGTCCACATATGATGACAGAAGACAGCAGCCAAATAACCGTGCGAGGTGGTGGTCTTGCAAAGCTGCCATGGAGTGCAATTAATGAGGCCTTTGAAAATGAAACAGATTTTCTACAGATTTCATATATGATGTGTCATATTGACAAATAAAAACATAAAAAGCCCCTTTCAGTGCGCTATCCGAATTACAATCTGTTTAGCACACACACACAAGTTCTGGAAGCTGCATATTTCTGATTTTATTCAGTAATACATTTTCTTGACTTACCAAATTATTCAAGACAGCCCATGAAAATATGCGTCAGGCTTGATTTTCAAGTTGTTTTTCAACTGGCTTTAATTGGCTATTGTATCAGTCACTACAGTTTTATTCCAGATATGCATTTCTTAATGTTCCAGCTGTTCCAACGCCTTCGTTGTACTAATAGATCACATTTTTTAAAGTCCTCTCAAAGACATAAATAGCCAATTTAAATGCATTTAAAATTAATCTGAAATGTTTTGTTTGAAAAAAAAAAAAAAAATCCATGTCAAAACACAAAAATAACCCTAATCTATGGTGAAAGGTTCAGCTTCCTCAACCTTTCCTGCATATCAAGCTGAGACCAGTGTGAATGTTTACACAATGTTTACAAATTTAAGCAGTTAAGCTGTAACAGGTCTATCAGTGATACCATTTGTGTGATGTAGGTAGGTTAAAAACTTGATTGTAAATTTACTTAAACAACAATTTATCTCCAAAGATTCATTGGACAGGGAACAAGGACAACCTGTTCGACTGGCTCTGAATCAAGCATGATTTGCCCTTGGCTTTAAATCAGGAGATTTTATTTAAACCACACTATTCATCAGAAACAAGTGCTACTTCTCTCTCTTAAGCTCTCTACGCTTGTCCTGCAAAAGTCAAGATGTCTGAAGGACTTTTGGAAATTGTGGCCCACTTTAAACAAAGTCAAGCATGACAGTAAAATGTAAATAAGTCAACAAAGCCATTTGACCTGATAAAGAATGTGAATATATTTACAGTGTGTCTGATAAATTAACTTTGGTCACTCTGGTAACATTGTTCATCTTAACTAAACAACTTCTAGTATGAAAGCATTTATAGTTGTTAAAGTTAATGTCAACATTTTATTATTTTTAAAGAATACATTTTGCAACATGATTTTTATTTGTTATCATTATCTTATCCTATACTGAGCTGAGGTGTGTGTGTATCCATTTCATTCTACTGAGGAGAGGAAGAGTGATTGAGAGATTTATGGTATAAAATGAGGGCCATCCCATCATGCCTTTCCCCGATCTGTTTGCAAAAACATAATGCCGTTTTAGGATGACAGAAAAAAGCATTTTCTAGAAAGCGCTCATGGATCTTTTAGTATCACATCTTCATCTCACCACCCACGTTCCTCTGCTCACCTATTCACCCAATCAATCCATCCCTCTCCACGGCTGCCAATGAAAACGGCTGCAAGCAAAGAGATGATGACAAGTGCCTGCCCGACGTGGCTATAACTGTTATCGAGCAATCACTCCAGAATTAGAGCAGACATCATGACAGACGCCAAACCCACCACATATGAAGCCTGTCTATACGTATCTATCACAGAGAATGAGAGAAAAACAAAAAGAGAGAGACAAAGAGTGAGGTGGGATATATGAGGGATGCTTGTTTTTCAGGCAGACAGGCAGAAAATGTTTAGCAAAAGTCATTCAATTAACAGAAAGAATTTTGGCAACAAGGAGTTAATAAGCAAAAAATGCAGATGCTAAAAGTGAATGGCACAGGACCCAAATAACAGGCCAGAATCAAAACAGATCGTGTGAATTAAAATTATGCAACAAGCCACGAGAGGGTATGCGTTACTTTAATTTGTCACCTTTGTTCTCTTAATCATGGTAAAATCACATGGCCATACAGCAAAATGTATCCTGATCTCGCTAGTTATAGATGGAAATGCACAAAAACATACCATGTATATGTACTTATTGACAACATATAAAATGTAACAGTATACACAACTTTGCAGAAGTTAAAATCATTACTAATCAAGGGCTCGACAATAAGCCTTGACATGTCCTAGTCTTTCGGACAAGTAAATCAGTCAGTCATTTTTTCAGAGTAAAAAAGTTACTTTTTTTTTAGTTTTACTTTTTGTTAGTTTTTTTTTTGGTGTAAATGTAATCCGTTATGAAGCTATAGTCTCATCAGTGCTCTATCAGGTCTTACTTTCATTAGCATATTTGTGATATTTGCCTTAAATTGATTTGTAGGAGACTTTTTAACTTTATAAAAGGCAATATTTTCCTAACCTTACTAAATGTACGCATCATCATTGACGTCAAATTCTTACATTTTATCTATACATTCAGTTAGAATAATTAGATACTGTATGGTTGTTACTCTTCAAATGAAATCAGCATCAACAAACTCTGAAGCTGCATCAAAAGTGCAGTGTATTACTCAGACTGTTCAATGAAGATAAAAGGTTCCATAAATGCATTTACACATGCATAAATAATGCATAAATAACATTATAAGATTAATGCTTTACATTATAATTTTTTTTTTTTACATAAAACTGAAATGTTGGAAAAATGCAATGATACTTTTTTAAATATGAAACCAAACCACCAGTAGGTGCTGGCAAGTCACTGTCTTAATTGATTCAAACAACTAATTAATTCAATAGATAAAGCAAGTGACTGTCTTTACAGTTTATGAATTTAAAATGGTAATTGTGCATTAACAGCTGGCAAACATTTCATGTCAACCTAACCCAATACCAACACATCATCTGAGAAGACAGGCAAAAGCGTGATGCTCTACTTTTGCCCAAACAAAGTTAAATCGCCAGTTTTTTGGATGCCTTACAACAGATGAAGTGTTTGACACCCCAGTCTGCAAAATCTTTTAGAACATTTTTGTTATTTTAACATATTGTATTTGAACATTTTGTCATAACTGTGGTTACAAACACTCTCCATTAGGGGTGTAACGGTACGCAAAAATCACGGTTCGGTACGTACCTCGGTTTTAAAGTCACTGTTCGGTTCATTTTCGGTACAGTAAAGGAAAGAAATGCAAACATTAAACTGCAGGTTGTTTATTACTATAAACTTTTTTTAACTATTTGTTTACACTTTTTGAAAATACTTTTTAATAAAATATATATAAAATAAAAAAAGAATAAGAAATAAAATACTGCTGCAAAGTTCTCCACTAAATAAAATACTCTCAGTCTCAAACCGATATCATATAATAAAATATAATGAAAAATATAAATAAATAACTATGATTACATTGAAGCATTACCAATCCCAGCTTGTAGGCCTGCTCATATTTAAAAAATATATATATAACTTTTCCAAAGTGTAAAATGCAGCATCAACAGTTTCAGTTCCTCTTCAGGAACTCGAGCTGCGTCGAGAACGTTTGGGGAACGCGTCCAGCGTGACGTCTCTGAATAATGTGTATAATCAGTCCAAAGGAAGGGCGAGACGTCATAGGCGGGAGACGTCAGAGACCAGGAAGCATAAAAGCATGAGCGACGAAGCCGGTAATCAGCCTTGTGTCTTCAGCAAGCGCTCTGTGTGTGTGTCAGTTGCTATCTGTTTGTGAGTCTTATTTAGTGTCGTTTGTCCACTGATAAACTCCATTGTCAAAGCTTCAATCAAGAGAGGTTTTGGGCGAGAGCAGGCAGCGTTCAGGCTGTGCGTTTTCCCTGCCAAAAAAAAAAAAAAAAAAAGGTGGGGACACACGACGCTCGTGTGTTGTCTGCTTGAGAGTGAAGCGCGCAGTGTCAGCTCTCGAGGGAGTTGACGGCTGCGATGCGAGCCTTTGCTTCACTCTCAGAAGGCTCTCTTTGAGGAGAGTGCTTTCACTGTTGTTTCTCGCGGTGCCAGCCCCGCTTTCGCCGAGGCGGAACGGTGGTTGTGCTCGCGGGATTCGCTTTCGGATCTGCTGGAAGGAATGTAAGACGGGCAAGTCCCTATCTTCTTTCTTAGCCACCACAACGCGACGCGCTGCCTGTCTTTCTCTGAGGAGATTAATGTGGAAAGGCATCGATGAGCTCGCCAGTTGCACAAGCACCAGTCACACAAGCATATTAATATTAACATAAGCAGCATTAATGAAGAGTGGAGCTCGCGCAGTCAGCTCTTGGGGGGCTGATTGTGCTTTTCTCGCTGTTAAGCGCTCCGCTCTCGCCGGGCACGCTCCGAGGAGTGTGTCCGTGCATGCGTTCTTGCGCACATCGCACATGATCTGGTGAACGGGTTGGAGACGGCTCGTCCTATCTCCACCCGTGTTCACTAGATCTAGAGCTCGTTCTCGAGGCTTGGAAACCAGCACTGCGGTTTCTTTGCCCTCTGAGACAGCTCGCTGCAGCATCCATCTTTCTCTGAGGAGATTGATGTTGTTTGTGTGACTGAGTAGCATAAAATAAAAAATATATATCTATATATATATATATATATATATATATATAAAAAAGACATGAGCGCTGCCGAGGCAACGTGTGTATTTAATTGTTTTATTTTTATGTGAGTTTTTTCTACACCAGACCATGTTGACTAGTCTGGTTGCTGACTACATTTAATTCTAAGGAATAAAATGACATATTTATCTGACTATGTGAAGTTAGATGTACAGGGGCTCTAGGGATGTGATTTCTTGTGTGAGAACACGTGTGTACCGCTCTTCCTCTGAGGAGGTTGAGGCGGTCAGGGGCTGCTGGGCGGAGCAGTCCCAACCGTGTTCCAGCCCCACGTGCCGGGGGTGTCACTTTTGTACTCCGCAAACGCTAGAGTCAAAGTGGCGCTCCCAGGCCGAAGGCGTCTAGTGGAAAGCCGTTGTTTCCGCTGGATAGCCTTCATCATAACATCCTGATGCCTAGACCAAGGACGTTTTGAGGGCCAGCTCCCTCTGTGGAAGAGTGGTGTACACCGCATTACACGGTGCCCGTCTTTCCTCAGTGCCCTCAGGGGCCCTATTTGATCTCCGGCGAGCGCTTCTCTCAGTTACCGCCCGGAAACATAGCGGTGCTGAGAGGCTCGCTGCCTCTACGGGGGTCTCTAGAGCAGCTAGTACGGTCATCCCCTGCCGGTCCACCGCTTCAGGGCACCGAGCTAGTGGCTCTTGGCGCACCAGAGGCCAGTCTCGCGAGACTGGTTCCCTTAGGAGGTCACATGGCGGTGTGGGAGCCCCTGCCAATGTACTTCACGGGGTCCTGCCCCGAGCAGGCTCTGGTCTAGTCTTCCTAGCAGACGATGTGGGTCTGAGGACCGTAGTTTTTAAGAGACTTCAGCTACGAGAGTCCTGATGCTGTGGCTCAGGACCTCGGAGGGCAGGCCCCTCTGGGTAAGAGCGGTGTACACCGCATTACACGGTGCCCGTCTCTCCTCAGTGCCCTCAGGAGATCGATCTGCCAACCCTGCCGGTGTTCCAGGGCACAGCGGTGTCCAGCGAGCGCTTCTCTCAGTTACCGCCCGGAAACGTAACGGTGCTAAGAGGCTCGCGACCTCCTTGGAGGTTTCCAGAGCAGCTAGTTCGGCCGTCTCCTGCCGGTGCGCCGATTCCCTTAGTAGACTATATTGCAGCATGAAAACTACTGCCAAATGTGTCTCAGTGGGTCCTGCACACTGTAGTGAGAGGCCACAGAATCCAGTTCTGGTGGGCCCCAAGCAGGTTCTGGTAATGGAACAGAAGTAGACTCTCTCTGAGGACGGAGACCATCGAGGTGGTCCCTCCTTGGGTTGCAGAGTCCGGGTCCTACAGCCAGTACTTCACTGTTCCGAGGAAGGATGAGGTGTTGTGTCCTTTTCTAGATCTGTGCTTTTGAACCTCTCAGTCAGGGGACTGAAGTTTAGCACGCCTGCACAGGCCAAGTCCGAGGACTGGTGTGTCACGATCTATCAAAAGATGCACTTATCTCCATCCTTCTTCATCGGAAATTCCTGAGGTTTGCTTTTGGGGGCAAAAGCCTACCAATACGGATCTTCCACTGACCTTGCACTCTCAACCCACACTTTCACGACTCAACCACATTGACGATTGGTTGATATCAGCTCAATCTGAGCAGATGACGGTTTGGCACCGAGGTGTCATTCTCGCTCACATGAAAGAGCTGGGGTTAAGACTTAACGCCAAGTAAAGTGTGCTTTCTCTAGTTCAGAGAACCACTTATCTGGGCATGGTGTGGGATTCGACCACGATGCAGGCACGTATGTCACCTGCTCGGATCGAGTCGATCCTCACTGCAGTCGCGAGAGTGAGAGAAGGCCGGTCACTCACTGTCAAGCAGTCACGGAGATTGCTGGGTCTGATGGCAGCTGCGTCCAACGTGAATACTATTGGCCTGCTGTACATGAGACCCCTACAGTGGTGGCTCAAAACCAAGGGGTTCACCCTGAGGGGAAACTCACTTCGCATGCTAAAGGTCACGCGGCGCTGCCTACGTGCCTTGGATATGTGGAGGAAGCCTTGGTTCTTGTCCCAGGGCCCGGTGCTGGGAGCTCCTTGTCGCCGCATGATGCTAGCGACGGACGCGTCCCTCACCGGCTGGGGTGCGGTCAAGAGTGGCCACCCTGCCCGTGGTCTGTGGAGTGGTCGCCATCTGACATGGCACTTCAACTGCCTGGAGATGCTGGCCGTGCTTCGTGCACTTTGTTATTTTCTCCCAGACCTAAGAGGTCACCATGTGTTGGTGCGCATCGACAGCAACAGCGGTGGTCTATTACATCAACCACCAAGGAGGTCTGCACTCATGCCGTTTATACAACTAGCGTACCAGATCCTTGTGTGGGCCCAGGACAAATTCCTCTCGCTCAGAGCAGTTCACATTCCTGGGCATCTTAATGTGGGAGCAGACATCCTGTTGAGGCAGGGGCCGAGGCCCGGGGAATGGCGGCTTCACACTGAGGTGATGAAGCAGAGTTAGAGATGTTGGCCAGACTCGGGTGGATCTGTTTGCGACTCGAGAGACATCGCACTGTCCCCTCTGGCTTCCTCTGACTCATCCAGCTCCACTGGGGCTGGACGCCATGGTACAGACATGGCCGAGGCTTCATCTGTACATTTTTCCCCCGATTGCTCTGCTCTCGGGAGTTCTGGAGAGAGTGCGCCGGGACGGAGTCTGGCTGCTGTTAGTAGCCCCGTTCTGGACGGGCCGGATATGGTTCCTGGGCCTGATTTCTCTTTTTGACGGCACTCCATGGGAGGTTCCCGTCAGGAGAGAAGTTTGGCCATTGGACGGGTTGTCCCCGAATTCTGTCAGGCTCCTTCTCTTGCTTTAGCTGTGCTTTTCCACATTAGGCAGAGATTTTAAAGTCTGGCGGCGTGGGCATTCTCGTTCCTCAAACGTTCTCGACGCAGCTCGAGTTCCTGAAGAGGAAAGTCTAAGGTTACGTATGTAACCCTGGTTCCTCAAAGGAACGAGACGCTGCGTCGCAGTGCCACACTTCTGCTATCTCTGACCGGCGCTTGCTTCATCCTTTGAGGCTGATTACTGGCTTCGCCGCTCATGCTTTTATGCTTCCTGGTCTCTGACGTCACCTGCCTATGACGTCTCGCCCTTCCTTTGGACTGATTATACACATTATTCAGAGACGTCACGCTGGACGCGTTCCCCAAACGTTCTCGACGCAGCGTCTCGTTCCTTCGAGGAACCAGGGTTACATACGTAACCTTAGATGTTTTTAGACCTGCTCAGATTTCGTTATTGCGTTGGACCGATCGGAATTAAGAGCAAAGGTCTGTTTAAATGCCGACGGGAGCTGCGTGATGCCTTTTGAAAACCTTAGGCCGGTGACACACTGGCATATTGCACCTGTCAAACATAGTCTATATTGCTGTCAATACTGTTGACGGTGTCCTTTATCAGTAGGCTTTATATTTATGCTCAACATGAACTATAGATATTGTTGTCGTGAAGACAAGATCCTGGTCTGTCGGCGGCCTCTATGTCACCTACAGTAGCAGCAGTGCGCCAGCGCCGCGTCAGGCACGATTCTGGTGTGTAAAGACACAGAAAACGCGAAGCACCCGTCACGCAACTGACACGCAGCAGAAACGCCACGCTCACGCCACGCAGCCAGTGTGTCACCGGCCTTAGAATCAGCTGCAGGGCAGGATTTGCGCTGAACGCGGAGACTTTCGCCATTTGATATGTTCTTTTGGAAACACGAAAATGTACCTATGTTCCACATACAAAATATTGCATTCGGTCATTCGGTACACACGTGCACAGTACCGAAAGCCCTGTACCTAAACGGTCCAGTATGAATACACGTACCGTTACACCCCTACTCTCCATACTGACTGTGATTCATCTGCAAAAAAAGAGATATCACACTATTTCTATAGATATCACAGTGATATTAAGCCCTGTTCACACTGCCAGCGACACACAGTGACAACCAATGGGAGTGAAGTCAGTGGAGGGCACATGATACATCAGCTTTAGTAGAGTGTTTATGGGGGTAACTAGGCAACCAGTAGTGGGAACGCCCACTAGTGACCTAAATTGCCGAAAGCATCGAAAAAGTCGCTGGCGTTGTGAACGGGCCTTTATTGTGAATTCTTTTGGTCGCATTGATCATGCATTGACAAACCAGGACAACATAACAGCCTTAATATGCAATATGAATTTACTAACTGGTAAATAATTTTTTTTTATTTAAAAAAGTTTTATGGTTTTTGAGAAAGACAGAACATTGCAACATTTATCACAGGTGTATGATTTTTAGTGTTGTACAGTTGCTTCAAACATTATTTATCCAAGCAGTATTTAGATATTATGACTATCTATTTCATAAACTGAAGAAATCCCACTACAAATTACAGACAGATGTTCAGGAGTTGAATCCCCACCATCTAAGCCCAAATAGGTGTGTTTACAGGCATGTCTTCTAAGTTCAATCCTTTCGTTCAACATGAAATGACAGTCTTGCTTCATTTGTATCATGGTCAGAGGGCTTGCTGTGCAGGAAAAACAAGCACACCCCCACCCATTTTAAAAAGTGAGCAATCATCTATCCTTCTGCAATAATGCGTCTCGTCCTTGTATATTTCAATGCTGATATGACATTGTGCTGGCCTGCCTTTGATAAGCCCACGAGATGGAATCAAAGCAAGAAACCTTCTGCTCTGAGTCTACCAATGAATTTTAGAGAGAAAATGAGATGTGATAGTGGAAGTAAGCAAAAGGCTAAAACCTTGAAAGAGACAAAGAGAAGGGGATAGACAGAAAGAGAGAGAGGGAAGGAGAGACAAAGATGTGCTGAATGAAGATGGAAGGGCAGAAAGAGGGATGAAGGGACGGCGATGAAAGGGGGAGAAACAATAAGATGAAGCGACTGTGACAGATGAGAGGTGCAGCAACAAAGAGCTGGTGTTTGAGCAAGCAGCTGATCAGTTAGCAACAAGCCACACAAACTGTGTCTTACATCTCACTGCCACGTCTCAGCCTGCAGATCTGGAGAAAACACTGAAATATAGCCTCGCCTAGAGAAATGTCAGAAAAATAAGACTCAGTAGTTTGATATGGTTACCACAGCAGTGACCTGGCCATATGCAGTTAGAGCTAGATGCAGGTGCGCGATTGCATATAAAATGGCTGGAACTGTGGGATGCTGCCATACTTTAGAATCAAAGCTGTTCAAAAGTTCAAGGCCATATCAATGGTGTTCATCTCTGAAGACAAAACCCAGCCAACAATGAGCAGATCCAGATCAGAATTTGGCAACGGACAAAGCAATGTCCATTCTCTAAAGAAACTGTGAAGGATATTGAATACAAATGCTGAGCAGTGATAATGGTTATATCCAATACGTGTCCCTTCACATGTTGATTACTTATTTTCCTCTGAAATTGTTGGTAGTGTTAGCACTAGTGGTCTATATATCGGCCGATATTTGGAATTTTTCAAATATCAACATTGAGCGATACGTTTTTCTGCTTGGCTTATGCGTTCGAGGCGCACCAGACTTTTATTTTGACGGCACTGAGAGTGGCAGCGTCTGAGCACACACAGCTCACATTCTACCTCTTGTTTACTGTAGTTCTGAACAGTTCTGTCTAACACGGATAGAAGTCTAAATAATCAGACAGAACGGTTAAACAAAGGAATTAATGTATACAAAAAGTATTAAAACAATTGCTATATTTATTTTATTAGTAATAATACATAACATACATAACATACACAACATAATACTTTCTTGTTTGCCATCAGCATTACACAAATAAGCATGTAAATCATCTAAACAAATCTTTGAATGACTAATTAACATTTAATTTCACAAACCTTGCAAACTTAGTCGAATCCAGCTGTGAGATCTTGTGAACTGTGCATTGTTATCCAGCATGATTGCGTGTTCTCTGTGTGATGGTCAGTCTGTGTAAATTGAACGCCTTAAACTTTAAATTCGTGATTTCAAATTATATATTTGCCTGCTGTCCTATTCATGTCATTTTTTTCTTTGCATTGTATGTAAAATGAGTATTACCCTGGCTTTATTTGAAAAATATGATTCCCACTGCACACAAGATTCCCAGAATACTGAATACCCTTTTGGTTACTGTGTTTACTACCTTTTTAATTTAATTTTTATTAAATATTTATTTATTTGTGAAAAATATGTTGTCATCTAAAGTATAAGTATGTTTATTTTACACATTTTATGTTGAATCCACTGTCGAATGATTTATATATAGACTTTATATCGACTATCGGCCTCACTGCTTTCCAAGATATCGGCATCAGCTGTCAAAAAATCAATATCGCTCGACAACCAGTTAGCACCAATGTTTGCATGCTTTTTCTTTAAAGAATTGAATCAAACTTAATTTAGGGTAAGACAGGGTAAAATGCTCCCTGATGTACCTTAATTTTTTTCTTGATCAAAGATATACCAAACTTCATTTGAACACATTCAATGGAACTCTTTTAAATTGATATATCACTAACAGGGACCAATTTACATACTGGCTGTTTATTAGTACATATAAAGCACATATTCTGCATGACCAAATTCTACATGCCTAATCCTACCCAATAACTAAACTTAACAACAACATTACTAACTATTAATAAGCAGCAATTTAGGAGTTTGCTGACAAAAGTCGTAGTTAGTTTGTCAATAGTGAGAACTGGAACTTAATATAAAATGGGACCCTCATTTCATTTGAACATCATCATTTGTAAGATTTTGTCAGTCAAAACACTAAAGACTTTAACTGATTCAATTGCGTGTCTCTGAAAAATCTGTAACATTAATCCCATTTATACCACATTGGCTGATGCATCATTTTCTGCACATGCTAAATCTATATCTGTTACTATTTGAACATTGTTCTTACCCCTGTTGAAACTGACCTAACATTGTCATGACTCATTTTATTAGACCTGGAAGGTAGAGTAGCTATCAGTACATATTCATTTGTAATAGAGTCTGGCTTTAATATACATTATTTTAACAAACATATACCAACATAGGCCTACTGCAAATAAAAATAAAGAACATTTTCAGTAAGGTGCAACTGTTGAAACTACAAGAGACTGAGCTGAACATAAATTGTTCATTACAAGAAAGAAAGAAAGAAAGAAAGAAAGAAAGAAAGAAAGAAAGAAAGAAAGAAAGAAAGAAAGAAAGAAAGCCTCAGTGAAACATTAGGTTGTTTACAGCTGGATCAATGCAGAATGGGTGTGTTGTACATACATATGAACTGTCGACTCTTATTTCCAGCATACACTAATGGTTGTCAGGATCTGTTTATTAACAACCAAATGCCGTACAGAAAATCTTTGAAATCTATTTCACGCATCGTCCAACCGGATTATTTATTAGCTTTTCCACTTTCTTATCATCAGTCGTGATCAATACCTGATTGGTCTAGCAGGGAGGTGAGGTAAGGATGCATTACCTGATTGGCCTAAAAATTGCCTAGCAACCTCTGAAATAGAATGAAATCATTCTCACTCACTCTTAATGACTCTAGAGCCGACGGCTGTATTCAGATCCCTGGATTTGTCTCAGATAAAGGCTGTTGTTGGATATGGTGCATTCACACATCTCCAGTTGTTACCAAACCAAATTCAGCAGTCTGTCACACAAATACACAAATACGAGCATGCACCCACCCACCTACAAGCAGACACACTGATACACACAATGATCCCACTTCACATCAGACTTTGCATGTTCAAACTCTAGATGACATTTAAATAGAGAAACTGTAAAAACACAGATAAGACTGACACATTGGAAAGAGCTTGAACATTTTCACTCTCTTTTTCTGTTACACGCGGACACACACACACACACGCACACACACACACACACACACACACACACACACACACACACACACACACACACACACACACACACACACACACTGATTAATAGGTTGTGACTTCTGTAATACTGTGTATATAGGCATGTCAAATGAGAGGAGATGGTGATGCTAATCTTTCACACTGATTAAGCAGCTGGCACCCCAGAGAATATTTTTCCCTCCTTATTTTAATGTATTTTATTTCCAAAATGAATGAAATACTACTCCTTTCAGATTTAAACAACTTTAATTGTGCATTACATTTATAGTTTATTACCAAAAGCATCTATTTTGGCACTGAGGTATTCACTGGACCTCTAAAAGCAGCCAAACAAAATCATGAAACACAAAATCTTATTTTTCATAAATTTATTTATTTTTCCAGTTCTCAAAATTCTTCACAGTTAATATATAATAATTGTTTTGAAAAATGTTATTAAAATGAGCAGTAAAACCTGTATAATTTGCATAATATTCTAATTCATCATTACCTTTTAGTCACCCTGCAGTGCAAATGCTACAATTAGTCTGTAGATGATTAAAAACATTTAATCAGTTATCTGTATACCATTTACACAATGGGGTCCAAAACTCTGAGAGGTGGGCTAAAAGCAAACTTCAGGAATGGAAATGTGGCAAAATAGTTTAAGGCATATTTTTTCATTTAGTTAAAGTTGTTTTCCAAAATAAAATCACTTTATATGTCAGAGCCTTTATATGTCACATAGCCCACTGAAGTTCCACTAAAAGCACAGAAAATCTGGGATTTCCCATAGAAAATGTAGGGATTAGGAAAAATGTCAAAAAAGGTTACTACATAATAATAAGAGATTATGCATTATTTCTGTTGATGATTTAAGATCCAAAGTTTTTAACACATACTTGTCGATTTCAGGGGAACAAACCAAATACTAAGACATTCTCAAGTTCACAAACAATATTTAAAATAAGTAATTAATAATATAACCAGCCCTTGTAACAACTGTACTGGATGCAAGCAAATTCACAATACAAAAATATATATTTTTTGGAATTAAATCAAAATCAGCTCTATTGTGAAATATCCTCACTTTCATCAGTGTAAATATAACTGAGAAACAATCAAAGCAGATTCATTTATTTCGATGGCTTCTCTGTCCAAAAGCCAAATGTATACACATCCAGGAAGTAAGATCTGGCAAGCTGGTAGCCAGCTGCAGCTTTTTTCCTCTGGGAGCCCTGAGACACAGCGGGAGGATGTCCATTTTGGCTAAAACTAAAGCATTAGGAGGTATGGCATGTGAATACGCTTTCACATGCTCAGATCCTGTGCTCTGTCTGGACAGATAAGCAGCTTTACTGGCACTGAATCACAGCAATAAACAGTGTAGGAAACTTTTTATTCAATAAATATTGATGCTGCAAACATGGTATTTAAATAATTCATTTGATTTAACTGATGCCAGCTGTTGATAGATGGGGCAATATAATGACTCTGTCTCTTAAAGTTAGTTGACTCAGAAATTAAATTGTATCATTATTTATTCATTTTCATGGTGTTCCAAACCTGTATGACTTTGTTTCTTCTGTAGAACACAAAAGAAGATATTTTGGTCACACTTTATTTTAAGGAGCAATTCTTGCTATTAACAAACCATTAACTATGACATTTTCCTCAAAAAAATTCCCAATTTGCTGCTGGTTATAAGCTAGTAAGGTAGCTGTTAAGTTTAGGTATTGTGTAGGGTTAGGGGTGTAGAATATGATCATGCAGAATCTGTGCTTTATAAGAACTAATATACAGCCAATATGGTAAAAGACATGCTAATAAACTAATTAACTACTGTAATAGGCCATAGTGAGAATTGGTCCCTATACTAAAGTGCTATCGATATTTTATAAAGAAAGTGTTCCCCCATCCCCATTTAATGAAAGTTAAGGGGGTTGAGTAATGGTTGTTAGAAAATAATGATAGAATGTTCGTTTTTGATTTAACTATCACTTTAACTAGTGAATGCCCATAAGTCATCATTTTTTTATTTTTTATTTTTCATTTATCCTTTATTTTTCAAGAAGGGTCCCACTGAGATTAAAATAATAATAATAATAATAATAATAACAATAGTTTGTTTGCTACCTACAAACATAAAATTGCGCATCCAAATGTGCCAAAGGGTTCATAATAATATATTTTATCCGATAGAAGAATAACATCTACAAAACAGATTTGTATTGTAAAAGTGCTATACAAATAAACTTGAATTGAATTATATATAGACTGAAAAAATACTAAGACTACCTGCCATAGGCATCAGTGATTTGGTGCCAACTCGCCACACTACAAAATAGCTTCATTACCTTGCCCTGTAGCTGGTTCATCCTCACACTGCTTCAAACGCATGGTCTATGGCCCTCTGGCCAGAGAGAGAGAATGAGAGAGAAAGTGGTAAGAGGCAAACAGACTACACGGCAAGGTCACCTCATTACAACCCATTTGTTCCAGCTGTCATTAAAAATCACACACAGCGTCACTCAGAGTAGCAACGAGAGAGAAGGGGAAAAAGAGAGAGTGGTGTAGTTGAAAATGATGACACCTATCAGATATACTGCATAACACCCACCCACCCACATCCACACACACACACACACACACACACACACACACACACACACACACACACACACACACACACACACACACACACACACACATATATAAACCACAAAATGCATTAATCACTGAACCTCTTCATGACCTTGTGGCTCACAAACTCAGCCTCCACAACACACGACTCCCTCCATTTTGGCCTTCTTCTCTCCTGTCTCCTCTCAGCTGCTACTCCTTTATAATGAGCAACTGTAATATTGGGAAAATAAATTTTAATAATATGTTATCATATACGGCACAGTGATAAGTCTAGCTGGAGGCGGCTTTGGAGAGCTCTGCATGGTTAGTCATTAGTTGGACTGAAGTTTGAAAATGGCCGCCCCAGAGCTTAATTTCCCCTTTTGTTTCTCAGGAGAGATAAAGGCTCAGTGGCAACCCACAGCATTGCAGAGCAGATGTGATAGTTTTATTAATAAAGAAAGTCCTGGTTAAAACAAAGAACTTCTAACGCTGAGCTCTCTATGCTTTTTAATATGCTGAGAAAAAAAAGGAAGACAATTGAGTTTGGAAACCCCGGCTGTGCTTGGGAAGTAACGCTACTGTTGAAATAGCACTCACTCTGTTACTTTAAAAAAACTCAACTTTATAAGCACTGACATCACTAAAACAGGATCAAACAAATGCGGTTATCTATGAAAGCAAAATCTTATGATTTAATTTGGATCTTTTAATTATTAACCTAGTAATTTTAAGAATTATTTCAATGTTTTGATATAATTAAGAGACTGAGTTAAATTCAAACAAACTATATCAATTAGCACAAAGGAGGAAACAGTTGCATTAGTATTTTTAAATAAATACTTTAATTCACCAAGGATTCATTAAATTTATCATGTTTGACAGTAAAGACTTTTGTTGTGATAAAATATTTCTACTTTAAATTCATTAAAAAAATTAATTGGCAGTTGGCCAATCAGAGCAGACTGCGCTTGTCAGAAGGAGGTACTTTGTACCTTTAAAGCATGTCAACATATTCTGTTCCACCAAATATACAAAATAATGATCTTTAAAAAAGGATCATATGACCCCTTTAAATCTGAAAGCGCACCGTGCAGGGCCGGCGATTGGCTAGGGCGACAAATATGTTGGGGGCGCCCTCTAGGGTTGCCGTTACGTTACGTTAGGCAAGTGCGCAGTTGATGAAGAAAATGAAGCGGTCTAATAAACTCAGGGCTTAATTTGTTGCCCTAACAAGCCGGATCCGGATCCAGCACCTCCGAAATCCGATCCGGCACCTCATTTTGGCAGATCCCCCTCCTCCAGGGGCGGCATTTCAGTATGGCAGACAGAGATATGTGCAATGAAAAACTATCCAAAATTCATATCTCTATTATAATTCGTCATTATTATTTTAAATCACAGGGTTTTAGAAATATTTAACCAATGATACGTATTTAAAGGAGCTTCTAAACACACAGCCTGAAGGAGACAGATCTCCGCTTATTCCCAAAGCAAGGGTAAACAAATAACTTTGAATAGTACAGCATTTTTTTTACTCAAACACTTTGTCTTTAAAGGCTATTGTTTTTGTGTGTTTGAATACTGGAGAAGTAGTTTTTTTGCCATCTAGCCAATATAATTTTTTACGTTTAAAATATCCTGTGCATAATTGCTTAATCGTTTATATCATGAGATTTTGGCCAAGTGTATTAAACAGCAAAAAAAACAACAACATAAAAACATAAACGTTATATCGTAACCTGTAAAAGGTGATAATGGCATATAGTGTGCTGAACTTGCCTCAGAAGCGGACAAAACACAGATCTCCTCATTCGCTGGCCAAAGACCTTGTTAACTCCATTTGAGCTTGTTTTTCATATAGCATATAGCATATGTTAATTCCAAGTGTCTGATACAAAGTCAGTGTTGTTTAATTATTGATTTGTTCCCCCTATTCTTTCTTTTTCCCCCTGTATTTTAGTACAGTGTGCCTAACTGTTTTATTTGTCAACACCCATCAGACATCATATTGTTTGTATTTGGTTGCTTAAACTCAACAAACTATGGAAAATAACTCTTATATAATACTCACAAGTCAGCTTTATACACACGAGCTTTGGATGTGACTGTGAGGGCACATAATACAGCCTTTGGAGTGCATGAGTACCAAATGGCTTAAAATTCTTAAAAAGGTGTGCAAATTATTATACATTTTTGTGACAATGCAACAATGACCCGATTAGTCAAGTGACAGTTCTGTCAGCTGTCCTGAAATGCGAGTGAGTCTTATATCGCAGCGTGCAGGTCACTGATGCGCTGATGAGAGGCGCGCTCTGAGAGAGTTCATGGATTCAAATGACTGATTTAATCTCTCGTTCGTCTGTCTCACCAGCATTCTCCACACTGGATGATGCTAAAAACAGAGGCTACCAGTCACTTCCGCCGGTGGAACAGGCGATAACGACACACCTTTGCCCGCCCACTGCCGGATGGCGGACGAAAGCGGTGTTGCCATCTAAAGCCTGCCGCATGACGTCATCTCTGCTTGCGCGGATCTTTTCTGCTGCTGGGCAGGCTGCGTCTGCACTACACACCATGGCCACGCTGCAGATATTCCAGGGTGATCTCCTCGGTAAGCTGGACGAGAGGGGACCTGAGGCTATCTGTCTCGTAGATTTGAGGAGCGCTTCAGATCTCTCTCTTCGCGCTACTAAGTCCGCTGCACAGGCCATGGGACGAGTTATGGCTTCCGCTATGGTGGCTGAGAGGCATCTCTGGCTGACGCTTTGAGACATGTCAGAGTCTGAACGCACTGCGTTCCTCGACGCCCCGCTGACTCCCGCTGGCCTCTTCGGATCTTCTGTCAACGAGTTCGTTGAGAGATTCGTCGAGGATCAGAAAGCGTCTCAAGCATTTAAGCACTTCCTCCCGAAGCGCTCCGGTTCTGCAGCGAGTTGTGCTAGACCGGCCCCGCAAAGCTCTCAGCCACACCCCCTGCCTCCTGCTGCTTCATCGCAACAGCATCAGCAACCCAGCTCGAGACCCCGCTCTCGCTCTGCCGGCCGTCGCCCCGCGCCGCGGGGACCACGGCAGAGGATTACGGTGAGGCCGGAAGCCCCGAAGTCATCCTAGCACTCCTAGGAAGGCGCCGGTGTATGAGTCCCGCTGCGGCCGAACTCTCACCCAAGCGCACTGCTGTTTCAGTTCCAAGAATTGTGACTGTCTCAGCGTCTTCTGCAATGCGCAAGCCTGTACAGTTGCCCGCTTGCCTGCACACAAAAACCGTTATCAAGGCTACCCAGATATTTCCAGAAAAGAGTGTAATTTCTGGTGTCCCGGCCACGGCCGATGGTGCTATAAATGTAGTGACGATGCCCACTGCTCAGTGCCCATCTCCACATATAAGCACAGCCCTTCACACAGGGCTCGCCCCCATAAAAGCGACTCAGGTCGATCGCACGCACTACATAGTAAACGTGCCCACTCCTCAGTGCCCACAAACACTATGTCATGTGGTCACACACGTCATGTGGTTTCTGTAAAAACGAAACCCGTGCACGTTCGTTCTGCCCAGGCAGACAGTGAGTCAAAAGCAGTAATATGCAGTAATAGATGCGGCAATATGACATCACACAGCCGAGGCAAGGCCTGACCAATGTGGCAATGCGGGTCTTATGCAATACTGCCCATATAACAGTCGGCAGCGCATAGCGCTCGTGAACTCAGAATTCCCCTCAGGGCCCTGATTCGACTATACCGACAGCAGCCTTGCTTGCAAAGCGGGAACCTCCAGGTTATAGAACCTGATAAATGTAGACGGCGAGGCCCAACCTGCCGCCATACATATATCCTGCAAGGAGATTTATGTAGGACACCACAGACATGTTGTCCGAATGGACTAAGACATGGTGATCCTTGATTTGGGGACAAAAAGAAGCAGCTCTTTTGTGAGTGTGCGTCGCAGGGCGAACACACACAGGATATATAAGGATACAAAGGATATAGGCCCCGGACAGCGCAGCAGGAACGGCAGTGGAAGGCGGCGATGCCAGCAGCTTCAGAATGGCTCGTCCCGCTGATATGCTTTCTCAGACGGCGCTTGCTTCCTCCGTGATCCAGCGATGCGTGAGCTTCGCTGAAGAGATGAAAAATCAGGTGAGTCAGCCTTTTCGAGCTCCTTTTATAGGTTGGGCCACACCCGTTTCGGCGGGAAGTGGCAAGAAGGGCGCGAAGCGCCCTTATTGGTCTGATGTTGCATCAGCCTGCACTCGATAGGCTGTGCAGTTGCCGCAGAACAAGCCAATGAGCGAACGAGCCGTCTCGCCTATGGCTGTGTACTGCTGCAAATGCGCTTTACAAGAATACAAAATTAAGGATAATTTTTTGCTTCAGTATTTCATGAAAAGAGACTTTTCCCGTAGCGTCTTAGCTAAGACGCAGTACGAGAGAGCTTTCATAAGAGAACATTTGACGGCATAGTCTGTTAAAACTCCATATGTAAAAGTTCCACAACAACATAACACAGATTGAATATTATATTTGTTTTAAAAGATTCATCACCTTTCACTGTCTGTGCAGCAATTGCTGAGAAGTTAGTTTAATGGTTCAAAGTGTCAAGAACAATTCAGATTCAAAACATATTTTTTATGTCTGATGAGGAGAGGATGATTCACATCGTCGCGATGCAAAGACTGGGGTTAAAAAGCCCTTTTATAGAGGTTGTGGGTGGCTGAGAGTTTATGATTCAGGTTTTACAATATGTGAATGCACTTAAAGCTTAAGTACAGTATAAGCACATGCTTAAAACAGATGTAAAGAGAGTGAAAATAGATGCTTTTAAGGGCATGTTAAATGTCAGTCTCAGAAACATTCAAAACAAAAAAGCTACATATGTATTATACAACAAATATTTCAGAACTGAATAGGTGAGGGGCTTGATCGCTGCTGATCATTTTGAATATGTTCAGACATGGCTATATGATAGTGGAGAACATCTATTGTGTTGTTTTAGATACGTTTTGCTTTATGAAGATTTTAATGTGTTTGGCTGGGCTGCAGAATTTTTTTTTTATTTCTTACTCCAGTACAAATATCTAAACATCTTCAATTTGAGAAACATTTACTTGAGATGCAAAATGACTAAGTCTTGTTTCCTGACAAGAGTGTTAAAATTAATTGTGTTTAAGCTTAAAACAAGAAAAAATCCCTGCCAATGGGTTAACATATATATATATATATATATATATATATATTCTTCAATTTGAATGAACTTGTACATGTAAACTCACTAAATCACTTTCAGTAAACAAGACATAAAACCTTCAAGTAAATTTATCTTGATTTAAGCATGTTAATATATACTTATTGTAAAACAAGGCAGAAATACTAAAGAAAGAAATTACTTTTAGTAGTGTTTATCCATTAAACTTTTTACACATTTTTAGTCAATAATGAAATAAGTTAGAACATAGTTAAAAACAGAAACAAAAATCTGCAAATGATTCTTTATAATTCATAATAGTGTGAATGAATATTATTTTATTGCAAATCTAGATGCTATCAGATATTTAAAGAAAAGCTACCACTTTTACTTTGGAATGGTCTAAGATTTTGTGTAAAGCACTTTAAATTACCATTGTGTATGAAATGTGCTATTTAAATAAACTTGACTTATTAGAAAAAACATACTAGGAAAAATAACATTCATGTCACAAAACCTGGCAAATTCAAACATGATGAACTTTCTAGTACATCAATGTTATAAAATTATTATAACTTAATAAAATAAAGAAATAATGATTGAGCATCAATAAAGTGCACTTAATTATGATTATTTGTCTAATTCTTCTTCTGCTAATAACAATAAAGCTTTCTTTCAGTGCATGTAGCAGTTGTCACATTGGCAAGTGTCTCATGGAATGTGTAATGAATGTGGCTAGTGTTCTGTCTGGCTGAGGGCTGCCGGGGTTGGCAGGGCGGAACTGCCAACATCAGGACCTGCAATACTGCCAGAGAGTAGAGAGACCACATGGAGCAACTGCAGGAGCTTACACAGTCTGGCAAAGTGGAACTACACCCAGGCAAATACAAACACACACAATGGGAAACAACGGTAAACACACGAACAGCCAGCTGTAAACAGCAGCCTCATCTATAAATCCATGTACCGGCATCTATGGCACATCTACACCACACATACCCCTCTCCTCTCTAAAATAGGAAAAAAGGTTATAGCTTCCCTCTGAGCCATTAACTTTCAATAAATTGAATTAAATGTGCAGAATATGTTATTAAAATTCCAGAAAGTCATATGGTTTGAGGGTGAGTAAATGATGACAGAATTTTTTGTAAGAACTATCCCTTTTAAAGGACTATTCTTCTGTTATTGAGAGCATTGAAACAATAAGAAATTTTCTTTAGCAACAAGGCATAAAAACAAAGGAGAAATTGAGCATTGAGAACTGTAGAATTTTCTGAAAATTATTTCATGTTTGAGCGTTTCTGTCAAATACAAAGCAATTCGAGGCAAATAGATTTTCACTTTTTAATTGTCTTTTTAAAATCAGTGACATTGTCTTTCAAAACAAAGTTTAAAACTCAAAAGACCATGTTTAAATACATTGAAGTAAGTCAGCAACTCTACAGAATGCTATTTACATACTTTCAGCTAAGTTGACATTCATCAGTATAGAATGAGATAAATGCATACTAAGCTTTGCATCCGGTAAACAGATTTGCACTTGAAAAAAAATGATAAAGTGTATGCGGTATGAGAAAATATGCAAGATATGTATTATGTAAGGATGATATTTAGGAGGCTTTTTGACAGCGGAGGACAGACTGATGACAACAGAGGATTCCTCGCCTCTGTGAGTTTTGTGAGCCATCCATCAGATCAAGAGAGAGAAACAGAAAAAGATGGACAGAGAGAAAGATGGAGGCCAAAAATAGTGAGACAGCCAGGAGAAAGAAGGGACAGAAGTGTTTCGAAGCATAAGCAGTGGTAAAAGATAACTGCAATCAGTGTACAATGTTTAAGAATCATTTAAGAGCAAAAATACATGTGGTCAAATTCATCGAGTGAGAGAAAGACTCATTTCGGGACTAGAGACAGCGTATATAAGTACCTGAGTGTGTGTGTGTGCTGAAAGTGCATGTGTGTACGTGGAAAATCGGTGTGGAAAAGGTAATTCTTCGGCTGTTTACACCTCCAGGTGATAATGTGACACCTCCTCGGCCGAAGCGAAGGATGGAAAGAGCGTCAGAGAGAGGGAGAAAGAGAGAGAGGGATGTGTCCCTGGTGTGTGGACAGGAAAAGAGAGGTGTTGTGTGAAGTAGAAAAATATCCAGAGGGCCACTCTCTCCACAGCACCCTTCAGGCAGGTAATTAGTGTGGCGCTGGTGTAAGGCCAAGAATACGAACACCACCATCACAGTGTTGTGACAGAATTTACACCTTTTCATCAACTGTTGTCTGACTGTATAGAAAATAATGCTTTGCCTTTAACCAGGATGGATAATTGAGCTTAAATTGCTTTAATCATCTGTTTTTGAGCTTTTATGCACATTCGTCCAGGAGAGTTAAGTGCATCTTCCAGAGTAACTATAAACATAGATCTTTACAAAAAAACTAATCTTAATTTATAAAGTAATACTCTGGTTTTAATACAAGTTAAGCTCCATTGACACCATTTACAATGTTGATTACCATCCAAAAAATGTTCTCGTTGCTTTTTTCCATAAAAAAGTGATGTAATGCCACTTTGACTTTAGAAGTCTACCGTTGAAGTCTACTGTTAAATTAATTTCAATGAATTCAGCAGAAGTGCACATCTAGGGCGTCTAACGGTCTGAAAGGGGGGCTCATGAGCACCCTTCTGAAGCCTTAAATGACACATGGGACACCCTATGGTCTTGTGGACATAAAAGACACACGCATACAGTGGCCATTGTAAGTCTGCATGACCACAGTGCATGCCGTTTGGGACAAAGCCAACGGAATTGGCTGAGGCCATTTTTGCAGGAAATAAAAGCAGAAATGGGAGGTTTATGAAGAACTTTCATCAATTACTTTACCACAATTTGTGTATCATTTGAGCTGTAAAGTTTTTGTCATTTTTAAAGTCATGTTTAAGCTGTGAAACACACAGACATCACAGAATAAATGTAAAAGAAAGCCAACTATGTTTTCGCCTCACCTTTTGTGTTTCTGGGCTAAAAAGTTGCGCTTGCACACACCATGAAGACTTTAGCCAACGGCCGACTAAACATGTTTTACGATTGCAGATGTCTCAACAGGTGGCAATAGTCTATGTACATTATTCAAGGGGAAACCAGCACTTGGATATACAAATCATAAACAAAGCAACACTTACATACAATTTTGAATATGAATCATGTTAACAGTGGTTTTGACTTTTCATTTCAGACAACCATGTCGTTATGAAATTATTTGTGAGTATTGTATACTCTGGTAAAATGATGTGAAATTAAATTAGCTTTCTTTGTGTCTTCATTGTCTGCTCGCTTTCATCAATTTCTTTGCTTTTCTACTCATACACTGATTCACTAAACTGAACAGCCAATCAGAGTGATCTATCTCACCCAGTGGCTGATGGCGATACAACATTGACCAAAAAGCTAGCAATGGAGTCCAATGCATGCGGTGCAGAATACATCACAAAAACTGAGCTAACAAACGATGCCCCAATGTTCACCGACTGCCTTCCATAGGCTTGGTGTCACAGCCTGTAAAATTGGATATATCATTACATAGATAAGTTTAGCAAGTGTATTTTCACAGTAAAACACATTTCTCTTTCGTGGCTATACTTCAAGTATTTTAACGTTCACCGTTTGGTCCCATTAATTTCAATTGCTCCACTGTAACCTACATTTTTATTTATTTATTTATATATTTATTATTTATTTATTTTTGAGGAAAAGAGGGACCCAAGTGGAAATTCATTTGCACAGTAATCAACATAATGCCTTAAATGGTGGCGTCTGAACTTATCTTGTACTGAACCTGGAATATTACTCAGCGTGCCACTTCGAGAATAACTAAAAAGAATTTTTAGATTATTAGAAAAAGCTCATTTGAAAATGTGAGGGGAAATTTGTGCCTCTTTTGACAATATAGAGGTGACAGATGGAGCACCACATGACACGTCTCACTCAGAGCAGGTTTATAATAACATACTCTCGATGCATTCCCCATGGCCAAGAGCCCCCACGCAAACCTTGAAGAGCGGTGAATATATGAATTCTGCTCCGCTCGGCCTACGCTACTCAATCAGAAGCGGATATTGGAGTTAAATTGAAAGAGTCTGTCCTCTTGGAGCTAAGGCTCAGATATGGCAGACTTATCACCATGAGAGCGGATGGATGGGGGAGCAGGGGATGGCTTACTTTGGAAGCACAGTGGTACCCTGGTGCACGCTGGGTAGTGACCCATGACAGTGAGCCTGTATCGATTTGAAGAGCGAGATAGAGAGGCCAACCAAGAGGAGCGATATTCCTCTTAGGAGTGATACATAATTCATTCCAGGCTTTATCTTCTTTTCTCACTTTTCTTTCTGTGTCTACTTCTTCTTCTTCTCTCAGTTTTTCTTTTATTGAAGGGTGCACTCCAGGGTACTTTCGATTTTAGTGAGGGATTAGGGGTTGGCATTTTGGATGCATCCCAATACCCAAAACTTTGATCTTCATCAGGATATAAATGACGACTGACATTGAATGTGAGGGGCAGGGTTAAAGTGGAACCTCTATATTACCCAGTGCTTTTGAATCAAGCTACCCTGTTACCTTAAAGGCAGAGACTGAGAAGATGTTGCTGAGGATAAGGGGAAGTGCTATCTGTTAAATAGCATCCATCACCAAAGTGGCACATGAGTGGGATTTTTCTCTTTGGATATGATACAAATATTTTTGCACTGACCTTCTAAAAATTGCATACATCAGGATAATAAACAAAGAGGAAAGAAAACAAAGGCTGAGGAAAGAGGAAAGGGTGAAGATAAGCATAAGGGGATGAGAGGCTTCAATAAAAAAGACAGAGCCATAGTCCACCACTACACCTCCATGACTGGAACAAAAGAGCTTCACCTGTCAGTCAAAAAGCAAATGTGCATTTAACTATAAAAGATGAGCATCATTTGGCTGAACACACAGCCTCAGAGCAATTCATTCCAGGTCGAATTTTTTAAAACTAGTGCAATGAAATATCAAAGCCTTCAAAAAGCTGAACTGACTAAATGTTTATAAGTTCTAACTGTATTTTTGGCCATTTTAAATATCACACTTAATCAAATATGAACTAATAAAACTACTTAAATTAGCAGTAAAATGAATGTGTCTTTGAAAGTACTGCCAGTTTAAAATACTACAGTTGATATTACATATTAGGTGAGAAAATAAAGCAAGTAGCTTGGAGCAGAGAACACAGTTCAAATTCTTAAATGGCAAAAGCAGTAATTCTTGGGTCAAGAAAAACATCCTCTCATCATTTCTGTTTTAAAAACATCCAGGTCATATAAGCAAAAAGGAAGACAGACTTTCAGAAGCAATGCCACTAATCCCAAGACAAAAGCTCAATAAGCCTTGTGACAATAAGCCTGATGGGTTGTTTTACAGACAAAAAAGGTATAGTGAGAAATAAGCCTAAGAAAGCAGATAGAAGACGTACACGAGAAACCAAAGGATAAACAGAATCTGATTAAATAGCTTTTCACAGCAACACAATGGATGTGAAATCAGTCTGAAAACAGACATTGTAATAAATTGTAATGTCATTGAAATAAAGGCATTTTTCTCAGTCAAAAATAATTTCAGTTGCCATTCTGTCAACTGCATTGAAAATTAAACAAGCAAGTTTTTCCTCACAGTTTGTGTATGTTTTTATTTATTTATTTATTTTTATTCTGTCTCTGTGGTAGCAGATATGGTCATAAGCTAACTTGTTCCTAATGAAAATACTGGGAGGGGGAAAAATCAAACAAAGAGACATATTCATGAATTTCCTTTAGTGCAGCTGCATAATGAAATAAGCAGAGACTGGTTGAAGCCATGTGCTAATCCAACTCCCAACAAGTCCTTTAGAAGAGGAAATATATTAATTATACTCAAAGAGGAATTACAAAAGCAAAATGGGGGCTTTGAACACAGAGGGCCCTAAATGTCACCCGCTTGCTTTGAAGTGAAGGGTGCCTGTCTTTGTTTTTCCACCCTCTCTCTCTCCTCTATCTGTGTGTTTGTGCACAAAACACAAGTGAGCGAGATAGAACACTACTGCTTTTAAGAGGGCATCTTGGACACACACTTTTCCATTACACAGAAAGAAAAAAATATATGTGCATACACATACAAACACACTCTTGAATAGACAGGTGGGTCTGGACCATGAATACAGTGCAGTATTATTTTTATGCATGTAGTTCTATAAACTTCTCAAGTATAGCATTTTTAGTGCAGAAAACCAAATTATTGCCTAAATCCCTATATTCTGTACGCAGGTATTTAAAAGAATAAACTGGAAACTGTATGGCACATCATTTGAATTACAACCCGAATTCCAGAAAAGTTGGGACGTTTTTTAAATTTTAATAAAATGAAAACTAAAAGACTTTCTAATCACATGAGCCAATATTTTATTCACAAAAGAACATAGATAACATAGCAAATGTTTAAACTGAGAAAGTTTACAATTGTATGCACAAAATGAGCTCATTTCAATTTTGATTTCTGCTACAGGTCTCAAAATAGTTGGGACGGGGCATGTTTACCATGGTGTAGCATCTCCTTTTCTTTTCAAAACAGTTTGAAGACGTCTGGGCATTGAGGCTATGAGTTGCTGGAGTTTTGCTGTTGGAATTTGGTCCCATTCTTGCCTTATATAGATTTCCAGCTGCTGAAGAGTTTGTGGTCGTCTTTGACGTATTTTTCGTTTAATGATGCGCCAAATGTTCTCTATAGGTGAAAGATCTGGACTGCAGGCAGGCCAGGTTAGCACCCGGACTCTTCTACGACGAAGCCATGCTGTTGTTATAGCTGCAGTATGTGGTTTTGCATTGTCCTGCTGAAATAAACAAGGCCTTCCCTGAAATAGACGTTGTTTGGAGGGAAGCATATGTTGCTCTAAAACCTTTATATACCTTTCAGCATTCACAGAGCCTTCCAAAACATGCAAGCTGCCCATACCGTATGCACATATGCACCCCCATACTATCAGAGATGCTGGCTTTTGAACTGAACGCTGATAACATGCTGGAAGGTCTCCCTCCTCTTTAGCCCGGAGGACACGGCGTCCGTGATTTCCAACAAGAATGTCAAATTTGGACTCGTCTGACCATAAAACACTATTCCACTTTGAAATAGTCCATTTTAAATGAGCCTTGGCCCACAGGACACGACGGCGCTTCTGGACCATGTTCACATATGGCTTCCTTTTTGCATGATAGAGCTTTATTTGGCATCTGCTGATGGCACGGCGGATTGTGTTTACCGACAGTGGTTTCTGAAAGTATTCCTGGGCCCATTTAGTAATGTCATTGACACAATCATGCCAATGAGTGAAGCAGTGTCGTCTGAGAGCCCGAAGACCACGGGCATCCAATAAAGGTCTCCGGCCTTGTCCCTTACGCACAGAGATTTCTCCAGTTTCTCTGAATCTTTTGATGATGTTATGCACTGTAGATGATGAGATTTGCAAAGCCTTTGCAATTTGACGTTGAGGAACATTGTTTTTAAAGTTTTCCACAATTTTTTACGCAGTCTTTCACAGATTGGAGAGCCTCTGCCCATCTTTACTTCTGAGAGACTCTGCTTCTCTAAGACAAAGCTTTTATAGCTAATCATGTTACAGACCTGATATCAATTAACTTAATCACTAGATGTTCTCCCAGCTGAATCTTTTCAAAACTGCTTGCTTTTTTAGCCATTTGTTGCCCCCGTGCCAACTTTTTTGAGACCTGTAGCAGGCATTAAATTTTAAATGAGCTAATTAAGTGGATAAAAGTGTAAAATTTCTCAGTTTAAACATTTGCTATGTTATCTATGTTCTATTGTGAATAAAATATTGGCTCGTGTGATTTGAAATTCCTTTAGTTTTCATTTTATTAAAATTTAAAAAACGTCCCAACTTTTCCGGAATTCGGGTTGTATGTTTGTTATAAAAACGCAGACGGTCTGCATTTCTATATATATATTATTATTATTTATTTTTTTTTTTTTTTGTGCAAACAGGTCATATAAATGTTTCCTGAGCAATAGATATGTCCAATTAAAATCCTAATCTTTCTCGAGTGCCTAACAATATGCAGCGTGACAATGCAATGTTCAATCAGAGGTACACAACTGATAAAGACAAATCAGCAAAGCCAAACCACCCTGAAATCACAGGAACCCTGTTGCAGCAGAGCCTGTGACTTCCTGAGTTTGTCCAGTGGGAGAGCCAAATAAAGCTCTGTGCAATTACAATCAGCATTCACCTTGAAGTAGACCAATCAATTCTCTCCACCACTTGTTTCTATCAAGAGCCTGCTATCTGAGGGCATCCAGGAGATGCAAAGAAGGGGAGAAAGAAGACAAGAATGGCAGAGGCCAGTGATAGATGAGAAGTGAGGAGAAAGGTGGAGAAGAGATGTGTTATTTAGTGTGCTGAGAGCCGCAGTGTGAGGAAGACTAGAACATTCTGCCAGCATGTAGAAGACCCCCTGTGGCTGTAATCGATCAAATCGCCCTCCTCCTGAGACACTACCTGAAAGAAACCAGCTGACTATGTTTTTAGAGTGAAGAGTGGAATCAAATCTTTGAAATGGGGCAAAGCTTTGTAAGCAAAAAAAAAAAATACTTTCAGGCAATGATTCAGACAGTGTTGAGCAGTTGCCAACGTTTTAAGGTGTAGCTACGTTACATGAAATTACTGTAGTAATAAAAATTAATTATAGATAATTACAAGCTGCTAAACCTAAACCAAACCCTAATAATACATTCATTTTATAATAATAAATTTATTTTATATAGTGCTTTCTCAAAGCTCTTTACATGAAAGCTTACATAAAGGAAAACACAACAATGAGACAATATACTATAAATTCAACAAAAAATAAATCATATAAATCATAAAAATGAATACGCACACTGTGGTTCTGGATGCTGGACTCAGTTTCCCACCATAGCATGAATGAATCATTTTTTTATGTGTCATGTGGTGATAATTTACCGTGAAACTCTTCCCTTAATGATGTGAGTGTCACCATCATTACATTTTTTGCATGGATTTTTAAAAACGTATACCGGGTTGAATATGCTTATCTGCTGTGTGATAATACAGAAGGATTAATGCAAGGGATCGTTTGTCATGCAAATGTGGGGGAATTCAATATTCATAAAAGAAACAAAATAATTAAATAAATACATTTAATATGATCAATCTTCCTCATTCTTATCATTTGTGTAGTTGCTCGAGTAGCACTGGTTGCAGAAGCTGATTTACAGAAAAACATAATGAATATCAATTTGACAAGGACCTGTTCAACGTGACAGAATTTTTGAGTGACTGAATAATTAATGACAGACACTTCCCTAATGTTGGGATCCTGAAGTCAATGCCTTTTATGCTGAGGTCAGCTTTAAGGCCTATCAATATCCTATTTTTTGGTGAATACAAAAAAATCAACCTCCCTAGAAAATAAAATACTGTACATCAAATAAAAAACTGAAACTATCTTTTTCACAATTATTCACTTATTGCCTAAATATTCACTAAAAATTCAACAATATTCAAACTTGTCGGCACCAATAGCCTTATGATTAGTGCGCTGATGTATAGCGCAACTGTGTGAATGCAGACTATTGGATCTGCCATGATGTCCTTAATAAGTAATTTAAAGTTAAATAGTTAAAAAAGTGTGTTCTGCTAAAAAGACAAAATGCATTGAGAGTTTTTTACCCTTTATATATATACCCCTTTTTTACCCTTTATATATCAAATCATGAGAACACACCTGTAACGCACAGAAGAAAAAAAAATACTTAAAAGAATCAAGGTTTCTGGACCTGATTGAATCTTAAGGTGCCTAAAGATTCCAACGGAAAAATAATATAAAGTGTTCAAGGAAAATATTTAACTATGCAGCCTTGCCACTGGTTTTCATGTTAGAATAAACAAAACCACAACAACAACAACAAAAACAATGCATTGGTTTGTGTAACTGTGATAACACTTAATGGAATAAAAAGACTTGAAGAAGGACTGATAATTATTGGGTGTGGATATGACAGTTGTACAATGTCCCTTTGTAAAGTAGGCCCACTGCCCTGTCAGAAGTTACTAGCAGAAATGGTAACCAGTGACTAAAATATCAATTTAACTATTACAATTATAACTATACTGCAAAATGTATCTGAATTTATAGCAAAAGGTGACATTCATACTTTTGACATTTGACACCTAAAACCTCAATAACCCTTATAAAATAGCTTTATTTCACATATTGTATGAAAATCACAAAAAAAACTTATTGGTATGGATTGGGGCATAATGGGTAAAATCTGAAAAAAGTTTGTGTTTACCTTTGCTTAGTCTCTGTAGAGCAGTGTGTAGTCTCTCTCTCTCTTTGACAGCCTGTCTCATTTGTCACTTTCCTTAATCTCTCACACTTGCCAACACTTTCGTCTTCATCAAGCCCAAATCACTTGATATTATTCATGCTTGTTTTCCACAAATACCTCGCAGGGGGAATTAGCAAACAAAAACAGTGCCCACATTCTCCTAATCCCTGTCTATGGGCAGAGCCTCCACCAATACCCTAGAGCTCAGTACGGCTGTCGAACTGGCTGCCACTGTTTTGAAGTTCCTCTCCACAAATCTGTGTTGACACAGTGAGTGCTTACTGCCTTGCCACCTTGCCCAGACTGGGGACTGCCTCGTCTGGACCGCAACAGTTTGAGAGATATCGATGAGCTTGCATAAAACACATGGTGCAAGATGGTGAAACGTTTTGAATCAGCTGTGTAGGACTGCAATACTGTATATGTCTGAGATTATGAAAAACAATGAATTTCTATTGACCTATTAACACTTGGCATGAAAGCCAAAAAGATATGAACTTTTGGTCTCCCATACTAGTAGTGCTAATGCTATTCTGTAGTAGAAGAAAGTCCTGAAGTACCTTATACCCGGTGTTTTTGTTGTGTTCAGTTATTGAACATGTTAAATGAATATCACTGTACCTTATTTAAAATAACTGTTTAGTTCAGAATGCAGTTGAGAACTACACTTGTAATTCAATTTATGTGCAAATATACAAAGACACAGAAAAAAAAACACAAAAAACAGATTTTGTATGTAAAAGTGCAGAAAAGAGACAATATAATACACAATTAAGAAAATGTATTAAAACATTGAATTAATCTCACACGTCTGTACTGACAGGCCTTGTAGAGTCAAGATGTTCAGGACAGAGTTTTCAGCTTTCTTGCTTGCTCTGTGTGGTTTTCACAAACTGCACCACCTATTGTACGGGAGTGAATTTTAGTTCCATGTAGGCCAGTGACTATTTAATTCAGCTTTGTTGTTAACAGACCTTTGGTCAACGATTTATTCCACATTTGGTGTGAACAGGCCATGACACAGAAAAGATCACAGAGCGGATAAAATCTTTCTCTCCTTCACTTCGCTTCTCAGTTTCAAAGCCGGATAAATCTCCATGCACAAAAAGCCCAAGCCCTAATCGAGATGCCATACAGTATGCCCAGAGTACAGCACGTCCTGACATTGCTGTAATCATGGCCCAAATTTCACACTCTTTCAAACTCAGGATTTTTACTGTGAGAAAAGCCTAGACACATATCCAAGTGCACAGAGGACAGCATGCTACCTAATCAAAGGCTTGCATAATGTCTCAAAATCACCGCCAGTATGATTACATGATAGCACAGAGCTATAGTCTAGAAACCGATAACTCAGCCAGACACAGGTTCAATTTAACAAGATGGAGCTGATGGTGAAAAAAAAAAAGTAAGGCTCGTATAAACTGGCTCATATTTTCATCTGTAATCAAAGGTTATGTAAGGGTTTCTTTTATAAGTCATGTTTTTGTAATCTCAATCTAAACTCCAGTACCGACACTGATTATTTTCAAAATATAATGCTATCATACAGTCCAACTATTCCCAAACCATGTACTCATTACTGGGAAAAAGTATTTAAAACTTAGTTAAAAACAATAAAATAAATAAACTTTAAAACTTTTAGCCTGAATATTACTTTGATAAAAAATGACAGTAAAGACTTTAACATTATTTTAAAAGATTTCTACTTCAAAGAAATGTTCTTTGGAACTTTGTAATCCTGAAAAAAAAGTATGGTTCATGGTTTCCACAAAAAATATTAAGCAGCACAGCCATTTTCAATTTTTATAATACTAACGCCCATTTTGCACTGCAAGCTTGAGCTTCGCTGCAGCTTCCCGTCATTTTTTCTATTTTAGCTAATTGTGAAGTAAGATTATTATATTTATTAGGTATAATGGTGTTAATTCAGTTCAAATGTGTTTGTTTACATGTTAAAATATGTTAAAATACATAATGTAATATGCCTATGCATAATATGAACATAACCAACTTAAGCACATTATGTATTAAAACAAATACCTGTAGAGGGAGCCAACGGCCTGATGACATTTCACTTTACAGTGTGATTAAACTTTTTTTAAATCCATTAAATTGTAATATTTGGCCACGTGCACAAACTTTTCTTTTAAAATCGCGAAGTACAACATATGGCATATTTAAACATAGGTTGATGTATTAACGGGACCTTTTAGAAAATCACAGTAAATATGTTCTGGCAATCATATCGTTTTATGGAGATGACATTATTACTCTTAGCTGTTTACAAAGCTCCGCGGCTTTATAATTAGCTTTTCTATGTAAATGTGCTAGATGGACATCTTTGACCATTGTGCCTCGCAGCTTTTCGTCACGCTTCTCCATTCATCAGGGCTGCAACTCTGCAATTGGATACTATTATGCGTGTCTTGTGTTTAGAAGAGCAAAGCATTCGGATTGGCTAGTAATGTTAGTTTGGTTGAGAGTGAAAGCTGCTGCTCCCTTACCATTGGTAGGCGAGCTCATGGACTCGAAAGTGACATCAATAAACAAGATTTTTTTTCTTTTCTTTTTTATGTAGGATAATTTTTTTCCGCAGCCAAATGCTGCAAGCTGGAAATCCAGCACAGTGCCGGAGAACTTTAAGCCCTGTGTATGTCCCCTTTAAATGAGAATGAGTTGGAGCTCATAATTTCCCCCTATAGAGGGACAATTAAGAAGGGCAAGAATTAACTAAACTCACAAAGGGGGCAGTGGGCTAGAATGACGGTATCATTCTACATCAGAGGTTTTCTTTTGAAGACAATTGTGTAATGTGCTTTCAAATGTCTAAAAAAAAGCTGCAAAAATATGAGCATAAGTCAGTCAACACCAAACAACACTTGTGATTCAGCTCCTATTTAATGAGGACATGAAAATACATTAAATGACTGCATCTCACCAAGTGCACTCACTCCATGACAGCCAGTGTAACGATGGCAAAATATGTGTTCATTTATTAAAAGTCAATAATTGCACAAGATCATCAATTATAGTGACTTATATTAGTTAGCATGCCTTGATGGTTGTTGAACAACACCAGATGTGTGAGGTTTATTAATACTTAAACTTCACTCGAAGATGAAAATTCTGTCAGATATTTTCATCAGGGCTGCAACTCTGCAGTTGGATACTATTATGCGTGTCTTGTGTTTATAGGAGCAAAGCATTCAGATTGGCTAGTAATGTTAGTTTGGTTGAGAGTCAAAGCTGCTGCTCTATTATCATAGATAGATGTTAACAAGATTATTATTTTTATTTTTTTTTAATGTAGAATAATTTTTTCCGCAGCCAAATACTGCACACTGGAAATCCGGCACGGTGCCGGAGAACTTTAAGCCCTGTCCCCTTTAAATGAGAATGAGTTGGAGATCCCGCCTTTCTTCCAGTGTTGCCAAGTCCATGGTTTTCCAGCAGAATTGTCCGACTTTAACACTGTTGCTGAAGCAATCTTTGCACAACTCCAGCGCTAAACTGACCCTCGTTTGTGATGCAGTCGAGTCCGGTGTAAAATGTTAGCACACATTATAGGACTTTTCCGTTTTTTTTCCAGGACATTTCCTTCGAAAATGAAAAGTAACCACCGTGTCCTCAGCGGTCTATAGAGGCTGTTCATTGGTTCATCCCAACACACAGCACTTTTAAAAGCTCTTTAGTGCTTACACTGTTCCTCCAGCAGCTACAGCAAGAGAACAGTAATGGTGGACTGCAGCTTCTCACTCAGGGCTGTGTATATGCTAATAGGGCAGAGAGTGGAACAAATGGGTGGGACTTTCACAGTGTTGGGGAGTAACTAGTTACATGTAACGGCGTTACGTAATTTAATTACAAAATTAATGTAACTGTAATTAGTTACAGTTACTAAGAAAAAATGAGTAATTAAATTACAGTTACTTATGAAATTTTGAACGATTACAAAGTGGATTACATTTGAATATTTACACACATCCACATTCATGATTTAATTGATTTCTTTCCCAAATTGCACTGACTATTCTGAGACATACCGCCCTAATAATTTCCGGGATGCGGAAACACAGTCTAGTTTGTAGAATCCAGTCATAAAAACGGAATGCCTAACGCGGACGGAATATGCCACATTTTGGATGACTAAATCAAAAGTAGGTCAGTACACTTGAATCAAAACATGACATGGACTAGTGTCTGTGAATATTAAGCCCCAAAAATGCAATATATGACTCCTGCACATTCTGCGTGTCTGTGGAAATCAGGCGCGGACTGGACACCGGGAGAACCGGGACAATTCCCGGTGGCCTGGCAGCCGGTTTTGCCCCACTATTTAATATCATTATTGTATAATTGCACGCCGAATGTACTAAAGCGATCATTTGCGAATCCGCCATTTGATAATTAAATCTCTAATAAATCATGAAGTGTTAGTCATGACTCGCGCGCTCTCCGCGCCTCCGTTAAACGGTTTGGATCAGACTCAGAGTAATCAATGCGAGAGAGAGAGAGAGAGAGAGAGATGGAGGGAGAGAGAGAGAGAGAGAGAGAGAGAGAGAGAGAGAGAGAGATGGAGGGAGAGAGAGAGAGAGAGAGAGAGAGAGAGAGATGGAGGGAGAGAGAGAGAGAGAGAGAGAGAGAGAGAGAGAGAGAGAGAGAGAGAGAGAGAGAGAGAGAGAGGGAGAGAGTGGACAGCTGGAGCAGAGAAGCTGAACTACTGTTCAGGGTTTCAGGTCAGTTTCATCTGTAAAGATGCTTTTTTGTCTTTGTTTTTTTATTTATTTAATCAAGCAGCAGCACGTTGCTCATCAGTCATCACTCAAAATACTATATAAAGGACATCATTATTATCTGTTGTAATGTTACAGTAGGAATTTAGCTGAAAAAAAATCAGATTTTTTTAATAGGTTTAGGGGGAGCTACGACAGACAACAACACAACCCTTACGAAAATTAACGTTTTAATATATTACTATAAAAAGAGAAAATAGTTACTATTGTTTAACTGTGGTAACCAAAATTTAAAATGATTTTACAAATTGAGTTATTTAAAAATAAATACAAATCCATTTGCAAAAAAACAAAACAAAACAAGGTTATTGTATATAGGCTAAAAAAAGCATGGTCAATTTTTGTAAGAAAAAAAACATGACTCGTGTACAGTGTTAGGATTTTTCTATAAAGATATTGTAGTATTGTAGAGTATTGTATTGTAAAGTATAGTTTTGTTCAATCTTGAGTATTAAAGTCATGAGAGAGATGTATAACAGGGCAAAATAAAGAGACTGAAGAGAAAAATGGAAGTGAAGGTGCAGTTCAGGAGAGAACTTTTAATTATTTTGCATGTCCCCAAATTAAAGATTTAAACATTTTTTTATCTCAGGTCCATACAAAAAATAGTTTTGTCCATGAATTTGTTTGTATGAGTTTGAATTTTCCAGTCTGAATTTTTTCCCAGTCTGCCCCTGCTGTAAATTAATGGCAAAGACATGGTTTCATTTACTACACATAGGCCTACTGAAGCTCGCAGTGTTTTCAACCTCTGCTGCCTCAATATAGGAGTACACGAGCACATAAACATAATTTCTAGAACTGCTCTGTGTCACTTCATGTGCATTTTACTTATTTTGGGAAAACTATCATCATATACAAAGAAACAGCAGTTTAAAAAAAACACCAATGTTTCAGGAGTTTATTACACAGAATACGTCACATGCTTATTAGATAACTGTATTTAAGTTGATGTATATGCGTTTATTTATTATTCTTTAATTTTCACAAATTTAGAAAAGTAATCAAAAAGTACTCAAAAGTAATTAGTTACATTACTTTAATAAAGTAATTGAAAAAGTTACACTACTATTACATTTTAAACAGGGTAACTTGTAATCTGTAACCTATTACATTTCCAAAGTAACCTTCCCAACACTGGACTTTCACCGACTGTGTTGTCATAGTCTGCAACTGCTCGTGTGGAGAGACTGTTTATGATTTTTTGGAATTAAAAAACAATGAGTGACTGGATTTTTATCATTATAGGCTGGTTGTTTTCACACACTGTGGCCATTCAACTGTGTTTAAACACCTTATAAAAGTATTTTTTGCATTCTATGGCACCTTTAATAAACAAATAAACATATTAGAATAATTTCTGAAGGATCATGTGATCATGTGATGCTAAAAATTCTGATTAACCATCAAAGGAATAAAGTATATTAAAACAGAAAAGACTGTTTTATATATTTAATATTAAGCATCTTTAATAATGTTTTGCAATATTACAGTTCTACTCTATTTGTAGCTTCGGTGAGCATAGGAGACTTATTTCAGAACATTAAAAAATCTTACTGATCCAAACTTCTGATTGGTAGTGTACAATACATACATACAATATAAGAACAGTAGCACACAAATTATCCTTGCTAAAACCACTCTATTCACCCGTCAAAATCAAGAGGCAAAAAAGAGCCCAAAGTGCCTTTTGATTGACACGTGCAATCCAGGTGAAGCCGAGACTCTGCCTTGCCCATGAAATATGAAAGTGTCCTCTACTGTTCTACCACAGACACATTCACATAAAAATATAGGCACATGGATCCACAAATCTAAACAAGATCAATTTATTTCAGAGTATGCCTTTTTAAAATTTCTAATATATTTTGAAAACCTTATCACTCTCTGTTCCTCTGTCTTACTCTCACCCACAGCCTGTTAAGGAAGAGGAGATAGGGGAAATTTTTGATCACAAGTGCGCTCAACCAAGGAGGGCAGTCAAGGATGAGAAAGAGAAAGGGGTGGGAGGCGAATAAGGGGAGCAGAGACACAGAGAGTGTGAGAAAGCAGGAGAGGAGGGAATTAGAGAAAAGGGAAGATGAGAGATAGAGGGAAAATTAAGAAGGGCAAGAATTAACTAAACTCACAGAGGCAGTAGTGGGCTAAAACGAGGGTATCATTCTACATCAGAAGTTTTCTTTGGAAAGACAAATGTGTAATGTGCTTTCAAATGTGTAAAAAAGCTAAAGATAAATGACTATATCTCACCAAGTGCACTCACTCCATGACAGCCAGTGTAACGATGGCAAAATCTGTGTTGATTTATTAAAAGTCAATAATTACATTCATTTATTAAAAGTCAATAGCTACCATCAGTAGTTTGCTAACCATTTGTTTTTCTCAACAGAAGAAACACATACAGTGGTGCAAAAGCATTGTTAGCCAGCTAGTTCTGTTGTTACCAACATAGTTCAAAGATTCGGTATTACCCAAAACAATATTTAAAGCGAACTTTCACAAACAGCATCACAAACTTAAGTGGTTTGGTTAGAGGCATAGTTAGAGGCATAGTTTCTTGTTACAAAGACATATTGGCTTAAATTAATTATGCTCTTGGGCACAATAAGCAAGCTAACATGCAGTACAATTTAGATCTTCCATTCTATCTAAATATAAATGCTTTGTATTGTATGTATTTTTGTGCATCCTCAATAAGTGCAATTTTTGAAGAATGCGCAAGGGAATCCCGGAGTATGACGTAAGAAGCAACCGGCAATTAATCAAACATAAAATAAAGCAAAATGATATTAAACAAAAATAGTAAATTAGTCATCAGGTGCCATGTTCAATACAGCAGCATCTTACAATTCTATCATCAGTTAAAGGGGTCATATGATGTGATTTAAAATTTTCCTTTCTCTTTGGAGTGTTACAAGCACTGGTGCATAAAGAAGATCTAAAGTTGCAAAGACTTAAATCCAAAGAGATATTCTTTATAAAAGATGAGTCAACCACACCCCCCTAAAACAACTCATCCTATCTCACCCCTACATGTCTATGCCACAAAGTGGGAAGGTTTGCATAACGCTGCCCAAATGCTCACGCAAAGAAAGAAGGCATGTTTCTATAAAGTGGTGCATTAACAACTTTGCAAGGACAGTCTGGCACTTCTGACTCTGTAAGTACGTTTACATTTGTAAAGAATTTGACACTGATGATTCAAATACAAATTTTGAGCAGTGTAGAGTAACTGTTACAGCTTATTGTTTCTCCAATCACAAATGCAGACATGGTTTTATGTTAACGCTGCGTGACACTCAACGCAATGCATAAAAAGACAGTCATTATAATCAGTAATTATGTCCCCACTGGATGCAGCAAATGTCTCGTTTGTAATGGCTTTTATTGTAATTGTCTTGTCGTGCTGGGACACATGTCATCACAGTATGATGAGGGGCATAACATTTCCGTAACATGCTTGAGGTATTCGGCCAATCACAACGCACACCTCCGCTTTTTTAGAACAATGAGCTTTGTAAAAATCGAGACATTTCAGAAAGGTGTGGCATAGAGGAGAAACAATAAAGTACAGTATGTAGAAATAATGTGTTTTTTGAACCTTAAACTTCATAAACACATTACATTTCACCAAATAGTGTTGTTTTTAGCAACATCATATGACCCCTTTAAATAGCAGTTAATACTCCACCACATTCGTGTGATGTCATTAACAATGGCCCTATATTGTTGATTCAAACAATGTGATTCAAAAAGATGTGACTGTGCTCAGGAAACAGTCGTAACTAGCAAGTTTGGATCCACAACAATGCATCAACTATGGCGGGTAATCAGCGAGTTATGCCATTATAAGTGAAATGCACCACAGGTTTGAAACAACTTAAGAATGATTAAATGACAATTTTCATCTTTGGGTAAATATTCCTTTAATACTCGAACAAAGCATCGTCTTTTAGTTTAAATTTTTTGGAAAATCCTGCATCGAATTGTGTATTGTTAGTAAACAAATGATTGTTTGGTAAAAGTTACATAATTTACCTAATACATGTGCGATTCAGTGGGTGGGGTTAAACAGGCAGCGATGCAGAAGCAGGCGGTGCTTATCCACACTATTACATCATAGAGTGGTATATTCCACAAGCTTTCAATATAAACTGTTTTTAGACTGATTAGAAAGTTTGGAATTCTGCAGCTTACCATATGTTTTGATAGTACAGTGACCTCTTACGTGTCAAAAGATCAAGGGAATGTTGATTTCACAGTGCATGACCCCTTCAGTGCCTCCATACATTTCAATGGTGCCACAGGAAAACTATGACATTATTTTAATGGACAAATAACAAAGTACGAATACACACAGTCTTAAAACTTTCACTCTGGTGAGCATGACCCAGCTAAATGCTGTCATCAGATACCATAACAACACCACTTTCTCCACTGATGTCCACTGTTGTTTTTTAAAACAACATATGAACCTCAAATATTTTATTATATATAATAGTAGATATTTGCTGCTCATTTTAGAGGGCTCTAAAAGGCATGAGATGCTTAAACATGCTACAAATGGAATATGTTTCTACTTCAGCTGCACTTCGCATAACAGTGCAAACCTTTTACTATCAAGGATCTGCATTATATGGTCTGTAAAACTGACAATTAAAAAAAACAGCTAAATCAATCAAAATCCTTAAAGAAATGTTACTTGATTATCAAATGCTGATGAGAAATGAATTATTGTACAATTGTGCTGAAAATTCATACAGCCCTAATGAAGGATGAGTGAGAAGATACAGTCCAACACTCACACACACATACATAATAATCTCATTGCACACACACACTCAAATATATTTCACATCCAATTGGTGGCAAAGAGTGAGTCAGGAATATGTAAGCCATTACTTTAGCTGGAGAGGCCAGGGTAATTATGGCTGGCATTTTGACAAGTGTTTGGTGGAGTGAAGGTCAACTGTGTCTGCGTGGGAGATCTATGCTAATCTGCCCAGCTGGAGCACAGACGAGCAGCCCCTGCACCGCACCACTGCAATTACAGAGAGAGAAAGAGAGAGAGATAGAGCAAGAGAGAAAGGAATGAGTGGGTGAGGAAGTAAACACGGCAGAGATGTCAGAGATGTGGACGGATGTGAAGAAATGTCAGGGGAAAATAAAGACAACATGAGATTGAGGGAGTGCAAATCAGATGAAGTAACCAGACTCTTAAACAGATGCCGGCTCAGTTTAACTTCCTCAAAGTGAACTGAAGGGTTCGCTCAAGGGAGTGGAAGATAAAAAGAGGAATAAATGAGGCTGTCGCAAACTGTCACTCTGACCTATGTTAAAGTTAAAAGCATGGCCATTATTGTTCTAGAAGATCATGACCTATGACACGATAGCAATTCAGGTCACGATTCCTCTTACTCTTTGTAACCTTCAGTAGATTTTTCCTATTTTGGCGCACTGGTCACCTTTTTTCCGTTTTCTCTTTTTATCGGTTTACATAAACTGCTATCCTTTTCTCTTTCTTCATTTCTGCTGTGGTAGCAGGTGAAGATGGAATTGACAGTGGCTCTGATTGTTTTCCCGGTGGCACATGACCATCAGGTTTCCATGTCCCATCCGCCCTAACCTGTCCAGACTCTGACCCATCCGGGGTTCTCACGCCCTGGGAGCAACACCAGGGTCAACCCCTTCAAGACCCCCAAGATCTCCCCCGCAGATATGAAAGGCCAGACAAAGAGTCGTCATCTCTAGCCTGACACACCCTGATACCCTCTGTTTCTCACACACCAAAAAAAGAAAGAAAAAAAGATAAGAAATTATCCATATTTGTGTGCATATATATGTATATATTTATACACATACACGCACACACAGCAAATAACTGGTAAACAAGCCAAGGTTAATCTAAAATTTGTGATATTAATGGCAGAAATCTTACTGTTTCGGAGTAAACGTAATTTTACTTGTGTTTTAAAATATAAGATGACTAGAAAATTAATGATCAGTTGGCTATAATTCATCTTAAATGTGCACTGTGTAATTTTTAGTGGCATCTAGCGGTGAGGTTGTGAATTGCAACCCACGGCTCAATCCCCGCTCACCCCTCCCTTTAGAGAAGCTACGGTGGCTGACACAAGTCAAGATATCATTGGTAAAGTCAGCAGAGAGCAATGAGATTTCTTTACAAAGGTAAATCAAGGAATTATATTTACTTAATTATTCAATAAATCAATGTTATTGTGAATGTTAATGTACTTGTTCATCATTGTGTCAGTGTTTTATTCGCAAAAACAACAAAGTGACGAAACACGCTCTGTAGAGCAGTTTGTCTGTTTAGGGCTACTGTACAAACATGGTGGCGACTTCCATGTATGGGGACCCGCGGTGTATGTAGATATAAATAGCTCAATCTAAGGTAATAAAAACATAACGGTTCATTAAGAAAGGTGTTTACACATCTCTGAAAACATAGTTATATATATTATATTGCATTTCTTTAAATAGATCATTGTAAATATTACACATTACACCTTTAGATTGATAAGATAACATTAAAATGCCATGAATATAGGCCTATACTGATATGCCCACCATATCACATCCTTAAAATCTACAAAGAATATGCCTCACATTAAAGAATTCCTTTGCTTGCTTTGTCATGTATAGCAAGTACACTGAAACACTGAGATTGAAGCAGAGTTTCTCCAGAAGAGCACATCAACTCTACAAAACACTGCCTCACTCAGCACACTAACACACCTCCCACACAAACATTCCACTTTTAAGTGGCTGAAGCACAATGCATTCTGTTTTATCAAAAAAGCCTTTGCTCCTCTATCACAGGAAAATCTACACTGTCGCACGTTCCCTTTCAGGACATGAATTTAGATGAGACCATTTTCTCTTGTGATTGATATGCAGCATTATGAGTTTAATATTGTCTGATAAGAGCATCATAAAAAATGCACCAGTGTACAACAGACTTTAATGAAATCTCACCCAAAAGACAAATGATGATGCAGAATGCCCCTTCTTGAAAATGTAACTTGCAGTTCTCTTGAGAGCATTTTTCAGAATGTCATAACAAATGAACAGAATATATATATATATATATATATATATATATATATATATATATATATATATATATATATATATATATATATATATATGTGTGTGTGTGTGTGTGTGTCTGTGTGTGTGTGTGTGTGTGTGTGTGTGTGTGTGTGTGTGTGTGTGTGTATATATACATGATGTTTTGTGAATATCCAAGGTTGCAGTCATGCTGTTGGAACATCAACTAAACAGAACAACACATTTTTAATCATTTGTTACAAAATATTCTAAATGCATGCATTTTGACCTTTAAGTTATTGTTATTATTTAATTAATAATCAACAACAAATCAAATAACCAGTAAAGGAAACACATGAATTATTCTATGCAATTTTATGCACCACTTACAGTATATTGTTCCTATATTTTTTAATTAGAAAGGATTTTATAATAGCAATATCCTAATATTTTGGATTGATTGATTGATTCCACCCAAAAAACCTTTAGGTTGATGAATAATGTATAAAGACTTTTTAAAAATGTAATTAATTGAGTCATTAAATGATAATCTTTATGAATTAAACAATTATTAAGTAATTATTAAACTAAATAATAAAAACAACAGCAACCTTCTGTCCTAATTTTCAGGGGGATCTTACCCCAAGGAAATCAATAAAAAATATTATAATTCAGATTACTCAGATTAAAGCAGAACTAAATAATACTGTAATATTTCATATGCAACATAAAATAAAATCCACAGATTACTACACAAAACTTTAGATCGTTTAACCTCTGTCCACCTGAAATAAATCTAAATGTTGATGTTTAGATGAGAATTAGTGCCATCTATGGCCAAGAGGAAAGGTCAGGAGGCTTTAATATTACATAGTAAAGAGGACAGAGCAAATGCACACACATAAACACACATGACAAAGTATAGACAAAATAAGCACTAATATAAATTAAGTTGGGGACTGCAACAGGTGAGGAGGAGCAGAAGTGGGAGCAAAGCAGAAGAAATCATATTAAAAAGAGAGAAAAGAGAGAGCAACTGAGAGATGAAGAGAGAGATGATACATTGTAAGATTACATTGTGCAGTTTAGGGTGCCATTTCATCAACAATATGGATGAATTAATGGCCCGATAAATGATTGTGAAGGACACACAAACACACACACACACACACACACAAAGCAGGGGGTTTATCTTTTGTTTTGAGACCAAGCAGGGATTACCATATCCAGTCTTTTGTCCAAAGCTTTCTTTCCAGATGAATAGAGTACAACAGCAGATTCCTCATTCTTAATGAATATACCCCAGACCCCCCATAAAGCCCTTCAGTTAGTTGCTGTGCTCTAAGCAGCTTGAAAGACTTGAGCACAGCTTTGCATCAGAATACCAAATCCCTGCCCATATACATAGACCCTACAGGATACAAGCCGACCCATCTATACTGCTGCTCCTCCACTAGAAATAGCTTGGCAGGAAGTGATTATTTTTTTTGTCAGAGTAAATTAATAGTTGCACATTTGTGAAGTTATGGTTACAGAAATTAGGTGTCGTGAACAGCTCTGACATACAGTACATTTTAAAATTACTTTTGAAAGGGGGCACTGCATCAAAGGAATAAGAGCAACACTTTACCATAACTACATGCTATAAAGCATTTACAGTGTATTTGTTTATTTTAAAAATATTGTGCATTTGCATATTACATATTAATAAAAAAAATATACACACACACACAGCCTGGAGAATAACTGACTGTAGCATTATTTTTCAGAACTTAGTCCATGTACACACTAATACGTTTTTGTTTGAAACAGAGCTTTCAAAAGTGGATACATTTGAAAATGCAGATTTCGCGTTTTAGTGTATAGACTGTGAAAACCGAGGCATTTGAAAACGATGATGCAAGTTTAGTTGTGAAACATACCAATAGATATCTGTGTTTATACTGGTATTGTGCATGTTATATGCTATGTACTTTCACACTATTCCTATAGATGTGTTACTTTGAACACTCTTCATATCACAGTCCTGTAAAGAAAAATATTTACGGCAAAACATGAGGGCAGTTGCGTTATAGATCAGACATACAATCGTGAGTGTGTGCGACCTGGACGTGTCAGTAAATGGGGAGATCTTTTCGTAAAAAATAAAATAAAATTTCCTGTCAGAAAAACTGCATGAAAACATCTCTTGTCTGTTCCGTGTGTATTATCTGCAGGGAGCTTTTTTTAGGCTTTACGCATGCGCAGAAAGTGAATTTAATGTTTTCTGATGTTTCTGTGTGGATGAAACACTTTTTGGAAAACGTTTGGACGGAGAGCGTTTTAAAACGAAAATGTTTTCAAATGTATCCGGATTAATGTAGACATAGCCTTAGCATGTTTCTTAAATATCTGCAAACATATTATAGTATTTTTATGCTTTACTAAAGTCAAAAACTTACATACAGTACCTTTAACTGCTGCTGTGAAGGATGAACAAATACCTTCCTCTTCAGACACTCTTCAATCAGCTTTATATCTCATCATCTATAATTTTTCAATAACTGCTGTGGTATTTTAATTGTTTATTCTTTTCATCTTACATTATCAAATTCAGAAAGACACACTTTATTGACCACGAAAGAGAAATACAACAACAACAAAGACAAAAAAACACATGGGAGCTACTGTCATAGACAGATGCTTGTGGCAGAACCAAAGGAATACTACTAGATTAGTGGAACTGTGAAACCATTCTCCATTCTGTGTGTCTGAATAGAGGGGAGCTATATACAAAGTTAAAATCCTGCCTAACATGCTGATCTAATGTTTTCTAATGTGCTTAGGTCAACAGTATGTGTGGTTTTAGTGTCATTTGGAGCTACAAAACAGCTCCTTACATGCACAGAAGACTAATGCCTTTCAGTGCTTCTAAGCTAGTGGCCAATTATGCCACATATATTACAGTTTTCTGAGAATATTTAACAAGGCGCAAAATTAGTTCATTCAAGCTACAGTATAATAAAAGTTTCTAATATCCTTTGAATATTGCAGTTAAATAAGTGAGTCAGTTTTTGTTGTTTTAAACATAAAAGCATTGCTCCTGGAAAAATTCAAGCAAAGTCAAGATTTTGATTATGAACATATATACACATATTAAAATGTACAACCTTAAACATAATCCTCAACTCCACCATATTTCCACTGGACATAAATACTTTTGAAGTTGCTTAAATACCTCAGGGGTGTATGTGATGTCAAAGGCACAAAAATTGGAATAAATGATTAGGTGTGATCAGTGGTGTGTATACAGCAGTAATAAAGTGTGAGGAGAGATCCTCTCTGTTTAAATAAAGTAATAAATTGGTATTCAGGCACCAGGGTTTTCATAATTTATCTGCCGTGTGAGAGCGGCTGATCATGTTGACTTAACATTTTGTCTGACATTTGGGTCTGACGAGCCCAGCCATTAACTCTCTCAACATGCTACAAGAGACTCTCAAAGGGTGGAGAGACTGGAGATATACACACTCACGTAGACGCACGTACACAAATAAAAGTCGAAATTCGCACCATAGCAATTGGACAAAATTGGGGCGCATTTCCTTGGATACCAAGGCTTTAATGCACAAGCTTTAACATGCACAAACACATTTGCTCACACAGAGTCAATCAGAACGACATGTCCATTAACTTCAACAACAAGCCACAAATGCACAAATGCACACAAATGTATTATTCGCAGAACTAAATAAAGTGCATTTGCTACTGAGTTCAAAACTCAGATCATCAAATTAAATAAAATCAAAAATTTCATTAAATGCACTTCATGTACTGGCTTGTTGGCTGCATGTCATTATTTTATTTGTAGTGAGAGATATAAACAAAGAGAAATAAACAAAAATGCCTATAATGACTTAGTCAAACTACGAAAGCATTTCAGCAAATACCCATATTACTTTGTTTTTAAAAAAAAACGGGGTACTTCAGGACCAGTTTATGAAATAATTTCCCTTGTGTATCTCGTCTTACCTGTCAGGAAGTACAAACAGGCATGGGACAAATTCACACAAACCTGTTTTACCAAGAAGTAATTATGATGGATCAAGGGAATAGAGACCTTCTAATGTCAGAGTCCTTTTGTTTTTCCCTTTCATTCATTGCCCTTTCTTTTGTGCATTAATGATCAAATATGAAATCCTGAGTGTTAAATGTTAAAACAGTGACTGAAAAGGGAAGCAGGACTGCAGTCTATTCTGGTCCAGTTTAGGAATTTGGTCAATTCCTGATTGCAGTGTTGAATTTTCAATCAAATGGCCAGAATGGTCAGTATAATGCTGTATTGGCCAGCATTGTGCAGCATTCAGGACTGAATTAAGAGTGCTATTCAAATATAATTTAAATTGAGGTACCAATCATGATACATAACTGCAATTCAAATTCATTTTAATTAAAATGTAATAAAATGTAATAAAATAATCAGTACATTTTACCTTAGAATAGATAAAACGTTTCCATGTTGGCTTGAAAACTCATTGTCTCTAAGTTTAGAGTTGAAATGTAAAGGCTTTATAGGTCTTGCAAACATTCAGACAAACAGATCACCAAGTCAGCAATAGAAATGTGTACTTAATATGTACATATACACTATCGTTCAAACACTTTTACATTTTTTTAAAAAGTAGTCTCTCATGTTCATCAAGGTTGCATGTATTTCATAACAAAAATACAGTAAAAGAGCAATACTGTGAAATGTCATTGAAATTAAAAATAACTTTTTGAATGTTTTAATTTTAAAATATTATATCAGTGTCCCTTGATCCTTTAGAAATCATTCTGTTATTCTGATTGGCTGCTTAATAAACATTTATTATTATTATCAATGCTGAAAACGGCAAAAAGACAAAAAAAAAGGATAAAGGAAAAGAAAAAGGATACTTTGATGAATAGAAAGTAAAATAAACAGCATTTCTTTTATACAAATCTTTTGTAACAATGTAAAAGTGTTTAATGCATTTTATTTACTTAATTTTGAAAAGACGGGGGGGCATACTGGACCCAAATAAAAAAAGTGGACAAAGTGAAATTATAATAACTAAATGTAGTAACTAAATAATAACTCAATAACCAAAACAAAGTGGAATTAACTAAATTCCACTTTCAGTATTTTCCAATTCAAAATTGGGTGAGACCAATTTGGCAAATTGGAATTCAATTCGTCAAATCAGAATTTTGCCCAACCATGGTATTGATCAGTACAACTATATACCATGAACCACAAAGAAAGATGTATCCCTAAAATTACACCATTAAACAACCACAAAAAGTTGAATTAAAAACAAGAATAATTTGCCGTGCCGTGCAAAACACCTTCAGATAAAAGACAAAAAAAACTAAAACAGTACAGTACATTCACTTGCACTTATCACATTCAAGTGATTTCACAATAGTCAATATTTGACATCTGTTTTGTTAGATTTCTTGCATTTCCATGGATAAATGTGTATGTGCACATATTGTGTGTAAAAAGGGAGTTTAAACCCTGAAAATAACTAATGCTGCAATCAAGGTCGTGGCACTATGAGAGGATTCTTCTGCGATGTGTCAGGAGATGATCAGAATAGCAACTAGAATGCAGTAGCGGAACGAGTGGAGTATGTGTGTGTGTGTGTGTGTGTTTGTGTGTACCTGCCACTCTGGCTAGCTGGGCCGTGCTGATGTTTCGAGCATTGGGGCGCACTCGAAAGGTTACTGCTGGACCCAGAACCCTGAGAGACACAGAGAAGAAAAAGAGCAAGAAATGAAGAGACAAAGCGAGAATGAGACAATAAGGAGAAAACAAGAAAGAGGAGAGAAAGATTAACAGAATGCCAGTATGCAACGAGTGTGATGAGCTAAAACTGTTGCAGCTGTGAGTCATAAACATAATCTTTTTATCATTTAAAAAATACATTGTTTCAGACACAGTCAACTGCAGTACCACTACACCAGAGTTAAAACAGCAGACTTCTAGGGAATATTGCATTTTGCTTAATTTTCTTATGACAGATCTCTGCCGTTAGCTTCCTTCTCTGCATTTGACATAAACTGACAAGTTTTTCCTCCATGAAATAAATCCTCACGGGAAAACCTGATGTTCTTAAGAGTTGTCTAAAATGTTTAGTGGATCAACACCATTCAGCAAACAGGTCTAAATGGAAAAGTAAAAAATAAAAGAAATCATTCTTTTAAAAAAATGCTCAGAGACTCAATACATTGGACTAGAATCTCTTTGCAGTATTTTAATTGGTGATCCAGAAATGTTGTGCAAATGCATGATGGCATTTCGTACAAATGACATTTGTGATAGAGCCAAACAGCTGTCTGGGTGAGATCCCAGCAGCAATCCTCATTCATTTATCTATTCTGACAGAGAATCCTATGAAGTATAATATTTCATGGTGAATTGTTCCTTTAAAGGGAATGGAAATTATTTTAAAAAAATGCTAAATATATTCAAAACTGGCACAGTTAAAACAAACCGTCACATATCGCTTCATGAACAGAAAAACAGACTCAGGCAAAGGAAGAGAAGGATCTGCAAACTGGCACGGCACTATGACACCAACACAGATGAGCTACTTTTCAACATGTCTGTATATTGGGTAGGGTGACTAAAGCAGTGGGCATGGGGTGGGGCAAGGGGATGGTTAGTTTACAAACATGTAGTTGTCCAACAAGGGATCTTCCTGGTTACTGATTCTGTGGCAGATGCATTTATCTGGGACGCAGCTCTGAAGCTACTCCCGCTGTGGACCAGGGTGAAGTGAGGGTCACAAATAAAAAGAGGATAGAAAAAAAGAAGAGGGGTGAAAATAAAAGAGAAAAAGAGAGAGAGGTGGAAGACTGGAGGAATGAATCTGTCACCAGAACAAAATCCCATTCACACATAGGCAGGTGGCAAGAGCAAGTCCAAGGTAACCTCTCATCCTCAGTAGAATGAATACACACAGACTCCCAGATATCTGCTGGAAAATAAAAGAGCTTCTAGAGTCTCATGTCTCATTTTATTCTTATTATTATCATTTTATCTTATTTTAAATTATTGTAAACCTATAGCTCAATGTTAAACCATCAAGACATGCTCTCAGTTTTAAAATTAATATCCAGAGCAGGAAAAAACTGTATACTCTACTAAAACAGTAATCTATTTTAAGTTAGTTTAAAAAAAAAAAAAAGGAAATTGTATCGTTAATGTGCAAATTTTAATGTACTTTTTTATAATATACATATATTGTTTACAGTCAGGTCTGAATAAGGTGATTTATTTTTTCTTTTTTTTTTTGGCTACCATGCATGCCCTTCTACATGCACTTGAGCTTTTTAATATCTACAAAAACACAATTCCCCTAACAAATACACATATTACATCTCTTTTTATTTACTTTCCCTATGCCAATTTCCACCCATCTTTTGCTTTCCTCTTCATACCTGAGCACACACCTCTATTTGGCTTCTGGAAATTTCTGGATGAAAACAGTGGCTGTTAAAGCTAAATAAATACAATGGTCCAGACTCCCATTTATAACAGCATCAGTGCTGATATGTTATCAGCAAAATGTCACCAACGTCCAGCACACAGAGAGAGGAAAGCCATTATATAACGATACTGCTTCTGCTCGGCTCCTTTTGGACCATAGGGGAGAGAGTGGGATGGAGATGACAGGTAGACTGTGTGTGTGTGTGTGTGTGTTTGTGTGTGCGTGCATGTGTCTGTGCGTGGGTTGTAGAAAAATACATAAGCGAGTGAGAGAATGAAAGAGAGGTAGAATTAGTGTAAATGAATGCATGTGTGTTAATGTTTCGATGTGTATAAGAGAACAGAACTGTCTGATTGCAAATCCATGATTGTGTGTGTGTTTCTGTGCCCCCTACTGTCTGCACACAGTACAACACTTACGTCATGTCTGGAGTTCAGAGAGGTGCTACACTGACTCTTTATGTAACTGCAACACAGTGCGAAGCCCAAACATGGCAGCACCGCGTTTGAGTGTACGAACGTTTGTGTGAGTGTGTGGTGAATTTTCCTGATCTTTGAATGCTTATATGATCATATGAGCAGAAGATGGTTTCTGCACTGTGTACTCTGCTTGTCCACTTTTCTAGCCGTCTTATCTTGCCATATTACATTATGACATAATGTTTTATATAAGAGTGCACATCATGCAGTACACCTTTCCATTATTTCTCAGAAAGATGAAAAGCATTAGATGACAAAAGATGTATTAGCAGGTAGCTGTGTAAATATATCTGTAAAGCCTGTTAAACATGTCTTTAGCAACATCTTGCATTTATGCTCGCACCCATCAATACAGAGGAAATGAATGTGTTCCTCAGGTGATGAAAAATGTCATTCTTTCATTAATAAATTGATATATGTTTAAATACAGTTAAAATGTACATGTTAAAATTTACCTTTTTTAAATGCTTTTAAAAGAAGTCTCAATAAATAATATTGTGAAATATCACTACTTTTTTTTCTGCTTTCTGTTTCAATAAAATTTTATCTATTACTGTGATGAAATAGCTGAAATTTCAACAGCCATTACTCTTCTGTGTCACGCAATTTTTCAGAAATCATCCTAATATGGTGCTCAAGAAGCATATTATTATAATTATACAAAAAAATTTGTTCTGCTTATTTCAGGATTCTTTGATAAATAGGAAAATCAAAAGAACAGCATGCGTTTGAAAAGGGATTATAAATGTCTTTACTATAACTATTGATCAATTTAATGCACCCTTGCTGAATAAAACTTTGAGAAAAAAATGCTTTGAATGGTAGTACAATTATGATCTATAAAAGCGCTTCTCTCTCTCTCTCTCTCTCTCTCTCTCTCTCTCTCTCTCTCTCTCTCTCTCTGTGTGTGTGTGTGTGTGTGTGTGTGTGCTGTGTGCAGCACATATTTGGTTGAAAACTTAATTCCAAGAAGCAAACTAAACGTGAAAAAAAACTAATCAGAAACAATCTCATTTGTAACAACAATATAGAAATAAAGTAAATTGTGTTTTCAGTTACAGTGAGAATGTATTCATGAGAATGTGCATGTGTATATATTAAATAACAGAAGTCAAGTAAACCTGGGGGTGTGAGGGAAAGAGTGAAAGAAATTAATAATTGCATTAATATTTGTATTTCCTTTATCCTTGTATATAAAGCTTCATTTATTACGTGTGAGTGAAATGTAACCACAACAAATTTCTCAATGAATTACAAGAGTGCAAGAAAGCAATTGTTGCATTCCAAACAATTAAACAGAAAGCTGTCTTTAATCTGTGGACTTGTTATCATCATTGGTTATCATCAGAAAATATGCTGTAATTGAACTGAAGTTTACCACTGCAGGCAGGTCAAAATAACACACCTACACACACTGAGATGCATTCTTCCTTTCTCTCCCTCTCTCTGAACCATTTATATAAAGCTTGAACTTATATGCACAGAATTCAGAACACACTCATAATCACTGTGCTGTCACTTGAAAATAAGTACTTATTCCAAACTATACTGCAAAATGGAAAAACAAAACAAAACCACAGGTTGAGTGTTCCATTAGTGCCATTAGTCTGTCGACCAGCATGAAACTGTCTTTAACAATTCTGTATGTATGTGTGTATGTGTGTGTGTGTGCACGCATGCACTTACGAGAGCTGTAGAAAATCTGTTACATGAAGGCTGACTCTCTCAGCTAAGTGGTCCATGAGGTTCAGCCCCTGATCAGTGGACAGAGAACTAAGTATGGACAAAAAGAAGAAGAGAAAAAACAATTAGCTAGACCTGTACATTGTCACAAGAAAGATAAGGTGTTGCGAGTGGTTGCAAAGAGTTTACAAAATGTTCTATGTAGTTTTTAGAATGTTGCCATGCAGTAGCTAAAAAAAAAAAGAAAAAAAAAAGATTCTGTCACTGGGGTAATGGTATATATTGGTACCCTTTCAAATGACCAGAAACAGCTTCTGTACCTTTTTTCTCTAATAGTGTAGACAGCAGATTACTGGAGATAACTTCAAATTCATACGTCTCTGATATTTTGATCTGGCTCAAGGTCTCTCCTTTACTTTAAATCTTTATTTTAAGTTGGGTGGAAATCACTAATCCAATTGCTTAAAAGGGTACATACTAGTACATTTCTCCTGTTCAATTTAAGGTATGATTCATGTCTATAGCATAGTTACACATCATAGTTTTAATATTTAGGGTTACAACAAAGGTTCTCCGCCTTGGGATTGAAAAAAATAACACAATTGTTCTAGGATAAACATGACAATATCTGCAAAAAATAACAGTTAATATTTAAAATGTGCCTTTAAACACTAGAAGTTACAAAATAGTTAAATATGAGGTCTGTCAGCAATAGCGTACTCGGTTACTAAACGTAACCTCGGTTCTCTCTAGAAGAGCGAACGAGTACTGCGTCTTAGCTAAGACGCTACGGGAAAAGTCTCTTTTCACGAAATACTGAAGCAAAAAATTATCCTTAATTTTGTATTTTTGTAAAGCGCATTTGCAGCAGTACACAGCCATAGGCGAGACGGCTCGTTCGCTCATTGGCTTGTTCTGCGGCAACTGCACAGCCTATCGAGCGCGGGCTGATGCAACATCAGACCAATAAGGGCGCTTCGCGCCCTTCTTGCCACTTCCCGCCGAAACGGGTGTGGCCCAACCTATAAAAGGAGCTCGAAAAGGCTGACTCACCTGATTTATTTCATCGCCGAAGCGAACCAGAGTGAATCGTGCGCACGGCAGAGAACGCAGTACTCGTTCGCTCTTCTAGAGAGAACCGAGGTTACGTTTAGTAACCGAGTACGTTCTCTTACGAGAGCTCTCTCGTACTGCGTCTTAGCTAAGACGCTACGGGAACCCAATGTAAAACGCCATGCGCGCAGGGATCACACACCAATAAACCTGAAGCAACGCCCAGGATTTACAGTGCACAGTCACCTGAGGGACTCACAGAGAGTCCAGGACAGAAAAGGGAAAAAGCCCTCCGTCCTATATCTAGCAGCATTCGTAGATGCGGCAATATGACATCACACAGCCGAGGCAAGCCCTGACCAATGTGGCAATGCGGGTCTTACGCAATACTGCCCATATAACAGTCGGCAGCGCATATCGCTCTTGAACTCAGAATTCCCCTCTGGGCCCTGATTCAACTATACCGACAACAGCCTTGCTTGCAAGGCGGGGACCTCCAGGTTATAGAACCTGATAAATGTAGACGGCGAGGCCCAACCTGCCGCCATACATATATCCTGCAAGGAGATCCCAGTAGACCACGCCCACGACGAGGCGACGCCTCTTGTGGAGTGTGCTCTGACGCCCAACGGGCACTGAAGGCCCCTGGAAGCGTAAGCTAACGCTATGGCGTCAACTATCCATCTGGATAGAGTCTGTCTCGAAACAGCCATTCCCTTGGAACGTCCACCGAACGAGACAAACAGCTGCTCCGTCTGCCGAAAGGCAGCAGAGCGAGACACATAAGCTCTTAAAACCCTGACAGGGCAAAGAAGACTCGAGTCTCCATCCTCCCCTGACACCGGCAGGGCAGACAGGGCAATAACCTGAGCCCGAAACGGTGTGTTGAGGGATTTCGGCACATAACCGTGCCTAGGTTTGAGTATGACCCTTGAGTCATTGGGCCCAAACTCCAAGCACGACTGGCTCACCGAGAGCACGTGCAAATCACCCACATGCTTCACAGAAGCGAGAGCCAACAAGAATACTGTCTTGAACGACAGATGCTGAAGGCTAACCGATTGGATAGGCTCAAAAGGGGGACCCTTCATGGCCTCCAAAACTGCCGCGAGGTTCCACATAGGGACTGACGGAGGTCTGGGAGGATTCAGCCTCCTAGTTCCTCTGAGGAACCGGATGACTAAATCGTTCCTTCCTATTGACTGACCGGACGCCGTTTCAGAAAACGCAGCGATGGCCGCCACATAAACTTTGAGCGTGGATGGGGCTCTGCCCTTATCCAACAGCTCCTGTAGGAAGGAGAGGACCTCCGTCACCTCACAACTAAGGGGTGAATAACCTCGAGCGGTGCACCAGCCTGGAGAACACCGACCACTTTGAGGCATACAGACGTCGTGTCGACGGAGCTCTAGCCTGAGTGATGGTATTTAGCACTCCCACTGCGAGATCAGCGGGTAACCGTTGAGCGCCCACACATGGAGGGACCACAACTCCGGTTGAGGGTGCCAAATCGAGCCCCTGGCCTGCGAGAGGAGGTCCCTCCTCAACGTTACCGGCCACGGGGCGACATCTGCTAACTGCATCAAATCTGGGAACCATGGCTGGTTCTTCCAAAGAGGTGCTACAAGCAGTATTGAACATCCAGTTTCTCTCACCCGTTCTATCACCTGCGGAAGGAGGGAGACGGGAGGGAACGCATAAAGCGGGCAGCACGGCCATCTCCGTGACAGCGCGCTTTCGTTCTTGGAAAAGAACGCGGGGCAGTGAGCATTTTTGTGGGACGCAAAGAGGTCCACCTCCGCCATGCCAAATCTCTCCCACAACAGCCGGACTGTTTGCGGGTGTAGAGACCATTCGCCCGTAGGAACATTGCCTCTGGACAGCCTGTCTGGACCCAGATTCTGCAGTCCAGGCACATGCATTGCTCTCAGCGAGTGCACGTTGCGCTGAGCCCAAACCAGGAGGCGTTCCGTCAGCCTGCACAGGTTTCGGGACCCGAGACCGCCCTGGCGATTTATGTAGGACACCACGGACATGTTGTCCGCACGGACTACGACGTGGTGATCCTTGATATGGGGACAAAAGCGCGTCAGCGCGTTCTCCACTGCCAGCGTTTCCAGGCAGTTGATATGATGGAGCTTTTCCCGTTCTGACCATAGGCCAAAGGACAGTCTGCCTTCGAGCAGCGCTCCCCATCCCGAAGTGGAGGCGTCCGTCGACACCATTTTCACACTCGGGGAAGTCCCCAGGCTTACACCTGATCGGTACCAGCCGTTCGCTGTCCAAGGTGCTAGATCCGCAACACAGCTCTGATCGACCTTGAAATGCAGCCGGCCAGACGCCCACGCTCTGCGCGGCACCCGAGTTTTCAGCCAGAACTGCAGGGGGCGCATGCGGAGCAGGCCCAGCCGCAGAACTGGAGACGCTGAGGCCATGAGACCCAGCATCTTTTGACAGTGTTTGAGCGACACGGTCGCGCCGCAGCGGAAAGAACTCGCTGCGCACTGAATGCCCATCGCGCGCTGTGGTGACAGCCGCGTCGTCATGGAACACGAGTTCAGAACTATACCCAGAAACAGGATCGTCTGACTGGGGTTCAGCGAACTCTTCGTCCAATTGACACTGAGGCCGAGCTTCTCGAGGTGATCGAGTAAAACGGCCCTGTGGTCCACGAGCTCTGCTCGTGATCGGGCCAGAACCAGCCAGTCGTCCAAATAATTCAGCACTCGTATGCCTCTGAGTCTGAGAGGAGCGAGCGCTGCATCCATGCACCTCGTAAACGTACGAGGAGCCACGGAGGACTGTAAACTGGTATGCCTGGCCCTCGAAGGCGAATCTCAAATATCGCCTGTGGTTTGACGCTATCTGTATTTGAAAATACGCGTCCCTCAGATCTATTGACATGAACCAGTCCCCTCTGCGAATCTGCGCGAGGAGTTTCCTCGTCATAAGCATTTTGAAACTGCGTTTCATCAATGCCTTGTTCAGCTGTCTTAGATCCAGTATGGGCCTGAGACCCCCGTCTCTCTTGGGCGCCAGAAAGTATCTGCTGTACAGCCCCCCCTCGCTTTGAGCTTGAGACACAGGCTCTACAGCCCCTTTGCTCAACAGTTTTGATATTTCGGCCCGAAGTATGTGTGCTACTTCTGTTTTGACCGTAGTTTCGACGTGCGCTGAAAAGCGCGGAGGGCGTCGAAAAAAACTGTAGCGAGTAGCCTCTCTTTATAATGCCTAGCACCCAATCCGAAACCCCTGGAAGCGCTGACCATGCATCTGCATGAATGGCTAAGGGCTGGATGCGAAGCGCGCTCTGTTGACCGGGCAACGGCGGCGCTCGGGTGTGCTGCGCATTTGAGGCGGGGAGCGCGCTGATCACAGCAGGCAGATCGCTCCTCTTCGACCCCGTCCCGGCGCTTAACCGACTGGGGGAAGGCTGAGCAGGTCCCGTGGGACTCGATATGTCTGCGAGTAACAGTGGGCTGCATATGTGCACATTTACCACTTTCAACTCGCTGTCTGCCTGTGCAGAGCGTACGTGCACGGGCCTCGTTTTTACAGAAGCCACGCGCCGTATGTGACATAGTGTATGTGGGCACTGGGGAGTGGGCACGTTTACTATGCGGCGCGCTCGACCGATCTGTGTCGATCTTATGTGCGCGAGCCCTGTGTGCAGGGCTGTGCTTACATGTGGAGATGGGCACTGGGTAGTGGGCATCGTCACTACATTTATAGCACCATCGGCCGTGGCCGGACGAACGTGCACGGGTTTCGTTTTTATAGAAACCACATGACGCGTGTGACATAGTGATTGTGGGCACTGAGGAGTGGGCACGTCTACTATGTAGTGCACGTGATCGACTTGAGTCGCTTTTATGGGCGCGAGCCCTGTGTGAAGGCCTGTGCTTATATGTGGAGATGGGCACTGAGCAGTGGGCATCGTCACTACATTTATAGCACCATCGGCCGTGGCCGGGACACCAGAAATTACACCTTTTTCGGGAAATATCTGGGTAGCCGTGATAACGGTTTTCGTGTGCAGGCAAGCGGGCAACCGTACAGGCTTGCTCATTGCAAAAAACGCTGAAACAGTCACAATCTCTGGAACTGAAACAGCGGCGCGCTTAGGTGAGAGCCCGGCCACAGCGGAACTCGTACACCGGCACTTCGATGAAGCAGCCATCGTGTGTAGTGCCGACACAGCGTCATGCAGCATGCGTAGATGGCTTTCCTAGGATGGCTTCGGGGCTCCCGGCCTCACCGTAATCCTCTGCCGCGGTCCCCGCGGCGCGGGGCGACGGCCGGTAGAGCGAGAACGGGGGTCTCGAGCTGCGTTGCTGAAGCTGTTGTGATAACGGCTTTTGTGTGCAGGCAAGCGGGCAACTGTGCAGGCTTGCGCATTGCAGAAAACGCTGAGACAGTCACAATTCCTGGAACTGAAACAGCGGCGCGCTTGGGTGAGAGCTCGGCCACAGCGGAACTCGTACACCTGCGCTTCGATGAAGCAGCCATCGTTAGTAGTGCCGACGCAGCGTCACACAGCAGGCTTTAGATGGCAACACCGCTTTTGCCGCCGTCCAGCAGAGGGCGGACAAAGGTGCGTCGCTATCGCCTGTTCCACCGGCGGAAGTGAGTGGTAGTTCCTGTTTTTAGCATCATCAGTGTGGAGAATGCTAGTGAGACAGACGAACGAGTTCGTGCTGAATATGGAGCGTTCCAAGCCTTCGCCACCTCTTCGTGAAGCTCAGGAAGAAATGAGGCGGGCTTTGAGAAGTACGCTCATCCGAAAGGGAAATACCATCCAGCCGGGAACGAGAGGGGGGGCGCTGGTGCAAACCACTCGCGGCCGAGACTCATCACGGCCAACACGAGCATTCGCCCCGGCTCCTTCTCGATGTCAGCCCATCTGCTGGGCTTCTGAGCAGAAGGTGCGAGATCCTCGGAGCTCGCCCAGCCCTCACTGCCCAAAGCTAGCAGAGAGCGCGTGTCCTCTTCCCCCGACGCGGCCCTGAGATCGACTTCCTCGGACGACGCGCCGGCAAACAGCGGGCGCTTCCCACCGGGAAGCGATGCAGGGGGGGCCGGTGAAGCAGGGCGAACCGGCGAGCTCGGTTGAGCTGAAGACGGTTCCGGAATCCGCTGGAAGCGATGCTTTTACGGCGCCTCAGCGCAGCGGAGAATGCAGGCTCAGAGAAAAAGGCCAGGCGAGTCCTCAGAGTCACCATGGCAACAGCTCGCAGTGGGGGCATCCGCCGTCAGCGAGCGCGAGCGCTGCATGATCTTCACCCAGGCAGGAGACACAGATGACGTACCGGTCTCCCTCGCTGAGTGGGGCTCTGACGAGCCGCAGGAAGGCATCTTAAAAAAGACACGAGCTCTTTTACGAGTGTGTGTCGCAGGGTGAACACACACACACACATAAAGAACAGCTTGGATATAACAGGATTGAAAGGATATAGGCGCCGGATAGCGCAGCAGGAACGGCAGTGGAAGGCGGCGATGCCAGCAGCTTCAGAATGGCTCGTCCTGCTGATGTGCTTTCTCAGACGGCGCTTGCTTCCTCCGTGATCCAGCGATGCGTGAGCTTCGCTGAAGAGATGAAAAATCAGGTGAGTCAGCCTTTTCGAGCTCCTTTTATAGGTTGGGCCACACCCGTTTCGGCGGGAAGTGGCAAGAAGGGCGCGAAGCGAAACGAGCCGTCTCGCCTATGGCTGTGTACTGCTGCAAATGCGCTTTACAAAAATACAAAATTAAGGATAATTTTTTGCTTCAGTATTTCGTGAAAAGAGACTTTTCCCGTAGCGTCTTAGCTAAGACGCAGTACGAGAGAGCTCTCGTAAGAGAACTGAGAACATTAACACTTCAACACAGCTCACAGGAGGTATACAGAGAGCAGAGAGTGCATAAAAACACACAGGGAATAGAACACAGGTGGCTTGTATGCTTTGATAAATCACCTGTATTTTCCAGCAATGAGGCAAACAATAAGGTGTAAATGGAATCCCTGTGAAGTGTGATGTCTTTATGATATGGCCACGCCAGCCCCAGTTAAAACACACACACACACACTCACTCACACATCAGAACACGTGCAAACACACAAACGAAGCGGCTTGCACACAAGCCTTAAGATTGTCATGCCATGCATTTAAATGGAAGCATATTCCCACACATGAGAAAGAAAGTGAGAATTAGAAGATGCTGGAGTGCAACTGTTTTTTTCTGGTTCTTCTTCACGCCTACCACTGTCTTCCAATACACACTTACACACTTTTAAATCTCCTTTTTGAGAATGTGTCTGTGTGTTTTCACGTACTCCAAGTTAAATGGGACTGTAGTAGGCGAGCCTCTGTGAGATAAATCAAGTTATTGGAGACGCAGAGGCTGTGGATGCCATCATCTTTCGCTTTGAGAAATGTACACAACACACACAACCATTTACACACTAACACTAATATTCTCAGAGAGGACGGGTGAGAGAAACCAAATAAATTGCAATATGGAATGCAGGAACATAAACTCAGTGTGAACACTAAATGACAAAAGAAATTGTGACTGAGAGAGTTAAAGACTCCATTATGCACAGAAATCATTGTCACCAGGTTAAACCACAGATGACTCATTACCATGGTTAGATAAAATCTGATAAAACATACACTGGTCTTGTGATGAAAATGTTGCATAAAACATGCAGAATCTTTAGTCATAACATATGTATAGGGCCATGCTCTGAAAAAATACTGGAATATGATATACTGCAAAATCATTTAAAATAAAATTGCCAGTGCTACATCATTGATGAGTGATTTTGTGAATGAAGCAAAGACAAAGAAAAAAAACAGTTTTGTAAATTTATATTTACATGTTTGTATGTACTGTATAAATAACAACTTATACATTACTGTTGAAATGTTTTGGCTCAGCAAAGCTGCATTAAATTGGTCAAAAGTGATAACCAATGCATTTATGATTTTACAAAAGATTTCTATTTCAAGTCAAATATTTTACACTTTACAATCAATAAAGAATCATGAAAATAATGTATCACAGTATCCACAAAAATATTAAACAGCACACCGGTTTTCAACATTCATAATAAGACAAATTGTTTCTTGAGCAGCAAATTATCATATTACAATGATTTCTAAATCATCATGTAAAAATTAAACTTTGCCATCACAGGAATGAATTACATTTTTAAATATGATATAATTGAAAACAATTATTTTAAATAATAATAAAAATAACATATTTCACAATATTACTGTTACAAACACGCCAGGTTCCACCTCCACACAATCACAACGCACACCCTCACCGGAGTTCTAAATCCCATCCACCTGATCCTCATCACCAGCCTATCACCGCAGCACCATAAAAGCCACACACACGCACTCAAACATTGTCCGGTCACGTTCGCGACAAGATCATTCCTGTATGCTTACTATAAGGCCTAACTCCTCTTCTACTCTCTCCAGCGATTCTCTCCGAAGACCCAGTTCCCCAAGTGTGCGTGTGTGTGGCTCACCGTCCCTCCAAGAAGTCTTCACCCTACCTTCACGGATCCATCCTCATTGTCACTCATCACTACCTGCTCCTCTGCTTGTGTCTGTGTATAATAAACATCTTCATTCTGTAACTCCTCAGCTTCCCGAGTGATCCGTAACAATTACTGTTCTCTTACGAGAGCTCTCTCGTACTGCGTCTTAGCTAAGACGCTACGGGAAAAGTCTCTTTTCACGAAATACTGAAGCAAAAAATTATCCTTAATTTTGTATTTTTGTAAAGCGCATTTGCAGCAGTACACAGCCATAGGCGAGACGGCTCGTTCGCTCATTGGCTTGTTCTGCGGCAACTGCACAGCCTATCGAGCGCGGGCTGATGCAACATCAGACCAATAAGGGCGATTCGCGCCCTTCTTGCCACTTCCCGCCGAAACGGGTGTGGCCCAACCTATAAAAGGAGCTCGAAAAGGCTGACTCACCTGATTTTTCATCTCTTCAGCGAAGCTCACGCATCGCTGGATCACGGAGGAAGCAAGCGCCGTCTGAGAAAGCACATCAGCAGGACGAGCCATTCTGAAGCTGCTGGCATCGCCGCCTTCCATTGCCGTTCCTGCTGCGCTATCCGGCACCTATATCCTTTCAATCCTGTTATATACAAGCTGTTCTTTATGTGTGTGTGTGTGTTCGCCCTGCGACACACACTCGTAAAAGAGCTCGCGTCTTTTTTAAGATGCCTTCCTGCGGCTCGTCAGAGCCCCACTCAGCGAGGGAGACCGGTACGTCATCTGTGTCTCCTGCCTGGGTGAAGATCATGCAGCGCTCGCTCGCTGACGGCGGATGCCCCCACTGCGAGCTGTTGCCATGGTGACTCTGAGGACTCGCCTGGCCTTTTTCTCTGAGCCTGCATTCTCCGCTGCGCTGAGGCGCCGTAAAAGCATCGCTTCCAGCGGATTCCGGAACCGTCTTCAGCTCAACCGAGCTCGCCGGTTCGCCCTGCTTCACCGCCCCCCCCCCCTGCATCGCTTCCCGGTGGGCAGCGCCCGCTGTTTGCCGGCGCGTCGTCCGAGGAAGTCGATCTCAGGGCCGCGTCGGGGGAAGAGGACACGCGCTCTCTGCTGGCTTCGGGCAGTGATGGCTGGGCGAGCTCCGAGGATCTCGCGCCTTCTGCTCAGAAGCCCAGCAGACGAGCTGACATCGAGAAGGAGCCGGGGCGAATGCTCGTGTTGGCCGCGATGTGTCTCGGCCGCGAGTGGTTTGCACCAGCGCCCCCCCCTCTCGTTCCCGGCTGGATGGTATTTCCCTTTCGGATGAGCGTACTTCTCAAAGCCCGCCTCATTTCTTCCTGAGCTTCACGAAGAGGTGGCGAAGGCTTGGAACGCTCCATATTCAGCACGAACTCGTTCGTCTGTCTCACTAGCATTCTCCACACTGATGATGCTAAAAACAGGAACTACCACTCACTTCCGCCGGTGGAACAGGCGATAGCGACGCACCTTTGTCCGCCCTCTGCTGGACGGCGGCAAAAGCGGTGTTGCCATCTAAAGCCTCCTGTGTGACGCTGCGTCGGCACTACTAACGATGGCTGCTTCATCGAAGCGCAGGTGTACGAGTTCCGCTGTGGCCGAGCTCTCACCCAAGCGCGCCGCTGTTTCAGTTCCAGGAATTGTGACTGTCTCAGCGTTTTCTGCAATGCGCAAGCCTGCACAGTTGCCCGCTTGCCTGCACACAAAAGCCGTTATCACAACAGCTTCAGCAACGCAGCTCGAGACCCCCGTTCTCGCTCTACTGGCCGTCGCCCCGCGCCGCGGGGACCGCGGCAGAGGATTACGGTGAGGCCGGGAGCCCCGAAGCCATCCTGGGAAAGCCATCTACGCATGCTGCATGACGCTGCGTCGGCACTACACACGATGGCTGCTTCATCGAAGCGCCGGTGTACGAGTTCCGCTGCGGCCGGGCTGTCACCGAAGCGCGCCGCTGTTTCAGTTTCCAGAGATTGTGACTGTTTCAGCGTTGTTTGCAATGCGCAAGCCTGTACGGTTGCCCGCTTGCCTGCACACGAAAACCGTTATCACGGCTACCCAGATATTTCCCGAAAAAGGTGTAATTTCTGGTGTCCCGGCCACGGCCGATGGTGCTATAAATGTAGTGACGATGCCCACTGCTCAGTGCCCATCTCCGCATATAAGCACAGCCCTTCACACAGGGCTCGCGCCTATAAAAGCGACTCAAGTCGATCACGCGCACTACATAGTAGACGTGCCCACTCCTCAGTGCCCACAATCACTATGTCACACGCGTCATGTGGTTTCTGTAAAAACGAAACCCGTGCACGTTCGTCCGGCCACGGCCGATGGTGCTATAAATGTAGTGACGATGCCCACTCCTCAGTGCCCATCTCCACATGTAAGCATAGCCCTGCACACAGGGCCTGCGCCCATAATGTCGACTCAAGTCGGTCGCGCACACTGCATAGTAAACGTGCCCACCCCTCAGTGCCCACAATTACTATGTCACACACGTCATGTGGTTTCTGTAAAAACGAAACCCGTGCATGCTCGTCCGGCCACGGCCGATGGTGCTATAAATGCAGTGACGATGCCCGCTACCCAGTGCCCATCTCCACATGTAAGCACAGCCCTGCACACAGGGCTAGCGCACATAAGATCGACACAGATCGGTCGAGCGCGCCGCATAGTAAACGTGCCCGCTTCCCAGTGCCCACATACACTATGTCACATACGGCGCGGGGCTTCTGTAAAATGAGACCCGTGCACGTACATTCTGCACAGGCAGACAGCGAGTTGAAAGTGGTAAAAGTGCACACATGCAGCCCACGGTTACTCGCAGATATATCGAGTCCCACGGGACCCGCTCAGCCTCCCTCCAGTCGGTTAAGCGCCGGAACGGGGTCGAGGAAGAGCGATCTGCCCGCTGTGATCAGCGCGCTCCCCGCCTCAGATGCGCAGCACACTCGAGCGCCGCCGTTGCCCAGTCAACAGAGCGCGTTTCGCATCCAGCCCTTAGCCATTCATGCAGATGCATGGTCAGTGCTTCCAGGGGTTTCGGATTGGGTGCTAGGCATTATAAAGAGAGGCTACTCGCTACAGTTTTCTCGACGCCCACCGTGCTTTTCAGCGCACGTCGAAACTACGGTCAAAACAGAAGTAGCACACATACTTCGGGCCGAAATATCAAAACTGTTGAGCAAAGGGGCTGTAGAGCCTGTGTCTCAAAGCGAGGGGGGGCTGTACAGCAGATACTTTCTGGTGCCCAAGAGAGACGGGGGTCTCCGGCCCATACTGGATCTAAGACAGCTGAACAGGCATTGATGAAACACAGTTTCAAAATGTTCACGACCAGGAAGCTCCTCGCGCAGATTCGCAGAGGGGACTGGTTCATGTCAATAGATCTGAAGGACGCGTATTTTCAAATACAGATAGCGTCAAACCACAGGCGATGTTTGAGATTCGCCTTCGAGGACCAGGCATACCAGTTTGCAGTCCTGCCATTCGGCTTGTCCGTAGCTCCTCGTACGCTTACGAGGTGCATGGATGCAGCGCTCGCTCCTCTTAGACTCAGAGGCACACGAGTGCTGAATTATTTGGACGACTGGCTGGTTCTGGCCCGATCATGAGCGGAGCTCATGGACCACAGAGCCGTTTTACTCGATCACCTTGAGAAGCTCGACCTCAGTGTCAATTGGGTGAAGAGTTCGCTGAACCCCAGTCAGACGATCCTGTTTCTGGGTATAGTTCTGAACTCGTGTTCCATGACGGCGCGGCTGTCACCACAGCGCGCGATGGGCATTCAGCGTGCAGCGAGTTCTTTCCGCTGTGGCGCGACTGTGTCGCTCAAACACTGTCAAAAGATGCTGGGTTTCATGGCCTCAGCATCTCCGGTTCTGCGGCTGGGCCTGCTCCGCATGCGCCCCCTGCAGTTCTGGCTGAAGGCTCGGGTGCCGCGCAGAGCGTGGGCGTCTGGCCGGCTGCATTTCAAGGTCGATCAGAGCTGTGTTGCGGCTCTAGCACCTTGGACAGCGAACGGCTGGTACCGATCAGGTGTAAGCCTGGGGACTTCCCCGAGTGTGAAAATGGTGTCGACGGACGCCTCCACTTCGGGATGGGGAGCGCTGCTCGAAGGCAGACCGTCCTTTGGCCTATGGTCAGAACGGGAAAAGCTCCATCATATCAACTGCCTGGAAATGCTGGCAGTGGAGAATGCGCTGACGCGCTTTTGTCCCCATATCAAGGATCACCACGTCGTAGTCCGTTCGGACAACATGTCCGTGGTGTCCTACATAAATCGCCAGGGCGGTCTCGGGTCCCGAAACCTGTACAGGCTGACGGAACGCCTCCTGATTTGGGCTCAACGCAACGTGCGCTCGCTGAGAGCGGTGCATGTGCCTGGACTGCAGAATCTGGGTCCAGACAGGCTGTCCAGAGGCAATGTCCCTACGGGAGAATGGTCTCTACACCCGCAAACAGTTCGGCTGTTGTGGGAGAGATTTGGCATGGCGGAGGTGGACCTCTTTGCGTCCCACGGAAACGCTCACTGCCCCACATTCTTTTCCAAGAACGAAAGCGCGCTGTCACGGAAATGGCCGTGCTGCCCGCTTTATGCGTTCCCTCCCGTCTCCCTCCTTCCGCAGGTGATAGAACGGGTGAGAGAAACGAGATGTTCAATACTGCTTGTGGCACCTCTTTGGAAGAACCATCCATGGTTCCCAGATTTGATGCAATTAGCAGATGTCGCCCCATGGCCGGTACCGTTGAGGAGAGATCTCCTCTCGCAGGCCAGGGGCTCGATTTGGCACCCTCGACCGGAGTTGTGGTCCCTCCATGTATGGGCACTCAACGGTTACCCGCTGATCTCGCAGGGGGAGTGCTAAATACCATCACTCAGGCTAGAGCTCCGTCGACACGACGTCTGTATGCCTCGAAGTGGTCGGTGTTCTCCAGCTGGTGCACAGCTCGAGGTTATTCACCCCTTAGTTGTGAGGTGACGGAGGTCCTCTCCTTCCTACAGGAGCTGTTGGATAAGGGCAGAGCCCCATCCACGCTCAAAGTTTATGTGGCGGCCATCGCGGCGTTTTCTGAAACGGCGTCCGGTCAGTCAATAGGAAGGAACGATTTAGTCATCCGGTTCCTCAGAGGAGCTAGGAGGCTGAATCCTCCCAGACATCCGTCAGTCCCTATGTGGGACCTCGCGGCGGTTTTGGAGGCCTTGAAGGGTCCCCCTTTTGAGCCTATCCAATCGGTTAGCCTTCAGCATCTGTCGTTCAAGACAGTATTCTTGTTGGCTCTCGCTTCTGTGAAGCATGTGGGTGATTTGCACGCGCTCTCGGTGAGCCAGTCGTGCTTGGAGTTTGGGCCCAATGACTCAAGGGTCATACTCAAACCTAGGCACGGTTATGTGCCGAAATCCCTCAACACACCGTTTCGGGCTCAGGTTATTGCCCTGTCTGCCCTGCCGGTGTCAGGGGAGGATGGAGACTCGAGTCTTCTTTGCCCTGTCAGGGTTTTAAGAGCTTATGTGTCTCGCTTTGCTGCCTCTCGGCAGACGGAGCAGCTATTTGTCTCGTTCGGTGGACGTTCCAAAGGAATGGCTGTTTCGAGACAGACTCTATCCAGATGGATAGTTGACGCCATAGCGTTAGCTTACGCTTCCAGGGGCCTTCAGTGCCCGTTGGGCGTCAGAGCACACTCCACAAGAGGCGTCGCCTCGTCGTGGGCGTGGTCTACTGGGATCTCCTTGCAGGATATATGTATGGCGGCGGGTTGGGCCTAGCCGTCTACATTTATCAGGTTCTATAACCTAGAGGTTCCCGCCTTGCAAGCAAGGCTGCTGTCGGTATAGAAGAATCAGGGCCCTGAGGGGAATTCTGAATTCATGAGCGCTAGGCGCTGCCGACTGTTATATGGGCAGTATTGCGTAAGACCCGCATTGCCACATTGGTCAGGCCTTGCCTCGGCTGTGTGATGTCATATTGCCGCATCTACGGATGCTGCTAGATATGGGACGGAGGGTTTTTCCCCCTTTTTTCTGTCCCGGACTCTCTGTGAGTCCCTCAGGTGACTGTGCACTGTAAATCCTGGGCGTTGCTTCAGGTTTATCGGTGTGTGATCCCTGCGCGCACGGCGTTTTACATCGGGTTCCCGTAGCGTCTTAGCTAAGACGCAGTACGAGAGAGCTCTCGTAAGAGAACGTACTCGGTTACTAAACGTAACCTCGGTTCTCTCTAGAAGAGCGAACGAGTACTGCGTTCTCTGCCGTGCGTACGATTCACTCTGGTTCGCTTCGGCGATGAAATAAATCAGGTGAGTCAGCCTTTTCGAGCTCCTTTTATAGGTTGGGCCACACCCGTTTCGGCGGGAAGTGGCAAGAAGGGCGCGAAGCGCCCTTATTGGTCTGATGTTGCATCAGCCCGCGCTCGATAGGCTGTGCAGTTGCCGCAGAACAAGCCAATGAGCGAACGAGCCGTCTCGCCTATGGCTGTGTACTGCTGCAAATGCGCTTTACAAAAATACAAAATTAAGGATAATTTTTTGCTTCAGTATTTCGTGAAAAGAGACTTTTCCCGTAGCGTCTTAGCTAAGACGCAGTACTCGTTCGCTCTTCTAGAGAGAACCGAGGTTACGTTTAGTAACCGAGTACGTTTTTACAGTTTTTTTATCAAATAAATGCAGCCTTGCTGAGCAAAGGAGACTTCTTTCGAAAGCATACTGTCCTTCTTGAGTGCATACATCTTGTTTCTCATTATGACAGTCTATGTAAGTGTTTCTGTAGAATTTATACTTACTCTTCAGTAATGATGTAGCCAAAGTCTCCATCATGTGGACTTGAATATGCTGCAACATTCACTTCCACTCTCACACCCTTCTTTTCCACTTCCTCTTTCTCCATGGATTTTTTTTGTGTCTCTTTTCCTGATTGAACCTCTGGTTTCACTTCCGGAGAACTGTGCGTCCACGGTTCTACCTCAGCGTACTCCATTGGCTCTATATCTAAAGTGTCAGGTTCCATTTTCTTCCTCATCAGGTCCAGTTCTGTTTGCATTGTCCGGCTCTGGACATTCTCCAAACTAGCTCTCAATGGGCTTCCAGCATTTGGCTGGTCAACGTACCCCAGAAAAGGTTCTTTAGCTTGGGGAGGACGCACAGATCCAGGGCCAGAGTTATGATCCAGGAACTCTAGCAGCTGGCTGATGAAACCTTTGTCCTGGAAACAGAAAATGAAACTGGAAATTTTATCACAAAAATATGAGTCACATGGCCCTGTGTATTTCCACATATTACCTTATCATCAGATTTAAGGGTAGTGTCTTCTGCTTCTGTAAACAGAATTTAAAATGATGGTAAAGATCATGGCTCTTGACTGATACTAGAGAATTGTACTAGGGTAACCAGGGACTAAGGGGTGACTACCTTTATGTGTGCTGTCATTATCTGCTTTCTCCATCTGATGTAACTCTTGACTTGGTTCCCTCTTTACTTCCACTTCATCCTGTGTGGCTTCTCTACCTTTGACCCCTTCCACTCCATCCACCACCTGCAGGGCCTTGGTGATGACTTTGGAGAGCTTGTCCAGGTCCTTTGGGGTCAAAGTATCCACACTGACGCTCTGACGTCCGAGCTGGTTAACCACTCCATCAATGAACTTTTCTGAGAGAAAACAGAGACAAAGATAGAAAATCTATCTGATATTTTACAAGTGTACAATCCACCCCCCCCCCAATCCCCCACATTTTGGGGCATGAATTATCATAATGATATCAATGTTTCTTCAGTCACTTCAAACTGATCCTGAACATGGATAATTATAATGCAAAAACTCATCACAGCCAATTTAATATGACCCTGTTTTTCCTTATTAACATAAAATTAGTTTGATTAAACATATGAGATAAATATGAAAATTGAATTCTTTATTTGTTACTCCTGGCTTCTTTTTTAATGCACATTAGGGGCATCTCTGACTAAGGATTTTCACAGTGGAATCTGAATTTTCGAATCTTGCTGATATTTGACTAATAGTCGAATCATATGTTTTGGGGGCGTGGCAAAATACATTACCAAGTGTCAAGTCAGACATCCGACAGTCGTAATTACTGACGTTAACACATAGGGAAAATATGTAATGGATGCTTCGCAGATACAAACGGGATAAATATTGTTCTCTTACGAGAGCTCTCTCGTACTGCGTCTTAGCTAAGACGCAACGGGAAAAGTCTCTTTTCACGAAATACTGAAGCAAAAACTTATCCTTAATTTTGTATTTTTGTAAAGCGCATTTGCAGCAGTACACAGCCATAGGCGAGACGGCTCGCTCGCTCATTGGCTTGTTCTGCGGCAACTGCACAGCCTATCGAGCGCAGGCTGATGCAACACCAGACCAATAAGGGCGCTTCGCGCCCTTCTTGCCACTTCCCGCCGAAACGGGTGTGGCCCAACCTATAAAAGGAGCTCGAAAAAGGCTGACTCACCTGATTTTTCATCTCTTCAGCGAAGCTCACGCATCGCTGGATCACGAGGAAGCAAGCGCCGTCTGGAAGAGCATATCAGCAGGACGAGCCATCCTGAAGCCTCTGGCACCGCCGCCTTCCACTGCCGTTCCTGCTGCGCTATCCGGCGCCCATATCCTTTATAATCCTTGTTCTGTGATATTCTGTGTGTGTGTTCGCCCTGCGACGCACATTCACAAAAGAGCTGCGTCTTTTTAAAGATGCCTTCGTGCGGCTCGTGCAGAACCCCGCTCAGCGAAGGAGATCGTCATGTCATCTGCGTCTCCTGTCTGGGTGAAGACCATGCAGCGCTCGCGCTCGCTGATGGCGGATGTCCTCATTGCCTATGGTGACTCTGAGGACTCGCCTGGCATTCTTCTCGAAGCCTGCATCATCTGCTGCGCCGCAGCGCCGTAAGAAGCGCCGCTCGCAGCGCCTACCAGAACCGCCTCCAGCTCGGCCGAGCTCGCCGGTTCCCTCCGCTTCGCCGGTCTCCCCTGCATCGCTTCCCGATGCTCAGCGTCCGCTGCTTGCCGACGCGTCATCGGAGGAAGTGGATCTCAGGCCCGCGTCGGAGGAAGAAGACACGTGCTCTCTGCTTGCTTCGGGCAGTGAGGGTTGGGCGAGCTCCGTGGATCTCGCGCCCGCTGCTCAGAGGCCCAGCAGACGGGGGGATATCGATAAGGAGTTAATGCGTGTACTCTCGTTGGCCGCGGCGAGTCTCGGCCTCGAGTGGTCTGCACCAGCGCCCCCTTCACGTTCCCGGCTGGATGGTAGCTATCTTCCGGATGAGCGCTCTTCCTCAAGCTCAAAACACGCCCCTTTTCTTCCTGAGCTTCACGAAGAAGTGGCGAAGGCTTGGGACGCTCCATTCTCGGCGAGAATCCGCTCATCTGTTTCGTCAGCATTCTCCACACTGGACGGTGCTAAGAACAGAGGCTACCTGTCACTTCCGCCGGTGGAACAGGCTATAGCAGCGCACCTTTGCCCGCCCTCTGCTGGACGGCGGACTAAGGCGGCGTTGCCATCCAAAGCCTGCCGCATGACGTCATCGCTGCTCGCACGGATATTCTCTGCTGCTGGGCAGGCTGCGTCTGCGTTACACACCATGGCGACGCTACAGATTTTCCAGGGCGATCTTCTCCGCAAGCTGGATGAGATGGGACCTGAAGCGATCTGTCTCGCGGATCTGAGGAGTGCTTCGGATCTCTCCCTCCGCGCTACTAAGTCCGCTGCACAGTCCATGGGACGGGTTATGGCTTCCGCTACGGTGGCTGAGAGGCATCTGTGGCTGACGCTTTCTGACATCAAGGAGTCTGAGCGCGCTGCGTTTCTTGACGCTCCGCTAACTCCTGCCGGCCTCTTTGGATCTTCCGTCAACGAGTTTGTGGAGAGATTCGCCGAGGACCAGAAAGCTTCACAGGCGTTCAAGCACTTCTTGCCGAAGCGCTCCAGTTCTGCAGCTAGCCGCTCTAGACCGGCCCCACAGAGCTCTCAGTCACGCCCACCGCCTCCTGCTGCGCCATCACGACAGCGTCAGCAACGCAGCTCGGGACCCCGTTCTCGCTCTTCGAGCCGTCGCCCCGCGCCGCGGGAGCCGCGGCAGAGGATTGCGGTGAAGCCAGAAGCCCCGAAAGCATCCTAGCACTGCTGGGAAAGCGCCGGTGTTCGAGTTCCGCTGCGGCCGAGCTCTCACCCAAGCGTGCCGCTGTTGCAGTTCCAAGAGTTGCGACTGCCTCAGTGTCTTCTGCAATGCGCAAGCCTGCACGAGTGCCCGCTTGCCTGCACACAAAAGCCGTTATCACGGCTACCCAGATGTTTCACAAAAACAGTGTTTTTTCTGGTGTTCCGGCCACGGCCGATGGTGCTATAAATGTTGTGACGATGCCCACTCCTCAGTGCCCATCTCCACATGTAAGCACAGCCCTACACACAGGGCCTGCGCTCATAATGTCGACTCAAGTCGGTCGCGCACACTACATAGTAAACGTGCCCACCCCTCAGTGCCCACAATTACTATGTCACACGCGTCATGTGGTTTCTGTAAAAACGAAACCCGTGCACGCTCGTCCGGCCACGGCCGATGGTGCTTTAAATGCAGTGACGATGCCCACTACCCAGTGCCCATCCCCGCATGTAAGCACAGCCCTGCACACAGGGCTGGCGCACATAAGATCGACACAGATCGGTCGAGCGCACCGCATAGTAAACGTGCCCACTTCCCAGTGCCCACATACACTATGTCACTTACGGCGTGGGGCTTCTGTAAAAACGAGGCCCGTGCACGTACATTCTGCACAGGCAGACGGCGAGTTGGAAGTGGTAAAAGTGCACACATGCAGCCCACGGTTACTCGCAGATATATTGAGTCCCACGGGACCCGCTCAGCCTCTCTCCAGTCGGTTAAGCGCCGGAACGGGGTCGAGGATGAGCGATCTGCCCGCTGTGATCAATGCGCTCCCTGCCTCAGATGCGCAGCACGCTCGAGCACCGCCGTTGCCCAGTCAACAGAGCGCGTGTCACATCCAGCCCTTAGCCATTCATGCAGATGCATGGTCAGCGCTTCCAGGGGTTTCGGATTGGGTGCTAGGCATTATAAAGAGAGGCTACTCGCTACAGTTTTCTCGACGCCCACCGCGCTTCTCAGCGCGCGTCGAAACTACGGTCAAAACAGAAGTAGCACACATACTTCGGGCCGAAATATCAAAACTGTTGAGCAAAGGGGCTGTAGAGCCTGTGTCTCAAGCTCAAAGCGAGGGGGGGCTGTACAGCAGATACTTTCTGGTGCCCAAGAGAGACGGGGGTCTCAGGCCCATACTGGATCTAAGACAGCTGAACAAGGCATTGATGAAACGCGGTTTCAAAATGCTCACGACCAGGAAGCTCCTCGCGCAGATTCGCGGAGGGGACTGGTTCATGTCAATAGATCTGAAGGACGTGTATTTTCAAATACAGATAGCGTCAAACCACAGGCGGTTTTTGAGATTCGCCTTCGAGGGCCAGGCATACCAGTTTGCAGTCCTGCCATTCGGCTTGTCCGTAGCTCCTCGTACGTTTACGAGGTGCATGGATGCAGCGCTCGCTCCTCTCAGACTCAGAGGCATACGAGTGCTGAATTATTTGGACGACTGGCTGGTTCTGGCCCAATCACGAGCGGAGCTCGTGGACCACAGGGCCGTTTTACTCGATCACCTCGAGAAGCTCGGCCTCAGTGTCAATTGGGCGAAGAGTTCGCTGAACCCCAGTCAGACGATCCTGTTTCTGGGTATAGTTCTGAACTCGTGTTCCATGACGGCGCGACTGTCACCACAGCGCACGATGGGCATTCAGCGCGCAGCGAGTTCTTTCCGCTGCGGCGCGACTGTGTCGCTCAAACACTGTCAAAAGATGCTGGGTCTCATGGCCTCAGCATCTCCGGTTCTGCGGCTGGGCCTGCTCCGCATGCGCCCCCTGCAGTTCTGGCTGAAGGCTCGGGTGCCGCGCAGAGCGTGGGCGTCTGGCCGGCTGCATTTCAAGGTCGATCAGAGCTGTGTTGCGGCTCTAGCACCTTGGACAGCGAACGGCTGGTACCGATCAGGTGTAAGCCTGGGGACTTCCCCGAGTGTGAAAATGGTGTCGACAGACGCCTCCACTTCGGGATGGGGAGCGCTGCTCGAAGGCAGACCGTCCTTTGGCCTATGGTCAGAACGGGAAAAGCTCCATCATATCAACTGCCTGGAAATGCTGGCAGTGGAGAACGCGCTGACGCGCTTTTGTCCCCATATCAAGGATCACCACGTCGTAGTCCGTTCGGACAACATGTCCGTGGTGTCCTACATAAATCGCCAGGGCGGTCTCGGGTCCCGAAACCTGTACAGGCTGACGGAACGCCTCCTGATTTGGGCTCAACGCAACGTGCGCTCGCTGAGAGCAGTGCATGTGCCTGGACTGCAGAATCTGGGTCCAGACAGGCTGTCCAGAGGCAATGTCCCTACGGGCGAATGGTCTCTACACCCGCAAACAGTTCGGCTGTTGTGGGAGAGATTTGGCATGGCGGAGGTGGACTTCTTTGCGTCCCACGAAAACGCTCACTGCCCCGCATTCTTTTCCAAGAACGAAAGCGCGCTGTCACGGAAATGGCCGTGCTGCCCGCTTTATGCGTTCCCTCCCGTCTCCCTCCTTCCGCAGGTGATAGAACGGGTGAGAGAAACGAGATGTTCAATACTGCTTGTGGCACCTCTTTGGAAGAACCAACCATGGTTCCCAGATTTGATGCAATTAGCAGATGTCGCCCCATGGCCGGTACCGTTGAGGAGAGATCTCCTCTCGCAGGCCAGGGGCTCGATTTGGCACCCTCAACCGGAGTTGTGGTCCCTCCATGTATGGGCACTCAACGGTTACCCGCTGATCTCGCAGTGGGAGTGCTAAATACCATCACTCAGGCTAGAGCTCCGTCGACACGACGTCTGTATGCCTCGAAGTGGTCGGTGTTCTCCAGCTGGTGCACAGCTCGAGGTTATTCACCCCTTAGTTGTGAGGTGACGGAGGTCCTCTCCTTCCTACAGGAGCTGTTGGATAAGGGCAGAGCCCCATCCACACTCAAAGTTTATGTGGCGGCCATCGTGGCGTTTTCTGAAACGGCGTCCGGTCAGTCAATAGGAAGGAACGATTTAGTCATCCGGTTCCTCAGAGGAGCTAGGAGGCTGAATCCTCCCAGACCTCCGTCAGTCCCTATGTGGGACCTCGCGGCGGTTTTGGAGGCCTTGAAGGGTCCCCCTTTTGAGCCTATCCAATCGGTTAGCCTTCAGCATCTGTCGTTCAAGACAGTATTCTTGTTGGCTCTCGCTTCTGTGAAGCGTGTGGGTGATTTGCACGCGCTCTCGGTGAGCTAGTCGTGCTTGGAGTTTGGGCCCAATGACTCAAGGGTCATACTCAAACCTAGGCACGGTTATGTGCCGAAATCCCTCAACACACCGTTTCGGGCTCAGGTTATTGCCCTGTCTGCCCTGCCGGTGTCAGGGGAGGATGGAGACTCGAGTCTTCTTTGCCCTGTCAGGGTTTTAAGAGCTTATGTGTCTCGCTCTGCTGCCTTTCGGCAGACGGAGCAGCTATTTGTCTCGTTCGGTGGACGTTCCAAAGGAATGGCTGTTTCGAGACAGACTCTATCCAGATGGATAGTTGACGCCATAGCGTTAGCTTACGCTTCCAGGGGCCTTCAGTGCCCGTTGGGCGTCAGAGCACACTCCACAAGAGGCGTCGCCTCGTCGTGGGCGTGGTCTACTGGGATCTCCTTGCAGGATATATGTATGGCGGCAGGGTTGGGCCTCGCCGTCTACATTTATCAGGTTCTATAACCTGGAGGTTCCCGCCTTGCAAGCAAGGCTGCTGTCGGTATAGAAGAATCAGGGCCCTGAGGGGAATTCTGAATTCATGAGCGCTATGCGCTGCCGACTGTTATATGGGCAGTATTGCGTAAGACCCGCATTGCCACATTGGTCAGGCCTTGCCTCGGCTGTGTGATGTCATATTGCCGCATCTACGGATGCTGCTAGATATGGGACGGAGGGCTTTCCCCCTTTTCTGTCCCGGACTCTCTGTGAGTCCCTCAGGTGACTGTGCACTGTAAATCCTGGGCGTTGCTTCAGGTTTATCGGTGTGTGATCCCTGCGCGCACGGCGTTTTACATCGGGTTCCCGTAGCGTCTTAGCTAAGACGCAGTACGAGAGAGCTCTCGTAAGAGAACGTACTCGGTTACTAAACGTAACCTCGGTTCTCTCTAGAAGAGCGAACGAGTACTGCGTTCTCTGCCGTGCGTACGATTCACTCTGGTTCGCTTCGGCGATGAAATAAATCAGGTGAGTCAGCCTTTTCGAGCTCCTTTTATAGGTTGGGCCACACCCGTTTCGGCGGGAAGTGGCAAGAAGGGCGCGAAGCGCCCTTATTGGTCTGATGTTGCATCAGCCTGCGCTCGATAGGCTGTGCAGTTGCCGCAGAACAAGCCAATGAGGGAGCGAGCCGTCTCGCCTATGGCTGTGTACTGCTGCAAATGCGCTTTACAAAAATACAAAATTAAGGATAATTTTTTGCTTCAGTATTTCGTGAAAAGAGACTTTTCCCGTAGCGTCTTAGCTAAGACGCAGTACTCGTTCGCTCTTCTAGAGAGAACCGAGGTTACGTTTAGTAACCGAGTACGTTTTATGTTTAGATAAAAAGATAGTTAACATTAAAGGTCAGCGAAACCCTAAGAATTCAATTTTTTTTTACAATAGTGCTCTCATTATAACGTTATTATTTTGCATTTCTGTTTTGAGCTGCGCAGATGACCAGTAGAATGAGGCAGCAGGTTTTTAATCAATGGGATTTAACTCATCATTTATCTCATTTAGAATATGCTTCATTATTTATACAACGTAACATTAATATTACAACTTAATAGGCTATCTGCACAACATACCTCAAATGAACGTGAACGTGAAACATGAACGTGTCTGCGTGGCTTTCAATGAACTCCTTTTGTGGACGCGTTCTTCACAACAATGTGCAGAAACACAGCAACTAAACTCTAAAAATTCACAGCGTTTTATTATAATAGTTTTCTCATTATAATGTTATGTGACAGTCCCAGTCACAGTTATTAATATTTTGCATTGTTGTTTGTCCTGCTTGCGCTGCGCTGAAGAGATAAATACCGTAGGAGGCTACTACAATTAAGTGCTTTACTACAGGGCAACGCAAGCAAATGCATCTTATATGAGATAAATAATATATAAAAAATATATATTTACCAGCTGAAATATTTTGAAATCCCTTGTACACTACTTGATCGAGAAAAGAAATCCTGCCTTTCACTCTGCCTGTGTCAGTTTGAGTCTTGTTTAAGGTTTAAATACCTGCTGTCAATATGCTCCTCTGGTGGTCAAGGATTATGGAAAGTGAAACTTAAATCTATAGGGGTGGTTGGATATATTCAGGCACGTTAACATATTTATTTGAAGCTTCTTTCTTTTCAGATTATTATTTACAGCATTATTTTAATAGACTGTATATTCATTTATTGGGAGAAAACCAGTAGTTCTATGCGAAATCAGACATTTGAGCTCCCCCATATAACCAAAATGGCAAGATCATAACACCCGGCGAATATTGGACTGTGAGATTGGTATTCGAATCAGGCTCCTCCTATCAAAGCAACGAATCTTCGACTATTCTAGAGGACCCCTAATGCACATATAAATATTTATATAACATATACAGAATAACATATATACATATGGAAAAATAAGGATTAGCTCACCATCTACTGAGCTGAGGGCTTCCTTGTAAGCAGGGCTGCTTGCTGAAGATTTGAAAAACAATTTTTCGATTTGGGGCTTTGGAGGTTGCTTGGAAGCTCCTGGCAGTTTTTCTATTTTGGTAGCTGGAGTGCGCTGAAGGCTGAAGTAACGCAGCTTTCCCTGTGTTTGACCTTTACCAGGATCTTGTGCTCTCATGGGCCCAGCTTGATACTGTTGAAGCTCAGCGAGAGGGCCTCCAGTACGATCCTGCTCATAACCAGTGAAGTATGATCGATCTGGCGGAGGCTGTTCCACAACGGCCTGGAGATCAGGCTGGCCTTGTAGGAAGGAGATGTGGGGTGAAAGAAGCTTCTCTTTGAGCTGGATTACACCCTTATGATTACGGGGGGCATCTCCCTTGTACTATGGGAGAAGAATAAATAAATATGTAAATAAATAATATACAGTACATAATATACATATGGTTTTGTAAAAATATCTTTATCAAAAACTGACCAGAGATAATAATGTTTAAAGAATTTCAGCCTCATTTTAACATTGTATCAGCCTCCCTCTTTCGGTTCTGCATATTGTTCTGCTCTATTTGAGAGATTATATAAAACAATTATATTCTTCCCACCTTTGCAGAATAGAAGGCCAAGCTGCCTTTAGAACAGCAGGGTGGACTTCACTGTCCAAACCAGCACATACATGGCTGGCTCCAAAAGCACTGCATGGTACTAATGTTCAATAGTGCAGTGAACTTTTCAACTCTCACGACTGTTAGCTTCAAGAACAGTGGTTTGGTGATGGTGTTTTTAGTACAAAGCAGGTTGCACCTCAGATTACACATGTCCCCAGTAGCTATGTGCTTATCTGACAGTCGTCTAATGAAGTGCAGAGCAGATAGCAATACATGGCTACTTTTGCTAAATCTGACATTCCACAGTATGTACAGTACAGTACACTTGTCAGAAGTTAGTAACTACTATATTTTGTACACCTTGAAAGCATATCCATCTACTGTATGTGTGGTAGTTCTTCCCAGTTGTTTACAGCCTCAAGCTGAAAATATACCCTTCCAAAAACTACTGATTTCACTTTTAGGGAGAAGTCACTATGCATTCATATACTTCAAGTGATATGTGAGCAAACTCAACTATTCATTTATATAGTTGTTGGAGACTCACCTTCCAAAGAACTTGCTGCCCTTGAGGACTCTGTTTGAAGGAAGCAACATCAGAAGGCAGGAAACCTTGAAGGTACTTCTGCAGTGTCCTGCTCACTTCTTCTTTCTGAGCCTTCAGGTTCCTGTCCCCATTGGGAATGTTTATAATACAATACCATGTTTAAAAACAGATGAACAGATTATAGATAAAGTGTCTAGAATACACACCTGTCCAGATCAGATTATCACTTTACTCTGTGGTTCAATTTATGAACACTGGATACTTTTACAGTATTTATAAAGCTTGATTAATGCTTATTTCAACAAATACTAAAACACTTCAACATTTCTAGTTGCATAAATCAACATTAGTTAATGAATTATGAACAAACAATAAATAACTATGAACAATACTATATTTATAAATATCATTAAGCTAAATAATTATACGCTGCACAAATAATTTCAAGACACCAAATGTGTTAAATAAATGTTAACTGCAAAAAACTTGTGTTACTAAACTGTTACATAAAGATACTGAAACTGAATTAATAAAATAACTACAACAAAAGTTTCCATAAACACATTATTGTGACGGATGTTAAACATAACATAGGATTTAGGAGCTCACCTGGAATTGCCTCTGAAATGAGAAAAGGTGTTTGTAAATCCTTCAAGAGGAACCTTGGGTAGTTGTGAGAGCTCTTTTGAGATTACCTCCTGAGTTGTGTCATCCTGCCAAGTATATCCTATAAGAAAATGGACAGAGTGAACCATAAAGTAACATATACATAAACTAACCGGATTATATTCAAAGAAACCCTGTTTACATCTTGACCTTGCTGACATTTAAAAAGACATTACAAAGACCAGACAAGAGAAACTATTTAAAGTCACCATCATGACTGAAGTACACTGCTGCTCTCTTTGCCCACAAGCAGAACTTTAAATAACTTGCTGCTGATATTCAAAGTATTCACGTTAATTAGTTCGTATCTTTTCATGCTGACTAAAGACTTGCGCAGTAATCTGAAGAATTGCATATGCAAGCATTCACCTGAATTTAGCATTTTGAAAAATGCTATGCTTTAAGGAATGTTAAACTTCTGGTTAACATCAAAATCTAATTCTGCATCTCACCAAGAAAAAAACCACTAGGAATGAAATAAGACCAGGCCAGGTCAGAATCACAAAGCTTTCTGAATTCCATGGAGGAGAAACATAAATAGAAAAACACAAAACTGATGCATCAAATCCCATCTTGTGCATTCTGAAAACATGTTCACCCAGCTTTCATGCAAATGTCACCCAATCAGACATACTTGAGATTGTTCACCACACTAAGGGACACAGGTATGCAGTGATTGAACGGATCGATGGGAGGAATGTCATTAACCACCCAAAGATGCAGAGGAAAGAGACTGCCTGTTAAATACTGTATTCATTTTATTAACCTGTACACTCTCAGAGAAAAAAGGTACAAAGGCAGTATCTTTTTAAAAAAAGTATTTTTTTTTTTACTTTTTAGGTATCGATATGTACACTTTAGGTATTGATGCTTACCTTACGGTACCAATATGTACTCTTTAGGTACAAAGATGTACCTTTTGAATAGGTACCATCCAAGTTACAGCCTTTGTACCTTTTTTTCTGAGAGTGTATCAACATTTAACATGTTTTAGTATTTGGTTTAATTTAGCACAAATTTCATTAAAATGTTATTTTTATTCACTAAAATTAGTCGCCAAACATTAATTAATGAACTTAATTGTTATTTTCATCCAAAACCAAAAATAACTAAAAGAAGAAACTGCCTAAAAATTCAGTTAAGAGAACAGCAAAAGAGAAATTGCAAGCACAAGGACAGCTGAGCATTTACGTGTTACACCAACATTTACCCTCCTGGAAACACACACACTTACAATGTTGTTATACCTTCCTGTCACCCATGAGTGCGACATCCTTTTGCCTCAGCAAAGGTCCATCTCATTAGGCCTTGGATGGAGCCTGATATAATGTGCTATTACTAATTAGCAGACTTGTCATTGATGTCCCTGCTCTCAAAACGTGTGGGGGTGATGGTGGTGGTGGGGGTGTCTTCCACGCATCTATTGCTTTTTTTTTTTGAAGAGAACATGATCTTTAAATGTTTAAATCCCTTGTTCAGCAACAGACTTGCCTTCCATTCTTTGTTTTGACTGGCTTTTGGTTGTGTGGGTTAATACAAAAATGGGTGCACAAGTTAATGTGGAACCATCTTCCAATTAGTAGAGCTGACAAACATCGATTTAATTCTCTTCATCATGAATTGCCTAATTTATTGTGATAGTATAATAGCATAAATTAGGCAGTGGGGCAGGTGGGCTTTTCCGGGATTATATGGGATTTCCATAGTATCTTCATGATCTAATTAATATAACTCAGGTGGCACATTCCACAAATATGGTACACCCTTGTATCCCATTATTTTAACCATTAGAGGCACAAATCTTTTTTTTTCAGTTGTCATTGTGAGAGCAAACTGATATGTTTGCAATACTGTTATCTAGCATAAAATTATGCCTCAAGAAAAGGCTTCTGGACAGATTAATACTGTCTGGCGGTCTTGAATTAAGCCCATGCAAAATGATGTGAACTTTGCTGCAGAGTAACAAATGCAGGAAGATATAATATTATTTTCATAAGCCCTCTATGCTAAAGAGAACCACAGAGAGCTCTGTAGAAACTGTTGACATTTACTGTACTGAAAAGGACTTTTGAAGAAAAAAAAAAAAAATTCCCCAAAACTGAATGCAGGTAACAAAATGTGAATCATATTGGCAGGTTTGTTAACTCAAATGTATTTTAAATATGCAAAAAAAAATCATGTCCAAGGATACATGCACTTATACTCTGTCAAAGCACTGATAGCAATTATTGCCAACAATTTTGGGATTGCAAAGTAATAGTCCCTGTTTTGTAATGCAGGTTTTACCAGTTACACTGTTATTTCTAACAGTTAGCTTTGAGCGTGCAAAGAAGAAATCTAAGTAAAATGTAGGACTCGTTATTTAGCATGTTGGAAGGCTAACACACAGGCTAACAGGTACCAATCAAATGTGTTTTCACAGCCTGATCTGTCAGATATAGTGCTTCTCCCACACTATCAAATAAACAACACATATAAATACATTTGTAGCACTTTGGCAGAGTATAGCATTTTCCCAGCATGCATTGTGGCTGCTGAAATCTAATTTGTTGCCTTTTTATTGCTGTTGAATTGTACTGTATTGTTATGCATTTGTGTTTTCCTGTTTATTTGTGTTTTCCTGTTATTTGTTATGCCACTTGCAAGTTTTATACCAATGTTTTTGTCCTACTGCTAGCTACAGAATTTTGCCATTTCATTATTTGTCTTGTCATGCCTTTCACTTTAAGTTCAAGATTAAATACATTTGTATGTGAAAAAATTTCAAATCTGAGCTCCACATAACTATTTATTATCAGCCTACAGCTCACCATAGCATCGAATAAGCTGAAAACAAAATGGCCATCTAGTTATTAAGGTACTATTGTATTCTGCACATTACTGTGGAAAGATATTTCAAGAAACGGTTTTAAAGCAAATTTATTCCCAGGAGTTTTCAAACATCTCACCTGCACGCAAACATCTACACAGGTGTCATGGATGGTTTTAAGAGGTATCCATCAAAAATTGCTATTGTGGCCAGTGTCCCCTGCTCGCCTGCTTTCTGTCCTTTTCACTATTGTTTCCCTTGTCTCATCTTTTGTGGACCATGAAAGTAAGTAGCTCTAATGCACGTCAAGGTGAATCACTTTGCTTCACTGAGCTCCTATCTGAACATAGAGTTCCTACCTGGATGATGGTAAGGCCAGAGGTCATTGGGAAGTCTGGAGGGCCTTGTTACACATCTATAAATGTCTCATGGCACCAGTGTCTATTCATAAGCCTTGTGTTGTGTTACCTGTACCCCACACCAGAACCTGCATAATCTGTTACACTATATACATCTAATAAACTAATTTGTAAATTTGCAACTATTTTGAAAAATAAACAGTCACTAATTATGTACCTGATGTCATGTCACAGCAAAATATATAAGGTGAAATAAAGATATTTGGAGATGGAGTATCTGTAATTTAGAATATGTACAATATTATCTAGTGTGGAACAGAACATAGGAATGTTGAGACACTTTTTTCAAATATATATTACATTGGCACTGCATCTTAAAAATGGCATAAGATTAGAGTGACCAGACGTCCCGAAGAATCCCGAATCTGGCCCTAATTGTCCCGAAAATTATACTAAAGCAAAATCTTGAGTTGTCTGATAAACATTAAAAATCTAATTAATCTATATGCACAAAGACAATATGACCTTTTTGTCCCCTTTTTGTTTTAAAGCTTGATGAAGAGAACACAAGTTGCTGCAGCTGCGAGGAGGACAGCGATGCACATGCACACGAGTGATTAACAGTTCACAGCACTGTGTACAAAAAATACTCTGCTACACAATTATTTCGTTATTTTCGTTTAAGCTTATTAGCGTTAGCGTTAGAGAAAGGTCTGATTTACGCACTGTTACAACAGTCGTTGTTTTTTTTTCTTTTTTACAATGACATTTGAGTTCATGATTTTAATGTTGTTGTTTTTTGTGGCAGACTAAAGACTAATGACAGACTGTTGATCTTTGAATAAAAATGTGTTTAGTTAAGGTTTGAAATTCATTATCTTTTATTATAGGCTACGAAGTCTAATATCATAAGCCCCCATCCCCTCACCCAAGACCGCAGACTCCCCACCGTCCCGAATTTAAGCCAATCTCATCTGGTCACCCTACGAAAGATGTTACTGATACTGCGTTCCAGGCAGCTTTTGAGCCCGTAAGTCATGACTTCAAACCACGACTCATGACTTTGTAGCGTTCCAGGCAAGTCAAGCCAAACTGCCTGAGCGCAAGGAATTGTGGTTGCTAGGTGTAAAAAAAACAGCGTGGCGGACCGTACAGGGCTTATGCTCATTTACAATAATTTCTATCGCCAAACATGCTTACTCCTTTCTTATTTGAGGGAAACGTAATTAAATAATAATAATAATAATAAATTATAAGCATGATCGTTTGCAGGGTCAAGTTCAGGTTTACTTAACGCTACCTTAACGTTAGCTATGCCCAACATTTCCATGTGGCGATATACTTTCACGACATTCTTATAATTTCAGAAACATAACATTGTTATACATAATTGTGTGTGTATTATTATATTATTATTATATTATTATTAATTTGATTGCATTGTTATATTTGTCCTTAAGTCTATTTCTCACTGTGTACCACTTGCCAAAACACTGCATCCGTAGAGGCTGCCATTGTTGTTTCGCGGGTTATGTGACATCAGAGCTCAGAACTGGGAATACATCGATCTACAGTATACAAGTTCTTGGGTGGGAAGTCACGAGTTTGACTGCTGTTCCAGTGCACTTTAACAGCTAGAAGGTTGGAAAAACACAGGTTATGGGTTGCCGGGAATGCGGCAAAAGACTAAATAGCCAAATATGTCTGTCTTCATTTTTGCAATATAAAAATTGTGCAGTTGAAACACAAGAAGATATTCTTTGAAATAAATAAATAAATACATGCAGCCCATACTTCAGAAAGACTACAAAAATGGATTGTTATGGACCATTATAGGCCGGTAATACACCTAAAATTAAGCAATATATTGACTTCAAAAGCATAATTTTGTCTTCCTTAAAAATATCATTGTGACGAGTGGGGTGGGGCCGAGGGATGTGGGAACACGAGCGAGGCCGGTGGAGTGATTGTTAAATCCGCGACACCTGCGACCCACCACCAGTCTCGAGTCCCACAGAGGAGATGGAAGGATATAAAACTGGAGCGACGACAGTGAAGGACGAGAGAGGACCAGGCCTGGGCTTTATTTTATGTTTTGGTTTTATTTTGTGCGCATCAGTCGTCCGTGAGGGGCTGATGCGCTGTTTTGTGTTTATTTTGTAATTAAAGTTTCATTTTGATTGTCCGCCGGCAGGGGCGTCATGCATTCATGATTTTTTAGGGGGCACATTGGGGGGGGGGGGGGGGGGTGGGGGGGTCGGGAGTATAAGTCATTCTACGAAAGCACTGTATAACTGATATTGGCTTATTTTTTTAAATTATTTTTTTCCTTTTTATTCAAAACAATTCCAAACATGCTTAATATATCAGGAAATATCTCGTTTCTCAAATATGTGTAGGTAAACGCGTTTTGCACCTTTATAGATTGTTATTTGATCAATATATGGAAATGTAGTGTAATCTATTAACTACACATAAAAACCTGACTTTTTACTTAAGTGCAATATCATGCCATAAAATATTTTTAATACGACTGAATTTGCATTTAATGTAAATTTTAATAACAATATTGTAAGATACTTATTTTAACACTTTCATTTTACAGAGAGTAAATAACATTTACATTATCAAAAAACATTTTCATTCAGTCTAGCCAGAGTTCAGGCACTCTCAAAAACTCCCATTAAAATCACTGAAGCACTTTACATTATGAAACGAATATCTTACTTACATTCGTACGCACATCTGCACTTTTTGTTGTTTCTGATGAGAGAATTCGCTAAATAATTCAGTCAGCGAGCAAGTGAACAAAACACCGCGTTTCAGTGATGACTCTTCTGGACGTCTCTCATTGGCCATTGCATCCATAAGCGCAACAGAATAGTTTCTGATTGGTTATCATGAAGCGTTGTACGAACGCGTCTGTCTCTGGCTCAGCGCCAGCCAGCGAACGCAGATTTGAATTTAGCAGCTGATGCTGTGCACTGAACGATCGAATCACACCGCTGTGATTGTATCAAATATATAAAAAATATTATTCTGCTATTTTTTTTTTTTTTTTCGTTTGGAAGCTGCATTTAAAATCCACTTGGCCCAGAAATCTGAGGGGGCACGTGCCCCCTCACTTTGAATGGGCACGACACCTGTGTCCGCCGGTTCCCGCCTCCTTCTTCCCGATGATTATTAAGGTTTTATTATTACAGTGGTGCCGAAACCCGGGAGAAGGAGGGACGCGCTGCTGAAGATCCCTCGCCGCTGTGGTGAATCCGCGGTGCCATCGAGCAGGCGAGGAGTGTGCCGCCATGGACGCTCGAGGCGGTGGACTGGAGCGAGTTGCCGGGGACGGGCGAGCTCGCTGCCGGCCGCCCGCGATGTGGACAGGCGGCTGCCATCCGTGAGGGGGCGGAGGAGTCGGCACCGTTCGCCAGGGGGCCGGAGCCTGCTGCCTCCGTGAAGGAATCCGGAGGAGCAGGGAACGGGGACTCCTGCCGGCTGCCCAAAACCGATAAATAAAAATCATAACCGAAAATAAATCATACTTTTAAATTACACTATTGTTCAAAAGTCTGGATTTGTCATGATTTTATCTTATACTCATCAAGGTTGCATTTATTATTTCTTCAAAAAACACAGTAAAACAGTAATATTGTGAAATATTAATACCATTAATTTACTTTTTTTCTATATATTTAAATCTGGTTTTATTTATTTATTTATTTAGCAGCCATTACTCCAGTTTTCAATGTCGCAATAAACATAATTTCATAAATATCAAGTTAATGTGCTCCTGCGAAATAAAAGTATTAATTTATTTTAAAAAAAATGTAATAAATAAACAAATAAATTACAACTTACTAACCCCTAAAACGAAGTACAGTTGTATTTACTGATCTGTGTGCTTTTTTTGGCAATTAAGCCAATAACTGTGATTTATACAATTAATTAAATAAAATTTAATTGAAAGCTGACTGACAGTAAAACATCACCCTGTTTCCAACCTGGCAAACAGCATGAGAAAAAGTATGCATTACGTGACTTAGACTTCCAGGAGAGTATTGTTTTTAAAGAACAAATAACTTTCAATTATTTCAGAGAATCAGTTCTGAGGTATTTCAGCTGTCCATTATCTGTGACCTCACTTTAGAGACAAGCCATTAAGTGCGTCTTAATTCCCCCTCTTTCTCACTCTCCCTTCCAGCAGCTCCTTACCAAACTGTCTGTCTATCACCTCCTATCTGTCCCTCTCTATTCATTAATAGCCTTCTACTCCAGGAGACATCTGTAGCTTCCCATTATCTCTAGACACACTGACCACAGTTGAAGATCAAAGGGATGGCATGATGCTTTATGAGCGGGCTGTAATGTTCAAATCCAGGGAGCAGGGAAATCTGAAGAACATCTAAAGACAATGCCAAGAAATATGGGGCAGCTCACAGCAAGGGAGGGCAGTCAGTTTGCATGATAGACCTGTATAACAAAGAGAGAGCATTCTGGCCGTCCGGTCAATGGCATCGATCTAATGACATTGTGCAGGGTGTGCGACGGTGGCTTCACAAATTGCGTGATTTCTACAGCTACTCTAAATGCGTGATAAAGAGAATTCTGAATCGATGGCATTGATGTTCTCTACAAATATCTGCCGATCTCACTCTCTGCTGTGAAGAGGAATGTGGAGGGATGTTGGTCTGCTGAAGGGTTTTGTAAGAATTAAAAAGAGTGTGTGAATGTGATGGTTGCAAGGCAGATTTGATCAGATCTCAAACATGCACAAACAAAGGGTGTGTGCATAAAAATGTCACACAGGCACACACAAACCCAGGGCAAATGGACAAGAAAACAAGATAGGATGACTGGAAACATTTAGTGGTTCACACATTTGTCATCTGTCTGCTGAATTGGGCACAAATTCATGGACGGAAGCACACAAACAAAACACATGCGCACAACACACTGCCGCTCGAACACAAACAAATGAACACAAGGGAACATCTAAAGACGTCTGAGATCTCCCTTGCAAAAGCGCTCTGAAATTAAAATAAAAACACTGCAACACAGTACGTCAATCAAAAGCCGAGGTTTCAGACACCATCTGCATCCAAAAAGAAAAAGAGAGAGAGAGAGAGAGCAAGAGGAAGCTGAAAACAGCCTCTCATCCTCCTGATCCTTCTCTCTTTATTTGGCTTGGGTAATTGGAGTAAGTCGGCCATCTCTCTGGCTCTCTAATATTCATTACCATGTTGGTAATTTACCCAAAGACGGTTGCGTGCCTTCCACGCTTTTCAACTCTCATTTATGGCTGTTTGAAAAGATCAAGCTAGGAGCAAGCCTCTGCAGCCTATTAAAGGCTCAGATCCTTCGCCGAGACAGACAGGATGGAGCATGCTGCCCCCAAATGGCTATGTTGGAAACTGACAACAATAAGCCCTGTGTTCTGATTGGTGTCAGAAAACATGCTTTGAATATACACTGGTGCAAAAGCAGAGTGAACCGAGTAGTTCTTATTTACATCCCACTAAATAACATCATGACAAAGAGATGTTAAATAAGACCCATATACTGTTTTATAATAGCTACAATTATGAAGGAAATATAGTTCGCGCAAAAATAAAAATTCTCTCATTTACCCACCCTCATGTTGTCCTCATGTTGTTCCAAACATGACTGACTTACCATGAAAGAAGATATAAGGAGACATGTTTTATGTTCATACAATGAAATTCATTGGCATCAAATGTCATTTTAGACCCCAAGTGTCCTTTAAAATATCTACTTTTCTGTTGTGCAGAAGAAAGAAATTCAAACAGGTTTGTAATGACATCAGGGTTGGTGAAAAATTTCCCTTCTTTAGACTTTAATACAGTTATAGGGGTCTTATTTCGCCTCCCTTTGTCATAATGGTAATTTTTTTTTCAGTCATATTACACCAGATCTATTTCCTCTCAAATGGTTAGTAAATTGCATTATAACAGCTAAATGAATGTGACTCATTGGATAAAACCAATGTTTGTACCCCCTGAATTAAATCTGGATGCTTTGAAATCATAATACAGATGATTAACTGAAAAATTATATATTATAGGGTTGGTATAATTTGTATGTTACATGTACAGTTCGAAAAAGCTTAAAGGAAATAGTTTATAATCATTTAAACCGTGTGAACAATGTGTATCAAAATCACTTCAATGTTACTAATTAGCTTTTCATATAAAGTGGCTTTAAGTTTTTGATGAAACCCCATTCTAACAAAACTGCATCACACTGAACAGACGTCTAACACAGAGAGCATCCAGAGTTTGTTGTACAAGTGCAAGTATCTTAAGTCAGATCTACAGATCAGGCATGTTCAAACAATATGTTCAGCTTGAACAGATTAAGACTCTTTGCAGAAGTTCTCCTCTATCAGTGATAGCACATTCAGTCCAGCCCTGCTAACGCGGTGTATCATTGAGAAACCTTTCTGTCACGAAAGCCCTCAGAAGTCCAATTCCAAGCCCCTGAGCAGTGGATGAGTGCTCAGTCTCATCCTTTCATCCCGCTCTCTTTCATCTGTCCATGTGACAGACAGCAACATCGTGCCACAAAGGATGAGTGCACGTTTGGCTGTGTGTCAGCTTTGACTTGAGATGACGAGCTCTGGAACTGATTGTGACACGGTTCTGCCAAGGATAAAACTTACTAGCTAAGTACATTGACAAAACCAGAAACTGCTTTTAGTGAAGTTTTGATAATGTTTTTTAATCTGTTACTTACTGATCTTAGGTTTCACAAATGTTTGGCCAGCATTTAATCATGTCAACAAGGTGCACAGCAATCAAGGTCAAAACAGCTAAAATAGCCAGTGAATTCATTTACCTAACACTGCTATCACGATATTTTTTTTTTTTTTTTGTCAAAACGTAATTTTTTTTCCTAGAATCTTTAATGAATAGAAAGTTCAGAAAAGCATTTATCTTTTGTGAAAATGTAAAAGTCTATACTGTCACTTTAAGTTAATTTAATGCATCCTTTCTTATAAATTCATTCATTTCTTTAAGAAAAGAAGTATCAAACTTTACTGACCCCAAACTTTTGAATGGTAATGTGAGTATTTAGAAGATAATTATGATAACAAATAGACATACAGTACGTTTCCACGTACTTCATGGCTTTGCTGCACTAAGTAGGTATAATTGCAAAAGAGTTACAGTAACTCTGACAACTCAGCAGGCTAATGTCAGATCTGAAGAAGGTAACAGACTGAAAGCTAAAGCAACTGACAGCTGATAAGAAGTGAATAATTAACAGTCAGGGAAGTTGGTAAACAAAGAGATGTGTAATTAGAAAAACAGACAATGGACTTGTGAATACATAAACAATAATTTCCACAGTAAAACGTATCTTATACTGTGGAAAGAAGAAAACAATGAAATGTGATACGTTAACATGATAAACAAGCGCACAAGAGTGCTGTGCACACAAAGAGATGCGATACCTCGGTGGGCCAGCTTCTGAAGAACGCTCCTCAAACGCTGCACAGCTGCTGCAGACACATCGTAAGTGTGGGGAAGTGATCCGGAATATCTCTGACATTGACCAAACACCCCATCTGCAAAATAAATACACAGACAACTTTTACAACCAAATCCTGTATGGCATTCACACAAACCAGCCTCATAAAATACTTAAAATAAATAAGTTTAGATAAGTTCATGTTGTGCAAATATCAAATAATCAAACATGGCAATCATTCCATCAGGATCACAACATAAGACTTACTGAGGCAAACATTATTTTGTATCAGGTAATCTACTTCCTGCTCTTTAAATGAGCAAGAAACCATATGAATTTTAAAATACTATCTAGATCATGATAGTGACCATTATAACAGAAAACCTGCCCACCCATGTTAGGCTTGAAGGAAAAAGCACAATTGTTTGTGTCTACTAGCCATCAGTTTATTTTGTGAGGCTGAAGTTTCTGCTTGGGGTCATAATAGCCACAGGGGTTTGGGGTATTTTCTTTCTTTCTTTCTTTCTTTTTGACACTTTTAAGATAAGCACACAGGCCATCAGGAAAGACACCTATACAGAGACACACACACATTATCTGGCCCCTTGTTTATCTCCCCATCACCAGGGACCCAGTGCCACTCAATAGTCTGTTGCTAGGCAACCCAAACCATGGCTCAGATTGGCTTCATAATTCAATGGCTATCTGGGCGAACAGGGAGGATGCAGGGTATAGCAACGGCCCTCACGAGGAATACTAATGACCACAAGTGTTCCTCCACCGTGCAAGAACAGTTTTCATCTGCACCACGACGTGATGGGATCTGTCAGACTAATGTCGTATGATAAGGCATAAACGGTCAATTTAATTAGCCTTATTGTTTCATCATAAATAATTATTTCATTGTAAGCTCCAAACTGGCTCACTTAATTTATTTAGGGAAGCAAGCTGAATTGGCAAAATGGTATTCTAATATGTGAACATGAGCATCTTTGAACATAGTAGGGGAGAATGAGAGAGAATAAGTGCAATAAAAAAATAATTCAATTCAACGAGAGGAAGCAACTGACCCTTCGCAGGGAGTTTGATTGAAAGGCATAATGCCAAATCCGCCATTTTGTCCAACAAACAAACCAGACAGGAGAGTACATTCTTTTCTGGGACTTTTAAACTTTAAAAAAATGTGTGTATGGACCAATTGGGTGTTTGCAATCAGTGATGATGTTGTTTTGTGGGCAGGGCCTATCTAGTAGTAAAAAATCATGAGTTTATATCGCCGACTTCTGGCTTTTTTCCCTCAGAATTTACAAACTCGTTATTGTTAAATTAAATTGAGTAATAAAGTCCAAACTAGAAGATATAAACATGCATTTGCAAGAAATAAAGTCAGAATTGTGATATAAAACAGGTGAATGTTAAATGTAAAATGTTAATAGTAATGGGGTAAATGGTATTTTATGCTGTAACTGTAGGGCTAAATATGAAAAGACGATCGGTTCACGTGCCGCTTGAACTGAGGCGCTACAGTGATCTGTCATGACACAATAAAGATCCACAAAATGTTATTTATTGTTTGAGGTTCTTTAAAAAATAAAGGACAAAATTTGAAAGCTTAGACTTCAGATCAGAAGTAACATGCTGTCTTGTCTGTTGGCAAGTTGTCAGTTTCCTCTTTGCTTCGCGATGTATTTTTCACTGCGTGAGAACATAATGTGTGGTATAAGAGCTCCAAGGCTTGTCAGATACAGCAACAGAAACTAAGGGGGGTGGGTCTTTACAAAGAGTCAATTAAGAGAATACGAACTGAAAATGAGACAACAAAAACAGCATACACACACTTAACATCTTACTCTGCCTCCTTTTGACTTGAAACCTGCAATGTCCAAACTTTTTTACATGCACAGCAGACACATGATATAACCACCGGCAAACAGACCCTTTTCACTGCCTCCGTGTCGGTTTCCATAGCAACCTCCCTCACTGTCGGCTGCCTTTTTTTTTTTCTTTTTCCGACGTCTCCGGGAATAATCACACTCTAATTACAGTCATTGTGCTCAAATATAGACTCGGCTGCGCTTTCTTCTATCCCACGATTCCTCAAGCTCTACACTGTACAACCATAAAACATTGCCACGGGGAAATAGAGTGATTGGTAATATAAAATCTGTCAGGCAGTCTGAGTTATCAAACATGATACATTTGCTTCCTACTTGGTGGTACATGCTTTGCCTCTAGAACTCTGCACTTTGTCACTCATTTGCAAAACGCTCTTAATACTAGCTACGATAAGCTTAATAAAAGCTCTGAGAGCTTTAGGTGGGTCCGTCATCAAGAAAATCCTACACTGCTCCATGATCGGTATTGTGGCTATTATTTCCTCTGACAGATCAGAAGTGAAGTGAAAACGGAGAATATAGATTGACATTTCACAACATTTGACCTATTTAGAGAAGGTCTGGATCTCTCAAACTGCCTCTGTCACAGTGAAACCTTCTCTATGTAAGCTGACAAATGGTTTCAGGCATGTGATACTCTAACCTTGCAAGCAAATCAGTTATATTCAAAAAGAAAAAGCATTTTTAAAAACAACGAAAGCAACCGGATTAAATATTTCAGAGAAACAAGTGATTATTTTAAACAAAAACTTATAATAATAATAATCAGATTGTTAGAATTATGCCATAATCAAACCAATAAACATTACAAATATTTCAAAATTTTTGGTCAACACTCTGATTATAGTGATCTAATATTATATGAAAATGTCTATTTGTCTCACTCATAGTGCCTTCACCTTAATGTGCTGTAATTCTTGTGAAATACCACAAGGAGGAGACTTAACAAGCAAAAAGTGTGACTGATACCCTCCTTTTCTGAGATCACAGAACAGCCTTCCTGTGGGAAATGAATGTGTTAAATATATTCATGGTGTATTGTAGTAGCAGATACTGTCTAAATTGGATGATTGCTCAAATTCTAGATGATTTTTAATTGAATTGTTTTGTTGTTTCATGTTCACATATACTATAGCTCCACCGAAGAGAATGACTACATCGTTCAAAATCAATTACATTTTAAAAATAGTTCAGGAAAACACAATTCTTACTAAGACAAGAAGCCAGTAGATATTGGCTTTGACTGATGGATCTGAAATCAATATCCACAGCCAAATAAAACAGAGTACTATTTTAAGAAAATGACACTTCTGCACAGACTGAGAGCATTAGGATTATAATGAGAAAGAAGACCACATTTCAAATCCTTTGCTGAAACTACTGAACTGAAACAAACAGTAGAAAAAAATGCAAATACAGAGTAACTAGAAAACTTATATTATACTATGTGACACTTCTGTACAGTACAGTACTAAAAAAAATAATAATAAAATAAATCTAGTCTGCCAGTGGATTTAGCAAAGACAGGGCTATTTAGCAAAGGGAGAAAAATGAGATGTTAAACTTGTGTCTCATATTTAAGATGTTCTCTTTTTTTAGGAACTGGCATTAAAAGCAAATTGTGGACACAAGACTTGCTAAGTGGTTTTCTTTTCTCATCTCTTTTGTTTCCCCATGAGTAAACAGATTTAAAGCACTTCTTCTAGGAAGCGACAAGACAATATTACAGCACAAATTGTGGTTGACCTTATCTTTCCATGTCCAGTCAGTTGAGGTCACTAGATCTGCTTTACTCTTTAATGCAAACTATAAAACAACTGAAATGTCTCCTGTCCTCCTCTCAGGTTATGATTCCTAACCCAACACATTAAACCCACATTTAACTGAGCTGCTGTCAGAGATGATGAGGACTTGAAACGAATTGCAGTAATATAGCCAAAGATTCACAAATAACAATAACTCACGATTTCCTCCTCAATGACTGTTTCAATAAGAGAGCAGGTTATGAGGATGCAAACGGAGCTCTTGGGAATGAGGCAGTGAAGCACGTCTCCCATTGACAATGCTGAGGCAATTATGTTAATCGATGAAACAAGTGAAACACGATGTTGCTCTTTTTCCTGAATTTTTTTCGCAGTCTGCTGGTCAGTCGACACCTTGTTGTCTAAATCATGAGATGGGCAGATAATGACAGAACAAGAGGCTGTGGTCGTATGCGAGACAACAGCCGCAATGAACAACAGAGAGCTTCAAAATTATTCAGATACCCAGTCAGCTGTTCAAAGACGTTAAAACTATTACTTTAATGAGTCTCAGGCAGACCACACGGATCGCTGCAGAAAATCGATTCCACGGCGCAGAGTGAACCCCAGAGTGATACTAATGAAGATAAAGGCCAGCCAGGGCCACAGAAGAGGAGTCCATTTTTGCAGCATTAAGAACCACAAATTCAGTAGATTATCTGGATATGTTGAAGCCTTGTTGCATTGAGGCAATTAGTTCATATGCAGATCTCGCTGAAAGTTAAGCCAATACAGCAGTGTAATTGTTACCAAGTAATGTTGTTACAGTACCAAAAATTCAGTATTCGGTACCGATACCAATGAAAATCCACGGTTCTCTGTACCAATTTCAGTACCAAAGCAAAACACAAAAATTTGCTAATTAAAAAAAACAAACACTTTTTATCATTAAAAATAAAACCAATGCCATTCTTTATACTTATTTACAATTGTGTTTAAAGTTTTTCTACAAGTAATATAATTATGAAAAACAGTAAGCAATTTCACCCAAATAATTAATAAACAATTAATTTGTCTTTTAATTAATGAAATTTAAACATTTTATTTTTTTGGTAAGTAAAGGGGATTTGCTATTAAAATTCAAACATTGAATATAATATTGAAATATTATTCACAATAACAATCGCGTGGTTTGATGATGCTAAGAAGGAGCGTGGAATGATGGGACTTTTTGTCTTCTACCCAACCGCTGACGCCCATCAATCAGACGGAAAGATAAATCATGGATTTAACGGATGAGGTAAAGTTTTATAAATGTTGTGTTTGATGACATGTCAAACACAAAAATTGGGCATACATAGCAAATGCAAGTTAAACTATTTGCGTGAGTAGATTACATACAAAGTCAATGCAAAGACACGATCAGACCATGGATCAGACGCGTCCTCGCGCGGGTATAGATAAGCGATGCTTGTTTCCTTCCTCTACGGATACCCTACGGGTAATCCCATATGTGTATTCTTCCACGGTAAGGTTTTCCTCTTGGTAAACCCATGTCTTCCCTTGACAAACCCGCTCTGTCAGTCTCTTCTGGCAGTTGCCATCTCTACTCTAAGGTATGACCTGCCTCAGAGACCCATTCCATATGTAGTACTGCCCCCTGGGTCAGTCCATATCAGTATCTCCACGTCACCTCCCTATGGGTAGGATGTGGTCTCCGTAGTGACCTTTTCCTAAGGCTCACTTCCCCATCGTTTTGCCAAGCTGAAAGAATAGCTTTTGTGGCACGCCAGGGCTTGTTGACAATTGCAGCGCCACAGGGTTGTGATGGTGTTCAGGTTGTGCCATTTTCCATAGGACCCCATATGTCGACATAACTCGCAGTGACCGACAGATAGGGAACGTCTCGATTACATACGTAACCCTAGTTCCCTGATGGAGGGAACGGAGACGTTATGTCCCCATGCCACAACCTTGAACCATTCGCTGTTGCCGGGACACGCTCTCGGCTCCTCAGCGTAAAACCTGAATGAGTGGATGCACCTATCGCCTACTTATACCCGTGGGCATGGGGACTGGCTCAGGTATGTTAAATCCACTAGCCAATTTTCATTGGTGTTTTCTCTTAAACTCAGAGATGATTGGCCTCCCAAGTGAGACCCCATATTGTATGTCGTTCGACATAACGTCTCTGTTTCCTTCATCAGGGAACGATGGTTACGTACGTAACCGAAACGTTCACTCCGAGCAGAATTGATATTTTACTGATTTCTGTTCATGCGTTTCTCTGTATTATTACTGTTTTGAAACCGGTTTGAGTAGAAAAAATTGTGTCATCTTGTCATAGCATCAAAAAATACAAAGAGAGTCTTAGCCTAAATTGCACTTAGTCATAGCCAGCATCATCTTTTCTTGATTTTGCCCAGATTTAAACGAAAAAAAAAAATACTCAGTCAAAGCTTTAAAGACAGCATTTTTCAAGAAATTTAAAATGTTTGCTGCATGGATAATTTTTTTTTACTTGTCTAAAATTGTGTTTTGAGAGGGAAAAATAAATGTCACATTTTATTATCACATTCAGAATTAATGTAGGCTAAATTTAAATCAAAATGTTTAAACATTATTAACACAGGCTATTATATTCCCTTCTATCCACAACAAATCCTCTTTATTTAACAGTCTATTTAGGCTTTATAAACGTCAAGCCAAAAACAAATTAATTTAAAGGGAAACTGAAGCCTACCTCTCTTTGGATGCCAAAATAATATTTATTACATATAAGTTTTACACTTAGCTGGCATTATCTACATAAATCATCCTCCTTCACAAAGGCTGTAAGCGCACAGTGATGCTCTGGTCACGCTGAACGCAACAACGGACTATTTCAATTGAGCACTGTAACTTTTATATGTTTCATTGTATGTATATTGTTTTGTTTTGATAATGAACAGGATGCAATGTCAAGGGAGCAAAAATGTTTTGTGTGCGCATGAGGAGCCAGTGCGATCACTGCATTGTTTTCCCAACTGTTATTCGTAATTTAGTCAGATACCAACGATGATACAAGCAAGTCATCACTGTAAAGCCTTAGCAAAATAACAATAATGATAATAATAAAGAAAGAAAAGAAAATAAAAGAAAAGAAAAGAAAAGAAAAGAAAAGAAAAGAAAAGAAAAGAAAAGAAAAGAATATTGTAAACTTGATATATATTTATGTTTTATATTTAGACGTTTTTGTGCCCTGGTCCGCTGCTCTTCTTTTCTGTTTCAATGGCAAACGTTTTAGGGATTCATTGTTGACTTGTCACCAGATATTTTGTTATGCAATTAATCGTTCGTTCTTGAAATTAAAAGTGATCAAGACATTTCTCCGGTGCACAATGTTACAACAAAGAAGACTCTTCAGTTTAGCTCTAAGTATTAGGATTCCAAGCACTCGCAACATTGACAAGCTGCAGTCAAGACCAAAAAGTTCTGAGAGCGCAAAGGATTCAGTAGAGTTTTTATTGTTTGTGGTTGTCAGTTAATAAAAATAATAAATAAGCTAATTGCAAAAGTTGGTAAATGTATAGAAAGTTATTTTTTCTCAAAATTTAGCACATATAGTTATTCCTTTAATTTGTTTTTCTCCTAGTTTTTTTTCTATTCATATACTGAAAGACATGAAGTTTGCTTGTATAGTTTTTTTTTAAATAGTTAAGCATGGCTCACACTACAGGATTTTTGCCTGATTTAGCCCTGATTTCCCCCTCCCGAGAATCAGAGCAAATATCTTGTCAAGCACCTCGATCTGTCCCGATGTTTGGTGCAGATTATCTGGTAATGTGCGGCGTTCACAGATCAAACTGTAAGGAGAAAGAGAAGCGCTGGAGTGAAATTGCCTCAGTATGAATGCACCGGGTGAGTGCACAAAGCTACAATTCAGTGACGATCTGCTGTGTGAGATCATGTGAGGCGCTCCCTCTGGCATTATAGTCTTAATAAAATCTTGCAGTGTGTGATGTGCCACGATGTTCAAATCTTGTAGTGTGTGCATGTTTAATATTTGAGGGAAGATAATCTGCAAAGTTTCTCCTCATGTGTGTGCTGCAACCAGATTTCAAAATCGGTTATGATTTTAAAACTGTAGTGTGAGACTGGCTTTAGTGAGTCTTATGTAGGACAGTGTTTGAACTGAAACGTGTTGGACATTAGCCTACATGAAATGCATCAATGCAATGTTAATTCACCACATTCATGACTGATATATCAGTTAGCTATGTAAATGGGAGAGATGCTTTAAGATGTTTGGTATGCCACTGACTACACATAAACAGAACAAAGACAGAACGAAAAGCAGACATTAAAAAGAAAAGCAGATGTTTGAATGCTGAATCTTGCCAAAATGTATCACCTTGGCTATAATACTGTATAAGTTGGCCATTACAATATTCCAATAATTGAAATAAAAGTACAAAAACAAATTAATGCTTGTTTCATGACAGATTCAATCTTTTTTTAAATAGTACAAGTAAGTGGGCATCTAAAAGAGGAATCCAATCTGCAGTGAAGTGTGTATAAGTTGGTGCTGGTGTTACTTTTCTATGAAGCGTTTTTTTTTTTCAGTGTTATTTAATATGAAAGAAAAAAATCTTTGTTACTGAACCTAAGACCAAAGCAACAAAGTATAGCATATAACACACAGGTTCCTTCTAATGATTGGATCCAAAGGTCCTTTGCCTTTTGCTGACTAGAAATACATCTCAGTTCAGGAAGTATAATGTCACCATAATGATTGCAATTTCATATCACCTGCATCACAATGTAGAATACAGTTTGTGTTTTCATTTTTCAGGCAGTTGTTCCCTTACTGTTTCTTTTGTTATTCCATTTCTGCATTCTTGCAACTGAGCAAGTTGCAATTTTAAAATAGATAGAAGGCCTTATGAGGAATTCTGTTCACACATTAGAGTGTGAGCTTAGGTTACAATGAAGCCAAAATAACCATTTCATAAAAACAACAAGCCTGCCTTCTTGTTTTGAATAGAACAAAAAACACACAAAATAATTAAAACTTTAAACCATGCTTTGCAAAGAGGATAAAAAAACATAGTGAAACTTCACTGTTAATTTTTATTGATCAACTCATAACTCAAAGCTACTAATTTCTCATAGTCCTTTAAAAAATGTATATGCATAAACCTTTTCAAATAAGTTTAAAATATTTAGTAAAAATCTTAAATTATCAAGGCAACAGAGAAAACAGTGTTGGAAGCTTGTTTTTACGATCACAATATCTTGGCCTTCGAGTAATTATGCTTCCAATACCATTGAAGTTGGTATAATGAAGCAAGGTTTTAAAGATAAAGTTCAGTGTATAGGAAATGCCAAGTGGTTTGGCACTAGTCAGTCTGTGAAAACATACATACATACAGCTCCTGTCCAAACACAAAAGGTTAGATTGTCTGAGCAAATAATGACTTGCATTCTGATCTTGAATATATTCCTGTGTAAGCTTGCAGTTATTCTGCTAGACATATAAGACAGGAAGAATGGTCTAATTGGTCAAGGCCCCGAGGGACTAATTGGCAGCTTTCCTGTTTGTATATTTTCTAAAAACCTTGGGCACCCACAGTCAATGCCATCAGTCACTTACCCTTTACAGAGACAGGAATACTATTTAATGGCAGAAGTAAATAATGGCCTTTGTGAATGTCCCATGAATTGTACTGTTAGTTAAAATATTCCTGCATTTAAAGAATTAAACTTGTCAACTTCTTCCTTTCTCATAAAGCCAGCAATATTGCAGTTGGCAGGGAGTGGTGAAATAAGGGCGTTGAAAATTTCCGGGACATACTGTAGCATGTCCTCAAACACACTGGTGGAAATACAAATTCTGTCATATCACACTGTATGTATCTGATTTTACTTTTTAACATTAACATCCTAATATGATTCCCCTTGATACTAAAATGTTTTCAGATAATGTACTCTACTTTATGGATGATCTAAGTTTGTAATTATCATTCAGTGGAGGACAGATCACAGAGGATCAATAGCTGGCAGCTAAACAAGAACAAATAAATCAAAACTGAAATGCTCTTAAAAAAAATTGCAAATTTTTCCGGCATTTTTTCCAGCATTATTGGAGATCTGAAGTGACGTGCCACAAATAACTGTTGTGTTATCTGACTGGAAGCCAGTTCATGTGCATATTATGGTATTTGTTGAATGTTGGGGGAAAGTAAAGATTAACACTAACAGTTGCTGGCTCATAAATTGTAACATATTTTCATATGATGTTTTTTTAAAGATAATTATTTTGTGTCATTTGGAGTAACAGATTATGTTGACATGCTTTAATGTAAAAAAAAACATATTATTTTTCGAATACTGTACATTATTGTAGGTCCCCTATGTCCCACCTTTTTACAAAGTCCCTCCTTCCAACAAGCACAGCCTGCTCTGATTGGCCAGCTCACCCAGTGCATTGTGATTGGCCAAACATCGCAAGCACTCGTTGGAAATGTAATGCCCCTTTCCATAGTCATGAGCTTCATCTTTCAAAATAAATGTAATGACAGTTAATAATGTCTTTAGTTTTACCATCAGTTCAAGCCCGAAAGAGGAACAGAGTCATGTGACAGACACAGTGATGAAGCTTGTATGTGTTTGCAGTACACAAGCCATGGACAGTTAAGACAGCTGACTCCACTGTGTGACCCTGTCTCTCTCGCTCTCTCTCTCTCTCTCTCTCTCACACACACACACACACACACACACATACACAACACACAAAACTCAGAATTTGAACAGTCAGTAGCAAATACTTTAATAACAAAACAGACTTACAGTAGCTGATTCAGAAGTGCCAGATTGTCGTAGCAAAATCAGAATTACCTCCGCTCCTATGGTCACGAAACAGTCATCCATAAAATGCGTTGCTGTAATCTTAAAGATGCCTAAATGCATCTACGGCTGATACGGCTGCTTCAACACTAACTGTGTGCGGTTACTGAAGCCACGCCTTCTTTCTTTGTGTGAACATTTGGGCAGCATTATGCAAATATTTCCACATAGTAACGTAGAGATGTGGGGGCCGTGTTTGAATGAGCCATTTTAGGGGTGTGTGGCAGAGTCTTAACTTTGATAAAGAATATCTCTTTGGATTTGAGACTTTAGTCTTTGCAACTTTAAAGATCTTCTTCATACACTAAGAGCTTGTATCACTCAAAAGAGAAAGGAGAAATTTAAATCGCATAATATGACCTCTATAACCTGTTTGCCAGCACCCCCCATTATGGGACTCACAGCTGAAAGTGCCCTACCTAACTTAAAATTGTAACAGTTCCTTACTTATGTTTGTTACACACATAATTTTGGTGTTTTTGGAAAGAACTTTTTATCAACCAAATTTGATGATGCTCAAAAATATTAAAAGTTATAGACACTGAAGTGCCTTGAAAGTTTGTTTACCACACTGATTTTTTTTTTTTAAATTTAAAAATACATGAAATGAGTCCTGGAGCAATCTAGAAAATTAATGGGTTGAAAGTCACGTCTCATGAGTTTCTAGTTCAAATCTGAAGAAGATATCATGAAAAATTAGATTCCTGCAAACATTTTTCTGAGACTGTGTCTACACCACCAATACATTTTTTACCAAATGTATTGGAGGCTTCTACAAACTATTTAGTCAGTAAACATACCACTGCATAGTTTTTTCAATTATAAAACACTAGACAGAAACTTAGAAATCATATAAGTGATTTATTTGAGCACTAGAAAATACAATAAGAATAATGAGTAAGAAAAATAAATAAATAAAACAAAAAATATTTAATTTTGTATGCCAATTACATCCTAAGATAGCTAGAAATGCAGCATTTGCAATGAATTACAATGAAAATATGTGCTGATGTGCTGATGGCCAGTTATAGAGATGGTAATCATAATGATGCGCCATAAAGTCAATAAACCACTCTCTATTCATAAAGATGGCGTTCATATTTAGCCGTGATAGCTGTGATTACACAGTAATAGTGAGCTGATTTGTGCTCAAACAGATGGTAATCATGCAGATACATTCACATTCAACATAAAACACACTCTCACATATTTAAAAACTGTTGAAAAATAAAACAAATAAAGAAAAAGGGTATCGCTAAGTTCCACCTCCATCAGCTGACAGGTGCATCAGAGCGCGTCACGAGAGAGCGCCAGAATTCAAATAAACAATTTTTTTGTCTATCTTTCACTTTTCTTTTTTTTGGATCATCTCATTCTGTTCAGTTTTTGCATGCAGTTTTTTACTACCAAGATGCAGTTTCTGAGCATGAGTTATTCCATAACGGACACAAATAGTTCTATCCCTGAAGAACTGAAACATAAACAAAGGAATTATCATCCATATTACAACGTTATTGCTTCGTTGGACTAAACTTGCTCCACGAGATGTCGTTCAGTGGACCCTTACCTTCCTAACTAAACCGGGATTTACATCTGTAGATGTGTTTATGACTCATTATTACGACGAATCTGGTATGTACTGCGTTTTCATTCTTCATGTTTTGATGTGTACTGCTAACACAAATGTAGCAAATACAATCTTTATAAGCTTTCCATTGAAAAACAGTGATATGTCACCAATGCTTGAGGCTTAGATCTTTATAATGATATATAGTTTGTCAAGATTAAATTTGTCCCGTTTCATTTAATCTATTCATAAATATTGACAGGTGCGAACACAGGCAGTTGAGGACGCCTGCGTCGGGGGGGCAGGTTAACAGGTTAAAAGTACTTTAAAAATACAGCATATATATAAAAAGAAGAACTAACTGCTCTGACAGCAACACAATTTTACTTGAATTAAATTGTTACTGAATAAACCTTTTATTAATGTCCACAAAATGCTTTCGGAGTTCAAGTCCTTGATAATCACATATTTATCCAATTGTGCGTTATCACAGACACATCCTCAGAGTTACTTAGAAACTACTGTCAAGTACATATTCACAGTAGTCAACGTTGGTGTAATCTTCTATCTCAAATATAATTCAACCATACAATAGAAGAATACGATGTGACAATAAACACCCACTCAAATGCTGCCTGGTGCTCTTAAACACTTCCTAGTCTCAGAGAGCCAGACTTTTGACTACCGGTGTAAAGTCTGGTCCACTTAACAGCTTATTCTAGCCAAGAACCACCCACTAAAGATGAGAACAAACCATCTGACTGTTACAACAGGCAAATAATCAGAGCTGGTTTCATTTTCACATGACATTTAGGGAAAAGCGAATCTGAAACTGATTAAAACCACAATAATAGACTGGCAAGCACAAGCGGCTGATAATACCGCAGCAGTCTGTACAGACACTGCCAAAGAAATTAGCAGGAAATCTGTATAGTGCGAAAACACTGATTATTCAGGGAACAGTGACTTAGATGCAGTTCTAGGTTATTTGCCAATAAATACCTACTAAATAAAACTTCTGCCACTCTAGTGATTTGTTCCTTCTCAAAAGTGCTCAATCTAGCCCCAAATACCTTGTAAACAGCAGTCAAATAGCTTGTGTTTCTGAGAAAGCTCCTCTATTCTGTGTGTACAATATGCATCTGTCAGATCATAACTAGCACTTCCTTTCACCACCAACACTAGATGTTTATTTTAAGCATCTACATAGTATATTCCCTGACACCATCATACACCTTAAAGAGGAAGTTCTTCCAAACATCATCATGTCGTTGTAAATCATAATTGTTATAAGTCTAGCCTTCATCTTCAAAAACACAAGTGAAGATATTTCTAATGAAGTCCTAAGGGATTTCCGACCCTCCACTGACCCAAAACTTAGACACTTCAAAAGGTTCATTAAGTGAGCATAAAGGCTATCCATACACCGTAAATCAAGTCGTTTAATCAAAGTCTTTTGGATATGATACAATTAGGATAAACAGATGTAATGTAATATATATATATATTTTTTTTTTACATAAAATGTTAGATCACTGCACATATTTAAAGCACATCCAATGTCAAACACGCATTTTATTTGTGTTTTTCGAAGCTGTACTGAAGTCTTATGGGTTACACATTTAATTTTTTGGGGGAAATAACATTTTAAGGGCTCAATGACAAACTACAGAGAATAAAAAGCACCGAATCTGTCAAAATTTCAATGCTCTGACTGTTCATGCATCTAAGCGGCATGGAAATGATATGGACACCTTATCAGTATTATAAAAACCTCAATTTTTTTTTTCATCTATTGTTTAAGTAATAATCTGAGTACATCAACTATCATATGTAAGATTAAATAAAATTAAATCTGTCCATTAATATGTAAGATTACGGATACATTACCCAGATTTTACATTTCTTAAGCACCAAATAAAAATGACTTTAACACAATATATGGTTCATAAAATGAGACATTTATTCACAGATTATATATATATATATATATATATATATATATATATATATATATATATATATATATATATATATATAAGTGTTGTCACAATACCAAAATTATTGTTTCGATACCGATACCTAGTCAAGAATTGCGATTTCGATACTTTTTCGATACTTTTCCTGAAAAGGGAAAATACACTGTCAGATATCATTGCTGTGCTTTATTTTAAAACCAGGACAACATTATAATCATGCAACACATTAATAAATGAACATATGAACAGCAGATATATTAAACAATGTATCTGAACTCAGAAGATTAAATGTCAAAAGATAAATAATATCAATTTAAGCAATGGCAAGTTAAAAAAAAGCAAATAAAATTTAGCAGCAATATCTCAGAAATTGTAACTTATTCTGTCAGTTGTGCAACCTTTTCTTTCAGAGGAGAAAACTCAGCCAGTGAGCTTTAATGAGCGTCATCTTTAATGAGCGTCATCTTTTTCTACCAGTCGTGGACTGACGGTCACAGTATCACTTGTGCTCGCACATGAAGCCTAGTGATGCGCGGGTCGGGTTTTTTTCCAACCCGCGGGGTCCCGACTCCCGCTTTTATATAATTATTTGGCCCGCCCCCACCGGCGGCACCAGGGAGGGTCTTGGGGGGTCTCAAGACCCTGCAAAAAAATGCTTTGACCCCCCATTTGACCCCCCACCCTCTTCCTGATTAAAACATTTATATATATATCCAGGATAAAGATTAAAAAAATGTTTCTCTTCAAACTACGCAGAACAATAATAAATAATAATTATTTTGACATTTATTCGTACACTGAACCGAGAACTGTTTCTGTCGGACGCTTCCGATTCAAAAACCGAGGAGCTGATGATACTGCGCATGTGTGATTCAGAGAGAAGCAGACTGACACAGAGCGCATCTGAACTGAACTGATTCTTTTGGTGATTGATTCTGAACTGATTCTGTGCTAATGTTATAAGCGCGGGTAAACCAAAGGCTTGAATGAAGGGCAGTCATCGCCAATGACATTACATCGAGCGCAAAAGAACCGGTGAACCGTTTTTTTTTTCAACTGGTTTATTTGATCGAATTGTCCAAAAGAACCAGTTCACTTGAGCACCTGCTCCTTTGCCCCTTAAGTGCCCTTTTGTCAAAGCAAAATTTCCTCGATTTTTTTTTTTGTAATAACATTCCCTTTTGTGAATGCCTGCCCACGCCCAATCATAATATTAGTACAATTTATTATTAATAATTTAGCCGTAAATACAATGACCAACATGATGACCTTTCACCTGACGATGACGTCCTCATCCGACCGAGACGAAACTAGCGTGCTGTTTGAGGGAGAAAAGTTTAACAGGCATCAAGGGGTCTGGTCTTTTTATGTTATTTGACCTAACTTTTATTATATTACAGTACTAATTAATTTTTTAACACGTAAAATTCCTTAAAAAGAATTATCACAACACTGGTAAGGCTTATTCAGATTTTCTCAATCTCTGAATTATCATTATAAAAATAAAAACAATTCAGAAATGAATTAAAATATAATTATATTTTAAATGTGATGCAAATATATATTTTTTTCTACAATAGCAACAGTGTTTACAACAGCAAGACCACTTCAGCCTGTAAACTCAATAATATCTCTCTGGAAATAAATGTAAAAATATCAATGTCAATAAGAAATGCCAGGAGACAGAGGCTGGTGAGAAAGAGGAAAATGTAGAGGCACAAGTGTTTTCTATAGTTTTTACTATAACCGCTGTTCTTAATTATTCTGTAGAACAGAGAAGAAAAAGCCATCAGGTTGGGACAATTTAAGACATTTCAGTTTCTAAGCCCAGAGCTATTATTATTTTAAACTTAAAATTGTCTTCTCTATTGTTTCTTTTTCAAAACTGCATCAAAGCATTTGCTGCTGTATCAATACATAATCATCCATATCGATACGCGAATCAGCAAGGAATGCATCACAATATATTGCTGTATTGATATTTTGAACAGGGCCATTTAAAGCTTTGTTCCATGTGCCCCTTTTATACTTTGAGCACCTGCCCCTCCAAAGGTCTCTGCACGGCCCTGTTCAGAGGGAGTGTCAGCCACGTTAAAAAAGTTATGTAAAATGCACACATTTTAGTAAAGCCAAATCAGTTTAGTAAAGCCACTAATGAAGCCATCTCGCTGTAGTGCTTTTTTGCTGCTTGCGTGAGGAGAAAAAACACAGCCGTCCATAGGGAGGCACTGGAACCGTGCGTTACACACACCAACATGAAATACGTCTCTTACAAATCTGGAACACAGTCATTCTTTGAAGTATCGATACTAATAATTTCCGTTTTTAATTCATTTAATTTCCGAGAATCGTGATACTTTTGAAGTATCGGTGCACCGTGCAACACTAATATATATATATATATATATATATATTAGGGATGCACCGAATATTCGGCCACCGAAGATTTTCGGCCGAAAATGGCCCAAAAGAGCATTTTCGGTTTTTGGCCGAAAGACTTTTATCACCGAAACAACACGGCCGAAATGTTGTGATGATGACGCAAACAGAAACCGCGACCTGAACGTGCACCTGCATAGCGCAGACCACGAGCTCCCCGCGACATTCACTTCACACCAGTGAGAACATTCTCTCTCTTCTTATTCCTTTATTCGCAGCACTAAAGCGTCTCCTAACAAAGAGATTGAGACGGACCACGAAGTGAGAACAAAGAAAGGTACAGTCTTATAGAGTCTGTTAGCACACGTCTCACTGAGATCTTTTCGGATCCTCTGCACTTCATCGCGAATGTGCTTTATCCGCGTTATAAAGATCATTACTTGGATGCGGAAATAAGGCAGCGCGCACGAGAAGCGCCAAGCGCAGGAGACAGATCAGAGCGCGGAAAAAAGACTCGTCTCTTGGCATTCACCCTCGTTGTCTGATATTTTCAGTGAAATTCTGCAAGAAAGTGCCTCAAATAATAATACATTGGCTATTGTTCTAGTTCTTAGGCTACTATATATGTGACATTTTATTTACAGTAGCCTATATATATATATATATACACACACACACACACACATATATATATACATATACATACATAATATCAGATTGTAGCCATATTTCTGCTAGATTTTCTGCTAGATTTCTGCTTTAATTTGATAAAACAAATTATTTATGCCCTGCCCCTATTTAAATACACTCTCTCAAATATTTCTCAAATGTCAGGCAGATGACAAGCTCAACTGCTCAACAGCTAGATGGTTATCTGTCTGAAGTCCCCATCCCCAGAAGTGATAACAGTCTTGCCTACTGGAGAAGTAATGCACTTTCTAGTCCTACAGAGAACAATTTCAAATGCACTTGACCTAAATGCACTTTGTTTTTATGAGAGAACAGTTCATTTTAAAACCTTTCTGCAGGCCAGTAGGCCTGTACATTATTATTTAATATTCACATGAGTGGGATACATTTTTAGTTTGAATTTTATTTTATACTGTGCATTGTTGCAATGTGCTTAATAAATATTGCATAATTTGTAATTATGTATTTTTATGTTTTTTATAATTTATGTAATTGTAATTATCTTTGAAACTTTAATATTAATTTATGCAATTGCAATGTCTTAATTTTAGTAAAGTTAGTACATGGTCATAGCAATAAATGCAATGGAATAATTGGCATAATTTCTTTCGGTGTTTCGGTTTCGGTTTTCGGCCTTGGTTTTCTCTTTTTCGGTTTTCGGTTTCGGCCAAGAATTTTCATTTCGGTGCATCACTAATATATATATATTACCTGACTTAAAGTAGGATATCAGTACATTCATTCTTACCACTAAAGTGTAACATTACAGTTTGTGCAGTGGGACCTTCTTTTGATCCATAAACAAAATCCTCTGGCTCAACATCATGTTCTCTTCAGTTAGGCATTTTAAATCCTTCCTAAATCATATTTACTCTCATAAATACATTAATTTGAAGTAATAATTTAATAAAGAGTTCGAAAAACAATGAGTCAGTCAGCCAGTAAAACAAAAAATAACTGTTAATTTTTAAATTCTGTGAGTGCGCTACTCTCTGGACAACAGGTGAAAGAGCGTGTTGAAGAAGTGCGTGCAGATCAGAGGTACACAGTAAATAAAGATTAAACAAACCAACTTTTTTATTTTATTTCTCTTATCACTCTATGCTTAACCCTGGCTCAATATTATAATTTAAATCGCGTTTTGATTGATCTAATGTCTGTATTTTAATAAATGCTGCATTAAATGAATTTCATGGCTCTGTATAGGTCATTATACATTAACATCTGTGACATTTTCATTGGAAAGTTTTATAGGGCTATAAAAATAACCTGAGAATAACCATTAGAGAACGTTCTCTATAAGGTATTTTTAGGTTATTTTAAAAATAACCACCCTGCAACATTCTAGGAACGTTATTTTATGGTTACAAAAAATATAACCTAAAAAGATTGTTTCCCTAATGTAAGTATTTGGTTCCCCAAAAAATAACCAAACGGGAACCAAAAGAGGCTCAATGGGAACCTGTTGAGGCTTATTCTGTTTGTCTCTTTGTGAGAGATTTCAAAACAAATGAGCATAACATCACACATAAAGAAACTCAGAAGAAACACATTGAGGTAACAATTCAAAATGTTTAGTTTATTCATAACATGATATAGTTAAGTAACGTACCATGACAAGTTATTTTGCGGAATATTCTCACAACGCAAAAACATTCAAAACACATACAGTGTGCATGCATTAACGTTAAGTCTAGTGTGCTCTTTCTCTGCATGATTCAGTCTAGTATTAAAATACATTCAGAATGATCACAAATTCAAGACAAATTATATATTTATACCACTTCATATAGCTAATCAATTTCACATGAAGAGTAAATGTTTTTCTTAAAAAATAACCATGATAAATGTAGATTTTTTTTACAAGTTCAATTAATTATAAGTTAATTAAGAAACTTACGTTTTAGACACCATATTGCCTGTTTTCGACAACAAAAATTCAATCTAAAGATTAATTTTCTGTCTCTGTTAAAAAGAGTGAATAAGCAGTCCATCCATCAAAAATAAATCTTGTCACTCCAAATCATTCTCAAGAGAACAGTTTGTGCAACAACACAAAGCAAAGGATGGAGAAAGAAACTGAGGGGAGATAAAAGTCCCCTGACAGTCCTTGGGATATTTCCCTCATATGTCCTAAGGTTTGATAGCACTCCCAGTGTACTTGGGTTTTCACTCTTCACTGCATTTGTTTAATTGAAGTGAATGACTTTAAATGGTTCTTTTCTAGTTTGAGCTTTAAATGCATTCCACGTGAAGAGAAAATTGCAAGCTAGTCTCGTGGCATAAATGTACCTGGGTGCACTTTTTAGCGAGATGCAAAATACGTACCAATATGTACATATGTTACAGTTTCCAAAATATATGAGCACTAGAGGCAGTAAAACTTTCGATAAATAAAGCATAATTTAGCACAATTATTTGAAGAATATTATGTTATGACTTCAAAACAATATTAATATGCTGGGAGATTTGAAAACTGATGCTTTTGAATGTTAGCATCCAGCTTCATATCTATGAGTTTTCATATGCGTTAGGTTTATTCGGTAGCTCACGAAGTAAGGAGACATACTTAAGGGGCAAGGAGCTCCGGTTTGATTCCCATGTAACCACATTTCGACAAAGCATTTAAAATCTGCATATAAGTAAGCTCAAAAGGCATGGGTGCATCAACAAATGCATTTTATATCAGTTTTGCATTTGTTAACATTATTGGGTAGGGTTTGGGTTTTGTGTAGAGCATACATTATTTCCAACACGATAGAGCATTAACTTTTAGCGAAAGTCACCAGATATTTTAATTCTGAACCACCGCAATACATAACAGAAGCAATATAATAAAAATACAGCAATATGTACCTATTTCAAAGTAATAAAAATGTGCCAGGGTTCACGATTTGAACCACTGTTTTAGCGCCACTCAGTGGACATTTCTCTTTGAAACTGCAGCGAAACGTTCAGTAAGGTACGTAAAACGGTGTTGCACAAAAAGTGCACAGAAGTACGGTAGGTATTTTTATGAGACCAGGTTGGAAAATTGTGATACATCCAAATGCAGCTCTGAACAAATGAAAGAAATGCTTACATATTTAACTTTTGATCACAAAAGCCAGCAAGTAAGTTTACAGGTATCAGAAAGTATTTTGGTCAATGTACTGTTTTGCTGTGTAGCCGTGTGATATCACTATAGAGTTTTACTCCCCATTATACTCAAAGGCTGAAAATGACTTACCTGACTTAAAATTGCAACAGTTCCTGACTTCAGTGTGCTATATACACTACTTTGGTGTCTTTGGAAAGTAGTAATGGGTTGAAAGTCACATGTCTCATGAGTTTCTATTTCAAATCTGAAGTAGATACCATGAAAAATGAGATTCCTGCAACCCCTTTTTCTGAGACTACTAAAAAAAATAGTGCTGGGCAAAAATTCAAACTTTTTAAATCATGATTATTCACATTATTGTTTGCAATTGATCGCATTGTTATGCACAAAACAAATAATGCATTCAAAAGTAGTGTATTGTGCACTTTTTTCATTTAGAAGTAGGCCTAATGCTATATGAACAAAAGTGTAATAACAAATGGTTTGCAAAATCTTTAAACAAAGAAGGTGGTTTTTACAGCAGTGTTCCTTTTACATAGTAGCATTTAAATATTTATTGTAGCCTAAATCTCAACTTATAACATTAATGTAATTAAATTAAATATAAAACAAGCCATTTGTCACTGCCAGGACATTAACGTTTTTGTAGAAAATATTTTATAGTTTGTTATAGAGAAGCAAGCTTTGCTCAGAGTCCAGAGCCTCGATCATAACATTATAACAGGCACCTTCCTATTAGAGACCTGCATGATCGGGGGACCCATCACAACAGAGTGCGGTGCGGGACAAAACTTGATGAACGGGTAGAGACTCGTGTGTGCGGGATGCGGGAGAATAATTAGGGTGTGCACAAACTAGGAAATCTTAACCACACCGGAGCGTGTTTGACCCCCAAAGCCTGGTTCGTTTGAATAGTGTGATTGTTCCATTTAGCAGTCCCTGGCTTGGTTGAAAGAGGTTGGCAAGAGTGCAGTTCAGTTATATATAGATCAGTGAGTGTGAGCGCTAACCGCTCCGGAGTGCAGATCTTCTGATAAGTGCTGCATGATTGCGTGAAAATTTCTGAGCGGCAAAAGTAAAACAATATATTGTGAGAGGGATGTGTGTTACCACATCCCATACGACTCAAAATATTAAACCACAAAGTTAACAAAACGATTCATTTCACTGTGTTTAGCGCTTCTCTGCTGTCTTCACGTGTTATCAGAAACTTCCTATTTCCAACTTATAAATCATAATTACAAGCTTGTTGCATTCTTTTCTGTTAAAAATAACAGTGGATAGTGGTTTGTGAATATTGATGCTTAGCCTAAATAATTATATCGGGAGCATCCCCTCCTGTGACCCATGATTTGTCTGTATGTGTATTCAGAGCCAGTGATCAACTGACTTTCATAATAATAAAAACTGGGTTAACACGCAATAAAATAATTGTCGGTCTAAATCAATTAATGCATTAATGTGATAATAATTTGTTAACTTGCCCAGCCCTAAAAAAATATTTACCAAATGTATTGAAGGGTTCTACAAATTATTTTAGTCATTAAATATAACACTGCATAGATTTTCAATTATAAAACAATAAACAGAATATTTGTATACATTGTATAAGTTATTTATTTGAGCACTAGAAAAATACAATAAGAATATTTTTTGAGTAATAAAAATAAATAACGATAAAAAGAATTAGCTATGTATGCCAAGTATCCTACATCCTGAGATTGCTAGAAATACAGAATTCACACTGACACCTGCTGATACAGTCAGTAAGCACATGCTGATGGCTGGTAGTACAGATGGTAATCATACAGATGCGCCCTATAGTCAATAATCACACTCTATTCATATAGACCGCATTCACACTGATAACTATCATACACACAGTAATCAGTACCATGACAGATGGTAAACATGCAGATACAGCCACATTCCCCACAAAACACACACACATATATATTAAAAAAAAATTATTTGTGCAAAAAAACGGATCGCTAATTTATGCCCACATCAGTAATGTGGATGCATTTATGACTCGTTATTACGAAGAATCTGGTACATATTGTATTTTGAATATGCATGTTTTGATGTGTACTGCTTACACAAATTTAGCAAATACATTCTTTATAGGCTTTCCATTGAAAAACAGCAATCTATCATCAATGCTTGAGGCTTAGATCTGTAGAATGATATATAGTTTGTTAAGATGAATTATGTCCCTTTTCATTTAATCTATTCGTAAACATTAACACATGCAAAGAAAAAGCATTCAGTGCATTGGCGTCCAGGTGTGGGTTAAAAGATGTTTTCAGTATTTCTCAGAAGGCGGTCTTCAAGTATAACTCGTTTGAAGTAATGGTGCTTCATATAACATTGTCCAGAGAAACAAGTGTAAATGATAAATCCCTTGAGATGTTTGTACTGACTACTGTATACAAGCCACCAGGGCACCATACAGACTTTATTAAAGAATGTGCTGATTTAATATCCTGGAAAACTGACAGCATGGTATAATGAGCACACTCGCACCTTAAAGAGGGAGCTGGAGGAAAATTGTAGCTGGAGGAAAACAAAACTAGAGGTATTCATATTGCTTGGCGTGAAAGTAACCTATCCTACTGAAAAGCATTAAAAACTGCTAGATCTGATTACTTTTCGTCTCTGTTAGAAGAAAACAAACATAACCCCAGGTATTTATTCAATACAGTGGCTAAATTAACGAAAAAAAATAAAGCATCAACAAGTGTTGACATTTCCCAACAGCACAGCAGTAATGACTTTATGAACAACTTATTTTTTAAGATCGATACAATTAGAGAAACAATTGTAACCATGCAGCCGTCCGCTATAGTATCGCATCAGATAGCGTGCTATAGATCACCTGCGGAACAATTCCACTCATTCTCTACTAAAGGAGTGGAAGAATAATATAAACTTGTTAAATCATCCAAACCAACAGCATGTATGTTAGACCCTATTCCATCTAAGCTCCTAAAAGAGGTGCTTCCAGAAGTCATAGATCCTCTTCTGACTATAATTAATTCATCATTGTCATTTGGATATGTCCCCAAAACCTTCAAACTGGCTGTTATTAAGCCTCTCATCAAAAAAATTCAACTTGACCCCAAAGAACTAGTTAATTACAGACCGATCTTGAATCTCCCTTTTCTGTCCAAGATACTAGAAAAGGTAGTATCCTCACAATTATATTCCTTCTTAGAGAAAAATGGTATCTGTGAGGATTTCCAGTCAGGATTTAGACCGTATCATAGTACTGAGACTGCTCTAATTAGAGTTACAAATGACCTGCTCTTATCATCTGATCGTGTTTGTATCTCTCTACTAGTGCTATTGGATCTTAGTGCTGCATTCAACACTATTGACCACAACATTCTTCTGCATAGACTAGAAAACTTTGTTGAGATGAATGGAAGTGCATTAGCATGGTTTAAATCATACTTATATGACCACCATCAATTTGTAGCAGTGAATGAAGAGGTATCATGTCGATCACAAGTGCAGTGTGGAGAACCTCAAGGCTCAGTGTGTCTGTATACAATCTTGACACAATCTGTTTTGTTTAAAGCTCTATATAAATAAAGGTGACTTGACTTGACAATACAGAAGGAAACCTCTGGAAGACAGAGAGTTCTTTGATAATGACTGGACTTAGATCAAGCCTCTAGGTGACATTGTTTATATACCTCCTAATGGTTAACGGACCAATATAGCAGGGACTCAGTTTGCAGCAAGGCAGTCGGAGACAAATGTCCTGTTTTGACAACCAAACCTTATATCAATGTTGGTATTAAGGAGTGGGTATGCGACGAGTGTCCACTTGGATATGGTGTCTCAGAACTGCCTGCTGGATATGGTGCTAAGGCCCATACCCTCTTGCTCTCTCTGAACCAGTGATCAAGCATTGGTATCTCAGATGGTTCTCCGGTCCAGGGGTAAAAGGGAGGTGGAAAGGAGAGTATGCACTGAATAGGTGTGAGGCCGGTGGTATTCTGCCTGAGGGAGTTTTGTGCATACTCAAACCAGGGAAGGTAAAGGCTCCAGCAGTTCTGATTGTTATGGCAGTAGCTACGGAGATATCTCTCGATCTGCTGGATCTTTCGCTCAGTCTGGCCATTTGATTGCAGATGGTATCCAGAGGTGAGGCTTGCAGATACTCAGAGGAGCTGAAAGAAGGCCAGCCAGATCCAGGAGATGAATAGGGGCCCATGATTGGAGAAGATATCTTCAAGAATGCCAAAGTTGCAAAACATTGATTGAACAACTGCTTTACGGTTTCCACGGAGGAAGGTAGTCCTCTGAGAGGGAAAGTTTGCAAGACTTAGAGAATCTGTCAACAACTACGAAGATCCATGTGCGAGATTCTGATTCGGGGAGGTCTGTGACAAAGTCAACTCCAATGTGGCACCAAGGCCGGTGGGGTATGTGAAGTGGTACCAGCTTTCCTTGTGGTAAATGACAGGGAGACTTGGTGATGGCAGAGACTGAGCATCCTTGGATGAAACAATAGACTTCTGGGGCCATATTGGGCAACCAGTACTGGTTTTGGAGGAGCGAGAGGGTTTGCTGGCTGCCTGCATGTCTAGAGCCTAGAGAAGAGTGCAGCGAGTCCAGAAGGGTAATGCAGAGGCGCTGATGGAACATAGGTCCTCCCTTATTGACCTCCTGGTGGAGCAGGCTTAGATGAGTGGCTTGGCAGATTTCCTCATTAAGTGTCCACTGGATGGGACACACAATGATGGCTGGAGGGAGAATGGTTTCTGAGGGCAATGGTCATTCATTGGGCTGATGGAGATGAGAAAGGGCATTAGCTCTGGTATTCTTGGTTCCCGGAAGATAGGTAACATTGTTTCTATATTATTGTTTAGAGTCATCAGATGCATTTTAAATTGCTAAAAGCTTCATTGGCCCAAAAAAGAGGAACTTAAAAAAAAAAATTGATCCTGACAAAAAATGACCAGTTAACATTAATTGACTAATTATATCAGCACCAAATGTGAAAGTGTGAATGAATATGAATACTAGTCAGGTAAAATCACTATCATACTAAATTGATTGTAAGAGAAGACTCATGGAGGGAAGAAGTGCTTCAAATCATTGTGTTTTTGCTAGCAATGGTTACCTCCAAAGAAACACGTGCACCCATTATCGCTTTGCATCAAAATGGCCTCACATGCAAGGAAATTGCTACAAGGAATATTGCACCTGAAAGAACCATTTACTGGATCTTGAAGAACTTCAAGGAGAGAGGTTTTATTGCAGTGAAGAAGTCTTCAGGACTTTCCAGAGTGTCCAGCAAGCGCCAGGACCATCTCCTCCTGAGGAGTCAGCTACAAAATCGGCACATCTGGAAAATTGATTGATTGGAGAAGAAAGGGTAAATGCTACCATGAGTCCTGTGCCAACAGTGAAGCATCCTGAGACCATCCATGTGTGAGGTTCCTTTTCAACCAGGGGAGTGGGCTCTCTCATAATTCTTCACAAAAACAATGCCATGAAAACAGAATGGTATCAAACATCCTGGAAGAGTGACTTCTTCCAATAATCCATGAGCAATTTGGTGATGATCCGTGCATTTTCCAGCATGATGGAGCACCATGTCACAAAGCAAATGTGATAAAGAAGTGGCTCGAAGATAATTACATTGACATTTTGGATCCATGGCCATGCAACTCTCCGGATCTCAATCCCATAGAGAACTTGTGGTAAGTCCTCAAAAGGCAAGTGAACAAGCAGAAGCCCATAAATTGTGATCAACTCCAAAAACTAATAAGGCAAGAATGGATTGCCATCAGTCAGGATTTCGGACAGAAGCTAATATCCAGTATGCCAGAGTGAACTGAAGAGGTTATGAATAATAAGTGTCAACACTGTAAATAATGACAAATTATACATTTTTGCCAATAAAAGTTTTTTAAACATTATATGCTTGTCATTGTTTTTCAGTATACCGTAGAAACATCAGCTTCTCAAAACCTTTGAGGGCTTCGGGTGTCCAGGACAGAGACTTGGGCTTATCTCGGAGCATGGAAGTTAGAGAAGCGGTGATGAGACTGAAGGGATGAATGAAGCAGTGGTAGAAGTTGGAGAATCCCAAAAAGCTTTGGAGTTCTTTATGAATGCCTTGGACCTTATTGTCATCCATTTAGATACCCTGGGGACTGATCCAATATCCGAGGAACATGATGGTGGTGTGGTGGAACTCGCACTTCTCCAGCTTGAGGTAGAGGTGGTATTTCTTCAGATGCTGGAGGACCTGCTCCACATGCTGACGATGTTCTGCCTGATTCTGGGAATATATGAAGATGTCCTCGATGTACACTATCACCATCACAAAGTGATGAAGGAACTCCTGGAATACCTTGTTCATAAATCCTTGTAAAACAGAAGGTGAGTTGGATAATCCAAATGGCATAACAAGATATCCATAGTGTCCAGTGGGTGTGATGAATGCAATCTTCCAGTTGTAAAAATGATACAAACTTTATTGGTATTCCAGTTAACCCTCTTGGCCTAAAGCTGTTTTGGGGCCCTGAATAAGTTTTGGAATGCCCTGACATCTGTTTTTTTCAGTATCTTAAACAAATATTAATGGCTAAATTCTGATAACACTGTATTCAGCACAAACTGGGCTACGATAATATAAGAGCAGCATGAATGTACATGTTTGTGTTTTTGAGAAAACAATGTTTATGTGTGGTTAGTGAAAAACAAAAAAATTTAAGTCACTGAAATAAGGCGATAAAACATATACAGAATATTTGTTCACAAAACTTTTGAGAACTGGAGGTGGTAGACTAGAGTTTTTGTTACAAAATGATGTCAAAATTATCCTGTTCACAGAAAACAACATATTGTTTTAACATTTGTAAAACATGTTTTGTGATAGAATGCCCTTATGCAAGTGAGTGGCAATGGCCATGAATATTTAGTGATTCACACCTGAGAGACAAAAGGCCTCCCATAATGGGCCACCGGCGGTGCCACGGGGGGGTCTCAAGACCCTGCCAAAAAACCTTGACACCCCATTTGACCCCCCACCCTCTTACTGATTAAAAAAATATATATATCCGGGATAAAGATAAAACAAATTTTTTTTCAAACTACGCAGAACAATAATTAATAATTTATTCGACATTTATTGGTACACTGAACCGAGAACCGTTTCTGTTGAACGCATCCGATTCGAGAACCGAGTTGCTGATGATACTATGCATGCGTGATTCAGCATGAAGCAGACTCACACACAGTGCGTCTGAACTGAACTGTTTTTTTTTTTGTGATTGATTCTGAACTGTGTAAGGGAAACAGGTCAATTTAGCTCAAAGGGAATCATTTAAGATTTTAAAGGGAATTTGAACAGAATCACTGTTTCACGGCTGATCACTGAGACGCCCTGCGATTCACTGAACGAGCTGTTTAACATCAAATCTGCACGGGATATTAATATCCAAACTATAGTGAAAACACTATCAATTAGCACAGTAACAAGATCGGCAGTTTAAGACATTAACTTGTAAGCACAAAACACAAGATACTTCTCTTTTCAATATGAATAAGGCTTTATTAGATAAATCTAAGACATATAAACTAATCTAACACATGAACGCACGCACTCACACATTCACACAAGTTGCAGGAAGATCGAAAGTTAGGGAAAGAATAAGTTTAAGAGAATGGAAATGTGGAATCCCAAGTTTAAAGCAATACGTTAAAATTGCATAGACATGAACAGCCATCAATCACTTAATTAGCCCTCGCATTGAGTTCCTCAATGAGGTTAAAATTATATTAGATACACCAGTAAAGGTCACAGTCTGGAGGTAAAGTTACTTGAGTCTCCTGTGAAAAGGGAGTCCCCTTTGTTGTCGTTGAAAGGGGTTTCCCGATGTCACTGATTGGCTGGAAGTTCAGTAGTCGTTGAAGTGACGTCTTGGGAAGCCCGTGGTTGGGCGTTGGCTGAAGATGCAGAGTTGTGTGGCTGGTTGAAGTTGAATGGGCAATCGAGGTCAGACACAAAACTCTCAAACGGAAAAGAAAAGAAGTAAAGTTTGACGGGACTAGGTGGTGTTTCTTCTCATCGTGGCTAAGTAGCAGCAGGCGTGCAGGCTGAAGCACGCTGGAACCGCGCTCAAAGAACAGCTAACAGTGATGACTAAAAGCATGGCTAAAAGCTAAAGCTACAAGCTAAAAGCTAAAAGCAAACTAAAAGCATACTAAAAGCTGGCATGACTGATAGCAAAAGCAAAGCTAAAACTAAAAGCAGAATTTTATGGTGTCCTGAGTATTTAAACTGGCCTGTTGGTCACACCTCAAATGTTGTCTTGACCAATCAGATATTGTCTTGGCTCGGGGGTATCATAAATAATATGTTATCTTATCAAGCACATGGTCCAAATTTTCCCGCTCTTGCAGGGTCTAATTTTGGACATGATTCCTATAACAAAAATACGATACATTTGACAAATAACTGATGGTCATGACTTCTGTTTCAAGCAAGCAGATTCAAGCAAATACATATGAAACATGAATATGTATCCTTAAGCTATCCAATACTTATTAAAAGACATACATAATAAGTGATTATAAACATGATAGTCAAATGTGTGGGTTACATATAAATGAATATGGAGTGAAGCGATGGACTGATATTCATTTACAAGTCTTTTTGAGTTCATTTTCGTCCATATATATATGTAGAAAAGAAAGTTTTCTGTGCCATTATCTGACAAAGATTTCTGTGGAGACCAGAGGTTAAAAGGCCCCCCTTAGGAATTTCAGTCTGGTTCTGCTAGGTGGGGGAAATCAAAGGATCTTGTGTAGTACTCTCATGGGTTTACACGTGATGTCCGGAATTGCCTATCAATTACTTGCTCCAAAATTGACAATCTCTTCTCCGAATTGAAATTGTCAATGATTGTTCTAGTGTTGTTAATGTTGAAAGCTGTTCTGTGAAAGAGTTGGTTGGTTGGTTAACTTGTTTCTGACTTGTGGAACTAGAACTGATTTATGACCTCCGGTTGCCGTCCTGAGGAATTTGGCTCATATTTCAACCACAGCCCTGATCGACTCTTTCATTTGTCTGGTTCGAGTCAGATAACGCTACAACTGATTCTGTGCTAATGTTATGAGCACAGGTAAACCGAAGGCTTGAATGAAGGGCAATCATCGCCAATGACATTACGTCGAGCGCAAAAGAACCGGTGAACCGTTTTTTTCAACAGTTTTTTTTTTAATCAAACTGTCCGAAAACCGATTTGCCGAAAAGAACCGAGCTTCCCATCACTACTGGTGATCTGAAAACTGATGCAACTGGTTATTGACTGGAGAACGAGTAAGTCTTTTGTTCGTTATCTGGCTCGGCTCGCTGTTCATCTTCAGTTCTCTATTCACAGCAGTTCAGTCAGTGTACTGTTTAAGTAAATTAATTACTCCGGGATATTGGTTTATTTTAACTCAGAGGGAGTGTCAGCCACATTAAAAAAGTTTAAGTCTTAACAGCTTAAGTCATTTGTGGATAAATGCTTATTGGAGACGCGAACCGTTTCAAACGATTCAGTTCGATTTGGCGAACTGATTCAATAAGATCCGGTGATTCGTTCGCGAACCGGATATCACTACACGCTCACAACAGACCCAGAAGAGAAGACAATGCTGAATAAAGTCATAGTTTTTGCTATTTTTGGAACAAAATGTATTTTGGATTTGCTTTAACAAATTCTAACTGACCCTCTGATGTCACATGGACTACTTTATGTTTTTATTACCTTTCTGGACATGGACAGTATACCGTACATACACTTTCAATGGAGGGACAAAAAGCTCTCAGACTAAATCTAAAATATCTTAAACTGTGTTCCGAAGATGAACGGAGGTCTTATGAGTTTGGAACAACATGAGGATGAGTCATTAATGACATAATTTTCATTTTTGTGTGAACTAACACTTTAAAGTTTGAGCATATTGTTTGTAAACTGCAATTGATTAATCAATTAAAAACAAAGTAAGTTAGTTGATATGCTGTGTTGTTTTTGTTGTTTAGTAGCAGTAATATGCAGTTTTTAATTATTGTTTGTATTTTATTTACAACACAGTATAATAAAACCAGGGGCATAGCTGGGTTTAGGGGGCCCCGGTGCAGGTTTTACCAGTGGGCCCTGTTTGAAAGTGTTCAATTTGTACAGATGTTTGTTCTGTTTATTTGTTTGTGCTATTTACACAGTGTTTAAGTTTTTTCAAGTTTGTAAGTGTCCAGGTACAGAAACCAAATAATTAAATGTAAAATAGCACTGTAAAAGTTAAATATACAGTCAAACCAAAATTTATTCAGACACCTTCAACATTTCTCACATTATCATTTTATTGGCTATAGTTCAGAAAATGGTAATAAAATATTACAATAACTCAGAGTTATTAAACTGTCAGAACAAATTCATCTTGATAATATCAGATAACGTTGATAAAAAGATATGTAATGGATTACAATCAAACAAAACTTCAGAACTTTAATTTTGTTGTAAAGTCTGTGGTGTGAAAAGGTTGCATTAGCAATTCTGGGGGAGAAAAAACACGTAAGCAAAACATGGTCAGATCAAAGTGTCTGAATAAATTTTGGTCCCATATATATATATATATATATATATATATATAAATTTCTTTACACTATATGAACATTTTTGGGTATAACACAATTTGCTTTATGTTGTGGGCATTTCAGCCATGGGTGTTGAGGGTGGAAGAGAGCACTGTTCATTCACTCCCACCACCTACAACTCCTGCCAGCACCAAGACTCGAACTTGCAACCTTTGGGTTACAAGTTCAAATCTCTAACCATTAGGCCACAGCTGTCTTAAAGGAGGAGGCAGATGCAACAGATGCTCTTAACGCTTAAATAAATTCCTTAAGTAAAACTGGGTTGTGTTGTTGTGGCTCCATGTTGGTCTGTTCTTATCTCACTTTACAGAAGGAGACTTCGTGGAGACAGACAGGTAAGTTAAAGCTTTTTATTAACAGCTTGGTGTAGAGGGGAGAGATGAAGAGCAAAAGGATGAGTAACTCAGAGTTTTTGATAATGACTGGATTTAGCTCAGGTTGATAACAGATCCTTGTATCTCTTAACAGGTCAGACAGATGATGCCTAAGATGAAGACAGGTGGGTAACAGGTAGGAGAGTCAGGTAAGTAGTAGCGTTTGTGAACTACAACCCGAATTCCGGAAAAGTTGGGACGTTTTTTAAATTTTAATAAAATGAAAACTAAAAGACTTTCAAATCACATGAGCCAATATTTTATTCACAATAGAACATAGATAACATAGCAAATGTTTAAACTGAGAAAGTTTACAATTTTATGCACAAAATGAGCTCATTTCAATTTTGATATCTGCTACAGGTCTCAAAATAGTTGGGACGGGGCATGTTTACCATGGTGTAGCATCTCCTTTTCTTTTCAAAACAGTTTGAAGACGTCTGGGCATTGAGGCTATGAGTTGCTGGAGTTTTGCTGTTGGAATTTGGTCCCATTCTTGCCTTATATAGATTTCCAGCTGCTGAAGAGTTCGTGGTCGTCTTTGACATATTTTTCGTTTAATGATGCACCAAATGTTCTCTATAGGTGAAAGATCTGGACTGCAGGCAGGCCAGGTTAGCACCCGGACTCTTCTACGACGAAGCCATGCTGTTGTTATAGCTGCAGTATGTGGTTTTGCATTGTCCTGCTGAAATAAACAAGGCCTTCCCTGAAATAGACGTTGTTTGGAGGGAAGCATATGTTGCTCTAAAACCTTTATATACCTTTCAGCATTCACAGAGCCTTCCAAAACTTGCCAGCTGCCCATACCGTATGCACTTATGCACCCCCATACCATCAGAGATGCTGGCTTTGAACTGAACGCTGATAACATGCTGGAAGGTCTCCCTCCTCTTTAGCCCGGAGGACACGGCGTCCGTGATTTCCAACAAGAATGTCAAATTTGGACTCGTCTGACCATAAAACACTATTCCACTTTGAAATAGTCCATTTTAAATGAGCCTTGGCCCACAGGACACGACGGCGCTTCTGGACCATGTTCACATATGGCTTCCTTTTTGCATGATAGAGCTTTATTTGGCATCTGCTGATGGCACGGCGGATTGTGTTTACCGACAGTGGTTTCTGAAAGTATTCCTGGGCCCATTTAGTAATGTCATTGACACAATCATGCCGATGAGTGATGCAGTGTCGTCTGAGAGCCCGAAGACCACGGGCATCCAATAAAGGTCTCCGGCCTTGTCCCTTACGCACAGAGATTTCTCCAGTTTCTCTGAATCTTTTGATGATGTTATGCACTGTAGATGATGAGATTTGCAAAGCCTTTGCAATTTGACGTTGAGGAACATTGTTTTTAAAGTTTTCCACAATTTTTTTACGCAGTCTTTCACAGATTGGAGAGCCTCTGCCCATCTTTACTTCTGAGAGACTCTGCTTCTCTAAGACAAAGCTTTTATAGCTAATCATGTTACAGACCTGATATCAATTAACTTAATCACTAGATGTTCTCCCAGCTGAATCTTTTCAAAACTGCTTGCTTTTTTAGCCATTTGTTGCCCCCGTGCCAACTTTTTTGAGACCTGTAGCAGGCATTAAATTTTAAATGAGCTAATTAAGTGGATAAAAGTGTAAAATTTCTCAGTTTAAACATTTGCTACGTTATCTATGTTCTATTTTGAATAAAATATTGGCTCATGTGATTTAAAATTCCTTTAGTTTTCATTTTATTAAAATTTAAAAAACGTCCCAACTTTTCCGGAATTCGGGTTGTAAAGACCAGACTGTGCAACTGCAGTGACTGTGAATTTGAGCTAGTGTTGATGGGTTGGTGACATGTGCAGCTGATTTCTCTGGTGATTGTAATAGGTTGTGTGAGGTGATTGGGTCTGACAATGCTGGAGTACCCCTGACAAACACCTCAAACACCTTTTTTTTAACTATAGGAACATTAGAAAGAGCTGCCATTAAGACGTTGGGATAGTACTAAAAATGAGGCAATTACAAATAAAATGTTCTTGTTTAGGCATAAAGTTATAAATGTTGACAAGAAGCCAGTTGTTTGATAATTATGACAAGACTAAACCACAGAGAATTTAAATGCTGACAGAATCTTATCTGCAATCAGTCAGCAGCACAAGATAAATCTTAGGGCAGATGTTCCCAACCACGTTCCTGGAAGCCCCCAACACTGCATGTTTTCCATCTCTCTTTAATCAAACACACCTGATTCAGATCATCAGCTCATTAGTAGAGACTCCAAGACCTGAATTGGGTGTGTAAGACAAAGGAGAGATGCAAAATGTGCAGTGTTGGGGGGCCGCCTCCAGGAACGTGTCTTACTGTCTTAGGGTGTGTTCACACTTGTAGTTTGGTTCATTTGGTCCATTTGATCTGCACCAAAAAGAAAAATGAGACATTTGGTCCTGGTTCACATTGGCATTGTTGACACCAAACCTAAAGACATATGCCTTGTCCAAATACCCACACTTGCAGTCTTTGCCACTTAAATAAGTGTGCAAAACTGTACAGATCTTAAAAACGCCAAAGTGCAGTGCCCTTACTGCACACTAAATCCACACTCAAATAATGCTCCAGCATTGCAGTTGATATCTCAACTGCACCTTTTGTATGACTCCCTTATCTAACACACCTGATTCCACTCATCAGCTCGTTAGTAGAGACTAAATAGTTTCATTGCAAGAACTAAATTGGGTGTGTCAGATTAGGGAGACATAGAGGGCTTTTACACTGGGCTCGTTTGCTGCGGTCCGAGCACGATTGTTCCCTGCGCTGTCTGCAGAGTTGGTCTGCTTTCACACTCAGTATCGAACCAAGGTGCGTTTGCAGTCACCTTACGTCATTTCAAACGCACATGGAAAACGCATGGAGAACACAACGCAACTGAGCATAGTTGTAATTTTTTTTGTTATTTTGGTGCTATTATGCACAGTATAATAATTTTATTTAATTTTTTATTATTATTTAATTTTAATTAATTTAATTTTGACTTTTAGGAGTGTGTGGAATCAACCTCGGCTCTCTCCTGTGTTGAGGAAACTGATATTGACAGTGTTACGCATGAGTGGGATACTTTACTTCCTGAAAAAGTGCGCACCTGAGTCCGTGTTGTTTGCACATTCACGCGAACTGCGCCACAGCTCGGGAGCAACCGAATTCAGACCACCTTCTCCAGGTAGTCTTGGGTTCGGTACCCCAGTGCAAACCAGGGTCCGATGACAGCGTTCACATTAGCGATTTTTCATTCTTCCATCATAATCTACATTTTTGCAACATTTATGTGTTGTGCAGACTTTTAAAGAGAATATGTTTGATAAAGACACGTGTACCAAGAAAATGAATCCTAGCACAATATCATTTAAAGCCATAAAATAAAAGACAGCCACAGAGTGGGTAGCAGAGTTGACAGCTTGGAAGAGACTTAGCTTTTGCAGTTTTAATGAGAACAATTTATTTCAAATGGTGAAAGTGCAAAATGTAATCTTTTAATGACTCACCGTTGATGCAGACTTCATATGACTGACATACCTCATTTTCAAACAGACAACCTGTGGGGGAAAAAAAACTTCATCATTGAAATGCAAAGCCACTGAAATGGCTGAGGGAATTCATAAAAGCGGTTTGTATGGCTCATCAAGTTCCTGCTGATCAATATCTGGAATGCAACTCGATGCAACCCCATTTAAGACAGACTTCTAATTAGCAGAAATTCAATTTGAGAAGTAAACAAGGTTTGAAATATCCTTATTTTTAATAAATATGCTTTTGTTCAACACTGGATGGCTATCACTTTTAAGTCATGCAACAGCTATATACTGTAGCTATACAGCTATAATTAAAAAAAAAAGATTTAACTTCTCGCATCTCTGGGCGACACACAGTTGAGCCTATTGCTGAATGAATCAGTTGAGTAAATTAGTAATTGACTTAGTTTTTCATTTCTAAATGATTCACTGTTGTTGACTGAATTGGTTGAGTAAATAGGCTCGTTTGAAATGATCTGCACTGAACCGATCACCAGTGAACACAATGACATGCATGTCGGTTAGAAAAATGTCTGAGTTACGTCCAACTTGCTCTGATGTCATGCTGACATGTGCCAAAATACTCGCAATAGGTATCTGTTCCACTTCGAGAGCTCAGAACAGTCCGTCTTGACTGCACTTATTCCTGCCTTGCCTTGCCTTGTCCTTGCCTTTGTGTATTTTGGATTTTAGACTGTTTATCTGGTTTTTATGATTGTTTTGCGGTTAACAAGATAAATGGCTGCCCAAAGTCTCTCCACAAAATGGCTGCCAGCTTGGACGCTGTTCACAAAATGGCCGCCGCTCCTGAGTCTCGGCCTGTCATGGCCACCATTCCAGAGCCTGCTCAAGTCAAGCCTGCCAAACCAGAGACTGCTCACGTCAAGCCTGCCACAACCGTCACAGCTGATCGTCCAGAGTCTTGTAATGTCATAGCTGTCATCCAGAGCCATGCACACTCAGCACTCCCGAGCCACGCAGAGTCAGTGTTCTCAAGCGAGACTGTTTGAACATTCTCAAGCCTGCTGGACGCTACTCACTCCAGTTCCCCAGACACAGCACCATCAGTCTTGGAGACAGATGTACTCTCTGTCCTGCCACTTATAAACGCACAGCCTTTTGAACTCTGCATCGAAAACAAAAATGTGACCCTGGACCACAAAAATCGAGCGCAGCGTTAGTTCAGTCAGGCCACGGAGGCAAGGCTGTGAACAGCTGATGCGATCAGCTGTCAAATTGCTCCAATCACTACCAGTCTCCTATTAGACATGGGACATATATATACGTGGCACTACTGCTCGGTAAGTATGCTCAATGGCAGGGCCGGCCCGCGGCATAGGCGGTATAGGCAAATGCTAAGGGCGCCACTCATCCATAGGGGCGCCAGAATGAGTGAACGAGAGAATTTTTTATTTTTTTTTACATTTTTTTTTTTATAATAGGCTACTATTTAAAAACCATTAATTCGAAATACTACCAAATAAAGCAAAAAAAAAAAAGTCCGGCTCTTCAATCTTCCCCCGCCCATCGAGTGCTTGAAGTGCGTCAGAAACAGAGCGCACGCACGATCAGTTGTTGGTAATTTGTTGTGTAGCGTGCCCGATGCCGCATCCAATGTAGACAGCACTGCTTTTGTTAACACACAGCTCGTAGAAACGGGCCTGGCAGCTCGTGCCAGTTCTAGACACGGTGAAAGTTGATTGTGATTGTGACGGAAGGCCGAATTTACATGACACATTATAAATGAGCATAGTCTGCGATAGATAAAGTGCCAAAAAGAAGAGAAGAGGATAAAGACAGAGGTAAAGAGATGTAGTGAATGAACAATTTATTGCATAGGAGTAAGATACTATAATTTCATGGCAGTTATTTTTACCTTAAACTTAATGTTAGCAGTTGTTCTGAGTTCTGAGTCCCCAGACTGTGATTTTGTACAATCATGTCAGTTTTAAGACGCATTTTTTATTATCACTTTTTTATTAATGTTTTACTCTACAGTTGTGCAGTTTTGGGGGGATACAGTACAGGCCAAAAGTTTGGAAACATTACTATTTTTAATGTTTTTGAAAGAAGTTTCTTCTGCTCATCAAGCCTTATATTATAATAATTTGTTTTCAATTTATTATACTTTAAATTATCATTTATTTCTGTGATGCAAAGCTGAATTTTCTGCATCATTACTCCATTCTTCAGTGTCACATGTGACATCTGGTCTATCACATGATCCTTTAGAAATCATTCTAATATGATGATTTATTATGAGTGTTGGAAACAGTTCTGCTGTAATGTGTGTGTGTGTGTGTGTGTATATATATATATATATATATATATATGCTAAATCATGAACACAATGACAGGGTGAAATGGGTAAAATCTTGCCTAGGGCAGCAAATTGGTCAGGGCCGGCACTGCTCAATGGCTCGCAACCCTCCCTCCCATCCCATTATAAGCATGAGCACATTACTGCGCACCTTCTGGCTGTCTTCTTCTTTGTTTCAGATCACTAAGGCTTCCAAAATCTTAGCTGGTATGGACCTCACTACGGAGAGACACCCATCTTCATAACCAGGCTACAGGATAGACGTACCACTGCCAGATCTACATGATTATCACTGTTTGCTTTAAAGACTTTATTAAAAGTCTTAATTGTTATGTATTTCTAAACTCATGGTTCCGGGGGGTTAATGTTAAAGCTCTTGTATGTTCAATTATTCTGGGAGCAAGAACCCCCATAAGGAACCATACTGCCAAAGATAAATTGTGTTCAATAAACTCAAGTAAACTTGCCAAAGTGGTTCCTGTCTGAACTAGTCTTAAGTCGCTGGGGTATATTTCTAGCAATAGCCAAAAAAACATTGTATGGGTCAAAATTATATTATTAATAAAATTATATATAATGTTCCATGAAGATATTTTGTAAATATCCTACTGTAAATGTCAAAACTTACAAACAGGTGATTTTCTCAATATTTAGATATTTTTGCACAATCAGATTGTAGATTTTTGAATAGTTGTATCTCAAGCATGCCCCAATGGAACGGTTATTTATTCAGTTTTTAAATGATGTATAAATCTCAATTTTGAGAAATGTACCCTTATGACTGGTTTTGTGGTCCAGGGTCACATATGAACACACTACACTGTTGCACCTCTTTTAAGACTTATTATGTGTCGTTTATATAAGCGTTTTGATGGGTTGTGTCAAAGAGCTGTAAAAATCATTACACTCACCAAGTGAATGAATCGTTTTGTGCTGAACTATTATTAAAAAGCAAAAACAAACTTTTCTTCGATCTATGAACGTTTCTCTTATTTAATGTGCTCAATGTTATCTCACAGTCTAAAATGTCTGTCATAGCAAATCAAAACATGTTGTTGTGAATAATTAAGTGAAGCATCTTTTCATAGAATAAGAACACGGAGTCTTATGAATAATTCAACAGACACTGACGCGTCAGCGATGTACTATAGTCCATTGCCACATCACAAATTGTGACGTCAACACAGGTGTAGATTTTAAACCCTGAAGATGAAAATAGAGCAAAAAAGCTTAAAATTAACCAGTTTTCTATGATGTGCAACACAAACACCTCAGCTAAAATCTCAGACAAAGTAGTCTGGGGTTTCATGACCTTTTAATAATCCACAGGAGGGTAGATACAGGCAGGATAAACACGTAGGGGTGTAGTAGACCGGACAAACACTAATGCCGAGTTCACACTGCATGATTTTAGCCCAATTTTTCACTAGCCCACAGGTTTCACGGAATCACTGACAAATGCCCGAAATCGGAGGCAAATCAGTGCTTGTTCACGCGAGTGACAATCACGCAGTATGAATTATTAAAGACCCAATCTGAGGGAATAGCCGTCACATCGCCAATGCCTGCAAAATATTTGGCATGCTAACTATCTAGAGCTGTTGGCAATTCACAATCACGCTGTGTGCAATGATTTCTGACTGAAAACTAGATTTTGCGATGACCTACAGCCAATGAGAGGCCAAGATACAGGGCAGAGGAAAGTTCGGGGAGGAGTTATAGACCAGAATATAAGTATTTTTAATAGATATTTGAACAATTATATCATACAGAAACAAGCACAAACATTTGCTTGGCCAGCCACAACATCAGCATTAAAACACCCAATCCCTGTTCCCTGCAACTCCCTGTGTTTTGTAGTGAAATGTAGTTTCGGACAGAACAGAGCTGTAAGCAATTCTTCCTATTGTGAAGTCATGCAATGTGAAACCCCCTGTCGCCGATCCATCATGCAATGTGAACACAGCAGCAACTGAATGCTACCCACAGACAGTCACGCAGTGTGAAAACAACGCTATCTGATAAACAAGATAAATAAAATATTGCATGATAATGGTTAAATGATCACATACATTTTAATGAAGTGTAGAATTGTTAAAATGTATTCTTTTAAATGGCAATTCATAACAGAATGAAACATTATCATTTCAAAATTAAGCAAATCAGTCAAGTGCATTAAAGGGTTAGTTCACCCAGATAGCAAAATTATGTAATTAATAACTTACCCTCATGTTGTTCCAAACCCGTAAGTCCTCCGTTTATCTTCGGAACACAGTTTAAGATATTTTAGATTTAGTCCGAGAGCTCTCAGTCCCTCCATTGAAGCTGTGTGTACGGTATACTGTCCATGAACAGAATGATGATGTTTTTATTTTCTTTCTGGACATGGACAGTATACCGTACACACAGCTTCAATGGAGGGACTGAGAGCTCTCGGACTAAATCTAAAATATCTTAAACTGTGTTCCAAAGATAAACGGAGGTCTTACGGGTTTGAAACAACATGAGGGTAAGTTATTAATTACATAATTTTGCCATCTGGGTGAACTAACCCTTTAAAATGCACTTAATTAATATTTTATATTATTATTCTTGCTACCAATATTCTTAGAATCCTTACATGAAAAGAGAGAGAGAGAGAGAGAGAGAGAGATCATTTAACCATTATTATGTAATATTTATTTGGTTTACCATGGGGCACACACTGATCTATAATAGAGAGTGGGGGCACATCATTTTTATTCGTATGCTGTCGCGGCAAGCATTAAATAAAATGCACAAGCATTAAATAAAATGATCATGAAAGTATCTTATTTTTTATTTAAATCCTCTGTATCCATGTGTTGCTTGGTGTGAGGAACAGATCCAAATTCAAACCATTCATCGGCGATATGCATCTCCTTCCTCTGTAGCTATAGTAACTATTTAAAAATTTGCCGTTAAGAAGTTTAACAACAAATTTTAAGGCAGCGATATCAAACGCTCATTGGCTCTCGCGGTTTTATCATAGATTGCGACATGATGTGTTTCCGGTGATGCGTGTTTTGAATGAGAAACATGCCCCTTGACGGAGTGGATCGGGATAGTATTTCCAGCCTTTAACAACTTATATTATGCCCTGCTCCTCGCACTACTATTATATTCTGCAACTGCAATGCATCGTCATTTGGATTATTGTGGTACTGCTCTTTGACACATCTACAATAAATTATTTTGATTAATTTACATGTGTCTATCTGTTACGTTTCTCTTATAGACTGTATACTTTATACACTCACTTTTTATTTGTAGATTTGTTCTTTCTAAAAATAAATAAAAAAATCAATGCAATAAGTTTTTTTTTATTGCACAATTACATGATTTGTGGGTTTTAAGTCTGATTTTCTATTCAGTTTAATGTACTTTATTGGCATAGTTTGTGTGTACATTCCCAGACAGCAAGCAGTTTCGGCCCAGACCGGCCCACATCTGGCCCACATGGATTTCACGCAGGCCAGATGTGGGCCGGATCTGGGCCAACACTTCTATATAAGACCCTTCTTGGCCCCTCCAGCAATGGACGCAACCCGGAAAACTATCGGCATGGATTTTTGCAGATAACCGATAGTTCCAGCAATCAGCTATCGGTGCCGATTAATCTGCAAAACCTATACATTGGTCAGTCTCTAGTGGATGCATAAAGGAAACAACAAAAGTTCATGTAATTATTGTGGACATCAGCTCTAGAGAGATGAGGCAGGATTAGATGTGAAAACACACATCTGCTTAGGCTGAACCAACCAGAACCCAAACTGTGACACAAAACAGTTTGCCGTCTCCATGGAGACGAGACTGAAAGAGAGCTCTTAGGTGACAAGAGGAAAGATTACAGAGCTTTGTACACGTGCCAGTGTGTGTGTGTGTGCACATGGCCAAGGGACTCTTAAGCAGCTGTCCTTTGATGAAGCACAAGGGAAAGACAAATGTCCCTGAAAGGAAGAGAGAGAGCGAGAATCAGAGCTCTTTTCCTTTTTCATTACCACATATATTACGTCATTCACAGTAGAAAAATGTTTCATTTTTTTCTCCTTTTTCAAGCCTCTGAGATCACTTTATAACCCACACATTTGCTTTATTATCTGTCTTTCTCTGCCCCTGTCTGTATGCCCTTACAGCTGTCATCACTGTCATAATCCATAAAGATCCAAAAAGAATCGACAAACTAGAGTCAACAAAATAAAAGTCTGCAAAAGACCTCATATCTACTCAGAAAATCTTGCTAAAAGACATTAGCCATGCAGTGGAGTGCTGATATTGGCATGCTGAATCGGAAAGCCGGCTGTAATAAATGGCCTGTCAATGGCAGAAGGAGGGTCAACTGAAGATTCTGTCTCTATTAAACATGAAGACAGTCCCACACTAAACTCTGCTCTACACATTGTTTAAAGCTCTGTAATTACTCCTGGGCACTCAAGTCTTATCAAACCACTCTGCCTCTTTTATTAGAGCTTGTCAGAATTCTCATCAGCATTCCATATTAATTACCCCCGTTCCTCACTTTGACGTCTGTCTGGAAAAAATGCATTCTGCCTGCCGCTAGCTCCTAAATCAGGTCGACAAAACAATTTGTTATCTCCGAAGAGATTCTGTGCACCCTGGCCGGCCTGTGCTTGTTGACTCCTGAGGTTGATTAAAAGGAAACATAATTAAAGAGTAATAGCTGAAGTCTATTTTTTCACTGTAGGGTAGACAAGAGGCTCCAGTGGCAAAGAGAAACACTTCAGCGATGGATTACCATGGTTCAGTCTAAATAAAACACTTGTTTTAAGATTATTGTTAGCAACACTGTATAATGAGAAGACAATATATGAGATAATTGTTTTTGTGAATATTATTAATATATTAACCCAGACAAAATGATCACATTATTAAAACATAATTAAACCTTAAAATTGTTTAATTATCCAGACCATTACAAATCAATAGGCCTAGAATAACATTTTTGTAATATTAATATTGAACCCCTAGATAATCTTTACTGGTCGATATATTGGTCCCCCTTGGTAAAACTGCATTCCAGGCCCACTTTGATTGTGTGGAAGTAGTGCTGAAGTCCAACTGCAAATACATTTTAAATATCTTGCTTTTAAAGATTATTCAAAGATGATAAAATCCTCATCAATATTGATATTAAAACACATTTTACACCTAATATTAAGAAATGAGCTTTGTGCACAAGTAGTATTCCAAAGTTTAATTATAATTTTTATATCAGTAAGTATATATTTCCCTAGGGGAATAACAAGTATGGTCAATCAAAATAAGTATGCAATAGAGCCCCGAACAAATGTTTTTCTTTTTGCAGAATGATGGTAATGGTTGTTTTTTTTACCAGGAATTCCTTTGTTAAAAAATATTTACAAAATATTTTTAAATAATACAAACTGTTGGCTTCAACAAAGGCATATGCCATCGATTGACAACTTTGCAGCTCGCAGAGCAACACTCTAGCACAGATTATATTTTGTGCTTGTGTCTGATGAAAATTTCCTTCTTACTCTGAGCCACAGGAAATACACCAGGTGCTGAGCACATCTGACTCTTCACCTCTACCACAGCAAGATGCTTTGACTGAAGCCTACAGGCTGACATCATTATGAGGAATCCATTTTAACCCTCCCACCACTCACACAGTGCCTCATTTCCCCAGAGGTTCGTCTGTGAGGATGCACAACAACAGCAGTGAATGCGAAGCCCCATTCTATAGTGATTACAGCAAAACTGCAGACCTGTGTACTTAGCGATGATGGAGTGCATTAGTGTTTTTTTCAGGCTGGGAAATTTATACACACTTACAAACCCAATTCCAAGAAAGTTGGGACACAGTACAAATTGTGAGTAAAAAAGCAATGGAATAAATTACAAATTTCATAAACTTATATTTTATTCACAATAGAATATAGATAACATATCAAATGTTGAAAGTAAGACATTTTGAAATGTCATGCCAAATATTGGCTCATTTTGTATTTCATGAGATCTACACATTCCAAAAAAGTTGGTACAGGTAGCAATAAGAGGCCGGAAAAGTTAAATGTACATATAAGGAACAGCTGGAGGACCAATTTGCAACTTATTAGGTCAATTGGCAACATGATTGGGTATAAAAAGAGCCTCTCAGAGTGGCAGTGTCTCTCAGAAGTCAAGATGGGCAGAGGATCACCAATTCCCCCCCAATGCTGCGGCGTAAAATAGTGGAGCAATATCAGAAAGGAGTTTCTCAGAGAAAAACTGCAAAGATTTTGAAGTTATCATCATCTACAGTCCATAATATTATTCAAAGATTCAGAGAATCTGGAACAATCACTGTGTCACGCCATGTCATCCGGACTAAAGAGGACAAGGACAACCCAAGTTGTTATCAGTGCTCAGTTCAGAAGCCTGCCTCTCTGATGGTATGGGGTTTCATGAGTGTGTGTGGCATTGGCAGCTTACACATCTGGAAAGGCACCATCAATGCTGAAAGGTATATCCAAGTTCTAGAACAACATATGCTCCTATCCAGATGTCGTCTCTTTCAGGGAAGACCTTGCATTTTCCAACATGACAATGCCAGACCACATACTGCATCAATTAAAACATCATGGCTGCGTAGAAGAAGGATCCGGGTACTGAAAATCCACATCTTTCACCCATAGAAAACATTTGAAGCATCATAAAGAGGAAGATGCAACAAAGACCTAAGACAGTTGAGCAACCAGAAGCCTGTATTAGACAAGAATGGGACAACATTCCTATTCCTAAACTTGAGCAAACTCCTCAGTCCCCAGATGTTTGCAGACTGTTATAAAAAGTAGAGGGGATGTCACACAGTAGTAAACATGGGCTTGTGCCAACTTTTTAAAGATGTGTTGATGCCATGAAATTTAAAATCAACTTATTTTTCCCTTAAAATTAAACATTTGATATGTCATCTATGTTGCATTCTGAATAAAATATTGAAATTTGAAACTTCCACATCACTGCATTCTATTTGTATTCACAATTTGTACAGTGTCCCAACTTTTTTGGTATCAGGTTTGTATATTACTGTCTTTATGTATATCCAACATCTTTTAGGTTAAATAACAGTTTATATGAATGACACCTGGCTAAAAAGTCTAGTACTTCTACCACCTTAACTGCATGTGGTGTGAAAGTGGATTTTGGTGAGGTTAAAAATAAACAGTGCCAAGTGACCTGGATTCTGAATTATTAATTCACTATGATCCATGGAGGATAGGGGATTCTATTCACTTATGATTGGACTTGTTTAATCATTTTTGTCCTGGTATTACTGTAGACCACTTTAATAAGGATGTAAACGAACTGACTGCTATATAATTACACATTTTGTTATTCTCAGAATATTTATATAGATATAATTATGACATTCAACAACCAACAGCCTTAATAACGGTTATCAAAAAGCTATATTATAAATATAAAACATTGTATAGGCTGCTATATTTATGAAAGTGTTGTGACTATGTTCCTAATACCATTTTATTGCAAATAAATAAATAAAAAACATTATATTACTTACTGCATGAAGTTATTACAAATACTTACATACATTATTCATGTATAAACCTAATGGACATACTGTATTTGTGTGATAGCTAAAATAATGAGACTTTATCCTAATCTTTGATTAAAAAAAAAAAAAAAATATATATATATATATATATATATATATATATATATATATATATATATATATTTAATTATAAAATTACCCATTCTTTAAGTGTTAAGCATAAAGTCATTCTCAAATTCAGACAAGCAGTGGTTTATGGATCCTTTGGAATTACATGGATTTATTTTTTAACAAAAAGCATTTCAAAGTAACTCTTTGGGTTTTAGTTTGTGACATACGATTTTCTTTATTCAATGCTATGCCTTGGATTAGGGTTAGATCTAAGGGGCTACTGAGGTAGATAACCAATATAATTATAATATATATATAATAAACTCTTTCTCAGAAATGTTATATCACTATAAATGTGCTAAAAATTCTCATATAGTTCAGGAAAGTGCCTAGATGTTTTATTCCATCAACAAGCACATAAACAGACCTGTCATCTTTCAGGGTCACTTCATCCTGAGGATGTATTTCAAAATCGGCTGTTGAATTTTCCTGACCTCTACCACCCCATCTTCAGTATTCCCCATGCCACGGAGACAATAACTGCCCCGATTCAGACACTCATTTCTACAAACCCATTCAGAGAGGGACTCTGGATCTGGATTAAATGTCACTGTAATGTTTATAACACTCACACTTCTAAAATAACTCTTCAGTAATTGCATTGGAGAGAGATTTTTTTATAATGCTATTTTTATAAAGTTATTTACATCCCGTGGTAACTAGGATGTACACAAGCTCCAGTCTGGATCCAGAACACCTGAGAAGAGATTATGCCAACCCCTCAGAGGACCTCAGATGATGCTAACCCTGAAACAACATACAGAACTAACAAATATTGCTACTTACTATGCAATCGCATAATAATTGCTGTTAATAAAGTTCATCGTCTGGCTGACTATTTCTTGTATTAATTTTTCTGAAAATTCCTGTCATATGCACATAAACTGACAGTCACCACTGATAAGCTACTACGAAATATTACAATTTCTGTAAAGTTGCTTTGTTGATTTGTATCGTAAAAAGCACTATACAAATAAACTTTAATTGAATTGAGTAATGCAAATTGCAGTGTTCTTATAGGCCTTTAGTGCTTTCTTATGGCTGTAAGAAATGTGTTTTCATTCCCTTTATTCCACTGAAATGGTCATGGGTATTGTTTATCTTAATTGATTCTTAATTTAAATGAATTCTGAAGCAGGTATATGGTTCCTTTTCTTCAATATCAGTAGAGAAAGATATGAGAAAAAATAAAAAAGGCACATGAAGGTCAGTTTATTTATTTTTAAAAAATTCATTGGGGCAGTACCCTCAAAAAGACACCTTAGTTACACCTAAATGGTTAATAGTAAAAGAGCGCAAATAATTACTTTATGTAAGGAACAAGGTGTCAGAGGCCATGCTTTGCTGTGAATAAGTCATGGCTGAAGGGTATTGTTAGGCACGATGCAAAACATTTGTTTTGTTTATGAATTGATATGTTACTTTTTTGAATTCATTAAATGCTGCATTTCCACTAAAAAAAGTTCCTGACAATGACAGTACAGGTGCTTCTCAATAAATTAGAACGTCGTGAAAAAGACCCGGAAGAGAAGACAATGCTGAATAAAGTCGTAGTTTTTGTTTTGGACACAGACAACATCAGAGGCGTCTTACCTGGGCTAAGGAGAAGAAGGAATGGACTGTTGCCCAGTGGTCCAAAGTCCTCTTTTCAGATGAGAGCAAGTTTTGTATTTCATTTGGAAACCAAGGTCCTAGAGTCTGGAGGAAGGGTGGAGAACCTCATAGCCCAAGTTGCTTGAAGTCCAGTGTTAAGTTTCCACAGTATGTGATGATTTGGGGAGCAATGTCATTTGCTGGTGTTGGTCCATTGTGTTTTTTGAAAATCAAAGTCACTGCACCCATTTACCAAGAAATGTTGGAACACTTTATGCTTCCTTCTGCTGACCAGCTTTTTGAAGATGCTGATTTCATTTTCCAGCAGGATTTGGCACCTGCCCATGCTGCCAAAAGCACAAAAAGTTGGTTAAATGATCATGGTGTTGGTGTGCTTGACTGGCCAGCAAACTCACCAGACCTGAACCCCAGAGAGAATCTATGGTGTATTGTCAAGAGGAAAATGAGAAACAAGAGACCAAACAATGCAGATGAGCTGAAGGCCACTGTCAGAGAAACCATACCACCTCAGCAGTGCCACAAACTGATCACCTCCATGCCACAGCGAATTAAGGCAGTAATTAAAGCAAAAGGAGCCCCTACCAAGTATTGAGGACATGTACAGTAAATGAACATACTTTCCAGAAGGCCAACAATTCACTAAAATGTTTTTTTATTGGTCTTATAAAGTATTCTAATTTGTTGAAATGTTTTTTTTTTTTTGAGGTTTTTGTCAAATGTGAGCCTAAAAATTAAAGATGAATGATGCAACATAAAGTCAGCAGGCAGGGCTGCACAATTATGACAGTCATCATAATTTTAGATTATTCCCTTGAAATTGTAATTGAGAATTTTTGTTACAATTGTCACAATTTACACTGAATGATGTTTATACCATTGTTTGATGCAACAGCATGCCATATTTTTCTATGAAAATAAACAAGCTGAAAACACTCTAACCAGTGCTTTAAGTGGGCCGGTACGCACCGGTACTCAGTACCGCCACTTCCAAATATAACTCTTGAGCGTACCGCCACCTCTCCATGCGCCCAGAACGTGCTTTTAGCGTACCGGTACGCTCATTTGGACATCTGTTTTAATAGAGGTTTTAATCTTTTGCCTGCGCTGACGCTTTTCAGAGTGCCCTTCACAATGCAAGCTTCCTAATTCGTCCCACCGAGAGCAGAGACTACAGTACCCATACACCCTTGAGTTTTACAAGTAAAACTGCACTGCACGTCAGACGCAAGCTAATGAAGTAATGCAGTAGCTCTTTCAGGTAGGGTGACCAGACGTCCCAAAAAATTCGGGACAATCCCGAAATCTAAACTGTTGTCCCGAATCCCGAATCTGGCCCTAATTGTCCCGAAAATTACACTAAAGCAAAATCTTGAGTAGTTATTGTCTGATAAACATCAACAAAGACAAAACAACCTTTTTGTCCCCTTTTTGTTTTAAATCTTGATGAAGAGAAGCTGCGAGGAGGACAGTGATGCACGCGTACAGGAGTGATTGACAGTTCGCTGCACTGTGTACAGAAAATATGTTTAAGCTTATTAGTGTTAGCATTACAGAAAGGTCTGATTTATGCACTGTTACAACAGTCATTGTTTTTTTTTCTTTTTACAATGACATTTGAGTGCATGATTTCAATGTTGTTGTTTCTTGTGGCAGACTAAAGAGTAATGACAGACGGTTGATCTTTGAATAAAAATGTGTTTAGTTAAGGTTTGAAATTCATTATCTTTTATTATAGGCTACGAAGTCTAATATCATAAGCCCCCCATCCCGTCACCCAAGACCGCAGACACCCCCCTTAGTGCGAAAGATTAATTGCCGCTTTTAACAATTACGTAATCGTGGCATCCATAATTGTAATTGCGATTAAAAATTTGATTAATTGTGCAGCCCTATCAGCAGGGGTCACTCATAATTCATTACATAAATAATGAGTTAACATTGCTGAAATACATAATATATGAAACAGTTTTGATGCTATATTGACTGTTTATGCTGCTATGAAAAACACAGAACCATTTCATCACCATGTTTTATTGTGAATAAAATTCTATTACAACTCTTAAATACAAAAGGGACTCTTTAGTGGTATGTAGGTATGAAGACAACCCTAGTGACAAGCTGTAGTGCATTTTTTTCAGAGTGTATAAAGATCTTTATTTCACTGGAAGAATTCACTACAGTTTAGGTGTGTACAAGCATAGGAGACATTTGATTAAGAGGCACCATCTCTTCTCCTCCAATTACCATCAATCGTTATATATGTCAAGGACACAACTCTCTATTCCTTCAAACTCATGTTGGCTTGTTTTCAGATTCAAACTCTCCCTTGGTGTACCTTGCTAAATGAGCTTTTGGCAGGTGAAGCAAAGAGGCAAATCAAGAAAACAGAAGAAAAGCGAATGAAACGAGCAATAGAGAGAGAGAGAGAGAGAGAGAGAGAGAGAGAGAAAGAGAGAGAGAAGGAGGAAATGAGAGTGGAATGGAAAAGAAGCAGTGTTGTTCTCTTACGAGAGCTCTCTCGTACTGCGTCTTAGCTAAGACGCTACGGGAAAAGTCTCTTTTCACGAAATACTGAAGCAAAAAATTATCCTTAATTTTGTATTTTTGTAAAGCGCATTTGCAGCAGTACACAGCCATAGGCGAGACGGCTCGTTCGCTCATTGGCTTGTTCTGCGGCAACTGCACAGCCTATCGAGCGCGGGCTGATGCAACATCAGACCAATAAGGGCGCTTCGCGCCCTTCTTGCCACTTCCCGCTGAAACGGGTGTGGCCCAACCTATAAAAGGAGCTCGAAAAGGCTGACTCACCTGATTTTTCATCTCTTCAGCGAAGCTCACGCATCGCTGGATCACGGAGGAAGCAAGCGCCGTCTGAGAAAGCACATCAGCAGGACGAGCCATTCTGAAGCTGCTGGCATCGCCGCCTTCCATTGCCGTTCCTGCTGCGCTATCCGGCGCCTATATCCTTTCAATCCTGTTATATACAAGCTGTTCTTTATGTGTGTGTGTGTGTTCGCCCTGCGACACACACTCGTAAAAGAGCTCGCGTCTTTTTTAAGATGCCTTCCTGCGGCTCGTCAGAGCCCCACTCAGCGAGGGAGACCGGTACGTCATCTGTGTCTCCTGCCTGGGTGAAGATCATGCAGCGCTCGCTCGCTGACGGCGGATGCCCCCACTGCGAGCTGTTGCCATGGTGACTCTGAGGACTCGCCTGGCCTTTTTCTCTGAGCCTGCATTCTCCGCTGCGCTGAGGCGCCGTAAAAGCATCGCTTCCAGCGGATTCCGGAACCGTCTTCAGCTCAACCGAGCTCGCCGGTTCGCCCTGCTTCACCGGCCCCCCCCTGCATCGCTTCCCGGTGGGCAGCGCCCGCTGTTTGCCGGCGCGTCGTCCGAGGAAGTCGATCTCAGGGCCGCGTCGGGGGAAGAGGACACGCGCTCTCTGCTGGCTTCGGGCAGTGATGGCTGGGCGAGCTCCGAGGATCTCGCGCCTTCTGCTCAGAAGCCCAGCAGACGAGCTGACATCGAGAAGGAGCCGGGGCGAATGCTCGTGTTGGCCGCGATGTGTCTCGGCCGTGAGTGGTTTGCACCAGCGCCCCCCCCTCTCGTTCCCGGCTGGATGGTATTTCCCTTTCGGATGAGCGTACTTCTCAAAGCCCGCCTCATTTCTTCCTGAGCTTCACGAAGAGGTGGCGAAGGCTTGGAACGCTCCATATTCAGCACGAACTCGTTCGTCTGTCTCACTAGCATTCTCCACACTGATGATGCTAAAAACAGGAACTACCACTCACTTCCGCCGGTGGAACAGGCGATAGCGACGCACCTTTGTCCGCCCTCTGCTGGACGGCGGCAAAAGCGGTGTTGCCATCTAAAGCCTCCTGTGTGACGCTGCGTCGGCACTACTAACGATGGCTGCTTCATCGAAGCGCAGGTGTACGAGTTCCGCTGTGGCCGAGCTCTCACCCAAGCGCGCCGCTGTTTCAGTTCCAGGAATTGTGACTGTCTCAGCGTTTTCTGCAATGCGCAAGCCTGCACAGTTGCCCGCTTGCCTGCACACAAAAGCCGTTATCACAACAGCTTCAGCAACGCAGCTCGAGACCCCCGTTCTCGCTCTACTGGCGGTCGCCCCGCGCCGCGGGGACCGCGGCAGAGGATTACGGTGAGGCCGGGAGCCCCGAAGCCATCCTGGGAAAGCCATCTACGCATGCTGCATGACGCTGCGTCGGCACTACACACGATGGCTGCTTCATCGAAGCGCCGGTGTACGAGTTCCGCTGCGGCCGGGCTGTCACCGAAGCGCGCCGCTGTTTCAGTTTCCAGAGATTGTGACTGTTTCAGCGTTGTTTGCAATGCGCAAGCCTGTACGGTTGCCCGCTTGCCTGCACACGAAAACCGTTATCACGGCTACCCAGATATTTCCCGAAAAAGGTGTAATTTCTGGTGTCCCGGCCACGGCCGATGGTGCTATAAATGTAGTGACGATGCCCACTGCTCAGTGCCCATCTCCGCATATAAGCACAGCCCTTCACACAGGGCTCGCGCCTATAAAAGCGACTCAAGTCGATCACGCGCACTACATAGTAGACGTGCCCACTCCTCAGTGCCCACAATCACTATGTCACACGCGTCATGTGGTTTCTGTAAAAACGAAACCCGTGCACGGTCGTCCGGCCACGGCCGATGGTGCTATAAATGTAGTGACGATGCCCACTCCTCAGTGCCCATCTCCACATGTAAGCATAGCCCTGCACACAGGGCCTGCGCCCATAATGTCGACTCAAGTCGGTCGCGCACACTGCATAGTAAACGTGCCCACCCCTCAGTGCCCACAATTACTATGTCACACACGTCATGTGGTTTCTGTAAAAACGAAACCCGTGCATGCTCGTCCGGCCACGGCCGATGGTGCTATAAATGCAGTGACGATGCCCACTACCCAGTGCCCATCTCCACATGTAAGCACAGCCCTGCACACAGGGCTAGCGCACATAAGATCGACACAGATCGGTCGAGTGCGCCGCATAGTAAACGTGCCCACTTCCCAGTGCCCACATACACTATGTCACATACGGCGCGGGGCTTCTGTAAAAATGAGACCCGTGCACGTACATTCTGCACAGGCAGACAGCGAGTTGAAAGTGGTAAAAGTGCACACATGCAGCCCACGGTTACTCGCAGATATATCGAGTCCCACGGGACCCGCTCAGCCTCCCTCCAGTCGGTTAAGCGCCGGAACGGGGTCGAGGAAGAGCGATCTGCCCGCTGTGATCAGCACGCTCCCCGCCTCAGATGCGCAGCACACTCGAGCGCCGCCGTTGCCCAGTCAACAGAGCGCGTTTCGCATCCAGCCCTTAGCCATTCATGCAGATGCATGGTCAGTGCTTCCAGGGGTTTCGGATTGGGTGCTAGGCATTATAAAGAGAGGCTACTCGCTACAGTTTTCTCGACGCCCACCGTGCTTTTCAGCGCGCGTCGAAACTACGGTCAAAACAGAAGTAGCACACATACTTCGGGCCGAAATATCAAAACTGTTGAGCAAAGGGGCTGTAGAGCCTGTGTCTCAAAGCGAGGGGGGGCTGTACAGCAGATACTTTCTGGTGCCCAAGAGAGACGGGGGTCTCCGGCCCATACTGGATCTAAGACAGCTGAACAGGCATTGATGAAACACAGTTTCAAAATGTTCACGACCAGGAAGCTCCTCGCGCAGATTCGCAGAGGGGACTGGTTCATGTCAATAGATCTGAAGGACGCGTATTTTCAAATACAGATAGCGTCAAACCACAGGCGATATTTGAGATTCGCCTTCGAGGGCCAGGCATACCAGTTTGCAGTCCTGCCATTCGGCTTGTCCGTAGCTCCTCGTACGCTTACGAGGTGCATGGATGCAGCGCTCGCTCCTCTTAGACTCAGAGGCACACGAGTGCTGAATTATTTGGACGACTGGCTGGTTCTGGCCCGATCATGAGCGGAGCTCATGGACCACAGAGCCGTTTTACTCGATCACCTCGAGAAGCTCGGCCTCAGTGTCAATTGGGTGAAGAGTTCGCTGAACCCCAGTCAGACGATCCTGTTTCTGGGTATAGTTCTGAACTCGTGTTCCATGACGGCGCGGCTGTCACCACAGCGCGCGATGGGCATTCAGCGTGCAGCGAGTTCCTCAGCATCTCCGGTTCTGCGGCTGGGCCTGCTCCGCATGCGCCCCCTGCAGTTCTGGCTGAAGGTTTGAGTGCCGCGCAGAGCGTGGGCGTCTGGCCGGCTGCATTTCAAGGTCGATCAGAGCTGTGTTGCGGCTCTAGCACCTTGGACAGCGAACGGCTGGTACCGATCAGGTGTAAGCCTGGGGACTTCCCCGAGTGTGAAAATGGTGTCGACGGACGCCTCCACTTCGGGATGGGGAGCGCTGCTCGAAGGCAGACCGTCCTTTGGCCTATGGTCAGAACGGGAAAAGCTCCATCATATCAACTGCCTGGAAATGCTGGCAGTGGAGAATGCGCTGACGCGCTTTTGTCCCCATATCAAGGATCACCACGTCGTAGTCCGTTCGGACAACATGTCCGTGGTGTCCTACATAAATCGCCAGGGCGGTCTCGGGTCCCGAAACCTGTACAGGCTGACGGAACGCCTCCTGATTTGGGCTCAACGCAACGTGCGCTCGCTGAGAGCGGTGCATGTGCCTGGACTGCAGAATCTGGGTCCAGACAGGCTGTCCAGAGGCAATGTCCCTACGGGAGAATGGTCTCTACACCCGCAAACAGTTCGGCTGTTGTGGGAGAGATTTGGCATGGCGGAGGTGGACCTCTTTGCGTCCCACGGAAACGCTCACTGCCCCACATTCTTTTCCAAGAACGAAAGCGCGCTGTCACGGAAATGGCCGTGCTGCCCGCTTTATGCGTTCCCTCCCGTCTCCCTCCTTCCGCAGGTGATAGAACGGGTGAGAGAAACGAGATGTTCAATACTGCTTGTGGCACCTCTTTGGAAGAACCATCCATGGTTCCCAGATTTGATGCAATTAGCAAATGTCGCCCCATGGCCGGTACCGTTGAGGAGAGATCTCCTCTCGCAGGCCAGGGGCTCGATTTGGCACCCTCGACCGGAGTTGTGGTCCCTCCATGTATGGGCACTCAACGGTTACCCGCTGATCTCGCAGGGGGAGTGCTAAATACCATCACTCAGGCTAGAGCTCCGTCGACACGACGTCTGTATGCCTCGAAGTGGTCGGTGTTCTCCAGCTGGTGCACAGCTCGAGGTTATTCACCCCTTAGTTGTGAGGTGACGGAGGTCCTCTCCTTCCTACAGGAGCTGTTGGATAAGGGCAGAGCCCCATCCACGCTCAAAGTTTATGTGGCGGCCATCGCGGCGTTTTCTGAAACGGCGTCCGGTCAGTCAATAGGAAGGAACGATTTAGTCATCCGGTTCCTCAGAGGAGCTAGGAGGCTGAATCCTCCCAGACATCCGTCAGTCCCTATGTGGGACCTCGCGGCGGTTTTGGAGGCCTTGAAGGGTCCCCCTTTTGAGCCTATCCAATCGGTTAGCCTTCAGCATCTGTCGTTCAAGACAGTATTCTTGTTGGCTCTCGCTTCTGTGAAGCGTGTGGGTGATTTGCACGCGCTCTCGGTGAGCCAGTCGTGCTTGGAGTTTGGGCCCAATGACTCAAGGGTCATACTCAAACCTAGGCACGGTTATGTGCCGAAATCCCTCAACACACCGTTTCGGGCTCAGGTTATTGCCCTGTCTGCCCTGCCGGTGTCAGGGGAGGATGGAGACTCGAGTCTTCTTTGCCCTGTCAGGGTTTTAAGAGCTTATGTGTCTCGCTCTGCTGCCTCTCGGCAGACGGAGCAGCTATTTGTCTCGTTCGGTGGACGTTCCAAAGGAATGGCTGTTTCGAGACAGACTCTATCCAGATGGATAGTTGACGCCATAGCGTTAGCTTACGCTTCCAGGGGCCTTCAGTGCCCGTTGGGCGTCAGAGCACACTCCACAAGAGGCGTTGCCTCGTCGTGGGCGTGGTCTACTGGGATCTCCTTGCAGGATATATGTATGGCGGCGGGTTGGGCCTCGCCGTCTACATTTATCAGGTTCTATAACCTGGAGGTTCCCGCCTTGCAAGCAAGGCTGCTGTCGGTATAGAAGAATCAGGGCCCTGAGGGGAATTCTGAATTCATGAGCGCTAGGCGCTGCCGACTGTTATATGGGCAGTATTGCGTAAGACCCGCATTGCCACATTGGTCAGGCCTTGCCTCGGCTGTGTGATGTCATATTGCCGCATCTACGGATGCTGCTAGATATGGGACGGAGGGTTTTTCCCCCTTTTTTCTGTCCCGGACTCTCTGTGAGTCCCTCAGGTGACTGTGCACTGTAAATCCTGGGCGTTGCTTCAGGTTTATCGGTGTGTGATCCCTGCGCGCACGGCGTTTTACATCGGGTTCCCGTAGCGTCTTAGCTAAGACGCAGTACGAGAGAGCTCTCGTAAGAGAACGTACTCGGTTACTAAACGTAACCTCGGTTCTCTCTAGAAGAGCGAACGAGTACTGCGTTCTCTGCCGTGCGTACGATTCACTCTGGTTCGCTTCGGCGATGAAATAAATCAGGTGAGTCAGCCTTTTCGAGCTCCTTTTATAGGTTGGGCCACACCCGTTTCGGCGGGAAGTGGCAAGAAGGGCGCGAAGCGCCCTTATTGGTCTGATGTTGCATCAGCCCGCGCTCGATAGGCTGTGCAGTTGCCGCAGAACAAGCCAATGAGCGAACGAGCCGTCTCGCCTATGGCTGTGTACTGCTGCAAATGCGCTTTACAAAAATACAAAATTAAGGATAATTTTTTGCTTCAGTATTTCGTGAAAAGAGACTTTTCCCGTAGCGTCTTAGCTAAGACGCAGTACTCGTTCGCTCTTCTAGAGAGAACCGAGGTTACGTTTAGTAACCGAGTACGTTTTCAGCTGCATACTCTGCCACACAGACAGGGTACATGACCCCAGTGTAAATTAATAGCGCATCTTGAACAGGAGAGTTTTGTGCTCACTGAGTCTCATTAAAAAGCCACCTCATTCAAGGTGAAGGTTAAAAAAATGTTTCAATAACACTTTTAATAAACCAGCTATGCTTGTTTTCTCGGAAAGGGGAAAATAATAACAGAGAAAAGATGAGCATGATGATGAGCATGATAGTACATCTAGGTTGATCATAACATAATTGTTTTATTTAATAATATAATGTTTATTGTTTCTTAAAGACTTTTCTCATCAAATGGTTTGCTATAAGCCACCAAGCTGTTCAAAATAACACTGGATTGCCTAGTAAATAAGTCATAAATATTTGAATGAAAATACTTTAACAAATGAAAGCTTTTTGCTTGATTTATAATATATCAAGCCATTTAAAAGGAATGATTAAGACAATCTTACTGTTGTGAAAACACTTGACATATAGGTAATCTTCTCACACCCACATACATTATGTTCAATTTGGCTCTCCCTCTCAGTGTAAAAAGAAGACAGAATCTAATAAAGTTTATGAACACTGGTTTATCCAATGAAACTGCTGTTATGTCAGCATTGTCAGAGGCCTAGCAAGGGTTACCTATAAAGCTATTTTGACTTGAAAATATAAATGGTGATGGTGGACAATAATTAAGTACTCAACATCATTGGGGGTTTAAGAAACATGAAAGTTCTAAAAATATCCTACTCCATAGATGAATATTATGCCTCTAAGCCTATAATGGCTTATTATAGGTTACTGAAGGAACCGGTGACAGGAGTTCTCGGAAAGACTTAAGGATACAATTTTATTCCTCAGAAAACTGCCCAAATTAGATTTTTGTTTTGTTTTTTAAGATGTTGACTGCATGTGAAGGAGCAGTGTAGGAGAGAAAGTACTACCACCCTGAACCAGAATCCATCACTAGGTTCATTTACATGGACACTTTTTGCTTCCATCGGAATGAATTCATTCTGATTGATGAATCCGAATGTAGTGTTTACGTGAACGGTAAATAAAGTGATCGGGTTGATGTGCGCGTTTACATGTCACAAGCTTCTGATCGGATTTATTCTTTTGACATGCGCACACTGCATGAATATACAGCTGCTGTTTTAAAAAGCACACGTTATATTTATCTACTTCGGGTCCTAATTAGGCGACGACCAGCACATGAACTGTTGTGCTGCTTAGTAGTAAAAGTGCCTCTTCCCGCACTCAAAACTAGTTGTCTGTTGATGAGAGTCTTAAACGAGGACTGGTGGGACGTAGTCGTGTTCCACTTCACATACACTGAGTAAAAGGGGAGTTTTATGATGACAGTACACTTATTTATGACACTTTATTCACCAGGAAGAACACCTCGTTCCGTGCAGTCATCAGTTCTTCCGCAGTATCACGCAGAAGAATAACAGTCCTCCACCGCTGGAGATGTGACATTTAACGTCAAATAATCTAAATCAGGAGTGCCCAACCCTGTTCCTAGAGATCTACCTTCCTGCAGAGTTCAGCTCCAACCCTGTTCAAAGACAACTGAGCCAACTAATTAGAGTCTGAAAGAGCACATGATAATGACAGACAGATGTGTTTGATCAGGGTTGTAACTGAACTCTGCAGGAAGGTAGATCTCCAGGAACAGGGTCAGGCACCCCGGATCTAAATGAAGCCTTTTAAAAGACAAGTATTCGCTGTGGTTCATGTTTGTGGCATGCGCCAGAAAGATGGTAAAGGAGCCTGAGATGAGCTAAAGCAGAACATTCTGTTGTTCTCTTTATTTTTCAAAGGCATGACATTTTGTAGTCATTTTGAACATAACGTTACACAAATAAAAATATACGTTTTACCATACGACTATAAATAAGTTATTTCCCCTCGATGTGGAAAAAAATCCAGGTGAACATCAGTTAGTACTCAATATTAATATAAACTGCATATTTAAACTGCTTTAAATATGACTGCTGCTTATTTCCTGTGCACTTCGATACTGGTCTGCTCATGACTGTAGTTGCGTCTGTCTGCTAATTATTGAGTTTATTCAACCTATCGTAATTTATTAGAACTCTGTGAACAAGAGTGACTACTCACCTTAATTATTTAATTACTTAATAACACAAAAATGTCCTGCTCGCACTTGCCAATTTAATGGCAGAGAATGGTGACCGAAAATGTGTTTTATTATGATTATTTTTTAAGCGGATGCATATCTGGCATAAAATAATCCTATGCATCTCGTGGCGTATATTCCAAGCATTCTGAAGGTATACTGGGGTTTGGTGAGAAACAAACCGAAATGGCAAGTTATTATATTTTATGAAAATCTTGCATACAGTCCTGTGTGCGAGTGCGTAGCAGCTCACGCCGCGTACAAGTGCATATCCTTTTGAGATATCAGTTATAATCAATTTTAATAAAACACATGACTACATTATAAAACTCTAACAGTAGGCTATTTAATATTTGATGTTCTCCGGTTGTCAGTCAAAATGACAGTTCTTTCGTGAACATTATAGGGATATATGCCCAAGCCAATTTATTATTCTTTCATTTTTGTCTTGGTGTTTAAATTTTTTATCTTGAAACAGTTAATTAATTAATTTCTTAATTAAACAAACATACTTACTGGGTGAGCAGGGTAGGCTATGACAGCTGTCATATAATACTCAGGGAAGTCGTGGCCTAATGGTTAGAGAGTCGGACTCCCAATCGAAAGGTTGTGAGTTCGAGTCCTGGGCCGGCAGGAATTGTGGGTGGGGGGAGTGCATGTACAGTTCTCTCTCCACCTTCAATACCACGACTTCGGTGCCCTTGAGCAAGGCATCAAACACCCAACTGCTCCCTGGGCGTCGCAGCATAAATGGCTGCCCACTGCTCCGGGTGTGTGCTCACAGTGTGTGTGTTCACTGCTCTGTGTGTGTGCACTTCGGATGGGTTAAATGCAGAGCACAAATTCTGAGTATGGGTCACCATACTTGGCTGAATGTCACTTCACTTTTTTTTTTTCACTTCACATACCCAGCTGATGAAAAGAATAGAATTTATATTTACATAGAAGACAGCCCTGTCTGGACTCTGCCCCGGTGTGAGTTGTGTCGAGCTATTCATTAGTCTGTTTGTTTGATGAAAATAGAAGAAATGCAGTTGCAATAAATGCGTTAAGAATCCGTACAACTGCAGCAGTGGAGGACTGTTATTTTGCTGTGTGATACTGTGGAAGAACTGATGACTGCATGGTTTGATCTTAAGATGACCAATCAGCAGAACGGGGCATTTAATTCCCACCCACGTGTATAAATTGAATATTCAAGCTGTATTCCTTTTTCTACCCCTGAACAAAAACTAAAATTTAAGCTGAATTCTCGTCCTGCTGAAAGCAATTACCCACTAGGGGGCTCCAGGCATCAACCTATCGGTATGAATTAAAGATGTTAGAGACATGGTGGGACTATGGAATCAGGAACAGACAGTGTGACCTTTCCCTCTGTCCTGCTGAATGATTTAGATGTATAAACGAAGGAGAGAGAGAGAAAATAGTTAATAGAAGGCATGGTGAGATAGATTTTCCTCTTATTTTGGAGTAAACCAGAGCTATTTCTCTAGGGACACAAAATGCCCATGGACATAAGCACTCACATGACAGACTGTCAAAACCCAAGGGAGAGATGAAACAGAGAAGAGTGACACTCAACGAAGGGAATGTGTGAGAGAGAGAACTACTATTTTAATTAGCAAAGTCAATTCACATGCTCAGACATGAGTGCTGATCATTAAGGACATGTGAGACCACTCCTCTGCCCACATACCAAAACTGTCAGATAGAGGTAAGAGTGTTTCAGGATTGGTTTGTTGTGTACGTGTGTGTGTGAGAGATAGGAAAGGATTTAATCAACTGCAATATCTTGCTAGTAGGTCTCTGCTGGGTTCAATACAAGTTAAGCTCAATAGATTTTTTTATTTGTTTGTTTTGTTTATCAAAGTTATGGTACAAGTGCTGTCGACTGAGCTTAAAGGTGGTCATATGATGCTTTTTTAAAGATCATTATTTTGTATATTTGGTGTAACAGAATATGTTATGTATATGATATATGTAAAGTATTTTTTTTTTTTTAAATACTGTGAATTATTGTAGGTCCTCTATGCCCCCCCCCCTCTCTCAAACACATAGTTTTCTACAAAGTCCCTCCTTCCGACAAGCGCAGTCTGCTCTGATTGGCCAACTGACCTAGTGCATTGTGATTAGCTGAACACTGCAAGCAAGTCAGAATGACCTCCTCTCCTAGGTTCACGAAACGGTTGTCCATAAAATGCGTTGCTGTTCTGTAGTAAGTAATATTAAAGATTTTTAAATGCATCTACTTTTAGAAGGCCAAATAAAGTGCTTTTGCTTTCGCCTATACACAGCATTTCCCTGATACGGCTGCTTCAACACTAACTGCTGTTACTAAAACCACGCCTTCTTTCTTTACGTGAACATTTGAGTGGCATTATGCAAATATTTCCACATAGTGACGTAGAGATGTGGGGGTGTGTTTGAATGAGCCATTTTAGGGATTGTGGCAGAGTCTTAACTTTGATAAAGAATATCTCTTTGGATTTTAGACTTTAGTCTTTGCAACTTTACAGATCTTCTTTATGCACCCAGACCTTGTAACACTCCAAAGAGAAAGGAAAAATTGAAATTGCATCATATGACCCCTTTAACTTGTACTGAACCTAAAATAGTACTCAAGATTCTCCCTATGTAGAATGTATTTGTGTGTGCACAGACCGGGTGCTAAGTGCTGTTGCTAAGGCACAATCGCAGTCACCCTCTGTAATATTCACGATCCAGGTTGGGTAGACAGGGGGTTCCCCCTTGGTAGAAATTTTGGTCTGGGGGGCACATATTAAAAATACAAAAGTTGCATGCTGGCCTGGATGAGAAATGAAATAAAATGCATAGCCATGCTTAAGTTTGAGAAATTGTTGTAAACCTGGGCACTGGGCTGTGATGCATGAGCTACCGTTTTGTGCTTGTGTTTTTTATTACTTTCATTCTACAAATATATGTATGTTGAGTTGAACTGCAATCTGAAAGCTCAGGAAACTTCTAGACTGAATACAAAATTTCTCATAGCCTAATGTGTGAAACTGCTCTGCCGTACTGCTTGCAGTTGTATGTAGGTCATTAGGGAATACAAGATCTGCTAGGAAAGGATTGTGAAAAACACATCCACATCTAGGTCATAAGGGAAATAATTTAAAAATTAACATAATACTTATTCACATCATTGCACAGTTTTAAGCAAGCATGATGGATCTCTAGGAATACATGAAGACTGAAAATACATCACAGTCTGTTCACCTGCTGTCCACAGGGAGTTTCTCCATTAATAAACTGAACATATAGATGTGTTTCCTGACTGTAAACTCTGGCCATTGCCATCAATTATGATCTGACCTTTTCTTAATGCTCTTTCACATGTGAAAATCTGCTCTGGGATACTTATCTTGATAAGAGGTTTTGTGGACACATTTTTGACCACAGTAGACATTTGAGGGAATCCTCAACAGGTTAACCATGGATGAAAACAAAGATGTGAAGGACAGATTTGTAATCTTTACAGTTTGTGTACTGAAAGTCTTTTTTTTTTCTGGAAAAAGATGTTTAATCAGCTGAACAAACTGTATGTTACTTAACAGTACAATCTACTGAATGCACTGTACAGTCATGGCCAAACGTTTTGGCAGTGACATAAATTTAGTTTTTTTTTTTAAAGTTAGCTGCTTAAGCTGTTGTGGTGTGCATTCACATTGTTTCTAGATTATTGTGCAGAGTGATCAGATGCATTTTAAATAATTTCTAAAAGCTTCATTGGCCAAAAAATGAACTTTTCACCAAAAAATTACAAATTAAAAAAATTCACTGTATTTTTATTCTGACACAAAATGACCAGCTAGCATTAATTGACCAATCATAACAGCAGCACATGTGAAAGTGTGAATGAGTACTAGTCAGGTGAAATCACTATCATACTAAATAGATTGTAATAACAGACTGATTGTTATAAAAGGAGGGAAGAAGTGCTTCCAATCATTGTGTTCTTTTTAGCAATGGTTATCTCCAAAGAGACATGCAGCCATCATTGTAGTGCATCAAAATGGTCGCACATGGAAGGATATTGCTACAAATAATATTGAACCTGAAAGAACCATTAAATTCATTAAAGAAACTTCAGGGAGAGAAGCTTGACTGCAGTGAAGAAGTCTTCAGGACGTCCCAGAGTGTCCAGCAAGCACCAGGGTCATCTCTTCCTGAGGAGTTAGCTATGGAATCATGTCTCCAGCAGTGCACTGAGTGCAGAGCTTGCTCAGGCATTGCAGCAGGTTGATGTGAGATCATCTCCACGCACAGTGAGGCCAAGACTTTTGGACAATGGCCTGGTGTCAAGAAGTGTCTCTTCAAAATAAAGTCAAGGACAAACTGAAATTCTGCAGGAAGTACAAGGATTGGACAACAGAATACTGGTCCTAATTTATTTTTTCTGAAGCTCTCTTCCGGCTGACATCTGGAAAATCGATTGTTCGGAGAGTCCTGTGAGATGCCAACAGTGAAGCATCCTGAGACCATCCATGTGAGTAGGGTCTCTCATAATTCTGCCTAAAACACTGCCATGAATAAAGAATGGTATCAATGGTATCAAAAAGTCCTGCAAGAGCGAGTTCTTCCAACGATCCATTAGCAATTTTGTGATGATCCGTGCATGTTCCAGCATGATGGAGCACCAGGTCACAAAGCAAAAGTGATAAACAAGTGGCTCAAAGATCATTACATTGACATTTTGGATCCGTGGGCAGGCAACTCCCGGAACTCAATCCCATAGAGAACCTGTGGTCACTGCCAAAACTTTTTACTTCTATCCCCCACAGCCTGGTTTTCATTCCTGTCAGAAATTAAATATGGCTCTACCATAATTAAAGTCTATAATTAACCAATATTGTTTGGACTTATTTTGGCATATTCAATAGTACTTGTTTGGCTTATTTAGTTTTTGCAAATGAAAATGAAGCTGTAAAAAGTACAGTATGTTTAAATAGTTGTAATTTTTGCTTTCAGTTGTTATGTGAAACAAAATGTCTAGTATGTATGTCTAATCAGTTCCTGTTTACCTTACACAAACACAAAACTTGCATCATTGTAATTCACAAAAAAGATAAATATGCCATCTACCCCAGCTAAGATGTGTATAAAGTAAAGACTCTATGGCAGTTAAAAGGGTCTGGTTACACAGATCACATACTTGAAATAGCAGCAGGTGGGCTGATGCCATCACATGATAGATGAGATTTGAGTAATTTGACCAGATTTAATAAGTCACTGATTATTTACAGATTCAGTAAAATGGATAATTATGTCACAGATGATATATGAGAGAAGCAGACACACACACACACACATAGTACTTAGTGTGTTATAATTGCAGTCTGTGTTACCTGTGTGTGCCAGAATGCCAGACACTGCAGGGTGCTAAAAGGATGCTGGGATATGCTCACAGACAACAGCTTGTCTGCACACATAAGCAGAAAGGAGGACTTTCTCTCCTTCTCACACTCCAACAAAGACAGCTGACAAGACCACACTCAGATACAAAAGCTCATCTAGCAAAAACAGGACAGGGATGACAGACACATTCAGCTCAGGCAGTGCTTCAGAAACTATCAGATTTCACACTGAGACGATTAGTAGTGACAGACCGAACTTCATGATTCTCTCATGACAGTTTTATTGAGAAACAGCCAACAAAATAGACATACCTAATGAGATTGCTCATTTACTCACACTCAACTGGTTTTCAACTTGTATGAGTTTCCTTCTTATTTGGAACACAATTTTTAACTGATATATATATATCAGTTAAATAAATAACAGGGAATAAAAGTGTCCAAAGGGGGAACTGTACAAAAAAAAAAAAACAGGGGATCTGGTGTCCTTGTCATGCTACGGGGTTTGTGAAGGACAGGTAGTGTTCAGGAAGGAAGGGTCCAGGCAAGGGGCGGAGTCCGGCGGCCCAGGTTATTTGAGCGCCCCTCCTCTCTCACGCACCCAGTCCAGTCGGGAGCCTGGTGAAGGGTGGCAATTATATATATATATATACATTTTTTTTTTTTTTGTAGGACATGAGGGTGAGAAAACAATGACAGCATTTTTGATATTATGTGAATTATCCCATTAAGTATCAGTAATACTTGCCTTCAAATTTAGCACATTTACACCTGGTTTTCTATTCAGTAAATAGTTTGATTTATAATCATTTGATTCTAAATATTATTGAAATGCATTTAACTAGAAAATGAGCACCATGCTGCTCATTATTTAGAACAGTGGTTCTCAAACATTTGGGGTCATGGCCCCCTTTAAACTTATAAAAAAATTAACATATCTACACCGGACGCAAGTGGTAAAATACAGTAGAACCCATTATAATCAGTGAATGCGGCGAGGCGCTACACGACACAACAAATCCCCCAGATTTTTACAAGATGGCGCCGCCGGGTCCGGTCGCCGTCCAGGTCGCTCCGCTTAGATTATGTTTTTATTTACTTTTTTACCTACTTCTTTAAGTTCCACTGTCCATGGAGCGGACATGACTCACATTTCACTGCTGGTTATATATGCTATATATAATCTTGTATGTGACGAATAAAAATCTTGAATCTTGAAACTGATGCCTTGTTCTATTCATGACGTACTGATACAAAGTTAATATGATTTGCAACGGTCGCTTTGTCATGTCCAGTGTAGACTTGCGGCACGACGCAACAACTGTAGCATCTGGTATAGACACAGTGAGTGAAGCAGAGAGCAATGCTGCTAACCACAAGTTATCAAACAAGCGCATCAAAGCACATTTTCGCAAATAGACGTCTGTTTTGCCTCGCTGATGTGTTACATTTGACTGCTTCAGTAACGGAAAATAAAAGAAAAACACTATAGTTTAAATATTTAATATATTTATACAGCCTGAGTTTGTGATTATATTTTCTAAGCTACATGGTATTAAACCATATTTTAGATTTGACACATTTAAAAGCTGTGCTGTATTATTTATCTTATATTAATTATCCGTTATATTATTCAAAAGAAATTGTGGTTTACTTTGCATCGGAGCATTAAAAGTGGTAGCCTATTTTAGGGGGGTAGGCTACATGGATTAATGTGCAAAATGTCAATATTTTAATATATTATGCCTATATTTTAATTTATATTTTAAATATAAATATATTTTTTCCTTTAATAAAACAACATGCATTTTTGTTATTCGTTACCTGTCCTTTATTTTGACATAACTTATTGGGAAAAAGACATTTGTCTGTAAACTGATTAAGAAATTGTTGCATGTTCAAATGTGAAGCACTGTATAATTTCATTCCCATCATTTAGGCCTAATATGCCTAAAACAAGAAACGAATAAAATTAAACCGGCACGATTAAATCTTTGAAACTCACGATTTAACTCAAGTTCTCTCATTATAATCAACAACATTCACACGATGTAAAAAAAAAAAAGCTTTAGTAATTGACAACTAAAGTAATTTTAAAGGAAACCTTCTTTACTTGCTTTTAAAGTAGGGTAACATCATATGGCCTAAAAAAAAATCCCAGTTTTTTTTTTTTATTTTAGAAAAAAAAATCTGATTCATGATTTAAACCGATTTTTAAATCAATATTCAAATGACGAAGAAATTTTACAAAACAAGTTTTAATATAGTTCTTTGTCATTAATTTAGCAGTCAAATTTATAACTGCAACAAGATGATTTAAAAAAAACAGTACTGTTATACTTAAATGCTGGAAAGACCTTTTTTTATTTATTTATTTATTTATTTATTTATTTATTTTTTAATACTAGCCCATCATGCATCTAACCATCCACTCAGCTTTAAGAGCTGTTCAGATTAAAACTGCCAGCTCCGCTGTAAGTCAGTGTCATGGACGGAGGACCTGTTAATATTTTTTCTAGTTTATATTTCCATCTCGTTATGCCGCTGGTTTAGTTTTTTTTTTTTTTTTTTTTCTTATAGAACTTATTTGTAAATAGAGCAGTCACTGTCTGTGTCTACACCAGACACGAGTTGTCATCTGTGCCCCACAGCGAAAAGTGTGTCTAAACTTGATGACATCACACTATAGTGTCAAATCATCTGAACGCAGTATCAGAACATTTCATCATTAACAGAACGAGCATCAGTTCAATGATGGGGGTCGTGTCCAGTGTATCCATCACTGTGTTCTGTTGTCTTTTGTTGGATCGTTCCACTTGTGTCCGGTGTAGACCTGGCGTGCGTTTTTTATTGTTTTATTTTACAGCCCTGCTTGTTTTAATGTTTTTATTAAATATCTGTATTGACTGCATGGTCATATTATTGAATTATTTACTGCCATGCGACCAACAAAAGTAAAGCTTAGCGAGTCGATGAACGAGCATTGTTGCGGGTTGCTTTTTGGCGGATGTGCTGTGCTTGTGTTCCCGTGGTCGTCTTCATTTCGTCGGGTGAAACATCTCTCTCACTCACAGCAGAGTCTGTGAGCAGCAACAACTTCCCCTCCGCGCACTGATACCAGAAACACGCTTCACCTTCACTCCGTGAATAAAGTATTTCAGTATGTTTGAAATGTTATGTTCATAACAAAGCATATAAAATAATAATAATAAGTTTCAAAGTGGCTTAAGCTATTTTGTGTAAACTTTTTCCCCTAAAGCCTATCACATGCAAAACTAATAACATTGTAAGCATTACATCTTTAATTGCTGCTTTCTGCTGTAAAAATTTTGTTTGTGATGAAAATAACAGTATATTTTTGTCAGTTATTTTATCTAAACAGATCGATTAACTTCTTCAAGATTTCAAAATCAGATAGCATGCTGATAATGTAGTAGCACTGTAAGATTACATTTGTTTGAACGCATTATTGCAAAAGCGATTGAGTGTGAATCTGTTTATATCATGCTTTAACCCGAAAATAATCAGTAAAAGAAACAGACAAACTCTTAACATCCCGCTCGACTCTTGCAGTCAACCTTCTGATCAAGCTAAAAATGTTGGCTGTTGGCATGAATTTTACTCGTGATAAGAAGCTCATATTCAAGTGTTTGTGCAAAAATTATTAATGTGCATTAATGACAGGAAGGCGCCGTCTCATCGCTTTAATTTTTTCATGATAATGAATGTATAATTTTTTAATTAACATAATATCGTGGTGTCTCACATAGGAACATTAAAAATATATCTACAGAAAGCTTGAAATGTTTTTTAAACGAAAACGAATTGTGAAATCTGCGAATGTTGCATTTCTCTCGTCGGAGAGACAGCACTCTGAATATAACCAAAACAACAGTCATATATAAACCAGTTCAGCAAGTGAAAGCCTCCTAAGACACTGTCCATATGAAAGAGCAATTCACACCTTTATCTCGACCCCCACAAGCCATGCATAACTATCCAAAACCCAACTCCCTCCAGCTGAACAGAATTCGGTCTCTGTTTTGGCTCTGAGGAACGGTGTGTTACTGGGCTGAAACATGCCTGCACTCAGCAGCACTACTCTTTGTATTTATAATTTTATTATTTTCACAAGACCATAATGATAATAACAAATCATCAATTAATAATTAATCATAATTTTAAGAAAATCATTGTTATTTGTGATCGTGGATGTTTGCAGCAGGCTTTAAGACCAAGCTGAATCCTCTGTTCCCGCCTCACAGCGAGGCCCGCGCGCTCAGTGATGCAGCTTCACTGTCTGCGGTTTGACTTTACTGAATCAGATTGAGGCCAATACAACTTATTGATCATGAGCCCAACATTTAGCAAGGCAGGAAAATTCTAACGGAAGGAAGACGTATATCATTGAGCTAATGCTGTTAAAGAGAGAGAGAGAGAGAGAGAGAGAAACGAGTCTAGGGCTATTCTTAAACTTGGAGCTCATTATATTGAAGTACAAATCCAAACACCAGAAACGTTATGCATTTTATGAATAATGAAATGTTATGAAAATTATGCATTTTATTTATTCACATGCTGTATGGTTGAAATAATATTTTAGTTCACAACTTTAAGTTCCGTTGTTTAAAAAAATGCTTTATTGGCTAATGTTTTATAAACCTTCAGTTGTTATGCTCTAAAATCCATGCCATTATTAATTTCACAGTATTTTTACCACCTTTTGTGATGTTGCCCATTTGAAGCTTAACTATTATTCATGAGGTAAATAGGCTGTGTGCGTTTCAGTATCGAGGAAAAAAAATAATAATTAACAATATGTCAAAGTGCTCACGCCGAATGTCCGGTGAACCACTGCTGTTTCCAGTGAATATGTGCGCGAGGCACCAGCACGCTCAAACAGCTGAAACAAATAATACTTAATTTTTATATATTTTATATATATATATATATAGGCCTTATATTTATTTACTGTTTAATAAAAATAGGTGTTAAGGTCTTCTTTTAATTTTTGTTTAGTAGACTGTAGCCTAAGACTATCCTACATCTTAAAAATTAACAAATTGTAAAAAAAATTATGTTTTTTTTTTAATGTTACAATGTTATATCATAATGTTATTGTTGTTTTACTTCCTTCTTTTATCTCATTTTACAATTACATTCATTCTGAAATCCGTCCCTTTGCGCCACCTGGCGGTAGTTTCGCGAATGATTTTAACACGCGATTGAATTACAGTTACCACCGCGGCGGTACGCACGGCGGTAAGGCCCAGATAGGCTGGCCACCTACTGTACGTACAAACAGGTAGAGAAAGGAATTTTTGAGGGATAAATAATCACTGTCTAACCTGATGAAAAATATTAATTATTATTAATCATTATTTCAACTGCAGCAACACTGCAATACGTTTAGTCATTAACTTTTAAATGCATCATTATGCAAACACATGAGCAGAGTTCTTGGCATGATAGGCCCAGATCAACGTTCCTCTTCATTTCTCTCCAATACGGTAGGAAATCAAATTAAACGAGATGTAGATGATGTTAACTGTGACAAGAAGATTGACAGAGCAGTTTAAACAGTGACAGAATGCAAAGTAACTAAACAACAGAGCGTCCATTACAGAAGCAGCTATGGCAAAGTAGAATGTCTCAAAGCTTGCCTACTATTCTTCTATATACTCAGAAGTATGTACTTTTTCTTCACAAAAAAGTACGTACTTTTAGGGCAAAGTATAAGTAGGCGAATTGGGATGCAGCACAAGATATGCCTTGTCATATTTTCTGCATTTAGCTTTTGAATGACCAGCACCTGCCTGGGTCTATGCGACTTGATCTATGGCTTTTCTCTTCCCTTTCACACACCAATCCATCTCCCATTTTAAGTTACATCCTTTGGCTGTTTCCTGTTTTATTTCTTTTCTTTTTCTGCTGATGGCCCATGCCCCCCTGCAATACTCGTGTACCCCCCACTGGCAGGCGCGCCCCACACTTTGAGAACCACTGATTTAGAATGAATGTTGAAAACTATGTTTACGCTACTATTTACTATATATTATTTATTGTTATGGTTATCTCAGGTGGAGATTTGATTGATGTTATTTATTTGCTGATATCGACTAATTAAATATAATTTAAATATCAATTAAAATAAATTTTTGTGTTGAAGGCTGTGGGCCTCTCCATTGGATAAGCCTGAATGGGACCCAGTCTGCAAAATTCAGCCAGGCTGTCCGCATTGTGTCTGCATGTCTGCCTGACAGCAGCTTTATTAAAGTCACTGAGAAGCTGAACCTCACAGGTCTCATAGAAATAATTTATCTCTTAAACAGAACTCAGTGAATGGCTTGGACGACATATGGAGACAGAGGTAGATATTGAATTATTTAATACAATCTGACTGAGATAAATGACCAGGTGTCATATCCATCTCAAACTCTGATCATTTATCTATGTATGTTTAAATGGGGTTATTCTGACTTACAGTAGCCTATATATAGCTTCAAGCGGACTCTGACCATGAGGTCAGGGTATATTATCCAAACATTAAAGGAATATTCTGGTTGCACATTCGTATAGGGGCCTATATTAACTTGCTTATTAGAATGCCTGTTATTAATATTGGCTGTTTAATAAAACACATATTCTGCATGACCATATTCTACATCTCTAATCAATACCTAAACTTAACAATTTCCCTACTACCTATTAATAAGCAGCAAGTTAGGAGTTTATTGAGGCAAAAATCATAGTTATTGGTTTGTTTATAGTGAGAATTGTACCTTGGAATAAAATGTGAACAATATTCTCTATAATTTAAGTGCAATTTACAGTACAAAATATGATTATGTCCCTTGTGTTTTTAAAAAATAATAAAAATAAAAATAATAAAGCAAAAATTGCACTTACAAAGGAAATAAATGGGTCCAGTTTTTAGAAGACTAGAAATGTGAAGTGTATACATTTAGAAAAGCACAACAATTTGTCTTGATAAAACTCCTCTCATTGTTATGGTTAGTTAAAGGTTTTAAGTGTTATGTTTAAGTAATTTTTTTATTTTTTTACTTTTATTTTTTATACTTTGATAACTTAATGCTTTTACTCTCTCTTTCTCTCTCTTTTTTACAGAACAACTAGCCTACATTTTACAGTTGAAAACAAAACAAAACAAAACAAAACCGACAGCCTTTTTCTGTTGACTTGGCACAACCGCAATGCTACTAAATTCTGTTTTGATCCTTTAACATATAGGCTACTGACAATAACCCTAATAACACAAGTGGTACAGAGAAAGACAAATCAAAAAGAAGAATCAAAATTCATAATAAGTTCAAGCTGCATTAAATTATAATATATAGAACATGCACAGTGTTATACAAACAAAAACAAAATACCATGATTGTAAAACACGTGACATTAAGGTAATATAATAAACATTAATTTACCAACATATAATGTAACATAAAACTCTAATGTACATAAACTTACAAGAAAAAAAGCAGAAAACATTTTTTATAATAAAAAAAACAAATTGTGAAGCAACATAAAGAGAATTCTGAGAATGCTAATTTACATTTTTATTGTAAATGATAAGATAACAGTTTTTACTTAACAGTATTTTACAGTATAAATCATGAAATGTACTGATAGATTTTTCACTGCACAGTGTATAAAATAATGGAATGTACTGTTATCCAATTAACAGGTATTTATCATAGATTTTTAGTCTTACTGTTAAAATTACAAATCATTTTTTACAGTGAAAATCCTGTTAATATTCATGTTTACATTTTGTGCCTACACTACTGAAATGATGAGTACTGGAATGTTTACAAACTGGCCCAAATCACTTCCAGTTTAAGTTACAATAACCCAGATTTGATCTTTTTTCAAAGAAAAGGAGGGACAAGTAAAAAAAAAAAAAAAAAATCTACCAAAAATGTTACCGATAGAGCATAACTTGTACTGAACCGGAATATTCCTTTACGTGACAGTAGAGAAGAATACTGCCAGTCATGTGTGTTGGAAAACGTCAGCTCTTCTGTCATCTTGAGCTAGGTGTGTCAGGAGTGGGCGATATTGTTCACCTCAAATGTACAAAAAGCATCAGAGATTCTAAGTGAGCCATAAATCTTCTGTTAAAATAGCTCAGTTTGAATCTCTGCTTGAGATGAGCAGCATCTCCCACGCTCCCCATCTCCACACAGGGAGTTCATGGAGCTGCTGAACAGGATGCAGGGAAATTACCATCTCCTATATCATGTTCATTAGATGACGTAAACATAATACACAAAGGGACTTATTAAAAATAACAATGTGCTTCTGTGTCTACATAAACATACACAGATTGTGAATTCAACCATCACTTTAGACTATAACAAAACCCTAAGAATAAAAAATTCAGAACCTCTGACCATTTGCATCTCTCACAGGACAAGTCTGACTCACTCTGTTTCTGTCTCCGGAATCTCTAAATCCTGTCCAAAAAAATCCAGCTTTGCACACTGTGTCCATGCCACCGGAAATAATTATAACAGTATGTCATGACATTTAAGAGTGTGATGATTAAAAAACCAACACAACGTACACCATATCTATTTAGGTTTTAATAGATTATTGTTCTTCTTGTTCTTTTTAAATATGACATTTTAGGTTTATTTTTAATTTTATTACAATTCATTTGAAATACAGACTTCATCAGGCTTCATGGTGTTACCAGATATTTTCATACAGAATGTTCGAAAAACTGAGAAAAAAGAAGGATGTAGAAAGTTGGAGACCCAGAATCAGTCTGAATGCAGAGATATATAAGCCTCCAACAGACTGTTTGGAGATGCTTAGCTGCTCTATTCATCAGGGCTTCACAGAACTCGCTCATCCCAGCCTTTGCCAACCTCATATGCCAACCACAGAGATTGCCTGCTTCTAAACACCCTTCCCATGATGCACTGTTCTCCAACCACAGCTTACTTAACAAGGATGATCCTGTGCAAACCCAGCTGAGTGTTTGCAAATCATTTAGTAACACATTGTGCATTCTAGAAAAAACTTCAGAACCATCAAGCCTAGTGTGATTTGGCTTTTAGATTGCAAAAAATGAAAATATAAATATAAATCAGTCCTGATAGAATATATAAAATGCTCACAAAATTACTAAAACATATCCACATGATCAAGTGAAAAAAGTCCATAAAAAGACTGCTGGTGAGAGGGAGAGACTGGGAATGTGATCTTAACATGACACAAGCCAGATTCATATCTGCATTCTACTGAGCATGTGCACTACCCGCTACGCCACAACTCTGAACTAGAACAAGATTTTGATGCACATGGCATGTGTTGGAAATTTCACAGGCAAGCCAGCCCAAGTCTTTGAAGGCTTCAGTCTTTAATAAAGTTTGAAGTCACTCATGTCTTCAATGATCAAAGCTCCCTCACTATCCATGTGTGAACGCACCAGTTCATGAAGCGTGTTTAAACTCAAGCCGGGTCCTTCCCAACTGAGGCTGGCTCTCGCTCTCGGCCTGTTCCTTTGAAAGATGAAGCCTGCCAAGATGCTTTAATGAACCGTAACGCGATTATGTAATCCACTGTCACTGAGGAGCATTAGAACTATCTCCCATTTGTCTAGCAACCCCTATGCGCTCTGCATGCTCATGGAAACAAGACTCCAAGGTAACTGTCCTAAAACACAGATTTGAAACCTATTTCAATTGAGGACCAGAACATGTTACTGGATCAGCAGATTTTGATGATCCTGGAACAACAATCATATCATGGCTCCAGCTATTACTATCTACCACTAAAACACACTGTCATAAATGTGCAAAAACTGTACCTGCAGCTCAACACTGGGACATTAACTTAGGGTGCATTCACACCAGGAAAGTCCAGTAGTTCACTTTTTTTTTTTCTTTTTTTTTTTTTTGCTTTCACAATTCCCTTTTTGCAAGTTAATCAGAAATTGTAAACAAATCACACATGCGCAAAGGTCATCCATTCATCCATTTATTGGAGTCCCCCTCTTCAGCTGGGTCTCTGTATGGTTGTTTGGTCTGCACCCAAGTGTGATTGCTGTATCTACACCCACCCAAAAGATCTTCACCACAGGGGGAAATGAACTTGAACAACAATTGAACCAAACAAGACAGGTGTGAATACACGCTTAAAAAATAAACATGCATCCAGTAATAGGTGCATACAGGTTAAAGTACTACCATAAACCATTTATTTTTTGAGAGTGCAGTAAGTAAATGATAAATTGATAGTGTATAATCCCTCTATATCCTATCCCTGAAATCTGATTGGTTGATGGGGAAATAGCTCCAGGAGCAACAAGGATGTTGGCCGAGGTACATGTGACACAGAATCAAATCACTAATGGGCTGTGAAACCTCACAACTTAAGGATGAAGGACTTTGTGTACACATTTATACATGACCCGCTAATTTGCATAAAAAAACATCAAGCTCGTGCCAACCTGCTATTGTGATATACCTCATTATTGTACTCGTGGAAAACACACATACACAAACACAAGTTGACTTATTTCTAAAGGTAAGAGCGACAAACATCACACACTTGAACTAACTTACCGAGTCTCCTGTCCGCGGATACAGCGGCGAGCGCGTGGACAGACAGCAAGGCGAGGAGCAGCGCGCGCACACAAGCCATCCTACCGTCGAGCCCAAACAGCTCTCGTTAATTCGGCATAGCGGCTCTCGCGTTTCAGGGGTGATGTGGTCAGAGTGGAAGTAGGTCAGAGGCGACTGAGATTGAGGATAGTGAGAGGAGTGAAGCTCTGGTACCCAGTGTCCTGTACTTAAGTCTGAGAGGTGCGAGGCGCATTCAGCACCACGGTCAGCGCCCCGCCTCGGCCGATGACGTCACGAGCTACGTGCGCTTTCTACACGTGCGTGTTTTAAGACTGGAAAGATTTGACTAGATTTATAAATGATAACATTGACCACAATTTTTTCTTTGTGCTTAGAACATGTTTTATTTGTTTTCACTAATATCCCCTCAAATAAAAGTGTAAGTAGTAATACAGTGTATAAACGCCAGTAAAGCAAATCCTTTATTTTTGGTTCTTGAAAAAGAAATGTACATTTATGTAAAGAATTTTTTTTATTTACATAATAAGAAAGCAATTAAGACTGTCTCGATTTGCAAGTCCTTTAACATATTAACGTAATGTTTAGCACACCCCCCTCGCTGTATGTGTATTTTGTACATATTTAGTATTTTTTATGTATGTTTATTATTGTAGTCCTAACTAGGGTTAAGACTTTTATGTGAAACCATTATCGTAGTGGATCCATTTATTGAAGTTTAATAAAAATAAAAAAAGTGTATATATACACATACATACATATGTATGTGTATATATAAACTTCTTTTTTATTAAACTTTAATAAACAGCCAAAGTACATATGTTATGTATGCATATATATATATATATATATATATATATAATTATCATTATTTTTTTAAGTGTGTGTGTTTTCGACAGGTGTTCTTCGTTTGCAGTGATGAACTTCTCGTCTTCTCTTCTTTTTTTTCCAGAAAGACGTGGTTGAGAAGGGTTTTCAACGTTGTTCTCGAGCGTAGTTGTTTTGCTCAATTGTTGTGCCCCCTACCGAGACACTGGAAGGATGTACTTGACAAACAACGCACTACAATAAGAAGTCACATGCCACGTGTGTGGTGAACAAAGTCAAATGTATGCTATAATTTAGCATGTCGAAGAATCGCCATTCATATACTAGAAAGAGGAGAACGTGAAATTTACACCATGGACCGATAGAGAAGACTAAATGGTTATGGGCACACGTCACTTTAAGTTATGACAAGATTAATCAAAAGTCGGGTCAGAGATTTAATTGGGCATTAATGGGAAAGTGTTACTAGGGCTATGTGAAGAAAAGCGAACTACAAAAAAGGAGAAAACAATTAAGGTAGTAATAATATTGTAACGGTAGAAGTCACAATACACCCAAACAATTAGGCTCAGGCTTAAGCTACACAGCTTTCTTCAAAATCAGTCTGAATCTCATGTTCTTTTTCTTTATTTCACACCATGATTTTAGACTGTGACACTGTGAAAAAATATTCAATTATATATTCATATCTTAGAGTACATTAAGCCAATTACTTGTCTGTACATTTCTACGGTTTAACAGGGCAAAGTCTAAGTATAACAACACATCACACCCCAGTGTTTGGATTGAAGTATAAAGCAGAAAAGGTCAATAGGAGGGATGCATTTAATTAAAGAAACCTTAAACAGAAGTAACATCTTAAGATAAACCAGATTCAATTAAATGTCTTAAAAAAAAAAAAAAAAAAAAAGAGCGCAAAAAAACCCCAGAATTGCAAAGACTGATAAGATTATAACCTACAGTAGCATGCAAATGGAAACATGGTTGCATCTGAAACTGTACAAAAGAAAATGAATAGAAATTCCAATGAACCAAGACAAAGTTTTAAGCAAGTTTTGTTTATAAAGTGAATGTTCTTGTAATATAGAGTGAAAACATAAAAATATCCAAGACAGTATACAGCTGAGAGAACAAAATAAGAAATAAACGATTTTGTGGCAGTATGCAGAAGCTCGAAACTATTTGCATCCCCATTTAACTGCTTGGTTGCTGGCACAGATTTAGGATATCATTCAGCATCCTGACAGTGGATTCATAGATGGTCCTGAGATTGAGAGATAGAGATAGAGAGAGAGAGATAGAGATAGAGATAGAGAGAGATAGAGAGAGAGAGAGCAAAACACCATGAACAGTTGTACAGCTGTTATTATAAATACTCGGACAGCATGCTTTCACAATATGACATCTAAATCTTTTACCTCTGTATATCTTCAGCGTTTTCAGCAGTGATGTTGTAATAGTTCTGTATTTGTCTGCGTACAGACAAAGCAATTTCCTTCAACTCCACCATAAATGCATCAGCTGTAATGAACAGAGCAGTAGGGTAAAAACTTCATGTATCAGAGGATTTTTTATTCTTTTAGACATTTTAGTCTCTTTTTTCACTTCATATCACTCAAGTTACTTCAAGTCCAACTCCACTGGACTTGATACATGTTTTAGGCTCTATGAAATGAAATCTTTGAGAACGTGTTCAGTTGGATAATTATTATAGAAATTTCTCAAATTCTTACTATCAAGCATTCAGGTGATGGGACTAAATAAAGGCCCTTTCACACCAATGGTGATAACTATAACGATAGCTGAAGTTTTAAGCAAGGGATAATGTACATCCGGCAGGATGATTAGATATGAAATATTGATTTGAGTTGAAATATTTGAAAACAAAGCTTCCGTGAACACAGCAGTTGCGAGTAAGCGGCATATTCAAACTAAATGACATTTAAGGGAAAAGGTGCAGTCAAACCACTTATTACTTATTTCACCTCATAAATAATTAAGACAATAAAAGATTTAAGCCGAAAATCATTTAAAATCTTACCAGTTTGTTAGTTATCTTATAATCCATTACAGCGTACAAAATCAAATCAAAATGGCATCAGCTGTGTTTGTATGAAACGAGAGAGTGAGTCTGTGATAGCAGGATGACATATTAAAACTCTGTCCAAAAATGGTGTACAGTTGTTTAATTATTTTATTAGCTAAACAAATGCAAAGCTTCCACTGAGAAAAACTGTTCCTAGCAAGAGTACAGCGCCAACTTCAGTTACCCAGATAAACCTGTGTTATCTGCTTTTACCGGTTGTTATCGAGGGATAACATACCTCAGAATGTTGCAACTGACCAATCAGAATCAAGTATTCCACAGAGCTGTGTAATAAAAATCATTATAATTTCATGAGAATATGGAAGGCCAGAACACAATTACAGTAGAGATAACACAGAGGAACAATATGACTGGAATCATTTTCTATTTTGTCCACCTGATGATAGTCAGAGCTTGAGCATTTTAAGTGGCAGATGACATTTGCAGTGTGCATATATAGCACGATATTATGGTCAGTTGGTGCAGATGCTAATATAGTTATTGTTATCTTTATTGGTGTGAATGGGCCTTAACAACAACTAAAAATTAGTAACAAAAACTCACATTGTTGGATGATGGTCAGAATGTGCGTAACTGCAGCCCACTGCGTGATACTATCGATGGCCTCTGACTCTATGGAGGAGCTCATTTCAGACAGAAAAAACCTAGAACATACCAGAAAATGATTAGAATTGTTCAATTCGAGTATGAACAAAGGATTTTAGTTCTAGCTGGTGTTTAATGTTACCTGGTAACAGCAGGTGATCTGATCATTACTTTGAGTATGGTGTTCGAGAGAGGTGGAAGGTCATTAACCGTCTCTGGAGTCAACACCTCTTCCACATGAGAGATCTGCATGAAGAAACATCAAAAACTAAACATTTCTTATTCAAATAACTCATTTAAAGATGACATCAGAGTAAAAGAAATGGTTTGAGCTCAAAAGTCTTTCAATTAAAAAGACAAAGGAGAAAGGCCACACAAACATCAAACAGCACAATAAATGAAACTATTCACAGATTTACCTTCTGCAAGGTGCGGCTGATATCAATAATAACTGCTGCACAGAGTGATGAAAAGACTCCGGTCATGAACTCTGACCTCTCAGTTGTAAACGTAGTCACCAGCAAGAAGTCATAGAGAGCTTCTTCAGAAGAGCAACACAACTAAAGATACATAAAGAAAGGCTTTTGAAAATAAAGTGTCAGGAGAAAAATGTCGTCATGCAGAAATGTCAGTCAAATTTTAACAAGACTAAACTGAGTTTAAATATGTACATGTGCAACACACAAACACACACACACACACACACGTTTGTCAAACACATTCAGAAACATCCAGAAATGCAAAGTGTATTTGAGGAAGGTGCTAACACCTCACCTCCTGCCCCTCTTCCTTGTCTTTACGCAGTCGATGAGCTATGATCTCCACAACCTTCTGAAAGATGTTGGTCAAAATGCGGATAGTGAGGGACAGTTGATCTTCCTGATCGTCCTCAGGCTTATGGGAAAGGCAGCCCTGTGCCACCTCAGTAAGCAGAGCGAGTACAGGAGGGATGCACATGTATCCTTTCTCTAAATGAACACACATACACAACAATTGTTATAAAAGCATTACGCTATACAGTGCTGCAACATCAAGATATCAATACCCGGAAGACTAATTCACCATATGTTCAACACAGAACTTATTTTACTAATTAATTGAAAAACCCGTAAGAAAAATCTCAGGGGAACTTGAATGGTGAATGAGTCTTCTGGGTTTTGGCATCACAGATGCAGCACTTGTAAACTTTTGTGGGAAAGTGCTTAAACATGTAATTATATCTTGACTAACACCACAAATCTGTCAGTTTATAATACAATCACTAGGTCCTACATCAGCATAAAGATTTAAGACGTATTCACCTGTCTGCAGGACAGAAGCGACATGCTGCAGTAAGTGGTCTCTGAAATCACCGTCTCCTAAAGAAACCCGCAGCACATCCTTGCACACCGTTAAACAACTCTGACAATGACACAGAAAAGGGAAACATATTATATACAGATAATGCAAAATCTGTGTCTGCACAGATTAGACTTCATGTGTTGTCTATCATTTTCAACAAGGAAAAAACTATTTTAAATATAATAATGTTATATAAAAAAAATAGATTTTTTGCATGTACACTAAATGTTTGTTAGTAGGATTTTTTTTTTTTTTTTTTTTTTTTTTTTTTAAGTTTTTGATGTCTCTCCAAGGCTGCATTTATTTGATCAAAAATACAAAAAAAAAAGAAAAAGGTAATTTTGTTAATTATTATGACAATTTAAATTGACAAATTACCACCACCAACAACAACAAAATCTACTTTCACACTGATCATGCCACTCACTTCTATGGTCTTCCTGCTTAAAGACAATTGCTGTTCACTGCTGGAGCTGGCCAGGAAAGGAAGGACTCTTTTCTCTACCCAGGACACAGAATGCTCCAGAGATTTGAGGAACTCCCGCTCCTCTGGGTACTGTAGGGTCAGAAAGAGGTGCTGATTATGACTTTTATTTGTACAGTCTATGTGAGCTTACAGGCTATACAAGCAACCACTGCTTGATCTGCAGTGAACAAAATCCAAGTCATGTCCAATGAAAACCACATGAACAGTTTAGCATAGGACAGCAATAAAAAAATCAATTCTCTACTGTACAGAGATGCAAACAGGTAAGGTGGAAAAAAGGTGTGAAGATATTTGTTTTACATGCTCATTTGTAGTTACTTTAAGGTAATTTTTACAAATATGTTTTACCTTATATGTCCAAAACTGTAAAAAAAAATTTATAATAATCTTGCAACATAAAAAAAAAAATCAAGATTGAATATATTGTGTCAAAATCCCATTTTACAAAAGATGAAGTGCTAAGCAGGCCATTTATAAGATAATATTGGCCAATTAGACGGCAATGCTGACCTAAAATGCAAAATGTTTGCCCTCTCTCGTCATTGTTCCCACATCTCAGACCTCAAATACAAAACATATTACCCTTTTTAGACATGACCCTTGTAGGACACCCCCTCCAATAAAAACACTTCTCATTGGATCTAAGCAAATTTCATGTGTGACCTATTTTTAGCTTAAAAAAAGTGAAATGTCACTGAAAGGTGAGGAGTTTGCATCTATAATAGCTTGAGATTCTGAGACCTACTTTAACTGCTGAAATGAATTGTGTCATGTTACCTCAGTGCTTGAGAATGCATACTGTAGCTAAATTAAAGACAGACAACTTATTTCCTTTAAACCTCTCTTCACATCTTAACATCCCTTGTGTGAGTATGTTCAGTGGATGTTGGCTTTGTTTGGAGTGTGAAAGACTCAAAGAGTGAATGCAGAGGGGTTACTGCTGTACACTCACTTTGTGTTGAAGATGGATACAGAGTCGGCCATGGAAGATAAAAGCTCTCAGCGCTGTCTCAATGACTGCCACACTGACCTCTGTTCCACTCAGAGAGGAAAACAACAGCGACTGCACACATATACAAAACAGAAATGACAATAGCTCCCAAATGATGGTACATTCTGCAATCAATTCTGAACTAGGCATAAAAGGACCTTAAAACTTTTCCACCAGAAAAACATACCCTCTTTTACAGATCATAGAGGCAGAAAAAATATTATGTAATATCTGAAGGCCTTAGTAAATACAAACTCCCTTGAACAAAACTATTCTAATGTTTTAATTATAATATGCTCCATAGCTACATCCTCAGCCTGTGAGATCGCTGATACAAAATATTATCATGTACATTTATTTACTTAGATTTATAGCCGGAGAGTGAACCAAATCCAGGGTAAGGCTAAAAGCAGCCTAAACTACATATTCAAGTACTTTGAAAAATATTTTTAATATAACTGAATTTGTATTTAACAATGCTTACGGTTCCTCAGTTACATTATCAAAAAACACCTACTTCAGTCTAGCATGAGTTTAATATATATATATATATATATATATATATATATATATATATATATATATATATATATATATACACATACATACACAATACATATACATATATATACATATATATATACACAATATAAAGCCGATATGATTTTTTTTCAATTTTTATTATTAATACTTAAGAAATCTGAAATAATTTGACAGTGGATTCAAAAAAAAAAAAATTGTGTAAAAGAAACATACTTTAGATGACAGTATTTTTAACAAATAAATAAAATATTTAATAAAAAACAAAGCAAACACTGTAACCAACAGGGCACTCAGTATTCTGGGAAGTTTGTGTGCACTGGGAATAATATTTTTCAAATAAACTCAGGGTAACCCTCACTTTTCATACAGCACACAGTGAAAATGACATGATATTAAAATGAGGAAACGAATTACATTCCATTGCATACATTCATTCCTTTGTTGAACCGTTCTATCTTATTATTAGACAGACTTCTATCCATATCAGACAGAACGGTTAACGACGAACAAGATGATGAACAAGAAAAAGAGTGTGAGCACTGTGTGCGCTCAGGCGCTGCCGCTCTCAGCGACATCAAAATAAAAGTCCCACCTCGAACACATCGGCCAAGCAGAAAAACTAATCGGCCGATGTCGATATTTGAAAAATGCCAAATATCGGTCAACCACTAGATAAGAGAATACTTGAGAGAGCAGAATTCCATCAGAGAGTGCGAACTCTGCAACAAAACATGACTCATCTCAACGCATCTGATTGGCCATAGCATTCATAAACTCAATGGAATCGTGTGTGATTGGTTATAATGCACAACTCTGTAAAAATGCGTAAAAAGAAATATGATGAAACAATAGGCCCTAATATTAATTAGATAACAATATTAGCACAATAATAATAAAAATAAAGTAATAACAATAATAAAAATAGTCTAGATATCGTCAAAGGCATCAGCCAAAGTGACAATATCTCTCGTCGATACTTGCTACTAACGTCTATGGGCTCAGAGCACAAGATGGCGCCAGTGAGCTTCAGCAATGCGAGTGTGTGCATACTACCGGTCTTGCGACATTTTCATTTACTGTAAGGGGAAACTTACATACAAAACTTGGCTAGATAGAACTAATTAATGTTTTTCAAATTAAAAAAGCGGATAGCGGTATATTAAAAAGAGAAAACATCCTTCTTACATTATTGTGTACATATGTGTGTAAATTCATTAAGATACCACGCAGATCGAGAATGATTCGTTCTTTCTTCTGTTGATTATGAGGGGATCTCTTCATTCAAACACAAACTACTCAAATCTGCAATACTGTACATTTTTGGAGAGTTGATTTTGTTGTCTGCTATTTATACGATTATAAGGTTTGGGACTGTCAAGCGATTGTTTCGAGACGCTCTGAGATTTCTGCATGTTTTAATAACTAACTGTACAATTTAACAATGTCATTACGGCAGGCTGGCATTAATTAAAAGATCGTGTTTGCATTAGGCTACCTGTGTGGTTTTATTAATATTGGTTTTGTGAAAGATATTGCATAAATAATTATGTATATTTTTACGATTTCTTTTGCATTAATTATCTGATAAAACAAATCTTTGAATTTGTCATGTATTAGCTGTATCCTTTTACAACCGGAAGTATCTATGCACACACTTGCTAGACCGGAAATCCAAGATGGAGGAGATATGCAACTAGGCCATTGGCACAACCCTATTCTATAAGCTCATTAGAGAGCTTTGATTAATACAATAACAACACTGTCATTTAGCTGAACAGCTCAATGCAGCAGTATCTTTACAGCAAGACTGGTAAAAACCTGCAATTAACATATTGACTTCGTAATGACAGTAATACCATGTAAAGAGAGTTCTCTGTAATGGTAATCTTCAAACCTCTGTACCTTCCATTTGTCGAGGGCCTTATGGAGTGGTCTAATCTGATCCAGTGGCAGCGTGAACAGACAGTCTCGGGTTTTAGGGTGCAGGAGTAAATAATCTAGATAGTCTAGGCCCAGATCTGGTTTCGACTCCTCCAGCCCATCAAAATGCACTTTACCAGATGTATCTTCATCACCTTGCTGAGAAGAGAGGGATCAAAGAGGATATTAAAACACCTTAAACACCCTCATGACCCCCACATAAACACTCTAAAAGGACATTTACCGCTCTCACAGGTACGGCCTCCACAAGCCAGTTCTCTATCAGCTCCACAATATGGCTGATCTGCCCCCAGCTACAGAGACACTCTACCGACTGACTGTATGCTGTCACAGCGGTGCCCGCTTTCAGACTCCTTAAGTGAGACATCACTTTACTCCTGCAGAGAGGAACACACAGTCATGCAGTACACCCAGACAGCACTACAGATCGCTCGAAAGCCTTCAAAACACACTCAATCCCACCAGCATTAGAGAACGCCTTTGGATCAAAGAGGAATCAGAATTGGCATTTCGCTTCTGAGCCAACCTGCTGTTCTGGGGAGATGGTGAGACACCATACAGACTGTATAGACACTCAGCAGGAAAGATGATTTTGAAATGCTTTTTTCTTCATTGAACTGCCCTTTGCATGAAAAGCACCCCGAAAAATTTCAATTCAGATTTGTCTCATGTCAAGTTTTCATTTTTAGCTGCACTATTGCTTTAAAATGAGGCATTTAACAATGTGAGCTGCACAGATGGGTAGTTGAGAGGGAGAGTCCTACTAACCTCAGAGCTGGAACGGAAGAGGCAGGAAGTAGAGAGGCTAGAAGAATGAGAGGGGCTTTACACCGTTCCTCCTGCACACACACACATATGCACAAAACTGCATCATGTTGCAACCATATTGCATCAGCTTTAAGGGTGTTCAGCTTTGCTTTTTAAATCGTCCTTTGGTTCTCTGTGTGAATGTACCTCTTACCTGGAAGATTTTAAGATACTGAGGCAGAATTGATGCAAACTTTGACGTGGTGTACTTGAAGGCCTCTTGGTTCGCCATGAGAGATTTCTGAACACTTTTCCACAGAATTACGAGGATCTCCAGAAGGCTGGCCATGGTGGCAGTGTCCTGCACTGAGAGAACATCCTCCAACATCTAGTGACAACGGCAAACATAAACATTACTATTATTATTTTTTAGTATATTTTCCCTTTTTAACTCCATGCCAGCTTGTATGGCTATGTTCATAGGGAAGAGCTAGACGTTATTCAAAATTAAAGCTAAATTATATGTTTAAGATCATTTTTTCTAACAAACTTAAAACTAAATTTGGATTTTATATTACTACTACTATATTATTTATATCCATCTGAACTTCCAAATCATCGCTCGACAGTTTGTTGGATTTTGTGGAAAACATTTGGATGAAATACATTTAATAATATAAATAATAATATAAGTGAGATTCAGTTTGTAAAGAATATCTGACTGTACATACACTACCATTTGAAAGATTTGTATTTTTTTAAGTCATACATAAGTTGTTAATTTTTTTCAGCATGGATGCATGAAATTGACCAAAAGTTCCAAAGAAACCTAAAAAAGTATTATGGTTTTCACAAAAAAACTAAGCAGCACAAATGTTCTCAACTTTAATGAGAAGAAATGTTTCTTGAGCACCAAATCAACATATCAGAATGATCATGTGACACTGAAGTAGAGCCCTGCATGGGCCTCAAATTTAGGCTCTGGCTTGGGCCCAAGGCGCTCAGGCCCTAGCCAGGCCCATGTCTGATAGCTCATCAGAATTACGGGCCGAGCCCATCTGTTTTTCTCCCTTCTCCCAAAACAGCCTACAGTATACTACTATTTCAGCTATTAAAATTGTTCAGTTTTGTGCGTAATGGTAAAGTGGTTATGTTTCGTTTAGTTTTTTCAAAGTTAATTTATAAAAAGCATTTTTTTGTTTGCTGAATATAAGTTATATTATATATAAGTAAGTTTTTAAATAACAACCAAGCAGCCAGCGGTAGACAGTGAGCCTATTTTTGCTCAAGTTAGCCTTCTCAAATCATATAACAATGTTTAAACATTAAAACTAGATAAATGTGTGCTATATCCAATAATTTGTGCGGAGAGTGGAAGCTGAAGCACGCTTTGCAGGACATGGAAGTGCCAGCACGATCACTTCCATTTTTCAGTGGCTACACCATAATTTTTGCTCATGAAGGTAATACATCATTTGTAACAATAAAGGGTCTACTTTTATTTGTGTGCACTCACACAATATAAACGAAATGTTGTGCTTTTATAAAATAAAGAAAACAAACATGATGTGCTTTCTTTTGCCTCGTCTTTAACAGGAGCTCTTCACAAAAATAAAACGTGAAAACATGCCTCACAGACATGATAAATATATCTATAGAAAGTAGGGCTGGGACAACGCGTCGAGGTCATCGATGACGTCGACGCAAAAAATACGTCGACGCAAAATATGCGCATCGATTCGTCGACCTGTTTTTATTTCTCTAAAAAAACGTTTGCAAAACGTTTACTTTATGTGCGCTGAATATACGTGATGGCCGGATCAACATTCTGTCCAACGTTATATAACCAATCCAGGGGTTTTTCTGCATTGATCTTTTTTTTTTGGCGGCTGTCAAAGCCTTATTTGATCGGTGAGTGACAGTGACAGGGCGCGTACGAGAGAGAGCCCCGGCTGCGCGCGCACTCACAGTCGTCAAACAACACGAGCGCTTCTTGCTCTCTCCCTCCCTTGTGCATATTAACCAAAATCATTAGACACGATAGAAAAAGGGCGGAATGCCAAAGTTTCACGTGGAGCATTCAGAGATTTTTTTTCTCCATGACAGGCTGCTGGCTCCCACTGTTAATTTATTTATTTTTTTTTTTGGAAAAGCACTCTCTGTATTAGCTTAAAGCCCTCAAGTTTACATTTACATACTGTATTCTTTCAATTGCTCTAAACAAGTATTTTGGGTGACCTTTTTTATTGAATACTAGACATCAAGTTGTTGTTATTTGAAAGAATAACAACAACTACATCTGAAAGAACTTCTTTTTTCAGTAAGCTAGGCCCTATGTGTTCAGTAAGCTTGTTTCAGTGAGCTATGTGTTTTCAAGGTTTTATTGAATGCTATCTCTATACAAGTGCAAAGTAATGCATTCTTAGTCAGTCTTTTATTTTGTAATTTTAAGAGCAATAAACATATATTGCAATGTTAAGGAATTGATGTTTTTTTCATTCAGATATGTAAATCAACATGTATAAATTGTTAGTAGTCAATTAATGGGGAGATAATCGAAATCAAATCGGTCTGAAAAATTAATCGTTAGATTAATCGATGCATCGAAAAAATTATCGCTAGATTAATCGTTTAAAAAATAATCGTTTATCCCAGCCCTAATAGAAAGCTTTAAATTACAACTTAACGGAAAAAAAACCCCACAAAAAAAACTTTTTTTTATAATCATAATCAGTAAAGATGCACTTCTCTCTAAAGGTGAGTCTAATGCGGAGATGGCGAGTCAGGATCTGCAACTTCATCCTTGTGACACCGACTCAGCAACCACTAATTTATTAATAAATAATTCAAATATCTCCTTAGTATTTCCCCTGACACATTTATGGTAATTACTTTTGCCTGTGCTTATAGTTTGCATTTGAACAGAACTGTTCAGCTGTGCTGATGGCTCGCACCATATAGGCTGCTGCAGGCAGGACAATAAACACCGTGGAGTCGCTCACAGTTGCGATAGCACGATCTCGTGTTGTTTCCACCAGTGCAGAATTTATTTTGTTTATCACTAATTGATGGATGTCTAAAATATGAAATTAAGGAGAAGCCCGCATTTAAACTACAACATGAAAATTGGCCCAAAGCCCACCTGAGGGGCGTAAAAAGTCAGGGGCCGTCGGGCTCGGGCTGAAATGCAGGGCTCTAGTAATGACTGCTGAAAATTTAGCTTTGCCATCAGAGAAATAAATAACTTTTTTAAATAGATTATAATAGAAAATACTCTTTTAAACTGGAAACCTTTTTTTTTTTTTTTTTTTTTTTTTTTTTTACAATATTACTGCTTTTACTGTATTTTTGATTAAATAAATTCAGCCTTGGTTTACATAAGACTTCTAAAAAAAAAATAATAATAATAATTACTGACCCCAAACTTTTACACAGCTGAGCATAGCAAGTCTCACCGTGCTGTTTTCTTTATTGCTAGATGTTATTTCATCATCTCCTGCATTTTGAATGCACACATTCAGGCACTTTCGGGTCACTAGCATCAGCTTGACTACAAAGAGAAAGCACTGTGAGTTTACATTGACATTTCTAAAAATGACACATACTGTACATCCAAATGTCAAAACTAAACCCTCATAAGTCAACACACAATATAAAACAGAATTCGTATTTAAGAAAGCTTACTCGGTAATCCATAGCAATCTAACCTATATTAGCAGGAGCCGTGTACAGATAAGCATGTTGGTAAAACTTTCGAGCTGCCCCAGGGTTTGTCTGAATCAGGGTGACACATCGCTCGCACCAGACAGTCTCTGGTTGGTTGACTGGAAAGAAGGAGTTGAACAGGAGGTTGACGATTCGCTTGGAAACTGGAGAAGAGTCCATTTCCAATCGAGCCAACAGGTGCTCCAGGGAACAAACTTTCCAAAACTGTATCATGGCAAAGTGGGAAAAAACAGGCAAACAATTAGTATGCTAATGCTTTGTATTAACTTTTTATATTTTTATAATAACATTTTAACTCAAAGGACAGCAAATTTGGTGAAAGAACAAATAAAGTGTCAAACAATGTCAATGTAATTTTACATTTACATTAAGTCATTTAGCAGTAGCTTTTATCCAAAGTGACTTATAAATGAGGACAATGGTAGCAATCAAAATCAACAAAAGAGCATATGCATGATATGCAAGTGCTTTGACAAGTCTCAGTTATAGCTTGGAAGGGCTCAGAATGTGATTTAAACATTTATTTTTCTTACCTTGGCTGCCCGTACAGCCTTGATCTTGAGTAGCATGCCCACAAAAGCAACACGCACCTTTTCAGAGCTGTCATGGAGGCTACTCTTCAGAGCAGGCAACAGTTTTTCCATGAGTGGATGACTTAAACTGTTATCCAGAATTATAGATATGCACTGCAGAGCAAACACACAGGTTTTAAAACTGATGATGGAAAATAGTTAAAAAAATATATAAAGTTCGAATGACCTGTAAACATATTCATTTAAAATGAATATGCTAAACTCTAAACTTTTAACTAATGATTTGGTAAATTGATTTGGTAATTCCCTTTAAAAATCCTTTTATGGTTTGAAACTCCTAAATGACTAAATCAAGCTAAAAATCACTCAGTGATTCAAGACAGTGACCTTTCTCAAGCTGTAAATGGCTTTAAAATTGCATTCCACTGCAAAACTGGAAAGATGTTAAGCAATTGCTCCCCATCACTCTCTAATCACTTTGCTCTTTTCTCAAGTGGCTGATAGATGGTTGGGCTTTTACCATGAACACAGAGCATCGGACATCTGGAGAGCTTGTGTCATTAGCCAGCTGCAGGATGAGCTTCTCCAGTAGGTCAGTGATGACCGTGGAAGGGATGACCTCCCAGCAACGACCCAGGACAGAACATACACCCAGCACTGCAGAAGATCTTACGAGGGGCTGTGGGTCATCAAGAAGAGCCTATAGAGACAGAAAGGGTCAATTTCATAGCCATTAAAGCTACTATCTTTTATATTAATTTTAATCTGAACTACAACATGCCCTAGAGTTGTGATTCTTAATTGTACATTCACACTTTACATTAGGGCTTCATTGGTTAATATTAGTTAATTAATTAGTCAACATAAACTGCCAATGAAAAAATCCTTCTGAACATTCATTAATCTCAGGTATTCCAATATTTAATAACACGTTGTTACAATCGAAAGTTGCAACTGTGTTATTTAATGAGCTGACATGAACTAAGAGTTTTTTTTTTTTTTTTTTTTTTTTTTAAAGATTATTAACTTCTGTAGCAAATGTAGCTAAATGTGAGCAATTAATCGCAACAGGAAAATTTGATACCGGCATATCCCTAGACGACTGCTATGTTTATTATTACATCCAACAACCGTGAAACCATGAAACAATGACCGAATGACTGTTCACAGTTTACTCAGGATGGGTCTAAGGTAAAACGCCAATCAACAATCATGGGAGGGGCCTGGGTCTTTGTGAGTTCACACAGACAGGCATCTAAGAATGGCTAGATATGAGAAAGGAGAAATTATTTAACGAGAATAACTGATCTATAATGAGATCTTTATCATTATAGGATGGTTGTGTACACACACTGCCAACAAACATTACAGTTCAAACAACTTGTAAAGTGCATGTCGCATCCGATGACCCCTTTAAAGACTTTTTTTATTCTCTAAAAATAAAGAAATACGTCTGTAACCAAGGCCACTGAAAACAAAATGGGTGTACACTAATGCAATCCATTTACACACACAGAACACTTACAACATACTGATAATGCACAATAATGCAAGACATACAAACAGTAAATCGAGTTGTTTCTGAACAGCCTGGTCCACCATCTCACTGCTCATGCTGGGGTCATGGATGGGAAAAGCCTCAGTGAAGAGCAGTGTGGAATTGGCACGAACCTCAGCATTGGTGGCCTGTTGAAAACGATTAAAAACATGTCTAAATGAACATGGGGATATACTTCAAAGCACCAAATTTAGTCTTGCACAACATGTTTAAAATAAAAGCAAAATAAAACAACACACTGTCAACTGATTTATGATCTACCTTTAATGCTTTCCACAGAATTGGCTTGTAGAGCCTGTTCAGCATCTCATCGACACCTTCTCGGAACTTCTGCTTGTGGAAATATGTAAGGATCTATATGCAGAGACAGGGACAATTTTTCACTTACAGTGAAGAATTAAGTTTACAATTTCACATCACTAAATTATCTGTTCCATTTGTCAAATCTCCAGTGTAAGTAGCAAGCTTTCTTGTTATTATTTATCTTATTTATTATGAATTGTTGTGAATTGTAATTTTCCAAGTAAAAAATTAAAAACATTCTGCCTTGGTGAGCATAAAAGGCTTCTATTAAAAACATTAAAACATCTTACCGTCCCTAAACTTTTGAAAGTTACTGAACGTTAACAAATTCACATTTAATTAACCACTTCACTGAAATAAAGATGAAATAGTCTGTGACCTGTCTGACTTTGCTGTGTACAGGTGAGTTTCTATGCAGTAGCATAGCATGCTGCATTAGGTCCTGAATGCAGGTGGACTCAATCTCCTCCAGGAAAGAGCCTGATGCCTTTCTCCATGCTCTGAAGTAAATCTCAGCTACATGGACAGACAAAGCTCTATAGGTAGATCGGAAGAAAAAAAGATTAAAATAAATAAAAAAAATACCAGATCAAATGGAACAAATGCACAGTGTACTTTGATAGCACAGAGACCACTCTAACACTGCTTGTCTGATTAATATATGTGAAGATACTACAGAACCGTCTTGCTTGGCTTGTTATAATAAGCACAAGTTTTGTGTGAAGAAAATGAGTCTGTGTGAGTGATAACCTGATAACTCCCATAATCAAGCAGCGTCATGCAATTTATACACCAAATATGTGAAGTATCATTTCATTTAATATTTTTAAAGGTGCACTGAGTAATTTACCCACTAAAAAGCATTAAAAAGATACATCCCAAATGACAGTCAAGTCCACATAAAGTCCAAAAATGCAAGTCAGTATTCCTGACTCCCATCTTGATATCACATCTAGAAAACTAAAAAAAAAAAAATCTTGGTAGGCATTTAATGTACATACACATAAAATAAACTTCCATTGTTGTAGCTGCTATACTTAACGTCTATACTTTGAGTGTAGCAGGTTTTCAGATTCACATTACTACAAATGGTGTTTCACCCTCATATTGTCCCTTAATCAAATTTACAGAGTGCACCTTTAAGCATTATAAAACAACAGGTCATGAGTGTTTGAAATACTTTGGGAAAAACTGCAGCTGATTCTTAATAGTTTCATGAATCATCCGAATGAAGTTGTCGTTCCAAGAAAAAAGGAAGGCAAGGAACCGCTTCCCCTGAAAAATTAGCAATAACCAGAGTTATATAAAAATGATCAATGACAAGTAGAAAATAATGTCTCGAATGTATGCTCCCACAGACACATCTACACAAACCTCTTCTTGTTTAATATGAGAGGGCCTGAAGAAACACTGGAGGAGAGGATCGATGACCTGCTGCCCTTTCTCAGATGCAAAGTCCACACTGAGAAGCACCTCTCGTAGAGTACAGAGCCTTCTGAGCTCACTGACCTGGGAACATACCCAAAACACATAAACATTTCTCATCCACCATTTAGAATATTAAATGATCTGCCAGTTTATATTTTATAATGATATAAAGTGGTTCTATTACCGGTTTCTCAAGTGTAACAGTGTTCTCCAAACAGACAAGGAAAGCAGTCCAACCAAGCTCCTCCTTCCCTTTTAGATCCTGCCTCCACCAGCATTCAAACAGCCAATGAATAGCCTGCTGGAGGGGAGTGTGGGACAGTGGCAAAGCACTCTCTATACCTGGAATAAAGGACAACAATGGAGGAAATATATTCTACACTGTATTTAAGAAGAATTTGAATTATGAAGCTTTTTGAAGTGAACAAAGGTGATGTGAAATGACAAAAATTGTATTAAGTAAGATTACATCTGGATTTAACCTATTACATTAAAAAAAATATATTATTATTACTTTATTCATCAAGGATGCATTATGTTGACAAAGTGACAGAAAATACATTTATGTTGCAATACAAATACTTCTATTTCAAATAAATGCTATTATTTGGCAAAGAACCAAAGTTTCACTTTTCCACAAAAAATATTAAGCAGCATGACAGTTTTCAACAATGATAATAATAATTATAAATATTTTCTTGAGCAGCTATTCAGCAGATTTATTTTCAAAGAATCGTGCGACACTGTAGACTAGAGTAATGGCTTAAAAAAAACAACAACAAAAAATTGATTGCATATTTACTGTATTTTGGATCAAATAAATGCAGCCTTGGTGAGCATGAGACTTATTAAAAACATTTAAAAAAAATAAAAAACTTAAGAACTACTTTATAGTAGTATAAGTGGACATTTGTTATAAATCTTACCTTTCTATAAATATATACAAGGCCTGAATTTCATTTTGGAAATTGGTGGGGAATTCCCCATTTAGGTGACTCTTACGGATTTTTTTTTATTTGAGGGAGGAGTTGGGGATATTTTTAGACATTTTTAAATTACAATCATCTAATTTAAACATGTTCTGTCATGCAGTGTATTTGTGTTTTACAATGTATAATGTTTCTTGATTCATATTTTTATTATGAGGAATTTACTTACAAAGAACTTTCGATTTTAAACTTTAAAATTAATTATAAAGTGCCCCTACTGTGCCTTTTCGAATATCACCTTTCATGCAGTGTGTCATGTAGCTTTATGTGAACATAAACTATCTGCGAAGCTGTTAAGCCGACAGTGCACGATAAATAAAGAAAAAAAAGTGGCCTAACAGAATCGCCTGAGCGAGTCGTCAGAAATTCGAATCTTATTCTGTTACGGCTCTACGTCACAAAGTAACATATTTGCATAATTTCCGCCCATGTTCTACGCCACCAACTTGCCGGTCCACTAACAGTTAAAAATTTTTGTGTGGTTAACATCACGTTGAGAAGACGCTGTATCCTACGCTGTGAGAGAAAATTTGTTTTATCACATCTTATAATTACCACAAACTTGTTTACATTTGACACTTACCACTGAAATGTCCTGCTCCAGTCGTGCTTGTGAATCAGTCTCATGTCAATCAGCCAGTTCAACCGTTTCATTATCAGACTCAGGCTCAAGTTTGTAAGCTACAATCCATACCTTCTTTTCTATGTATCGACAAGTCTCCAGGGCTGTCATTCCGTCATGGCAATGAGCGTTTCATTTCCAACACGCGCTGTACACATTAGACCAATCCAGAGCCAATATCTACAGCTCTGGACTGATCACAGAGGACTGCACCATCTGACCAATCACAGCAGTGAGGGCTCATGGAAAGGAGGGGTTTAAAGAGACTGATTCTTTGAACTGCTTCGCATGAGTTGTTTACGAATAATTTAGAAATGAGGTCAAATTAAATCGAGAATTTTTTTTACATTTTTAAATTTTTCAAGAAAACGAATGTGTTTTTTGACCTTGCATGTAAACCTGTTTTAAGAGACTCATTAAACAATATTAGCAACCTTAAAATGGCATAATAGGGGCACTTTAACTAAAAAAAGACAAGTAAACAGTCAGTAATAAAATAAGAACAAATAAATGAAAAGCAATGGGTTGAATAATGTTGAGTAGAAATCGACTGTGTTTACGTGAATACTCATCACTTTGACATAATTTTGTCTGAATTCAGCAATTCACACACAATAAGGCTCAACACAAAACTCATTTCTGTAGTTGCATGCTGTTTCAGATGCGGATCTGTGTGCGCGCTTTGGGTGTAAGCTCAGAGAAAGTGTCTCACAGAGAGAGTACTGAATTGAGTGAGTTCTCTTTGGCGTCATCTTGCTCACTGCACAGACTGAGAAGCATTTGAAAATGATAGGCTACGTTCTATAATCTGTCCGGAACGTCTTTCACAATTAAATATTTTTGGGAATTTCCCACGTTAATGAGTAGAATTATGCACCCAAACTGAAATTCAAACTCTATAAGCATGTATTTGTGTATATATATATATATATATATATGGTTGTATGTATAAATATGACATAAAATCTGATAAAATTATTAAGCATTCACAAACAGTTTAAAGTCAGATTACATTTTAAGAAACAAAAAAAAATGTAAAAGTCAATACTTAGATATTTAATGATTTACCAGTACTTACAGTTTAGCGTCTGAGCACATTCGAGAAGAGAAGTATAGTTGTCATTTTCCTGCAAAATGTCTACAGAGACTGTAGAAACAATCGTAACGCCCTCTATTACTGCCATTGTCTGTATCTGAAAAGGAAACAAGAACAAACCACCTGTCATTTTGACACATTCCCTAAAACTGCTCTTGGTTTACGGCCTCTTTCGAAGCATTAGCAGTTTTACCTGTTCCTCAGATATCTCCACCTCCATGTCACCCGCGTCCTCCTCGGCTCCTGTGATCCAGCGCTCTGGAGGGTGAGCGATGAGGCTGTGCTGCAGCAGCTTCAGCTGTCTCTCCCACAGCTCCTGCCTCTGACTCCTCTGCAGCTCCGGCAAAACCTCCGCCAGGTCAAACGGATCCGCTCCATCCTTCTGTAACACAAACAGCAATGAACGGGATGATCTTCTGAATAATACAGACTGGTGTTTTAGCTCCTTCTATGTCCTTGATTTCAATGGTAGCTTGGAAGTCTGAATGACGTAGACTTTTTGCTTCTTTATTCTGAATGTAAACTCGATACATCTAAGAAACTACTGCATCGTAAAGTCAAAATACAAGGTCTTGTTTGTCTTTTGTTCTCTTTAGTTATTTGAACAGTTAAAACATGTATCCAGTGTAATTTACCTGAAGCAGATTACAATATGTACAATGCCTTGTGAATAAGAAGTGTGAATACTTAAAAAGAATTGACTCAAACTGAATGTAATGTTTCTAGACACTTAACTTCATGTTATTTTTAATTAAATGCAATTAGTACAATGCAAGTAGTAAATGTTATTTCATAATTATTTATATTGTCTCTATTATTGTTGTTTCTACAACATTCTTATTTCTATTGTGCAACATGTTTAAAGTGTACGGTCAAATGTACTGACAAAAATTTATAGTAAACAAAATTTTAATGTAGTTTCTATTGAAAAGTTTTGTAGTTAAATATATTTCTAATGTTAAATTTGCAATTTAATACATTTTCTTATGTAATATTGAATAACTCACTACAAATAAAATTAAAACAAGTAGGTGTTTTAATATTAGACAACTCAAATAAAGTGCTTCTTTAAAGCATGTCAAAGTAAATTGTGCACTTAAGTGTGTTAAGTAACATTCATGAAAATATAATCTCAAGTAATCTTAAATGGTCTGTTGTTTATATTACTACTTTATTTGCAAGTACAGTTTTTATGTAACGTTACTTCAGAAGTACACGTGCACATTCATTAACAGTTTGTTTTTACATTAAACTGTATTGAGTGACACGGACAGAGAGCGCTGGTTGTAAACATGACTCACATGCAATCCGATGAAGGTCAGAAAATCCTGGACGTGCTCATGATGGAAAGACTCCAGAAATTGCTTTCGTTTCGACATCTCGCTTACAGTCCTAGCAGACAGAAGAGAAAGAGAAACACAATTACTACCAGAGCCGTTGAGAGAGACGGCTCTGATTACTGCGCACTTCGGCGAGTAACACTTAAATTTTATTTTATGTTTGTGTCCCTTCACAGCAAGAGCGTAGAACCAAATGTTGGGCCCCAGTCACACATCCAACGGAGTGGGCTTCTCACAACACAACGCCTCATCAATCATCATAGTATTAATAATAATATTAGTAATAATACAAATCAGTATATCATTATAGACCCCTGTTACTCAGTTCCACTATTAACGTTAACATTACCCCTGTCCGACGCCCCAGTTCACAAAATGACGTTATGTATGCAACCGCGCAAGTATTAATATAACAGTAGTTTCGACACGGAAGCTCATATAACAGCACATTACAAATATATTTTTCATCGGAGCAAACCTGTCAGGTTGTTACCACACAGAAGATCCTCAGAGATACTCGCTCCGTCCGTTTCAATGTTTCCCCGCTCAAAATTAAAGAAGCGTCATGACGTCAGGCGTAACGTTTCATCCGCGGCGTGCTGATGTGACATCGCCACCTGCTGTATGGGAGATGGACGCGCTAGAGTTTAAATGCAACCATACATATATACACAGATATGTATATATCTATGAAATGCAATGCGTTGATCGATATATCTATTAAACATCTTTTCTAAATTCTGTATAACGTTATTCATAATTCTTAACACGCATCAAGTGCTACCTACTCAGTTTGTTAATTTACTACTTCAAAATCTACAACTAAAGGCTAATGTCCAGCAGACGGAGCCAAAAGTACGTTGTCTCCGAAAAAAAAGTCTCCGAGATATTAATGACAGATGATACATTATATTGTAATTACATTCTTACAAATGTTCTGCTATAAAAAGATACTAATGAAACAAAACAACTTTTATTCTGTTTTTGGAATACCAAGCAATGGAAACAATTGTTTTTACAGTAATTAGAAATTATTATTATTATTATTATTATTATTATTATTATTATTAAATTCAAAATGTTAGTCTTTATCAGAATCATGTTTTAGTATTACTGGACCTAAAAAAAAAAAGGCCAAAATATTAAGCATTATATTTTACTAGGTTGCTTCAACTAGTTCGAAACTAGTTCGTTCGAAACATTTGTGAATCTTTTGTTTCGAATCATGTTTCGGACATAGACTGTATAAAAACCATAGACAGTAAAAGATAAAAACAGCGGAGCGCGTTTCAAACCAACCAGGTCACGTGATTTTAGCAAACGCAGCTTCGTTACGTCACACTGTTTCGAGAGGGTGTTGATCTCAAAATGAACCACTTCTGGTTGCCCAGTTAATCATGTGACATAAAATCCCACGAAATTTTACAATAAACAATTCAGGGCCAGATATTGTGGGTTAAACAAAAGATAACTTCCATTTGACACAGATGTGTATATAATTTAAATAAGTGTAAAAACATTGAGTACTTCCAATCTACAAATCACATCATACCCTAAAATACCAAAATAAGTTTGTGATAGAATTAAACCCACCTCCTTCGCCTGACTGATAATACTGCTTGCTGGTTTTTATAGACAGCTCTAATGAAAACAATTAAATAATTACATACAGTACATAAATTCATTAAATAAGTAATTGAGTTCATTGTAAGGGTTTGATTACGCTTGAATAAAAACCACAACACAATCACTAATATTTAATAGTATTTAAGTATTTATTATTTATTAAAAATGTATTTCCATTTGTTTTGTAAGTTTGGTCTGAGTTCTTGATGCTTTTACAACGTTGTCACCAGCAGATTGCGCCATCATATGCTGTTTCCAGTGCTTCGAAACATCGAATCATATTTTCGAAGCAAATGGTTCATTTGATTCAATGCTTCGAAAAGCTTCGTTTCTCCCATCACTAGCTTCAACACCTTCCACACAACCTTATCAAAATATTCCTGGGATTTGGTGCCTTTTGTGTCCCCAGTAAAGATCATTATATTATTGCCTTAAAAGTTTCAACAAAATTTTTGAAGTTGTCTTTGACATAAAACACCTTGTGATCTTTAAGCATATTTAAGTTTTTATTAGCTATATAAATCTAAACATTTTTACAGCATTTTAAACCACCAAATACATTTTTTTTTCCTATGTCCCCAGGCCTGTGTCTGCCATTTTGATGATGAACACACAGAAAACCTAACAGGCTGTTCTTCTTCTTCTTTTTCTCCCAAATGGATCATTTTTGATGGCTTAAACATGCTCTAAAAGTCATGAAACTTTGCACACGCGTCAAACCTGGTGAAAATTTTCGTCTGATATAGGATTCAGAAGAGGGTGTGGCAAAATGGCTCAGCAGCGCCACCTATACTAAAAAAATCAACAGCCTTCCAGCTATGTTTCACGTACATGCACGAAAATTAGCACACATATGTAACACACCAATACCTACAAAAAATACTCTTGGAGCAAAATTCTAAAGCCAACAGGAATGTCTTTTTTGTGGTCAGTCTAATCTAAAGGCCTGTGCGATGTTCAGTTGTGAAGATCTTGAGTTTTCGTTGAAAGGCGTGTCCATGGCGCCGTGACGAAGTTCGAAGTCTCGCCATGGGAATAAAAGATGTTATAGACCCACTGTGCACTATATATAGATCAGTGCAAACAACCAACATTATACAACCTCCAGCGCTCTTGTAGTAAAACTAAATCATAATTCACTTCATTCTTCTTTTGACTGTTACAATATTTGATAAATTATCCATATTATTATTTATACATGTAATAGAAAGTCACATGTGGTGCAAGTAAATGATGGCTGAATTTTCATTTTGCACTGTACTATCCCTTTAACTGTACTGAAACGGCTCATAAGAATGAATCATAAGATTATTGATTAATTCCTCATTTATTTTAAGTATTTTCAACATTGAAATATTTTAAACATGTTGAGGTTCACAGTGATACTCCGTGACTCTGGTAAACTGGATTGAAATGAGGAAAAGGAGTCAACTATAACACCTTCATATGTAACTCCTGGGAAATTTCTGAAGGAAGACATTACTAAAGGTTGTACAGAGTCCAATGCTTAATTAAACAGTTCTGGTCTGGAGTCATTGGAAAGGAGAGTATCTCCTGAATATCTCAAAATGACAGAACTCATTATCAAGGATGACATGCTGCCAATGATCCAGTGGCAGTTAGGTCGGTTGTTGAGGTCATTCAAGGGAGCAATGGTTCAATGGTGATTCATTGATGCAGGTAAATCTCTTGGATCAGACAATAGGTTTAAATATTTTTAATATATTAATAATTATATATAATAATTTAATATATGTATTGTTGGCTTTAACTCTCTTTGCTTGGCATCACTACCAGAGTGAAAGGAAGTAGAGCAAGAGCAGTCCACATTTGTTCTTGTTACATGAACAGCTCAGGAGAATGATTTGAGACTTCAACTTTAGTATCCCTTTGGCAAGCAGAGGGTTTGTTTTTCATGTATTTCTTTGGTATGATATTGTTGATTAATTTTAATATGTTTTGTTAATGCAATGAATGTTTGAGTAAATTTTTCTTGCGTTCATGTTTGTTTTATTTGTTTTCTTTGTAGTTTTATGTGCCATTATGTTGTGATGCTTTGTTATTGTGCTATAAAGACAATTACTGGGTGAACACAGTGTTGTGATGCAATGGAGAGAATGAAAAAAAAAACACTGAGACAGCAAATACTTCAGAAATTAGGTTTATTGCAGAGTAAATAAATCAAAGTCAACTATCAAAACTCCTCCTTTGTTGGATGCTGAAGGGCTGCTAATAGTGTTTATAATAAAGAAAAGTAAAGTAAAAAACATTTTTTTTCAGAAACAACAAAACCTCAAAAGCTCTTCAGATAGTCAAACTAGGCTTAGACTAAGCAGGGGGCTTTTTCATAAAACAAGTTTACCAAATAAGCCAGGCGTATTTCAGTTAGTCTGACTTATTTTGAAAAAAAAAAAAGACAATAAATCAGATTAAATTATATAAACCTGGATTATTTGGTAAACTTGTTTTATGAAACAGGCCCTAGGTGAAATTATAAGATTCTACTTTTTTCCATGCTTCACTTTGGCTTTGAGCTGCTCTTTGGCAAAAGACTCTAAAATATCAAGTATTTGCGTCATTAGAGAGGCATTTCTTATCACTGACAAAATGAGTTCAGGCAGGTTATCCCATGCAAGATTGCCCAGTTTTTCCATCACCGCAGAGTACAGTTTCTTCTTCTGTTTAGGAGACATCTCCATTATGATCTGATGAAGAGGACGGAATTGGTCTCTAGTCATCAACCATCCCACAGCACTTCCCAAAGTACCACCTGCATATGACAATAGAAGATCAAGAACAAAGAAACAAACTGCTTAAGATAAACCTGATTCACTAAAAATACCATCCACAATTATTAATTGATAAAATAAGTTTTTTTCTTCACTTCACTACAATTTATAATTGAGCATATCAAGTTAGAAAGTTTCCTAAACATTGGCTTCACTGATGAATTTCCCATATTTTCTACTGTACATAGTGCAATCGAAATGTATTAATATTTAAGCAACACTTTAAAAATGAAGGTTCCAAAGAAGTGTTTTATTTATTTTGATGATATTATAGCACCACTCTGTGGTTAAGAAGTGAAGTGGGTCAAAGTTTGTAAGGGAAAAGAAATAAAACATAAGTGCACATACCAATAAATATACCGGGTGGACCTCCTAGTAGCCCTCCTATAATAGCCCCTCCCCCAGTAGCAACAGCTCCTCTTTTAGATTTTTTTACAGCCGCTTCAATCTGGGTATTCTCTAATATCTTACAGCAGAACTCGATTACATCATCTATCTGAGGGAGCATACTGGACATCATTGTGTTGTGATCAAACACTGTCTGAGGAGAAGAAACATGAATCAAAGAGCTGACTATTCTTAAATGCAAGAAGATTTAACACTCTACAGAATCATAGACTCTATCTAACAAGCAGTCTTTAACTACAACAAACTAAAGAGTCAAAGCTGAACAAGTTCAAGCTAAACAAGTTAGGCTACATAAAAAAAAAATTATTTTGGTTTGAAACTACATTACATATTTAATACATCTCAGACTTTATCTTACAGTACCTCTTTAGTTGAAGTTACTCCTGGTTTGAGAAATCTGCAAAAAGCAGCAGGTATTTCAGCCTGGACAATGGGGCGGTGCAATACATGTCACTCTGCCCACAACCAATTCGATTTTATTATAAAACAGCAAAAAGCTTTACGAAGCACCAAAACTTTGTCCTCTACTCTATCGTAAAATGGTTTATTACTGGAAGCTTTTCAAGACATGGCACACTAATGATATCTTGTGGTCAAAGGTGGAAAAAGGTGCCTTTGCATCCCAGAAATGTTTGAACCGTTTCATGTAATATCTGTTCATAAAACACCACAGATTACATCGTGCAGGCTCCAATTCTTCTCCTTTTCTACTCTGGACTTATTGCTGGACTTATTACATATCCAAACACAGTTCGGGGTTGTAACTAGTAGTATTGTGCTTTAAACTTTTAGTTTTAGTTCATGCTTTCATCATTAGAACTAAATGAAAGTGATAGTGATATGAAAATGGTGATGGGGTCCCTTTAAGAACGAGTGTCAGGACTCCGGAGTGCTACTGCATCATTACACAAACAGACTAATGTTACCTTGAAGAGGACGGTTTTCAATTGTTTATCATGATGGGCATAGTCTCTGAACTTTTGATCACCCCTTGTATGTTTAGATAATACGAATAGTGTACCTTGTAGTTTACATTTAGAAAAGCAAGCGCAGCACACCTGTTATTGCACCTGTGCATACATTGTAAGAACTAAAGGTGCCTCAGATATCCTATTCAGAATTAAAAAATATATAATTTTTTTCCTCCTAATAGGGTTCCTGGAAAAACCATTACAGTCTTTGCAGTTTGTGCAGGAACTCTTGGGATCATTGAAAAACTTTGTTTCCAGTTCTGAGGTTCTGGAGTCGCCCTTTCATTACACTTACAAAAAAACATAAATAAAAATAAAAGGAAATACAAAATCTACAAATCAGCCAGTATGTTAAGTAGGGTTTTTATGCTATAAAATTTTTTTGGTGCACTGAAATTTCACAATTTTTGTTACCAATTTCAATACCACAAAAAAATACAAATAAATACTAGCTCAAGTAAACCAAGCTTACTGAACACAAGAAAACCGTGACAACTTATAATAGAACAATGATACATACAAAATCAACCTACTTGGAAAAACTTGGATCACTGGGCTGATGTGGTTACACATTACACATTGTGAGGTGGTTGGATGTACTCACAAATTCTCTAAAATGCCTTTGTAGAAGGCTTATGGTAGATAAATGAACATTCAATTCATGGGCAACAGCTCCGGTGGACTTTCCTGCAGTCAGAAAAAAAACAACATCTGTGGCATTGCGCTGTGTGATAAATGTATTTTATCATGGCCAGCCTAAGGCACACCTGTGCAATAATCGTGCTGTCTAATCAGCATCTTAATATGCCACACCTGCAGAACTGGGTAGATTACTTTTGAATTGTAATCAGTTACTGATTACAGATTACATGACAAAATTTGTAGTCAGTAATATAATCTCTTAGATTACACATTTATTACTTTTGGATTACATTTAGATTACATTTGTGCAAACCCTTATTTGATATCACATATATTGAATAAGTCTAATCTTGTAATATTGACATATACAAAGAAAAAATATATTACACAAAATATATTTAATTCACCAACAAGAGCCACAATTGCTTCTTTTCCAAGTGTAACGTATGGACAATTAATACTTATAAAATACTAACACTGATGTACCTTGCTGTTAGTGTTTGCTAGTAACACTGAATAAAACAAATTCACATCTTATCATTTTAAAGGTGCCATCTGTCATATCTGGCAAAAAAATCAAGTCATACTCCACATTCCATACCAGATGGGGGCAGTATGCCTCAATAAAGTGAATTGGTCTACTCTAGAGTAACAAACGAGAAACAGCATAGTCTCTATGCTCCGCCCCTACCTTCACAACAACCCTAGAGCATAGCTGAAGCCTATAAGACAGCGGTTCTCAATTGCAGTCCTCGCGCCCCACTGCTCTGCACATTTTGAACGTTTCTCTTAGAGCTTCAGACATTTGTTCTATTCGAACATAAGTGCCCTGCGAAGTGGACATCACAGGATATTCAGCCATGATTCCAGTTCGAAGTGAACGTAGCTATATGTTCCAATCAAAGTGCATTGAAGTGTGCAAGACGTGAATTTAAATTGTATTGATTTACAGAGGTATATGATGTCACAGTTGTCCATGTTTAAAGACGCTGCACAGCACAAATCAGTGAATGAATGTTTCGATGTGAGGTAAACTTCAACAGATTTCCCCTGCTCAGAGAGTAGGGAGCAATGAACATTTGAAAAAGTTCATGCACGGAGTTCATTTCTAACGAGCTGATTATCTGAATCAGGTGTGTTAACAAAGAGAAATGTGCAAAATATGCAGAGCAGTGGGGCGCGAGGACTGGAATTGAGAACCGCTGCTATAAGAGGACGTTTTGCCTCCAGAGGAACATTGGGTGATGTCAAGTGATTTTGAAACATGACATCTTCAAGCTACTCCCCTTCACCTTTACCAGTGAATATGTTCATATTCGTTTTGTTCAGATTACATTGAGTTGTAAATACACATTATTGGACTTAAATTAATTTGACAGACAGCATTCTGTCAACATCATTGGTCAACATCAGACAGCTGATGTTGACCAAGCTAGCGCCAACCAACGTAACCAGAGCTGCCAACTCTCAAGCATTCACCGTGAGACACACGCAATTGACTCTTTTCACACGCTTTCACGCCACACATCAATTTTCTCACGTACAGAAAAACCACGAAGCAAAGAGGACACGGAGACCAACAGACTAGACAGAGCAGGTTACTTATGATATAAAAAAATGGGTAAGTTATAGCTAGCTAATTATCAAACACAGCTACGGTTAGCCATCGCTAACATTAGAACGTTTATAGAACAGCCTTCGATACATTTCTATGTTATAACTTCCCGAAAAAAAAATACACAAACATATAAAACAAACTTCTAACGAAATACTTACAGCATCTAACTTACCAATCCAAAAGAAATGTTGCAAGTTCGGTGTCGGACCTCATTTCTTTCAGGTCCATCAGTTGTCTCCAGCGATTGAAAGCAGTGCCGATGTTTACTCTGGTTCGGCTCCTTTTCTTATCAGATTTGATTTGTGATTCCGAGCGCGGTTGTTTCCCTGTAGCGGGTGGTGGTCTCTTGCCAAGGGCTTAAGTCATCCTTCCGCTCTCTTCCCTGAACTGAAATGAAGTAGTGGGCTGTACTTTCCACATGATTGACATCAGGTTAGATTACGCACACAAGCCGTGCAAGTTATTCGTGTATTGCAGGTGGGCTGGTGGTTATGTTGCCCGCATACCGCCTCCCATGGCCGAAACTGGTATTACGACACCTGTCGGGCCGGGGCTAGTAATGCTACTGCTAATTAAGGTTGATATCTCTGCAGCACTATAACTTTACATTTTTTTAATGACATCGCACCTTATTTCTTCTCATACTTTTGATGCGTGTAGGTCATTTTTTGAATATTTTTAGCTAAATTTTTGCACATGGCACCTTTAAAGGATATTTACTTAGAATTAAGTATTAAAAATTTTATAAAACAGCTACATTACAAAAACCAATATTGAAAAACATGAAATTCACGGCAATATCACTGCCAGGTCAAATATTGAATCTTAAAAACACTAGAAGTGTATATGACTGTATCAATGAAAAACATAAATAGCTACATTGCAAACATGAATTTTGAAAAAGACTATATTCACACAGCAATGGCATTTCTATCCATCTCAAAACATTTGAAGTGCATAGTAACAATTAGGAAAAGACAAACAATATTACAAAAATTAATATTAAGAACGTTAAACTCACAACAATAACATTGCTTATATATATATATATATATATATATATATATATATATATATATATATATATATATATACAGCAAATTAATCCTTGGTAGGCAGTTTACACTGAACAGTGACAGGTTTCCGTTTTTTTTTTTTTTTTTCAATGAAATCAGGTCTGTACACCAAGTGATTAAAGTGTTCCCCTCAATTTTCCATTATCTTGTTGCTGATTTCGTATATAAACATCAGGTTTAATAGGAAAAAATATAAACGTAAAAAAATTGACATTTAGGAAAATCAGTGAATTGTGAACAACTTAAGCCTGGTTCACACGGCAGGATAATTAGGCCGATTTTAGCCTCGATTGACACCTTCCGACAATCTTAAGGATGCTCCGATTATCGTAAAATAATCTGATCATATATTCCTGCCGTGTGTGGTGTGTTAAGACTGCTCTCCTCTGCTCGGAAGGACGTTGGGATCGCTCCGATCTCAATTCCCGATTTCTTCTCGTGTGTGGTGTCCCCCGAGGACAAACGATCACGCAGCCTGTGGACTGTGGCGTGTAGCCAATCAGAAAGCGAGGTGACGAGGCGGCGAGGAAGTACCGGGAAACAAAATCAAAACAGCTGGCGGCATGGCGCACCAGAAAGTCCGGTGGATGTCGGAGATGGAGGACTTTGTCTCCACTTCTTTGACCATCGCCTTTTCTCGTTTTTCTTATGTTTTTTTTCGGTTACAAACAAAGCACAAACTATGGCCACTGCATCCTCTTCATCCGCCATGATTGTTTACTCTGAAGTCAAGTTTGATCTCGAGGGATTTTGCGAGATTTCCCGTCTGACCTGGGAATGCTCGGGAGTCAAATCGGTTCGTGTGTGATGTGTTGATTTTGCCGTGTGGCTGCACACCACACACTGTATGACCAAAACTGTTAGACCCGTGATTTTTTATCGCGGTGTGTGGGGTCTCTCAGGTTTGGAAAATCGGCCGACAATTTTAAAATCGTCCCGTGTGAACCAGGCTTTATTACCATTGTGTAAATAAAATGTAATCATGTAATCCATAAAAAAGTAACTGTAGTGTGACTACAAGTATTTTAAAAAGTAGTTTATTCTAATTACAAGTACTTGAGTTTTGGAATCTGATTATGTAATCCAGATTACATGTAATCCGTTACTACCCAGCTCTGCACACCTGTGAGGTGGATGAATTATCTTTGTCAAAGGGGAAGTGCTCACTAACACAGATTTAGATAGATTTGTGAACAATATGTGAGAGAAACAGGCCTTTTGTGTACGTAGAAAAAGTCTTAGATCTTTCAGTTCAGCTCATGAAAAATTGGGCAAAAACAAAAGTGATGTGTTTATAATTTTGTTCAGTATAGTAAGATGTTAGCCTATTAAAATATATATATATATATATATATATATATATATATATATATATATTTGGTCATTTACACGTACATAAAACTGTTTTTATCATTTGCTCTCCTCAGAACATCCACTATACATGAGTTCTCTTAAAATCGCAAAGGGTTCACAGAGCAGCACTTTGTATTATTTGTAAAGTATTTATTTATTGAAATAACTGAAATAGTGTTTCAGCCTGGCCTAATGCACAATTATATGTGAATCCAGGCCTGTATACGCTGTTACACTGAACTGAATTAAACAGTTAAAAAATTATCATGTATTATTTTTTATTCAGCAGTTAATAAAGAAGTTTGTTCTGCATATGTTTCATGAATATGGCTATGTGGTATAGACCCAAATGTGAAGCAAAGACCTCACTGGACCTATCCCATCTTTTGAAGGTGTGTAAATAAGTGAACAATTGCAGAGACACACCAGAAAGCGGTCTAAAACATTGAATTATTTCTAGTTTATTAACAGGTCTCTTTGTTGGTTTATTTTTTTAGCTCTCACTCGGGTCCAGGTGCAGGTGAGTCGGTGGAGTGCACGTGGCAAAGTCTTCCGGTCACAGGCTGCTTTCTGGAAGGCAGAGAGAGGAGAGTCAGTGTGCTAGCTCATGGAGAGGCTTCTCACCCTTTTCCTGTGTGCATGCTGTTTATATGATGAGAGGCAGGTGCGGGTGATCAGCCCGTGATGAGCCTCGAGCCGGTGCTCCTCGTGAATTACCAGGGTGATGCTGATGTGGAATCGGGACGCTCGTCACCCCCCCCCCACCCCACCCCCCCCAAGCGTTGTCCTGGTCTGGTGGAGAAATATGTTGTTAGCAGGGGTGAATAAGGGGGTGGGTGGGGAGTGACCCCTGAAAGACCTGCATAAGCTGACCAGATCCGGAAAAGGCCATCGGCGTTGAAGTTGGCCGCTCCGGCCCGATGGAGCACTTCAAAGTGGAAGTCCTGGAGCGCAAGGAACCACCGTGTTACCCTGGTGATGGTGTCCTTGGCACGGGCCATCCACTGGAGGGGCGCGTGGTCTGTGAGGAGAGTAAACTTCTGCCCAAGGAGGTAATACCGCAGCTCCAGGACTGCCCACTTGATGGCCAGAGCTTCCTTCTCGACGGCGGCGTAGTTCCTTTCTGCCGGGGTCAGCTTCCTGCTGATGTATAGGATGGGATGTTCCTCACCTTCTTGAACCTGTGTCAGGACGGCCCCCAGTCCTGTGTCAGAGGCATCCGTCTGCAGCAGGAAGGTGCAGCTGAAGTCCGGGGCACGCAGGACTGGCTCCGAGGTGAGGGCCAGCTTCACCTTCTTAAACGCCTCCTCCGCTTCCGGTGTCCAGCATACTTTATCTGGCTGCCCCTTCCTGGTCAGGTCTGTCGGGGGGCGGCTAAGGAGGAGAAGTTAGGGATGAAACAGCGGTAGTATCCTGCCAACCCCAAAAACGCTCGTACCTGGGTCTTTGTGCTGGGTCTGGGGGCAGACCATATCGCCTCGACCTTCTTCTCCTGTGGTCAGATGAGTCCCCATCCGACTTGAAAACCCAGGTACTTCGCCTCTGTCAAGCCCAGGTGGCCCTTCTGGGGGTTGGCAGTGAGCCCAGCCCTACGTAGCTCCATCAGCACCCTCCGCAGATGGTCCAGGTGGTCTTCCCAGTGCTTGGAGTGGATGACCACGTCATCCAGGTATGTCGCAGCGTAGGCCTGGTGAGGCCGCCGTAAGATGTCCATCATATGTTGGAACGTGGCTGGGGCCCCATGTAGGCCAAACGGGAGGGTCCGGTTGTGCCAGTGCCCACCAGGGGTACTGAAGGCGGTCTTGGGCTTGGCGGCTTCAGATAGGGGAACCTGCCAGTATCCCTTGGTGAGGTCCAGGGTGGAGATATAGCGGGCCCTTCCCAGGCGATCGAGAAGCTCATCCACCCGAGGCATGGGGTAGCCGTCGAACGTCGAGACCTCGTTCAGGCGGCGGAAGTCATTACAGAAGCAGAGGGTGCCGTCGGGCTTGGGGACCATGACGATAGGGCTGGACCAAGGGCTGTTTGATGGCTCAATTACCCCTAACTTCAGCATTGAATTTCCTCTTCAATAGCCTGCCGACGAGCCTCTGGGACACGGTAGGGCCGTTGCCGGGCGATGACTCCGGCTGGGGTGTTGATCTCGTGTTGGATCACGTGGGTCCGCCCGGGGGCTGACGAGAACACATCTGGGAATTGACCGACCAGGTGTTGCAGCTCGGTCTTTTGGGTCGCTGACAGTTCCGGGTTGACATCCACTATGACCGGGTCCCTGGTGGCGAGGGCCGCTAGCTGGTCTCTTGTTCTGACCCACTTTTTGAGTAAGTTGATGTGGTAGATCTGGTCTGGTTTCCACCGCCCCGGCTGGCGGACTCGGTAGGTGATGGGCCCGACTTTTTCAGCGACAGTGTACGGGCCGTGCCAGCTGGCCAGGAACTTGCAGGCGGAGTTGGGGATGAGGACCATAACCCGGTCTCCAGGCTGGAACTCACGGGGCTGGGCGGCCCGGCCATAGTGCCGCTGCTGTGCTTGCTGTGCCCTGGCGAGGTTCCCAGACTAATGGCATGACCCGGTCGATTTTTTCCCTCATCGCCCTCACATGTTCAATGACGGAATGGTGGGGGGCCGGCTGTTGCTCCCACGCTTCCCTTGCGATATCTAGCAGTCCCCGAGGCTGGCGCCCGAACAGCAACTCGAAGGGGATGAAGCCCGTGGACGCCTGAGGGACCTCTCGAATGCCGAACAAAATGTAGGGGAGCATGAGGTCCCAGTCACGCCTGTCTTCGGCCACGACCCGCCGTAGCATTTGCTTGAGGGTTTGGTTGAACCGTTCCACCAGGCCGTCAGTCTGGGGATGGTAAACAGAGGTTTTTAGCTGCTTTACCTGGAGGAGTTTGCACAGGTCAGCCATTAGCCGGGACATGAAGGGGGTCCCCTGGTCGGTCAGTATCTCCGAAGGGATGCCCACCCGGCTGAAGAGCAGGAAGAGCTTGTGGGCAATGGTCTTGGCAGTAGCCTTACGTAGGGACACGGCTTCGGGGTACCGAATGGCATAGTCCACAATCACCAAGATGTGCTTGTGGCCGCGGACAGACTTAAGCAACGGCCCTATGAGGTCCATCCCGATGCGCTCAAAGGGCACCCCAATGATGGGCAGTGGAATCACGGGCTGGGGGGAGGTTTCCAGGGGACGTCTTCTGGCAGATCGGGCAAGCCTGGCAGAAACGTTTGACTTCTGCTTCCAGCCCAGGCCAATGGAAACGATCCCTAACCCGGTGAGTGGTATTCTCGGGCCCCAGGTGGCCCACCAGGGGGTGCGAGTGAGCCAACTCTAGCACCGTTTCCGTCTTCGTCCGGGGTACCACTAAAAAAGTTTTTTCCTCCCCCCTTCGCTGTGCGACACAGTAGAGTAGGCCATTTTGGACAATGAAGTGCGGGAGAGGATGGGGCCCCGGTTTTAGTTCCTTTCCGTCCACCATGCGCACTTGGGACCAGCAATGCTTGAGACGATCACCCTCACGTTGTTCTCGGGCAAATGAACCTCCCCCATTCACCTGTTGGAACAGATCATGGTAGAGGTTAGTTTCCACAACCGGGGACTCACCATCTCTCCCGCTGTCCGTGGCTAGTAGGGCCGGCTGCTGACGGGTTCCTCTTGCTGGCCTTTTCTTGGGGCGGCTCCCCTTCGTGGTGGCGGGCTGTACGGCAGCGGCCAGGAGGTGGTCGAACCCCGGGAAATCTCGGCCAAAAAGGAGGGGGATGGTGCAAATCCTTCAGCATGCCCACTTCAAGGGGCCAGGCGCCCGGGAAAGCGGAGATCGTCACTTTCCGGGTCGGGACATGGCGGGTGTCTCCGTGCACGCAGGTGATGGGGCAGGTAGCCTTGGTTTCTCCGCGTGAGGATGTGAGATTGCACCAAGCTGACCACGCTGCCGGAGTCAAGGAGGGCTTGGACTGGACGGCCGTCAATTTTCACCTCCTCTTCCGGCGCCCCCTTGGGCAGGTCGCGGTGTACGATACAGCCCGCCAACCACGTCCGCGCGGGAGATGCAGGGTCCGCGGTGGGCTTCGGTTTGTCCTCCAGGTGCAGGTGAGTCGGCGGAGTGCACATGGCAAAGTCTTCCGGTCACAGGCTGCTTTCTGGAAGGCAGAGAGAGGAGAGTCAGTGTGCTAGCTCGTGGAGAGGCTTCTCACCCTTTTCCTGTGTGCGTGCTGTTTATATGAGGCCCGGCTGATGAGAGGCAGGTGCGGGTGATCAGCCCGTGATGAGCCTCGAGCCGGTGCTCCTCGTGAATTACCAGGGCGATGCTGATGTGGAATCGGGACGCTCGTCACAATATATATATATATATATATATATATATATATATATATATATATATACATACACAGTATATAAAGAAAACCTGTTACATGATGACCCTGCTGTGCTGGACTGTATATGATAAATGAGGTAAATCTGAGTTTGTGCATGTGTGTATACATATAGTGTACACACACACACATTACATAGTGTTTATTATTTTATAGATATTATGCATTTAATTAGTCCACAACCATTTATCAATTTACTAATATGACAAAAATTTCCCTGTGGTGTTCCTCATTTTTAAGATATTTTGAAAAAAGGCTGTTCTAAATGAATAAATGTAAATATTTTGTTATTTAATTTTATATATATATATTTTTTTCGATGAACAGCCTACACAGAATCTCAGAATAGGTGTGGTAATAAGAGGAGACCCACTTGTTGAGAGCAGCACTGCAGACTTTACTGATGGTGAGGAACTACTTGCTGACGACCCTGACAACATGAGTTCACCTTACTATCAATGCCTATGTTCTGTTCAACATTACACAGAAAAGCTATTAAAAGTACACTAATGTGCACTATTTTTCTGCTGTATCTGTTGGGCATTCAGGAGGAGATCATGGACCAATTTCACAAGACTGATAATGTGTTTCAGCTGTCATAAGCATCGTAAATCCTCATTTTTATACAGTATATATTTAGTTTTTTTTTGTTTGTTTTTTATGATGTGCATCACATTTGTATTCAATTGCAAAAAACTAGTTAATGATAATGCAAGGGTGTTACTTTTGGAGGGATGCTAAATTTGACATTTGTTATCTCTTCTGACTGCCGCTATCAGTCTCTGTCATTTTTTTATTTGATTGAAAGTTAGGAAAACACTAAGAGTTTTTCTTTTCAGATTTTGCTAATCTCAAATGAGTCTAATATTTACATGTGTAGCTTTGTGCAATTTATATTAATTCCACTTTAACTTACCTAAATTTATATATATATATATGTGTGTGTGTGTGTGTGTGTGTGTGTGTGTGTATATATATATATAATATATATATATATATATATATATATATATATATATATATATATATATATATATATATATATGTATATATATATATATATATATATGTGTGTGTGTGTGTGTGTGTGTGTGTGTGTGTGTGTGTGTGTGTGTGTTTCTTAGCAAAACAAAATGGTTTATAACATTAAATTGGTTACAAAATGTCTGTGACGGTTAAAAAATAACTTATAAAGAAAAGACAAAATTGGGATGATTGCATATTTTCCTCAACATTATAGGCTATATTTGGGGTTGTAGGCTAATGATCACGTATTCATATTTGAACATTCAGTTCAGTACGCATTACAAACCGTCTACAAACTGTGTGTGTGTGTGTGTGTAAGTGAAATATAATGTTCTCAGTGCCACTGCGCTCAACAAGGCAGCCCAAACGTCGTAACAGGCAACGTGCTGTCTGCCCAGTGGCATATAATATGTCACTATGTCATATAGGGGTATAACTGTTCACAAAATTCATGGTTCGGTTCGATACGACAGTGATTTGTTAAGTTGGCTTGAGAAATCCTATTTAAATTTCTTCTTCTTCTTCTTTTTCTTCTTCTTCTTCTGACCCAAAATTTTCAACTCTAATTCCTCCTAGAGCTTTAACTCTTTTAAATCTATCCATCTATCCTAGCAAACATGCTAATAATGTTAGAAACATGCTAGTCAAATGATAATCATGCTAGAAATATGTTAACGAAATGCTAGTCGCATTCTAGTCATGCTAGAAACATGTTAGCATTATGCTAATAATGCTAGAAAAAACATGGTAGCAACATGCTAATCATGCTAGAAACATGCTAGCAAAATGCTAGTTGAATGTTAATCATGCTAGAAACATGCTAAAACATGCTAGTCGCATGCTAGTCATGTTCAAAACATGCTAGCAACATGCTAATCATGCTAGCAATCCAATCCAATCCAATCCACTTTATTTCTATAGCATATTTTACAAACACCAAGTTTCCAAAGTGCTGCACAAAAGATTCAGATAATACAAAACAATTAAAAATATATAAAATACAAAAGATAAAAAATATTAAATACCACAAAGTACCACACAACTCACGCGGAGTTAAAAGCCAAAGAGTAAAAATGCTAACAACATGCTAACGACATGCTAATCATGCTAGAAACATGCTAAGCATGATAGAAACATGCTAGCAAGATGATAGTCGCATGCTAATCATGTTAGCAACATGCTAGTCGCATGCTAATAATGCTAGAAACATGCTAGCAACATGCTAAAAACATGCTAGCAGCATGCTAATCATGCTAGAAACGTGCTAGCGACATGCTAATCATGCTAGAAACATGCTAGCAACATGCTAATCATGTTAGCAACATGCTAGCGACATGCTAATTATGCTAGAAACATACTAGTGACATGCTAGCAACATGCTAATCATGCTTGAAACATGCTTCTAACTTCTATTTATCTAAGTAATCTATCTTTCTTTTTAACTAATATATCATTCTTTCAAACTAATCTATCTATCTATCTATCATTCTTTCTTTTGAACTCATCTATCTATCATTCTTTCTTTTGAACTCATCTATCTGTCTATCATTCTTTCTAACTAATATATCTATCATTCTTTCTAACTAATATATCTTTCTTTCTAACTAATCTATCTTTCTTTCTAACTAATCTATCATTCTTTCTTTCAAACTAATCTATCTATCATTCTTTCTTTTGAACTAATCTATCATTCTTTCTCTCTAATATATCTTTCTTTCTTTCAACTAATCTATCAATCTAACTTTAAACTACTTTTTACTTCTTTAAACTTCTTCAAATTTCTGGTCAGGCTTTCTCAAGCCAACTTAAAGTTTCTCTCAACAAACTTTTTTTCTAGTTTACGTTGTATTGTTAAAAAATAACATTAAATAAAAAAATAAAAAATTTTAGTGAATTGTTGGCCTTCTGAAAAGAATGTTCATTTACTGTACATGTACTCAATACTTGGTAGGGGCTCCTTTTGCTTTGATTGCTGCCTCAATTCGGCACGGCATGGAGGTGATCAGTTGGTACGCTCTTTTTTTTTTTTCTATCAATCTAACTTTAAACTACTTTTTACTTCTTTAAACTTCTTCAAATTTCTGGTCAGGCTTTCTCAAGCCAACTTAAAGTTTCTCTCAACAAACTTTTTTTTCTAGTTTACGTTGTATTGTTGGAAATATTTCTGTTTCAAAGCATGAAAGAGAGCCAATTGGATATCACACACAAGCATACTTTGCAAGTTACTCTGGTGAACTTCTTAATCTCAATTCAATTCACAATACAGAAAGTGAAAGTAAAAATGGAATGATATATATATATATATAAGACCAGTAAAAAATAACATTAAATAAAAAAATAAAAAATTTTAGTGAATTGTTGGCCTTCTGAAAAGAATGTTCATTTACTGTACATGTACTCAATACTTGGTAGGGGCTCCTTTTGCTTTGATTGCTGCCTCAATTCGGCACGGCATGGAGGTGATCAGTTGGTACGCTCTTTTTTTTTTTTTTACTTACGAGGAGTGTCTGTGGGTGTCTGAATTGTGCTGGAGGCTGGTCACTTCTTTCCATCCGCAGAGTCCATTTGAAAACACTATTGCCGCTGCTTACTTTAATGGCTGGCGTGCCGTACGGTTGTAAGCCCAAGTAGACGAGAACGCGCATGACGTCACATTTTGTGAATTTTCGCGCCAATTCGGGCCCGACTCCTCCACACACAATTGAGCCTACAGGCTGATAGAGGCAACCGTGGTGGACAGTCGAGGTGTCATTCTTTTTTTTACATCATGGTTGGCTCGTACATGTACAAATGAAAACTCTATCTTAAAGATTTTTTTTTAAATAAAAACCTCCACATAGCTCCTTTAAATAATTTTCATTCATGGAAAAAGAAAATAGGAGTAACTTCTGTAATGAAAAATGTCATTGTTTTCAGCATTTAAACATAAAAAATTCATGAAACCCTTCAATAATATAATTGAACATATAGCTACAATTAGGTTTATACATGAATGAAGAAAATAAGGTTAGATTCCAGGAGCTCTACAAGAATGTTCCAGAGTGATGAATGCAGCCAAGGAAAACATGAAGAAAAGAAAATGGAAAATAACACAGATAAGGTCTTAAGGTAAGACAAATAAATGAATTATTTTCATTTACGCATTAAACTGTTGGTAAGCCAACAAGAAAAGTTATTTAGGAAATATATTATTTTAGATATTGCATTTAAGACTGCTATACTACAAGCAGCTCAAAAAAAAAAAAAAAAGCAAGCCACAGTGGGAGATATCAGGTATCTTTTTTTATTTTTTATTAACTACTTAATCAAATATCACATTACAAAATATCATAATAACAATAAAATAAACCAGAAATAAATGGAACACAGAGAACAGCCAGGGGAGAAAAAAATACAATTAACTTCTGAATAAAAATAATGATATATAATAATAATAATAATGATGATAATAATAAATATATATATGAATATAAATGAATAAGTAAACAAACAGAAAAATACAATGCAAAGTGATACATTTTACAGGGGAATTCTGAAAAGGACAAAACAAGTTTTCAAGTGTTTTCCTTGCCTTAGTATTTTCTGATGCTGAAAGCGTTTCAAAATATTGTTGCAGCTCTCTAAAAACACCTTAAAATGCGGCTTATTATTGGAAAATTTGGACTTGTGAATATGGTATTTGGCTAGGAGAAGTAAAAGATTTATAAGATAAAATTCTTTCTCAATATTTTTTTTTCTACATCCACAAAACCAAACAAAACATCTTTCCAAAACAAAGAAAAATTTAGCGTACACAAAGTCAGTTACAAATTAGCAAAAACTGTTCCAAAACACTTTTGTATAATTACAGTGCCAAAATAAATGTACAATCGTTTCATCTTGTGCATTACAAAAGCTGCACATTGTGTTAATATCAGGTTTAAATTTCTTTAGGTAACTATTCACTGGGTAGAATCTGTGGATTAATTTGAAGGAAACGTCTCTAACTTTGTTCACAATGAGGTATTTATGAGGCAAAAGCCAAACTTTTTTCCAATTTTTTAATATTAATAAAATTACTCCAATAAGCAATAACATATGGTTTGGATGCAACTTCCTTCTGAAAAAGAGCCCGAATCAGTTTGTTACTTGAATGTGGTACGAGACAAGCTTTACCCACTGTTGTTTGGAATGGATCACAAAGAGGTGGTACTGAATATAGAATTCTATCAAGGCCTTGAAATAAAGTAATGACTCCTGAAGGAACAGCATCAAAGACAACTGCAAATTCTCTGGGTGAAACAGGAAAGTTAAACTTCTTTAAAAACTCGTAGTATGACAGAAGAAGACCACTTTCATTAAAAAGATCACGTACTAAAATTATTTTATTATTATACCAGTTCTGAAAAAATAAAGACTTGTTTTTATAGAGTATATTACAATTATTCCATATAAAAAAGAGTGAGGAGAGAAATTGTGCTTATAAATAAGAGACCAAACAAGAAGCATTTGCTTGTGGAATGCTGAGAGCTTAACAGGTAATTTTTCAATATTATAATTACACAAGGAAAGAAAATTTAGGCCACCCAATTGTGAAAAAACATAATTAGGGATATAATTCCAAATCGACGAGGGACATTTTAAGAATTGTTTCATCCAGTTAACTTTAAAAGTGTTATTAAAGGAGTTTTGTGGAAGTTTTTACTTTACTTTAAATCTTTAAGATAGAGTTTTCATTTGTACATGTACGAGCCAACCATGATGTAAAAAAAAGAATGACACCTCGACTGTCCACCACGGTTGCCTCTATCAGCCTGTAGGCTCAATTGTGTGTGGAGGAGTCGGGCCCGAATTGGCGCGAAAATTCACAAAATGTGACGTAATGCGCATTCTCGTCTACTTAGGCTTACAACCGTATGGCACGCCAGCCATTATAGTAAGCAGCGGCAATAGTGTTTTCAAATGGACTCTGCGGATGGAAAGAAGCGACCAGCCTCCAGCACAATTCAGACACCCACGGACACTTCTCGTAAGTAAAAAAAAAAAAAAAAAGAGCGTGCGCACTGAGAACGAGCATAAGACTGGCTGCAGTTCCTCTAACGGCCACTGGTGTCAGTAACGGTTAGAAAATTCAGAACCTACGCAATGCTACTTTAAGAGTATTGAAATCTAGAAAATGTAGTCCTCCATTTTTATACGTGTTCATCACAACTGTTTTCTTAATATAATGGGTATGATACCTCCAAACAAAGTTAAATAACACATAATCTATCATTTTACAAATTTTATTTTCCAAATGTAAAGCTAAAGCTGCATAAGTCAATCTAGATAAACCTTCAGCTTTAGTAAGTAATACCCTTCCTTTTAAAGAGATATTTCTTTGAAGCCACTGGTTAAGTTTTTTACTCATTTTTGGTTATAACAATTCCTAAATAAACTACTTTTTCTTTAACTGGAATATTACAAATTGAGGGAATGGTACAATCCATAATAGACAATAGTTCACATTTAGAAATATTCAGGTGTAAGCCAGATGCTTTAGAAAAAACATCTATTACTCCTAAAGCTACTGCAATTTGATCACTATTTTTTAAGAAGAGAGTAGTGTCATCCGCCAACTGAGAGATGACCACTTCCCTCCCTGCAATAGTAATACCTGTAAGATCACTTTGCTTAACATGGTCTGCTAATAGCTGCACCGCCAATAAAAATAAATAAGGAGAAATGGGACAACCTTGACGTATACCCCTTTTAACATCAAATCTAGATGAAGTCCCATGCTTCAGTTTAATTGAGCTGTTAGCATTACAATATAAAGTTCTAACTACATTACAGAAAAAAGGACCAAAACCAAACCTTTTGAGACTAAGGAAAATATAATTATGTTCAAGAGTATCAAATGCTTTGTAGAAATCCAGAAATAAAATAAAACTTTGATCAGAAATCAAATGGGAATAATCAAGAATATCCAAAACGAGTCTAATATTATTGGCAATGTGTCTATTCTTCATGAATCCAGATTGTGTTTGATCAATAATTGAGTCTAGAACAGTTTTAAGCCTCTCAGCAAATATTGTAGCTAGTATTTTATAATCATTATTAAGTAGACATATTGGCCGCCAGTTATCAATAAACAACAAATCTTTCTTTGACTTTGGAATAAGTGTGATAAGACCCTGAGCCATGCTAGATGGCAGCTGACCATAAATACTCTCATTGAATACATGCAGTAAGAAAGGCACCATCTTCTGGGCAAAAGATTTATACAACTCTGAAATTAGCCCATCTGTTCCAGGTGATTTATTATTTTTTAAATGATTAATAGAGTCCAATATTTCTTTAATAGTTATGGGTTCGTCACAGAAAATCTTATCTTCTGTTAAAATATTCTTAGAATCTTTTAAAGAGGAAAAAAAGGATGATGTTAAATGTTCTGAATAATTTGAGGTGTATAGCTTACTATAAAACATAGAGCAAAATTTAGAAATTAGCTTAGAGTCAGAGGTAATCGTACCATCAATATTAAGTTGATGTATAGTATTGTGATTTGAACGCTGTTTTTCCAAGCGAAAGAAATAAGAGGAATTTTGCTCGCCCTCCTCAAGCCACTTCTTCCTGGAGCGAACGAATGCACCCTCAGCTTTCCTTCTGTAAATTTCGTCTAATTTGTTATGTGATTCTGTTCATTTTAGCTGAAGAATTTGCACATTCGTATTTGAATAGCTCCCAGTTTTTACAAAAAGACTGTCCTACAGTTGTTTTCTTTAAGAAATATTCAAGTAAACGATTAATTTCTGTTTTAACATATTCGTTTTTTAAATATGAGCTATTGAGTTTCCAATAGGTTGTTCCGGCTATTTCTCTCGTAAGTGCACATATATTAATTTGTATTAAAATAGCTTTATGACCAGTCAACAGAGCAGGATGAGTAGAAATAGAAATGTCCTCTTGGTTAAAATCCTTTGATACGAACCAGTAATCGATGCGCGAAAAGTTACTACAGTTCTTGGTAGACCAAGTAAATCCCGGATCATCTGGGAATTTTTGCCTCCACGTATCTACTAGTCCATATCTATCCATTAATGATTTTATCTTTGTAGTTATCGAATTATTTCTACCAGGGGGCCAGCGATCAATTTGACTATTAAGCGTAATATTAAAATCTCCTCCCATTAAAATATGTGCACTAGGAAATTTAGTCAACCAGTGGTTAATTCTATGTTCTATCAAATCAAGCAACCGGGCATTCTGTGCATTGGAGTTGTACCCATAAATATTGATAATCAAAACTGTTATGTTAATAATAGTTAATACATGTATGAGAAAATGGCCATTACTATCACCTTCTGAATGTAAGACATTACCATTAAGACGATTTAACAAAGTAAGAACAGCAGCAGAACGCTCAGAACAATTGGAAAACCAAATATTATTCCCCCATTGGGATCTCCAAAACTTGGAGTCTTCAGGTACAGAGTGTGATTCTTGGAAAAAGCAAATATCAGTTTTAAATTGATTAACAAATAAAAAAAGTGCTTTACGTTTTAAATTAAGCCGTAATCCCCTGGCATTTACAGATAATATAGATAAAGACATAAACCGTCAACTTGAAAAAATAAAAAAAATAAAATAACCAAATATCACTTGTGCAAAGATATATCCATTAATGGACTGAACGCAGCACCATATCATAAGTCAAATAAAATCAACAAGAAAAATAAATCCTGAACAGAGGAGTCTTTCTAACTGTAACCTATACATGGCATGAAAAAATCAAATAGACCGCAGATGATCTAGAATTTAAGTCATTTCATCTCCATCACCTCTAACATCCCGCTGAGCATCCTCAATCTGCTGGAGACGAAGCTCAACGCCCCCGATGAAGGCACGCGCCCCGATGAAATAAGCTGATTTCCCCTCACTACGCGCCTTTTGAATTGTAGGCCAAAACTTGGCTCTAATTTCCTTAACAGCTTGAGGGAGATCTTCAGCAAACCTTAAGCCCTTCTCACGTAGGAACGGGTTGTTCTTCGCTGCAGCCCAGATAGCATCCCGGTGTGTTCTTGACAGAAAGCGAAGTATGATTCCTCTTGGTCTCACGACCCGCGGCATCCTCTTTCCCAGACGGTGTACAATGTCAATCACCTCCATCAGCTTGCTCTGTTCTTGAGGCAAAAGGGTCTGGCAGATCTTAATGGTCTCCATTTTAATGTCTTCGACGGACTCTGGTAGCCCGTGTAACTTCAAGTTCCACCTTCTTGAGTAATTTTTCAGTTCTGTTACTCTGTCTTTAAGCTGCGCAACCACCTCTTCTTTCTTCTGGCATTTTTCAACTTTCTCAATCCGACTCTTTCCTTTATTTCTGCACATGCAAAATCAATTGTCAGCTTTAAACCTTCTATTTTCATGGAGTTTTCACCTACCATCTTTTCGATGGCATCTGATCTCGCGTTGATCAGTTTAGAAAGAGTATCAACTATATCCGAATTAGAAGGGGAAACTGCACAATGATCTTTAAGGACAGCTTTTTTAGATGCAGAAGACTTGCATGGTGTCACTGGCAATGAAGGAAATTCCTCTTCAGAAAGCATCATAGATAACTGACCGACTGGCTTACTATAGTCATGGCAGCTAGCCATGAGGGGGTCAAACCTGTTGCACTGGCCTGTTTAACCGCCTTCATCGTCCTCCTTTTTTCTAGTGTAGACATATAGTTGATGAAATAGGGCTTACATATCACATTCAAGATCTGCTCAAAATGTAATTATGGTCTTATTGCCAATATTAGTTTTCTAGTGCAAGCGCTCAGCAAAACATGTGCAGTTAGGTCGCCATCTTGGAAAACCCCCCGAGATAGCAGGTATCGATCAAATGAGCACATGACTGAATGACGTCATTTTAGGGCATGCGGCATGTATCCATGGTAACGCTCAGCCGCTAGTGACAGTTAACGGTCGTCCAGGTGATTTCCTCAGACACGGCCTAGAGTTTTTACTTTTGTTTGGTCGAAAAGGTATTTATACTTTTATATTATTAGACATTATAGCTACCGTAACTATTGTTTATCTCCTAATGCTTACATTTGATTAAGTTTACCTTTTTAAACCATTGCTGAAGTTGTCCAATCTGCCCCAAACTTCACATGCTAGATAAGACTTCTGCCCTTAACAGATCTACATGCCCATATTCAATTATAGTCATAGCGCCACCTGCTGGCAACAGGAAGTGACATGTTTTACGCTGTTACAAACTACTCCTAGAAATTTTTTGACATTAATGTATTTTTTTGTGGTCAGTCTAATCTAAAGGCCTGTGCAATGTTAAATTGTGGAGATCTTGAGTTTTTGTTAAAGGGCGTGTCCATGGCGCCATGACAAAATTTGATGTCTCGCCACAGCAAGAGAAGTTGTTGTAACTCAGGCATAAAATGTTTGATCTTCCCCAAACTTCACATTTTCGATAAGAGTCCAGGCCTTAACACATGTGAAGGCCTATATTCCATTATAATGATAGCGCCACCTGCTGGCAACAGGAAGATTGGCACATATATGGAATATACTTTGATATATTCCACTTATATTTATGACTTTAAATGCATATTTCTCACCGTTCACCTTTTTACTAAAGCCACTCGCTGCCGGTGAGTCCGGGTGCGAGGGCCCGTTGATTGCTGCTTGCAGCATTAATTTAGCTTATAATTGTTTGAATTTATATACCCTAGGTTGTATATACAATATATGTATATAGCAAAATTATTTTTTCATGTTTTACAGCTCCCTTTTAATATTATGATTACTCTTATGTAATCATAATTACACAATAATAAGTAGTATATAATATAGTGTTTCATTTTTTGAGTGTTATGATGTCAAAAAGGCACCATAATCTCAGGAATGACCCGACCTCAAAAACAAAAGTACGAATAGACACAAAATTAAAATAACTGTTTAAACAAATAAGGTTATAAAATGCATTCAGGCCCTTTAACTCTAAAATGGATTCAAGTTACAAGTTCTTTGTGGTTCGTGTTGATCTTCATATTTTAATGATATCATGCATAATGCATAGAGAAGAATAAGGCTGGAAATCATATCAACAGCCATTTCACAGTCTTTAAACAATCCAAAACACTTTATAACCAAGCTATTATCATCTTACAAATGTCACATACTAAAAACACATTTTACTTTTTCTCATAAAACTCTTGCAGACAAAATGCGTATCAAACATTTCTTTACAGGCTGTTCCTTTTGTGTTCAACAGGATACAGTAAAATACTTTTAAAATAAATTATCAATGGGTCATTTATGAAGAGCTTAACATAGCTTGAATTTTCCATAACTGTATGTGGTAGAAAAAACAGCATAAAATCTAAAGGAAAGAAAATGTTCATACATACAGTACATACACATATATGTGTAGTGTCTTTTATACTGCCTCAAACAAACAACAATGCTACAATAACATGTCTGATTTACCAGCAACATAAAAAAAAATTCTAATGTGATTTTGATTGCTTATAAAACATAGTATTAAAAATAAATCAAAAAGGTTAATAATATTATCAAAATAACTTAAATAAAATAAATAAAGGCACATTTAATAATTAATCTTATGATCTTTTTGTCTACTGTTGTTTCTTAACTCCATGGGCAACCATTTTTATCTGATAAAAAATGAAGTTATGCATCCAAACACCAATAAGATGAATATAAGGGTAAAACAAACAAGCAGAAAAAATAAAAAAGACAATCAGATTGAATCCTTTGAGAACGAGATAGTAAGCGGACCATTAATGCTTAAGGTGGCAATTTTAGTTTTGGTGAGAATGAGAGAGAGACACTTTGTAGGCCAGTGTAAATCCCAGTAGAAGTAGCCTGGTTTAGTTAGTCCAGCGCTGCTCTTCTGCTACTAAAGCCTCTGCTTTATCCTGTGCATGCCGTGGCATGTCCCAGTTATCTGCTGTTCCATTTTTTCCTGCTTTCTAGCATGGACCGCTACATCTGAATTATCTTCTTCGAGCCATCCTCAGTTAGATGATACCTGAGAGATAAAGGAAGTTTTTGTAAGCAAGAAAAAGTACATTTACAAGAGTGACTGTACGAATAAATAAGAATCATACCATCGAGTCCATCCTTTAGAAATGTCTTCACTTGCCAAGTCCACAAGTGCCTGTAGACAAAGACAGCTGTAAGCCTCCATAAAAATCCAGTGATCAACTGAATGAGAGTTTTTTTTTTTTTTTTTTACCTTGCCCAGTAGTACTTTGTGTTTGGACAACAGTCCTCCGCCATTCTTGACAGCGACATCCAAAGTTCTCCTGTGCAGTTCCACTATAGACACATTGAACTCGAAGCTGACAAAAGCAACACAACAAGATAGTCAAGATACTGGTTTACTATGCGACATGCATCTCTGCACTTGAATATGCTGGCAACTGGGATCAGGAGACCTTCAGTAATGCAGTTATACAAAAGAAAATTTCTCAGAAATATCAGCAGTTGCATCATACAGTATATTATAAAGACTTGGTTTGGAGGGTAAAACAGTTAGCTAGCTCTTTTCAGTAAGAAGCTCCGCTGTGGATTTAATACGTCATGCAAATGCAAACAGAAAGATAAACAGCACAGCAGACACGAATTGGATCTGGTGGGTCCTCTTCTCATTTGAATGCAATTTAAATGAGTTAAAGACATCACTATGTCTGTAACCACATTAGGTTTGACGTGAATACTATCAGTAAAATGTGTTTTAGTGTGCCAAGACAATTAGCAAAAGTTCTAAAAAATAAAAAACAAACACTCTGATGGTTAATGAACAGAGTGAATCCCTCCTCAACTGCCCTTATAATCACCTTACACAATATTGTACATTAAATGGAAGATGAGTTTGTGGAAGATGGATTGTGAAAAAGAAGTGTGCTTAATTGTACTAAATGTGCATTGTACTTCAAAACTTAAAAGCCTCATTTAAAAAAAAAAAGCTGTACTGGCAAATTAATGAAATTGTTAAAAAAAACAAAAATTATAATTTATTGTTGTGTTTTAAATAAATACATTTAATTCATGTATTATATTGACTAACATACTAAAGCACATGTAGAGTACTTGACTTTTTATGTTAGCTGAAGTGTGTAATAAGTAAATATAGTTTCAATTTAATGAACTGCTACTTCATAATTACAAATATGTAATTGCAATCATATGTAAATACATTAATTACATTTCATTAGTTTCAATAGAAATTGCATCAGTACTATAAATGCTTGTCAGTATTTGTCAACCATATTTCAAAGACAATAGAAGTAATTATAAATTTATATATAAAGATGTCCTCAAGTCTTATTAAAGTCAGTCAAAAACATTCAGTTCAGTTAAATGCATTTAATATGAATTTAAACTCATTTTCATTTAATTGCAATTAAGTGTCATAAAACAGAAAACAAAGCTATCTTGTAAAAACAAGATGTACACTTTAGAAAACTTTTTCTTTTTGACCAATTATAAAAGGTCTTTTGAACCAATTATTATAAAGAACATAATTGGAAATGGCCTGTGTGCTTAGTGTGTCTCTTACGACTGGTCGTAGATAGGATTGAGCGTCTTCTTGAGTGTGCTGGTCTTTCTGCGGCCACTCCGGCTCTTGTCTGGTAACAGGTACAGACGGACATATGGGTCTGAACCATCTTTACTCAGTGCTATGAGGTTTCTGTGAAAAGGAAACAAGGAAAAATATTCACACAAAGGCAAGAGAAGTATTTTCAAGAGGACTTGTTGTATAAATCACATTTATAAAAATTCAAACATACAAATGCAAACACATGTCCCTCATTGTTTGCACACACTGTTGTTGTTGTTCAATAGAGTTAATCACTGATCATTCACCCCCAAAAAAAATCACTATTATACTGGATGTGTTCAATGTAAATGTAAAAAATAGCAAAAATGTAATAAACTAGCAAATAAAATGATTGCAAATGGTACCATAAAACAGAAAGATGAAGGTTAATGTGTATGTGGCAGTCTCACCTGCAGGCATGAACCACAACAATAAGTTTATTCCTTTGTGAGCTGTGTCGGATAGTGAGCTGGACTTCACCGAGTAGATACTGTCTCAGCCCAGAGCCGCTGTAACAGAAACAGTTTATATTTATAATATCTACAATATTTACTTTAAGGCTGCATTTATTTGATAAAAACATACAGTAAAAACTATAATATTGTTAAATATGATTACTATTTAAAATAACGGTGTTCTATATTAATATATATATAAAAATGTCATTTATTTCTGTGATGACAAAGCTGCATTTTCAGCAGCCATTATTCCAGCCTTTGTTGTTACATGACCCTTCAGAAATCAGGATTCTTTGATGAAAAGAAAATGTGAAGAACAGTACTAACTGTATTTGAAATAGAAATATTTGGTAACATTACAGATTTCTGTACTGTCATGGTTGACCAATGTAATGCATCCTTGCTGAACAAAATAATTAATTTCTTTAAAAATAAATAAGTAAATAATAATCCCCGGCCCCATCTTTTGAATGGTAGTCTGTAATATTGAGAATGAATATGCAATATTGCTGCAAAAAAATCCAGTTTGAGTAAACTCCTGGTAATCTTTATTTGGATTGAAAATCCTCCTACTTTATGGCTGTGTTTTCTCCAGTTTTCCTCAGTGTGGTTTAGATTGTTTAATATGGTTTCAACTATCTGAGAAAAATTGATGTCATAAGTGGTTTGTAACAGGGAATCAGTGACAAATACAAATGGGTCATGTCATGCTTCCCACTGTTTCTTTGCTCAAATTGGTCTGACTGGCTCAGCAGAGATCAATCTGCTAAGTGCTATCCAGTCAGAGCAGGCCGTGTTGTTCACTGGGCAGTGCAGATAAATGGTTCACACTGCCCTGGGTACTACTTGTGTCTCACTTCTGGCTGTATTTTGGTTTTAGTGTTTCTCAAACAAAGCAGAAAGTAGTCACCAGTTTGGCTTCTAACAAAATTTAATTACACTGACAGGAAACATGCAAAAGCAAAACGACTTCTGTATATAGGTATCAGCGTGTCACAAACACAGACTCACTTTTGTAGCTTCTGTAACCTCTGCTGCAGTTCCAGTGTGGCAGAGGGCAGCGAAATGTCAGAGGCCAGACTAGGTGTAGAGTCTCTGTGAGACTGATGCTTGTGTGAGCTGCTTATCTCCAGACTGGAGATGCTGCGGCCTGCCTCTTCTAACCGCACTGGGGAGCCATCCAATCCTCTTTTCACTTGAGGGGTGTCCGGTGCGAGGGTACAAGATGGGTTTTGTGACGACTGGATGACTGTGGAGTTGCTGGTGCTAGTGACTGTTTGAGATTGAGGGGTCAAGCAAGAGTTATACTGACTACTGTGTCTGACCCGGATAGAAGACGGCTGGCTGGATGTGACCTCCTTCTCTAAACAGAGGACCTGTTTACACAAAAACATATTTATATGGATAAAGCACACTGACACAAGTGCTGAATGAAACAAACACAAAAATGAGACAATATATTTTGATAGCATACAGACACACCAACCCTGAGAGCCATTTTGAGTTTGAGGGTGCTGTTGGGGCCCGAGTTCTGCAGGGGGAACTGCTGATTCAGCGTCATGTCCGCCTCCTTTAGGAGAGAAGCAACTGCAACTCCCACACTACCCAGAGAGCACTTGTGCTTACTATCCCTCACCTGAGACACACAAACAACATCTATGCATGACACTTGACTTTTTACAAACACAAAACCCATCAGGAACACACTGTATAAAATCTTTTGAAGAGTTCTCAAAATGAACAGTAAATTATTCTAACCAACTCTGAACGATTTTTTTTTTAAAGGAGTAATAATCATCTTTACTATGACTTTTTATCAAGTCAATGTGTCCACGTAGAATCATAGTATTAATTTATTTTTATTTAAATCTTAAACTTTTGAAGCCTTAGTGTGAACTACAGTAGACTTACATTATCTTAGTAATTTTAATATTCATGCTTTTGGGGTGTTCCCTTCTAGAATACCTCAATTTCCAGTTCCTGAGTGCGAGGGTTGTTGATAAGGAAGTGAAAAGCCTCCTCCCACAGCGGCTCACTAGTTTTATACCTCACCTGAAAATCAGCAAAACAGGACTGGGTATATGTGTATTTCTAGTTTTGAACATGTTAAAGCCAATTAATCAATGTTACCTTGCTTGTGTACATCTTTTGTCCTACAGTCAGTTTGACAAAAGGATTTGGATCTATGCTCATTTTTTTCCCAGACTGTTGAACAAAAAATAGAAAGAAAACATTCAATTATACAGTATGATATGACATTCCAAATATGACAGTCTCATTAAAGCGATAGGTCACCCAAAATGAAAATGTGATGTTTATCTGTTTACCCTCAGGGCATCCAAGATATAGGTTGTTTCTTCAGTAGAACCAAACCAAGATTTTTAACTGAAACCGTTGCAATCTATCAGTCTAATAATGTAAGTTGATGAGAATCACGGCTAAAACAAACAATAAAACAACTACAAAAAAAAACCATACAAAATCGACTTATAAGTGCATTACCACCACCTGTCTCTCAAGTGGACCATTGACACTCCTAATTGAGATTGTAGATAGAGTGTCATTGGTCCATTTGAGAGATAGTTGACGGTAATTCACTTATAAGTCTGGGATCCACAGTAAAGCAATAAGAAGAAGAAGACGCCTCATGTGTCTGCTGCTTGAGGACATGCTCAGAAGAATTCTACAGTTCGGACATTGTGTGAATCAGAGGTAAAAAACAATATAAATACTGATCAGTTTCTTGCACAGACCGATTGCTTAAACATCAATGTATCGACATGAGCCGGAGGGTTTAATTTGGTTTTGTTTGTGTATGGTTTATGTTTTTTTTTTTTTTTTTTTTATGTTTTAGCCGTGATTTCCATCCACTTACATTATAAGACTGATAGACTGCAACTGTTTGAGCTAAAAATCTTGGTTTGTGTTCTACTGAAGAAACAAAGTCACCTACATATTGGATGACCTGGGGGTAAGCAGATATATATATATATCTGTATATATAAGTATATTTGTATTTCTATAACATCTGCTAAATATTTAAACACATGCAGTGGGGCATGAGGGAAGAATACATAGGAGAAGCACTAAAAAAAGAAAATTCAAAATCACAAATGATGTGAAATCATGCTTAGGGTTCCAGATGCAATGCAATGCTTGTTATACATGTCACTGTATCAACGGCATGCAGTCTCAATGTACCTTCAGGCCTTTATAAGGGGGTTTGGGGCCATCAGGGTTAAAGTCAAGAGGATTGGTCTTTCCACAGGAAGTATTGAGAGAAATTGAGAATAGGACGGTTAACATAAAGCAAGAGGACATGCAAGAATGATAGTTCGATTGGTCCAGCCCTGCAGATTTCTAGTAAATATTACAAATACATATGCATATCCAATTAGTGTAACAATACTAGCAGAGACAAAAGGAGCTAAAAAAAAAAAGTTTTGTCCTTTCTCTTTAGACTACTTACCAAGTCTAGATCAGGTAACTTCAATCATATGTATAAGAATGACCAAGCTGCATTTAGATGACTTAATGTGACGGTAAAAATAAATGGAGGAATGAAATCTATATATTTAAACCTTGGCTTCTGACGTAATAAAAATAAACATGTAATAAAAATATACATACATACTCAGTTACTGAGCAATTAGAATAGGACAAAGATTTAAGAAATGTTATGCTCATAGTTTATTGGATGACAATCACAAGCTACACATTAGGGCTGGACGATTATGGCCTAAAATCAAACCTTCGATTAATTGAACATTTTACCTCGATTACGATTAATGAACGATTATTTTGTTTCTGTTTTGTTTTTTTGCCCTCATAGTTCACTGACAAGGTTTGTACTGTAAATATGATTGACTATCAGCAATTATTTTATCTATGTTAGTAACATTTCTTACTAGGGTTGGGTATCATTTGAATTTTATCGATTCCGATTCTTATCGATTCCTAGTTTCGATAAAAAATCCAATATAAAAAAATTAAGTCAAATATTTAGATGTCAAAATTTTTACAAAGCATTCTGTTGCAGCTGAATAACATGAGCAAAAATCAGCAGCCTACAAAACACTGCAAGAGGAATTTTGCCTGTGATTAAAAAAATACCATAGCAAAAACAACTAGATTAATATAAATTTCAAATATTAAAGTGTTAAAGACAAGTAAACAGTCAGTAATAAGATAGGAACAAACAAATCAATTAGCAATATCATAAATAAATACAACTAAACAAAATTTCAGTTACAGAAACGTCTCTAGGTTACGTATGTAACCCTAGTTCTTCGAGGGAACGAGACGCTGCATCAAACAACGCTTTGGGGAACGCGTTTAGTGTGAGTGACTCTGAATATCGTGTGTAATAAGTCCAATGGAAGAGCGTGACGTCACAGGCGGGGTGACGTAAGTAACCCGGAAGCTATAAAAGCATGTGCCACGCAGCTGGCGTCAGCTTCGAGTACCAGCAAGCGCCGGCATGGGTGCCGGGGGTATGGCTCCGAGACGCAGCGTCTCGTTCCCTTGAGGAACTAGGGTTACATAAGTAACCTAATGACGTTCCTCTTCAGGAACTCGAGCTGCGTCAAACAACGCTTTGGGGAACGAGTACCAACGGCGCCAGACTACCAAACCCCTGCCTAGTCAATGTCAATGTCACCTTTATTTATATAGCGCTTTAAACAAAATACATTGCGTCAAAGCAACTGAACAACATTCATTAGGAAAACAGTGTCAATAATGCAAAAATGATAGTTAAAGGCAGTTCATCATTGGATTCAGTTATGTCATCTCTGTTCAGTTAAATAGTGTCTGTGCATTTATTTGCAATCAAGTCAACGATATCGCTGTAGATGAAGTGTCCCCAACTAAGCAAGCCAGAGGCGACAGCGGCAAGGAACCGAAACTCCATCGGTGACAGAATGGAGAAAAAAACCTTGGGAGAAACCAGGCTCAGTTGGGGGGCCAGTTCTCCTCTGACCAGACGAAACCAGTAGTTCAATTCCAGGCTGCAGCAAAGTCAGATTGTGCAGAAGAATCATCTGTTTCCTGTGGTCTTGTCCTGGTGCTCCTCTGAGACAAGGTCTTTACAGGGGATCTGTATCTGGGGCTCTAGTTGTCCTGGTCTCCTCTGTCTTTCAGGGATGTAGAGGTCCTTTCTAGGTGCTGATCCACCATCTGGTCTGGATACGTACTGGATCCGGGTGACTGCAGTGACCCTCTGATCTGGACACAGACTGGATCTGGTGGCCACGGTGACCTCGGAACGAGAGAGAAACAGACAAATATTAGCGTAGATGCCATTCTTCTAATGATGTAGCAAGTACATAGGTTGTTATGGGAAGTGTTTCCGGTTCCGGTTTACCTAATTAATGCAGCCTAAAAATCCTTTAACGGATTTGGATAATAAAAGCATATTAGTATGTTATGTGTATGCCAGGTTAAAGAGATGGGTCTTTAATCTAGATTTGAACTGCAAGAGTGTGTCTGCCTCCCGAACAATGTTAGGTAGGTTATTCCAGAGTTTGGGCGCCAAATAGGAAAAGGATCTGCCGCCTGCAGTGGATTTTGATATTCTAGGTATTATCAAATTGCCTGAGTTTTGAGAACGTAGCGGACGTAGAGGATTATAATGTAAAAGGAGCTCATTCAAATACTGAGGTGCTAAACCATTCAGGGCTTTATAAGTAATAAGCAATATTTTAAAATCTATGCGATGCTTGATAGGGAGCCAGTGCAGTGTTGACAGGACCGGGCTAATATGGTCATACTTCCTGGTTCTAGTAAGAACTCTTGCTGCTGCATTTTGGACTAGCTGTAGTTTGTTTACTAAGCGTGCAGAACAACCACCCAATAAAGCATTACAATAATCTAACCTTGAGGTCATAAATGCATGGATTAACATTTCTGCATTTGACATTGAGAGCATAGGCCGTAATTTAGATATATTTTTGAGATGGAAAAATGCAGTTTTACAAATGCTAGAAACGTGGCTTTCTAAGGAAAGATTGCGATCAAGTAGCACACCTAGGTTCCTAACTGATGACGAAGAATTGACAGAGCAACCATCAAGTCTTAGACAGTGTTCTAGGTTATTACAAGCAGAGTTTTTAGGTCCTATAATCAACACCTCTGTTTTTTCAGAATTTAGCAGTAAGAAATTACTCGTCATCCAGTTTTTTATATCGACTATGCAATCCATTAGTTTTTCAAATTGGTGTGTTTCACTGGGCTGCGAAGAAATATAGAGCTGAGTATCATCAGCATAACAGTGAAAGCTAACACCATGTTTCCTGATGATATCTCCCAAGGGTAACATATAAAGCGTGAAGAGTAGCGGCCCTAGTACTGAGCCTTGAGGTACTCCATACTGCACTTGTGATCGATAGGATACATCTTCATTCACTGCTACGAACTGATGGCGGTCATATAAGTACGATTTAAACCATGCTAATGCACTTCCACTGATGCCAACAAAGTATTCAAGTCTATGCAAAAGAATGTTGTGGTCAATTGTGTCAAACGCAGCACTAAGATCCAATAAAACTAATAGAGAGATACACCCACGATCAGATGATAAGAGCAGATCATTTGTAACTCTAAGAAGAGCAGTCTCAGTACTATGATACGGTCTAAATCCTGACTGGAAATCCTCACATATACCATTTTTCTCTAAGAAGGAATATAATTGTGTGGATACCACCTTTTCTAGTATCTTGGACAGAAAAGGGAGATTCGAGATTGGTCTATAATTAACTAGTTCTTTGGGGTCAAGTTGTGATTTTTTGATGAGGGGCTTAATAACAGCCAGTTTGAAGGTTTTGGGGACATGTCCTAATGACAATGAGGAATTAATAATAGTCAGAAGAGGATCTATGACTTCTGGAAGCACCTCTTTCAGGAGCTTAGATGGTATAGGGTCTAACATACATGTTGTTGGTTTAGATGATTTAACAAGTTTATACAATTCTTCCTCTCCTATGGTAGAGAATGAGTGGAACTGTTCCTCAGGGGGTCTATAGTGCACTGTCTGATGTGATACTGTAGCTGACGGCTGAATGGTTACAATTTTATCTCTAATAGTATCAATTTTAGAAGTAAAGTAGTTCATAAACTCATTACTGCTGTGGTGTTGGGAAATGTCAACACTTGTTGAGGCTTTATTTTTCGTTAATTTAGCCACTGTATTGAATAAATACCTGGGGTTATGTTTGTTTTCTTCTAAAAGAGAAGAAAAGTAATCGGATCTAGCAGTTTTTAATGCTTTTCTGTAGGATATGTTACTTTCCCGCCAAGCAATACGAAATACCTCTAGTTTTGTTTTCCTCCAGCTGCGCTCCATTTTTCGGGCTGCTCTCTTTAGGGTGCGAGTATGCTCATTATACCATGGTGTCAAACTGTTTTCCTTAACCTTCCTTAAGCGTAAAGGAGCAACTTTATTTAAAGTGCTAGAAAAGAGAGAGTCCATAGTTTCTGTTACATCATCAAGTTGTTCTGAGGTTTTGGATATGCTAAGGAATTTGGATACATCAGGAAGATAACTTAAAAAGCAGTCTTTTGTGTTAGAAGTGATGGTTCTTCCATACTTGTAACAAGAAGTAGAATTTACAATTTTGGCTATATGAATTTTGCAAAGAACTAAATAATGATCTGAGATATCATCACTTGGCTGAATAATTTCAACACCATCAACATCAATTCCATGTGACAGTATTAAATCTAGAGTATGATTTCGACAATGAGTAGTGTGTATCCGAAGAGCACAGCTTAGGACGAGAGGACAGAAGCGCCTGGACATGCTGACTGGCATGTCTAGGCCATAGAATTTAACAAACGTAGAAGGCGTGGACCACCCCGCAGCATTGCAGATGTCCAGCATGGATACACCTGCTAGGAAGGCCTCGGAGGCCGCCATACCCCGAGTAGAGTGAGCCTTGGCTCCCGACAGCGGGGGACGAACAGAGGTCTCATAGGTGGCGTTGATAGCCTCGACTATCCAATGACTAATATTCTGCTTAGAAGCAGGAGAACCCCTCTTGGGGGGACCATAGCATATAAGCAATTGGTCAGTTTTTCTCCACAGTGCAGCTCTGTTGACGTATGCGTCCAGCGCTCGAACTGGACACATACAATTTAGCTTCACTTGTTTGAGCTCCCGAAAGGGAGGAGGACAGAAGGCCTGCAGCACTACAGGTCGTGGTGTAACAGAGGGAACCTTAGGAACATATCCCGCTCGAGGGTATATGAACGCTTTGGTCATGCCAGGTGCAAACTCAAGATAAGTGGGGGCCACAGAGAGGGCCTGAAGTTCTCCTACTCTCCGCAGAGAGGTAATAGCCAACAGAAAGGCGGTTGTAAGCGTAAGATGTCTGTCTGAAATATCTTGAATGGGTTCAAACGGGGGTTTGCACATTGCCTCTAACACCACAACCAAGTCCCACGGGGGAATACGGGACTGTACTGGAGGTCTCAGCCTCAGCGCACCGCGGAGGAAACGTGTAACTAGGGGGTGTCTTCCCAAAGACACACCCCACGAGAAGGGCGTGGTAGGCCGCAATGGCCGCCACGTAAACCTTCAGCGTGGAGTGGGTAAATTATCGTGCCCTGCGCCCGTGAGAGTAGGTGTGTCCTGATCGGTATCTCCCATGGAGAGCCGTCGAGGAGCGTGACCAGATCTGCAAACCATACTCGGCCCGGCCAGAACGGGGTTACTAATAACAGACGGACCCTGTCCCGGTGTACTCTCGCCAGAACTCCCTTGAGCAGAGCAATAGGGGGAAAGGCGTACAGACGAAGCCTCGGCCAAGTCTGTACCATAGCGTCCAGTGCCAGAGGAGCTGGATGAACTAGAGAGAACCAAAGGGGACATTGTGATGTCTCTTGAGTCGCAAAAAGGTCTACTTGAGCCTTGCCAAACACTCTCCATATCTGCTTCACCACCTCTGGGTGAAGCCTCCATTCCCCGGGCCTCGGCCCCTGCCTCGACAGTATATCTGCTCCCATATTTAGTTTCCCAGGAATATATACTGCTCTTAATGAGAGGAGTTTGCTTTGGTGCGCCAGCTTGTACAAGGGGCGCGAACGCAGAGCTCCCTGGTGCTTGATGTAAGAGACCACCGATGTGTTGTCTGTGCGCACCAACACATGGTGACCCCTTCTGGGAGGAAGTGCTTTAGTGCACGATAAACTGCTAGCATTTCTAGACAATTGATATGCCATGTCAGATGTCAAACGCTCCACAGACCACGGGCAGGGTGGCCACTCATGACTGCACCCCAACCGGTGAGGGATGCATCCGTCGCTAGTATTACACGGCGACAAGGAGCTCACAGCACCGGGCCCTGATTCAAGAACCAAGGTTTCTTCCAAACAGCGCCGCGTGACCTTGATAGTGCGAAGTGGATTGCCCCTCGGGGAAAATCCCTTGGTCTTGAGCCACCACTGTAGGGGTCTCATGTACAGCAGGCCAAGAGGTATCACGTTGGACGCAGCTGCCATCAGACCCAACAATCTCTGAAATTGTTTGACAGTAAGTGACTGGCCTTCTCTGACTCTCTCGACTGAGGATCGACTCGATACGAGCAGGGGACAATCGTGTCTGCATCGCGGTCGAATCCCATACTACGCCTAGATAGGTGGTTCTCTGAACCGGAGAAAGTACACTCTTCTTGGCGTTCAGTCTCAAACCCAGCCCCCCCATATGTGCGAGAACGACATCTCGATGCCAAGCCGCAACCTGCTCTGACTGAGCTAAAATCAACCAATCGTCGATATAGTTAAGAATGCGGATGCCCTGCATGCGCAGGGGAACCAGGGACGCGTCTACACATTTTGTGAACCTGTGGGGTGAGAGTGCAAGGCCGAAGGGAAGTACTCGATATTGGTAAGCTTCGCCCCCGAAAGCGAACCTCAGAAACTTCCTGTGTTGTGGAAGGATGGATATGTGGAAGTATGCATCTTTGAGATCTATTTTGACAAACCAGTCCTCGAACCTGATCTGAGCTACAACATGCTTGATTGTGAGCATTTTGAACTTCAATCTCATAACTGAACGATTTAAGACCCTCAAGTCTATAATCGGACGCAACCCCCCATCCTTCTTTGGAACTAAGAAATACCGGCTGTAAAATCCGGACTCCCTGTCTTGAGGAGGGACCACCTCGATGGCCTCCTTCTTTAATAGGGTTTTCACTTCCTGTTCCATAACCAGACCCTGCCTGGGGCCGACTATCGTCGGAACGACCCCGTTGAATATTGGCGGCGCAGAGCCGAACTGAATACGGTAGCCTTTTTCTACTGTATGCAGGACCCATTGAGATAGATTTGGCAGTAGTTTCCACGCTGCTAAATAATCTACTAAGGGAATCAGTCTCTCACGCACGGGCGGAAGATACTGAGAACGATGCTTGCTGGCGACCGCTGTGCCCTGGAACACTGGCAGGGTTGGCAGATCGGCCCCAAAGGGTGCTGAGGCGAGACGGGCACCATGTACTGCAGTGTGTACCGCTCTACCCCAGCAGAGGCTGCCCTCTGAAACCCTGGGCTTCTGGCGTCAGGGCTTCTTGGCCGAGGACCTCTTAGCTTCTATGACTGCCCTAAGATCTTGTTTAGGCTTAGAAGACCTCGGCCGAGAGCATCACTGGGACTCTCGTTCCCGACGCTCTTTCATATCGGACAGGGTCAACCATAAGTGCCTCTCCACGGCCACCATAGCTGCCATGGACCGCCCAATCGCTCGGGCGGTCTCCTTGGTGGCGCGGAGGGAGAGATCAGCGGTCCTTCTTAACTCTGAGACATCATGGGACTTGATCTCCTCTCCCTCGTCTAGCTCTTTAAGCAGGTCGGCTTGGTACGCCTGTAACACCGCCATGGTGTGCAGACACGCACCAGCCTGACCTGCAGCTGCATACCCTTTGCACAGAAAAAGGCCAATGTTGTTCTGGGTGGCTTTGAGGGCAATGCTGGGGTCTTCAGAGACGATGCCGCGCCGGGGGACTCTTCCACCCGGGGCATCGCTCTATAACCGTGCTCTCCCATCCCCACTACGTTGCCGTAGTAATCAGACAAGGGGATGTAGAGGCGGGCTGAGAATGGGCGTTTCCACGACCTGGCGATCTCATCATGCAGGTCGGGAAGGCCCCGGCTGGGAGGTGGCTGACTCACGTGCAGGAAGCGTTCATCGAGTTTGCTTTGCTGTGCTTCGGTCGTTTTTTCAGCGGGCCACTCACTGCTTAATTTGGCCACCGCGCGAGTAACCACCTCCAAGAGCTCCTCATATTGCGGCGAATGGGGTGGCGAATCCCTGTTGACGGACTCCACATCACTCCCCTCGAGGGACGACTCAGCGTGCTTCGCTCCCAGGCAAACCACGCATAAGCTGTGTGTATCCCCACCCGTTATATATCGCGGGCAGGGAGGAACACACAACCTATAACGTGATCAGGAATCGCCTTCACTATGTTTTGATTTCGCCTTGCTCTTCGGCATGACTTGGAGCTCTAACTGGACAGACAACAGTAAATAAGACTCACAAGACAAACAAGTGATATTCACACACAGAGCTCTTGCTGAAAGACGCGAAGCTGACGCCAGCAGCGCGGTACGTGGTTTTATAGCTTCCTGGTCGCTTACGTCACCCCGCCTGCGACGTCACGCTCTTCCATTGGACTGATTACACACGATATTCAGAGTCGCTCACGCTAAACGCGTTCCCCAAAGCATTGTTTGATGCAGCTCGAGTTCCTGAAGAGGAACTGTAATTAAAAGTTTAAAAATACTGCATAGTTTTCCTTTTATAAATAAAATAAAGATTTATCAAGTAAAGTTATTAAATATATTCAGTCAAGATCAGTGAATGATTTTCTTTTGTTCTTTGATTAACATTAATGACAGACAGCGCGTTTATTAGGCTGTTGTCTCTTTAAGCAAAAATACTGCACATGTGTGTTTTCTTTCTCAGCTGTTTATGTTCACGTAAGACAAAAACGGCTGCGTTTATGATGATATACTGATGTAGTTTTCTGTATCGTAGTTTCGACTTGGAACAACCTTTTCTACAGTTAAAATACACAGAACAGTCCGAGAACGGACACAAACCGTGATCCCGCAGCGCGACCGCCGACCGCTACTCTATGTGCACGTTCTTGTGTTTCATGTCCGCTGCACACAAACATGCTATAATAAGTTTTGAGATTCCAAGCTACTTTAGTGATAAATCACAGGACAGCGCTGACAACTAGTTTCTGTGTTCCTCTGTGCGCGCGATCTTCACATCTACTGTTTATATGAGTGTTCGTGCCACAATGCAGCTACGCGAACATGGTAGCTCGATATAATAATACACATCAGACCGTCTAATCGCTTGAATGTCCAAACCATAAAACAAATACAACTGACAAAGTTTAGTGAAGACGCAAGGCTCACCGCTCATGCGCCATCACTATGTGTTGAACCGGCGTTCACCTCCGTGTTTTGCTTATATGCCACTGACTGGATGGGGCAGAGTCATGCGGCTACACACGCGGTAGTATGCTTTTAAGGGGGAAGTGTTAACAGGATTAAAAAAACGAAATAACCGACATGGGAAAATTACGATGGTTAGAGGTTATGAATTTCGGTTTTGATTACTTTTCGATTAATCGTCCAGCCCTACTACACATGCCCAACAGGCAAAAGTGGAAGTTTGCATGCATCAGATCAACGTATTCTGTGTTGTTCGTTTGTTACTAATGAACAGCTTGGATGGAAGCAATATCTACACACAATGTTAGATTAAAAACTATACGCTAGGTCAGGAGAACCAGGATGCAGATTACTGGCAAACTCACAAATAACGTTCTATAGAGAGAGTCGGGGTTCTCATAAAAGACTAGACCAGAGGCCCTCCTCTCCTTTAGGTTTCCACAGCCAAAGCTGCCCTCAAAGACACTCTTACAGTAGAGGAGGAAGGCAAAATGTAAAGTGTTAATAAAGTCGGCACTGTACATCAGTCATCTAATAATACATAATTCTATGGCCGCATAATTAAAAGGTGTCTATTAAATAACAAACATTCTTTAAAATGATTTTTAGGCCACAAATTCCAATATTATTTTGGACTACACTGATTTTCATTGTATGCACAAAAATATTTGTATATCTTATTTTGTGTTCTGAAGAAAGCAAGTTTTGGAACGACATGAGGGTGAGTAAATGATGACAGATGATTCATATCTGGGTGACTAATATCTTTAGGGGGGAAGCAAGACGATAATTGCACCTTGCAAGATACAGCCTGGGGAACAACATCGGTGCATGTAAATCATTTGGGTGTGTAAAACTGCAGCTTGTTCACATTTGTATTCATATTGAAGTAGACTATTATAGAACATAAATAAACACTTTCAAGCATTTCAAAAACATAGAACATTAAATAATGGAACTGAAAGCAAACAAATATGTAAAACATGTATCTGCTGCAGGACATCAGAAAATATGCCAGATCCACAGACAGAAGCTATGTACGTTCTTCACTCTTGTTCTTACCGGCAAATTACTGGCAGAGTCCAGGTAAACAACTAGCAGAGCTGAGGAAAGATTTTCATTAGCCCTTATGCTCCTTAATACCTAATAAGATAGAAAAGAGCAAATGATGATGACAAAAATTAAATGATATAGTTAGCTAGTGTATGTTTAACCATGTCAGTATGATTCAGTGATTGTGTATGTGTATACCTAGCACAAGGATAATAATACCAGTACATTTTGACATTTGTTTGGTCCCCATGAGTAAACAAGCTTATAAATCATACAGAATTAAGTTTTTTGAAAATCTGAAATCTGAAAATGCAGAAAGTTGAGGTAGGTTTAGGGTAAGTGGATAGAAAGTATAGCTGGTACAGTATAAAAACCATTAAAACTATAAAAACCATGAAACATCCCCATAATGATATGGATACCAGTGTGAGTGTGTGTGTGTGAGTGTGTGTGTGTGTGTGTGTGTGTGTGTGTGTGTGTGTGTGTGTGTGTGTGTGTGTGTGTGTGTGTGTGTGCTCATACTTGATCTAGTTTCTCAGCACTCGGGTACAATGACAGCCACTCTAATCTCAGATGAAGTTTGCCTGTAGTAACTTCTTCCAAGTCAAACCACTGCAAAAAAATAAAATAATAATAATAAATATTGTGATTAGGGCACTGGAATGGCAGATATGAGCATAAATGACATTCAATTCATTCCAAACCAAACCAATGATGAAGATCTACAAGTTCAAAAGAAATGACAACTGGTATTTCTTTGAAAAAAAACAATGCCATTATCAATACAGGGAAATGTCTACATTTACGGAAGTCAGTACATTAATAAGATAAAATTAAGTTTAACAATAATGTACTCTTCCATATTGTGGAAAAAAGATATTCCTGTTTTGAAGTAAAAAAAAAAAAATGAATGAATGGCTTAATAATTCATGAATCAGAGAGTAAAAAATGAGGGCAGTGTTGAGAATGATTGGAATGAAGAGTTTGAAAATACTTTAAATTTTTGTAAATTCAAAGTCAGATCATTAATGAGAGGGTGCTGAAAGAGAACTGGTACCACTCCCAAACCCTAACCCTAACCCAGCAAGAACAATAGTGTGACTGCATTACCTCATCAACCTTCTGTTCTTTATGAAGCTCACTCAAGTCAATCATTAGACTGGAACAATAATAAAAGAAACATTATACATCTTTATAAAGATCTATAACAGACAACATTGTAAGTTTTAGCTATATAAATAAATGTGGCACCTGCCCAAGAAGTCATCTTTATCTGGGTCTTCATCGAAGAGCTCAATTTCCAGATGTTGTCCTGAATGTTCATATACTAGTGCCTGATGATGAAACACATTTCAGTCTTACGAGTGCATTAAAGAGTTAGTTCAGCCAAAAATGAATATTAAGGCATAAATTACTCACCCTGAAGTCATCCTAGGTGTATATGACTTTCTTCTTTCAGACGAATTCAGTTGTAGTTATTTTAAAAATTGTCTTCGACCTTTCAAGCCGTTTGATGCAACTTAGTGGGTGTTATACTCCATCGGTCCATGAGAAGTTTAATTAAAAGCTCATCCATTTAAAAGAAGTGTCTCACCGGGGGAATGACGTATGAGGTCAGCATTGCGCATGTGCAGCTCAGAAGTGATGCACGCGCAAATGCAGTGAAGAGATCAAAACAACTGTCACTAATTAGAAGTACAAAACAAGGATTTGCAAAGAAGAATATAAGCCAAGAGGAGATTGGTTTTCCTTTGCTAAAATAAGGAAACTTTGTTTCCTTTGCTCCTGTTATCAAGACTCACCGGCACATGTGAAACGCTGACCTCATACGTCATCTGCCCCGGAACTGCTTCTGTTTTACAACAGTGAGTGCAAGCTAGAACAAAGTGATTATTACGTTTTGAATATTGATATTTTTAAAAAGACAATTTTTAAAATAACTCCAAATGAATTCGTCTGAAAGAAGAAAGTCATATACACCTAGGGTTTGACTTCAGGGTGAGTAATTTATGGCTTAATTTAAATTTTTGGCTGAACTAACCCTTTAAATAAGCATGTGTATGTGTGTGTGTGTGTATTCACCTCATACACCTCATTCCATTTGGGGTGCAGACATTCTTTGATGGTCTTACTTCTAAAGAGCTGATTGCTGACCAGCAGCATGCCATAGGGGTCAGACTTCCCTTTGATCAGCCCGCCCAGATATGTGTCTTTAACTTCTAGATTCTGAGCTTCAAGAAAATGAATCCTTAGAACTCCCTAATGCGTGTGAGAAAGAATGTAGTAAAGACAATGAGAGGTTAATGAATATTTATATGAATAAACATTTGTAGGGTTTGATGAGATGCGTGAGTGTGTGTGTATTCACCTTTGGCATAGGGAAACGAAGCTGTGCCAGTTCAACCTCACCTATCAGTGGTACAGTGATCCTGTTAGGCAACACCATGTAAGTGCTGATAATATCCTGGATCATGTGCTCTGAAAAGCCACTGCCAAGAAAAAATAAATTATGTGTTACATGAAATGTTGTACTTCTAGATATCAATCATCATCATCAATGCAATGGACAGAAGTGTAACTTTTCTCAGAATACATTATTTTGTGGGAAAAAGAAGATAAATACTGTGGTAAAATAAATGTAATAAAAAAAACAAAGGACACAAATAGTTTGGAAAAGCTTCAGATTTACTCAAAATGTTCTACAGGGAATATTTCTATGCCAACCAACCAAACCTGTTTAATGGTGTCTAAAGGAGTTTGTTTTACTACTACTAGTTGGTGTTGTCTTAGAAGTTGCCTTAAAACAAAGTCTAGCTGATCTCCATAGATTATTTTATTTAAAAAAGAGAGAGAGAAAGAGAAAAAACAATCCTGTATCTCCCGGATGTATTGCTAATTTGCTAACCACAACCACCACATTCAAACGCCACCTTGCTAACTAAACCAACAATGTGACAAAAAACAAAGATCATCTGACAATGTTTATTTAAGTATGTTTTTGTAACATTAGCATGAATAAATTTTCTACATTTCAGCAGACTCCTACCGCAGCATGTGGTGTGACAATACATGAATCTAATTGGCCTGCAGCCTGTCTGTCCTGGCACAAATGCACCACAACCTTGTTAAAATAAAAGCACAAGCAGGGAGAGAGGCAATGGAGAGGAAACACACAGAAGCCATAGTGCCATTTTGAGGTTTGTGCTGACATTCCTCAGCTCCCCCCTCTCTCATTTGACCCAATACTCCTGTCTCTGGGCAGCTGACTGTCTTTGTTGAAAGGCCTGTAGGTTTGTCAGTGCGAACTGGGTTCCCTCAAGTCATCTTTACACACAAACACAGACAAGTAGGCAACGTACTGTACAGAGAATTAAATTGAATTAAATGTTAACCATAACAATATAAAGTTGGGACACTGTAAAAATTTTGAGTAAAAAAGGAATGGAATAATTTACAAATCTCATAAACTTATATTTTATTCACAATAGAATATAGTTAACTTATCAAATGTTGAAAGTGAGACATTTTGAAATGTCATGCCAAATATTGGCTCATTTTGGATTTCATGAGAGCTACACATTCCAAAAATGTTGGGACAGGTAGCAATAAGAGGCTGGAAAAGTTAAATGTACATATAAGGAACAGCTGGAGGACCAATTTGCAACTTATTAGGTCAATTGGCAACATGATTGGGTATAAAAAGAGCCTCTCAGAGTGGCAGTGTCTCTCAGAAGTCAAGATGGGCAGAGGATCACCAACAGCCCCAATCAGTGATGGAGTACTTGAGTCCTGGACTCGGACTCGAGTCCGACTCGAGTCACTATTCTCTGGACTCGTGACTCGACTTGGACTCGCGGACTGATGACTCGCACTTGGACTCGGACTTGAGGATATATAAAATCGGACTTGAGCATTCATCACGTTGTTTTTGACTAAATATGTTATAAAAAAAATTATATAAGGTGTTACACTTTTCATGTTTCGTGCCCAAGACCGGCCAGGATCTGTTTTTTTCCCTCACAGACACTGCTACCGCTCACTCTCTTTGCTTGACAACACACTCACTGACGTCAAATGTTCACATTTGGAAAATGCAGAAAGATGTGCCCGGATCGTGAACTTCGCCTACACAAATTTTGCATCTAATGCTGGAAAGAGCAGTGCTAAATGTTGTGTGTGTAATCACACAATTGAGGAAAAGACTGGGACAACTTCAAACTTTAACACACAACTGTCACGGATGCATTGATGATGTCTAATGTCTGGTTCAGATTACACAATTTTTTTTGTCTGTTGATAACTTACTAGTCACTGTGTCAGATCATATTACATGATTTTTTTTGTCTGTTGCAATAGTCACTGTGTCAGATTACACAATTTTTTTGTCTGTTGCAATGGTCACTGTGTCAGACGGATGACGCAATTTTGACTCCTAAAATCCTGTGGTGTCGTGGACAAGAAACATGTCAGACTAACGTTACACATTGCTTTCTGACCAGTCGCGTGCCGTCACACACACACATTCACTTGAACACAAACAAACGCACTCACGCTAAATCACTTGGTCACTCACACACAAACGCTCTCTCTCGCTCTCTCTCTCTCACACACACACACACACACTCTCACTCTCTCTCTCTGCATATCGTATTGATTTTTACATTTTAAGTATCTTTAAAATACAGTGTTCTGTAAAATGCACATTTCTTTTTTTCGCTGAGTGATTTCTGTAATACAGTGTTAAAGGATTAGTTCACTCAAAAATGAACATTTCCTAATAATCATTTACTTCTCCCGATGCCATCCAGGATATCCATGGCTTTTTTTCTTCAGTAAAAAATAAATTATGTTTTTTAAGGAAAACATTTCAGGATGTTTTCTTCATATAATGGACTTCAATGCCTACCAAATCAGTTGGTTGCTATTGTTTCCTCAAAAAACTTAAAACCTTTTCCACTGAAGAAAGAAAGACATGGATATCTTAGATGACATCAAGGTAAGTAAATTATTAGGAAATTTTCATTTTGAGGTGAACTAATCCTTTAATGTTACTTATAAAAAAATATTTAAACAATTAAATAAATATAATCGTGCCACAGCTAGTTAACAATGATTTAAACTAAGGTCAAAGACAATTCTAGTGATATCATACACATTTCTAGCTGCAAGAAAGAGTGCCTGAAAAATGTTGCTTGATTTGGCTTAATTGTATATAATTTTTATATATTATATTGTATATAATATATAAATTGTATATATTGTATATACTAGGTACCAACAATACTGTGCCTCCGTTGCTTCACATTTGACACCGGCTGCTTCAGGTCAGAGTGCTATTACATAATTTTTCCATGCTGGACCACAAGGGAGCTATGACACCAAACATCCACGTCAAAAGGCTATAAGTGATGCTCTTGTGAAAGATCTTATCATTAGCTGTTGCTTGCCTCTCTCCATGGTTGACAATGAGGACTTCAGGCACTTCCTTCATGTCCTGGACCCTCAGTATAGGCCTATAGCAAGATCCACTATCTCGTCTGTGACCATTCCAGGAATGGTACAATTTCAAAAGGAATGGATAAAGTGCCAGCTGGCTGAAGCATCGAGTGTTGCTGTTACTACAGATATTTGGAGTGGATCGCAAGATGCTGTCATTCCTTGGAGTGACAGCACACACAGTGACTGAGGTATACCATGTACTCAGCCTTCAGTCATATCTTCTTACCTGCGAAAGAGTCCATGGCAAACACACCGGAGAAAAGATTGCAATGATGTTTGAATGCTGTGCTGAAGAGTATCTGATTAAGAATAAGATCAACTTTTGTCATCACTGATAATGCGTCCAATATGAGGAAAGCATTCCAGGCCAGATTTCTGCCAGAGGAAGATGAGGCTGCAGAGCCAGAGCCGAGGATGAAATCTGGCAAGATCTGACACCAGAAGATCAAGAGGCAGTCAATGCTACTTTGGATGAAAACTGTAAGATGCAGAGACTATCGTGCTTCACACATTCACTGCAGTTGGTCATAAAAGATGGTTTGAAAGAAGCCAGTGGGCTGTCAGGCACCCTATCCAAGGTGTCCCGTGCAGCCAACCTCCTCCACAGTGGCACCTCGTTTAAAGACTGCTTTGAAGCAAACTTCGGTGATGCAACGATTCCAACAGCAAATGGTACGCGATGGAATTCTACTTTGAAGCAAGTGAAGGCATACAAATGCTAGCATATGTGTTGGACTCAGAGGGGCACAAAAGTCTAATCCTTTCACAGCGAGAATATGCTCAGCTTAAAGAACTGATCGAAGTTCTCGATCCATTCTTAGAGGCAACCAACCTGACTCAGGGAGAGAAAACTGTCACTGTCAGTGTTGTTGTGCCCTGTGTCCTCACTCTGCACAGTCATCTGCAGGAAATAAGAGAAAGAGTCAGATACTGTGGGCCACTGGTGAGAGCTCTGGAGAACTCCATGAAAGCAAGGTTCACAGAGATCTTCAGTGCAGTGATGATGCCAGGATGCGAGTCAGATGAAGGAAGAGGTCTCACCAAATTTCCTTTCACCATTGCCTAGTTTGTAGCATCCGTGTTGGACCCAGCATTTGGTTTCCAGTGGCTATAACATGATGTGCAGCTGGACAATAGCATTAAAGGGCAACTAAAGAGTCAAATAAAAGGTGAGAAATGTTTTTTATTTATTTATGCAGACAATTGAGTTAAAAACCTTTATGAGTTTTATGTCCACATTTAATATAACAGTCCCAGAAAACTGTTCTATGGTCAGACGAATCAAAATTTGAAGTTCTTTTTGGAAAACTGGGACGCCATGTCATCCGGACTAAAGAGGACAAGGACAACCCAAGTTGTTATCAGTGCTCAGTTAAGAAGCCTGAATCTCTGATAGTATGGGGTTGCATGAGTGCCTGTGGCATGGGCAACTTACACATCTGGAAAGGCACCATCAATGCTGAAAGGTATATCCAAGTTCTGAACAACATCCAGACGTCGTCTCTTTCAGGGAAGACCTTGCATTTTCCAACATGACAATGCCAGACCACATACTGCATCAATTACAACATCATGCTGCGTAGAAGAAGGATCTGGGTACTGAAATGGCCAGCCTACAGTCCAGATCTTTCACCCATAGAAAACTTCAATCAGGACCACTTCCGTCAAGTATATTTATGACAATTATATTGCATGCAGTTAGTGTTGGCGGTATGGTTATGTTCTGGGCAACACTCCACACGCCTGTCCATGCAGCCATGCTTGGACAAAGCGGGAAAAACAGCAAGACAAACCCCCCTGGGGTACAGAACATAACCATTATACGCATACATAATTACAATTCACAATTACATGAGTTGTAAACAAATGTGATAGAGACTGCTTCCAATGAAGATACTGTAAAGAAAGAACAAAGTTAGATCGGATTACAGGTTCAGTTGGTGGAGTTGGGGTTGGAGGAGGGAGTTAATTGCAAGCAGCGATGCGGAGGAAGAGACGCTGAAGAATGGGAATTTAAATAGACCGCAGGTGATAGGTGTCAAGACTGGATTGGTACACGTCAGGAACAGCTGGCTGTCGGCTGATGCAAGCGTGACTAACTTGGCCTGACTGAGCTAACACGAAGCTCAATATTTGGCGCATCATAAAGAGGAAGATGTGACGAAGACCTAAGACAGTTGAGCAACTAGAAGCCTGTACTAGACAAGAATGGGACAACATTCCTATTCTTAAACTTGATCAACTTGTCTCCTCAGTCCCCAGATGTTTGCAGACTGTTATAAAAAGAAGAGGGGATGCCACACAGTGGTAAACACAGACTTGTCCCAACTTTTTTGAGATGTGTTGATGCCATGAAATTTAAAATCAGCTTATTTTCCCCTTAAAATTATACATTTTCTCAGTTTAAACATTTGACATGTCATCTATGTTGTATTCTGAATAAAATATTGAAATTTGAAACTTCCACATCATTGCATTCTATTTTTATTCACAATCTGTACAGTGTCCCAACTTTTTTGGAATCGGGTTTGTACATGCATGTTTGTAGATGAGAGAACTTTACTGCCATATATATACACAAATAAGATTTAAGTCTTATGCATACTTATCTCTCACTGCATACAAACAGCACACACCACATTCATTTGCATTTATTTATAAGTAAATACACAGATGAATAACCATATACAAATTAATATGTTTACAGTCCAAGTCAAATTTAGACAATAAATAACTTTTGTACTGTATAAATGTTCTGTATAACATTATTATAGATTTCAGCACATTGTATAGTATTGTGCTTTGCTCTTTTGAAATTCAAGATAATCACAAGAGCAATTACTAATTTTGAGCATTGCTGTTGTCAACGCCTACTAACTTTCATTTTCATTCATCAAAAACACAAGGAAATCGAAAAACAACTGAACAAAGACATGTATAACAACAACACCACTATTAAGCAAGTGCCAAGTGTTTTTTTGTTTATTATTCGAGATGAATAAATTCATCATGTGTGCCAAAATGGCAATACATTTAATTGTTGTCTTTTATGCAATGACAAAATACTAAAACAAAGTTTCACACAATTGTTCTAGCAATTTACTGTACTTTCATTTTCAAAACATTTGTTTTCTTTGCATTTTAAATGATTTTACACTGCAGCAGGCAAGTTTAAATCGGTGGAAATTTATACTTATAAACCAAAGACACTTCTACAAGGTAAAAGAAACATTAACCTTTCTGTGCAATGTTGGCATACTTATAATACAACACACAAAAATAAGCTTAAAGGTAAATACAGTTAATTGCTTCTCTGGAACCCAGCTCATCCTCACGATAATGAAACATGATACTCAACAACAGAACAAAGAATGCTGTACCGGACTGATGCAGATACGAGTTGCAAACTATGAATCCATGACAGAAAGCACAATGCTTGTTCAACGCCTAATATTATATCAACATCCAACATAACATTAAGCTTGAGGAACTACTTTAGTACATAAAAGCATTTCTAAAGGTGTTCTTTAACCCCTATGGCCATTAGATAATCTTACCAAACTTTAGAGCTTTGGATGGGAGATGCGCAAGGCAAATGTATTGATTTTATGAAGATAAAAGACTTTTAAGATAAAAGATATTCACCAACCTCCAAGTGGACATTTTATTAAATTCAAACTCTTTAGCCTGATTTATTTAATTTTATAACCTCAAATTGCTTATCACAATCTGTCTCTAAATTTTGTTTCCATTCATGCTTTCAATTACACTCGTTCTTTCTTTTACATTGGCCTCCAATGTGTTTTTTGTTACTCTTTTCAGTAACACCTGACATTCAATCTCCCAAATTCTGTGATCAAAGGCAACGTCATTGTGAATTACTTCCTCTTTAATAAAAGAGCACCAACATTCAGTGGGTAACAATAAGCCGAACATAAATTATAAACACCATAAAAAATATGAAAGCAAGAATGATGATCGTAACTCTCTTATTGATTTGCTTGCTGAGCAGATGCAGTTGACCAAACATCTTCATAATGCAAGCATAGCATTATCTGAGGTTACAAAAATAACTCACCGGTCCAGCAGTGGGACACCACAGATATACAACACAGAAATACACTGCATTACTGTTTGTATTAGGTATTATGGTTGCCTGGAGGGACAGATCTAAGATCAGTGTACTATTCTTCAGTCTTACATTTACTGTATGATGCAAAGAGTATGGTGGACATGAGAGAAGCTTTTGTGCTGTGAAGATCCAAAGCAGCACCAATAAACTTTAATAGCCTAAGACAAGCACTCTCAATGCTGCAGTGCTAATAACCACAGCCTAATGGTACTTTTGTTTGTTTGCTGTGCTAGCAATAAGGATTATCCAGACATCAAGCTCCCAAACAGCATCAGCTAGTGTAATTATTTTTTCAGAAACAGGATACACATAACATAATGCAAACAAAATATACACAAAATTGTAAATAGACATATTCAAACTCTCTTAGTGAAGAAGCTTTTCACTAGGGCTGTAGTACTCGAGTCCGGTCTTGGACTCGAGTCCGGACTCGAGACATTTTTCTGTCGTCTCGGACTCGTTGCATTTGCACTCGGACTTGTCTCGGACTTGGCCATTGGACTCGCCAAGTGTACTAGTTGGTCTCGACCGAGTCCAGCAAAAAATTCTCCTTCAAAACAAACCCAGATTTGCACGAAGTCGCGACTGAAAACGTGTGAAAAACGCTAGGTGCGCCGCTTTCCAAAGCAGTCTGCAGCCTGCGATCTCTGCTCGCGCTCCAGTGGCGTCTGCTGTTGCCAGGCAACCATGACCCGCGCCGCTCTCCATGAAGACGCAGAAGTTTCAGCACAAAATAAATTGATTTCCAGCACTAAACATCCCTTGCAGTAGCTCTGCTGATAGATTCATTTAAAAATGGCTATCCATCCTTGTACAGCTATGATCATCTGTTTCTCCATCTTGGCTTAGCTTTCAGTATTGTTCCGGGAAAGGATGTGCATGACCAGCGGTGCACTTTCTGCGACCTGAAAAGTTTAGATGTTTCTAATTTAATTTTCTACCTGTTAGATTGTGTTTTATTTATGTCTACACCTAGATAGCCTTAAACGTAGGCTACCCTTTGCAATAGTGAAATACTTATAAAGGTTGCAAGACTACCGATTTCTACTAGTCGATTTTTTTAATTAAAAAATGCTTGAGTTACTCGAGTCACATTAAATATTTTTTTTTATCAATAAACGCTTATTAATGTATAGCCTTATGCAACAATTACATATGTAAATTTTAAAAACTTTATGATTTTACATATTTAAATGATCATGTAACTGCCAGTATTTGTATCTGTAACAATCACAACATTTTTCGTATCTGCATTCGGATACAACGTCATACAGTTACTTGATAAGACCGACTTTTTATCTTTTTTTTCGTAGTTATCACTGAACAAGTAGCTATGTCGTGTTAAAATAAAATAATTATTAATTTCTCAAATAAAATTTATCATGCAAGCAGAGAGATGTCATGACAAACGACTGGATCCATTCAATGCGCACATTTTCATTACATTAACTCTTTAGGCGAGTCTTAATGTTTAGTAAACTTCACTAAACAGATGTGTGTGTGCCGCGCAAACCAGCAAAACTGATTTCTGAGAGATGCACAGAGAGGCGACAACAATGCGGTGTTGCTAATTGCTAATTATTACATTACATATTTTATTTTACATGCAACAGAGATAAGGTCATAGAAAGTAACAGCTCCAAACAATATTGTAATTCTAAAATTTACGTCGTACTTGCAAACACTTTGTATGCATTATGGTTAATGCATGCTGGAGCAGTTGATTGTTTCCGACAGCGCTGGACTAGTCCATGCAAGCACTAGTATAGTATGCCAAAAATTTCGCTGTATTTATGTGCGCATGCCCAGTAGAGCCAAACTTATCCCTTCTAGCCTTGCTGGGCGCATTTGTCATATCTCGAGCTTTGCATTTATGTGCACTGTGCCAAGGCATCAGTCATTTACATTTTTGACCACAGAAATAATGTCAGCAAAAGCAGCATTATTAAGTAAATAAAATGAAAATAAAGTACATAAAAATAATTTGACCTTACAGAACTCTGTTCTAGAGGGCCATTGTCCTTTAGATTTTAGATCCCAGGGTCGGACTGGGGGTAAAACCAGTACTCATTACCAGGGCCCCAAAGGAAGAGAGGGCCCCTGAAAAGTATGAATCAGAAATATATTTTATTTTACCTGGATATTTTCATGGGTGGGGGGCATGGGGGCCCATCAGGACTGCCTATGCATAGGCCCGGGATCTTGTGTAACACCCTTGTTAGCTTCAACCCTAATAAAACATACTTGAAACAGCTAATCAAGCTCTTACTAGACACACTAGAATCTTCCAGATAGGTGCCATCCACCGTCCTACAGAGTTGTTACTTTGCACATGCTTGATCATTACATACTCCGTAAATGTATTACATACATTACATACATTACATACATTACATAATAATGTAAAATTATTTTCTTAGAATAGGAGATATGCTGTCTCTCGCATCACATACATTATCAGTAATTAAGTATGTGGTCTTGAAGAGGACCCTTTTTTCTCGCATTTGGACTCGGTCTTGACTTGGACTCTAAACTTTTGGACTTGGACTTGACTTGGACTCTAACCTCTTTGGACTCGGTCTTGACTCGGTCTCGACTAGTCCTGGACTTGGACTTGACTTGGACTCGACAAAGCTGGACTTGACTACAGCTCTACTTTTCACTATACTAACTTATACTGTATATTTCTATGGGCCACCCCTGTCCACAGTAGCCTGTGTTAAGAAACAGCTAGAGGGGTGTAATCAGTCATCTGCCTGTGTGTGTGTGTGTGTGTGTGTGTGCATGATCAGCACAACTAGAAGTGCAACACTCATGAATCTGCTACAACTTTTACTACAGACAGTATGTTACATCAACACATTAAAGATATTTCTAATCTGCCATTATAGAGAGCACTAAGTGGCTGATGTTTAACATTGTTTTAGTTAATGCGTCTAAATAATTCCTAGGGAATGAAAAAGTGTGTTCCTTGAATCTTCATGCATAATGCATAAATGTGATTATTCTAATTTAATTGTGAATGTATTGCAGGGAGATACAGTAAACATATACACACACATATATATCATATTGAAAGTAAAAAGAGCAGGTTTAATGATCAAAATTAAATTACACTGTTTATGATGCATGCTTTTCTATACATATACATTCTAAGTGAACACTCTCTCATAGCCACTAGCAAATTTGATACTAGATGTCATTTTTATTATTATAAAAAATATATATTAAGAAAAATCACCAGTTATATTACTACTAAGTTTCATAACAGCCAAGGGAAGAAACAGTGCTCTTTTATATATATATATATATATATATATATATATATATATATAAAATGCCAAGGGTAGTTGTTCTCTTTATGAAAACAACTATTGTCAGTAGCATTAACCTGATTATGAAGGTAAGGCTTTAAACTAATCTACCAGTTATCTTTTATCAAGTGCACCACACCACTGAAAAATATAAAAATATAAAGCTATGTATAAAATATAAAGCTATATAAATATTTATTACATATAATTTACTTGTTATTAGGGGGTAACACTTTAGAATAGGTAACAATTGGTAACTATTAACTAACATTTCTCTCAATAAATTCTTAATTTGCTGCTTATTAATAGTCAGTAAGGTAGTTGTTAGGTTTAGGTATTGGGTAAGATTAGGGATGTAGAATATGGTCAAGTAGAATAAGGCATTAATATGTTCTTAATTAGCACTAATACATGGCTAATATTCTAGTAATATGCATGCTAATAATCAACTAATAGGTGTTACCTATTCTAAAGTGTTACCCAGAAACGTTTATGTGTGAAACTTAAATTTAGTCAAGTGAGTTAGACTGATAATATAAACTGTTCAGGCAAAGTGGCCAAAAAGGTAAATTCATCACTACTCAGTATGAGACAGTCCAATTATAATATGTGTAAAAGCTTATAGTTAATTAAAATCAACATACATTAGAGAGAAAGAAGAATGATTTTATTGATTATGCACTAAGACTGCTGAACAAAGGTTCTTTCAATTATTTCCAATAAATAGGCCTAAATCCAAGTACAACTAAATGAAGACAAAAACAAAAGAAGAGGCCACGACTCCATGTTTTATTTACTGTATCTATGGATGAAAACCAAGAGGCCCTAAAATTAACAAAGCACCAGAAGCCTAACCAACATGAAAATAATACAAATAAATCAAAGTTTATATAAAATGCCTGGCAGGACTAAAATAAACTTACAAAGTATTCCAAGAAACAAAGACTAAGTAAGTAAAAATTGAATCCATTGTAGGAAGAAAAAGTTAACTTACTTAAGCCCTGGAATGTCCAATAAATTTGTGAGGCCTGTCCAGTTTATGTCCAAAAGCTGAATGAAAAAGAGAGAATCAATCATATAGATAACTTAAACAAACTGTTAACACAGAGAAAATACAGGTATATCTGTTCAGAGGAGAGAAACAAGCACAAACCAGATAACACAAAAAGACAACCAACAATAAAATATGTGTAGACATGCCTGAGGCTTTAATTTAATATCAGCTTGGATGTTAAGTCTCACTCTAAAACAGCAAATAAATAACAATACTATGTACTGTTTGTTACTGCAGTTAGAACAATAAGAATCCCAGTGCACTAGATCATAAACAAGAAAGAGGAAAGGATGGAAAGAAACAAAGTACATAAATATAAACCATCCATTATAATGGGGATAGACGTAATATAAAACATTTATTTTAGCCTCTTTTCCTCTTAGAATTTCAGTGTCGCCCACACTGCAGGGGAATAGATGAAGAGATGCCACCTCTGCAGTGCACCACAAACTACTGTACAGTCAGACCGCAGGACACTGGACACCTCGCAAAGGACTTAAACTCAATGAGGCAGGTGTAGGAAAACTCACTAAAGCCTTCATTCAGAAACAGCAGCAGAATGTGAGCTAGAATCAGGCTGAGCTGGGATAACCTGCAGTGAAATTAGCCCTGCTACTAAACTGGTACTGACAGACTGTAGAATCTGGGTCACTGACGCTGACTGTCTGCCACTGCTATATGCACATGGTAGAACTGTTAAGACCATTTTATGCTGTTTAGCAAGCCTTTAAATAGAATCTCAATCCTGCAGCTTTGCAAAAGACAAATATCTTTAATAACTTTCTCTTCATTTATAACTTTTTTTCCAATGTTTTCATCTAAACTAATAACATGTATGTTAGATCCTATTCCATCTAAGCTCCTAAAATAGGTTATTCCAGAAGTCATACATCCTCTTCTGACTATTATTTAAGGGGTCATATGATGTTGCTAAAAGGAAAGAAAAATTGTCCATTTGGTATAATGCAATGTGTTTATGTGTTTTAAGGTTAAAAAACACATTATTTTCCACATACTGTACATTATTGTTTCTCCTCTATGCCCTGCCTTTCTGAAACGAGTCGATTTTTACAAAGCTCATTGGCCAGCTATCCAGAGCGTTGTGATTGGCTGAACGCCTCAAGCATGTGACAGAAATGTTACGCCCCTTACAATACTGTAATACTGTATGTCCCAGCGCCATGAGACAAAACGAGCCATTTGTTCCATCCAGTGGAGACATAATTACTAATTATAATGACTGTCTTTTTAAGCGTTGCATTGAGTGTCACGCAGCGTTAACATAAAACCATGTCTGCATTTGTGATTGGAGAAACAACAAGCTGTAACAGTTACTCTACACTGCTCAAAACTGCATTTGAATCATCAGTGGCAAATTCTTTACATGAAAACGTACTTACAGACTGTGAGTCAGAAGCACCAGACTGTCCTTGCAAAGTTTGAATTGCCCCACTTTATAGAAACGGACACTGGTGTTGTAAACTACTCACAGGAACCTCGTCCTCCGTAAAATGCGTTGCACACATCTAAATATTTGGGTTGAACTGTTCTGTAACAGGGTTGTAAATACAACTTAACCACTGATTTCTAGTTGTGTCCTCTTTTGGAAGGCCAAACAGAGTATTTTCGCTTTCACAATGAAACACACAGCATCTCCACGTAGGTGGGAACAGCAAGAAGAAGCAAGAAGATTCCTTTGCAGAGAAAAATGGTATCTGTGAAGATTTCCAGTGAGGATTTAGACCGTATCATAGTGCTGAGTCCAAACTAGCCGTTCAATGTAGGCGACTTCTGTTAAATAAAATATCTCGCTTGGCATTGAACTTTGAGCTTTATAATTTTACAGATATTATTTATACTCTAACAACATCATTACACACTAACCAAAATTTGAAACATGGGATCACGAAGAACAGGACCTTTAAAGGGATAGTTCAATAACAATACTGTCATCACATTCTTGTTGTTCCAAACCTGTATAACATTCTTTCTTGGAACAAAAAGATATTCTGAGAAATGTCTCAGATTATGTCCATACAATGGAAGTCATTGGGATCCAATGCTGTACGGTTCTCAACATTCTTCAATATATCTTCAACTATGTGCCACAGAAAAAAAAAGAAGAAAAAAACAAAAACACACAAATAAAAATTCAGGTTTGGAACAACATGAAAGTAAGTAGTTTGGGTGGACTATCACTTTAATATTAAACAATTCCCAGAAACTTGATTATATCCTTTACCTGTACTTCAATACAAATTTCAACATAGTTCTAATGCAGTAATAAAACATAATATTCAGAAATAAAAAAGATCTACAACATCTCTTCTGCATGCACTCATTACGAGGACTCTTTTATGTACTTTGAAAAGTTTAAATATTTCTTGCTGTTTAACAAGAACCAAGTTACTGCCCACTCAAATTCCACACTGACATCTGATCTTATGCCTTATCTTCTTTCATTATTCACAATCTTCTCTGATAGCAGTCTCGTCAGATATCCTCAAAACACTCTTTCATTAAAATCCTTTATCCCTAACACTCACCCAGGTTTTTGTGTACAATACAACTTTAAGTTAATTTAATCATTTCAAGAGCTGTATCTCATTATGCTGTATAACATATTATTTGCAATAACTGCAAACAACAGCATTTCAGACACAACGCTCCTTTGTATGTTGTGGTAAAATAGAAGTTTTTTGGGAAAATGCTCACATTCAAATCTGAGTTAAACTTAGTTGCAGTAAAGGGGCAGCACATGTCAAAAAGGGAATACATGACCACACACTGATAAAACAGTTTCAGACTTTATCAGAAAAAAAGTTACTTCAGTTTTCATCAGGCAAAAATACAGACAACATTATCAAGGTAGTAATAAATTTGTTGGTAAACTCACTGGCTTCTTGAGGAAGAAGAGGGAAAGAGCACCAACCAGAGGCATATTCCCCAAAAGTGGCTCAAGAATCACCCGCAGAACTCCATGTATCTATTTATACATGCGGCCAAGCACATACACAGAGAGATTGACAGACACATCAAATTACATTTTGAAACACTGATAAGGATTCTCACTAGAGGTTTGGTGTGTACCTTACTCCAATTAAGGCAATATGTGACCCTGGACCTATAAAACTATTTACAACTATTTGAAATCTGGAATCTGATGGTGCAACAAAATCTAAATATTGAGAAAATTGCCTTTAAAGTCGTCCAAATGAGGTTCTTAGCCATGCATATTACTAATCAAAGACTAAGTTTTAGTATATTTACAGTAGGAAATTTACAAAATATCTACATGAAACATGATCTTCACTTAATGTCCTAATGATTTTTGGCATAAAAGAAAAATCTATAATTTTGACACATACAATGTATTTTTGGCTATTGCTACAAATATACCTCAGCGGCTTAAGACTGTTTTTGTGGTGCAGGGTCACACATCAAATATTCTCAATTAAAAAAAGCTAAAAAATATATTAAAAAAATTGGCATTCACCAGATTATATTAATGAAAGCAGTGCTGCCTTAATTAGGAACCCACTTCATCAGCCTTGGAGACCTCAAATGGAATGACAGAACTGTTTTTTCTTAATATCTTTGTCTTATTTTCCTGTAATTTCCTTCTAAGGATGGATATTATTTTCTGCAAAATGAGAAAAAGATTTTTGGCATGAGACAGCAGTGCTGTCAATGTAACCACTACGTGCCCCAGGCTGATGATGAGTGTTTCAGGATCCTGACACTGATGCATTTATTATTTTGCATCTGACAGCATTCTGACATGCTCTGTAATAGACATTTCACCTTCACAACAGAATTATGAGCTTCTGTTTTGAACAATCATCCATTACCAAAGAGCTGCTAATGAGAACAAATATCTCAAGGGAATGTCCTGTATCAAGTAGTCCTTTATGAAATCTTAATATGTGGAAGAGGTTATACAAGGCAAGTCGGTGTATATATATGAACTTTTTTTTCTTATGATTTTTCTTACTTTTTTTCTTACTCTATTTTTATATTTTTTTTATTTGTATGTAAAGCACTTTGAATTGCAATTTGTGTATGAAAGTTGTAAACCTGCCCCACCTTACTCACTAATTTACATTTCGTGACATGTAAAAAACAAAGTTTCAATAAAATGTTTATTATATTATTGAAAATCTTTTTACCAGTGGCTCTTAAAGCCATCAAATCTGCTATTTTTTTCTGGAACTAAGTTTCCATAAAGCAAAGATGGTAGACTCAGACTTCCCTGTGTAACTATTGTAGAGAAGAATGGGAATGCTAACAGCTCTCTCCAGGTATTATAGACCTCCTTTACATATAGTAAAAAATACATCATACATAAACACAGCATGCTGTCACACAAGGAGTATACTATGCAATGCATTTAATGCGACAGGATGAAACAAGTCCATAAATCATGTACAAAACGGTCATTGTGTGAGCATGTGTGTATATATCTGATCATGCACTACAAACAGTACAAGGGCATTTTAGTATTTGGTTACACACCTCCCTATAAATACACACACACCCTTTCTGTAAAAATAAAATAGGCTCCATTCTACAGTCGACTGGATTCTTTCCATGAAACACGTGGTTGCTTCACAATATAGGAAAAAGCTTCCCTGTATCCAACAAATTAACTCTCTGGCCTTGGCTAATATAATCCATTGGGTCATTGAGACAAACTCAATGGAAGATGCCATACATAACAGAGCTGATGTGTATCTGTTGTGAACAAATAACTGTGCAATCCTACAGCTGTATGTGGCACAAGAGCAGAGAATTATCACTCTAAAATGTTTTATGAGAATATATAACAATATACCTGTATACTTTTGATCCCTGCTCTACAGTAGAACCTTTTGACATCCACATCGATTTCAGTATTTCCAACATAGCTATAAAAGAAAAGAGAAATATTAAAACCTGTGGGACAGAAAGTTAAATAAAAGATCAAAAGATGTCAGCATAGCATATTTAATGGGATGTCACCTGATCTGAAGGTCCATGATGATCTGCCGTTTGTCTACGTTCTCAGAGTAAACTTTGACCCCATTGATTCTGAGAGGCTGTGACAGAGATGAGCACAGATGCCCCGTCAGGTGGTTGACATTTTTTTAACCAGCATGCATTCCTCCACAGAGCCCTGACAACATAAACTATTTCCATCTGACAGCTGGTCAGCTTTTCCAAAAGGTTTAAATTTCTCATGTCAATCTTCCTACTCCTGATGCAATATATAGCTTTTTAGTGCAATGTTGTTTTAGTGTTAAGTAGTTAAGCAATATCTTATCTTTAATAAAATATGCATGGTGGTCTTACACTGTGCAAATGACATAGAGTTTTTTGAATGTAACAGTTTTACAGACTAACTAGATCGATTTATTGATATATTTATAGTATAAGAAATTATACTGTATTGGCCTCTATCTATTTATTTATACATTTGCTCTGGAAAAAATATGTAAACTGTTTGTTTAGAAATTTGATTTGCTGTATAAAAGATTTTTACAATGTACTGTTTAGAGAGGCTTTTGAATTAATGCTTAGTTACATTTGCAGAGTTGTATGAAATACTGTATATTGTTTCGTAAAGCACTCGTCTGCTGAAGCAGTCTTTTCCAATGTTGAGAAGGTTACTTTGGAAATGTTATAGATTACAGATTACAAGTGACCCCATTTAAAAAGTAATACGTACTGGAACTATTTAAATTACTGAAGTAAAGTTATGTAACTGATTACATTTAATTAATTTTCAAAATTTTGAATGATTGTTTTTAACTGTTAATCATTTGAAACATGTAAACCAGCAAGGGTTAAAGGGTTAGTTCACCCAAAAATTTAAATTCTGTCATTAAAGGTGGGGTATTTATATTTTCAAAAACAAGTCGGGCTGAGTACCAAAACAAAATTTATAGCCAATCAGCAGTAAGTGGCGTGTCTACTATCTATGATAAACATCTATGATGTGGATGAGAGAGAGAGCACTCAGTGCACAGGACAGACATTAGCCGAGCTGAGCACAAAAGAGGAAAATGTCTGCAGAGCAAAAGGCGGATTACGATAAGGCAATAAGTATCTTCGGAACTGGGCCCATATTCACAAAACATTTTAAGACTAAAAGTAGCTCATAACTCACTGATTAAGGAGAAGATTTTACAAATAATGGGAGTGTTAATCCTAAATTTAGGACTCCTAAATTTTTGCACTAAGAGTATTTCACAAAGCGTTTTAGCACTAAAAATAGCTCTTAAATCTGTGAAACTTTAGTAGTAGTAAAGAGGACTCCTAAGTCACTAAGACCAAGCCCCAAACTATTGTAAAATGGCTGTTGCCGACAATCTGCCTCTGAACATTAACATTTTAGAAAATGACATTTTACGATAATGACCTTTTAAAAAAGGTATCACCTTTGGTTTTGAAAGTTATCCGAGCTGTTTGATTATATCCTTGTGTTCATCAACCAGTTTGGCAAGAAGTAACAGCTGTTCTTGAATCCAGTTTTTTTTTGTTTTTATGTTTGCTTGTATTACTATCAGCCATGATTATTCTACTCTGTTAATTAAAGACTGTTTATATGCATATCCGCTAATTGGTTTTGATTATATTATGAGGCTGACAATTAGATGAACATATACATGTTTAATTAGTGACACTTAGCCTGCATCTTAAAATCTTTATTTGAATGTGGCAATTAAATTTTTTATTTTTAAAACGTGTTCTTGAACCTTTATTTATTTGTGCTCTTCAATATTTCTATGAATAAATCTCTGACAGAGATCAGCCAATCACTGTGCACAGAATTAGTAACCATGCTGACATCATCCATAGCAAGGTCAGCTCTGCCCTTACTCTTAGCTTAAAACTTCTTCTATTCCTTAGTAAAGTTTGTTTCAGCAGCTTTGTGAATAGGTTTTAAGAGAAAACTCTGAGCTAAAAACTTTTACTGCTATTTAGGAGAACTTTTTTATTTTTGGGTGAACTAAAAATTCTTCTTTAATTATTAATAGGGGTAGTGGTAAAAGTACAGGAAATAATGGGGAGAAGAGGTGGAGACTCATGTCATCTGTCTGAGCAAAACCACTAAATGTGGCCACATGTGGACTCACTGCTAAGCCATGGTGCCAAAACGGATTTTACTCCCTTTCAAGATTATTCTTGGCTGGTGGATATGTTAAATCACAAGCTGACTGAGAGGAGAAAGGAGCCAAAAAAGGTATATGCAATATGTTGGTGTCTATACAGTGGGAGACAGACTGGGTCAAAGCTCCATAAAATACAAGGAAGTATGACTGATGTTATATTTAATATCATGAACAAAGATTTACATGTTCTCTAATAGGATGCACTTTATAAGCATTTAATGTTATAGGCAGTGAGAACTCTGTATGCACACATACCTTATCTCCAAGATCGATCTTGGTGAAGCTGAATGTACTGAGGTGGGCATTGGCTTCCTTGATTGCTGGCTCAATTGTTTCTTTAAACAGCTTCTCCACAAACTGACACACGTAAGGCCACATCTGTTTCACTGTCTGAAAGGCAAAGAGTGTACCTGCTCAGTACTATGCAACTGAGTAAACTGAGGCACTTAGAGCATCTTCATTTCTTACTGTTACTGACTTAAGTATGATAAATAAGCTGCTCTGAAACTAATTAGTCATCAGAAAGGTTTAAATGTTGTTTTATACCCTCTTGACTACATTTGCTAAAAACAAAATCATCAATGTGTGTAAAATAAATTTTTCCACAACAAGGTTGTGTGACACAAGGTTCACAGTTTTCATTTAAAAGGCTGGAGGACATGTTGTAACTTATGACTTATTGTAAATACTCCAGACATTTGGAAACTATTCTCCATGACAACATAACAGGTAGCCATACTGGGAAGGAACAAAACTGAAATATTAAAAAAATTAATGAAGCATACCATGCCTGAGAGCAAAGTAATATAATCTAAAACCTTTGAAATAAGTTAGAGATGTAGAGAGCCAAATAATCAAAAAGAGACATAATTAATAATATGAGCTTTAAAATGCATGTGAAAGTTAAGGCTGTAAAATTAATATGATACAGTACTGTAAGAGTTTTATCCTTCTCAGTTTGGTCATGTTTAAAAACATCAGTGATTCTGCAGTGTTTCATGTAAATAGATTTGCATGATTTTGAATGTTGCAGACATACTTTGCAGAAGGCATGAGGCTATTCAGGTTCATAAATTACACCGCTGGGCAAAATGTTAATGAAATATTCAAATCAGGCATGTTTTTGAAGGCTGTGAGCCACTGAATGTATATGTACAATGAATATTTTAAAAAGCCACTGATTTTGACACAGAGGGTGAAAAATGGTTGCTACGTGTAGTGTAACATGAGCAAAGCACACTGGATTATAGCACCAGTGTACAACCCGCCAAGAAAGAGAGCGAGAGAGTATCAGATTCTAGAATATTGACTGCAGACACAAGAGAGCTGGATGATGATTATTAAGAAATCATTAAGAAACAGGCAATTATTATCCAATAATTCTCTTACCTTATTTAGCCACTCAACTCTCTCCACATCTGGATAATGAACCTAGTGGATAAATTGACAAATATATATTAATAAAAGAGAGAGGGAACAAGACTGCTTCTGTAAATGTGCTGCAGTGTCTCTGAAGAAACCCCTCAGGCTAGATGACATGAAAAACATTATTCAATGTATGACGAAATAAAAAGACTTCCTTGTCTAAACATGAATGGTTCTCTATACCAAAAAATGGCACCCATGTGTATTCTCTCCTTTTATTTCACTTCAGTGGTATTATCATGACTTCATGTAGAGCAGTAGGATAAGGGATGAGCATAGCTGCAGTCAAATCCCTGTATGAGTAAAATGCTTAGCCTGCATTTGTTCATTCAGTGGGAGGGAGCAAGATGACACACCAACACTGCACTTTTTTTCATTTCTAAAGCAGTGCCATACAATAACAGTCAATGATGTCATTGTGGTCCAGCATTTTTTTTTTTTTGACCCCACTGACTTTCATTATACGGACAATAAAATTCTTCAAAATATATTTTTTTGTGTTTTACAGAAAAATAAGTAATACAGGTTTGAAACAACATTCTCGCATAGCCAGATCTTCAGACTGACGGCAGAAGGTCTGGGAACCTTGGGTGCTTTCAATGGCCAAGGACTGCCCATCTGGCCATATGACTGACAGGTAAAGTAAACAATCAGCAATCACGTTTCATTTTGTGCTGCGTCAGGTTTAGGGGTGTGGAAATGTCCCCACAATAACAGACCGATGTGTAAAACTCTTGGACGTATTTTAAAGATTCTATGCCGTGAACTTTACATATTTCACATACTTTTATAAATCCAGCATTTATTTGATCCTGAGTGCTCATTGTCAAAATTGTAACCATGACGGATTTCTTCTTTCAAGAGTGGGTTTGGCATCACGGCACGGCATCTTTGTTGCCAGGTGGTATGTTAAAGAATGCGACACGCATGTCTCCCAGAATTCTTGTATAATTTAACCATTCAGATGACGACTTCGAAACTCCTGAAGTGATTCCAATTTTCTGTGCTGTATGCATCAGACGTTCAGCCAGCAGTCTATGGGCATGACGTCTGAGGCTGAGACTAGGAATGACATGATGGATAGTAAATTATGTCAGAATCAGACTCGGGTGAACTACTACCCCTTTAACTTATCAGCCAGGTATCAAAAACATAATTGTTTTTTCCACCCAACAGGCACTGTGATGCCACAAAGAACTTCTGAGAACATGGCTACATTGACACTCAACGCCTTATTTTGCTCAGATATAATTTTTTGTTGGACGTTCACATTTATAGTCAGTAACAGATTCCAGTGTGAAGTGGTCCTGAACTTACCCACATGCACAAAAGAATAGCAAAGATATCACACAGCATACTGTCATACAAAAGAAAATGCGGAGGCCACTGAAGTCAGTGTTTATGCATTCATTTATAAGATGATGTGCAGCAGGAACCAGCAAATTTGTGAGCAGGCATTAGGGAGGACAAGGATGAGGAAAAAGAAAGCAAAGTTTTTCCTCATATAGTCCTCCTTCAGGTTTTGATTGTGTAGAGCTGTAACTGTAATACTTCTAGAACAGCTCACTGTCTCTTCACTGAATAGCTTTGCTTTTTTTCTTCCACATTCTGGTATGTAAAATTTTTTCAGTGACTTCTGAAAACAGATAATTTTTATTGAATGTTATATTAACCATAAAACTCTCGTGATGTATGATATAACCATTCAGACTGAGGTCGCACTGCAAAACAGCAGACCTCTATATGACTCATGACCAAAAGTGGTCTAAACCATTATGAAAAAGATCCGATTTCATGTGGTTTGTGCTGTTCACATTGCTATAAAAACAAAACCAGATCTGAGTCTATTAGCAAAACAAAAAACAGGATTTCGGCCACTTTTGCCTGTCTGAATGTAAACTTACTGACCCACAAAAGGCCTCTGTAATTTAACATCTTACAACTGAAACTTTAAATTACAAACAAATGCCACACACAAGCAAAACAAATGTATAGGGCACATTTGAATCTCATCACTATGGTAACACAGCTGCAAAACCATAAACGCTTCTCTCAAAGACATTAAGCGAAAGCAGAAAGGAAAATCTCAGGTAAGCCAAATCAGTTTACCTGAGAATACAACACGCTCTCACCCTGAAAAGATAATGTGTTTGTGGCACCCATAAAGCTAACCTCCTGTATGTCCTATAAAAGTAACATTGTAATCTCAAGAGGCAAAATGGGGGTGTGAGACTTCCTTCTGCATTGCACTCAATCTGAATTTATTTTATTCACAAAACAGTGTTGGTGCACAGCACTTTCGTCGGCAAGCTCTCCCACTGACATATTCTAGTATAACCATCAATCAGGGCAGATAGGTTTGGACACAGATATAGCTACTACACCCAGCACTAAACTTTGGGTGTCCCTCCAAAATGAATATTGACTATTTTGTTTAGTATTAATGATATGTGGGAAAGAAAGACACTGAAAGTTCCCATGGTAACTGTGTTTCTATGGTCACTCGAGATCTCTGAGGATTTCTCTACATCGACAAGGCCATAGACAGATAACTATGAGAATGTTCCTTTAAAAAATATCTGTCTAGAGATGAGACAGATTGCACAGTTATGTAGCAATGTAAAGACTATAGATTCCTGACAGTTACATCATTTGATGAAAATGTGATAATCTGTGTGAAAAATCTTGTCCCTATCTAAAAAAAATTGCTTGGAATCACTGGCATATATTAAAATGGTTTTACATGTACTTACATATTTTTGTAACATGTATGCAACAATATATACTTTGAACTCTGAAATGCATTTAATTAGACATTAGTATAGCAAGCCTGAAGCTTTTAGGCAAGAGATATAACACACTTCACCTCTGGAGAGTACTTCCAGAGAACCAAGAAAAAATTATCTATTTTCTTCAGGTATAACACACTTTCCAGGAAGCACGGAGAAACCAGACCAACAAGTCATCAGTGTTTCAAAAGATCTTGGTTTAAAAGCATGGCACCACAAAATGTGAATTATCACAGAATCCATAACTACAAATATTTTCTTTAAAAAAACAACAACAACCACTTCAAACTCATAAACCAGTTCAACAGACTTCTGATCTCACACAGATAAGTAGTTGTCTGACAAGTAGGCTCCAGACAAGTAGGCTCCTGAGCAGTTGAAGACTAAATGAAGTCACTTTTCAAAACACTTTACATGGTTTCACCAGAAACAGGTTGCAGGTTGAGTACCATACTCCAAAACAATCTTTATTTAACACTTTAAAAACATACTCAGTTAAAATAAAAAATAATTAAAAAAAATCATCAACCATATGACCTTATTAACAATAGCATTTAACAATAAAATTACATATAATGCAGTTTTTTTTGCCATACATGGTAAGGTAATTGCAGTTAACCACTTTATTGTTATTTACAGTTTTACATGCTGCAGTAACATTATTGTTACACTTGTATAGACTGCAGGTCAGTGAATCTTCATTTTAAACTATGCAGACTGACCTTGGTCCTCACCCTTCAGGTCAGAATATCTCATTACATAACATATATTTACTTTGTTGCACTTGGCTTTTGATTACAGCCATGATGAGCAGAGGCTCAAGATAATGCTTATATACAAGATAAAAATAGACAGAAAATTGGTAGAGCCACATGCTGCATCATTTGGAATAACACTGTTCACCTTCACTGCCTCACGTCTGACAGCCCGGGGTCAGCTGGGATCCAAACTTAGTTATGTTTCATGCACTCAAGAGTTTGCTCAATGGACACAACCTGAATGAAGCAAAACAACTAACAAGGAAATATATTGTGTTTACCACATTTCAAACTAAAGTTGTCCATCGATCTCATCAAATCCCACAAAAGACAACCCATTCTGTCTATTTAGTCTAGCTTTATAATTTCGAAAACAAAAATAAACACCCTCTTAGTTTTCCCTTCTTTCTAGTGTGCGATCTATGATGCTTTGAAACAAGTGAAATGTTATCAATGAACGTGGAGTTGAACTCACCCATGATGGTAATTCAGTTGCCTCCAGCTCCTGTTTAACTGTGTCTTCCTGCTCAAAAAACGAAAGTGCTCTATTTAACCTAGTGTTCTTACACCTAGTGTTTCTTTTCCAAAAGAAAAATATCGTGAGTGCAATTAAAAGCCAACTAAAACTGAACCCAAAATAACCCAAGACATATATGGGGAAGATAATGACGAAGGTCTTGGCGAACTGCAGCCACGTGCGCGTCAGATCGCTGGTGCAGGACGCGGAGTCCTGGCTCAGCTCCTCGGAGGAGGACGAAGGAATCGCCCCGTTTGTCGGTTCAGTTTGTCCGCTATCTTTTTGTCCCGAGGCACCTGCTGTTTGAGAAAGATTTCGGCTCCCAGCAGTCATTATGCCCTCTGTCATGTTCAGCGCGGACGAAATGTTACGCAGGGCTGTCGGACGTGAACATTGCGTTTAAATGCAAAAGCTTGGAGAGTAAAAAACAAAATGCTACAGATCATCCCGTGCATGCGTGGTTCAAGTTCAACGCTGGGCTAAATCAATTTGAGGATGTTCTCACGTTAGTTCGCCAATACACCAGTCCATATTTAGACGCGGATACTGGCTCGTTTTGCTTTAATCTAGCTGTGCATAACTGAAGACCCAACTCAGCCGTCGCCAGCGCCTCTGTACGCGTGCTGTCCGGTTTGCTCTGGAGAAGCGCGTGCTGTTGTGCTGGTTTATGACAGACAGCTGAGCTCTTCATACACACACACGCAGCGAGTCTCGGGAGGTCAGTGAGCGTCGCAGACAGCGCAAACTCGCCACCCTGAGCCAAGCAACTGCAGATACACAAACAATGAGGCGTCGACAGCCAAGTGACTCCCAAGTGTGTTAACTGTTAATTAACAATAACAAGAAGCGGTTCGTTTCGTCATTTATTTTATATTTTCTGATGGACTGTTTGTGTCAAAAGCTGTAGTCTACTGCTTGCGTCGCCTTCCCTGTCGTGGATTCATCCCAGTTACATGCTTTATTTTACGTTAGGCTACTGCATTTAGTAAATTACTCCGAAAGCACGACAAGGAGGGACGGGACAACCCAGGTGAAAAAAGTGCACTTCCATAAAGTAAAGTGGTCTATTTTCACACACAAATGTTTTACTTAATAATAGCTACTAAAAATGATCCTTTAATACTTCTTAAGATAATCTTAAAATAGTTGTACTCAACTTTGCTATTTTGGGACATAATGAATATGAACTAAGTGTGCTTTTAACATGCTGTATTTAAAAAATGTATTACCACTTGTACAAGTTGTAGTACACTTGAACCCACTAGTGTTTGAAAGATGGGTTTAAGTGTAGCCTACTAAAACTGGTAATCTAATACATTTTTAATACTGAAAAAATTATGTTAAAAGCACATTTTAGTTCATATTGATGATGTCCCATAATAGCACATTTGAATACACTTAGATCAGGGGTCTCAAACTCAGTTCCTGGAGGGCCACAGCCCTGCACAGTTTAGATTAAACTAAACAACTAATCAAGTCATTTATATGGAAGCATATGGGTAGCAATATTCAATTTGTAATGTAATAAATGACAATGCAATATGTAAAATGGCAATGCATTTCTGTATTTACATTTACATTTTCCAATACATTTTTGCAACGTTTGGTGCAAAATGAAAATTAAATTACATAATTTTCATTTGCCATTTCATACACTAGTTTTAATATGTAAAATTAATACTAATTTTAACGCTTTATAAGTTGCAAAATGAAAATGAAAATGTATTACAGAAATGATTATGTGTGTAACATGTTCAAGCAAAAACTGTGGCAAAATTATCATTCAAATGCTATTTTTCTTAAATTGCTTTAACACTCACTGTGAGTGAAACTTACGATTGCATTTTCATTCAATGTCCCGGAATAAATGTAGCAAAATTCAATGTGCACATTGAAAATGCATTCCGAGGCGATCACGTGTCCGCCCCCTCCCTCCATGTCAATAACTGCGTGAACAAGGCGGGGCTTGCAGAAGGTCAAGAGACTCAATTCTCAAGAAGAGGATTCAAGTGAGAGAACATGGACAAGACAGTTGGTCCGTGTACGTTTTGTATGGCGTGCGGTCCGGTCCTAAAATAAGGCTACTGACTTGTCGCGGGAATTCACCATGCAATTGCCAGGAGCCACTGAGTTTACCACTTATAGGCCGGTAAACTCACCTCGCACAGCGAATTAACGACTCACTTTCTTCAGAACGACTCACTTTCCTCACGCAGCGAACAACTCACTTTCCTCACGCAGCGAACAACTCACGCAGCAAACGACTCACTTTCCTCACGAAGCAGACCACAGACTCTCTCTTCATGTAGGGACTGAATATTATTAAAGTGACTTCTATATTGCGTCCAAAAGAATATTTAGATATGATATTTAAATATTAAGAAAGGTGTACAGTGTATTTTTTTTCTTTTTACTTTCATTACAATATTTCAATAAATTGATAAATAATTGCCTATTGCAAATTTATGAATGCATGGTTTACTTTTTTCTGCAGTAACTATGCTATATTGAGACATTTTTAAATCTATATTTTGTAAAAAAAATTATAAAAAATAAACCTGAATTATAATCTAAACATCTGTATTTTCATATATTATATTAGTATATATATATATATATATATATATATATATATATATATATATATGTATATATATATATATAATATAATATAAGTATATATATATATAACATAAATAAGTAGGCTAATAAATATATAATGTTTAAAAAAATATGATATAAACTATTTGTTTTCCACCACATCACTAACATTTAACTGTGTTAAGGAAAAAACAGCAATTTCCCAGCAGAAACATCATTCATGTTACATTGTGATACTGTGTGTGTGTGTGTGTGTGTGTGTGTGTGTGTGTGTGAGAGAGAGAGTGCTTTCTGCATTGAGGATATTCTGTAGTCTCAGCCCTTTGTTTGGGTAAATCTTTACTGGATTGTCTGTACTCAATCCTTAGCCATCTTCAAGAATCATCTTAAAACGCATCTCTTCCATCTTTATTTGACCCTCTAACTTTAACACTCACTATTCTAATTCTATTCTATTCACTATTATAAAACTAGCTTTCTAATCTTTTTGTATTCTATCGATTTACTTTTAATTTATTATACAATTAACAAAGGCAAAGAAAGACCTCTAACACTAGCTTGCTCTATTCTTTTTCTATTCAATCTGTTTTTTCCCCTTTATTATATTATTTAAAAGCCTTTGTTATGTGTGCGTTTAAGCTAACTGAGACTTCTTATAGTAGCCTACTTGTATATCATTGTTCTTTTGTTGTTTTTGATTGCTTCCATTGTCCCTCATACGCTGTTTGTGACGGATTGAGAGACGATAGAGCTGACATTTGGAGTCACCGACTTTGCAAAAAAAAAAAAAAAATCCCGTCCTGAGATTCCAAAAGCATTCACTGCGCAATTAAATGAAGTCTGTTAGAATTAATAAATAAAGTTAGAATGTCCTTATAATTTAAGAAATGAAAAAAAAAAGTTTTACTTTTTTATAGTCATTGCACATTAAGCAATGCTTGAGTATCAGCAGATGTGCTCGAGCTCAAAAGTGCTATTAATTTTATATCTACAACAGTGCATAGTAAAACGGTGTTTCGTTCCTTGAATTCATCAGATTTTCAACGAATCAAGTGAGCCAGTGATTCAACAGTCCATTCAGATGGACTCACTTGTTTCTTTTCTAATGGAATCAGCCGTTTTGAACGAAAAGTTTGATTTGAACGATTCAATAAATACTTAAACCATGGATTTGCTGTCACCTACTGGCGGTTTTATTGTCATCATTATTTATCCATGAAAGGCCTAAACCAGACAAGGTGCCAGCACTAGCCTACTACCAGCACAAAAACACATTTAGCAAAATATTTACCGAAATTAATCAGTTTCATTTAATAAGGCAACATTTTCAATAAAACGTTTTTAAAAATTATGATTTTGTAATTTGTAATCATTATGTAAAATTAGCTACAGGACCAACCCCCAACAGGACCATTTTTTTTTATTGCTTAGCTTAGCTCTCACTATAAATTATAATAGTTTATATCATATATTTTTTAAACATTATATATTTATTAGCCTACTTATTTATGAAATTGTATGAAAATGCAGATGTTTAGATTATAATTCAGGTTTATTTTATATAACTTTTTTTTACAAAATATAGATTTTTTTAAATGTCTCAGTACATATAGCCTAGTGACTGCAGAAAAAAAAGTTAATAATGCATTCATAAATTTTAGGCAATTATTTCATTTTATTGAAATGTACACATTTTTGAATATTTAAATATTATATCTAAATATTCTTTTGGATGTAATATAGAAGTCACTTTAATTATAATATTCGGTCCCTACATGAAGAGACAGTCAGTGGTGCGTGAGGAAAGTGAGTCTCCGGCTGCGCCAAGTGAGTCGCCGGCTGCGTGAGGAAAGTGAGTCGTTCGCTGAGTGAGTCATTCACTAAGGAAAGTGAGTCGTTAGCTGTGTGAGTCGTTCGCTGCATGAGTCGTTCACTGAGTAAAATGAGTCATTCGCTGAGGAAAGTGAGTCGTTTGTTGCGTGAGTCGTTCGCTGCATGAGGAAAGTGATTCGTTCACTGAGGAAAGTTAGGCCCTGTCCCAAATCGCGCACTTCATGTGGACTTTCGGTCTCGTGGACTTGAAATGCGCGTGCTCGCCGAGTCTACGAGTCCGTAGGCCGTCCCATTCAGCATTTTAACGCTCCGAAGTGTGCTCAGCAGCGCCCCCTTTGTACCCTTGAAGCGGTCTTCCGCGAAGCCCGCATAGAAGCAGGCTCCACGCACTTCAACTACCCAGGAATCCTTGCAAAAGACCAATCAGACAACAGATGGGAGGATATTTCGCTCACGGACTGTAAACATGGCTGAGAAGAGAATATTTAAGTGTAAAAGTATCAATGTTTTTTATGACATAGGCGTACATTTTACCAGTTGTTACTTACAGTTATACAAACATTATCGACCAGTTGATATCTCAAACATAATAATAGCGCGTTAAATAATACGATCGCATTATGATTCATTACATAAATAGAACCGAATGTCATGGCTTTATGAGTCATATAAACGTAGTATGAATATTGAAACCTATATATTTTTCTTAAACTCATTTTAATTTTGTGTTAAAATTTAACATTATGTATTATTATGTACAAATGTATTTATCATTTAAATAACCATGACATCTATTCTAATGCCCAGGTGGCATTTACAATTATAGAACTGTAAAAGCAGGCTGTGTATTTCACATGGACATATTATTTGGGAAATTAAAATTAATCCTGTTCTCTATGCTAAAGACTGTAATTTGTTTAATGATATTTGTGATATTTTTCTAATAAAGGGACTGATGAGATGACCTTTAAGTTTATTCAGGTAATTCAGCTCCGTATGGAGAGGGATAAGTCAACCAGACCTTCTTCCTGTTTCCGGCGTGACGATCGAGTCTGTCCCAAAATACCTCTCAATGCACCCTCGCGGACTCGCGCTAAGGGCCCTATAGGTCTGCACTACATGACGTCACCGAAGTGTGGACTCTGAGGAAGTCCACAAGTCCGGAGTGTGCCATTTGGGACAGGGCCTTAGTCGTTCGCTGCGTGAGGAAAGTGAGTCGTTCGCTGTGTGAGTGAGTCGTTCGCTGAGGAAAGTGTGTCGTTCGCTGCGTGAGGAAAGTGATTCGTTCGCTGCGTGAGGAAAGTGAGTTGTTCGCTGCGTGAGGTGAGTGTGTATACGTTACTGATACACCGCCGGCCTATCAGTGGTAAACTCAGTGGCTAGTGGCAATGGTACGGTGAATTCCCGCCACAAGTCAGTAGCCTTATTTTTGGACCAGGCCGCACGCCATAGTTTTGATCATTTCGGTTTATGGCTTCAATAGGTGTTTCTCAATGTCAAGGAAGGATCCTCGGAAGCCAGTATTTCGAGGATGCTACGTCATCGACATCCGTTGAAGGACTGTTCCAATGTCGAGGATCCTCGGAATTTCAACCAAGGACTGAGTCCTTCGGTCGAAGAATATCCCATACACAGGAAAGGATGCATATGTGTATCCTTCGCGATCTTCGCGCTCTCAAATCACCCACAATCCTATGCGCGCAGCTTTGCTATCTTGTTCAAAAATTAAAAAATGTCGAACGTTAGCGGAGTCGGAGCGTTAACGGTTATTATTTACGTTACCAAACATTTGTTATAACTGTAGTAAATATAAGTAAAGTTTAACGTTTAAATGCCAGTACAAATTACTACCATATTGATATTGTAAATTATACAAATACAAATGGTTAACTGAACCGGACCTGTCATTTAACAATTGGTTGCGTCATCTGCATTTTATAAATAACTAGTTAAGTTGTCCAAAGTAATTTAACGATACCATTCAAAGCGTTATTCAAACGGACCTTTTCACTGACATAATGACGCAATTACGTGCACTTGCTAGCCTGTTCCATTTACGTGTTCTCCGAATGCTAAAGAGGAGTCTCGCCTAGCCTCTGGAGGAAGTGACTTGTAAGGATCAGTCCTGCCAAGGAAGTATCCAACGCCTGATATTTCATTCGCACTTGTGGGCGGAGCTGAAACGCTGCTTTCATCTGATTGGTCGAATCGCTCCGCCTTCAGCTCGGTCTTTTCATTCTTTCAGACAGATATACAGACGGTTCTGTGTCTTTAGACACCAGAACCGTGCCTTAGGCCGGCGACACACTGGATGCATGGCTCAAGCATCTCAGCTGCGTGCTGTGTCTGTTTTTAATTCGGCTCCCATGTTAACAGGTTAGAGCTTGCAGACTGCCTGCGTGAGACGCGCGTCTCAGGCGCTGCTCGAGCCGCGTGGAAAATGCGTGCATGCTAGAAATAGAACCGACGCCTATTTTTCACGCAACACAAGCGTGTTGGAAGCGTTTCCAGGCAAAATATAATAGGAAAATATGTTTATATGTCATTTTGTACACAAATACATATTAATTCATGACATTTTGATATTTGAAAGTCTATAGGTTCTCATGAGATTACTGTGTCTCCAGGTTTATATGCAGTGCAATGAAGACAACACTGATAGAGATATACAAACGGAAGAAGTAGACTTGACAGACAAATGGACACAGCATCCACCAGAAGCAAATGCAGCATGTGGAGGTATTGTGTTCAGCATTGACTCTGTCATTAGTAATGAATACCAAATGGAAATATAAAAATAACAAATAAAGTGTATTGTGTTCTGTTTCATTCTCTAACTGTAACCAGGATCTAAGGCATCTCAAGACACTACAGATAAATCCACTTCAAGAATAACTACTGATTCTCAGTGTCTGACTACTTTTATACGCTCTGCTGCACAGGTTAAGAATAGTTACCTGTTAATAGGTCTAATTTTTTAAACATATTAAAATTAAAACATTACAATTAATCTCAACCAAAGTGCAAAAACACTAAAAACACTGTGCTCATGTCTTGTGTTGTTCTGTCTCAGAAATAGATAAACAAATAAATGCATATTAAATCAAGTTGTCCATAGACTGTCTGATAAAGTACTAGTTTCATTAAAAGTACTATTTATTGAAGTATTTATTTGTATGTCAGGTAATGGCTGTTCTGATAGAGGAGAATATGGCAGAGAGTAATTCAATCAGAAGACGCACTGTCCTTTAGTGATGGCTGCATTCAACTCCATACCAATCTCCCCTTTCTGGATGGTAATATTTTGTAAATTATGTTTACTGATAAATAGCAGTGTTTGAGGGATGGATACATGAGTGTGATAAGAACTACCTAAAATGATAGAAAACATCTTTGGGAAAAATGTATTTGAAGTGTAATTTAAGTTTGGCTTGTATCCCATTTGTTTACATGGAGAGGAGGCAAACGAAAAGTTTTGGCTTCACTTTTCAGGACGTGTATGGCACCGATATGTACAATCATGTATATGTGCACATCTGTCTGCAGGTCGGCAGGTGAGTCTGCTGCAGTTCTCTCAGGTCCAGAGACAGACTCTTCCATCTGTTCATCCTCCTTCCTCCAAAAGCAGTGCTGTACGGTTCGACTGTGAGACAATCATCTGTGTTTGGAACATCTGGGAACCATCCAGACCCCAAAAAATTCTTCTTTATGAATCTGAGGTATGGAGGAGAACATGCTTGCATCATAAAAAAAGGATTTGTTGATGTTTCGGAAATTAAGTGCTCTTCCATGAGAGCCAATAAAAATCAAAATTTTTATTCGCCTATTTGTCTACCCCTCTCAGGTGAGGTGTTGCTGTTTCAGTCCTGGTAAAGTTACACTAGTGTTTGCTGGTACAGAAGTAGGCTCAGTGGTGTAATGGGACCTCAGAGAACATTCTGGTACTCACTTAAACTTGGTGGTTGGCAAGGAGGTGTGGACAATATGCTATCCGACCTTCTCTAAAGGTCAGATGATGCTAACTGCTTCAGCTGCTGTGCCATCTAAATAAATAATAGAAAAAACACAAGCATTTGCAAAACTGTTTATCTAACTTCACTTTAGGTATTTAGGTATAGATATTTGGAGTCAGGTCACAGGTTGAAAATAAAGTGTCCTGTGTTTTGCATATGTTGTAGATGCTGTGCTTTCAGGAGTAGGTCACCTCTCTCCCGTGGTGTCCATTGAACCTGTACTGGAGACTGCTGATACAAGTACAAAGAGCACACTAACTGCAGGCAGATGGTAATGTGTTTGAATCAATAAATAAAAACACTACAGTTCAAAAGTTGGGGTCAGTAAAAAATGTTTTGACAGATTTATTCAGCAAGAATAAAAATCAAAAGTTACAACTAAGACATTTACAGTTTTATAAAAGATTAGCTTTTCTTTTTAAGTTTTATTCATTAAAGAAGCAGCACAAGCTGTTTTTAACATTGATTTGTTTTTCCCCTCAACTGAGTAATGAAATGTCAACACTCCCATCACTGCCAAAACACTTTAAAATAAATGCAGCCCTGTTGCACATAAGAGATTTCAAATTTGTAATAACTACCCACCAATACTTCGAACAGTAGTGTATATTTTGAAAACCCTTAATTGAAATTCCTTGTGCAAAATTCTAGAGTCTTTGGGACTGTCATTCAAGTTAGGATCTCTAGATGAAAATTCAGTTTTAACTCTTTAGGTATGTCTGCATTTCACCAGTAACTTTATTTCACAGGAACCTTCTTCCATTTATTACTGTGTTTTTGTTTTGAGACAGAGATTATTTAAATGAAGTTGTATATTTTGTCTCTGACAGGTTGTGGTTGAGCTGCCCAAAGGAAATGATTCTGGTTCTCAAACAGACCTAGGTAAGCCTAAGTTTAAAAATATTGTTATTGTTTCTGTAAAGCTGCTTTGAACAATGTTTAAAAGTAAAAACGCTATACATGTGACTTGCTGAAATGCACATCTAATAGACATGTCTCATTTTAATAATGCTGCATCTGCCTTGGTAGGTCTTAGATTTGATGGTAAAGTTAAACTACTCCACTGCTCCTCTCTACAGACCACTGAGAAACCTTCTCAAGATATCATAATGGGATTTGGACCTCCTGTGAGCCTTCAGTTAAAGTTCCTCTCGTCTGACTCAAACCATTACTTCATTGGCACTAACATGGTAGGGGTTGCATGAAATTGTTGAAGATAGTGGATATTTGGATTGGCGGTGTTTCCTATAGTCTTTCATCATGGTCTTAAAATGTTTCTTGAAGTGTTTCTTTATTTTCTTTCATTATTGAGGGGTCTGGTTAGACATGGTACTAGGCACAGCCTAAAAGTTCTTCCAAAGTCCTACAGATCACAGTTTGATAGCTGTAGAGCGGTGGAGGTCACAGCACTTGACTTCAGTCCTTCCGGGGAGCCCTTGTTCTTGGTAGGAGCAGCTTGTATTGCTTTTTATGTGTTATTATGTCTTTCTATGTTCATAGTTATCTGTAATTAGTGATGAAAGTGATGGAACAGTCCGATTGCACTCTGTCCTGAGAGAAGATCCATTGATGGAATGGTCTGGATGTTCCAGTGGCGCTTCCATTCTGTCGGTGCAGTGGTCTCAGAGACGACCAGCTGTGTTCTGTGTTCTAGATGCTGCCTCTGATCTTCACATCTGGGACCTGACTGTGAAGGATTATGTGCCAGTTGTCACTGAGAATATACACAAAGACCGGTAAAAAGCTAGGACATCAAATATTAAATATTTTTTAATATGATAGAAAAAGTTCAAGTAGTGCAATACAGTAAGATAATATGTCAGATACTGTATGTGATACAGTGGTAGAGCTGTATGCTCAGGCACTTAACTGTTTTTACAATCCTCTCTTTTCTCACTGTTTTTCACAGGGTGACAGCCATGGCAGTGTTTGGTGAGCCAGTCAAACAGAACACGTTTTCTGGCATTTCGCTCGCCAAGCAGTCCGGCGAAGTGGAGATTCAGTATTTTAAGGAGTCCCTCACAGTACCTAGCACCTATGACAAAGAAAAACTTCAGTCTTTTTTGTACAATGCTTTTTTAATATGAGAAGGATTCTCATCCAAAACAAGCAAAGGTCTATCTGAGCCCAGATTCAAATTAATTTCCAGTTAAACCCATAAAATGCAAATGACACAAAAAGAGACATTAGGGAAAGTCATGCATAGTAAGGGTTGACCTAGTGAATTATATTTCCATGTTACATCAATAAGGTACCCAATTCTACACTGATGGTGGCTATAGCAGCATGAAAGGAATGAGAAATAGTTGTTTATTACTGTCACAGTGGCTACACTTTTTGGTCTGTACCATAGACTGTAAAAAAAGATGGACGACTCGCCTTCGCTCTCTTCCATTGGTCAAAACTGAAGCCGCCAATGTCCCGATATGGCGCTGACATCTTGGACTTGCGCCTGCGCAGATAGCGATCTAGGGACCAGTTCTGCGCAGTAGCTATGCGCAGTAGCAAGCAGGAAGTAAAGCCTTAAAGCCGCGAAATCAACGGCCCCGCCCCTGTGCCCCGCCCTCACTCTCCCTCGCAGAATGCACACACCGTAATCTGCACTGTTTTGGAAGTGGAGTCCTGCTCCTGTGAACTCTGTCTGCTCCGTTCCACTCCAATCTCATTAAAATAAGGTAAATACAATCTCCTCAGTCCTCCGAAGATCATGAAAAAAGCCTGTTGACGCTTCAGTGCCTCCTCCGGCTCAGAGAGCTGTCAATCACAGCTGTCAATCACGACGTAACACCACCGTTTTTAGAGCATTAAATAACTATCTAAAAAACAACTTATTTTAAAAACAAACACTTGAATTTACATTAGCGTGATACAAACTACAGTAAATTACAAAAAACAGCTTCGGAAAAAAGATATTTGAAGGGTAATTTAATTGTTTAGTTGGTCTCGCGTCCCATTGAATAACATGGGGAGGCGGGGTTTATGACTTATACTAGGACCACTCACCAGGGGGCGATCGAGACGTTTTGGCTTCACTTTTCAGGGCTTGTGCGGCACGCTTGGTCTGTACAAATAACAAATGAACTTCCCTAGCCTAAAATGTATTACATCTGAAAGTTTGCTGATGTTTGCTAGAACATGATGGTTTTGTTGCTGTAAGCAGCATTTTGTAAGGTTCGATTAAACACTAAAGGGAGCACATGAATATGAGCTTTCTGCTCCTCAGGGATATAAAGACATTATATCCATTTTGTACAGATGAATATTAACACTGAGCAGCTTTTTAACTGGAATATATTTTTTATTAAGGCTCCATATAATTTCTTCACTATCAAGTCGACTGTCATACTATAATTATTGATGGATATTTTTATTAAAATCTATTACATTTAGACTGTGATTTCTCTCGTTCTCATACTTGATTGTTGGCAGAGGGGTGTTCTTCACTATATTAGAAACTGCAACCTGTGCTGTACCATCACTCTCACCATGGATTTGTCATCTTTTGGACTTGGACACCATTTTCACTTAGATCGGACTCCAGTCGTAAAATCGTCAGTCCCAAGAGGGTCTGGCTGCAGACTTGCACTTGCACTCTCAGACACTTGCACTTCCGCTAGCGACGTCACTTGCAGTCTTTATTTTTTTATTTTGTTCTATTTATTGATAACTTTTTGTTTGAATCTCTCAACATTTTACAACAGTAGCCAGGCGGCGAAGACAAGAAAAAAGAAACTAAATTACAATGTCCGCTACCTGTGACGTAACTTGCAATCACCACAAATCGTGCATGTTGCCAATGGAGACAAGACGCTGTGGTGGTGATTAAACGATTAAACCTAATTTAGTACTGTAACGTACATGCATGGGTCCTGCAAGAACAATACAAGATCGGCAAATCCGTGGCCACAGAACAGCAGAATATGAACGCTTGCGCAAAGTCTCTCGCTAAAAACATAAACACTTAACATGGCTTAATGTATTAAGATGCTATTAAAATATCAAATTAAATATACAGTTTATTATTTTAATTAATATGTATATAGTATTTTCCTCACATACCGCAAAATGTGGCATAATGGACTAAGATGATAAAGGCCAAACTCAATATGCTTCTCTACATTTTTAAAATACATAACTAATATGTACAGGCAAGCACGTGAGCCCAAATTTTCGCGTTAAGCATTTTTCCATATAGAATAAACTGTCTACAACTCGTTTATATCACTGTCTTTTCCATTAAGCTACATTATGTGTTTTATTAGGGCCCGAGCACCGATGGTGTGAGGACCCTCTTGGAATTGCTCCGTTTATTATTATTATTATTATTATTATTATTATTATTATTATTATTATTCTTCTTCTCTAAGATGAATCGCATTTTTGAGAGCCTAAACATGCTCGAAAAGTCATGAAACTTTGCACACACCTCAGAACTGGCGACAATTTACGTCTGATATGGGTTTCAGAAGTGGGTGTGGCAAAATGGCTCGACAGCGCCACCTATACACGTTCAACGGTGTGCGCCTCGAGCTACGTTTCACCTAAATGTATGAAAATTGGTATACACATGTATCTCTCCAATACCTACAAAAAAGTCTCTTGGAGCAAAATCCGAAACCCAACAGGAAGTCGGTTATTTTTAATTTTATGAGCAAATTTTGTGTCATTTTTGTCATTTCCATGCGTTGTATTTTAACGAACTCCTCCTAGAGATTAATTCAGATCAACACCAAAGTTGGTATGCCTAATCTAAAGGCCTTTGCGATGTTAAATTGCGAAGAGTTTGAGTTTTCGTTAAAGGGCGTGTCCGTGGCGGCCTGGCGAATTTCGATGATTCGCCATGAAAAATGAAGTTGCTATAACTCAGACATACAATGTCCAATATGCCCCAAACTTCACATGTTTGATGAGACTCCGAACCTGAACAGATTGACATGCCCATATTCAGTTATAGTCATAGCGCCACCTATTGGCAACAGGAAGTGACATATTTTACACTGCGACTAACTACTCCTAGAAATTTTATGACATCAATGTCTTTTTGTGGTCAATCTACTCTAAAGGCCTGTGCGATGTTAAGTTGTGAAGATCTTGAGTTTTCGTTAAAAGGCGTGTCCATGGCGCCGTGACGAAGTTTGATGTCTCGCCAAGGGAATAAAAGATGTTATAACTCAGGCATAAAATGTCCGATCTTCCCCAAACTTCACATGTGTGATAAGAGTCCTGGCCTGAACACATCTGTAGGCCAATATTCCATCGGGTGTGGCAAAATGGCTCGATAGCGCCACCTATAAACTTTCAACATAGCACGCCTCGAGCTCCGTTTCACGTTCATGTACAAAAATCGATACACACATGTAACACACCAGTACCTACAAAAAAGTCTCTTGGTACGAAATCCTAATCCCAACAGGAAGTCAGTTATTTTGAATTTTCCCTGCAAAATTGGAGTTGTTTTTGCCATTTTCAGGGGTTGTACTTTAACGAACTCCTCCTAGAGATTTATTCAGATGAACACCAAACTTGGTCAGTGTAATCTAAAGCCATTTGCGATGTTAAATTGCGAAGGACTTGAGGTTTCGTTAAAGGGCGTGTCCATGGCGGCCTGACAAATTTCAATGTTTCGCCATAAAAAAGGAAGTTGCTGTAACTGAGACATACAATGTCCAATCTGCCCCAAACTTCACATGTTGGATAAGACTCTTGACCTGAACAGATCTACATGCCAATATTCAGTTATAGTCATAGCGCCACCTATTGGCAACAGGAAGTGAAATATTTTACACTGCGACAAACTACTCCTAGAAATTTTACGACATCAATGTCATTTTTGTGGTCAGTCTAATCTAAAGACCTGTGTGATGTATAGTTGTGAAGATCTTGAGTTTTTGTTAAAAGGCGTGTCCATGGCGCCGTGACGAAGTTCGATGTGTCACCATGGGAATAAAAGATGTTATAACTCAGGCATAAAAAGTCCGATCTTGCCCAAACTTCACATTTGTGATAAGGGTCCTGGCCCGAACAGATCTGAAGGCCAATATTCCATTGGGTGTGGCAAAATGGCTCGATAGCGCCACCTATACACTTTCAACAGAGTGCATATACACTTTCAACGGAGTGCGCCTCAAGCTATGTTTCACGTACATGTACAAAAATTGGTACACACATGTAACACACCAATATCTACGAAAAGTCTCTTGGTACGAAATCCGAATCCAAACAGGAAGTCAGTTATTTAGAATTTTCTCTGCAAAATTGGTGTAGTTTTTGCCATTTTCAGGGGTTGTACTTTAACGAACTCCTTCTAGAGATTTATTCAGATCAGCATCAAACTTGGTCAGTTAAATCTAAAGGCCTTTGCGAAGTTAAATTGGGAAGATCTTGAGATTTCGTTAAAGGGAGTGTCCATGGCGGCCTGACAAATTTCGATGTTTCGCCATGAAAAAGGAAGTTGCTGTAACTCAGACATACAATGTCCAATCTGCCCCAAACTTTGCATGTTAGATAAGACTTCTGCCCTTAACAGCTCTACATGCCTATATTCAATTATAGTCATAGCACCACCTGCTGGCAACAGGAAGTGACATATTTTACACTGAGACAAACTACTCCTAGAGATTTTTTGACATTAATGTATTTTTGTGGTCAGTCTAATCTAAAGGCCTGTGTAATGTTAAATTGTGGAGATCTTGAGCTTTTGTTAAAGAGTGTGTCCATGGCAAAAATGACAAAATTTGATGTCTCGCCACAGCAAGAGAAGTTGTTGTAACTCAGGCATAAAATGTTTGATCTTCCCCAAACTTCACATGTTCGATAAAAGTGCAGCCCTGAACACATCTGAAGGCCAATATTCCATTATAGTGATAGCACCACCTGCTGGCAACAGGAAGACTGGCACATATAAATGATTTTGATATATTACACTTATATTTACGACTTTAAATGCATATATCTCGCCGTTCGCCAATTTACTAAAGCCTCTCGCTGGCGGTGAGCCCGGGTGCGAGGGCCCGTTCATCACTGCTTGCAGCTTTAATTTATAATGAATTTTTATAGGAGGAAAACGTTTAATGTAGGCCTACAATTTAACGCACTGCGTTCTGTACTCCTCTGCTTGCCTGTATGGAGCTGATCCTTTTAAAATCACTTAATGCATTTCATAATGCACGTTCATATATATTTGCTGGTCTGTATATACGTTGAGTCAACAACAAGACATATAGGCCTGGCCTATTTAATTGTCTTTATCATCTTAGTCTGTTATTAAGCCACATTAAGCGTTTTGCTGTATGGGAGGACAAAGTTTGCGCTTTGTGTTCATAGCCATCTGCTTGCCTTGTAGTACATTAAATAATTACTATATATCGAATTTGGCATTTTAATTTAACTTAAACGTATCTTTATACATTATGCCATATTAAGTGTTTGTTTTTTCTAAAGGAGGAAAACGCTTAACGAAAGACTTTGTGCATTGCGTTTATATTCTGCTGTTCTGTGGCCACGGATTTGCCGGTCTTTTTCTTGCTGACCCTGTACATTATAGTAGTAGGCCTACTAATTTAGTTTTAATCGTTTAATCACCACCACAGCTTCTTGTCTCCATTGGCAACATTGGCAAAAAATTTTTTTTTTTTTTTTTTTATTGTTTTAAGAATTACAGTTACAGTCAGGGGGGTACAACGCGTAAAGCAGATAAACAAACATAAAAAAACATACATAAACAGCGACAAATTTACAAGTTAACTAAAAATTTTAAAGTGTTTACAGATTGAGACACACTTTGTAGCTTTCTTATTTTTCAAACCCAATATTGTGTTTAGGTATTGTAAAATTTCTGCTCTTAAAATGAAAAATAAAGGCTTGTTTCCTCCAAATGTACTTTTATGAATACTAAATTTCGCTAACAGAAGCAGCAGATTAATTAAGTAATATTCCTTATGAAAGGTTTTGTCATAAGCGAAAAAACCAAATAAAACATTTTTAAAACACAGTTGAAAGCTGGGCATGACATGAGCCTTAATAAAAGAACAGAAATCTGACCAAAAACACATTGTATGAGGACAACTCCAAAATAAATGATAAAATGTTTCATCGTGTAGATGACAAAATGTACACACTGTATCAATATCACAATTAAATCTGTTCACAAGATAATAATTACATGGGTAATATTTATAAATGAGTTTAAGTGAAATTTCTTTGATTTTGTTTGTGATTAAATATTTGTGAGGAAGTTTCCAGATATTATTCCATAACAGATTATCAGCATAACCATTCCAAAATGATATAATAGCAGGTCTGGAGACAATATCCCTTTGGAGCAAAGCCCGTACACCACGATTATTATTTTTCATACAGGAAAGAGAGAAACAGATACGGCCTACTTCAGTATCAGCAGGATCAAACGAGTATGGAGGGAGCAGAGGACAGGTGTTTTTAAGAAGCATGTTTAAACCAGAAGGAACAGCATCCATAACCACAGCAAAGTCCTTAGGAGTAACTGGAACATTATATTTAGAAAGGAATTCAGAGTAGGTCAACATAAGACCTTTATTGTTATACAGTTGTCTAACAAAAACAATATCATTATAAAACCAATTCATAAGGAATAAAGATTTAGATTTATACAGAATATGCTTATTGTTCCAGATAAAACATCTGTTTGGAGAGAAATTGTGTTTATAGATTAAATTCCAGGAAAGAAGCATTTGTTTATGAAAGTTAGAAAGTTTTAAAGGAAGCTTGGTAATACTGTAGTCACAAAGCAAAAGAAATTGGAGACCACCAACTTGTGAAAAGATAAAGTGTGGTATAATATTCCAGATAGAAGTTGTTTTTTTTAAGAAATTGCTTAATCCAGTTAACTTTGAAGGTATGATTAAGGGTTGTAAAATCTAAGAAGTTCAGGCCTCCATTTTCAGTTGAGTTCATAACCACAGATTTTTTTATATAATGGGTTTTATTTTTCCATAAGAAGTTAAACAGCATTTTATCAATAGTTTTACAAGTGTTATCATTAACTGCTAAGGAGAGCGCTGCATATGTAAGTCTCGAGATGCCCTCTGCCTTTGTGATCAGCACTCTCCCCCTCAAGGATAGGTTTCTCATTAACCACTGATTTAATTTTTTTTTTGTTTTGTCAATGACTGGTGAAAAATTAAGTTTACATCGTTCCTCTTCATTCTTTATAATCTTAATACCTAAATATGTAATTTCATCTTTAATGTGGATATTACAAATTGAGAGAAGATTACTGGTTTTAAGAGACATTAATTCACACTTATTTAAATTCAGGTAAAGCCCTGAAGCTTTTGAAAATGTATGAATAATCTTGAGGGCTAAAGGTATTTCTCCTGCATCTTTTAAAAAAAAGTGTGGTATCGTCAGCTAATTGACTAATAATTAATATCACTGCCAGCAGCAGTGATACCTCTTAAAGGGCTCTGTTTAATATGGTCGGCAAGAAGTTGTTAACAAAGTAAAAATAAATATGGGGAAATAGGGCATCCCTGTCTGATACCACGACTGAGATTAAATCTGGGTGAGGTGCCATTACGCAGTTTGATTGAACAATTTGCATTAGAGTATAAAGTTTTAACGGAATTAATAAAGAAATCACCAAAACCAAATTTGTTTAGGGCTGAATATATGAAATGATGTTCAACAATGTCGAATGCCTTATGAAATTCTAAAAAGAAAATGAAACTCTCGTCTGGGTATAGATGTGGGTAATCAACAAGGTCTAATACCAAGCGAATATTATTCGAGATGGGCCTATTGCTCATAAACCCTGACTGTGTGTCATCGATAATGAAATCCAAAGTTGTCTTAATTCTAGAAGCTAATATAGAGGCCAAAATTTTATAATCATTATTAAGTAGGGAAATTGGTCTCCAATTGTCTAGAATTAAAGTGTCTTTTTTTGGTTTGGGAATTAAGATAATTAGGCCTTGAGTCAGAGTAGGCGGGAGTTTACCATATTTACATTTACATTTAATCATTTAGCAGACGCTTTTATCCAAAGCGACTTACAAATGAGAACAATAGAAGCAGTCAGGTCAACAAGAGAACAACAACAGTACACAAGTGCCATGACAAGTCTCAGTTAGTCTAGTATAGAACGCATAGGTAGGGTTTTTTTATTTTATTTTATTTATTTTCTTTATTAAAAGACAAGAAAAGGAAAAGTGCTAGTGTTAGTTGGTTAAGTGCAGGCGAAAAAGATGAGTCTTTAGCTGTTTCTTGAAAATGTTGAAAACGCTGTACGAATTGAGATTGGGAGGTCATTCCACCAGCCGGGCACAGTCCAGGAAAAGGTCCTTGAGAGTGATTTTGAACTTCTTTGGGATGGTACCACAAGGCGTCGATCACTTGCAGAGCGCAAACTTCTGGAGGGCACATAAGATTTAACCAATGAGTTTAGGTAAGTTGGTGCCGTGCCAGTGGTCGTCTTGTAGGCTAGCATCAGTACCTTGAATTTGATGCGAGCAGCTACTGGTAGCCTGTGTAACCTGATGAGGAGAGGAGTAATGTGAGCTTTTTTGGCTCATTGAAGACAACCCTCGCTGCTGCATTTTGGATCAATTGCAGAGGCTTGACAGTACATGCCGGAAGGCCCGCCAGGAGAGCATTACAATAGTCCAGTCTGGAGAGAACAAGAGCTTGGACAAGAAGTTGGGTTGCTTGCTCTGACAGGAAGGGTCTAATCTTCCTAATGTTGTATAAGGCAAACCTGCAGGACCGGGTAGTTGTAGCAATGTGGTCTGTGAAGCTTAACTGATGATCCATCACAACTCCTAGGTTTCTAGCTGTCCTCGAAGGAGTAATGGTTGATGAGCCCAGCTGTATAGAGAAGTTGTGATGAAGTAATGGGTTAACTGGAATCACCAGGAGTTCTGTCTTCGTAAGGTTAAGCTGAAGGTGATGGTCATTCATCCAGCTAGAGATGTCACTCAGACAGGCTGAAATGCGAGCAGCTACCGTCGGGTCATCTGGTTGGAATGAGAGGTAGAGTTGGGTGTCATCAGCGTAGCAGTGATAAGAAAAGCCATGCTTCTGAATGACAGATCCTAATGATGTCATGTAGATTGAGAAGAGAAGTGGTCCAAGTACTGAGCCTTGAGGAACCCCAGTAGCAAGGTGGTGTGACTTTGAAACATCACCCCTCCAAGACACACTGAAGGATCTGTCAGAGAGGTAGGACTTAACCCACAGGAGTGCTGTTCCAGAGATGCCCATCTTTCTGAGGGTGGACAGGAGAATCTGGTGATTAACAGTGTCAAAAGCAGCAGAAAGGTCCAGTAAGATGAGTACCGAGGATTTTGAAGCTGCTCTTGCTAGTCGCAGGGCTTCAGTAACCGAGAGCAGAGCAGTCTCAGTTGAGTGGCCACTTTTGAAGCCAGATTGGTTGCTGTCCAGGAGGTTGTTCTGTACCATATTCAATAGACTGTAAGAAAAGATTTAAAAGAAAAGGAGCAAGTTCTTCTGAAAAGGTTTTATAGAATTCAGAGTTTAACCCATCTACACCAGGGGATTTATTTAATTTAAGCTCTGCAATAGCTTGAAGGACTTCTTTTATACATATAGAACTATCACAGTGTTCTTTATGAACTTCATTTATAGTTTTCAAATTAGTAAGACTATCTATAAAAACAGAGGAGTAATTTTCATTAAATCCTGATTTATAAAGAGTGCTATAAAAGGTTGAACAGTAATCTGCAATCACCTTTGAATCATGCGTTACCGTACCATTAATATTCAAATGCAAAATTGTATTTGTTTTGGCATGGAATTTTTCTAATTGAAAGAAATATGCTGAATTCTGCTCACCTTTTTCTAACCATCTCTGTCTAGATCTAATGAAAGCCCCCTCTGCCTTCCTTTTATAAATATCATCTAATTGGCTTTGAAGCGTGTATAACTCAAGATATTCACTATCCGATAAATTTGGAGGAGATTTATGAGTAAAAGATGTAATTTTAGAAATGATCATCTCCTCTTCAAGTTTTTTAGCTTTAGACAAAAAACTGCCAAATTGTCTAAGAAATTTACAAGCTTCAAATTTAAATAACTCCCAATTGGTGCAATAATTATTACTAATTTGAGCTATATTCCAATATTGTGCAATCAAACTGCGAATGGTCCCCTTAACAAATTCATGCTCCAATAATGACTTATTGAGCTTCCAATAAGAATTATTATAGCTGGAGGAAGGAGAGGAATGTAAAGAAATGTTGATAGACACTGCCTTATGATCGGTTAATGGCGTGGGAAGAATATTAACAGAAATATCTTCTTTATGTAAATTGCACGGAGTTAACCAGTAGTCAATACGAGACATAACGGTACATGCCTTATTATTCCACGTGAAAGAATTAATACCAGGGAATTTCTCTATCCAAATATCTATTACATTAAACTTCTGCATAAAGGCCTTTAGTGTGGAGTTATGATAATTTACACTACGAGGTGGCCATCGGTCAAGGGAGTTGTCTAAGGTGATATTAAAATCTCCTCCTATAATAACAAGTGAATTTGGGAATTTAGATAAACAGTGTGTAATACGACTCTCTAACTTTTTAAGTAGAGCATCATTTTCAACTTTAGAATTGTACCCATAAAAATTTATAATAATTATAGACACCAGATCTAGTTTAATAACTAAAATAATGAAATGGCCAAGGGAATCCCCCTCAGAAAATAAAATGTCCCCAGAAAATTAGTTTTTTAGAATTGCAACACCAGCTTTACGCTCAGACCCATGAGCAAACCAAACATCATTACCCCATTGAGCTTTCCAGAAATTTACATCTTTAGGCGTTGAATGAACTTCTTGAAAAAAACAAAAATCACTTTTCTGCTGTTTAGCAAATAAAAACAAAGCTTTACGTTTAACATTAAATCTTAAACCCCTGGCATTAAGAGTAACTAACGAAAACGACATGGATATATGAACAGAAGAAACAGGAACAGTTTTAGAGTAACTTCCATCCCCTTTGAAATAAAAGAAAGAATTAACCCGGTTGTGAAATTATAGAAAACATTCATCCACAATTAACTTGCATTAGGAAAGTAATAAACCTTAGCACAAACTTACAAGTTTGGCTTAGAATAGGTCAGAGGGAGAAGTGTACTTATGACGCAAAATGAAAACCACTTGATTTCACGTGGGTGATTGCACCTCTTTCCCATCGATGAATACGCGCACACCGACAAAGAACGCTCACTTTCCTTCCTTCCTAGCAGCTTCAATCAACGGCCACCTCTTCACCCTCAGCAACTTATCTGCTTGAGACAAATCTTCTGTGAATCTCAGCTTGTGACTCCTCAGATATTCAGACTGCTTGGCCTGCCGCCAGATCAGGTCCCGCGTAGATCTTCTTACGAAGCGAATGATCACTGGTCTGGGTCTATTGGCCAGCTCATTCCGCTTTCCCAGTCGATGCACAACATCTATGTCCTCTTTGAAACAAAAGTTTGAGTCGGGAACAACTGAACCACAGACTCCGATTACTTTTTGCTTTATGTTCTCTTCCGAATGTTCAGGAATACCGTACAGACGGAGGTTCCATCTCCGCTGATAACGCTCGGCATCGTTCAGACTTTGCTCAAGTTCGTGGAGTTTAGTGCTGTTTAAGTTGGTGGTAGTTTTGCAGCTCTTCAAGTCTGTTTTTAGAGCGTTTACTTCTTCAAACACAAAGTCAATTGATTTCTTAAGTCCCTCAATGTTTGCACTTTCTTTAATCCGGGATGTCAGTGCTTCGATGACATTATCTTGCAATTCCGTCAGGGAAATCTCGCCTCCAGCTTTCTTTTGTTGAGGTTTCACAGGCGTATCTAAGTCGGAGTCACGTACGAACTCGAGACTTGGGCTTTCAGACCGGGTGACAACTGGATTTTTTTGGTCATATGGATGGTCTACCTCGATGTGTGCAGCAGCGACAGGAACTTCTAAATCCATCTCTTCCATAAACGACTTGGAAATAGAATTCTTATTTTTTCCTTTGCGTTTCATCGTGCTATCCTTGGTTTCCATGTGCGTTCAAGAGTTCAGTTAACGACCGTCAACTTAAGGAGGAAATTAAGTAACTTAAATAATAATTTACTCCGCCTAAACAAAACAGAAAATAGCCTTAAATAGAGTTAAAATATAGGGGATGGAAAGTAAAATTGAATCAGCTGCATGAATCTGCGACTGCTCCGGCTGCCATCTTGGATCGCCCCCTCCATTGGCAACACGCACGATTTGTGTTGATTGCAAGTGACGTCACAGGTAGCGGAGAGTGCAAGTGGCGATTGCAAGTGACGTTGTAATTTAGTTTCTTTTTTCTTGTCCTAGCCACCTGGCTACTGTTGTAAAATGTTGAGAGATTCAAACTAAAAGTTATCAATAAATAGAACAAAATATAAAATATGTAAAGACTGCAAGTGACGTCGCTAGCGGAAGTGCAATAGTGATGGGAAGTTCGGATCATTTTACCGACTCGGACTTTTGAGTCTCGTTCAGCAAAATGAACGAATCTTTTTTCGAGTCATTTCGTTCATTTCGTTCATTTTAGCAAAATGTAATGGAAATGTTATGTGTTACTTCCCCAACACATCTAGTACTTACGCAAACGTTGATCACACTAAAAACAATACAAAACTAAAATGCTATAAGATACAGAAAAAAAAATTCATTCTTTACCTGGGTCTTCAGTCTGTGATTAGCTCACCTCACCTCTTATCTGACAAGAAGTCCTCGGGTTTAAGTCATTCCTTAATCACGTGACAGCCACATACGCAAAACGAACGCAGTCTTGAGCCGGAAAGGAAATTGATTAGTTCATCTCATGAGTCTTTCGGGTCTCGGGTCGAGTTTGACTCGTTCCTTAATCACGTGACAGCCCCATACGCATAACTAACGCAGTCTTGAGCCGGAAAGAGAATTTATTAGTTCATCTCATGAGTCTTTCGGGTCTCTGGTCGAGTTTGACTAGTTCCTTAATCACGTGACAGCCCCATACGCAAAACGAACGCAGTCTTGAGCCGGAAAGAGAATTTATTAGTTCATCTCATGAGTCTTTCGGGTCTCAGGTCTAGTTTGACTCGTTCCTTAATCACGTGACAGCCCCATACGCAAAACGAACGCAGTCTTGAGCCGGAAAGAGAATTTATTAGTTCATCTCATGAGTCTTTCGGGTCTCGGGTCGAGTTTGACTCGTTCCTTAATCTCGTGACAGACCCATACGCTATTTCTGACATTTTCTGTCACTGTGTTTTTGTTACTGTTTGTTGAGGATCTGTGGTTTGTTATTATTTTATAAATAAATAAAACCCTGTTATAAATAAAATATTGATTAATTTGTCTTTTTGACTGTCTATCGGTAAATAAACACTAGGCTATATAAAAATATAATAATTCAAGCTTACAATAAAAAGTATTTATACTAGTTTGTTCATTTTTACTCCAATTTTGAGTTTGCTGGTATAATAATTGCTTTTCCTAGGCAGACTTTACATATTGGTGTAATATATGTATAAGAAGATTGCTCAAAAAAGGACATAATGACATATACATTAAAAGCAAATAAAATTTTGAATTTGAATTAATAATGTTAGTTTAAAACATTAAGGTTATGATAACTTCAGCTTTAACAGTTTTAACCCAGCTCAGAGTGAGGAGGATAGTTCAGATCCCGGTGCGACTGCCAGTGCAGGGGCCATGTTTTGGGAAGACTTTGACGAGAGGGTAGCAAGCTTGAGGCCTTCTGCTACCTCTTCTAAGACCTCAGATGCTATAAAGGTGCAGGCCTACCTTGCAGAGCCACTCTTACCCCGCACATCAGACCCTCTGGCCTGGTGGAGGAGATGTTCACCAGTATACAAAAGCCTTTCTGAAGTCACAAAGACAAGACTTTGCATTGTGGCCACATCTGTGCCATCTGAAAGAATTTTTTCTAAAACTGGGCAGATTATCTCAGATAGAAGAAACAGACTCAGCCCATCCAAGGTCAGGGAGCTTGTTTTTTTTTAATGCAAACATGCCTTAAAGCAAGTCCTAAAAATATAGCCACAGTGTGTTATTTATTTTAAAGCTTATTTATTTTTATTTATTTAGAAAAAGAATGGAATGCATTTATATAGCGCTTTCAACAGACCACATGGCCATCCAAAGCACTTTACAATTTGCCTCACATTCACCCATTCACACACCGACTGCGGTGTCAGCCATTCAAGGCGCCATCCAGCTCGTCGGGAGCAGCTGGGGTTAGGTGTCTTGCTCAAGGACACCTCGACACTTGGTCAGGGGGAGCTGTGGAACCACCAACCTTCCGGTTTGTAGACAACCTACATGAACCACTGAGCCACTGCCGCCCCTAAAAAGACTAGCTTGTTGTGCAATATTTTTGTTGTTGTTGTTGTTGTGATTTTAAAGGTAATTTGTTATTGTTATAAGGCTCCGAAGCTTTAGTATCTCTTAATTTTCATTTATTTTTATTTAAATGGTTTAAAATTATTTGGGGAATAGTTATCCTCTTTGATATAAAGTTTTTATTTTGGCACAAAAGTGTTATTTATTTTAAAATGTATTCATTTTAAATTATTATATAAAAAAAGCAAAGCTTGTTGTGCAATATTTAGTTTTTCTTTTTTTTTTCCTTTTTTTATATTGTACTTTTAAAGTTCATTTGTTATTTGTGGCTTTATTATCTTTTAATTTTAATTTTATTTTTAATTATTTACTTTTATTATTTTGATTTATTTTGGAATAGTTGTCCTCTTTGTTACAAAGCTTTTCTGGCACAAAAATAAACAATAAACAACAATTCAAAAGTATGTACACAGTGTTTTTTAATGTTTATAAAGTGTCATATGTTACAAAAGTATGGTTTATACAGACAATCTGATTTAATAATTACTCTAGCCAATGTTGTCACATCACGGGACAAAAGAACGAACAACCCGAAGAACCGAAAGATGAACTAATCAATTCTCTCTCCGGCTCAATACTGCATTCTTTTACTGTCTATGGTTTTAGCGTATGGGTCTGTCACGTGATTAAGGAATGACTCGACCCGACCCGAAGACTCATGAGATGAACTAATCAATTCTCTTTCCGGCTCATATTGCATTGGTTTTAGCGTATGTGGCTGTCACGTGATTAAGGAACGAGTCAAAAACCCGATAGACCCGAACTATGAACTAAGGGAGAGGGGCCAAGATGGCGACTGTGTAACATCCATGTGCTGAAGCTCTGCACTTATTTTATAGTTGACACATGTAGAAGGGAACATAATTATACTTTATTTGCTGATCTAAGTACATGTTTTTTCGTTCTTTCGTCTTTCTAACTTTTTTCTAACCTTTAACGAATATCATGGAAGAAGATAAGCCTGTTCGAAGAGCCATGCATTCTTACGCGAGGAAATCTCTGGCCTTCAAAGTGAATGACGCTGCGAATGCCTCTGGATCGAAAATCCCATTACCTGAAACTCCTAAACCGCCTTCCAAAAAATCAAAAATGGTCGACAGAGTGGCGTCGGACAATCAGACGGTCTCCAATTTACACCTGATGGAAGTTTTGGAGCGAGTAGAAAAAATGCAATTGGATTTTCTGAATCGCATGCAGTCCCTTGAGGTAACAGTGAAAGACAATACGAATTCATTAAACAGTGTGACTGAGGCGCTTGAGTTTATGAGCAATCAAGTAGAAGAGGTTACAAGCAAGGTGAGCTCATTACAGAGCAGGGTGGAATCACTCGAAAAGGAGAACTGTGTGCTACGGGAGAAATGCGACGAACTGGATGCTTACAAAAGGAGGTGGAATCTACGAGTGGCCGGTATTCACGAGCAGCGAGGAGAAGATGTTCGAAAGATTCTAATCGACTTATTCGGTAAAGTTTCTCCTGGGATAGCAGACCAGCTCATCTACATGCTTGATGTGGCCCACAGACTGGGTGCTCGATCTGAGGGAGCGCGCTCGAGCCGACGCATCATTGTACAGTTTCTTTCACGGAACGTTCGAACCGCCGCCGTCCTCAAAGATCGGAAAATCAGGATTTTTGAAGACTTGACACAAAGCACCAAAGACGCCAGGAACAAGCTTTGGCCTCTTGTCGAACGAGCGAGAAAGGAAGGGAAGAGAGCAGGCTTCAGAGGGCCGTTTGCATATGTGGACGGTAAAAGGATTTCTGCCAAAGATCAGTTAGGCTGAATGATGCTGAGGCGTCCTCATGGAAGAATCAAGGCAGCAGATGACTCTCTTGATACCCATGATTAAGCACGAACTGCTCCAGGGATTTTTTCATTTACTTAATTATTTATTTATTTATTTATTTATTATTATTTTTTTTCTATTCTCTTTAAACGGGATAGACAGACTGTGTAGTTTTCAGCTAATTGGAGTCTGGAGCTAGAAAATGTAAAGGTACCATTACCTTTAAAATCTTCACGTGCTGGATCTTCAGTTCATATTTTTATTTTGGGTTTTAATCGTTTAGAACATTTTTCTTAAACACGGAATATTTACTTTTGGAACCATCCTTAGCTGTCAATAAGAATGAGCGCTCGTTTTGAACAAAATTTAAAGTCATTATGACTGAAAGAACGAAAGTGAGAAAGAACTGTAATTAAGGATAAAAGAAAACAAAACAGACTTTTACTCATGCCTATGTTGCAGAGTCAGGCGAATTATCGCTTTTTTTGTCTTATTCTAGTGAAGTTTTCTTCTGTTCTAATTGATATCTTGTTCTATACCTAGTTCTTTAGGTTTTATATTCTTGTTTATTTTTTATGTCTTTGTCTTTGTTTTCTTTAAATGCCAGAGGTTTAAAAAATAATGTTAAAAGGAAGGCCTTATTTTTGTTTTCTAAGAGGCACAAAGTAGATTTCTGTTTTTTCCAGGAAAGTCACTCCACAGCTAAAGACTCCAAATTCTGGAGGTCACAGTGGGGCAATGAAATATGGTTGTCACACGGGTCAGAATATTCTGCTGGAGTAGGGATTATGAAGTATAATTTTAATGGTCGTATTCTGGAAACCAGTATTGATCCTTCAGGTCACTTCCTGCTAATAGTAGTAGTTATTAATCAGTTTATAGTAATTATTATCAACATCTATGGATACAACTCTGTTGGGGAAAACTGCACTTTCTTAAACACGCTAGATCATAAACTTTCATCTGCATTAGGAAAATATCCTACTGCCTTTCTGATTTTAGGTGGTGACTTTAACATGGTAATGAATAACATGCTAGATCGACACCCTCCAAGGAAAGCAGCTTCTCCAAACTCAAATCTTATAGCATTTATGGATAAATTTGATTTAGTTGACATATGGAGAGAAATGTACCCGGATGTAATACAGTACACCTGGTGTAACAAAGACCGTTCAAGGCAGTCTAGAATCGATTATTGGTTGATCTCTAAAACACTAGTGAATAATAATATCTCTGTTAATATTAGTAACAGTCCACTGACTGACCATAATGCCATTTATATTTCAATTAATTTATCACACAATACTACAATTAATACTTCTAAAGCGTCACTTTGGAAACTTAACAATTCTCTTCTTAAATATGAAAAGGTTAAAGAGCAGATTGTTGAGTTAATCCAAACTTACTGGGAAAGAGCTGAATTAGAAAAATCTTATGGACGGAATTGGGAGCTTCTAAAATATGAATTAGGGAAATTCTTAAGAAAATTTGGAAGTAATATAGCAAAACAAAACAGATTAATTGAAGATGAAGTTCTTTCACAGCTTTCTTCTTTATCAGTTGGGGAACCATTGACAGAGACTCAAAACACTGAATACTCTAATCTACAGAATAAATTAGATGACCTGTACAGATCCAAAGCTAAGGGAGCATATGTTAGATCCAGGAAAAAATGGCTGGAAGAAGGAGAACAGAACTCAGCCTATTTCTTTAGGTTGGAAAGATCCAATGCTATGAATGTCTCTATAGATCGTCTCCAAACAAATGATAGAGTTCTTGATAAGCCTAAAGAAATAGCTACTTATTGTTCCAAATTCTATAATAAATTATATACATCAAGATATTGTGATAATTCAGCCAAATTGTTTTTTGATTCTGTCAATCAAATTAAAGTTATTTCATTAGAAGAAAAAGAAGCTTGTGATGGTGATATAGCTCAATCAGAAATTGAACAGGCAATTAAGAATTTAAAAAATAATAAAAGTCCAGGCAGTGATGGTCTAACCGCTGAACTATATAAGATGTTTGTTAAAAATGTATCCCCTTTCTTATTAAAAGTGTTCGAAGAAAGTCTTGAATTGGAAGCACTTCCACCAACCATGACACAAGGAGTCATCACCCTGATACCCAAACCCAACAAAGATAAAGAGTGTCTAGAAAACTGGAGGCCAATCACCCTCTTAAATAATGATTACAAAATTTTAGCTTCAGTTTTAGCAAGAAGAATTAAAGACGTCCTTAACTCTATTATTGATGAATCACAATCAGGTTTTATGGAGAAACGTCATATTAGATCTTCTAGATTACGAGAATCTCATTCCTAATAACAGTTTCATGCTTTTCTTAGACTTCTACAAAGCCTTTGATTCGCTTGAGCACAAGTTCATATTTCAAGCTCTTGACAAATTTGGGTTTGAAGATCATTTCTGCAAAGCCATCAGGACATTATACAGAAATAATAATAGTGTTATTAAGTTAAAATTTGGAACCTCACCAAGATTCAATTTGTCACGTGGAGTAAGACAAGGCTGTCCTATATCTCCATATTTATTTTTACTTGCCTCTCAGTTTTTAGCTCTGCATATCTCTACTAATAATTTGCAAGGTATCACAATTGACGATAGACAAATCATTATTAGCCAGCTGGCTGATGACACTACTTTGTTTCTGAAAGACGCCTCTCAGATCCCTTTAGCTTTGAGATTGATCGAGTCCTTTTCCAGAGCGTCAGGTCTCTGCTTAAATATCAACAAGTGTGAGTTAATGTCAATCAAACGCTGTGATCTTCCCTCTATTTGTAACATTCCTGTGAATGATCAAGTTACATACTTAGGAATTTTAATTAATAAAGACCAAAAAACAAGATGCAAAATAAATTTCGACCCTTTACTAGTGAAAACCCAAAGAAAATTCAACTCATGGCTGCAGAGAGATTTGTCAATAAGAGGAAGAATTTTACTCTCTAAAGCCGAAGGTTTGTCTCGACTGACTTATGCTGCTCTTTCCTTGGAGGTTGATAAAGGAACATTGAAAAAAATTGATAGCATGTTAAACAATTTTGTTTGGAAAAATAAAACTCACTATATTAGGAAATCTGTAATAATGAACCAAACTAAATGGGGGGGACTGGATTTTGTAGATTTTACTACCCTAAATAATACTTTTAAAATTAATTGGCTGAAGAATTTTCTTAAAAATCCCTCCTCACTTTGGAATATTATCCCTTATTATATTTTCTCTAAAGTTGGTGGCCTGAATTTCCTTTTACTTTGTAATTATAATGTTTTAAAAATCCCTATCAAACTTTCTAATTTCCATAAGCAGATGCTCTTGGCCTGGTCCTTAATATACAAACATAACTTTTCCCGCACAGATATTATTTATGGAACAATAAGGATATTCTTTACAAGAATAAATCACTTTTCTTTGACAACTGGTTTGAAAACAATCTTCTTTTAGTTGGACAGCTTTTTAATTCACAAGGCAGACTTTACAACTACTCAGATTTCTCACAGAAATATAATATTCCTGTATCTGCTGATGAATATGCTGTTGTTTTCAATGCCATTCCATCTGGTGTGTCTTTTCTGTTCCAAGGTACTACATTTCCATGGCCATGTACTTACACTCTGAATTTAACTGACACAATGATCGGAAATGTTTGCTTTTCTGCAGATCAACAAAAAAATAACTATAAAATTAGAGCTCTTTTTCAGAGAGAGATAATAACAATTCCTTACATAATACCTTATTGGAATGGCATTGTGGAGAATATACCTTGGGAGGAAGTATGGACCTTGCCTCATAGATATCTGCTTACCAATAAAGTAAAAGAAATAACATTTAAGTTAATTCACAAATGTTACCCAACTAAAGCCTTTCTTAGGAAATATAAGTCAGACATTGACGTGAGTTGCTGTTTTTGTCATTCTCCTGAAGAAGACTTTATTCATTTATTTTGGCAATGCTCCTACACTGAAAAATTTTGGTCAGACTTTTTGGCATTTATTCAGTGTTATTTTGTAAGTGACTTCTCTTTTTGTTTTCATGATGCTTTCTTTGGATTGTTTGACAATTCAAAAGAGAATACTGGAAAATATTACATAATTAATTTATGTTTCTTGTTAGCTAAATTTCACATTCATAAGCAAAAGTTTACTGGCTCTAAACCTCTTTTTTCTTTATTCAAATTGGACTTGGACAAGTATGTGGAAACTATCCGAAGTTCTGTTAATTTGAAAGCTATGAAAACAGTCTCTTTATATTCGTCCTTTGTGTCTTCTTAAGATGTAGTTTTATTACCTCGTTTTTCTTGTTGTTACCCTGGCATAACAAACAAATCTGTGTGTATTGTTGTTTTTGTTTTTTGTCTTTATTATTTTAAGTGTACTGTATTAATGTTTTAATGCTTGTATTGTTTAATAAAAAAATAAAAATAAAAAAAAAAGAACTATGAACTAATCAATTCTCTTTCCGGCTCAGAGACTGCATTGGGTAAGCGTATGGGGCTGTCACGTGATTAAGGAACGAGTCAAAAACCCGATAGACCCGAACTATGAACTAATCAATTCTCTTTCCGGCTCAAGACTGCATTGACTGACAGGTGAATCACTACTACTAGAACAGAACCTATAGAATAATGCGCATGCGCGACTGAACGAATCACTCCCCGAGACGACTCGTTCTTCCCGAGTCACATTAAAGATTCGTTCAAAATGAACGAATCGTTCAAGAACGACACATCACTAAAGTGCAAGTGTCTGAGAGAATGCAAGTCTGAGTGCAAGTGCGACGTGCAAGTCTGCAGCCAGACCCTTCTCGACAGTCTGAACGAGGCATTATAGTCTGTCTCTTAACTGCATTATACTCTTCTGTAAAATTTTATTTGTCGTCGTTTCCAAGGCGATTAAACCTGCGCTATTTCGACTTCACTTATTATTATTTTTTCCATAATTAAGTAAAATAGATGAAACAGCATAGTAAAACATTTAAAACAATAAAGAAATAAATATTATTATTTTTAAGTAAATGCGTCAATTTGATCATGAAATCCTTTAAAATCTTTTTGCATGACAATGTTTAATATTAACAAGAGAAAGGAAAATCTGTGCTTTACAAAAACTTGTATGAGGAGCAGTGCGAGTTGACTGTTGTCTGTCGTTTTCTCCATGGTAACTGTTGCCCAACGGCTCTGTTCAGACGGATCAGTTAACGACCTTCGACAGATTTTTAATAACAAACAGCCGCAATTTACAAATGACATAACTGCCACGAACAGACAAAACGTAGCATGATGACCTTTGAGTAGGAACTTAGCTCCATAAACTAGCGCTACATACAAGTCAAAGAAGATCAAAATAATTTGATTCCGCAACAACAGATGAATCAGAGGAGACTTTCCAATCCGTGAGGTGACCTTGTGTAAGTTAATGAAGATGGTTAAAGAGGAGATGGAGACCTCACAGGCTGATTCTCTGAAAAGTTCCTCACCTGAACAAACAAATGGAGAAAAAAACGGTCAAGCATGTACGGAGAGCATCGATGAAGTAAGGGAATGTCTATTATGCTTTAGCTCAAATTACTTGTCACATGAAAAAATGTATTTTGTCAAGCTTATGCATTAATATAGTATACATTATTATATTATGTGTATATCTTATGCTTCATAATGATGCTTAAGTACCATAATGCGTTAACAGAGCATGAAATTCTGTTTTCTTGTTATTTATTATATTATTTAAAATCCCATGCTACGTGTACTGTGTTAACCTAACTGAGACTTGTTATAGCACTTATATATCATTGCTCTTTTTGTTGTTTTTGATTGCTTTCACTGTTCTCATCTGTAAGTCGCTTTGGATAAAAGCGTCTGCTAAATGAATAAATGTAAATGTTAATCACAGGCCATTAATCCCCCCCCCCCCTTCCCACATTTTTTCTTTGGACCTTCTTCATCATCTTTTCCTTCCACTCTGTTGAACATTCTGCCTCTGTTCAGATGAATTATTGGAGTGTTAGCCCCAGCATCCTCACCCATGGCCTTTGTCATGTCCTCCACCTCTGCTGTGACGAGTCTGTGAGTCACATGACCTGTGGCGTGGGCGCCGGGAGCTTCGCTAGTCTTCACAGGAGAAGTCGTGTGCAGTTCTATTATCCCGATGGCCGACTAAGAGATCTGTCTTTTTATCAATCCCTCACCTTCCGTTATGCCGGCCTCACCTCCACACATCTACCAGGCAGACTGGTTGGATGGGGACCTGGGGCCGTTCTCACTGTACTAGATGCAGAACTGAATCCTCTGGTTTATGCTGTGGAGCCCATGGATGTGAGGGTGTGCAAGGTGTGGCTTTAATGAAAAACCATAGTTAAATTAAACTTGAAATTTTTTTATGAAATTTTGACAGAATATATAGGCTACAGTATATGTGGTTCTCAACCAGGGGGATGGGCCCCTTAGGGAACAATATGACTAAAATTCAAGTACATCTGCTTCCTACTGAATCCATAGTATTTTTTGTTCATACAAAATTATCTTTTTGTATGTTCCACAGAAGCTTATAGGTCTGGAACAACGTGATGAATAGTTATGACAAAAAATATTTTCTGGCTAGACTATGAATTAAAAGTTTTTAAATTAAGACAAAAACTTCAAAATAAAATAATTTAAGATATTTAATTTGATTTAAATTTCATTCATCCCCAAACTTCTGTAATTGTACAATTTAATGATTGAAATTATGATGATTTTAGTAATTTTTTTGGAGTCAAAAAGATTGAGAACCACTGGTGAAGGTATCGGGACACAGTTTGATAGATCGCTGGAACTTGTAGTGAAAGTGAATTAAAGAGACGTTTTCATCTGTCTGTGTTACAGATTTTGGAGCACTCTAATGAGCTTGTCACAGCTGGAAAAGGAAATGTATGTGTATGGTGCCTCACACACTTAGTGTGTCGTAAACGGGTGGTGGAGGGTTTGGGGAGACAAGTTGTGTTCACACATCTAGCACTGATGACTAGCAGGACTGAGCAGGGCCCCAGAGCACTGGCTGCATACGGACGCGCTGTGGTTGTGGTGGACCTTACAGAGGGATGCATTATGGAGCATAAGAAGAACCTCCATTTAAGGTTTGTTTTTAATGTTTTGTATTAAGTCAGCCATTTGCAGCTATTAAGGCCTGTTTACAAGGATTGAGTTCTTGCTAAACTGGAAAATTTTTCAAAACCAAAAAAAAAATTCTACTCTCTCCTCTCTCTTTCTTGTTGAAAACATTCGTAATCCGACCAATAACATTTATTATAAAATTTTAGCAATTAATGAAAGTGCAGACTAGATCCAAATACGCATGCATTTATTCTTGGACCATTCCATTTTTTGATTATAGAGTCCTGCAGTGATAATGTATTTTTGTAGGCCAACCTGAAAGTTAGCATCACTCTGGTTACCTTGACAAAAACCCAATAGGATTTTTCTTCTGACTTTTGAATTATTGTAGAAAATAAGCTCTGTAACCAGAAAACGTTTATGATAATCTCCACAAATGAACAACTTCACATCTTTTATGAATTTTGAAGCCTAAATACAATTAACCAGAAGTGAAATGTAAGCTGTAGGCTGTAAATGCACTACGCCATGGTCGCTTAATTTCAATGTCACCACCATTAAGCTTTCAAGTTTCAACAATTCAATTCAATTCAATTGTTTTTCCTAAAAGTTTCATTTAGAATAGTTTTGTAAGACTGTACACACTGACTGTAACACACTAGGGCTGTAAAAGCAGACTAGTGAGTAGATGAGTTAACCTGTTGGGTGAGATGATGTTTAATGTCCCTGACAACCTCTGTTATCCTATTCAGCCACTTGATAGCAACCGCCTTTTTCAAGACAAAAGCCTTAAAAATCACAAAGAGGTCTTATGGATGTATGTCATGTCTTAGAAAATAATGTGGAAATATATTTTGCATTTAACCAAAAACCAAAACAGATTGCTCATATAATTTACTGAAATATGTAATCCCTGCTGCACTATATTGCCTGAAAAAAATTATTGTTTGCTTGTTGCTTTATTGTCAAGGTGTCCGGTTCGATTCATTGGCTTGCCAAGGGAGTAACATACATGCAGTCAGTTAGCTGGGAAAACATTATGATTAAATTGGTTTAATTGAAATAGTTATGTAAAATTTTTACTTTTGTTCTATTAAATCAATCTCTTTTTTAGGGAAATTACAGGGATGGTCTACTGTCCACTTAGGGATATTGTAGTTACTGCATCAGATATGACAATCAGAGTGTGGGGACCAGACTGGGAACTTCAGATGGCCTTTGTGGGACATACTGGTCAGACAATTAACTTCAATATTAATAAAGTTTCAAAGTATGAGTGATGAGTGACAGTATTTGCAACTGCATTGTTGAAATTATATTAAGTATCAACGATGTAAACAAGCAGCACTTAAGATCTTTGTCAGTTCACAACAGTAATTCAGTCACAATAGTGTCTACTACCATCATGAGTGTGGGTTTTTGTGTCCTTCCTCCAGCTCTTGTCACTTCTCTAGTTCTGTGTCCTGTGTCTGGCCTGTTGTTGTCATCTTCTCTTGATGGTACTTTGAGATGCTGGAGACCAGAAGTTGGAGACCAGGTCCAGATTATACCCATTCCTAATGGGTGCCCACCTCCTCTTGTCATGGGAGGCCCGGATAGTGCTGGCACCTTCTTCTCATATTCCACCAACAGTGTGGACTTCTGGACCTTCAAATGCCTTTACAATCTACACTGCAGACTGGATGGGGTCCTGAGAGGACCTGTCCACCAAATCTTGACCCCACCAACCCCCCCTTCCTTCCATGCCTGTGTAGTTTGTATCCATGGAAACAACAATGTCACAGTTGTTGCGGCAGAAACAGGTGAAGTGCTCACTAGATTCCAAGCCAATGGAAGAGTAAGGTGTGCTGATTACTGTGTACCTAAAGATATCTTACTGGTCCTCACTGAGGATGGAGTGGTAACTACTGCTAGTACATTGACCAGTCCAGTAACAGTACTGGATGAGTGGCATGGGATAGAGCATTGGGATTGGTCAGGTGGGCAGATGCAAGCTAATATAGGCATAGTTTGCTGCATGGTCTTATATAATGATGTTAAAGGTATACAACTTGGACAAGAAGAATGGAGGTCCTTACAGATGCAGAGATCACAAAAACCAAAGAAGATACAACTTCTTCATGATGCAAAAAACAGGTTGGTATTTGTGGTAGATTATTTAATTTTTTTTGGTCATAAGAAGTCAAAAGTTATTTTTCTCAACATTTATTATGCCTTAATTTTTTCTTTTAAGGAAAGTAAGATACATCCTTAGCTTGTGTGTCCCTCACAGGTTTCTGGTTGTACTGGGCCATTGTGGTGGTTGTGTGTCTGTGCTTAATATGCATTCAGGCAAAATCCAGTTCAGGACTTCTGCTCACAACAACCAAAACCTCAGCAGCATGCAGGCATACCCCAACAGTGGCTACCTGCTGACTGCAGGTGCTCACACACACTTCACACACACTCTACTGCATCATCACACTGCATTCAAATGGACTATCTGCTGATGATAATCTCAATGGCTTTATATTACAGGTGAAGATAAAGCTTTGCTAGTTTGGCGTGTGTTCCCATGTGCTCAGCAGTGTTTGAGTCTCTATTTCAGCGTGTTGTGTGATATGCCTCCGGTTTTGATGGCACTGATGGGAACCCAACTCATCGTCGCCTCACAAGATCCTGAGAACGATACTTATAGCTTGGTACAATATAGCTTAGAGAGCCAAAGCAGATCTGACCAGAAACCCAATGAAAAGCATCACAACAAAATCACAGGTTAGAGACAGTAAACTCTACTAGATATCTAATATTACAAAATAGCTTATAATATACTTTCACATAAACAAAAGCAAGCAAACACACTTAATATGCCAGTTTCCCAAAAAGTGTATACAGATTTGAATTTGTGCTGATTTTAATTAAAAGAATAAATCATTAATTAATTAATTATTCAACCAAAATTTATCAGCTCATTCATTTTTTAATATATATATAAAGAGATAAAATTATATCGCACCTTTACCCTCCTGAGATTGAGTAAATCTGTTTTATGTTTCTCCAGGCCTCTGTGCTTGTCATCAACTGAGCATGTTTACTTCAAGCAGTCAGGATGGGACTGTACGGATCTGGGATATGGAAAACCACCTTCTTAGGTTAGGACCTAAGTGCTACTTTTTGTTTGTAGTTGTGTATATTCTACAAAACAAAAAACTTTGATAATCATTGCATACCATTTTTGACTCCAAATTTTGTGTTGTTTTTTTTTAGAATTCTTGAACTGAATGCAGAGCCGGAGTGTTTGGCGTACTGTGAAAGTGGAGACCTGCTATTGGGCATCACTGGAGACCTCTACAGAATCCCCCAAACACAACTACTGCCTCTAGACTTCAGGACACAAGTACAGCTTAAAATCTTATCAGATGGCTTTCATCTTATTTTAAAAGCTCTTTTAATCAAACTATTTGAAAAGTTGTCAGACTCTTGATGTCTTTACCAACACTGATGTTAAAAACAGTTCAGAGTGATGGCTAAATAAAAGTACTGTACTGTAGGTTTACTCCAATAAAGTTTACTCTAGAACAAAGGAGGTTCACACAATATATAGTATAATCTGTATAGTCTATGTATACAAAATTAACCATTCATTTTGAATGTATTCACTTTAGAAATGGTATCCAGACTCTGAATTACTCAAATCCTGTATCCCAATCATGAGCCATGACTGCAGGTAAATTTCTACTCAAATAACATACATTTATACACATCCATATCCTTACCCTTTGCTTTTAACTCTAGGACAGAGAGTTGCCATATTATTAGAAAGGATGGTCCTGAAATGCAGGACAGGATAAAAGATCTAGTAAGTAGTATCAAATATATGTGAGCGTGAGTGTGTGTGTGTGTGTGTGTGTGTCAGAGCTCCTTCATTTGTTTGTCTTAAAGGACTTTGGGGCAATTATGGCATTACATAAAGATCTGGAATCCTTGCAAAAAGGAGAGGTTGAGTGCGGAAGGAGAAAACCAGCCAACATAAAATCCAAACGAGAGGCTTTCAATAATTACCTGGGTCTAATCTGCAGGCGACCTCTTGATATAAGGGTATGTTTATCAACAGTCTCCATGTCTTTTGTATTAGACAATATTTTCCAAATAAATGGGTTTGTGTAAATGACAAGATTTCACATCATTCCTCTAGATTCCAGAAGATATGTTTGATGTGTACGCTACACTTTTTCCACCTAAACTTCCTGAGCTTCCTCCTCTGAGTCCTCCCTCCTTCACCGACGGCTTATCCACGAGACTACATTCTCCTAAAACACAAGTGAGAGAGTGCGGATTAAATGCATACGAGTTGTTTTATTACAAAATTATCATTTTACATACACAATATATCTATTACTAGTCTGCTGTATATGTATTACCCAATAGAGATATTCTTTGCTTAAAAATATATAGTATTTTTCTTTGTATAGTGTGAATCACATTTTAAGGTGTCCAGACGTGCCCCTTTCCCTGGCACATGTTCTGCCCAGGATTTCTAAATTGCCTAAAATAACTAGGTTTTTGCTGTTTGTGCTGTGCAGATACAATAAACATAAAACAACATACAATTCTGGTTTTGTGTGAATACACAGTGTACCCAGAGGGGAGAAATAACTGAATAAATAGTGGAATGTTTTTGTTTTCGCTTGTCATGAGCAGAGCGAACTAGATGAAGTGCAATGCTTATATAATGAAGAGGAGGAGAAGAAGAGGGAAAAGGCTCACAAGCATCGCACACCCATCGCAAAGACTCCATCAACACAGAAGAGCCCTCTTCCTCCTTCACCAGTGGCAGAGACACTCATATACCCTGTTGGGATGTTTTTCTTTTTTGTGTTTGTGTGTGTGTTTATGTTCATTTTAGTCACATTTAGTGAAATTACATAAATCATGTAGGGATTGACTAAGTTGCATAAAGGTCTGGTTACACAAGTGGAATTTTGCAGGCTATAAATCAATTAATTCAACTTTATTTCCAGACTCAAGGTCAATTAACAAAAAACACGGAGTACAAAACCAGAACAATATAAATTAAAAAAGACAGTTATACCAGTATTTCCTCTTAGAGGACTGAAATCACACTTCAGTAAGCCTAGGATTTGACAACAACATATTATTATTATGTGAATCGTCCAGCCGATAAATACATTTGTACATCACATTTCTCATTAAAGCAGGGAATGATTGTACTCTTGTCTTACAGAATAAATTACTTGCATTTAAGAAAAGATTGGAATGCTATCACATAACCTCTTCATCTTGTACTCTTTTTAATTTGCTCTCTTATGTTTACAGCCACAAAAGGCCCTTCCACCAATAAAGAGTCCTACACCCCCTCTGACTCCACCCTCTGAGTCTGCCCCACCTTTACTCACCTCTGTCCCTCCCTCGCCCTCTTCTGCCCTACCCTCTCCCACCTCACATCTACCAGAGTTCCTCCTGCAGTATGTGGATGAACACTGGTTTCAAAAGATGTTTCCTGATCTGAGTGTAAGTTGAATACAAAAACAATGAGCCTTTCAAAAGGACTCTTCTGTTCAGACGTACTCTTTATAAAATCTCAATCTCAGTCTCCAAATTTGTATCGTTCTCATTTATACTTGCATGTGTTTGCAGTGTATTTCAAGTTCTTTATGCCCCAAGGAATTCTGCAAGCATCTGTTGAACTTTATGGTGACTTGCAGCATGGCTCAGAAGAATAGCATCCTGAATGCATTACTTATGCTAATACAGCAGGAGGTGTTAGACAAAGAATCTCTCAGCACGGGACTGCTGGTTTGCCTGAAAAACTACATTCACAAAAACATGGTAAATTAAATTGTGATATTAGAATAAATCCATAAGGCATAGCTGAAAATACATTTTGGTAGCAATTTCTCTAAAGTTTGGATTTAATATAATGTATGAATACAGAGCATGTAAGATGTATGAATTCTATGTCAATACTACAGATAATTCTATTCAGTATAAGAACATGAATATGTGTTTTGCAGTCAAGGGAGGAACAGCATTTTGTCGGTGAGCTGCTAAATGTACTGGTGTACCTGAGTCCTGATGGTTTTGACACCATTGTAGAGCTACTCGCTATGTTGGCAAATAAAGAAGCTGATCTTAAGTAAGGAATACTGCATGTTTAACACAATACAAAGTACAATGTAAATGTTTGTCAATGGCCTACTTTAGTAGCAACTGCACAACATCCGCATATGTAGGAATTAACCATTCTATTTTTATATCTCTGGTAGGGCTTTAGTACTGTGTGTGCTGCAAAGGTTGGGTGTGGAGGAAGCTGAACTGTGGTTATGTCCAGAATTAGAGTCCTGGAACTCCCTGACGAAACATAAGCCTGACCAGCACAACAGTCTTCGAGACATGGCCAGCCACTGGCTGCTTACCTGGACTAGAAAGTACAAGGTATGGAGCAGATATCAGATCGGTAGAGATATTTTTGAGAACAAAAGTTTTTTTATTTGAATTGTATTTTTATTGTGCCTCACAGGTACACAGTGGGTCTGTGTTCCTAAGCAGTGAAGGAATAGAGAGTGTGTTCGCATCTGTGGAGGTGCTCAAATATTTCTGCTCTGTGCAAAAAGGCAAACAGACTCGACCACTTCCACCTCCACCAGAGGGCAGGAAAGATGCTGTCATCGTGCATTCAGACTTGCCTAGGTATGTCATACTAATACAGGGACTCCCAGTATCATTTGGTTTTGGCTGTTGTATATTTTTTGTGGGTGTTTTTAAAATGTATCACAAGTTGATCTCAGGAACCTTACATTCAAATCCAGAGTTTTTTTCCTCTAGTCCGTTTAGAAACAACATGAACAAATGTTTAAATAAAACCAGCAAAATTTGTCCTATTCAGCCTCAAAAAGATCCTCATATAAAATACTGAATGCATCTGTCTTTAAATAGTTTGCATAACCAAGGAATGCTCTTTAAAATAAGCGTTGTTTGTTTAAAATGATCAGAAATGTATCTCTGTTTTTGTTTAGACTGAAGCCAATTCAGCGCCTGGGAGAGACGTACAGCATGTCAAGGATACGGGAGCCTCAAGGTTAGAATACACTTCAGTCAGACTTTCAGCATTCATTTGTTGAACACAGCTATCAACCTGTTATGCCCGTGGCACTAAAAGATGTTAAGGAGTTTGTTTCTAATGTTCCGTTCAAGTGGAAATCGAACTTGTGCAGAAGTGCAGCCTCAAAGGAATATAGAAATGATTCTTTCACTCTGCAGTTCTGATATCTGTTAAACTGTAATTAAATATACTGTACTGTATCCAAGGTTTTGTTTTATCCAGTCATCTTCATTATAAACCAACAGGACGTCTGCTGCCACCATTGCCATATCGACCCATGTTGATGGATTTCCCAAGGTTCCTCTCTCTACCATTGGCTCATGTCACACTTTCTCCATTCCCCTTTTCCCTGGATTTTCAGACCTTCAGACGCCCCTCACCACAAAGATACTTCTTCCTGGAACGCTCCTATGTACAATATTACAGATAGTTACTCCCAAAAGCATTGCATGGAAGCTGTGAAAGACTGTATCTATGATGCATCAAATGTCACAAATCTAAAAATGTAATGATCAAACTCACTGTCATCTTGAAGTCTTTTAGTACATACTTGACAGTTGAATGTTTGAGACATATGGCTTGTTTTATTGTGAAAGAATATACAGAGAGAATGCTAGTTCTTTGTAATGCAATTTACTTTACATGACACCTTCTTGAGCACTGGGGAAGATGTGTTGTGCAAAGCAGCAACGAAACAGGCTGACCCCATGCAGACCAAGCCTTGGAAAACAGTTCTGTGCAGCCCAGTATCCTCTATAGGTATTGGTAATGCCATTGGTATTGGTATTTTGGCCTTAGAATGGATGGGGTCAAAAGATGGCATGATATACTCTTGATGATATACTGTTTGAACATCTCTAACCTAATCCTCTCCCCCACCTGATAGACAGACAGATAAATAAATAAATAAATAGATTAATTAAATTGCGATAATGTATTCAATTTTTTTTTGTAAATTATTTTATGGAGGATGTGATGCATCAAGGGTCATTTTGTAATCCGTTACCGTCTGAACTGTAATCAAATCAAATTTTGAGGGCAGTGGAAATTCACACCTCCATTGCACAGAAGAATAGTTAATAGAGAAAGAGAAAAGTATTAAGAATATTCATGGAAAGTTTTGGAATTGAATTGAATCATGAGATTTGATTTGCAATATATTAATATTTCAGATATTTTGTCAAAGTATCATGAAAGTGACTGTACCGGTAAATTAAATGTACCAAGACAATATAACATAATACAACAACTTCAGTCAAGATAGCCTTCTGACAATGTTTTACATTGCGCAACAACTGACAGTGACAAAATAATAAAAATTTGTGCAAAATATAAATTATTAAAGTTTTAAATCAAAATAAATGATTAAATATTAAAATATTTTCCAGGACAAATAATTATGTCAGAAAACTGCAATGCAAAATTACATAAAAAAAATTAAATTATTATATTAGATTTTTTTTTCAGTTACATGGGAACCTTGTTAAATTCTGCGTGTATTTTACAGTAAATTTTCCATTTAGGGACTTGATTTTCTGCATGAGACACTGAACACTGAGGCCAGAGTGAGGAACTGCAGGTGGCCAGAGTGAGGAACTGCAGGTGGCTAGAGTGATAAACTGCAGGTGGCCAGAGTGAGGAACGGCCAGGGGCCAGAGTGAGGAACGGCCGGGGGCCAGAGTGAGGAACGGCCGGGGGCCAGAGTGAGGAACGGCCAGGGGCCAGAGTGAGGAACGGCCGGGGGCCAGAGTGAGGAACTGCAGGTGGCTAGAGTGAGGAACTGCAGGTGGCTAGAGTGAGGAACTGCAGGTGGCTAGAGTGAGGAACTGCAGGTGGCTAGAGTGAGGAACGGCCGGGGGCCAGAGTGAGGAACTGCTGGTGGCTAGAGTCGGGAACCGCAGGTGGCTAGAGTGAGGAACGGCCGGGGGCCAGAGTGAGGAACGGTCGGCGGCCAGAGTGAGGAACTGCAGGTGGCTAGAGTGAGGAACGGCCGGGGGCCAGAGTGAGGAACTGCAGGTGGCTAGAGTGAGGAACGGCCGGGGGCCAGAGTGAGGAACGGCCGGGGGCCAGAGTGAGGAACGGCCGGGGGCCAGAGTGAGGAACGGCCTGGGGCCAGAGTGAGGAATGGTCGGCGGCCAGAGTGAGGAACTGCAGGTGGCTAGAGTGAGGAACGGCCGGGGCCAAAGTGAGGAACGGCCGGGGGCCAGAGTGAGGAATGGCTGGGGGCTAGATTCGATGGAGGAGTGGCCAGGGCTTGCGGCAAACACATGTGACGACCCCGGGCTGGACTCTGCTTCGTCCATGGTGAAGGCCGATCCAGCGATCCACAGCGCAAAGTTAATGTATATCCTCAGTGACCAGCACGGATCAGCTCTAGGCATGACGAAAGGGATATCATCCTCTTTTGGAAGGCCAAACAAAGTAGTTTCGCTTTCACAATGAAACACACAGCATCTCCACAACATGGCACCGGCAGCAACAGCCAGAATAAAAGGTACGCTGCCTTTCTTTGTGTGAACATTTGGGCGGTGTTCTGTAAATCTTCCCACACACGCCGACATGTTTTAGGAGGACAAGCGTGGACAAGTCTTAAATTTGAGACTTTAGTCTTTGCAACTTTACAGATCTCCTTTATGCACCAAGAGCTTGTAACACTCCAAAGAGAAAGGAAAAAATTTAATCCCATCATATAACCCCTTTAAGAGTTGTCTTGGCTCGTTTTGTTGGTGCTTGCCATAAACACTGCTGTAATGCATTAAAACTTCATAATCATCGGGAAGAAGGAAGTGGGAACCAGCGGACAATCAAATAAGACTTTAATAATCAAAAGAAACACAAAACAGCTGCCGCGCTGTTTTGTGTTTCTTTTGATAACAAACAAACAAAAAAAAAAACAAAATACAAACTAAAATCCAGGCCTGGTCCTCTCTCGTCCATCACTGTTGTCGCTCCTGTTTTAAATCCTTCCATCTCCTCCGTGGGACTCGAGACCGGTGGGTCGAGCAGGTGTCGCTCATTTCCAATCACTCCACCAGCCTCGCCCCGTTCCCACGGCTCTCGGCCCCGCCCCACTCGTCACATACCCCCATCGCAGGCCGGGGGGTACTCCAGAGACTGCGCTCTACCCCCCCGCCCTCCCTCTGGGGTGACCGCTAACGGTGACCTGCGGGAACCTGGGGGTAGGACAGACGAGGCGAGAGAAAAGGAGATGGAAGGATGAGGAGCGACAGAGACGAGAGAGGGGAGAGAGGAGCAAAAAGAAAAAAAAATTCCGGTTCCCAGACACGCTGCCACTCGGCCCTCTGCGGATGGCACGACACTCCTCCGCCGCCCAATGGACGGCGACAGCACCTCCGGTTTTGGGCAGCCGGCAGGAGTCCCCCGTTCCCTGCTCCTCCCCATCATGGCGGATGGTAGCAGGCTCCGGCTCTCTGGCAAACGGCGCCGACTCACAAACTAAAATCCAGGCCTGGTCCTCTCTCGTCCGTCACTGTCGTCGCTCCAGTTTTACATCCTTCCATCTCCTCCGTGCGACTCGAGACCGGTGGGTCGAGCAGGTGTCGCTCATTTCCAATCACTCCACCAGCCTCGCCCCGTTCCCACGGCTCTTGGCCCCGCCCCACTCGTCACAACTGCCTTATTACATTACAATTTAAGGCACTAAAACCCATACATTACGCATGACACAGCAAACAAATACAAATTCAAAATTATTTCATGTGAGAAGCTGCATACAATATAATGCTAAGGTTTCCACTAGCAAAACTTTTTATAAGACTCTGTGTATAAGCAGTATAAGAATAAAGTTTGCTATCACTGAAAAAGCTTGGCAACCACAGGAAATTCCCCATGAGTGGTTAAAACATAATCTGAAAGTACTAGTTTAAGCATAGTTTTGACTGTCACATATTAAAAGAGTGAGCTCAACCCTAATCATCCACGGTCAAGTCTGGGCTGTAGTTTAGCAGGTCAGAGGTCACAAGAAGGTCCTGAGATCGTCCTCTCAAGTTCAGAATCTCATCTAGCAACCTCAGGGTCAAGTCCCTGCCCTCAGACTCCTCTAGCAGAGGCCAATCCAGCAGCTGTGCACTGGAGGGGAGAGCCGGCAGCCCAGGCTCATATTCTTCCAGTGGGTTGGGATAGAGCAGCAGATGAAGAGAAGGGATTCCTGCCACTGTACGGGCCAGGGAAAGCAGTCCCGTTCTAGAGAGTGGGTTTAAGGCCAGTCTTAAGCTACGTAAAGCCCGACAGCAGGACAGGTAGGGAAGAAGAGCACCCAGGAGAGTGTCTGAGAGGCCACAACCACAAAGTGAAAGCTGGCGCAACGAGCTTTCGGCTTGAGCTAAGAGATGGCGCAGAGAGGGCAGGGATGATTCATCAAGCCAGTTCTCACTCAGGTCAAGTTCTCTCAGGAATGGAGCGTGCTGGCTGCAGGAGAGATAGGCCATGTCCGTGGAGGTCAGGCACAGGTATGGCAGCTCCAGCACCTCCAGAGGCTGGGAAAGAGAGCTGCAAACAGGAGAGAGAACATTTAAACGTAAAAGGTCCACAGAAATGTTGCTTTTATATGGTTTTGAAAAACGTTTTAATAAATTTCAAATATCAAACATATACCAAAAATAGGGGTGCGCATATATATCGGCCGATGATTAATGCACATCTAGTCAGTAAAGCCGGTTATCTAATCAGTGGTAAATACCATCAGGTGCGTGTTTTCACATAGAGCAGCTGTTACTACACAGAGCCGTTGTTAACTGACTAGCTGCGCAAATCCAAGCTGATAATGAAAGATAATGAACAATCTTTTCTTTGTACTTTTGTCAATTAAATAAAAGTTGATTTTCAATACATTTAATTAATTAAAAAAAGTATTTGCCTTTTGGCTTGCTTAGTTGGGACACTTAATATTCAGTTATGTCACTGAATTGAACTTCATGATAAATAATTGATCAACTTTACGCAGTTATTAAACTGAACAGATTAAACCCTGAACTGGACTGGAGCTGAATAATGACACCACTGTCTTTTTAGAGCTGCTTTGCAGCAAAATTTGGATTTGTCATATATCTGATGAAGTTTGCATCTCTGATTCTGTTTCTTCCCTATTTAATACTCAATTTATGTTGTATAAAGCCCTAAATAAAAAGCTGACTTAAATTTAAAACATTAAAATCCTTACAGAAGAGGTTTATTCATGATTGCATGTATTAATTGCATTAAAAAAAAATAAAAATTAATAGATCTTGACCAAAAAAAAGTTCTTACTGAAATAATGTAGTGTATCTGTTGTAGGAGTGTACAAGTGGACTTGATAAACACAACTATTTAATCTGCATGTACAGTATGAATGTACCTGAGCAGCAAGTGCAGGTGTCCTGGCAGTCGGAGTGCAGTCAGGCATAACCTATTTAGTCTCTTCAGCGAACCCAGTCCCTTAGACATGTCCTGAAGTGCCCCCTGCTGGTCAGGCTGTGTGCGCTCTAAGTCCAAGTTACAGTAATGCAGTCTCAGAGAGTGCAGCTGAGGAAAGGGAGCTAAAAGTGGAAGCAGCATAGCCAGGCCTGACGCCCCAAGGCTGGAGTAGCGGATGTCCACACCGAGAAGATCCTGCTGAGGCAAGAGACCCAACAAGGAAGCTATGGAGGGCGCTGAGAGTTCCTCCACGCAGAGGTAGCGGCAGTGGAGCCGCAGTGGGCCCGGTTGACTAAGGGAATCACGGACACGCTCCCAGGAACGGGAATTGACAAAAAGGTCAGCCCTGACATGGACCACAACTACCTCCTCCCAGTCGTGGTAGCATAAACTACTGTTATTACTGCTGCTGTTTGATTTCGCCTCGGATAAAGTCTTTCTTCTCTGGATCTCCATACCCCTCCTGTCACCCTTTACTGACTCATTTCCTGGAAACATCCGTTCATTAGTTCTGGACTTCCTCTTCTCTACTTCTTCCACTCTGTGTCCTCCCTGACTCCCTTCACCACTATTCCCGCACCCTACATTGCCCCGGTCTCGCTTGATGGTGCCCTGGTCACTTTCTGCTTCCAGTCCTCTTTTTCTCTCTCTTTCTCCATCTCTCCTGTGAGCCCTGGAGGCAGCAGATCGAGCTTGTAGCACCATTGAGCATAGTGCAACGCTGAGGGACCATCCACCCATCGAGTCAACTCTCCTGTCCTCACACTGAAGTCCACTGAGATCCAGCATCTGCAGGCAACACCTGGTAAGAGAGGAACAAAAGAGAGCTTGTAAATAATGCTTAAATAGATATGAAAAACTCAATATAAACCTACAACAAAAAGACAGAGTATACTGTATACAGTCATGGCCAAAAGTTTTGAGAATTACATAAATATTGGAAATTGGAAAAGTTGCTGCTTAAGTTTTTAGAATAGCAATTTGCATATACTCCAGAATGTTATGAACAGTGATCAGATGAATTGCATAGTCCTTCTTTGCCATGAAAATTAACTTAATCCCAAAAAACCTTTCCACTGCATTTCATTGCTGTCATTAAAGGACCTGGTGAGATCATTTCAGTAATCGTCTTGTTAACTCAGGTGAGAATGTTGATGAGCACAAGGCTGGAGATCATTATGTCAGGCTGACTTGACATGTTAAAAGGAGGGTGATGCTTGAAATCATTGTTCTTCCATTGTTAACCATGGTGACCTGCAAAGAAACGCGTGCAGCCATCATTGCATTGCATAAAAATGGCTTCACAGGCAAGGATATTGTGGCTACTAAGATTGCACCTAAATCAACAATTTATAGGATCATCGAGAACTTCAAGGAAAGAGGTTCAATTCTTGTAAAGAAGGCTTCAGGGCGTCCAAGAAAGTCCAGCAAGCGCCAGGATCGTCTCCTAAAGAGGATTCAGCTGCGGGATCGGAGTGCCACCAGTGCAGAGCTTGCTCAGGAATGGCAGCAGGCAGGTGTGAGCGCATCTGCACGCACAGTGAGGCGAAGACTTTTGGAAGATGGCCTGGTGTCAAGAAGGGCAGCAAAGAAGCCACTTCTCTCCAAAAAAAACATCAGGGACAGATTGATCTTCTGCAGAAAGTATAGTGTATGGACTGCTGAGGACTGGGGCAAAGTCATATTCTCCGATGAAGCCCCTTTCCAATTGTTTGGGGCATCTGGAAAAAGGCTTGTCCGGAGAAGAAAAGGTGAGAGCTACCATCAGTCCTGTGTCATGCCAACACTAAAGCATCCTGACACCATTCATGTGTGGGGTTGCTTCTCATCCAAGGGAGTGGGCTAACTCACAATTCTGCCCAAAAACACAGCCATGAATAAAGAATGGTACCAAAACCCCCTCCAACAACAACTTCTTCCAACAATCCAACAACAGTTTGGTGAAGAACAATGCATTTTCCAGCACGATGGAGCACCGTGCCATAAGGTAAAAGTGATAACTAAGTGGCTCGGGGACCAGAATGTTGAAATTTTGGGTCCATGGCCTGGAAACTCCGCAGATCTTAATCCCATTGAGAACTTGTGGTCAATCCTCAAGAGGCGGGTGGACAAACAAAAACCCACTAATTCTGACAAACTCCAAGAAGTGATTATGAAAGAATGGGTTGCTATCAGTCAGGATTTGGCCCAGAAGTTGATTGAGAGCATGCCCAGTCGAATTGCAGAGGTCCTGAAGAAGAAGGGCCAACACTGCAAATACTGACTCTTTGCATAAATGTCATGTAATTGTCGATAAAAGCCTTTGAAACTATAATTATATTTCAGTACATCACAGAAACAACTGAAACAAAGATCTAAAAGCAGTTTAGTAGTAAACTTTTTGAAAACTAATATTTATGTAATTCTCAAAACTTTTGGCCACGACTGTACACACAATTTTTAACTTTTATTCTTGATAACATTCAGTGAAATAAACGCTGCCTTCAAGTGCTTAGAAGTTTCTGTTACCTCTCTACAGAAATCTTGGTCCATTCTAGGGATATGCCCGTATAAAATTTCATGTTGCGATTAATTGCTTTTATCATGGTATACATAATTAAAATTTAGTTACAAAAATGGTGTTGTCATAAGACAGTATAAGTTTAATAACTTTTTACTACTAACAAAACAAATTTTACACAGATTAAGGCGCAATAAGATATCATCAGTTAACTTCAACACATCAACATTCACAATGAGCAATTTGCTTTATTTTCAAATTAAATAAAAACAAGAATGAGTCAATCTTTTGTTCGTTATCTGGCTCGGCTCGGTGTTCATCTTCAGTTCTCTCTTCACAGCAGTTCAGTCAGGTTACTGTTTGAGTACATGAATTACTCCGGGATATTGGTTTGTTTGAACTCAGAGGGAGTGTTAGCCATATTAGTGAAGAGTTCTTTTCAAATGACATTGCTAGAATATTTGCTATTTCATGTCCACGAGAAATCAAGTAAAAGTTCAGGTACGCATATTTTTATATCAATTGCAGAATATGTTCCATGTCCCGGATAGTGATGCACCGAAATGAAAATTCTGCGCCGAAACCGAAACCGAAAATTTAGGATGCACTTTCGGCCGAAAACCGAAACTGAAGCCGAAAATGGCTTCTTTTAAAAACGTATATATATATATTGCTTGGATTTAATGGATCTGAATTGAAAAATCACAATATAATAATCAAACTTTTATTAACAGTTAGCCTACATAACAAAACATAAAATATTTTTTACAATAAATATAAATAATTATTCTTCAAGTTTTATGTTCCATCAAATAAAATAGTTTTTTAAAAATTGTGCAAAAAAATCCACAATTTGAGATTTTTGCAGAACAAATGTTACATATTGCAACTTTGGTGTCCTCTCGTATAGGGCTGTCACTTTTGTGAAAAAAAAATCCTGTTCGATTTTTGAGACATAGGCAAAGTGTTCAATGAATCGTTAGTAAATTGCCTATATTTGGCGTTGATCCGTTTTTCAACGCCAAATATAGGCAAATCCACAGACAACTAAACAGGCATTAGGGCTAACGTAAAGAGGGCGCTTGAGACGCGCACAAGTCAGCAATGTGGACTGCCATAACATCAATGAAAAACATTACTGAAGGCTACATTGATATTATGCACTAATAGGCTGTGTGTGTGTGTGTGTGTGTGTGTGTGTGTGTGTGTGTCAGAACCTGCAGTTGCTGTGTGACGCGCGTTCGCTGCGAGCGTATAGTGACGATCTGGACGCGCTCCGAGAGAAGGCCGTTAAAATCGATTCCCTGTTTTCGTTTTCGAAACTTGTGTTGGTTGGTCCGATCGATTGTGCAGCTTTTGTGACAAGCTTTTTTTGATTGTGACAGCCCTTTGACATGCTTAATCTTTGATAGGCATACGCGTGATAACAGCTCGACCGTGAGTGAAACCTAAGCGCTTGCTCACGGATGGGAGGGGCGGGTGACATTCATTTTCGGTTTACGTTTTCGGCTGTTTTTTTTTTTATTTAGGCCCGAAACCGATAATGCCATTTCGGCCGAAAATTTTCGGCGGCCGAAATTTCGGCCGTCATTAAGAAGACAAAAATCCTTGTTATTAATAAAATCTTCAATGTTTTCCCATTTTGCATTAGTAGATTTTCCACCCCATAGCGGGCTGTGACCATTAAGATCTCCCATAATTATGAAGGGAGTTGGTAGTTGGTCAGAAAGCTTATTTAAATCTTGAAGCGTCACTGGTACATCAGGAGGTATATAAATAGAACACAAAGTGATGGCCTTATGAAGGGTTAATCGTACTGCTACTGCTTGAAGGTTAGTGTCTATTGGGATTTGACTATGAATAATATCATGTCGAACTAATATAGTTGAGCCACCAGAAGGTCGGTGTATGTTTGGACCATATGCATTAAAATTTACAAACTTTCTCAGAGACAAAGGACTGTTTGGTGACAAATGAGTTTCTTGGAGGCAAAAAGCAAAAGGGTTGAGAATCATAACTAGTCGTTGAAGTTCTGCAAAATTTGCCTTTGCTCCACAACAGTTCCACTGAATAATACTGGTATTAATTATGTTGGTAAAACCAGTACTTGGCCTTTACTCCTACTTTTAGGAGAGGACCTCCGACTGCGGGAAATTGTGGGTTCAGCCATGTTTACGTCCTTAAGGGAGTCAGCTTTCTGTGATCTATTCTCCTGACTAAACTTTTTTTGTTGAGCTCTTGTGCTGTGCTGTGACTTCTTTCCTTTTGAGGTCACAGGGATCTACACTATTACACTTTGGTCTTCAATTGTTTCAATGTGTGTTTGACTAGAAGTTTGGGTGCTTTGTGTTTTCTTTTTGATTGAAGATGAGGTTTTACTTTTTTCGTTTGGCACTCAGCCTCTTGCTTGGTCGGTAAAACCACTGCAGCAAAGGATTTCTCAAACTGAAAAATAGGAAGCTTTTCAGCCTCTTTCCGACCATCTGCATAGTTCACCCTTTTAAGACATTTCACTTTATTTATTTATTTCACTTTAGAATTTATTTTTCTTTTATCCATGAGGGACAGTTTGATGATTATGGATGATCACCTGTGCAATTCCTGCATTTTGAAAATTTGGAACAGTTTCCCTCGTGTCTTTCTTCTCCACAGTTATGACAAATAGACTTGTTATTGCAGCCAGCAGAACTATGACCAAATCTCTTACAGTTGAAGTATCTTAGAGGATTTGGGATAAAAATATCAACGGGGACTCCCAGATATCCTAAACGGACCCATTCTGGTGGTTGGGATTTGTTGAAAGTCAAGATATATGTCCCAGTCTTAATTATCTGATCTCCTTTTCTGATTAAAATTCTCTTTACATTTGTAAAACCTTCTTTTGTTAATTCTGTGGTTATTTCAGATTCATCTATATCCTGAAGTTGTCTTGTTCTAATTATTCCTCTACTGCTGTTGAAATATGGATGGAAGGTTGCTTTTATTGGAACACCAGCCAGAGTATTTGCTCTCAACAAATTATCAGCATGGGCTTTTTTTGAGCATTCGACCAAAATCTGACCTGACCTCAACTTTTTTACATCCTTAACAGTTCCTGCAATTCTCGAGATTCCCTTTTGGATTGCAAATGGGGATAACTTTGTAAGTACTTTCTCCGTTGAAAGAGATTCTAAAAGGATAAACCTCTGCCAATGATCTCTTTTTATATTAAAATTCGCATCCAGTGCTTATTTCATCATCCAAATTTTGTTCCAATATTCGCATTTTTGAGGTTTGTTTGTTAGCCATATTCGTTTTTATCTTGTTTCATCATCTTTGCTTCCCACCCACCTCGGAGCCCAACCAGGGGATGCACAGAGCTGCGGAACTCCAGCAGATATGCATCAGGAATACAAGGATGATATAATCTTGCAAAAAGAACTAATGTTCAAATTGCTTGATTAACCCTTTGCCACCGCCTTAAGGGGAGAAAAAAAATATAGCTGATTTAATTGCCAATATCTACCCAGGGCACTTCATGACTAGCCGCCTGATTGGATCAGGCCCCTCCAACCGCTCGTCTATATGAAGTTGGAACCAAAGCATTGTGTTGGTCCAGTAAAAAGTGAAGTGAAGTGACATTCAGCCAAGTATGGTGACCCATACTCAGAATTTGTGCTCTGCATTTAACCCATCCGAAGTGCACACACACAGAGCAGTGAACACACACACACACACACTGTGAGCACACACCCGGAGCAGTGGGCAGCCATTTATGCTGCAGCGCCCGGGGAGCAGTTGGGGGTTCGATGCCTTGCTCAAGGGCACCTAAGTCGTGGTATTGAAGGTGGAGAGAGAACTGTACATGCACTCCCCCCACCCACAATTCCTGCCGGCCTGGGACTCGAACTCACAACCTTTCGATTGGGAGTCCGACTCTCTAACCATTAGGCCACGACTTCCCACAAAAAAAAAAACCACAGCTTATCACATTCCTCAAATGCCAGGACTTCTTCCTCCACAGACACAAGTCACGGCTAACAAGTTGCCCCATTTGTCGCCTTTTACAAACAGCAAGGGGGTGCTAGGGACCTATTCTACCCCGGGTCCACACGGGGATAAAAAACTTATACTTTCTAGGTTAAAAAAACTTTTAAAACTTAAAATAGCCTATAAGGTCTAAATATTTAAGTATTTGACGCTGTGATGAACACCACAGCGAGTACAAAAACCTGAATGGTTATTTAAATCATTTTAACACGTTTCAGAAACAGAAAGTAGAGCAGCTGCTGCTTTGTTCACGGGGTTTCTGGGGTAACGGCTGCATTTCTGCTGTTCAGTGCCATCTGCTTTCAGGAAGTGATTGTGCCTTTATATAGAGCGGCTATTACACAATTCCGCCATGTGCTTCTCATCAGTGCTTGCTGATGAGAGAAGCCCAAACTAGTGATTAACCTGTACTTTTATCAGGGTGTGCCTGTGTCTGACAAGCAGCATACAAAAGTGTTGTGCATTTTGACCAGTTGATGGGAAAAGTATTCTTAAAATGCATTTAAAATTCAGAATCATTTTAATAAATAATTATTCTCTGTATTTTAAAGTGCCCACGATAACAATATTGTGCATATTCATTACTTTGATACCATGATACCTTGCTTGAAAAGGCTTCCAGAAAACTGATAATCTTGATACTGCTTACTTCAAATTCCACAAAATATTTTCAATGAGATTTTAATCTGAAACTGAACTTGAGAACATTCTATGACTGATCTCTGAACCAAGCCCAAGTAGATTTGAATGTATTTTTTTGGGACTGCTGTCCTGTAAGACAGTCTTTGCACTGAAGGCAGTACAATCTTTGCCAAAATGTCCTGCTACTTCAAGCAATCTATGATGTCCTTCATAAAGTCAAGAATTCCACTTCCTGCTAAAGCAAAGCACCCCCAGAACATGAACGTAGTGTTCCTCTGCTCATAAGCTTTACCTTTTTGGAACCAGACATACCGCTGATCCATGGGTCCAAAAAGTTATAGTTTGGTCACATCACTCCATAAAACATTCTTCCAGACCTCCACAGGTAGGGCTGTGCAAAAAATCGAATGCGATTTTCATGCGCATCTCATCAATAAAGACGCTCTTGTAATTAGAAGTATATCTCCAGCAAGTGCGTTCAGATCAGGGTTGCCAGATTTTCACAAATCCTGCCCAGTTGCTTCTCAAAACTAGCCCAATCGCGTTTGCAGGAGGTTCCCCAAAGAATTGCTTCCCGGGGTTAAAATATACGTTTTTTGGCAGGGTTGCCTTGATAAAATTTGCATTTTAGGGGCTAAATATCACGTTATTGGTATTGGGGTTGCCAAATCTGCAGTTGTTTTTCATGTCCGCGGGTCGAAGAGAATCAGAATGAATCAGAATGAGCTTTATTGCCAGGTATGTTCACACATACGAGGAATTTGTTTTCGTGACAGAGCTCCGCAGTGCAACATAACAGCGACAGAACAAAAAAACACAATAAGGAATAAAAAATACAAAAAAATACAAATAGGTGGGTAAGGATTGACAATATACAAATTGACAATGTATGGCAGGTATATTAAAAAGAGCATTTATGTATGTACATGTATATTATGTGGAAAAATTGTAACTGTACGCTAAGTATGTGTGTTTGGATAAATAAGTGTATGTCTATATAAATATAAATATAAGTAGTATAGTGTGTTCCATGTATGTACATGTATATTATGTGCAAAAGATTTACGTGTACGCTAAGTATGTGTGTTGGATAAAAAGTGTAGTGTATATAAATATAAATAGTGTAGTGTGTCCCACAGTTATTATCAGCTGTTCATAAGATGGATTGCCTGAGGGAAGAAACTGTTCCTGTGTCTGGTCGTTCTGGTGCTCAGTGCTCTGTAGCGTCGACCAGATGGCAACAGTTCAAAGAGGGAGTGTGCTGGATGTGAGGGGTCCAGAGTGATTTTAACAGCCCTTTTTCTCACTCTGGATAAGTACAGTTCTTGAATAGATGGGAGGGTTGTACCGATAATTCGCTCAGCAGTCCGGACTACCCTCTGTAGTCTTCTGAGGTCCGATTTAGAAGCTGAGCTGAACCAGACAGTTACTGAAGTGCAGAGGATGGATTCGATGATGGTGGAGTAGAACTGTTTCAGCAGATCCTGTGGCAGGTTAAACTTCCTCAGCTGGCGAAGGAAGTACAACCTCTGCTGGGCCTTTTTCACAATGGAGTCAATGTGAATGTCCCACTTCAGGTCCTGAGAGATAGTGGTGCCCAGGAACCTGAATGACTCCACTGCAGTCACAGTGCTGTTCATGATGGTGAGTGGGGGGAGTGCAGGGGGGTTTCTCCTGAAGTCCACGATCATCTCCACTGTTTTGAGCGTGTTAAGCTCCAGGTTGTTGAGACTGCACCAGACAGCCAGCTCTTTAACCTCCTGTCTGTAAGCAGACTCGTCACCGTCCTGAATGAGGCCGATGAGTGTGGTGTCATCTGCAAACTTCAGGAGCTTGACAGAGGGGTCCTTAGATGTGCAATCGTTAGTGTACAGGGAGAAGAGCAGTGGGGAGAGAACACAGCCCTGGGGAGCTCCGGTGCTGATTGTACGGGTGCTGGATGTGTATTTTCCCAGCCTCACTAGCTGCTGCCTGTCTGTCAGGAAGCTGTTGATCCACTGACAGACGGAGGTGGGCACGGAGAGCTGAGTTAGTTTGGGCAGGAGGAGGTTTGGGATGATCGTGTTGAAGGCAGAGCTGAAGTCCACAAACAGGATCCTCACATAGGTCCCCGGTCTGTCTAGGTGTTGCAGAACATAATGCAGTCCGATGTTTACTGCATCGTCCACAGACCTGTTTGCTCTGTAGGCAAACTGAAGAGGATCCAGCAAGGGTCCAGTGATGTCCTTCAGGTGGGCCAGCACCAGTTTTTCAAATGACTTCATGACTACAGACGTTAGAGCCACAGGCCTGTAGTCATTTAGTCCTGTAATTTTGGATTTCTTTGGGATGGGGATGATGGTGGAGCGTTTGAAGCATGAAGGGACTTCGCACAGCTCCAGCGATCTGTTGAAGATCTTTGTGAAGATGGGGGCCAGCTGGTCAGCACAGGATTTCAGACAGGCTGGTGTAACACAATCTGGGCCTGGTGCTTTTTTCCTTTTCTGCTTCCTGAAGACCTGGCGCACCGCATCCTCGCTGATCTGTATTGCAGGTGTGGGGGAGAGGGGGGATGCAGGAGGTGTGAATGGTGAGAGCGCTTGATTGGAGAGGTGTTCAGGGTGGGTTGCAGGAGTTGTGAGTGGTGAGAGCGGTTGATTGGAGAGGTGATCAGGATGGGTTGCAGGAGCTGTTAATGGTGTGAACGGTTGTGTGGAGAGGCATTCAGGGTTGGTTGCAGGAGCTGTGAATGGTGTGAACGTTTGTTTGGAGAGGCATTCAGGGTTGGTTGCAGGAGTTGTTATTGGTGTGAACGGTTGTGTGGTGAGGTGTTCAGGGCAGGTGATGGGTGTTCTTTCAAACCTGCAGTAAAACTCGTTCAGATCGTCTGCCAGTCGTTGATTTTCCACAGTGCTGGGGGGTGGTGTCTTGTAATTGGTGATCTTCTTTAGGCTTTTCCACACTGATGCGGAGTCGTTCGAAGTGAACTGAGTCCTTATTTTTTCAGAATAATTCCTCTTTGCCACTTTGATCTCCTTTTCCAGTGTGTATTTAGCCTGTTTATACAAGACATTGTCCCCCTTCACGTAAGCATCTTCTTTGGCCTGACGGAGCTGTCTGAGTTTTGCAGTGAACCACGGTTTGTCATTGTTGTAATTTAGTTGAGTCTTGGTAGGAATACACATATCCTCACAGAAACTGATATATGATGTTACCGTCTCTGTGAGTTCGTCCAGATCAGTGGCAGCAGCTTCAAAAACACTCCAATCAGTGAGGTCAAAACAAGATTGTAAATCCTGCTCTGCTTCATTAGTCCATCTTTTTACAGTCCTTAATACAGGTTTAGCTGATTTTAGTTTCTGCCTGTAGGTCGGTATAAGATGAACCAGAAGGTGATCAGAATGTCCCAAAGCTGCTCGTGGAACAGAGTGAAATGCATCCTTTATTGTTGTGTAACAGTGATCCAATATATTACTGTCTCTTGTGGGACAAGTAACATGCTGTCTGTATTTTGGCAGTTCACGGGAGAGATTGGCTTTATTAAAGTCCCCAAGAATGATTAAAACAGAGTCTGGGTGTTGTTGTTCTGTCTCTGTGATCTGCTCAGCGAGTTTCTGTAAAGCTGAGCTCACGTGCGCTTGAGGAGGGATGTAAACACTCACCAGAATGAACGAATGAAACTCCCGCGGCGAATAGAACGGCTTGCAGTTAATGAAGAGCGTTTCGAGATTTGAGCAGCACGTCTTCTTTAACACAGTTACATCTGTACACCACCGTTCACTGATGTAAAAGCATGTCCCGCCGCCGCGCGATTTCCCCGTTGATTCTGCGTCGCGATCCGCTCTAAACAGCTGAAAGTCCGGCAGATGGAGCGCGCTGTCCGGTATGGTGTCATTCAGCCAAGTTTCCGTGAAACACAGAGCAGCAGAGTGGGAGAAATCTTTATTTGTCCGAGAGAGCAGAAGCAGTTCGTCCGTTTTGTTGGGTAGAGAGCGGAGATTTGCCAGATGGATGCTAGGCAACGGCGTTCGAAATCCGCGTTTTCTGAGTCTCACGAGCGCTCCCGCTCGCTTTCCCCGCCTGCGCGTCCTCTTGAAGCGTGTGATCAGCGCAGCCGCTCCGCCGACAAGAATGTCCAGCAAAACATCAGAATAGTCGAAAACCGGTGAAATATCGGGAGATGTGTGTTGCCGAATATCCAGCAATTCGTCCCTGGTGAAACTGATTGCAGGAATATAACTAAAGACAGGACAAACTAACAAAAACACAAAAACAACTGCAGAGCACGTCACGGAGGCAGCCATCCTGTATCGGCGCCACTTCTAGAAGACAATACCAATAACGTGATATTTAGCCCCTAAAATGCAAATTTTATCAAGGCAACCCTGCCAAAAAAAACTTATATTTTAATCCCGGAGAAGCAATTTTTTTGGGGAACCTCCTGGAAGCGCGATTAGTTCTGGACTAGTTTTGAGAAGCAACTGGGCAGGATTTGTTGTGAAAACCTGGCAACCCTGATCTGAACGCACTTGCTGGAGATGTACTTCTCAGGAGCGTCTTTACTGATGAGATGCGCATGGAAATCGCATTCGATTTTTTGCACTTATATATATATATATATATATAAATTAATAAATAAACAGTTTACTGCCAAAGACTTGTTAGATGGCTTGATGAAAGGAATAAAAAAACATTTGAATATGTAAAATGAAAACTAATTTTAACGCTTTATAAGTTGCAAAATGAAAATGTATTACAGAAATGATTAGATATGTATAACATGTTCAAGCAAAAACTGTGGCAAAATTATCATTTAAATGCTATTTTTCTTAAATGCATTAACACTCACAGTCAAGAAACTTACGATTGCATTTTTATTCAGTGTCCCGCAATGAATGTAGCAAAATTCAATGTGCACATTGAAAATGCATTCCGAGCTGATCACGTGTCCGCCCCCTCGCGCCATGTCAATCACTGCGTGAACAAAGCGGGGCTTGCAGAAGGTCAAGAGACTCAAATCTCAAGAAGAGGATTCAAGTGAGAGAACATGGACAAGACAGTTGGTCCGTGTACGTTTTGATCATTTCAGTTTATGGCTTTAATATTTCATTCGCACTGGTGGGCGGCGCTGAAACGCTGCTTTCATCTGATTGGTCGAATCGCTCCACCTTCAACTCGGTCTTTTCATTCTTTCAGGCAGAATAAGAGTCAGTATGAGTGTGACACTGTAATGTCTGAAACCACCGCTCACTGTTAATTAGCATAATATTTGAATCAGATGTAGCTGGGCACATAATTCGTGCTGCTGAGACCTGCAAATTATTTCTAGGTTGTAGTATTGTATGAATATTGTCCCACTGATAAATACAGTGCAAATAGTTCTGTCTCTTTGGAAAAAAGTGAAGTGGAAATAAAAATCAATAATAGACTGAACAGTTCCATGTCTGTAACATTTACCACTCTCATCTTTTAAGTCATAAGGCACTAGGTATGTGTGTGTGACATTAATAAATAATTGTAAAAATTAATATTGTTACATTTCTGAAATAAAAATAGTAAAATTAGCTCTAAGCTGCACAGTGCTCCTGTAGCCTACCCCAGAGCGCCCTCTCGCGGCTGTAGACGGTAATGTTTTCTCTTGGTTCTGAATAAATGCGACTTATATATGTTTTTTTCCTCGTCATGACGTATTTTTGGCCAGACGTACCCCCCCAAAAAATCCTATTTAATTTTATTTCATAAATTTAACTATATTTATTTCCACTTCACTGTTATCCAAGGAGACAGAACTATTTGCACTGTTTTTATCAGTGGGACAATATTTATACAATACTATAACCTAGAAATAATTTAACGGGGGTCTCTTGCAAGTCGCAGCAGCACGAATTATGTGGCCAGCATCTTCGGATTCAAATATTATGCTAATTAACAGTGAGCGGTGGTTTCAGACATTAAAGTGCTTCACTTGTACTGACTCTTATTCTGCCTGAAAGAATGAAAAGACCGAGCTGAAGGTGGAGCAATTCGACCAATCAGATGAAAGGAGCGCTTCAGCGCCACCCACAAGTGCGAATGAAATATTGAAGCCATAAACCAAAATGATCAAAACGTACACGGACCAACGGTCTTGTCCATGTTATCTCACTTGAATCCTCTTCTTGAGATTTGAGTCTCAGACCTTTTGCAAGCCCCGCCTTGTTCGTGCAGTGATTGACGTGTCGGGAGGGGGCGGACACGTGATCAGCTCGGAATGCATTTTCAATGTGCACATTGAATTTTGCTACATTCATTGCGGGACATTGAATGAAAATGCAATCGTAAGTGTCTTGACTGTGAGTGTTAATGCATTCAAGAAAAATAGCATTTAAATGATAATTTTGCCACAGTTTTTGCTTGAACATATTATACATATCTAATCATTTCTGTAATACATTTTCATTTTAATTTTGCAACTTATAAAGCGTTAAAATTAGTTTTCATTTTACATATTAAAACTGGTGTATGAAATGGCAAATGAACATTATGTAAATATGTAATTTAATTTTCATTTTGCACCAAACGTTGCACAAATGTATTGGAAAATGTAAATGTAAATACAGAAATGCATTGCCATTTTACATATTGCATTGTCATTTTGCATATTACATTCCAAATTGAATATCGCTACCCATATGCTTCCATATGTATTCCCCTTGATGACACTTTTTTTTCAACGCTAAGAATCTCAGCTGTCTTCTGAATCTTCTTGTAGCCATAGACTTTCTAATGTAATAAAACTTGTTCTCTATAGCTTTTGTGGACGTATTTGCTACTCAACTTTAGCACATGAATGGGCTAAATGTACATTTGTGTAACAGCCAAAGCTAACTCAGTTTTGTTATAGTTTCCGAAGAATAGTTATGACATAGCTGTATTACAAATAATAATAATAATAATAAATAAAAAGAAAAAAAAAACATAACTCAAAAACATTAGGCCTGAGTTATATATTGACATCGTCACTTTAAATTTAACTGATACAGATGCAATAAAAAAACATTTGTAAATTATTACAGTCTCTGGGGGATGAATATAGTTTAAATTGTAGTTATAATAAATTGTATTTATTTATTTTTATGATCTTATATTTTAATTACACTCACTCTTCACTCCCAGCTATATTTTCATGCATTATTTGTCATCCTTGTTTACTGTCAGTATGGGGCAAGGAGCAGGGCATCGATGTCTTATCCACACTGCTGCGCATCTTTGAAGGTCGAAGACGTCACATGCTGTGACGATGAAACTAATTTCTATGTATATCATACTGAGGTAGTCTTTTTATGGCACACTTTGTCATTAAAATAAAAAGCGTCGTGTAGACTCATCCGTACCTCTTGTCCGTCAGTCCCCTGACCACAGCCAGCAGCAGAGCCTGAACGCAGAGGCGGTTCGGAGGGCACTCGCCCGCTTTTCTGCTGCCTCCGACGGTCAGTGTTCTCTCGGGCCACCGCTGGACGAGCTCACCGACGGCCAGAGGACAGCAGCGGCTGAATGCGGCGTCCAGCAACGCTCGGTAGAGTTCCCGCGGCACACAACTCAACCAACACTGCGAAGAGCAGTGGTCGCTCACCAACTCCCGAGCGCACAGGGTCACCAAAGACAGTACCATCTGCGCACACAGGAGGACGCCATCAGAGATTATTACTACAAATCAGCATGTTAAATAATTCATCTGAGAGTAAATAATCGTCAAACCTTTTTCTCCAGAATGCCCCGAAAGCAGCTACAAATTGATCTCCTTCTTCGCACTACTGCATACTAACTGCATGTTACATTCAGTTAGACTCGTTTAACAGCCATCTGAATGTCACGAGCGTCTTAAATGTCTACAACCCTAAATATAGGATTTAATATACACAACATTCAGCGGGTTGTAGATAATTCATGCCTGTTTTATGGCGTGAGAACAAGACACTGAACATGAGCAACGGATATGTAAAATATATTTCTGTGCAATCTAGATGAATCTTTACAATTTTAAAAATCTTAAAATTTCGGGAGTGTTTTTTTTTTCATGCCTTTCCGACTACCTGGACAGCTGAACATAGTCGCCATTTGATGACGCAAAAAGACTCATTTATTTGGCGACGATGCCAAATAATAACAGTGACTATATGTACGAAACAATTAACACAAGATTAACGATGAAGATGATAATAGATGATTTGCAACTTCTGACAAAAAAAAAGAAAAGGTTTTGCGTTTTCATAATATATATTTTATTATCGCAAACAGCTTTAAGGTCAACAAATGGATGGTTAGTGGTTCATTTTATGTTATAAGGTGAGCACAGGTTTTTCTGCAGAGTGATTGTTACACTATACCTTTGTCATATTTTGTTTTCAGTTTTCAAAGTTTGTATGAACTATATATATATATATATATATATATATAAAATGAAACCTTTTGTTTTTGTGCACAGGATGAAACACAAAGCCAGGTATTAAAAGTAAAGAGTAGAGTAAATATTTCAAAATTAAGACAGTCACATGAAGAGACAAAAGTGAATATTAAAGAGAAAAGCCCAAACTGGTGATTAACCTGTACTTTTATTGTCACAGATGCTGGCAACAAGACACAGCTCCCATTCACATTTTCTTTCAGCGCGGTTATTTAAACCAAAAAAAAAAAAAATTTTCAGGTTATGAAAAATGATTTGGGTGCACCAGCCTTAAAAGCTTAAACAATATTTGATTTGCATGTTTACCATTCAGCTATGCCAAAATAAATTGGTAAACTCATAGCAAAGCCCATATTACAGAAAGCCAAATAAATTGCAGCAAATGTGAAACCTGCAGACATATAATAAAAATCAGTGCAGTGTACTAAAATAAATGAATTTAAAATAATTAAGTTAACCAAAAAAGCTTTATAGTTTAATCTTATACAAAGATTTTAGGAAAATAAGTCTAAATTGTCTAGAGCTCATTTGCTAGATCATGCTGCTAGCGATTCCAGGATCACTGGTTTAAATACCAGGAATCATACGTGGGGGGGGGGGGGGGGGGGGGGGGTGGGTTGGGAGTACCTGTTGAGTAGGTTTTGATCAAAATATTTGTTAAAACATGTTAAATGACAACATTCAGATACACCTTACACAGCTTTATAAAAAAAACACACAGTAAAACAAGAAATATTAGGAGAACCAATAAAATGGAGGGGCAAATCCAAAAGGCATGCAGTCTTTGTATTCCAAAGTGTGTTCATATTCTCCACTGTCAAAATGCTGGTGCCTTTCATTCACTCCTAGGATGAACTGGATTCCAGGATCTTTAGTTGGTCTCAGCCAATGCTTAAATGAGTCCATGTCAAACCTTGTCCAAGCAGCTCTCCTGTAATTCCTCTCAGCCACAGTTTATGATCTTCTTTAGAGGCTTATTTCTTCTCCTCAGTTCACAGTGAAGTAAATGAAACACACACACTTAAAAAAAAAGTTTTTTTTTTTTCATAAAATAAGGAAAGAAGAAATTAGGTGCAAAGTTAACGGCGAGGCCCTTTGGCTGAAGCGCAGGTTGTCATCCCTGAGAAAGTTTAGACACACAGAGCTGAGGGGAACCTGCAAAACAGAACAACAGAAACCTTTTTAAAAGACTATGGCAAACACATATAGAGATGGCTCCAGTTTTTTCCAGTTCTAATGGTCTAGGACAACTTGAGTCCTCATGGATTGAATGAAGAGGTCTTCATTAAAACGATCTCACCTGTCTTCCATGAAGCTGTCCACTTCCTCTTCATCATCCAGCTCCATGTCCAACTCATTATCAAGGCCACTGCAACCATAACTACTGAGGACACTGAAAAGAACATGACGTTTAAAAATGGCTAGAAAAGGACTTTTATAATGTGTGTACAGTGAGTGATTACTGACCTGACTGAGCGGCAAGTGAAAAATACAATGCGTTTAAGCTTCTTGTTGTAAAAGAAGTAGTTGAAGGACCACAGGCTGCCTTCCTCACCGAAGGGGTCAGAGACAAGGTCTGGGTTGTAGCTACAAACAACATAACAATGACTGTTATTAAAATACATGTACACAACACATTTAGTGAGGGAGAAATAATTTCTTTACTTTTTTGTCACTAGGATTGGGAGTCGTTAGAAATTTTCAGGTTCCAGTTCCAGTTCTGCGTAACGGTTCAGGTTCCAATTCCGGTTCCATTAAAATCATTAAACAGCTACTAAAAAAATAGTGGTAAGGAAAAATCCACAATTCTCAACTACTCAATGCTCAATACTGTTTATTACTTACTGTCAACTTAATTTAAAGGTTGGCAATGTCAAAATTCAACATATATTACAGTATACAAATTTTCAGGTTCAGATTCTATTTCCATTTAAATGATTAATCCATTAAAATAATTGTTTTTTTACTATTTTACCTTCATTGAATGTAGTGTTGCTGAAAGGTAGTAAGTAATGTTGAGAAATGCTAGTCCATCAATCAGCATGTGCTTCAAACTTGATGTTTTTTACACTATCAATAACATTTAGCTTTTTAAGCGGGAATAAGCTGGTTGGCCAAATAGTCCCTTGAGGCTTAAGACACTCGATCAATTCCCTAAATTAATGAACAATAAACTGTTATACTTATAACCATATATACACACTCTCCATATCCCCTATTTTACAAATAATAATGCAGTCAGGAGATGATGTGATGCAATGAGTGGTTTCCACATTTTTAAACATTTAAAATGCTATACACCTATACACTAAATAATCTATCCCTCATACTTGCACAACAAAAGCAGTATTTTTATTTAGTGGTGCAAGTTGAAGTCAGTATGTATGTTAATGACAATATGCAACAAATATAGCCTAATGCAATTTAGTAGCAGCAGCCGGAAGGTACTGCACGGTACATGTACAGTCAGACAAAACGACGTGCACAGTTATCAAAGGCGCAAGTGTGCATACAGTCATGGGAAATGTGTTCGGCAGTTAAAGACACACAATGGAAGCTATGTGCTCAGTAATGAAAGAGCCAGGGCGGTGTTTCTGTTATTCGGTTTGTGAATCCTTTACGGGAAATGCCGAATCATCAGAACACTGGCGCAAGACTGCTCACAGCGCTTGGTCACGTGTCGCACCAGAACCATTTTTGGAACCGAAACTTGCTGGAACTGAAACAGAAATTGCTCACGGTTCCGGTTCTTTTAAAAGAACAGAAGGTTCTCGGTTCCCAACCCTACTTGTCACACACCTATAGATGTCACAGCCCTGCAGGTTTATCTCTTGATCAATGGCATTCCACAGTTCTGGTCCTAAAGAGTTAAACTGCTCCCCCACAGCAGAACAAAGGCTGCTGTTAACAGAGTCAACCACCTGGAGGACACAAACAGATTGTTAGGAAACGTAATCAATAATCATATTGAGGTATATTATTACTGACAGGTTAAATGTTGAGCTTCCAGCATGCACTGCAACATGAATAAATGTTTGGCTGTTTGCTGGCATATTTTTTTTTTTTTTTTACATTTTGAAGTTGTTTTGTTATTACTGATATTTGTTGTTCTACATTTGTTGATTTTCACTGTTCTTGAGGATATTGTGTCAAGTGTTTAGGTTCATATACAACCCCTTTCAATCTACATCCCAAATATCATTGTTTCGGAAAGATGATATATTAAATGCTCCGGGTGTGTGTTAATGGTGTGTGTATGTTCAATGCTGTGTGTGTGCACTTCGGATGGGTTAAATGCAGAGCACGAATTCTGAGTATGGGTCACCATACTTGGCTGAATGTCACTTTCACTTAAAAAAAAAAAAAGATTGATTCACTGTATTTTTGTATTTAATTTGCGGATGACACAACTGATGTAGGTCTCATCAGCAACAACGATGAAACACACTACAGAGAGGAAGCTGCAAAGCTGGCTGAATGGTGTGGAACTAACAACCTGTCCCTCAATGTGGAAAGACAAAGGAGATTGTGATGGACTTCAGGAGAAACTCCATTGACCACCCCCCACTGACCAACTGTGGAGAGAGTCAGCAGCACTAAATTCTTCGGGGTGCACATCACAGAGGATCTCACCTGGACAACCAACACCATGTCACTCTCCAAGAAGGCACAACAGCTCCTACACTTTCTCCGCCGGCTGAAAAGAGCAAGTCTCCCTCCACCCATCCTCACCACATTCTACAGTGGAACCATTGAGAGCGTGCTGACCAGCTGCATCACTGTCTGGTATGGGAACTGTAATACAGCAGACCGCAAGACCCTCTAGCGGACAGTGAGCACCGCTACAAAGATCATCGGTGCCCCTCTCCCCTCCATCCTGGACCTTTTCCTCACACGATGCTCCAGCAAAGCAAACAGTATCGTGAAGGACCCCACCCATCCCTCCCACAGTCTCTTCCAGCTCTTGCCATCAGGAAGATGGTACCGGAGCATCAGAGCCCGCTCCGCCAGACTGCTCAACAGCTTTTTCCCCCAGGCTGTGAGAGCCCTTTGAACTCAAATCACCCTGCCCTCCTCTGAAACCCCACACAAACCCCTGAAAACTCCTGGAACATGGACCATCTACCTCCTCCACCCCGCAAACTTTTCACATCACAGAAAAACTGTCTGAAACATTCTTTTTTTTGTGCAATTCAAATAATTCTTGTGCAATTCTCCACTATGCGCACTAGACACTTTTATAATGTAATGTGTGTTTACATTCTTATGCACTACAAATCATCTTGCACTGTTCCCCAGACAGCTGCTTGACTTACAATGTTTCTCTTTGCACATGTACAGTACTATGTGAAGTGTTAGTATGGTCTATATATATTTTTCTTTTTCAGTAATCTATCTGTAAAATCTGTCAGTAGGTTAGTTGTGTATAGGTATAGTATTATGTGGAGCATTCATATAGTCTGTATTTTTTTAGCTAATGTATAGGTAAACATTTATATATAGTATATTTATAGTCAAAGTCTGTCAGTAGGTTAGTTGTGTATAGGTTTATACGGTTTTACTAAATTGTTGTACGTCTGTATTCATGTAGCACCGTGGTCCTGTGAAGCACAACATTTCGTTCCACTGTATGTCCACACATGTAGACAAATGACAATAAAGCTCAACTTGAACTTGAATTACTAACGGAAGAAAGTAAAAAAAAAATTGTAGTTACCTATACAAAGTTATTGGTGGTATTAAGCATTTTAAATTAAAACTCACAAAAAAGTAGCTTTACTTAGGACAATTAAGACAATCATTGAGAGAACTTATAAATCTGATTTCATTAATTTGTAACTTTACTCAATTCCTGACAACGCATCTACAAACCTTTGTACCTGACATTTAATAACATAAGATCACATAAAAAGTTCTTTACCCAACAGAAACATTATCGCGATACAATGGAAACCAGTCATACTAACCCAGTTAACACTGGGCTCTCGGCTGAACTCGTGGGCACGGGCAGCACTGAAGTCATAATCAGGCCGGAACGACTCGTTCAGGGTGGTGATAAGGTAGAACAAGGTCTTCCTGCAACACTTATCACTTAATGGATTTTCTCCATCCTCCCCACTCTTCCCCAATCTAAAAGAAAGTGCAGGAGAAATATTGTGCAGTGTGCCCACAGTAGCTGAGGTGAAACCTATGGTTGTGTGCTAAGGCTTACAGGTTAGGACTTGGAGCGCTGCTGGACTGAGGGGGTGACAGAGCTTCAAGAACATGTGGCTCCCCCTCCTGACAAAACTGCTTAAACATGTGCTTGTCATCACCAGCCATTTTACACGAGTAGCTCTCAATCCTACAGACAGGAGAAAATAAAACATGGGAAAAGGATAGATTTAATTTTTTCTAAAACAATCACACACACAAATATCAGCATAATATATTGTTTGAGATTTATATAAGATACAAAACATTTTTATATTGCAGTAAAATTTTAGCTATTTGAGTGTGATTTAAAAAAAAAAATGTAATCATCCCAACTGTACTGGGCTTTTCCAAACCTATATTTTTAATGCTTGGCTAAAATGTCACAGATGTAGAGTGAGTGGGGAGGACATAGGAATATCGTGTGTGTTTATCTTTCTGGCTTATACCAGAGAGGTTGTGCAACTTCAGAAAGTTCCAGTAACAGTCCACGGACATGACTATTTATAGGTGAAGGGCAAAGGCTGTAGCAGGACACGGAGGAGAATCATATGATTTGGGACACTGTAGCCCGGTGTTAAAGAACCATAAATCAGTGGAAGAAACAAGCAAACGTTGGAGAACAAAGGTTGAACTGTATCATAAACTGTATGTGTCTGGTGTGTAAAGATCAGTTTGAAGAAAGACACGTCACACTGAACTAGAGAGTCTGAAAGTAGGGCTGTAACAAGATTCTGATGGTGTCTGTTAGTAAATAGAGATGGTATGCATGCACTGGTTAGTTAGCATCTTCACTAGTTTTAACTTGGACAAGTATACTGGTGTGAGCTCTATTAAAAGATATATATATAAATGTTATTGGCATCTGTGCTCAGAGATACCACATTTGATCTCTCTGTACTGTACTCTACACTCATCTAATGACATGATTAAATGCTAAAGGAGCTGGCAGATCATATGAAACTCAGCTGTGTTTACATGCACCCCTAAATAACCACAGTGGTATGTGTTAGAAGACACTACAATCTGCGTCATGGGTACAACAATCGCGTCTTTACTCTGGGTATATCAGACCCCCTTATCCTTACATAACATCATCACAAAGTGAAAGAAAACAATACCATACAGTTTTAAACCTAACAGCAAAAAAGATAAAGAAAAAAGTAGTGTACAATTAATAAAAAAATAAAAATAATAAATCGAGTTCAATATCAGTGTGACATTGTTTTAAGTTGTTAAAAGTATAGAACAACTGAACTAAACGGTTGTTAAAATGACATTCTTTTGACATAAGTATTGCTATCATTTATGATAATTCAGCAACTTTCTTCTGCTGGTTCAAGCACTGGGCTGAAACATGCTAATGCTTGCAGAGTAAAAGCTAAAACACTTATGCACATGACACTTGGAGCCTAAAAGAACCACAGGAAGATGTGTGTGACAGGATGTTTACCAGCACAGACACCTGAACACAAGAATTAAAGAAAAACCTAAATCTGAGGTTACTGCTCCTTTTGACCAATGGATTTACATGAATTTTCCAGTTGTTTGCTTGTACTGGATAAGGATTATTGCTTCTTATATATATATGAATTATTATTAATTTTTTTTTTTTAACAGAGTCTGCACTCAGAAAAGAGCCACCTGTACCCAATTGCATACTTCAGAGCTGTATATTCATTAATCTGTGCATTGGTTCTAGACATTTAAATGATTTAAAGAGATAGTTCACCAAAAAGTGAACATTCTGTTACCATTTCCTTATGTCATTAATACAACTTTATGCCCCTTTTTCATATTCTAAACACAAATGAAGACATTTTAATGAAATCTGAGGAAATTGATGTCCCCTCAACTATGTAAAAGTGTTGGAAGAGTCAAAGTTTGGAACGACATAGGGGCGAGTTAAATACAAAATGTTGATTCTTTATGAATTTGCGAAGCCTGAACACACTTTAGATTTTGTTATATTCACAGGTGTTACAGGGTACCCACATTTTTGTAAATCATAACTCAAATGTTCAAAGGAGAAAAAAAAAACATTTGCTATTTTTTTCAGGATTCATACCTGCCAAGGATGTGAGCATCTCCAGTTTCAACACACAGCTGGGAGCTCAATGCCTCAAAACGGGAATTCTCTAAAAGCTTCATAGCTGGAAAACAAACAAAATAAAATCATACACACACTTATCAGAAGACAAATATCTCTAATTTCACTGTGAGTAACTGGTTACAATATAAACAATTTATTGATGCAACTAGTTGTATCGGGTTTAATTGAAACAATGTAATGGAGATGCCCAAATGGAAACAGTTGGGTGAGTGTAGCATTTCTTATTTACATGCAAAGTTAAACGACTCCACCTTAGTGCCTTACGTAAAAACTAATTTACGTACGGACTGCATGATTGTCCGTATAAACAAGAAAATCGTGTTTTTATTTAAATAAATGCATACTTTATTTTAACGGCATTAATGACAAAATACCACACGTAAAACTGCGTTAAATTATGAATTATTTGTTGACTTGACGCCTGAAAACTGTAAGACAATCGTAACAGCCCACCTCCCCCCAACAACAACCCTTTAAGCACTTCCTACTTTATAAATCGACCTGGGCGTGTGGGTTAGAAAAAAAAATACTACAGTGGGGACATTTTATTGATAAAATAAAACAAGACAAAATTGCATTATGAAAGAGCAAAGTGGTTTAGTTATAAATAAACTATTATAAACATCCAACAACAGCAACTGACCTACTACTGACCAGCTATGGTTTTTAATATTGACGACATACTGTATCAAAGTGTATATCAATTGTGAAGCTTACCTTTACTGTTGTACTGCCACTTTCCAACTAAAAACAAATCTGGGCGAATGGAGTAACGTTAACGTTAGTGATTCGTCTCACAGACCGTTCGGTTTACGGAGTTGTTCAACAACACAATACAAGCTAAAATGCGCTGGCGTATACGCGCAGTACGGAACAATAAAAAACGTTCAAATGTAAATTCAGTTAATTTGAAAATGACTCGGTCGAGACTGACATATTCTGCAGGCGTTTTCTCTTACTGCAAAGCTTCTTATTTCGACTAAACGCAACATAAAATTCAGCGATGATGTCAAGCTCCAAGACATCGACTTCAGCAGCATCCCCTTACTTGACCTACAACAAATGTACGTTCTGAAAACGATTTAAGCGTCGGTTTAAATGACGCGACTTGATTAACCGATGATTAAATTAGCACTTGCGACTTCTCGCTAACGATAATGTATCCTATTTCTTGTTCAATGTTGGTAAAAAAACCTCGAAAACATCCAACAACGGTCTCTATATCTGAAAACAGTATACAAACCACGCCTCTTAGCAGTCTGAAATATTTCCGTTGATGATGACCACGCCCACTCTGTGTTCAGGAAAATAATATGAACACTTCTATTGGCCACTTAGTCTGTCAATTAAATGTACTAGCCATTCTATTGGCTAAATGGTCACGTCATTTAAATAATTTCCAAAGGATTGTTGACCCTTTAATGAATTCTTTGGCAAGTGTTTATTTTTTTGTGCAGTGTAAAAAAAATAAACGTTACAATTTTGAAAACAGATTATGTAGGCATTGTATGCCAAGGTTTTATGCATAGTTAGAAGCAGATGTGATGTTTTGAGAAGGTGTTTATAATGCTAAGGGGTAATTCGATCCACTTCTAGTGGGACGTGACAATTAGGACGTAGCCCCCAGTTCATATGTAAAATGCCTGAATAGAGCGAGGAATGATCTATTTATTCATTAATTAATTTATTCATACATACGTATTATAATCAACATTTTCTCGTATTATCAAAATGTAAAAAAAATCTAAAGAGTAAATATGATAGCATATTTTGTAAATAAATCAATGTTACTGTTTTGTATACAATCATCTAGCCTGCAAAGGGGTAAACGGAACAAACCAGTGGGACTGGTTTTGCTATTATTTATTATTATTATTATTATTATTATTATTATTATTATTATTATTATTATTATTATTGTATATTAAACATATAGTAAAACCATCCAACATATTTACCATGATTTTACTAAACTCTTCGTGGTTTAGCTGTGATAAAAGGTTTAATTAAACCTTAGTAAGAACATAAAAGCACAGTAAGCCACATCCTTAACAGTATTTTTGTGCAATCAATTAACTGTAACGGCAGTTAACATCACCACAGTTACATTACAGTTACGGTTTCATGGGATGATATTTAAGATTGACATGGAAAATTGGGATATCCCCTAGATGAGAAAGCAAAGTGTATGTGCGTGTGTTTTCGGCAGGAGGCGCAGCTTCTGCTCTCTCTCACAGTGTAAAATGTCTGTCTCTGCTTGAGCCGTGTTTCTTCCTGCTCTGACGCTGGGCTGCCCTCCATCAGAAACTAAAACAAAGATGACAAGGCCGCTACTTTTGCGTAAGTCGGATCAGGGAGTCGTAGCATATCTCCAAACATCATATTAGCACACAAGCCCGGCTGGTACTGGAGTGCCAACACGACATATTCCCGCCTGAAGTAGTCAGTCGGCGGCGGCATGTCGCTGAGCTCAGGCGGGTGGACTCACACACCTCCGCCGGCCCAGTCTGCATCGTCTCACCTCGGCCAGGAGGCCTCGCAGTCGGCCTGCAGCACGGTTTTGATGTCGGTGAAGGTGTCAGTATGCCACTCAGGTATACGACCGCTTTGTCTCCCGGGGGCCGGGGACGAGTCTCTCCGTCTTCAGCTGAGCATGGACCCGGGGAAGGCAGGGGAATTCCGCCTCGCGTTACGGGACGTCAGCGGAGCCGCGGCTGGGCGCAGCGTGGTGAGCAAATGTCGATCTTGCGTTGAGTTTCAGTCTACGTGGCTATGAATACTGGTGAAGAATTGATGGTGAAAAGTGCAACATAGTAGTATTTTCATTCCAGAAGTGTATCTGTGCTAGGTATAACATAGCCTGCCCTCTGGCGAGCAAACATGAGTGAATCACATGTTGTTTTGCTGGTTTTTGTTTTTAAAATCCATCCTCCACCCCTTGAATTTTATAGTTTGCCCAGAGTTGTGTCATGAATAAACTTAATGCTCTTCTTTATTTGATGTTAGATCATACTTCTGGTCAGCACTGATACTTTTATTTACTGTAATAGACTGAAAAGAAAGTGAAACTGCCTCGTGTGAATCAGTTGATATGAACTTGGTTGTTATTTGTGTATGCATAAATGCAAAATAACAATAAAAAACAAATAGACCTATTTCAGTTCAAATACGTTTAATATTAAAGTCTGTATCTTCCGGGTATGCAACAAAGTAAACATGCACTTACAAACTGGGTTGTTGTCAAGGATTGTGTTATTTGGGGAAATTCTGACTAATTAGAAATTCAGGGGTAGTGCACTCTTAAAGTTTGTGTATCAAGTTCATTGCATTTATCTATTATATCCAGGGGCTTAGAGATGCCAAATAGAAGTAATATTCATATTTGAGTCCTGCTGTCTCTTTGAAACCTCATGACACTCAAGATCCTGAAAATGTTGTTTTGAAATGATAGCTCTTGTGTAGTCTACCCAATGATGAATATAACCAGATAAAACAATAATAACCAGATAAAACAATAACAACAATTTAATCAAAATATGTGACAGGCTGACGGCTCATAATAGTGAAAAAAAATCCTAATTTTAAGTTAGTTGATGATAATAAATAGGCTAGGTCATTTATTTGCTTGTGAGTAAAGGATAATTCATCGACTACATTGTTTGAATAATGTCAAGGTAAATTAACTCCATTAGATTTTGTGTCTCTCTGTTTATTTTCATACAGTCCATTGCTGAGTTTGACCTCAGGACTGTTTGCTATGAAGTAAAATCCCCACAGTGCCATGAACTGAGTTTGGCAACACCACCACATGATCGTATCACTTTCAACTTCCGCTGTGAGCAAGAAGCACAGGAGTGGGCCACTGTGGTGATGTCATCACTCCGGGAGGCACATAGAGGTTTGCCTTCCTGTTGCTTTCTTCCAACAATTTGTCACTTTTGTTCATTCATTCATTCATCTATATATACATACACACAGGTTTTATTATGAGCACGATTATAGCTTGTCAGACTGTATAAACATGTTCCCAGCTATAAGCCATGTTACACCTGGATCTCAATTGTCATTGATGCAGACTGTATAACAGTCAAGCTTCGTCAAAAAAGGACATATGCAAGAAGACGCATCCTGAGTTTTACATCATCAATCCATGAGACATTCAGTGCCAATAATCCTCATTCACACGCAGAATTGAAATGGTGGCTAGCAAACAATAACTAGTTAAAACTCTATTGTTTATTTTGATCATGGATTGTCTTGAAAAGAAAAGTGGAAAAAAAACTAAGATGATGTGTGTGGATACAATGGTGTTTTTTTCTGTGCTCCCAATGGTTCTTGATTTGACGGTTGTCATAGGAGAAGCCATTTTGCAAGACTGCCTCAAAACATCTGGCAGTATTTCATCAGAGGTCATGAATTTCAATTGTCATGAGTTGGCTGTTGGCAAACACATCAAAATAGCAATCAAGACTACAGATTTTAGTCTAGGAATCTTATAGGATTCCCAAAATCTGTCTCAGATTGTCGAATTGTGGCCAAGATCGTAAAGTGTGCACCCAGCTTAACTGTGCAATTCCTCTAACTTTGCATTTCCTTTAACTTGTACTCCCTTTTTTCCCTGAGCTTTTAAACCACTGTGTCTCTTGCTCTTCTTTTCAGTGGCGATTAGTTCCTCCAATGAAGAAAGACCGCTACCTCCTCAGCCTCTGGATACACCGAGCAATCCGCCCATGCCACATACAGGTAATCAATTGTGTTCTCCTTTTAATTTTCGGCTCACGATCTGCTTGACACTGCTGCCAAACAATAAACAAAGTGTCAATTGTCTAATATGTTGATGCAAATATCTCTGTTGCACCCACTTGTTCTCCTTCCATTTCCAATCCTTCCTTCCATCCCGCTCTTTATCCATTCTTGTTCTTATACATTTTCACCCTTTTACTTTTTTTCTCTAGAGGAGATTTGTGCGGAGCTGGTTAGCGCAATAGAGGCAGGTGATGTTCGTTCGGCATCTGTCTGTGCATCGTCTTTAGCTAAACAGAGAGCTGCTCTGAGCATTCAGCCATCTAAACCAAATTACACAGACACTGAAATTAGGTAAATTTCATGTTTACAGACACTGACCCACTCAGTTTGACAATGTGTTCTAACCAGACAGAAAGCAGCAACTGATCTTTTAGTGTTATTTAAGGATTATTCACCCAGAAATTACAATTCTCTCATTTATGCATGCTGATGTTGTAAGGCCTGTATGAGTGTAGTTCTTCTGGGGAACACAGTATTAATTTATGCCAAGTCGACACACAGTTTCCATGCAATTCTGATCTCAGCTAATGCGTTGATTTATCATGCAGCCTGCCGGTGGTGGTAGAGGATGCATCCTCCTCCTGTTGTGTCACAGTGAAAGTCTTCCCTCACTCATCAATTGGTGCTCTCAAACAGCAGGTAGGCACAGATTAACTTTAACCATATAAACATTACTAACCATCAACCAAATAAACATTGTTTCTTGTCATTATTTCAATGCCATGCAATTCTCACAGTTACATGAGTTGCCTTTTAGCTTTGTTAATGACACACAGTTTTTGCTCTGTAAGGTCTTCACAGACTATGGTTTTCATCCGCGTGTGCAGCGCTGGGTCATCGGCCAGTCTTTGTGCTCTGATCACCGCTCTCTGGCTTCTTATGGAGTTCAGCGAGATGGCGACACTGCGTTCCTTTATCTCATTTCTGCCTGCCAGGCTCGTCTCAGTCGAGGACTTTACCAACAAGATCAGGAGAGTGCTTTGCTAATGCCGGCTTTGGTGCCAATGACTAATCAGCCCCAACAAGAAGCTGTTACCAATGGGCCAGCACTAAACACAGCCTCAAGACCATACAGCACCCTGCCTACAAGACTTCATAACAGCCATAATACCCTGAGTGTGTATTCCCAGACCACCAGTTAAAGTCATAATATGCAGAGTAACATTTAATATGATGTGGTTACATCTAATTACAAAGTCATTAAAAGTGATGCCTTCAGCAAAATATGCCTCCAGTTTATTACAACCATAACCTCTTGATCTTGTAGGTAACAGTGCGGGAAGTACAGAGAGGATGGGTTTGGGTGATATTCGTGACCTCATCAACCTTGAGCTGCCGCAGTTGAATGAAGCCCTGACACCCAATAGAACAAGCACACAGGTACATAATTATGTTAACACAGAAGATTTTTCTTTACCACGAAGCACAGAAATTTTGTAATATTAAGCCTTTAAAATTATTTTAAATACATAAACAGGAAATAAGTGTCACAGAAGCAACAAGTATGCAAATACATTGATGTACATGAGATTCTGGTGCTTATTTGAATACTTGTTTTTGTGGCTGTGTAGCTGGGATGGGCCTGCCCAACCTGTACATATATTAATAAACCGACACGTCCTGGCTGTGAAATGTGTAGCGCAGACAGACCTGAAGGCTACACTGTTCCTGGCAACTACAGACCAGATGCTCTGGAGCTAAGACGCATTCAACAGGAAAAAGAAGCAATAAGGCAGTACCAACAGGTGAGGCTTGTGAAATTCAATTGAGAAAGCATGAGCACATTTTACACAATAATCCTGCCTGCTACCGCTGGAATATTCCACTTTGTTGTTGATGCTTGTGGAGATCACTGGCAACAGATAAGTCTGGCATGTTGCTTTTGCCGTTGGCTTATTCATCTCATGCACACCATCCATTTTACATCTACATCCACACCCAGGTTTAGGACAGAATCCTCAGGATGCTATAGTTATTTGGTTTGTATTCATATAAATATGAGAATGAATGGTAGACCTCTATATACAAATATTTTGGCGACTTTGAGAATAGCAGCTGTTGAACAGTGCTGTATCTGTTCCAAAATTTACAGAGAGACATTTTTCAATATGTGGTGAATTTCAATGAAGTTGTGATAAAACGTAAGTAGTGGCAGAATTTTTCTTTCACATTGTGACGTATGTCTGAGAGTGTAACCGATTAACAGAATAACTGTAGGGTGGGGACTAAAAAATGGAGGCAGAAGGCATTTTCACTGGAAGATCCAGTCATGATGTTTTGATTAAAAATTGTGAGGTAAAAAAAAACCGCATACTTATGAATCGTTCACAATGAGATATGTAACATGCATTTAGAAAACAGACTAAAATTTCATTTTGTGCTGACTTTAAATTTAATATAATAGTAAAACTAATTGCTCATTTAATTTCAGCTATTTTTATTCATCTCATTTGTTATCATTTCAAATGTTTTATTTATACATCAATACTATATTAGCCACTGGTGACTTTTCTCTTTAAAAATCATCATCAGTCATAGAAAAACTCATATCAGCTGACCACTATTAAAGAGGTACTTTTACTCATCTCTAAGGGTTTTTGTGTAGGATAAAGCCTGAGTTCTGATTGACTCCTCAGTTTGAATCTCTTCTCTTTTGTCTCTATTTTTTTTAAGGAGAAAGGGAGAAGAGAGGAGCTGAGGGGCAACAACTCACTACTGCACAACCTCGACCAGGACTACTGACTCACGCGTGCACACACACACTTTCAGTGCTTAGTCTCAACTAACAAACCAGACACACTCATACTCCAAATGCAGCTACAGTACAGCTGGTATACTGCATATGAACTTGCATATGCCTGAGCAGTTCACTGCTAATGAATTTGATCCATGCCAACCTCATCTATTCAAGTGGAACTTTTTTACAAAAGCTACACGTTAAAACCAATTTCAAAAACACCTTTATATTAAACACTGCAATAGTCATACAGAAGGTAATTTTGATAATATTATGGCAAAGCCGTTACTTCACTTGGTCTATTGAGATGCTGTGTTGCATTCAGTACAGACTCATTTAATGCGCAGATTTCTCAAGGAGATGACATATACTGTATATCTTTGTAAGCAGACGTAAGAAATAACTCCTTCCGCACAGCTTTTGCAGGAATGTAGAGCATCCATTTATGTAATCTGTTTGATACAAGTTCAGTCTGATCTTGTCTGACAGTATCTTATAAAATAGTTTCAAATTCTCCTATATTGATAGTGATTTTAGTCTTGGGATTTTTGAAGTAACAGTTTCAGGTCAGAGATGATTGATCCCTTAATACAACTATCTCAGCTATTTTAATTTTTTTTCATTATAGAATGACTTATTGAGTTTTGTGATAGATCATCCTACAGTGCACTTTTTTCTTTACTAAACTAAACACCAACTTTTACCTTCTCCTACGTCACTGCAGACTGCAGCTGTTCATACACAAGCAACATTATTTTTGCATTGATGGTGAAACTGTAAGATGAAATAAAGAGAGGCAAAAATAATTCATGTAAATGGTGGCTGACATGCCAAACCAGTGGAACACAGTCTCACACTCTGTTTTACATTTTGATTAATTGGTGGCTAATTTGTATGATTTTGTATGATCTTATTTGTATGTTTTTGTGCATATTACCCACTGATGGTTGGGTTTAGGGGTAGATCTTCATGCTTGATTTGATTCACATCATACAAACTCATGCAAAAACTCCACCTTGTTAAATAGTTGTTACAGAAACATTTAGACTTTGTTTGGAAAAACTAAATGCATGCATGCTAAGAAAACGCATGTTGTATAAATTTTTGCACTCAAGCAAAAATACATAACTTGGTGAAAATGTTGTAGACCGAGAGAGATTTTTGCTCTACGAATATTTTATTTGGCAAAAAAATGCAGAAAGTGTATTTAGTAATTACCACAGTGCCGGTGAGCAATGCACTTAACCCCAAGTTACTTCATGAGGACTGGCAGTTAGTGCATTATCGATAAAATGCATCTGCTAAATGCTTAAGTAGGCTTAACCAGTGTGAGAGGGGAAGAAACGGAGGAAAGCATGTTTTGTTCAGTTCAGTTAGAGCTGTAATGTAGCATAACTTGTTTGTCTGAATGACTGGGCTTGATTTTTTTCATGTTAACTCAAGTGTACAATAGCTTTGAATTAAGGAAAGACAAATGTCTATGCAAATTAACTATGTGACAAACTCAAATAAAGTTCTTTTAATAGGTACATACCATTCACACCTGGGTGTCTTAACTTTTTTTTTTTTATCTTTATTTTTATGTATGTGCATACACTGAAAGTAACAGTTCTGGTATGTTTTAAAGCCTTATGTTGTTACTTTGTCGCAATTATAACTATTGTGGTTGATAAGTTTAAACAAATAAGGTAAGTGATTGCATTCATGCTGTATTTATTCACAAATATTGTGTAAACTATATATACTGTATATATTACAATTGCATTTATTTAGGTTTTCTAGTGTTCATGTATTTAGTAATGCTAATTAACTATGTGCTCTTATTGGTATATAAATTAATTATGGTATACACACACACACATACATATATACATACATTATATATATATATATATATATATATATATATACACATTATATATATATATATATATATATATATATATATATATACATATATATATATATATATATAATTTATTCTTTTTGTCAATTTAAATTACCCGTCAAACATCACTCTTTTCCAAGGCAAATTTATAATGTGTGCACATTATGACACAAACTCTCTAATCTAAACTAAGGAATGCTCTGATATGGCATTGGGATCTTGTAGGTTTTTGACCCCGTTTCTGTCACACCAATCTTCAAGATACAGTCAGAAGTAACAGTACATGCAATGTGTTTTCCCTCACACAGTCAATCTATGGATGCCCGTCAATGTGCATCTTCAGTTCTAACATCTAATCTGTGTCTGTAGGCCAGAGAAGCAGAACGCAGAGAGAACTATGCACGTCTGGTGCAGATGGATGGACAGGATCTGGTTCCTAACCCAGAGAGAGTGGAGTGCAGGATCTGCTATGTGGAGCTTGAGCCTGGCGAGGGAGTCCTGCTACGAGAGTGTCTTCACTGCTTCTGCAAGTGAGGAAGACCGAGCGAGCCGCTGTAGCACAAACATAGTGACATTTATTGTTCTGTATTGTCATGCAGTAGTTAAGAGACGCCTCTGTGTTTCTGTGGGTAGAGAGTGTCTGCGCTCTGTGATTCTGATGTCGGAGGATCCTCAGGTGGCATGTCCATACAGAGACGAGGCCTACGCCTGCGACTGCGTCTTGCAGGAAAGAGAAATCAGAGCTGTGAGAACTCATTCATTTATTTTGTCTACAAAAAGACCATACTGTCTAGTATTCACATACTGATGGGAAGTGTCTGTTGTTCTGGACACTGTCCATGGTGCTGGAGCGCAGTTGACAGGAGACCTGGAGCAATGCTGCTGTGAAAGGCTTTTAATGACAGTGCCATTGGTTAAAATGACAAGTGCTGTCAAAGCTTACTGTACAGAGTCATTTTGTAGCCTCATCTATATATATATATATATATATATATATATATATATATATATATATATATATATCAGTAGAATTGTAGTGTCACTGAGATACTATTATAATTTTTATTTTATAGTTAATAAAATATATCTTCTGTTATTTATATGTGTGTGTATATATATATGTGTGTGTGTGTATATATGTATATATATGTACACTATGTATATGTATATATATGTATATGTATATATATATGTATATATATATATATATACATATACATAGTGTACATATATATACATATATATATACACACACACACACATATATATAAAGATTCAAAGATAAGATTCTTTGTTAACTTACTGAAAACCTTTTTTTTTAACTGCTGTTTTTTATACTAACCCTACTTAATTCTTGGTCCTAATAATGTACTTATCTGACTTTGAATAACATCAGACAACATTATTATTAATATATCGAGTGATATTTGTGCTCTGCCATCTTTCTCACTCAGCTGGTGTCCGTAGATGATTATGAGCGCTGGCTGCAGAGGGGTCTGTCTGTTGCAGAGTCTCGATGTGAGGGCAGTTATCACTGTGCTACAGCAGATTGTCCTGGCTGGTGTGTTTATGAAGACACCGTCAACACTTTCCACTGCCCAGTGTGCAAAAAACACAACTGCTTGCTCTGCAAGGTAAAGTATGTCAAATACTTAAACACTGAACAGTACCCTTAAACCCTTTCTTTCTCTATTAGATTCTCTTTATAATATAAGGTAAAGGGCTTTGGCTTTGTTTTTTCTCTGCTTAGGCCATTCATGAAGGGATGAATTGTAAGCAGTATCAGGATGATCTAGCAGCCCGTGCCATCAATGACTCTGCAGCGCGAAGAACCAGAGACCTGCTGAAGGTCTACAAACATATATATATATCCTTGTTATGTGACAACATCTTGTTCCTTATAAGTCATAAATGTTCATCTCTTTTCATTTTGTTTTTGGTCCCATCACTCACACATGAACAGAATATTACTTTCATGTTTACTTACTTCTGATTAATTTCTTTTTTCATTCTTTCTTTCTTTAGTATTATTATTATTATTTACCCCAAACTTTCTGTCCCATCACTCACACAGACTCTTGTTAATTCTGGAGAGGCGATGCATTGCCCTCAGTGTGGCATCATTGTGCAGAAGAAGGAGGGCTGTGATTGGCTCCGCTGTACTGTCTGCCACACTGAGATCTGCTGGGTCACCAGAGGACCACGCTGGGGGCCCAAAGTAAGAGCTTTTTTCAAAAGACTGGGATATAAGCTTAAGTCTCTGGCTCCACTGGGTATCATACATAGGAAAGGTTAAAGTGTGTAATGCCGGTTTTGTTTCCAATTACTACATTCTGGTAGTTAAACCAAGCCATGTTGGTCACTTATCACTATGACAAAGCCATAAATACAGTGATCTACAGATTCTTAAAGTTTTTTTTAAATCATTGTTAATTGGTAATATTTATTATTTGGAAACAGAGCGTCATTTGTCATTCTCACTTCAGGGTCCTGGAGACACAAGTGGAGGCTGCCGCTGCAATGTCAACAAACAGAGATGCCACCCAAAATGCCAGAACTGTCACTAAAGGGAAGGACCGAGAGAGAGCAGGAGGTACGAATAAGAGAGAGTAGTGTCATCTCATGGCAGTTTGTGACATTAAATAAAAGGTTTTGACCGACATCAGGGTTGCCAGGTCTGTGTAACAAAACCTCCCCAATTGGTTGCTCAAAACTAGCCCAATTCCAAGAGGTTAAAACCTGCTTGTAGGGTTCCAACTTGGTCAAAATCATGCTCCAGCGGGGAGGGGATATTTCACAGACTTTTAAAAAAAACAGCCCACGGCAGCATTATGAAAGTAGCTCAGTTCCACAGACTTGGCAACACTGACAGACATACACTTCGAGTGTGAGCTAACAAATACTGTTCACCTGTTTTATTTTCAAGTTACTTTTCTGACATTTCTTTAACTGAAATACAGAAAAGCATAGTTCTGTTGTGCAAAAAATGTTTCAATGGTGCATTTCACACAACTTAATCATAAAGCAATTGAAGGCACCATGGGGAATCCACTTGAAAACACACTCCTCCTATTGGATGGCTACTGTATCAGTCCAGTCAGCATCCTGATATTGTGTAATTATTTCAAAGACAGAAAAGCTTTCCATTTGCCATTTTTATTTTTCCACCTATACTATGAAAATATTTTATTTCTGATCGACTACAAAAAAAGTGACATTTGCATGGCTTGTGAATGTTCACACAGCTACTACAAAATGTAAACCCACTTTAAACTGCATGAATATTGCCAGGCTCTAACTATTTTGAGTTATTTAAGACCGAATCGTTTCTTTGAGGAGACTTTAATTAGTGATTTGCAAATGAAATCTATCTTTTTAATGATTCCGTCAACTGGTAGATCATTTAAGTAAAACCTTAAGCAATGAACATTATGTATAACCTAAATCAAAAACATTCTGATAAAAATTTTAATACAAAAATACAAACATGGGAATGTTTTTAAGCCTTTTTTTTTTTTAAATCTGATCAAATGATTCTAGGAGGTGACTAAAAGCTGAAGCTAATCTGAAGCTACAGGTAAAAATTAAACTAAGGGAATTACTCTTAAAGCTATACTACACTGTTAAGACCTGTTACTGAAAGTGCCTTTTCTTGCCTATTGTCACGTAACCACTAACCTGAACAGACGTTTTGCAGTGTTACAATTATTATTATTTTAAATACTGTATGTTGCTGTTGTTGTAGATTTGTGATGCAGGATAATTTATGTGCCGTGTTTTCCCTTCACCTTTCCTACCAACCAAGAGACATTGTAATTTGTGCATATGTTGCACATTAATTCAGTAAGATTAACACAGTATATTGCTTTAAGATTTTATTTTATTTGTTTGTAAGCTGAATGTGATTAATATGTAGCCTAGTTATTTAGTATTGTTTTAATGTTACATTAGAATGCTATGCTAATTTAAGTAGCAGTAATGGTCAAGAGCAGGGACCTGAGGCTTGTGTGGAAAGTCCTCAAGACTGTTATAAGCCAAAGGACCGATGTTGATCCCAAAGCTTTGAATCTATGCACTGAAACAAATGTCAGCACCCAAAGCATCTACTTATGCATCAAACCAACATTTCAAAAATGTTTTCATGAGACAAACTTATTTTCTTTAGTCTACTATTTTTTTATTTGCACCTAAAAAGAGTAGTTTTTTTTAAGCATTTATATTGTTGTTGTGACTGAGGATTTAGTGGAATTATGCAATATGTTTGTACAATTGCAAAACAGTTGTGTTTAGTGAGGGGCCGTTCATTCTTTCTCATGATATTATGAACCTCACTAATGTTCAATTAGAGTGTTTTTGCATGTACCACAGAAGAAAATGAAAGGTCCCTGCACCTGAAGAAATCTTACACTTTAATTCAGGGTTGCAAGTCTTAAAAAGTGCCTTATGGATTATAGTACTGACTACTGAGCACCTGTATTGACAATATTTAAGGTATTCTCATTATAACGTACATGTTTGGACTAATTTAACATGCTTCACATTTTGTTCTTAAAAAAATAAAAAAATAACCAACCTGTATTTTATTTAACTCTTGCAGTTTGTTCTTCACTGCAGTGATTAAAATGCAAACACTTGCTAAATGTCATCAAATCTGACTTTGGTTCAGTTCTGACTCTCCCATCACACACAAATTAGTTTTATTGAAGTTAACAGTTGTGAAGAGGAAGTATCAACCATCAATGGTTTCATGTATGTTTTGTTCTAAAGACTGAAATGAAAACCGGTATCAGCTTCATGTATCATGTTAAAACTTTATTAAACAGCTCAAACTAACAAAACAAACACAGTTAGTGTGTTTGAATTCAGACACGCTAATTAAGTGCTTTTCACTTGTTGCAGTGGAGTCAAAAACATTTACATTATAAAGAAACAAGAACAAAAAATTAAAAGTGAAAAAAAAAAAAAAAATACAGAGTCAGTTCTACTTTGTCTCTCCACCAGATTTGAGTCTGAATTTCCAAAATGATTTGGGTGTGTGTATATGCGAAGTGTCCTTGTTGCAGGTGTGTGCCATCACTAAAGATAAACTTACTCCGAAGACACTCAAGCTTCTGGTGCAATTAGTTCATACTGTTTGCACTGTACAGAAATTAACAATTTTGTAGTATTGATATACATAAGCATAAACTGGTGAATGTAGAGATAACATCTTTTTGGTTTATGCTTAAAGATCTATTGACTCAAGACCGCCATAAAACAGTCAATGTTTGACTCAAACTTGGAAAGACACAATCTGCTCAAGCTCCACAACAGAATTTGTTGAAGAGACAGTGAACCTGCAATCTATACGTTTGGTCAAGACTTCCAGCAGGGTGACCAAAAATATATATTTTTTTTGTTTGTTTTTCTTGGACATGCTCTGGCCAGGATTTCTAAATTGTCTAAAAAATGTCTGGGCTTTGGCTTTATCTTCCTATTTACATGCTCTCTGCTGTACACATTCTTCTCCGTAGATCCCAATTTCTTGCTTGTTGCTATGTCCAATGCCTGCATCACTACCTTTCAGTCATTACCTTCACCAAGTCTGAAAAAAAGCTAAAACCCAGACATTTAAAGAGCTAGAGCACCCAAAAAAGAAAATTATCCCATGATTTGCTCACCCTCAAGCAATTCTAGGTGTATATAACTTTAGTGTTATACTAAACATGTCCTGACTCTTCCAAGCTTTAAAATGGCAGTGAATTGGCGTTGAGATTTTGAAGTCTAATAAAGTGAATCAATCCATCACAAAAATGATTCCAGACGGCTCTGGGGTGTTAATAAAGGCCTTTAGAAGCAAAGTAATGCATGTAAGAAAAATATCCATGTTTAAAACTATAAATCGTAAACTGTAGCTTCCGTTTACTGACGTACACACCTTCACGTGAGAGCGGCGTTCCAGCAGATGACGTTTGCGAAGTGTAAGCTCCGGTGAGAATATGCTAGTCTCGCAAAAGCCAAGTTTTGTTTACAGTAAGCCAGTCTCCTCCTGGCTAATATCAAAATCCTCTGACAATATCTTTTTTTAATTAGCGGATCTGTGGAAGACCCAGGATCTTTTTTTTAATATACCTCCGATTTTATTTGTCCGAAAGAAGAAAGTCATATACACCTAAGTTGGCCTGAGTAAACTGTGGTAAGTTTCATCTTTGGGTGAACTATCCCTTGAAGACAATTAAGAAATACTAAACGGGACATGTGGTCACCCTACTTCCTAGACTGAATCTTTCTCATGTAGTATGATTTAACATACACAGTGTCTTTCTCACTTGAAATGAAGTGTTCCCTGAACCCACCCGAACAACAATGTACAAGCCATGAACTGTGATTAGTGCAAGTGAGAGACCTTCATCCATTCACATCCAGGAAACACTAGTGATTCCAACAGCGAGACGTGTGCATTGAGATAGACTCGATTCAAACAGCTAAACCCTTAAAATGTCAACAACAAAAATCTGAATGCACACAAAGACACAGTTGCACCACTTCTCACACAGCTCTTTAGTCGTGTGAGTGTAAATGTTATAGATAGTGTGAAATATTAAGAATATCCTTCAGTAAACAACGCTGAATAAAGACAAAGATGTAGAAGTGATCAAATCATGTCCATGTAGAACTCCTGAATTCAAGAAGACCCAGTGCGAGGCATTTGGGAGAAAACAGTGCACATTTTGGTCTATTGAAAGTGTCATATTTCGGCGGATTTATATACAGAGGGTTCTATGTACACATTGTTATATATACAAGCCAAACCAAAGGGAACGTAACCTCGTCCTTCTATGCCTAACATAGGCTTATACACACACACTACACCTGACAGGTAGCACATGCTACACTGGGTACCATCCTGTGTTGACTCCCTGTCAATATCTGATGGCTGATGCTTGTGAGGAAATCTAAAGTCCAATAAATAAATGAGCATATGAATTTAGCTAGCTTTCACAAAGGATTTCGACACAATGAATGATGGGATTCGATTTGTTAGGGGATACTGTTTCATTATACAGTGAAGATAAATGGACTATAATCTGACAGATGAGAATTTGGCACTGTAGTTCTTGGAGAAAACAGACAGGAAGGAGGCTCAAGGGGCAATATCCCAGGCCCTATCGTAAGGACACCCACAAAACAATGTCTCAGGCCTTGTAAATTTAAGCGAGGGTCCTGATAATTGGTGCAAGTTTTACAAGTATACAAAGAAGCATCCAGCTGTTGCAGCATCAGATGAGACAGACAAAAATGATGACTTTACTGCATAGCATAATCATGAAACAAGGCAAAATAATAAGTTTTGTTATGGATTAAAGCAAGAGATGTGTTATTGCATATAAAAATTCAACTTTTTTTTTTTTTACACAATACAATACAGAAAAGAGGGTGACAGGATATCTTTTCCCTTTGGCTATATATCTAACAAACATTGCTTCCCCTGAATGAAATGTGTATTGTATCCTGCACAGCTTCACTCACATATCTGTCTAATCTGAGTTTTACAATGACCACAACAGAGTCCAAAACACTATTCAGACAGAAAGACAAAACTAACAAAAGATGGGAAATAAAGCATTTGTCAATGAGTTTCTCCCTGGGAATTAGTAAGTGGGGCTGATTCCATGCTCCTGTGATAAGAGCAATAATGAGTAGAGATGAGAGAGAAGTGGACAGGGATAAGACAGACTGCTGGGTGCAAAGACCAACAAATGTAAGTGTGCATATGTGATTATCAGTGAAGCTGAGGCGCAGCAAATGGGCACAAATCCACCTCGTAGGATGAGGGAACAGAGGCTGGAATAGACAGAGAGAAGATAGAGAGAGGAGGAGAAGGTTTGGTGCAGGTGTGTTTCTGATCTCTCTCCTGTAAGGGTGTCTGAAGGGTCAGATCTGGAGAGAGGAGGAAGGCATAGTCTATTGTGCTCGTCACTGGCACCCTCACATTGGTCATCAGCTGGTCAGGTAACTGTGCAGCTCCCTTGAATTTATGCTCAACACCACTCCTGAATGGTTGCCTGGTAACAAGAAAAGCAGAAGGAGGTTTTGTAAAGGCAGCAGGTGAAAAAAAAATGCTCTTCATCACTCAAGGTTGCTGCACAATGTAACACTGAAGAAAATGTAGCCATTTTATAATAACACCTATAGATTGTTCTAGATTCATTTTTAAAATGTGTTCTTAGTGGACTGAATACATTTTAACCAACTCACAAAGTAGTTAGTAATAATAAGATTAAATCAATATCATTTAAAAATGATATTTTTCATTATAAAATGTGATAAAGTCATTTAAAAGCCCTGTTTTTAAATAAAGAAAAAGTTTAATAAAACGGTGTTAATAATACTAAAATATTGTTTTATGTGCCTTTTGAATCAAATAAGACTTTAAAATAAGGTTAAATTTGAAACAAAATAAACATTTGAAACAATGAAATAAACATAAGTAAATGCATTTAAAATTCTTAAATATATTATGAATAAACATATCATATTTAATCATATCATATCATATCATATATAATCATATTTTAACCAACTGTTAAAGGGATAGTTCACCAAAAAAATGAAAATTTTGTTATCATTTACTCAACCACATGTTGTTCCAAACTTGTATAATTTTTTATGTTGAACATAAAAAAAGATAATTTGAAGAATGATGGTAATCAAACAGTTGATGGTCCAGACTGCTGTTTGGTTCTTTAAAATATATTATTTTGTGCTTGAAATGACATGAGGGTGAGTAAATGATGGCCAAATTTTCATTTTTGGGTGAGCTATACCTTTAATAAGCAGACTATCAGCAGTTCAAGGCAACAGTCATAGTCAATAATTGGTTTAAAGCTTGAATTGTTGCCCAAACTAAAGTATAACCAACAAATCCATTAACAGGCCCCGCTTCTGAATTAGTAACAACCTGATGTTAGAGTGACTGATCTTAACTTTTCTTTTCTGGTTAGTAATGACTGGTTAGTCTAGGGTAACTGAATTTGTTTCTACCTCCAGCGTTACCTAGTGTCTGCGAGTCAAGGTCGTCATCGATGAACTCCTCGCCTTGAATGATATTCTGTGTGTCTTCACTGTGATTGACAGGGCTGGTCATTTCCTGCTCCTTCTCATTGTGCATCTGGGCATAGACGTTTCGTCCTGGCAGTTTTCTGAAACGCAGCCAGGGATGCGTTAGGCTGCTCTCCTTTGGCCTCAGCAAGGAACCATGGTTTTTGTAGTTTTTCCTGTCACAGTTTTGTAGTTCATGTTCTGTTATATAATCTGCCTGTCAGTTAGACATGTGGGGACTGAACATGCATTCTTCAGTGATGGGGTGTAACGGGACAGTGAATATCCATAGCATTATCAACAGATTATTAAGAAAATCTGTGGTTCCTGCATACATGTGTGTACCATGCAATTCGGTGATGGGCAGCAAGACAGAATGGATGTGCATATTGTTCACTTGGAAATAGGTTGAGTCATTTTCCCAACTAGCCCACCCAGGAATGACAGGGAAGTCTTCAAAAAAACATGAAATATTACTTTTTAAAATTGCAGCAATAAAACCTGAAGAAAAGGACAAACCTTTTAAACTTGAAGAGTATGAATGCAGCAGCAGAGATCAGACTGATGAGGAGAAAGACAGCTAGAGCCCAAACACCTGGACCTGCTGCAGCCAGACGAGAACCTGCAGAAGAGGAGCATCTCTGATCATCACGCTTCACTTCCTTTATCATAATTATCAAACGCTTGCCAACATTTGCAATAGATTACATACAAAATTTGATTGTGCTAACCTGTATATTATTAGCGCTTGTAATGCCACAGGAATTAAAGGGATAGTTTATGCTTGATGAGATGAATTTTCATTTTTGAGGGAACTCTTTAACCATCATCTGGCTCTAACGATAACTATTTACTTACCAAGCACGTAAAACATAAAACAAAGTCACACAAATCACACACAATGTACACACCTTGTGTGGATGAAGCCATTTGTGTGGCTGTGACACAGCAGTGAAACAAACAAACAAAAAAAAACTTTAAAATGCCTAAAATATGAAGTTTACAATAAAGAAAACTTAAGCATGCCATGTTATTCAAACCAAAGAGCACTGCGACTTTGACAGCACATAACTCAAACAGAAATGCAAGCCAACAGTAGCATACATATGAAGAGTAAATGAAGTCAACTGAAGACAACTAGATCAGAAAACAGAACAGAAACGACATTACTGCATTATTTTTCCCCTTCAATTTATATCTCTGTATAAGCAAATTAAGAGTAAAGATGACACTTCTAAAAGCAAGAGGTAAAGAGACGCACCAGTCTCTGTTGTGCTGGCAGACACATCACTAGTGATAGGTCCTTTGAAATACACGAGTAATTATTGATGAAGGGCTTGCTGTAATGCTATAACTGTTAAGTGACTCACTGAATGTGTGAGTGTCTGTCAGGGGCTGGAATCTGTTTTATTTTGCTCACCTCTATCCGAGTCTGCCAGACTCACCAATACTCTTAACCCTCCTCTCACAATGAAGCTCACGTTGTTCTCACTCAGAACCTGCTTTATAGTGGGAACCCGCTGCGCAAATGAAGAACACACACAAGAACATAACAGTTCAATCCTAACAAATATCACTTCAAAGCATTCTGACCATTATAGGCTACTTTATTATAATTTTTGTCCGAGTAATCTTGGTAAACCACAGTAAACAAGAAATGAATTCCCTGACTCGTTCAATTCTAATGCAAAAAGTATCTCCAGGTTCTAACATGTTGTTTGTGGATGTCTTTTAGGTCACCGTATCAAGAGTTTGTATTGCTAGAGTAATGTTTTGGTGTCTGAGACTGTATCTCTTCTCATTCGAGTGGCTTTTACCTTATCCACAAACACACTCCTCTTCACTGGAGTGCTCTCTTGAGGAAGAACATAGAGGTCTGCAGTGGTGGGAAGACCAGGCTTCACCATGGTCACCAAAGAGTCCTGAGGAACCCCTGTGAGCTTTTAGAGAAAGAGCAAAACATAAGTACATTTAAAACTGTTGTTTTGCATAAAACAAACAGAGCTGTAGTGTTTGTGTGTTTATGATTGAAATGAGAACCTTTGCAAGAATCTTGGTTACGACTTGTCCCACATCTCGTCTCCATTCGGGGATGTTTGGGTTAAAGCGATCCAAATTACGACTGAAACTCAAAGGAATCACCTGGAAATGATCTGAAGAGAGACAATGTATTATGAACATGTAAATGTTAATATTGCAGCTGCAAAAAAAAAAAAAAAAACAACTGAGAGATTCACACCTATACTGCACAAAAGAATAAAAAAAACAATACAATAATAATCGTTTAACTCTCATTAGTTCTATAAGCCTCACTATTTGAAGTGATCCTACTGCATAAAAAGAGGCAAGAGGTGAGGCAGACAAAGACTTTCAATCGGTGTCACACTCACAAAACCTTGTTACTCCAATAGCTATAGCAACGCATATAGGTTTTTTAAAATGAAATGAAGGTGATTGATAGTGGTATGACAGAATTACATTTTTTCCGGTGAACTATATACCTTTCATATGACATGAAAAATGTGTAAAGGACTCATAAAACCAGTTGAAAAGATGTGATCTCAAAATACAGAACCGAACTCTTCCAGGCAAGTGTTTTCTACAGAAATATAAAGTTGGGAAGTGATCCGACTTAAAAATTATAAAAAAATGTAACCAACAGGTTTACTTTTAGCTGGAGGATAAATGATATGAAACAGTGAAGTGAGACTGTGCACAATAGTTCTTCTTCATTTTGTATTCAAGCTGAACATTGTCTCTGAGGGAGACCGTCATTTCTGCTTTCCAAGCATGAGCTCATCCCTATCACACCACACTCATAAATATTCAATCCAGCCCTGGAATCACATTAATATTACAATTCTATTTAACACTGTCATTACAAGAAAGAAATAGGGTTAGTCCTCAAGTCGGATTTCAAACCCAAATCGAGAACTTTAACGATATGCATTAACTGTGGCATTAGTTCCCAATGTTATTTTAGTATTGACGGTGTTTCTGTGAATTATGTTTAATGATATACAATCTGTGTCTGTCACAAGGTCAGGATTATTCATGCAGTACATGCAGGAACTAAAAAACCACAACACACTGGTTTACTGATGTAATGAGCAGAGCAATTTAACACACTTGCTAACGTAAAAATACAACTCAAAACAGAAAAATTTATATTATTCAAAAATATTTCATTGCAATAACTGGTCTTTTTGTGCTTCTCGTTTACATTAATGGACAACTGCTTTACTTCAAGTCATAATTTTTATTTCCATATTTCCATGGCAAATAGAATTTAAATGAACAGTTCTGTATGACTAGTGCTTAACTATATTATAAAACCAACTCATTGAAAGTAGCACAAAGGCCATTTAGACTGTCTTTGTGGTGCCTTCAGTTATATTATTATAGTTTGTGTCCTTTTTGTTGAACAGAGTGCAAACATTCATTTGTTATGCTTTGCAAACAATTGGGCCATATTGGTTTGGAATTATGTAAGGGTGAGTAAATGAGGCTGTGTCCCAAATGATGCACTATACGCTATGCACTCATACGCGATGTACTTATGCACTAAGTACTTAACCATGTAGTGCATGAATTATATAACGTTATTTTGTCATTCATAATTGGAGTCTGAAAGCCCCTCCCCTTTCGCTATGTAATTAAAGCTGTGACAGTTGAGTGCATGAAGTTTCCAACATTCCAGACTATTTCGATTATTTAGGTGCATCATCTGCATGTTTAAAGTGCACTTTTTCTTTTTGGAATTTTCAGTGTGAATGCACTACTCACACTATTTATATTAAAAAAAACATCATAGAATAGAGCATAAGTACGCGATTTGGGATGCACTGTGAGTTTCATTTTTAGGTGAACTGGCTGCTTCCTTTTTAATCACAGATCTTCCATGGACATACCCAAAAAAATGGTTGCTGTTAAAAAAACCCTGGTATTTTCTGAAAGAAGAGAACAGTGAGTTCTGAGGATGATAACTGAGTAACTTTCACTCTGAGTATGTATGTTCAAATAAAAAAAGATATCCTACATATCATTTTCAGTCAATTACCTTTTCACTTTTTTTTTTTTTGTAAATAATGTTGGTATTATATTGCAGGATTCAACATCTTTAGCTGCCTTATCTCACATTCTTCAACTGTCAAAAATAATTGTGCTAGATGTTTTGCTCAAAATTCTGTGAACAGTAAACTTGCCTTTTATTATTTGATTGGCCATCTCAAACTAACAATCACAATGTTAAACCAATGCACTCTGAAAATGCTTAATATGCATGATAGAATTAAACAGAATTAATCATTTTAGAGATACTGAAATTACAGTATTCAGCCATAAATCTGATCCGCCCCTGATGCTGTACACCATCAAGGGGTGTTTTATCTTACCGTAGACAATGACAGTCTTGCTGTCCTGTACCATGGATCGACCATTAGATGCCTGAACTGTGACAGGAACTTCCCCCTCCTCAGAGAACCTTGTAATCAGACTGTTCTCCAGGGTCAGCTTCGGCTGTCGAGGGGAAGACACATCATACATATCTATATACAGTATATGTGTAACAGCTACACCTGAACCTTTAAGCATAAGCATCTCAGATTAATTCCAAGTCAATTTCTTCAATATTTACACATGTATGAGAGTATACACATGTGCATATGTGTGTATGAACTCATTAAACATTAATCTTAAAACTTCTCATTACAATCCCACAAATGCATATAATCTTAGATGTAGTGCCAATGAATTCATTACATGCCATTTTTTTCTGTATAAAAAATTCATAGTGCTAAAATACATGATTACGCAATTTAAAAAAAATTCAGTATAATTTAACACCAAATATACACACCTAATAAAAGAAACAGAAAAACAAGAGCTATTTTGGCAGTTCCTTTTTTATGGAATATTATTAATTAGCAGAGAGTACCTGAAGGTTATCTCCAATCCACCAGTAAAACACTGTAAGGTTTGCCTCAGTGGGCAGGACTATAGCTGTGAGATTTACTTCTTGATTTCTGCCAGCGATTGGAACCACCTCCAGATGGACATCTTGAAGAGGAGCTGGAGAGAACATGGGATCAAAATAGAAAAATAGACAAAGTGAGAGTTGTGCAAAAAAAAAAAAAAGTGTTAAGCCTATCTTGAAATAAAACAGCACATATAGTGTGAGAAATGTGTACAATTTCCATCAATATTTGGTAACATCCAACCTTTCTTTGTGCAGATTTCACATGGGCCTGATTCTAAGTTATGAAACATTTCAACCTCACGGTATTACAGATTATACTACCCATTATGTTCCATAATTTACACAGCAGTCTTAAAACTCATGACTCTAGATTATTTCTGAAGATTTTACTGACCTGTGACCTGGATATAAAGTGTGGCTTGGTCATGTCCAGCAGAGTTTTCAGCCTTCACATTGACACGGTAAACACCTGGCTTCTCATAACGGTGCTGAATGGGTTCATCTGTGACAGTCAGGTTTTCATATATAGCCCTGAAGCCATCCATTAAATCGACCTGATATCTGGTGCTGGTGGTGTCACCCTGAAGAGGGAAGAATAAAGAAAAAAAAGTGAAACATGCCTACAAATAAGAAGAACATTCTTCCTTGCCTGTAAGTCTTTACATTTTCTATTTAAAGCATTCAAATGATAAGAGTTGTACTTCACCTGTTCCTGATGGACTATAAAAGTGATGTCATCCCCAGGTGCCACAGCCAGCATCTGTCCTTTGATGCCCAGCTGCAGACCGCTAGGGGGCAGCAAAGGGCAGGAATGCTGCTTCGCGCTCTGTTCTTTATTCAAGCCACCCTCACAAACATCAGAGATGACCTTCCGGTAACTACAACAAGACAACACAAGACATGTTAGCCTTAGCCTAGTTTTTATTATTTGCCTTAAACTGGAAAATCCATGTGACGTGGCCTGGATTTAATTTATCACTCATTCACTATGCACTACAGAGTGATCATCACATAGTTTGCTATCCGTATATGACATGTCCCTGTTTTCTGGGTCCAAACACTATCAAAAGTCAAAAGACAATAACGAATGGTGCTGATATTCATATTTTATTTTCATTTATTATGCAATTGTGTGTATATATATATATATATATATATATATATATATATATACACTCTAACACTAGCTTGCTCTAATCTTTTTCTATTCTATCTGTTTTCTTTTTATTTATTATATTATTTAAAAGCCCTTGCTACATGTACTGTGTTAAGCTAACTGAGACTTGTTATAGCACTTAAATCATTGCTCTTTTTGTTGTTTTTGATTGCTTCCACTGTCCTCATTTGTAAGTCGCTTTGGATAAAAGCGTCTGCTAAATGAATAAATGTAAAATGTAAATGATATACAGTAGTACTACTAAATACTACTAAAGTACTACATAACAGAATCTCAGTTGGCCAGACAGTGATTCATCTTTTTAGAATCATTAAAATATTGGTGTCTGAATCACTGTGACCCTGGAGACTATAGTGTATACATCATGAAAAACTATTCATATATTTGTGTTACAAATGAATAGTGCTCATAAAAGGATGTTGAGATAGCATTCTCACTTAAAACCGAGTGGAGGTTTGTACGCAACTTAAGCAGATAAGGGACAAAATGAGTGTGTGTGGACATAGCTTCAGGTAATATTGTGCACTATCACTATGACATTGCATGTGTGTTGTGGCCTGAATGATGAACATCTGATCTGACAATTCAGGCTAAGAAACATTCCAAAAAAAGATCTGATTTCAAAAGACTTGTGGACATGGTACTCATTTTATGGTACTCAGCCTGTCTGAACAAAGCTTGTGTGCTCATCTAATGTGTCTATGATATGCATGAGTGGGTGTTTTCTGTTGTGGCATTCACTGTGCTTGCTCAGTGTAAAAACTGACACATTTTATAACTGTAGCGGTTATGCCCTGCATTTCTTAATGTTCAGCGTTTAGTATTACCCTGTGCTGGACCTGTAGCTGTTTTCCATGTGGCAGTTTTCAGGTGGAGCGTCAGGATCATGCCAGAAGTCAGGATAACAGCGATCCCCCTCTAACCGCAGGCTGGGAGCACGCTCAAAGCCATAGTCACTGAGAACACACACAGAGAGACGTAAAGCTCTATTTTTAGCCCAGTGCACTGCATTGGGGTTTGAAAGTGAAGTTAAGAGTGTCTGTTATAGCAAAGGCATCTGTGTATAATTGCTATTGGGATGAAATGTGTAAAGCTTATCTCTCTATTTTGTACCAGGCAAAGTCTTTCTCTGTGCACTGGCAAGGTTTAGCTGTTAAAGCTGATGTATAGCTCTTCCCTTTAATGCAGAACGATGACTCCTTCCTCCTCCTGTACATTCGCTCCTGGCCCATGATGCATTTCTCTCTCTGTAGGAGGAAACCTGTCATGAGTCTCCATTTGAATAGTAAACTGATTCACAGCTTAAATGTAAATTTATTTCCATAACAGAAGAGTTAAAATTTATTGCTGAAAATATTTTTATATTATTATTATTATTTCAAATAATCTTTATATCTGCGTCCTTATTTTCTTCTCATGAGTTTCAATGATCTGTACAGCACTTTGGTTCAACCTTTATTGTTTTTGAACATGCTGTTACTTTACTGCTGAGTGGGAGGTCAGAAAAACAGCCTGATATTACCTGTAGGTCAGTGAGTTTCCAGGAGTCATAATCAGCTTCTGTGCACTGCCTGGGAAACAACTGTCGGAAATCCACCTTCACCAGCTCCCAATCCGAACGGTAACTTATGTGGCCAAATACCCTGTCCACAACAGCAAGCAGAAATAAACATAAGCCTTCGAACTGTCCATTAATCCAACCCTCCATCCATAAACATCCGATTATCCGTCAAGACAAAAGCCATTCATCCCTTTCACCGAAAAGCGAGACCATTGGAGTGTAACCTTGACTTCACGTCACAACACATTCTCTACCCAATTACGCATCTTGGGAATGGTGCAAAGGAGAGGACAGACACATGACCTCACTCATCAGCAGTGTGTTTCTAATGAGCGGGGGCCTCTTTAATTGAGGACTTTGAATTTCACATTGCCTTTCTCAAAAGGGCAGCCTCTTTATAATACAGAGACCACCTGCTGTTTGGGGTCTATGGGAAGATGTTCTTCACTTAATTCCAAATAAATCACTGTTCACCGCCACAAGGTGGAACCCTGTATCTGCATTTTATTGAGTCATGAACAATTAAAAATGCTTTGATCCTCTGGCATATCACTCATATTTGAGATGTCCAATATGTCCAATTTTATAAATACACTTCCTTCAATTAAATGTAGTTCTACAATGAATATACAGCTCGCGATGGACTTAAGGCCTGATAGCAAAATGCCTAACCATTTCATGTCAAGATTATGCTCAAACAGCACTAACAGAATGATTGGAAGAAAAAGCTAATTTATACTACTCTATATACTAAGGGCAAGTAAAACCATAACAGCAACCAAAATATTACTACAAAATAAAAAAACTGTCCTAAAACTCTCTTAAATGGGTAGTTCACAGAAAAATAATTTACTGTATACTCATATTGTCCCAAAACTGTATAATAGATTTTTTTTTTCATGCAATCAAAGCCATTCATCCCTTTCACCGAAAAGCGAGACTATTGGAGTGTAACCTTGACTTCACATCACGAGAAAGAGTTTTTCTTCTTCTTTCCATACAATGAAATGCCATAGGGGACCGGGACCTACTGTATGTTGTTTTGGACACCACTGTCCAAAACAACATACAGTAGGTCCCCATTGGTTTTTCATTGTATGGAAAGAACAAAAAAAAAATCTTTCTCTATTGTGCAGAGGAAAGTAAGTCATAAATGTTTTGAAACATAAAGGGGAGTAAAATGATATTTATTTTTGATCAACTATCCCCTAGTGGACTAGTAACTCCTGTTAAATTTTGTAGAGGACTCATACTCACGTCATAACCAGTGTCTCATCTCCAGGTTCACTCAAAAGTCCATCCACAAATACAGAAGTGCTGGTGAAGTTGTGGATGCTCCATGTCTGTCCTTCATCTGTGCTGAACCTAAGATAAAATATTTGTTTTGATGTTGTATTAGCTGTACTCTTTTATATCTTATTAAAGTTGTATATCATATATCCTTTGACCTATTACAAGTCTGCTTTGAGTAAAGACATGTATTTTAGTTAAACGTGAAACTCAGTTTACACATTTCATAAATTATTGTAATTAATTATACATTCACTCCTGTCTGAACAAACTGTCAGCTGAAGAATCACTCCATCGGCGTTGATTCTCACAGTGTGAACATGAGAGTTTGTAGGCTTCAAGGCAGCATAAGCACTACAAGCTCTTAGTTTTACCCTGACAGAAGCTGTGTTTGTACTGCCAAGACTCAATGCCGATGAAAGGCTTCAAGGATTATGTGAGAGATGGTAATGATTTTCTCTTTGATCTTCATAGGTCTCCTCTTTACGCAGATTTGTGAAGCATGGTGAACTCGATATCTAGTATGCGAATCACTTCATACAATATGGCTAAAGAGTTGTCTGAGCGGGAACTCGGGGTGGTCTGAAGAGCCCTCCAAAGCCAAATGAGCTTCTTAAAGCGCTCACTCAAAGGATTACCAACACAATCAGGTCAGCAAAAGTCACAGAGGGAACGTCTTGAATTCCTGTTTTTCATAATGGTCTGGCCCAGTTTACAGTTCACTACTCGTGTTTCTCTTTCTGCTGTCAGTCTTTGTCATGTCAGCAACTGGGTACATTTGAGTTTTTGCCTTTGAACACTTACTTCAAACATAATTTACTTACTTGAGTATTTTTAAAGGGATTGAGGTGTCCTTAATGGCCACAATGACACCGCCATGATCCAGATAAAGAATGTGATGCTCTTCTTCAAAAACCTACAGTGAGCAAATGAAATAATCTCTTGAAGTTAATCAAGATTTAATGTCATTAGGGAAAAAAAGAGCTGAGGAAATGAGAGGCAGCAACAATCTCGAAAATCATTGAAAGGACATTAAGGCTGCCACATATTGAGCGCTGAAACGACAGCAAACGAGAGGACAGAATGAGAACAAGAGGAACAAAGATCTGAATTCACAGAGCAAACCGAACCAAGTCTGTTGGGAAAGGTGGGTGTTAAATACAAAGAGCAAACCTAAAGAGTCATGACAAGTCACAGAAGAAGCTACAATGAAGCATTTTTCTGACACTAAAAAGTCATTGTAAAACACATTCGCAGCCCATAAGTGTCTTTTCCGTGTTCATTCTCACCTGTCTCCAGGTCTTGCCACAGTCTGAGGTGATGTACATCTCCTCTTTATATTCAACCAGCTGAGACCCAAGGTTACCTGAAGAGAAGATACACGCAGAATATCTCCACATAAATACAAAGAGCGAGAGAGCATCTTTAATTTTCTTCTTTTTAACTTGAGGCGAAGCAGCAATTTCCTCACTTTGTTTAATTTTAAGAGAGAAGGAGGAGTAGTCGTGAGCGAGTTGCATATAAAAAGAATGAAACTGGAGGCTATTTTGGATCAAAGGCTGAGAACTAGTTAGAGCTGAACATTTTACTGAGGAAGTGCACAATAATAGCAAGAGAAAGCAATTTTTTAATGTAGACTCAGTACTCACTTTGTGCGGTGTATGTACATGTAAATTTATATGGTCAGAACAAGCTTCGATGTGTTTAAAACCAGAGACTGCTTAGGTGTTTGTTAGTAAGACAAATAAGTCAAGAGTGAACAAGTCACAGTGACACTGTCTGTGTGTGTGTGTGTGTGTGTGTGTGTGCGTTACATGTCTGTAACCCTGAGGGAATGGACAGACTTGATGACCTTGTGAACTGGCAATAGCTCTAGCCTTGGATTCAAGAACATTAATGTATTCTCTTCCTCAATTCCCCATGAACCCTGTGGCAATAAAGAGCAAATATTTCATATATCTGAGCCTGTCTCCTTTTGTGCCTCAGTGTGGGCTCAATAGCAGTGCACAACACTCAGAAATGGTACATCACATTTATTTTTCCCTCCTAAAAATATTTCACAGCATTCCTTTCTTTTTTTTCATTTCTTTGTACACACTATCACAATTTCCCTAAGCATGCAGTAGTGCAGATTTGGATCATGAATATAATTACTTGTAATTGAAAAGGAGTACAGAGCTTTATTTGATTTGAGTGTTAGGGCTCCTCAGGGCTATGGTGACAGTGCTGATGTGATGTGTAACAGTGGTCATGAAGACTGACCTGCACCCATTATGAGGCCTGGGGCAGAATCTTTAGTGTGGACCGTTCCAGATACATACGGGTTGTCAGCCCATCGCAGGTGGAGATGGAGGTGACAGTCAGGCTAGGAAGAGGAGCAGAGACAAAGAGAAATCTTACTCTCTCACACTTTTTTTTTTTTACTTTGGTGATCAAGACAATTATTACCCAATAGATGTACCACCAACCAGTGTTTTACATAAGGTGTGCACTAGACTCTAAAGTCTAGACTCAAATAACAGTCTAAGTTCTACAATAAGCAGCCCATCATTTAAAATCACTTCAAGTCCTACTACATAGTGTTCCGGATAAAAGATGAATCAGAGCATGAATATAAAGCATATTTAAGGTGCCAAAAACCTTAACAGGGTGGCGATAAAAAATGAGAAAAGCAGTAAAAATGACAAAAAATGAGAGAGGAAGGAAGAGAGTGTTGATAAGTGAGGAGGAGAAGAGAACAATGAGAAAAAAGACATGTCAAACAGACGGCTGGGAGATGAAGATGTGAGAAGGGTTGGCTAGACAGACAGGAAAGGAGAGAGAAGTCGATACATGTCCTTTCAACTTCTGATTTATATCTAGTCTTGTCTTGTCTAATGTTTGCCAGAAACCATATTTGTGTCTTAATTAATGGCCAGCTACCAGTCACGGTGTTTAAAATGGGCATTTATAATGATACATATCATCTCTAGCTGTTTGTGTGGATTGATGACTCGGATCGTTTTTTCTTTTTTCTTTTCTTTTTTTCATGAGACAGCGGCAGAACCGGTGCCTGCTCTGCCCACCAACCCTCAACCACAAACAGCAGGAGATGAGTAAGATCGAGGGGTCAATGACTTCACGTCTGTGTCTGAGACAGTTGCGGTACAATCATTCTGAACAGGAAAAAAGCAGAGTGTGGGCTGGATATATATCTGTTGATGCATAATGCAATAAAGTCACGATTCTGCTCATATGAATATGCAATGAACCGAAGGGAAAACAACATCTGCATAATTATTGTATATTTAAATCAAGGTCTGCATTGTAGTTTTTAATTTGTGGGTATGTTATGTACACTTCCATTTAAAAGGGGTCTGTAATGCTTTTGAAAGAAGTGTATTTTGCTTATTTGAGCAAAAATACAGTAAATGAGGAATATTGTGAATTTTATTACAATCTTCCTATTTTATTCTTTAGCTGAATTTTGAATAGCATTGCTGAATTTTCTGCTGTCATTAAATCCAGTCTTTAGTGCCACATGATCCTTCATTGTAATATACTGATTTGGTGCTCAAAAAACATTTCTTATTGTTATCAGTATTGAAAAAAATTTTGTGCAGCTTAATATTACTGTGGAAATGTTTTACATTTTTCAGGAATCTTTAATAAATATAAAGTTCAAAAGAACAGCAAGTGAAATAGAAATCTTTTGCAAAAATGTAAGTTTTTACTGTTACTTTTTGATTACCTGAATTCTTGCTGAATAAACGTATTAATAAAAAGCATTTTTTTTTGTTCTAAAAAAAATCTTACTGACCCCAAATGTTTAAACTGTACTATATTTATAAATATCATATGTAAGTAATATGTTTGGGAAATCAAAGTATTAACTGAAAGGTAAAAAGGGGCTTAAAAATAACAACAACAGCTAAAAGTTTTGCTTAACTTTTCAGATACAAATAAAATGGGTGCAAAAGCTAGACTAAAATTAATGTAGTACTGATAGATACTAGATAGAAATGCAAAAGACCATCTGAAAAGTTGGAATGCGGAATGAACAGGCATATTTACCTGCTTGCAGCTGACAGGTTTGCCATTCATATCAGTTGTGGGAGGAGCCAGTGGTTCCCAGTCTCTGCCTTTGTTGTAGGTAATGAGAGTCTTCACTTTTCCATCTATTTTTTGATTGGCTAAGAATACGCCCTTGATGCCACGAACCTGAAAAACATACACACACAACCAAAGGATGTAATATTCCTCAGCATCTCCCAGACCTGTCAAGAAGCTGTAAAGTATCACTAGCCAGTCAAATTATGGCAAAGACACAACTGTCTAAGAAACTGTTCAATGTGTTAGATCTTGTTTCAGTAGCACAGCTTTCTAGAATCACTCATTTATTTAAACATGCTGCTGGCAATAAATAATAAATGCGTGGAGGCAGAGTTACTACAGTAGTTCACAAGCAGCCACACTTCAGTTTTATGTGTGTTTGAAGTGTTATAGGTAAAGGTCTCTAACAATGTCAACTTTACAACAGCTGAACTATGTTTAGTTCTCTATGCAGAAGGTAGGATGTGAAGCCCACACTGCCTTGTTTTACACAAGTACATTGTGTATTGAAATGCTGACCTCGAGGATGTCGATGAGGACTTTCTCTTCAGGCTGCTTGGTGCTGCGGACGTTCTCCAACACAATGGAGTAATAGACTCCTTGTGGATCTGACTCGTAGAGGTTGTACGTGTCTGTTTGATACCACTCCTGCAGAGCCAGGAATACCTGATTCTCGTCTGTACTCACAATTTGCACATCCTGCACAGAAACACAAAAACAGAGAAGCAGAAATATACCACACAAGAAGTTTAGAACCTCATGTAAAGATAAAAAAGTCAAATAAGTTCAATGCAAATGACAGTTTCAGTTTTCTCAGCAGGTTCAAATAAATAACATCATGATTCATTCGGGCTTGCGTGAAGAGAGATAGAAAAGCTGAACACTTTCACTCGTGCTTACATAAAAACAACCACAAAAAAGAGCTGCATATAAATCCATGGTGAATACATTCAGTTGCTTTGAAATGAAAAGTTTATTTTGAGCTGCTGTGAAGAACTGTGTTGGAACATGAACTGTGTAGGGACAGATTTAGATGAAATGAAAGCATGAACAATTAATGAATCAATCCTATAATTAGCTCTTCTGATTTGCTTTAAAAAAAATACCGAATCAACATTAAGCTCCTCAGTTTTGGTAGCTTAGATGCATACAGCCGGGCACTGTGGCAATGACTGGGTCAGGACGGGGGAGTTTGTCACCATGTTGTTCTTCCCGATAAAGTGAAAGTGGGTCGCATTAATTTAAGCACAAAGATGAAGGGTACAAGCTCAAGCCCCCAGCTGAATTCATTCATAAGAACTTAAGTGAAGAGCTAGCAAAGTCCCTAAAGCGCAGTGTAGCTTTAATGTGCTTCAGAGACCAAATTCTAAGGCTATTTTTCACTTATGTCCCACTAACAGCAGTTTAGAGGCACTGAACCCCCTCTGTGAGAGGTCAGTTACACAACACCTGTTTACTCTGAGAATTATAGGATGGAAAAGGGAAGATAAGGATAAAGCAACACACTTAAAGAAGCATCTGTAACTACTTGCGTGTGTGCATGTGCATATGGCTTTACTGTACATGCAGCTTCTACATAAAGAATAATAAAGAGGCTTTCTGAGTAATAAATCCTTACTACATATGCAGTATAAATAGTGTATGTCTTCTATCAGCTTCATGAAAGTCAATTATCATGACATGATTTAAATAATTTCAGTCAGAATTAAAAAGATTTTTTGTTAGAATTAAATAGCCAGACAATTTCATATTTCTCTGTCATTTTTCACTTCCCAAAAAGACCGGAGGCTTTTCTAATGCAACATAATGATGCACATTACTTGTATAACTGATGCTGCATCTGTCTATTTCATAATTCTTGTGGTGCCACAGAACATGACGGAAAATGTTGTCTGGTCTGTCTCCTCATAACCCGCCTAAATGAGTTGTTTTCTGGCAAGATTTATCACTATTTTTCATCAAAACACAAAATGCATTCAAACAAAATGGTACCATCAACATTCACAATTCCAGCTTATTATGATCAATGACACAACTTTAAAAAGTTTTAAAACAAAACTTCATGAACCACTCTTCCAACTCACTGTTATAGAGACTTCTAATCCTGTTTCATCCCTATGTTCTCTTCCTTCCTAAAATATCTTTCTATATCCACACACAAACACTTCTGAAAAGTACCAATTTCCCCAGAAGGCTCAGACTATTCTGATTAAATGAATGCAAATATTGAATTTCAGAGAAGCTCTTATATAGAGGGGAGTGCAAATGTGTACATGGCTTTACAGACATTATTTCAAACTGAATTTACCCTTTTACCAACCTTAGGTTCATGATGACATCTGGAGACAAGCAATCACAAATCGCAATAGCTTGACTTATTGCTTCCACGTTTGCTATGTAATTTTTCGATCAGATTTGGAGATGGTACTGAACATGCCTCTAGTCTAGAACTGCAATGTAATTCCTGGCTGTTGATTTGAGGTCAAATATGAACAGCTCATCATCTTTTAGTTAGTTGTGCATTAAAAATGTAACGATGAGGTCATCTTCCCACCAAGGCTTACACAAGACAATGAAGTCATTGCTGTGAAACACAGCCGCTGAAAGTTCCCCTGGAGAGAGTGGAAGTTTTAAATGTGGATCATGAGATCATCTAAACATGCACACAAACAGCAACAAGGACAACAGAGTAAGAGAATTAGAACAGAAAGCTATAGGTGAAGCACTTGTGTTTTCTTTTTAAGTCTTACATTCTACTGGCTGGATAGGTCCTGTCTTTGTCTATCATACTGTGTGATAGGACACTCAGGCCCCCAGTACTGATAACAGCACTATCAGAACTTAAAACAGCACTATCCATCTGTCTCTGACAGCAGGCACAGGACCCCTATCAGCCATGACACATCTGCAGGACATTTGTGTCTCTGCCTACTGCCACAATCCCTGACTGCATTATCAGCAGGCTGACTCAGTGTCTAAGAAGGATGGGATGGGTAACAGTATGTATGGATGGATGGAAAGACAGGGAATCTGTGTAGAAAAAAAGAAAGAAATGAAGTGCCATATTAACACGCCAGCAGAATGTTTTGATGTCTGGTGGACTCCTTGTGCTCCAACATTGGTGCATTTGAATTCTGGTCATGCGGTTTCATTCTTGAAGTGGAGAAACAGGTCTTAATTGCCCAAAATCAATAGTATTGTTTCTATTCACAGTCTTCTTCAAATAAAAGAACACTGGGTGATTCTGTGTTGTTCATGGGGGATTGCAGTTGGATTGCAATACCAACATTTATCTAAGCTGAAACATTTAAAGCAGGCTTACAAAATTACAGATGCATCACAAAGTTACATTTTCCAGAATGCCGTCGTTTCTCAAGTGCACTTAATGATTGGACATCAAGTTGATTGAAATGTGTCTACTGAAATTTGACATGATAATGTTATTTGTTTATTTAAGATGGACTGATTCACTCCTGAAAATTACGGCATTATTTAATCAGCCTTTATGTGTTCTACATGTATCAAGTCATGAAGTTCTGGAACTACATGACGGTGAGTAAATGATGATACAATATTCATTTTTGGGTGACCCCCCCCCCTTTTTTTTAATAAAAAGCAGCTTATTCATTTTCTTCATCTTTAGTTCTTCAGATATAACAAGCTTTACTTCATGTTAATTTCTAATAATAATACAAGTAAACAAACAAAAATCAGTTGAGAAGAGCTTTAAAATCAGAAAGACAAAGTTTGAAAGGGGGAAAAAAAGAAAGAGAAGTGGCACTTATCCATTTAGTGCCCTGGGTGTGTTACAACAAACAATTCGTCCCACTGGAGCCATGAACCATGATTAATCCATAATGTAAAGAAAGGAACTTCAGGAGAGATCTCAGACGGCATGCTGGAATTGGGTTTTGCATTTTTCAAAAGGTTTTCAATTATTCACTATGGAAAATATGGGCACAACATCAGCCAACCCCATCTCTCTCACACACTCTTGCTCTCTTCTGGGTTCTTGAACCGGGTGTCTAAAATTTGACCTATCTGCTCAGTCAAGCGAAAAGCAACTAAAAGAGCAGAGCAAAGAGGGTCTAGGGAGGGGAAAAACACCAATAATGCTTTAACCCACAAAATGACACCACGAAGGGAAATGATAAATATATCCACTCTAAATAGTCACAAAAACCCTTGCATGTTCACTTGAAGGTTCTGAGCGAATGAATATATAGCACGCTCAACTTCTACACTAATTAAATCAAAGCTTTTATCCTTTGCCATTAAGGCGAATGCCTGGTAATCTGGGGCATCTTTCTTAGTAGTACTCTTCTCTTACACTTTTCTCTCTCCCTCTTTCACTCTGTCACAGTGAATCAGTGGTTGGCAAAGTTACAAATGCCATTGACAGCAGCTTCTCTACAGCCTCTCTCCTTTCCCTGCCTCTCTCTGAGGTGAAATATACATGAAGCAGGCCCCTCTGGCCTCCACTCCAATCAATGTTATTCAATTACAGTCAGCCAGCATTTTACTGAAGCACTCCCTTGGGTTAGAGCCACAGACAGCCTGGTCAGTCATCAGCTGTAACCCTTAGCCAGCTGTCTTCTTTCGTCGGCATATTACTGCCATACATCATGGCTCCTCAGTAGGTTAAACCCACATCTGGGTTGAAATAGTGTAGTGTTTCAATGCTAGACACCAACTGTGCTCTTCAGTTCATACATATTACTGCGATAGGTCATAGTCAGACTCCGGCTTTAAAGTGAAATCCACAGCAGCTGCAGATGATAAAAGAACAATAACCACCTTCAAACGGTAACTCACATTAAGTACAAAGTTCATGACAAAAACAGCAGTAACTTAAAACACAAAACTAAACATGCGCATGATGCTGCTAAAGGAGATGTTAGTAAAAAGCCCCAAACGTAATTTTAGTATTTTTATCATTTTTACACCAGTTTCACAGTTTTTTCACTCTGTTTGTCTGTGTTTGCGAGTTTTGGACACGTGGACAGTCTGTGCATTAGTTGTGGGTATTTTTCAGTGACTATTAGTGCAGGTTACATAAGTTCACCAGTAGGTGGCAACAAGTGACTGTCTTTATAAGTAAGTCATTGAATTATTCAACCGATTTGTTCAAACTCAGTGATTCATTCAGCAGTTAAACAAACAACTGTCTTCATGATTCCGCCACTGAATCATTTACTCAACCAAGTTGTTCAAAAACACTGATTTATTCAGGAACGAAACACCACTGCTACGTTAATTTTGCTTTTTACTTTGTAACTAGGCCTATTTTCTTTTGTGCAGCAACAATATACTGGCCATAATGTGTCTAAAAATATCCCTCAAAGCTACTTCATATTAACCTCTTAATAATAATTTGCTCAATGAACTGCTATTTGAAAGGAACATCACTCTTGTAAATTTTTGTGTTGTTAGTTTTAATAAAAAAAAACAAAACATATATGTGTCTTAATATGTGTGATACTGTTTCATTTACAGTGTTGTGATTGAATAAGATTAAATAGCAGAAAGTTATAACAATATTTTAAACAAACAATATAGAAACACAATATTAAATATCAGTTTGCATTGCAGTATAATTACCACAAATATTTCCTGTACCCTACAAAACATTTTAAACATACAAAAAAATATATTTTTTGCAAAGACTCAAAAGTGATTTAAATAGAGTAAACATTGGTCACATTTTCTGAGGACCGTACCTTTGGAAGGGCATATTTAGGGAATCTCATCTGAACAAATTCATTTCTTCGATATGAGATGTAAAACTTGGTTCGATTTCCTGTAGTTACCTATAAAAAAATAAATAGAAATTATTTCATTATTCCAATGGCGGGGTCTTGTCTTCATAATCAGCAATTTTGAGACAAACCACTCTCACTTTCCTATTCATCCTTTGCCATCTCAATTCACAATGTTGATTTTACCAAGCTACTATTATCTCAACAGATTCAGTCTCTACTAACACTGAACCAGAAGCTCTGTCTGTTGGTCTCTATGGTTCACATAATTGTGTCCAGTCTGAAACAGCATGACTCTGACCCAACACAAACATTTCACACACTGTAGTCCTGTTCCTCAAGGGCATATCTAAATTCCTTTTCAACAGCTACAATCCCTTCAAAAAACAACTGAGCATGTGAGGGAGATGGGCAGTGGGGGAGATGAATACAGAACGCGCAAATGTCCTTGAGTCATTGGCTAATTATAAAAGATGAGAAAAAAGGAATACAATTTAAAAAGGGAGATAAGGGAAAAGCAATTCTGTAATAATAAGGAATGTCCAAAATAAGGAATGTGAGACCAAAATGATTTTTAAATGTTACCAAAATTAAGCTAATATGCAGTATTCCCACAATATTGACAAAACTATATATATATATATATATATATATATATATATATATATATATATATATATATATAGTGAAAACGCATCATGCATCACTAGACTGGAGTACAATTTTAAGATATAATAAAATGGTAATTGCAAAGATATTTTAATAATATTTCACAATATTACTTTATTTTTTGATAATTACAGATTTGGTGAGCATAAGGGACAACATAAAAGAAAAATCTTACTGACCTTGAATTGTTTATGTTAGTGTATAGTGTTTATAATATTTAATATATAAGGTGATAATCTGCTAAACTCTGTAATGTTTGAATGGATCTGTCTGAATAAATATGTACATACATCATATGTTAAGATGTAACATAATTTTACCTTCACAAATATGTATTCATCTTGCACTGAGAGGGAATTGTGGTCAATCTTCCCCAAGAACTGTGCTGTCACCATTTTATCAGAGCAATTTTGTATGAGACATGTCACATAAAGGTATCCTGGTGAAAGACAGAAACACATGAAAAAGGGTTAGAGGAAAAGTGAAGGTAACAATTTGACTTTCAAAAGTTCGAAGGCAAATTTCATTTCTATGTCTGATTATACAGCTTTTGTAAGTGAGTGTTTGGAAGCCATTCCAAAGGTGAATGGGGTGAAAGATATCTGCAAAAAAAAAAAAAAACCTGGAGCTCTTAACAAAATTAGCTGAAGCTGATCCTCGCTGGGCACATTGCTTTGCTCCAGAATGACAGGAAATTAATTATGGGAAAACAGTGTCGAGATGCCCTGTTGCAAAGGCCCTTTTCGTTCAGAATCTCACACAATAGCTGGCTCAGCAATCTCTACAAAAAACACACACACATTCATCAATTCTCCAAAAGTGCATGAAAAATTACAACAAATTGGAAAATTATGAAAAAATTAGGGGAGTATTTGCATACTCCAAACATCATGGCCAAAGATTACATATCAAAGAGGGGAACTTAATTGCTATTCTCATAATGTTGTTTCCTCTCATTCTCTGTGGTTTTATTTTTTTGTTATTAATTTTAGGCAAACAAATGGGCAGACATCTTCTCTGAAGAGGACGAATGGTTAATCAAAGCAGTACAGCAGAGAAATTAATTAAAAAGCAATTAGAATGGCTGAGCGCTTTGCTTCTGTCTTCTGTCAAACAAGGTCAGACGTGCACACACACACACACACACACACACACACACACACACACACACACACACACACACACACACACACACACACACACACACACACACACACACAGATACAGCACATCCCATAAGAGGTCGAAGAAGCCACTGAGCTGAAGAAAAAACACTTGAGGTCTGCATCTGTCAGTGTGACACAAGCCCAACAGATAAAGAGTTAAACCACAACTGAAAGTTCATTTATCAGAAGAAGGATTAGATATATGTGTCCAGAGTGATTTTCTTATACTGGTTAGATACACCTCTCACCTCCCTTAGGGGTTGAGTTTATGTGTTTGTAGGTTGCAATGTGACTGTCTGGCGGCGTGTAACCTTCCCTGGATTAAGTGTGAAAAAGCTCTGTGCAACAGAACATCTCTGTGCATCTGTACGCCTGGTCTCTTTTACACACACAAACACACAAGCCTTACAAAAAGCTCAGCCAGGTGGAATTTCTCTGAAAGAGTTTTGTTTGAATGAGGCAAAACTGAAGCCCTAAAACATCCCATCTGCCCTTGTTCACAGTGGTTTGATGCAGTATGTAAAATTGAATTGAAATGGACTGTTCACATGAGCTCTCTTACCACCACCGATGTCTTGAATCTCCATATGAACCAAATCAGGATCCACATCCACCCCCGTCACAGCCCTTAAACAAAGCATACAGTTAGTAACACATTTAGAGGATCAAACAAGACCGACTAACACACAGAAGGACATCTTAAAGGGACAGTTCACTCCAAAATTGCAATTCTTTCTGCATCTGCTCACCTTCATGTTGTTCCAGTGACTTGATTTAACAAAAAATGGAAAGCACTGAAGTGTGAATGCTTGTAATCACACACAAAACAGTGACACTTTTCGGAATTTCACATTTTCTGATCCACAAAAAAAAAAAGAAAAAAAAGAAAAGAAAAAAAAAGTGAAATAATTGTGGCTAAATAATCAAAGAATGGATGTCATTTTTGGGGTAACTATCCCTTTAAAACATCCCCTTAGAAGAACCTTCTCAACTATACTGGCAAACAGAAAGTCCTTAGTTTCAAGGAATGCAGACAGCTCACTGTCTTTTGTCTAGATGTGTTAAACACAATTGTTTGGAGGTTACTAAACTGCTCAGGGAAGTTCTAGTTCAGTAAACTTACACAAAACCGACTTTATTTTACAAGCATTTTAACAAGCAGGAAATTAACAGAACCTTTTAAGAATGTGTACGCTATTTTTCCCCATACCAGTTTTTATTGGTCAACTCAATCACCAAACCTGTTCCTAAACTTACCCGTATCCCACCTCAATAGCAGCAAAAGTGTTTTACAATACAATATGAACACAATAAGTACATTGTACTTATTTTTTGACATAAGTACATAGTAGTTAAGGCCACGTAAAATAAAGTGGAACCAATTACACTGATGAATCCGATCTGTTAGGAATGGGATGTCCTGCTAATGATGAAGATTTGGGTTTAGGCTGGGGGTTCATCGTTGTTTTAGCTCTGTGTGGGCAGTCAGGACTTTGATTGACAAGATCAATGAAATCTTTAGAATCGGCTGCTGGGCGAGGTTTGTGTTTAACTAATTTGAGGAAAAAAACCTGGAGATCGATGGAGATAATTGTTCTAAATGTTTGTGATATTTCTAAATCAATGTAAATATGTACAGTAGCATAATAGCTACAAAATCTTGCTCTACATTGATTTATAGCAGATTACTTAACCGTCATGTCTCAACATCACATAATAAGTTGCAATGAGCCCAAGACTCCTCTCCTGACCACAATAGTACGGACCACCTTCCCAGACAGCATCCCTGTCCATTAAAGCCACGCTGATTTATGCTCTCTCCTCCCAGACCTCCCCTTCATTTGTTTTATGAGCGAGGAAGCAGACGGGGAGGAAGAAAGAGCCACAACCCTCACTATGAACTGATTCTGTCGTGTCTTCTGAGGCAGTTCTCAGAGATGTTTTAAAGAGTTTTGGAGACAGTAGAGAGGGAAGGGGTACAACCCTTATCAAACCCCCTGCTGCTGAGGAATAGAGAAAAAACAGCTTCAGATTTACAGTGTCATTGTAAAACCTCCTGCCAGATTAAACATGTGCTGGATGGGGTTTATTGTGGCAGTTGCTGACAGGGAGCTGACTTTCTCATCTTTTATCACAATCAACCACAGACAAACTATACAGAATCATATATCGCGTGTTGTGAATCTGGTAAAGTGCGCTGGGAGGATGCCAAAGATCAGGAAAGAGAGATCAAAAAAGAGAAAGAGAGGGTCAGACAGAAAGACTGGTTTGGGTGGAGAAATAAATCACTTCTGTACAGGATTTCAATCCCAGCTGTGATAGCAGTGAACCATAACCAGAGAGCGAGGGGTTGAATTTCACTAAAGAAGGTGGAAGAAGAGGAAGAATGAACGGAGAGGGGAAAAAGATTAAAAAGAAAGTCTCAGAAGGCAATGTAAAAGTAAAACAAACCATTACTGACACCCAGACTTACTTTCTTCTGTGAAATACAAAAGAAGTGCTTTTTAGCAGAATGTCAATGCTGCTGTTTTCCAATGAAAATAAATGGTGACCATGGTCACCAATCAACATGGTTTCCTATCATATTTCATAAGAAGTCTTACAGACCACATTAGAAACCTTTTTTAGAAGCTTTACAGCCCCTCATCCCCATATTAGATTTTTTCCACAGAAGAAAGTCATACAGGTTTTGAAAAAAACATGAGGTTCCTTAAAAGGTGCCATAGAATGCAAAAATCACTTTTATAAGGTGTTTGAACAGGTGTTGTGTGGCCGCAGTGTGTGAAAACATCCAGCCTATAATGGTAAAAATCCACTCACTCATTGTTTTATAATCCCAATAAATCATAAACAGTCTCTCCACATGAGCAGTTCCAGATTTCTCGCTACTATGACGTCATACTCTGGGAAAGTCCCACCCATTTGTTCCACCCTCTGCCCTATTAGCATATACACAGCCCTGAGTGAGAAGCTGCGGTCCGCCATTACTGTTCTCTTGCTGTAGTTGCTGGAGGTACAATGTCAACACCATAGAGGCATTGCAAGTGGTGTGTTTTGGGGTGCACCGACGAACACAGGAGTCTCCAGTGTTAACTCCAGAATGATCATAAACAGGAAAGTGGTAGTTAAAAACTGCATTTGGAAGTAATGTGAACTCTGTAACATGGTCACCACCAGTTAAACCGGTATGCCCACGAGCATGAGCTCTTGAAGCTCAGCACTCTTCTGAAAAGGGAGGTGGGAGGAGCAGCTCATTTTCATTTAAATGGGACAAACACAAAAACAGTGCATACCCTAAAATTGGCAATTTCAACAAGCTATAAAAAAATATCTGTGGGGAATTTTGAGATAAAACTTCACATACACACATGACGTGTGACATCAAAGAACAATTCAAAATATTGTATCAATGTATTATATGGCACATTTAGGCAGCAGTTCTCAATTCCATTCCTTGCGCCCCCCTGCTCTGCACATTTTGCATGTCTCTCTTTGTTTACACACCTGATTCAGATAATCAGCTCGTTAGAAGTGAGCTCCGTGCATGAACTGTGTTCCTACTGACATGGTCCCTACACAGTGTTCATTGCTCCCTACTCCCTGAGCAGGAGAAATCTGATGAAGTTTACTTCACTTCGGAACATTCACTCATGGATTTGTGCTGCGCAGTGTCTTCACACACAGACAAATGTGACATCATATACCTCGATAAATAAATACTTTTTAAATTCGCATCTTGCACACTTCAATGCACTTTGAATGGAACATATATGTTCGCCTGTTATGTCCACTTCTCAGGGCACTTACGTTCAAATAGAACAAACGTCTGAAGTGATAAAAGCAACATACAAAATGTGCAGAGCAGGGGGGCACAAGGACTGGAACTGAGAACCGCTGCCTTTAAATATTGAAGGATAAATTTTGAGAAAAATATTAATAATAATAATTCACCAGAAAACTCTGTCTTTAGTAACGCGCTCCTGAAGCAGAGTCCATTTGTGACCCAGATCGGTGGAGATATACAGCTGAAAAACAAAGAAAGACGAAAAAAATCACTATTTACTGTCACTGGATGCTTGAAGCACTGGTCATAACATTGATTTTTTAGGCTGGAATAGATTAAAACACACTTTGCAAATTCTCAGGATCATAAGAATTAGATGAGCGAGTCATTGCATACTGTATAACGATTAGGTAGTGGAAAACTGTCCATATATACCAATTAAAATCACATATGTTGAGTGTGTGTTTGTATGTGTGCATCTGTCCCCAATTAATCATCCCTATAATGAGATTATATTGATCACCACTTGCATGAGAAATGCCCACCAAACTGCACCATAATAATACACACAGACAAATACACACTTTTCATTGTCTTTTCCATTTAATCTTAGAGATGATAAATGCAGCATGTTGCAAGTAGTGTCTAGGGGTTTTAGCAATTCATCAACTGCACAAACACACACACACGCAAACACACACACACACACACACACACACAGATCTTGCCTCGTTGCTCGCCCAGCCTTTAACAATGTAAACATGCTCTTTAGCGAGAGACAACCATGGCCTGAAGGCCAAACAGTGCTGCTCATAACTCTAATAATGAGGATGCCAATATGCTGGAGAGCAAAAAGCAGAGCCATAAACAAAGCTGGGTGAGAAATGTGTTGAGAACAGTTGGTCAAGGCGTTCAGCCGAGACCCAAATCATTAATACAGAAAAAGCTACAAAGACTAATTCAGGCAGTTGAGTCTGACAAGAAAAGCTACAAATATGCAGCTGGAATTAAGACACATTATATTATCTTGTGAGCAACCGGTTTGGAGCTGCCAACAAACACTGACTTCAATTGATGTCATTAATAGTCATTTACTCGACTGCATTAATCGTTCATCACTGACCTTCGCCTCCTTGCTGTAAGCCAAAAGTTTGTCTTCCTCAGATGGATGAAAGAGGAGTGTATCCACGGTGAAGGAGACAGGCTGTCGTTGGAAGGATGAACCCTCATCTGTGCTGATGAAGAGCATCTGGTCACGTTCATTGATGCTGGAGCTCACCAAGATCACCTAAAAAAAACACAATGTCTTCAGTGACTGCATGTCAAGATGTATGTTCATTAGTTTACACATATTAGACAGTAAAGCATTGCTTTACTGAGTGAAACCTTTTATTAAAGAATATTTTATTTTAATTTAATATGTGCAATATAGAGTATTGTTGTGCAACATATTGTATATTATTGCACAAATATATTTTATAATAAATATTTAATAATAATATTTAGGTGCATTTCCTATATATATATATATATATATATATATATATATATATATATATATATATATATATATATATATATATATATATATATATATATATATATATATATATATATTGTGACGAGTGTCCCGAGTCCACATCAGCGTCGCCCTGGCAACTCACGAGGAGCACCGGCTCGAGGTTCATCACGGGCTGATCACCCGCACCTGCCTCTCATCAGCCGGGCCTCATATAAACAGCACGCGCACAGGAAAAGGGTGAGAAGCCTCTCCATGAGCTAAACACACTGAATCTTCTCTCTCTCTGCCACCATAAAGCAGCCTGTGACCGGAAGACTTGCCACGAGCACTCCACCGACTCACCTGCACCTGGACCCGAGTGAGAGCACCTTTTTGCACGCCGAAGCACCGTCATCACCCCGCAACCCTTCACTTTTCAATAAAATCCACCCTCCGGGGCTTTACACTTGAGTTTGCTCCTGCCTATTCCTTCCACCCCGCCACAATATATATACTGTATATACAACTGCCCCATGGTAACATAAATCTACACTCCATGCAACATAATGACAAAGCAAAAACAGAATTGTCACAACTTCGTAAATTTATTAAAAATAAAAAACTGAAATAAGTACATTGCATAAGTATTCATTTCCTTAACTAAATATTTAGCTGAAGAATCTTTGCAGCCTCAAGTCTTTTTGGGTGTGATGCGACAAGCTTTGCACATCAGCATTTGGCAATTATCTCCCATCCTTCTCCTCATCTATTCACCTCTCATGCTCTGTCTGTGACGATCGCGACCCAGTGAAACACAGGGAGAGAGAGATCCAAGTGCAGGTATGTCTTTATTAGGGTAATCCAAAACGTAATCCAAAACAAGCCAGGGTCAAAACCAGAAAACAGTCCAAACAAACAAACAAAGAAGGAACAGGAAGGGAACAGGAACTTGGAAAGCGAGGAACTCGGGAGACGAGAAGACTGGGTATGACATGAAACGGAAGGTAAGGACTCCATAAAGACAAACAGGAAAAGACAGGTAAATATAGGGAGGCTAATACTAATAAGTGAAGACACCTGGTGCAATATACTGTGATGAAGGGACAAGGCTAGTGGGAATTGTAGTGCCTACGGTGAAGTGCCTAAGGGGAAGTGAGCCCACTAGTGGACACCCAGGGAAACAGAGACTAGACAGCGTGACATTACCCCCTCCTCCACGGAGCAACTGCCAGATGCTCCACCCAAACCCAAGAAGAGACCAAGGACACAAAGAGACCAGGAGGGAGGTGGAGTGGCGGAGGACCAGGGGGAGGGACAGAGGGCCAGGTAAAATGGGGATACAGAGACAAGAGGACCAGGTAAAATGGGGAAACAGAGACAAGAGGTGCAAACACAAAAACAAGGAGCCCAGGAGGGAGGTGGACCGGCGGAGGATCAGGGGGAGGGACGGAGGGCCCGGTCCTTAAAGGGGAACAGAGAGAAAGACAAAGACAAGGAACCCAGGAGGGAGGTGGACCGGCGGAGGATCAGGGGGAGGGACGGAGGGCCAGGTTCATAGATGGAAAACAGACAGAAGAGCAAAAACAAAACAACCACAAAACACAAGTCCAGGAATGACATGAAGCCCACCAGGGCGGCGCAGAAGACCACCACATCCGTGCGGTCGAGACAGAAGCCCCCCAGGGCGGAGCAGAAGACCACCACATCCGTGTGGTCGAGACAGAAGCCCCCCAGGGTGGCGCAGAAGAACACCACATCCGTGCGGTCGAGACAGAAGCCCCCCAGGGCAGAGCAGAAGACTACCACATCCGTGTGGTCGAGACAGAAGCCCCCCAGGGCGAAGCAGAAGACCACCACATCCGTGTGGTCGAGACAGAGGCCCACCAGGGCGGCGCTGAAGACCACCACATCCGTGTGGTCGAGACAGAAGCCCACCAGGGCGGCGCAGAAGACCAACACATCCGTGTGGTCGAGACAGAAGCCCCCCAGGGCGGCGCAGACGACCACCACCTCCGTGTGGTCAAGACAGAAGCCCACCAGGGCGGCGCAGAAGACCACCACATCCGTGCGGTCGAGACAGAAGCCCCCCAGGGCGTAGCAGAAGACCACCACATCCGTGTGGTCGAGACAGAAGCCCCCCAGGGCGGAGCAGAAGACCACCATATCTGTGTGGTCATGACAGAAGCCCCCCAGGGCGGCGCAGAAGACCACCACCTCCGTGTGGTCGAGACAGAAGCCCACCAGGGCGGCACAGATGACCACCACAGTGGGATCAAATTAACAGGAGAGCTAGTCTGGTTAGGCAAATCTGAAACAGAGAACATGAACAAGTTAAGGGTAGCCTCCGTGACTAGCCCTGACTCTGGAAGGTCAACGGTGACTAGTCCTGACTCTGGAGGGTCAACAGTGATTAGCCCTAACTCTGGAAGGTCAACGGTGACTAGCCCTGACTCTGGAAGGTCAACGGTGACTAGCCCTGACTCTGGAAGGTCAACGGTGACTATCCCTGACTCTGGAGGGTCCACAAGCATCTGACTCGACTCTGGAGGGTCAACGGGAACCTGACTCGACTCTTGAGGGTCAACGGGAACCTGACTCGACTCTGGAGGGTCAACGGGAACCTGACTCGACTCTGGAGGGTCAAGGGGAACCTCACTCGACTCTGGAGGGTCAACAGGAACCTGACTCAACTCTGGAGGGTCAATGGAACCTGACTCGACTCTGGAGGCTCAACGGAAATCTGACTCGACTCTGGAGGGTCAACAGGTACCCGACTCGACTCTGGAAGGTCAACGGGAACTTGACTCAACATTGGAAGGTCAATGGGAACCTGACTCGACTCTGGAAAGTCAACGGGGACCTGACTCGACTCTGGAAAGCCCTCTGTGGCTGCCATCCTCTGCGGTGGCTCTGGGCTGGCGGCCACCTTGTGCGGTGGCGCTTGGCTGGCGGCCGTCTTGTACTGTGGCGCTGGCTCAGCAGACGTGACGTGAACACTCTTGGGAATCTCTAGGATTTTGGACAGCATAGAGAAATAATCCAAGAATGTTTCAGCGGCCATCTTGTCCGAAGACACAGGCTCGACAGACGTGACATGAACAGGCTCGGCGGCAGCCATCTTGGGCAGCGGCGCTGGGCTGGCGGCCATCTTGCATCGTGGCGCTGGGCTGGCGACCACCTTGTTCTGTGGCGCTGGGCTGGCGGCCATCTTGTGCAGTGGCACTGGACTTGCGGCCATCATGGGTAGTGGCACTGGTCTGATGGCCATCCTGGGCAGCGGCGTTGGGCCGGCGGACATTCTGCGCAGCGGCGCTGGGCTGGAGGCCATCTTGTGCAGTGGTGCTGGCTCGGCAGACGTGAGCTTCCTCTCCCCTCTCCGTCTGCCATGGTGAGACGGCGGCTCCGATCCGTCCCACACGAGCCCCGGGTCGAAGGTGGGCCATGGTGGAGAGCGATGCCGAACCTCCTCTCGACCACTCACTCCTCTGCAACCTCCCCTGGTCCCACGAAACACGACCAGGCGGGTTCCCTCAAAACACTTCTTTCTCTCCCGCTCGGTGACTGGGGAGGAAACATCGAGAAACATACTGCTGGATCTTGTGTGATGGAGTCCTTCTGCGACCAAGTGAAACACAGGGAGAGAGAGATCCAAGTGCAGGTATGTCTTTATTAGGGTAATCCAAAACGTAATCCAAAACAAGCCAGGGTCAAAACCAGAAAACAGTCCAAACAAACAAACAAAGAAGGAACAGGAAGGGAACAGGAACTTGGAAAGCGAGGAACTCGGGAGACGAGAAGACTGGGTATGACATGAAACGGAAGGTAAGGACTCCATAAAGACAAACAGGAAAAGACGGGTAAATATAGGGAGGCTAATACTAATAAGTGAAGACACCTGGTGCAATTAGCAGGAGTGCAATTACTGTGATGAAGGGAAAAGGTTAGTGGGAATTGTAGTGCCTACGGTGAAGTGCCTAAGGGGAAGTGAGCCCACTAGTGGACACCCAGGGAAACAGAGACTAGACAGCGTGACACTGTCAGGTTGGATGGGGGCAGATTTTCAGGTTTCTCCAGAATTATTTGACTGGGCTCAATCCCAGGCTCTGTCTGGGCCACTCAAGGACATTCACAGAGTTGTCTATCAGCTACTCTTTGTAAATTCCAAGTGTGTTTTCATGTGTCTTAACTGAAGAGGATTGAGTTTGGCCACACCGGCATAAAGCACAGATCGGTGGAGTGTTGCAGATATCAGAGGAGTCATGCACTCGATATGTTTGAGGGGGCACAAATTGGGAGTGGGTTCGTCATGTGACACACAGCAGCCACAACAGCACTTATGTTTTATTTATTTTTTACTTTTTACTCGAAACATTCCCAAACGGAAATTCCATTAACTGAATTATCATGAAATATCTTGATTCTCACCCTTCTATATTATAGTGGGCGATGGTCAAAGTAACCTAATAATGTAATCTTTTATATATGAATAAAAAACCTGGCTGTTTACTTAATTAACATGGGTGTTAAGTGTTCACATTTTTAATAAGATTGAGTTCATATTTCATGTGAATTTAATGTTGAAAGTTAATGTGAATAAAAACTTTGAAAGTTAGGCTTCTAATCATAACACTTTCGTTGTAAAGAAGGAGAGCAAGAACATTTACATTATCAAAGAACATTTTCACTGACAGTCTGGTTAAAGCACTCTCAAAAACTCCCATTAAAATCACTGAAGCTGTTTGCACTATGAAATTAATATCTTACAGATTACACACATTTGCACTTTGTTGTTTCTGATGAGAGAAAGAGGCATTCAGTCAGCGAGCGAGTGAAGAAAATACCGGATTCATCTGAATACCTCTGATGTGTCATTGCATTCATAAGCTCAACAGCATCGATTTGTGTGTGATTGGTTATAATGCAGAGCTGTAAAAACACTTCTGTCTCTGGCTCAACACCAGCCAGCGAACGCAGATTTGAATTTAGCAGCTGATGGTATGACGCGCTGAACGTTAATCACACTGGTGTGATTGTATTATATATAAAAAATATAGATTGACTCTAGCTCATCTAGAGTGACCATCAGGTTTTAGATCACCACACTAACCAAAGACCTTCTCCATCAGTTGTTCAGTGTGGCCAGAAGGCCAGCTCTAGGAAGAGTCCTGATTGTTTCAAACTTATTCCATTAAGAATAACAGAGATTATATGCTTCTGTGAATCTTCAATGAAGCAGAATTTTTTTTTTCTTCTGAACTCTTCCCCCAATGTATGGCTTGACACAAAACTGTTTCTGAGCTGTACAGGCAGTTATTTTGACCTCAGGGCTTGATTTTTGCTCTGATATGCATTATCAGCTGTTAGACCTTTTATTAAGGCATGTGTGCCTTTCCAAATCATGCCCATTCAATTGAATTTGCCACAGGTTAACTTCACTCTAAGTGTAGTAGCATCTATAAGCAATATGAATGCTCCTTAGCTAAATTCCATCAGTAAATTTCAAACTGTCCCAGATAAGGATATGAATACTTCAGCAATGGAATCATTTTAGTTTTTTATTTGTATATTCATTTGCAAGGATGTTAAAACATTTTTTTTTGCTTTACCATTATGGTGTATGGAGTGCAGATTGATGTGGTAAAAAAAAAGAAGTAATTTAAAGCAGTTTAACATAAGGCAGCAACATTACAAAACGTGAATAAAATTAAGGCGTAAGAATACTTTCACAAGGCACTATATATATATATATATATATATATATATATATATATATATACGGTATATAGTTCCATAAAGTTGTGAACTAGTTTAACTAGTTTACATTACATTCATACACACACAATTTAACCAACATTGTGCCTTAAGCCACTTTTTAAAGTGCACTAATGTATCTGTTCTGTTTTTGTTCCCCAACACATAAAAAAAAACACGAGCAGGCTACAAATAAAAGATAAAGAGGAAACATAAAGGCAAAACCAAAGTCAATCACTTAGAAAAAAAAAACTGAATAATGTCTATGCCTTTTAATGACCCAGAATTTATTAAAAAAAATTGAACTTTAGTGTAAGATGCAGTTCCGTTAACTACCTTTCAGTGGCGCTGTTGTTCAACCAAATGCGAAGTGAAAAAACAAGCTGGGATCCTCAAGGGGACTGCCAAACAGTGAGACTCTCAAAGGGATCTCTGTGAAACAAGTTATCCATCCCAAAACAAAGACTCTAGGGGAAAAAAGGAAAGAATCTCCTCTCTGTAAAACTTCCCTCTTAAAGCAATAACTCGCAGAGTTTAGCACAGAGCCCCCTTTGTGGTCTGTGGATAAAAGCCATCAAACAACATCCTGCGGCTGTCCCAGAGGAGTACAATGGGCTGGCAGGGCTGGAAGAGACTACAGAGGCCGGTAAAACAACATGGGGCAGAATGTGGTGGCCGATGGCTCTTTAAGAGCGTAATCACCAATCTGTGATGATGTCTGACTGCCACTTCAGAATGAGGTTTTAGTAATTGTCTGTAGGTTATGTAATCGGTTATAAGATAATCTGCTTAAAGATCTCCAAGTGGATCCTCTCTCACAATAGGCAAGTCACGGAGTGTGTTTTAAGTAGAATCAGGTTTGGTATGCCTACTCGTTACAATGCAGACAACTCGGAGGGTTTACATGATACACATACAAGAGTAAACAATCATACTGCTTGTCTCAACATTCCTCTGAAAGTGCCATGTTTAAATGCTTTACCTTTACACAGCCTTCGTGAAAGAGACCACGTGATCGTATTGACCTAATTACTCATGCTAATTAACAGCAGTAATATTTATCACGCAACAAAGCTCTGAACGAGTCGCTAATTCAAACACTCCGCTGAGTCTTTCGGTGCAGTGGAACTTTGTAAACAGAGCAGCCAGCGAAAGGGACAAACATGTCTGTGTGTACGTGTGTGTGTATCTGCTTTTACTCAATGCACCTCTACTAATTTTGCTTTCCACCCAATTTCATATGCAAATTGGCAGGTTTGATATCCAGTCAGTGCTGAGTGGGAAAATGAGAAGCATAGAGATGAAGAGGGGGGGAGAGAGTGAGAGAGGTCTGTTCTGTGCACCTGAGCTCAGCCACTGGAACAAAAGACAGACTTGAAGAAAACTGACTGTGAAAACGGCAAATTTCCAATACTCAACCGCACAAAGCCGAGAGGAGATTTCTTCTGAAACAACTCATACCAGCTTGGGTTTGCATTCTTACTTGGCTCTACCTGATGCGCCTCTCAGAGAGAGAAAGAAAAATACGATTCCCTACACGAGATGCTTCTTTTAGTCAGAGTCCTCAACAGACAGTGGGGTCAAGAGACTGTAGGTACATTTACATGGGACACTTTTTTCTTCCACCAGAATGAATTCATTCTGATTGACGAATCTGAACATAGTGTTTCCATAAATGCTGAATAGAGTGATCAGGTTGATATGCGCATTTATATGTTACAAGCTTCTGATCAGATTGAATCTGTTGATGAGAATCTTAAACAAAGACTGGTGGGACGTTGTCCTGCTCCACTTCACAGATGCTTAGTGAAAGCAGAATTTAGGAATGACTGGACACTCATTTACGACACTTTATTCACCAGGAAGAACAGCTCGTTCCGTGTGTCATACATCATTACGCTACTTTTACGTCACTGCACATGCTCAGTATTTTCCAGTTTCGGTTTTCAATCTGATCAAGTGTTTACATGTCCTCTCGCTCGGATTACAAAAGGGATAAACCACCCCTTACAATCCGATCGAAATTTTAGTCGGATCTGGCCAATTCAATCCGATTGACCTGTTTACATGTTACTTTTTTATTTTGATTGTGCTTCTAGTCCTATTAGGATCGGATTAGTAGGTTCCATGTAAACGCAGCTACTGGCACAGATTAAAGGCCTAGTGCACAAGTCTGTCATCATTTAATCTTTCTCTAGTCGCTCTAAATGGTGTATTGTTTCTTTTAAACCAGCAGATCTGGTTCATAAAACTGGTTTAAAAAAACAAAACAAAACAAAACAAAAAACACGATTCATTCACAAATCTGTCCTATACTCGAGTTCAACTCAGTGATTTAATCTAGTCTCAGTGGATTTTTTATGTGAGCATAACAATAGAGTGGATATTAACTTAAAAATAATTCTGAATTAATTTGCTCGCCCACATGTTGTTCCAAATCTGACTTTTCTTTTGTGGAACATAAAGATATTTTGAATTGACTATTGTCAAAAAACACTATAGCTAAGAGATATTTCTCAGACATTACTCAAAAAATCTTATATCTTACTTTTAGGTTTTTTTTATTTTTTTTAAAGGAACTCATCATACAGCTTTGGAACAACATGAGGGTTTATAAATGATGACAGATATTTCATTTTTGGGTGAACTATGCATTTAAAATATTATTATTTAATATATTATTCCTTGCACAAAGCTATTGAGTGACTTCAAAAGTATTGAAATATAGCACATGAATTATATATAAGGAATGCTTTTATGGTGCTTTCTGTTATGGTTGTTATTGTTTATTGTGATTGCTATGAACTGTCACTGCATTATGCATTCAATTTAAGGTAAGAGTGAGTAAATAAAGACTTTTCATTTAAGGTGAATTATCCTTTTATAAAAGCCCCTCTGTCAATAGGCAAGCTTGTGACATCACACATACTGTATACAGTACAGATCCCCCTCTCTCTTTATTTCTCTCCAAATGTGGAATATGGAAATATTCTCCCACACACATCAACTTTGAATAGACATTAAGCATCTATTATGTCTACATGATAGTGTGAAGGGACTGAGTCCAATGAAGAGACTCCCTTTTCAAAGGAGACAAAGGAAATGTGTGTTTGTCTGTGCTTGTGTGTGTGTGTGTGTGTGTGAACGAGAGAGAGAGAGAGAGAGAGAGAGAGAGAGAGAGAGAGAGAGAGAGAGAGAGAGCGTGATCTTTCCACTGACCCTTTTCTAAATCCAGGTCTCACACAGGTAATTTGTCAGGAGCATGCTTGGGGTGAAAGCACTGTTATTAAGTCCCTCCTGCCTGTCATAATGGCTCAGCTCAGACTAAAGAACAGCCCACACATCAAACACCTACACCAGGGACGAGGACCCATGAAAACACTGAAGACAAAAGGAAAAAAGGGATAACAATGCTCGCACCGTGTGCATGATCACAGCTTTGTGCTTGGGGCTACTATGTAACATTTGTCTGTAGGTGCAGTGCTTGGCAACAATTATACAGTTTCCTGTACTGTGGGGTCTCGGCTCTCTGATCATGACCTGAGGAAGGTGTAATCATATACACTTTGACTATTGCAAAAACACACCTGTAAAAGATGTTGTGTCCAAGTAGTTAAACCAATATTGAATCATGTTAATATGTGGGAATGTAGAGGTGATCCTGTGATCAAGTGAAGTGATAGAATTTCTTACACCAAAGATGCAACGTCCTTTGTCGTTTGTTCACCCTGAAAGAGAGACTACTGTGTGACATAATCACACAATCTCAGTCAATCTGAAGATATTTAATGTTCCATGTTCTAGACTGTAAATCAGACTTTACATTACAATACAATCTGACATCTATTCTCTTAGCCAGAGATACAATAATCACTGTTACTGTACCTCTACATACCAAGATACAATTTAATGAGATTCAATGAGATTCGGTTAACTTGTGCAAAAAGATAAGCAATGTCAACAGAGAAAGTCTACAGGTATATGGTGCTCTCTAAATTGTGCAAATAGTATACCCATTAGGACACACACACACACACGTTTGTTTTTGTGAAAAGTGGGGACATCCTGTAGGCGTAATGGTTTTTATACTGTAGAAACTGTATATTCTATGGCCCTTCACTAACCCTACCCCTAAACCTAACCCTCACAGGAAGCTTTGTGCATTTTTACTTTCTCAAAATACCTCATTATGTATGATTTATAAGCGTTTTGAAAAATGGGGAAATGGGTTATGTCCTCATAAGTCACCCTCTCCTTGTAATATCTGTGTCATACCCATGTCATTATACAGAGTTGAGTCCTGATATGTCACAAAAACAAGAGCACACACACACACACACACACACACACATGTACTGTAGGTTCTTCCTTTAAGACACTGCATGCAGATGTGGCTAACATAGAAGGTGCCTCTTAAAAAATTATCAATTTCTGCACAGTGCAATTACACTTGATGAAAGCACTGATCCATATCGATGTATCATTACAGCCCTATTATGTACAGTTATAAGACGCGGGACTGATGATCAGCAATGTCATTTTGCTTGTTATGGTCACAGCTGGTGACTGGAAAAAAAACATTTCACTGACATGGCTTTATCTCTTGTTGCTTAATATTATGTATAAGGGTCTTTGATCATAATAAAACTTGCCTTAGGGTAAAAATCATGTCCATAATGATGTATTTTTGGCTGTCAGCTCTTCAAACATAATCCAGTTTGTCAGCATCAGCTTTAAAGATGTAAAACTTTTCAGTCTAAGGTCAAGTTTGATAGCGTATGTAGATTTTAATTTCAGGCTATCCACTCTTACTACAGTCAAATTATATTTTAAGACATATCTGAAAGAAAAGTAGTTGGAATGCGCTTCTTGAAAAAAGCATCTAATTCTAAAGTGTTATATCAAGATAATTCATTAATTATTTTAACTGTGGGAACAGTTTGCTGGTAAGATTATTAATATAATATTGATATAGCCTTCAGTCTCTTAGTTCGGTAGCAATACATCATATATTGGAGCCTTGGTTAACTGTGGTGGGAAACAATCTGATTAGGCCCAATCCCATTTACTTTTTATTTACTAATAAAATATGCAAAATAAAGTCATGTTTAGATGTGTGATACCACAACAGTAATAAATGTATAGAACTAATGACATACATTCTGAACTCAGCTGAACTGTGACAGTCCTTAATGCTAAAGAGATGAAGTTGAATTGGGGCATTTTAAAATTGCTGATTTATGTAGGTAGATTAATTAATGCCATTTATATATGCCTTTCTGGGTCAATAATCTCTGCTCCATTAAAGGGGTCCTATTATGTTTTTTTACTTATTCAACTTCAGTTAGTGTGTAATGTTGCTGTTTGAGCACAAAATGATCTGCAAAGTTACAAAGCTCAAAGTCCAGTTCAAAAGAAGATATTTTATTTAACAGAAATCACTTTTCCAAAACTACAACGAACGACTTGTTTGGACTACAACGACGCAATATTTACACTGAAGCTCACAGCAGGAAGCTATGGTAAGGGGTATGAAGTTTCCCGACCAGGCGCCGAGTGGAGCCAATCACAACACACACTGGCCCAGCTAACCAATCACAGCACATTTCATGTTTCAGAAGGTGGGCCTTCATTTGATACAGGAACTATTCGAGCCGTTCATGCCAGACTGGGGAGAGAGGTGCTATAATAATGTAAAATATGAGAAAAATTATGCGTTTATCGATCTACCTAGCATGAGGGCCTGTTCTAGTATCCCCCCAAAACAAAATCAAGACTTTGTAAAAGAGCATAATGGCAAATAGACGAAGCCAGATCCTACATTACGCTGGATGATGCAGTGATTCTCCATTTCTCATAAACACACAATACTCAAAACAAATACTTTTTTCATCCATAGTGTTTATACAATCAGAATATTCAGACTTTTCTTCCTCATAATGTCTGTTGTAATTTTAATAGGAAATCTATTAATATGTGTTAGTCAAATGATGAATAAAAACACAGTAAAATGTGTTAAATAGAGTTACTGTGCTACACTATGGAGCCCGACACGTGACATGTGGAAGAAAAAAAATTGATACAAGTGAACAAATGAATAAACACAATGTCATTTTGGTGCTCAACTCTACAGTTATTGGCAACTGAAAGCATAATAAAACTATCAAAATACATACACAAAAATCTACAGATCTTTCTGCACAAATAGATTTCATGTTAACCTGCAACCTTACAACTCTCTGTTGTAAAAGAAGTGATGAGCAATCACATAATTTCTCTGACCTAATGGACCTGTGCCCTATCAAATAACAGTAGGAAGGACCCAATGTGGATATTTCTCCATGTGTAGTCACCAATTCCAGACAGTCTGTTTGGGTCAAAACGGCACAGATTCTCCATAGGGAAAGTTTAATCTCCTTCCCCGTCTCAGCAGGGGCTCTCTGATTCTGACTCCAGTGAGATCTGAGTGAGTAATCTCAGCCTACCACTTTAAACGTGCAAAAAGCGCCATCTGTGCCTTTGTCTCCGTCATGATAACAACGTTACAGCAGATTTGACAACAGCAGTTCATTTAAAAGCTGCTACTCTAAGCAGTCACTGTTTGAATTTAATATAAATGTTTGGCCCTTCAAGGCCCTTAAAATAATTTTAGAATATTTTACACATACAACTTAAAAATGTATTTATTGTAAGAACAAAATTCATCAAGTAAATATATGCAAAAAAGTACAGGCTTTCTTACAGCCTGAAATATAAGTCAAAAAGTTTTTTTAAGTACATTTTATTTTCATGATGGGAATAGCTGTCATATCAACACCTTCAGCAGCAGTGTTGTGATTCCTTTCACAATTATTCCATTTAGGATATTTGGAAAAACAGAAAATGCAATTCTGCTGCCAATTGTTGGGCTCATTTCAATAACAAAGAACAAAAACATAAGTGACATTATTTGTGTGTGGTAACACAATTCATTAATGATTTTTTTATAAAATACATTATTATCTTTCAGTTCATTAAGGAAACCGAGAAATAGCTCCAGCTGATTTATTAGTAACATATAACAATAAGGTCTCATTTGTTAACATTAATATATTAACCAATATTGAAATGAAAATTAAGATTGACATTAACATAACAGTTCCTTCTTAGTTCAAGTTGACTACTTTTGTCTTCTGTTTACAAATGAAACATCATTGTAAATTGTCGATTGATTCATTAGCATCTGCGATTCACTAAAAACAGCACACTCATAAAAGTTATTAACTCTGGAATTGGGCTTCACTGTTCAGGTGTTTTTGTGATTCAGTAAAAACTAGCTTATAAGAGTCTTTATTTTTGCAACTGAATTTCAATGGTCACATTAAATGCTTCTTGAATAGTAATAGAGGGAAAATGAACATGGAACAACCATTAGCAGAACAGAACGTCCTGAAAATCATTCGGTCACGGTAAGAAGCCACTCTTGATTCTGAGTCCCACCTCATGCACACTGAGAGCTCAGTTAGAGATATGTAGACAGATTATAACTTTGCCCTTTAGCGGACAATTTTCATCATCTGCTACACTAATTATAGCAACAGCACCCCTGTAGCACCAAGATTTGCTCAAGGGCATGACTATAAAGGAACAGGTCTACTTGATTGCAAAAGGTCAACCCTACCTGAGACTAGCCCTCTGTGACCATTTGCCATCAAAACTACTGCTAGGATTTAGGTGAACATAAAGCATTGCAGCGAATGAGTTCCAGTTACATTATTAACCTCATGCTGTACTAAACAGTTTTCATCATGAAATGTTTTACGCGTTTTCTGAGCTGTGCTGATCTCAGAGGCATTAAGCAAATAGTTTAAGACCAGACTCTGTATGTCTTGGCAGAGAAGTATGCTAGCTTATATTTTTTGGGACGGGGCTGTGCATGCTCAAACCTTTCAGCATGTCTGATTGATTATGGTAAATGCAGGACCTCTCTCCTCTGAAGGATTGTGGGGATTAAAAAGCAAACACAAACTTTGCCAGTAATATTCCTAGCACCCACAGTGGGTGAAATCAAACAGCTGCACATTCACAGGTAGACTTCAGAATAGCTGCACTTGTGCTGTCATTATCCATTAAGCATTGTGCCGCATGAGTAATTGTCATTTCAATTTGTTTGTCTGACACAGATATGTCTAAAATGGGGGAAATGGCTTTGGATACAGATGCTTAATTCAGGGCTCAAAGGACAAAATATGCATCCTCATAAAATTATAAAATGGCTGCTGTTATTCAACTCTGATGATTCATGGATAAATGTGTCAGTTATTTTGGAGGCCACAGACTTGTGTAGTCATGGTCAATTTAAATCCTGATGGCTGCACACACACAGTAGAGATATAACACTGGGGTGGTAGAGAGAGATAGAGAGAGAGAGAGAGAGAGAGAGAGAGAGAAGGAGAGAGAGAGAGAGACAGAGAGAGAGAGAGAGAAGGAGAGGAGTAAATAGAAGTCGGGGTAAATGTAAGGTTGACCTTTCACTCTCACCAAAATGAAATAGAATGCTATTTGCTTTATGTATCAGCAAATCTCTGTTTGGAAAATATATAAATAATGCTTTTCCATTTCATTTAGCTTTTATTGAACCATCATGTTAAACCCTGAGAATGGCGAGATTAGTTTACAGTATTCCACTTCCAGACAGGACAATAATGAAAACAGAGAGGTCGAAGAGGGACTTATTTATTGGGATGGACAGAGAATGGAGGCAGAAAGCAAGAGGAAATGGGACTATCTCTTCACGTTGTGTTATGTGAGCCAGAACGATGACTTAAGAGAATCATTCATTCTGACATGAGGAGAGGATGTATAAACAGCCAGCAGATGTAACCCCAAAACAGAACTGTACATATGAACTGTATTTTCTTTAATGATATTTTTCCTTTCTGACTTTTTCTTAAATGATTACCGTACTATTTAAACATACACATGAATGAATAAATGAATGAATGAACGAATGAATGAATAAAATAATACAAAATAAAATTAACAATGTTTCATTGTACTCTATGAAATATATGCTTCCTATTTCTGTCTTAATCACTTAATGCGTTGTTAACCAGGCTAGTTATAGATCAATGTTAATGCTATAATTTATCATTTTTTTTAATCATTTTTACCAACACTACTAATTAGTAGAGGTAGGTGATATGACCAAAATCATATATCATGACATGACACTGTAACTCGTTCCATAATGAGGGAGCAAAAAAAAGAGAAGGCCATTTTGCCAAGCTCTGAATATACTCTTGGAACATTTAAAAGTAATTTAGCAGAAGATCTAGTGCTGTAATTACATGTATAAAAGGATAAAAGGCTGCAGATATAAATTTTATAATTTACCTAACAGTGCCTTAGCGATAAACAGCAGCATTTGCACTTTCCTTCTTTGAAACAAAGAGGACCATCCCACCAATTCATACAATATACAACAGGGTTCTAGAGTGCGACCTAATTTCTCAATGGTGCGACTTAAAAACATCAGAGGTTGCACCGGTGCGACCAGCCGTTCGAGTGAAAAATAAAGGCTCTGAGACTCTGAAAGTCTCCCTGTGGTTCAACAACAGACACTAGAGCCCTGCATTTCACCCCGAGCCCGATGGACCCTGACGTTTTACACCCCTCGAGCGGGGCTTTGAGACAATTTTCACATCATAGTTCAGACGCGGGCCTCCCGCCTGTTTTAGTCTTCTCCTTACTTTTATACTTTAGACATCCATCAATTAGTTATTAAAAAGCATTAACATCAGGTAGTTGGGTAAAGGTTTTTAGACCAGAAACTGATTAGGTCAGTTTCCAAAAATTTATCATTTATCATATTTAAGTAATAATCACATTTTACTAATTTTGTACAATTATTTCTTACTATTCTGTAATCAATCCAGTCCATATGATTATTAGTTTTCTTTGCTTTAAACCATGCAATATCTCTTTTTTTTATTAGTGAAGATATGGAGTCATTAAACCAGGGATTATCTCTATTTCTCACTCTAAATCTTATAAAAGGTGTATGTTTATCGCATACTGTATAGTAAAAAAAAAGCTTTTAAAATACTCCCAGGCTAAATCAACATCAACATCAAGTATCTGTATAAGGAGACTGTATAAGTCACTATTATAAATATCTAGCAAAAAAGCTTGCTCCTTAAAATATTTAAATTGACGTTTCAAAATAAAATGCGGTTTACCCTTTGGAATCCTGCGGTTTCTCACACAAACCACAGGACAATGATCACTAACATCGTGTAACATGTTACACTAACATTCATGTGTGGAGCCTCTCAGACAGAGCGTGCATATAGCAAAATGAGTTCTCTTTCAATGTTTGTGTTTCAGAGACATAAAATCAATTATTTTTAAACAGCAATGCTTAAAAACGCATGCAACTGATACATATTTGTGACCACATAGCACAGCAACGCCATGTGAGCATGTAACCACAATAGAGATGGTAGACGAAAATCTCTACTGTTTGACAAATTTCTACCAGTTAATCGTGTCTATCAGTATATCACCCACCCCTACTATCAGCGTTATTATAACTGCACCCGGCCTGTATTATTACTTCTGCTGTTTTTTTGGTTCTCATTTTAAGCAGGTGGCCAAGTGTTGAGAGAGAAGAGTTCAGAGCTCCTTTGAAAAAGAAAGTAAGGATGCACTTGAATGAGTCGCCCTGAGAGAGGAGGAAATGGCTTCTGTGTTGGACTGTGGGCAGAATAACAGCCCAAGATACATACTCAAAAACAAGACATGGTGCTAAGAAGTTAAACTAATGCGAGTAATGTTATCCAAACATGATTAAACAATAACCAAACATGATTGCAGACCACGTAAGAGCCAATAGAGACCCTTCTTGTGACTCCAAAGGTTCAACCCATTTCCTCTGAAAACTGATCTAGTGTCAAAGGCCAGGTTACCCTGGTTACCATGTGGTCTCCGTGGAGACCGCTGTCCTCACCAGTCAAGTGAGTGGGAGACGATCCAATTCAAACATTCTTGCTCATTTTGAAGGAGAGGAATAGGTGTGATAATTACCTATTGTGTCAATAATGGGGATTTTAGTTCATTAGTCAAATTCTCTCTCTCCTCTCATTCATTCTCACTTGCCTTATTTTTTCCCAATGTCTGTGGGTGTGGAGGGAAAAGTGGCAAATGATCTTTTATTTTCACAGCTGTAGAGAACAGCAGTAAACGGATTACCGGATGTCAATAGAAACAAGGTAGAGGAACTTTTGTCAGAGTCTTGAAGACGTGACAGAGACGATTAGAAAAAGAGAGTAAGACACAGAGAAAGAATCCCGAGAGAGGTGTTTTTTTTTACCCTGAACATGTGGATATTAGGATGTTCAATCGCAGAGGCCACACATGGGGCTATAAATGCAAGTCAATTACATCAAGATTTCTGCTTTCCATTCTTGAACTGTATTTTTGAACATCATACGTGAATGAATACCAAAGTGCTGTTATTTCATGGCAGATGTAAGAAGTGCCCAAGTGAAGAGAATACATCTGGATAAAACAAGAAGGTAAAGCCAAAACATTAATATTTTGGAAATTCCAGTTCATCTGTTGATTCCCTAAATTAAATTATCTTTTTGATTGAATTAACTGACACATTTAAATCTCAGACATTTCATATAAAACAGGCATATTCACATGTGGGCTTGGTTTCAACTGGGCCATGGTGCATCATGGCAATGGCAGCACCATTTTACCATTTCTAAATAAATTGCTCAGGGTTGTTTATTGCAATGATCTTTCTGTGTTATATCCTCTAATATATATATATTATATATTCACAGGCTTCATTCAAGCCCTTCCTGTGTGCTCTGCTTCTCTTTAAAGACACTAAATCACCATTACGAGCTGCGGATGAGGCAGTTATTTTAAAAACAGAAGCACGGTGAGCAGCAAAACAGATCAATACTTTTACTAAAACACAGCAGAAAACAACGATACTGCAAATGTAGTTATTTTTACCTATCATACCTACTGTATATGATCATTCAAACCAGGTTTGTGAAAAGGCTTTTTTGTTTTGCTGACATTCTTTGATGAATATATTGACTGTTTAGGTTTTTTTTCTCTCTTTTACAAAGCATTACCGCTACCCAGATGGAAATTTGTAACTGTTCCTGAAAGGAAACATAGAGACTGGACCTCTTGAAACTGTAATTGAATACCCCTGATATAAAACAAAATAAATATTTCTGTGTATCAAGGGTTTGATGCATAATAAATAAATAAATAAATAAATAATAATAATAATAAATGCATAAGAAACAAAAGTCATACTTAAATAGGTAACATGTATGGGTAGTTTAGGAAAGCATGCTTGTGTTTATTATACTCATATATGTGTGTAATACTGCATGTATTTGGAACACTGAAACATTTCTCACAGTATCTTCTTTTATGTTCCATAGAAGAAAGAATCTCTTTAAGGATCACATTGTTCTGTGACATGCACTTTTACAACAAGACGGTGGTTTGACAAATGCACACGGCTTATAACATGATGAAAATGGCCCAGGACAGGGTTATGACTTCTGTCAATAGCCATGATAACCGGTGGCAGTGAAAACACCTATTACCCAGCACATCATGAGCAGACAACCAAGCAAGACTGAAGCAGTTTACTGTCTATTTGACAGAGAAAGATTGGGATATAAATAGTACCCCTGAGGACACAACATAACAGTATTACCCCAGAGCTAAATGCTAAACCACTAGCACTAATGTAATATGGAATTGGTTTGGCTTCCAACAGAAAAATCTAAATGGAAACTGAGATAAAAATTTGCATGCAGCGAAATTTCATTTCTGTTAATGTTGGTGCATGTCATCTTTGGTTTGCTTCACTAATGATATTATGCAGTGAACCACAACACCAATGTAGATACGACAGAAGAGAGCTAGGAATCAATCAGTCAAGGTGATGGGGTTGAGGCTGCAAGTGAAGCTACTGTATGTTTACATTAATTATAATTGAAGGGGTCTACACAGTGTACCAATAAAAGCATATACATCTTTGTTTAACTCTATGAACAACAGGTTTCCATTTGATGCTGAGGCTGAATTTAATGTATCTTAGTTCCCTTAAACCTCCACTGTCTTAGTTCGCTCATGATGCATATCAGCTGTCATAGGCTGTTCATGCGGACCAGAAAATGTCATTCAAGTTCATGCTGGATTCATTCAGATGATTAATTAGGCTGACAGGAGCCTAAAGGCTTAGGTTACCAGATGTCCCGGTTTACTCAGGACAGTCCTAGTTTTATGAGGTGTGCCCCAGTGTCTTGACAAATTAGTAAAAAATACGAACATGTCAGATGTTAGGCAGACTACTAAAATTGAGCTTCTTCAATGTCCTTTAATCAAGCTATTGTCTCTGGTAGCATTTGTGCCCTTCGGATGACAATAAAAGGTATTGCAATGTGTTACTACTGCTGCTTCCTGTGTTCCTCGCAGCATGGACAGATTCTCAAGTTAGCTACAGTAATGTTAACAGTTACAGTTAATGTCTCACAGTCCACGTCCATTCTGACATTCTCATTTCAATGTGAAATTATACTGAAAAAGTATACCAGTGAACCAGTTTTTTTCTTTTTTTTAATGTTGGCAATTTTTTGCCTGGAAAATAATAAAAAAAGAGAGACAGAAGTCTTGGACTGCAGCTCATTCTTCGGAGCATAATTTAGCTAATGTTGATAGTTCAATCATAATGTGAATATTGAAATATTTTTGTTGCATATAAAATAAATCTCAGCATTTTTAACTGAACATCTCTCTCTCTCTCTCTCTCTTTCTCTCTCTCACACACACACACACACACACACACACACACACACACACACACACACACACACACACACACACACACACACACACACACACGTTTGTATTTCTGTCATGTTGGAGATTTTCCACTTTCCATTTTCTATTGTGTTTATATTTATATTCTATATCTCACCTGTAAACACAACCCTCTCAGAAACATTTAGCATTTTCGCTTTTCATTAAGACATCAAAAAAAAATTTATGGTTGCAGAAATTTGTTTTAGACAGCTAAATTATAGCCAAAATCATACAGTGTGCAGCATGCTTAAGCTGGAGCAATGCCCAAATGAAAATGCATTTCTCTGTGTGGTAGTTTTTCCACACACACAAACACACACACGAGTCTACCACTGTGGAAATCTTCCACACTGCCTTTCCTATTAGACTTTCTTTCACATGCTCTCTTTGTATCCACCTTATGCTTTTCTCCTCTTTATTTTTCTCCTCTTTTCTTCCATAGCACCAGCAACCCTCTGTGAAAATGACAGTGCTTGGAGGGCCAGCAGCAGGGGGTGCACATGAAAATAAACACACACATGCACACACACTTGCATTTTCCTGTAAGTATGATGCTTCTCTTCCAAAATCTTTCAGAGCGATTACTGTTCTGATTTCCGCTTTGACTCTCCCATTGAGAAAATGAGAGGCAGTTATTAAGAGATCAGTGAGAAGAGCCCAGAATAGCTCAGGGATATAGGGGAAGGGTCCTTACAGCCGAGACTCTGTGTGTGCGTTTCAACATGCACAAAAAACAAAGACACTATGTGAGGCAGATGCAAGACGAATCAGGAATTCTGAAGGCACTAAAATAGTATATTGTTGGATTACAGAGTGGTTTAAGGGTCAGTCATATGTCATTCATGTCATGTTCAGTAAGTGTGTATGAATGATGCACTTTCTTTTTCTCTCTTCTGCCAGCCAGTCTTGAAAAGCAGCCCACTGGAGGCCCAGTGTTGTACTGCTCTTTTTTCTTTTTTTTGTCATCAGAATTGCCTCATTCATCCTTTGTTCATTATTGATTTCCGGGATAGTACCGTGCTTCATTGCCAGGGACCATATTGGGCAATGCTACTGGGAAAAATCCTGATTGTGCCATAGAAAACAGAGTAAGGACAAAATGCACCAGTCACAAAAGAGACAAATGCACAGCCCACCGCACACACACACACCCAAACTTGCATGTACAAACAGAAAAATGTGGCCACTTGAATATGCATTACACAAAAAGGCACATTTTCTCATTAAAAAAAAACACCTTGTACACACCAAGCAGTCAGGCAGAATTTGTGTTTTACAATGCAAATACTTGAATATGGGCTTTCTTAGACCAAACAAATGTAAATCTGAAAGAGAAAGCAGCCTTATTTAGAAAAGAAATGGTTAACACTGGACTAGTAGTGGTCCCCTCTTTCTTCCTCTGACCCTTTACTGACAAAGGGAGTCTGAACAGAACATGTCTGTCTGTCATTAATGCTTGCTGGTGCTGCACAAATGTTTTGCTGATTTAAATGTGGTTGAAAGTGCCAACATCGCTGTTTATCTGTAAATCTTCTTAATCCCTCGTCCTCACTGTTGCATGTAATCAATTTCTAAAAAAGGGAGGGGGAATAAAAAAAGGTTCATTAAATGTTTACACAATGCCCTCTTGAAGGCTGACCTGGTGTTGTTTGTCTTGATAAGTATATTTGTGAAGACTGACATTTTATTATTTTATTTCATAGTCTAGAGAAGCAGTAAATATGGTCTTTGCCATTTAGAAGTCATAATTTCACACGAACTTACACTCTATATCTTGGAGCACCTGTGGCTTATTATTAAAGAGACTCTATTTGAACGGTGAGCCTGTACGCTCAAGTGAGCTAATGCAAATTACCTCTCTGTTATAACAAACCTTTAATCTTCCACAGACATTAGCCATTATAAACATTGACTGAAGCCCAATGAGGCATCTACTAGGTGTTGTGAAAGCTATTTCAGTAATGTCCTTCAAGGCCTGTAGAGCTTTAATGAGGTGAGGAGCTTGAGGGCTAGCAGCCCAACCTTTTAATAAATGGGTCAGGCACAGTCAGCAAATACATTCATGTATCTCAAAATACTATTAGGAAAAAATGCAAGATTGTTAATTTTTACAGTTTGTTTACTCCACATATAAGTCCTTCATGCAAAGACAGGTACACACACACACACACACACACACACAGGATGCATTCTGAATCCCTACAGCTGACTTTACACAAGATGCTTGTATGAAGTCCTCTGTCACCTATTGTTGTAGTCTGACATATAAAATTTGGTTTTCAGAGAAATATCACATTAGGACTAAGAGGATTGGATGCACGGTGAGAGATACAGAGCTGTTCTGCGGTGTGATACTGAGGTGTGTCAAGTATCACATTAGATTGAGTGCCACCTCTGCATGCACATGTAAGTGCATTTGTGTGTCTTAGTCGTGCGGCTGTTATAGATGGAACATCTTAACTGAAATATTTAGACTGTTATGGAGGTGATCTTTTAAAGCACCTCAGCACTCTTTTTAACACCATATACCTTTTTCACCCTCTTGTCTTTTCTACAGTTTGCTGAAGAATTTTAAATGAGCAGGTCTAAAAAGAGAGATGAAAAACAGGCGAAATGCAAGTTTCATGTCCCTCTATCTTCAACCATTACATGAACTACTCATAGGGTAAAAATATACTTGTGTGGTCAACAGTTCCTCATACTGAAAATGTACTACTGCTCATAAATAACCCAAAACAAGGGACAGACAAAGAACATCTAGAGAAGGAGTAAAGAGCTATTCAGTGTCCCAGCGCTCTAATTTTAGTTGGATAACCTACGAAAGATGAGTAGTAACTGCATTCAATTCACTAACAATTCCGATTGCACAGCAAATAAAAAAACAATGCTTCTTTAAACAGCAGATACAGTATTGTGAATGAACATGACCCTGATACAAGCAAAGACACTTGGTGCCAATGAATGAAATTCATTTTTTAGTCAATAGAGCAGATATAAATAAGATGTCTTTGCCGTTTTTGACACTAAGATGCATTGCTAAATGTTTTATTTTTGGTATTTTTTATATTATGCTACATGGTTATATGGTATATGGTATGGTTTTATATTATGACAGATGTTGGCAGATGTTTGCAGGGTTAGATCAAATCTAAACTACTGAACCAAAATGGACCTTATTGTTGAGCCCTGTTTAATAGTTCTGACTTGGAAAAGAGAATAAAAATTCAGTGGAGAAGAGGAAATAAAATGAAAGAATAATTGGTGGTGACATGGCCTTTATAATGAGTTGTATTTTCAGGTCAGCAGAAGCTGTCATGGAGTTTGAATAGGCTAATTAAGATGGTGACAGAGGATTGATGAAACACATTCAAGCTCACTAAAACAGAGTGAAGTCTGGCACAGTGAAGAACACCAGAATAGCACACCTCTTTCCATACCATAACTATGCAGCATGAAGCTCTGGTCTGAGCACTTCTCTGACTACAAATGAAAACGCTTAAACTGGAAATGATGCAATATTTTCCATGTTCTGGCTTGACAGGCTTGTTGTAATGACAATATCTGCTTTCATTAAAGTCAAAGCATGACTCAGCTCTCTAGAGGCTTGTTAAGCTTGATTGAATCATGTTCACAACTTGTATGAAACGAAGGCAAGAGGAAAGAAAAACAAGTCTTTGTTAGTTTTCAGAGAATGTTTTTCATGTACTTCACAAAGGGAAGAACGGATTTATAGAGAAAAATGAGGCACTTCATAAAGCACACACAGTAATATCTCTATATTTCCTCTTCTCTACAAGCACATATAATGAACTACATCTACTGCACATGTCTGGTGTAATTTTTACATTTTGATTTAATAATTATTTTGTTAAATGTTTGTCTTTTGATTATTATATCCTGTACATTAAGTTAATATTTTGTTATGTGATACTTTCATTCATTCCTTTTCTCTTACAAAAAATTTAAATTTGCTGGAAAATATTATTTCGGCTTATGTCCAAAAGCAGATACAACAATCACAAAAAAAAAAAATTATGTCTTTATGGCATGTTTCTAAAAAATATATTAACAAGTCTGTCATAAACATACCTTTTGAGGTAATAAATTATAATAGTAGCAAAATATGTTGTAAAATATTTTCAAGCCAACAACTTCGGCTTATTCATTAAAATATCCATTTACCACCATAATTAGAGAGAAAGTTTACACTTCATTAATCTTGAAAGAGTAGTGGAGCACTTAATATATGCAGAAACAATGGTGAAAAGCTCAAACCATCAATCTCCTTACAAAACAAACATGTCTAGCCATTTCTGATGTGAAATTTGTTACAAAGAAATGAGTGCAGATAAGCAATCATCTTTTTTTTTATTTATCTTCTCAGTCTCCCAGCCCATCCTTCCCACACCTTCCAAAAATTCCACCTTTTGCCCTCCCTTCTCGCTTCTACAACATCATCCTTCTTTTGTTCATCGGAGGCATAAGCCACTGCTCTCTCTCTCTCTCTCTCGCTCATACACACAAATACATGTTGAAATGCTGGTTTATGCACCAGTGCGCAGCATTGTTATGGAAACATCCACATAGTTGTATCCATGCACACGTGTGGTCTGTCTGATTTCGTCTGGTGAGGCGGCTCACGCTGCATACTGATACTCTATGTTATGCATATTCCCTATGTGTAGTTTGTTGGTCAGTAAGACAGCTGCATATGCATTATGCATGAGAAGCATGTTTTGCCAGACTATGGCAGGTGTGGTAGTATTATGGTGTTCAGCAGGAAGGATGCTATGGCATGTTATGACAGGTCACAGGGTGTCAGTGTAAGCTGTACCTCGCTCAGGTACAGTGCAATAATGACAGTGTATCGCACAGTATGGGGTGCCGACAGGAATCTGATCTTACAAATATCAAAAACAAAATACTAACTAATTTGATTGCCAGATGAATGTGCAAATATGAGCAATCAGGTGAAAATGATGAATATATGAAAATGATAAATTTTAGTGCTTGTGTGTACATGTACATCTGGTCTAATATAAAATTACGAATAATTCATGTTGCATGGCACTCTTGATTGGTCTGGATTTGGAGCTGTTGAAATATTGAACTGACATAAAGTGTGCTTGGGTGCACTGGAGTCCTGAACGAACCCAGAGCCAGATAAACAACGTCAGTTAAGGTCAGTCTGGGGTTGTTTCTAAGGGTTTTTCTGTTTTTTTTGGTTGTTTTTTTTTTTTTTACCCTGAGAGAATTTACACCATTACCAGTACACTCTAATTATATATTACTTAATCAAAACAATCATTTTATATTTATTTATAAATATATATATATATATATTTATTTATAAAAAATATATATATAAGAAAATAAAAAATTTATATCCAGCAAGAACATTTACAACAGACAATTTTTACTGTATTGATGTAATAAATGCAGCCCTAGGTGAGCGTAAGAAACTTCTTAAAAAACAACAAAAAACATCTTATAGTAGTATGCATTTTGCATGCTGTGAACAAAAGCAAAGCCTCCGAGTCTCATTTATTTATCAAAAAAACCTCTTCTGAAAAATCACAAAGGAACAATCCCCAGCCCTCTGGACCAACTGCCTGCACAGCCTGACCTTCACTTCCAACTGCACCACATCCCTTCATTTTGTCTTTTTTGTTCCTGCTAATTATGTTTAGTCTTTGTGTCACTGTGTCTTCACTCAACACTAGGACAAGAGACCAGACAGCATCCAGACAGCAACATAGGATTTGTGCTTTGTGTCTTTATTTGCAGCATTTGTATGTCACCGTCTGTACTGGGTAGGCTATTAGGTCAACTTAAATTGATATTTTAGTGTATTGAAGTTATGAGGTACGCATTTTGATGTATATATATGATATATGTTTTTAATATTGTATAATGTTGATGATAAAATAAAATGTTTGCTTATTTGCAGATCAATACACTTTAAATGTCTGCACTAATATTTCTCATTAGTGGTGACTAATGACTAGTCTGATTAGTTCTGGCTAGAATGAGTATATAAATATGGTTCATTGTTCATACTATATTACTTTTGTTGAATTAATATTACATTACAGTCTTCCCTAATGTTTGACAGCTTGACTTCTCAAACACATTCAAGACTAGAAGAACAGAAGAACTTAATTTAGTCTGAAACGATTTTCATCATAAGGTTATGGAATAAAACTAAGAGCTAATTATTAAGAAAGTGTGCCACAGGTCACACCAAATGTGAGACACGTGGCACCAATCTGAAAGATAATTCTGAAGATGAAGCAGGAAATTCTACTAAGGTGGAATTCATAGTCAGTTATTACAGGAAAACAGTTTTATGACCTTTAGAAGTTGAGCAGGATTAACAGGACTTCTTGCTATTGTGTGAAGCTTGAAGACTTTGTGTCTTCTACACAAAACGGTATTCACACACAAGTACACACACTCACTGCAGCATGTGCAGAACATCAAAAGCAGCTCTACACGCAATCCCATGATCATGTTCATATTACATTCATAAGACACATCGGAAGGGTCCAAGAAGTCATCAAATATAAGCATTTCATATATAGACCAAATAAATCCTTCTTTCTTAATTTTCTAGTAAATTCGCCTAAATCTGTAAGTCTGAAATGAAATACAAACACTTTATTGACAACAGGCATTGATACGAATGCAAGCAATATGTCTGTTGTGACTGGTTAGATGATCTAGAATTCAATACTTTATACAGATTTCACAGTATACACTGAAAAGTAAACTTCAAGAAAGCTAAACATAAGGAGTCAACACTGAAGACTGTTCCCTGTCAAGGGAACTTCGAACTGCGTCCTCTGAGGGGACACTATGGGGAACACCTCGTTGTGACCCGTGTCTGAAGCATACTTTGAAAAACGCCAACGTGTTGGCCGGTGACAGCCTCTGACGTCACTACCAGCGCGACTATAAATACGCGCCCGTAGGACCCGTCACTTATCTTCTTCGTCTTCATTGACTGTTTTGTTTGAAGAGTGCATCTGAGAAACGACCAAAACGGTAAGAGCGATCTATTATTATTATCATCAAGGCGTTTAGACAGTGTGTGCATCCATGTCAGCGTTATCTGACACCCGATGACACACACACTCTTTGCGTCTCTTGTTTGGGCGAAGAGCACGCACACGATGTCCTTGAGGGGGCAATCTGCTTGCACTGCGAGCGTTTTTCTCTCTTTTCGAGGAAAGAGGGACAGCCATCTGGATCCCACGGCTCAGGACCCGCCGTTGCCGAGGCACGGAGGAGAATGAGCTCGTGGGGATCACAGGTGGATCTCGCTGAGGAGTGTAGAGAGGGACTTTCCCTTTCACACTCTCCGGCGGCGAACGAGAGTGAACTTCGGGAGGAAGATGCGTTGTCATTAACCCATTCTGACACTGAAGTTAGTGCTCTGCTGGGTTCTACCCAGAAAGAGCAGGAGATGTCTGAGAGTGGCGAAGAAGCTGAGGCTGAGCCTTCTCAATCCTCCTGGCCTGCGTTTGAGGAGCTGTTAGAGGTTATGGATTGCGCCACGGCAAAATTAGACTTGCCATGGAAGCGTGCCAGAAAGGTAACGTCACGAGGTCGCCTCGATGAGCGTTATTTGTCTGACCATAGCCCTCCAGCCCAGGTGAGCCTTCCATTCTTGCCTGACTTGCATGCGGAAGTCAAAAAAGGAATGGAAGAGGCCGTTTTCCTCTCGCATCCATCGGTTTCAGCATACGAGCTATGCTAATATCGAGGGCATGCACGAAAACGGCTATGAGAGGATGCCCCCTGTAGAAGAGACGCTGGCTAGCTATCTCTCCGTGGGGGAAACGTCCTCTCTTAAATCTCCCTCTTTGCCATCTAAGCCCCTCCAGGATACATCCCGCTTAAACAGCAGGTCATACGCGGCAGCAGGTCAGGCTGTGGCTTCGTTGCACACGATGGCGGTGCTTCAGGCCTACCAGGCTGACCTGCTGAAGGACCTGGATACAGGCGAGGGCCTTTCACCTGACCAGGTAGCCGAGCTGCGCCGCACCACAGACCTTTCTCTCCGGGCTACCAAGCAGGCCGCCTCCGCCATGGGCAGGTCTATGGCGGCCATGGTGGTAACGGAGAGACATCTGTGGGTGAACCTGGCAGACATCGGGAGGGAAGAAAGGGGGTTTCTTCTCGATGCTCCGGTCTCGCCTTCTAAGCTTTTCGGTACCTCCGTCGAGATGGTGGTCGAAAAGTTCAGGGAGACAAGGGCGCGCTCAGCTGCTTTTAAATCCTTCATTCCACGAAGGTCCAGGTCCGAGCCCGAACAACAAAGGGGTCCTGGCCCATCTTGATCTGAGGATCGTAGACGGGCGCAGAAGGCTAGTGTCGCAGCTCGCGCTCCTCCCCCGCCTAAGGGAAGGGGCAAGAGGAACCGCGGGTCACGGAGAGGTGAGCAGGGTCTGAGGGACGTGATTCAGACGAGGCAGCGTCCTCGCCCGGATCAGAGCGATAGAAAAACCTAGTAGCTCCGGATGTTTTTAACCGCTGTTTTAACTTCTGTTTTTATCCTCCCCTGCCTAATTCCCCTGTAGCCACCAGCTCTCCACCTGATCGAGGTTAGGTGGAAAGTCTCTCACATAACAGTCTCCTTTCCTGGACCTATGATGTTTTGGTTGGTTCTATGTTCATAGTAACCGCCTTACTGACGGTCCGGACCAGAAGGGGGCGCCCCGCAAGCGGGACTCCAGTACAGGAGGGTGGGTGAGTACGTAACCCTTGCTTTACCTGCTTATGGATGTTAAGCGCCCCCGGGGCGCAACACCCACCGCGGAGTGAGACCCGCGCGTGGGAAGCAAGCGCTCTGCGGTTGTTCATCCAACACCCCCTCCGGAGGAGCCTGGCTGATCATCAGAATTGGCACAGCACTGCAGGGAATTCCATGGATGTCCGGCCAGGTCACCCTGAGGGGCCGCCTGGCCGCTTGGCGCATCCGGGGAGGTGGTAGTTACGGAGTCCTCTGTATGTACTGCCTCAGGTGATGCTCCCCTCGCTTGAGGGTTGGAGCTCACCTCTCCCGTGCGATCCAGCGCCTCTGCGATGCTTGGGAACCTTTCTGTACACACGCTGAGCCTGTGTACTTTCTCAAAACCACATGGTGGTCAGTGTGCACGTGAACACTTTGCACACTGTCTGAAATCCACGTAAGTGGTAAGTGTGCACGCAAGACTTTAAGTGTCCACTAAAATCCTGTACGGTAGGGGTTACGCGCTCCGCTTCGTTCCCTTTCTTAAGATGATTAGCCCTGGGTTCCATGGGCTTCATTCAACCGGTGTGTATTTGTTATACACCTCAAGCATCGCTTCCCTCAACATGAGGGGCTGGGTGGACTCCCACATATTGTGGTTATCAGGTAGTAGGCTTCATCAGGCCTCTCTGATGGTGAGCTCCCACATTCTGTGGTTGTCAGGTAGTAGGCCTCACCAGGCCTCCCTGGAGATTTAGCTCCCACATACTGTGCGTTTCCACTAAATAGCATATTGTGGTTTTCAGATAGTAGGCTTCACCAGGTCTCTCTGAAGGTGAGCTTCCACATATTGTGGTTGACAGGTAGTAGGCCTCACCAGGCTTCCCTGGAGATTTAGCTCCCACATACTGTGCGTTTCCACTAAAAAGAGAGCTCCCAAAATCCACGTAAAGTGGTAAGTGTGCACGCAAGATTCTGCGCACTTTCTAAAATCCTGTACGTAAGGGTTATGCACTCCGCTTCGTTCCCTTTCTTGAGATGATTAGCCCCGGTGTTCCTTGGGCTTCATCCAACCGGTGCGTATTTATTGTACACCTCAAGCCCCCTCAACATGGGGGGCTGTGTGGGCAATTCTCGCTGTAGTTTAGCAGCGCTCCCCTTTTCTGAAAGGGTCACCTATGAGCATGCTGCTCGGAGCTCGGAGTCCTCCTCTCATAGGAGACTGATTCTCGGTTCTTTCAGAGCGCTCCAGTACTACATACTGTTTTGAGACGCACTGTGAGAGCAGACATCCTGCTGAGGCAGGGGCTGAGGCTCGGGGAATGGCGCCTTCGCACCAAGGTGTTGAGGCAGAGTTAGTGAGGTTGGCCAGACTTGGGTGGATCGGATTTGCAGCTCGAGAGAGCATCGCACTATCCCCTCTGGCTTCCTCTGACTCATCCAGCTCCTTTGGGGGCTGGACGCCATGGTACAGGCGTGGCCGAAGCTTCATCTGTACGTTCCGTCCTCCAATTGCTCTGCTTCGGGGCCATTCCATGTACGAGCTGCTCTATCAGAGTTCCATGAGAGCCCCTCCTTAGAACAGTATTTGTAAATCCATGTTATGGTAAGTGTGCACGTGAAGTCTTTGCTCACTTTCTGAAATCCACACTGTGGTAAGTTCGCACGCTAGTACTCTGCCTTCTTTCTAAAATCCTATATGGTAAGGGCTTCGCGCGGCTGCTTCGTGCCCTTTCTTGAGTCGGTTAAAGCCCCGTTCATCTTGGGCACCACTCCACCCAGGTATCCGCTGATACCTATCTAGAACAGGGCGCCGCTACTAGAGTACTGTTGGGACAGCTCTTTAGGCAAGTTTTTGCGAAAGCTAGCAGTAGCCTCTGTGTGACAGGCAAAGACTTGGTAGAAGAAAGTGCCAGGTTCTTAGCCGTATCCCTTTAAAGGAATCTTTTGTGATTCCAAGCCTTCAGCTCTACCCCAGGCCAGGGCCCTACAGGTAAGTTGGGTATGTAGCTTAGGCCTTTGGTCGTAAGGGATAATGTCATAGACAGCCGTCGAACCGTCCCAGGGGCGACTCCCGGTGAAGTGGTAGAGTTGGTACTTAGTGTTTGCCATGATTCTGGTCTGCACTCCCCTCAGCATGGCGGCGTGGGTATACTGTTCCCCATAGTGTCCCCTCAGAGGACGCAGTTCGAAGTTCCCTTGACAGGGAACGTCTCAGGTTACGAATGTAACCATGGTTCCCTGAGAGGGAACGAGACACTGCGTCCTCTAGCTCCCTGCCATGCTTCGGACGCAAGCTTCACGAAGAAGATAAGTGACGGGTCCTACGGGCCCGTATTTATAGTCGCGCTGGTAGTGACGTCAGATGCTGTCGCCTGCAAACACGTTGGCGTTTTTCAAAGTATGCTTCAGACACGGGTCACGACGAGGTGTTCCCCATAGTGTCCCCTCAGAGGACGCAGTGTCTCGTTCCCTCTCAGGGAACCATGGTTACATTTGTAACCTGAGACGTTATCCTCTATACCATACGTCCAGATTCATCGTGTTTGTGTGCATTCTGGTAGTGATTTAAATTCAAAATGATATTAAATACACTAGACAAGTACACTCTATGTTACATAATTGAACTTGCTAGCATAAGAGAGAAATGACTAGCATATAGATAAATAACAACATAACCCTCATTGTGGTGTACTTTAAGCAAACTTGTACAAAAAATAAATACAAAAAATAGCACAATGGCCACATATTCACTAAAACATAAAATAGTCACATTCTACCATGTTGTATGCTGCTGCTATTCATTTGTTGAAAGATGTCAAACAAACCATTATAAATCATGTTCAAGAAATAATGGCCAAATGATTAGCCTTACGGCTTAAGTTTCATCAGAAGGGTAATGATGTTATCTGCCTTTACCTTAATTTGCAGCTTAATTTGCATTAATTTCTGTCACATTTATCAATAATGTCTGTCTTTTGACCTAAAGGGAGACGAAAGTCAGATTTATACACATCCTTTTTTACAGTGCTGCCATTATGTGAAACTCTTTCCATTACCTCTATTTTATCCTCATGCTGCCTTTTATTCTAATAATAGTCAAACAGAGGCTAATGTGAAAAAGAGACTTTGTATTCATCAAGACAGCAAACAGAAGCTCTACAGGTTTTCTCCAGTGCTGCAGGAATGTGTACATGTGTGTGACAGGGTTGCATCATAAACATGCAATCTTGCATCTTTATCTCATTTTACTGTTAAACCAACGAGTGGGTCATTCCATATCTGAAAATACAGACTGAAGTTCAGCATGTGACATTTAACAGAATAATGAGAGCGCTTGACAGAAATTAAACCTGCTTTGCTGATTTTCCCATTCCTCCATCCCTCTGCTTCTCTCTCATTCTTCTAAAGCTCTTTTCTTTAAAAATATATTTTCATTCACCTCCATAATGTTTTTATTTTCCGACTTATTTTACATCACTATGTTGTCAAAGTCTCATTTGCTGTTAGTTTTAGCTTCCTCTTGTTGTCTGTGTGCTAAAAATGGTTGAAACATCAAAAAAGTTCACAGTTTCAATCTATGTAAAGCAAACAAGCAATTTCAATCTTTCTCAGGAACAATCAGTGCGAAAATATTCACTCTTGCTGGATAAAACCCAACATATTGAAGCTATACTGAAGCATAATTTTCTATTTTATCAAATTGTTATAATGTGCCATGCAACTATTTTGTCCACAAAAAAAAAACACTTTCTATCTTAGCTTCTAAGATAAAGCATTCCCAGTGTTCTCAAGGCTGGCTTGATTTCCTGTAGAAACACTGTTCTATTCAATATTTTTATCCATGAAGAAAGGAATATGCAAGACTGCCTGGAGGCCAGTGGAGTAAACACGGGGTATAAAGCCTTTATAAAGGGTATAAAGAAAAAGTGGGAGAGATTGAGAATGATGGTGAATGAAAGAGAGGGAAGACGAGTGACAGGAGCAGGCTGAGCCCTGGCCTCCCAGACACGCACAATGATTCCAGTTCAGGAACAAATTGGCCAATTTTTCATGGCATGCCTCTTGGCAGCCTCATCTATTTCATTTTTTTATATTTATTTTCAGATTTTAGACTGTAGCGAGCATTCATCTAGACTGAAGAGACAACAACGCAACTCTGGTTTGGATCCGGCTGATGTTCACAAACAACCCAGTCTCAGTCAAAACGCTGACCGAAGATGTCACATTTGTTTGTATGAATCTGGGCAGTTCTTGGGTCAATGGATATTCAGGCATCTTTTAAATGAAATATACTAAAATACATGGTGAAATGTTTTGTGAAATGATAAAATGTAAAAGTTTTCATTAACTGTTTCAACCACATATACTCTTAAAGGGGTAATATGATGCTGCTAAAAAAATTATTTGGTGTATTTGGTGTAATGAAATGTGTTTATGTGGTTTAAGGTTAAAACACATTATTTTCCACATAATGTGCATTATTGTTTGTCCTCTATGTCCTGCCTTTCTGAAACGAGTCGATTTTTTCAAGGCTCATCGGTCTATAAAATAGCTTGTAGCTTGAAATAACTTATCTGATAAAAAAAAAAAGGTAAGAAAGTGAGAAAAGCAACGACATAAACAGGGCTTCACTAAAATAATTTTTTGGAAGCACACTGTGGTACGTGACCAGAGAAAGCAGAGAAAAAAGGATTTAGCATTCCCTTTTGCCAAAAAGGTAGGAAAACTTCAACACCCATTACAGTATGTGCGGGGGTCAATGTGACTGTCATTGGGCAGGGACACAAACAGTGCCAAAAGTACAGTATGATCTGTAATTTTCACAAAAACTCAGTATCCATCCAGTGGACTTTTTTGCTGATGAATAAATGTGAAATCTCAGTGCAGATAACATGAAGAAACAGTACAGTGTTCATGAAAATATACTTCTGCCATTGTTACAATAAAGGAGGTTGAAAATAAGTGAATTTACCCTTTTCGGATCCAAAGTATACTTTCATGAACAAACCTATAGTCATTCACAACAAACAACCTTCTGATTGAAGAGCCCAAATAATCATATATTCAATAAAAAAATCATATTACAATAGTTTGTCTGTTCACGAAAGGCTGGATTTATCCTTATTAAGGTCAGTGCACAAAGACAATGTGCATATACAATAAGCAAAAAAACCTCCAAACTTATCCAACGAAAAATACCATCTTTCTGGCAGTTTCGGTGTGAAACAGACAAAGTGTATCCGGGGAAGCTTTTGGAAGATGGATTTGAGGCATAAATGTTTATTCGTTTTGTCAAGATGGAGTTGTATACGGTAAGCTGTGCAGAATTCAAGGCCAAACAATTTGTCATACACACACACTAGCTTTAAGATATGAAAATGTGAAGGATGTTTGGCTTCACAGTGCCCTACAGTATCAGAAGACACCAATGTGTAAATGCATTTATGTTTATGTCCATGTGTAGCCTATGTGGGTTTGATTTTAATGGCAGGCTCAATTCAGTAAGTGTGACTGCACTCTTGACCAGAAAGAAAAGAGGCATGTATTTGCATTAAACAAACAGTTGAACAGAAGTTCATAAAATATTCAACATAACACACACACACACACACACACACACACACACATTTAACCACATACAACAAACAACTGGGTTTGGAGGTCACAGAGTCTTTGTAATCATCTTCATTATTCTGAAAGCAGAAAGTAATGTCTTACTCCGGGGAAATATTGTTTTTTGCTCTTCTTTGAATCAGTGATTCCTTATTGACTGAAGGAATAAAGGATATGAAGAATATGAACCAGCTGTCATTTAGACACACACACACAGATCACATTAATGAGCATTATCCTGGTTGTCAGGCGGTTCCAAAGCTGCAGACAGACTGCCTGCTTCCTCATGACTGGTGAGGATCAACCTTTCACACACACACACACACACACACACACACACACACACACACACACACACACACACACACACACACACACACACACACACACACACACACACACACACACACACACACACACACACACATTTCCCAAGATCAGCGTATAGTCTGCTGCTTAATGGTCAAGAATGAGACAGAGTTGGTTTAAGCTGATTCTAACTGTGTAACCAAAGAGAACAAGTTTAAAGGGAGACATTAAAATTCCTCAGATGTTCACAAAAGAGGAGCATGCTGGGTAAGGAGACGCAGTAATGGGAAAGAGCAACAGGAAGCTACACAAATGACACATGCTTCCACTGCATTTGTGTCGGGGTGTGTGTGTGTGAGAGAGAGAGAGAGAGACGTAGAGGACGAGTCTCCAACTGAGTCTGTTTGTTCTGTACCTCTGTTGAGACGTGTGTGTGTAAGTCCAATTAGGGGCAGTAGTGGTCTGGCACTGACACACACACACACACACACACACACACACACACACACAAACACACACACACACACACACACACACACACACACACACACACACACACACACACACACACTCACACACTTTTAAATAAATCCTTTCAGACATTAATTAAATTCCAGCAACAAATATGTGTGCATTCTTAATTTCTTCTCTTACAACCATGAATGATAAACCATCAAAAACAAAAAGATACAACAACAAAAACACTTTTGCTCCTTTTCTAAAAACTATTTCTAATGTACACTACAGTTTAACATTTTGGCCTCTGTATGACTATTTAATGTTTTTGTAAGAAGTCTCTTATGCTCAAAAGGCTGTATGTGTTTGATTTTAAATACAATGAAAACTGTGATTTTGTGAAATATTACAATTTAAAATAAACTTTCACTACTTTTTTATTTGTGGGAAACATTTTTTTTTATGAAATGGAAATCTTTTGTGACATGATAAATGTCTCTACAGTCACTTTTGATTAAATTCTTGTGTCCTTGCTGAATAAAGTATGAAAGAAATGTATTATGTTATGTAAAATCATAACAGTATGTAGTTTCAAAATGTTTAAGAAATTATTCCTTACAGTTACAAATTTGTTATGAATGTATTTCATTTATTTATTATTCAGTTTCACTGTTAGAATCAGACATGGCTTAATTATTATGCCTGTGAGATATTTAAAAAGTACATGGAAAACAGTAACAGCAATTATTTGGTTACTGTTTGTAGGAGGATTATTATTAAAAATCCCATCTAGCTGTTTTGTATATTGTATATACAATAGGCTGTACCTCTTATGCTTACAAAGAGACCAACTGTCAAATACTGGACATTTAAAATGCTCTAAAATATTATACATTAAGACTGATAAACATAAAATAGTTTGATTCATGTCATATTTGTGTCATAGGCAACACGCTTCATTTCAAAAGAGGATTGTGTTGTTGTTGTTTGCCTGAAATGACATTTATTTGACTTTAACTACATAATGGATATAGGGTTTTAAAGGGTTAAGTGCTTCAGCACTGAATGTGTGTTGCAGTTACATACTATATGAATTAGAACCAAAATAACATACAGTAAAACTGTCTCCCTGTTGTGAGGAGAAGACGACAAGATGAAAAAAGCCAGAAGCAGAAGAGGAAAGGGGTGGAATAATCAGCGTGTTAGTAAACCTGTGGTGCAGGACATGAAAGAGCATCACCTTCAGTCACAGCTGGGACATTCAACCCAGCAGCTATATAACTACAACATACGACATCGAGAAGAATGGACTCCATTGGCCTTTTTTAAACAATCACAGTTATGCCTAAAATGGATTACAGACCCCTAGTTTCTCCACCATGTAATTTAAGTTCCCACAACACAGGAAAGCCAGAGATGTCCATCAGCAAGCACACCTGCATTATGTTTGAACTATCCTTACACAAGGATAGAGAGAAAGCATTGCATCTCTCTGATGGGATATGTGGCCTTTGGCAGTTTCACTCTTTCATCCTTTCATACAAGCTTTCTGATGAACGATGAGTGTGTGAGACATTCACAGCAGATCAGCCCTCTCTGTCTCTGTCTGACATCATCAGTAAAAATACTAAGAGATTGCCAGAAAATATAATTTGCCAAAGATGAGTGTCGGTATGCGCACATGCAGACTCCTGCCATCAAGCTGTCATTTTTCAAACATCAACTTGGCAATAGGCAATAACAAGGGAAACAACAACAAAAGACAAATGCCATAAATCAGTTTGAGAATGCCAGAGAACACTACAGCTGCATAACCACAGACTGTCAGTCAACTGAGAGTGACCTTAATGTATTTTAGCACTAAACAATCTGTGACAGGAAATGAAAGTGAACATCAGAAAGAGGATGCTCAGGAACTCCCTAACAAATCACTTGGGGAATCCTCACTGTCATGACATGTAAAAGAGGAAAATTACCTCTCTGTTGACTTGGCATAATTCGCAAGTATTTGTGTTTCCCACTTTAAAACTCTAAAGTAATTCTATAGCTCATTAGCAGTGCGAAATCAGGAAAGGTCCTTTTGGTAATATTTGTAAAGAATGTCGTCAAAGTTTTTCTGGTGTCATGCTTTATTTTGCACACACGTTTTATTGGCATCTATGGTTCCATGAAGAACAATAACATTCCTGGAACCTCTAAAATATTCTTCACACTAAGAAAAGAATGGCTCTTTTAAGAACTGTCCACAGAACGGGAAGCACACATGGTTCTTCTACATTCTACAATATAAAGGTTCATGGTCAATAAGAGTGTCAGTGTAACAAACTTGCTTATTTGATTCATTAAATAAATAGTGTCTTAAACATATACTGTACAGTATTTGTTGTGCATTTAAAATCTTTATAGTTTACATTTTAAATAGGAATATCTTGGACCCCACTGTATATACAGTTCAGTTCAGATCTTTCTACATATGTGCATGAGTGTGTGCAGCTCTCTGTGAGATGATTAAAAGATTTCTCATCATCCATCTCTCTTTCACAAGAGCATACGATTCAGTTCAACACTGCAGCCAAAATTCCATATCAGCTGAGAGCAGACACAATCAATCCATCTGTAAGTCCTCGAAGACACTCCACGTCATCATGAATTTATCTCCAACCTCCATCATCTCTTTTCAGCTATGATCAATTTATCCTCAAACAGTCTGGCTGCCATCCAGGTGTGATTAAACTATTTCAGAGTGCAGTCACAGCCAATCTAACTCAGAGGCCCAGAAAAAAGAATTAATCAAATATCACATAACTGTCCCTGGGTCCCAATTTGCATACGATCCATGCTGAGTATGTAAGATTAGAATTAGTATTAAAAAAATCTGAAAATGTTCCTGGATGGTCTGCTACATCTAGTGTATGTTCAAAGTGCTCATGGTCATCTATTTAATGTGGAGGGGAGTTTAACAAATTAGAAATGAGCCAAAGAGTTTGAGTTATCATTGTCATACACATGAGCACCAATCGGGGCAGTAAAAATATAAGATACTGTATAAGATTTACACAATAAATAAATAAATAAAGTGAGGTAAAAAAATAAAATGTCAAAGAATATTATATCAAAGTAAAAAAAAACAACAACACTAAATCCAAATTACCTATTACCCAAAATGACCCATGTTAACCATGCTTTTCTGGTTTCTCTTGTGCATTAAACTGACTGTTGTATTGATCTGACACTGTGATGTTAGGCTACCATGAAAAAATAAATAAATAAACAGCTCCAGTACAGAGTGTCCTATCATTCCTTTTTTATTATATGAATCCTCACACTCAAAATAATGCTTTTTAAAAACCTATTTCATTTGATCGTTTTTTTTTTTAGTAAGTTTATAGTGCATTGAAAAGTCTAACTCCTGTTGCCTCTGACATCAAAGTCCACTGAATTTAAGTAGAAAGAAAGTGACGTGACATTCAGCCAAGTATGGTAACCAATACTTGGAATTCATTCTCTTCTTTTAACCCATCCAAAGTGCACATACACAGCAGTGAACAAACACACACCTGGAGCAGTGGGCAGCCATTTATGCTGCAGCACTCAGGGAGCAGTTTGGGGTTCAGTGCCTTGCTCAAGGGCACCTAAGTCATGGTATTGAGAGCACTGTATATGCACTCCCCCCACCTACAATTCCTGCCGGCCTAAGACTCAAACTCACAACCCTTCAATTGTGAGTCCGACTCTCTAACCATTAGGCCACGACTTCCCAAGTTGTTCAGTGTGTTTTTTTTTTTTCTCTAGGATAGCAAAGTCCACTAAAGGAGGTAGAGCTTTTTCACATTTGGCTCCCAAACTCTGCAATATCCTTCCTGATAATGTTCGGGGTTCAGACACACTCTCTCTGTTTAAATCTAGATTAAAAATCTCTTCCGCCAAGCATTCGAATAATGCTTCTCATAATTTGTGACTGGAGTTGTATCTGATCAAATGCGCATTCTTTAATTTGGGTTAAACTAATTAATTTTACTTGGTTGGAACCACAGCTATGCTAATGATGTCTCTATTTGTTTCTCTGTTTTTCCACAGCTCCAGTCTGGATCGAGAACACCTGAGAAGAGATGATGCTGACCCCTCAGAGGACCTCAGATGATGCTAACCCTGAAACTACATACAGAACTAACAAATATTGCAATAAGTGTGACAGTGTCATATAATAACTGCTGTTAATAGTGTTTATCGTCAGTTTGACTAAGTCTTCAATTAATTTTTCTGAAAATTCCTGTCATATGCACATAAACTGACAGTCACCACTATTAAGCTACTACTAAATATCGTAGAAACTTAATTTTCTGTAAAGTTGCTTTGCAATGATTTGCTTCGTTAAAAACGTTATAAAAATAAACTTACTAAATTGAATTGAATTGAATTTTTCGATTGTAAATGGTGCTTGTTCTGTGGATCCTTCTCTCCTGATTCTGACAAGATGACATTTTCACTGAAGAAATTATTATTATGCATAAAGGGCTTGTTGGAAGTAACTTTGAAATAAAAAAAATTAAATTCTTTAGATTTGCTCCTTGCAAACATTCAATTTTTAATTTCACAAGGCATTAACTGATGGACTGGATTATTGTGATGTTTTTATCAGCTGTTTAAACTCTTATTCTGATGGCACCCATTCACTGCAGAGGTTCCACTGCAGAGCATGTGATCTAATGCTAAACTTCTCTAAATCTGTTACAATGAATAAACAATTTCAGCTACATCTTGGATAACCTACATTTTTGGGTGTCCTTTTCCTTTACACAATAAATACACAATACTTTAACACAATAAAGATATACATACATATGCAAAAGGTTTGGTTTGTATTAACTACTATACACATTATTACATGCATCATTAAGCAAAAACATCGGCAGACTCTTGGCATGAAAGACCCACAGTTGGCAGATCTTCAAGGATGCGCTGCTGCTTATTTTCTCATCAGTATGGTAGGGTAGTGTAAATGAAATGGAATTAAACTAAATGAGGAATAACAAATCGGGGAGTGAAAATGACAGGATGTACACAGCTGTCCACAGGAGCAGCCATTTAAAACTTCAGACAGAGGTCTGAGACATGTATATGAATACAAAACAATAGTACTCTATATTTAAAATACACATTTTTGTACTATATGCACATACTGTACAGTAACAGTGTTCCATTAACTCTGCAAACAATTAAAACTCTTCTGTATGTGTGTAGAATTAATTTCTGTGCTACAGGCTTGTTTATAAGGGCACTCACAAATCAAAGCCACAAAATGAAACTCAAAGGTCTATGAATGACCTTTAATTTGTTGAGGGTATAATTAGCAAACATTTATCTAATATCCACTAATAATTGCAGAAAATCAAGCCTAAATAATGACAGACACAGAAACTGGGTTAGCGGGGGGGGCAGAAGTAATTTTTCTCTTTCTCTATGGCCAAATGGATATGCTTATGCTGTCTGACGAATGGCAGATTGGAAAGAATTCTGGAAAACAGTAATTATTTTTGCAATCATGTTTAGTGAGGTCACTGCCTCAGAATTTGCCCACTTCTGCATTCAGTTAAGCTTTATTTTGATAGATTTTTGTTAAACAGGAATTTGTCTCAAAGCAGTTTAACTTTTTTTCAAAAATAGAAAAACTGCAATAAAATAAATCAAAGCTGCAACGGGACATGTCTTCTCTTCTTTATGCATTAAAATAACAGTCTTGGTCACCACAAACTGTAGTACAATGAAGGTACTGAATTGTGTCTTTTATTGATTGGTTATGGACAATTAGGTCAGACCGATCCATTTTATCTGTCACAAATTCCACGTAATGGCAATGATGACAAGAGATCAAACTGTGTGTGAAAATAAATCAGCGACATTTATCAGTGCTATCGATCTCTTCGTAAATTCAGGAGCATAAACAAGGTCACTGTGACATCGAAAACTTTATTACAGGCTCTGATGCTATTCTCATGCAACTACTGAATGATTACTGAAGTGATGCAAGAAAATCAATCGCATTCAAAAAGTCTGAATGTGCTGGTTTTTGGGTGTAAGGGTTCCTTTAGTGATGAAAGGGTGTGTGTGTGCCGGCGCACAATACAAAACAGTTTAAAGCTTATTACAACTTAAAGAGCCCATGACCAAAGAAGCAATTTGTAATACTTATACTTGGCTAAATGATGGACTGCTTAATTGACTCCATAATCTTTTAAAGCTGAGCCAGAAAAAAAACTTCATTTTCAACATTAAGAACAAGATTAAGGAAAATTCCTACCAAGTCTAGACATAAAAGAGTGTTTATTTGTCTGCTGTTAATATTTGGCAGAATGTCCTTTTCAATTTGACTGCAAATTTGAGTTGATGTTGTGGAGAATGATTGACAATGATTTTATTTTGAAATCTAAGATCTACCATGGATTTAGTTCATTAATAACACCAACCGTACTAATAATCCATAATAATAAAGTGTTTGAGTAAATGGGAATTACCCCCCATTTTAGAAGAATGAGAAAATTTGAGGAAATCCTGCTAAATTCTTAAAGATAAAGCAGCTATGAGAAACAAGTAAACGTCTCTTGGCTTTTGTCTCTCTTCACGCTTTCCCGGCTCCAGGAGAACTTTCACCCAGAGGAAGATCATTCCATTAGGCATTTACGCTTGTGGACGTGGCCTTTCTGCTTTCTGGAGCTGGAGGAGGTGAACAACAGCTTGCTTCCCTCACTTTCCGATACATGTATTAAACTTCCAAATTTCAGAGATAGCCACTGTCTTTTATATCTGTTTCAGCTTGGTTTCAAGACACTGAGCAAGGAGATTTTAATCTCAGGCCTCATGCGCTGACTAAAGCTACTGAAGTAATGGACGTTTTTCCAACAGAACCAGTCTCTCAGAATGGAAGAGGATTTCTCCATGCTGCCAGCGTCCTTAACACAGTTCATAAAACACACATTTATATATGGAAAGACAACATAACACCATCTATCTAAATATGATATAATGTAATATTGTTTCAGTTCTATTGCACCAAATTTGTGACAAGTCAAATTATATTTCATATTTATAAAGTGCTTTTATAAGTATGAATAAAAATGCTTCAAACTATGTAGAATCTGAAACAAACCATAAAAGAGTAACAACATTGTTTCTCTGATAAAGTAGAAACGACCTGCTTTCTCATTGTGAAGGCCATTTCCTATTAATGAACTTTCACCGTATCTCTAGAGTGAACAAATCTCACATTATTTCCTGAATAATTGCTTGCTGGAGTTCCAGCAAGAGATAAGGCGGGACAAAGGAAGTGAAATTTATGCCGTTTGAAATTAAACTGTTTGCTTAAACTCTTTGTCTGAACCGCGCAAGCTATTAATGAAATGAAGGCAGGCAGCACTGAACTCCACTGAATCCATTACTGCAGCATCAGCTGCTGTTAAATCCACTGCTGAATATTTCTAATTAGAGACTAAGAAAAGATACTGCTCATCTTCGTTAAGGGACTTAGAAATGTGATTTAATGGAGGTCAGATATATTAGATACAAGGATATCTTTATTTGCGACTGACTGGTGTCAGTCTTGCTTTTCTGCCTTTCCCTGTTTCCCTCTGACGCTTCTTCTTTCTTTGTCTCTTGCTCTCATTCACGCTCGGTTGAGCTTAGCACTGTTGGAATGAGAGGGCCAGATGCTTTGGTTTTGGATCAGTGGCGTTTGATCCCTTTCCTCTACGCTTGGACACTGTCTTATGCCACACTGATTGACACTGTGTAGTTGTACGGTGACCTGTGGGGTGTAGGAGCACCATCACTCTGTCTCTGTCTCACTTGGATTTATAAATACACACTCAGATAGGGCAGAGCAATGCAGCTGAAGTGTAAACACTGTGGCTCTGTGGTGTTATCAGACATTGCTCTTGTTTGTTTGAGCATCCAGACGCTGCAACAATGACTCAACCAATGGTGTAAGTTTGGTGCAGAACTATCGATCGGCCGACAAATGAAAGACTCTGGAAACCTTTGGGAAAGCTGTTTAAAATCTAAAACTATTTTATAAATTCTCAAAAATATATTTAATAAAAAGGAATGGAGGCATTCCTTAATCCACAAAACATTAACTAACATTAACATTCATAAAGAGATAAAAAATTATTCTTTATAATTAAATATTTGTAATATTCACTAATCATACTGAAATATATTCATTTAGTAATTTTTTTTTAAACAATTAAAAAAAAACGTACTTTTAAAAAATTTGTTTTCTACACTAATTTTCTACATTAAATTATGACATTCTCCTTTGTTAACAAATCACACTGTCTAAACAGTATGTGTGTGTGTGTGTGTGTGTGTGTGTGTGTACATATTCACAAGGCACTAGGAAAAGAATGGATTGTAAAAGTAGTCTTTTTACAAGTCTCACACAGTCTTTAGGAAACTTAATGGCCAAATTAAAATCAATGCTGCTGCTTTTACACTGCCTAGGGCTCTGATCTGGTTCAAGGAACAAAAACGAAAATCAGAAACGAATGAAACTTTGACAGGAACAGAACCAGAAACTAAATTTTATAGTTTGGAACAGAACAAAAAATTTGAAATGGCAATAACTTCTCACAGTTGCAGCAGGCACAATGAAAATAGTCCCCAGCGACTACATAAACTAGTTTTGCTGCAACTACATAAACTAGCTGGGGACTATTTTCAGGTGCTGCGTAATACCATTGCACCCGCTGTACCCGTGGTATGGCAGCCAAGTTCCTTGAATAGTACGCTGAAATGAGACTATTGTTCCTAGCCAAATCTGTCTAGAAAATCTAAATTTTTCATCTCCTGTCAGTTTAAGTACACAATGTAACTACAGATGAGTCAAGTTTTAAATAGGAAAAATATTGTAACTCTTTGGTTATTTTTGAGTGAGATGCCAACGGCATAATCAGATTCAATGATCTATGCTAAGCTAAGCTAAAGCGCTACTGCCAGACCCAGAGATTGGCTGAATTGATTTGAAAACATTAAAACTCAACTGTCAAATATAATGGACTGTATCAAATCTTGACATTGTTTATTTAAGATCTGCACAGTATCTTTTTACAGCTTGTGAGTGGTTAGATGTTATTTGAGTGTTTCCTGTGGAGCTTATGTTAATTAATTATGTTAATTAATTAATTGAGTGTAATACTCAAACTGAAAAAAATGCAATGATTTATATGGTTACATTTTATTTTGATGGTCCCCTTAATCAATCGACTTTAAGCAACTTTGCAACTACATGCCAACTAACTCTCATTAGAGTATTAGTATGCTCAAGAATTATCGACTCTAGTACGGTAGAATAAGTTGAAGTACTTGCAAGGACACTTATAATCAGATTATTTGTTGGTTGACAATCAAAATAAAGTGTTAGCACATATTTACAGTAGCAGACATAGTAATACTCCAATGACTGCTAGTTGATATGTAGTTGCAGAGATACTTATCAACAGCTGTCTAAAGGGTACAATCAATATAATCAAACTGATATTACAATAAAAATAAAGCAAAAGTCTGATATTACACATTCATCTGATCTGATATCTGATCTTATGGCTGTTTGAGAATTTTTTTATTTTATTATTATTATTATTATTATTATTACTACTTATAAGTGGTCTTTGACCTCTTTGAGTAAAGTAGCATAAAAAATGTCAAGATATGAGACATGCAACATGTTCATTGTTTTATAAATAATCATAGTCTTAACAGCTATAACCACAAATAAGAAAATATTATAATATATTAAAACTGTTCTTATGAATATTCATAAGATTATAACATATTATACGTTTTTTTTTTTATAATGCATTATGCATTCATTATAATGGGTATTATAACAAGCTTCATAGAAATTGTTACCACAGATTTTTTCCATCATTTTAATTTTTACACATACTGTAGATACCTTGGCGAACTAACACACAACCCACTGTTTTTGTATAGATATAAAGATGTGTGATTACGGTCAATAACATCATAATATGACAACCACTGTCCCGCAACACAAGTATCATTTCTGTGAGTCAGAGTTGAAAAGTATTGCCAGCTCTGCAAATAGATGCTTTTCTCTGCAAGTGCCCCAGACAGCAGCACCTTCAATGAGGACACTCAAGGGTTGTTCCCTAGAAGCCTGCAAGTGTCTGTTTTCATGAAAGCCAGCTTTTTCCCAGACACAGCAGAAAGTGCACGTATTGTCCTGCCCTGTTCAAAACACTCTTTGTGTCGACAGTCAAGGTACGGTCATCTGAGATTTGAAGATAAAGGAGTCTGATGTGGGAAAGGGGTTTGACTGTTACCCCATCAGGAGTGACTGTGGAGTCACTTTTCCCTTTTGTCTCCTGAAGTCAACATTTCCTGTGCAATTTACTTTGCAGCCACAAACATCAAAACACAGCTTTGTCCTCAAACATACTGCATATCATTTTGAGTGACTGTTATTTTCCTGTGAATTATTGAAACTGTGCATTGTATCAAGAGCTGGAGACAGCAGACGAGCTTTGGCCTATTATAGAATATAGACAGCTAGCATTTCTTCAGCTGTGACATGTGTTCATGTTTAAGAGGTTGTGAGGAGATTACTAATGAGCAAGAGATCCCTGTAAACTTCATTAGGATGACTTTGACACGCTTGAACATGTCACAGTTGCTCTAGGGTGATCATTACCATCAATCTCCATAAGGGAGGGGAAAAAAATCAAACGACCTTAAACTCCTCACATTTAATTATACTCACACATACTCACTGAACATATGTATTAGATGTGTTTGAAAACATTCTAATATCAAGTGAGAAGAACCATATGGGGCTCATATAATTTTATATGGTAATGTGAATCCCTGATTGTGTGCTTAAACACACACTGCTGCCGATAACTTATAATTGAGTGTTAATTTCAATACCTGTGCATGATAATTAATTACCATACTCACATATTCATTAACATACGTGGTGAATAAAAAAACTATATCAGAATTATATGCATCCATCATGATAATAAATGGCAGTAAAAGGGGACAGTGAGTATGCTTTATAAAACTCTATTATTTATTTATTTTTAGTGACAATGAAGAACTGTACAAGGATTTAGTAAAGGCTCTCACCTTTTTCTTATTGGTGGGACAGATGTAGAAGTTTGTGACTATGATGGTTGTCCCAGGCATCAAGCTGAGCTTGGTGTAGGTTGACCCATAATCACTGGATCTGCATGGAGGAAGGGAGTGAAAAAAAGAGAGAAAGGTCATCTTTCTGATATTATCACTAATTACTGAGTCACACACATATCCATCTGGATAGCATCCTCATATTATTAGATTCAGAGCTGAGAGGCAACAAAAACATATATCCCACATTGTATAGTCATGTGTATATTTCTGACAGAATATTTTTTTGTAAAATAAAGTCTTTTTTTTCAACTAGAGATAGATACTGTTTGTACACACTTTCTCATGTCTTTTCAACCTCAAATCTCTCTTAATTTGTCATAAATATGTAAACATGACACTGGGCCACACAAATTTTCAGCCATCAATACACAGAGAGTGAAGTCTCTGGTTTGAGACGGTAAACAGCAAGTAAATATATCCCCAGTGCTTTTTTATGTCATACTGCATTTGAGTCAAATTCCGAAATGCTTGTTCAGTGAATTCTAAGCTTTATATATTTCTAAGACTTGACTTGACTAATCATGTAGGCTAATAAAATGTTGCAAAATTGAGTGGGTGATTTATTTTATTATTCATATGAAAACAATAACAATAATAATAATAGCAACCTGTTTTTGTCTATATACCATATTTACTATTAATTGCCCAGCTCCACTGTCAATGATCTAGCACCTGCGTTAGAAATGTTCTGGCGCCGCCCTGTTTCCACAATTTGTGATGTTTTGGTGTGGATGAGAAACTTTTGCAAGACACTTTAAAATGCTAGTATCGACAGAGAGTAATCTTCAATCTGATGCTGACCGAAACGGCATGTTAAAAGCGTAAGCAGAGTCGTTGAGGACAGCGTCAAATCAGTTTTAAAGATGAGGATGTTTCACGTGTGGCAGCTAATATGACGTAAACTATCCAGAGATTGATGTCAGCTCAAGGAGAAGCTATTTGAACTGCTGTAGCTGTAAGACATGACAAGGTAGCATCACAGGTGTGGAAATATTCGCAAAAATCAACCAGGCGGACAGCTGAGGCCTAAATCAGCCAGACACTGTCAGAACCAATCATTATCACAAAACACAGTTACATGAAATGCACTTAAGAACAAGGTCAAGGTCACAAGGTTACATTTAAAGTGACCATGTCAGTTTCTTTTACCTCACTGTTAACCATACTCTGAATCCTCAGTTAGGTTGAGAAAAAGCATACTGCTGCTGTCAGCCGATATAGTGTACAAAATGCCTGATCAAAGACTATTCCTCAACACAAACATACAGCGCTAAAGACTTCCCCCATAGAACTAATTAAAAAACAGAAGTGAACAGAACTCTTCTCTGGAGCTCCTGCTGAGCTCATATTTTTGTCTCTTACTTGACAGAACGGAGCAGAACAGAGGTGTTTCAGCTCGAGAGGTTTAAATGAAAGCGGGAGGGAAGGCTGGGCAGGGTGGGGGATGTGGGCTACCGCTGATCATTATGCCAGGAGTTATGCTTCCAACACATCACAGCGAGGTATCATGGCAGGATGAGGAACTAGGGGAGGGCCTGAGAAACAGCATCCTACAAACAGCCTTTTAAATTTAAACATGATGATAGGGACATGACGGGTTGTGCTTTTCAAAGCAGAAATTTTAAATCAAATACTTCAAATGTAAATGACTTTTTTTAACCCACCCACAATCAATATACAATAAGAGTTAAATAAATAAAATAAAAATAAAATGTTTTCAAACTTGACCTATCCTAAAATTATAAATGCAGTTTCTCGAATCACGCTAAAATAAGATTTGCTTTATTATTACCAAAACATCCTCAAAAATACCAAAAAGCCATGAGTATTTTAACATCATAATTGGATTCCTAATACATGCCATTAATTAAGAAGAGTCCAGTCTGTTAATTAGAATACTCAATCAGACAATGATGGTGTTCAGCGTCTCAAAGTGGAGTAAAACTCGGCAGAGGTCATCAGCGGAGTTGGTGGAGCGAGCGTCAGAAACAGCCAACTCATTAAGTAAATCCTCTTGTGGAGAGTGAAATGTCAGAGGCCTCAGAGGAACATTATGTAACTAATAAAGCTAATTTGGAGGATTGTGTGGCATGCTGCGCTTCGGTTGCCAAACGTTTCGCTAATGATGCTAACTTAATCGGATGGCTCATTTAATGCCACTGATTAGCTGACGGGACTAATGCTACTGTTGAAGGAGGAGTGTGGATAATAGAAGAACATGAAGGGAAGAAAAGATGGAGAAGGAGAGAGGGGACAATATATTAAAACTTCAAACCTAATTGATATCCAATCAATGATTTTGGCTATTCCATTAGGTATTTAAACAAAAGTTTAAAAAGTTTGGTCTAATAGTTTTTTTTAAATGTTTTTAAGAGAAGTCTCTTATGCTCACCAAAGCTACATTATATTATGAAATATCATTACAATAAAAAAAAATTTTCTATTACAATACATTTTAAAATGCCATTTATTCCTTTGATGCAAAGCTAAATTTTTAACAGTCATTACTCCAGTCTTCAGTGTTGCATGATCCTTCAGAAATCATTAACAGAAAAAGAAAACAAGGTGCATTTCAAGACAATTGAAATATATTAGGCATAAAATATCTCGACATCAACAGGATCATCTACCAATCTACGAATAATGGTGTATCCTTGATCATGTATCAAGCTTGTAGAAAGTCAAATTAGTTTTGAGGCAATTTTAAATCTCAGAATAAATCAAATTCTTGCCATGAGGGAGAGCGAACTGTTTCCAAGTTTGGAAATGAACAGAAAACATTGTGACTTTCTGTATTCATTTGGGATCATGAGTCATACTCCATGCAGACATTCGCTGTCACACTGAATCACAGTTCAAGGTATGAGAACAGCCTGTGTATTTGGAGGGAAGCGCTGGAGGAAAACACTAAGATCGAAAAATGTACAAAAGCATCTACGCATCGAAGAACGTGCACATTATTCTTCAAAGCCATGTACATGTCCTTGTCCTTGACTGTTCTTTTTTGGCTTATTGATGGATCTCTATTGAAAATAACCCACACAGGCATACTTGATTTCTGTGCTTGTGTAAAATCCTTCAATCCAACACTAGAGGCACAGCGGGAGGTTAGCATTAGCGTCAAACATAATTTACGTCAAGTGGTGTCATAAATATTTTCTCCAAAAACTAGACATTGGCTATGACCGGCACCTTTATTAGACTCCCTGCATTATAAACAGGCAATTTGTCTTGTCCTGGGGATCTGAAAATGATGTACCCTTTGTTATTTGTACTTTTAAATTGAAATTATTTTTGTTGTTGAACTTGCAGTTAAGTAAATATATCTTTCTTTTGCTAGCTTGTCACATATGAAATTGTCTGGTTGCCATTCACTATTTAAAACACGTACTTCCTAAAATATACTTGGTAAAGCCACTCAGATCTGCTTGCGATAAGCCTGTGCCCACTATATTAAATTCTAGCAATTTTCAAATCTACAATGTGAATAAATTAAAAGCAAACTATATTATGTCAATTAAAAACATATTTCAGCTTTGAAAGTCTATAGCAGAATAGCACTCCTGAAGCTCAAACAGTACAGCTAAAATGGTGCTAACAACATCAGGGTCATACGTATGACTCCCAGGGAATCCATGAACTGATGATAGTCAAGTATGGTCAAATCAAGTCACCTTTATTTCTATAACACTTTGTACAATACAGACTACAGCTTCACAGTAACAGAAAACAATGTGAGAGGTTCTAAAAAGACAATAGTATAATTATTCAGTAAAATTCAGTTCAATTATTATTCAGCTCAAAGTATTGCTTTGTTTAATGCAGTTTAATAACAGTGTAAAGTTGTTTATTCATCTTGAGTCAGTTTAATGTTGATTCAGTTCAGTTCAATAAGTGTCCATGTTGCAATATGCAAATCTAGCTATAAAGCAGCTCTACAGAAGACAACAGGGTCATTATCCAACCGTTTGTTCTCATCCAACAGTGTCAGTGTAGGCCATTGATCTATAATAGATCAGTAGTGTAGGCATATTGATAATATTAAATATTAAGCGCATTTTAGACCTTAACTACGCAAGCCAAAGGCAATGGTTGCAGGGAACCAGAATCCATGAGGTCACAGACACCGAGAAAGAAAAACATCTCAGTTAGAAATCCATTTCTTCTCTGACCTAAGCAAACAAACACAGTATGATAATAACTGGAGTACGTTACACCTGCATTAGATGAGAAAGGAACAGTTGTAGTCTGTCCAGCAGGTTGAAACAAGATGGTAGAGCTACTGTTTTTAGTGTAGTTTAGCCAGATTAACCAGTAGTATGAGTGGTCATAAGCACAATGATTGTGCGCCTTGTTAAATTTGGCATTGAGGTCCTTGCTGGTCCTGTCATGATATGTTCATAGGTAGCCAAAGGTTCAAAGGTTAATAGGTAGCCACTTTGAGTGAGAAGTCAGTTAAGTTTTTTATAAAAATGTCTGCCATGTCAATGACTTTAGAAAGGACAAAATGTAAATCATAATATGTAAATGGTTAGTAAATCGTGTAACTGAAAGAATCCATATAATTTCTGCCAACTGGAGAGCATCCAATATACTGGTAAATAATGTGGCATTTCTTGAACATCTACACAACTTTAACACAAAGTACATTAGAATAGCAAATTATTTATTATTCATTCAAGAATTCTTAAAGAACAAAACATTGAATAGGATCCAACGTCTTTGCTGACTCATATTTGCGTCAGTTTTTAAACACCACAAACAGGTTGAAGTAGGCTGTGAGGAGCCAGGTATGAGCACTCAAGAGGATCTGTGAAGTGTTTACACCAGTGCTACAACAGTACAAGGGGCTTCTGTGCCACAGTGCAGATCTCCCCTAATCTAATGATTCTAATTATTGGAGGTATTTTAGTCCTTCTGCGTTAAGAAAAAAGACGCTCTGGTGCTGGATGTTGGCAAATGTCTTATAAATGCATTTAGGCCGAATTCACCCTTTGTAATGATAACAGTGAAATGTAGCTTGCTGTGTTTTTTATTCCTGAGCACTAAATCAAATATTAATTATTTCAATATGACATTGTTTTTTGATATTCGTAATAAAATAATGAAAAGGGAAATATGCCGTTTGAACAGTCAAACAGAAAACAAAACAAAAAAACAATTGAAAGTACACAACAGCCTCAACATTTGTTTTTACCATGGAATCATTAAAATTATTTTCTGGCTGAAAACCCCACAGTAAAAGGATTCAAAGATTGAAATGAATACTAAAGAGAATGCCAAATTAGTTATAAATAAACACAACAAATGCTGAAATTAGGAAAAAGTCATTTCCAAGTGTGTGATTGTCTCAGTGGGCTCTGTGTTGGCTCAAATATCAGAAAGTGGAAGCGAAACCAAACCACTGTTTAGTAAAGGTCGTCTATCAAAATTCTCTCCACGAACAAGGAGACTTGCGTGAGAAGCCACAGAACAGCCAAAAAGATCACTTTGAAGGTCCAGTAGAAGAGAATATTAAAGCATGTCTGGATTTCACCAAAAAACAAAACAGTGACCTGACCACAATGAGAAAAGAGTGGTCAAATGAGACATAGATCTTTCTAGGGAAAATCACAGTGATCCATGCAAAGTGAGTCTTACACATCATAAACTTCAAAATGCAGCTATTGTACAATGATGTGTGGTGAACTGAATTAAGAAAAATAAAAGATTTTCTAATCTGATTGCAAATTGCAGCAGAGTAATAAATGCACTTGTAATAAGAAATCCTATTACAATATTTCAATAGTTGCTGATATAAACTCAATGAAATGGCCACTCCATTCAAAGATGCCTGAAATGTATTTGGTAGTTATTAAGCCACTGCTGATTAATTTACACCCCTCATATTATACTGCCGGGGGGCAATTAATTCTCACTAATGCCTTATCACTTACTATTATGAAAGGCTATCATACATTTTTTATTGCACAGAGAGCAGGAAAAGGTCATGAAACTTCTTAACTCAAATCTGTGACTATTTTAAGGCACACTATAGAAAAGATAAGTCTTGCTGAATCCCTGTGTCCATGAAAGTTAGAATGACTCACTACGTTTCTATTGATTAGCTCTAACATCTCTCAAACCGAACACAACCATCCACCCTACAACCCTCCCAAAGGATATTACCTCACCACTACTCTGTAAATAGCCTATCAACATTCAAACTAACCAGAACGCTTCTTACAAATAGCTCAAGGGATTCGTGAAAACTGTCAGCACTTCACAGTACAATACATTATTTTATAGTACTTATTTTTTTGACCTATTTAAGGTTCCTGTTGCTCAAGTGGTAGAGCATTGAGTTAGCAGTGCACGGTTGTGGGTTTGATTCCCAGGAAACATATGTTAGATAAAAACCATTAGCCTGAATGCACTGTAAGTCACTTTGGATAAAAGCGTCTGCTAAATGCCTAAATTTAATAATTTTTTTTTATTTAATTTAAGAAAGTTTCTAAAAGATGCTCATCAAGGTAGCATTTATTTGATCAAAAATACAGTAAACCAAAAATATTGTGAAATATTAATACAATTATTATAATGGTCACCTCTCGTGAGGTATCGCACTATTGAAGCGGGCTACGAACCATTTTCCGCATTTCCCTCACTGCGCATGCGCATAAACGAAACCATGGCGACACGGCGTGTAGTGTGGACTAAAGTGATGGAGGGAAAACTTATGGAATTATGGCAAAGAAAAATAAAAATAAAAGAGAGAAGAAAACGCCTGCTTACCTCTAGTTCGCTTTGCAAAATGGATAAACCATATTGGCCACCTGCGCGTCCAGATACGCCGACGCCTTTTTTTTTTTTGGACATTTCAGCACACAGAATTGCGCATTATCAAAGCAGTGCGTTTATCCCGGGAAAGCATGTTTATTCTGAAACAGCCAAAAAATATCCAAGTTCTGAGGGATCCTATGTGTTGATTCCCCACTTATAGTGTGAGCATTCAAATCGCAACTCGACGATCGGACCGTACAGTGAGCTTTACATTGCATACGATCTACTCGTATAGTGTGAGTTGGTACCTTGCCAAAATCACACAGAAATCGCACAGTGTATGCCCGGCTTAACACAGATTTAGACAGATTTGTGAACAATATTTGAGAGAAATAGGCCTTTTGTGTACATAGAAAAAGTCTCAGATCTTTGAGTTCAGCTCATAAAAATGGGGGAAAAAACTAAAGTGTTGCGTTTATAATTTTGCTCAGTGTATATGTATTAATCATTTATTCCTGTGATGGCAAAACTGAATTTTTAGCAGTCATTACTACAGTCATTACTTCAGCATTACATGGGCCTTCAGAAATCAGTCTAATATCCTCATTTGGTGCTCAAGAAACATTTTTGTATTATTATAAATGTTGAAAACAGTCGTGCTGTGTAATTAATTTGTGGAAACCATTCTTCTTTTTTTTTTTTTTGAATCTTTGATGAATAGAAAGTTAAAAACCGCTTTTATCACATAGGCTATTTTCTCCTAACAGCAGAGCTGAATCAGATGGAAGCATGACCCAACACTCATGGAAAGCCCTTAGGGATGATATGTGTGGTTTGCTTTCAGAAAAAATATGTAACTATAATTTCAAAGACTCAGTGTTGCAAGGGGGCCTGGTCAGCCGCCAACTTGAGGCTGGGAACACAGAGATAATTCTGACTTGTGCAACTATTAAACAATCTGGTTAGATAAAGACATGACCAAATAAAGGTTCCAAGACAGGATATTCACAGAGATGCCAAAGAACACTTTTTAAAGAACCTTACAATGCACATTTCTTACATCTAAAGAACATCTAAAGAACATTTTAATCATCTAAAAAACAATCTTTTATAATCTTTTTGCACTATAAAATATATTTTGCACAACAAAAGATTCCATAGATGTTAAGATTCTTCATGGAGCCACTGATGCCCTTAAAGAACCTTTATTTTTTAAGATTGTAGTATGAGTTCTAATATTGAGTAGAAACACCCTCAGGCACACACACATACACACAGAGGGAAAAACTCTCATTTACACCTTCAGAAACTTAGACAGAGTCTTGTGCCTGTGAGTACTGGGCAGCAGTGCTGTAATTGGAAGCGTTTATCTAAATGACACCCTCATGAGGACCGCTGGGACCAAGCTGAGAATTCAGAACACCAGTGACATACTTTATTTCTACTCTCTCTCTCTCTCTCTCTCTCTCTCTCTCTCTCACTATATTTCTTATTCCTGCATTAGATATAAATATGACAAGAAGCACAGGATTTCTGTGGGAATTTTAGCAACAAAACAAATATGAGAGTTTTCTGATATTTATTTCTATGGACACAATGTAAGTGAAGGAATATATAATATTAAGTAATAATACATTGTAAGGACCACTCTAGAATTCTTTCTTTACAAAATCACATCACTGACTGCATGAACTGACATGATATATTGACTCAAGGTCAGTAATAGACACTAGAAATCAGTAAGCTAGAGATCTTTTTATATTACAGACATATTTGTCAATAAGGCATAAATATTTAAAGCCTGCTTCAGCATATATATGTGGTTACACAAACCAATATGTTTCACATGAACATGAAAATATACGAACACTTATGGTTAGATTTTACGTTTATGTTACTCAAGAGTGCTTGTCCTCTAAGCAGTGTTTTAACACTCATTTATCAATTCCATCCAATAACATGAATCATTTATTTTAAAAATGGCTTAAAATCACTTTTTATATACTACATTGTATCTCTATAAGATGCTATTGATCTGTCAGTTAAACTCTTGTTCTGTGATACTACATGATTCTTCTATTATCAGCTACCATATAACCTTTAACATCACCTACTGCACACTCTCTAAATCCCTGTTTCTCTTATCTTCGAGACGCTAATTGATCTTTGACCCTCGATGGAAGATCTGAAAGACAATTTGTGTGCTACTGGGTTCAAGGGTCATATCACTAGGGAAAACTCCCCATCATGGCACCACCGGACAGCTCGGAAGCAATCGTTCAAATAAAAGAGAAATGGCAGGTTCAGTGAGAGATGGGCAAGCAGTTAACAGCAAGTCAAAGCTTTCTTGACAAAGAGTGTGTTTTGGTTAGATGGATGCTTTGAAGGGAAGAGATATTTTATACTAACTGTGTGTTTGTGTATGTGTGTGTGTGTGTGTGTGTTTGACTGTGTTCTTTGTTTGTTTCACTTGTAGGAAGTATTCTGACACAAATCTCTCTGTTTGCCTGAGGAATCCACAATGTATCATCTGTAACATTCTTCACAATTTATCTAATCTGAAAGGGAAAACACAAACACTTAATGGGAACTAAGCTTAAGGAGCTCTATTTCAAACAAGTTATGATAGAAACAAACAGAGCAAAAAATAAACCGTCTCACAGAAACTGCTCATTAATACACCATCATCTTAAAGCACATTATTCCAATGGGATTAACATAGAAATCTTAATTCACAAATGCTTTATTTACGAATCCAATACAAACATTATACATCTGATATCTCTCTCCCCACTTCCCATGGTCTCAAAATACAGTTCTGCTATATGACAGATAACCATGTAATTACACATATAACTATTTCATCTCTCCTGTCTCTGATATTGTGATGCTGAATAAATTAGCTGAGTATAAATATTGTAAATGTGATGGTGATTGACTGATGAACTGAAATGACATGGTCTTCACATCTGTCCTGTTATATCACCCCATGCGTCCACTAAACACTCAAGAAATGTGCCCTTTGCAGCTTCTTGTAGCCGTCCATTAGCTACTGCGTATTATGACATCCATTAACATTTTACTGTGCTGCCCATTTTGAAAACGGAGATTGCTGAAAGCATAGCTGGACTGAAAACCTCATTCTGTCACAAGCTTGTCTTTCAAAAGTGTGAAATTTATTGGGTGTGATTTAAAAAGCAGCTCATTTATGTAATTGCATTAAAAGCACACTTGCTTTTATACTGGACTCATAATGTCTAAATTTGCCGACAGCTGGGGCTTCTGGGCTGTGTATGTGGAAGAGATAAAACAGTTTTTGGCTCATCATCAAACATACCATCATTTGATGTGAGCTTATTTTTTTGTGGTAACACCATACACTAACAAAGCAAAGGACAACTAGAAAGAATAAAACTAACGTTATTACTCCAACAAGAAACTCTGGTAACAGCATGGAGGAGAGAGTGAGAAACACTTGCTGAGGACTGACTACATTCATCATACACAAGCCACAAATACACCAATTTAGGAGCGCCTCTGTCTGTCTCTCTCTCACTCACACACACGGACGCACACACACATTATACAATTCTGAAGACCATAAACAATCCAATTAAGGGCCAAAGAGGGTGTCTTTACAAGGTCTGTGCTGTGTGTGTGTGTGTGTGTGTGTGTGTGTTCTCTCTGACAGAACCCACATGTGACCAGACATTGCACATCGTCAACAGGCTGTTAGTTCAGAGACAAATACATCTGTTCATCCCCTAGGGGCTCTTGTCAAAATCTCACATTAGCTAAGCAGACACACACTCAAACAAACAAATACACAAACGTTTACTTGCCTATTTAAATGAGGACATACTGTAGACTTCTATTGTTTAACAATACAAAGGCAATTAAAATATTAAAATAGTAAGAGATTAATTAAATTCCTTTATATACTGTATAAATGTATACAGCATACAAATTTTGATTGCCTTATATATATATATATATATATATATATATAGCATGTATTATTACTTAAAGCATGACATACTATTTTAATGAATGGAATACAGCATGTACTACTACTTAAGCCTTGATATATAATTTTAATTAATGATTTTTTCCCCAAATAATAATGTCGAACATCTCTGAATGTGTAGAGGTGTTTTCACAGATGTCTCTGAGATTCTCAATGCTAGGGATGAAAAAAAACAATTTTAAAGAATAACAAGGGTGCTCTTTTGAAGCATTGCTCCTTTTTTGTCTCATATGGTCCTGAAAAGCAAAAATAAGAGAGACATGTTTCTAACCATTAATCAGATACAAATCTGAAGTCTCATTGAGGTAATCAATGTGTTTGTGATGGTGGGGGGTTAGCGGGTACTATAAGACACTTGACAACTTGTCTGAGAGGGGCTTTTGAGAACCATTCATACCTCTCCATCTAATTGAACAAATCTCTCTCTCTCTCTCTCTCTCTCTCTCTCTCTCTCTCTCTCTCTCAGGGTGAGGTAGCACAAGAGACAGGTAATCTAATCAGCAGTCCACTTAGCATAATTGAAATACATAGTCCTTGACTAGGAAAGAGGAGTGATCTATTTCACTTTCATCATTATTTGATCCATCCTCAAAAGAACCGTGTTTTATCCTGATGTGCAACACATCAAGAGACTCACGGCTGCCTTGAATCTCATTGATCTGAAACAAAGTAAATACTGAAGGAAAATGGTTAAGACTTAGATCCCGTGCAATGTCTACAGTATTCACCTAATCTGTTTTTATAACATTTTAATTTATTTATTTACTTACTTAACCACAATTTAATTTAATTAACATTGGGTACACATAACATGGTAACATTTCTCACTTCAATAAAAATAATAATAATAATAATGATCTACTTTTGAAAATCAACTGCATGGTGCAAATACTGTCCATTAATAATAATAATTTTAAAAAAGTAATTTTTTTGACATAGTGGTTCAATAAGTGGGTCAGATTTTATTTCAGAAACCACTGTAATGAATTCAGAGTTCTGACTGATTCATTAAAAGAAGTCTTCAAAGAATCATTTGTTTGGGACTTAGACTACTCTGTGCTTTATGTTTGTGCCTTTAAGTTCAAATTCAACTCATACTGCAAGATCACAACTCAGACTTAGCTGAAATGTGTTTAGTTATGCCACGCCACTGATGATTCATGCTGTATAGTGGTTTGGGAAACACTGGGTAGGTCATATTAAGAACAAATTAAGATATTCAATTGCTTTGAAGTCATACACTGATTTAGATGTCGTCTGTACAAGGTTTTTGTCTCCAAATATGACCTCTACAACATCCACAAGAAACATCCGCAGACACCTGAGTGTGTGCGTCTCACCAGTGCCTGGGGGTCTCTGTTAGCAGTCAAAGCAAAGCAAGTCATCCATTAGAAGTCACACACACATTTACTGTAGGTGTCAGGTTAGATTAGGTTTAGCCCACGAGGTGACAGGAAGGTCACACACACAACAGTGTGTATACTATATTATTGAGGAGATCTCCTAGATACAATGGTTTATATATGGAGGTGACGATACTTGCAAGCCCCCCCCCTTTACAAATTAGTAAATATCAATATAAGTGAAGCAAAATTTGGCTGACTTATGACCACTTCAAATGTCCTCACAAGTCAGTTTTTAATATGTTTCACAATATTTCTGAAGGAATGGAAGAGAAGCATGCATGTCTAATGATTGCATGGTGCAATGCCATATCACAGAATGTACCCACCTTGTAATAAAACACAGAGGCAACCATGAACTATAGGTCTTGTAAAACCTGTTGCTTCTGAGGATTTGCCAGTAACCTCCAGTAAAATCAATCTGTTGTAAATTGCATTATCGACAGATGTGTCTGGATATGGTAAACATATGGCATGACGCTGAAATCTAAAACATTCTTGAAAGTTGACTTTAAAATAAACATAAATATGATGTGTCAAGTCACCCATTTACACAGCAGAAGTTCATTAAGTGCCCTCTCTGCTGTTCCTGTCCACTTGAGCAGTGTTTTGGAAACGCAGCAGATGCTTCTTAAACTGTATGCCACACTACCCTTGGGAAATCAGGTCAGATTTGATCAATCTCAAAGCACAGCACATGGTGAGGCAGGAAAAACAAGTAGAAAGGGAAGTCCATGTGTGACCTGATTAAATAAAAGTGAACAGAGAACAGACGTGTACTCTCTGACTCGCTGATTGATGCAATGTGCACAGGAAAAAGCCAAATTAGCCTGCTTTAAACATTGGTTGGACAAGATTTGTGATAGTGCAACTGCAAATCCCAACATATTTTTGCATACAAACAAGTAAAACTTTAATAGCTGTCCATAAGTAATAGGAACTCAGGGAGTTTGACATTATGGACATGACAAACTACTGTGTGGATATACATTTGCTTGTGTCTCTGCTTCTCTCTAGCATTAAAGTGATAGTTCACTGATAAATCTAAATTCTGCCAACATTTATTCTTTTTTATTTTCTTCTGTGAACATAAACAAAGACATTTTGATAAATGTCAGTGTTTTTCTGGAAGTCAACGATCACCACAACTGTTTGGTTACCAATGTTCTCTAAAATATGTTTTACTGTATGTAAGTCATGCAGGTTTGGAACGACGTGAGTATTTTAATTTTTGGATAAACTATCCCACATGTTGAATTGTATTATTGCTTATGTATTCACTGCAGGTGACTTCACACTCACTGACAATAAAGGTGCATGTGCAGAATATCTACAGATAGAGATACAGCAAGGTTGTGAATGTTATAGCGGAATGAAAAGAAATCACTAAACATTTATCATTTAAAATATTACATTAAGATTCATTACAAGCATTATTGCTATGGAAATAGCCATTTCTGGTTATGACAGGTTTTAGGACTATGCATCTGTTCCTCCAAAAGTTATGATAAGATGTTCGGGAGAAAAAAAATATATTTTCAGGAAATGAATCAACTGTTTATATCCGAGAGAAAAGAACTTTTACAGAAACAGCTGAACAGACATTATAGAGTTCAAGTCTGTTCAAGTCCAGGCAGAATCTGCAGACATTCATGTGTTCCAGTGGAATGGATTTAAACATGGTAATGTTAATCAAAGGTAAGAACACTTATATTGGTAGCTAAAAGCATAAATTCAAATTAGTCACAATATTTAATGAGGGAACATGTCAAGGCCGGGGGATGTTGTACTGTTCATGTGCGAGCGTTCCTGTTCTGAGGAGCGCACATTCTGTGTGGGCCTTATGGCAACGAAAGAATAACTGCAGAATAATATAAATAAGGATTATGCTTTATTGACCATTGATTCTAGTCCGTCTTGATGGTAATGTTTGCAGATCAGCCACTGAGTTCTCATATATTAATTCACCATACAAACACAGTTAGATTGCTGTTTGCCTTGCAGAGATGAAATCAAACAAAACCCCAAGGGCTAGATGGCCTGAGAGGTAAATTATGGAAAAGTCCATTAATTTCCTGTCACTGAAATGGAATTCAGCAATAGTTTCCAGTTTCTTAATTTCAGGATGTTAGAGTGTGAGATTTCTCTACATTATTCACTGTCAGAAAATAAATGTTTTGCATTTATTTTGTGGTTTTAAAGTGATATACAGCAAATGTCAAAATGACTATGCCTTTTCAGAAATCAGGTTTATGGATGGTCCCCTCCCCCCAACTCTCTAATGACTCTCATCAAAATTTCTTAATGTTTTTATGAATTCCCAATTCAATAACTCCAAGGTTTATAAGCAAAAGCCTTAAGCAATATTTCTCACTTTAATATGATACCTCCTACTTAAGCTACCCAAATTTCCTATTCCCTACACAGCAGTGGGAGTTCACATTGGCACATATCCAGCTTCTCGTCTTCAACTCCTCTCTCTCTCTCACCCACTGTTTCCCTGATCTAACATGACATATATTGATTTATATTTAACACAATTCACTGTAATTGGCACTTTAAATAATTTCAATTAAGTTTTCAACACATTCTATATGAGTTTAGGCTTAATGAGAAGCATCAAACGCTGCCAAAGTCAGCAACTTCCAGCAAACAGTCGAGAGACAAATTCAATAAGTGGTGGGTTCGAATTAGTCTTTATTAGAGTCTGGTTTATATAAACATTACATCAGTAAAATCTTATACAATTAAATCGTGTTTGTTCTGGAGCTTTATGAATTGTCTTTGTATGGAGCTGCATAAAAGAGTTCTAGATTTTGTTTTCTGAAAAATTAAGAAACATACATGGCAGGAATGATATGAGGGTTATTAAATAATGACATCATTTTAATTTCATGAGGTGAACTAATCCTTTCAAAGCTGAAAGACATGTCCAAATAAAACAGGGATTACAGAAACTACAGCAAATGACAGAACCGTAAAATGGGCCGGTATGAACTGGACTCACAGCATACCTGAATATACACGATGATGGTGAGTAATGCCATCAGTCACACTCTGAGCCAGCGGGTATCAATTACTCTATTAAAAGAGCCAGCACCCCCTCTTTCCCACTGGCACGCAGTGGTCAGCAGCAACACGGCGGCCTCCTCCCAGCACCCAGCAGGACCTTACAAAGCTATCAGCTAAGAGGATTAGCACTACGCCAGTGTGCAGCCTGTTTGCTGAGTGTGCTCATACAGTGAGTCTGGAAATTATGGTTTAATATAGAACCACATGGATAGAGGGCTCTCCTTCGGATGTTATAAATATTTTCATAATAATAAGAGGATAACACATTCGATGCTGTGGGTGTAGAACACAGTCTGGTCTTGTATGTAATGCATACTGAATACGCTACTCCCATTTGTGAATTAATGTATTTATCAACAGTAATGACTGTAAATGTGTAGTTACATTAAATTACACTTGGATACTACTCCTACTAATAATGCTCTACAATTAAAGGGTTAGTTCAAAAATGAAAATTAGTCCATGTTTTACTCACCCTCAAGGCATCCTAGGTGTGTATGATTCTTTCAGATGAATCCAATCGGAATTATATTAAATATTGTCCTAGCTCTTCCAGGCTTTAGAATGGGAGTAAGCACGTGTTTTTATTCAACAGTCCAAAAGTAGTCAAATAAAGTGCATCTATCATATTTAATATGATATAAACACCCTTTTTTCACTTCTGCTAACTGTCATAGTCGAAAGCCGTTCTGGTGGCTGACGTAGAACTTATGCATAGCATGAACGCCGGTGATTAGTGACAAACACGGAAGCATGACAGAGAGAGAACAAAACAAATTGTCGGTCAAGAATTAGAAACACAAAACAAGAATTTGTAAAAAAAAAAAAATGTTGGAGGATTTCGATATAAGCCAAGAGTCTGGTTTTCTTTTGGTAAACAAATGCTGGTTTTCGCAAGACTCACACGCACATACAGTACGCTACACCTAAATCATCCACCGGAAAGGCAGTCTCTCGTGAACACGCATACGATAGTTAGCTGAAGTTACAAAAAAACTGTTTATATTGTTACTTTCTTTTTTTTTTTCACAATAGCACTTTGATTCACTACAGGAGGCCTTTATTCACCCCCCATATATATATATATTTTTTTATATATCTACAGAAAGAAAGTCATACATGTCTCGAATGACAAGATGGTGACTAAATAATGACAGAATTTTCATTTTTGGGTGAACTGTCTTAATAATTATTTAATATTTCCCTTAATATTAAATCTCTTTAATATTTATTTATTGATAATCTACAAATAAACATTTATATTTTTTCAATGTTAAGTGGAGACAATACCTAATATTCCAGAAAACCAATGCAGATTTTCAGAAAATCTGTAATTAAAGTTAATTTTGGTTTTGTCTACGAAGCAGTATTATGGATATAATGAGCATAAATACCCTACATTAAATTACAATCCCTCACATTTTATCAGTCATGATCACATTAAAATAATCACTTCAAATCCTCCCCGTCATTAACAACACAATCAAACAAGCACTGGAGACAGATACAGTCAATCTCTTCTCTCCCTCTGTGTGCCATTACAGCTCGGGATGACTGAATCATCTCACAGTTTAAAGACTAATTAACTTAATGTGCCCACATGTGTTACAACATTAACCACATTACGTGATGGGCCTGTAATGCTGAAGTGGAACCCTGATTGTTTTCTGGATGGGTAACTCGGTAATCATGTGGTCTGTCTTCCGTTTGTTCTTAGGTGCCTAAACTGTTTGTGATGCTGTAAGTGCGTGAACCTGTCTGTCTGCAGCTGAGTTATTCACGACGAAAGTCAAGGTCTCCTTGGGTCTGTATTCATGTCTTCATTGGTGTGCCTTGCCACATACACCCAGACAAGCAGAATCATCAGACAGCAGCACACAGTGCTTGATAAGGCCGGCTAAACCAAATATTCCTGAGGTCTAGAGGACATAGGCTGCAGAAATGACAATATAGAAAATATGTGCCCAGAAATAAAAACAGCAGCTGAAAGATTTGAAAGTTTTACATGCAATATCATTTTCCTTCTAACTGCATTGTACATTGTGCATCTTCACACCTCCTCAACAGCATTCAGGAGTAATGAAAGCTTTTTTTAATGAATGCGTTGCTTGTTGATGTAATTCATGGTTTGGTCAACCTGATTTCCATGTTAGGCCCCAAACTGACTTTCTGTTGTTCAGAGTGCCAGCGCATTCACAGTGACCAGCTAGAGAAAGCACAGCACACTTGGCTCTCTCCAGGACTTCCTATACTTCAGAACTTCCGCAGGACTGTTCATTCCCTGGCTACCCAAGGGCTTCCACAGTGTAAAAAGTGTGTGGGATAGTGGGGGTGAAAGGAAATGAGTAAGAGGAAGAGGAGGCCAAAGGCTTGGCAAAGTATGACAGCATCTGTGTTGGCCACTTTTGCTTTAATTAAGAAGCCCTTCAATGCTTTCAGTGTGGATTTCTCCCCAAATCACCATTCCTTTCCTCATTTCCTTCTTTCTCTTAATGCCCTGGGGCTTGGAATGAAATTGTAAAGGATCATGGGAGGTTATCCACACCATTATTCAGGGTGGAGAAAGTCTTATTGGGTCTCAAACCAATCAAGTCATTCACAGAATCAGGGCCAGCGTTGCTATAAGAAACAGCAAACTCTCTATGGTATTGCGGATGAGTAATGAGAAAGTGTTTTCTCAGACAAATATTAATAATTAGCTATCATACAATAATCTCTTTTTACTTGATCATTTCAACAATATATTATAATTACATAATCAGGCTGTGTTCACAGTATAATTAGTCAAATTGAGCTCATATACTGCATAACAGTTGGCAAATTATCTATTTTGAACATTAATATCCAACCTCACTTACATAAAAAAGTACTATTTTACTTGTTGGCATACGATTAGATTTGTATGAAAGCATAATTTTATTGAATAAATAATAAGCATAAAGTTCACCCCTAAACCCACCCTTCATTGGGAAGTAAACACATCGTATGAAACAAAATCCAAAGGAGATCTTACAAATTCATGCAAATTCACCAGCAATTTGCCAAAACAGAAAATTGTTACAAGTTGCCATAACAGTGACTGGTATATCTCTTGGGATCTTTTACAAAGCCAATTTCAATATGGAACAAACATACTGGTGCCTTTCTCTCAGTTGACCCAAAGCATTGATACCTTTGTGGGTGGTGGCAAGGTAAGCACTACAGGAGGTGAGCATGGATCTGACACCCCATTAATGTTTAAACCATAGTAAAAATCTGCAATTGCAGTTTTAAATTTCTGCAATTTTCCAAATAAGACAGTTGACATATCGTCACACAATCTGCAAAGATTACAGAGATGTTAAACATCACAAACATCTTAGGATTAGAGAAGTTATTTACTTGGGGTGGCAGTGGCTCAGTGGTTCATGTAGGTTGTCTACAAACCAGAAGGTTGGCAGTTCAATCCCCAGCTCCACCTGACCAAGTGTTGAGGTGTCCTTGAGCAAGACAGCTAACCCCCAGCTGCTCCTGACGAGCTGGATGGCACCTTGAATGGCTGACACCGCAGTTGGTGTGTGAATGGGTGAATGTGAGGCAACTTGTAAAGCGTTTTGGATGGCCATGTGGTCTGTTGAAAGCGCTATATAAATGCAGTCCATTTACCATTTTAATTAAATTAGACAATACAGAAAACCCACGCTTTTGTGTGAGTGGAGCTTTGAGCCAGAGCTGCATCACATTTAATTTGTGAGGAAAGCATTTACATAGAAGTCTGTACAGCAGCAAAATTTGTCAGTTTTCACAGCTGCACTAGATCTAGATCTAGTCTGAACATGATGACATTGAAACAATCAAAATTATTAATATAATTTGTATTTTTGGTGTTTTTGTCTTTATTATGATGGGGCAGTGTAGAAGAGATAAGAAGGGAAGTGGGAGAGAGATTGGGAAAGGTCCTCAACCCAGGTTTCGAACTCGGGACAGTGTCATATGTCGGCACACTGCCCAGTAGGCTATCGGCGCTGACACAATCAAAATTATTACTCTCTTTTCAAACTCATTAATTGTGATAAGCCATTGCTGATATAGTTTAAACAGTGTTGGGGAGTAACTAGTTACATGTAACGGCGTTACGTAATTTAATTACAAAATTATTGTAACTGTAATTAGTTACAGTTACTACGAAAAAATGAGTAATTAGATTACAGTTACTTATGAAATTTTTAACGATTACAAAGGGGATTACATTTGAATATTTACACACATCCACATACAGATTTAACTAATTTCTTTCCCAAATTGCACTGACTATTCTGAGACATACGCCCTAATAATTTCCGGGATGCGGAAATACAGTCTGGTTCGTAGAATCCCTTCATAAAAACTAAATGCCTAACGCGGACGGAATATGCCACATTTTGGATGACTAAATCAAAAGTAGGTCAGTACAGTTGAATCAAAACATATCATCAACTAGTGTCTGTGAATATAAAGCCCCAAAAATGCAATATATGACTTGCACATTCTGCGTGTCTGTGGAAATCAGGCGCGGACTGGACACCGGGAGAACCGGGACAATTCCCGGTGGCCTGGCAGCCGATTTTGACCCACTATTTAATATCATTATTAATTGCCTGCCGAATGTACTAAAGCGATCATTTGCGAATCCGCCATTTGATAATTAAATCTCTAATAAGTCATGAAGTGTTAGTCATGACTCGCGCGCTCTCCGCGCCTCCGCCAAACGGTTTGGATCAGACTCAGAGTAATCAATGCGAGAGAGAGAGAGAGAGAGATACAGAGAGAGAGAGAGAGAGAGAGAGAGAGATACAGAGAGAGAGAGAGAGAGAGAGAGAGAGAGAGAGAGAGAGAGAGAGAGAGAGTAGAGTGTACTGTGGAAGCGCACAGCTGGAGCAAAGAAGCAGAACTCCTGTTCAGGGTTTCAGGTCAGTTTCATCTGTAAAGATGCTTTTTTGTCTTTGTTTTTTTTATTTATTTAATCAAGCAGCAGCACGTTGCTCATCAGTCATCACTCAAAATACTATATAAAGGACATCATTATTATCAGTTGTAATGTTACAGTAGGAATTTATCTGAAAAAAAGTCCGATTTTATTATAGGTTTAGGGGGAGCTACGACAGACAACAACACAACCCTTACGAAAATTAACGTTTTAATATTTAACTATAAATCCAGAGAAAATGGTTACTATTGTTTAAATGTGGTAACCAAAAATGTAAAATTAGTTTACAAATGTATTTATTTAAAAATAAATACAAATCCATTTGCAAAAAAACAAAAACAAAACAAGGTTATTTTACTTTTATATAGGCTAATAAAAGCATGGTTAATTTTTGTAAGGGAAAAACATGACTCGTGTACAGTATTAGGATTTTTCTATAAAGATATTGTAGTATTGTAGAGTATTGTATTGTAAAGTATAGTTTTGTTCAATCTTGAGTATTACGAGAGAGATGGATAACAGGGCAAAATAAAGAGACTGAAGAGAAAAATGGAAGTGAAGGTGCAGTTCAGGAGAGAACTTTTAATTATTTTGCATGTCCCCAAATTAAAGATTTAAACCTTTTTTTATGTCAGGTCCATACAAAAAAATAGTTTTGTCCATGAATTTGTTTGTATGAGTTAGAATTTTCCAGTCTGAATTTTTTTCCCAGTCCGCCCCTCCTGTAAATTAATGGCAAAGACATGGCTTCATTTACTACACATAGGCCTACTGAAGCTCGCAGTGTTTTCAACCCCTGCCGCCTCAATATAGGAGTACACGAGCACATAAACATCATTTCTAGAACTGCTCTGTGTCACTTAATGTGCATTTTACTTATTTTGAGAAAACTATCATCATATACAAAGAGACAGCAGTTTAAAAAAACACCAATGTTTAGGAGTTTATCACACAGAATACGTCACATGCTTATTAGATAACTGTATTTAAGTTGATGTATATGCTTTTATTTATTATTCTTTAATTTTCACAAATTTAGAAAAGTAATCAAAAAGTACTCAAAAGTAATTAGTTACATTACTTTAATAAAGTAATTGAAAAAGTTACACTACTATTACATTTTAAACAGGGTAACTTGTAATCTGTAACCTATTACATTTCCAAAGTAACCTTCCCAACACTGAGTTTAAATATATCAAATAATATACTACCAAAGTCCCTTTTTGGACACTTCGGCTACAATTAATAATGTCTTTAAATTGCATATCAAAATATCAAAATAATGTGGATTTATTATTAAAACATAATCAAATAAAAATGCTATTTGTAAAGATGCCACTGGATAGTATATATTATTATGAGTTAAATGCTTCTTTTTGGGAATCCTGTATAATCAAGTTTCTAACTAACTGCTGCTCCATGTGCTATGCCTCCATCCTACTGTGTGCATGTGTGTGTTGTAGGGCTGCAACAAAAGATTCTTTTGATAATCGATTAATTAAATGATTATTAGAAAGATTAATCAACCAATCGTTGATTATTTCACTGATTAATCAGTAGACATTGACTGATTTTTTAGCGTTTGCAATTAGTTAAATGTTGAGTTATGCATATTTTAACAAATGCATAACGTTAATTTACACTCAAGCTTTTGAAAGCCATATTATGTATTTACAATTATTATACAATTATGTAAGCAAATATATATATTTGGCACACAAAATAGATGACCGACAAATGACATTCTGTCTTACATCTCCTTTTGTAAGTCATATGGATAAGAAAAAAATTAAAGGTAAGTGATAAGACGTTTTATTTTTGGATGAACTATTTTAGTCACAAAATAATCTCCCTTAAAGTACCTTATAGGGTTATGATAATCAAAACAGTCCTGAGCTACATCAAGCTTTGATCTTTGCAAACCATCACTTTAATGAAATAATTTTTTTTCCCACTAATAAAAATATTTTATCACTAGCTAGCTCCACACTGGAGAGCTGCTTTATAACAGAAAATCAAGTTGTAATTCTAACTGAAATCGACACTGACTGTGACTGCTTGATTTAAGGCTATAATTGCAGTATAGGGCTGGGTGATATATATTTATATATAAAAATCTCAATATTTAAATGTTTTACGATATATATCTCGATATGTTTACATTTGTATTTGAATAATAAAAAAACTGGGGGAAATAATTACAATGGGAAAGTATTATTTTTTTTTTAAGTTTTAAGTTTTTAGCTAAGAACACAAGTCTGTCTACTGTCTCTGGTTTAAAAGAAGCTCTGTGGCATGAAACTATGTTCCCACATATATATATATATATATATATATATATATATATATATATATATATATGTATATATATATATATATATATATATATATATATATATATATATATATATATATATACATATATACATAAAATATGAATTTAAAATATTCTATATTCACGATATTTTCAAATTTTACATTGTCGTCAAAATTATTCCGATATTATCGATAATCTTCTATATATCGCCCAGCCCTAATAAAGTAACGTTACTATATAAATAAACGTTACATGACTGGACTTTACTAGAGAGCTCGTGCAAACATCCACATCGCTGTAATCAGATGTGTATTTAAATGCTGCATTCACACTGCTGTCAGTTTTTGCTGTGTTTATTTCATTATTGAGAGGAAAGCGCGCAGCATATATTTACATATTCATCCAAATGCCGCTAAACAGCTTCCGGGTTGGTTCGGTTGCATTTGCCCTTCTTCTCTTGAAAACCATCCAGGAGAGCTGAATTACAGTCTTGTGCTACAGCGCCACATTGGTCAAACCGCATTATTGCAGGCTCTTACATTAGGTCACATGAGATCCAATTACTAGACGACAACAAAATAATTTGTCGCAAATTTTTTATTTTCGACATTGTTGATAATGTCGACTAAAAGTTGCAGCCCTAGTGTGTAGGTGTTAACCTTAAAGTAAGCAGCAGAAGGAGTGAGAGAACGAGATTACAGCAAAGTGAGCTTTCTGTGTCTCTGCCTGAAGCTAGGCCGCTGTCCAAGTATGCTGTGTTCAGCAGCACAACAAGGTCTCTTCACACTCTGAACTCCTATCAGGGGTTTTGTTTTTCTCAAATAGTCCTCCGAGAGTGATAAAAAAATCTAATTATAATAACATATGTTGTTTGGCTTTATATCTCCAGCCAGGTTGACTATTTAGTATTACATTGTTCATTTTTAACAAAAAAATTGTTCCAAGAACGCATGTCATTATACAAGAGACCGGCACAGCAAATTCACTGAAGTTAAACCAAGGATTTCTTTTGGTTGACCACCCTGCCAGGCTGAATCAATGAGCTCCAGCAGAGGTGTTTGATAAAAGCCTGGCAAACACTTTCACAGCATTGATGGGCTTGTCTGCCAAGCACCTTTGCCAAATACACACATGGAGACACACACAGTACGTTGTCTGTTGGAAAATGGAAAGAGATGGATAGTCTCTATGTTGTGTCGTGTTGTGTGACTGTATATCCTCAGCGCTCCCCACTGAGCCTAGAGCACCATGGTAAACTCGCATCTGAAACGTGCTGAATACTCACTCTTGAGCATTAGTGTGTGTGCGAGAGCTTCGATTGAAAGCCTGACCCATGTGAGACCACTCAAATCAGAGCACAGCCCTAAACAAAATGAGGGAAAGCAGTGCACTTTGTGAGATGACATAAGAACAGTTTTTTGAATACTGTCAGACATCTGCAATACAGAAACACGCTCTATGGTGAGATCTAAGTAATCTGGTATGAAATAAATTGTTACGGTCAGTGCTGAGCATGTGTGTGGTCAGAAAATGGGCCAAGGAAATGAAGGAATGTATTATTCATGTCTAGAGGAAAGAGAGAAGGAGAAGAGCTGTGGGTATTGATGAAAAAAAAGTGTGTGCATATGCATATCTAAGCAGCTGTAGACATACATCTATACCAAAAAGACATGCCTGATAGATCTTCTCTTAACCACCTGTCAGAAACATCTTTATGATTCTGCTTTACAGTACTTAACCTGCACAAACCTATAGATCATTTCAGCGTCTACAGGGCGAGAGCAAGAGAACTACAACTCCCATGTGTCCCGTAATTACAGAGGCTCTGTCAGCACCGTTTAGCCCCTGAGCTGTGAGGTCCGGAACTTCAGCCTCACTTCGGCAACATAAAGAGGGGGTGAAATCCTGCTGGTGACGAGCCAAGCGCTTCAACTGGAAAGGGTAAATAGGAAACGCGTGAGGCAAGAGAAGCGCCATTGTTTTTTGAGCTCTGAATGCGTTCACAGTTTTCTCAAAAGCAAATGAAGAACAAATCTGTGGGGACACTTGTTTTTTCACTCTCTCCTCCCCTTTACTCAACCCTATGTGTTTCTCAGAGCAGCAGCTGCCTGTAATTTAGTTCGAGTCTGTTTTTCGTCACTGAAGGAATGTTCACAGAAATGTGAAACTCTCTCCAGATGGCGACGCGTTTGACTCCATTCAGTTAGTTCAAAAACCATTCACATTCCAGATTTTCATGTCTTTCCTTCCCTATTTTCTCCTTTTTCAAACAGACACACACACACACACACACACACACACATTTACTTACCTAAAGGAGGGCAAACCATGCACTTAAATTATTTTCATATAAAGCTAATTAATAATGATTACAGGATAAATAAAACACAGCAAAACATATAAAATACTTTCTTCATGAATTGTTGATTCAGCTCATTTCTAGGGACAATTTTGCCCATAGACTTAGCAAACCTACACACATACATTCAGATTTTCACATATATTCAAAGCAGTGCATTAACTCACATTGTTTTATCTTGATGATATTTAGAAGCAGACCAGGGCTCAGGTCTAAAAATGCCACTGGAGGTGACAAAGAAACATAGTGAATTCCCCAAAGTGAATTCATGTTTTTATAGGGTTATATTATTAATAATATTATAGTGTTTGCTATGTTCCATTGTTCATAGCGTAGTGCATCTTACCATACTGAATTATAGTTGTTAGATCATAGTCGTTAGATCATAGTTGTTGAAAAAAACAAAACACTATGAATTTGAAACAATCACTGCTCAAAACTCAAAAAATGACATAAAAGTCTCTCGTTACACTCTCGGACACTCTCGTTAATTGTGGAATTTCTTTTTTCTTGACTGTTCATAATTTATCAGATTAAGAATTAATTTCAGTTCATTAATTCATCTTAATTAGCTACATGAATGGCAAACTGCATGTCTTTACAACGTCAGGAAAAAAAAATCCACCAGTAAGTTAAAAATCCCCTTGAAAAACGATTTGAGGGGGGCAGATATTGCAAAATGATTAAAAAGCACACCTACTGTACACACAAAGCAATATTTCAACTGACATTTCAGCAGGTCGGATTATATGCGTCTCTCTTTGTAACACAACAACCTATCAGACTCTCTTGTGTCCGTCTATCATATCTCACACCCTGTAGTTTTCACTGCCACAGAAAGAGTAGAGTGGATAAAGTATTTATGAGTCAGCAGCCTTGATGTAGAAAATGCAAAACCACTTGAAATGTGCAAGAAACCAGCTGGGGACTATCTGTTGAATTACAGTCTTTCCAGTTATCTGATTTACTCAGTATCTTGCTGACCAACGCTCTACATCTTTCTCAAAACTCAAAGCTTTATTGCCATAATTAACAAGATTACACTGCATAAATCATAGCAAAGGCTGCTCATAGATGGACACAAATATGAGATATTGATATTGAAATTACGTTGCATGAGCATGTTACTTTCTGTTTGTTTCTTTCCCTTTATTATCATCATTAGCAGCTCTGAGGTGTAAAAAGAGTCACTGTGAATGGTGCCATCATCACCTTCCCTCATTACTGCCGCTTTTAGATCTTATGACACACACACACACACATAGACATGGGAACATTTGATAGAGCACAGTTCAGATTTCAGTTCTTGAGAAAAGACTCTAGGATGATCTGTGGAGAACTTGCATATTTTGTTTCCCAGGACCTTTCTTTCCTTTTTCGCTAAGCCGCATTTTCCAGGATTCTGCATGTGCATGTGTGAGAGTGAGAAAAAGAGAAAGACATGAACACACAAGGTCTTTCTATTCAGGTTTAAAAAACACCCTACAGACACATACCTATAGTTTATGATTTTTTTTACAGATCTCATTTTTCTCCCAGATTCTTCAGAAACACCAGTGTGGTGCAATGGACCCATAACAGAACAATACACATGCAAGAGAAGAGCTAGAGAATGGATTAACTATTTAACAACTCAGAGGCTGTGAGGAAGGGAAAGAGGAAGATTCTTGCAGAAGAGTACAGAGTTCACAAACTGAAGTACAGGAAATCTCAATCATGCTATAAGTCATGACAGAAACATTTAGCACTATGATCTAAAGCAAGGGCTTTCCAACTTTTACTATTAAAGAACTGTTAGGTGTATAAGACTAAGGAGAAACATTTTTAATTTTTGTCATTAAAACAAAATAATGTTTGATATACAGTACAGACCAAAAGTTTTGACACACCTTCTCATTCAAAGAGTTTTCTTTATTTTCATGACTATGAAAATTGTAGAGTCACACTGAAGGCATCAAGGGCTATTTGACCAAGAAGGAGAGTGATGGGGTGCTGCGCCAGATGACCTGGCCTCCACAGTCACCGGACCTGAACCCAATCGAGATGGATTAGGGGTGAGCTGGACCGCAGACAGAAGGCAAAAGGGCCAACAAGTGCTAAGCATCTCTCGGGGAACTCCTTCAAGACTGTTGGAAGACTATTTCAGGTGACTACCTCTTGAAGCTCATCAAGAGAATGCCAAGAGTGTGCAAAGCAGTAATCAAAGCAAAAGGTGGCTACTTTGAAGAACCTAGAATATGACATATTTTCAGTTGTTTCACATTTTTTTGTTATGTATATAATTCCATATATAATTCCACATGTGTTAATTCATAGTTTTGATGCCGTCAGTGTGACTCTACAATTTTCATAGTCATGAAAATAAAGAAAACTCTTTGAATGAGAAGGTGTGTCCAAACTTTTCGTCTGTACTATATATATATATATATATATGCCGATAATTATTTTATATATACAGTATATATATACTTCCTTGTTTTTAACTTTTTTAACATTTCCAAATAAATATATATAATCTTTTCGGAAACATTGGCACATGCAAAGAAAAAGCATTCACCCACCATTTTACGAATATATAAGAAAAAAATTTTTGCGCAAAGAAAACAAAAATAACAACATATTCAACAATTCTTCTCTTTCAAAGCAGTATTCTGCCATTTTGGAGAATACCACGATGCCTGCACGTACTGTACCTTCTTCTGCACATAAACAAGGCTCAGCACATACATGTTTTACATCATCAACATCACACACATGCGTTGTTTACGTACAGAGGTACTCTCGATAATCGTGGAAGACATGATTTGGAGGAGAAGAATTGTTGAATGAAGTCATTATTATTTATATAAATTTTTTGCTCACTAAAAGTATTCTTGCAGCTTCGTAAAATTACGGTTGAACCACTGATGACACATGGACTATTTTACCGATGTCCTTACTATGTTCCTGAGCCTGCAAACATTTCCGTTGCATTGCTTTCAAGGTCAGAAAACTCTTGTATTTCATCAAAAATATCCTATTTTTTTTTCAGAAGATGAATGAAGGTCTTATGGGTTTGGAACAACATGAGGGTGAGTAATTAATGACAGAATTTTCATTTTTGGGTGAACTATACTTTTAAATAGCACACCTTTTTTCAACATTGAAGATGGTAAAAATATTTCTTGAGCACTAAATCATCATATTAGAACAAATTCTGAAATATTTGAGACTTAAAGGTGCAAAAGGAGATCTTGGAAAATGCTAACATTAGCCTGATAGCACTGAAAGTGAATATCCCATTCTGCAATCGCCGTCCATAGCCACGCCCCTGAACACATTTATGCGCACAGACAGTGTCATAATCTATCCATACCAGATATAACATTACTATGATAGGCTACATCAGCGGTTCCCAATTCCAGCCCATGTTTCGAAGTGAAGTAAACCCCTGCTCAGGGAGATCAATGATCACCTTGTAAAGATCATATCGATTGGAATACAGTTCATTCACGTAACTCACTTCTCACAAGTTGGTAATCTGAATCGGGTGTGTTAACTAAGTGAGACATGCAATATATGTGTGTGAGGACTGGAATTGAGAACCGCTGGGCTACATCATATGTCATTAACCAGTGAGAAAACTTTAAAAGTACAGACCGGGTTCTTGATGTTTGTCTGCCATTCTAGCTCTGTCTGCACAATGTGCGTGAACACGCTGATGACATATCCTGTCTGCGAACAGGGTACGCAGAGGTATGCAGATACATATGTTGACAGGCAGGTAGGAAAGCTATTTAAAACGCTTGTACCTAACGTTTTCATTGGACGTACATTTCATGATCCTAGGTCTTCCACAGAATATATAAATACAGATAAATACATTTAAACCACTTAACTTATTGATTGCTATCTGGATTTGAAGAGACTTTCAACCTGCTTGACAAAAAACGTTTCTGAAGACAATCACCTATTGCACCTTTAAGTCTAAAGTAATGGCTGCTGAAAACTCAGCTTTGCCATTAAATAAATAAATTACATTTTTAAAAACTTGTTTTAAATTGTAATCATATATAAATAATATATGGTTTGGAATAAATAAATACAAACTTGGTGGGCTCAAGATACTTTTTTCAACAACATTTCTTACAACACACAGAACCTGTTCCTCACCATTGTAGTAAAACTCATGGAAAAATGGGGTTAAACTGACCTGACAGTATTACACTCCTAGCAATGATCAAAAAAAGCCAAAATATTCAATAAACAAACACAGAAGGTGTGTAGAACTCTGTGAATGATAGGTGTTCCTGTTCTGTTGAAATCTGCAGAGCTTTCTGTGCTGATTCTGTGTGGGATGAGTGACAGGTGACTGGAAGAACAAAGATACAGAGCGATGGAGAGAAGCAGCAGCTGTGATAAATGCAAGTAGAACAGAGGTAGGAACAAATAGAAGAGAAAGGAATAAAGCAAAGACATGAACAGCTGGGATATTGAGATACTAAAATCAGTTTTTAAAGTCTCTAAAAAAAGACAGCGCTCATTGGTGGCCCGGGAGGCATCGCCTGAAGTGATTTCATTTTGCTCCCTCTTCCTCCCCCAAGGACCCTTAATTACACTTGTCGGAGGCACAGGGGGTCAGAGGGGTGGGGGTTGATGGGATGCTGGAGAATCTCTTCATGTATTATGGAGGAGTGAATCCCCTTGAGAATTATGTGTGTGTGTGTGTGTATGTTAGTGAGGCATGATGGGGGGGAATGTCTCTTGGCAATCCTTCTTCAGCAGTTCAAAAGATGTGTGAAGAACACATGAATTATAAATCCCATCTGCACAAGACATGTGTGAGTTATGTGTGAGAGAGTGTGAAACACAAAATGCATTTGAAAGGTGTGATTGGAAGTGCTGCTCTGCATCCAGCGTGTGAATGTGGGTGTACTCCTGCGTCTACATGCACAACAGCTCCCTGTCTGTTCTCAGTGCACGCACTCCTGTTATTTGCGGCACACTCCAGATAAACAAATCAGAATGTATTCATGCCGTCTGCGTCTGTGCTCTCAAAACTGCACAATCAGCTTCAGCGCGACTTGGAGTTTGCTAAAGTGACTCTGAGAAGTGGTCATTTGTATACATCAGGAAAAAAAGCTATCAATAAAAAAATCACACTGGCTCTTTTATAAGCTGGATAGAAAGCATGTTTATTAATATTTTGAGGCAGTGCCTTAAAATCATCATAAAATACACTAAATAACAAGGAGTTTTCAAATCAGGCACGTTTCCTTCAGTTTGACAATAGGAGGGACTCTTAAATGGTCCTCGTCATAAACCACTTACAGGAGCAGCTCGAATATTGTCTGCATAAACAAATAATGAAAAAGGCAATCCTGTGAGTAAATGTAATTGAAGTAAATATCAAAGATGGAGAATTTTAGTCAAAATGAAAAAAAATAGTTGTCTAGTAAGGTTTGTTCAGACAGCACATCCTGGATACTAAATATGCATATAGTTAATAATCTTCACTACTGAAACTAACTGAACTGTGTGTGAGCAAAATCACATTTATCAGGAAAATACAACCATTTTAGGATGCTGTGCGAATGCAAACTGTCTCCTCAGGGGCCTCAAGAGGGTTATAAGCAGGTAAAAAAAAAAAAAAAGGGGTTTCCAAATTTTGTGTTTTTGGACTGTTAAAAATAATGAGCCATTAGTCTCAGCATCAGAAGTCATGCCCAAAGACCACCCGCTCCAATCACAAAATGTCTGTTGCATATGATACTCTAAACTGGAAACATTTTCACAAAGTCAGAAGACTAAGTTTGATCATTTACCAAGCTTGGACAATCTTTTGCCAACATCTGAAAAGATTCCAGATTGACCTCATTTTTTCACATCTTGTAAGTGAAGATGAGGTGAAGTACCTCACTGGAAACAAAATGGAATATCTGCAACAAATAAATGTAACAACGTGTTGCGAGAGCATCTTATTATACTGGCTGTTGACGACGTGCACACCACTAAAATAATAGGTGTTCAGTGATTTATCAGTATAATTAAAAAGGGTACACTTTACACATGATATGCCTGGTATGCAAAAATATCACTATCATCAGCTCGTTCATGTGCACTGGTGAAAGCGCAGGCAGAGATGAAACACCATCAATGCTAAATGGTCCAAATTAGGGAACGCCAAGAGAGAGCTCACCAGCCGTGGGCTGCTGGTTGAGAAATGCTTGTTTGGCTGCTGACTCTGTACTTAAGTCAAGTTCAAACGACAGCAGTTTTCCCGCTACAGTCCATTGGATCATTTAGATATATTTAGATTAGATATAAATAGAAATTTGCATAAAGACTGTGGTTAAAAAAAACCCCATATAAATAGAGTTACATTTGAGATCACTGACACTGAAACATTCATTTTCAATCACAGTAAAGAACCTCAGGAGAAGATCACCACTGTCATAAACATTTCTTTTGCTCAATAGGGAATTAAACCAAGTCCTCAGAGGAAACACACACACACATATAATCACATTTTCATTGATCACTGGGACTTGCTGTGTTCTCGGCCTCTCTCTACTGACATAAAGGTCAATAACAACAAATAAAGAGCAGTAGCGTAGAAATAGAGTGAGTTAAAAATGAAAGCTCATGTTAAAGATACTATAGAGGATTGGTTGCAAAAATAAAATGCTAAGGTAAGACGACATCAGCAAAATGAAGTGTTACTACGCAGTGTGAACAGTTGCTTACCTCACTCTTTCTGTCAGTTCCTCCAGAATCCATCCTCCAACCCAACCAACAATAATAGCAGTACAGAGTAAAGCATCATACATATGTGGAGTTTAATGCAGCATATTTGATGAGGATATTTTCAGGTGTGTAAAGTCTGCCAGGACTAGTGCTATCATGCATTATTAAGGTGTCTCTCTAGGTGTCTTTGAGTCAGCTTTGATGTATTTCTTTTTATACCCTGATCGCTCAGATTCTACACTGCCATTATACCTACATTATGTAGGAGCCCCACACCTTCTAATGGCCATAAACATTCAAGGGCAATCATGTATCGTGAATATATCCAGAAACTAGGGCTGTCGACTGAATATAGTGTGATTAATTATTCAAAAATAATAATGTGATAGCAAACTACATCATTAATCATGTCCCCAGCACATAAATTCTTCAAAAGGGTTTTTTTCAACTATCAGAGCAATTCAAGCTTGAAGTACCACCTTCGTGTTTTTGCAAGTACATGCAGACTAAAAATCATAAAAAATACCAAAATACAATATTCCTTTATGATTAATGTTATGAAAATAAGATTTAATCATCTGCCATAATAATGTAACAAATCTTTCTTTGGCATTTTTTCTCAGTGATAGACGAAATTCTTTGTTATCAATTTAATCAAAATTTTATTCGATTCTCCTTCACAACAGCCCTGCTAGAAACTTTGTTATTGCATTTACTCTCCAAATAACAGTACAATAACTGGCAAACAATGACATAAACTGTTCTAATTTCAAACAAATGAAAAGCCTCATGGCCTGAGCTGAATTTAAATCTCCAGTTTAATTTGATTTATCTGCTCCCTGTGTCTTTAAATTCAGACCGCTCCATCATAATGTCAGTGCATAATTTATGAGTTGAACAACAACAGTTAAAACATCAACACGGAAGATTCTACATACAGCAATTCACTGAATGACTTGTAGAGAAAGACTGGTTGTCTGGTTAATGACGGACCAGTCTTTGAAGTCTGGTATTCGGCGGCTCTATGAATATCATGAATAAAATAAAATACATTTTTAATAATTCGATTCATTTATTCTAGAACACTGATTTTTTTAGGAAAGCCATCTGTGTTAGTGAAAAATGTTCCTGCATGAGAGGCATGAGAGTAGAGCGGCCGCTCTCACCAACTGTTCTGGACAAACACCATGTGCTAACGTAAGACAACTCAAGTGCATTGAGTACAGCACTTGATACGTGACATAAGTAATATGATATCCTTATGACTCAAATAACTGAATGAAAAAGAGCACGAAGCTCTTTGATGTACTGTCATGAACTGAATGAAGAAGGAAGCACTGAACTGTAATTTTACCTTCCTGCCATAAAGAAATATCCAGATGGCCACAGAGGTACCCTACCTGCCCAAACACATGTCAAGTATGTCTTGTGCACTTTCTTTTTTCAGCATACCCTCTTTTCAGTTCCTCCAGTGCACATTTCTTCTATGTGTGCCTGCATATAACATGGGGTCCTTAGAATGCTGAAGCTCTAGCTGGGAAAAAGACAGTGTTTAGCATTCCACCTGGTCATTAGGCAGCTGTGCAACTGATACATTCTGAGCCCCAATGTAAAATTAATGCCACCCTCGTAACAACCTCAGACAGACAGGCTAATGAGAGCATTGGAACAAGCATGGCATCAAGTATTCCATATGTGACGCTATATTTTTAGCTCCATCTTCTTTTCACACTTCAGTGGCCTCAATCTTTAAACCCCACAATAAATTTAAAAAAAGTTTCTCTCATGATAGACTGGTGATTAAGCCTAACTTTGCCTAACCCAGAAAGGTTTACAAAGCCCTGGCTGGCAGTCATTAAACGGTCAGGGTTAGTTGCTAATAGTGGATAGTGTGCGGCAATTAGCACAGGGTCCAGGAAACCCCTAGGCAGTCCTAATTAAGTCATTTCTAAGTTCACTGCAGAGGCATTGGACCCGCTTATCACACCCAAGAGGACTGCAGAAACCAAGACAAGAGAGAGATCCAGGCATCAACAATGGTCGATTCTAAATGATGCACTTGCTAAGCTGTCTACATGAACTTCTGTTCTTAGATGGTAAAACTCCATGGCTTTAACAAAGGCAAGTATTTACTTCTTACAACCCTGTTTTCTTTCCATAAGGGACCTTTTCCTTAGCCTATAAACAGTCTAAACCTGTTGGGTGAAATGTTTTACAACAAGGGTCAGCTGTGACTTGCTGACGGCCAGTTTGAATGTTTTGAACCTCAGTCATCTACATTCACTCTCTTTTCTCTCGCTGGCATCTGCTCTTGGATTCTCCTCTTGCCTTATGCTCTTCCTCTTTACCTGAGCTCTGTCTTTGTTGACAACAGTCCTGCCCTCACTGGCATCTCTCTTCCTCTCTTCTGAGCTTCAGGAGCTGTTCACATTGTACTAGCTTTCCAGTGTTTTTCTATGTAAATGCATACAAGATGGACGCATTTGGACATTACACTTGCATCTTGCAATTTTTTGCAGCTTTTCATTAATGACACGACATTCTAAATACACAATGCCCAAGATAAAATAAGTTCAACTTTTGAGAAAGAAATACCCTACGTTTTTCAAAGCAAAAAAGTGTTCTGTGTGAATGGCCCCCTTTGCTGCACTGAGTGCACTCTATCTTTTCCTACATTTCTCTCTCACTCGGATAATTCCATATGAATATTGTTTCAATTGTATTATTCATACTGTATTTCAATATCTATAACTATTTAATCCAATATGTAACTATTTAAAACCGTGAAGCAGTCATGTTAATAAAAGCATTCTCTTTCAAAAAAACAATTTATTAGCATTATCTAGCAATGCTTATTTCTATTGTTTGTACAGTATAATTAGCAGAAGTGATCATGGACAAGAAATCACAGTGACAGTCTTATACCATATTTATATATCACGCTGTTCATCTTTAATCATTTCTGCCCTACTACAAAAATCCAGTACAGATTTAATTAGCATACTAGATCTTTTGTTTGGAAACCCACATATTCACGTAGGGTATTACTTATTCTTAGCCAAAGATCAGATTAAATAAAATCTAAAGAAATTATACACTAAAATGTTATTGTATCCTTTTTTATGTAATTTATTTAACAAATAATAAATGGATATGTTTGAAGACAGGTAATGGGTGAATACAGAGGTTAGAAGTAAAAAAAAAATCAAACAAACTGTGTATACTGTAAAGTAAATATCTAGCCATTTTCTGTCTGTACTGTGTGTATTGTGGTTTTGTCATGTTGAATACAATTGTTCAATTGTTTTGCATTTAGCAGTACAACCTGTAAGAGGGGCAACATTTTGTTCCCCCGCACAAAATTCACAAACATGGTTGAAGAGTGATAAGCTTAACTTGATCTGACTGAAGCTATAGCATTTAATATTTTCCATGATAAATCTAAAATTTGCATAAAATAAATCAATAGAAGAGCTTCTCAAAGGAAAATCATTTGAATTACAAATTGACTGTTGGTGCCACAAGGGATTTTTTCCTAACCCACCATTAAAAAACTGTTCCTATTTTGACCGAAGTCATTTTTGTCTCTGAGTCTGTAGGTTGTAAGTGTTTGAACCTAAATTTGTCCTGAAAGGGCAAAAATCTTCTGTCACTTACCTCCAAAGAGAACTCTCAAGAACTTTGTTGGAGTCTGCATGGTAATATTTAGTGAGAATGAGGATGACCTACGAAGAGGAAAAAACTGTCATTAAACACTGAAGAAAATAATTATATTTACATATAAACAAATGTTATGTACAATTCTATTAAAAAATACAGTCTTGTCTAAAAATCACATTGAAAATGTGTGTAAGATGGAGCAATTCGAACACATTAAGAACACTCAACCCTCCTTTCTCTTGTAGGATCTCTCTTGTAGGATCTTATATGCAGCGAACATTGCATTTGCAAAAACATTTTAGTCTGAAAAATTAAATTTATTGATAAAATGTTCTCTAAACACAGCAGAGAGACATCACTGCAAGTGTCTAGTTCCTCAGACTTACATAGAAGCAGGATGTGTTGTGGTGTTAGAAACAGCATATGCAAACCTCATTTGACAGATCCATCAAACCATAACCACATGATGGACAACAGCTTCCTAGCTTCTGCTATTAACTTACTCTTTTTTAATGTTCAGGACTGACTGCACTGCAAGCAGTTGCTATAGCACTGATGAGCATAGCATGAAGCCAAGTTACTTTCTTCAGCTGGCAGCAGGGAGTTAGCAATATGGCTAAGACTCACAGAAGCTGTTGGCCTGTATTGCGCTACACTTATGTACAAGTTAAAATGAAGCCCAATATACTGAAACAGGATCTAAAACAGCAGGTTAGCTGTTTTACAACCTCTAAATCCAAAACACAAAATAAGTCTTTCATGACTGGTCTGGATTAGATACATCGCTGAAATGCCAGCTGATGACGATGATCAGATTAGATTTACACTAAATGCTTTTTTTTTGTGCACTGAGGTGACAAACACATGACGATCAAGAGCACACACACATAGGCTACTCAAAATGATGCCTTCCTCTGGTCTATTTGGTGAGGTATAAAAGCCAGTGTGAGGTGTATCCTTAAAGTCTCTCCTATCTTTTATTCATGTTAGTAGGACGCCTGAGTTTGCAGTAACAAATCAGTAGAGTGTGAGTGAAGGGGGATGACTTGTGTCTGTGTGTCTTCTTTATCTTTCTCTGCTGCCTCACACACTGGGTCTCTGACAGCAAAGCCCAACGGAAAAGCACTGCCATGAAAAAGGGTCAGAGAGATTCAGGGCCTTGGCAGAGTGATTGACAGGTCAGCACTGGAATGTGGCAGGAAGCGTGTGGACCGGGCCAGCCTTGGGCTTTGCTTGGAGGATCTGAAAGGGTTATTGCCCTGAGCCTGTCCCTCCCTCTGCAGACAACAGAGGCGCTAAAGGTCAGAAAGGTGTGAGTAGAAAAGCAAAGGTTTTTAACAGTATGGAGGTTATGTATGGCCAAAAAGCTATTTTAACCTTTAACTGTGATTCATGGGAGGTCTCAAATCGAACTGTACCAAAACCCAGTTCATTAAAAATGAAGTTATTCCTGCAGTCATGTCAAAATACTGTATAATGTGCATTGCATTCAAACCAGAATATTTTTGAAGCAAAAATTTTTAATCATTCCTGCTTCATTCTGCTAATCATTCATAATTATTAATTTAAAAAATAATAATTCCCATACACTGTTAATCGCTGTAATATTCCAGTTAAGACCAGTTTTTTTCTGAAAGAAGTCACCAAGCCTGCATTTATTTGATCAAAATATAGTAAAAACAGTGATATTGTGAACTATTATAAAAATGTAAATAACGGTTTTGTATTTTTCTATATTTTAAAATATAGTGTTGACTACTTGAAAACAAAATGTTGGGTTGCTTAATATTTTTTGTGGAAACCGTGATTACACACATAGACATTTCAGTTAAAAAGCTAAAAAAAGAGAAACCTATTGTAACATTCTACATGACTATACAGTCTGTCACTTGAATTTATCCTTGCTAAATAAAAGCATATTATTTCCTTAAAAAATATCTTGCTGGGCCCAAACTTGTAAAAGTTACTGCATAAGTGAGAACAAACAAACTAAATGTGTTTGACTGTAATTCTACAAATAGTGCGTATGAATCAACAATCTTGTTCATTTTTGTTTTTTGTTTATGTTTTTGATTTGATCAAAAACTAGCCATCTGATCACAATCAAAATTGTTCAAACCAAGTCGGCTTCTTATGCTTTATTACTCCACATATTAAGTTTCTTTCCTTTCTCTCTCTCTGTCCTTCTCTTTGTCTATCATCAACTTCCATCAAAACAAATCTGAAAAGCATCTCAGGCATCAGGCCCCCAGACATCCTCTTGGCTAATTTGTCAAGAACATAACTATTTACCAGATGTGATCTGTAACTAATGTAAAGAACCTTTCTCTCTGGGAACACTGAAGAAACTGAGGGTCACTGTTACTGCAGACACAGCTGTATCTGGAAGAATAACCAAGTATCCTTTTCCACTTATGATTTTTAAAGACCTTACATACTTGGTGATGAATAAAACATTTATTAAACCTTGGATGAGTGATCTACATTCACTCAACAAAACAGAAGGCAATTGTGCTTTCCCAAATAAATACCACAATTTGACCACCAACAACTGCGAATCTGCCCTATTCGTCAATACAGACAACATTTTTACAACTCCTTTTGAATTTATTATGCTGAACCTAATAAAAAATATTAGCTGTCCACAGCGCATTTGGCATCAGGCTACACAGCGAACAGTTTTCTCAGCCTACCCAGGGGGCCGAGTGCCCCCGCACAGGAGTCAGATGGTGGCCTTTGGAAAGAGTCTGTCTGCAGTACAATGCTATGAACCACTCACTGACATCATGCAAACACAGATTGAGGAAAAGAACAACTGATGATCAGCAGCTTAGAGGAAAGCCCACTGAACTTATTACTGATATCAGCATGCAGAGAATAATCTTCACATCATTTACTTTGAGCAATAATAAAGCTGACATCGGCTGAGAGTGAAAGGAAGCGATGACTTTCTTAATACACAGGTACTCTGGTGGCAGCCCCTCAGTTTATCTGTTTACCAAGAGGACGTGAGAGCAGACAAAGAAATACAACAGCAGAATCAGCACTAAGGACAAGAAATACTGTTATTGCGAGCGATTATTGACTAGATTCTTGTTCTCTATAATATTTTGAGACAAAAAAATCTGTCATTTTAAGTGCATTAAGTGATTTATGCATCACAACATTATAATATACAGTATGAGAAATTGATCTTCATTTTCAGCAGAACGCACTTCTTGATTCAATATGACAATGAAGCATGTTAAGGGCCATGTTGAGAAGAATTTTTCTTCCTGTTTTGAAATCTGAGCGCTTCAAAACAGTAGTAAATAATAATTCATATTTGAACTGTATAGCTCGTTTTGAGTTCTGAAAATGGCATTATGTTTTAATTGCAGAGAAATCTCTTTTATGTTTAAATGTACGCAACACTTTGATTTTCCTTTTCATTTATTTCCATGAAAACAAATAAAATCACATTTCTACTGCATAGACAGACAACTTCCATTAAAAGGCCATCTTTCAAACAGTGAATTACTGCTTTAAAAAATCTAATGTTTAACAATATCAAACATAGTTTCAATATATCATGCATCTTTAATTTTTATGACAAAAATTTCAACTTTCCAATGGAGCGATGAAAGCAGAAGCTTCTCTGAAAAAGAGAAAAAGTGTGATTGTAAATACAGTTCTCTACTATAGACACTACTTGAGAAGATAGAATATGCTTAACAGTGTGGTGCACGCTTCAAAAAAGGATAACGGAGACACTGAAGCTTTTTCTCAAACCTCAGCAGAGATCCCTGGGATTTGTCACCATCACTGTCCTGCATAAAAGCAGATAAATGCCTCAAGCATTACACACACAGACTTGGCTCGCCAAGATAGGAAAAGTATAAAAGCGCCTCTTGTAGCCTTTCTCAGCTGCATTGCAGAAGCCTTTACTCATAAATCATTTATCCATAAGTCAAAAGGGTTTTTTCTTCAGTGACATAAAGTGTTGTCAATAAAGAAAAGTCAGGTCTACAGTTTGTCTCTCCATCTGTTCTGTTGTGAGACGAGGGGGTCACAGTTCTGCTGGGGGGAAAACGATTTCTGCTGCTGTGAGTAATGGCGATAGAGGCAAGAGTATAGGCAGCCATCAATCAGTCCACCGCACGGCAGCAGACAGACTCTCTATCGGAGACCTTCTGAGGAAAAAAGAGCTGTGATCCCAGTGCATTTATACCAAAACACTGGCCCTCATCCCAGAATATCAGCTTGGCAAACTGGTTTTAGCTACATCTAAATCTTTTAGTATAGAAATATCTTAAGTACATCACATGCTAGGAAAGACTGCAATTTGCTTGAAAGACAGCAAGTACAGCGCCTCCACATAAGGCTTCTGCAGGGCATCTTTTATGGACACTATAAATCTGGTACTAATTAGAGGACGAGACAGAGTGCAGGTGCGTAAGACACTGATAATCATAAATAAAAAAATAGAATATAAATTATGGAAGCAATTACTGGTCTCACTGACTACGTTTTATAGAGGATATTACAGTTCTCAATCGATTCTTTTGATGTTTTGATGTTAATGTTGTTGTTTTTTATTGTTTTACGGCCCCTGAAAAGGAGACAAACATCTGAATAGATTCTAACCTTGTTAAAAAGAGACTCTTTGAATAAATTGTGTTTCTTTAGGGATGCATTCAAGTAGGACACAAGGGGGGCCACTGATGAACCGCCTGACCTTCCCATGTCTGTCTGCGGTTGTGAGTTTCCTCCTCCTGCTGGCTATGTTGCATGTTTCATTCTCTAATGCCTGAAGTGCTTCAAAACACAAAAGAGAGGACAGAGAAATGTATTATTCCTGTCATACTTTCTCAGGCTGCTCCAAAAACTGTCAGTGCATTTTTCAAGCAATACTCAGAGAGCCTGATTTTCCTGAAATTTGTGAAATTTGTGAAAAAGTGCCAAGAAAAAAGTTCTCTATTTGGAGCTCTGGGATAATGCCATTTCTCAGCCAGTTGGTGACATTTATTAGGGAAAAGTCAACCAGCCTGTGACGACACTTGAATGGACAAACACAATGCCACAAGAGGCACCATTGAATAAGGCATCATGGCAAACATACCACATGTGAACTGTGACTGCACAGAGCACTGACTTCAGTTCACTATTCGACATTCCAATGAACTTGGCGTTTTACTGAAGTGCAGTAAATCAAGTGATAGAGAGGGAAAATAATTCACAGAGTCTGTGCTGAAAGTCATTCTTATAAAGCCAGACAAAGAAATAAATCACTTCGCAAGAATGCACGATCCCTCAACTAATATGTCTGAAGCAGTGAGACCACACACATAGAAAAAAATACACAGAAAGCCATTCACGATTTAAATGACTGCATAGTGTCTCTCAAATTAACGACTGATTGGTTGGAACGGGGATACTAATGATAAATGTCTAATGTATGTTCCTCTACATTAACTGGAGAGTACTCCAGTCAAAATGTGACAGATGCTAATCCAGCCCAGGCTGATTACCCATAATCCTGTGGAGTGAAGTTCAGGATTTTAGGATGGACCCCTGAAGATTACTTAACACCGGCACACAGCTCTCTCCCCCATCAATCACACAGATTGACTATGTAATCTCAGAAATGTGAGATTATGAGAGAATTAGTGTACAGATGTGTCTGTAGAAAACGATCTGCTCAAATCGAGGAGGTTAGCTAACCAAAAGCATGTGTCTCGTAATGCACTTTGAAAAGAAACTTTCAGGAATATTAACATAATGTCACACTTTTCATTGCAGAGTTCATGTTAAAGTATAATTAGATATATAATGTCCAATTAAAATGAAATTATGTTTAAGAACAACCTGCAGCTACATATTTTATTCTACTTGCCATAGCAATTAATTGCAATAATTTGCATTATAGTGTCTCTGCCATTGCAAAGGCTTAAATGAGCACATAGGTTGAAACTCTACTCTATATTGGTTTTTAAAAAGCAAATGTAAAACAGTTTTTTGTATTATTGTTTCTGGCACAGGCTACCATTCAAAAATGTTGAGTAAGTAACAGCTCTTTTTTCTTAAAGAAATTAATACTTTTTATTTTATTATTTTATTCAGGATGCATTCAATTGGTGAAAAAGTGAAAAAGCTGTTCTTTTGAACTTTCTATTAATTCATAAAAGATTTACATTTTAAACACAGTTTGTAATATGTCACAATATTAATGGTTTTACTATATTTCGATCAAAAAAAATACACACAGAAAATATTACACAATACACAGAAAATATTACAGACACTGTTAGAATGGTTATACATTTCCTAAGTACTGACTGCCAATAAACACTCATCATGTGAGTGACATAAAAATGCAGGAAAAGTGTCCACAGACCCACTGTCCAGCTGTGTTGTTTCCTCCCAGTGATTTTATTCCCATCACACATCATGTGAATCCAGCCAGACTGTTAAATCTGAGAGAAAATATAAACAAAAGTGAAAGCACAGAGTATCTAACTGTGAGTGCTGTGTGCATGTGTTTAAGACGTGATTGAATGGCCTGCATCGGTGCATTGATGAACTAAGAGCAAAAGTAGGCTTATAATGAACTGGCAAGGCCTCCTGGCATGCTGACAGTTGAGGCTTTTCTCAGCCAGACACAGTGAGAGATGCTCATAGTGGACACAGCTGTTAATACTGGCATAACAGCTGTCACCTTTGCAACACAGTAATCCTTTTCTCTCAATCCCCCCTTTACGTTGTAATAAGTACCCCACATATCTACCCCTCACCCCATCAGTTCTTTTTTGCTTTGGTAGATTATTGCCAATGCTTGGCAATAATTCATCTTTGACAATACATTTCCATCTATATTTCTTTTTGACATTCTTTAAATTCGACATGATCCCAATATCATTCTTCCACTGAAACTGCCCTGTCTCATTATCAGCATTCAGGGCCTGAAGCTTCTTCCTGACATGTTTAGCAATGTTATCTGTCTTCACTTATTTGGGTAATTGTGTTGAGTGAACAGATAACAGGTAACTTTTGTCTCGTATGTAAAGGATGAGGTTCTGAAGCTGCTGGACTAGCCCCAGATCGAATTGAAATTAATACATTACACATAACTACTAAATGTTCCGACTTAACAACAAAGCATTGTGTGCTGGGTTTGCATGCTCTGTTTAGGCTCTGAAACGGGTTGCCTTAAAAAGCAGTGGAATGTGAACCCCATTCTGTCTGAGACCCCTTAATGCGGACCGCGTGAAGCTGCGCGCTCCACTGAAGCGGTGTGCCATGACACTCCTAAACGAAAATGTTTGCCAGGTTTCAGTCAAACATATAAATTCACAAAAAATGATTGGAATGGAACAATAAGCATTAAAGGGCAAAGAAACAAAACAAACTTGTGGGGTAGAAATCGTGAGTGGGACCAGAACAAGAAAGACAAAAGAAAAGAAATAGAAAACAGTACAGAAATAAAACAAAATATTAAATTATTGTTAATTTGTGATGCTGCAGTTTTTATTTTTTAAGATTCAATCAGATACATTTAGATGCAATCACCAATTCATAAAATGCATGTAAGGGATTATATATATATATATATATATATATATATATATATATATATATATATATATATATATATATATATATATATATATACATATATATATTACACTTCATTGCATTGTGTTTTAGAGTTAAAAGAAGTCATAAAATGTATAGATAATGTTGTGTGTAATGAGCTGCCTGTACTTTTTCTGTTATTTTACAGATTTATCTTTTACAGTGTGTGTGTGTATATATATATATATATATATATATGTGTGTGTGTGTGTGTGTGTGTGTGTGTGTGTGTAAAGGTTTAATCATTTATATGACTGTAAGAATAAAGAATCAATTACTCATATTGATTTCTTACACTGCTCCATTACAATCAAATGATTCTAATTCCTTGGATTTAATGCAAGTAATGTTTGAACTGTATGAAATATGATGGAATGGAAAAAAGTAATTATTCAGCTTTATTTAAAAGAGGAGCCAATAGCTTCAGATGACATGAGAAAATTCAAATCCTCAGATATAAACGCCCACAATGTTTGCTTTAACCTCTAATCTTTTCCAAACAAAGCAAAAACCATTGCCTCAGTTAATAGAGTCTTCTTTGATGTGTGCTGGTGCTGTCTCAAGAAGTCTAGATTGGGCGTGCACATATGCAACTATTACTTCAATGTGAGCCTTTATCTGGATTAGAGGAAATTACACTGACCACTAGAAAGGAATCCATCTGATGAGAGAGTAATTAAGAGGGATATGCTGACCACACAAGGTTTAGTGGAGAGCAATGTAAACAGGTTGAGCATAGAGAGATCTCTGAAGCTCAGCCTAATGCTCTCATGGCTAATTGAATCAAGTATTTTTTGGCCTCTTCACTCCATTAAACTGTGCACACAAGCCTGTCTGACTCCCAGGAGTAAAGCATCTCACTGCTGCCCTCTGACTCCTAAAACTTTCCTCTCGCTTTACTTTTCCTCTTCATATTATTCTACAGTATCTGTCTGATGCCTCTCCCTATAATCAGTTAATTAAATTAAATCCATTTAATCCGCATTAAACAAATTCTTAAAGGGATCTCTTAAATGGAAACTCGCCATCATGTTGTTCCAAACCTGTATGAAGGGTTTGAACAACATGAGGGTGAGTTTTGGGTCCTTTTGCTTGCTCACACGGTCGTATAGAATCTCCTATCATGGTCTCTATAACATGTGGTATGGAAAAAGAAATGGTGATAGATATTTATTTTAACTGGCTGGAGAGTCTCTTCTATGTTTACTGGCAAGCAGTACTTTGTAAATGTGAGACCACCCAATTTTGTCTGTTTCCACTATGTTTCAAGGTGTACAGCCTTTGTGTAAACATGTTAAAAGGAAAGAGACCCAAACAAGACCAAAAACCAGCTTTGACCTGAGTCTGAGTGTGTGTGTGTGTGTGTAACTGATCAATGTAATGTCCATCTTTTCTGGCTTTTCTTTTTATAGGTACCTTGCTGCCTCTAGTTAGTAATTTCTCTACTGTGTGAATGATAAGTGAATGATCTCAGGTAAAAAACAGCTTTCGTTTGCCCTCGAGTGAAACCGCTCTCATTAGTTGTCAGGTGAATCAGTTCTCTTACGTTCTGTGCAGACTACACCAATCCACAGCAATCTATTTCAGTGCCATTAGAATACAGAAGCACAGGGATTCTAAGTTCATGGAAAAACTGACAGACTTTCATAATGGCTGTTATATAGTCTCAGTTACCTGAAAAAAAATTATCAAATAAATATAGCCATGGTAAGAGACTTCTTTTAAAAACATGAAAAAAAATCTTGAAATCTATATATATAAAGGCTTTCAGTTTAATGCGTTACCTTAATTAGTTGTGAAAAAATAATGCACTGGCCCCACCCCCCAGACAGTGTTGGGAAAGTTCACTTTCTACATGAACTAGTTCAAAGTTCAATTCACAAATTTTAAAATGAACTAGTTCAGTTCATAGTTCAAACTACAAAATTTTTAACTAAAGTTCACAGTTCCAAAAATGAACTAGTTCATAGTTCTTTTTTTCCATACGTTGCTGCGAGCTATTCTTTTTCAAAATTATTGCCACAGCCCATATAGAATCACAGACAGCAATTATTTTATCAGTTTTAACAATGAAGCTATGCGTCAGATTTCATCTTCATATCCAATTTTTAATCCTTATCCAACCAGGGTTTACATTAGCATTGAGGGGACAGCATTTCCCCATTGTTGCTTTAATGTTTTGTCTCCCATTCTCACCGACCTTGTCATAAACATCATAAAATTCTTTTAAATGATCATACGCCTTCTTGCTACATGCTGCTGTCGTTTGCTGTTTTTTTTTTTTTGATGACGCGTCACGCATGCGGCAGACGGCGGTGCGACACTGGTGGCTGGTGTTGCCAGATTAGGTGTTTTTCCGCTACATATTAAGACCCGTTTACGGTGTGTTTTAGCCGGGTTTAGGCCTGGAAGGCTCTATAGAAATCTTGCACCTTATTGAACGAAGTTAACCTGAGAGAGCGTGCCGTTCACAGACACCAGAATGAACAAGTTCACAGTAACGTTTATCAGGCAGTAATACAGCACGTTCAGTTCACGTTCGCCCAAAATATGAACGAGTTCATGAACTATCGTTCAATGAACGCGTTCAGGCACAACACTGCCCCCAGACTTGTACGCAATTTTAAATTTCATACAGTTGACTGTTTATACAGATGACGGCTGACAACACCAGAAAAAGTTTAAAAGTAGCCTATCAAAAAAATTAATAAATAAATTCCGGAAAACCCTGTATCCAACACGAGCTGCAGGAGTCAGATTTGACTGATCACGGGTTGAGATGAGAGATGGCTGACAGACAATGCTGGAGGATGTGTGCTCAACAGATCCTGCGCTCAATGACAAATATCTGATCTTCCTTTACACTTAGCACACGTGATCGCGAAATCAAAACTGAACAGTGAGTATTCATTCAAAAGAGATTATATTCTCTGGATATTGATAAAAGCCCCCTGATGCGTGAAAATGATATGCAATATTAGATTGTTTGTGGCAGCAGGTGGGACTGGACACAGTCTTCTTTCATGTATCTAATACAAAAATGCACACTACGAATGGCGACTGAAGAAAGCAAAAGCCGAATCACAGACATTTTGGGCGATTTAGAAAATCCGGCCAGACACATTTTTCTAAGATCCAAAAAGAGGACATCTATGGGAAAAAAAGACATTTTGTCAGCCAAACAACACAAAAATTTGCTTAAATAATCTTATGTGGGTATATTTCCACAGTCAAATTTATTTTGCAATTAATTAGATGAATTAAGCTACACATAATGTAATTAATCAGAAGATAATCACAAGACCAGATTATCGATCAATAATTGACCTCAGCAAGTGAATCTTAAAGATAACAAAAACAATTTTAACAACCCTGTTTTTGTATTGTAGTCATTGTAGAGGGACAGAATGAGGGTTGCAGGAAACTGATACACTTTCATGTTACAGTAAGTATATGAGCAGTTGGTCTGGGTGGTGCCTTTCTAACTAACATCATGAATTAAGGCATCTCCAGGAACAGATCCAACTTCAACCATAATATTTCTCACATAGTGTGCACAAAACAACATCATGAAATGATAAAATATCATAAAATCTCTCTATTTTAAAGTAAAAACCAGACGAGTTTCTAATATAAAATAAATGAATGTAGCCAATGATGTATATTTTTTTTTAATTGGAACATCACCATCATATTTAAAATGCAGATGTAAACGTCACCTGTTTCTTTCCATTTCTCACATCCAAAATGTAAATATATAAAGTTACAGCATAACCCTCCTAACTTACGTTTACAAAAGTTTATAAAATAAAAATACTCTGACATCATCTGTTAATACAATAGCACATGGAACAGGTACGCTTTACTTCCCCTTGTAACAACACCATCTTGCAAAATCATCACATTTACCATGAACCACAACTGGGTCTAACTTTATAGACCACCCCAGTAACAACCGGGGAGTCTTGAGTTAAACTTAGTTTAAAAAACTTCTAAAAAGAACAAACCCTATGCCATCAGACGGTTGCATGACTTAAAGCCATAACACTGTTTCAGCATTTCACTGACATCCATTGGAGGAGCCCCAGAGCCAAGCAGAGCTGACCTTATCAAAAAAGCTACAAACAGAGAAGTGCTGTCAGGCATAAAAGTAAGCAAAGGTCTGAGTCTGACAGTTACTGGTTAGGATTCCAGTAGAGGTGAAAGAAGTAATGATATTTTAGTCCTATGGAATGCAGGTACAAACCAACATAAACATCATGCATATTTAGTCAGAGATAATTTTGATTTGACACAGTTCAAAAATACTAAGAGATCAGAGATAATGAATGTATTATTGTATACACTATTATTCAACAGTTTGAGGTCAGTGAGATTTTTTTTAAATACTTTTAAAAAATGAATATTTTTGTTCTGCAAGTACAAATTCAATTGATTCAAAATGACAGTAAAGACATTTATAATGTTTCTATTTTAAATAAATGTTACAGTGTCCACTAAAATATTAACCTGCTCAACTGTTTTAAGCGTTCATGATTATAAGAATTGTTTCAAAGCTAAATCGGTCTATTTTAATGATTTCTGAAGACTGGAGTAATGAGGCTGAAAATTCAGCTTTGCCATTAGAGGAATAATATGTGCACAATATTTCTGAATATTCTTAATTTTTTTTTTATCAAATAAATGGTGAACATAAGAGACTTTTCCTCAAAATATTAAAAACACTTACCAACTCCAAACTTTAGAACAGTAGTGTATTTGACTTGACAAATGTGCAGCAACTGTACAAAATTAATAAAACTTCACAGTTTCTTCATTTATTTCCCTCCACTGATCTGCAACAAACTCTTGAAAGTTATGTTGCAAACGTCAGTGTTGTGAGAGAGAACACATTAGTAGAAGGCACAAGAGAGATAGAGAGTGACAGATAAAGAGAAAGAGAAAGAGAAACTTCAGCTGAGCGAGTGAGTAAATAAATGAGCAAGTGAACAAATGAGAAAGAGGGCAGAAAAATAGGCAGAGGGTGAGAGCTTGGCCTTCCGAAGGCCTTACATAATGACTCATTTGAAAAAGCTGAACACATTGCCTTATTCAGTGAACTTTAATGACACGAGACACGACCGCAATGAGAGTATCACACAAACACTGCGTGTATCTCACAGGCTGGATGTTTATATCTAAAACTACATGTGTTTATCATGAAAGAGAGCCTCTCGTTTATTCTTTTACTAAACCTTTCTGACAATCATCTCGCTGAAATCGCAACCTCAAGTACTCTTTCCATCTTCTAAAGAGGACTGATGGCAAACAGCAAAGGTACCAGGTTTACACAGAAATATGATTAATGGCTGGTTTTATAAATATTCACTGCCAAATGCAATTGCTTTCATGGAAAGTGCCCAGATTTGTGGCTTTTTTGATGATGAACTCACATATTTTCCTTTTAATGACGCAGCATAATAAACTGAGGAATACTCTGAAGACTATAAACTTTGTTCCATCAAAAGATCAGTACAGAAAACAAAACAAAATCACATGAAATGGTCTGCAGGTTACATAACTAGGAGGCTCTATATTGTGTTTCTTAGCCAGTGTTAACTTTCCACAGATAATGATGATTGATCTTGGGTCAGTGAGGCGAAAGGTTCCCATGGCAATTCACGTCAACACAATCATAATCTGTTATATGACACCAGGGGAGAGAAGACATTATTACAGGGCTTTTATGGAGAGAAATGGCCTTGGAGAGATTCATAATGGGAGGACGTCCAAACCAGTAGCATTCAGTGGACTATGTGTGTTGTATATATTGTGCATTACTGTATACAGTCTATGTCAGAGCTTAATAAATCAGCCAGATACACACACAGAACTACAGCAGCCCATCTTTAAATATGACTTTTTCTCTATATATAGGATGTGCATGTACACATTAAACCGGATAGTTGTCATCAAAATTACAGGTGCACAAGGAATTACAACAAAACCAAAAATAAATAAATACCCATGAGAAAAATGTAATTCATAAATCTAGGTAAGTGATGAAATTGAAGGCTGGCGGGAAGTAGTATTAAATTGGAACAAATCACTATTGTGCTTTTTCCCTGAAGTGTCTAGCAGTGAGACACAATTTAATAATCTACACTGTTCCAACAGACTAAACAATGGCTTTATTCTGCATCTGATTAACAGATGTAGACTGGGAAATAAGTCACAGTGATGTTACCATGGGCCAAGAGAGTCTCCTAAACCATAACACCCAAAGTCCATAACACATGATCTTGCTTATTGCTTTTATACAGCCATATGATAAGACAGCAGTTTTCAATAAATAGTTGCATTTATTAATAACAATGACTGGAATAACCTATTTTTTCACCAAGTAATAGGGTTTATAGACAAAATATAGTTAACAGTTGCCATAAAAAAATAGACATTTGGCACATTAATACTGTATGTGACCCTGGACCACAAAACCAGTTTTAAGTGTCAATGTATTACATCTGAGATGTATACATAATCTGAAAACTGAATAAATAAGCTTTTCATTGATGTATGATTTGTTAAGATCGGACAATATTTGGCCGATATACTACAACTATTTGAAAATCTGGAATCTGAGGGTACAAAAAATCTAAATATAGAGAAAATCGCCTTTAAATTTGTCCAAATGAATTCTTAGCAATGCATATTACTAATCAAAAACTAAGTTTTGATATATTTAAGGTAGGATATTTACTAAATATCTTTATGGAACATGATCTTTACTTAATATCCTAATAATTTTTGGCATAAAAGAAAAATCGATAATTTCAGACAATATTTTTGGGCTATTGCTACAAATAAACTCCAGCGACTTAAGACTAGTTTTGTGGTCCAGGGTCAAATATGAATGTGCAGTAACAGATGTGCATTTATTAATGGTTTTGAATGCAGCTCATAAGAATTTACAGACAGGACTGAGGTGCTAAAGAAATCTGTCATGAAAAATGAACAAATTTGAAAGTTGAGAATGTTTCATACTAAAAGTAACCTTTTCTGGCTCAGAGGAGACTGACAACACGTCAACAGACAAAGCAAAGCAGATTTAGTCATTTTTTAAGAAATTCAAACAATAAATACCATTTTGTGGCTCTTTAATGTGTTGTGACACATTGCTATTGTGCCTCAGATCAAGCAGCACAAGAAAACAGTTTTAATTGCGGAAAAACGTCAATACACAATATTTAATAAGTTTAATAAATTCGAATTAACCTACTCTGCTGCCTGGTTGTTTGTTGAACAAAATGGCAGATTTGGCATTATGATTGGTCAGATCCCCTGTCTATTAAATTCCCAATGAAGGGTCAGTTAGTGACGCACTGAAATGGAAATTCTTGGTACTAAAGATTGTGGATAAAATGAGCCAAAAAACTATACAAAACAAAAACAAAAACTATTTTTAATTGGACCTTTGTATGGATTAAATATGACATATGATATTATAATTCCTTTTATTTTGTTCTTTTATTTTTTATTTCCTTTTCAATTATCCCTTTTTTTAACTATGGTATGAGTTTGACAGTCTGATCATTTTCCAGATGTTCCAGAAACTGGTCAATGCTGTTTGATGTCTTAGAAAGCTTCGTCCACTAACAGACAGTCAAACACTAATCTCTTGTATAAATATCTTTTGTAAAATTGTAAATGATGTGTGCAAGTAGAAAGAGCATGTCACAAATGTGCCACTTATGAAGTATTGACTAATAATTTTGGTTAACTCTGTGCATGGGCATCTATGATGGGAGCTATCATGTCCTCTGGGACTGTTGTTGGCCTGTAAATGTGATAGTTTCCACATTATTAATGATTTACAGAGGAGGTCCATATTCTTTATTGGATTCCTTCCATCTGGCTCTCCAGCTACACAAGCCCTTTGAAACGTTGGGTGGATTACTTTACATAGATCTTATTTCATACTTGGACCATGTTTTGCAGTGGACATTCAGCTTTGATCTACAGCAGGTTTGCTCTTTATTACAGTTGTTCCCTGAGAGGTTTACTCATTTTGTGGCAGACCTCAGAAATGTAAGAGTCTGAAGAATAATCTTTAAAATAATATTGAAGTGAGCCATGCAAACCCGATTTAGACCACTATCTCAGAGCAGCTTCCGGCACAGGAGACAAAGACTACAGTCAATATTTATCAGCATTTCTATACAGATGCCATAAAGTGAAAATTAGATCTTTCACTGACTCCAACCAATTTGTTACACAATAGGACATCACCCAATCCTGCACTTCCAGTGTGAGAATCCATATAATAGAGGTCAACAGCTGTAGGTGAGCTAAAGGAAGAAGAGTTTTGTCGACACATGCTGCATTGATAAAAAGTCCTATTGTGTGGATCACAAACAAGAGGAAACTAATTGTGTGTATGTGTGATATAGAGAGAGAAGTAAACATCGGGTACACAATGAGAATGTAACTGCACTGTTAAAGATTTATTGTATTTTTACAGGAAAATCCTGGCAACTAATTGCCGTGAATTTACAGCAAGTAATATACAAGAAACATACTGTTGATTTAATACAATAAAATTCTGTGTTTAAACAGCAGTGTTGCTGTGATTACAGTAGCATTAATACAATAAAATGTTGTATTTTGTATTGTTGTCGTACAATCCTCAACAGTGGTGACAATCCCGAAATACAGAATTGCAGCAATGCATGCTGGGAGCCATGATCATGTTTTGTATGCTGGCATGAAACATGTCACCATTGTTGTGATTCATACGCCAAATGTTGATGTCTGTGAGTTTATAAATAACCTAAAACATGTTTTAAACAAAAAGTTAGCAAAGACAATTTTTATACACTGTTAAACATCAGTGTACGAACCACAACAGTGTTTCAAATTACTTATTTTTATATCAGTTGGGTCACTTAAACCATTTTAGTGCAGTCAGTAGGTTGCTATTAAAACAGACTTGCGGATCTGCTTTATATATGCAGAAATGTTTTCTGAAAACAACTGCTGCAGAAAAAAGTATTACAGCAAAAGTTGAGGGTCAAGAGCACAACTGAAGCAAACCCTGATCTCTATGATGGTGATCTCAAAAAAACATTTTCAATAAGACGTCAACATCTTAACCTCTGTGAATTCTCAATAAGAACTTCTGTAGATGCATGACAGAAATAAAATTATTATTGTTAGTTTTACTATAAGTGAAGCTGGTAATGCTGTTTGTGGAGTTGTGGCTGAAGAAAGTTGTAGTTTGTGTTCTTATTTCTCTTTCTTTCTTGCTTGTTCACAGCAGGTGTTTGAATGACTGAGAGAATGTTGCAGGAACATTTTACTAACCTTAAAATAACATTATACTAATATGGAAACTGGACTTTTTTATGTTAGAAAAATATGAAAGTACCAGTTTTAATGCTATCTCACAATGCTTTGTGGTGTCTGTAAAACAATGCTTCTACAGTGTAGTTACAATAATATTACAGGACTGTCCTTCAGTTTCCCATCATGCATTTGCATTTACAATAAAAACCATGAATACAGTGTATTGTTGTAAAATGTATTGTAAAATTACATCAATTGCTAACAGTGTGGAGACTGAGAGTTCTGCCTACATACCTGTATGTTTGAGTAATAATGACTAACAGATATTTATAGCTCATATGAACAAATCTATTTCATTAATGAGAACTGACTTGGGTTGAATGATGACCTTATTGTCTACTGTAGAGCTGCTTTATAGCTGAATTGACTTTTTTATTTTAAGGACCTATTCTTACCATTAACTAGTTGCTTGATAGCATGCATATTACCAGCATATTGTTTATTAATATTTATAAACCACATATTAATGCCTTATTCTGCATGACCACATTTTAGATCCCTTAAACCTATTCCATACCTAAACTTAACAACTATGTTACTAACTATTAATAAGCAGCAAATTAGAAGTTTATTGAGGAGAATGTTGTAGTTAATAGTAAATGTGTTCCCGATTCTAAAGTGTTACCTGCTACTCTTTATATATGGCAAGCTATCCTTATGCAACATTAAAATGAAAAGTAACTAAAATTACGAGGGAATAAACCAGTAGATTAACTAAAACACAAGTATCTACTAGCACTAAACATGCAGTATCCTACAGTATAATGAAATGCTACACACATGAAAAGAAAACCAAATGGATATATAAAAAGGATCATATACAATACAGATAGGCGGAGAACTTCAGAAACTGAGGTAAAATAGGAGACACAGGGAATCAAATTGGTTTAAGAGCAATGTTGAATGAGGACAAATGTAAATGAAAGTATAAAAGAGTGCAAGGAATGCATCAAAAATAGTTTAATCAAATAAGAAATGAAAAGGTGGAATGGCAGATAAAAAATTAAATAATGATTTTCAAAGAGAGGAGAATCCAGAGAAAGTGTGAGAGAGAGTGACCCTCACTTGCTGCATTTAGCCTTTTGTGCGAGACAGAATCTGCAGCTGTTACTATTGATTACTGTAGGTAGGAGAGAAAAAGAGAAATCATAAGAGCTGTTAGCTACACCCAGATGAAGTGCCTGAAAAAAATGTGTGCAGGTGTAATCACAAAAAAAAAAAAAAACACTTGAAATATTGCTAGAAATCAGAAGCATGTTGACTTGCTTTAAAGGAGACATGAAGAAGCGTGTTGTTCATTTTTCCAGTAATAGAGAGAGTAAAGTCTCTGACACCCAAATTCACGTATTTTGTCTGATCTGCACTTTCAAAGCACTTCCACAAAACTCTGCCATGGGCACTCTGTCATTCACCTAGTGTACCTGCTATTTTTTGACATTCTTTAAGCTTATTAAAAAATGTATGAATGTAATTATGACTGTCAAGAAGCTCATTTCTCTAGGGACTTTCTTTCTGCTTATGTTCCTGTTAAATAAGACTGTGACTAGGCTTGCATTAAGCTCAACAGTTATATTCTTTAATTAATTTCAAAACAAAACAGCCCATGCAAGGTATCTAACAATAATAAACAAAAGACTCAGCCACTCCCTCACTGTGGAAAAGATAAGACTATAGGATAATAAGGAGTAAAAAAGATGTCAAGAGATTGGAATAAACCAAGATTAAGTGAGCTAGGAAAGATGAAACGAGATAGTGGTTTAATTAGATGAGCGTGCATAATTCATAACCAGCTTCATCAAGATTGTGAATGCATACCGTCACATGCATAATTGATTAAAAAAGAACCTGCATTGTCTTTTACAAAAAGAACAAATATATAATTGAAGATCTTCTGAAAGCCATCAATAGGTGCATTTTAGTGCTGTGCAGCAGGAGAAACTGTAATAAAAAAAAAAAAATGTTCCGACCAAGCAGAGGGAACAGAGGAGCGTAGTTTAAGAGGAGGTCGAATGAGACACAAAGGAGGTGAAGGTGAAAACCACTGCATATCTGCACTAATCTTTCCCTGACAGGGAGGTCAGAGGTCACTGGACAGTTAACCTAATGTGACCCTAATAATCATAACTGCTGACATCACAATAATGTACATTCTCTCTGGTCTATACCATCTAAGCTCTATACCATCTAAGCTCCTAAAAGTGGTGCTTCCAGAAGACATAGATCCTCTTCTGACTATTATTAATTCCTCATTGTCATTAGGATATGTCCCCAAAACCTTCAAACTGGCTGTTATTAAGCCTCTCATCAAAAAACCACAACTTGACCCCAAAGAACTAGTTAATTACAGACCAATCTCGAATCTCCCTTTTCTGTCCAAGATACTAGAAAAGGTGGTATCCTCACAATTATATTCCTTCTTAGAGAAAAATGGTATATGTGAGGATTTCCAGTCAGGATTTAGACCGTATCATAGTACTGAGACTGCTCTCCTTAGAGTTACAAATGACCAATGTTTGGAATAACGGCGTTTAAAAGAACGTTAAGTAACGATGTTATTTTTTCAGTAACGGGGTAATCTAACTAATTACTTTTCCCGTCGTTACAACGCCGTTAACGTTACTGAACGTTAAATGCGGTGCGTTACTATGCATTGATTTAATATGCAATCCGAACGCACCCCTGGCTCACACAGCGAGTGAGCAGGTGGGTTAATAACGAGATAAGCGATTATGATTGGCTAAGGCAGAGTCATGTGTTTCATGGTAGCCAATCAGAGCCAGTGTTTTTACACACACACACCAGCGGCGCCAAACACACACAGTCACACACACGCAACAGCTACACAGAGATTCGCAGCAGCAGGAGAAATGGCGAGTCAGGAGCAATCCGATGAAAAGTTGGCATTTTCAAGGTGGAGATATAAGCACTACTTCAAATTTATTGTAGTCCAAAGCAAGAACGTGCATGTAATGTGTACATGTAATGTGTGACACACGCATCTACAAAGCTAGTGGCCAAAAACACTTTTCTTACAAAGAGTGCAGGATAAAACTCTTGCTGTCTGTTGACGTACAATAAATCTCGAAAGTTATGTACGAACACCTGTCTGTTCTACTTATTTCAACTGACTTGTGAAAACTGCTAAAAAAAACAAAACAAATTCTTTGACATTTAGCAACTTTTTTTTTTTTTTTTTTTACAGTAACGCAAATAGTTACTTTCCCTGGTAACGAGTTACTTTTATTATAGAGTAATTCAGTTACTAACTCAGTTACTTTTTGGAACAAGTAGTGAGTAACTATAACTAATTACTTTTTTAAAGTAACGTTACCAACAGTGCAAATGACCTGCTCTTATCATCTGATCGTGGTTGTATCTCTCTATAAGTTTTATTGGATCTTAGTGCTGCGTTTGACACAATTGACCACAACATTCTTTTGCATAGACTTGATGGAAGTTATTAATGGAAGTGCATTAGCATATTAGATAGATAGATAGATAGATAGATAGATAGATAGATAGATAGATAGATAGATAGATAGATAGATAGATAGATAGATAGATAGATAGATAGATAGATAGATAGATAGATAGAAAGATGCATTATGAAGTCTAGCTCTAGTCTCTAGACCCTGCAAGAAACTCTGAGTGCTCCAGATCAATACAGAAAATCTAATCTACACACAAAAAGGGCCAAAATATGAAGCCCAAAGTGATATATTATAAGAGTAGCATTACAATGAATTGCATCCCAGTTCAGCTGATTAATGCTTTAGGTTGTGCCTACAGGGTCACACTAAAACACAGGCTTATATGAGCTTTAACCACAGCCCACACACTGAGAGAGGGCCCCAGTGGAGGACAGTATGACATATTAAAATTGATCACAGCAATATACAATGTGTTGGCTGCAGTAGCAGGTCCTGTCATAAGCATTGATTCACACTCCACCTCACTGGCAAAAATAGAAGAGGAATGTTGGGTGGTGTTGGCGCAGTGGATAAGACACATGCCTTTGGTGTGAGAGACCCGGGTTTGAATCCACTGTGAGACACCAATGTGTCTCTGAGCAAGACACTTAACCCCTAGTTGCTCCAGAGGTGTGCGACCTCTGACATATATAGCAATTGTAATTTGCTTAGGATAAAAGCGTCAGCTAAATGAATGAATGACAATAACAACTTTATAGTACAGGTAAAGTTACTCAAACTCCTAAGATACATCCATGAACATTCCATTTAAAAAAGTATTAATAATAATTCAGCCCTGGGTCCACTATTCCTTTTTCATGAGCTTCAAGTTGATTTTCAATCAAAATATGTGACAGGGTATAATTGATCACCTTCTTCTATTCTTACTAGAAGACGGTGAGATTTCATCAACAGCAGTGGGTCGGGAGTGTTAGAGCTTAATCTCTTCACAAAGATGGGCCTTAAATAGGAGTGACACAGTCATCCTCTCACCCTCACCACATGCACATGTAGACTAGAAGAAGACCCCCTGTTTATTACCTCCAGAGGCCTGTGTAGTGGGTGTCTCTATCCCTGCTCCTGACAGCCTAATTAAGCAAGTGTGTAGCCCTTAATTGATTTCCTCGTGGTGCAAGAGCTCAGAGATGCTAGTTTTGGCCTTAATTAATGATCTCCTCATTAGTGTCTGTTAAAGGGGGCACATGGGGGCTTCAGGTGTGAGACAGAAGAGTGCTGGGGGTTTCCCTGTAGTAATTATGAAGTCTGAGGTGGGCTGTCAATAACATGAGCAAAGAGCCTGCTGTTTTATACTGTAACTGTCTTTACGCAGAGACATCATCCTTATTCATTCAATGTGCATTATTAATAATGGTTATTAATGATTGTTAACTAAAACTACTGTATATACAATTATATTCTGTTAGTTCAGATATACAGCTAAATAAAATAAAACATGAATTTGATGAAAGTCATTTTAAAACTAAATAAAATGAAAAAAATTGCCTTTGCAAAATGATATTTAGTATTACAATTACTAAAACTGAAATTAAATTCAAGCTAATTAGTAATTATATATATTTTAAATATTCAAAGATATATAATTAAGAAGATGAAATACTCCAAGACACTCATCTGCCTACTCACTGGGGTAAATCATTAAAATTTGTTAAAAGTTTAGATCTACGCATTATACAAGAATATATACATATTTAATAATAAATCTGCAGTAAAAAACTGTAAGTTTCTGCATATTTTATTTTTTGTGGAGCCAGGAACGCATTGTTTGAAATAATTTCTGACTGTTGTATCTTGCTAATGAGCACTGAATGCTTGTACTCTCAATTCACCAAATTCATCTGAAGCCTTTACATCCGAGTCACGTAAAAGAATCAAATCTAATTCAGGCCGTTTTGTGCAATAACTGAACTGAATTCTTTGGCACAACACTATATTCTCTATCAACATGTCTCCGAGAACGAGGCACTATTTACTATATATAGGCCCTGATAGTTATAAGCCATATATAATGTTCAAATGCTGAAAAATATGTTTAGATAGGGGAGTGACAAAACCTTTTTTTTTTTATAAAGGATTGTTACATTCCCTTTTGCTATATGTATTATCTGAGATTTTATGCTTTCAAAAATACAGATATAATACATTCAAACAGTCATTAGTCTCCCTCTGGGAGACATTGAGAGCTAAGATCAGTAAAGCTTGCATCAAGTAAAATGTGTCAGTACTCCGTAAATGTTTTCTGTGTGTCTGTGTGTGAGCAGCTCTTTTGAAGGTCAACTTCATGTGTGCTCATTAAAGAGAAAACAGTCAAAATCTGAGACACACACATCAGTTACACACTCTTCATCATGACAGGACGTCTGTTGGCTTGTGGAAGGCACAGTTATGGGTAAAATTAATGAGCAACTATTGACAGATAAGATTAGTCCAGTCATTCTTAACTTGTGGGTGGGGGGGGGGGGGGTGCCCCACTGGGGGGACTCAATGATCCTTCAGTGGGTGTATATCAATGTGCAACGTATATTCAATTCACTAATTTTATGATTAATACAGAGCTGTGTGATATGGATCAACATGATTTATTTGATCAATTTTGCGAGTTCAATTTTAATCACGATTTTAAACACACAAAGCCATGCTTTACAGTCATAAATGAATTCAGTGTGAATTTTAAACACATTTCCAAAAGAAAACCAATTAGAGCTTTATCAAAAAGTTGTAACATGTATCTAGAACAGACATAAGACAAAATAACAACTAAGTAAAGGTGTAAAAAAATGTCTCTAGAACAGACATGTGGCAAAAAACAAAAAAACACTCATGTGTCCAGGGATTTTTTTTGCCATGCATTGCTCATAGAGCTCTTTGTAGCGGTGCCTCAGGTGTTGAAATAGATTTGTTGCGCCAGGTTCACATGTACTCCGTCTGCAGTGCGTATGTGTGTATGCGGTGCTGAAGCAGCATGGACTCATTTTGCTTTCGCACAGGAAGCGTTTGCAGTTCCCTCCTGATCCACGGCAGTTAACCACAAACACAACATTTATCCATTATTTATGATTTCAAATCCAGACGTTGTTTCTAAAAAAAAAAGAAGCTTTTTCAGCGTTGTGATTTTCTTCTGTCACAGTACAGAAATACAATCTTTCATAGACATTCACGTTTTAACTCAATAAATAAATTTTGGTTTTGCTGCAATGACATTTTCAAGTTTGTTCAACACTTAATGTTTAAATCTATTTTGAATTTGTTTTATTTAAAAATAATTACATGGAACTGAAAAGTAATAACACTAGAATACAAAGATTTTTGTTGATAGAAATGGTTTGGAGGGGGGGGGGGCTTGCAGTATTGATTTGGAGAGGAGCCTTGGAGTAGAAAAGGTTGAGAACCACTGGATTAGTTAAACACACAACACACAGGACAACTACAGCTCATGACAGACTGTCAATCAAAATGCAGATTTAAATAGCAGTTTTCCTGTCTCCGTCTCTCTTCATCTGTTGTCAAACACAAACATGCATATACAATGAATAAACTGAATATGAATGCATCTGTCTGTACTGTATTTTTTACATATCACTAATTTTAATTTAATCAATCATTTTAAGAATAAATCTATCTATCTATCTATCAATAATTTAAATTGCAATAATATTTCACAATTGTCCCAGTTATGTTCAGGTCAGTTTAGTTAACAAGGACCTTTAGTTTGTAAATCATTAGTTCCTGTTTTCCTTTTTTCATTTTCCAACCACTAGCTTCCATGGTAAATGCAATTAGTTTGTTTTGTTTCAGCTTTGTTTGATTCATTATTTTGTTTTGGGTGTTTTGCTCCTGCCCGTTTGCCTGTGTTATGGATTATTATTGTTAAACCTGTGTTGTAAATTTATTCATTGGGGTCTTCATCTGTATTCCTGCAAACACATGTGACAATTTTACTGTTTTTACCAAGTTCTAGGAGTTGAAATTATTCTTCCATATAAAAACAACAGATTAAAAAAAAAAACAAACACACACAACAAGGAGACATTATTTCTCTATTTACCAGCATGCCAATGGTCATCTTAAAAAAAGGTGGTACTATGATTGTCAGAGTAAGATAGCTTTAGAAAATAGGAGATCGTTTTAGAAAAGGAAACCGGAGTGTGGGAGGGATGTTATAGTGAAAGCATGGAATTCTAAATGCTAGAGTGCAGCCTGTATTTATAAACTGCTCTAAAGAGAAATTTAGGGTTCTGAAAAGAAGAATGATCTTGTTTCAATAACTGATTATAGTTGGACACAAGCTACTTACATTATTGGCTGCAAGTTTGGAAAACATAATTCAATGTTGAATCACGCATAACAAAATTGTATAAGCTATAGGCCTATATAACACAACACAGTATTCCTCAAGGGTCTGCAGATTAAACTGGGAAATTGTCTTTGTCACTTTCTGAATTAATGCTTCCTCTATAAAAATGCCTGGTCAGAGAACATATATTATATAAAAAGTGAAAAAAAAGAGACGTGACATTCAGCCAAGTAAGGTGACCCATACTCAGAATTCATATTCTGCATTTATCCCATCCATTGTGCACACACACAGCAGTGAACACACACCTGGGGCAGCCATTTATGCTGCGGCGCCCGGGGAGCAGTTGGGGGTTCAATGCCTTGCTCAAGGGCACCTCAGTCACAGTATTGCCAGCCCTAGACTCAAACCCACAATCCTAGGATTAGGAGTCAAACTCTCTAACCACAAGGCCACAACTTCCCCCCAACGAACAAAAAGCGAGTCAGCCAGGAGTCGAACCTAGAATCTTCTGATCCATAGTCAGATGCATTATCCATTGCGCCACTGGCCCACCGATACATGGCAGTTCTATAATACTGTGGTCCATCTGTTACTCAATAATGGAGCAGATGGATTACAACTCAAACAAAACAAAACAAAAAAAACAATAGTGAGTCAACAAAGCTGACTAAAGATGAAAATGATGACTTTATCAAATCAGTTGGCAGCAGAAGAGAAATTTCTTAAACTGTAGCACATGATCTTCAAAGATCAACGATGGAGTAGAATTGGCACACCAAAACTGTGCCATTTAAAACTGTTGAGTCAACTAGTTCATTGGGATTTTTTCATTAACATTGGTTCTGTAAATATGTGCTTTAGCTGTTTGCAACAAGAGATTCATAACACAGCAATAGTGGACTTGTTCAATACAGAATGTAAAAAAAACTGATTTTTTTTTAGTTTTGAATTGGAATGAAAATTAAGCTGACACATTGTGAGAAATTAACAGAGAGAAGTGTATGTGAGCTAAATGGAACTGAATCAGAACTCACAGGGTGATTTCACTGCTCTTTACCAAGGCTTTCTACAAGAGAGGTAGTTTGCAAGGAAACAAGTTTGAGAAAATAGTTTGCATTTTAAAATTGGTGATGGCTTGTCCAACAAATGAACTTTACATGCTATTAATAATGCTGATTATTTAAATTTTATTAGTATTGTATGCATCATATCATTTAATTTAAATATATTACCAAGAGAGCTGTAGGAGCATAATTATAGTACATTTCAAATAAAATCAAATAAAAAATTATAGGCAGATTATAAAACTCACACCACAGGATTGTTTAACACATGGTTCCAATGGGCTATTAAAAAATAAAAACAGCTATGAAGCTGTTCAACATCATTTCAACAAACTATATGAATATATTGTACTTGATAAAAATTACAAACAAATCTAATAAAAATGACAAATAATTTGGTTCTTTATGATGTTATTTGTAACCTCTATATGGAAATCAATTTGAGTAGCTAAATAGTGTTATACTAAATAGGGAACTGTCCAGTCAAAATACCTTAAAAATGTAAAAACATACTAAATTTTATGTAAGGCTCAAAGTCAAATACTCTAAATACTGCTATTGATCAACACTGCTGAGAGCTGCGACTGACACAGGTAATAACACATGCTGTCTCTCGTCCTCGCACGCTCAGATTAGAGAGCTTCGCTGGCACAGCTGTATACTGCTAAAGCAATTCACATTTCTAGACGTTGCTGCTGTTTTTAGCACTAAAGCATCATCTTTAGCTGTTTCCAAGCAAGATAATGAAAGCAAATGAAGACCTTTAAATGAGAATCTCAGCTGACACAATGTCAAATGACATACCAAATATATTCAATGTAAACAATCATGCCAAATATGTGACTTCTACAGGCAAAAAAAAAAAAAATATATATATATATTTATTTTCACATCCTAAATTGAAAGAACACTCCACTATTTTTGAATTTAGGCTCATTTTCCAACTCCCCTTGAGTTAAACTGTTGAGTTTTACCATTTTCAAGGAACAGTTATATTATGCAGCACCTGAAAATAGGCTACCGTTGGAAGTTAACTAGGGACTCGTGGTACAGCAGCAAAGTTCCTTGATTATTACGGTAGAATGAGAGCATAGTTACTAACCATATCAGCCTAGATAATACACAATGTAACTACAGAAGAGTCAAGTTTTAAATAGGAAAAATGAAGAAACTCTTTGGTCATTTTTGAGCAAGATGCTAACGGTCTAAGAGGTTTAAATTATCTATGCTAAGCTAAGCTAAAAGTGTTACCGCCAGACCTGGAGATCGGCTGAATTGATTCAAAAATGGTAAAACTAAACTGTTTAACTCTAGGGGAGTTGGAAAATGGGCCTATCTTCAAAAATTGTGGAGTGTTCCTTAAAAAAATTATGTATGATTTGTTTATCATATGAAAAAATGGCCCGTTTAAAGTCAATAGAGTGAGCAAAGTTGGTTTTGAGAAAGACTGAGTAATGTTTTCTGAAGGTTCCAAAGCAAAATCACCTAGCAAGGTTGCATCATTTCCTCCAGTTCTTTTCTTAATAATATTTACTATATTAATAATCACGATATAAAAGCTAGACTTCAAAAACTTCCCAGAAACAGATGACTCTTGTATCAGATGTTCCCTTTCTCCAGCTGACCATGTTCATACATTTTTCAGTTGGCCTAAATTGGCCTCATAGAGGGCTTCCTTTTTTGATTTTCTTTCAAGGGCTTTACATATTTCTCATCCTCCATGTCCTATGGTTGATATCTTAGGTGTGTCTGTGTTTTTTTTAATCTACTCTTTCGAAACAACAAACAGGTGTTATTGCATTTTCCTCCCTTGTTGCTAGAAGATGTATTTTGGACACTGGAAGTGTCCAACTCCACTCCCAACTTCCTCTTGGTTAAAAGATCTCATGTCATTCGTTGGAACCCCATTCTAAATTTTGTTGAAACTTTGACCTAACTAGATTCTGATTGAGTTTGTTCAAAGTGTGAATGTTTGCATGTGTGCATATGCATGTATGTATACTTCTGTTTGTATTTTTTTTCCTTTTCTCTCATTTGAATACATACTTTATTATATACATTTTATAAATTATTATATTTATTCCATATAGTATTATTATAGATAATGCAGTTTCTTGTCAATCCTCCTGAGGGATTTATGGGTGGTGGAAGGTTAAACGTGGGGATAAGGGGGGAGGGGTGCAGACAATGTTCTCTTCACTGTATTGTTCTCCGTTTTATATCAGTCTGTGTAATAATAACACGTGGGGAAAAAATCACAATATAGCTGTATTTTATTTTATCATTGTTATTATAAATAAGAACAGCTGCAAAAAAAAAAAAAAAAAGTAAAACAAATAATGCATACCTTATTTCATTTTACATCTTAACAAAAGCATTCAAGTAAGAAAATCAAATAATTAAATATAAATATCACTTTAGTATGTTCATTACAAATAAAGTGATTATTAAAACTACAAAAGCAGTTCAATCAAGAGCAGCGAGTGAGTCTCTCTTTGCTTTTATTGTTAGACAAACATTAATGAGACAGATGGCCTATATATTAAGACCTACTGTAATGCATGATGCATCTAATATATTGTTACACATCAGATGTTTTTCCCCAACATTTCCCCAAACGTTCACTTAAGAATGTTATGTTTGCTTGAACACTTAAATACTGTAATTCGCTGTATATGTGTTATATATTGGGAATGCGCACTTATGCACATTTATGCGTACACTTCGGATGACAGGAAAGGTTCTTCTCTCACAAAACATACAAATAAAGATCATTTTAGATATTTCATTTCTATTTGTAGCATTGGGCTTGATAGACGAATGTGTAATGAGCTCAGTTTTGACTATTTCACATGTAGCTCAAAATTAGTCTGTGCCCATTTCGACTCATTTTGCCAGTGCAGGTAACATATTATTTAGGGTTATTTAGAGGGAAAAAGAGATTGCTAGAGTCAGACTGCAGAGTCACCGTGTCTCTCTATGACCCTCTTCTCAGTGCTCTCTGTCAAAGATGACATTCATAGCACTAATCAACAGTGGCCTTATCTACCATAGCCAGATGCCACATGTCCCACATGTGTGTGTGTGTGTGTCTGTGTGTTTTAATCCTCCATCAAATAAGAAGATAGCTAGAGAGAGAATGTCTTTTTGCAGCAGATTTCAGCAGTAGATTATCAGCAGGACTTTTTAACAATCTCTATGTGTGAAGGTGAAGTTTACTCCTCTGCAACTCTCTCATTACCTGTCTATTACCTTTAGCACTAAACACACACTAAGCCACAGGGCCCGGCCACATATTCAAGCTTAAACTGGCATTAAAACATTAAAATGATCTGCAAATGAAATAACAGTTTTCTGTTTTAGTACATTTTAAAATTTTATTTCAGCAGGAATTTCCAGCGGAATTTCTCCTTTATTGGTAGTGCAATGCTTTTTAGGGAATGGGAGGTTCTGGGGCACAGTGGAGGTTGGATGAGCTCCTCTGCAACTTCAAGGTGCACCGTTTTCATTCTAAATTAACTAATTACAGTCTGTTAATTAGCTCCACACACCTGATGGCATGGCCCCACTAAGGGCAGTGAGTAATTAAAGCTCAAATGACAGTAATGAAGTGTGTTATTGGCCCTTAAATAAACCCAGTGACCCTAATTTAACTAAAACATGCTTAACCAGAAATATCTCACACATAACAAACACACACACACACACACACACACACACATACACACACACAAACACACACACATATAAAACATTCTATGAATTATATTTGTTTCTACATTTGGACAATTTAAGTGTTATGATTAATTGGATCACTATCTAACTGGCTACACATATTCCACTCATACTTGGCCCCATAAAAGTAATATATAAATCTTGATCTTTCCATGATCAGATAGCTATTTTATCAGTAGAATGCACAACCGTGTCTAAATACCCCCCTGCGATTAATGAACAGCTCCTGATCCAGTTGCTTGAGTTTTTCAAGTACATCACATCTCAATGTTAGAGAGTCGCATTTACTGGAGTTGTACCATCAGGAATACAGATGCTTCCTTTAATGGCTATTATCATCTTCATTCAATTTCCACAATTACAGGTCATTGTCAGCTTTAAGGACGCAGCACAGCAATTTGCATTTTAGATAAATTTTTGCACCCTTTTTTTTCTTGGTCTCCATCTGTTTCTCATTTCCCATATCAAAGTTGTATAGAGTTTTAACCTGTCCTTTTTATAGCAAACTGTGGATGACTAACTGCTAACCCATTGATATGCATGGGATGATATGCATTCACATTTGTAGATTCCATGGGTATTCACATGACCATGCAATCACAATGACAACCAATCAGTGTGAATGCCCAGTCTGCACCACAGTTTCTAAGTGAGCACATTTCTATTCCTGTCTTTCTGATGTCTGGTGCTCATCATACCAATGAGCTTCTAAATGAAAATACACACAGTGTGTTATGTGTGGTTCTGTGAACGTCTTCTAAAATAATCTGTTTCTACATCAGAAACATTACAGAAGCATTAAATTACATTCACATTGCTCTTTAACTCTACTCTTAAAGCATATTTACTGATTTAAGAATAAATCCAAGTCTATCTGCAGAACGAATATCACATACAGTATAGTCTTGTTAGATAAACACTACCATTCACTTTCCAACAAGGACAAATTAAATTGATCAAAAGTGACAGTAATTTATGATACAAAAAAATTATGTTATTTTGAAAAATGTATCACCAGTTCCACAAAAATATGAATCACCTCAACTGTTTTCAGTATTCATAATAAGATATGTTTCTTGATCAGCGAATCATGTAATATTTACAGTATTGCTCAGTATTGTTGTTTTTTTAATCAAATAAATGCAGCCATGGTAAGCATAAGAGACTTCTGTCAAAAACATACAAATATTTTCATTTAAAAAAAATTTAAAATTGAATGGTAGTATAGATTTATTAATATGTGTTATTAATTTTAAAAGAAAAATAATCCACTTACACACCTTTTGCTCTTCACATCCTCAAAGTATGCCAGGAACAGAAAATCACAGTAAAGATTGGTTGAGTAAACTTCTCGAAAGTACTTTCTGACTTTTATTGTTTATCCATTTCTACATGTGAAACCGTGCTTGACGTCATACTTTCAGCTATTCTTAGCCCGAGAGGTGCCTGGCATTTCACACTCTATTCAAAGCCAAATGGAAATGCTTTATATTCTGAAAGTTTCACTTCACAGACATAACAACAAAAACTACAGCCACCCAGCATCCGTAGTAGTGTAAAGGTTTCTGAGCCCTCGTTTATTTCTGAGGCAGATTCAGTTTTCTGATCCCAGGAAAAACCTGCTTTATTAGCTTTATTTTAATGGTACATTCCACCTTACATGACTAAACAGTCATAAAAAAATGGCTGAACTCCATGAGCATCCTAACATCACACTAGCCTCAGCACATTGCAGAAATATGTGAATCCACTATAGAAGGAGAAGGCCAGGGTGCATTAGGCAGCATGCCAAAGGTGTTGCCACAGAAAGGAATTACGTCCCCTAAAAGGGGCATTTAGTGTTCATTTGGCAAGACTAGATCAAAATTCCTGCTCTAACAGTGCTGGCAAACCACACTGACCCTTAATATGAGTGCTCGGTAAAATGTTCACAATCCATCCCCACTCTCTCATCAAGAGCAATGCTCCATGAAAGCTGAAAGGGTGCTGATGGAGTGTCCTCAGCTACCTACCCAGGTGCTATCAACACAGACCTGCTTCTGGTGACCCACGGGTCAGACACACTAATTATAGTGCTTCTGGATTAGCAAAAATCAAGAAGACCCTACAAAAAAGCCTTCATAAAAACTTAAAATGTTAACAAACTACCAACTACGTTTAACAAAATATGGCATATTGTGTTGACATCTACTAATGAAACGCTTTTTGATGGTGACAGCTGCAGTCAAAACATTGAATCAGTTCTGCCTCATCATATCCAACTCCTGTTGCACTCATTCACCGTGGTTTGGCCCAGAGTTGACCTCTCTCTCTCATAGAAGGTTGGCTCTGCTAAAAGAATCCTAAACGATTATAAGCAACCCTGAATCACAAAACCAGTCATAAGGGCTGAATTAATAAGTGTTCCATTGATGTATGGTTTGTTATGATAGGACAAGATACAACTATTTGGAATCTGAGGATGCAAAATAATCTAAATACTGAGAAAATCACCCATAAGTTGTCCAAATAAATAATAAGAATAGGCTTTGATATATCTATGGTAGGAAATTTACAAATCTTCATGGAACATGATCTTTACTTAATGTCCTAATGATTTTGGGCATAAAAGAAAAATCGATAATTCTGACCCATACAATGTATTTTTGGCTATTGCTACAAATATACTCCAGCGACTTAAGACAAGTTTTGTACTCCAGGGTCACATTTGTCAGTTAAAAAAAAAATACGGCTGGACAGCTGCATAGACATGGTGTTGAACAAAACAACATTCTACTGCAGAGCCATTTATTAAAAGTTTACTGACTTGCCAAAATCAGAGACCTCATCAAAACATTTAGAAATACATTAAACATTAATTAAAGTCAACAACCTTCCAAACTGTAGCATGATTGTAAGTAAAATTAGAAACTGAGGATAATTTGTCCTTGTCATTTTTGTACAGATGGCTACATTCCCGTACTAGTTTAAGATTAACGTAATGCTGGTTTCTTAGTAATGGATGAATAGTCACATAATGATAGATGATTAAGCAAAAGATTCCCTCTATATTCAACCTGCATACTTTCTCTTTTGATCTTCCATTTAAGCTGGTTAGTCTGTTCCAGAAGTGAGTTCTTTGTGCAGCACTGGTTGAGATCTCACTCTTTCATCATGGCTTAATGCCCATCCCTTTTATGACACATGTGTTCTTGGCAACAGATAAATCCACAGTTCATTGATACTTCAAGTCTTCTTAACTGGTGGATTTCTGGAGCTTCCTCTGGCATCATTATGGCAATACAATACACATACTAATTGGGATGTGATGAAAGTCCACCTAACTCTCAAAACAGCTTTTTAAATATTTTATTTCAAGGAAAGATCAAAATGTGTCCATATAAAACATTTGTTCTGGATGGGAAGTTAGTTCAGTTGGTCAGTGAAACAGATGCTATTCGTTTGCATTGGGCTCCTGTGCTGCGCTAAATGACTGAATCATACGGAAACTAAATACATGAAAGTGGGTTTTTATTGCAATACATCAGTAAATGTAAGTTAAAAGAACAAGCAACAATTTGGCTGTTTGATAAAATTAACAGTGAACCAGCAATGTGCTAAACACACATATACAATGGCTGCTGAATCCACACACAAAGTTCATTTTAGAGTTCAAATCAAGAATCCAATACTTGTAATCCATAAACAGGCAAAAGCAATGGTGACAATAAGGGTTATTAAGAAATCAAACTTAACTAATGAATTAACTACCTACTAAACACAAAACCCAGAAAAAAGAAAAGAGTCAAAGTTTGCATAACAGCTCAGTTCAGTCTGTGATGTACAGAAACTGACTGGTATATAGCTCAACCTCCCAACACTGCTCATTGATTACAATGTTCTACTTCATCAATCAGTTTCCACTCTTTCCACCTGCTGGGACTATGAATGTGCACAATCCACAGTCCTAAGGCAAGATCTTCCAGTGCATCAAATGAATACAAATGTTGGAGAGAATTTTGAACTGCCAAGTTAAAAGGTTAAAATCAAATTTAATGTAAATTATTTATTACAGACATACAAATATGCACACATACAACATGTTCACACTTATTTCTAACAGAACAGAAGCCACTTCTCTTCTAAGAGGAGACACAGAAGGTCAGAGCTGAAATCTTGTGAGAAATGTAATGGCCTATGGGTGACCCAGCTCTGTGATTGGCTTTGTCCCAAATTCAAGGTGGGGTCACGGGTCACGGACTCGTACATCTGACTGTAACCGCAGCGATGTGGTAAACCATGGGGAATTTGATTACACGAGCACTCAGCTCCACTTAAGACTTGGAACATCACCGTGATCATGGGATCAGGGTGAGGAAAGAGAAGAGGAAGATTGAAAGGAGATTACAGCCAACGCGGAGCAGCAACACAGAGAGAGATTTTCTGTAAATTCCACTGCCTGAAGGAATAAAATACGTGGAAGAAAAGAATCTTTCAGGATTTTTGTGGTTCTCCTCAGACTGTTGTAACAAAATGGAGAGAGGGAGTTGAAAAGAAAATAAGAAAGAGAAAAAGGCAGAGAAAAAGAGTGAAGGAAGAATGTGTGTGTGTGTGTGTGTGAATGGGAATGAAAAATAGAATGGCTCCAGGGAAAGAGGACGTCTCAGTCATTTGTCCAGCCCAGAGAATGACTGAGGTCAAGATTCAGCCAGAACACCAGACACCAGTGCCTAAAATATAAAAGCCTGGAGCACAGGAAAATATGGCTTAAGAATAAAAAAAGAGAGAGAATGGGGGAGATTTCACTCAAACAAAACAATAGAGCATACAAGGCAATTAAACACAGAGATACACCTAGATAAAAGAAAAGGTAAGAAAGAGAGAAACAAACAGACAAAAAGAACAAGCTAAGAGGAGGAGAAAAAAATGTCTCCCTGTGCTGCTGCAGGGGGAATCAGTCAAGCAAAGACAACAATATAGAAAGCTGAGGGCCTTTGTCCAGCTTCTACCAGACGAGGACAGAAAGGAGACTTGAGCAGCACACACACACACACACACACTCACACACAGGAGAGCAGAATTCGTGATTCCTGACTCTTTTCTGTATGTAGCTATTTTAAGCTTCTGTAGTTTGGTTGACTCTAGTAAAGTTTCCTACTGATGTCATTTAGCTTTTTGCTGAAAAAAAAATGACTTCTTATTTCAGGATATAAAGAAAAACAGTATTTAATAATAATTATGCAAATATATACGCATTGTATACACACATTATGAGCATTATTTGATTACAATAATTTGATGATTAATAATTCACAAATAAAATTAAGTAAAAATTTACCCATTTTTTATCCTTTTTAAATATTGTTTTGTTTCATTAAGTAATGGTTATGATTAAATAATAATATAAGCCTTAGGGAAAAAAACTGATTTTATCACACATGATCATGATCACGACACTATTGACCACAACATTCTTTTGCAAATGACTAGAACACTTTGTTGGCATTAATGGAAGTGCATTAGCATGGTTTAAATTGTACTTATATGAACGCCATCAATTCGTAGCAGTGAATGATGAGGTATCATATCGATCACAAGTGCAGTATGGAGTACCTCAAGGCTCAGTACTAGGGCCACTACTATTCACACTTTACATGTTACCCTTTATCCTTTTTAAATATTGTTTTGTTTCATTAAGTAATGGTTATGATTAAATAATAATATAAGCCTTAGGGAAAAAAAACTGGTGTACTAGTATGCATTTTGGAATCAGTCAGTGCAGGTTTCTTTCAGCTGAAACAGCTCACAAATACATTTTAGTCTAGGACTAGGCTTAAGCCTTGTCTGTGAAAGTGGGGGATAATGTAGTATGATTTTATCACACATGATCAATCATGTCTTTAGTTTTTTTGTGTCTTTAGTTTAAATGTTTTTATGATTTTTACTGATTCCACTGAAAGTCACTATTTATTAATTATGATATGATATGATTTTTTCTTTCTGTTTCTTTCAAATAAGTCATCAGTTTATTGCACACTCGGATATCTCCGTCACTGAGGTCTGAACAGAAATATAACATTACAGAGGTCCTGCTGTAGGCCACACAACCCTCTCCCAGGTCATCCTGCAACATTTCACCTTCAGACAAGCACAGTTCTTTGTGCATCTCTCTTTCACAGGTAAAACTGGTTCTGCTTTCAATGGCTCAGAAACATGCTGAGCTACATTTCATTGTCTGAAGTATCAAAGAAGTCTAATCTCTAAAATATGTGAGGAAAAACAAAACTAAAGCCAAATAACCATCCCTGTCAGTTCTAAACTCATACAAATCATAAAGATCAATTCCTAAGCTCCAATGTAATAAAACAAAATGTTTGTTTGTACAATCCTTGTATTTGAAGCTTGCAAAAGGCTAAATGCTGGGGCTGTTCAGTTTTAAATGAGAAGGTGAAAATATTACTTACTTATACAATAAATATTCACCACAGATGGTTTTTATCACACATGAAATGAATCAGTGACCACAACAGAAGTCATGGGGAAATGGAGGACACGAACAGCTCTACTCTTCTGAACCAGATCACTTTCTTCAAGTCAGCAACTGCTCAGCATTATGTAGCTTTGTTCTAGTAACAACTGATGCAATACAAAATAACAATTTTGTGCATTTTATGTTATGGTGCATCTGCAAAAGCATGACAAAACAATGCACATCTTACATATCATACATAAACAAAAATAAATACAAAATTCTCAGAAAACTTCAAGCACCTTCTAAGAGTCAAAAATTGATGTTTAATCCCTAAAGCACTGCCACTACAGCTATGCACATGCATAATCATAACTATGCCTTCTTTAGATATTATTAAAAAAAAGATAAATATTATTCTTATATTCTGTATTGTAAGTGTTAGAGCTTTAACTCTAGCTTTTAAACATCTTAAAACTCTGAAAAACTGCATCTTTATATTCACTGCTATTAATGTTGCACCACTACATTCATACAAACAGAAAGACATCTGTGGAAACAATTTACAATGTTAGTGACCATCTTGTGCCATCAGAGTTGCATTTTTAGGATGTTTCAAAGTACCAAAATGATTCCATCCATATTCCATTCATTATCCCAATTTTAGTCCATTCTGTTGCAGTCTGTCTAGCTGTTTTAAATCCAAAAATGTGCCTTACATAAAGTTCTCCCTAAGAACTCAGATCTCACTGAAAACTCTCTAATAATACAAGGATTCCTTAAGATAGAGTAGTCAATTAGTCATTCAGGCAACCTATCAACTAAATGATTTTGAAAATACAGACTTTGGTTTGGACATACCTCATTGAATGTTAGTGTTTAAATTTGACTCTGGTCAAATTTAACCAGAGCAGAAAAGACAGATCTCAAAATGTTCACTCGCTGTAACAGGAAAACCCCCTCAAGGGAGAGAAAGTCAGCAAGAGAGAATCTTGTCCTTCTTTTTTATTGATTGAATTACCCATGTCATATTCCCTGTCAGCTCTGTACGTTGTAGCTATATATAAATAGGTCTGCTGTAGAAAGAAGAGTGAGAGAGAGGCAGTGGATCTGTGACAAGCTGCCCTCTTTACCACAACCCAACAACTGATCAAGACAAGAGATTATACAACCAAACCAAAAAGCCTCCCTCTTCAATCATACTCAATCTGAGCTGAGGTTTACAAATCAGGAGGAAGCAAGCACTGAATTCAAACCAAAAGAAGCAAACAGACAAAGGAAAAAAGAGAGAGAACAGTTCCCAAGCCCCCCCCCCCCCCTCTCTCTCTCTCTCTCTCTATATATATATATATATATATACTGTATATACACACACCAAGTACTCACTCTCACTCAGAGAGAGCGAGAGAGAGAGAGAGATTCAAAATAATAATGAACTAAGGAAGTCTGTTTCTACCACAGGATAAAAATGCAAAAAATAAACTCAGGACTGTGAGATACAAACTTGCAATTTTGTCTTTCTAACAATTTTTTCTCCGAATTGGGAGTTTATATATTGCAATTCTGCATTTATATCTCACTGAAGAAGTCCTGATTGTGTAATATTGGATCTTAGTGCTGCGTTCGACACTATTGACCACAACATTCTTTTGCAAATGACTATTGGCATTAATGGAAGTGCATTAGCATGGTTTAAATTGTACTTATATGAACGCCATCAATTCGTAGCAGTGAATGATGAGGTATCATATCGATCACAAGTGCAGTATGGAGTACCTCAAGGCTCAGTACTAGGGCCACTACTATTCACACTTTACATGTTACCCTTGGGAGATATCATCAGGAAACATGGTGTTAGCTTCACTGTTATGCTGATGATACTCAGCTCTATATTTCTTCGCGGCCCGGGGAAACACACCAATTTGAAAAACTAATGGAATGCATAGTCAATATAAAAAACTGGATGACGAGTAATTTCTTACTGCTAAATTCTGAAAAAAACAGAGGTGTTAATTATAGGACCTAAAAACTCTGCATGTAATAACCTAGAACACTGTCTAAGACTTGATGGCTGCTCAGTCAATTATTCGTCATCAGTTAGGAACCTAGGTGTGCTATTTGATAGCAATCTTTCTTTAGAAAGCGACGTTTCTAACATTTGTAAAACTGTATTTTTCCATCTTAAAAATATATCTAAATTACGGCAGCAAGAGTTATTACTAGAACCAGGAAGTATGACCATATTAGCCCGGTCCTGTCAACACTGCACTGGCTCCCTGTCAAACATTGTATCGATTTTAAAATATTGCTTATAACTTATAAAGCCCTGAATGGTTTAGCACCTCAGTATTTGAGTGAGCTCTTGTTACATTATAATCCTCCACATCTGCTGCATTCTCAAAACTCAGGCAATTTGATAATACCTAGAATATCAAAATCAACTGCAGGCGGCAGATCCTTTTCCTATTTGGCGCCTTAACTCTGGAATAACCTACCTAACATTGTTCGGGAGGCAGTCACACTTTTGCAGTTTAAATCTAGATTAAAGACCCATCTCTTTAACCTGGCTTACACATAACACACTAATATGCTTCTAATATCCAAATCCGTAAAAGGATTTTTAGGCTGCATTAATTAGGTAAACCGGAACCGGGAACACTTCCCATAACACCTGATGTACTTGCTACATCATAAGAAGAATGGCATCTACGCTAATATTTGTCTGTTTCTCTCTTATTCCGAGGTCACCGTAGCCACCAGATCCAGTCTGTATCCAGATCAGAGGGTCACTGCAGTCACCCGGATCCAGTTCGTATCCAGACCAGATGGTTGATCAGCACCTAGAAAGGACCTCTACTGCCCTGAAAGACAGCGGAGACCAGGACAACTAGAGTCCCAGATACAGATCCCCTGTAAAGACCTTGTCTCAGATGACCACCGGGACAAGACCACAAAAAAAATTCTTATTCTGCAAAATCTGACTTTACTGCAGTCTGGAATTGAACTGCTGGTTTCGTCTGGTTAGAGGAGAACTGGCCCCCCAACTGAGCCTGGTTTCTCCCAAGGTTTTTTTCTCCATTCTGTCACCGATGGAGTTTTGGTTCCTTGCCGCTGTCGCCACTGGCTTGCTTAGTTGGGGTCACTTCATTTACAGCGATATCGTTGACTTGATTGCAAATGATTGCACAGACACTATTTAAACTGAACAGAGATGACATCACTGAATTCAATGATGAACTGCTTTTAACTGTCATTTTGCACTGACACACTATTTTCCTAATGAATGTTGCTCAGTTGCTTTGACGCAATGTATTTTGTTTAAAGCGCTATATAAATAAAGGTAGGGTGGCCATATGCGCCGTTCATATGGGACACGTCCCAACCAGGATTTTAATATTGGCTAAAACATCCAGAGCAGTTTGACCAATAACATGCAAGTATTGTACATAATCGACCAATCGTGGGGCTGCGTGTGAGAAGGTGAGATCTAGAGGGAACTATCAAAGAGATGCAAATATGCGCACGTGTTTGTTCGTTCGATTGACTTGAAGCGTCGCTGTGCACAAATCGAAAAAAAAAACAAAGTGCGCCACAATGCTTCAAGTCCAAGGAACAAACAAACACGTGAAAGCGATTCGAAAGCATAAGGAGCCGTCTGCTCTGCTCTTTATAGATCTCATGAATGTTACACAACGATCAACCTGCACAGTGCAAATAGCCAAAACCTGGATATTTTAGGCATTATTAAAATCCTGGCTGGGACGTGTCCCGTATGAACGGCGCATATGGCCACCCTAAATAAAGGTGACTTGACTTGACTTAATATACTTTAATCTCAGAATTGTATATGAAACGTTCCAACTAAATTTTTTTTTATCCTATAGCAGAAACAAGCCTCCATAGAGGACAGACAGCAATAGAAGACACAAATATGGAGGATATGGAGTGAAGCTGCGTTTGGTGGATTTGAGGGGGCAGGACTATGGGATTCACTTCATAGGCAGACAGAGAGTGTGACTCATATAGTATATCAGATGCTCACATACACACAAAACAATTAGATCTGTGGGAAATTATATTTAACTTTTCACAACATACAATGGTAACAGCTAAATGTGCAAAGACACACATATGACAGCACATTTCAATAGGCATCACTAAGACTTGAGAATAAGAGCCATATGGCTGTGATATTATGGTGCATAGTGCTATATGGCACTACGGTTTGTGTGTGTGTGTGTGTGTGTGTGTGTTATTTGTGTGTTCCAGGGTCTTGACCTCTCTGTGCAAGCAGCTGCTCACGGGTATTTTTGCCACTATCCTACTCTGTGTGACACACTCAGTGTGATGAACAACCGGATACATTAAACATATCAAAGTCAATCACATAATGATATGGAATTATTATTTTTCTCATCTGTAACACAAAACCCCACATGAGTCTGCAAAATACAACAGATCTTAAATTAAAATGTGTTCAAAGATACAACACTGGACAATAGATTTAAGTGAAGTGGGAAGAATTAAAAGATTCATTATAGCGAATCTACTTTTTCTTTACATTATAGTATTATAGGAACGAACAACAGAGCTGCTTCTTACTGTGGAGAAAAAAAAAACATTTTGGTCTGTAAGTCTGCAGTCAAGTGTTTTCTGTCGCTATGGACAACACACCCACACACACATCATCACTATACTCATACCACAATATAGCACATCTCATACACACACACACACACACACACACACCAGAGAGGAATGAATTACACTTTGACAAAATACATTTACTATTGGTTTAGTGTGTTTGAAAAGCTCAAATGCTTGGAAATACTAGGCCTATATATTAAATTAATTAATCTCATAGAGAGCTGAACATGTTTTCCGGGGAGAGTTTTGAAAAGTGTAACGTTGAAAACAGAATGATAATAATCTTCGCTCTTGTGCCAGAAAACAAACCTTTACCGGCATGTTAGTCAGTGCTAGCATTCATAACAATTCAAATGTATTGTCTCTGCCTCAGACGGCACACCCACAGTTTGTCCATGACCATTTTATATTACACACAAAACTGGGAGGCATTTTCTAGATCTGGCAAGCTCTAATCTGATTGGCTGGCTTCTACACTATTTTACAGCATTTAGGGTTCACCAGTTAAGATTACAAAAGATACCAGGTTGATAGAGTGAAGAAAAACTACTTTGGATTAACCCAGATTTGCCAGGTTAGTGGCAATAGAGCTTTGAAAGATATTCCGAGTTTTTTTCTAGGCCTACTTATTAGTATTCATAGTTATTTGTACATTTGGAAATATAATGACACATACAATTGATAGCATATAGAAAAGAACATTTTTACATATGCACAGCTTTAGAAATGTAAACATCTGTAAGAATCCTTTATATTTATACTATAAATAAAATAGTTACAGTTTAGTATAATTTTTAGTATAAAAGCAAATGTCTGGAAACTTAACAGAAAAGTCATTTTCTGCAGGATATTATGCATTTTTCTACAGATTTCTTTATGACAGCGTACTATTTTCAGCAAAAATGTGCATGAAAAATGAGGTTCAATGTCAAATTACCAGAAGCCTCAATCATGACAGTCTTTGCTCCCAGAAAAAAAGTGAAAGAAATATCTTCCTCCAGTTATTATATAACAGCTAGAATATTCCAGATAAAACCTGTACATGAGGTTAAGAGAACATCAGAATGGAAAAGAAGCTGCGAAGATTGTGTTTTGGTCTCTTTTGGGGGTCAATTTGGTATTCATGCATAATTACAATACTCCCATTTCATATCCCGACAGTAGGCAATAAATCAGGCAGGCATGCAGTCTATATTCAATTTATATTACTATTTAAAATGACCGAGATTAAAAATATGAGGTGTATATAGTGACTGACAACCCAAGGGTGAATTTTTATTGCCATCCTGGCTGACCTGAACGATCCCAATAACTATCTGAGTGCCTCTGTAATTAAAATTGATAGAGCTCATGGAGCCTTCCTCATGGTACTTGTCAGTACTGCTGAAAATTACATATGAAAGACATCATCCTTTATATTTGTGTGTGTGTGTGTGTGTGTGTGAGCTGAAGGTTAAAGAGAAGAGGACAAAGAGTCATTAGGAACTACGTACAGACTTCATTAAGGCACAGTCACGCTGATTAAGAGAAAAAGAAACAGAGAGAGAAGAGAGAATATATACAGGATTCATCATGAAACAGATCCACTCTAAAACTGCAAACATGCTTCAGTAACATTATACCAATTATTTCATTCTAACTATAATTTTCCCTACATGGTCCGTTTAGGGTTTAAAAGACTAAAGCAATAAAGATGTCTTATTATTTCTAGTAATTCACTGCAGCCTATGAAGATAAAGCTGTGCTATTAAGAACAATGTTGTGGCAGATATCAGCTTGAATCAGCTCTATCAACATGCATTCTGACTAAAGCAAGCAACACATCACTTTTGAATTTTCACACATCTATTATTGCACAAACTGTCCATGCAAGGAAAAGTGAAAAAATTAATGACTGCCACTGCAGCTGACAAAGAAATGACAAAAATGTCCCTGGCAATAAAACGTTTCTGTTTACTAAAAGTGTAAGTTTTTCTCTGATATAACTTGTAAAGCATCACTGAATTCATATTTTACAAAATACTAGAAATCTTATTCTTAAAAGCGGTCTTTTTTAATTCTCAAGCTGGCTCAAGCTCTGTTTTTCTGCTCTTTCAAAAGACCGGAATACCACTTAACTGTCTGTCCAACCTTAAGCAAGAATTATGTTGAAGGTTAAGAAGGTTTAACCTACACTACACTGGAAAAAGTGAAAAAAAAAATGAACTCTGAAGTTACTGAAAATAATTATGAAGAAACAGCAAATAACTATTTTAATTTAGACATTATTTAAGTAAAAAGACCAAAATAGTATTTTCTTGTAAAACATACTCCAGTAATGTTTGTTTAATTTATAATTTTGAAAAATCATTTTACAGTGTATGTGTGCAATCAACATGACTCTCCACTTTACTGCATAAAGAAGCACAAGCTGATCAGGAGATGCATATGGCAAAATATACAGAACTAGAGGGAAACATTTTAATCGCTATAGCCAACAAACCAACAAATCTGAATCCATCTTACCTGTTTTAGACATGTTGCCATCAGACCAACCATTATCACCAGTAGTGACTTTTCCTGTCACAAACACCTAAGTTAATATCAGTTGTAGCCATCTCAAAACAACAGCCATCATTTGTTCTGATATTTTTTATTTTGTGTGATTGCTGACAACAAAAGGCTGGTGGTCTTTGAACTTTATTAACGCTTATGGACAGTAGATAGATCAGGTTAATCATCTGTTGTTTCGTGGCTCTGAGGAACATTTTGAACACAATCTGACTGTCTCACAAGCTCACCAGTAAGGCTTCATCACTTCTGTGTTCCGAGCTAATTTAGTTCTCACCCATTGTACTATTTTCTCTCTGTATTCTTCTGTGGACTCATACAATGCACAGTGTAATGATGAAATGACTCAAATCTACAGACATGAATTTCCTCAGTCTAGTATGACCTGGCAAAAACAGGAGGAATTCTCCCTGCCAAAGCCAACAGTGATACAGATCTAGACTGATGAACACATCTGACATCAACAACCATAGTGTCATTCACAGCTGTAGGTTTAATGAGTCCATAGTTATGGGCTATCTAATGTTGTTTTCTTGATTTTGTGAAATACGAAAGGAGATCATAGATAGAGCTGCTTTCCATACGAGGAGGATTTGAGAGCTCCCGTCTAGTGAAGATCATCAGTAAATAAAGCTTAAATTTCGGTCTGTTTCACACACAATGTTATCATACAGCTTCAGACTTGGGCTCGACCTAAAGTGCATACTTCAAATGGACTACTTTTATGATTCTTTATGGGATAATGGGACACATTTGAAAAATGAAAAATATGCTATTGCATATTTTAGTTGTTTGTTAATCAGCACAAGATAATGTTGAGGAGTGTACATGCATACATTTATATGAAATGTATTCACATTTCTATGAAGCCCATTGGTGAGTACAAAAGTACAAAAAAGTACAAAAGCACCTGTTGTACATTCCATGCGTCACATTTCTAAGCTAAAATACAATATATTTTAATTAATGATTTATGGAAATGAATCAACTTGTCAAATCTACTCTGATATAGTGCTCACAATCCACTTGAATGACAAAAAACATTACTTTCTCTGCATTTATCAACTAATTTTTTACACTATACACAAGTAGAACCTCTGTCACAGAAATCTAATGTTCATATCTTTCTTACTCTTATTTGCTCATCCAATTAAACTGACATCAAAAATGGATTATCTTTGTTTTATTAGATGCTACTGTAAATACTTTAAAGCTGTACAAAGCAAAGCAAATAATGTATAAATGCATCAATTGAAAATGACAATGTATTGCCTTTAATACAGAATTACACTTACACAACGGTTGACTTTTTGTCAAAACATGTAACAAAATCATCAAGTTTCTCCTCAAATACCTTGAAATTTTATGTTTTATCTATGGATGTTGATCTGAAATACCAGAATAACAAAATGCCCTATAATAATCATCATCATAGGCTGTTTATTTGTTACCTTATGCATCAATATTCAAATGCCAGAGTTTCAGAGTATCAGCCTAATCCTACTTCTAACATAAACCACAATACTCTGATGAGTATGAGTTTAGTAAATTTTGTCAACATTTTGAATTATGGCTAACTAGTCCTTCAAATACATTACTGGAGGAGCATTATGACAAAATGCAATGCCAATGAATAAAACACATTCTGCATGCTGGAGCTGTCCCTCCAGATTCTTTCTGATGAGGTCTCTCAGGACACAAAGGGAGAAATCCTCATTGGGAGAGCAAGGAAAAGGGACCACAAGTAAGCTTCTAATAAGCTGGGCTAACAGAGGTAGAAAAAACTAAAGTCTCAGTGCTGAAAAGAGCAAAACCACCAATGGCATGCCAGTAATTAGTACTGATATTTGAAAGAAGACTGGACTTGGAAAATTGGATTTGGAAAGGCTTTAAAAAAATGTGGATGGAAAACACTTTTGTCCACTCTGCCACATGTTTGCATGCCAAATCTGACTCATTGCAAAACAGAAACATTCAGAAACAACTAGGGAATATTGATTCAGACAGACAAGACATGTGCTAACAATTTTGCCCATGCAATAGGAGGGGCCAAATTAACTGTCTGCTAAGTATATGAACCATGAATGAATGCCTATTTTATAATGTAAGCCTTCAGGAGAACGTGACAAAGACAGAGGAAAACTGCATACATGCTATGTATCTTAATAGCAACTCGTTTTTATACTCTGCTCCCAATTTATATGCAAAGCAACGCATATTTTCATTAACCATTTGCCAGGGACTACCTTAATGGCTCATCCATCTTTTGTGCTTGGGCACATCTTTTGGTGAACTAAAAATGGGATGGTTTGTGTTTGTTTGTTTTTATATGTGTAGATAATCTACTGTATGTAGATAAAACGTATGGCCATTTAAATTGACACAATGCAAAAACTGCATTACAATTTTAAAGAGCTAAATTTCCACATAATCTGGTGTATAAGAGTACAATTTTATACAATTTTAAAGAGCTAAATTTCCACATAATCTGATGTATAAGAGTTTATCTCTGTCATGCAATATATGACTAATTTATTACAGATCGCCCTAAAACTTTCAAATTGGAAAACCTACTGGCTTTGGAAAACAAGAAAATGATGACTCAGGGGAGAAGCACACATGGTGGTGGCGTCTCTGGGCTGCCTTGGAAATGTCAATGAGCCATGTGTCTTTCATTTGATCAGATTTGCTAATAGCGTGAAGCCAAGGGAACAACATGCACACATTCTGAGCTAAATTAGACTGTTAGCAATCTTTCTACCATTGCTTCCTTGGACTCCCTTTTTTATCTACCTTTATTCTAAATATCAGTACAGTCTGTCTGTCTGTGTCTATCTCTAACTTTCTCAAATGCAGTATCTTAGTTTTGTGTGTGATTTTCCCCTGTTCTCTCTGTCTTAACTAAACACAGCTATCAGCGGGCAAACAGATGGATGGTTTGTGACAACGCTGCAAACACAAACAACAGCAGAGAGTGCTGCTAAATGCCAGATAGATGACTATATCTCCTCATATTTACAAAAAAATAGATTTGTGGTCAGAAATGCAGGAGGGAAAAATAAAATGAATCAAGATGGTCACACTCCCCAGAGAAAGTGAGGCAGAACAAAAGAGGTAGAACGGAAAACACAAAGTGCACCCGTTCAGCACATGAAAGGCTCCAATGCTGGAATTACGTCAGGAGTCTAGTATCATTCTCCGGGACTATAGTAGGTACTGGAATAATGGATTGCTCTTCCTTTGTTTAAAGTATATTCTGCATGCTCTTGTTACAACAGCAGATGATAGCATAAATAATAGAAATCTGTACACTCGGCTGCTGGATTAGCTTTACAATATTTTCATATATGATCAGTACGGTGAATTTATGCAAAAGATAATTGATTTCTGCAGTTATGTCGCAGGTTAAAGACATTTTCAAGAAGATTATCCTATAAACTGTGGTCAATCTATTTTGAATGATCCCTAAATGCCAGAGTAACCCTGCTGTGAATGGAAATCTGGAGATGAGATGAAATAAAAGGCAGATCCTAATGCAGTCTGTCAGCAAACCTGACAAATGAACATATGCAGCTGTATTGCAATGCTTGTGACCTCTTGAGCATCTATTTTATCCACTGTGCATCTGTCAGATGACATACAGTTATAGTTTTTGTTAATATTATTTAATTTTAGTTTTTAATGCCTAAATAGTTTTTCATTAACTTTTAGTTAGAGTTCTTTTTCGATTTTGTTTCAATGTTTATCTCATGTAAATACATTTTTATATGTTTTTAGTTTCAGTTAGCAGTAATAACACCAGGCGCGCAGATGGCACTAGGGACGGGGGGGACATGACCCCCCCAGATTCATAGTGACCCGATCCGTCCCCCTCACTGTCTCGATTAAAGGCTCTATTGGTAAACATAGGATTAATCTGAGTTTCCGCTATGTACATTAGTCTAAGTAGTGGTGACCCGGCCCGCCGCTCCTTAAACGTGTACTTAACGATTTTTGAAACACACTTTTGACGACATTGTCTGACCGAGTCCCAAAACACACTTGTAGCCAATCAGCGGTAAGGGGCGTGTCATGTCCTGATAGCAAGAAGAGTGCTCAATTTGAGTGCACAGGACGCATATTACATTACATTTACATTTAGTCATTAAGCAGACGCTTTTATTCAAAATTAGCATATTAGCAGATCGACTACAGATTGAGAGAGATGGCAGATAAAAAAGAGGGTTTACAATCAGGCAAGAGGTAGGACCCGCGTAAATATCTGGGCAGCTTTCCAGCGGTGGAGAGAAACTCAAGGATTGGGAAGGGCTCGAATCGGACGCCGAAGTTTATTTGTTTCTTTTTGATAGGTTAGTAACGTTGATTTTGCATTGTTTCACACAACCTATCCATGTTGGCTTTTGCTTGAATATGCTTGTGTGTCATCTTCGCTTGTTTCTGCGATCGTAGTTGCCATGGTTGTGTATGTACGTGTGGGGTGAAGATTTCAAAATAGGGGCGAGGCACGGTGGCCTAGAGAGCTCAACACGCTGCAACCTCACAAAATGCGTTCAAATAGAAAAAGCACCAGCAAATTAAGAAAAGATCTTCATCAGTTTGACAGCACACATGCTGCAAATACTCGCAACACAACGAAATACAAAAACAAGTTGCAAATGCTCAAATTTTTTTTTGAGTATTGATTAACATTTGTATAACCACAGTTGTATAAATACCATGGTTAAACTATGGTTAGAGTAGTAAATCCATGGTTAATTTGTGCATGATTACAGTAACCATTTTTTGTTTGCTTTTTTATATAATAAATGTATTTATTAATTAATTCATTTCAATAGTAAAACCATAGGCTATGTTTAGTTTTTGTAAGGTGAGTTGTAAAATAAGTTTGCCAGCTTACATAACCGTTCACAGTTACAGTAATTGTGTATTTAATCAGCTTATTTAGGCTAATAATATCCACACACACACAAAAAAGCTAAGGAATTGTATGACCAGGATTGATAAAATAAACAAAGATCTTTTCAGAGCAAACATTGATAAATTATGCCCCAGCCATATTTGTCTGTTTACGGTTCCCTTAAATATTTCCGATGTCATCTGTGTTTTTGCAGCACATTTCTTTATTTGTTTGTATTGTGAGTATTTGCAGCACGTGTTGTCAAACTGATGATGTTTTCATAAATTGCAGGTATTTTTGTCATTTGCAGCATGTTTATCTCTCTCGACCACCGTAGCAGGTCCTGTTGGGGTATATGGGTGTGTTTGTTTTGGTGCTAAAGAATGGTGCTAAAGGCTGAAGCACAATAATAATCTAACCATTACTTTGTACGCACATTCTCATTACACGCTGTTCTGTTGTCAAACACACGACGATGGTGCTGCCACTGACGTTTACATTCTCTGTGTGTGTATTGCTATGACTCCTGACCCCAGGGGCCTACGAGGAGCTGGTAGCTGCCTCAATTGTGCCTGTAGCGGTAACCATAATGATCATATAGAGGTGCATCTCAAAAAATTTGAATGTCATGGAAAATAATTAAAAAAAGCTAACTTTCTTATATTCTAGATTCAATGCACAGAGACTGAAATATTTCAAGAGTTTTTTGTTTTAATTCTGATGGTGACCTACAGCTTAGAAAAATGAAAAGTAGAAAATTAAGTACTCAATACTTGGTTGGGGCTTCAGTGTGGCGTGGCATGAAGGTGATCAGCCTGTGGCACTGCTGAGGTGTTATTGAAGCCCAGGTTGCTTTGTTAGTGCCCTTCAGCTCCTCTGTATTGTTTGTCAGATGTTACTTCTCTTCCTCTTCACAATACCCCATAGATTCTCTGTGAGGTTCAGGTCAGGTGAGTTGGCTGGCCAATCAAGCACAGTTATATCATGGTCAGCAAACCACTGGGAAGTGGTTTTGGCACTGTGGGCAGGGGCTAAATTCCTGCTGGAAGAGGAAATCAGCATCTCCATAAAGCTTGTCAGCAGATGTAAGATGAAAGTGCTCCCAAAAATCTCCTGGTAGATGGCTGCATTGACTTTGAACTTGATAAAACACAATGGAGCAACACCAGCAGACATCACAGCTCCCCAAATCACCTCTGACTTCAGAAACATCACACTAGACTTTTCATTCTGTGCCTCTCCAGTCTTCCTCCAGACTCCAGACATTGATTTCCAAATGAAATGCTAAATTTACTTTCATCTGAAAAGAGGACTGTGGTCCACTGAGGAACAGTCCAGTTCTTTTTCTCCTTACCCCAGGTGAAATGCTTCTGTTGTTTTTTATGGTTCAGGTGTGGCTTGGTTCTAGGAATGTGAAGGCTGTAGCCCTTTTCCTGAAGACGTCTGAGTGTGGTGACTCTTGATGGTTGCTTGTGCACCTTTTCCTACCACACCTTTTCCTTTTAGTAAACTGTCTATGAATATATTTTGATACAGCACTCTGTGAACAGCCAGCCCTTTCAGCAATGACCTTCTGTGGCTTAACCTCCTTGTGGAGGGTGTTGATGATCATCTTCTGGACAACTGTGAAGTCACTTCTCCAAATTACTTTTTTGTTTGCTTTTTTTTTTTTCTAGATTCAATCTGAGAAGCAGATCGGATGGGGTTAAAAGGAAAAGTGCTTCATTACAGAAACTGGGAGTTGGTTTCAATGGTGTTGTAAAACTTTCAGATACAAAATATTACAATTAGCTATCAGTTATAAGAAAATAAGATCAGAAATGGCACCTCTGTAATATTTGTAATATTTGATCTCTTATAATTGAGTTAAAATGAAGAATAGAGACATCTCACTATTAAATTATGTGTGATCACAAAGCAGAGATTTCAAGTCTCAAACAATTCTCATCAAACTGATTTAACACATAAAACTTACTATACCATCCACAATGCTCTTACTGCATGTATTTCAACAATATTAGGAAAAACATCTGAGACAAAGCTGCTACTTAAACTAAACTAATTATGAAAGATCTGTGCAATAATCTTTCTCAGTCCTAAACTTGCTTGACAATAGTTTAAAGGCAAATCAAGCCGACTACAAAAGCGCGACTTTAAAGCACTTCACACTTCAACAGATATTAAAAAGTAGGTTTTATTCAGGGCGCTTTGCATTTTGTGTAAACAGCTCACGAGTTGTTTTGGCAGCTTTGTAAATGAGAGATGTCTCCTCCAGATACAATTCACCAAAATAGGCTACCATCACACAGACAAGCGCGCGTTTGTTCCGCGCGCATCCAAGCTGTTCGCGCTCGTTCGATCGCTCTATAACAACCATCACATCGCATCGCTTATACGATTCAGCAAGTAAACACCGTCAAACTTCAAATTGTGCATGAGCCAGCAGTATACTACAAGGACTTGCAATAAACTTCTGTTTTCTAAGCGCGTGCAAGCTCACACGAGGTAGGCTGTATGTGCGATTCGGCATCAGCTGTCATTCTGGCTCACATTACAAGCGGGTGGTTTGGTAAACACTGACCTAAACCTCTCTATCCACAGCAGATGTGTTTTGTGTAACGATCATCATGAAAGCTGGTCGTTATGCATCTACCAAACACCCAAACACCCGCCTACTGCTCATGATGCTTCATTACCTGTTTCTCAACCTGCAATAAATCCTTAGACCATCTACGCACCTTATGAAAAGACTTGACAGGATTAACAACTCAATGTTCAATCTTATGACTTTTCGGGACAATTACAATAGGGAACGGGGGAGGAGGGTGGAGGGGTACTCACGCTGCTATTTACTCCCGTCCAGTGGACCATTGCCTGGTTGTGGGTGGCATCCCCTTTGAGGACGAAAGAGCTGCTGAGTAGAGAGACTTTCTCCGGAGTCGAAGCCCTCCGGACGCGGGGTCCGCCGGGGTCCCCGCTGTAATCTCCGCGGCTGTGCGCTGAGATAAGAGCTTCATCTCTGCCAGTGACATGCACGCCGCGGCTGTCAAGCTCTCGGTCCCGTACGTTTCTCTGGTTTATAACGCCCGTGTGACAGGATGTCGGTCCGAACAGTGACATCCACGCGCAAGCCAAAAACACAGCTGGGTACAGGTGCGCCAAAACTGCCATGATAAGCGCCTTCATTTAACACTGTCAAAGCGAGTGCGATTCAAACGAAAGATGGAAAGCTCTAATGTAAGAGAGAGGGAGGGAGAGAAAGAGAGAAGGGAAGAGGGTGGGGAAGCAGAGCTCAAACCAGAGCGCTCTTGTGCTGCTATATTAGACAACTGAGACCGAGGAGAAGAACAGCCGTATTCGCCTGCCACCTAGTGCTGCTACTAGTCAAGTGTTTGAGTGTTGCAGATAATAATGCAAATATGTAGGCCTACTCCTTGTTTGGTGTAATCTTTTACTATCTTTTTTTATCAAATGTTTAAAAAAAGCATTTTTATAAATAAAATAAAAAAACATATCTTCTACAATTTCTTTTTTTAAGAAGCATGCTATTGTTTCATTCATGTAGCCAAACGGTGGGATTAAATAAAAATAAAATGAAATAAGACAATGATTCCTTTAACAAATTTTCATTGAAATATTTTATGATATCTGATTGCGCTAAAAACTTGTAATTCTTTCTCCGCACACTGAAGAGCGTCCAACATTGATTTTGCAATTCTATACCATTCATTTATAAACTCATGCCAACTCAATACAAATCAATGATTTCAGAAGATGAAGCAGGAAATTAGATGTATAGTACACTGGTTACATCATTTTATTGAGCTGCCTTGGCTGTCAAATGATTCTAGTAAAGACATTTCCTTTTCTTTTTTTAATCCTCCCTCAAACAAACAACACACCTCAAGAAAATCTACAATGAAAGCTCATTTGACAGTGACATACTGACTGCCTGTATACACAGATTTAGCCTACAAAAAACATACTCACAAAAATAAGCCTACCCACTCAATCTCAGTAGAAAACAACTATTTTACCAGATGATGATATTGTACGAATTCATTCAATGTGATCCATATGGGATTAACCTCCCCTAAAAATAATAAATATGTTTTTAAATATTATTTAAAATTACCATCAATCAGATTGTACAAATTTAATGAGATTGTACAAACTGAATACCGGTTGACCAAAACATTAAATAGTAAAGAATTACCTTGAGATTGTGATGACCTGCAGTTGATATAAAAGCTTTATGTCACAGGATCTTAGAGAAACAATTCTAATATGCTGATTTGATATTCAGGAATTTTTTATTGTTATTATCAGTGAAAAAACTAGATGAATGACACCGATCCACAATCTGACTTGTGATGCATCCTGGAACTATATCCCACCATGCTGGTTTGTCTGGCCAGAGGAGTTTGGGTTTCTTGCCATTGTCACCTTTGGCTTGCTTAGTTGGGGGACACTTAATATTCAGCAATATTATTGAATTGATTGTACAAACAGTTGGACTGAGCTGGATGATGACATCAGTGTTCTAGGACTACATTACAGCTGAACTACTTTCATAACTGATGATCTTTACATGATGATTGAATGGAACTGAACACTAAACTGACCTCAGCTGAACAATAACCCTACAGTTTGTTGTTGTTGTTTTATGGCAGAATTGATCTCTGAACCATCATTATACCATTATTTTTCTTGTTTATCCATGTAAAGCTACTTTGAAATGAGCTGCATTATTTAAATAGCTGTACAAATAAAGGTGACTTGAGCTGACTTTAAATATTTTAGATATAATATAAATTGCTAAATATTTTTGTGGAACCCATTAAGTTTTTCCTAAAAGATTTTATTACATTTTTATAAATAAAAACATAGAACACAGAAATAATTTGCAACATTATACATTTTTATTTTATTGCATCCTTGCTAAATAAATGTATCCTTATCCTAAACAAATCCTTATTCAACCAGGAACTGATTCTAAGCTTAAATCAGGATAAAAGTTAGGACATCCTGAACTCAGTCTCTCAGATGAAGAGACAGACTTGGGCTAGGCTCAGGCTGACTGAGAGTCAGAGAATCACTGGCCTAAACTTAAAGAGCAAACAATGTCCGCTGTCTGCTCTACAATCTGCAAGAAAATTCACAAACGGCCAACTTTAATTCTGAATACTGGGAACGGCTAACAGTAATATTCAAATTGTGACAAAGGATTAACGTTTCATTCAGATACTTCATGTCATGTAGTCTCGTTACTGTACAAATATTTGTACGTGTCTATGTTTATTTTATGTCAGCATCTACATTTGGCATTATCCAGTGTTAACACGAATCTTCCAATACTGTTTAAATGCAATTTCGACAGCGGCTTTTAATTTTTCTGAATTGATGTTCTTGGACTGATGTAAACCCTCTGCGCAGTTGAGTAACAAAGTGGGAGATAACCTTCAGTTGTAGGAAAGACGGAGCAGTGTTGCCAGGTTGGAAATGTCCAAGTATCGTACCAGAAGTTCAAAATGATCGTATTTGTAAGAAAATTATCGTACACGAGTCAAAAGAGTTATTTATCTATTCTAAACCAACAACATTTTGACACGAGCTGCAAATTACCACAATAGATAACAAGGCGTATTGTTGGACGGAAGCAGTGAGACAAAATACTATCCCTTTATTTTCAGTGACTTTCTGCGTCGCAGCGCATATTAAATCATATTAAAATGATTTTTAACACTTGCTTTGTCGCGTCCAGTGTAGAAGGAATTTAGCTGTTTCTGCGTGGTGCAGTTAACTCCACATCTGAGCCGCTGTCATCGGATTCCTGCGTGTTGCCAGATGTTGAAGCGGTTCTTGCTGTCATGGACCGCAACTAGTGCTCCTTGGCTTTAAAGTAGGGCACCCTCCTGCATTCTTAACACACCCTCAGGTGCACACGGACGCATTTAGATTGTCTGTAATGAGCCGATTTCGTATGAGTAAAGAAGCCCTATGACTGCAACTACCATCATTTAAATTTTCATAAAATTCTGGAATTATCGTACATTACGGGATTTTTTTCATTATTGATCGTACATCGTACAGAGGTAAAAATTATCGTACAAATACGATAATTATCGTACGTCTGGCAACACTGAGACGGAGTCTCTCTTATATCACGTGTTGTTGTTTCGACCTTCTTCTCAACCAAACTACAGAATTGCGTCAGTTGTAACTAAAACGAGGATTGGTGGTGAAGGACGTACCGTGTAAGAACAGAAGCTGTGATTGGCTGAAAGAGACAGTCTCGCTCCGCAGGTCTCTCAGCGTCGACACTGAGTGAAGATGGCGAGCTGGTGTGTGCGTGCGATCAGACAGAGCTCCTCTAACATAGCGTCCCCTTCACTCGGAAGGTAGGTTTTCACAGCTGTGTTATTGTGTGTAGTTCAGGGACAGGCGACGTCGGTCCTGAAGTGCCGATGTCTTGCAGAGTTTAGCTCCAACCGTGAAAGAACCTTATTATTATTATTATTATTATTAATAATAATTATTATTATTATTATAAACTCTGCGGGACAGAGGCCGTCCAGGACCGACGTCGCATGTCCCCGATGTAACCGATATCCATGCTTGGGCAAATGTTCCCTTTCATAGGTCACTTCGATGCTGCGGTGACGTCACCACGTATGGGAACACCTTCGGTGTGACGAATGTCTGAAGCCCTATACCATCCCGCCAATCTTATTGGCCAAATAGCGCGTGACACCGCCCAGCATGCGTAAGCATATATATACCTGGTGCCGCGCGCCATTTACCTCAGATTTCATTCCTTCAGTACGAAGCGAATCTTCTGTGCCCTATTATCTCGCGTTCTCAGCGATCATCTACGAGCAGTATACTCCTCTCCGCGGACGCGATGAGTCAACGAAAGGTAGGAGCCGTATGATGGGTTATCACGAGGAGGCACTTATGAGAGGTTCGTTGCAGCCTCTCTACAGGTTCTCTCCTTGATAGCCTATGGCTACAGTAAAATATGCATACACTTCCCCTGTGCACTAACGCCATTAGGAAGTATCCGCGCTCTGGAGTGTATTTCTTAAGTCGCCTCGCGTCTAACCCCCACCGTTTCGCTTCTGCGGTCGCCGAGGCCCCGCACGAGGTGTTGGTTAGGGGCGATATGTGCGGCTTGAATATGAATACAGTGATGCACTGGAGTTCCATGTGCTCGCTCTCCCCCACTCGAGTGCGTTAATCAACAGTTTTGCTCTTCAAATGGTGGATTACGGCTCACACAGCCGCCGCGTTTTCGCTAGCGGCTTGGCCCGATGTTATCTTGTTGGATTGAATCCTGCCGTGGATACGCTTCAGGATTATATACAACGAAACGCAGCGAGTTGACGCACACGCTTTTCTTCATGTTAATATGCCAGGGACTATGCCCTTCACTGAGAGCGCTGTTAGACTGCTAATGCACATCTACCCTCTCACTGCAGTCCCCATACTCTAACTTTGACTGTCTCGCAGCAAGGGCACCTCGAGCGTCATTGAACTGAGCTATCATTCGCGCGCCCCCTCAGACACTCTGCACAATCCAGTCTTCAGAGTTTGAGGGACGGCGCGGAGGCTGGCAAAGATGGCCAGCGTATGACGGTTCACACAGCCACCGCGTTCTCGCTAGCGGCGTGGCCCGATGTTTATCTTGTTGGATTAAATCCTGCCGTGGATACGATTCAGGATTATACACAACAAAACGCAGCGAATGTGACGCATGCGTTTTTCCTTCATGTTTGCTTAGGACTGTGCCCGCCTCCAGAGAGCGCTGTTGGACTGCTAATGCACATCTAAGCCTCTCACTGCAGTTTCCACACTCTAACATTTGACTGTCTCACAGCAAAGGCTCCTCGAGCGTCATTTAACTGAGCTATCATTCGCGCGCCCCCTCAGACACTCTGCACAATCCAGTCTTCAGAGTTTGAGGGACGGCGCGGAGGCTGGCAAAGATGGCCAGTGTATGACGGTTCACACAGCCGCCGCGTTCTCGCTAGCGGCGTGGCCCGATGTTCATCTTGTTGGATTAAATCCTGCCGTAGATACGCTTCAGGATTATACACAACGAAACGCAGCGAGTTTGATGCATGCGTTTCCTTCATGTTCTCTAACATTGACTGTCTCGCAGCAAAGGCACCTCGAGCGTCATTGAACGGAGCTATCATTCGCGCGCCCCCTCAGACACTCTGCACAATCCAGCCTTCAGAGTTTGAGGGACGGCGCGGAGGCTGGCAAAGATGGCCAGTGTATGACGGCTTGCACAGCTGCCGCGTTCTCGCTAGCAGCGTGGCCCAATGTTTATCTTGTTGGATTAAATCCTGCCGTGGATACGCTTCAGGATTATACACAACGAAACGCAGCGAGTTTGATGCATGCGTTTTCCTTCATGTTCTCTAACATTGACTGTCTCGCAGCAAAGGCACCTCGAGCGTCATTGAACTGAGCTCTCATTCGCGCGCCCCCTCAGACACTCTGCACAATCCAGCCTTCAGAGTTTGAGGGACGGCGCGGAGGCTGGCAAAGATGGCCAGTGTATGACGGTTCACACAGCTGCCGCGTTCTCGCTAGCAGCGTGGCCCAATGTTTATCTTGTTGGATTAAATCCTGCCGTGGATACGCTTCAGGATTATACACAACGAAACGCAGCGAGTTTGACACATGCGTTTTCCTTAATGCTTGCCAGGGACTGTGCCCTCCAACAGAGAGTGCTGTTGGATTGCTATGCACATCTAACCCTCTCACTGCAGTCCCCACATTCTACATTGTTTGCCTCGCAGCAAACGGTGCTTCGAGCAGCATTGGATTGAGCTGTAATGCCAAACGTGCCCTCAGACACTCTGCGCAATCCAGCTTTCAGAATTCGAGGGGCGATTCAAGGGTCCTGCACAGACGACCCATTTATGACGGCTCGCACAGCCGCCGTTTTTCGCTAGCGGCAAAGCCCGATGTTCAATCTGTTGGCCTAATTCCTGCCGTGGACACGTTTCAGGATTATACACAACGAGACGCAACGGCTCTTATACATACACTTCCCCTGTGCACGAACGCCACGAGCTTTTCGTGCCCGGATATTTTAACATGTATGACAGCGTTGCAGGAAGTGGAAATTTTGAGACCGCTAGTATGGTCTCGGCCGTGTGTGAACGCTTGCCCGACATTTCTCTATGGGTGTTACGCACGATTTGTCATGGATACACCATTCAGTTTCAATAAGGCCCGCCTCCTTTCCGCAGAATTCTTTCCACGGTGGCGAAGCCGATGGAAATAGCGGTGCTGCGACAGGAGATGTCAACTCTGCTGAGCAAAGGGGCTATAGAGGAAGTACACCCCTCTCAGATGGAGGCGGGGTTTTTTACAGCCGTCATTTTGTGGTAAAAAAAAAAAAAAAAACACTGACGGATTACGACCCATTCTGGGTTTACACCATCTGAATCTTGCACTCAGGAAGTTCCTCAGATTCGCTTTAGAGAGCAAAGCGTATCAGTATTTCTCAAAATGCATGGATGGATCTCTGGCCCCGTTGCGGCACCAGGGCGTTCGTGTTTGAACTATTTTAGGCGATTAGCTGGTGTTTAGCGCAATCGCAGACTCAAGCACACTCTCATGGGGATCTTGTGCTGAATCATTTAACAGCCTGGGCTTACGTATGGAATGTTTCACCCCGTTGTCTCCGCATCGGACGATTCCGGTGACACGGCGATGTGTGATGTCGCTTAAAAATATGTATGTCAACCGAATTCTCCTGACTGAATTCTCCTGACCGGAGTCCGGCTGGGGATTTGCGCTTCCCGAGAGACTGTCACGACGGATGCGTCTTTGACCGACTGGGGAGCTGTTTGTCAAGGGAGTTGGCACATAAACAGGTTGAAATTACTGGCTGTTTTTCTGGCTCTCCAGTATTTCTCGAATCTGCTGATCAGCCGTCATGTGCTGCTCAGATCAGACAACACAGCGGTTGTGTCATATCTGAATCATCAGAGAGGATTATTCTCTCGCCCCCTGTGCAGGCTGGCGAAACATGTTCTTTGTTCAGAACTAAATTCTATCGATCCGAGCTGTTCATGTCCCCGGACGTTGGACTTTGGAGCGAATTTGCTATCCAGGCAGACTCTGGAGCAAGCGGAGTGGGGATTGCACCCCCAATCGGTGAGTCTCCTATGGCAGATTTTCGGGGAAGCGAAGTGGAATTGTTTGCGTCAAACACGACTGCGCATTACCCGCTTTGGTTCTCCCTATGCCCTCCAGCACCCCTGGGCTTAGATGCATTAGCCCACAACTGGCCCAGGACCAGTTTGTATGCGTTTTCCCCCAATCTGTCTGATTTCGGCGATATTACGCAGAATACGGGTGGACAGGGTGGAACAGCTGCTGCTGGTGGCTCCGCGGTGGCACACACACAGCCGTGGTTTGTGGATCTGATCAATCTGTTAGCGGGCTCTCCATGGGAGATTCCCCTCAGACAGGATTTATTATCACAAGCACAGGGACTGATTTGGCACCCGAGGCCAGATCTATGGAATCTGCGGGCGTGGCCTCTGAGCAGAGTGAGTTCATATGTCCCGGTCTTTCTGCTGAAACTACAGAGACTATACTGAATTCTAGAGCAGCTTCTACGAGACGCTTATATGCTTTCAAGTGGAGACTGTTTACGGCCTGGTGTGAAACTCATAATATGGATCCAGTTTACTGCCCAGTGGCGTCAGTACTGGAGTTCCTTCAGGAACGTTTTTTGGATGGAGTGACACCAGCTACCCTAAGGTTTACGTGGCAGCCATTCAGCTTACCACGAATATATAAATGGTGCCTCAGTGGGCCGTCATCCACTGTTTCTCCTTCATACAGGGTGCGCGACGGCTGAGGCCTTTCCGCCCCGTGCGGGTCCCTTCATGGGTTTTTCCATTGTGTTGCATGGTTTATCAGGGCATCTGTTTGAGCCCTTGGAATTGTTCCGGATAAATCCTGACTTTTACAGCACAGACTCTGTGGAAGTGTTGTTGCGACCAAGGCCTAATTATGTCCCTAGGTTGCATCTATCCCTTTCGCTTTCAGCAGGTGGTCCTGGAGGCTTTTTCTCCTGCTGCGGCGGAGTCTGGGGATCTAAGTCTTTGCCCTGTGAGAGCGTTAAAGACTTATGTGGATCGTACTGCCCCATGGCGTGAGTCTGACCAGCTGTTTGTCTGTTTTGGACATAAGAATAAGGCCATGCAGTTACGAAACAGTGCATGTCCCATTGGCTGGTGCAGGCTATTTCCTTGGCCTATGAGGCGCGCGGGCTCGCTTCGCCCTTAGGAGTAAAAGGTCATTCCACGAGAGCAGTGGCTTCTTCTCAAGCCTTTCTCAGTGGATCTTCTATGGATGATATCTGTGCTGCGGCAGGCTGGTCCTCACCGAGCACTTTTATCAGGTCTTACAGTCTGGATGTGAGGATGGCTTCTGGCTCCCGGGTTCTCTCCGCTTGACCAGATGCTTCCTTGGATCCAAGCTATCAGGTACGTCAGGCGTGATGGTATAGCGTTCCCATACGTGGTGACGTCACCGCAGCATCGAAGTGACCTATGAAAGGGAACATCTCGGTTACGTATGTAACCTTGGTTCCCTGAATAGGGAACGAGATGCTGCGGTTCTGGCCGTGCCGTACCTTGATAGCTTTCTTCTTCGTCATGAAATCTGAGGTAAATGGCGCGCGGCACCAGGTATATATATGCTTACGCATGCTGGGCGGTGCCACGCGCTATTTGGCCAATAAGATTGGCGGGATGGTATAGGGCTTCAGACATTCGTCACACCGAAGGTGTTCCCATACGTGGTGACGTCACCGCAGCATCTCGTTCCCTATTCAGGGAACCAAGGTTACATACGTAACCGAGATGTTTTGTTTTAACGGAAATGAATGATCTTTCTGTTACGTGTGAGCTGTTCACAAATGAATGATTGATGCTCTCAGTTATATTCCTTCATGTGACAGTGTTTTGACAGCATTGTCTTTGTGTGTCAAGAGTTGTCCTGTAAGATACATTGTACCTTTGCAGATTAGTTAGGCCTACATGGGATTCTCGTTGCTTCTACGTGAAATTTTCCTAAATGTCTTTCAGGTGTTTACCATATCATAGCATATTACACGCAGAACACGCGTTTCATTGAGCTCGGGATCTTGTTTTCAATCTCTTTAAGCCATTAAAAATATTTTCCCCAATAAAAGACTCATTTCCGTCATGTGCTAGTGTGAAAGCTGCTTCTGAAGTGTACACTGAAGCTGTATCACCTCATGATTGGTGTAGACTATCTCTTAACCAGTTGTTTGTTGACCTAGTTTTTAGATATAATTTTTGTAGAATCCCATGTCCTACCATAAAATTAAACAGTTAAAGGTTAAAATGCTTAACATACTCAAATGTACAATTTTCGTCACGCATTCAGAGTTGACCGTTACACATAAAGCAGCAGTTATCTCTTTTTTTTTTTTAATCTATACGATTAATATTCATAAATACAATGTCTGTTAAATTCAGCATGAAATAAAAATGTGCTAATATTACTTTTTTCTAATTGCAGGTCTTATTGTCAATGATCCATCCATGTATGTTTCATTAACAGTTGATGCTGCTGTTATTTTTATTAATCAAAATATCTTAACTGGATCTGCCGATGAAAATTAAGTGTACAGTACTTTCCTAGTCCTTTACTCCACTTAAACCCCGACCCTGCAAGCTCACGTTGGTCTGTGTGCCATGTCTCAAAATCCAGTCAACAACCATTGCACAGAAGGAAGACCCTGCCCTACATTTAGCCTTTTTTTGATAATGTTACACACAAATAGTTTACTTAATTTCATTGCTACTTTAAGTTCCAAAAAGGATAAAAGACCGCCTAAAAGCCTACTGATGAGCAAAGATGCCACAATTCAAGTTGTGTACTTTAGTAGGGCCCTTTGCTAGCAGAGCAAGTGCCATTGAGACTGTTGAAGAATAACATTCTACTAGTGTTCTCTAAACCTTCTTTTGGAGATAATAATGATAAATTGTTTTCGGGAGAATTCTTTCTTTTAAGACAGCAGCAGACACCCTTACCATAGGTTGGTTTCTTAATAACAGTGTACAGTATATAGCCTGTGACGCAAAGACTGTGTTAGTGATTATTCTCATCTTTTAACTTCTCAGGGTGACTCCACGCCTCCTTTGCACAGCAGCCCAACAGAAAAGCTCAGGAACTGGGACTGAAGAAGAGAAACCAGAGCCCGTTGCAGCTGAGAAAGCCTTCATAGAAGAAAAGACACAACTGGAAGAACAGCTGAAGGATATTACGGTATTGATGTGGTCTTAGTCTTAGCATCTGTTGTATAGAAGTTCTGGATGAAAGAATACCCAAAATATGACAATAAACGTTTTTTCAAAGCCATGTAATTTCCTCCACAAACCCTGACCTTCGATTGCCCTTGTAGTTTACGCTGTCCCTGAGGACATTTATTTGTTATTTTTTAACAAATGCAAATTGTCAGATCATGTTTCAGATTAGTGATGTTCAGTGGATTTACTTGCCTGTAAATCGACTGTAAAGTGTCCCAGACTTACTCAGAATGTCTTTGAGGGGCCGTTTATATGACAACCTTTTTTAAAAAAATGTGCAACGTGTGTAAATGCCCAAAACGGGAATCTTTGAAAATGGTAACGTCATGCATATGCGTAGTACATGATAGGTATGTAGACATGTGCAGCACAACAAACACAACAATGGAGTACATGGTACTGTTATTACTGCTTGAGAGTGTGCAAAGTGTGCATTTACTTCAACAATATTACAACCAACAGCAGAGACACATCATATACAACAGCGGTTCGCAATTCCAGTCCTTGCGACCCCCCCGCTCTGCATAATCTTATATAATAACATATAATCGTCACTTTCCTACAGGTACTGTTTATTAACATTAAGTGACAGCACCAACTACTGGCCTGGCATACGCAATACAGCGCTTTTGGCTGTTTTCGCAGATATATGTATAAACACAAATTGTTGTGAAAACGTCATGTATACATGAAGCTTTTTAAACACACAAGGTAAAAACTTTTATGTTTTTGACTACACTGTTGTCGTGTAAACATGAGTCTCACACAAAGACCAATTTCAGTTTCAGATTATTACAGTATATCTAGCACATTGTCAATATACTTTATAATATTTCTATTGAACGATTAAAAAAAAAAAAACATTCAGGTATTTAAAAAAAACGATGCATATACTGTAGTATGAGGTTTTGTGATTTGGCAAATAAGTGTTTTTCTTTTATCTTTGTAGTTCACTGATCATTTTTTAATTGTCTTTTGCTGAAGGACAAATACAAGCGCGCACTAGCAGACACTGAGAACCTTAGGCAAAGGAGTCAAAAGATGATTGATGATGCTAAGCTTTATGGTAAGCTATTATAATTATTTTATGAACAGACATTTCTGGATTGGGTCAATTTAATAAATGTTTTAACCATCATCTCTTTCTTAGGAATCCAGGGCTTCTGTAAAGATCTCTTAGAGGTGGCCGACATCTTGGAGAAAGCAACCGAAAGTGTACCAAAAACTGAAATATCTACTGCAAATCCACACCTGAAAAATCTTTATGATGGCCTTGTAATGACTGAGGTGCAGATCCAAAAGGTCTTCCAAAAGCACAGCCTTGTTAAGCTTAACCCGGATGGTCAGAAGTTTGACCCTTATGAGCATGAGGCTGTCTTTCATGCACCTATTGAGGGCAAGGAGCCAGGAACCATAGCTGTAGTTACCAAAGTAGGCTACAAGCTGCACGGTCGCACCCTCCGGCCAGCTCTGGTTGGTGTAGTTAAAGCCCCCTAACTAGTCGTACACACTAATGATGGTTATTACCTAGTCAACTGATCAGTTTCTGTAATTTAGCTGGTCTTTGGTTCCACTTTTTTTTTTTCTTTGTTAAAGGTGCCTCTGAGAGGTGAAATCCGATATATTGACAACTGAAGGACAATGCCATACTAATCTTTGTGATTAATAATGATTATCAATAGTATAAGAGCTGAGTGTGTATGTGGTAGAAGATTCAGAGAATTGAATCTGTGAATTGAATTTGCTTGAACGGTATTCTCTGGAGGAGTGTTACCATTCCAGGGACTTCTGTGATCTAAATAAACAGAATCTTTCGAAGAGCATTAAGCTTTTAAAGAAACACTGCAGCATATTAGTTTGTTGGACAAATTTTATACTTATTAAACGTGTTTGCTCTTATTAATTACTTTACTGAAGAACGATACCAATTTGGTGACGTTTATGGCCGCAGTTGGAAGATTCCATTTTTTTTTTCAGTGTTTTGCAGGTTTTGAATTTATTTGTAAGAGAGAATAATAGGAAGTCTTCTTTACAGAACTTGGAGTGATATTTTATCCAAAAATAAAATTACAATAATTTACCTGCTGGCAGTTGTACTTGCTAACTTTCACCATTAGATTCATAGTGTGCAAACCTGATGAAATATCAACTGCTGATGTTTTGTGAAGATCTGGGTCACAGAAGGATGGCCACTTAAGGCTGCTTGAGAGATCAGTCATTTGTGGTTGTAATATGAAAAGAATAATGGCCATACTAATGGAAAAATATTATTTGAAAAAAAAAATATTATTACTTTTCCATCTATGTGAACAAGCAGACAACTGTCAAATAAACCATGTACCTCTTTTTAATTGTAGTCATTTATAAATTTTCCATGGGTTTGTTATTCATTTTTGGTGAAAAGAAAGTTGTAATGGTATATCTAGGTTATTTGAATGAAAGTATATAGTGTTCATATTTGGATATATTTCTTAAATGTCTCATATAACTTAAAAATTACTGTGAATTGCAGTTTTCTTATGGATTCTGTTTAGATTATGCCTTCTGATATGAACATTGCTTCACAGTTTTAAGCAAGCCACCATTTTTACTTAACAGACAAAAGGGTCATATTGAAACACTTTAATACAAAGTTGGAAATAACATGACGTATGCAATAAAATACTTTTCACATCCTCAACATTTATCAGATATGATCCGTCCAAATGGATAATTTTACCAGAAAACATTGTCATAAGCAAAAAAAAAAAATTAATGTCACATTGTTTTTCATTTTATTTTATAAAAATGTACGTGCGGTAGAGTCTTTGTGATGTCATGTTCAGTCTCATATCCCCGCTCAGATTTTCTTTCAAATCTGTTTTCACTTTAGAAAAATAATTATGCTCTCTGAAATTGCATATTGAATGATTATTTAAAGTGTAAAATACCCTTATAAACTGTTAAATAAATTAGTCAATTTCTCCTAAAAAAAAATAAAAATGATGGTGTGACTAAACTGGGTTCTTTAACCAGTGATCCTGTTTCCTATAGCCATAAAGCACAACTTAAGATTAACCCTTTCTAAAACTGTAAGCACCTTTATACAAATGAAACAAAGGCAGAGGCAGAATACCATGGAAAAAGATGAGTCCCCTCCACATTTGCATCATAATTATATAACACAGTGTCTTCATACCTACATTCATCTATCAAATGGTCACAGCCAATATTCTAAATATATCTTGCATGACTTTTTCTTTCAACTTTGCACACCTACTTTTAATGGCTTTAGTCATAAATTTGTGTGGGGTAGTTCCTTCCACCACTGAAAGATTTTTGATGTGGTAATTTAATATTAATATAATATTAATTACAAGGAAAAGGATTAAAAACATCAACCAAGGTAAATATGCTTCAAGGAACACAACATAAGCATACTATACAACAAATGACAGTTTATGAGACTTTATATGTACCAATGTCTGGAGTCAAAAATTACAGGGTATAAAAAAGATGAGGACCACAAACTTGGCCTAAACACTGTTATTTCCAATACTGTACTCATAAAAAAGGCTAAAAGTTAGACTACACCTATCTATTCTATTTGACACTTTAATATATTAAAGATTTAAAAACAAAACAAAATGTAAACCTTTGAACAGTGCTTTTCTTAGTTTTCTACAGCTTTGGGTAGACACAAACAGTCAATAATAACATTGAAAATCATGGGAAAATATGTTTTTCTAAGATTTGGTATTGCATGAAGATTTTGTCAAGGCATTTGGAAATGTAAAAAAAAATGTAGTATGTAGTTGTAACATACAGTCTCAGCTTATAAACTGTGTACATGTTGAGATGAGAACCCTTGATGGTGTATTTAACTTTACCCAACAAACAGAATAATACTCTCTTGAAACAGAAGCATTGTGGTAGATGTTCTTGATTGGTGATCAGGGCCTGGATGTGTGCCATTTAACTGTTTGTAACACAACCTCACAAAGGTCAACTCCAAAAAACAATAATAATCAAACATGAACTTCTAGACATTTAGAAACTATGGAGCATGCTTCATGTGACTCACATTCCCACAACTGACACAACAAAAAACATCTAACTGAAGCAGGCAAATTCAGGTTAGAACATGGGAACTTTAGATTTCTGGCAGGCAGAACAAGGATCTGACCCAATTTCCTTCTTATTACAAAAAAAGGAAAGAAAGGAAAGAAACTCAGAACCAATTTTAAATATCTGCTTGGTACAACAATAAACATTTTGTTCATGCTCTATTGGCAGGGAATATTCAACACCTTTTAAAACGGAGGCATTTTAATGTGGGGTAATGGGGTGTTGTGTTGTTATTCTGATGTATATTACACAGGACAACTTGCGGGAAAGTTCCCCATGGATACTGATGATGTACTATAACCATGTTTATGTTTCGATGAGGAGATCTGAGATCAAAGACAGACATGTTAGACTCATTGAAGGTCCACAACCAGTAGTCTGGCACCTACAGTCATTTAGCTCTCACAGACTTTTCTAGAAAAATATAATTACAGTTATTATTCTTACAGCCAAATCTTTGGACGTGTGGTTACGAGGCTTCTCGGGATATCCAGCCGCTCTCCGACAGGAAATTCAGAATCCGTTTTTTCAGCACCTTGTCCAGGTAGCTGGGTAGGCGGCTTTTCGAGGGAATGCCTTGTCTTTTCTGTAGATGATCTTTGATGATGATAGTCTTGACAGTCAGATAGCGTGTGGGACTTAGGTTCGCAGAGTTACACAGTACCTTCTCCCGATCAGACAGCAGCTCAAAGCCAGACAGGTTCTCGATGGCTGAGAACTCACTGTCCTTCCCCTCCTCTTTGATGGCATTGACTCCTCCACCTCCACCAAGCCCACCTCCTGCTCCAGCTCCTCCTCCAAGCCCGGTCGCTCCTCCTCCACCACTGCTGCCTCTCTTTGACCCAGAAATACTTTTGTTCTCTTTCCGTTTTTCTCGTTTGTGACGTGCTGCCTCATACTCGGCTGACTCGTCGAGTCTCGTGATGCCATTCCGCCGATAACGCTGAAGCTCGCGAACTTTCGCTCGTAGCATGCGCTCTTTGTGTATGTTATCGAAGAACTCTTCAAACTCACGTTGTGGCATGAACTGGCAGAGTGCTCGTAGTTTCGTCCGTTGCTCTTTCTCTTCCTTGGTGATTTTGCGTTTCGGTGTTGCTGCTACAGAGGAGCCCAGCGACCCTGTCGGAATGATGGTGGTGCCACCACCCAATCCTACAGCTCCACCTACACCCCCAACCATTCCTGTCCCACCTGCTCGTTCTCGCTCTTTATCCTTTCTGTCCCTTCCCAGAAAGGCTGGCACTAAATTGTAATCACGAGCGATGTTTTTGCGTCGCTGGCGCTCACGCAGCTTCCGCACATACATGTCCACATGGGCTCGTTTCATCTCGATCTCGATATCTTCATCATCATAGTTCACAGACAGGCCACTGATGAGTTTCTCTGCCTCTTGGTCATATTCGATCTCGTAGTCATCACGGAGTGGCATATATCCCAGCTGCTGCTGCTCTACCACAGATATATCTAATGGGGGCAATGGGGTAGTCAAACTAGGAGACAGCGGACCTCCGCTGGGACAAGTGTGGTCTGTCACGCGGTTGGGGATGCTGTCAGGGATGCAGGCTTTGCCCAGATTCCCATGGATATACATGATCACATAATGGTCCATGACCTCCTGAGGGGTGCGCGATGCACCCACATGGGCTGCCATATCCTCCTAACACACAGAAATAAACAAAGATAGCGTTAGTTCCTTCAAACATTAAATTCTGTCATTTACTCTCCCTTGTGTCAATGCATATGTAATTCATCTACAAATCTCAAATAAAGATGACAGCTGTCCAAATAAACCGCTTGATTCATATGAATAATGTTTACAAATTTTGGTTGTGTGGACTTTCAATTGAGGAACAAAAAGCTCATCAGGCTTTATTGAAAATACCTTCAAGCTGTTTAGAAGATAATGAAAGCCTTATGGTTTTGTCAATATGAGGGTGAGTAAATAAAGAATAATATCAAGTTTACAAACTCAAACATTATTAATATTTCTTAACATACATTATATTCATGCAAATATAAATATTAATGAATATCCCCTGCTTTCAGCAATAGGGCACAGTACAGTTTGTTCTCTATGTGTAAACTCTATAATGTGCAAATATTGTGAATGAGTAAAACTTAAAATGGGTTGTAAAATTTATTTCTGCAACTCGTTTCATTGGGTTAAATAATACTGTGTAATATAATACACAGCACAGACCCAGGGGCACGGTTGATTATTAACCCCCCCCCCCCCTTTTTTTTTTTTACAGTAGTTAACATTTGAATTGGATCAAAACCTTTAATCAAAGTTGTCCTAATACGAGAATGCATTTTGGTTTTAGTTCAACTTTGATTACAGTTTTCGATCCACTTTTAAATGTTGACTAGTGTGTTAGTGTGTGTACGTTTCTTCAGTAAGCAATGCATCATTTGTTCCAGACTAAGCATGACAGTTTTTGTGCATTGATGTGCACATTTGGCCATGCAAAGGGAGTTTAATAAAGCTGCAACAATATGGACTCGTTTGAGAATCGTACCCAGTTACCAAATCCATATTGCTCGATGGCATCGAGCAGCGACTGCTCTTCCCTGCTGGTCCATCCTCCCTCTGCCTCGGGACCCCAGAGCGAGAAGCGCCCGCCGTCAACTTGCTGATAGCCGTGCCATCGCCTGTGGTTACCGATTTCGGCACCTGCGGAGAAACACTCCGGACAAAGTTCAATATCCAGGCATTCGGCACAGCGAATCCGCAAATTCGTAACATCTGCCAAGCAGTTCACGCAGTACTTCTTCCCTAGGTCGGCCATATTAACTACCGCTTGTTGTTGGAAGCACTAAGCAGCGGTGGCGCGGGGCTGGGCATGCGCAGTGGAGTATCTCTGGTCACGCCGATGCATCTCATTATTATTAATAAGGACACAGCGAACGCCTGCGATTGGCTCTCGCTCTGGGTGCCCATGGCAACAAGCGCGCACTCCCGTGCAGACACAAAATACAGTTGAGGCAAGCGTGTTCCATGAGCTAACATTGATTTACTTTAGATAAATTACATGTAATTGTTTTAATAATTAAAAAAAAAACCCATTGTAAATTCAATCATATAAAATGGAAAAGGACTCGTTGGAACTAAAACATGAAGAAAGTGATGTTTTAGAAAATAACCCACTGGTGGAAAACACTGAAACAATTGTGGATTCAACAGAGACAGCAAGAGCCCCGGTTGAGGAGGAAGAAACTGAACCTCTTAACATCCCAGAAGGTGTTGAGGATAATCTGGTCAAGCAGGGTTCACAGCTGACAGAAGACATGTCTATTGTTGAGACAAGTGAACCACAGATATCTGAAACTGAGTTTGGGCAACATATGATAACAGAAGAAGAGGATGAAGAGCCCCTTATTAATGAGACCTTGGAGGACACTGAGGGTCCTGAAATAGGACATTTCATCGACGATCTTCTATCTCGTGAGGACACTGAGGAGGAAGAGCAAGACGAAGAGGATAGACATCCAGCTCCTGACCCAGAGAGTGAGAGGAGCAGCCCTATGAATGAATCAACGGTGCCTGCAGAAGAAGAGAAGACTGGCCTCAACATCAACACTGCAGAATATGTGGCCCTGCTACCTGAACTACAGGCTGAGAGTGAAAAGCTCAGCAAGATAAACGCTCAGCTGCAGAACAAAATAGCAGAATACCTCAGTAAGAAGGCAGGTGATAAACATCCCAGACTGGACCGAGATATCTCAGACCAGGAGCAGTACCAACAGTACCTGGATCTCATGGAGGAGCTAAAAGTGCAGAACCACGGTGTCTCAGAGCTCCACCAACTGCGGACAGAGGAGCTGCGCCAGCAGAGCTTAGAGAAACTGAAGCAGGTGGAGCATGAGCTGAGATCCCTAGCTGCACTGAAACATGAAGCTGCAATGACTGCACTGACTGGTAAGGTGGGCAAACAGGCAGCCCTGGCAAAGGTGGAGAAGCTGCAGGCAGATGAATTGAAGCAGGAAGACAAGCTGGCATCTGTGCGTCTCAACAACATCAAGCTCAAGAACAAAATATGTCAGCTTGAGACAGAACTTAAATCCAAGCGTGAACTTGCTGATGGCTTGCTGCTGATGGACTTTGAGCAGCTCAAAACAGAGAACCAGACATTTAAAGACAAGCTGAAGGAGCGCAGCGAGGAACTACTTAGGCTCAAAAGGAAGGTCGCCTGCTCTGTGCAGGTAAATTAAATGTTTTAATTAATTAATTTGTGTGTGTGTGTGTGTATTTTCTACCTCATTCACGAGGGTTTTTTCTTATTTTGGTGGTCATCAGGAGCATGTAAATGTAAAATAAGGTAATATAAAAATATTTTATATAAGTGTATTATAAATAAAAATATATATATATAAATAATTATTTCATTATATAAACGGCTTGATGGCCAACTTCAGATATCTTGAAATGTTAAATTGCATATAAGCTATTCATATACAGTAATATAGCAAATGTTACAACATACATAATAAGTTTACCATTATCCATAAAAATGCATTGTGTGTAGCAACCTATATTGTTTTTACACATTTTTTGTCCCACAACTTCAGGGCATTTCCCATGTGAAAGAGAAGCTGCATTTCATGCAGATGGAGAATAAGGTCAAGCACTCTCAACTGATGAAGACAGATGCATTGGTGGCTCTTAAACGTGAAGTACTGACACGTACTCGTCAGGCTCGTGACGGACTGCGTGCAGACAACCTGAAGCTGCAGCAGCGCTGTGGCCTGCTGGGAAACACCACACTGCTGCAGGACTTTGAGAAGAAGGTAGACACCTCCGAATTCCTGCAGCAGAGACTAGAGATGTTGAAGAGACGTCACACTGAGCTCATGCTGAAGTGTGCAGGAGTCAAGCAGAAGATCGAGCAAAGCAAACCAGAGGGACAGTGACAACACAAGTGCACGTGCTTTTCCTTTCAGTAATTGAGTTAAATACAATGAATAGAATTTAACATGACAAAGCTTATCTTTTGCAAAGCATTAAAGTTGATAGAAAAGCGGAATGTTTGGTGAGATATAGTTCTTTGAATTTGGCATCTTAAATAGTATTCAAATAGTATTTATCTTCGCTGTTTTCTTTTGTTGATTGTCTTGTTTGTCACAGTACCAAACATGTGCTTTTAAAGGTTGGCACTCATTTAAAGAACACATGACTGACTTCTCTCACCACCCTCAATACCACGACTGAGGTGCCCTTGAGCAAGGCACCGAACCCCCAACTGCTCCCCGGGCGCCGCAGCATAAAAAATGGCTGCCCACTGCTCCGGGTGTGTGCTCACAGTGTGTGTGTGTGTGTTCACTGCTCTGTGTGTGTGCATTTCGGATGGGTTAAATGCAGAGCACAAATTCTGAGTATGGGTCACCATACTTGGCCGAATGTCACTTCACTAATCACTAATTCACTAATTGTGCTAGACTAACTACTTTAAATTATGCTGCTGAAGTTTAATATAATCTAAATATATTTATCATATAAATTTAAATTAAAAAAAATGTGCATTTACAGCACCCAAATATTTTTTGAGCCTGCCACCTTTTTTTCTGTAGACAGGTAAAACACATTCAGTGACAGGACATACAGCCAAGTATGGGGACCCATACTCTAAATTTGTGTTCTGCGTTAAACCCATCCAAAGTGCACACACACACACACACCATGAACACACACCCGGAGCAGTGGGCAGCCATTTATGCTGCGGCGCCTGGGGAGCAGTTGGGGGTTCAGTGCCTTGCTCAAGGGCACCTCAGTCGTGGTATTGCCAGCCGAGATTCAAACCCACAACCCTAGGGTTAGGAGTAAAACTCTCTAACTACTAGACCACGACTTCCCCAGCTGGATAAACCAAAGATCACAATCATTGATTGCTTACTCTTCACCCAGCTCAGCTGAGGATCCACACAGACACAAGAACCCTTCTTTGGGACAAAACTGATAGAAGGAAAAAAATCACAGTTACTCCATACAATAATGAATTTCCATTCAACAGTCTAAATGTTGACAAATTACACATTATTAATGTTTATTACAGTCATGTGCATCATTGTCTTTACAGAATTAGGAATGAAAATGAAAACAGGCAATGGCAAAACTCACATGACTCCAGGTTTGGTGCATTCCATTCTTGATGTCTCATTCTATCAATTTTAGCGAATTGTTATCCTGTAATAACTGAAACAGCATTAGGTTGGTAAATTTTAATCCGTGTTGAAAATATCATTTATTTATATAATGGGACAGTTATTATAAAAACAGCAAATGTGGCCATATTTTTTCTTTCAAATAGTAAGTATATAAAGCAGTGGTTTCACTATCAATTCCTGGAGAGCCACAGCTCCGTCTCACAGCTGCTTGGAAGTTTCTAGTTATCCTGAGCTTGATTAGCTGGATCATGTTTGTTTGATTAGGGTTGAAGCTAAACTGTTACTTAGTTTGAGACCCCTAATCTAAAGCTTTATGTCACTGTTCTTTTCTCATTATGTTTATCACAGTGCCAGCAGATGGCAATATTTGTTATGTCAAGTCAACTAGGCAACATTTCTATTCTAATTTTTCCATTCAAATGTGTTCTGTTATTCAAATTTATCAGTGTTGGGAAGGTTACTTTGGAAATGTAATAGGTTACAGATTACAAGTTACCCTGTTTAAAATGTAATAGTAGTGTAACTTTTTCAATTACTTTATTAAAGTAATGTAACTAATTACTTTTGAGTACTTTTGATTACTTTCTAAATTTGTGAAAATTAAAGAATAATAAATAAAAGCATATACATCAACTTAAATACAGTTATCTAATAAGCATGTGACGTATTCTGTGTAATAAACTCCTGAAACATTGGTGTTTTTTTTAAACTGCTGTCTCTGTATATGATGATAGTTTTCTCAAAATAAGTAAAATGCACATGAAGTGACAGAGCAGTTCTAGAAATTATATTTATGTGTTCGTGTACTCCTATATTGAGGCAGCAGAGGTTGAAAACACTGCGAGCTTCAGTAGGCCTATGTGTAGAAAATGAAACCATGTCTTTGCCATTAATTTACAGGAGGGGCGGACTGGGAAAAAAATTCATACTGGAAAATTCAAACTCACACAAACAAATTCATGGACAAAACTATTTTTTTGTATGGACCTGACATAAAAAAGGTTTAAATCTTTAATTTGGGGACATGCAAAATAATTAAAAGTTCTCTCCTGAACTGCACCTTCACTTCCATTTTTCTCTTCAGTCTCTTTATTTTGCCCTGTTATCCATCTCTCTCGTGACTTTAATACTCAAGATTGAACAAAACTATACTTTACAATACAATACTCTACAATACTACAATATCTTTATAGAAAAATCCTAATACTGTACACGAGTCATGTTTTTCCCTTACAAAAATTTACCATGCTCTTATTAGCCTATATAAAAGTAAAATAACCTTGTTTTTTTTTGCAAATGGATTTGTATTTATTTTTAAATAAATACATTTGTAAAATAATTTTACATTTTTGGTTACCACAGTTAAACAATAGTAACCATTTTCCCTGGGTTTATAGTTAAATATTAAAATGTTAATTTTCGTAAGGGTTGTGTTGTTGTCTGTCGTAGCTCCCCCTAAACCTATAAAAAAAATCTGATTTTTTTTCAGCTAAATTACTACTGTAACATTACAACAGATAATAATGATGTCCTTTATATAGTATTTTGAGTGATGACCGATGAGCAACGTGCTGCTGCTTGATTAAATAAATTAAAAAACAAAGACAAAAAAGCATCTTTACAGATGAAACTGACCTGAAACCCTGAACAGGAGTTCTGCTTCTCTGCTCCAGCTGTCCACTCTCTCTCTCTCTCTCTCTCTCTCTCTCTCTCTCTCTCTCTCTCTCGCATTGATTACTCTGAGTCTAATCCAAACCGTTTTGCGGAGGCGCGGAGAGCGCGCGAGTCATGACTTATTAGAGATTTAATTATCAAATGGCGGATTCGCAAATGATCGCTTTAGTACATTCGGCAGGCAATTATACAATAATGATATTAAATAGTGGGGCAAAATCGGCTGCCAGGCCACCGGGAATTGTCCCGGTTCTCCCGGTGTCCAGTCCGCACCTGATTTCCACAGACACGCAGAATGTGCAAGTCATATATTGCATTTTTGGGGCTTTATATTCACAGACACTAGTCGATGTCATGTTTTGATTCAAGTGTACTGACCTACTTTTGATTTAGTCATCCAAAATGTGGCATATTCCGTCCGCGTTAGGCATTTCGTTTTTATGACTGGATTCTACGAACCAGACTGTATTTCCGCATCCCGGAAATTATTAGGGCGGTATGTCTCAGAATAGTCAGTGCAATTTGGGAAATAAATCAGTTAAATCTGTATGTGGATGTGTGTAAATATTCAAATGTAATCCCCTTTGTAATCGTAAAAAATTTCATAAGTAACTGTAATTTAATTACTCATTTTTTCTTAGTAACTGTAACTAATTACAGTTACAATAATTTTGTAATTAAATTACGTAACGCCGTTACATGTAACTAGTTACTCCCCAACACTGAAATTTATTCTTTAAAGAACTCGATTTCACATATTTGACATTGAGGGGGCTTTCACACTGGCAGTTTAGTGCGCACGGGGCACAATTCGCATGAAAAATCGCTAATGTGAACGCTGTCATCGGACCCTGGTGCGCACTGGGGTATACCGAACTCGAGACTACATGGAGAAGGTGGTCTGAGTTCGGCTGCTCCCGAACTGTGGCTCGGTTCGCGTGAATGTGCAAGCAACACGGACTCGGGTGCGCACTTGTTCAGGAAGTAAAGTATCCCGTGCATGCGTAACACTGTCAAAATCTTGTTTCCTCAAAACACGAGAGAGCCGGGGTTGATTCCACACACTCCAAAAAGTAAAAATGAAATTAATTAAAATGTAATAATTAGAATGAATTATTATGCTGTGCATAATAGCACAAAAATAACAAAAAAAATACAACTATGCTCAGTCGCGTTGTGTTCTCCAGGCGTTTTCCGTGTGCATTTGAAATGAAGTAAGGTGACTGCAAACGCACCTGGGTTTGATACAACTATTGAGTGTGAAAGCAGACCAACGCTGCGGTCGGCGCCGGGAATAATCACGCTCGTGGCCGGACCGCAGCAAACGAGCCCAGTGTAAAAGCCCTCTCAATTACAGAGGGTAATGCTCAACAAACAAATAATGTTTGGTTTTAGCACGTAACTTTTGCAGTGTCTGAGTGGAAGAACATGCTTCAGCTGTATTTTCCAAGCCGTTGCTGGAAGGACATGGTGGAACATTTAAAGAACTTTTACAAGATTAAATACTGACTGCTTCCACTTCTATAGGTGTGTTCCATTAAAGGAACACTCCGACTTTTTGGGACTTTAGCTTATTCACAGTATCCCCCAGAGTTAGATAAGTCCATACATACCTTTTTTATTTCGGTGCGTTCTGTAAGTGTTATTTGACGCACCCACCGCTAGCCTAGCTTAGCACAAAGACTGGATGTTAATGGATACTGGTAGCATAGTAATCCCAATAAGTGACAAAATAATGCAAACATTTTCCTATTTACATGTTGTGATCTGTATAGTCACAGCGTGTACAAATAACAAGGCTATATGAGACAGAGAGCATTTTTAATCGTATAAATACTGGGAACTATATTCTCACTAGGCGTAGGAGCACAGCTAACGTTACTTGGGCGGAGTGGCTACTTGGGCGGAGTGATTAGCGCAACACACGAGACGCGCCGTAGTGAGGAGAAGAGAGTTCGCTCAGAGTTGGAGTAATAGAGTCAGCAATTACTAGATAGTAAATTTATAGTGTACAATCATGGGTGTTCGCTGTATTTTAAAGAACTGCGACAATAAACAGGGGAGACCAGGTATTACTATGATGTTTCATAGAATTCCAACCACAAACGCTGACCTGATGAATCGATGGCTACTTGTTACTGGAAATAGATCCAAACACACCTGTAAACGCCATCACGAAGTATTTCGTTCGGACCATGAAACGTGTGATAAAGGATACAGCCATCCCATCGATAATAAAGACAGGACAAATTGGATCACCTGTTGCTGTGGTAAGTGTTCTGTTATGTTTTGAGATGACTAACATTAGCCATACTGTAACAGTGCCATGCTAATGTAATATAACCTTAGTAGTGACACTATTACGTAAATAGGGGGTCCGTGTATCAGTGTATCCCCTTTATTGTTATTATTGTGACACACTGTATGCAATGGCTATACTACAATTTCATTGAACTATGAATGATCCTTATAACAAAATCACTTACTTGGTGGACAGCTGACCATTAGGTTCACTCGGCATGGGGCGTTTCTTCCAGTTGATCTTGTCACAATGGGGAAAAAAAGACAACTGCCGGGTGTACGTTATTAGGGCAGAGAAATCTTCCGTGGTAGTGACGCAAATATTTTGATTGTCATCAAGCCTTGACATTGATGGCAATACCCGGTCCCATTCATTACAACAAAGGCACTCGGTTTCTGTCTGCATAGGTTGTCATGTTCCACATTTACACCACCAGTCCGTGTTCGTTCTGATTCTCCCTTCGTCTTACAGCTTCCAAAGTTTGTAACTCCTCGTCTGTGTATTCTGGCTCAAAACTATATGGTTCTGGATCTTGGTTTGATACACAGTAAAATTCCTCTGAGTCTGACAATTCCTCAAAGTTAAGGATGGCTGAAGCGAAACAGTCGTTCCGAAGCTTTGCGAGATCCCGAAGCGCAGATGTGTCGAAACACTGATCCGAAGCGTGATTCGAAACACCCATGTCACGTGACTATGACCAAACGAAGCCTCGAAGTGTTTCACTAATTGTTTCATCAGGTGTGGTCCGCCGAATCAGCGTTTGATTGGAACGGTCGGGAACAGACCACACAATCGCACATCTGTATAAAAGTGAAATAAACGCATTTTGACCTCGTGGGTTTTTGTGAGAGGAGTTTGACTTTGAGATAGCGGATTTTTGGTGATATAGTGACATAGTGCGATTTGATTAGTTATAGGCAATTTAGACTTACATTTAAATTTACACAACACATTGACTGAGAGGCTAGAGACAGACAGATTACACATATAGTGACACATTAATAGATACATAGATATAAATATATATAGACAGCTAGATTAATAGATAGATACATATATAGATAGATTACAGATACATATATAAATACATATAGATAGATACATATATAGATAGATTATAGATACATATATAAATACATATATTATAGATAGATACATATATAGATACATAGATTATAGATACATATCTAGATACATAGATCGATTCATATATAGATAGATTTGGATAGATAGATAAAATGGAAGCTCCCCAGAAGAGATGCCGTACATCTGTGGTGTGGGAGCATTTCCATTTAGAAACCCCAAATAAAGTGAGATGTGTGTATTGTGATCGGCAGCTAGCCTACTGCAACAATACATCATCCATGATGCGCCATTTGAGGAGCACTCATCCTGCCATTTTGCAGGGTGCAGAGGATGGCATTCCCCCTGTACCTAGGCCTGCTACTGACACTGCTGGGCCATCTAAGCAAGGTATGCATTGTTTGGGATATAATTATAATTGAAATATAATTACAACCTTTTGGGACACTGTTTATAAAGTTTATAAGTTATATAAAGCACTGATTATAAACACTGGAAGGTTTCCAAATAATGAACCAGTAGGCTATACTTTTAATATATGTGCACTAATTGAAGCTGTATTTTTCCAATGTATTTGTCTGAAAGTATGTTTTGTCTTCTCTTTTAAAAGTCAGACAGAGGGAATTGGATGAGGCTCTTATAAACATGGTGGTGAAGGATCTGCAGCCCTTCACCATCGTGGACGATGAGGGATTCAGGGCATTTGTGAACAAGCTTGATCCAAGCTATGTCCTCCCATCCCGGAAGGTGCTTAAAATAATGGTCAGCGAAAAGTACAACAAAGCCAAGGAGAAGACAATGGAGGACCTACAAAAGGCCGAATTTGTTAGCCTTACAGCTGACATGTGGTCCTCCATTAATATGGATGGATATCTTGGTGTGACTTGCCATTACATAACACCAGAGGCAAAAATGGCAACTGTTGTACTGGGTGTAAGGAGGTTTTACCAAACCCACACAGCCCAGCATCTCATGGAGGCTAAAGCCTTGCTAATGGCTGAGTGGGGAATAACCTCCAAAGTTCAGTGCATGGTGACTGACAATGCATCTAACATGATCCTAAGTGCCCAGCTACTCCACCTTCGCCATGTCCCATGTTTTGCTCATACTTTAAATTTGATTGTGAAAAAGGCACTAGATCAAACCCCAGTCATCAATGAAATACGCCAGAAGGCCAGAAAGATAGTGGGGTTGTTCAGATCCAGCTGCAAAATAAAGGACAAGCTTGTGGAGATGCAGAGCTTGATGGGAAGACCAACTCTGAAACTGATACAGGAGGTTGACACGAGATGGAACAGCACATTTGACATGCTACAGCGCTTGTATGACCAACGTGAACCAGTGGCTGCTGCACTTTCCAACTTAAACAATGATACTGCTCCACTGACAAGTATTGATTATGACATTATTCAACAATCATTGTCAATACTGCAACCATTCAAACTCGCAACAACAGAGATGTCAGAGGAAAAGAGAGTGTCTGCTTCAAAGCTTATACCACTGTACAGGATGTTGCAGCACAAGCTTGCACAGAAAAAAGGAAATGCAACGCAGGAATCAACTGTTCAATTAGGTAGGCCACAATGACCATACTACCCATGTGATTGGCCATAACTGTCATATTATTGTCATTATTATAAATATGTGTTTCTCCTGTTTTGGCTCATAGGCTCACATCTGCAAGAAGGTCTGCACTCCAGATGTGGAGGTTATGAGAGTTTTAGAGCCTTGGCACTGGCTACACTGCTGGACCCAAGGTTCAAAAATGTGGCATTTGGAAATGCTGCCAAAGCCCAGGAAGCTGAAAAGCATATCACACTGGAGTGTGCTTCACTGATGCGTTCAAACACAAATCCTGGTGAGCAGTTTCAGTCTGTGTTATGTTATGTAATCTGAATCATGTAATATAATATATCCTTCATATATGCCGTCAGTTTAGGATTTGTTACTAATTGCTGTTTTCATTTTTATTCAGACCCAGAAATGTCAACATCACACCCATCATCATCATCATCACCATCAACATCAACACCAGTAGAAACACAGGACAGTTTATGGGAACTTTTTGATACTCGCATCCATCAAACCAAGATGATACACAATGCTACAGCTGATGCCACAGTGGAAGTGAAAAAATACATCAACGATGCGTATTTGCCCAGAACTCATGATCCACTAACTTACTGGAAAGAGAGAGCAGTAATCTTTCCTCATTTGTATGTCCTTGCAAAAAAATATCTTTGTATGCCAGCAACAAGTGTCCCTTGTGAGAGGATTTTTTCAAAGGCTGGAGAAATTATCTGTAAAAAAAGAAGTAGGCTAAGTCCTTCCACAGCAGATAAATTAATATTTTTGAATAAAAATCTCTAAAAAAGTGAGACATTGTGGCTTGATTTCTTTTATTAATATTCATTTTTCATGACCAAAATAACATTATGCACAGTGAGGAGCCTATAGGTTACAAGCTTCACATATTAGAACATTATAATAATAAACAACACATTTTTTTAATGGCTCGTCAAGGTTGTTTCAGATCAACACCTGCAAGTGACCACTAGGTGTCACCGTTAAGACGGGTGTCGGATTGATTCGAAGCCTCGAAACAATATGGCACATTTGGTTCAACTGTTTCATTGGTTCACGAGGCCTCGATTTTGCCATCACTACTCAAAGTCAGCCATGATCATGAGTCACGTCTAGCTAGTTAGTCACGTTTGTTTTGTTTACGGTCTCGTGTGCTGCGCTAATCACTCCGCCCAAGTAGCCACTCCGCCCAAGTAACGTTAGCTGTGCTCCTACGCCTAGTGAGAATATAGTTCCCAGTATTTATACGATTAAAAATGCTCTCTGTCTCATATAGCCTTGTTATTTGTACACGCTGTGACTATACAGATCACAACATGTAAATAGGAAAATGTTTGCATTATTTTGTCACTTATTGGGATTACTATGCTACCAGTATCCATTAACATCCAGTCTTTGTGCTAAGCTAGGCTAGCGGTGGGTGCGTCAAATAACACTTACAGAACGCACCGAAATAAAAAAGGTATGTATGGACTTATCTAACTCTGGGGGATACTGTGAATAAGCTAAAGTCCCAAAAAGTCGGAGTGTTCCTTTAATAGGTAATTTACTACACTTAAAGTTACAGGTCAATAAAAATTTAAGCCACCACAACATTTGAAGACTAGATTAGGGATCTCGTTATTAGATAAACAATTCTTGATCCAATTAATTTTGAAAGTCTGGTTAATTATATTAAAATCTAAAGCATTAAGACCACCCTCCTTATAGTTTCTTATTATAGATTTCCTTTGAACATATTCGGTCTTATTTTTCCAAATAAAGTGGAATAGCAGAGAGTTAATTATTTTAATCATTTTTTGATCAACATAAAGGGAAAAAGCAGGATAAACTAGGCGTGAAATGCCCTCAGCCTTAGTCAGAAGGACTCTCCCATAAATTGTCAAGTCTCTCTGCAGCCAGCAACATAAAATCTTTTTAATGTTATCTAACCTTGGCTGAAAATTGTGATGGAGACGGTCTGCATCAGATTTGCAGATATCAACCCCTAGATATTTTACATGACGCTTTACAAGAATACCATCAACAGAATTTTTATTGGATTTTCGTGTATATATAAAATTTCACTTTTTGGGGGATTTACTACTAATCCTGAAGCTTTGGAGAAAAGAATAAATTCATTGAAGGCAACAGAAACTTGTGAATCATTATTAAGAAAAAGGCAAGTGTCGTCAGCTAACTGACTAATTATCAATGTATTCCCTTCAATATTTATACCTTCAATATTGGAGTGTTTTATTTGCAAACTTAACAGCTCGGCGGCTAATAGAAAAAGAAAAGGAGAGATGGGGCCGGAAGCTAAGGAGACACAGCTATTAATACCGTTATATAGAGTACGAATCGCGTTAATAAAGGATCTACCAAAACCAAACTGAAAAAGGTCTTCAAAAATAAAGGAATGCTCAACAGTATCGAATGCTTTGTAAAAGTCGATAAACAAAATTAATGCATCTTTATTTATAAATTCGGAAAAATCTAAAATATCTATAATTAATCTGATATTGTGTCTACCTTTTAGAAAACCAGACTGAGTGTTAGAAATTATGTCTGCTAAGCAAGACTTTAGCTTTTCAGCATAAACAGAAGCCAATAATTTATAATCAGAGTTTAAAAGGGTGATCGGGTGCCAATTATCCAAAATATTGGGATCCTTATAAGGCTTAGATATAAGACAAATGAGACCTTGTTTCATTGATTCTGCCAATTCACCATTGTTTATACATTCAATAAGGGCTTCGTAAAGAAGACACTTAATAGAGTCCCAAAAGACTTTAAAAAACTCAAATGGGAGCCCATCTGGACCTGGAGATTTATTGTGTGGCATTCTTTTTACTATGTTATAAAGATCATCTATAGTAAAGGGTTCCTCACAAATTTCTTTATTGTGGTCATTAATTTTAGGAATCACAGAATGAACCTTATGGAAAAATAAAGATGAAGCAACAAGATCGAAAGAAGAGGTGTATAGATTTTGATAAAAATTAGAAACATGAGACGAGATCATGGAGGGGTCATTAGATAGTGAATTATTAATATATAGAGACGAAATCCTCTTATTCCACGTTTTTTCTCTAGGTTGAAAAAGTAAGCAGATTTTTTCCCCAAAACTCGAGCCATTTAGCTCTCGATCTAATGAAAGCGCCCCTTGCTTTCTCTAAAAATAAATCATCCAGCCTGCTTTGTAAAGTGTGAAGAGATTGCTTGACATCTTCTCCCAGGATGGGATTCATTAAAATTTGGCTCATCTTTCTAATTAAATCTGTAACTTCTTTATTTTTAACAGATGCTCTATTTTTTCAAAATTTTACGGAGAATTTTCTGCATTCATATTTAAATTGCTCCCATTTAGATGTGGCCGAGATATTAGCCTGAGACTTCACACTCTCTGATTCAGACAGTAAAAAAGAACAATTTAACTTCCAGTAACCAGGGCTAACTTTTCTTCTTTGCTTAGATTCATCATCAGAAAAAGTAATATCAATTGCTGCATGATCTGTTAGAGGAGAGGGTGAGATTTCTGCTGATGTCGAATATGAAATTAAAGAGTCAGATATTAGCCACAGGTCTATACGAGATTTTTGAGAAAGATCAGATTTAAACCAAGTGAACATGGGGCTATCAGGGTTTAAATATCTATGTGCATCAATCAGGTTCAGACATCTACATAACTTTCCTATTAAGGGGTTAACACTGTAAGACACAGACCTAGATGGAAATCTATCAGCAACAAAGTCTGGTGCTTCATTGAAATCACCACCAATTAATGTAAAGGCAGAGGGATACTTAAGTTTCAGATTATTTACATTAAGGATTATACTATCAAGAAGAGTTTTATTGTTTGAAGAATTGTTGAACCCATATAAGTTAGCCATTATAAAGAAATTGTTATTCAAGAGAACAACTGAGATAATCCATCTTCCTATCCCTGAAGAAAGCGTTTCTATAATTTTTCCCTGAAATCCATAATCAAGTAGAATAGCGACCCCACCTGACGAACTAGAGTTATGACAGAAAGAAATAGAGCTTCCCCACTGGGTACGCCAGAACTTTTAATCATTCACACAAGAGTGTGTCTCTTGCAAAAAATAAACATCCCTTTTCATGGATTTACAAAACAAAAATAAAGCTTTTCGTTTGTTTAAGTCACGTAGCCCCCGAACATTCAAAGAAAAACGAGAAATACGAACTAAAAATAGTAGTGGAACTCAACTCTTGAGTAAATGGAACGGTTACAAACAGATACGACAAATAAAGTACTTCTTAGAAGATATGCAGAGCTTAAAGCTCGAATTACCAATAAAGTTTGGGAAGGCCAACACACTCTGTGGACCCCGAAAGAAAAGGAAAAAAAAAAAAAATAATAATCAAAAAAGGTTAATAATAATAATCATCAAAAAAGGTTAATAAAAAAAAATATTTTTTATATATATAAAAAATAAATAAATTGTAATTGGGTTTTGAAAAATCAAAGTGTAAGAGGTATACTATATATCATACACAGTAATTCTCTTCCTGTTAATGAAAGCAACTGGCCCATTAAAACCAGCTTTCTTTCCTTCCTTTCTTGCCTTTTCAACGAGTGGCCAGAGTTTGTTTCTAGCCTCTTTGTCTTCCTGAGTGAGATCTTCCAGGATCCGAATTTTCTTCTGTTTCAGCAGCTCAGATCGTTTGGCTTCTGTCCATATTGCATCACGGCAAGTGCGGGATAAAAACTGGACGATGATACGCTGCGGGTTGGAGTTTCCAGACTTGGGGCCAAGTCTATGTGCGATGTCAACCATGTCCTGTAATTTCTCCGCAGAGTGTGGAGAGAGGTTCCTGAAAAGCTCAATGATAACCATTTTGACGTTTTCCTCTTCACATTGAGGTATCCCAGCTACACGGAGGTTCCATCTGCGTTTGTAGCAATCCAATCCGCTGCATTTCTCCTTGAGAAAGTGGTTTTCTTTTTCGAGGATCTCCACCTTTGATTGCAAACAAAGCACCTTCTCCGTCACATCATCCACCTGTTTATTCATGGCTTCAAGCGAGCAGGTAAGCTTGCAAGATTGAAGAGGTGTTTTCCTTCACCGAGGCCTCGACGGACTGCAGTTTTACCTGCGACTCTTCTTGTAACTTGCTGACCTTTTTGATTGCCGTTAGCAGCACAGAGTTAGATATTGTGTCGGGGGTGTTCGCTCGAGATTTCTTCTGAGCAGGGGACTTACTAGGAGTGTCCGGAGAGCTCCCAAATGTATTTTCTAGGCGTCTTGCATAATTATGGACCTTTAGATTATCGCTGTTTGCAGAAGCCTCAAAAGAAGCTGTATCCATATCTTCCTCCATGTTCATGTTCGAAAGTAACAAAAAACAACAAAAATGGGGTCCCGAACTCATTAAAGACAGTTTCAAAAGAGTATGCCAAACTTCCGCAACAAGTTATAGAAAAGATTGTTCATAGAAATTCAAAGCTTTAAGCACCGCACATAAATTAGAATGAGAGCGAGATAAAGTTGCTGTTAACGCGGCGCCATCTTGACACCTTCTCCAGCATTTGCATCAGGCATAGACAGTAAAAGAAATGGACACAGTGACCCCATTGGAACTCAATTGAGACAAGTGAAGCCCATTTTTAGCTATTTTTAGCACTTCCGTTTCTGACGCGCAGACTCAAACTAAGCTTGATGACGTCAGCAACCTGTCTGACAGATGTAAATCTTCTAGTAGCTGTGCGTGCAAACTGCCATCGTTAATCTTGCAGAGACGGCGAGCTTGAGCGGGGAGTTCTTTGGCGTGAGTGCGCAGGAGTAAGTATTCTGATTAATTATTTTGTATAGTATTTTAAAATGTAACGCCAGTACGCCATATTAAGTTAATTGCCTGCAAGCTTCTCCTCCTGTGTGTACGGTAATGCGACAGAGAGTCGAGTGGTTATGACGCAATCGTTAGCCTATTTTTACAAAAACTGTTTCTACGGGGCCGTTATGTAAGATAGAAGGTAATGGAGTCCGTTATACATTGTCGTGTATCTTTAGAAATAAATAATGGACAAATGGAGTCTTTAACCCTCTGGGCTTCTTCGTAAATGGGTTACACTTAGCTTCCTCCGGGTCAAAAAAGACCGAAGCCTTAAAAATGTAACTTTTTTTTTCCCAGGAAAACCAATCAAATATATTTTTGTTCAATAATATTTTTTGTATATTATTTAGAATTTTTAAAGATTTTTATGATACTTTGCATTAATTATATATTTTTTATGAGCAATTTTTTCCATTAGAATTAATATATATATTTTTATTTTATTTTAATTTTAATTTTTTTTCAATAAATGCACCATTGCACATCAAAATAGAGTGCAGGCCTAAAATAAAAAAAAATTCAAGTGAGAAGAGCGCCATCCAGTGGCTTTAAAATATAATAAATGTGTGTAATGTCCTGTAACCGCCTATAGGCTGCCATAGCTTTTTTTTATTTATTTTTTTTATTCCCATTTGGAAAGAAAAAAAATCGAATTACTAAGCAACCACTGAATGGAACAACACAATCTATATATCATTTTAAAGCTTAGGATCTCAGCTTTTTAATGCATCTAATCACATTTATTAACTCTTAACGAGTGCTGAGTAATCCCTCTAAAACCGAGTGTACCGCCAGCAGGCGCCACCTAGCTGCGAAAATATTCATTACCATATTTTTCAAAAATATTGCCTTGATTAACACAAAGTTGATGTCATTTGAAAGCTTAGGGTATGACCTTTACAGTGAATGTATCCACTTTGAAAAAATCTTAAGTATTGCTGAGTTATTTGGTGATAAATACAATTTCTTTTTTTTTCATAATCTATAAAATAATGTACTGCAATGTGTCAAAAACATCATACAGCTCATGAAACATTCACAGATCATTGAAAATGGCACTTCATTTTTTACAGCATATTATTACAATTACAATGAGCCTAAAATTAACATAATCTATTGCTTTTATGACTAGATATTCTTCATGGAGAAACAATTGCCCATGAGGGGGCGTCAAAGACTGTACAAAAAGGCTATCTCTGTTCCAAATGCTGTAACTTTTGATTCCTTTATCCAAATTATTATTATTTTTTATCCAGATGCAGCTAACATGTAGGGGGACTTCACTAAAAAAGAATTTTCCTCCTACCTTATTTCCTTCCTGAGTTATTCCATGACAAATAAGAAAGATATGCAAAATCATAATACAAATTATATATATATTTTGTCTTTTATCCGCAATTTCTCTGCAGGACAATGTCTAAATGTAATCTAATTTATATTTTTGAAAAATTTAAAAAGAGTTCTTTCAAACGATACCTACCTTTTGACTCTCCTTGCTATAGTTTTGGAGTTATTATGATTATATAGTAAAATATAGCAAAATTTGCTGTTTCAGTCTTACCAGTTAATTTCTCTGTGTGTGTGTGTGTTTGTGTGTGTGGGTGTGTGTGTGTGGGGGGGAGGGTGTCTTATTTGCACTCTTGATGTTTTAGAATGTCACCCCTTCATTGCTGTACACTTTTTTTCTGCACAGTGGCTGATCTGTAGTTTGTACCACCAAAGTTTCTCTGAGTTTTCGGATTTTCTTGTATTTCCCATTCATTTCCTATGTGGGTCATTTTTGACCCGTAGGAAGCTAAGTGTGCAATTTTTTTTTACGACCCTTTAACATATCAGAATCATCTCCTTGATTTTTTTGTGTGTTCACATAGGTAATACAACAAAAGTCACCAAGTTTCATCCCCCTCCGATGAAGCAAAAAAATTTAAAAATTTAAAACGTACATGGTTTCGGTCTTTTTTGACCCGAAGAAGCCCAGACGCCTCAGATGTAAAGTTATTCGCTGTCAAAGTGACGCCAAAATGAATGCAAAGTCAATGGGATGCTAACACAAGTGAAGTTCTGCTACAAGATGGCAGCTCGCGGCCGACTTCAACTTCCGGTCAACTTCAGGCTGCAAGGCTAACGATTGCGTCATAACCACTCGACTCTCTGTCGCACAGTAGAGAAATTACCGTACAGACAGGAAGAGAAGCTCGCAGGCAATTAACTTAATATGGCGTACTGGCGTTACATTTTAAAATACTATACAAAATAATTAATCAGAATACTTACTCCTGCTCAGTCACGCCAAAGAACTCCCCGCTCAAGCTCGCCGTCTCTGCAAGATTAACGATGGCAGTTTGCACGCACAGCTACTAGAAGATTTACATCTGTCAGACAGGTTGCTGACGTCATCAAGCTTAGTTTGAGTCTGCGCGTCAGAAACGGAAGTGCTAAAATAGCTAAAAATGGGCTTCACTTGTCTCAATTGAGTTCCAATGGGGTCACTGTGTCCATTTCTTTTACTGTCTATGATTTGCATGCATGTTAACCTGCTTGTTCATAGTAGTTATTAAAGTTTACTTAGGGAAATACAAGGTTTTGTACTGCTTGTCTACATGACGATATAACACATATGAGAGCAAGTTTTGTATTTCATTTGGAAACCAAGGTCTTATGAAGTATTCTAATTTGTTGAGATTGGTGAATTTATGGGTTTCTGTTAAATGTGAGCCAAAATCATAACAATTAAAAGAACCAAAGACTTAAACTACTACACACAGTCTGTGTGCATTGAATTTATTTAATACACAAGTTTTACAATTTGAGTTGAATTACTGAAATAAATGAACTTTTCCATGACATTCTATTTTATTGAGCAACTGCACATGGGAAACAATGAGGTCTGCTAGCTCTAAAAAAAAAAAAAAAAAAAAACCTTATAGTAGTTCAATATCTTTCTTAAAAACACCTCATGATCTTGACAGGTTGTGTGTGGAAGGAACAAAATCTGTTTTAAATTCTGCATCTTACTAGTATTACCAGTTTAGATGGAGTTGGCTTCTGGAAATCCATGTGTAACTGGGTATTGGATTTCTGAATGAGAAAATTCACACAGCAAAACAAGCAAAAATACATTCATTTTATAATCGTAAATTCTGGACCTTCAGTCCCTTGTTCATCAGCATTGCAGTATTTTTATTTTATATTATTTAGTCACAATACACCTATCGTCTGTGCTGTGTTGGGTCTGCTGTAGTGAATGCTGTTCTCACTAGATTAAAGGACCTTAAACAAGAATTAATACATACTATGAACACACAAAAGGTCCATAGTGAACATATGAACAGATAACATGAACATATGCAATTTACACTTACAAATACAATAAATGACAATGACAACAAGTTTTTATCATATCAGATATGCAATAAATATAAAACTTATAGTGATATTTTGTTATATTAATGTGCCCATTTTATTTATTATGATAAATAAATAGTACAAATGTTAAATAGGTATTAAACTGTGCTGTAAAGAGTTGCCTTAACAGAACAGATTGTTTCTGACACCATTCATATATAGTTTTTTTTTCAGACATTTTTGATTAATTTGATCTTGTTTTGAATAAGCTATGTTATGCAGTTGTTGCTAATGTACAGTAAAACAGAGAAATGCTGATGCTTTTACAATGAAATTCACCATAAGGCACTGAAGTGTTCTCTTTTATTAGAATTAAGAACATTGTAAAAGACAACGGTTTTAGACAGATTAAAACAAAAGCAAATATCTTTCTTCAGTCTACATATAAAAAGACACATTCCTGTAATCCTGGGGCCCATTCTTCATAAATGGCTTATTACATCCGAGATGAAATATCACATCCAAGATGATATCATCACGCTAATCAGGATCTGACTAATTCGGTTCTTCAAACACACCTGTTGTTGATGATTATATGACTGGATACTCTTGTTACAAAGTAAGTGTGGCTGGGACAGATTTTATTTATTAGTTTTGCTTAAAAAGATGCAATCTAATTTTCTGAGCTAATACTTCTTGAGAAACAAACAAAATGGTTTGTTTGAGCATGTTGATCATCACCACAACAGCTTCACTAAAGATCACGATCATCGACTGCTCTCATGGCTCTCTTCACCCAGCTCATCTGAGGATCCACGCACAAACGTTTACCCCTGTTTGTGATGATACTGATAGAAAGAAAATATCACAGTTACTCCACACAGAGATCATTATACTCAGTTTTTACACATTTAAATAGATTTCCATTCAACAGTCTTGACAAATTATTTTGATTATGATGACAAATGAAAACTCACACGACTCCAGGTTTGTTGCAGTTCAAATTTGTATCACTATAGGAATCAATTTTAGCAATGGGGATTTTTCTCACATAATATGCAAAACAGCATTCGGACGGATCAGTGGCATCTGTGTTAAACAAATACCATTTACATAATAAATATTGTGATGTCAATCAAATTGCTCATTGTAGAAAAATCATTAGATCACCAATTCACTCTTGTAAATGAGCTTTACATCAGTTGTAGCCTTTTCCCTTCTTTTGATTAATGTCAATACACACCACAGAACAAATAAATAATGAAGCTTTCGGGTGACTACAGAGGCGTCGTGCCCATTCAAAGTGAGGGGGCACGTGCCCCCTCAGATTTCTGAGCCAAGTGGATTTTAAATGCAGCTTCCAAACGAAAAAAAAAAAAAATAGCAGAATAATATTTTTTATATATTTGATACAATCACAGCGGTGTGATTCGATCGTTCAGTGCACAGCATCAGCTGCTAAATTCAAATCTGCGTTCGCTGGCTGGCGCTGAGCCAGAGACAGACGCGTTCGTACAACGCTTCATGATAACCAATCAGAAACTATTCTGTTGCGCTTATGGATGCAATGGCCAATGAGAGACGTACAGAAGAGTCATCACTGAAACGCGGTGTTTTGTTCACTTGCTCGCTGACTGAATTATTTAGCGAATTCTCTCATCAGAAACAACAAAAAGTGCAGATGTGCGTACGAATGTAAGTAAGATATTCGTTTCAAAATGTAAAGTGCTTCAGTGATTTTAATGTGAGTTTTTGAGAGTGCCTGAACTCTGGCTAGACTGAATGAAAATGTTTTTTGATAATGTAAATGTTCTTTACTCTCTGTAAAATGAAAGTGTTAAAATAAGTATCTTACAATATTGTTATTAAAATTTACATTAAATGCAAATTCAGTCGTATTAAAAATATTTTATGGCATGATATGGCACTTAAGTAAAAAGTCAGGTTTTATGTGTAGTTAATAGATTACACTACATTTCCATATATTGATCAAATAACAATCTATAAAGGTGCAAAACGCGTTTACCTACACATATTTGAGAAACGAGATATTTCCTGATATATTAAGCATGTTTGGAATTGTTTTGAATAAAAAGGAAAAAAAAATAATAAAAAAATAAGCCTATATCAGTTATACAGTGCTTTCGTAGAATGACTTATCCCCCCCCAAATGTGCCCCCTCAAAAATCATGAATGCATGACGCCCCTGACGGTGACTTACCTTTGCACATGACACTGGACTGGAGGAATGCAGCCGCCAGAAGACCAATAAAAAGACAAAGACAATACTGACGCATAACTGCAGATTTCTCTTCTTCTTGGGATAACGCTGATATCAAGAGGATGAAGTCCTACAAACTGTACCATGGGTTTTAAAGTTAAAAGTGGAGGGGGGTGAGCGTGTTTTGGTCAGGCTAGCACTTTTTTCCAGGAATTTCAGAACACCGTAACAGATATTGCGTCATCAGGAAGGCGTGGCGTATTTGATAATTTGCATAGGTCAACGATCATGCGCAGATTGGAAGGAAAGCCATCAGACATCTCTTTTTTTTTTTTTTTTTTTTTTTTTTTTTTCAGTATTAACAATACAATACAACAACATCTGTTTATGCCAAGGTTGATACACAAATACACTACTAAAACAGGCATACAAAACAAACAATAAACACAAAATAAAATAAACAAAAAACAAGACCAAATTACATAAAAGGATCAAATTAAACATATTTAGAAAGTACAAGATCGGTCTTAATAGCCTTTCTATTTTTAAGACCTCTTACAGTGGTGTGATATTGTTTTAGCTCTGCTAAAAGGTGTTCAAAATTTGGTTTGGACTCTGCCCATTTCTTCTTATGAATATGGAATTTTCCTAAGACTAAAAACAATTGGACAAAAAAAGAAAAATCCTTATCTGTTCCACCATCTTCAAAGTAAATAAACACATCTTTCCCCCTCAGTGTTAAAGTTTGTCCAGTTTTACGTCTTATATAGTTTTCAACATCTCTCCAAAATATCTTACTATATATACAATCATAAAACAGATGACAAATTGTTTCATCAAAATTACCACAAAAGGTACAGGAATATTCAATGTCAATTTTAAATCTCTCTAAAGTTTTCTTTGCTGGGTATATTCTATGTACAATTTTATAAGACACCTCCTTTATTTTATTATTTAAGAGGAATTTGTCCCCAATTAACCACATTCTTTCCCATTTGATTTCTTCAAACTGAGAAGCCCAAAAGGATCTTGCTGCAGGAAGTGTTTTAGTGTGCATTAGATTCCTAATGTATTTGTTTGGGCATTTTTTGGTAGTGATGTCAATGTCGCCAAGGAAAATTTCTTGTGTAGTCAAATAACTGCCACTTACAACAGTTGAGTTATATTTTAAGATCTGAATGATATTTCTTGGCACAGCATCAAAAACGATAGCATACTCCTTAGGGGAGACAGGAAATTTTGCTTTTGAAAGAAACTCGTCATATGTTAGTAATTGTCCTTCTGTGTTCATGAGTTGTTCAACTAAAAGATTGTTGTTATCTACCCATCTTTGGTAATATATAGATTTATTTTTATATTGAATATTCCTGTTGTTCCAAATATAACAGTTCGCGGGAGAAAAATTGTGTTTGTAGACCATTTTCCAGGCTAACAGGGCATGCTTGTGAAAGTTGGCCAACTTCACAGGTAACTTCTCAATTTTAAAGTCACATTTCAACAAGAAGTTTAATCCTCCCAGTGAATCAAAAATCTGTTTGGGAAAGGTGTTCCAAATGCTCTTTGCTTCCTTAATTAAATTACTTAACCATCTCACCAAAAAGGAATTACTTAAGGTTTCAAAAGTCAACACTTCAAGACCACCATCTTTCCTTAAATTACATAAAATATCTTTACGTAAATAATGGGATCTATTCCTCCAAATGAAATTAAATAAGATCTTATCAAGTTTTTTATATACACTAGCTGGCATTCCCATGGATAAAGATAGATAGACGGCACGTGATATCCCTTCTGCCTTAGACAATAGAACTCTACCATTCAGTGACAAGTCCCTCATCAACCATATATTAAATCTTTTCCTTATTTTCTCTACTATGGGGTCAAAATTGAGATTACAACGCCTTTTTTCATTTTTATCAATGATAACTCCCAAGTATGTTATTGTATTTTTAACAGGAATACCACTTATGACTGATAAGTCACATTCCTTTAGTGACAACAAGGCAGATTTATTTAGATTCATTCTTAAACCCGAGACTTCGGAGAATTTTGTGATAGAATCAATTGCTTTGATAACCTCGTGCTTATTACGGAGAAATAATGCTGTGTCATCCGCTAACTGTGAAATTTTAAATTCTGTACCTAATGTCAATATACCTTGGAACTGGGCATTTTTAATATGTCTAGCCATGATTTGTGTAACAAGGAGAAATAAAAAAGGACTAAGGGGACATCCTTGTCGTATTCCACGACCGACCTCAAATCTAGGAGTTGTGCCATGAGCAAGTTTAAATGAGCTGTTACATCCTTTGTATAGAGTTTGGATAGCCTTTAAAAACTGTTCTCCAAAACCAAAGCATTTGATCGTTTTTAACATAAATTGATGACTAACAGTGTCAAATGCTTTATAAAAATCGACAAATAGGACAAAACTATCATCTACTATGTATTCAGTGTAATCAATCATATCCAAAATCAAACGTATATTATTACCTATATTCCGGCCTGGCATAAAGCCTGATTGTTCTTCATCAATTATATCATCTAACCCTGATTTTAATCTTTTAGCAAAAATTAGTGCAAATATTTTAGCATCATTATTCAATAAACTAATTGGTCTCCAATTTTCAATACTTAATTTATCTTTGTTTGGTTTGGGTATCAGTTTAATTAGTCCTTGTCGCATAGTTGGTGGGAGTTCCCCTTTCTTAATGGCTTCTATATAAACTTTAACTAAAAAAGGAGCTAACAATTGGTCAAAAACCTTGTAAAATTCACTTATTAGCCCATCATTCCCTGGCGATTTATTTTCTTTTAGAGAGGCAATGCATTTTTGCACTTCTGATAAACAAATCTCTCTGTCACAAACCAATTTAAAGCCATCGTCAATGACATCAAAATAATTTTGTTTACTTTTTAGGAAGAAATCCATATTTTTTGCATTTTCGACATCAGAAGAGTACAATCTTTGATAAAAATCAGCTATGTATTTTGATATCTGGATCTTATCATCACAGACGACATCATTGATTTTCAATTTACTTAGGGATGATACTTCAAAGTTTCTTTTTTCTAGATTAAAGAAATATTTAGTGCATTTTTCCCCTTTTTCAAGCCATTTCCTCCTAGATCTGACAAAAGCCCCTTTAGCTTTGTCTTCATACATCTTGTCCAATTTAAGTTGTAAAGAAGTTAATTCTGTAAATTCACATCCAGTTAAATTAACTTTCTCTGATAGCTTTATTATTCTAGTGATAACTCTGGATTCTTCCTCTCTCTTGTCTTTGGCTATTTTCTTCCCTAGTTTTATAGCTAACTTACGAACTTCAAATTTCATCAGCACCCAGCAGCTTCCAAAGTTGTCATCAAGACTAGCTTTTCTCCAATATTTTCCAATTATCACGGCGGCATCATCCTTAAATTGTTTATTTTGTAATAGCATTTGGTTTAATTTCCAATAATCTCTGTTTGGTTTGTAACTAAGTATTATTAAATCTATCTTTATATAAATGGCTTGGTGATCTGTGAGAACAGTAGGTTCTATATGAACTGAAACCATCTTGTCATCGATCTCCGAAGAGATCATCCAGAAATCTATACGGGACTTCTGTGACCTATCTTTATTACTCCAAGTATATATGCTTTTGTTGGGATTTTTTTGTCTCCAGATATCAACAAGACTCATCCTTTGACATACATTCTCCAACTCATCTGAAGAACTGTTTCTTGGAGGCCATCTATCCAGATTTCCATCCATAACTGTATTAAAATCACCTCCCCATATAATTTTGGCAGTAGGAAAAATTGTAATCAGCTGGTTAATTTTATTTTCTATTGTTGTAAATAATAGCTTGTTGTCTTTTTTGTTGTTACACGCATAGATGTTTACAATAATGAATTGAGAATGATCTACCTCAACAACCAGTATTACCCATCTCCCATTTGAATCTGCTAAATGTTTAATAATGTGCCCTTTAAAGTTTCCCTGTAAAATAGCGACCCCTGCTGACCGGTTACTCCCAAATGAAAACCATATTTTTTTCCCCCATTGACTCTCCCAAAAAGAAATATCTGATTTAGTCGCATGAGTCTCCTGTATAAAATAAAAATCAGCACCTTTGTTTTGAAAAAATAAAAATAAACATTTCCTTTTCAATTGGTCTCTAGCACCTCTGGCATTTACAGATAACACAGATACAGACATAAAAACTCAGAACAAATAACGTTAACGAACTTTAATGAACTTCTTTGCAAAAACTGTGAGATAACTGCTCTAATGTAATCATTAGCTGCCTCAATGCCCCTTATTACACATGGGGGGTTACCTTAAGATATGGTTGCACTTCAACAGAGCATACAGGATCTTTCCTTTTCAGGTGTCTTTAATTTCTTTTCCATTCACAAATGCTCTGGTCCCCACGAAATAAGCCTTCTCTCCTTTCTTTCTTGCCGCTTCTACAGTTGGCCAGAGCCGGCCGCGAATGGCTCTGTCTTCAGCGGTCAGGTCTTCTTTGAAACGAAGCTTCTTGCTGCTCAGGAACTCACTCTTCTTAGATGCCCTCCAGATTAAGTCTCTCGCTGTTCTCGACACAAACCGGATGATCACTGGTCTTGGTTGCTGATTGGAATTGCCATCTTTGCGTCTCCCAATTCTGTGTACCACATCGATTGCCTCCATCACTGCTCCAACCTCACTAGCCGAAAGCACTGCACGGCATACCTCTTGCACACGAGACTTCAAGTTGTCATCCTCTCTCTCTGGGATCCCGTGCAAACGTAGGTTCTGTCGTCGGCTGTATCGATCACTCTCATTTACTTTAGTTTCCATTTCACTGACTTTTCTCTGGAGTGTCTCGCATGAAGCTTTTAAGATGCTATTCTGTTTTTTCAGATCTGCCACTTCTTTATGACAAAAGTCCAAAGACTTTTTCAGACCATCTATCTGGACTGTATTGTAATGCACCGCCTTGTCTGTCTGATCCGCCCGTTCGTTTATCTTGTCGATGACGGCAGAGATGATGGTATCCTGAAGTTCCAGAAGCGATGGCTGTTCTTCGTTGCCTCTTGCCTTTTTCATTTGAGGTTTTGTAGGCGTGTTAGGAGATGAGACACCCTCCTCAAAAGCACTGGCCTGGCATGCATAAGAGTGTATTTCTCGGGCAGTTCGTTTTTCCTTATTTGTCACCACTTCCATTGCACTGTTATGCTAGCTGCAGAGTTAGCAATGACTAGCTCAAATAATAAGACGCTATTTTTCCGAAAACCGGCATAAAAAAGGAAATTCAATAACACTGCAGTCGAGCACCCAGTAAAAAAAAAAAAAACTTTTAGCAGCAAAATTAAATTCTAAATGTTAATTTGAGCAGCAATATTCAACAGTTGTTCCAGGTCTATTCAAATTGCGTCTGGTCTCGCCGCCATCTTGAATCGGCCCCCGCCATCAGACATCTCTTTTACTGTCTATGCATGACATCGACACGGCAATGCATCATCTAATCTAGAGCATCATGTTTGTAGTGTGTTCCTGGCGATTAAAACGTACAATATATATTTCAGACCTAGAGGAGTACGTTAATAGTAAATAATAATGTAGTAAGTTAGCTTAAGCAATTGTAAATGTGTAAAGTTGCATAAGTGTCATATCCATATAAATCATTATCATGGTTTCTATGGCTAGGACCAGCAGTTCCTAAAAGGTTTTAAGTTTAGTACTAGACTAAAAACATTCAAAGTTAGCAGCTGCATAAGACAGCGCTATATCCCACGTCAACACACACAATATTTTTCCACTTTTACCTGTCAGGATCTCTGGGAAAACGATGAAGGGCAAGATGTGTACTGTCACATTGATAGTTTTTGCATTGTATTGCCCAACATTGCGTTCTTTTATTCCACGTTGACCTCTCTTTTAGGTTATTCTGTCTGTTTCTGTGTATCTGTGCTGTTGTCCAGTTGGAATTTTCTCCGAAGCGCCACCTAGTGGCTGTTTCTCGAAGATCATCAGAGTTTCGCCTCTTGGTTTAGGTGACACTAACTCATTCATTTATTCATTCATTCAGGGCCGCAGGCGCGTAGCCATCATTTCAGAAGTGCGGGGGACAGAAATTTTATGTAAATTTTATATATTACAATATAACATTTCTGTAATAGGATCTACCAGTCAAAAGTTTTTTAACAAGACTTTTTTATGTTTTTCTTAAAGAAGTCTCTTCTGTTCAACAAGCCTGCATTTATTTGATCCAAAGTACGGCAAAGCATAAATGTTGTGAAATACTATTTTACTATTTAAAATAACTGTTTTCTTTTTTAATATATTTTAAAATGTAATTGATTACTGTGATCAAAGCTGAATGTTCAGCATCATTACTTCACTCTTCAGTGTCACATGATCGTTCAGAAATCATTCTAATATGCTGTTTTTTTTTTTCAGGATTATTTGATGAATAGAAAGATCCAAAGATCAGAATTTATCTGAAATAAAAAGCTTTTGTAACATACCATTCAAAACAGTGGCGGACTGGGACAGTAAATCAGGCCGGGAATTTGACTCCACCCCAGGCCACCTCTGTTGCTGCAGTCACCACCACGTAATCCATGTGTCCACCAGACTGCTAAACTCTTTGACTCTTTCAGTTGTTTGAATTGGGTTATACTCAAAAAATAAATCAAAATCCTTAGACTGTGGATGGGCAAAATAATCAAATGAAGTATCAAGAAGTATCAAGGCATTCACTGTCTCTATCCTGATTAACTTGCAGCACTAGTGCTACTGTTGCTTCCTTTGTCACCTTCAAAATAAATAAGCATTGTACACTAGGTAGAATATTCTTATATATCTTATATATATATATATATATATATATATATATAATCATATTATTAAGAATATTCTACCTACAAGCAACAGCACAAATAAATACAATAGAGTAATGATACAAATAAAATAAACTGACTTTCAGGGTTTTTTTAGGTAGGTCTTGCATTAGTTTTTATGTACAGAATTTAAAGTACTATAAATACTAAAGTACTATTGGACGATAAATTAAAGATTATTCTTTATTAAAGTAAAAAAAAGCTTTTTAATCAAGAGCAGTGAGTGATTTCTTTGTTGAATCAACAAAGAAATCACTGTTGATTTTTTCAACAGTGTTGTTGTAATGTCAGACATCCCAACCTGCAAAAAGTCATTTCAGGGAGGTAATCTGCCGTAAAATGTGTCTTATACTTTTTTGTATTGTGGCACTCTCCCTCTGCCATGGTGCTCCTGTTTCTAGATAGACATAACTGATTAATTTTGTTCGGGACTCGGGTGAAGAGATAAAAGCCCGCCCACACTGGCAATTGATTGGTTGATTTGCAGAAACAGGCCAATCAGGATGCTCTCTGTCTTACATGCGCTTCGCACGCACGCACATCACACACGCAAGGTCTCTCGCTCCCTCTCCCTCTCTGCCGTGCGTGCGCTACACGGTTTGAAACACAGTATCTGTTTCGCATGTGCGCTTTTGCTCGCTCGGTCTAGATTCCGGGAGATTTTAACTAATTTGCGGGTCTCAGGGAGCCGCTTTCGGGAGACTCCCGGAACTTCCGGGAGACTTGGGATGTCTGTAATGTCTGGGAATCCAGAATGCGCATGCATCAACAGAAACATATATTAGTTGAACCCAGTTTATTTTACGTGTTATTTATAGTAAACCATATTACAGATGCTTTGTCAGATTTAAGTTGAACAGCGGTCCCAGCGCATGTCGAACCGTGTGTGGTGAACTGAACGGATCGTTTTTTTCAGTGAACCATAGTAAATATAAATGTAATTCTGACCGACCTTCTCCTTAACTGGCGAACATGGCGGGGATTTTGCAGCAACTGCGTCTGTGGCCAAGGCTTTTCTCATTTTTATACGTTCCGTCTCTGTAGCTCCTTTGCGTTTACGCTCCATTTATTGCACGATTTTCTAAGATAAAGCCTGCATCTGGACTTAGCCAATAGAGCATCACAGTCCCGCCCACAGCCCGAGAGAGCTTTGGTGCCGGAAGTAAATTTCCCATTCATTTCTCCCATTGACTTTCGGGAAAATACGTATCTAAAGAGTTCCCTTTCATAGGTCACTTCGATGCTGCGGTGACGTCACCACGTATGGGAACACCTTCGGTGTGACGAATGTCTGAAGCCCTCTGAGGACTTTGTGGCCGACACGAGCCCTCTCCCTCCTAGTGGACAGGAGAGGCGTGTTTCCCCCTCCTACAGTGAGCTGTTGGACGTGGTTTCCCGTGCGGTGGGTACATTGGGGCTGGAATGGGAGGTTGAGAAGGCCGAGGCCCAACCTTCTTCGAAGCTGGACGACCGTTTCTTGACTAGTCGGACACCTGCGCAGCCCTGGAGGCCTTTACCCTTTTTCCCGGACCTCCACCAGGAGGTTTCAAGGTCCTGGAAACAGCCATTTTCGGTGCGGATCACGAACGCTGCGGCTGCGGATTTCGCCACCATTTCTGATATGGCGGATCATGGCTATGCAGCGATACCGCCGGTGGAAGAGACTCTCGCCGAGCACCTTGCGCCTAATTCGGCCGCGGCGTGGAAGTCTCGCCCCCTCCTTCCCTCGAAGGCGTGTCGAGTCACGTCCAGTTTAGTGGGGAAATCCTACATGGCCGCTGTCCAAGTGGCTGCTTCGCTCCATTCTATGGCGGTCCTTCAGGCCTACCAAGCGGAGCTGTTAAAAGGATTGGATGAAGGGGAGGGTATTACACCTGAGGCGGTTAAGGAACTACGGCGGGCAACTGATTTGGCGCTTCGTGCTACCAAACATACTGCTCGAGCAGTGGGCCGTTCCATGGCTGGATTAATCACGGTTGAGCGCCACCTCTGGCTTAATCTCACCGACATAAAGGAGAAGGATAAATCTTTTCTCATGGACGCCCCTGTTTCCAAGGACGGTTTGTTTGGAGAGGCTGTCACTTCAGTGGTGGAAAAATTGAGGGCAGCGAAACAGCAATCAACCGCTTTCCGCCAGCTGATTCCCTGCAGACCCAGAGAGGTTGAACGCCGACAGGCGCGCGCGCATTCTCGCTCAACCTCCTCTCACCGCCAGTGAGTAGCCTCTCGGGAGGAGCCTTCACCTATGGCGCCCCCTCGCAAGGATTGGGGCCCTAGGGTTGTTCCACCGGCTCAACAACGCCAACGTAAAAGGTTGAACCTGAGTTCGACGGCCAACGCCTCTCGTTCTCGGGCACCGAACAGCAGCTCCTGATCTTTTTGCTGCCTTCCAGGGAGTGTGCCCTCCGCTAGAGAGCGCTGTTGGACCGCTTTCGCGCATCCAACACTCTCATTGCAGTCCCCACGCTCAAACTCTGACTGTTTCGCCGCAAACAGCGCCTCGAACAGCATTGGAGCGAACTGTAACGCCAAACGCTCCCTCAGACACTCTGCGCAATCCAGCTTTCAGAGCTCGAGGGGCGCTTCAAAGGGTCTTTCTCGAATGGCCCGTCATGACGGCTCGCACAGCCGCCGCTTTTTCGCTACCGGCAGAGCCCGATGCTCAATCTGTTGGCCTAACTCCTGCCGTGGACACGTTTCAGGATTACGCACAACGGGATGCAACGACTATTATGCATATACTTCCCCTGTGCACAAACACCGTGAGTTTTTCGTGCCCGGACATTTCTATGTGTGCGACAGCGTTGCAGGAAACGGACATTTTGAGACCGCTAATATTGTTTCGGGTCGCGTGGGAACGCTTGCCCGGCATTTCTCAATGGGTGTTACACACAATTTGTCACGGATACACCATTCAGTTTTGGAAAGGCCCACCCCCTTTCCGCGGAATTCTCTCCACGGTAGTGAAACCGATGGATATAGCGGTGCTGAGACGGGAGATGTCAGCTCTACTGAGCAAAGGGGCTATAGAAGAAGTACACCCCTCTCAGATGGAGTCAGGATTTTACAGCCGTTATTTTGTGGTACCAAAAAAAGACGGCGGATTACGACCCATTCTAGATTTACGCCGTCTGAATCTTGCACTCAGGCCGAGCAAATTCAAGATGTTGACGGTAAAGTCTATTTTGTCTCAGATTCAACCAAACGACTGGTTTGTCACGATCGATCTGAAGGATGCATACTTTCATATTCAGATCATCAAGAGACACAGGAAGTTCCTCACATTTGCTTTAGAGGGCAAAGCGTATCAGTACCGTGTTCTTCCCTTTGGCTTAGCGCTAGCTCCCCGTACTTTCTCAAAATGCATGGACGCAGCTCTGGCCCCGTTGCGGCTCCGGGGCGTCCATGTGTTGAACTATTTGGACGATTGGCTGGTGTTAGCGCAATCACAGACTCAAGCACACTCTCATCTGGATTTTGTGCTGAATCATTTACACAGCCTGGGCTTACGCACGAATTTCCAGAAAAGTGTGTTAGTCCCCTCTCAACGGATTACCTTTCTGGGAATAGAATTGGACTCTCGCGCGATGACAGCAAAGCTTTCTCTCCCGCGCGCTCAGTCGATTGCGTCATGCGTACAGCACTTCAGAGCGGGTCACACAGTGACAGTGAGATTGTGCCTCAGACTGTTAGGTCTAATGGCGGCGGCGCTTCCCGTAATTCATCTGGGTTTGCTTCACATGCACCCGTTTCAGTGGTGGACGAAACAACGGAATATTTCACCCCGTTGTCTTCCGCATCGAACGATCTCGGTGACACGGAGGTGTGTGATGTCGTTAAAACGGTGGACGTCAGCCGAATTTCTCCTCACCGGGGTTCGGCTGGGGATTTGTGCTTCCCGAGAGACTGTCACGACAGATGCGTCTTTGACCGGTTGGGGGGCTGTTTGTCAGGGGCGCCCAGCCCACGGAGTGTGGACATCGGCACAACGCAGCTGGCACATAAACAAATTGGAATTACTGGCGGTCTTTCTGGCTCTCCAGTATTTTTCGAGTCTACTGATTGGCCGTCATGTGCTTCTCAGAACGGACAACACAGCGGTCGTGTCTTACCTGAATCATCAGGGAGGATTGCGTTCTCGCCCCCTGTGCAGGCTGGCGAGACGTATTCTTCTTTGGTGTCACAACAAATTTCTGTCGATCCGGGCTGTTCACATCCCCGGACGACTGAACTTCGGAGCGGATTTACTATCCAGACAGGCTCTGGAGCGGGGGGAATGGAGATTACACCCCCAAACGGTGAATCACCTATGGCGGATTTTCGGGGAAGCGAAAGTGGATTTATTCGCGTCAAGCACGACTACGCATTGCCCGCTATGGTTCTCCCTATGCCCTTCATCACCCCTGGGTTTGGATGCGCTAGCTCACAGCTGGCCCAGGACCAGTTTGTATGCGTTTCCCCTGATTCGTCTGATCCCAGTGGTATTATGCAGAATACGGCAGGACAGAGTGGGACAGCTGCTGCTGGTGGCTCCGCGATGGCACACACAGCCGTGGTTTGCGGATCTTATCAATCTGTTAGCGGGCTCTCCGTGGGAGATTCCCCTCAGACGGGATTTATTAAAGCAAGCACAGGGACTGATCTGGCATCCGAGGCCAGATCTGTGGAATCTGTGGGCGTGGCCTCTGAGCAGAGTGAGTTGATATGTCCCGGTCTTTCTGCTGAAACCACCGAGACTATACTAAACTCTAGAGCAGTTTCTACGAGACGCTTATATGCTTTCAAGTGGAGACTGTTTACGACATGGTGCGAAACTCATAATATGGATCCAGTTTACTGCCCAGTGGCTTCAGTACTGGAGTTTCTTCAGGACCGTTTTTCGGATGGAGTGACACCAGCCACCCTGAAGGTTTATGTGGCAGCTATCTCAGCTTACCACGAGTATATAGGTGGTGTCTCAGTGGGTCATCATCCACTGGTTTCTCGCTTCATACAGGGTGCGCGACGGCTGAGACCTTTCCGCCCTGTGCGAGTTCCTTCATGGGATTTATCCATTGTGTTACTTGGTTTGTCAGGGCATCCGTTTGAGCCCCTGGAAACTGTATCGGATAAGATCCTGACTCTGAAGACACTTCTTCTCATGGCTTTATCCTCCCTCAAGAGAGTTGGTGATTTGCAGGCTCTCTCTGTCTCACCCTCGTGCATGGAGTTTGCACCGGGCTCTGTGAAAGTGTTGTTGCGACCTAGGCCTAATTATGTTCCTAAGGTCGCCTCTAAGCAGGTGGTCCTGGAGGCTTTTTCCCCTGCTGTGGCGGAGTCTGGGGATCTAAGTCTTTGCCCTGTGAGAGCTTTAAAGACTTATGTGGATCGTACTGCCCCATGGCGCAAGTCTGACCAGCTGTTTGTCTGTTTTGGACATAAGAATAAAGGCCATGCATTTACGAAACAGCGCATGTCCCATTGGCTGGTGGAGGCTATATCCTTGGCCTATGAGGTGCGCGGGCTCGCTTTGCCCTTAGGAGTAAAAGGTCATTCCACGAGAGCAGTGGCTTCTTCTCAAGCCTTTCTCAGTGGATCCTCTATGGATGATATTTGTGCTGCGGCAGGCTGGTCCTCACCGAGCACTTTCAGGTCTTACAGTCTGGATGTGAGGATGGCTCCTGGCTCCCGGGTTCTCTCCGCTTGAGCAGATGCTTCCTTGGATCCCAGCTATCAGGTACGCCAGGCGTTATGGTATAGCGTTCCCATACGTGGTGACGTCACCGCAGCATCGAAGTGACCTATGAAAGGGAACATCTCGGTTACGTATGTAACCTTGGTTCCCTGAATAGGGAACGAGATGCTGTGGTTCTGGCCGTGCCATACCTTGATAGCTTTCTTCTTCTTCTTCACTCATGAAATCTGAGGTAAATGGCGCGCGGCACCAGGTATATATATGCGTACGCATGCATGGGCGGTGCCATGCGCTATTTGGCCAATAGGATTGGCGGGATGGTATAGGGCTTCAGACATTCGTCACACCGAAGGTGTTCCCATACATGGTGACGTCACCGCAGCATCTCGTTCCCTATTCAGGGAACCAAGGTTACATACGTAACCGAGATGTTTTAGAGCATGTCTGAGGATAACCAGCTACGGCTGAACTCATAAGCATACAACATATCATTTCGAGTGAAAAAAGTAAGAGAAAATCCAAAAAAAAAAAAAAAAAAGGTACAAGACTGTGTACATATTTTAATTTCGAGCAAAGGAACTACTCATCCCATAAACCACCGCGCCTCACTGAATTCGACTGAAGCCCACAGCCGCGAACCAGTAAAAGAAATGGACACAGCGACCCCATTGGAACTCATGCCGTGTTCCAGGCAACCCGTAACCCGTGTTTTTCCAACCTTCTACCCGTGAAACTGCACTGGAACAGCAGTCAAACCCGTGACTTCCCACCCGTGAACTCGTACTAGATAGATGTACTCCGAGTTACGAACTCTGACGTCACATAGCCTGCGAAACAACAATGGCAGCCTCTACGGATAATATTGCCTATGGATGCAGTGTTTACGCAAGTGGTGCACGTTAAAAAAACGATTTTAGGACAATATAACATTGCAATAAAATTAATAATCTAGCTACAATTGCTTGCGCTCAGGAAGTTTGGCGTGACTTGCCTGGAACGCTATAAAGTCGTGAGTCGTGGTTTGAAATCGTGACTTACGGGCTCAAAAACCTGCCTGGAACGCAGCATCAATTGAGACAAGTGAAGCCCATTTTTAGCTATTTTTAGCACTTCCGTTTCTGACGCGCAGACTCAAACTAAGCTTGATGACGTCAGCAACCTGTCTGACAGATGTAAATCTTCTAGTAGCTGTGCGTGCAAACTGCCATCGTTAATCTTGCAGAGACGACGAGCTTGAGCGGGGAGTTCTTTGGCGTGACTGAGCAGGAGTAAGTATTCTGATTAATTACTTTGTATAGTATTTTAAAATGTAACGCCAGTACGCCATATTAAGTTAATTGCCTGCAAGCTTCTCCTCCTGTCTGTACGGTAATTTCTCTACTGTGCGACAGAGAGTCGAGTGGTTATGACGCAATCGTTAGCCTTTTTTTTACAAAAACTGTTTCTATGGGGCCATAATGTAACATAGAAGGTAATGGAGCCCTTTATACATTGTCGTGTATCTTAAGAAATAAATAATGGACAAATGGAGTCTTTAAACGCCTCAGATGTAAAGTTATTCGCTGTCAAAGTGATGCCAAAATGAATGCAAAGTCAATGGGATGCTAACACAAGTGAAGTTCAGCTACAAGATGGCAGCTCGCGGCCGACTTCAACTTCCGGGTCGACTTCCTTGCTGCCTACCGCGAACGAGCCTTTGAGCGACTTCCAAATCTGACGACGGCAGCGTGAACTTTTTCCTCCAGTGAATTTTATTTTATATAGTGAATGTGCAGTAATAGCAGTTCTTTCAGTATTAATCGTGTAAATAAATAGTGTTTTATATAGGTATTGTGTATTGATTTTTATTTTTATCATCGTGTATTTTATATGTTGTGTGCGTGTTTGAAAGTGGTTAACGATAACATCAGCAACATGGTGCAGTGCTTTGTACCTGACTGCAATCACCGCTCAGTAGTCAACACATGTCGTTGCCATTACACAAATGTTCGGTAAATGCACAAAAAGGTATGCCTAGGCTAAATATTGTTTTGACTGTGGCATCATAAAATGCTTGATAGGACTCATACCATATGAAGGGTACAGTAGCCTAGCTAAAGTGGACGATAATGCTAACTAACGTTACCAACCTCTCTGCAAAACTCACCAAAACTTTGTAGGTCTTGTCCCTCATGCTGGCCCTTACAAAACCCACAAGCTGACCCTCGGACACGCTACAATCAACTAACGTTACATGACCCTATCTAAAGTGGGTTTCACCCCTTTGAACACTTGTTTTCCTCCTTGAAAAAAGCCATCATGGCAGTCAAGAAGCTCATGATTGCACTGATAAGTCTACCGTGCAAAAACGCAACACAGGTTTTTATTTTTTATTAATGATCTTCCGTCTTCACGGACCTTCGCGGGGTTTAACCAGACAGTTCCATGAGTTCCACCAATCAGATGCATCACTGTGGGATTGTTCAGGATTGTGGGTAATGAAGTACTTATCCAAGACATCGCGAATAAAAGGCATTTATATCAAAACAAGGTTAGTGCCCCATGATCCTTTTGCGTTTATATGAGCATATACTATCTATACTATCGCTTAGTACAGCCGTAGCTGGTTTTAAGTCTACCATGTATGGTTAAGTTTTTATGGCTTATACCCCAAATGTCAATGCAGAAATTGCATCGAATTTTTACTTCCGGCACCAGCTGTGGGCGGGACTGTGATGCTCTATTAGGCAGTGCTTCGCTGATGTTTGGTCATGTGGTGGTGTCATTTTCACTCCGAGATTGCCTGATTCATAGAGTCATAAAACCGTCAATTAATTCGCAGTGGCATACCAGCACGTAAGCCTGATCGACTGCACAGCAGCAGCCGGCAGGCCAGAATGACCATCAGGCCACCGAGAAATGTCCTGGTGCTCCCATAGACAGTAAAAGAAATGGACACAGCGACCCCATTGGAACTCAATTGAGACAAGTGAAGCCCATTTTTAGCTATTTTAGCACTTCCGTTTCTGACGCGCAGACTCAAACTAAGCTTGATGACGTCAGCAACCTGTCTGACAGATGTAAATCTTCTAGTAGCTGTGCGTGCAAACTGCCATCGTTAATCTTGCAGAGACGGCGAGCTTGAGCGGGGAGTTCTTTGGCGTGAGTGCGCAGGAGTAAGTATTCTGATTAATTATTTTGTATAGTATTTTAAAATGTAACGCCAGTACGCCATATTAAGTTAATTGCCTGCGAGCTTCTCCTCCTGTCTGTACGGTAATTTCTCTACTGTGCGACAGAGAGTCGAGTGGTTATGACGCAATCGTTAGCCTATTTTTACAAAAACTGTTTCTACGGGGCCGTTATGTAAGATAGAAGGTTATGGAGCCCTTTATACATTGTCGTGTATCTTTACAAATAAATAATGGACAAATGGAGTCTTTAAATGCCTCAGATGTAAAGTTATTCGCTGTCAAAGTGACGCCAAAATGAATGGGAGTCAATGGGATGCTAACACAAGTGAAGTTCTGCTACAAGATGGCGGCATGCGACCGGCTTCAACTTCCAGTCGACTTCCTTCCCGCCTGGGTGCTTCCGATGGCCAGTCCGCTCCTGATTCAAAAGCTTGGAGTCAGTATAATAAAAAAAAAAAAATTTGAAAAGGATTTAAAGAAATTATTAAATTATATTTAGCAAGTCTTTAAATTGATAAAAGTGATGATAAAGACACTTATATTACAAAATATTTCTATTTCAGATAAATGTTCTTCCGAACTTTCTATTCATCAAAGAAACCTGTAAAAAAAAAATATATATATATATATATATACTGGGCTGTTTCAACATCATAATAAATATTTTTTGAGCAGCAAATCAGAATATTAAAATGATTTCTAAAGGATCATGTGATACCGAAGACTGGAGTAATAATGCTAAAAATGTAGCTTTGAAATCACAGGAATAAATTACGTTTTAAATACATTAAATAGAAAACATTTATTTTAAATAGTACATATATATATATATATATATATATATATATATATATATATATATATATATATATATAAATTGTACTGTTTTGCTGTAGTTTGGATCAAATAAATTGGTGAACAGAGAGACTTCTTTAAAAAAACATTTAAAAAAATTATTGCTCAAAAACTTCTGATTGGTAGTATATAGGCAACTTTATTTTTTATCTTATTTCTAGCTTAGAAATCAGATACACTGCTGGACAATAACCAATAATAATAATTTGTTTATATAATACAAATAATTTTTTCTTTTTTTATCACATAAGGCAAATAGTTTCTATGCTGTAATGAATGCTATGTCAATTGCATTGTTCTTTTTAAATTTCCTGGAGATGACTAACAAAAAAAAAAACATATATTGTCGCAATTGTATGTTTAATGTCTTTATGATTCCAAACGTTTCTGTTTTTCTGTGAAACAACATAAAGCCATATCAAGATGCTTTTGTCCATATTAGGGATTTCCTGGTATGAATTTCTGCCAGCTCCCTCCGGCCTCGAGTATGAATGAAACATACACTGCGTGAGTGTTTTGCATGCAAACAGTCTGCTCACATTTTAGTGTTCATACCGTGTTGATACAGATTAATAAAAAGATCACATTAAATAGTTTGGCCTGGCCAGTTATTCATATTTGGCCAGAGATGCATCTCACATCCTAATGCCTTCATCTTACCACCTAATTCTGTCAATTCCTACATAAAACACAAACACACTGCACAATACATTACTGTACTTCATGATCAACATATCCTGTGTTCCTGCTCTTTTGAACAGCATACTAGAGGGCTGCTTTGGGTTTGGGCTCCCGCTGGACCTACCGTTTACTTGACAAAAGCAAAGCAAGACAAGTCAGATATATGGAAACAATTCTTATTTGTCACTGAATAAAATGGGAAAGAACGATATCCTGTCCTCTCAAAATTCACAGATTTTATTTTAAGCATCCTCACCTCTAGTGTGTATGGGCGGATCTTGGAAGAAAGACGCACAAGTCTGTGACTGCAGTCAGTCAGCATCAATATACTTTTCCTTCGTATTATTACAATTAGGCCCAGTGATCAATTCATTTGTTTAAGTAGTCTACCACTAGACTCTACATTTTATTAAAAAAAAAAAAAAAAACAATATATATATATATATATATAATGTTTTATAATGCTAATAAAAAAATACCCAATGTTTTAATCATGTGTGGTGCTTTAGTTTAGCATCGGTTACTTCATATTATTTGCAATCATGTTTAAAATTTGTTATTCTGGATGTTAACAAATATTTAGTCTGAGTACCTATTTGTGTAAATTTTTAACAAGCTCTGAGATAAGGTCCACGGGTGCAAGCCGGAGTGGAACACATAGGTAGCGGGAGTGGTCATACAATCAGCAGAAGCAGGCGGGTGCAGGTTTAAGAAAACAGTCTCCCATCCAGGGCTCTACTGCATACAACATACATACATACACAACATAAAATGAAGTTATTTACACAAACAAAAAAAATCTAATTTACCTGCACAGAGCAGGCGACCTTCCTTTTGATCCTATAGTTCCTCGCTGCGCTCCTTCAGCTTGTCTTTAAATGTCTGGTTCTCTGAATTGAGCTGCTCAAAGTCCATCAGCAGCAAACCATCAGCTAACTCATGCTTGGATTTAAGTTCTGTCTCAAGCTGACATATTTTGTTCTTGAGCTTGATGTTGTTGAGACGCACAGATGCCAGCTTGTCTTCCTGTTTCAGTTAATTTGCCTGCAGCTTTTCCACCTTTGCCAGGGCTGCCTGTTTGCCAAAACCCAAAGAAATTTGTCCATGCCCCCTAAAATGCCTCATTTAAGCACACCCCACATGTCCACGTCACTGTGTGAGAAGATTTGCATAACACCGCCCAAATATTTACGCAAAGAAAGAAGGCATACATTTTATTCTTACTAGTATTATTGTTGCTGCTGGCGCCATGAGGAGATGGAGATGCTATGTTTCATTGTGAAAGCGAAACTACTTTGTTTTATTTTCCAAAAGAGGACATAACTAAATTAAATTGTATTTACAAAACAGTTAATCCCAAATATTCATATGTGTGAAGCGCATTTTACAGAGGACTGTTTTCTGATTCTGGACTACAATGCCATCTGTTCTGGCTCACAGCCTGTAAGTATATGTTTTCATATTTAAAGGATTTGTCACTGATGATTCTTGAGTTTTGAGCAGTGTAGAGTAGCGCTTGTTGTTTTTATGCGGCGCGATACACAATGCAATTCGTAAAAAGACAGTATAAGTCATTATAATCAGTAATTATGTCCCGATTGGGTGCAACAAATGCCTAGTTTATAATGGATTTTATTGTTTTTGTCTTGTCACACTGGGACACACTGCATCACAATTAAATTAAATTCAAGTTTATTTGTATAGCGATTTTTACGATACGAATCAATACAAAGCAACTTTACAGAAAAATTATGTTTCTACAATATTTAGTAGTAGCTTATAAGTGGTGACTGTCAGTGTATGTGCATATGACAGGATTTAAAAAAAAAATTAATACAAGACATAGTCAGCCAGATGATGAGCATTATTAACAGCAATTATTATATGTTGCAATATTTGTTAGTTCTGTTTGTTGATTCAGAGTTAGCATCAAATGAGGTCCTCTGAGGGGTTGGCATCATCTCTTCTCAGGTGTTCTGGATCCAGACTGGAGCTTGTGTAAATCCTAATAGAGACATCATTAGCATAGCTGCTGTTACAACAAAGTATAAATTAATTAGTTTAACCGAAGCTAAAGAATAAGAATGCGCATTTCAGAAACAAACTGCAGTCACAATTTAAGAGATGCATTATTATTTGAATGCTTGGTGAAAGAGATGCATATTTAATCAAGATTTAAACAGAGAGAGAGTGTCTGAACACCGAACATTATCAGGAAAGTTATTCCAGAGTTTGGGAGCCAAATGTGTTAAAGCTCTACCTCCTTTAGTGGACTTTGCTATCCTAGGAACTACCAAAAGTCCAGCGTTTTGTGACCTTAGGGAGCATGATGGATTGTAACGTGGGATGAGGCTAGTTAGGTACGCAGGAGCTAAACCAATAAGGGCCTTATAGGTAAGTAATGATAATTTGTAACTGATATGGAACTTAATAGGTAGCCAGTGCAGAGACTGTAAAATTGGGGTAATATGATCATATTTTCTTGGCCTGGTAAGGACTCTAGCTGCTGCATTTTGGACGACCTGTAGCTTGTGTATTGAAGAAGCAGGACAAGCCCCTAGCAGTGCATTACAATAGTCCAGTCTAGAGGCCATGAATGCATGAACAGGCATCAGAAACAGGTAACATGTTTCGTAGCTTGGCAATGTTACTAAGATGGAAGAATGCAGTTTTTGTAACCTGGGAAATATGGTTTTCAAAAGAAAAGTTGCTGTCTAATATAACACCCAGATTTTTGACTTTAGAGGAAGTAACAGTACATCCGTCTAGTTGCAGATTGTAATCTACAAGATTCTGTGTAGTGTTTTTTGCTCCAATAATTAATATCTCTGTCTTATCCGAATTTAATAGGAGAAAATTATTGGTGAACCAATCTTTTATATTTTTAACACATTCTGCTAGCTTAGATCATTTAGAAGTTTCATCTGGTCTCGTTGAGATATATAGCTGAGTATCATCAGCATAACAGTGGAAACTAATCCTGTATTTTCTAATAATATTACCAAGGGGCAACATGTATATTGAAAATAGAAGGGGACCTAGGACGGATCCTTGTGGCACTCCATATTTTACTGGTGATAAATAAGATGACTCCCCATTTAAATAAACAAAATTGTAGCGATCGGACAGGTAGGATATAAACCATCTTAGAGCCTGCCCTTGAATACCTGTATAGTTTTGTAATCGATCTATGAGTATGTCATGATCTATGGTGTCGAACGCAGCACTAAGATCAAGTAAAACTAGCAATGAGATGCAGCCTTGATCTGACGCAAGAAAGCAGGTCATATGTAATTTTAACTAGTGCAGTTTCTGTGCTATGGTGGGGCCTGAAACCTGACTGAAATTCTTCATACAGATAATTTTTTGCAGGAAGGAGCTCAATTGAGCAGACACAACTTTTTCTAAAATTATATACATAAATGGAAGATTTGAAATAGGTCTATAATTTGCTAGTTCACTAGGATCTAGTTTTGGTTTCTTAATAAGAGGCTTAATAACTGCCAGATTAAATGGTTTTGGCACGTGACCTAAGATTACGACGAGTTAATGATATTGAGAAGCGGTTCTTCAATATTTGAATCAGGTGGCATCTGGTTATTTGTTAATTTAGCCACTGTGCTAAATAAAAACCTTGGATTGTTTTGGTTATTTTCAATGAGTTTGTGGATATGCTCGGTTTTTAGAGCCTGTCTATAGCTGGACATACTGTTTTTCCAAGCAATTCTAAAAACTCCCAAGTTAGTTTTTCTCAATTTGCGTTCAAGGCTATGAGTTTCTTTCTTGAGAGAGTGGGTATTGCTGTCAGTGACGCTCCGCTCACTCATTCCGTGTCTCGCTCAACCCAGAATGGCCTGCTGGTTCGAAAATATGCAAGGAGACATTTAATTGTTTAGTAATAAACTGGTGTTTTCTGTGTCACTGCAAAGATGAAGTTGACGATGCGGACTCGCCACGCCAGAGAGAAATGCACATTTCATATGGATTACATAATCGGAGAGTAACCTATTTATTTTGGTTTTAATATTTTCGTTTAAAAGTAGACATTTTAAGCTTTCTGAAATATCATATATTTCTCAAATCTGTGAGGCACAAGCTGAGTTTCGGCGTCCTCCAGTTCACATGCAATGCAAGTGATCGTGCCAGCGCCTCATTACATTGTCTGCTATATATTTGCTTCTTATTTATAAAATACGGGCAATTGATTGATAAAACATTGATCAAAATTAACATACAATTTATACAAAACGAAAATCTTTTAAAAACATTTTTCTGTAAAACAAAACTTAATGAAGTCATCAAAATCATGTTTTACCAAAAACAGTGGCTTCACCCTTGCCCTTGCTGCCTCCATCTCTACCTGCAGACTGAGCTTGGGCGTCATCTTCGCGTCAGTTATTCAGCCAATAAAGTATCATTAAAAATATTTTTGGATGACTCGTAACCGTGGGTAACCGCGGGTGATGCAGGCAATTTCGGATCAACCCGCGCATCACTGATTACTGTTATACCATGGCACAGTACGTTTTTCTCTAACCTTTTTCAATTTGTTGGGGGCAACAGCTTCTAATGTATTAGAAAAAATAGTTCCAATGTTGCAAGTCATTTCGTCTAGTTTATTTGTATTTTTGGGTACAGCAGTGTATTTTTGGGTAATAGCAGTTGAGATAGATCAGGCAGGTTATTTGTAAATCTGTCTTTGGTGGCTGGAACAATAGTTCTGCCCAGAAGGTAACGCTGAGACATACTGTAGCTAATATCAGTGATACACAGCTGCACGATACAAGGAAATGGTCTGTAACATCATCGCTTTGAGGTAAGATATCTATATCAGTAAGATCAATTCCATGCGATATAATTAAATCTAGTGTATGATTAAAACAATGAGTGGGCCCAGTGACATTTTGCTTGACTCCAAAAGAGTTTATTAGGTCAGTAAACGCAAGTCCTAATGTATCATTTGTATTATCAATGTGAATATTAAAATCTCCAATGATTAGGTATTATCAACTGTAACCAGAAGGTCTGAGAGGAAATCTGCAAATTCTTTTAAGAATTCTGTATACAGCCCTGGTGGTCTATACACAGTAGCCAGAGCAAGAGATACATTAGATTTCTTTTGCATGTCTGACAGTGTAACAAGTATTTCAAATGAGTTAAACCTGTATCCTGTTTTCTGGGTAACACTGAGAATATTACTATATATTGTTGCAACACCTCCGCCACGACCAGTCTGACGGGGCTCATGCTTATAACAGTAATTTGGTGGAGTAGACTCATTTAGTCCAATATAATCATTTGGTTTTAGCTAAGTTTCAGTCAAGCAGAGTACATCAAAACTATTATGTGTGATCATTTCATTTACGATAACTGCTTTGTGTGTGAGTGATCTAATATTTTTGAGTATAAATTTAAACTTTTTTTTTTTTTGTTCATTTACTTTACATTTTTATGGTTTAATCACATGATTGTTTCTAGATCCTACATTAAATTTATATTTTGACCTCACTATTCGGGGAACAGACACGTTCTTAATAGATTTTACAGCGCAAGTACTTTTATCATTTAAGCGGGTGGAACAAAAGTCATCATAATAGTTATTTGAGAATTGTCTTACTAGTCACATGGAGTGAAGTGTCCTGGAGATGTTGTCAGAGAGCAGCTCTGCTGGGGTGCAGGCCATCAGCGCGAAACAGCCTAGGACGCTCCCAGAAAAGATTCCAGTTATTAACAAATAGCAGTTTCTGTTCTTTACACCATGACAACAACCATTCATTTAAAGCAACAAGTCTACTAAACCTTTCTTGTCCTTGTCAATACGTGGGCAGTGGTCCTGACACGATGATCGTCGCCGCGGGCGTCGTGCTGTGAACCGTCTCGATCAGGCTCCAGAAGTCCTTCTTCAGCGCCTCCGTCTGTCGCAGCTTGGTGTCGTTAACCCCGATGTGAAGCACGTCCGCTCTGGGGCTCTCGTCAGCCTTCAGGATCGCGGGTATCTGCGCAGAAACATCGAGAACATGAGCACCAGGGAAACAATGAGTGTGCACTTTAATGGCTAACGTGGCACGTACATGTCGGACAATGGAGTCTCTGATGATCACAACGTTGCGTCCCGACCCTCGAAAGTGTCCTCACCTGCAATCAAAGGTAGACATTCATCCGCCATTAAAGCAAGTAACAGTGAGTAAAGCAATGGTAATGTGTGTGAATAGAGTATTAGTAATGAAAGCATGGTTAGCAGCAACCTTTATGGTGTATAAAATTTATTTTTAAGCAAAAAAAATTGCCGATAAAAAGAACCATGTTAAGAGGCTGTAACAAATTAGCTCAAAAGGGAAATATTTATTATCCATTGTAAATGGTTATAATTAATTATTAATATTTAGATCAGATCTTAAAACTAACTGTAGCAGAATTAATATAACAATTATTTAATTTGTTTGTCCACCGACAGTAAAATCAGTTCTAGGAAAGATTATTTTCCTGGCCAAGAAAGAATAACTTTCCTACTTCATACAGTACAAGCATTAACTTAGCATGTAGTAAGATTAACATTCCGTCTTTGTGAACGCCACACAGAGGTAATCAATTTTGAATATAAGGGATTTAATAAATGAAACTACAGCTAACATACAACAATACTAAGCAAAACACATATAGATTGAAGAAAAGTAGGGAGAAGGGGAGAGAGAGAGAGAGAGAGAGAGAGAGAGAGAGAGAGAGATGAACAAAGAATGGCAGTATTTAGCATCAATTAACCACAACCTAATGAGAGTAATCAGAGAATCAAAAATCACCTTGAAAAAAGGGGCCCAAACTTAGATATACATCTAACATTTTGGAACTGGTTACTTGCGTTGGCTTTGTTGCTGAACAAGAGTCCAGATGCGATGGACAACAGAGGTTCTTGATGAGTTCAGTAGGAGTGAGCTGGAGGCTTTCATCAGGTTCTGCTGAAGATCAGAGAGTCCACAGCGATTTGACGAAGTTACTTGAGGTTAAAAACTGCCAGAAGGTCAGACTCAGGGCTGAGTCTTGGAGAGTGTGTCTCAGAGGGAATGAGCAAAGATTGGTTTGGATTAGGGATTTTTTATGGTTTTATCAGTCACACCCATCTTTGGCAGATTGACCAATGTAGAGGTGTAAATTTTGAGCAGGAGAGGTTCCTTTGTCTCACGCAACACTTTATTTGCACAGTTTATGGTTGTCTGGAGGATTTGTCCACAATTATGGGACATAATATACACCATTAATCAAGGAATCATAAGATTTTGATACTTTACATGCCAGGGTTTGGAAAACATAAAGGCAGTGATAAATTCATATGTCTAGAACCAAGTAATTGGAGTATCACTACAGTATTACAGAATTATAACTAAGTTACTATAGCCTAGGAACATGCATACAACACAGGAATACACTATATACATTTTGAAACTGTTTGATTGTGAATAAAGTCAATGTCAGTGTCCTTTCCTATGTGTATTGTGGCTTTTGAGTATGTATTTGCCACAGTTAGTAGCTCCTCGTGGGGATGGGGGAATTGTTCCTTTCTCTCTGGAATCTATTTGAAGCTCAAAGAGAAAGTTGATGACTGCCCCTGCTGGCGTTGGAGAAGATAGTAGAGGTGATAATGCTCTTTGAAGCACAGGTGGACTTTAGACATGCATCTGTAATTGCACCTGTAATTTAGTTATAACAAGGGAGGAGGGAAAGTTTAAAGTGCCTAAAAACTGATCAAACATTTTGATTGCATTCAAATGCTACAGGGCGTAACATTTCCATCACACTCTTGGGGCATTCAGCCAGTCACAATGCACTGGATAGCTGGCCAATCAGCATACAACTTGCTTTTCAGACCAATGAGCTTTGTAAAAATCGACATGTTTCAGAAAGTTGGGGCATAGAGGAGCAACAATAATGTACAGTATGTAGATCTTTTTTTTTTTTTACCTTAAACCCCATAAACGCATTGAATTAAACCAAATAATGTTATTTTAGCAACATCGTATGACCCCTTTAATGCTCCTGGTATGTGTCCTCCAGATATAAAAAGAATAAAAAATTGAGGGTGATGAATAATCAGATTATAATGAAAACAGCCAACATTAACACTCAATAAATTACAATGTCGTGGAAAAGTTCATTTATTCCAGTAATTCAACTCAAATTGTGAAACTCATGTATTAAATAAATTTAATGCACACAGACTGAAGTAGTTTAAGTCTTTGGTTCTTTTAATTGTGACGATTTTTTAACATCATGATTCATTGTGATATATATCGAAGAAACAGTCGAGCTACAGAGAAGGACAGCAGCTTGTGAGTGTTTTGCCTTGTTTTCTCTTCAGACTAGTGTGGGATCGTCATTGCTAGGAAAGTTTTTTGGTTTAAATTGTGTGTGTCTTACCCTGGTTAATACGTGCTGACAGTGGCGCTTGGTTTTGCGTTTGCCTATCGCGGGACTGCCTGGTTTCGATCTGCTAAATAGTGAGGCGTGGCCAGCTGACTTCAATCACAGGTAATCAGGCTAATACAAAAGCGCTAAGTTTCACCGCGGCAGCGGTCGCGGCAGCCCTCGTGTGAGCCCTCCTCGTGTGAAGACGGACGAGTGTAAAGACGATCGACTCTACCTGCACGACTCCACCGAGCAAGGACACCGACAGGGCACTTGAGTATTGCTTCCCCCCCCTTTCTTTACTTTTTGTATACCTTGTTCTCAAATATCTTACACCTGTAGTCACTATGTGCTTTCAGATCTCTACTATCACTACTAACACTCGGAGAGCACGCTACGGACGTCGCAGGAAGGCCTGTCTGACAAACCTACGGCCTGTCCCTCTGACCTCTACTACTACGCTCTCTATTCCAGTTGGTCTCTGGAACTGCCAGTCTGCAGTTAACAAAGCAGACTTCATTTCTTCTCTTGCTACTCATTCCGGTCTCAACCTCATGGCACTGACAGAGACTTGGATCAAACCTGAAGATACTGCCACCCCTGCAGCCCTCTCCACTAATTTCACTTGTTCCCACACTCCTCGTACCACTGGGAGGGGTGGAGGAACAGGTCTCCTTATATCAAAAGAATGGAAATTTGATCTTCAGCCATCACCTACAGGTACTGGTTCATTTGAATCACATGCCATTACTGTAACCCACCCTGTTAAAATCCATTTTGTGGTCATTTATCGTCCCCCAGGTCAATTGGGAAACTTCTTGGAGGAGTTGGATGTGCTGCTATCAAACTTTCCTGAAGATGGTACTCCTCTGGTACTGCTTGGTGACTTCAACATCCACCTAGATAAACCCCAGGCTGCTGACTTCAAAACTCTGCTCGCCTCATTTGATCTCAAGCTAGTGTCTACTACAGTGACTCACAAATCAGGCAACCAACTGGACCTCATCTACACGCGCTGTTGCTCTGTGGACAACTCTTCAGTTGCTCCACTGCACACCTCAGACCACTTCCTCATTACTGCTAACCTAGCACTTACTCCTGAAGTGCCTCACACTCCAACGCAGGTCACCTTTCGACGGAACCTACGCTCACTCTCTCCATCTCGCCTATCTTCTGTGGTTTCATCCTCACTTCCTGCACTCTCTCAGTTCTCTGCTCTGGACACGAACAGCGCTACGGACACTCTTTGCTCCACTTTAACATCTTGCTTGGACAACTTCTGCCCACTGTTGTCTAGACCAGCACGCACTGCCCCATCTGCCCCCTGGCTGTCTGAGGTTCTCCGTGAACATCACTCTAAACTCAGGGCTGCAGAGAGGAAATGGCAGAAATCAAGAAACTCTACAGACCTCAGTGTGTATCAGTCTCTCCTCTCTTCCTTCTCTGCAAATGTCTTCACGGCTAAAACATCCTACTACCACAACAAAATTAACAGCTGTTGTGACGCTCGGACACTCTTCAAGACTTTCTCTTCTCTTCTTGATCCACCGCCACCACCTCCTCCATCGACTCTTACAGCGGACGACTTTGCAGTTTTCTTCACAAATAAGACGAGATCCATCAGCGGCCAATTCTCCACACCGCAGACTGAGGACAACTTCACAATGACCGATGCACACTCTTTCTCCTCCTTCTCCCCACTCTCAGAGATGGACGTCTCCGAACTTCTCCTGTCCAATCATCCTACTACTTGTCCACTTGATCCGATCCCCACTCACCTCCTTCAAGCGATCTCTTCTTCAGTCATACCTTTGCTTACTCACGTTATCAACTCCTCTCTTCACTCTGGAACATTTCCCTCAGCATTCAAGCAGGCTCGGGTAAGCCCACTGCTCAAGAAACCATCACTAAATCCAGCGCTTCTTGAAAACTACAGACCGGTATCCCTTCTTCCATTTATTGCAAAGACACTTGAGCGAGCTGTGTTCAACCAGTTTTCTATATTCCTTGTACAGAACAACCTCCTGGACAGCAACCAATCTGGCTTCAAAAGTGGAAAACTTTTGTCTCTTCACCCTCAGAAAGATGGGCATCTCTGGAACAGCACTCCTGTGGGTTAAGTCCTACCTCTCTGACAGATCCTTCAGTGTGTCTTGGAGGGGTGATGTTTCAAAGTCACACCACCTTGCTACTGGGGTTCCTCAAGGCTCAGTACTTGGACCACTTCTCTTCTCCATCTACATGACATCATTAGGATCTGTCATTCAGAAGCATGGCTTTTCTTATCACTGCTACGCTGATGACACCCAACTCTACCTCTCATTCCAACCAGATGACCCGACGGTAGCTGCTCACATTTCAGCCTGTCTGAGTGACATCTCTAGCTGGATGAATGACCATCACCTTCAGCTTAACCTTACAAAGACAGAACTCCTGGTGATTCCAGCTAACCCATTGCTTCATCACAACTTCTCTATACAGCTGGGCTCATCAACCATTACTCCTTCGAGGACAGCTAGAAACCTAGGAGTTGTGATGGATCATCAGTTAAGCTTCACAGACCACATTGCTACAACTACCCGGTCCTGCAGGTTTGCCTTATACAACATTAGGAAGATTAGACCCTTCCTGTCAGAGCAAGCAACCCAACTTCTTGTCCAAGCTCTTGTTCTCTCCAGACTGGACTATTGTAATGCTCTCCTGGCGGGCCTTCCTGCATGTACTGTCAAGCCTCTGCAATTGATTCAGAATGCAGCAGCGAGGGTTGTCTTCAATGAGCCAAAGAAAGCTCACGTTACTCCGCTCCTCATCAGGTTACACTGGCTACCAGTAGCTGCTCGCATCAAATTCAAGGTACTGATGCTAGCCTACAAGACGACCACTGGCACGGCACCAACTTACCTAAACTCATTGGTTAAATCTTATGTGCCCTCCAGAAGTTTGCGCTCTGCAAGTGATCGACGCCTTGTGGTACCATCCCAAAGAAGTTCAAAATCACTCTCAAGGACCTTTTCCTGGACTGTCCCCAGCTGGTGGAATGACCTCCCAATCTCAATTCGTACAGCTGAGTCTTTACTCATTTTCAAGAAACATCTAAAGACTCATCTTTTTCGCCTGCACTTAACCAACTAACACTAGCACTTTTCCTTTTCTTGTCTTTTTAATTAAAAAAAAAAAAAAAAAAAAAAAAAAACCTAATGCGCTCTATACTAGACTAACTGAGACTTGTCATGGCACTTGTATACTGTTGTTGTTCTCTTGTTGACCTGACTGCTTCTGTTGTTCTCATTTGTAAGTCGCTTTGGATAAAAGCGTCTGCTAAATGATTAAATGTAAATGTAAATGTAAATATATTGTAAGTATTTATAATGTATACATAAATACACACATATATACAGTATACATTTTGAAAAAAATTCCATGCGTATATTTATATTCATATAATGGTCAAGCAGGGTTCACAGCTGACAGAAGACATGTCTATTGTTGAGACAAGTGAACCACAGATATCTGAAACTGAGTTTGGGCAACATATGATAACAGAAGAAGAGGATGAAGAGCCCCTTATTAATGAGACCTTGGAGGACACTGAGGGTCCTGAAATAGGACATTTCATCGACGATCTTCTATCTCGTGAGGACACTGAGGAGGAAGAGCAAGACGAAGAGGATAGACATCCAGCTCCTGACCCAGAGAGTGAGAGGAGCAGCCCTATGAATGAATCAACGGTGCCTGCAGAAGAAGAGAAGACTGGCCTCAACATCAACACTGCAGAATATGTGGCCCTGCTACCTGAACTACAGGCTGAGAGTGAAAAACTCAGCAAGATAAACGCTCAGCTGCAGAACAAAATAGCAGAATACCTCAGTAAGAAGGCAGGTGATAAACATCCCAGACTGGACCGAGATATCTCAGACCAGGAGCAGTACCAACAGTACCTGGATCTCATGGAGGAGCTAAAAGTGCAGAACCACGGTGTCTCAGAGCTCCACCAACTGCGGACAGAGGAGCTGCGCCAGCAGAGCTTAGAGAAACTGAAGCAGGTGGAGCATGAGCTGAGATCCCTAGCTGCACTGAAACATGAAGCTGCAATGACTGCACTGACTGGTAAGGTGGGCAAACAGGCAGCCCTGGCAAAGGTGGAGAAGCTGCAGGCAGACGAATTGAAGCAGGAAGACAAGCTGGCATCTGTGCGTCTCAACAACATCAAGCTCAAGAACAAAATATGTCAGCTTGAGACAGAACTTAAATCCAAGCGTGAACTTGCTGATGGCTTGCTGCTGATGGACTTTGAGCAGCTCAAAACAGAGAACCAGACATTTAAAGACAAGCTGAAGGAGCGCAGCGAGGAACTACTTAGGCTCAAAAGGAAGGTCGCCTGCTCTGTGCAGGTAAATTCGATTTTTTCTTTTAATTAATGAATGAATTTGTGTGCATTAGTGTTTATATGTGTGTATTCACCACCTCATTTCAGGAGTGAGATGTGTTTTTGGGTCATTGGAAGCATGTAAATGTTAAAAATAAATTATATATAAATATAATGAAATAATTATTATTAATAATAACAAATATTTTATCTAACTGTATTATAAAATTGTTTATAATATATAATTTATAACTATTTCATTATACATGTGCTGGTCATATAATTAGAATATCATCAAAAAGTTGATTTAACTAATTCCATTCAAAAAGTGAAACTTGTATATTATATTCATTCATTACACACAGACTGATATATTTCAAACGTTTATTTCTTTTAATTTTGATGATTATAACTGACAACTAAGGAGAATCCCAAATTTAGTATCTCAGAAAATTAAAATATTGTGAAAAGGTTCAATATTGAAGACACCTGGTGCCACACTCTAATCTGCTAATTAACTCAAAACACCTGCAAAGCTTTAAATGGTCTCTCAGTCTAGTTCTGTAGGCCACACAATCATGGGAAAGACTGCTGACTTGACAGTTGTCTCAAAGACGACCATTGACACCTTGCACAAGGAGGGCAAGACACAAAAGGCCAATGCAAAAGAGGCTGGCTGTTCACAGAGCTCTGTGTCCAAGCACATTAATAGAGAGGCGAAGGGAAGGAAAAGATGTGAAAGAAAAAAGTGTACAAGCAATAGGGATAACCACACCCTGGAGAAGATTGTGAAAAACCCATTCAAAAATGTGGGGGAGATTCACAAAGAGTGGACTGCAGCTGGAGTCAGTGCTTCAAGAACCACTACACAGAGACGTATGCAACACATGGGTTTCAGCTGTCACATTCCTTGGGTCAAGCCACTGTTGAACAACAGACAGCGTCAGAAGCGTCTCGCTTCAAAAAGGACTGGACTGTTGCTGAGTGGTCCAAAGTTATGTTCTCTGATGAAAGTAAATCTTGCATTTCCTTTGGAAATCAGGGTCCCAGAGTCTGGAGGAAGAGAGGAGAGGCACACAATCCACAATGCTTGAGATCCAGTTTCCACAGTCAGTGATGGTTTGCGGTGCCATGTCATCTGCTGGTGTTGGTCCACTGTGTTTTCTGAGGTCCAAGGTCAACGCAGCCGTATACCAGGAAGCTTTAGAGCACTTCATGTTTCCTGCTGCTGACCAACGTTATGGAGATGCAGATTTCATTTTCCAACAGGACTTGGCCCCAGCACACAGTGCCAAAGCTTCCAGTACCTGGTTTAAGGACCATGGTATCCCCGTTCTTAATTGGCCAGCAAACTCGCCTGACCTTAACCCAATAGAAAATCTATGGGGTATTGTGAAGAGGAAGATGTGATATGCCAGACCCAACAACGCAGAAGAGCTGAAGGCCACTATCAGAGCAACCTGGGCTCTCATAACACCTGAGCAGTGCCACAGACTGATCGACTCCATGCCATGCCGCATTGCTGCAGTAATTAAGGCAAAAGGAGCCCCAACTAAGTATTGAGTGCTGTACTACATGCTCATACTTTTCATTTTCATACTTTTTAGTTGGCCAAGATTTCTAAAAATCCTTTCTTTGTATTGGTCTTAAAGGGATAGTTCACCCAAAAATCAAAATTATATCATTAATAACTTACCCTCATGTTGTTCCAAACCCGTGAGACCTCCGTTTATCTTCGGAACAAAGTTTAAGATATTTTAGATTTAGTCCGAGAGCTCTCAGTCCCTCCATTGAAGCTGTGTGTACGGTATACTGTCCATGTCCAGAAAGGTAAGAAAAACATCATCAAAGTAGTCCATGTGACATCAGAGGGTCAGTTAGAATTTGTTGAAGCATCGAAAATACATTTTGGTTCAAAAATAGCAAAAACTACGACTTTATTCAGCATTGTCTTCTCTTCCGTGTCTGTTGTGAGAGAGAGTTCAAAACAAAGCAGTTTGTGATATCCGGTTTGCGAACGAATCATTCGATGTAACCGGATCTTTTTGAACCAGTTCACCAAATCGAACTGAATCATTTTGAACGGTTCAGGTCTCCAATAAACATTAATCCACAAAGGACTTGAGCTGTTAACTTTTTAAATTTGGCTGACACTCCCTCTGAGTTAAAACAAACTCAATATCCCGGAGTAATACATGTACTCAAACAGTACACTGACTGAACTGTTGTGAAGAGAGAACTGAAGATGAACACCGAGCTGAGCCAGATAATGACTCGTTCACGAGTCGTGAACAAGTAACTACCTATATTGACTTCAAAATTGTGTTTTTACACATTTTTTGTCCCACAACTTCAGGGCATTTCCCATGTGAAAGAGAAGCTGCATTTCATGCAGATGGAGAATAAGGTCAAGCACTCTCAACTGATGAAGACAGATGCATTGGTGGCTCTTAAACGTGAAGTACTGACACGTACTCGTCAGGCTCGTGACGGACTGCGTGCAGACAACCTGAAGCTGCAGCAGCGCTGTGGCCTGCTGGGAAACACCACACTGCTGCAGGACTTTGAGAAGAAGGTAGACACCTCCGAATTCCTGCAGCAGAGACTAGAGATGTTGAAGAGACGTCACACTGAGCTCATGCTGAAGTGTGCAGGAGTCAAGCAGAAGATCGAGCAAAGCAAACCAGAGGGACAGTGACAACACAAGTGCACGTGCTTTTCCTTTCAGTAATTGAGTTAAATACAATGAATAGAATTTAACATGACAAAGCTTATCTTTTGCAAAGCATTAAAGTTGATAGAAAAGCGGAATGTTTGGTGAGATATAGTTCTTTGAATTTGGCATCTTAAATAGTATTCAAATAGTATTTATCTTAGTTGTTTTCTTTTGTTGATTGTCACAGTACTGACTTTTACTGTAGAAAAAATAATGTTCACTTTAGATTTTGATTGGCCATTTGATTAAACTTGTCTTGTTGTCTATGCTGTTGACATAAAAAAATTGGAGTCGTGTGACTCCATGAAATGAAAATTTTCATAAGGATATTAATTTGTCAGTTTTGTGGTTTGTTGTACTTTATTGTGAGTGCATAATACAATAATTTTTTATATTATCAATTAGAACAAAAACAATTTAAGAGATTCTTTAATCATTAAAAGATTCATACAATGTGGTAAAGTACCATATATAGTGCTAATACAGCTTGAAGTTAATGATTAAGGTGCGGTGTAGCGATCATGTTACTATCAGTAAAATCAGTGTGATTGGTGGATGTTTACATGCATTATTCTGCAGTAAAACACTACAGTTAGAAACGTTTTGACATTTAATGCAGAAGATTAAATATATAGCAAACTCAAACAGTAAACATGCAGTCATTTGTAATGATACCATAACAACGAAAAATAATAGATAGATAGATTACCGAGCTAATTCTTCAGTTATGAAACAAGGTAAAACACATTCCAGCAGCATGATCAAAGATCTCGATCATTGATTGCTTACTCTTCACCCAGCTCATCTGAGGATGAACACAGACATGAGAACCCTTCTTTGGGACAAAACTGATAGAAAGAAAAGATCACAGTTACTCCATAGTCTCAGGAAGAGCTTCTTTCCTGAGGCTGTGACACTTCTGTACGCCACACCACCAAACTAACCTGCACCTGCTCTTTTACTGCACTGGTCTCAGTACTTTACATACATTATTTGCACTATTCATATTTTGCACTGACTGCACATGGTTAAAGCTATTACACTATAAACTGTCTAAAGTTGTTACTGTACAAGCACAGTAAACTATTTCTACAAAACAATATCATTGCACTACTGATATTTTGCATATAATACATTGTTCAACAATATTTTTGCACACTCATCCAACTGTATTTATTACCACTGTTCTCACGTTCCTGCTGTTCATAATGTATATATAATCCTTCATTGCTCTGTTCATAATGTACATACAATCCCTACATTGCATTCTTTATTGCATATTTATATTCTGTATATACTCTGATCAATATTGTATATAGCAACTCCACTGTACATTCTGTAGCCTATATCATAGCTTTACTTACTCTGCACTTTTATGTATATAAAACACTATATTATTGCACTTCTGGTTAGATGCTAACTGCATTTCATTAGCTCTGTACTTGTACTCTACATAATGACAAAGTTGAATCCAGAGGTGGAAAGAGTACAAAACTATTCTACTCAAGTAAAAGTACCATTACATTAATGGAATTTTACTTAAGTACAAGTAAAAGTACCAGTCTAAAAATCTACTCAAGTAAAAGTAAAAAGTAGCTCATTTAAAATTTACTCAGAGTAAAAATTTCTTAGTTACATTTTAACAGTGGAAGGGAGTCAAAAATGGGACAGGCCAAGGTTGTCAAACTCAGTTCCTGGAGGGCCACAGTCCTGCACAGTTTAGATATAACCCTTATTAAACACACCTAATCCAGCTAATCTAATCATTTAGGTTTATTTGAAAACTACATGATATGTGTGCTGAAGCAGGGTTAGAACTAAACTCTGCAGGGCTACGGCCCTCCAGGAACTGAGTTTGACACCCCTGGGATAGGTCTATTAATCTCAAACTAGTTGTTTTTAATTAAAGGAATGAGTTATTTAGAATAATAAAACATTTGGGCTGTTACCAGGCAAATCAGTATCAACAAACTCATCTTTTAATGCAGAGGAAATGCAGAAGATTCATTGGAAGTGGCATTTAGATGTATTACACTGTTTAGTGCAGACAAGAATGCATTTAACCTGCAGTTACAAATGCATGAATAATGTTTTGATATACAAGACATAAAATGTTTAATACTCATTTGAAATGATAAGAAATGAATTATTTAAAACAATCAAAAGATACTTTAAATGTGAAATTAAAATGGACAGTATGTGTCAGCAAGTCACTGTTAATAAGTGAGTCATTGCGATTGAACCGAATCATTTAAACGGTTGATTCATTCAGGAACGAAACACTGTCACATTGCTCAGAGACGCAAAACTGTGCTTTGGTGGCTGTGTTTGGAATTATTTTCTGTTGTAGAAATAGAGCTAAAAAAAGGCAATATGGTGTCTGAACGCAAGTCTCTTATTTAACTTGTTTACTGAACTGTTATATATATGTATGTATATATTCATGATGATTTTTGGAGGAAAAGATGGCATTCTTTGTGTGATTTTGATTTAATATATTAAATTATATAAATATGTGAATTTTCTGCCCCTATATCTTCAATTTTGTGATCATTCTAAATGCATTTTAGGAGACTGAATCACAGTGAAAGAACGCACTATAAATGCGTGCGCACATCATTAAAACAAAAAATAGCACACTCCTCACCACTGTCTTTTTTGGCTAATTTGTGCAAAACCTTTTGCTCAAAGCTTCATTTTAACCACCAATGCAACGATGCAATTATTTAGCTTACATCTACATTCTTGCGCAGGGTTGATGTTTTGTCGAGATTTTATAAGCTGCTAGTTTGGTCTTCCTAGGCAAGTACAGCTTACACTGCATAATAGAGCATAAATATGGCCATGGGATCACTTCATTTCCTTCGAGTTCAACTGCAGAATATGACGGGGTTTCGTTTTCAGCGGTGTCTGCACCACTAACGCCTGTTTTGACCGTCTGCATCTTTCTTGTGATTTTAGCGCCAGTTTGCCCTCCTGCCCATTATTTACTGCCGTAGTTTCCAGGGAGCGATTTATTTTTTTTATTTTTATTTTTTTTTACTCAGTAATTAATGTGTTTTAAAATGTAGCGAAGTACAATACTTCAAACAAAATATACTTAAGTAAAAGTAAAATTACAGATTTTAAAAATTACTTTAAAAAGTATTAGTACACAAAAAAGCTACTCAATTACAGTAACGCGAGTAAATGTAATTCGTTACTTTCCACCTCTGGTTGAATCTAATCTAATCTAATCTAAAGCAGTGTTCTCAAACTCAATTCCTGGAGAGCCACAGCTCCGTCTCACAGCTGCTTGGAAGTTTCTAGTTATCCTGAGCTTGATTAGCTGGATCATGTTTGTTTGATTAGGGTTGAAGCTAAACTGTTACTTAGTTTGAGACCCCTAATCTAAAGCTTTATGTCACTGTTCTTTTCTCATTATGTTTATCACAGTGCCAGCAGATGGCAATATTTGTTATGTCAAGTCAACTAGGCAACATTTCTATTCTAATTTTTCCATTCAAATGTGTTCTGTTATTCAAATTTATTCTTTAAAGAACTCGATTTCACATATTTGACATTGAATTACAGAGGGTAATGCTCAACAAACAAATAATGTTTGGTTTTAGCACGTAACTTTTGCAGTGTCTGAGTGGAAGAACATGCTTCAGCTGTATTTTCCAAGCCGTTGCTGGAAGGTCATGGTGGAACATTTAAATAACTTTTACAAGATTAACTACTGACTGCTTCCACTTCTAGAAGGGTGTTTTCCATTAAACATCATTATAGGTGATGTTGGTTTTGCTAATTAGACACAATCTATTTAAAAAACTATGAGCAGGTTATGGCCTCCCACAGGAAATGCAGCTGATGGTGGAACAGGGTCATGGGCAGAAGTGTCCGCTCACAGCTCCGAGGTGTTACCATCTAATGACATGTTTGTATGCAGGTGAGAAACTAGTGCTATTAAAAGACCACACCACCAACACATTCTACAACAGACAACATCTGGTTACGCAATACTATGCCGATCTTTTAAAAATGTCCAAAATTATGTTAGGAACGTTAATATTGGCAGGCTTGTCTTGTTTTATTCGAGGCCATTGATCAAGTGTAATTGGTCATCAGTTCTTTGAATGATCTTGCTTTCAGAAGTCCTTTATTAATACATTATGTGAAAAAGTGCAGTTCTGAGAGACTACGCAGCAACTGCACATATAGGAAGCAATTTTTGAGGTCTGCTAGTTTTAAACAAAACGTTATAGAAGTGATCTTTCTTAAAAACAGCAATTTTTTTTAGCTGTATCTGTTTTAAATTCTGCATCTTACTAGTATTACCAGTTTAGATGGAGTTGGCTTCTGGAAATCCATGTGTAACTGGGTATTGGATTTCTGAATGAGAAAATTCACACAGCAAAACAAGCAAAAATACATTCATTTTATAATCGTAAATTCTGGACCTTCAGTCCCTTGTTCATCAGCATTGCAGTATTTTTATTTTATATTATTTAGTCACAATACACCTATCGTCTGTGCTGTGTTGGGTCTGCTGTAGTGAATGCTGTTCTCACTAGATTAAAGGACCTTAAACAAGAATTAATACATACTATGAACACACAAAAGGTCCATAGTGAACATATGCATACTTACACTTACAATACAATAGATGACACGGAAAACAACACTTTTTATCATATATTATAAAATATGCAATAAACATAAACTTTATTATTAAATTTTAATAGTAATATTTTGTTATATTAATAAAAAAGCCTATTGCATATTCATGTTATTATACATTAATAGTAAAAACAATAAATAAATATTAAACTGTGCTTTAAACTGTGTTAATTAGGTTTGGTCACCATTTACATTATCTTTTTTTTCTATCAGTCATACAGTTTTGATTAATTTGATCTTGTTTTGAATAAGCTCTGTTATGCCGTTGTTTCTGATGTACAGTAAAACAGGAATGGTGATGATTTTGTGTTCTGTTTTATTAGAATTAAGAACATTGTACAAGACAACTGTTTTTACACTGAAGAAAGAAATTTGCTTTTGTTTTATTCTGTCTATTTTTTTAAAATAGTATTTTAAAGCATCCCTGTAATCCTGGTAAGAACTGGGTGATTATTGTCTGTTTACATGTTCTTTTGCAGTAAAATGAACACTACAGTTAAAGGTAAAACAGTTAGTTAGGCATTTAAAGCAGAATGTTTAAGAAATACTTAGCTCATGATAAGAATGAAAAGAATGACAGCATTACAGGAAGAGGGTTTCTGAGCTAATACTTCACTTAAGAAATGAACAAAATGGTTCGTTTGAGCATGTTGATCATCACCACAACAGCTTCACTAAAGATCACGATCATCGACTGCTCTCATGGCTCTCTTCACCCAGCTCATCTGAGGATCCACGCACAAACGTTTACCCCTGTTTGTGATGATACTGACAGAAAGAAAATATCACAGTTACTCCACACAGAGATCATTATACTCAGTTTTTACACATTTAAATAGATTTCCATTCAACAGTCTTGACAAATTATTTTGATTATGATGACAAATGAAAACTCACACGACTCCAGGTTTGTTGCATTGCACAGTTGTATCACTATAGGAATCAATTTTAGCAATGGGGATTTTTCTCACATAATATGCAAAACAGCATTCGGACGGATCAGTGGCATCTGTGTAAAAAAAATAATATAATAAATATTTTGACATCAATCACTTAAATGTTAACAAATTGCTCGTTGTAGAAAAATTATTAGATCACTAATTCATACTTGGAAATGACCTTTATAACAGTTAAATTTCAATTCACACCACAGAACAAATAAATAATGAAGCTTTCAGGTGACTTACCTTTGCACATGACACTGGACTGGAGGAATGCAGCCGCCAGAAGACCAATAAAAAGACAAAGACAATACTGATGCATAACTGCAGATTTCTCTTCTTCTTGAGATAACGCTGATATCAAAAAGATGTCCTACAAACTTTACCACGGGTTTTAAAGGTAAAAGAGGAGGGGGTGAGTGTGGTTTTGGTCAGGGGGCAGGTTATAGGTGAGAAATGTTCCACTGTGATCAAACCAAAAAAAGTGCTCATAAGTCTTATAGGAAACAGTTTTGTGGTTATTTCATGTAGCAAAACTGCTCCTCATGTATGACTCACCATCTCAGTGCCATCACTCTCAGTGTGAACACTAATGAAGTGAACACACAATAGACCATAAATATATACATATCTATTTAATTCTATATCATCTGTACTGACACAACAAAAGCAAAGCAGCCTTTTAGGACAAACACAGAAGAACAGAGACCGGTCAAAGCGTGTTTTGAGACCTGTGTCAGTGCATGCTCAAATAACATCTGAAAGCTTCAAGTGTGGGATTGCATGCACACAGTCTGCTCTGGACACTTTCAGTGTTCATTTCACATCATAATGCCTTTATCTTACCACCTAATTCTGTCAATTCATACACAAAACACACACACACTGCACAATACATTACTGTACTTTATGATCAACATATCCTGTGTTCCTGGATGGCCTATGCTCTTTTGAACAGCATGAATTGTTTTGATGGTACGCACACGCAAGGAATCACAACATAACGAAGTTGTTTACACACAGTCATCTTTCATTACAATTAAGATCGTCTTCACTCCTTTTATTGTACATAACCCCAAACAACTGAAAGCACTGGATACATATGAAGTCTTTAAAGTTATTTTTCTGAGTTATTTCAAAACCTTGGACTTAAGGCAAAAATAAAAAGCCATTTATTTAAAGCTCCTGGTGTTTGTCCCCCAGATATAAAAATATTCTATTTAAATATTGAGGGCAATTAATTATCGGATTATAATGAAAACAGCCAACATTAACACAATACAAATTCTGGGGTTCCTACATGGTAATGAAAAGAAACAAAACATGAAATAGCAGAGCATAGTAAAGATGACAGTGAGAATCTATAAATATATTTTAAAAGAAGTGCAAAGCAGTTTATTGCAGTAGTGTGGTTTGGACCACAGAAAAAGGTGGGAGGTTTTCCTTCGATCACAGTGATCAGAAAGTAGTATAATCTCACCACATTATCTAGAAAATAACTGAACATAAACTTACTTTAGAGTGTGCAAGATATCAAGTACCATTCAATATTCTGGTGCCTTCAGCTTGTTTACATATTACTGTGTACATACAGTATACAGTACACACTTACACTCTCTGAGAGGATATGAAATTTAAGTCTTTTTCCTCACAAAAATAATCATCCATGAATTCTAATCAATACAATAAATAAGCATCTGGATGTTTAATGTGATGCTGTCCATACTTCTCAGTGAAAAACATTCACCAAAATGAGATTTAAAAAAAAAAAAACACGTGAAAAATGCTTTTATTGGTGTTCCATATGATCTCAAAAATTAGGCCAGTTTAGTGCATGTTATTTACATTAAACAAGTAAAGATTATTAAGTATTTTAACATGGTATTTTATATATTACGAATAATAAGATTTTATCTGATCTTAATCTCAATTTGATGAATTGTTGAATGTCAAGAATAATTTACAGCAAAATCTAGAGAAGCTTGTTTCTGTTATTAATGAGGATGATATGAGATGTCATCATAATGCTGTGAAACCACCATCATCACTGAACTCATACTCCTACTCAATCTTTCTTTTCAACACTTTAACCACCTTGAAATCTAAGCTGCACCACAATGTTAAAGCCACATTTATTATGCTAAAGTCCTGTTCTGTAAGCATGAATTGAAACCAAACTTTGGAACTTCAGAAACACTAGTATTCCAGAATGTTTGGTTTTGAACTGGCACAACAAAAACAACAACAAAAGATAAGAGAGGAGAGAGAAAAGTAAAAAGGGACAGAGAAATCCAGTAACAATAATATGAACACAGCAAAATTTTTCAATATCCACTCAAATCTCTGAATAAAGACATTTGTGAGACAGAGAACAGAAACACAGATTACATACAGGGAGTAAGAGGTAGAATAAATAATAGTTCAGTGTGCAATAAGTCTTAGAAACAATGGTAAAAACAACACATAAAAACAACCTCAGAAACCCACAGCAAAACATATATTATTTTATTTTGCTTAATTGGAAATGTCTCGATTAAGATTAGGGAGGCAGAAAAGAAAGTAATGATAGGACATTTCCACACCTAACTGAAAGTCGGGGTGTACATTCATGTGATGTGTTGCCTCCGTTCCAGCCCTGTGAGGTCAGTGTGTGGAAGAGGACACATACAATGGCCACTGGAACTAATATTCTCTGATGAGTACAACACATGTAAAGTCAACATGACTTTCTCTCTTAGTCTCTTTGAGGTTGAAGAGAAGACTGGAGTTGCACCCTTAGTGTTTCAGTAGTGGACTGCCACGGTCTTGTCCTTTCTGCAAAGCCTGAAGAACCTGTGGGGGGGGGGGGGGGTTACACAAAAAAAACAGAAAAAGACTATTGAAGTTAAAACACAATTAAAATATGAACAGCCTTGTATCACTCTGCTATTTATAACATTGAAGTTATAACAAATCTAGTGTCTGCTTTTTGGATGTGTGGGATTATAAATATATAAAATGTTAAATCTAGTTTCCAATATTATAGTATATAAACTGAAAAAGTTATGTACATTTTGTTTTTAAATTTTGAGGTTAAAAAAAAAGGATAAAATCAGGAAGCCTCATAAAATGAGGTAATGACCCTTTGTCTTTGTGCTCTTCCTTGCCATTTGGCTTTTTAAGACTGATTGGATTAGCACCAATGCATTTGAATGACACTGTTATGCTGATGAGATCAGGGATACTGCATTTGCATGCTTTGTTTAGATGGTCTCCACCTCTATGTATCCCTCCCCCTTGAAATGTATAAAATCTCCAAAGTATCATTGCTTTGGTTAGACTTGGATGACTGCAGCGACGCACAGTGAGTCCTCAATAAAGTGGAACTTCTGTATGAAAGATATCCCAACGTCTCCTGGTCTTCGCTTCTGAGCTTCCAAAAGTTTTTGCTGCCGTGACCCGGATAGAGCTTCTCATCTGAATCCAGATTGAAACTTCAATCTCAACAAAGATCTGACTTCATTCCAGACTGAATCTTTCTGTACAACCTAGGGTTGGGGAGTGTAACTCTATTCAAAAGAAACTTTAAGTCCAGTACAAATTTGTTATCCACTACTCTTCCGCCAGAGAAGAGTTAACAGACAGCTGTAGTGTTTGGTTAACTAAGTTACCCTCTAAAATATTTATTTTAGAGATAAAAGTTATCCTCTGTTTCGGCAGGGAAGAATTGATTACACTCTGTTCAGACAGGGAAGATTAGCTTATGTGCTAATATTTGGTACCCTCTGTCGATCAGGGACGTTTTAGTGTCCTGATGTGTAAGAAAGACACAAGAAAGTCCTGATGTGTAAGAAAGAACGAGGAGCGAGGCCGGTGGAGTGATTGGGAAATGAGCGACACCTGTGACCCACCACCGGTCTCGAGGCCCACGGAGGAGATGGAACGATATAAAACTGGAGCAACGACAGTGAAGGACGAGAGAGGACCAGGCCTGGGCTTTATTTTATGTTAGTCGTCCGTGAGGGGCTGATGCGCTGTTTTGTGTTTATTTTTGTAATTAAAGTTCATTTTGATTGTCCGCCGGTTCCCGCCTCCTTCTTCCTGATGTTTAGGAAGTTTTTATTATTACAGTGGTGCCGAAGCCCGGGAGAAGGAGGGACGCGCTGCTGAAGATCCCTCGCCGCTGTGGTGAATCCGCGGTGCCATCGAGCAGGCGAGGAGTGTGCCGCCATGGACGCTCGAGGCGGTGGGCTGGAGTGAGTTGCCGGGGACGGGCGAGCTCGCTGCCAGCCGCCCGCGATGTGGAGGGGCGGCTGCCGTCCGTGAGGGAGCCGGCGCCGTTCGCCAGGGGGCAGGAGCCTGCTGCCTCCGTGAAGGCATCCGGAGGGGCAGGGAACGGGGGACTCCTGCTGGCTGCCCAAAACCGGAGGAGCCGTCGCCGTCCACCGGGCAGAGAGGGGTGTCGTGCTGTCCGCCGAGGGCCATCCAGTGCCACCGCCAGGCACCGCGGAGGAGATCACCCAGCTGGTGGAGGGCCGAGCAGCAGTGCTTCTGGGAACCGGAATTCTTTTTTTTCCCTCTTTCCCCTCTCTTGTCTCTGTCGCTCCTCCTTCCATCTCCTTTCCTCTTGCCTCGTCTGTCCTACCCCCAGGTTCCCGCAGGTCCCCGTGAGTGGTCCCCCCCAGAAGGAGGGGTGGGGAGTAGAGCGCAGTCTCGGGAGTACCCCCCAGCCTGCAAGGGGCGATGGGGGTATGTGATGAGTGGGGCGGGGCCGAGGGCCGTGGGAACGAGGAGCAAGTGGAGTCCGGTGGAGTGATTGGGAAATGAGCGACACCTGCGACCCACCACCCGCCCCACTCGTCACAAAGACTTTACAAAACGTTGAGAAGGAATGCTAAGCTGATTCCAACAACTAAGGTGGACTAGCTTCTCCTTCATGGACAGACAGTGAGTTCAAATCATTGCTAGGACAGCACATGGACTCAATAGTGACAGAGTCAGTCAGATTGGATTTGATAAAGAAATTTGGTATTGATCCAGAAAAATTATGGTCAATTGAGGAATGTAAAAAGGTACTAGGATCAAGTATTTGCAAAAACAATGTGAAAGGCATTATCTGCTGCCACAGAGAATTTAGTTTAGCGCTAACTACGCAACAGTCTCAGCATAACTCTAAGCTAGAGAAACAGAACAAAGAGCTCAGAGCTAGAGTATCTAGCCGTAATCTAGAGAAATACTAGAGTATTGAAACAGATGTAGCCATCCAGCTAGTAACTGATGTGCCTGAAAATTAACTGAAGGTATGTGGCACTAGAAGATCTCAGAGAATTGAGGGAATTGAATGTGTTCCTCCAAACTCTTCCGTTGTCTATGTACAAACTGTTGTCAAAGCGCTAAGACCTAAAAATATAGAGACAATCCCAGAGCAAAAGTAAAAGTCCCAATAAAGAGGGCAGTTGTCATTAGTGTGGTAAAACTGGACACTGGATGAAGAAGACATTAGGAGGAATTAACAGCTTTACTCAGCTCCTACTCAGGCTACTTACCACTCTGAAGCTGCCCCTCTCCCCACTGCACTTTACTGTTGGAGCAGCTTGCTCAGGTGTTTACTGTTAGGGCCTAACTTCCCCAGTAATGTAAAACAAAGATGAAAGATCCTTTGTAAATAAAACTACAAGAAGCTGTCACTTCCTTTCATTAAGAGAACACTCACAACCTTCAAAGCTATACTACATCACACTCCAGTCACCTATCCTTTTTGGGTTATGATTAGAGCTGAAACAACAAATCGATTTAATCGATTAAAATCGATTATTAAAATAGTTGTCAACTAATTTAGTCATCGATTCGTTGCTAAATAACTTTTATTTGCCGTAAGCGGCTCATTTCGTGCATATTTCAAATCTGCGTTGACCAAAGTGTGGCAGTAATGAGCCACCGGAGGTTTTACTCAGCCAGTACAGCAGGAGAAGTAGCGAATAGCCAATAGCTGGCCTCGTTTTATGTCACGTGCTTCCCGAGCAGCGTCTCTGCAGCATTCAGCGTGATGTGGGAGTACTTTACTTTGAGCCTTTAAAAAAGAAGAGTAACCTGTAAACTCTGCACTACTGAACTGTTTAAGGGGACGTTCACATATCGCGTCTTTTGCGCGCTCAAGTTCGTTATTTCCAACACCGCACAGAGTTAAAAACATTTCAACTTTTCAGAATGCCGCAAGCGCACAGCGGGTCATGTGACAAGAACTAACCAATCAGCTTCATCCTTTCCCGTAACAACGTTAAAAGCTCAGTCAAGATGAAAGGAACAGCTGATCATAGTTGTATATGGATTTCCATTTTGAAATAAATTTAGTAGCAGAGCTACTGCAAGCGATTTTTTGAGCTGCAAATCCATTTATCCTTTGCTGAAATTTCCGCGTCTTCAAGGAGAGAGCACATAATGGTTGCTTAGCAAAGACAGACGCCTCAGGGGCGCTTCTGCCCGAGCGCTTTGGAAAGAAGGAGAAAGCGGTGCGCCTAGCGTTTTCCACGCGTTTTAGGCGCGATTTGAGAACGGCCCCTAAGACTTTCATTTGTGCAGATTCTCCAGTACAATGTTGTTTGCAAATGTTTAGTCGTAAAAGCTGATAACATTGCTTTTTAACAGTTAACATTTAAAGCTATACAAACATGTTCTGTGATCAGTTTGCCGTTTACCAGTTCAAAATTCAGTCGTGCAGCCCAATTATGACTGGATGAGAGAGGTAAATGTTTAAAGATATTTGAAATGCACTTTTTTTCTAAGTATTCACTGTTCTTTTTCACACAGCAGGTTTTTTGTGTGCGTCCAATTTTTTTTTTCTGGACAACCTTCTGATGGATTTTACTTTAAATTGTGAGTTCCATTCAGGTTTCATGCCATTGGCACTTTTTTTCCGAAGGATTGTTTACAATTTCACAGCAAAAGCTATAAAGCTGTTTCCCAGTAAATAATAAAATACAATGCACTGCAATTTTATTCTGTTTTATCCTTATTCTTCGTGAAAATATGTTCTGAAAGATTCCTTAAGCTTTGTTCGGGATGTTAAACTACTTTAGGAGCTCTAAGGACTGCCATGGTGAAAACATTATTTGAAATCTCCTTGTGAAATTTAGTATGGGTCAGTGTTCTGATTACAGAAGAGTTCGACAAAGGATTACTAACACAATAAAACAACTCCAGGTATATTTTTGATGAGGATATGACAGTGCAAAATGGTTAAAATCTCTTAAAAATATATGCTGAAGGATAAAGACCATTTATTAATAATTTACTTGGGGAAAAAATGGAAAGAACTAAAATATAAGTACATAAACCGATTAATCGTAAAAATAATCGACTGATTAATCGATTATCAAAATAATCGTTAGTTGCAGCCCTAGTTATGATGTTTTGTAATGACTGATGTTTCATTAGAGGATGGAGATGTTGTACAGTAAAGTCCAAACACCAACTACAGGGACAGACCAGGACACACACAGACCAGTGAGGAGCCCAGGGAAGAACCGAAGTGCAACAGGCCTCAGGGGCCAACCCTGTGGTGAAGACTTCCCCTAAGGTTTCCCCTATCAGTAGTTTTATCCCCACCTCACTGGTCCATAGGTGTCAAATTACTTAAAAATAGGTTGAGAAAGAACAATTTACAATCAGCAGAAGTCTAAAAATGTCTATGCATGAATACTGCTGGTCTGCTGTTTCTTTGTTTTCTTGTGTTGCAGGTATGTGTACATGCCATATCACCTTCATATGTGACACCCTGGTGTAAAGCATCCCCTCAGACATCCATGAACAAGCTTCATGAGGACAAAGAGTCATCTGAGGGAATCTACGTAGGAAATGGACTACAGAAAACAGACTTCACGGCTATACAGGCACTATGGACTTCAAGGCTTCCACTCTTATGCTATATGGTTTTCTGTGTCATCATGTAGTTTGTACGACATGTTACCATTCATGACAAATGTTTCAACAGTTATGGTTCTAAAAATAAATAATACACCTAATAAATCTAGGACAAGACACAGAATAAGTTATATGTGCCTTTAACCTTTTCAAGATGGGGCTAATGTTAACAAACATAGGCCATAGAATGTAGTTATAAAGGTTTAAATTTGTATTATGTGAGAGTTATTAGAACTCTAAACGGGAGGACTGTGGGATTACAAATTTATAAAATGTTAAATCTAGTTTCCAATATTATAGTATATAAACTGAAAAAGTTATTTACATTGTGTTTTTACATTTTGAGGTAAAAGGGATTAAATCAGGAAGCATATGAGGTAATGATCCTTTGTCTTTGTGCTCTTTCCTTGCCATTTGTCTTTTAAAGACTGATTGGATTACCACCAATGCATTTGAATGACACTGTTATGCTGATGAGATCAGGAAATTACTTAAAAATAGTCCTCAATAAAGAGGAACTTCTGTATGAAAGATATCCCAACGTCTCCTGGTCTTTGCTTCTGAGTTTCCAACAGATGCTATTAATCGTTTGACAGCGCTAATTTTAATGCATGTGATGTGTTTATGTGTGATTGTTTATAAAAAGATGCGCACTTGTGCCCATTTCTTGTGCTTGCTGTTCATGCTGATGGTGGTTGTGCTGGAGAAGATCTCCTCAGCAGAGATGTATTCTGGCAGGCGCGTCAGGAACTGAGCAATGTGGATGAAGTCCATGTGTTTGAGGATGTCCTCATAAAGTCGCAGAATCCCCAGTGCTGTGCGGAAGAGAAATTCATCGCCATCACGACAGAACACGTCCCACACTCGGCATGCAATGTCCAGTGGGAGAGATTTACTGTACAAGGTGAAGATCCTACACAGACAAGAGCAGATCTATGATCAATACATCTCTGCCTCAAAACTCAGGGGCACATTTCTGACAGAAGAAACAAAGTAACTCACTTACCAGTCAATTAAATAAATATCAGAGGACAGGTTGTTATTTTTGAAATGTGCAAAAAGCTTTGGTAGATTTTCTTCAAAGAAAACTTCAAATGCTGCGAAGTATGTCAACATCTAAAAAAATTAAATAAAATAAGAGCATGTGAAGAGTCTTGACTAATGACTATTTTCTTATTGATCGCACAACTTAAAAGACTTCAGGACTGCTCATAACTCACAAGGCTGTGGTCCACTCTGTAGAAAGCCATTTGACAAGGCTTGTTCAACAAATTGGCAAAAGCAATGAAGGCATCAGCAATGTCCATGTTGAGAATCAACACTGCTGCTATAAAGGACATTCCCTGCACCTACACATCAAACAACAAACACATAATAATAGTTTACGAATGTGAGGATTTATCTTTAATGCTAAGCTTAAACTGATGAACGAGTGAGGCTTACAAAATAGCATCTATTCCTAGCCCTAAAACAACATGCGTTAGCCCCTAAGATCAGATAGTCAGATCAGTGCTTCCTTTCTGTATTCACACTTCTAATAACAAGCACAGATGCAGCATGGGTCTTAATAACGCTCATGTTCAACAAATACACTACTGGTCAAAACTTTGCAATAATTAAGACTCCAGCCATGGTGAGCATAAAAGACATGGTTAAAAATTGTTATTCTTTCAATAGATTATCTGAATTAAAAGTTTTTTCACAAAGTTTTTATTTCTATTCTTCATGCAAACTTACTAAACAAGGCAGTTAAAATATATTAGATATTCTGAATTAAATTGTTGCAGTGGAGGTGTTTAAGTAACAGAATAATGGTAATAAATAAACATTTATAATATGACCTTCACACCCAGCATCTATGTGGAGGTGTAAGTGCAAGATCTCTTTGGCCAACAACTGGTATTGTGGTTTGTGAGCAGGATGTAAGAGGGCTGTGCAGCACAAATTGCTCATCGTTCTCACAATTGCAACGCTATTATTTTTAAGGCTCTGCTTATCACATGTTTAATAACTGGAACAGAACCAGATGTACGACACAGCATCTCTGTCAGTTTCTGTTTGACTCTGTAAACAGCTCTTTGTATGAGTCAATACTCAAACAAACTGAGGTTTAGATGAAATATGGGTCATAGTGGGATAAAGAGGGGTTTCACCTATAAACACTGCAGTGGTGCAGAGCACATTTAAAAAAACATTAGACATCACTTGGAGAATCGAGACTTACATATCCCACATCAGGACGATAACAAGTGTAAGCTCCCAGAATGCTGTGCAATACATCATGGTATGGGCCTCCCTGAAAATAAAACCCCAAAATATGAAGACAATTCAGCAGATGATATAAAACTCCAGAAACAACAATGCACCCTACCTGTTGGAAGATACAGAGATTGGGAAAGGTTCTGGAAATGTCTAACTTGATCAGTTCTAGACTGGCTTCTCGATCAGCATGAGACAAGCCTGCATCTGAAAAATAAGCAATTATAAGTTACAAAAGAGCATTAAAGCAAAGGAGTTTAACAGCGAGGAAAGCTGCTGATAAAAGAACATAAAAAGAGGATGGTAAAAGCATAAAAAAGGATAATAAATAATGTTTTATATGATATTACATAAGTTATTCAAGCAAAAGAGAGGAGCATTTTTCATTTGGAAAAATGAAAATTTCTAGCAATCACCTTCAATCTCTGTTTCTGCAGCAGCTGTTGGGGCTACAAAGGCATTCCACTTTTCTTTGGCTCTTGCCAAACAGATGTTATACAGCTCTGTTTAAAACACACACACACACAAATAATAATGTGTTATTTACATGTAAATAGGTCATTTATGCTTGCATATGTAAATATTGGTAGATGAAACTATGATCCGCACTCACAAAAACAGAGAACACTGGGTTTAACACACTGAAGAAGGCCTTGAGCCATGGTGAAGCAAATGAACGTAAAAGGCTGAAGTATTCAGACCTATAACTGAAGCAGTACAACGGGGCTGGCGAACACACTCGCTCCCCATAGAGGCTGGGTGCAGAGGTTTTGTAGCCATGGCAAACAAATCAAAGGAGAGCCCACCTGAGATGCCAGGTGTTGCTGTTGAGCTCTTTGGAGGTGTCGTGGGCCTTTCAATGAAACACAGAGGAAGGAGGGTGCTCACCTGATGACTCCAATGAAGTGATTACCCCCCTCTCCACTCAAGATGACAACAAAGTGCTGATTATTCTAAGAGTCCTACACACTCAACTTGACCATTAAAACATTACACTAATTCAGGTTCTAAATAGTTTACAGCTTCAAGTTTACAGAATAAAGTTTTGTGGGGTTTTGTTAATAAAAAAATAATACCCGAGAAAAGTTTAAACAAAGACGATTCAAAACCACATCAAACGACAGGATGCTGTTTTGAGCACCATGAGCAAAATACAACCACAATACAAAGTGTTACACACAAAATACACATTTGAAAGAAAAGAAACAAAATGTATATTTAATGTTTTTTTTAATACTTTCATTTGGAATTAAAAATAAATGATGTTCAAAGTAATCTTTTCCTGTTTGTGCTTTTCCAGTATGTGTGAGGTGTGTGTGATAAAGCACAGATAAAACACATTCCTACCATCGGTGATGTTTAGCTCATTGCCTATCGCTAGACTCCAGACTTTGCCCCTCACGCTGGGCGGCAGACCCTGCCACCATAAATCCCTCACCCGCTTAGATGAACACCTGGAATGGTGAAGAGAAGGACAGAGTGAAGCAAGTCATCATTTTATATATTTGCTTTTATTTTTTTTTCTCTAAGCATATTTTAAATGTTACATTGTTTTTTTTTTTTCCTTTTTTGGACTTTCAGCAATTGTATTTTTTATTCACAGGGATAGCAGAGAGATTGTTGGACATAAGGATAAGAGCTGTATCTGATTCAAACACACATTGCTCACATGAGCATCTAAGCTCAACATGTCATCACACCTGCACTAAATTCTAGTCCATGTCTCGCACTAGTTGGTCAGTACATCTCTTGCCAAATATTACTCTCCTTAGAATGTTTTTGGCTCTTCTTTGATCTATTGTCTGTTATTTAATTATATGGAATGACAAGAATATCTGATTGTGTGATATATTGTGTCAATGACATTTGTGTGCAGACTGACATGCTTTGCCAGTTGGGTAATATCTCCTGACTCCAGGTGAGAGCAGCATTGCCGATGGTTTCCTCGAGTTTACACCTGTCCTCTAGTTGTTTTTTCCGTTTCTGGGCCTCTTTCAGCTCTGCACAGAAACACACACACGTAGTAGTGACACAAAACACAAATGTGTTTCAACAGGATTCAATTTCAGCTTTTGCAACAGCGCCATCTACAGCACAAAACTGAACACACACACACACACACACACACAAACAAATGTGTGAAAAATTCACCTCTCTTCTTGGCCTGAGCTACCATCTCCTCATATTCTTGTCTGTGTTTCTGGGTTTCTTCCTCAGGCTTTGCAGGAAGATTCCTACACAGAGACATAATAACGGTCAACAGACGTATACATTACTATCTGTGAGAGAAGCCATTCTAAAACACTTCACATTTATAACTCCTTTATTATTCATTATCTACTGTGTGCTGCATGGTATAATATTGCATGCAAGACGGAATTGATTTTTGTTTTGTTCTAGGACAATACAGAAAGGAGAGGTTTCAGGACAGGAGGAGATATACGAGAACACTGACGCTGGACGGTTCTCCAGTATAAGGGCTGTGGTTGAAAGTGGCTCAAAGTCCAGGTTCCTTCTTACGTTCTTCTTGGGAGATGTGGAACTGCTCGACTGCCCACTCCTTTCATATTCCTACCAAAAAATAATTAAACAAATAAAAAAAAAAATATATATTTTTTTTTACATTTTAGGAATCATCTATAAAATGATGAAAATATAATAAAGCAAACATATAAACAATCTTATGATTAAAAAACAGCTGTTAACACATTTAAGGCATGACATGCAGAAGCCAACATTGTATATAGTCCAAAGAATGACAACAAACAGGCCAGCTGGATGAATCTCTCACAAAAAAAACAAACTAAAAAATTTGCCACAAAAAAAAGATTAAAAAAAAAAAAAAAATCCATTTAACTCTGATTAATGTAATAGTTTTGTAATGTTTTAATGAAATCTGCATTAACAAAAAACAATACAACATATTTTACAATAACAAAAATAACACTACAATTAAAAATGTTAATTTATTTTTCCCCATACTGTACTGAAATGATTTTGGATTATGACAGTGAGGCTTAATCCTCAAGAAAATGACATGAGAACTTTGTGGAACTAATGCTTTCACAAGTTTTTGCCCAGGGGTTTTGCCACACAATACTTTTCACAACTACGGAAGTGGAAGCAGAAGTTCTCAAACAAGCAGGAACTGTGAAAAGTCACAAATAAAATAAGACCAACTTGTTACTGCTGCTACTTGCTACAGCATTTGAGTTTCTACACACAGTCTCATGTCACACAGTGTACAGCCGGAGTAGTAATCTGTGCTCTCACTCTGCATCCATCTTTAAATCCCCCGAGTAACCTGTCTGATCTGTGTCTGAACAAAACCAAGATAAAGAAATAAGTTCTGTTTTATTCATGCAGTCAGAAAGCACACACTATCGCACATGAGTGAATATAAATATTTCATTTACCCCCACACTGCACTCTCTCAGAGATTAAACTACAGACAAAATGACCTGCATTTCAACTATGAGCCAAATGTGTGTAGAAAAGGTAAGATTAGACAGGAAACACTAATTAGTTTTAAGAGTGAAAGAGGGACAGCAAACCAAAGAAACAGGACAACTACATAATTCACCAACACACACTTACACATGAACACCACGTGCACCTCAATTCCTCCATACAAATGCTTTTTTCCCTCTTCCTTGTCATTCTCCACACCTTTTCTTTCATCGGACAGAAAACAGAAAACAAGGAACGAAAAAAAAAGAACTCCCCATGAACGCTTCAGTGCTGTTGAGACATTCAGGATCCAGCGTTTCAGACACTACACTCTACACCATTGCTGTATTTCCACAGCTACAAGCTTGAGTGCCTTGTAGACCGAAATGCAAGGCACAGCAGCAGCAGAAGACCGCAAGGAATATGGGATACACCCTGAGAAACAGTAGCATGACACTACTGTGCTCCTGCTCCTCTGCTGTTATTGTGGTCTCACTCCTGCTAAGTTACTTGACACTGTTTTTCCTTGCCCTCTTTCTCTCTTAAACACACACACAACTGGGAGGCCCTACATCAGAGGGCTGCAGAGGACCAGACCTTGTCCCGTGCGCCCGCTGTGTCCATTTGTGCGTGTGTGCATGCTAATGTTACTCGTAATCATCACAGTGCTGAGAGAGGATCCATGATTTACAGGCAGCCATATTAACTGATTCCAGCTGTTAGGGGCACAAGGCTCTCTGCAATGCAGTCTCATGTGATCAGTGCACTCTGTGCTCCGCTGTGCATGTCTGAGTCATGTACAAAGATGATAAATAATCTGCTTTACGTGGCTGGTGTGTCATCAGTTCTCATGAGCTTCCACTGATTCAAATAAACTATAACAAGGAACATTCTAACCACTTTAGTATCTTGAGACTTTACTATTAAAACAAGTACATTTGCTTGTTTTAGTTATAAAGATTTAAAGGACTACAAACAGGTTGAATATTGCAATATTTAAAGTCAAAAGCATAATCTTGACTCATCTCTTCCTATAAGCAACTGCTACAGAGCCTAAATAAAGCAGCAGCTCTGCACCTGTCACCCAATACCCCAGGCTTCTATTACAGCTGCAGAGAACAAAAACAAGAGATAGAGGCAGGAGTTGGATGTGGATGAAATCTAGATGGACACGGGACGGCTGAATCAGGGGGTTCAAATGACCTAAAGCAAACAACAGGCCTGAACAGAGGAAACAAAGCCCCTTTCACAACAATATCATAACTCTATATAACTTTCCTTTTGATAATGAATCAAAAGGAAAAATATAAAACTTGTAAAAATGTAAAAGTTTCACTGTTAAAACAATTTCTTCCAGCTGATAAAACATTTCAAGCAATCATGAGAGGAAAGTTTTACCCCGCACATTTCTGACATCAAAGAGACATGACTAATAAAAACAATTCTTACATTGGCTCAAAAGTACCAAGCACGTTTGATATCCTCAGACTGGACATCAGTAAATTAAGGCAAACAGCAGGGCAAACATTAGGTAGTGTACTGTATCTCAGCCTTTAGGTTAAAAGTAGGGATGCACCGAATATTCGGCCACCGAAAATTTTCGGCCGAAAATGGCCAAAAAGTGCATTTTCGGTTTTCGGCCGAAACACTTTTATTACCGAAACAACACGGCCGAAATGTTATGATGACGCAAACAGAAACCGCGACCTGCACGTGCACCTGCATAGCGCAGACCACGAGCTCCCCGCGTCATTCACTTCACACCAGTGGGTCTTAATAGAGAACATTCTCTCTATTCTTATTCCTTTATTCGCAGCACTAAAGCGTCTCCTAACAAAGAGATTGAGACGGACCACGAAGTGAAAACAAAGAAAAGTACAGTCTTATAGAGTCTGTTAGCACACGTCTCACTGAGATCTTTTCGGATCCTCCGCACTTCATCGCGAATGTGCTTGATCCGCGTTATAAAGACCATTACTTGGACGCGGAAATATGGCAGAGCACACGAGAAATGCTCCAGGCCGCGCTGGATGCGGAGAACCCGCGTGGAGACGGAGAAGCGCCAAGCGCAGGAGACTGAGATCAGAGCGCAAAAAAAAAAGGACTCGTCTCTGCATATATAATACACACACATATACATATACATGCATAATATCAGATTGTAGCCATATTTCTGCTAGATTTTTTGCTAGATTTCTGCATTAATTTGATAAAAATGTTTATTTATGCCCTGGCCCTATTTAAATACACTCTCTCAAATATTTCTCAAATGTCAGGCAGATGACAAGCTCAACTGCTCAACAGCTAGATGGTTATCTGTCTGAAGTCCCCATCCCCAGAAGTGATAACAGTCTTGCCTACTGGAGAAGTAATGCACTTTCTAGTACTACAGAGAAAAATTTCAAATGCTCTTCACCTAAATGCACTTTTTATGAGAGAACAGTTAATTTTAAAACCTTTCTGCAGGCCAGTAGGCCTGTACATTATTATTTAATATACAGATGAGTGGGATTAAATTTTAGTTTGAATTTTATTTTATACTGTGCATTGTTGCAATGTGCTTAATAAATATTTGCATAATTTGTAATTATGCATTTTTATGTTTTTTTATAATTTATGTAATTGTAATTATCTTTGAAACTTTAATATTAATTTATGCAATTGCAATGTTTTAATTTTAGTAAAGTTAGTACACGGTCATAGCAATAAATGCAATGGTACTAATAATTGGGATAATTTCTTTCGGTGTTTCGGTTTCGGTTTTCGGCCTTGGTTTTCTCTTTTTCGGTTTTCGGTTTCGGCCAAGAATTTTCATTTCGGTGCATCCCTAGTTAAAAGCAGCACATCACAGGACTTGCTTTGTTAAAGAGGATCCAACATCACATTTATGTGGCCTAAATATTACAGAAACTATTTTCACAATTTTGAGCAACCCAAATACATGAAAAACTTAGATTAGATTGGATTTTGACTTCTTGTAAGATCTTGTATGAGTGCAGGTGTGTGAATGTACCTTTTGTGTTTTCCTGGAGTCTTTGACTGAAAGCTCTTTATGTGGACCTTTACCAAACAGCTTCCAGCCGGGCTCTCGCTGTTCTTCCTGTGCACCCGTATCCTTCATCCTCTTAGCAAAAAGACTCCTTACAAATATAAAAAAAAAAGAAAAGGACTGAGTTAACAGAGAGCAACATCTACTGATAATTACCTTCTCTGGTGTTTTTTAAAATACATATATTTTTTTTACTAGTTTTAAGCAATATGAATTTCACTAAATACACAGAACAAAGACAGAAACTGAAAATATTACTGCACAATAGTAGAGAGTGAGGCTCAAGGGGAAAAAATTACATTGGAGCCGTTTTAAGATGGAGAAAAGCTTCAAGAAAGTCCATGTTGCAGAGATAAAAAGGGCAGACAATTTGGAGACATGGCCACGCTATTCAGTGGCTTCACAACATTTTTGATCTACAAGTCATATTTTCTGTTCCAAAATGTTTGTGAAGCAACTACACGAGTGCCTCAGCAGCACTGAAACTGATATGGTAACACGCAAAACCATGGGGCCTGAAAAAAGCTGAAGTATATCAGTGTTATTTCAAGTATTGCGTATCATAGCTATATTGGGGCCTGCAACCTTTTTTTTAAAGGACACTATATTAGAAAGAAAAATATGAAAATATTAAATCACTTGTGATTTAATCAGAAATAAAAACAATTATTCATTAGAAAAAGCATGAAGCTTGTTTAATAAAAATAATAATGCAACATTATTTGAAAGGCAACCTTTGGTGAAGCTCACATAATCATAAGCATAATACTACTGAACAAATCATTAGTTTCTTGGTGTGAATTTAACAACATTACTAATGCAAACGCTACGATACCTGTGGAAGAAGCTGGCGAGTGGACCCAGTCTCTTGGGTCTAGTCTCATGTGGTGTAGAGACCCCCACAGGATGCGGTTGGGGGCTGCTGAGCTTGCCGTGTAAGTCAGTAGGAGATGAGAGTGAATTGTCAGAACGGTGCAAGACATCTTCATTCTCAAATGTAACAACAGCACTGGACTCAGATGTAACCATGAAGTCTAGGAAGTCCTCATTACTGACAGACAATGTGGCAGAAAACTCAGTACTTAAACTTGAAACACTGCACACTGAAATATCATCACTGCGATTCAAAGTACCCTTGCCTGCAGCACCGGAGAGCCCACCGGCACCATAAGAGCGTACCAAATCAAAGCCACAACGTGGGAAGCTGGAAGACTTGAGTATGGAGCTATCTGAGATATCCAAGTTTAGTGTTGCTGGACTATCATCATGTGGAGGTGGAAGCACCAGCTCAGCAGTGGTGACTCGAGCCTGAGTGTGCTCAGGGGGGTTCATCTCAAGGGTGGGGATTCCTGAGTCCTGAGAGGCCAAGCTGCTGCCATCCTCATCACATGTGCCATTACATGGAGTGAATGATTTGCAGCTGAGGGAGACATGAGGCAGCTGAGAGACTGAGGGCATGTGATGGTTGACATGGTTTTGGGTGAGAGGCTTTGAGGCAATCTGCAAACCCTGGTTGTGAGAAGAGCTGCTGAACGATGAGACCTGGAAGTCTAGAAAGGCAAATAACAAAAGTAGATCAGTCCTTATAAGGGAAATAAATTAAAAAATGTAAGCACTGAGTCTTACAGCTGTTTTGTCTCCTTTAAGAAAATAAACCAACATTTTTCTGAACCAAAAAATGTCATTCCCACCGTGTCAGATTACATACAGATTTTCATAGTATTCTGTGGTGGAAATGACAATGATGGAAATTACATTTTTGGGGAAAAAAAAGGCTAACTTCAGCTTGCTAGGTTAATTCCACAAAAACATTTTCTACTTTATACATTACACCTTGACCAGAAATTACACAATATAAAACTATGGATGTTTTTGGTTTAAATGAGTGAGAAATTAAAGTGGCTAAATCAATTTTATGTAATAAATACTAAAATGATTAGTGTTAATGTCACCCTTTTTTTAATTGTTAATTTAATTTTTTTTATAATATTTTATGATTTTTTTTAAGACCTCTCAGACTGGGTCTGGAACAACTGTAACAGCATGTCTAAATCGGACTTAAGTTCTGTGACACTGCATGCAAATGGTGTTAAACAAACTTTATGCAGAAAAGGCATCTAAAAAACAAGAAAAATCATGAATGCATGGTAAAATAATCCTATAATAATATAATAATATTATAATAATTTAAAATATTTAAGACCATTTTTATCTTATCTCAGGGTCACTTGGACAAAAATAAATCATCTGTATCCTAGAAACCCATAAGGGGGAGAAAAAAAAACCACACCCTAAACTAATTTAAAAAATAAAAATCCATATTTACAAAAAACACAAAATAAAAAAATAATGCAACACTATTGAAAATACAGGTAAAAATTACTTCATATTATTAGTAATCGGGCCCAATTTTGAAATGGTAATTTTCCATTAGGTGACAGGCCTGTGGTCTCAGCCCACACTATTTTCCCCACAGGTCACCCCACAGGTAAACACATTCTGAAGGGTGATGAGACTCGATGTGCATGGCTGGGTAAACAGCCACAGCTACCTCTAGTCACACCATCCACACCACAGACCAGCTTCTCTACATAACAAAAGTGACGTGAAAACTCAAGTGTGCAGGAGTAGAGAAAGCAACCTGAAAGCAGACCAAAAGTGTGACCCAAAGACCTGAGGAGACATCACATCAACACTCCCTCCAGCTCAACTGAGAGACAACTGTCCTCAAACATTCTTGATAATTTAGCAGACAATATCTTCCATCAAAACAAAAATAGCTCTTTGACTTAATGACGATAGAGGAAGAATGATTGGGGTGCATATGTCCTGAGGACATCACAGGAACACATCAACAAGGACACAAAAAAGAAAGTGGAAACTAGAACATCAGCTCAAAACAAAAAAGATGGCAAAGATGATGTTTATATTGTGCTTGATATGGATGTAAAATATTAAATGGGAGCGGCAACAAATAATTCGAGCTCTGCTGGTTCTTCCTCCTCAATTAAATATGGTTCAGTGTGTCACAGGTGTGTGCACATGTTCATCTAATGTGCATATAATCTACAAACCAATATTCGATTGTGGATAGAACATGCCTCGACAAAGCCATGAAATCTTCAATTGAAAGTGCAATAATCATCTGCAGCTTTTGACAGGACAACAATACTTTAACAGCCCAACAATACACACCTTAAACAATAACAGCGCTTTCACAATCTCACAAGTGACCCAGCCCATACATTTCTCTTATTCAAACAATTCTATTTTTGGTCTGAGTTTTAAGGTTTCTGTGTTCCTGTAGTCAAAGATAAATAGCTTACTGATTTAAACGATTATTTCTGTTTTCCAAATTAAAAATTAGCTCTTTCAACTAAATCATACAGAGCTACTTCTTGGCTCTTTGAGCTGATGTGCACTATGAAATGTGACCCCAGACCACAAAACCAGTCATAAGGGTCTGAAAGTTGATAAAATAAGTGTTCCATTGATGTATGGTTTGTTAGGATCAGACAATATTTGTCTGAGATACAACTATTTGAAAATCTGGAATCTGATGGTGCAAAAAAATCTAAATATTGAGAAAATCGCCCTTTAAAGTTGTCCAAATGAAGTTCTTAGCAATGCATATTAATAATCAAAAATTAAGTTTTTATATATTTGCAGTAGGGAATTTATAAAATATCTTCATGGAACACAATATTTACTTAATATCCTATTGATTTGTGGCATAAAATAAATATCCATAATTTTGACCCATTGTATGTTTAGCTACAAATATACTCCAGTGACTTAAGATGTGACAAGGTGATCCAGGGTCACATATTGTTGTTCTCTGATGTAATCCATCATAAGGAAATCAGCATCCTCTGAACTTCTCAAAACCACCAAAGATAAACTGTTTTTAAGGAAATATGACTGCATGACTGAGATTACAGAAGTTAAGGTTACAACATTTCTAGAACAATGAACAAAGTGTGTCCATCTGTATTTTGTAGATTAGGCCCTAGTGCAAAAGTTTTTGTGGCCTCAATTAAACTAGTTGTAACGGGTTATTACTTATAAATTTGGACTTCACTTTATGAACCAATTAGGAGATCAGAAGATTGTTATGTTCGACTACGGAGATGGAGAGTTATTGCTGAGGGATGACAGGACACCACTGTTAAGGTAAGTATATAACTTTTATAAATGTTTGTTTGAACACACAGGCCTTTCCCCTTTTAAAGTAAACACAATAAAATAAAATAAATAAACAATTAGAAGTGAATCACTTAAATTCAATGAAAAGAAATAGAATAAGTCACTGAACAAATCACTGTCAGTTTTACACTAGAAATACATTAATAATGTACCCAACAGCAAATTGACAAAACCTGTTCAGACTCAACCACAATTTTGTAATATCACGCTCACGTCGACGATAGGTTCAATTTCCAAATACTCAATCACTGATATCAGTCTTTTCTATTAGATATCTCAGTTCTCAGTCCCGTATGGAGAAGGAAAAAACAGTCTCTGTGCAGGAAAAGTTTTACCTTGAGCAGGGAAAAACAAAATATGAAATCAAGATACTCTCTTGGTCCTTTAAGATGAATTTTCTTCTTTTTTCGTCCAGTATCCGATTAGGTTGGCTCGCCATCCATGAGAATCAACTCCACTCAGAAAAAAAACCTGACCACATCCAGATATTCACTTTCCAGCAATACGACGATGTAATTAACCCATCGATCATCACAGGAGTAAAACAACTACAGAATCCACTCAATATCGTCATCTTTTAACAATCCTGAAGAGATGTAAAGACTATTTTTATAGTTTTACTCAATTATTTCTCAATTTTCTTTATGACTAAACTAGACGAATTTCTCTCAGACTTCTCCACTCTCCGGTCTCGCGCATCTGCTGTGTGGGCGGATCACATCAACAGTATTCTGATTGGCTGAACCAATAACCCTAAATATTACAAATTATTTTTCCCACATAATTTATTCAACGAAAAAGGTTTGTTGACATCACCAATCTTTAATTATTTACGTTTTTGTGAACCCATTCATTTACAAAAATATATTTTATAATACTGAATTAGTCTGGGTTACATCCTCCCCTCCTAACTGTGCACGTCCCGTGACACAATAAAGAGTGACTCACATTTTATACATCCTGTATTGAGGATATCTCAGCTAAACTATTCAGACTTTCAGTGCCGCTCAATGCATTAGCGAAAGCAGTGTTTAACCCTTGAAACAAGGACTGCACTACATGTATCAAGGGGTTTCCAAGCTGTGGATAGGTAAGTATTTTAGGCCTCTCTCTTCGTCGAACCGATCGTCTGGGTAAGTCTCCTGAATGCTCATTTTTCTCCACATCGGAACTCTGGTTGTGTCCACTACATTCATCTTCAGCATTTACTTGGTCATTAACTGGTGTTACATCAGGTAAATGACTTGCCTCTACATATTCCGCAACATCAGGTAAGTATTCCACTGGAACTTCAACAGGTAAGTGTTCCCCTACAGCTCCAGTAGGTGAAGCTTGCTCTTGAACATCTACAGGTGAGTCACTACTCTGAACCTTCAGAGCTGCAGTCCTGCGCCTTGTGGTAGGTTTACTCACAGCTGGTTCTAAGGTTTCAGAAACAGGTAGGAACCCGCAAGGAAGCAAAAGATCTCTATGAAGAGTGCGAAGCGGACCATCCTTTGTCTCTGGACGAACCGAGTAAACTGGTAAGTCAGAAACGCGTTTCACAACGACGTAGACTTCAGATTCCCATCTGTCTGCTAACTTGTGCTTCCCGCGGATACGGACATTCCTGACTAACACACGATCTCCAACTTCCAAAGAAGAATTGGTCACATTTTTGTCAAATCGAATTTTGTTCTTTTCAGCAATTTTCTGTGCATTTCGTGAAGCAACCTCATAACTCTCTTTTAAGTGAGACTTAAGATGTTGAACATACTGTGAATGAGATACTTGTGAACTGTCTTTACCAGGTAATCCCAAAGCAATATCAAGTGGCAACCGAGGTTGACGGCCAAACATCAGTTCATACGGGGAAAATCCTGTGGCTTCATGCTTGGTGCAATTATATGCATGGACCAAAGGTTTAACAAAATCCTTCCAATGGCTTTTATCCTTTTCTTCCAATGTTCCGAGCATGTTTAACAAAGTCCGGTTAAATCGTTCCACAGGATTCCCCCTAGGATGATATGGTGTTGTTCTGATTTTTTGGATCCCAGCAATTGCACAAAGTTCCTTGATGGTATGTGACTCAAAGTCTCGTCCTTGGTCACTATGTAACCTCTCAGGGAAACCGTAATGCACAATGAATTGATCCCATAGGCACTTTGCAACGGTTCTTGCTCTTTGATTTGGTGTTGGTACAGCCACAGCATACTTGGTAAAAAAAATCAGTAATCACCAAGATATCACGAGTGTTGCTCTTGTCTGGTTCAAGAGAAAGAAAATCCATACAGACAAGCTGTAAGGGTCTTGTGGCTTGGATGTTTACCAAAGGTGCACTTTTTTGTGGCAAAGTTTTCCTGCGGACACAACGATTGCAGGTCTTAACTTTTTGCTCTACTTCAGCTCCCATCCTTGGCCAATAGAATCTGGAGCGGACCAGATCCAGCGTCCTTTCCATTCCCATATGACCCATTTGATCATGCAAACTGCTCATAGCAAAACTTCTGAGATCTTCTGGCAAAACCAATTGATGACTGACAGAGTCCCCATCTCGTCGCCTCCTATACAGAACTCCGTCCATCAACTCAAGACGGTCCCATTCTCGTAAGTAAAAGGGAAAATCTGGATATTCCTTCCTTAATGCAGGTGGAGGTTTTTCACCTGATTCCAGACACATTATCACCTCATGAATGATTGGATCAGATCTCTGCTTTTCTATTAATTCTCCCTTCGTCAAATCAGGTAAAGCAGGTAACCCACTTAAGTTATTTTCTTGCTCAAAACACTCAGGCACTGCTTCAGGATGAAACGCAAGGGACTCAACCAAGGTAACACCAGAATCATCAGCCTGTTGGATAGAATGTTTATCGCAGATGGCTCTGATTGCATCATTATCAGTACTCTGTAAGGTTTCAGCACCCGTTGTATGGTACTGCACAAACTTCTGGATCCTCTCATACTCTTTTGACGACAATTGATCCTCTGACTGCTCTTTGTGTGGTCGCCTTGACAAGCTGTCTGCATCAATGTTTTGTTTACCAGCCCGGTACTGCAGCTTAAATGAGAATGTGGAAAGTGCAGCGAGCCACCGGTAGCTAGTAGCATCAAGCTTAGCGGTTGTCAGAAGATAAGTCAATGGGTTACTATCTGTTACGGCAGTAAATGTGCTGCCATAAAGATAGTCATGAAACTTCTCCGTTACAGCCCATTTAAGGGCAAGAAACTCAAGTTTATGAGCTGGGTAACGGGACTCGCTTCGCGATAAACCTCTGCTGGCAAATGAAATCACACGTTGTTTCCCATCCTGCTCTTGGTACAGTGCAGCCCCCAGTCCTGTGGTGCTGGCATCTGTATGAACAACATAAGGAAGTTTGGGGTCCGCAAAACCCAAGACAGGAGCGGTGGAAAGCTTTTCAATGAGGGTCTTGAATGCTTCTTGGCAAGTAGTCGTCCAACGACCACCAAAAGGCTCTTTGGGATCGTAATACTGACGTTCTTTATCAGCCTTCTTACAACTTTTCCTCAGTGGTGGATAACCAGAAGTCAGGTCATTCAGGGGTTTTACTATTTGTGAGTAGGCTTTAATAAACCTACGATAGTAGCCTGAAAAACCAAGAAACGACCTTAACTCCTTAAGGTTTCTTGGACATGGCCAGGTTTTTATAGCCTCAATCTTTTCAGGATCCGTTTCCACCCCACGCTCAGATACCACATGCCCTAAGTATCTGACAGAAGTCTGGAAAAAACGGCACTTCTCTGGCGAAAGTTTGAGCCCGTATTCCTTCAGGCGAGCTAAGACTTGCAGCAGCCGCCTCTCTTGTTCCTCTAGGGTTTTGGAGAACACAATCAAGTCATCCAAAAACACAAGCACTTCTTTTAGATTGATGTCTCCCATACACTTTTCCATCAGCCTTTGGAAAGTGCTTGGTGCATTGGTTACCCCCTGTGGCATCCGATTAAATTCCCAAAACCCCAACGGACACACAAAAGCAGTTTTGGGCTTGTCCACTTCTGCAACTTCAATCTGGTAATACCCAGATTTCAAGTCTAAAACAGTAAACCACTTCGAACCATTTAAAGCTGAAAATGTTTCTTCAAGGTTCGGTAAGGCATAAGCGTCCTTGACTGTTTGAAGATTTAACTTCCGATAATCTATACAGAGTCGTACATCGCCATTTTTCTTCCTGACCACCACTATTGGCGATGAGAAAGGGGATTCCGACTCACGTATGACTCCGCTTGACAAAAGCTCCTGAAGGTGTTTTCTTACTGCTCCAAGGTCTCGTGGATGGATTGGTCTAGCGCGATGTTTAAACGGGGTCTCATCATGTAATTTGATGGAATGTTTCACTTTCTGTGTATGTCCAAAGTCCAGATTGTGTTGAGCAAAGACTTCTGGCATCTCACATAGCTTTTTGGTGATTCGGTCCTTCCACTCCTGTGATAGTGGAGAATCACCAAAATTCAAAGTGAACATTTCCTCTTTGACCGCCGTGTGCTCATTACTTTGAGAAGCTAACTTAGACACAGCACTGTCAGAAGAAAGTACCGACTCCAACGCATGGATTTCTGCAATAACACACCTCTGCGGGATAGTGATGTCATGATCGGTTTCATTTGTAAGAACTACAGGAAGATGGCAGGATTTCTTAGAAGGAAGGGTAAGTAAGCAGTTTTTTACAACAACTCCTCCAGGTAGGGAAGATATGGAGGGGTGTTCCACTACAACCCACTTATCAGTTGAAACTCCACTCACATGGGCAATCCCTTCTAAAACGACAGTTTGGCCAGCAGCCATGACTTCAGGCACCCTACCCCTCAACCCAACATGACCGAGAACACCAGTTGTGCCATATTCATGCCGCAATCTGAGGGTATTCAGAACAGACCTGTAGCCAAACAATGAAGGTTGGAATGTGGTAGAACTCACTTTCAAGTGTTCCTCATAAAGGGTGTCCAAAGTATTTGTCCCAATCAGGACTAAAGGCATGGTGTGGGACTTTGGATCTGGAACCACCAAAGCAACGGTGGGTACATCAACACTTGTACCAATGAAGTCTGCCGGGAAGGTCACAATCAATTCTATGTACCCAATGTAGGGTACAGAAAGACCATTCGCACCTTCAACCTCCAACAAATCAGAGAGGGAATTGATAGGATATTCTGAAAGACATTGCTCATAAAAGACAAAGGAATAGTGGTAACTTGTGAGCCAGTGTCTATCAAACAATTGCATTCCTGCCCTGAAATAGTAACTTGTGCTATACATTTTTCGCCAATCAAACCCTTGGGCAATCTGGAAATGTTCATCTTGGAGCAATGGTTTTGTGTGGAGACTTTGGTTTGAAGGGGACAGTTCAATATTTCAGTCCCTGGTTGTCCCACAACAGGAACTGATTCTAGTTTAAAGTGCCTTTTGTGATGTTGTTTTGAATTTCCCACTGGGATTGTTTCTCCCTCAAAAGTTTCCGCTTTTCAGCCACCAGGGTTGGGTTGGACTCTGACTCACAGGAGGAGGCAATGTGGCCATCCTCCCCACATTTAAAGCAATACCACGGCCTGGGTTTGTCAGTTTGTTTATGAATCACAGGTATTGTGGCTACAGCACTCTGTTTGCTTGATCTTTTCTCTGTGGAAAAAGTTTTCCGATCCACTGCTTGCGATGAAGATTTCTTTGGGGCATCAGCTTTAGAGGTAAGTTTTGCTAGTTGGCTCTGGAGAGTCGCTATCTGTTTTCTTAGCTCTTTAGCTTCTGTAGCCAACGACAGCACATTGGTGGATGAAGTTGGGTCAGTTTCATCAGACACCCAGGTTCTTTGGGTATGCATCAGTGCGCGCTGCTTAGTACCACCTAGATGTTGTTTCATACGCATGGTTTTTGCAGCATGTTTATCTTCCTCAGTCCGTAGCATCAACAACAACTGTGCAAAGGGTGGAGGATCATCACGTTTTTGTGCCAGTCGCAGATCAGTAATCAAGCCATCATCCCAGCAGCCCCGGCAGAACTGCTTCAAGAGATGCCGGTCTGCTTCACTGGGTGAAACACCACCACGCTTAATTGTTACACCCAAGGCTGCCTGAAGCCTAGACAGGTAAGCTGAAGGTCTCTCCCCTGCATCCTGCAAGGTATTCATAAATCTAGCAAAGAGCTCGTCACCGTCTTCTACTGTGCCGAAAGCAGAATCCAGTAACTGCAGGTAAGCTGCTGGAGAAGAATCAGGGCTCAAGTGTTTAATAACATCAGCAGCTGGAGACAAAAGACTGTCCAGGATCTTTCTTGACGTATGAAGATCAGATATTGCAGGATCTTTCAGAACAAGATCAACACTAGAACGCCATGAGTCATAATCCGTTTCATTGGCAGGTCTAGGTTTTCTCCCAGAAAATAATCTGAGTCGCATAGGCGCGTGCACCTGAGTAATAGCTTCTCCATTCCTCACCACGTGTTCAACAACCAACCTCTGGACTTCAGGTGGGTTAAGTATTGTGGGAGAGGTAAGAACTGAGGTGTCAGCCACGTAAGAAGCAGCAGGTTGGGTCTGCTGGGTTCCTCCTTTGTAAGGCTGAGCGGTGAATGGAGTTGCTTTGCCTTCAAGCGGTTCTTGACCAGATAGTCTAATCGGGTCTTTGTCAGCAGCTTCAGATGTAGTGCTTGCTGGGAGAACCACAGAACTCATTTCTGTCAGCATTTCACTTAGCATCACTTCAAAATTTGCCCCACTGAGTTTTGCAATTTCTTTTAACCCTTTGAGGTAAGATCTAGTAGCACTACCCCCCAATTGTCGGGTGTAAACACTAGATAATGATCTGACTATGTAAGTGACATTTGGATCACTGGTTAGCTGGTAAGTAAATGGCAGCATGGGCTCTAACGACTGTAAAGCACTGCCACTGTCAAACTCAATAATTAAGTCATGATAAAACTCAGATTCAGGGTCCTGAATTTTCACTCACCTATCAATAGAACCATGTTCTTGCAGAAGTTTTATCAGTTCGTCATCCTCTGTTGTTCCAGTTACCCCACTAACTATTACAGCATTTGGGATTTTGATACCTTCTTGATCAATTACATCCATTTTGACAGTGAACTGGTTGATTTGTCTGAGCACTAAAATGGGTTTAAATTTCAGCTGCCTGTCCTCAGCAACACATCGCCATCTCCTGGCTGGCTCGCCAATGTTATGTAACGGGTTATTACTTATAAATTTGGACTTCACTTTATGAACCAATTAGGAGATCAGAAGATTGTTATGTTCGACTACGGAGATGGAGAGTTATTGCTGAGGGATGACAGGACACCACTGTTAAGGTAAGTATATAACTTTTATAAATGTTTGTTTGAACACACAGGCCTTTCCCCTTTTAAAGTAAACACAATAAAATAAAATAAATAAACAATTAGAAGTGAATCACTTAAATTCAATGAAAAGAAATAGAATAAGTCACTGAACAAATCACTGTCAGTTTTACACTAGAAATACATTAATAATGTACCCAACAGCAAATTGACAAAACCTGTTCAGACTCAACCACAATTTTGTAATATCACGCTCACGTCGACGATAGGTTCAATTTCCAAATACTCAATCACTGATATCAGTCTTTTCTATTAGATATCTCAGTTCTCAGTCCCGTATGGAGAAGGAAAAAACAGTCTCTGTGCAGGAAAAGTTTTACCTTGAGCAGGGAAAAACAAAATATGAAATCAAGATACTCTCTTGGTCCTTTAAGATGAATTTTCTTCTTTTTTCGTCCAGTATCCGATTAGGTTGGCTCGCCATCCATGAGAATCAACTCCACTCAGAAAAAAAACCTGACCACATCCAGATATTCACTTTCCAGCAATACGACGATGTAATTAACCCATCGATCGTCACAGGAGTAAAACAACTACAGAATCCACTCAATATCGTCCTCTTTTAACAATCCTGAAGAGATGTAAAGACTATTTTTATAGTTTTACTCAATTATTTCTCAATTTTCTTTCTGACTAAACTAGACGAATTTCTCTCAGACTTCTCCACTCTCCGGTCTCGCGCATCTGCTCTGTGGGCGGATCACATCAACAGTATTCTGATTGGCTGAACCAATAACCCTAAATATTACAAATTATTTTTCCCACATAATTTATTCAACGAAAAAGGTTTGTTGACATCACCAATCTTTAATTATTTACGTTTTTGTGAACCCATTCATTTACAAAAATATATTTTATAATACTGAATTAGTCTGGGTTACATAGTCTAATTGTAAATTAAAATATAAATTCTAATACTGCTAGAAACTAAAAGTTCATCATTACTAAAAAGGACAAACTATGGAGACATTTTGAATCTTAATTTAAACTACATTAAATATGATTCTGCCAAGAAATCAGAGAATAGAAATATCCATATATCCCCCCAAAAAACATAAAACTCACTGGTTATATATATACACATATAAACTTTAAACCAATAGTTTATTTTTGTTTTGACTGGCAATGCTTCATGGGATTGTGGTTCTTTCCCTTATTAAAGGCGTTATATATATATAGTCTTGTATCTTCTGTCTCTTTGTCTTTCCAAATACTTTTTTGCTTCAAATCAAAATGTGTATCGTTGTGAATCACAACCTGGTTGTTTCTGCTCAAAGCTTTTTTTGGTTCATAGTCAGTCAATCAGGAAAATCCCTATGGGAAAAATACTTCTGTTCTGGAACAATGCTTTAAAAGTGGACGAGCACTGTTGCACTCCTTTATTCATAACTAGCTACTGTATGAACACTGAATGTCCATTGCATTTAGTACATTTGTAATCACTGATGTTTAATATAGGTTTACTTTGTCAATATTGCAAGTGCTCTGAAAAAGTTTGAAACTACCCTTTGGTCTCTTTTCATTCCTTCAAGTCCATGCTAGAATTCTTAATTAGTAAACACATTTTCTGATTACATTCAAACACAGTTGAATACACACATAAACATGACTAGACTAAAAATATTTATTCTCTTTTTTTTTATTTTTGTAGCCTGTTTTTCCCCATGACTCAAAACCCAGTGATGCTAATGAGTAATAATACTAATACTGCTGTGAATATTTTGATATCCAGACATCTTGGAGACTGTACCTGTAACACTGAACTCCCCATCAGTGTGCTCTGCTTCTGCCATGTTCCTGCTGTAGCTGCAAAGATGTGTGTGCGTCCATCACCTCCTCACATTTACTCCAGACCCTCCAATAAACAACACATCAAACACTGTTATCAACACTGTCCGTTTTTACGAGCACTTCATTTATCATCTACACTCTAAACTCCACTCAAAACTTTTCGCCTTGTTTGTGCACTTCACTATTCCTGGGTTGAGCAGACATTAAACTTCTACAGAACGGCTAGTGTCTGACTGCAAAAGGTTCAAACTCTTTTATCTGCGCAAGAGTGACGCTAACAGCTAGATAAAAGCTCATGGGAAGTATCTTACCTGTTGTGACGCTGCCACCGCCATTTTAAAACATCCTCACTGATATAAACATGCCAGGAAAACATACGAGTCACTACTGATAAATCCACCTGCGCTACGACTGAATGAAGAGCTGGTCTGCATCAAATAAAGTCACAAACTTTGGCTTCTTCCACCTGTGGAGGTACGGTCGCCTTTCAGGCACACAAAACGTTGTCATTTCAAGAGAGGCAGAGCGTTTTGTAAGTGTTGGGACATCTTGCCAACAGTCAGTAAATCAGGAAGTGACCTCCAGTGCCCTGAACACACTGAGCGACGCGACGCAGTGTCATATCGTAACGTTACTCTCCGGTGATTGATTATGGTTTTGTCGCTTCACGTGTAAGTTACACACACGGCGTGAAAATGAAGTTTATACATAGATAGCGTTTATTGCTAGGATCGAAGTAATGAAACCGTCGGCGATATTTTAACAGTAACCAGTAGACAGACTGTTGCTACAGTAACTAAAACAAACCCTACACCTACACCAGTCTGTTTAAAGTGAACGTCCCTCATTCCTCACAGCAGCTTTAATGAACGCGCCTGACCACTGGCTGCAAACAGCTGGATTTCACCAGTCTACTTAACAGGAGTCCAGCCAGTTGTGATTGATGTTACTGTCAGAACACGGTTCTTATATATATATATATATATATATATATATATACTTTAATTTTACTACTACTACCACCAAGAGACACGTTTCTGTGACAAGTTGTTCTGGAAAGTCTTCAAGGTCCGAGCTCTACTTGGATGAAGCGTTTTTCTCACGGTCTGATTCTGTTATATCCGGGTTGTCCAGAGTCAAAGCTTAATGTGTACCTAGAAGTGACCGGTTTAACATTTAGCTATCTGGCTAATGATTGTAGAAATCAGACTCTCTCTTACGATCACAAATAAACAACAAACATGATTTTTTTATATGTTTATTAAAGGTTTAGAAACTTCACAATGATTGCAATCAGGAAACCGAGAGAGTTCTGCATTAAAAGTTATACATTGCAATCAAAACTTTAAACCTTTAAGAACTTGAAAGTTAACCTCTTCAAATGTACTGACTAAACCAAAACCTTTGGGAAAAAAAAGAAGCAATTTTCAGTCTCCCATAGACATGAGTGCTCAGGTCTTTCTTCGGCAACCATACCACCTTGCACACAGAGCTAGACTTGGAAGAAAAAAAAAACAAGTCTGTTCAAACTAAGAGAGGAACCATTAAAAAAAAAATGTTTAACAGTAAATAATCGGTCTATGCTGTTCTATTTGACTGTCAAACACATTTACTAGATTTATGCATTTTCTCAAAATAAAATGCTTTTGTCCTCAGTCACCCACCCACCATAAACAAGTTTCTTAATCTTATCATAAACCAAACTAAAGTAACAATTTTGGAAGACGGCAATATTTAACTCCAAGTGCTTGACAGAACAAGGATTGGGATTGATTAGAGAAAGTGATCACAGCCTTGTGTAACTGAATTTCAGAATCTGACAGCATTTTAAACTGAAAAAAATACATTGAATTAGAACATGTTATTTGTCAATTAAATAAAAATCCAATAAAGGAGTCTATTCGCACTGCTGTACCCAGTTATAGCATACAGTATAATAACTTTGTGCCCTCACACTCACTTTCTACCACTATACATTTTTATTTATCTCCAAAAAACAATAATCAAAATCCCACAACCATAATGAGCAAATAATGTGGGGAAACACACAAACAGTCAAACTGGGTCACACAAAATCATCTCTCCAAGGTTAGGGTCTACAGTTCTGGATCACACACTTTAACAAACATTAGGTCTAGACCTTGTCTCAAAAACAAGGCCCAACCGGTTTGTTAAAATAAGCACAAATCTTTTAGGACTGTGTGGCCATTTTTTCTTACACACATTTGAAGATTATATCTTTGTTGTAGTGTATGAATATTAGCACCAATAGAAAAAACTGCAGTCAACAAAAACTCTCACTTGCAAAGGGGAATAAGCACATTTAAGTTATATGTAATCACTGTTATATATATTTATATACATTTTTGCTTTTTTAATTTAATTTATTTGACATTTTATGCCAAATAAAGTTTAGAAAATGAAATCCTTGTGCCCAATTTGGGAATTTTTCAAAAGGCATCTGTTGGTCAATGATGAATGGGGCGATATAATTTTCTATTTCAATACCACATTCAAATTCCCCCTTACAAACATCAAACAAGTAATGCTTTAAAACCAGTTTCCCCACATTGGTACAGAAAAAGAATGCACACACTTAAGGTACTTGAGGGTGCTCAAAAAAAAAAAAAAAAAAAAAGAAAGAAAAAAAGAAAATGTCACCAAATTTCACATCGTAGCAATTTACACTCTGCTGATGTAGCATACATGTAGTAATTTCTCATGCTAATATCGGTAAAAAAAAACAAAAAAAAAATTACAATGAAAGGGGGGAAAATACCCATCCAGGTTAGAATTAAGCTAGCAGATGGTAAACTACACATCCATTAGAGTGAAGACGACGAAAGCGAATGGATAAGATGGTATTAGAGCAAAAATGAAATTTACGATGGATTGGCTTTTGAATTATGAACACCATATCCCTACCACCTCTCACTCCAAAGCCATAAAATAAATTATAGGCAAGCAACTTTGTAGGGAAAGTAATTTGGGCCTTATGCTGTGTGGGAACATGTGTCACAAATAAACCCTATGCATATATATTTTTTAACAAACATACATTAATATGTTGTAAGGTTGTAGAGTTATGGTGTGCCAAAATACTAAATTGCTTTTATACACCCCTCTTCAATGATACATTAGCACACAATGAAACAACCAAATATTTCTGAGACAAGAAGAAGGAAAAGTACTTGAAAAGAATCAACCTTCAAGCAATCAACTCCCATTACTGGAAACTCAATTCTTTTTAAGTAAAAAAAAAATAAAACAATGAATCCAAATTACAAATCATCAGTAGTCACAATTCTGTGTTGTAAAGAAGGGGAACAGATTTAACTGAAATACGTAAACTTTACACTAAACTGCAACTGATAGATGCAGATCGATCAACTATATGGTGTAAACTGTATAGTTTTAAAGGCATTGAAACAACTAACGTGAAATTGTATAGTTGGGTCAAAATATTCAGTAAACTATTCTCCCCCCCCCGCCCCCCATGTAAATGGTCCTTTGAAACTATGACCCTCTGTAAAATGTACTTTTATGAAAGGTGACTTTTCAAATCAAGCTATCTGACAAACGCATAAAAAGCATTTTTTTTTTTTTTTACCTGAAGTGGACAAAATAACGTAGCAAACTGTAACATTTATCACAATGGCTGTGTTAAAAGGGAAAACTCAAGCAAAGAAAGCAACTTCGAATTTCAAGGACAAGGGGGTTATTTCTTGATTGAGCCTTCCGTTTTAGCGGTTTTAATTGTTGTATTATCACACCTTCAACATATGCACCCTGCTTTATTTCTTTAACATGCTTTCAAAGCAGCACTGAACTAAAAGGGAGCATAAACCAATAACTGATGTGACAAAACAAAAGTGGGGGGTGGGAGGGGGATTTTCTCTTTTCAACCTCACACAACTCAATCCTCTACAAGTAATTTAAAAGAAAAAAAAATAAGCAAACCGGTAAATTATCTGATTAGGGTAGGGGGTGTCGCAATTGTAGCGCTTTCAACCTGACTTCTGATTATTCATAGTTCAGTCACAGAAACTTTGACTATTAGAAGGACTGAGACTAGATTCACAAGAACATGCACAAACAGTAGGACCACAGTTATAGTGTATCCTAGAGCAAACGTAAAAGTGAAGCTAAAATCTGTTAGGGGTAAATTAAAGAACAAACTTAATGCTTAACTATGCTGTTTTTATTATTTTCAAAATTGATCAACCTAGGAATTAACAGACTGAAAACAAGCCTATAATAAATGATTTTGAAAAGAATCATCTAACTGTACGTCAAACCTACTGCCACGTTTCCTCTCTTTATGCTTTCATCTTGGTGATACGCCGTTTTGGATTAATTGACTGAGGAATAACAGGGCTTCTTGTTAAGGGTCCTCCTATCTTTCCTCTGGGTTTTGGCTGAAAGTGATAGGAGGAAATTAGCATTGGTATGCCTCCGCGCTCACCAGAAGAATCATACATTACTGCTTCCTAGAAACAAAGGAGGATACAACATTTAGAACAAACAAACTCCCTTTTCCATTAAAGTGTGGTGTCTATAATTTGACATTAAGATCCATCATGATTATTCCCTATTAATGGATCAATGGGTTTATCAAAGCAGTGTACAACTGACTTCCCCAGTATCTAATACGGCTAAATGTTGTACTCGTTTTACCTCCGCACTGAGGACTTGGAAATAAAGGAGAACACAGAGTACTTTGCCACCAGCACTCTTCTTGCTGCATATTAGTTAAGCACTGTTCTCCAAAATTCAACAGTGGAAACTGTTTAAGAGACAAAGAAAGTCAATCAATAATAGCATTTAAAAAAAATTTTTTTTTACTTTTGAAAAGGTGAAAGGTAGATCATTAAAGGGGTCATATGATGTGATTTTAAGTTTTCCTTTCTCTTTGGAGTGTTACAAGCTGTTAGTGAATAGATAAGATCCCTGAAGTTGCAAAGACTAAAGTCTTAAAACCCAAGAGATATTCTTTATCAAAGTTAAAACTCTGCCACACCCACCTAAAACAGCTCATTCAAACACCCCCCCATATCTACATCACTATGTGGAAATATTTGCGTAATGCCACCCAAATATTCACGCAAAGAAAGAAGGCTTGATTTCAGTAACCGTAGTTAGTGTTGAAGCAGCCATGTCAGGGAGATGCTGTATATCTAGGCCAAGGGTAGGCAAGTTCGGTCCTGGAGAGCTTCAGTCCTGCAATTCAGCTCCAACCCTAAAAAAAAAAAAAAAAAAAACTCACCTGCCTGTACCCTTAGTAATCCTGAAGACATTGATGAGCTTGTTCAGGTGTGTTTGATTAAGTTTGAAGCTGAACTCTGCAGGACTGACTCTCTAGACCAAACTTGCCTAGCCCTAATCTAGGTGAAAGCAAAATCACTTTATTTGGCCTTCCGAAAGTAGATGCATTTAGGAATCTTTAAGATTACTTACAATAGAACAATAACATTTTATGGACGACCTAGGAGAGGAGGCAATTCTGACTGCTACAACAATTTGGCGCTTTTGAATAAGCTACTTTAAAGTGATAGTTCACCCAAAAATCATAATTATGTTATTAATAACTCACCCTAATGTCGTTCCAAACCAGTAAGACCTCCATTTATCTTCGGAACACAGTTTAAGATATTTTAGATTTAGTCAGAGAGCTCTCAGTCCCTCCATTGAAACTGTGTGTACAGTATACTGTCGGTATACCTTCCATGTCCAGAAAGGTAAGAAAAACATCAAAGTAGTCCACGTGACATCAGAGGGTCAGTTCGAATTTTTTTGAAGCATCGAAAATACATTTTGGTCCAAAAATAGCAAAAACTATGACTTTATTCAGCATTGTCTTCTCTTCCGGGTCTGTTGTGAGAGAGAGTTCAAAACAAAGCAGTTTGTGATATCTGGTTCGCGAACGAATCATTCTAAGTAACTGGATCTTTTTGAACCAGTTCACCAAATCGAAATGAATCGTTTTAAACTGTTCGCGTCTCCAATACGCATTAATGCACAAATGACTTAAGCTGTTAACTTTTTTAATGTGGCTGACACTCCCTCTGAGACAAAACAAACCAATATCCCGGAGTAATTCATGTACTCAAACAGTACACTGACTGAACTGCTGTGAAGAGAGAACTGAAGATGAACACCGAGCCGAGCCAGATAAGAAGAATCGAGGAGCTGATGATACTGTGCATTTGTGATTCAGTATGAAGCAGACCGACACACAGAGCGTCTGAACCGAACTGATTCTTTTGGTGATTGATTCTGAACTGATTCTGTGCTAATGTTATGAGCCCAGGTAAACCGAAGGCTTGAATGAAGGGCAATCATCGCCAATGACGCCATTACGTCGAGCGCAAAAGAACCGGTGAACCGTTTTCTTCAACCGATTTATTGAATCGAACTGTCCGAAAGAACTACTGGTGATCCAAAAACCGATGCAACTGGTTCTTGACTCGTGAACGAGTCATTATCTGGCTCGGCTCAGTGTTCATCTTCAGTTCTCTCTTCACAGCAGTTCAGTCAGTGTACTGTTTGAGTACATGAATTACTCTGGGATATTGGTTTGTTTTAACTCAGAGGGAGTGTCAGCCAAATTTAAAAAGTTAACAGCTCGAGTCCTTTGTGGATTAATGCCTATTGGAGACGCAAACCATTTAAAACGATTCAGTTCGATTTGGTGAACTGGTTCAAAAAGATCCAGTTACATCGAATGATTCATTCACAAACCGGATATCACAAAATGCTTTGATTTGAACTCTCTCACAACAGACACGGAAGAGAAGACAATGCTGAATAAAGTCATAGTTTTTGCTATTTTTGGACCAAAATGTATTTTCGATGCTTCAAAAAATTCTAACTGACCCTCTGATGTCACATGGACTACTTGATGATGTTTTCCTTACCTTTCTGGACATGGACAGTATACCGTACACACAGTTTCAATGGAGGGACTGAGAGCTCTCTGACTAAATCTAAAATATCTTAAACTGTGTTCCAAAGATAAATGGAGGTCTTACTGGTTTGGAACGAAATGAGGGCGAGTTATTAATGACATAATTATGATTTTTGGGTGAACTATCCCTTTAAGTATGTTTTGTTATTAGTTTAAGAATTTGCTATTGACTGTTCGAATGCGGAGTTTTGCGCATCGTGTGTATGAGTGAGAGAGACAGGGTCACACAGTGGAGTCAGCTGTCTTAACTGTCCGTGGCTTGTGTACTGCAAACACATACGAGCTTCATCACGGTGTCTGTCACGTGACTCGGTTCCTCTTTCGGGCTTGAACTGAGGGTAAAACTAAGGATATTATTAACCTGTTAACCTGCACCCCGACGCGGGCATCCTCAACTCCCCTTGTTTGCACGTGTCAATATTTACAAATAGATTAAATGAAACGGGACAAATTTAATCTTGACAAACTATATTATTATAAAGATCTAAGCCTCAAGCATCGACAAGAGTGCTGTTTTTCAATGTAAAGCTTATAAAGATTGTATTTGCTACATCTGTGTAAGCAGTACACATCAAAACATGAATGAAAACTAGGTACATACCAGATTAATCATGATAATGAGTCATAAACACATCCACAGCTGTAAATCCTGGTTTAGTTAGAAAGGTAAGGGTCCACTGAAGGACATCTCGTGAAGCACGTTTAGTCCAACGAAGCAATAACGTTGTAATATGGATCATAATTACTTTGTTTACGTTTCAGTTCTTCAGTGACGGAACTGTTTGTGTCCGTTATGAATAACTCATGCTCAGAAACTGCATCTTGGTAGTAAAAAAAACGGCATGGTTTTGTAGCGTACAGTGTCACAAACAGAATGAGACGATCCACAAAGAAAAAAAGTGAAAGATAGGCGAAAGATAGTATATTTGAATTGGCGCTCTCTCGTGATGCGCTCTGACGCACCTGTCATCTGATGGAGGCGGAACTTAGCAATCGCCTTTTTCTTTATTCGTTTTATTTTTCAACAGTTTTTATATATGTGTGAGTGTGTTTTATGTTGAATGTATCTTCATGATTACCATATGTTTGAGTGCAAATCAGCTCGCTATCACGGCTATAGATGAACATATGAATAGAGAGTGGTTTATTGACTTTATGGCTCATCATTATGATTACCATCTCTATAACTGGCCATCAGCACATCAGCACGTATTTTCACTGTAATTCATTGTAAATGCTGCATTTGTAGCAATCTCAGGATGTTCTGTAATTGGCATACAAAGTTAAAAAAAAATCTTACTCAAATTATTCTTATTTTATTTTTCTAGTGCTCAAATAAATCACTAATATGATGTTTAAGTTTCTGTCTAGTGTTTTATAATTGAAATAAAATATGCAGTGGTATGTTTAATGACTTAAATAGTTTGTAGAAGCCTTCAATACAGTTGTTAAATATTTGTTATATTTGGGGGTGGAGACATAGTCTAGAAAAAATATTAGAAAAATATTAGCAGGAATCTCATTTTTCATTATATCTTCTTCGGATTTGAAATAGAAACTCATGAGACATGTGACTTTCAACCCATTACTATTCTAGATTGATCCAGGACTGATTTTATGTATTTTTATATATAAAAAAATATATATTCAGTGTGGTAAAAAAAAAAATTCAAGGCACTTCAGTGTCTATCATTTTTAATATTTTTGAGCATTATCAAATCTAGTTGATTAAAAAGTAAAGCCCAAAGGGTCTTCTTTCCAAAGACACCAAAATTATGTATGGAAAGGAGCATTACATTTCCGACGAGTGCTTGCGGTGTTCGGCCAATCATGATGCACTGGTTCAGTGGATCAATCAGAGCAGACTGCGCTTGTCGGAAGAATGGACTTTGTAGAAAACTACGCATTTGAGAGAGGACCTACAATAAATGTACAGTATTTGAAAAATACTGTGTTTTTTATTTTTTATTAAAGCATGTCAACATATTCTGTTAAACCTAATACACAAAATAACTTTCTTTAAAAAAACATCATATGACCCCTTTAAAGATTATATTATATTATAATAAGAAATATTATATAGAGTATAAGTACTCTCAAATATATAAATTCAGTGCATTCAAGTGCAGGTGACCGCAACATCAGTATCAATCAATCAAAACATGATAATTTATCGTACAATTTTCCATATGCATTTCTCTGAAGGTTAGATAACAGAGAAAAGATTGGCTCTGCAGTCACTTACCTCATGTATATCTTGAGCAACATCAACTGACTTCTCACTTTTTGGAATCTGATCAGTTGCAGTGCATTTGCAAGACTCTGTCTCCCTGCTAGATTCCTCTTGCTGATGAACAGAGGACTGCACATGAGAACATGGCACCGAAACCGATGCCATCTCACAATGTACGCAAATCTCTTGTTCAGTGATCGGCAGAAGGGTGCTCCCACCCTCCTGTGAATCGAGCGATGTCTGGGCACTCTTCTCCATGCCAGACTTCTTTAATCTGGGTAGGAACTTCCCAGACTCCAGCTCGGATTTTCCGTAGTAAGGGCCTTCACACTCAGCGTCCTCCTCGAGAGGCTTGAGGTCAGCCTGTGGGTCATCAAAGAGGTCTGCTTGACCAATTGGAAGACTTGCTTCCTCTTTCTCAGACTCTACATCTGACTCACTGCCACCACCTGGAGAAAGCTCAGAGGCAGATATTGGCCGGAAATGAGTCCTTGGGGAAATTCGAATGGCCCGATACCGAGTCCGGTTGATGCCATATAACCAAGGGCAAAAGGGCTCATTGTTGGAGCATAATATGGATTTTGGCTTAAATCCCGGGCTGAAAGAGGCCATATCCTCTGGCTCAAAGGAGCACTCCACATGCAGGACCTGGGAAAATGGGTTGTTCAAATCAAAGGATGAAAACGGGTATTCCAGTCCTGAATCTTCTCCACGGAAGCCTCCGCAAGATCCCAGTAAATCTTCATGGAAGACAACAGAAAATCCCTTATTTAAACCATCCCCCGGTCCCTTGGTAGCCTGCTCATTTTGACCAAGGGACACAAGAGGTCTCCACAATGGCTTGTGGCCAGGAGCAAAGCAACTGCTCGTGTTCATGAACACATCCGCCCCTGAAATGGTTACCATGTCAGCAGATGTGGTTGCTGCACACTGCAACAAACTGCCACAAGCATCACCAGGTGGAATCATAGCCCATTCCCTGTCGCCGCTTAGACTCTTCAGTTCTCCATAAACCCCACCAAGGATAAAGGAGGTGCTGTCCTGTGAATTACAATTCCAAGGCTTGGCCGGCGTTGTGTAATCCCCATCATTCGATTTAGAGAGTTTGTTTTTATGAAGTCCCTCGTCCTCCTTCTGCCCATCCCAAAGATGATACTCCGAACACTGCACAGCTTTCTTTTGAATAATTTCACCTTTTACATCCTTGTCAAGACAGCTGCATTGGTAGCCGGTAGTCTCCTCTGGAAACAGGTGCTCTCCTGTATTCTTTACCCCGAGTGTTAAGACACAGTCTCTGTCTCCAATAGCCATCCAAATGTCTTTTATTATCCCTGAGGTGTATTCATCACTTTGTTGATTTGGGACATCTGAAAACACAACAGCATTATAGAGTTTACTCTCATCCTGCTCTAATGCTATTCCACAAACAGACTCCAATTTCGATTTCTTATTGAAGGGCTGGTTGGATTCTGTGCCTACACTGGATTCTTCCTGCTGGTGACTGGAGTTCTCTTGAAAGAAATCTAAAAGCTCTTCTTCTAGGCATAAAGGTGGGATAAGGGATATACAGCTGACCTCTTCACTACCAAACTGAGCGGATTCATCTGCTGGAGCATTTATCTGTTCACTATCTGACCGTGTCTCCTCTGAGTGGGACCAGGGACTGCAGGTCCTTGTTGATAAGTTAGAGCAGTGTTCTGTTTCATCAAAGGCACTGTTTTTGGTCCAAATTAACAAACGGGACTGTTTGCTTCCTTGTGGATCTAAACAGCTACTTGAATCTACATTGTCCTGTCCCTCCGTAAGCGAGTCGCAGGGAAAAGAAAAGGAAGGGCTATCGTATTGCAACTCAAAAAGTGGAAAACAAGAGTTTAGGGCAGAGATGCTACTGCTGGCTTCTTGGAGATGAGGCCCTACAAAAGCTCCAGACAATTTTCTAAAGTTAAACGGAACACTGTTCAACACTGGGGAGAGCCTGACTGGAGAGTCACCCGGACAGCTTTCGCCTTCCAAATCTTCCAAGCTTGATGACGAACAGCACTCCCACACTTGGGCAATATTTTCCATATCTTGTGTTATAGAAACATCTGCTTCTGAGGCTCCCAGAGAATCAACCCTTATTGCACTTTCCCCTTGCAGCTCAAGGCCATCTAAAACTACACATCCTGCTTCAAAGTGTTTTCGCTCCATGCTCTTTTGTCGAATCATGTTCAGGATTCGGCTTTCTTGTACCGCATCTGAGGCACTAGGATCCAATATGGATTGATAAAGATCAACTTCATAGAAGTGAGTGAATTCAGACAGATGCTCGTCATCTAAATTTTGACCATCTTCAGGAGGAGGGCAGCTTGGAATCCCATTTAGTTCAGGAGCCTCTTCGTCACCTTCACCAGACACTTCAATGAAGTGGCCATCCACAAAAGTGCCTGCTGCAAGGTATGCCCTTTGAATACAAGAATTTGCAATGCAGATTCCTTGAATTCTCTCTGACAGACAGTCTACATCAATGGACATGGCCAAGTCATTGGAAGAGTCTTCTTTACTACGATACTTTGTCTCTAATTTACTTCTACTGAGAGGGACAAAGTACTCCGAGATGGGCTCTGTGTACCAAAGTGGCTCCTCCATATATTCTTTTCTTTTGGCTTCTCCTCCTGACTCCTGTGCCTCAACCAGATTAGCATCTTTGCGGATCTCCCTCAGAGGTCGTTTGCCTTTTTTCATGTAGTGCTGCTGTTTAGATAGGCCTCCGGCGGTACTGATGTTGGCTCGTGCATTTTTCCGCTCTTCTTTGTTGATGACTTTAAGGGCCAGTTTGACCTGTCCGCTGCCACTGCGGCCTCTTTTGTTTCTGCTGCTGACTTCTCGAGACTTGTGTCTTATGCGGACTGCTTTGCAACTAGGGATCTGGTCAACCTGGTTACCACTGGAGCTTGAGCCAGCCTCACTAGAGCCAGAGGACCACGATCTGGGACGGAACCTCCCCTCAGACCGGTGTCTCGCCTGCCGCTTACTATGAGGAGGAACTTGATCATCAGTCACCCCTGTTGCGCTTCCATGGAATCGGTTTTCCTTCTCCCTCTTAGTACGTCGCTGCTGGGCCCTCTCACAGATTGAGGTGGTGGAACTGGGTGCATCAACTGTTCGGTCTTTAAAAGCTTCACCTTCGCTGGTGCAGTCTTTTGGAGAGGATGTGTCTGTGCTTGTTTGAGGGACAGCAGATGATGATGAGCTGGAATATGTGCAGGCTTTAGCTTTGTTCCACACGGTCATGATTTCTTGGAGACAAACAGATTTTTCTGAGAGAGGTGGGAAAGCTTCATAGTACCTAAGGAGCAAAAACAACCACATTATAATAAGAATAACACACAAAAAATGATAGTATTAATAATAATTATTATTATTATAATAATAATAATAATAATAATAATAAGGGTAAAATAATAGCATGAAGAATTAAGAGCAAATACTAGGGGGGCTCCGATTAATCAGTTGCAGACTCCCATGGGAAAGCACAGTCAGTGCTGCTTCTGCACCGCTTGTATATCGCACATGGACTGCATACGCAGTGCAAAACGGAGTGTGTGTGTGAACCTGGAGTGAAAGGCTGCCTCACATACTGCTCACAAAATCAGGCTTGTTCTGTGTGTAAGCTATTGTGTAACAATTGCACAATTGTCAAAACAAAAATACAGTGCATGATCAAACATTTAGGTGAGATAAATACATATTTTTGAAAAGTATATTTAAAAAATATATTTATTAATAATAATAAAAAAAACCTGCTCTCACAAGAGGGGAAATCATTTTCAAAAATTAAATTCAGGCACTGAGTGAATATTGGTATCGGTGATCGTATCGGCAGATACTGCCTTCTGTGATCGCCAATTGGCCTCAAAAATCCTGATTGGAGCACCCCTAGCAAATACAGCATAAGGTCATCTTCAAGTTGCTATTTGGGATAATAAGTTAAATTAAATTAAATTAATGCATTTAGCAGACGCTTTTATCCAAAGCGACTTACAGTGCATTCAGGCTATCAATTTTTACCTATCGCGTGTTCCCGGGGATTCGAACCCTCAACCTTGCGCTTGATAACGCAATGCTCTACCAATTGAGCTACAGGAACACTAATATAAATTAATATAAGTTGCTATTATATTTTGCTGCACCCAAATAACGCACAGATATTGTTGCACTTTTTTTTCATCTCTAGATATCTTAGATATGTTAGATATCTTTTACTTGATATCTAACAGCCTATCACACAGCAGAAATTAACATGAGAACAGCCAGTCAAGTGCAGGTAGCTGATAAGTCTGCACGTACTGAGTGTCTCTTTGAATGAATGGCACGGTTTCATCTACTATGCATGATGCTCACAGTACTTTCAGCATCTGCTTCTCAATATATAAAGGATATAAACATATGAACTTCATCTCCAGAGCTGCTCTGAGATGTCAGCATATCTAAAAAAAAATATTTTAATTATTTAATTGTAGCTAAAACGAAAAATTTGAATGCTCAAGAGAAATTTTTCATGTCAGTCTTATTTGACATTCAATATCTCAGGAGGAAAATTCTTTGATGATGTTCCCCAGCATGTTAACTGTTTCGGTTTCAAATTTTGTGGTTATAGCTTAAAGTATCTAAAGTCACAGTATTTTGTAACAAAACTTTTTGTTAAGCTCTCGAATCCTTGAAGGAATTTTATAAACGACCGTAGCAAGGAGAGTCAAAAGGTAGGTATCTTCTGGTATATATTTTTCTATATTTTTATGGGGGAAAAAATCTTTGCATTTGAATATTCTCATGCTGAGAAATAGGTGATAAAATGTAAGAAGAATTTGTGTGGTCAAGGGAAATATTTGTATTCTTATTTGATGTTCAATATCTCATGAAAGAAATAAATTATTTTTTGGTGATGTTCCAAAACATGTGTGCTGTTTGTGAATTAAATTTTGTGGTTGGTCAAAAAAATAAAATAATTATACTTGTTTTATTCTACTCAATGAGACATTTCAAATGACATAACTATCTGAGCTGTATGATGTTTCTGACATATTAAGAGTACATGGCACAATTTTTCTTTTCATAAATTATGAAAACACATTTTTTTATTTATCAGCACAAAACTCAGCACTACTTAGGAGTTAATCAAAGTGACTACATTCATTGTAAAGGTCAGATTCCAAGCTTACAAATGTGAAATTTTGTGTTGATTAAAGCAGATACCATATTTTTCGGACTATAAGTCGCACCTGAGTATAAGTCGCATCAGTCCAAAAATACGTCATGACGAGGAAAAAAACATAAGTCGCACTGGACTATAAGTCGCATTTATTTAGAACCAAGCACCAAGAGAAAACATTACCGTCTCTAGCCGCGAGAGGGCGCTCTATGCTGCTCAGTGGTAGACTACAGGAGCACTGAGCAGCATAGAGCGCCATCTCGCGGCTGTAGACGGTAATGTCTTCTCTTGGTTCATTTCTCTCGGTTCATGTCAAATTAATTTTGATAAATAAGTCGCACCTGACTATAAGTCGCAGGACCAGCCAAACTATGAAAAAAAGTGCGACTTAAAGTCCGGAAAATACGGTATTTTGAAAAATATGCCTTTTGCTTACATGCGAAAGACAATGGATTGTTTATTTTTTATTTCTTTCAATCGTGAGAATCTGCTGTAAATAGTGATATGCCTTTTTCCACAATCTGAGCAAGTTTCATGAAATGATAAGCATAAAAAAACAATTAGAATATTGCAACGTGCGCATTTGGAGTTTTATGTGTTATAATTCGATGATGAATATATTTAGATCTAAATGAAAGATTATGGTATGATTGGGCTCATTTTAATCAAGATAATTTTCTGAATAATGACATTTTCCATGATCTATGCATGTTTCGAGTATTTTTTTCATTCGAGTTTTTCTCAATTTAATGGTTTCATGTGTATGATAACATTAAGACACAATGAACAATGAGTTTGGGCTCCTTTTAATAATTCATTTTCTGTAAATTAATGACGTCAGTTTTCAAGATCTATGCATGTTTCATGAAGTTATGAAATAAAAATGCAAAGTGAAGCAGAGCTTTTTTTTTGCATCTCTGCAGTGCGCCTGTGTTACAGCTCTATGAACAAAATCTTTTGATCTGATGGACAGATTATGAAACATTTGGTTTCTTTTAAGTCGAGAGAATTCTTTGAATATAATGCTGTGCTGTTTTTAAATATCTATGGATGTTTGGTCAAGTTACGAGCCTAAAACGCCACAGGACTGCAACCTCTGATATGTTTGCTAATCTATATGGCCCAATTCTTTTCTATGTGTTATATCTTTAGGAGATATTTTTTATAAGTGATGGATTATAGTGAGTTTGGGCTTTTTTTTTTTTTTAAATCGGGAGACTATCCTGCAAATAATGATGTGTCATTTTCTATGATATTTGCATGTTTAATGACGTTATGAGCAAAATCGCCACATGACAGCTACCTTAGATTTTTTGGCTAAACTACATGCTGCCTGTTCAGCGGTGTTAAAAATCCATGAGGAAAATCTCTAGATATAAATGGCAGATTATAGTGATTTTGGGCTCATTTTAATTAAGAGAATATTTTCTAAATAATGGTCCCTTTTTTTTTACGATCACGATCTGATGTTTTATGAAGTTACAACTAAAACAGTGATATCAATATATTATTTTCATATGGGTTTGGTGGTGACTTCCTGTACAAAAACCTTGCTACAGTTTATTCAAAGCCCCAAACAATTATGCTTGTTTTATTCTACTCAATGAGACCTTTCAATTGACGTATGACATGACTATCTGAGCTGTATGATATTCTTAATAGAGTACATGGCACAAGTTTCAGAGTACATGGCACTAGAGCTGCACGATTAATCGTTAAAAGATCGCGATCTCGATTCAGACACCCTCTCGATCTCATTTCTAAATGACAACGATTCCCCGAGTCTGTTAATCCTTTGACAAAGTGTCACTGGATCATTCAAATCCGTGCTCGCACTGCCGCTGACACAGAGAGAGCAGTTAGCATGTTTGGTAAGAAACATCTTCACAAACTATCTTTTCAACTACACAGTATTATTTCTGTCCTACAGTCATTTATATTATCACAGAAATACTGGGATAAAGTTTATCAAAATAGAACAAATCCCCTTTTGAAAGTACTACGCTTCAAATACCGTTAGTGTCGATTGCATTGTTGACAAGTGTCTTAATTTATTTGTCAATGAATGAATTTTTTTTCAAGAGAATCGTTCAAAAACTCTGATTCATCCAGTAATGAAACAAGTGAAGTAGGTGTATGAGTGAGTCGTTGAATCAGTGATTTAAACAACCTTTTCATCATTCTAATATAAAAACTGGGGTTTTAATTGTATTATATACACACACTACCTGTCAAACGTTTTTGAACCATAAGATGTGTAATGTTTTTTTAAAGTCTCATCTGCTCACCAAACCTGCATTTATTTGATCCAAAGTACAGCAAAAACAGTAAAGTTTTGAAATATTTTTACAATTTAAAATAACTGCTTTCTACTTGAATGTATTTTAATGTGTAATTTATTTCTGTGATGCACAGCTGTATTTTCAGCATCCAGTCTTCAGTGTCACATGATCTTCAGAAATTATTTTAAAATTCTGATTTGCCGTTCAAAAAAACATTTATTATTATAATTATTATTGTTGAAACAGATGAGTAGATTTTTTTTTTCAGGTTTCTTTGATAGAGAGTTCAGAAGAACAAAATTGGTGAAATATTTTGTTATAAATGTCTTTGTCACACTTTATCAATTTAAAGAATCATTGCAAAATAAAAGTATTAATTTATATACTTGTGATAATGATAATAGTAATAATAATAAAAAAAGAATCGTGATCTCCATATGAGACCAAAAAATTGTGATTCTCAATTTATCCAGAATCGTGCAGCCCTACATGGCACATGTTTCAAGAGTACATTGCACAAGTTTCTTTCTTTTTTTTTTTTATCAGTAAATAACTCGGCACTACTTTGGAGTTAATCAAAGTGGCTACATTGATTGTAAAGCCCGCCCGCAGTACACTTCGGTTTAGAGGGGCTGCTCAGCGCTAGTTAAGAGTTGATCGAAATAGATTCCATTTCTGAGATTCTAAGCTTTAAAATGATAACTATTTTGTGTTCAGGGGTTGCTTAGTAATTTTATTTTGAATTTTTGTGAAGGTTTCAAGGGTTAATCATAGGCTTTTCCAGTTTAATAAAAACCACATTACAATATGAGTCTCATTGCTTTAATTAACTACATAGAGATCATAACTCTACCTGTACAACAGTCCACATTACAACATTACAGATTATAAGGTTTACTCACATCTCAACCTGGTCCTTAGAAGAAAATGATTCATCTGGTTCAGGAGACTGTGATGTATCAGATTTTTTATTTACTTGCCTTTCTTTTTCTGTAAGACAATAATAGCAAAGCAATATTATTGAAGTATTTCCATAAAACTGTTGCAGCTGCAAGACAATGCCACTTTTGCTGAACCTGCATCACATAGAAAATATGCAAACCTTTCTGTTTGTTTTGAATATCTTTGAGCTTAGAGCATAGCTCTTCGACCAAGCTTTCAATTCCAGAATTCTGAAAGAGAACAAAAGTAATTTAACTTGCAATTTTAGGTGAAAATTTTTACAGAAAATAGGATCATAGCTCCATCACTACATCTTCAAAAACTCTCTTTGATTAAAAAGCACCAAATATACACATGATTAAAACAGTAACCATATAAAACTTCAGCTGTTTTTTTTTTTGCTGAGTACATCTGAAATGGTTCTGGTGATTTCTTTTTTGACAGAAATAAGGATGACTCTAAAAGACTTTGTGGCAAAAGCAAAGCATATCAATGATTTTCAAAAAATAAACAAAATGGATCTGAGATGTAATGCACTGATTTAAAAGCTTCAGCTTTACACAAAGGTCTTACTTCATCAGATGCTGAACGTAAACATTGCACAGCAGCTTGTTTCTTCATCTCTTCAAGACTAAGATCAGTCCCTCCCTTCCTCTTGCTCTTCCCCCATTTCTTCCCTGTTCCCTTCTCCCAGCCCAGGAAGATGTCATTTTCCTGTGCACAAGGAGGACCAGGTGTTGATACTTTAGTATAAATGTAGAGAAACTGTGCACAAATTTCTGCTACGAAGCAATTACTGCCAAATAAACTACTCTCAAGAAGATAAAAGAACGCTACTTGAAACCTGTCGCTTTAGTCCACCATCTCTATAAGATGGTTAAAAAAAATAAGGAAAAGTCCTAAACAAGAATACCATAATCTACAAAGATAAAGCACTATATTTTCAAAGCCTTATTCCATACAAGTTTGTGGATAAACATCTGATACAATAAAGTGTTGTGGTCTTTATGAAATCTGAATAATTGCTGAGTATCAAAATAAATATTAGTTATCACTGAATGGAATAAAACTAATACTGAGAGACCTGAATTACTACTAAACTAAATGTATTACCTAAATGCTTGTTTTAATTGATCGAACCGAACATGCAAGACACTTTTTTCTTTAAGAATCACTAAAGTTGGTTTACATTTTAAAAAATTATCGTATGACTTATGACATAGAACACAAAGTTTTGAGTGAACTAATCCTTTTTTTAAGATGTAGTGTTAGATTTGTACAGAAACAAGTAATTTAAAACACAAAAGGTTTTCCAGATGTGCTGAAATGTTTTAATTATACCTGGTCCTGCAGGTCATAGTCATAGCTGTCGTGCAGCAGCAGGCTAAGGACATAGCGCGTGTAGATCATGGCATCGATGCCACATTTCTCCAGCTCCTGACCCAGCCAGCTCTGCACTGGCCCTAGTGACTGCAGTGAGGACATCTCTGAGGAGGACACAGGGCCTGTTAAAGGGAAGGCCTGCGAGACTCTTTCAGGGGCAGGGCCGTCTGACTCTCCACTCATTGGACGCATGAGACTAGGTTGGAGCCACTCTCAAATGCAGATACATGTTCCCAAGCGGTCATGAAAGTGCAAGAGGGAGTGGTTTGAAAGGGACAGAGCTGATAGTATATTAGGGGAGGAATGACTTAATCCAGCAAGACAAACACAGGAAGGTCTACATGAAGAGTCATGTAGAATCTTCTGTATATTCGTATTGCTGTAAGCAAGAGGAGGCTCTAATCTTCAGGCATGGCTTTGACCGCTGGAAGCTAACAGCTTACTGAACAGGCTCACTTTCATTCATAAGGGTTCATCTTGGAGGACAGCTGGTTCCAGGCTCAACCTGAGAGACAGAGGGAAAATAACAAGCAGCAGCATTTAGTTTTTATACTGTTTTTGCCCTGGAGCAATTGCAGCTGAAAGCCTTAATTCATAATCTTTAAAGATATCCTTTAAAGAAAAACCTTTAACAATCCTGACTGCAAACCAAGAATTGGTTGGCACTTCAGCTGGCAATTGCCAATTTAGACTACACAACTGATGAAGACAAGACCTTGAAATAATAAATGGACTGAAATGAAAAAAAAAAAACATTTTAAAGTGCTTTCAAACTAAAACTAAAGGCAGACCTAATCTGGTTTATGAATGTACAATGAAATTAAGGAAAATACAAATAATAAAATAAGTAATTTGTGTGGATATTGAGACATTTAACAATTGTGATATTTTTAAGCAGTTGAAATTGTTGACGAAAATGTTTTTTTTTTTAAATGTAGAGAGTTTTTATTGAATTAATGCAAAACCGTAATGAATTTCATGCTAGCATTTCTAGTGCGTGCTGGAGCTGTGTCGAACATCTCCACTGAAGAAGAAAACGAGATAAAATAAAAAAATAATCTAAGTTTGCCTCATTCTGTAACTAGGATTTACTTCTAAAATTCCATGACTCTGATTTTAATTGTAACTCCCTGTGTTAGCAATCATAAAATCAGTGCTTCCCACACATATATTTTACTTGGCGGGTTGCCCAAGTATATTAACAGCTGCCCAAGTATATTTGGTGAAAATTTTGCTTTTATTTTTATCCTCTTATACTACTAATTTTTATTTTATGTATGTTTTTTTTATCCATCCGAAATAATGAAACCACACACATTTTGTATCTGCTCATTCTTGTGCTTGAGAACTCTTTCCTCCCGCTGACATTCGCATGTGCTCTGCAGAGACAGACAGAGCTTGACAGTGTGGGCGCTTAAGGCTCATTTGCAAATAGTAGTAGTTCACTGACAAGCTACACAAAATCGCGATCATAATCGGCAATGAATCGCCTGTGAATTTTGACCCTGATTTCACATAGCTTGTGAGTGAACTATGGCTCTGTGTAGTAAATACCACTGCATCTGAAAGCATGTGCTGGAGATTTACTACTAATAACAGGAGCGCCTTTACTGATGAAATGCGCATAGAAAAATATATCGAATTAGATTTTTTTATGCAGCCCTATTTGCGACAAAGTAGATGTGTCAACTGTAAAATGTACGCGTTTTAAAATTATTTGACATTTATTAGATAAGATAGTAGTATCCATAAAATCTGTGCCCCATTCACTGAGAAACACTTTATGATAAAGCAAGGAGAACGATGATGTAATTTTGTATAATTTGCAATGCATATAATGCATAATATGATGATGTATTTAAAATTATGTTTTAATAAATAAAAATAACATTTTGTTATTTGTCACATGTAGCAGACCATTTTTGTGCTGTGGGTAATAGGAGGATTTCCCACCGAGACAAAAAACAAGGGGAAAAAACCCCATAGAGGTTTGCTAATAAAATTAAGGGTGCTTTCACACTAGCACTTTTGGTGCGCACCTGGGTTCGATTGATGTCAGAGTTCGGTTTGTTTGGATGATGTGAACGCTGTCTTCCGTACCCGGATGCGCACTCGCTTTTAATGACAAATTATCTGATGAAAATGTGTATTTGTGTGTGTGTTTCACTCACTTTCCTGATGAGCGTGACTGACGCGCAGCAAGCAGAGAGCTGTACATCTCATTTATGTTCGCCTTCAACGTTCTTTTAGAGCATTTTCAGTACATTCATAAGACAGACGCAAGTGCCATTATGTACCGAAGCTTTATAAACAAAACGAACAGTTCAAAAACGTAATACATAAAAGTGCAGAGAGTAATGTTATGCATTTGCCACCTTCTCCTGCGCTGTCGTTACCAAGCAACGGGGTAAACAGCTGCTGGCTTGATGACGCAAGCGAACCGCAGTTCGGACTCAAATATTATAATATGAACACAGTCCAGCGGGGGCACGGGGAGGGGGGAGCAACCGAACTCGGGTTCGGACCAGGCAAGTGAACCAAGTGTGAAAGCACCCTAAAAGTAAAACACTACTATGACCTAACCAGTATATACACTAATTATCAAACATGATTAAATTTACCTTGCAACAACTGTGTCCTTACCAATGTTTAAGCTCCTTTATCAAATCATCTAGATCTGACAAGTAACATAATCTGTTGCACACACAAGGTTTAGTTTTGGAAAATGAAAACAAAAGTAAGTTTGTATTCCAGCTCCTGGCATCTTGTATAACCATTACAAGTGCTCCAGCAACAATGTTTCAGGATTAGTCAGCATTGTTTTAAGGTGAGGCTTAATATGGTTTGGTATGAACACCATGTAGAATTCAATGCAGTTGGAATCAAAACCAGTTACAATTAAGCAGAAAGATATGAGAGGCTGTTATATTATGAACAGAGTCACACCTAAAGAGTTCAAATCACAAGAAGTGGTCCACAACTAAATGCATGTGATTCTACAAATGAACACTGAGGAGAGTTCTGTTAGTTAATTATCTTGTGTGAATCTCAATTTATCCTTCTGTTCCTGAATGTTTGTCTTCTGATTCATGTCTGCAAAAACAAACTTAAATGTTCCATACAATAAACAAAGCATTTCCTATAGAAAATATTTCCTCAAAGAGGACAGCAAGACAAAAGCACATTGAACTTGAGCTCATGACGCCTGTCAAAAAAAAAGCCAAAAGCTTTTCTTCACCCTAACTGAAGTTATGCATTTCAAAATCTAATAAAATTCTAATGTAAGTTGAATTAAATTTTTCAGCCATTTTGACAGCCCTAGAGTGCACAACTAATGCCAGCATTACAACAGTTCTTTTGTGTTTACGGTGAAGATTTACCAATGATTTAAAGAGACCAAAAAGAGGAAACTGTAAGACGGAAGTAAACTCTCAGTGCAACACTTCTATATTTTATATCTTTTGTGTTCAACTAAAGAACTAACAACATTAGCATAAGATTATAATATTCTAGATGAACCTTTTTGACATTGCCCAAGGTATGAGCATGCCTGGAATTTTACCATAAGTATGACTTGTTTCTGAAGTTCTTGTTATGCAAGATAATGCATGAGTTTCAAAGATAATTTCAAAGAAACAGGTCCTACGTGTCTTGACACTGTACAGTGAGCGTTTCGTGACAATTATCAAATGCTAATGTGCCTTAATATCCAATGTTAATCAATGTATACTATATAACTTCTAAACAGTTAGTAGGGTACACATACATGCATGTTTTCTAAGGGCAGCTCTCAATGAATAAGGAAAATTCGACATGCCTATGAAAATCCCAAGCCCCATAATTATCTATGCACATTTACAGTTGCATACTTCCCTTTTTTTTTTTTTTTTTTCAAAAAGCAGATAATGAAGCTTGGATGTTACTGCTGAACATTATAAAGCAAAACAACAGGAGATCTTAAAACCCCTTTCTCCGTCTGACATAAGCAGCTTGTCCCTGTTGGAATAGACAAGACATTGGTTTCCACTCAAAAGTTGAAACTGAAAACTGTTCATACTGTAGGTCCAGCAGAAGTCCGCCACGCCCATCTTCTGTCGTCATTCCTCGTCAAATACAGCGAGTGCTGAGTGCATTGAACAGCGTTTTAATTTACCGTCAGTAACCAGAAAAATACTTTAGTTGATCTTTCATTAATGCATTGATATATCTCTGTCACAATGACTTTAATCCGCTGAAATGGGCGCAGAAGTAATAAAAGTACCTCTTTAAACGCTTTAAAAGCTCGACAAAAGTGCACACCAACATATTCTGTAGAACAAATTAAGATCATGGACTTTATTAATCTGCATTCGTAACTTATGGTAAACTTGCTTAGGAAACGCTAGTATAGGAAAAACAGAAATACTATGCCCTTGACGTTTGCCCCTTCACATGGTTAAAGTTAATCACGTTACAATACAAGCCTTACAATAAGTTGCAGTCCTGTATTAAACGACCACCTGATGTCTCTATAATACGTCTGCTCAAAAAATGTTAACAACATCAAAATAGTTGGCATAGTTTGCCAGTGACAGGAGAACGGAGGAATGACAGGAGGCCAGCTGACTAGCTATGAGCTAACGATCACCTGACAGCCAGCAGAAACACGATTCCTGAAGTCACGGACTTTATCACTTTCTATCACTATGTCACGCTGCACGACAAAACAATGAAATGAATAATAAAGACTGTTTGTGTCAGTAAAGATCGCTCGCCACAAGCCACTGTCTATGAGCGCAGCAGACGGACCACAAACCACTTTCCCTTACTCAGCATGATTCAGCTAACATTAATGTTGTTCGGCAAAACGAACGTTACACCCAGATAAAAGTGCAAAATATTATTATTAACGTTAAGAGCTGCTTTGCTCCATATTCAGCTTGATAAATCACAAAATGATTCGTGAGAAGCGATTCCCTACACTGCGTAATAAACCTAATTTCCATGTTATGAAATGCACAATTTAGCTTTACTCAGTGTGCACAATAAACATTATTGTCGTCTGAAGTGCCATACTGACGCAGTCGAGATGTAAACAGATGACCGCTCGTACTGTGTCGTTGTCTGGCTAACATTAACTCGGACACCATTTTACGCCAAAGAGTGAAACGCTAGTCCCGGTTTATCACTTCCTCGAAAACTACAGGCAACATAAATGTGTTTGCTTCTCAACAACCGCTATAAAACGGTCCATACGCGTGCTTCGTGCAATACATTCAAAAGCAAACACGTCTAAACAAGAAAATGGTAATTGATTATCACAACAGTGCGAAGTAGCGCTAAGCTATGCTAGTGCGCCGCTGTGGCTAACGTTACACCGGGAAGGAGGCGCGGCTGATGTGCCTCGGCTACTGACGTTTGTTACTCTTGACAAGACGGCCGAGAACATTAGCTTTCAATTCAAATCAGACCTGGGGAGCATTACTAACAAGTATAACGCGCAACATATCGAAATTCAGTTTAACGTGACAGAATAATCTTACCTGCTGTAAACCCTACGCGATGTGCTGAATAGCAGCAGGAGAAGCGATGACTTCTCTCCCGCCGCCGCCGCTCCGAGCTCGAGCTCTGACGCTCCGCCGCAACAGCGTCACTGATCCCAGGCACGGGATAAAGTCTGTTACGTCCTTATCTCGGGTTAGGACGCTGCTGACGACATTTTGGATCAAGGCGGGCCCGCATCATATGTCTCTAGACATCATATGACAGTTCGTTATGAGCCAACATGGCTGACAGTTAGACTTTAAAGGCGATTTCCGACTCCATTTTATTTATCTCCAGGCAACAAGACAGATTACAAAATGTGTCGCCATGGCTGATATCCCTCCGCGAGCGCTTGCGTCAGAACGACCGAGTTACAGTCAGGCAGTCGAAATCTTCCGCCATGCAGCTTATAAGGCTCTCTTTGGGCATGATTTTAATTGGATTTGTTTATTACATATACAGCAAAAATTGCTAGATTTGGGAGTTTTTTTTTTTCATTTGTTAACATAAAAGAATTTTAAAAACACCATTCTGATGTTGTTATTTCATTTACGAATATAGGCTACTTTCATCAAAATGAACCACATTTAAAGTTAAACTTGACGTCAGTTTTAGATAACAAGGGGTTCGCAATTAGGAATATTTTAAAATATGCAGATTGTAACTTTTACGTACTTGATTTAAATGGAAAAAACACAATATCTTCCCTTATGACATTAGATTGCCAACATCTTCACTCCGCAACATCATACGTCATTAGTCACTGAAAATAGCAAGGCATGTGCAGTCGGTGCTTGAGGTAGCCTAATAGTTTTGGAAACTTTACCGTTCAACAAAAGTTTTATCACAATAGTTAATCAATAGTTAATTACTTTTTAATTGAATTAAAAACCGTGATTTTGTGTTGAAATTTAAAAACGCGCGATATTGTTCCTTTTCTTAATAAGACGACTCTAAAAGACTTTGATATTATAGGGAAGTATATGGTAATAGCATATGAAAATATTAGATGAGAGGAAAAATATATAAATATAAAATATAATTTTCCTTCAATCTCATATTTATTTCAGAACAAGACTCCAAAATATGAAGATCGATCCAAAGAAACGTTTTATTGTCCCACAGCTAGTTGGTGTACAATGTGCCTCGGTTTATTTGGGCTGCAGCCCACCGTACTCCTGCTCATATTAATAAGGACGACTGAAGCCCCCTCGCGGCATCTAATGGATATATGCCTTCAACATTGTGCATCAATGAAAGCAGGGATTGAAATAAACTTTTTATTTCACTCACCAGACAATTTCATAACTTATACTAGCTATAAAAAAAAAGCAGAAATAAATCAACAGCTTGGCTGTCTAAACTGAACGTGACAAAGCGACCGTTGCAAAACATTTTGTGTCAGTTTGCGATATATATATATATATATATATATATATATATATATGTAAATATAAAACATTCTCAATATTTTCTGGAATTTTATCGATATAGATTATGAGACAATATTTTGCTGAGTGTGTTAGGCTATGCGGATATCTTAAGGACTACCGTGGACAGCTGACTCCTAAAGTTTTTGATATATTTAATTTTCTGTGTGTTCAGTTCACAGAAGTGATAAAAATTAATCCTTTTCAATAAGTTTACATTTATTTTTTACCCTTTATGTGCAATTTTACCTTTATTAAACCAATTTTTCTATAAGTATGCATCATCTTTTGAGTAAAATTCTTACATTTAATCTGCAAATTGTAATAATAATACATTTAGATTTACTAAGCAAATAAAATCAGTATCAACGAAATTAATCTTTAATCAGAAGATGCACATGCACATTTACACACGTTAATGCAATCCCGAGGGACATGCTTTAACCTGCAGTTACAAATACATACTTATTGTTTTGATATTTTAAACATGAAATGTTGAATACTGATATTTTAAATTATATTAAAAAAAAATTAAAAGATACATTAAATGTAAAATTAAAACAATTAAAACCGCCAGCAGGCGGCAGTAAGTCACTGTAAGTGAGTCATTGCGATTGAACCGAATCATTTAACGAATCATTGATTCAGGAACGAAACACAGTCATGTTGCTCAGAACTACAAAACAGTGTTCGGAATGATTTTTTGTTGGCGAAATAGATAAAAAACAGGCATTTCTCTTGATATTAACTTATTGTTTATTGAACTGTTGTATAAAATCAATATCACATTTGTAACCATGCTGATTTTTTTTAATGGCACTCTTCGTGAGATATTGATTAACTATATGAAATGATATAAACATATACATTTTCTGCCCTCTCATCTTGAAATGTGTGATCATTCTTAATGCATAGACTGAATAGAACGCACGCTAGTTAGTGTAGTCGCTTACGCGTGCACTCTGTAGGAGTGTTTTGTTTGGTGTTTGCAATATACTCGATAAGGCTCAGAATTATGATTTTGTAGCTTTTGTATAATCTGATGTCTATGCACCTTTTCTTCATGTCAATCAAAGTCCAATCAACCCATGGTCCTGATTAACAGAAAGGTGTTTTTATTTAAAAAAATTAAAGCTTATACCAATTATACAAGCCATAATATTGTAAACTTAGTCATGTTACATTCTATTTGAATTCAACAGCAGAAGAACAATACGAAAGCAATGAGGCAAATTGATTTTTCAAACCACATCTATTTCACTATAGAACAGGATTCAAATTAAACCAAAACATTGATTTTCTTTTTTTTTTTTTTTAGATCAACGGGCAGGTGCCAAACATTTCAACCAAAACCACAGGACAATAAATAAGCAGAAAATATTAAAACACTGCTCAACACATGGTTTCTAGAAAATAAACGACCTGAAAATATTCTGAGTGATTGAAGAAGAAAAAGGTCAAATACTCAGGTGGCATTGAAATATATGAGCAATTAAGACAGCCGAGGCACAAGCCTCTGCATTCACATTCATAAAATCAGTATTTCATCTTTGTGCTTGTTTTAGCTTTGTACAGTAGTGCATAAAGACATACTATGCTGGTAGTGAGTCATTCATGATGATTAAATTAATGTCCATTTACAACCCGAATTCCGGAAAAGTTGGGACGTTTTTTAAATTTTAATAAAATGAAAACTAAAGGAATTTCAAATCACATGAGCCAATATTTTATTCACAATAGAACATAGATAACATAGCAAATGTTTAAACTGAGAAATTTTACACTTTTATCCACTTAATTAGCTCATTTAAAATTTAATGCCTGCTACAGGTCTCAAAAAAGTTGGCACGGGGGCAACAAATGGCTAAAAAAGCAAGCAGTTTTGAAAAGATTCAGCTGGGAGAACATCTAGTGATTAATTAAGTTAATTGATATCAGGTCTGTAACATGATTAGCTATAAAAGCTTTGTCTTAGAGAAGCAGAGTCTCTCAGAAGTAAAGATGGGCAGAGGCTCTCCAATCTGTGAAAGACTGCGTAAAAAAATTGTGGAAAACTTTAAAAACAATGTTCCTCAACGTCAAATTGCAAAGGCTTTGCAAATCTCATCATCTACAGTGCATAACATCATCAAAAGATTCAGAGAAACTGGAGAAATCTCTGTGCGTAAGGGACAAGGCCGGAGACCTTTATTGGATGCCCGTGGTCTTCGGGCTCTCAGACGACACTGCATCACTCATCGGCATGATTGTGTCAATGACATTACTAAATGGGCCCAGGAATACTTTCAGAAACCACTGTCGGTAAACACAATCCGCCGTGCCATCAGCAGATGCCAACTTAAGCTCTATCATGCAAAAAGGAAGCCATATGTGAACATGGTCCAGAAGCACCGTCGTGTCCTGTGGGCCAAGGCTCATTTAAAATGGACTATTTCAAAGTGGAATAGTGTTTTATGGTCAGACGAGTCCAAATTTGACATTCTTGTTGGAAATCACAGACGCCGTGTCCTCCGGGCTAAAGAGGAGGGAGACCTTCCAGCATGTTATCAGCGTTCAGTTCAAAAGCCAGCATCTCTGATGGTATGGGGGTGCATAAGTGCATACGGTATGGGCAGCTTGCATGTTTTGGAAGGCTCTGTGAATGCTGAAAGGTATATAAAGGTTTTAGAGCAACATATGCTTCCCTCCAAACAACGTCTATTTCAGGGAAGGCCTTGTTTATTTCAGCAGGACAATGCAAAACCACATACTGCAGCTATAACAACAGCATGGCTTCGTCGTAGAAGAGTCCGGGTGCTAACCTGCCTGCCTGCAGTCCAGATCTTTCACCTATAGAGAACATTTGGCGCATCATTAAACGAAAAATACGTCAAAGACGACCACGAACTCTTCAGCAGCTGGAAATCTATATAAGGCAAGAATGGGACCAAATTCCAACAGCAAAACTCCAGCAACTCATAGCCTCAATGCCCAGACGTCTTCAAACTGTTTTGAAAAGAAAAGGAGATGCTACACCATGGTAAACATGCCCCGTCCCAACTATTTTGAGACCTATAGCAGAAATCAAAATTGAAATGAGCTCATTTTGTGCATAAAATTGTAAACTTTCTCAGTTTAAACATTTGCTATGTTATCTATGTTCTATTGTGAATAAAATATTGGCTCATGTGATTTGAAAGTCTTTTAGTTTTAATTTTATTAAAATTTAAAACACGTCCCAACTTTTCCGGAATTCGGGCCCAGGATCTAATTTGTGTGATATAATGATATACTGGTTTGCTGGTGCCTGTGTGTCTGTTACTCTTCTCTGGCAACGCAGACGAGCCCGACAGATGGAGCGTCCTGTAGGAAGTGCACGGGGTCCGACTGAGAGTGAGTGGGCAGCAGGCAGGGGGAGGGGTATGACTTCTCTAAACTGCTATATTGGCCCTTCTCTCAGTCTTTGAATATAACATTGATTCAAATGATTCTATTTTATTAGACTTCAAAATAATAAATCGGCACACCCAATGAAAACAGGATTAATTTGTGTGATAACTGGTGATTAAGGCTACTAACTCTGCTTTACTCTTGTCTTTTTAGAATAGAATTTCCTCACAGTGAATAAAATCACTGTCCTAAAACAGTATAGTTTGGAAATGTTCAGCAAAGTTGTCCTGGCAGACAATGTACAAAACCAGTAAACGGCCATCAGGGTGGCAAACAGCATGTAACTGACACACAGAGATTCGGTTCAACATTTAAAAAATGACTCCTCTAAGGAATGTTCTGGTTTGAATACATTTAGGCGCTGTCCACAGCATTTGTGCCATTATCTCAGAAAATACTTTTCCAGGTAGATTAACTTCTGGTTATGCATTCGGATGTATACACATATATAGTGAAAGTGACTGATTTTACAGGCTAAAGTCACTGAATGATTGTCAGCAAGCAATTCTGTCAAAACTATGACTTTTGTGTTTTTTAGAAGAAAGTCTCAAATATTTTCTCTGATAATTGACACAAATGCTGTAAAATAGAGCTTGTATTTACATTCCTCTAAAGGAGTCAGTTAATCATTGTTGATAAAAACCTGTTTTCAAACTCACTTGGACCTTACAAGATCAGTTTTGTATTAGTTTCCCATTAAGGGACAAAAACTGTGCCTTCATATGTTGTCTAAGTTCAAAGATGTAGCTGTTTGACTGGAAGCAAGGCACGGATGTTTAATGGAGAAACTAATTAAAGAAAAAGATAGACAGGGTTAATAATTTACTCTATATACTATTTAAAAGTTTAGGTTAGAAGACTTGTTTAATCCTTATTTTCAGCAAAGATACATTAAATTGATCCAAAGTAACAGTAAAGACTTTCACAGTGTTAGAACAGTATTCTGCTGTAAATAAATGTTGTTCTTTTGAACTTTCTATTTATCAAAGATTCCTGAAAAAACTATTGATCATGGTTTGCACAAAAATATCAAGTAGCACAGCGGTTTTCAACATTGCTAATAATAAGAAATCTTACTTTAGCACCAAATCAGAATATTAGAATGATTTCTGACGACTGGAGCAATAACTGCTGAAAAAATTCAGCTTTTTTCCGTTACAGAAATAAATTACATTTTGCTTTTTACTGTATTTTTGTTTTACAAATAAATGTGGCCTCCGAGACTTCTTTCAAAAAAAAATAAAAATAAATAAAAATAGTTACTCACCCAAAACCTTTGAACGTATATATATATATATATACACTGTATAATTAAAAATTATACAGTAAAATTAGTAAATAACTGAATAAAACAAAAAAAAGAAATATAAATCTAGCTCTACAAATCACTGTATAATTAAAAATGAGTAAATAACTGAATAAAATTAAAAAATGAAATATAAATCTAGCTCTCTATATGTATATAACTAGATTTCGTTATTAGTTTCATTTATTTATATACTGTATGTGTATATATACTGTACATACATACATACTAAGAAAAGGAGGAGACAAACATTGGCATAAAATAATATACTAACATGCATGTAAGAAAAGATAAAACACTGATCAAGAAAGGTCGTGTAAGTCAGAGAACAGGTTTTACCGTGGGAATTCAGATATTTCACTTTAAAAATATATAAATGCTGGTTTCATATATTTACACAATTCCACATGGTGTTTCAACTTCAGTTTTAAAAGTTTGTAAATACAGAATTCAGATTGTTCAGGTTTTGCAGTATGGACCAATCACTACAGTCTTTGGCAGTGTAATAACAGCACAAAAACAGAGAAAAAACTCAATAAATAGGACTAATATGACAGTTCATTAAAAACAAATAATACAATTCAATTACTCAGTACCAACTAAATCACGAAAGCAGTTCTGCAATAATAAAAAGACTTTAACAGCAGCGATTAAAGCACGTGAATGAAAGTTATTCTCATTTCTAGCAAACTATCATGAGGCCTTGAACTAACAACACATACCAAAAAAAAAAAGCACAATCTCTTGTGTAACGAGGAGGTGTTTTCAAGCTTCTGTAAACCTCCTAATTTCAGCTCAGAGCTGCCTGGAAGGAAACATCATTTTGAGGACATACGACTAGCTCGAGAACGACTGGAGACAATTAAGGTGGTAGCAGTACTGTCTAAACAAATTCAGAGGAGAGCTTGCATTGGTACTTCCAGCTGGATCACACAAGTCCGTCGGACTGAAGATGCTTATTCCAACAGCAGACACTCTGCTTTATCAGAAGGCTTTTGCACATAATCACACACACATGTCTGCTTCTAATCAAACAATTCCTTGCTCATAATTAAAAAGAAGTTCAAAATGTACTTGCTCATGCAAACTGCAAGTCTCAGCAAAGCTGTACGTTCTGCCAACTCAGGCAAATACTGATTATACGTCTTAACTAAGCAGATACGCAGACCCACATATAAAATTTTTTAAACAAGCTCAGAAAATAAACAGAAACTAGCAAAAAACATCACAACTATATATGTCCCATTGTCATGATTTCTGCTATTGATACAAGCTGTGATTTACAAATTTAACATTAGTTGGATACAGTGTTTCGGCATTTTTGATACATAAAACCTTGAGTTGCAGCATCAATGCTTTTTAGAGTCCAACTAAAATGTTTCACACGATATAGCGTCCGACAAGACACGCGAATCGAGAAGGCAAAGGTATGCTGAGGGATAATGTACATCATTCTGTACGGAGATCAGTCTCTGTCCCTCTCTCAGTCTTACTGAATGAGACGATGACAGGCTGTTACACCACACTGCCTTTAGCTCTGCCCAACAACATTTACACACAACCATACAGACCCCAGTACAAACAGAAAGACACATATTAAGGCCATTTTGTATTAAATGTGGTAGTCTAATCTCTTCAAGAGACCAACCGCACATCTGGAGTTAAAGTCTGATAATCATCGAACACATAGTAAACAGTACCTCTCTCTCCCCTTCTGTTTCTGCGACACTATCTCACACACACACACACACACACACATGCACACACAAACATACTGATGTTCAGATTGCCGAGAGGTTGATCTTTCAACATGTAAGACCCATTAGTGTACACGCACACTTCACTACAAATCTCATCTTAACATTGAGTTATAAATCCTGTAAAAATGTCTTAGCAGTAAAAGGAAAATTGCTGTATCTGTAGGCTCAGAACTTCAGGAGGTCCCTAAATCTAATGTTACATTTACATCATAAATGGAGGCCTTGTTGTCTTTTATTGTGTTCATGTAACTGCATATGAAGTATGCACATATTCAAACATTGTCACATTTGAGCACTGATGGTCTGCTGAGCGGTATTATGTGGGCAGTACTTGTGTATGACATAACTGACCTCTTTATGTTACTGTTATGGTAAAGAAAAAAGAGAAAGTATATTTAATAACTGATTGGTGGGATTTAGGTATTGGAGATTGGACTCTAATAGCTAAAATCTAATATTAGGTCTGCTCCTAAAACTTCTGTAGTGTTTGAAGACATGATACTTGAGGTACTGAGGGTCAGTTCGGATGAAGGTCAACTGCTCTGTGAGGAGTGATGTGAAGGCTGTGCGCTCATGGAGGCTTTACTCTTCTGAGGTCTCTCGAAGCTGTCTTTCGTACAGACTGAGTACATGATGAACAAACTGATACTGCTCCGCTGTCTGGATCATGCCGCCTCTGTAATCACAGCAACAACAGCATGAGACCAACTGTTTATATACTTAAAGAGATAGTTCTCCCCGAAAATTTTAAATGTCATGAATTACTCACCCTCATGTTGTTCCAAATCTGTAAGACCTTCTTTAATCTTCGGAACACAAATTAAGATATTTTTTATGAAATCTGAGAGCTCTCTGACCCTCCATTGACAGAAAAGTAACTGCCATGTTCAAGACCCAGAAACATACTGTAGTAGGGAGGGACATTATTAAAAAAGTCCATGTGACATTAGTGGTTCAACCGTAATTTTATGAAGCTACGAGAATACTTTTTCTGCGCAAAGCAAACAAAACAAAACTTTATTTAGCAAGTTTAAAGTTCTCTTCCGTGTTAATCTCCACCACCATTCATGATAGTACCATGACACACATGTGTGATGCTGCTCAGGAGCCAGGGTTCTGACATAAACCCGGATGCACTACAGCCGTTTTAGCAAACAGAGGAATGCACAATTATGCGTCGTAAACGCACGTCGAAGTCTGACACGGAAGATTGTTGAATAAAGTTATTTTTGTTTTCTTTGTGCACAAAAATGTTCTCGTAGCTTCATAAAATTACGGTTGAACCAGTGATGTCACATGGACTATTTTATCAGTGTCCTTACTACCTTTCTGGGCCTTAAACGTGGTAGCTACATTGGTGTCTATGCAGGGTCAGAAAGCAAAAATATCTTCATCTGTGTTCAAAAGATGAACGAAGGTCTTACGGGTTTGGATAGATATGAGGGTGAGTAATTAATAACAGAATTTTCAGTTTTTAGTGAACTATCCCTTTAATAGCATCTAGCAGTCAAACTTGGCACTTGGATTTTTCTCCATGACTTAAGGCTGGCCTGGAATACCACTGAGGCCAAACAGCTAACATTTATTCTGCTGCTGTCTCAACTCAAACTGACATTTGTGGTTCCAAGGATGTAGAGTATATCTATATTTTACCTGTCCAAGCGTAGCTGGCTAGTAGTCTTAAGGATGTCAACCACCCCTTCATTGCTTAGCTGCTGGCACAAGATAGAGGTAGCAATGAAACAGCCAGTGCGTCCAATCCCTGCACTAAGAGTAGAGAAAACTGTGTTTAAATATATAAGCTTTATCTTCTTACTGTCACTTTAACAGCTTTTTTGAAAAGTGTGTGTTACCTGCAGTGGACAATGACAGGGCCACTGTTGGGCTGAGCCTGTTTCCTCGCTTCCTCCACCTCCCTAACTAAATCCAAAAGAGGCGGGGCCTTGTCTGGAGTTTTCTGGTCTGGCCAGGATGTGTACCAGTACTGTCTGAGAGTGCGCTCCTCACCCTCACTCTACACACACAAACATTCACCAACTTGTTAATAAACATTTACAAATCCTACAAGATTCCTAATATTCAAGGTAAAAAAAAAAAAAGCTGCAGCCTTTGATCACTAGTTTAACATGTGTGCTGAGACCCAATGGATGACCATTGCAATCTGATGAAAATCTGTCAGAAGTTTTGAGGAACAGTCCTGCAGTATGGCTTCTCCTGTGACAACTGTGACATCAATAACCTTTAGGAGCACAGATTTAAAAAAAAAACTGCTCCACACACATCACTGTCACAAAACATGTCGCAGATGGACAATGTGAATCCTATGTCTATGCCTTGAGACTTGACTGTTATACAGTGACAACTGAAATTCCTGTGTAACATGGCTTATACTTTGGATCCTGTTCGTACAGTCTGACAAGCAACAATTGTAAAGCACTCATAAATCACATAGTGTGTGTACCCGGCTTAACACACATGTATACACAGGAGCTCTTCTAGCCTTCATCAGTACTGGGGTTCTGTTCAAATGAATTCAACTAAATCTAGAACAATTTCAGATCTTTTTGCAAACCCATTTTACTTATCAATAATGATTCACAAATGTCTAGTTCTGATTCCAAACAACTGAGCAAGTAGACACATAAACATTATTGCTGAAATAGTATCAGGGAAAATGATTATCAGGTTGGTAATCTCCAACATCATATAGGCTATACATACAGTATGATGCTCATACTAACACATACACACATTCTTTGACATAACACTTTAAGATATCTTACACAGATTTTGTGATTAACTATATTTCCTTCCATTATGTGAAACACTGCGTTGCTAAGAATATTTGTCACCATGACAGCCATGCCTCCAGTGGAAACAGTAGAAAACAGAAGTTTAAAAATGTTGCGCTCAACCTGGACTTCTCTCTTTCTTTACTTTTCATCTTTCTTGTCTGTAAATATGAGTCTTGTCTTTATTAATTATACTGCATTGTAATGTCTACATGAAACTGAATAAAGAAATTGTTTTTGTAATTGTAGAAATTACTTTTTAAAAAGTGATGGCTTTTAAAAACCACGTAATCTGCATTCTCAGATTGACCTTGTTTTGGTCTCTGAATTCTAGTTTAAAAGAGGTTTCAAAATATGATACAGTCGATTGTCTTGTCTCTCATGTGCTATAAACAAATTCAATGTCGCTGCAATGTTTCAATGCCACATTAACCTATAGGAGGTACTGTCAACAAAATGCTGGGGTTCCCTCAGGGTACAGTCACAATGACATATGCCACATTTTGTTTCAATAGGCCAAAACATTACCAAGATACAGCCTTCCTATACTCAACTTTCAGCACAACAATTCTATTATTTCAGTTAGTATCATTTTGCCATATTTTTGGTAAAAATGTAACAGATAAAATTAAACAACTTAATACATTAATACTCCTTTAGTCATTAATTTGCATATAAAACAAAAAAAAATTCAAGTAAGTTATTTTAACTCTTCAACATAAGGGAACTAGATAGGCCTGTCACTTTTGTGAAAAAATTATTTTCGATATTTAAGACATAAGTGTTCATTGAATCGATTGTAAAATCGATTTTCCATGTCTAAAAAAAAGACGTTTCGTTTTTCAACGTCAAATAACGGACGAACGTAAAGAGAGCGATGGAAACGCACAAGTCAGCAATATTTCTTATTTATAGGCATAAAGTTTCGTGCAGAATAACAAACAGCAACAGGAGTGCAACATTCTCTAAAAAAAAAATGTGCAGAGGGGACGGCTGCCATAACAAAAGAAAAACATCACTGCAGGCTTCAACCCGGCTGCATTTATGATTTAGGCAATTCAAAAATCTCCAAGATTATTTTAAATAATGATTCAATCCATTTCAAACAACTGTTCCAAAAAATGAAACTTTAAATGGACTTGAGAACAGGCCATGTGTGTTTTTTTATTGAACGTAACCGACACTTAGGCTAGGCGGCACTAGGCAGGCATAATTAAAGGCTAGGGCCATTACAAATTTATTGGACAGGAAAACAAGTCGATCAACATTTTCGGGGTCCCGAGCAGAGCGTTTTTTATTCACTATATGTCCAGCTGTTGAGAAGACGCGCTCCGACCGCACTGATGTCCCAGGGACACTCATATGGAAGGCCAAGAGGGTCAAATTCACGTGAATTTTAACGCGTCAACAACACGTTAAATACGTGTATTTCACACGTAAACAACACGTATTTAACGCGTTAAATACGTGTTGTTTACGTGTTAAAAATCAGCGCGTATTTAGCGTGTATTTCACGTGTTAAATACACGTTAAATACACGTGAAGTACGCGTTAAAAATCAGTTTGAACGGGTCAATGTCATTGGCTGCTGAGGACTTGGGTCAAACCACTTCTGTGAGCTTAGAGGGGTGTACCATTCATAGACAGGCAACCACCATTTAACATGCTATAGATAAGCTTATTCAGCCTTATTATTTAGTCTTTTTTTGTACAGCCTATAGAAATAATATATTTAAATAGCAGTTTTATGAAATATTTATTTTTTAATAAATATTAATTAAAATTTTGTGGTGATAGTATAAAGTTTATAAAAGTTACAGTATTTTGTAATGAAACATGACTTTTTGTTTAGCTCTTGACTCCCCGAAGTATACTATTTAAATACTGTTGCTTTCTGAGTGCCATTCACAAAAATACCAACTCATAACTCCACTAATATAGCAAGGAGAGTCAAAAGTTATAGTCTGATTCTACTGTGACGATCCAAGGGGCTGTAGTACTTTATTTTGTCCAGCAGGTGTCATGGGGTAACACTTTTTGTGTCTTTAGGTTAAGTGCTGTGATGCAGGTGTGGAAAATTGATTGTGATTAACCATGCTGCTTATAAGATGCTGGTTTCTTACCCTCGGGAGTGAAGGAGATTGGGGCTTGGTCTCTGCTGGTCTTGCTGTTTGGTGGTCAGGCGGACTTTCTCACGCTCTCCAGTCCAAGGCTTCATGTTGTGTTTTTGTATCTTTATATTTTTTATGTTTTACCTTAATGTAGTTATGTCTGTTTTCTGATTAAAATACATATTTGTGCAAATTTGATTATGTTGTATGGACTCTCCATTCATGTTGTTCATGAGCCAAGGGGTTGTAACACTATGTTCTGTCAAAAGTTTAATAGAGTTCTCCAACTGATTCATGACATACATATGAAAGATCGTAATGGATTGTTTTTATTTTGGACTGGAATCTGCTGTAAATAATGATATGTCATTTTTCACAATCAGAGCATGTTTCATGATCATGAAGTTATAAAGGTAAAACCATGAAAATATTGCAGCATGTGCGCATTTGGAGTTTTTTTTTTGTTATAATTCAATGACGAATTTCCATGAGCTATGCATGTTTCATGAAGTTATGAATGGAAACGTAACATGTTTTTTTTTCTCAATTGAATGGTTTCATGTGTGTGATAATATCGTAAGTAATATATTTAGATCAAGTGAACAAATTACGATGAATTTGAGCTCCTTTTAATCTGGAGAATTTTCTGAAAAAAATGACGTATGATTTTGCATGATATATGAATGTTTCATGACATTATTAATAAAAGCACAAAGTGAAACTAAAGTTATTTGTCGTGCTGTGCCTGTTGGGTTTTATGTGTTATAGCAATATGAACAATATATTTGGATCTCATCCATGGATTACAGTATCTCTGGGCTCATTTTAATTGGGATACTTTTCTGAAAATAATGATCTATGCATGATTCTTGAAGCTATGAATGAAAACGAAACGTGAAGTATCGAGCTGTTTTTCTTTGCAGCCTTAGTGCGCCAGTCTGCTTTCATGTGTCACAGCTCTATGAACGAAATCTTTCAGTCTGATCAAAGGATCTATGCATGTTTGGTGAAGTTAAGAGGTAAAGTGGCATGGGACTGAAACCTCTGATTTTTTTTTTTTTTTTTGCTAAGATACATTACCTAATTTTTTTCTATGTGTTATAGCTTTATGAAACATATATTTAGATCTAAATGATGTTTTATGGTGAGTGTCGACAGTTTTAATCTGCAAATAGTGACATATCTTTTTTATGATATAGCCTATGCTTTTTCCATGAAGTTATGATAGAAAGCCTACATGACAGCTACCATAGATTTTTGGCTAAACTACATGCTCTCTGTGCAGTTTTATGTGTGTTATAAATCTTTAGATATAAATGACAGATTTGACAGATAGTTTTGGGCTCTTTTAATCAGGAGAATCTAGGCTACTATAAAATTCTGGTGCATAATTGTACACTGAAATCTTGTTTTATGAAGTTACAAGTAAAACGGTGACATCAATAGGCCAATTATTATTATTATATCGGTCTGGGGTTGACTTCTTGTACAAAACTTGCTCCAGTTTATTCAAAGCCTCAAAAAATTTCTCAATGGTGCAACTAAAAAAACTCTGAGGTCGCACCGGTGCAACGAGCCATTCAAGGGGAAAAAAATTCTCTGCGACTCTGAAGGTCTCCCTGTGGTTCAACAATATGCTTCAAGTGTTTTATATCTATAGATTTTATTTTAGGTAAGTCGTGATGATTTGAGAAGGCTAAATTGATCAAACATAGGCTCACTGTCTGCCGCTGGCAGCTTGGTCATTACTTAAAAAAACCTAAAACTTATATTTAACAAACATAAAATGCTCCAAAGGCTTTTCTAACTTAACTTAATAAAATATATTATATTAACAAAATATAATCACTTTGCTATTACATACAAAACTGAACTATTTTAATAGCTGATCCAATAAGTACAAGCTGTTTAGGGACTGTTCACCAGTTCAAATCAGACAGGTTTGTCTGATTTGTCCCATTTTTTCAGACACAGTGAAGATCTGATAAGAATCAGTGTAGAGGGCCAAGTCTGGAAGATTTTGATGCTAGAGAGAATGTGGCCAGCTGGATAAGCCAAGGCCAAAGATCAAGAAGGCTAAACTACAGGAGTTGGCAATCCGAGGGGCATGTGACTGCAGTGGAGGAGAGTCCATAAGACATTGAGCAATGATATGTTCAGTTTGAAGCCCTTAAAACCCTTAATTTAGATTTTCTTTTTATTTCATATATCTTGAGATGTTTTAAGTTTAAATTTCACCTCAGTGAAACACTTTAAGCACCAAACTTTTTCAGTAAGTTACCTTTCTTGTAGAATTATGCTTCAAATAAAGAACATTATGTTGACCAGATTGTTAGTTAATCATGTAGGCTACAAGTCAATATTGTTTATATGGACAGCTGTTTAAAAAAAGTGGACTTGTAAGAAAAAAGTTAGGCACACTAGTATAACAAGTGCAAAAAATTAGCCTAGAACCCTGTTGTTTTATTCTACTTCATGAGACCTTTCAGATGACATATGGCACATGAATATCCGAGTTGTGTGATATTTTTATAAATATTAGAGTACACGGCAAAATGATTATTATTATTTTTCTCAGCAAATAACTTGCCAATATTTTGGAGTTGATCAACATGCTATATGCATTGTAATGCTCAGACTCTAAGCTTTCAAATGATATCTATTTTTTCTTGATTTTAATTCAGCAGTTTGAAAAATATGATTAGTAATATTGATGCAATGGGCGGTTGGGGGGGTTCACGGTGGTATGGTGGTAGCAGTAGAATACTTTTGTTGTCCTGACCCTAGTACAAGCTCTCATTCTAATCCTGAAAGTCTTAAATGCTTATGTCTTAAAACATCACCTGTGTACCTAATTACTGATTGTCTGATTAGTGCATAATCACAAAACAAAAAGTGCGGAATTGCTGAACAAAAAGAGGTTTCAATAAGTGCCACCTGCTGGCAATAGCTGTAAATGTAAGCACAATAAAAGCTGTTGATTACTAAGATGATTGTTTTCTAAAGACAGATATTGATTTCAATGGTTTGTATCTTAAACCTGAATTGATTGCTTACCTCCATTGTAACTATTTCCCCCACACAAATGTTAATGCTTGATGCTAACTTAAGTCTTATACTATCACCAAAACATTTGAAACAGATACACTTTAACTAACCTTATTTATGTCCTGAGATATTGAATATCAAATAAGACGGATATAAATAATTTCTCTTGAACACTAAATTTTTTCTTACATTTTTAACACATCAGTTATTTCTCAGCAGGAGAATGTCCAAATATATATCGTTTTTTTACTGAAAGTCAGAGTTGAGCAGTAAGTAGTTACTAGTAATTTAGTTATTTTAATTATATTACTTTTGCATTAAATAGTAGTGTAACTAATTACTAATTATATTTCAGTAATAATTTTACAGTTACCATCCATAAAACAGATTTGTTGCTTTACTTCTAACCCTTTAAGAGTGACCACTATTAAAACTAAAATATCCACTAATGTGTTTATTTACAAAAAGGCATGAGTGGTAAAAAAATAAATTTTTCATATAACTGAAACTTAAATATATTATTTCTATAGGCTATATAAAAAAATAAAAGAAAAAAAGACTAAATAATAAGGCTGAATAAGCTGATCTATAGCATGTTAAATGGTGGTTGCCTGTCTATGAATGGTACACCCCTCTAAGCTCACAGAAGTGGTTTGACCCAAGTCCTCAGCAGCCAATGACATTGACCCGTTCAAACTGATTTTTAACACGTACTTCACGTGTATTTAACGTGTATTTAACACGTGAAATACACGTTAAATACGCGCTGATTTTTAACACGTAAACAACACGTATTTAACGCGTTAAATACGTGTTGTTTACGTGTGAAATACACGTATTTAACGTGTTGTTGACGCGTTAAAATTCACGTGAATTTGACCCTCTTGGCCTTCCATACACTCATGTACAGCTGCGCAAGGTGGGGGTATTACTGACAATTTTCCACCACAAAGCCGGTCGCTGTCAGCTTGCAATGGTCCTTTTCATAACTCAGAATCTCCTGTAACTAGATGCGCGAATGAGGCGAATTCGCGTCTACCGCGCCCCGAGACCTCCAGACGCGCGTAAACGCGTCTTTACATTGACTTATCATTGAAATTATTCGCGCCAGACGCTCTATTCGCGTTTGGGGTGAACGCAGCATAAGAGATCGCTTTCGCGTCACTGGGTCTTATAGGCTTTTATAATTATATATAAAGCCTTATATAATTTTCTGGTATTTTCTGTCTAGCTTTCGCAACGCATACTGCATTTTCGGAATTCTTTATTTTCTTTTTCTGCTTGTTTGCGAATTTTGTTACATGTATATTTTTAATTGTTTAATTAATTTAAAATTAACTGTACATATTTGGTTAAAATCGATTCCCTATTTTCATTTTCGAAACTTTTTTTGGTTGGTCCGATCGATTGTGCAATCGATTTTCGAACTAAAAGTGACAGCCCTAGAACTAGACATAATCAAATGAACAAACAAACCAAACCTTCACAGTGAAAATCCTTAGACTGTAGTCATCTGCCTGGATGACCAGTTTGACAGTGATCTCGATATCTTCACAAATGACACTGTCCTCTGGCCAGTATTCTGTGCATTTCTGTGGGACACACACATGAGAATGCTTTATTTGATTCATATGTAATATATGTTTTATTCAGTCCATCAAAGCCCATTTTAAACCTTTCAGAAAAAATCCATTCATGATTTCTGATGACTAACTGTAATTCACCTAAATATTTCAAGGCATGTAAATCACCTTAACCCTGGTGTCTTTATTTACTTTTTGACTTCTGCAAAATACCCAGAGTTAGAAATTAACATTTGAGTAAAGGATAAGTAGTTTGATGTTCAGCCTGAGTTTGTGCTACTGAAAGTATCAAATAGTGACAGGACTGGGGGTTGGACAAGAAGAACTATTTAGTGTTAATTCAAGTTTGCATTACCCTGATAATTAAGGAGAGAATACATATGAATTATTCAAATATCTAAAGATGTTTAATTGCTCAGCATGAAAGAATAATTCATCCCAATCATGTGATGTGTGTACATTAATATATAAAGACCTCATTTTTTTCCTCAATGTTGGTGATCATGACAATAATGGGACAGCGCTCCTGCCAAACCATCCTCCAGAAATCCCCCACTGTGTTTACAGTGGGACCCTGTGTAGCAATGTAAGCCTTTTCTTTCCCTCCATAGCCCTAAAGAAAAAAAGGTTGAAAGAAAGAAGAACATTTGAACCACCTGATATGTTTGATTGATTAGAGAGCCTTAACTTTTCAGCCTATTTTTTTTTTTTATACCTTTATTTAACCAGGAGGTCCCATTGAGATTCAGAATCTCTTTTACAAGAGAGACCTGGCCAAGGTAGCAGCCAAAGCACACAAAATGCATACATAAACACCAAATTACATTTTCACGTACAAAGAAGAAGTACAAAATGTTAAAAATAAAAATATAAAAACACAATGAGACTCTCAAGAAAAACAAGAACATGTCTCCATCACAACACTCTTTACAGTAGTTTTAAATTCATTTATGGACATAAGGGTTTCTAACTTTAGCTCTTTTTGTAGATTATTCCACCCCCAAGGTGCTAAATAAGAAAAAGCAGTTTTTCCCAATTCGGTTTTAACTCGTGGCACCTTAAAAAGCAACCACTTTGAGGAGCGTAGCTGATAGGTACCAGAGCAAACAGAGAGGAGGTTACAGAGGTACAGTGGAAATTTGCCAAGTATAGCTTTATAAATAAAGATATACCAGTGCTGTTGTCTACGAATTTTAAGTGATGTCCAACCAACTAAATCATAAAGAATGCAGTGATGGGTAAGGGACTTTGTATTTGTTATAAATCGAAGTGATGCATGGTAAACTGAATCAACATGACGCAGGATGGAAAATGCAGCATGCATGTACAATATATCTCCATAATCAATTACAGGCAGAAAAGTAGCTTCCACAAGTTTCTTCTTAGCACTAAAAGTAAAGCAAGATTTATTTCTGTAATAGAAGCCGAGCTTAACTTTAAGTTTCTTAACTAAAGCAGTAATATGTTCATTGAAGGAAAGCTTATCATCTATCCATATCCCCAAGTACTTGTATGAAGACACTCTCTCAATTGAGTTCCCATCTAATGAAAAAAGGCTACAATTGTCGAGTAGCTGTGCTCTAGCTTTAGAGAAGACCATAAACTTTGTTTTCTGTGTATTTAAAACCAGTTTTAAACTCAATAATGTGTATTGCAGTGTCTGAAATGCAGTCTGAAGTTCCTGCACTGCTACTGAAATGGTGGAAGCCTGGGTGTAAACCACTGTATCATCAGCATATAAATGTAATTTGGCTTGAATATCTCTATCCAAATCATTTATAAAAATTGAAAACAAAATGGGTCCTAAGATTGATCCTTGAGGGACACCTTTAGTTATTTCAAGAAAATCAGATTTACATCCTTCAGCATAAACACATTGAGTACGATCTACCAAATAATTCTGGAACCATGCAACAGCCTTCTCACTTAAACCAACTGAACGTAGTTTGGTCAATAACAATCCATGATCAACTGAATCAAATGCCTTAGACAGATCAACAAATAATGCAGCAGAATGTTGCTTCTTATCTAAGGCCCCGATAATATCATTTATCACTAATGTAGCAGCAGTGATAGTGCTATGGCCACTTCTGAACCCTGACTGAAAATTATTTAAAATATTTTTGTCAGTAAAATACTGTTTTAACTGTACATTAACAAATGATTCCAAGATCTTTGACAAAACAGAAAGTTTTGATATTGGACGGTAATTATTCAATTCTGATGGGTCTCCACCTTTATGTAAAGGGAGAACATAGGCTGCTTTCCAGCTTTTAGGAATGGAGTTAGAAAGAAGACTCAAATTAAAAATATGCGCTATGGGCTCAGCAATAATATCAGCTGCCACTTTTAACAGAAAGGGATCCAGATTATCTGTACCTGCTGACTTTTTGTGATCAATATCTCTGAGGGCTTTTTGAACTTCTGAAACTGAAATCGGTTTAAAATTAAACAATTCCCGATTTTCATTTTCAGATGCTGACACGGCAGGATATGGGACAGATTTATTTGCGGTTTGATTAAATATGAATCCAGCCTGAATAAAGTGTTTATTAAACTGATTGAGTATGACTGCTTTGTCTTTTACTTCATCTGACCCAATAAGAATCTGTTCTGGAAGGTTTGAGGTCACACGTGCACCCGACAAAGATTTAATTGATTTCCAAAACTTTAAAGGATTGTTTAAGTTTTCTGTGGTTGACTGCAAATAAAACTCAGATTTGGACTTTCTAATCATCAAAGTACACTTGTTTCTTACAGTTCTAAATGCAGTCCAATCAGCAGAAGAGTCGGAAAATCTGGCTTGTGCCCACATTTTATTTCTTAAACATATTAGCTCTGATAGGCTGTCTGAAAACCAATGATTGTCCTTACCACTGATCCTAAACTTTTTGATTGGTACATATTTATTTACAATGGAAATAAAATTTGAATGAAAAAAATCCCATGCCATTTCAGCATCCGAAAACAAAGACACCCTGTTGAGTTCACTATGATACAGATCATGCAGAAAAGCCTGTTGTTCAAAACTTTTCAAATGTCTTTTTAGGAGTATGCGTGGTTTTACCTTTGGGATTTTTGTATTTCTTACACAAGCGACTGCACAATGGTCACTGACGTCATTGCAAAATACGGCAGTAGAGGTGTATTTATGAACTGAGTTTGTTACGATTAGATCTAGGAGAGTAGATTTTATTTCTGCTTTGGGATTTATTCTTGTCGGTTCATTAATAAGTTGCACTAAATTTAAGTCATTACATAAGTCTTTAAAACAATCAGAGTTCCCAGACAGCCAGTCCCAATTCATATCACCCATAAGAATAAATTCAGAGTCATTAATTTCATGTAATATTTCAGATATAGATTGGAAAGCATCCTTTGAAGCAGATGGAGGTCTATAGCACCCAACTACTATAATATCAGCGTCTTTTGAAATATTCACTTTCACAGTCAGAATTTCAAATTGTTTAGCTTTAGTTAATGACAGGGTTACCGAGCTTATAAACTTGGATTTCACATATATGGCAACCCCACCTCCTTTGCCAACCCGATCAGTTCTATAAACTTTAAAACCTTCAATAGAAATAAGTTCATCAGATACAGATTTTTTAAGCCAGGTTTCAGAGATAACAATGATATCAGCATTGGTTGTATTAGCCCATATCTTAATCATATCCATTTTAGGGACTAGACTTCTAACGTTTAAATGTATAAAACCAAGGCCATGTCTGCTTTTGAAATCAGAAGGAGTGGCTAAGCATTGCAAAGTATTAAGAAGACCAAGAACAGGACCAGGATTGGGCTGAACATTACCAGATAACATCAATAAAAGCATAATCAAACAACGTAGTTTTTGTTTAGCTGGGTAATATTTATCATTACCACTGACCTCTATGAACTGAGAAAAAGAGAAATCTGAGACAGTAAAATGATCATTTAACAACATTAAGTTCTGGAGATACAGGGTGTTATTAATTTGTGAACAATTTGTTTTGTTACACAGTTTGATTTTCTGGCGGTACATCTCATAATGGCTTGTAGATGAAATTGAGAAATGACCATAATTTAACTGTATCAGTATACTACTTCTCATTTTGGGCATATTAAATTCATCTAGTATAGGGCTGGACTGTAAAAGTATGAATAGTATAAACAAATGCATGATGTCAAGTTACCAGGTTTAGTTGAATACAGCCTTAACAGGGGTGAACAGTAGCTTGGAGTCAAAAAGTCAGGGCTATGGAATGGAGGCTAACAGGGAGGCTTCCAGGTAGCAGCAGGGTATCCAGAAGGTGGCTAGCAAGTGAAGCTAGCAGCAGTGCATCCAGGTGGTAGCTAGCAATGGCAGCTAGCAGCAAGGCATCCAGGTAGAAGATAGCAAGGGCAGCTAGCAGCAGGGCATCCAGGTAGTAGCTAGCAAGCAACAGGCTAGCAACATAACATCCAGGTGATGGCAAGCAGGCAAAACCACCAGCAGCAGGCTATGAAGCAAGGCTACCAGCAGCAGGCTATGAAGCAAGGCTACCAACAGCAGGCCAGTAGCAGGGTAGCAACAGGGCCTCCAACAGGCGGCTAGCAAGCAGGACTACTGACAGCAGGCTAGCAGCAGTAATTCCAGCAGCAAGCTAGCAATATATCATGCAGGTAGTGACTAGCTGCAGGGCTAGCTGCAGCAGGTTAAAAAGCAGGACTACCTGTAGCTGGCTGCTAGCAGGGCATCCAGGTGGTAGCTAGCAAGCAGGGCTATCAGGTGGTCAATGTCCAGGTTTTAAGTTCAAAATTCAGCCTTATCCACCATTAAAATGATCCCAGTATGGAAGAGAATGTCCTGTTTCTCGAGAGTATACTCATTTGAGTTTAAAAGACATAAAACATCATAGAAAAAAAGTAAAATCTTGAGATCTCAAACACGGAGATCCACACATAGGTGTGGCTCGGCTGCCATCTTGGATTTTTGTTTCACTTTACCATTTTTAGGTTCTGTTTTATTTCGTTACATATAATGTAAAACAAAATAATTAGATAGTTAATATTGTGATTAAGAATAAGCACACTGTAAAATGACTTTGTAGCCTGACAGCAGGCTAGCAGCAGTAATTCCAGCAGCAAGCTAGCAATATATCATGCAGGTAGTGACTAGCTGCAGGGCTAGCTGCAGCAGGTTAAAAAGCAGGACTACCTGTAGCTGGCTGCTAGCAGGGCATCCAGGTGGTAGCTAGCAAGCAGGGCTATCAGGTGGTCAATGTCCAGGTTTTAAGTTCAAAATTCAGCCTTATCCACCATTAAAATGATCCCAGTATGGAAGAGAATGTCCTGTTTCTCGAGAGTATACTCATTTGAGTTTAAAAGACATAAAACATCATAGAAAAAAAGTAAAATCTTGAGATCTCAAACACGGAGATCCACACATAGGTGTGGCTCGGCTGCCATCTTGGATTGAAATGCATTGCATTTCTATGTGATCAGAAATACTGCACACACATCAAGTTATTATTTTTCAAACATTATGTAGTCTCCTAATACTTTGTAGTTTGTGAACTCAGAATAAATCATAAAAGCTATGACATAGGGCTCATATATTTATTACCTTAACTTAGAAGGCAAGTGACAGAAAGTTACAGAAATATAAGAAAAAAATGAATGCTAAATGATTAACAACTCTAAAAATGTGGTTGCTTCATCACAAACTAATGTATACAGTTCATTAAAAATGAACACATCACAGCTTACATCAATATGCAAAATAAGATTTTCATTTGACGCTAACACATACTCACCTTCAAATAATTTGCGTTGATGTAGGTGCTGAGAAAATCACCTTCCTCTTTTGCTTTTAAGCAAACTCTGCTATGTGTGTCTGCAATTTAGAGTTAAGATCTTACAATTGCAAAAACATGCCAATATCATTAGTAACAAACCTCATCAGCCATTTCCACATTTTACCGTATGCAGAGTATTATACACACTTGGTAGTATGGTTTTGTAGCGATTCTTCCTCACCACGCCAGGAAAATTGTATTCTTTAGGGTCCACGAAATTCATTGGTGTTTCCTGTTTGAACCAGAATTACAAGATGAGAAGTGCTGTCATGTTACGATCACTGTTTTATATTGAACATGGATTTTACTGTGAGTGGCACTCACATAGAACTCAGCCTGAAGCACAGCATCGTCCAGTGCGCGCTTCTGCAGCTGCTCGGGGGTGAGCAGGTTGGATGCGTTCTGCAGGTATTCCTGTGTGCTCTGCTCTCTAGGGGACAGCAGCGCTCCATAGGGCTCTGTGTTACCAGTGGTGCACATGTCCAACGTCAGAGACACATTAGAACCTCTCCTGAAAATCACAACAGAGTTTGTGTGACAATGTCATTTGAATATTCAAAAAGAGCCTTTCAGGTTCTTTCTTAAAACTTAAAATTAGTAAAATTAGTGCAAACAGGTCACGACTACTTTGACTACTTTTCTTTTTATAGTAGTTTCTGATTTTGCACTTTAGCATTTGAAATTCTGAATACATGAGAAGGGAATTCATCTGTGTTAAAATATTTATTTAAAGTTGCTCTTAAATAATGAACAAATTCATTTCCATGTTTAACTATGACACAAGTGGTTAGCCTTTCCAGCATCATCACTTCTGTATTTATGATTCTTTCCTCATTAAAATATTATGCACAATGTCACATTAAACGCTGAACCATCACAAGAATATTCTAGAAGCAAACAACAACAAATTATTTATAGAATGTAACAGGGCTGGATGGGGACATTTTTGGTCCCAGCAGCCCACCTGTACTATATTATAATAGAGGTGGGCCATTTTACACCATATTAAATATAATACAAAAAAAATGATAATAATATTATTGTACTTTACTTATTCTGAATTGAAAAATAAATTTGGACATATTTACAGTGGGAAATTTACAAAATATCTTCATGGAACATGATCTTCACTTAATATCCTAATGATTGGCATAAAAGATACATTTATCATTTTGACCCATACTATGTATTTTTGGCTATTGCTACAAATACTGTAAATCTGAGCTACTTAAGACTGGTGTTGTGGTCCAGGCTCAAATACGTATGTACAATTTCAAGATTTCAATCAAACGGAATGGTCTGACTTTAGATTTGTGAAGATATACTATAAATACATATTTACTCTCTGACAGCATGTGGCGCTTATGGAACAGCAGTGATAAAACGTTATCTTGTTATAAGCCATGCTTATAAAGACATAAGATGAAAATGCCTTCCAAACTTTTCTGAAGACATGAGAATAAATGCGCTAGCAAAGAAAATTCAGAGTGCGTTGGCCCCCTGGGAAAATGCTCGGTATATCAGATTACCAATCCGGCAATGTAATATACATCAAATGCAATGCATACAGATGTGATTTTCTTACCTTTCCTGCAAGCCCACAGGTTTGACAGTGAGAGTGACAGGGTCAGCTTCAGTCTTCATGTCCATAAAGCAGTCAAACACAGGGGTCTCAGGAACAGCGTCCAGCTCGTAGAAATCCTCCTGTTTAGCATCAGTCCATTCTGAATATGTAAAGGAGGGCTGCCTGCTCATGGACTGACGACGGTCATCAGGGAAGCAAGATGGGTTGCCAGGCACCAGGGTTTTAATGCAGAACAGTGTCTGTTGTGACAGCAAGTAGGGGGAGAAAGGAAAGTTCAAGCTTTACATAAAGAAACAAATGCATGCTCATTTCAAATCAGCTGTGACAACACTTTATAAACAAGCACATGCTGTAATGCAGTTATACAAGTTATTTTATAAACAGGCAAAACTAAAGTAACAAAAAGGCAAAAGCATAAAGAACATACTCACTCCAATACCAAGGATGACTACACCTAAGAAGAGTGTGGCTATGAGGGGCAACAAGCTTTCCACCCTCCATATCTCCATCTGCAGACAATGAACAACATATGATATTAAATTCTCTTTCACATCAGAGAAGATATTTCAGTTCTAGCTCTATTACCTGTTGATAATAGGCATCGCTGGTGGAGAGAAGGTACTGAAGGAGATCCAAAACTTTATGTGCTGCTGGAAAAGCCCTGTATCCATTCAGCATGTAAAGGACCCACAGACCCTGAACAAATCCACAAAACACACTTATTATTACACACAAACCCTTTAAAATACATCAGTACCTTGCATATCAACAACTAGGGGTGGCAAAGAAAGATATGAGACATTGGATATGAATGACTAAATGTGTTTTGGTATTTTGCCACAAGCTTATTTTGAAATTAATAAATTATTTCTTTTAATTATATTTTTTGCAAATAGACTACCGTTCAAAAGTTTAGGATTGGCAAAATTGCTTTGTATTGTTTTTGAAAGAAGTGTCTTGTGTTCAAGGTTACATTTATTTGCTCAAATAGCAAAAAAACAGTAATATTGTGAAATATCAATACAAATTATAATAACTGTTTTCTACTTTTTTATTTTTATTTTTTTATTTTTTTATGTATTTCTGTGATTGCAAAGCTGATTTTTCAGCAGCCATTACTCTAGTCTTCAGTGTAACACAATCCTTCAGCAATCATGCTGAATTGCTGCTCAAAAACAGTTGTGCTGCAAACCTTACATAAAGCTTTTATGTGTAATGCATTATTAAAGTAGTTTTGATGCATTAATTATGCCTTGTATTGCACCTTACAATGCATTGTACAATCTCATGAATAGTTTTAACCACAGTTAATACACATATAACACTTATCAATTCATTGTTACACTATGCATTTTAAATTTGCTTATAATTATTAATGACAAGATATAATGTAATACAAAGCACATTAAGAATAATTATAATGCATTATACCGTGATAAAACCATGATCAATTTTTCAGGATTCTTTGATGAATAGAAAGTGCAAAAGAACAGCATTTATTTGAAACTTTAAATTATTTTATTATCACTTCTGATCAAGATAATGCAGCCTCAATGAATAGAATATTAAAAGTATAAAGGTACTGACCCCAAATTTTTGAACGGTAGTTTATGTGTATACATAAGTCTTGCACAGCTGTTTGTCAGACAGGAAGGCATACGGTGTGGTTATTGACTATAGGGTCGATCACAGCAGACCCCGGAACAGCCTGTTTTTCTATACTTATATGCACAAACACATTCAAACGCAAAGACAAACAAAATGATCAACTGCTTAATTACATCTAAAAGCCACACTTTGCCACTTATAGACAAAACCAGAAACACTTTCACACATACAGCAATAAAAATCAATCAATGGTTAATGGTGTGCACATCTGCATAAAGTGTGATATGTGATATGATTATTTGTTAATTATTTGAGAAATGTGCATAAACTCACTGTGAGCTGAGAAAGTGTGTACAGCAGGAGGAAAGCACCAGCGGTAACACTTGCTTTCAACACTCTTTCCCATAGAGCAACCCCAACACCTGTCAGGGAATCGTGGGTAAGTGGGGTGGCACTCTCCTTCTCTTTGGGTGCGTCCTCAACCACAGGGGCTTCTGCCATGCTGCTCTTAAAACGTCCAGTTTTTAGACAGCTGAAACAGACACAGATAAACCCATGTCAGAAGATATTAAAATGTATGTAAAAATACACAGCAAACAGCTAATTTAGTGCATACAGCAATGCAGCTGAATGTAATCACAGAGTAGTACACTACAGCTTCTGCAGTACAGTCTCATAATTCACGGCATTGCTGTGGGAGGAAGGACACATTCAGAGGTGGACTTTGCAAATGAGACAGTGCTGTGGACATAACGCTAACACGTTGTTATGTAATATACAGAGTGAAAAGCAGTCTTAACACAAGATCCATAATGATTAGCATTAACAAAAGATTTAAGTTTGAACAGCAGAGAGTAACATTACATTACATTCACCATCTAATTTTGCATGATTACTGTTAGTCTTCTGCTTTATTTTGTGTTCATTAAATGAGAACCATCGACCATGGAATCGCATTCTTTTGTTGGGTTTCAAAGCATGTTAAGGCACAAATTGAAGTCGGCTCATTGAAACTGAAATATTCTCACATCATTTGAGAGTTACCGCTGATCAAATTTTTATCACTTTCTTTTTTCACAGCAGAAATGCTTATGACACATTGTGTTTAATATTTAAACACTTCACTCTGCACTGATAGTGACTATCACTTTCCAAAAAGTGAAGGTGTACAATATCCCTGCTTTGTCAAAGTTAAAGCAGAGTTTCAACAAAATGAACACCGACTGAGATTCAACCATGAATAAACCAGCCAATATAATTTTGTTAAATCCAGCATCTATAAGTCCATGTAAAAAGGAAAGTGCTTTACTTTGATAAATAATAATAGTTAATTTAGGAAAATAAAAATATTTTTGCGATAAATCTTTCAGTTTTGTCATTGGTCTCTAGAGAATAACTATATCTGCTATTAAATCGACTCTACTGTATACAGTTGTCTTAAAAAAGCTTTAGTTCTTACTAGAATGATGTTATTAGCCATCTGTTAGTTTTGATTAATCTTTGTCCTAAACAGTGACCATTTTAATTTATTAAATATAATACATCTTTTGTATTATTTCATGTAAATATAAATATTCTAAAACTTCAGTTTTAAAGAACCTTACTAATATTTTGGTATAGGTATAGTATTGTAACTATATATAATATATATAATTCTGCATTCGTGGTTGGTATAAAAGGGTGTAGAGTGTAGAGTCAGTGTAGAGTCAACATTCAGTGCTGGAGTGGATCACTCTGATCAATACTCCAGCTCAACACACACACACGCACACACACACACACAAAGACTGAGGTTGCATTTACAAGAAAAACAGTCACTTCAGCAACAAACACACCCGTCCCCCTTTCTTTCACTCCTTTATCTCTCTCTGACCCTCATCTCATTTCATCTCATCACCTTTCTTCTATGGATTTCTCCTTTCCTCTCTTCTTTTCCCTATTTCTTTCTGCTTTCATCTTTTTTTAATGTTTTCCTGTCTCTGAATACCTCTAACACTCGTCTGTGAATGGTTTTCTTCTGTCCATTTCACCATCTTTAACTCCCCCTTCTTCTTTACCTCTCTTCCCTGATAAATATTATTAATTTATTTATTCCTATGCTCTATTCATGCTGCAGCTGGATGCTCTTGAATTATCAGAATGAAGAGAAGAGATCGCTGTGTTGAAAGAAACACACACACACACACACACACACACACACACACACACATACAAGTACACACCCTTCACAGATTGACTTTCATCAAACCTAAACATAATCATCTCATGCTACTTGCTCAGTCAGCATTCAAATCCCAGCCACAAATGAAGAAAAACAGCCTTTGCAGACAGGTATCTGAATGAAAACAAGGATGAAATGGGCCATGAACTACATATTTAGTAAGGAAAACTATATGTTTTTTGTTCTTAAATTATTTAATAACCTCTGTGTCCTCTACTCGTCACAAAGAATACAATAATAACTCAGCAAAAGTGTTTTTAACCACTATGATATGCCTGAATGTTTTTATTTATTCTCATATAATGGTGTCCTCATTTTTATAGATGTAATACATCAGAATTTAATATTTTACAAACAGCATTCATTTGTCAATGATAACTACACAGCACTATTATTCAAAGTTTTGAGTCAGTAAAATTAAATTTTTCAGAAAGAAGTCTCTTCTGGTCAGGCTGCTTTTATTTGATCAAAAATACAGTAAAACACTAATATTGTGAAATACTGTTACAATTTAAAATGTATAATTTAATCTTCAGTATCACTAAAAACACTTGTGTGCTAGTGTTGTGTATCTACAAAAGATTCATAAACCACACCACAATCCAAAATATTCAAAATATTAATTTATAGGGGCGGCAGTGGCTCAGTGGTTCATGTAGGTTGTCTACAAACCAGAAGGTTGGCGGTTCAATCCCCAGCTCCACCTGACCAAGTGTTGAGGTGTCCTTGAGCAAGACAGCTAACCCCAGCTGCTCCTGACGAGCTGGATGGCACCTTGAATGGCTGACACCGCAGTCGGTGTGTGAATGGGTGAATGTGAGGCAAATTGTAAAGCGCTTTGGATGGCCATGTGGTCTGTTGAAAGCGCTATATAAATGCAGTCCATTTACCATTCTCTTTGTGAAAAAAACAGACATAATTCATAAAGAAACAATAAAGGACTTACTGTATAAAAAAGCAAAGTTAGGCTCACATGACAGTGACAAACACCTCTCTCGGGACCTAAAACAAACTAGGTGTAGTGAGAAGAAAAAAGAGGAAAACAGATATTATTTGCATTGCATTAGAGTGTCAATATATATAGCAATGGATGATCATTCTTACTCATGCAGCTCTGTATGGAGCGCTACAGATGGCGATACAAGCAGAGGACACTGCGTGCCAAGTCAACCAACAGGAGTCACTGAGTGGTTTCGAATAAATAGCCTTCCATGTGTGTCTATCACAGAGAAATGACAGGTGGTCAAAATATAGCAGGAGACATGAATCCAAACAAGACATCCAGGAATTAAATACAGTATAAGCAACAGGCTAGACAAAAATAAATATTGAAGAACTTAAGGTCTGTGGGGAAGGTATCTAAATCCGAAAACACATTCAGTCTTCTCCTCTACGATCAGTAAACAATAGCTCCAGAGGTCTGGTCTGGTGATGACGTGATCTACATTGGCATGGGGGTAACCATGGAAACAAATACACTCAGCAGCAAATGGTTTATATAGAACCACTATCAACACCCCCCTACACACACACACACACACACACACACACACAGATATACACACAGACACGCAAAGGGACCATGCAGCAGTCACAATCCATAGTGGAATAAAAAGGAGAAACGCAGTTCCCATCTGGCTCCTGCAACATTTATAGACATTTCCTGCCTTTTGTGTTTGAAACAAATATGAAATCTATTTATCGCAGTTTCCACTGAGATGCAAATTCATTGTACTGAGCTTTTTAAAGCTGCAATCTCTAGCTAGCCTAACCGAAACGCTACACATGAACACACATTAACAGCATAAACTAAACATAGACATATTCCACGGCCTCCACAATGTAAGGCAGACTCGACATCCCACACATTATAATGAACTATAGTCTGAGATTAAAACAAAGTTAATATGTCAGCAACACTTTTAACAACAATAACGGTTGGCCTTTTATTTCAGACACATTAGGAGTATGGATCCATAAAGGAAACATTTGCTGATTTTTGTAAATTAATAGTTTTGATGAAAGTGAACCGAGTGCAAGAGAGAGAGAGACATTACCTGCTTTAAAGCAGCCCTACACTATAGGGCCGGTGTTTCATTGTGCTTTCCTGTATAAGAGGATTAGGCTTTATGCTGGATGAGTTAAATCAATGTTTTTTTATTTTTTTATTTTTTGTAGACTGGGCCCAATATTGCGCTGCACCTTTGGATTTCCATGAATGGGAGTTCCAAAAAACCCACCTCTCCGTCTCGTTCTCCACCTCTGAAATGCATAGCTGATGTGATTAACTGGTTGTACACATTTCAGAGAAAGAAATGACAAAGACAGGGCCACAGATGGGAGAGAAAGAGCGAGAGAGACTGAAGTCATGGGCAGAGGATTATTTGGACCAGTCTCCCTCCCCATGCAATATAAGTCTCATTGGCTTAATACATTGACTAAAAGCAAATCTCTTTAAATAATTCCTGCACTAATAGATTACATTGACCCAAAGTCTGAATTATTCAAACAAACGCTCAAAACCACTGAAAATATAATAGTCTGACTGCATAGAGCCCCCACACACATAGGTAAGCAATCAGTTACACACACACACACACACACACACACACACAGGATGGCAGCCTATCTGGAGAATATCAGGTACATAGCAGAATGAGACAGTCTACACTTGTTGAATGCCATTTAAGGATCACAAATGCATCCCTCTATCTCCCAAAAATCCATCCAATGGGTTCTGTGAAATTATCTTCTTTAACAATAAACATATTGATAAGCACATCTGTTTATCGACCTTATAAACATAAAGACCAATTGCTTCAACTGACCACCAGTCACTGTGTTCACCAACTAAAGACCACTTGTGATAGCTTGAATGACCCATCCCAAAGGTGAGGTAGTTTTTAAGAACGAAACAGCCAGTATAAATATGCGTACAGGCACCATACTGAAAGACCTCGCTCATTGACTCGCTTCGCCTCTTCATTGAAAACAACACTGCGTCGACTGAGCATCCTTAAAAACACGACGCACGCTTCCACGCCTGAAGTGGACACTGAATAATATTGCAAACCGCTCCGAATACGGCCAAACACGGATGCGCTCTTACCTCTCAGATGGGTGACAGCGGTGGAAATGAGCGCGGAGGTTCGCGCAGCATCATTAATATTCACATCACAGCGCTCGCGGAGACGCGCGCGGAGGAAGAGCAGGCAGCGGGAGACGCTGCAGAGCCGAGCAGCGGACCTCCATATGAGCCCGCCTCTCTCCACCGACAATCACAGCAAGGAGGGTCTGAGTGCGTGCGTGGCTTAATATGATCCGGCTCCCTCTTCCGAGTATATTTTTGTTTCGTGAGATCCCTTTTGTGCGCCTTTCAAGAGGTGTTGACGTGTGAGGTATTGTCTTTCGTTCCGCGAGGCGGATGGTGCGATGCTTCGCTTCAGATGGCGGCTGGAGGTGTAACCTAGGTAACGTGTCTCGGGGTAGAATGGGATGGAGAGGGATGCGCTTTAGTGCCCTCTCCTCTCTCCAGTCCCCGCAGCACTTACATTAGCAACTGCGTCATTTCCTAAAGCAAATGCAAGCACGTAGTATACTGGATGTTTCGCACCTCCAAAAAGAGGATCTGTGTCACAGTCTGTGAATCTGACATAATGAGATGTTTTCTTTCTTTCTTTCTTTCTTTCTTTCTTTCTTTCTTTCTTTCATTCAATTCCTTATTTCCTTTTATCAATTCCTTATTTCATTTCCTTTCTTTCAATTCCTTATTTAGGAATAAAAATTATTCTGTATATATATATATACAGTGTGTGTGTATATATATATACATACACACACACACACACACACACACACACAGAGAGAGAGACTGCATATTCTACAAGTACCTGCTTCCATCTAGTGGTGCTTAACTGATTCCTGCATTGTTGATACAGTCTTTGGTTGATACACGTCAAGAGCGCCACCCGTGGTCATCATACGCAAACGCACCATGAGTTCTGGAGGCCTTGGTTAAATCCATTACTATATAATTTTGGTATCTCGTTGATTTTGAGACTCTAAAGTCCTGTGTGCATCTAGCTCATTAATATAAAGTATTTCTGTTGCTTAGGTGGTATCTCTTTACAGAGGTTGGTGCTATACTGTTGGAGTGGTGAAAGCTGGTATGGCTGCTACTGTGAGAAAATAGACAGATAGGCTGGTTGTGGTCTGTGCTTCTGTTTCTGTGGGAGAGGTGGCATAGAAACTGTCCTGACAGAGTCTAACTATAGGCCTACTTAAATTTATGCAAATGCATTGTATGTTCAAGCTTATATCGTTGGAAAGTAAGGATCCTCTGTTTTCAAGAAACTTTTCCAAATAATATTTAAAAGTATCTCCTTACACACACTTTTATGCACTCTTTGCTGATACTTGATTCCCTAACCTCATCCCACACTATGAGTCCTCAATTTTAGCAGTGTGCTATTACTTATATAGATTTATACCTGAAAATGAGGGACCTGAATATCATAACTGAACTATTCTATACCAGTAAATAATCACCCGGAACAAGCTAAAACAGCATTACAATAAAAAAACAACAACAACCCATACTAAAGCCAACTACTTACAACTGTTGTGGCAAGTTTTGCTAAACTAATTAGATTTTGTGGTTGTTTAAATTTTTTTTAAAATTTACACTTAGGTTTGAAAAATATGCAATCAAGCTTTTACAGACTAGTTTTTAGCACTACAAATAGTCGCCCATATTTTGCAAAAGAAGTTAGAGTTTTAAAAAATTGTTTAGTGCTGTGATCAGTGTGGTAAAAAAAAAAAAAAAAAAGATGCTTCTATTGTGAGCGGGGAGATAACAGTTTCACTGTTTCATCCACCAGCGATCTGAATGTATGACCACTTCCTGTTTAGTCATTGTGTTTGCCCTACTCTTTCTTGCTTTCTGTTACCCAGGAGACTAGTTCACTGAACAGGACTGAGACCCCCCTAAAAAAGAAAAACTGTTGCAAAACAGAGAACAGTGAAACACAAATCAGAGAAAACTGCACCCACAAGCATTTACAAAGAAACACTGTTATGGGGCTGATGTACCAAATCATCAAGATTGCTGCTGAGCTGTTCAGCTGAAACAAAAAGTAACTTACAGCTGTGAGAAAAAAAAGTTCTTGATTATCTAGATTTTTGCATAAATAGCTCCTAATGTGATCTGATGCTTGGAAGGGCATTTGGATTGATATATTATAAAGCTTTCTTTTTGAAATGCCTCTACAAATCATGGTTGATGACACTATCTCCTATAACCCTACGTGGGGTATTCAAAGACCCAGTCACTGTAAACATACTATAGTATGTTCTGGAAACAGCTGTATTGTACGATTGAATGATACCTCAAACATACTGGAATAATATGGAAATGTAATCTTTCAATCTAGTGCTTAGAAGCAGGAAACGCGAAAGTCCTAATTGACAAACAGGAAGGCTGAACTGCTGGGCTAAGTATTATGACACATAGTTCAATGAACTTTGCAACAAAACTACTGTTAAAATTTACAACACTGCTAATCAGACAATATTAACAAATACCCAATAAACTACTTTTTTTTTACCACAGAGATTTAAATAACTATTAATATTGAGATGGTTAGCAAGATTTTATTTTTTAGCAAGCTTTGAAACGTGTTGTGTGAAATGCTGTGAGGTGCAAATCTGTCATGTGAGGGTGTTACTTGATTTCCTCGGTTACTAACAAAAGTACCACTAACAAAAAACAATTAGTATTATGATATTGCAACCCAAATGCGTAATTATTTTTCAAATCAGGCTTCACTTGTCATTTATATCACAGAGTTCACATAGGCCAAATTTTTGACTGATGTTGATTCTTTAAGCCCATACTGTTTCATATTGCTTTGTAAGTGATGACTGATTATTGTGTTGCAGTTCCATGAAGAATTTAGATTTTGTTTTTGTTTTTCGTTTTTTGAGGAAGTGAATATGTAATTTAATACTTATGGATAAAACAAAGGCTTTATTACTTGATAACACAAATAATTTCTCTCTTAAAATATTATTGGTAATTCATGATGTGCAAACATTATAAATATTTATACATGAATAGTGAGTCCATTCTACTTTTATATGCATGTGCAGCTATTTCCATCCTACAAGCCCTCACTATTCTTGCAATCTGCCATTCAGTTTCACTTCATCTTAATTTTCAGTTTTTCTTGACCTGCTGTCTTAAAACTGCAGTTTATATTCTAAAATGTTATACTCTGATTAGCAGTTTCAAAGTCTTTTCCCATTCTCGGGGAATGCAGAAACTGATAAAACATTAGACCTGTAATTGGTTTGGATAAAATGATCTTTCAAAAGCATAAATTTTAATTAAAACTTGACTATACTTAAGGGAAATAGAAAAACAGGTGTAGATGCATCTGAACTCTGCACATCCGTGCTAACCCGATTAAAGCAAAGGTTATTTTTGCGAAGGTTCAACTTCCCTTGCCTGCTCAGACGCCTGCAACAGGACTTTAGAAAGGGTGAACGACGTCCGCTGGTGCCGTTATAAAAGTTACTATCTGGTTAAAGCCGAAAAAGACACGACAATGGGCGGGGCTAATCACTTCGTCCCTCCCCCATCACTCAGTGAAGAGAAAGAGAGTCAAGATGAGAAATGTTCAAAGCACCTGAAGCAGGAATCAGCAGCATCGTTTTCATCCTGTGCGATAGAAAGGTTTTCTAGATACAGAAGAAATTAACCAAATTATGAAATGACATAAATCTTTTGGTTTGTTTTTTGCACTATGGGTCAACATATTTTACTCCAATCCTGTGTCTTCCGTGCAACTGTCTTGTTTGCTGTTCTCGTCTCGGTAAGTTCTTTCTCTCTCTCTCTCTCTTAATTTTTCTTTATTGTTTTTAATCGCCGTGTTAAGTGTTGATGTTTAGATCCGTCTTCGTCTTCCTTTTTCAAAGTTGTTTCTTTAAAGTAGCAGTTAGTGTCGTGTCTGTTCAAATGAATCATGCTTGCTGGTGTGACTGAACCTCTTGAAGTTTCTGAAGTTCTCTTAAGAGTTTTAACTATAATTTAACGTCGTTTTGGAATTGTTTTATTGTACTTTTAAATATAATTAGTTACACTATATGACGTATAGTGCTAACATGATTTTATACGCGATAACAAGAAAAACACTATTATCTTCAGTTTATTTGAAAGGGAAATATAGGCAAATCGACACTTGTTGTCTTGGTTCGTGGAAAGTTGTCAATAACTTCTGTTCCTATTTACAAACTCTTCCCCAAAACTCTTGACCACGTGTACAGCTGTACATTAGTGCACAATAATGATGTTACAAACTGATTTTCCATCTAGGCCATCTATCTGCTTAATAAATATGAATAAGATGCCTGGCATCAGCGGCTTTTAATGATTCATGTTGAATTAAAGTATGTGCGAACATTTTCCATTATGTTCTCTTAAAACAGAAGTGCAACCCTAATCTATGCAAATTTCTTAGTTTCATCACATCACAGTCGTTTTGCTTTGGTGTGACAGCAGGACATTAGGGTTTGTCCTGACAGTGCTAATAAAGCACTCAATAAGAATAAATGTTTCTCTTATTTTCAGTCACCTCACCCAATTACAGGATTCTGACCCAAATTTCTCCATGTGTAGATGTGATAGTGTCATGATATAATGTTTTACATGAAGTCTGCTTCTTATGTGTCGTTGTATATAACCGTCACCTTTGAAGTAGTGTCTTTGTAAAACTTACACCAATAACCTCATTAGATGCTGGTGTAACTGGGTGGAGACGTCATGGACAGTTTTGTCCAAACTTAGATAAGGCCTGTTATTTTAAGGACTGGCCTGCACTGATTCACAAGAAACCAAATGATGATTCCACTGCCTGATATGGAGGAAATCTCTTCTCTCCTCTTGCGCAGATATGCATGCCAAATGGCATTAATCCTTGATGTGCAGCAGTTAACACCACTAGGAAAGTACAATGTTTTACATGAATGTCTCATGAAAATAATGCTTGGCCCATTTAGGAAGAATAAACCGCTGTGGGCAGTAGAGGAGAAAAGGGGAAACTGTGACATAGAGCTGCGGAACAGGGAAAAGAGAACGGTCTAGATCCCCACCTCCTACCCCCACCGTTCCCTCTCTCATTTCTAATCACAGCAGCCATCTGTAGAGTTTACCATTATTATGGGTGGTGTTGCTATTTGAAGAAGTATTTTCACAGAGACATTTTTTTTGTTTGGTCATACACTAGGCCATTTTGGCTGATGGATGAATAAATTGATGTGCATATTATACACATGCTGAGGTATACACATGAATTAAAAATGAGTCATAGGAGACACAGGACAAATATTCTATTATTGGTAATTATTTAGGGGATTAGTTTCATTAAGTTGAAATTTCTGGTCAAGCATCAAAAACATTTATACCCAAGTATATTGAGCTGAACGTAGAATTGATCTTCATGTGATTGTCTTGGTTTGTTTGTTTGTTTTAATATAAATACAATTTTTTTTTATTTTAGCAGAACTAATTCATTGTATACTAACTTTGTTATGTTGCTGTATTCATCTATCTGTCTTCCATACTAGAGTTTTTTCCATCAGGCCAAAACTTTAATTAAATGTATGTATTATAACAGAATTTGGTGTGCATTATTTACAAAAATAAAATAAAATATACTGAAAAAAAAGTAAATTACAAGATGTTTTGCTCATAAAATTCCCACAGCATTGCATTTACACTGACAATATTTCCATAGTCAAGTTTTGTCTAGTGTTTTTCTGTCAGCCATTTAAAATCACAACAACGTTACATTTGTGAATAGATTTGCTTCTTTTACAGTTCATTAACTAAATTAGATGATGTGACAGGATACAGCAAATAAAGTAACAACAAATACAATTTCTAAATCACTATCAAAAACAGTACTTTATCGCCATGTTTTTATGAATTATTCTGTACATGGTATATATGTCACATATGGTATGTCTCCGCCACAAAGTTTTTTTAATTAGTACTGTACAATATGTTAACAGTTTAAACATACTGTAATGTTTTATGTGCTCATTTTAATGCATAATGTTTATCTTTGTTTACATTTTAGGAATGCTTTGTCTTTACAGTATATAGTGACTGTAGATTAAAATTAGGTGTCCTCACATAATCTATTTTTAAACCACTCATAATTTATTTACACACACACACACACACACACACACACACACACACACACTCATTGTTGTTGTTTTTTGTAGATGACTTTGTTTAAAGAAAACATGTATTAGATGAAATTTGTATTTTTTTTAATACAAGTCTAAAATATATTTTTTAATGTAAAATATGAAGTATTTTTATACTACTATATCTGTAATTTTTTTGATAGCTTAACTAGCTACATTTTTGAGTAGCTTTGAGGCTCAGTGGTGCTCACCGCTTAAACAAGAAAGTAAATAAAAAAACAGAAGCTCTGCCTGAATTGTGCAACGTACTTGAAAACGTGCTTCATTTCTAAAGTTTGGAATTTTAGTACATTTCCCCAAGTTTGGAAATTCAGTCATCTGTGAGATAAAGCTCATCTCTGTGCCTTCCCAAAAATGCTTGTGTCCAGTTGTGTATATAATGCCCTCTTGTAGAAGGATTCTGTCCTGTTCCAGGGAGGAATAGATTAGACACACACACTCACAGAGTTCTGTGTTCAATGTAAATTTTGGTCCATTCATTCACATTCAATGGGTTATTGTATGTCACAGCTAGTTGAAATGCACACAAACTTGAAATGTCAGGCATCATAAAATTGCGTAAGTCATAAATAAACAGATAATGTAGCATTTATGCTTATATGCCATTAAAGTTGAATTGTCAGAATGCTGCTGTCGATATATGCTACTCTTTTGCAAAGGAAAGACAATGCAATGTATAAATAATTAGCAAATTAAAAAAGTATTTATTGTTCTGGTCATTAGATGAATTATACATTTATTTCTTCTGTAAAAACACTTGTGTGCATTTGTTTATCAGTTTTAAACTGTCATTCATGTAGTTGTTAGTCTGTCATGTAGTGTCTCATTTCCTGTTCTGTCTACCCAACATATCTCACCCTTCACTTCTCTTACTCTTGTCAAGAAAAACTCTGTAGTCTTTAGTAAAAAAACATTTACACAGAAGTTCAAACACACTGTACATGCACCTCTCTCTCAGGCATACACGCATCGAAATTTGAAACACCCACTCAGAGGTGTGTTTATGTGAGGTAGCCTTTCATCATAGCTGGGGAAAGATTGTAGGTTTATCTGTGTATTGCCCCGGATGGACAAGTAACAGCAACATGCAAATACAGTGTCTGTCGCTGTGTATTTGCATGCATTTAATAGCTGTAAAAGGCCTTGTAGCTCAATAGGAAGAACAGGGCTCTTATACAATCTGCAGTGATGCAAATCTGGAGTGGAACTTGAGCACAGGCACATCACAAACGATTCGTTTGATTTGTTTAGTGTTTGATTTCTCAGTTCTGTGTACATGCACTAGTACTGTACGTGTGACAGACTTTACTGTATTACAGTAATGCTACAGTCTTTAACAGTCTATAACACCGCTGGAGGGTTAACACTTGTTTCTACAGACAGATGTGATGATCTTTGGAGCTCTCTGATGGGAACAGTTCTCTAACAAAGCAGGGGGTGTTGCTTAAACAGCTCTTGTCTCAATTCGAAATGAAGAAGTTTGAGGCTTTTTTTTTTTTAAGTGATATTCTGACACATATTGGACATTCTCAGAGAACAACTTCAAAACTGCTGAAACGTGTTTAACCTCAAAGACTGAATGTCACCGCCTGCTTTCGGTACTGTAACTCCAGATGCAGCATTTACTTTATACTCACTTTTGAAATTATGTTTGCTGCTGTGTATTACCAAATGAGTGCATCTCATTTGAACAAAATTTTAGTGCCATTAGTCTGGTCACATGTACTTTAAAAGCTGGACCAATGTAATAATGTAATTTAAAAAAAAATATATGGTAAATGCTTTATTCTGACTAAAATCACATCAGGCCTAATATAAATTCTACTTTTAGTACTTTGGTAGTAAAAGTTGTATATATCATAGAAGGCCTGTATCTATCTTTGTTTTTTGTATGTTGTTTAAAATTGTTTGGTTGTACATATTCTTCTAGTTCGATTAGTGTAATATCTGGACAAAAGCATTATACAGTATACTAGAGCAGGAGTGCCTAACCCTGCTCCTGGAAAGTTCAGCTCCAATCCTAGTCAAACACACCTGAAGCAACTAATTAAGGTCTTCAGGATTAAGTCAGGTGTGTTTGATTAGGGTTGGAGCTAAACTTGAGATCGCCAGGAGCAGAGTTGGATACCCCTGTAGAGTCAGCGGAAATGAAGTGGCATTCTGGGTAAGGCCTCTTTCCTGTGGGCAGTGCAAGGGCTGATCTGTAGGGCTGCAGATAAGAAAAGAATCCATAGAAACATGAGTGTGTGTGTATGAGCAATGCACTATTAAATACAAATGGGAAAAAGGCAATTTCAGTTCCAGAGCTTGTCATTTTCATTAGTACAGTTGTAAGCTGCAGGTATTAGGGTAACATATTGGGTATAATGTACACTGTAAAATTGAATCATGGGTCTTGAAATTTTCTTTGAAAAAAATGGTGATAATTAAAAATAAAGTTCATTTTATTGAAGACATTGTGGTTCAGTGTTGTATAGAAATATTGAGAACTTTTAATAAAACCAGTTTTAATCCCCCCCTTAACTGTCACCCCCCATTTTTTAAATAGGCATTAAAGTGCACTATCCAAGCTTAAATTGCTGTAATTTGTTAACACTTTGGAATATAAACATAAGGTTGGTCTCTTTTTAAAGATTTTTAGCAGATTTTGGCAAAAGTGGAATTTTCAAAAAATTGAAGTATCAAAAAGTTATAGAAATTTAAATGTACAGTCGTGGCCAAAAGTTTTGAGAATTACATAAATATTGGAAATTGGAAAAGTTGCTGCTTAAGTTTTTATAATAGCAATTTTCATATACTCCAGAATGTTATGAAGAGTGATCAGATGAATTGCATAGTCCTTCTTTGCCATGAAAATTAACTTAATCCCAAAAAAACCTTTCCACTGCATTTCATTGCTGTCATTAAAGGACCTGCTGAGATCATTTCAGTAATCGTCTTGTTAACTCAGGTGAGAATGTTGATGAGCACAAGGCTGGAGATCATTATGTCAGGCTGATTGGGTTAGAATGGCAGACTTGACATGTTAAAAGGAGGGTGATGCTTGAAATCATTGTTCTTCCATTGTTAACCATAGTGACCTGCAAAGAAACGCGCGCACCATCATTGCGTTGCATAAAAATGGCTTCACAGGCAAGGATATTGTGGCTACTAAGATTGCACCTAAATCAACAATTTATAGGATCATCAAGAACTTTAAGGAAAGAGGTTCAATTCTTGTAAAGAAGGCTTCAGGGCGTCCAAGAAAGTCCAGCAAGCGCCAGGATCGTCTCCTAAAGAGAATTCAGCTGCGGGATCGGAGTGCCACCAGTGCAGAGCTTGCTCAGGAATGGCAGCAGGCAGGTGTGAGCGCATCTGCACGCACAGTGAGGCCAAGACTTTTGGAAGATGGCCTGGTGTCAAGAAGGGCAGCAAAGAAGCCACTTCTCTCCAAAAAAAACATCAGGGACAGATTGATCTTCTGCAGAAAGTATAGTGAATGGACTGCTGAGGACTGGGGCAAAGTCATATTCTCTGATGAAGCCCCTTTCCGATTGTTTGGGGCATCTGGAAAAAGGCTTGTCCGGAGAAGAAAAGGTGAGCGCTACCATCAGTCCTGTGTCATGCCAACAGTAAAGCATCCTGACACCATTCATGTGTGGGGTTGCTTCTCATCCAAGGGAGTGGGCTCACTCACAATTCTGCCCAAAAACACAGCCATGAATAAAGAATGGTACCAAAACACCCTCCAAAAGCAACTTCTTCCAACAATCCAACAACAGTTTGGTGAAGAACAATGCATTTTCCAGCACGATGGAGCACCGTGCCATAAGGCAAAAGTGAGAACTAAGTGGCTCGGGGACCAGAATGTTGAAATTTTGGGTCCATGGCCTGGAAACTCCCCAGATCTTAATCCCATTGAGAACTTGTGGTCAATCCTCAAGAGACGGGTGGACAAACAAAAACCCACTAATTCTGACAAACTCCAAGAAGTGATTATGAAAGAATGGGTTGCTATCAGTCAGGATTTGGCTCAGAAGTTGATTGAGAGCATGCCCAGTCGAATTGCAGAGGTCCTGAAAAAGAACGGCCAACATTGCAAATACTGACTCTGTGCATAAATGTCATGTAATTGTCGATAAAAGCCTTTGAAACTATAATTATATTTCAGTACATCACAGAAACAACTGAAACAAAGATCTAAAAGCAGTTTAGCAACGTTTTGAAAACTAATATTTATGTAATTCTCAAAACTTTTGGCCACGACTGTACTGTAAATATGCGCTATATTAATTGTATTTTATTTTATTTATTGTAAATATTTTACATAAAATGGGAGTCATCAAAACTATTTAGAATTTTGCTTAATACATTTTTCTCTAGATTTCTCTGTGAATTTTACTTTTATCTCAAAATAACCACCAAATATGAAATACCAAATATGAAATCCTGAGACTCAGACCTTTCCAATGATATGTTTGTGACCAAGATTATAAACAGTTTTGGTTCTAGAAGACCGTAATGCATTATGTTTTATGACACTTGACCCTGCCCACTAAAGGGGGAGGTGACCACCATTAGATTTTAAAGTACCATTTCCATGGTAAAGCAATGTATGAGTTCAAAATGGTTTTCTCAGGATGGGCTTCTAAGCTTTCAAATGATATATGATTTATGATGATTACTAAAAGATTTTATAGAGAAAAAGACAACAACAAAAAAGAGTGCCAAGCGTCCCACAGGTGGGACGGTGACAGTTATAATGAAACCTTGAATTGAGGAACGGATTAAACTGAAAAAAAAAGAAAGGATAACTATAAATGTTAAGAGCTTAAACTTAAAGCTCCACTTTACAGAGTTATTATTATTAATGGTGATTGTTAGTTTCCAGCATGCTTTGCATATGGCTGAATAAGGAGAGTAAATTTTGAAATTAAGTGCTAATTTATGTGTATTTGAGTAAAGGGAAACATCCATTAATATTAAATATTCCGTTTCACATTTAAAATTATGTTATGTTGAAGTTTCTATCACTACCATTGTGCAGAAGAGTAGAGCTTAATTATGGAGAACTGTATGTAATGCCACTAAGAGGCTTGATGCTTGGATGCTTTGTTCAGTGAGCTGTAGCTTTGCTAATGTAAAGTTTTTTTTATTTCTACTTGAGCTGTCTGGCTGTATACAATGTTTAACTGTACAAAATAATTATAAATACAAACACAATCCGGCCTTACTCAAAATCACAGGCTTTTGAGAATAGACTTAAAATAAATGAGCAGATTTCATCATTAAATTCATTGTGATAAATTAAATATATATATATATTTATTATTATTTATTTATTTATTTATTTATTTATTTATTTATTTATTTTATATATAATTATTGATTTTACACGATTTTGTTCCCGGTAGATTCCTTTGAAAAATCAAGCCTTAAAAACTACTCGATATTATTCGTATTATTGTTACTGTAATGTTTAAAGTAGATTTACAGTGTGTACATGTATTCATTTGGTGTGTTAAAAATATTTTTCTAGAAATATTCCTTTAAGATTATTGAAGATGATTTTAAATAGTAATTTATGAGTAATATCTAACGTAAACATTTTAATGTAAATCTAGTCTCTCTTTTTTCCTCTTTTGGGAAAATATAGAAATGTTATCATTTTATCTTTTGCTGACAGAACAAATGAGAATTCAAAAAATATTTTTGTTTTAGTTTCTGTTCAACATTCACTGAAGTTTACCCAGCTATGATATGATGAACCCGAAATGTGAAAAGGGTCCATTGGCTAGTGATGCGTGTGGTTTACATGCATCACTAGACATTTGAAAATAGTCATTTAGTTTCAACAGTTAAGTTGCTGTAGATCTAATTTGCGCACCAGTTCCTTATTCTGATTATTCTTTTATTTACATAATAACTTCCTTAATGGACAACTGAATTTCCATTCTGCCATGTCTGTTGTTTTGGCTTTGACATGATGTCAAGAATACTGCATGTCTCTTACCAGGAATTAATAAATTCAAAGCTTAGACGGGACAGTGTTTGTATAGCGTTTAAGTTGTGTTTAAAGTCAGTCTTCATAAAAAGCATAGTTCACCATAGACTCTGTATAAGCCTATGCCAACTGGTACACTCAATAAATGAGAGCTTGTGTTCTTGTAGCCTTCAGTTGTGTGTTCAAAAAGACCAGCGTCCTTTTTCTTGTCAACTGATTGTTCAACAAGGAAGAGTGGGGTAAATTGACCCACCCCTGTATCTTGGACTGTGAAAAGGAAAAACACCGGAGTAGAAGGAACCCATTTTCTTAAAAAAAAAAGTTTTCTGGCTACTAGTCAAATTAAAATGTGTGCATAACAGATGTTATGGATGTTACATCAAAGGCAATTTTAAACTGGTCTAAAAATATTTAACGTGTATTGGTGATTCAGCAACATTAAAACCAGGCAAATCTAAATATTAGCTTGAATTGACCACATGCACAGAGCACTATTTAGAACTTCCTGTTAAAGATAAGCCAGCTCGTAGTCTTCCAATGAAGCTCATTTTATTTGTGCTGTACATAGTTAGAGACTCTCACAGAAACCTCTTCTGCTTCATTCTTCTCAGAAACCGAGAAAACAAAACAATTGCAGAACCATAAATATTGATAGTGGAATTAACATACAGTTTCATGTTATTAAAGAACATATAATGTCTGGTAATCCCTGGAAAGGTCCCAGACACATAAATGTAAGTTTGAATGCTGTAAAATAAACACTATCATAACTGTAGGCAGTCAGGCTAATCTCTTAAACGACATTGTGATGGTATTCTCGATTAATCAATATCTTACCTTCATAGACATGAAAACATTTGTAAAATCTTATAAAATTGTAAAGCCTTTATTTCTCACCTATGTGCAGTAAGATTCACTTTTCATTCATGAAGAGGACATGAAGATATGTGCCAAAAACGTGTCTCTTGGTGAAAAATAAAGACTTTTTAAGACTAAAATGAAATTATCATTATAACCACGAGAATGGCAGCTACCATCTCAACTCCCTATTTTGTTTCATGTCTATTGATTTATTATAAAATAAATATTATAACTAATTTAGTACTTTACCGCACTGAAGTATAAAGTATTGCAAGTGCAGGAAGTCACAAAGTCATGTGTCATTTAAATAAATAAGGCCAGACAACAGCCTATAATGCCGAATTATTTAAATACCCATATAGTTAAATACAAATTAAATGAAGTGGTATAACAATTGAATGCATTCAATATTTTTAAATGTTTAGATTTAATTTAATAATTACATTGTTTTATCCAACACAAACTTGTTGCTGCTGTAGTTTTGTGAGTCTAAATTTAGTCTGAATCACTTAATGCACAGCTTTATTTTGACATAGTCTCGTCAGATGATTCATTGCTTGCCACTGTCAATCATAACAATTACTCACAGCATGATTTAACGGATTCCCTCGCATAAATCAAACATTTGTGTTTGTCATTCCTGAAGTGGTATATGTGGACATTTGGTCCTCTTAGACTAATGGATTATGTTGAGAAACCGAGCAAAGGGCACTCCCCTTATGGCACAGTAGCTACAGTTGACTGGAAATGACTGAGCTGGCTTATCTAAAACTAGGAAGTAATTGTGCATATGGTCAGTTGGTAAGCTAGTTAGTTTCGTCCAAAATGGCAGCTATAGGGCAAAGTGTGGAGTAAGTTGAGCCAGCATTTTAACTTACCCCACCATAAGGCACTGAAGTTAAGTTAAATCTACTTGTATTTTTTAATGTGATGTTACATAACTGGTTTAGTTTAGAATTTACAGTGGGTAAAATAAGTATTGAACATATCTCAGTTAATATATTTTTAAAGGTGCTGTTGACATATTTTCACCAGATGTCTCTGTAGCAACTCAAGTAATCCATACATACAAAGAAAACAATACAAATGAATTCAGAAATTAAGTTCTGTGTAATAAAGTAGAATGAAACAGGGAAAATCTATCAGTAATTTGAAAGCAATCCTAGTCATTGGAAATTAATATTAGCTGTTTAAGTCCCAACTGATGGCCTGTAAAAAGGTTTCTCATAACCAACGTGTCACACAAGAAACATTTCATGATGGGTTAAAGCAAGAGCTCTCTCAAGACCTTTTCAAGACTCTCAAGAAAAACATACTACTGGCATTGGTTACAGAAGGATTTCTATACTCCTGAATATTCCAGTCAGCACTGTTAGGGCCGTAATCCGGAAGTGGAAAGAACATCATTTTTCCATAAACCAGCCACGACCAGGTGATCCTCACAAGATTTCTGACAGAGCAGTTAAACTAATTATCAGAAGAGTTGTCCAAGAGCCAACCATCACTTGTAGAGATCTCCAGAAAGACCTGAATTAGCATGTAAAATGGTTTCAAGGAAAACAATAAGTAATGCACTCAACTGCTGTGGCCTGTATACACGCTCGCCACGCAAAACTCTATTGCTGAAGAAAAACATGCTGAAGCTCGTTTAAAATTTTCTGCACACCATTTTGACAAGCCTGTGAAATACTGGGAAAATATATTGTGGTCAGATGAGACAAAAGTTGTACTCTTTGGATGCCGTAATACACACCATGTTTGGAGGTCAAAGGGCACTGCACATCACCCAAAACATCATGGTGTAGCACTGGCAAAAATCATATAATTGAAGGAAGGATGAATGGAAAAATGTAGCCAGACATTATTGATATAAATCTGCAGGATGATGAAAGAAGGGTGGACGTTCCAGCGAGACAATGATCCCAAACACAGCCAGGGAAACTCTCAGTTGATATCAGAGAAAGAAACTAAAGCTGCTAGAATGGCCAGCCAATCTCCTGACTTGAATCCAATAGAAAATCTATGGAAAGACTACAGATTAGTTCATAGAAGAGGCCCACAGAAGACCCTTCAAGATATGAAGAATGTTTGTGTGGAAGAATGGGCCAAAATCACACCTGAGCAATGCATGCCACTAGTTTCTCCAAATAGGAGGCATATTGAAGCCGTTACCAACAAAGACTTTTGTACAACGTAATAAATACATTTTCAGTAAGTGTTTTCAATACTTTTTTCCCTGGGTCATTCAATTTTATTACACAGAACTTAATTTCTGAGCTTATTTGTATTGTTTTCTTTGTATGTATGGATTACTTGGGATGTTACAGACATCTGGTGAAAATTTCATGTCAACAACATCTTTAGAAATCGATTTACTAAGGAAAATGGTTATGTGTTCAATACTTATTTTACACACTGTATATACATTATTATTTGTAGTTTATTCGATCGGGACAATGTAAAAGTTCACCAGATCCTTCTCTGACAAGAAGCAGAAGATGCTTTTTATCACATTATAATCAGATATATCTTTCCACCTGTTGTCACCTATGGTCTGTTCAGAACTGCAAAAAAAAAAAACCCTACCATCCCAAGATTCTTTTGACTAAAATGTTTATTATTTTCGGTGACCATTATTCCTTCATTCTAATTCAGTTTTTTCTTAATTTTCCTCCATAATCTCAATTTTTAGTCTGTTTTTTGGGAAGGTTACAGCTTTGGTGTTTTACATTTGTTTCAGAAATTCAATTAAAAAATTGAATTTAAACTTTATTTGGTTGTTTAGGTTAACTTTCAGAAAAGAAACCACCTGCAAAAGTAAATTTGTAAATTTCACATGGGTTTCAGATTCAGTTAGATGGACAGTTTACACCCAGATGGTGCATCTTACCCACTGACTTACCCCTAACCTGGGGCAAATTGAGTCACAGGAACAATTTTCTTTTCTTTTTTACATAATAATCCATGTTTTTAAAGCCCTTTGTCATAAATAGATTCTGATAATTTAAAATGATAACATACATCCTACTTTAGATACTTGCATTGTGCTTCTTCCTCATTTTCCCTTATCTTGGAGGAGATAGTTTTTAGATTTAATAATTTCAAAAAATTGTTTGGATGGAGTTGACATAGATGAAATGTGTTTGTGTGTTGTTTGTATTCTTTCTTTTCATTCTAACTGTTTCACGTTGTTTAGTGACTAGAATCTAACCACGGAGTTAAAAAATGTGTTTATGAAAGTATTGCTGTTACCAATACGGAAGCTGTGGCTCAAGCAGAAAAAAAGATCAGATTTCCTTTACAAATTTGACAATGAAGATGTCCCAGATAAGCAACCAATCATAGCCAGGCGGTGGGTGTCAGTTTCATAATAGGCCAATGAAAATATTGCTTAGAAGAACTAGGAAAGGGAAATGGTCAGAATAAAGAAATGTAGAAGCATATATTGCCAGGCACTCTATATCTATATACTTTATACACCTGCAAGTCCTTATTAATATTCACATTTAGAATACTGAACTCAACAGTGTGAAATAAGAAATTAATGTATGGGAATCAAGTGGTGACCAAAAAGTGTTAATCAAAACAAAACTATTGTATATTTTAGCTCGTCCTTTTAGAAAAATAATATTTTTATAAATATTATATTACTTTTTTATAAAAGCTTTATAAAGTAACTAATTTCACCAGTGGTGGGTAAATGGCTTATTCATGTGTTTCTAAATTCTACGATGGCCAAATAATCCAATTGAAAGGAATAATGATGTTTTGATTTGTGGTTAAGTTTATTTGAACTTCAATGCATGAAGAGAACTGTCAGGCCTGCTTGGAGTTTCACACAGCATCGGCTCAATGTGTGCATTAATAATTAACTTCATTTTTTTTATACACTGTGTATAATTCCTCTTTTTTTTTATATAGAGCTCATTTCACGTCACTGTGGTGCAAATAATAGATCTATATCTGAAACCGATATTGCACAATGGAAGTTGTCAAAGAAGTTGTGCTTTATTTGTAATTTGAAACTTGCTTAAGCTTGTTACTGCTGTGGATTCATGTGCTGCTAATCAGCAAGAAAAGTGAAACTGTAATACATTTGACCAAAGTTATGTTGTTTTCTTCCCCAGATCCCTCGTGGGCACTCTGACTGTAAGTATAATCATCTCTAAGCTCACTTTTCCAGATAAATAGCTCTTTTTTTTTGTGCAGTCTGTATCAATGATATTTACCAGTACTTTTAAGCTTAAACCAATTGATGTAATTTATCTACTGCATGCTGGTTTTGTGTCGTTACTTAGGTGCAGTGTGCCAGTATAAGACAAACCCCACAGCCTCAGAGATCACTGTGTTTGTAGTTGAGAGCTCCTCCTGCAGTGTGCAGAACGTCAACTCTACAAGTGCTCAGAATGGCATCACAGTAACTGGACTACTGCCTGGAAATGCGTATTTCTTCCAGATTAACTGTTCATCTGTGTGCTGCGCAAACCTCTCCACCAGTAAGTCTTCACCACTTCTAATAACGGCTTTGAATATTAAGGTCACTGTTGCCCGGAAAGGATGAAAATAATTTTCACCCTCAATCATTCATCATATCATGCATTGTTCTCATACTTTCAGTCACTCACATTCTCAATATTTCTCTACTTGCACAGCAGACTATTCTAGCAATCTGACTATCACGCAGACCAACTCCACCTCAGTGTATCTGAACTGGACAGGCCAGTTTCCAACGAACAGTCAGACTTTTACTCTCCGTAAGTCCTAGCCATCCACAATCAATAATAAGAAATTGTTTTACTTTATAATGTATCAATTTAACTTAAAATAAAAAGATATTTTGAAATGGTGTGTTTTAGACAGCTGAAACAACACCATCCTTTTTATAGAGTAGCATTTTTGTTAATTTGACTAAAACATGAATAATTAAAAAAACATTATATTTGATATTGCATAGTTTCTAAAAACCTAAATGTGTACAGTTACAGGCAATTGCATTAAAGAAAACCTGGTAACACTTTGCTAATGTATAATGCATTATAAAAATAGTATTAATTAATTATGCCTTGTAATGCCTCTTAAGATGCATTGTACAATTTCATGAATAATTGTAACCACAGTTAATACATAATAATACGGTGGTCGAGAGAGCTCAATGTGCTGCAACTTCAGAATACGATTGCAAATAGAAAAAGCACTAGCAAATTAAGGAAACATCTTCATCAGTTTGAAAGCGCATGTGCTGCAAATGCTCACAACACAAACAAATAAAGAAACACACACACAGTTAATACAGACAACAACAGGGGTGGGGGGGCATATTGGTTACAATTTGTATAACCAGAGTTGCACAAATTTCATGGTTAAACTATGGTTAGTGAAGTAAATCATCTTATTTAGCAGGCACTTTTATCCAAAGCGACTTACAAATGATGACAATGGATGCAATTAAAATCAACAAAGGAGCAATGATATGCAAGTGCTATAACAAGTCTCAGTTAGCTTAACACAATACACATAGCAAGGTTATTTTAAATTATATAATAAATAAAAAGAAAAAAGATAGAATAGAAAAATAATAGAGCTAGCTAGTGTTAGAGGCCTTTATTGATTTTGTTATTTGTATAATAAATAAAAAGAAAACTACTTCTGAGCAGCTTCATCCTTCTTGGCCCATGGCGCTTTCAGGGGTTAAATGGCCCGGCATCCTGGCCCATCAGCCGTATAACGGGTGTCGTTCTTGTCCAGCTCGGGGTAATAATGATAATTACGGAGGAGGCAGCCGACTCATCACAGCTGGAAGACCTGCCAAGATAGCATTGCAATAGTCCAGCATTGACAGAACAAGAGCGTGAACAAGGAGATGAAAGCTTGTTCGGAAAGAAAGGGTCTGATCTTTATGATGTTAAATAAAGCAAATCTGCAGGACCGGGCAGTTGGGCAGGTTTCGGGTTGTTTTTGAAGGATTTATGGTTGATATGCCTGACTGGATGCTAAAATTGTGATGAAATTATGGGTTTTCTGAAACCACAAGCTGTTCTGTCTTGGCAAGGTTGAGTTGAAAGTGATCGTCCTTCATCCAGCAAGAAATCTCTGTTAGATAAGCTGAAATGCAAGTTCCTGAGATGCCCTTTGCCAATAGGTTTGACAGGAGGATCTGGTGGTTAACAGTGTCAAAAGCAGCGGACAGATCTAGCAGGATAAGTATTGAAGATTTGGAATCCACTCTTGCCAGTCTTTGGGCTTCAGCAGCTGAGAGCAAGGCAGTCTTGGTTAAATGTCCACTTCTGAAACCAAACTGGTTGCTGTTGAGGAGGTTGTTCTGTGTGAGAAAGGCAGAGACTTGGTGGAACACAGCTCGTTCAAGTGTTTTTGCAATGAAAGAAAGAAGGGAAACCAGTCTGTAGTTCTCTAAAAGAGATGGGTTAAGGGTGGGTAGTAATAATAGGGAAATGGAAACACGTAGTAAGAGTTGGTCATAAAAACTGAAACTTCTCTCAGAGTATTTCTTTACACTGTCTTTTGCTATTAGCACGGTTCTATTTTTGCAGTGTGCTTCTTTATTTGTTTGTGTTCTAAGTTTTACAGCAAATTTGCAGCACGTGTTGTCAAATTGATGATGTTTTCTTAATTTGCAATTTTTTTTTTTTTCTATTTGTAAGGGTTTTTCATTTGCAACACTGAGCAATCTCGGCCACCGTACCTGTATAAAAACACTTATTAATTAATTGTTACACTGTGCGTTTTAAATTTGGTTATAATTATTTATGACAAGAAATAATGTATCCACAGGAGTAAATCACGCACATCTTATTTTCATTACGGGTGCTGGATCACAAGTATAATCCATGTAGTAGTAAGTAACAGATCCGCACACCGAATAAGCTCCCATTCAAAAATGTTTTTTTTATTAGTGACGTTTCAGGCCTCACATGGCCCTTCCTCAGACTAAGTCTTACTGTTACTTACTACTACAAGAAATAATGTATTACAACACACATTATTAATAAATATAGTACATTATACCCTTTATAATGCATTATTCCTAAAGGTTTTAAGGAAAGTGTTACCGAAAACCTTTATAAATGAAAGTTCTTTCATTTAATTACCTTCATGTTGTTCTTTAATGGATAAAAGTGTCTGCTAAATGACTAAATGTAAATGTAATGGCTGTCTTGCCTTCTTCAGCTGAATACAAAATAAGATATTTATCAGAATGTCTGGGGATTTTTTCCATAGAGTGAAATGAATGATGACCAGAGTCTGCCAAGTTCCAGAAAGGACACAAAAAATATGTCTTTAATCATAGTGTGATTGCTTTGTGTGAGGAATCAACGAAAACTTTAGTAATGTTGAAACGCTCACACCTCATTTGTGCATATGTATATTCAAATTGTTGTGCATTATGAAAGTTCTGATATAACTTATGTCAAATTCATTGATTATTGCATGTGACCTGACTGATTGCTACGAATCATATTGGAATATGTGCATGCACAAACTACATTTGAAACCTTTTCATTTTGGAGCTTGACAGTTTTTGGTAACCATCTTCTTTCATTGTATAGCAAAAAGCAGCATAAATGTTTTGCTAAACATCTTTGTATTATGGAAATACTTGTAGTAAGAAAATAATGACGGACTTTTTATTTTTGGGTGTCCATGTCCACTTTCTCACACTCACACATGTTCATGTCCACTCTTTTGCACTGATAGGCCCTGAGCCTGTTAGTAACCTGTCTGTTCACTCCATCACCGTGAGCTCGGTGAACCTGAACTGGACACTTCAAAATGGCATCAGCCTGTATTATAAAGTAGCTTGGGGTGTAAACCTGCTTCTCACTACTAACCAAACCTCCATACTAATCTCACAACTTGCACCCGGCACCAAATACAACTTCAGTGTCACCTCAGTGGCCTCTGATAACCGCACTGAGGGCAGTGCTGCAGAGATATCCCAAAACACATGTAAGTACTCTAGGCAGAAGAGAATAGAGAGTTTAAAGGTGCCTTTATTGTATTGTGGAGTAAATCAAAGGTTTGTGTGTGTTTACTTTTACATTACCGTTCTAATGTTTTGGATCAGTAAGACTTCTTTTTTTATGTAAGATTCTCTTATGTCCACCTAGGCTGTATTGCTTGATCAAAATACAGTAAAACTGTAATATTGTGAAAACTTATTAACATTTAAAGTTTTCTATGTGAACAGTTTTCTATTTTAATATATTTTAAAATGTATTGATTCCTTTATTGGCAAAGCTGAATTTTCTTCAGCGTCACATGATCCTTCAGAAATCATTCTAATTTGCTAATTTGGTGCTCAAGAAATTTTATTTTATTATGGATGTTGAAAATAGTTGTGAAGCTCAATTTTTTTATGGAAAGTGTGATGCATAGAAAGTTAAAAAGAATAATTTTTTTTTGACTGATTTTAACATTATAAATGTTTTAGTGTTGATCAATTTATACTGTACAACCATTCTTTAAAAAAGAAGAAATATTTACGCCAAACTTTTGAACAGTCGTGTATGTATATTAATGAAAGTCTGATTATCTTTGTGTAGGTCCAGCACAAGTGGAGACTATCGCTGTGGTGAATTCCAGTAACAGTAGTTTGACCGTGGAGTGGGCAGTCCCTCTTGGTCGTGTGGACTCGTATATGGTGAGCATATATGGTGCTGAGCTGAACCCATCCTTCCACATAACCACCGTCAACACTTCAGTCATCAGTAACCTCACGGCAGGACGTGTTTACAACCTCACTGTGACCACCATCAGTGGAGACCTGAGAAACAGCTCTAACATACTGCTGGTTGCCACTAGTGAGTCAGAAAACTTCACACACTCTCCATCTCCATCACCATAACACCAAACACAACCCTACATCTGCAGAACCATCATGTATTTCTGTGTGATATTTCCCTTTAGAGCCTAACCCACCTGAAGCTGTCCGAGTGAGTGGACAGACCAATGTGTCTATTTCCTTGCTGTGGTCGAAACCCTTGTCAATGGATGGAGTCATTGTGTCCTATGAAGTGTCATGTAGATCTAACCAGCCAGGGGTCAACTCTGAATCTTTGAATTCTACCAACTCTTTAAACATGACATTCACAAATTTATTACCCGGCAGTCAGTACAACATCACTGTGGTCACCATAGGAGTAAAAGATCTCAAGAGCTCATATGTAAACCTCACAGCATATACAGGTACTGTAAAGCATACAGCACAGCATGCATTTTACTGAAGCTGTTGATAGTCAAAACTGCTAAATAAATCTTCAGTTAAATTTACAGTATAATTGACCGGGTTTATGGTTTCATAAGCATGTTTGTGTTTACACAGCTCCTAATGCAGTGCAAAATCTGTCAGTTTCTGCTGTTGGCACCAATTCAGTTAATCTGACCTGGTCCCCCCCTAATGGGATCTTCAGCCTGTTCTCCTACAGTATCAACATAACTTCACCTGATCAGACTCTCAGTACCACATCCAACAAATATCATCAGATTACGCCGTTGCAGCCTGGGACTCAGTATAATTGTAGCGTCAGAGCACTCATAATGGCTGCCAACATATTTGGACCCTCACAGCTCATACAGTGTAATACAAGTGAGTGTAAATACTACACATCTCGCTCCAAACAGTAGATGTACTGTCATGCAATAAAATGTTCAATATGTTTTGTGTAATGATGTTTTCAGGCAAGTAATGGGCATTTTGCATTATGCTTTAATTTCATTTGGACAAAACTTCCTAAAACGGTTTCAGAGGTTGTGAGTTGTGGAAATTACATGTGATCTAGAACCTTTATACAGTTCACAACATTTTAAAGGCAGCAAGTCTGTCCTTCAAAAGCCTTGTTTATATTCACTTTAAATTCAGTCTGGCTTCTACAGTGATTAAGGTTTTTAGTCTTTGCTTACTTTAATTTGCTCGCATTAATATGTAATAAGTGCAGAAAATGACTGTTCATTCTCTTTCAGAGCCACTGCCAGTGACTAATTTAATAGCCTCTCCTGTTGGCACCACTGATATGCGCCTTTCATGGCTTCGTCAGAATGACTACAAACCTTCATATCGGTATAATATGAGTGTAAATGGCGAACAGTGGAATCAGAGTATCAGTGAGACTGCAAATGTCACTAACCTTGTCCCCGGGAGCAACAACACCTTTACTGTCCAAACTGTAGCAAATGGCATGAGCTCTGATTCTGTAGCCATCTCTGCATTTACAGGTATTACAATTCACATATTACTAAAAAACCTGTTCCTTTTATACTGCAACCCATTAATGGCTTGATATCATGTTGCTTACAGTGTTGTCTATTGGTCTGTGCTATTTAATAGTTTTTCTTCCTCTCTTGTTTGGTGTTATCAGGGCTTGGTAAAGCATCCAATATTTTTGCGGTTGGCACAACTCAGAGCATGAGAGTGGAGTGGAGACCGCCTGATGGCACTGTGAGTCTCTACAACGTCAAAATCCTGTTGAACGGAACTGTTTTAAAGACAGAAAACCGAACGAATGGGACAATCGTGGTGTTCTCAGACCTGCTACCTGGAACTGAGTACAATGTCACTGTCACAAGTATCAGTGGACCCATAAGACAGGACAGCGATAGAGTATCCAATGCCACCCGTAAGACCCTTCACAAGCCCCAAACAAACACACACTTTGAATTATGTATGTACAAGCCCTACACACATAAAAACACATGTATCACCATATACTGATAAGCATGAACTTTGATTGGGGGAAAAGGAAGTAAGGCATTTGTTTTCAGAAACAAAGGGCTGACTAATCTATTTTAACTAGGCATATTATACTGAAAATAGTACTAAAGTGTGTCTTTTTCTGTTTACACGACTGCAGTTTTTAGAAATTGCGTAAGTTTCCTTTTGCACAATGTGTTACTAACGGTTTGAAGTTTTAAAGTAAAACTTTTAGTTTTGGTTCTTAGGTCATCATTAGCTGTGTTACAGTTACAAATGTTTATAAAACCATTAATGCATTTTATAACATTCTCATGTACTCATATGTACACTATCACATGATGTCTTTAGATGGTGCTCTATATTTTATGCACAGCTGTGATTTATATTGTTGTCATTTCAGTGCCCACTCCTCCTGGCGAGTTTGTGATAGCTCGGAGCACAAACTCACTGAACATCAGCTGGGCTCGACCACTGAACATGAGCTCAGTATCTCACAACTTCCAGTTGTCATACAGCAACAGCACGCTGAACTACAGCCAAAACTTCAGCTCTCTGACGGGACTCAGTGCAGGTGTCCAGTACAACATCAGTGTGAAGACTGTAGGTGCAATGGGATATTTCAGCTCTCCTAAGTATCTCACTGCATATACAAGTAAGGAATGCATGTTTGTAGACTTATCCATGTTGCTTGCTATAGACCGTTATCTGATTCAATATGGTGGATGAAAATCCAAAAGGTTGTAATGTTGCATTGTTGAAAAAGAAAGAAATATCTGTGTGCAGTCTTTTTGTCATTGGATTAAAATCGATGGTTCTTTGGAAGAAGATGATCTTTAAAATTAAAATTCTGCCATTTTTTTCACTCACCTGTTGCTCATAAGATCTTTGTTAATCTAAGAAACTCAAAGCGATTTTTAATATTCTCAAAATTTTGGTACAAATATTTTGTTAACTGATTTAACTTGTGCTGGCCTTACCAAATTTTGATTCTCTGTATGTATGTTGATCAATATTTAAATGAAACGTCGCTGGGGTATATTTGTAGCAATATCCAACAATACATTGTATGGGTCAAAATTTATATATATATTTATATATATATTTCTATTATGCCAAAAATCATTAGGGTATCAAGTAAAAATCATGCTCAAATGAAGATATTTTGTAAATTTTTTACCGTAAATGTATCAAAGCTTAATTTCTGATTAGTAATATGCATATATTTTTTTGCACCCTCAGATTCCTGATTTTCAAATAGTTGAATCTCAGCCAAATGTTGTCCTATCCTAACAAACCATACATCAGTGGAAAGCTTATTTATTCAGATGATGTATAGATCTGTTTCAAAATAATGACCCTTATGATTTTGTGGTCCAGGGTCACATATGTGAATAAAAGCCTAAAATTAATTCTGTTAAAGTGATCATGTCCATTAAGAAGACTTGGTTTAAACGACTCGATTCATATGGATTACTTTTTGATGCTTGAAAATTTTGCTTGCAATCAATGGATAAAAATTACAGCATATGAAAAGAACTTAAGTATCTTCATTTGAATTCTAAAGAAGAATGAAAGTCTTATGTGTTTGGAATGACATGAGAGTGAATAAATGACGACAGAATTTTCATTTTTGGGTGAACTGTTCCTTTAAGGAACTTGTATGTTGGAACTTATTGTATGTCATACTGATGGTTAACACAGTTTGTAAGTGAATAGGACCTTTGGTGCTGTATGGCCCATTTTTGAACATAACATTGCTGATGTTGTGTTTGTTTGTTTTTTGTGAATGGTTTTCAGATCCTTCTGCTGTAACTGATGTAAGAGTAATTGGTTATTCAGAGACTAGTATATCCCTGAGCTGGAAGCAGCTTGATGTTCAGCAGGCTGGTTACTCCTACCTGCTCACCTTCACACACCCTAATGGCACAGCTGACCAGAGGAATGTGAGTAACACCACAGCGCAGCTACTGTCACTGCAGTCGGCTAGTCGGTACAATATCAGCATTACCACACAGACAGCTGGTGACACCAAGTCTGATCCCCAGTTTATAACCGCCTGCAGTAGTAAGTAACCACCCTGCATATGGCAACACAGTACTAAATACATATGTTACATATATCATGCTGTCACATCTGCTCTACAGTCACTTGTATGTTTGTTTTCCAGAGCCGTTTCCGGTTTCCTCTGTAAACACTGAAGTTCTGAATGTTTCTGCCGTGAAGCTGAGCTGGTCTCGTCCTCAGCAGTACCGCAGTGACTTTTCCTACCGAGTTTTCGTGTCCAACTGCACAGAAAATAGTCGGAACTTGTCGACTTCCTTTGAAAACATCACCGTTCTAGGCTTGCAGCCTGGCACCCTGTGTCAGTTCAGTGTGTATAGTTTTGCATGCGGCATTCTGGGACAACCAGCGATCGTCTCTGCCTTAACAAGTATGGACTCCTACACATGCTCACCCCGCATACACTTTTTGTATCACTGCCTTTGGGAAGACAATACTGCTTAAATGTTTCTAATATTTTCTTACAATATATGTCTTATATATTGTGTTTATTGTCTTCTTGTCTGATTTATTGTAATTATACTCAATATACTAATCAGTAATCAAAAAGTGATTTGTATATATTGTTTATATATTGTTAATGCCTTTATATGAATCAGTGCCAGACCTGTGAGAGAAACATCATTTAATTCTACCATGTAAATAAAAGTGAACTTGAACTAGAATATACTCTCTTTTTGACTACTTTAATTTCTCTCTCTTTTTTCTCCAAAGAGCCCTCTACAGTGTTTCCCAAACTAGATAATCAAGGCTCTAACCACTCACTCTTGGTGACGTGGGATCTTCCTGCTGGTGGGCTGGACAGGTTCATTCTGAACATCAGCAGTGAAGGATGGAGCAGCTCTAAAGAGCTCAATAACACTGAACAAAATCACACCTTCAGTCAACTAAAAGCAGCAACTGTCTTCACAGTCACACTCACAACTGTCAAAGCAAACTTATGTGAAACATCTGATTCAGTGAAAACGGCAACTTGTGAGTATTCAACTCCAAACATGGTTAGGAAGTCATGCATAAGGACATTTAATGACTTTTTAAGCATGCACCATACTGGACCGTAGTGTTTAAAGTTTCGAATTGTGTTGCAGATCCAAACAGACCAGGAGAGATTAAGATTTTGTTGAAGAGCCTTCATTCATTGTTGTTTCGATGGGATGAAGCTGAGAGCATGACAGCTGGCAGCTTCAAGTACAGCCTGACCTACTGGCCCAGCTATAATACCAGTCAATATCTCACTCCTAACAACACTTTCCTTTTGGACGGCTTGCGATCTGGAACATCCTATAATGTTTCTGTGGCTACTGTAGGCCCCATGGGTTTCCAGAGTGACTCTGTCAGAGTTCATGTAACCACCAGTAAGTTCTGCACTTTCAAAAATACAGAACCGATCAGTTCCATTGAAATAATAGTTCAAGATATACTGTACACATTTTATGGTTAAAATATTTTTTATCCAACAGAACTGAGCAAGGGCACATTGAAATGTTCAAATTTCTAAAGTTTCTGTTCATCAAAGAATTCTGGCAAATAAAATGTGTTTTCAACAGTTAAATAAGAAGAAATACATGAGAAGTAAAGCAGAACATTAGAATAATTTCTGAAGGATCATGTGACACTGAAGACTGGCGTAATGGCTGCTGAAATTTGCCGTCACATATAGATTGCATTTCAAAATGTATTAAAATAGACAACTGCTATTTTAATATTTAATATTTCACAATATCACTGTTGTTACTGTGTTTTTGTTCAAATGAATGCAGCCTTGATGATCATAAGAGATTTCTTTCAAAAACCAAATTTACAAACCACAAACTTTTAATCAGTATGTATCAGTGTATGGAATATTTCTGCATTGTGCAAGTACAATGATCCTAAAAGAACAAAAAAAAAGGAATAGTTCATTCACAGATTAAACATTTCAGTTATCTTTTACTTTATCATTACTTCTATTATTTCTTTAATGGAACACAACAGATTAATTAAGAAAACAAATCCTTTCTTTTATATAATGAGAGGACTGGAGGACTCGATCTGTCAAGCTCCAAAATGTGCTTAAAAAGTAGTCCCTACCACTGGTTTGTCAGTAAATATTTTATTTAAGTTCCATTATCAAAAAATCATGATGTTTTATGCAGTTGGGAAGGGGTTTCCTCTCCTCTAAAGTCTTCATCCTTCTCCCCTCATCTGTTTTCAGAGCCTGATCCTGTCCAAAACCTACAAGTTAGTTCCACAACAATAAATAGCATTTCTGTAAATTGGATAAAAGTGGAAGGGGTCCCAAAATATGTAGTAAGAGTGTTCACTGAGAAGGAAGAGAAAAACACAACCACTCTAAAAAACAGCATGACCATAGAAAGTCTGATGCCTTCAACACCATATAACATCAGTGTGCAGAGCAGCACTTCTGACAACACAGAAGGAGAAGCTGTGTGGAGGCAAGCATGCACTGGTTAGTACAAACACTATATACTGTTAAACATGGTTTTAAAGCAGAACTGGTTGAAAAAAGCCATTTGCAGCATTCAGCGCAGAATTATTTTTTTCTGTGCCATGTAGTGGTGTAGTTTTCCAGCTCGCAGAGACAAATCTACTTTAAAAATGCTGATACGACTATCATGAAACTCTTTAGTCTGTTGTCTTAATTGAAATAAAGGTCAAATAATATTGTCTTGGGTGTGTTTTACCGTGTGCAGATGCAGCTCCAGTGAAGGATGTGAAGTGTATGGGTCCTAATTTAACCTTAGCAATGCTAAGTGTCTCATGGAGCCCTCCTCATGGTAATTACCAAGGCTTTGAATTGAAGCTGAACTCCGACACAAAAAATACCTCCGACCTATCCTACAACTTCACTGAACTTCAGTACAACACTCAGTACGAAGTCATGCTCTGGACAGTTGGTTGTGGGAAAAAAAGTACTGCAGAATCAATCACCTGTAGGACTGGAATCACAAGTAAGGAAAAATACTTCTTTTGTATTTTGTGTTTATATGTGGGTGCATATCACATTTCTTGTTTGTTTGTGTTTTTAGAACCTGTTGTACCTAAAATAGCAAAAGTGAGTGTATCAGAGCCAAAATACAACAAGTTTACTTTGACTCTTGGGTCGGACATCTTTGATGACTCATACGGTCCTGTGCTCTATTATGGTGTGCTTGTCTACTCCGGTACTATTGGTATGTCGAATAAACCTGAGACTTTTATGTTCTTTGAATTCATTGATTTTGTATTTTTAACATTTTAATGGCTCTCCATTAGTCTCTTTGATAACTGATAATTTACAGTACAATTAAAATGTTTGGGGTTGGTAAGATTTTTTCTTTATACAAATAAATGTATATAATTTAAACAAAAAAGGAGGATTTTGGATTGTAAAATATTTGGTTTTGCCTCCTGCAGATTGCTTGGACAAGAATAAGAAGTTTGATCAATGCCTGTTGAAAACCTATGAGGACTGGAAAGCAAAGCGGTGCCGCACATTCCTGGCTGTTGTCAGGGAGAAGGGTCAAACAGGGTCTAGAAATGTACAAACACAAACGGTCATCATTGGAGATGGATCCGAGTGGCAAGGTTACAGAAATGGAGAACTAAATGCAAAAGGCACTTACAAGTAAGTCAATATACTTCCCAAACTTTGAACTAAATTCAGTGCTTCATATATTAGAAACCATTCTAACAATGTAATGGTTATCTCCATCACTAAATTAAACTGAACTACTGCTCTTTGTTCCTAATGCTGCCTTTCACAGCTCCATTAGCTTCAATACTGCATTGGTTGTTGTAATCTTCTGAATTATGAAACTATCTGTTTGGCTTTGTTGCAGTTTTGCTGTCATTGCTTTCACTCGTCTGGAGATAAATAACAGTTTAGTGGATGTTTCTAATTCATACTACTCCATATCAGAGTTTTACCAAAGTCCCGTCGAACTGCCAGAGAATCCAGGTAAAGATGGGGACACTTTCTCTCAATATTTAACTTAATGGCATTGGCGTTTTCAAAGTAACATGTCACATTTTTTATTGATGTGTTTCAAATACTCACAATTATTCAAAAGCATACTTTTAAATCAAATGTAAAAGCCTACTATTTGACAAGTTCATCCAGACATTTAGATGAGATTACAGCTGGCATTGTCAGACTTGTTGTAAAAATATTGTATTGTTAAGAACAACACTTTTATTGACTTTATAACAATAACTCATCATTTGGATGCTTTGACATATCCTAGACTTATTTCTGACGAGCTCATCTGACTTATGTATACCTAATCACCAGCAGTTATATCTGCATTTCTAGAGCGTTTACATGAATTCTATAAATAATTTCAGCGTTAACTATATTCTTTCTCCATCTGTCAGTGGTAATTGGAGCAGCAGCTGCAGGAGCCGGTGTAGCTGCTCTTCTTGTTCTAATGCTCATCGTGGTTGTGGTTTGTAGAGGGTAAGACATTTTACAGATTTCATACATGATTCTTGATGTTTGGAGTGTTTGAATTGTTTGATTTGGAGTTAGTGATAGAGATGTTAGATTTAGAGGATTTAAGATTATCATTGTGTCCCCACCGTTTTACTAATCTAATTTAGGTGTGTAAAGATATGCATTTCTTGTTTACAGAATGCTCCTCAGTTCTGTTTTTAAGTATTAATAGAAAGTGGCAACTAGATAATTACATTTGTGCTCTCAATATCACAGGAAGAAAAGAAAAGATGACTCTACTAGTGTTCCTATCCACTCTTTAAGGTTAGTATACAGGTCTCCTCAAAACAGCATTGCAACACATTGGAAAGAAACAATAGAATGAATTAACATTGAGCCGTAAAAAGTAACCTTTTACTATTTTGTTTTCTTTTGTTTTCTTACAGAAACAAAGTGTAAGTAATCATACGTTTGTCCACACAAATTTTCATATGCATTTATGATGTGACAGAAAATGATGACTACATACACTGTAGCTTTAATAAAAATGATTCATGAAATGGAAAGGAACATGAAATATTGTCTCAAAGTAAAAATAATGAAATCCCAGAACAAAGCCACAATAAGGTCTAATTTTTTTAACAATATTTAATGAATTACCTCACAGGTACTAACAATTAACAATATATTGTTTCAGTATTTCTTAACTTTTTCATGTTCATGTTAGTCTGCAGTGTTAACGGATACAACTTTTGATTGGTAAATGCTTAGATTAACATTAACTTGTGTAGTATTGTATTGTTCATCCATTATTATTTGCAATTTAACTAGTGTAATTAACATTGACAAATGAAACCTTGCACTTTTTCTGTAAAGTGTATGTTTATCATTTTACTTGCATTATGCTACTGAATATTTAATGAATGCAATTTTATGTGGTTTACTGTATAGTTAAAATACATATATTTTTATGATGGGTTATTTAATGGTGTCATAGGAGTGATCCAATAAAGGTGGAGGATTATGAGGCTTACTATAGGCGGCAAAGAGCTGATTCCTTTTGTGGATTTGCTGAAGAATTTGAGGTGATTATATCTTTGGCTTCTCTGTATATTATTTTACAACTGATCAACTCGAAATAATAATTGGTATCGCAAGTATTGTGACTATATTCTGACTGTGTTGTGTTCCTCTTCATTCATAAATATGTGACATACACTTACGTCTCTTCTTGACTTATTGACAGAGAAACAAACGCTTTATTACAGGTGTATTTGTGATGTAAATCAAATCAATAGAAACATTTAACTAAATGTATATATGTGTGTTTGTAGGATCTAAGGCCAGTTGGGATAAATCAGCCGAAGACTGTTGCTGAGGCCCCTGAAAACAAAGCCAAGAATCGTTATAACAATGTGCTGCCATGTAAGAACCGCAGGACTCACAAGTGTTTCCCTTCATGACGTTACACAACACGGAGTTTCCTCCACTCTGTTCTAGACATGTTACCCATATTCATAATAATTAATGTGTTCTCGACAGATGATTCATCTCGTGTCAAGCTCTCTGTGCTCAGCAGCTCATTTGATGACTACATCAATGCCAGCTACATGCCGGTAGGAAGGGGGAAAACTACAAAAAGATGACATTTAGCTCTTTAAACTATTGTCACACTAACTGTGTGATATTTCCAGGGTTACACTTCAAAGAAGGAGTTTATCGCAGCCCAAGGGCCACTGCCCTGCACGGTCAATGACTTCTGGAGACTGATCTGGGAGAAAAATGTCCACACTATTGTCATGCTCACTAAATGCAATGAGCAAGGACGGGTACAGTATACACTCATGCTTCACTTTCTCTGTGATCTCACTTGTTAGTGCCTTCATTCCTTATGTTTTAGTTCATTTTATTGTCAGATGATGCAACATATCAGGCTTTAAAAGCCAAAATCACTTGACCACTACATATTCAATGTTCACATCCTCATTCAGCATTTTAAGATCATTTGTAATACCTCGTCTCAGATATTTAAATAATGAGCATGTATGAATTCTGCCACAATCTTTTGTCCCTCAGGTAAAATGTGAAGAATACTGGCCAGCAGAGACCAAACGTTTTGACAATCTGACAGTGATTAATATTTCAGAGGTCCCATTGGAAGACTGGACTTTACGTGACTTTGAAGTGAAAAATGTAAGTCTATATTAATATTTGAATATTTCAACTGACATTTAAATACCCCATATATTACATTTAGTCATTTAGCAGATGCTTTTATCCGAAGTGACCTACAAATGAGGAGAATGGAAGCAATCAAAATCAGCATAAGAGCAATGATATGCAAGTGTTATAACAAGTCTCAGTTAACTTTTACACAGTACATGTAGCAGGTTTATTATATAATAAATAAAAGGAAAACCGATAGAATAGAAAAAGAATAAGGCAAGCTAGTGTTAGAGGCCTTTATTGCTTTTGTTAAATTGTATAATAAATAAAACAAATAGCCCGAATACAAAAAGATTAGAGAAGCTAGTGTTCGATTTTTTTTTTTTTTTTACACACTAAATCATGACTAAAAACAGGAACATACTGCAATTGTAATAAAAAGCACTTCTGTTTTGTCTGATTTTTTTTATACTGCATTTGTGCCCATACTTTTTGTATTTATGGATTTTATTTATAAACATTCTTTAGGCTATATACATCAATCAGAATTATCTTTTTGGTAAAATGTTTGCAATGTGTCAAAAAATGATTCCTGTCATAACAGGTGAAAACAGCAGAGTCTCGATCAGTCCGTCACTTCCATTTCACTGCGTGGCCAGACCATGGAGTTCCTGAGACCACTGAGCTTCTCATCAACTTCAGACACCTGGTCCGAGAGCACATGGACCAGTACTCAAGACATTCACCTACACTTGTGCACTGCAGGTACTTCAACAGTTCCTGAACTCTTCTTCAGTGTATACAAACAGATCTACACAACACCATATTATTATACTCCCTCAAAGAACAATGTCATTTTTCATCATATTTTTTGTTTTCATATTACAGTGCAGGTGTGGGCCGCACGGGAACCTTGATTGCCATTGATCGGTTAATCTTTCAGATTGAGCAGGATGGTGTAGTAGACGTGTATGGGATCATCCATGATTTACGCATGCACAGACCACTCATGGTTCAAACAGAGGTACATTCATTACCAGATTTTGAGTTTTTATATATATATATATATATATATATATATATATATATATATATATATGCTCTTATGATTTGTAAGCCATAATGGACATTTTAATCTCTAACAGTGCAGGCCTTTACATTCTCTGCTTTTGCAGGATCAGTATGTGTTTCTTAACCAGTGTGCCATGGACATCATCAAGTCTCGGACTGGAAACAATGTAGACTTGATCTACCAGAACACAGCTGCACTCAATATTTATGAGAACTTTGAACCCTTAAAAAAAGACAAAAATGGCTACCATAATGCCTGACTGTCTACCTTATAATTTGCTGCACCTCTGTAAAAAAAACTTTTCTCTTTTATTTTTTTAAACTGAGTTTTATTTAAAGAGGAAAATACAACTATGTATTTATTAAGAACTTTGTTTATAAAGGTATAAAAGTATGCAGAAATCTTTTACAATTTTCTTAATTTTTATCAGATACAGAAATGTAGTTGCAGGGATGTTTTGTGAGAGATTTTTCATAGAATAAATCTGATAATTTTTCAAGTACATCCAACATTATAAAAGTGGCATTTCCTCAGACATAGACTACAAGTGAAATGAAGTTAAGGATGAATAGAAATATAGACATGAACATATCACATGGTATGTTGCTATATCACTGCAGCATTATTAAAGACAAGATGGGTTTTCAAAACACATTTCCTTGATTTAACATAACAACTAACCTTGGTATGTGCAGTGACATTATCCATTAAGAGATACGCTGTAGGTTGTGTTGGAGCTGTTGTGCCAGGTTGCTGTTCTCAGGTCTGTGGCTTTAATAAATCTATTATTTCCAGATGTCATGGGCCTAAGGTTGACCATAAGGACAATACATTGGCACTGAATGGTTATTTTCAGTAAAGATACATGCGGACCTGTCTATTCCTGGATTGTACATGTTTTTGTTTTCCTTTTTTCCTTTAGTTAATGTCTACTGATAATTTATTACAAAACTTTTTTTACAGAGTGTGACTCTGTATCATGTTTGTGCACTTAAATGGTTATATTTGTACATAATATATGTTGTTCAGACTGAAAAAATCAGTGTTGTTCCAGGGGCTTTTTGCTTGTGTGGTTTTAATCTGCAATTTTCTGCACAAATATTTTTTTTAATTGTTTAATGATACTCTGCTGGTCACGATAGAGAACCATACAGATGAACTTTATATTATATTGAGATTAAAAAACTGCACTTTATTACACACTACTGTGGTCATTTCTGTCTGGGTGGGAATTGGGGACTAAATGTAATGATAGGAAAAGAAATGGATAAGAAAATAAAAAGTTAGCTCTGTATAAAAACAATCTAAATCAATTGAAAGTCCCACGCTAACAGAAAAATCGAACATTGAAGTGAAGCGACATTTAAAGGGTTAGTTCATCCAAAAATTTTTAATTAGCCCATAAATTACTTGCCTTGAAGTCATCCTAGGTGTATATGACTTTCTTCTTTCATACGAATGTTGTTGCACTGCATCGGTCTATGAGAAGTTTAATAAAAAGTGCACCCATTTAAAAAAAAAAGTGTTTCACATGGCTCCAGGGGTGAACAAAGGCCTTCTGTAGCGAATCGATGTGCTGTTGTACAAAAAATATCCATATTCAAAATGTAATAATCACTTTAGCTTGTGCTCACTGATGTAAAACAGAAGCAGTTCCAAGTCGTATGAAGTCAAAACGAAAGAGTTGATATCTCAATGACGGATTCCATAGAAGTCATTTGCAAAAAAATTTAATTTGTTACTAGTAACAACATAATAGTTACTAGTCACTATTGAAATAACTACTACTAATGAATAAGTACTAGTGTCTACAGGTGCTGGTCATATAATTAGAATATGATCAAAAAGTTGATTTTTCACTAATTCCATTCAAAAAGTGAAACTTGTATATTATATTCATTCATTACACACCTGACTGATATATTTCAAATGTTTATTTCTTTAAATTTTGATGATTATAAGTGACATCTAAGGAAAATCCCAAATTCAGTGTATCAGAAAATTAAAATATTGTGAAAAGGTTCAATATTGAAGACACCTGGTGCCACACTCTAATCAGTTAATTAACTCAAAACACCTGCAAAGCCTTTAAATGGTCTCTCAGTCTAGTTCTGTAGGCTACACAATCATGGGGAAGACTGCTGACTTGACAGTTGTCCAAAAGACGACTATTGACACCTTGCACAAGGAGGGCAAGACACAAAAGGTCATTGCAAAAGAGGCTGGCTGTTCACAGGGCTCTGTGTCCAATGACATTAATAGAGAGGCGAAGGGAATGAAAAGATGTGGTAGAAAAAAAGTGTACAAGCAATAGTGCTAACCACACCCTGGAGTAGATTGTGAAACAAAACCCATTCAAAAATGTGGGGAGATTGACAAAGAGTGCTTCAAGAACCACTACACAGAGACGTATGCAAGATATGGGTTTCAGCTGTCGCATTCCTTGGGTCAAGCCACTCTTGAACAACGGACAGCATCAGAAGCGCTCGCCTGGGCTAAAGACAAAAAGGACTGGACTGCTGCCGAGTGGTCAGTTATGTTCTCTGATGAAAGTAAATTTTGCATTTCCTTTGGAAATCAGGGTCCCAGAGTCTGGAGGAAGAGAGGAGAGGCACACAGTCCACGTTGCTTGAGGTCCATTGTAAAGTTTCCACAGTCAGTGATGGTTTGCGGTGCCATGTCATCTGCTGGTGTTGGTCCACTGTGGTTTCTGAGGTCCAAGGTCAACGCAGCCATATACCAGGAAGTTTTAGAGCACTTCATGCTTCCTGCCGCTGACCAACTTTATGGAGATGCAGAATTCATTTTCCAACAGTACTTGGCCCCAGCACACAGTGCCAAAGCTTCCAGTACCTGGTTTAAGGACCATGGTATCCCTGTTCTTAACTGGCCAGCAAACTCGCCTGACCTTAACCCAATAGAAAATCTATGGGGTATTGTGAAGAGGAAGATGTGATATGCCAGACCCAACAACGCAGAAGAGCTGAAGGCCACTATCAGAGCAACCTGGGCTCTCATAACACCTGAGCAGTGCCACAGACTGATCGACTCCATGCCATGCCGCATTGCTGCAGTAATTCAGGCAAAAGGAGCCCCAACTAAGTATTGAGTGCTTTACATGTTCATACTTTTCATTTTCTTACTTTTCAGTTGGCCAAGATTTCTAAAAAGCCTTTCTTTGTATTGGTCTTAAGTAATATTCTAATTTTCTGAGATACTGAATTTGGATAGATAAATAAATACTAGTATCTAATAAATTATACTAGTAATGATCAAGTATCTTATGAATAAGTACTAGTACCTACTACTAAGTACTAGTACCTAGTACTAGTACTAAGTACTAGTACTAGTGTACTAGTACTAAGTACTAGTACTAGTACCTAAAAACTTGCCTTGCCTTGCCTAGTACCTAATAAATAAGTACTAGTACCTAATATCTAAAAAATAAGTAGTATCTAATGAATAAGTACTAGTAACTACAAAATATACTAGAATTTAAAGAAATAAGCACTAGTACGGTTTATAGATTAATTGTTAACACGGCTTGCCATACTCTCTCTGGTCTCAGTTCATCTGCAATTTTTTGAGGGTTTAGTCAGTTGGTTTGTTGACGACTAACCTAGTCACGCCTCCAGTGTTTACGACACAGAGAGGAAGAGGAATTTCATCGATCTGCATTATCCGCAACAAAAATGGCGAGGACTATGTATTAATGGTTTTATTTTAGCACACCTTCATACGCTTCACACTTTATAACCCATCCCGTTACATATTTGTAACGTGTGGTCGGCTACCAATTTAAATGATCCGTGGTCTTGTGCGGAGATTAAACGACTGCAGATGTTCATATCTTTGTATAAATTATTACCTCTATATAAATAATAATAGTATTTATATATTCTATTTTAAAATCGTATAAACCCTTCTTGCCCACCGCAGTGAGCAGAGCTTCGGCGAAACTGAAACCTGTTGATAGTTTGAGGTTGAAGTTCAGTTTTGCGCGTTTCTGGGTTTAACCTTTGCCTCACATTAAATAATGCTTTGTCACCGCTGCTACCGCGGGATAAAGCCGTGAAGAGTTACAGTTTATTTTGTGTAACATTATATTCGTCGGAGTTTCAGTGGAAGCCGATGCTCTTAATTTCCCTGTTTAAGGAGCAGATCGTGCGGAAGGAGAACTACCGGGGAATAAAAGCCCAAAGCTGAGATCTGATACAGCTCTTTGAGTCATGGAGCCGGCTGCGAAGCAGAAAGTGATTCACATCACCTACCTCATCGCAGCTCTGGACATCACCTGGCTCTTCCTCCAGTTCTCCATAACACCGGTTCGTCTTCATTTGAGATCAGATGTTAAATAAAAGCACATTTGAATCGATTTTTGCTGAGCCCTGGAATGTATATCTGCAGGGGTTTTGGTTATGTTCTCACATTTAGTAAACAAACTATTTGATAATGTAAACCATTTATATTTACACTTAAGTTTTATATTTTTAATATTACTTATATTATAAATTAATATATGCACAATATCATATATATATATATATATATATATATATATATATATATAGAGAGAGAGAGAGAGAGAGAGAGAGAGAGTAAATATTTAATTATTATTAATCTGCATTACATGTTTGTGATATTCTTCATTCTTCACAGCTGGTAAATGTAATATAGGCTACAGCAGATTAAAGCTGGCCATGTTGGTTGGCCTGTTCTAGTCTAATCCAGGCTCTCAGATAATCAGACAGAAATAAAACTGTTATAATGGATGGATTGTCTTGCCTGTTCAGTTTTTTCCTCTGTGGAACAGTATTTGGCGAGGAGGCTCGGGTTCGATACTATTTGGTTTGGGTATCTGCAGACCACAGTTGGAGTGATTCAGTTGCTTGGAGGCCCTATTTATGGAAGGTAAGCATTCAGAACTCATCTCTGTGTGATGGGTTTGGAAATAGGAAAAATGTCTGTAACTATGTGTGCCTAATGTAAATTACTTGTTTATGTGTCTTACTTTAGTTATAGGCTTAAAATATGTGTCTTGTCTGTTTTCAGGTTTGCAGATGTGTTCGGAGCACGTGCAGCTCTCTCTGTGTCTTGCATGGCATCAGTGGTTTATTTCTTACTGTTGGCGGTGGCAGACAACACTTTTATGCTTTTCGTGCATAAACTACCTGCTGTTTTTATGCACGCACTGCCAGGCAACACATGCTTTTACACTCTTACATATACCTTACTCGAACACACAGTAAACAGGTACGTGAGTGCATTTGTATTTGTGTGTAGGAGCTCAAATGGTGGTAGCAGATCTGTCAGAGAAGGAGAAGCGAGCAGAAGCTCTTGGGAAACTCGGCCTCTGCTTTGGCATAGGCATGATCGCAGGATCATCACTGGGTGGGACCCTCAGCACACGCTATGGGTAGGACACACTACACAGTTTTCCACAGATTTCCTCAGAAATCATTCCCATAATCTTATTTAGTGCTCAAGAAACATTAAACATCAATACAGTTTTACATGTAAACAGTGATACAGTTTTTTCAGGATTATTTGATGAATACAAATTCAAAAGAAACAACTTTTGAATCTTTTTGTCCACTAGTACAAAACTTTACCATTTGTACTCTGGAAAAAAAGTACTGATCTAGTAAATCAGGATTGTTTTTCTAGATCAGTGCTGACAAGTGCAAGTGGTCATATGTGTCTTTGTGTGGTTTGCAGGGAAAAGTTTGCAGCATGTTTTGCAGCTGTCGGAAGTTTGGTTTCTTTGCTGTTGGTGTTGAACTTCATCCCTAAACAGACCAAAATGCACACCGTGCCGGAGAGTAACAGTATGGACATAAACAAACACACAGCTCAGCTAGACACAGAAGGAATGCTCTTCCAGTGGCCATTTGTAACTTTATTGTATAAAAGTCTTATATTAAGAATCAGATTATTGTATATTGTTAAATGGAGTTTGTATATATCTATGTTTTATGTATTACTAAAAAAAATTCATAAAAAATATAATGATTATTATGATTTTTATGTTTGTTTAGAGAAGGGTTCATCAAGTTCTGTGTTTAATCTGGGAGAGATCACAAGGCTGATGAAATTTCCAGGTGTTCCAAAGACTTTCACAGTGAAGATTATTTCTGGATTGCCATCAGGTGAACAATTTAACTATTAGCATTTGTGATTTTAAACGTACTGAAACACCCCTAAATTGGAAACACACTTAAAGTGGACATGAAACGAAAAATCACCAATTATTTTCCAAATGCATGTTATTGATATTATTGTGAATGATTAGTTAATGCATACAGTATGTTTTAAAAAAAATGACCTGCTACATTTTTTATTAAAATGTCAAAACTTTCAAATCTTTCAGAGAAACAACAGACATTTATTTGTTGTTTTTATTGCATATAGGTATATTTCAAGTTATGTTCTCCATCATTGCCATAAACTTCTTCCAACTGAAGGCAGAGCAAAATGGCTATCTGATGGCTTACTTTGGCATAGTACAAATGGTATAAACACATGCTATATAAATAGTTCTGGATTGAAGCACTTCTGTGCTGAGGCAGTAAGTGACACTGGTGTCTTGCTGTTTAAGGTGATCCAAGGCGCTGTAATTGGGCGTCTTACATCTAGATTTTCAGAGTCTTCTTTACTGGTGCTCTCTGTTGGGATATCCAGTTTAGTGGGCCTTGCACAGGTAAGATGATATTGCAAACAATTTCATTTTTTGTTTCAAATTAAATGCATAAGAGTTGTGTAAGTTAAACATGGAAGCTGGATTATGTGACTGGTCTCATTGTGTGTATGTTAAATATATGTGTGTTTTGTGTCACGCTGGTAAATGAAAGATCCAAAAGCAGAGATAACAGGAATAACAGTCTTTAATGAAAAAATATATAACAAAGGCAGTCCGTCTTTTCAGCACACAGAACTGGTAAATAGAAACTTGAACAAACGGAAAGACTCCTGTCTCGATGAGTAACAGAACAGGACTCCCTTGTAGCAGACTCGAAGCTCAGGAGTAGATAACTCAGGCAGGGTGAGAGAACCACATTGGTCTACAATCAGCAGCAACAGCAGCAGAATACAGCAAAAACTTAGGGGCTAGACTGTTCCAGGCAGACAAGACAAGAATAGGTGAGTACCTCTCAATACAGACAGGATGTAACTGCAGACAAAACGCATGACATGTAACAATAATCCAACCAAGAATCTACCCGAGCAAACACCAGATAAAGGGTGAACACTTAGGGCAAAGTAGAAACAGGTGTCATAGCAAATCAGCGCGAGCGCTGATTGCAATGACAAACAGGTGCATGAAGAGAGAGAGGTCAGCGGGACAGACAAAGAGTAATATAATAAGCTAATAAGGTGTGTGTGTGTGTGTGTGTGTGTGTGTAAATGAGTGAGAGCGTGCGAGAGCGAAAACGGAAGAAAAACCTGACTCATGACAGTACCCCTCCCTCAACGAGCGCCACTAGGCGCTCGAGGAAGGAGCCTGACGGGACCGGTAGAAGTCGTCAATCAGCGAGCGGTCCAGGACATCCCGGGCTGGAATCCACCGCCTCTCCTCAGGACCATACCCCTCCCAGTCCACCAAAAACTGGTGACCACGCCCCCGGGGACGAACGTCGAGTAGCCTTCGAACTCTGTAAATGGAGGCCCCCTCGTCAATAGGAGGAGGGGGAACGGAGGGACGTGCGGGCGCACGAATAACGGGTTTAATGCAAGACACGTGAAAAACCGGATGAACACGGCGCATCTGACCAGACAGTCTTAGCTTTACAGCGACTGGACTGATGACCTTAACAATAGAAAAGGGTCCAATAAAACGAGGCATGAGCTTGCGAGACGTCTCCTGAATAGGCAAATTGCGGGTGGATAACCACACCCTCTGACCGCAAAAATATCTGGGAGATCTCACCCTGCGGCGATTAGCGGCACGACGAGTACGTTCCCTAGTCTGACATAAGGCAGATCTCACCCTCCTCCAGGTACGCTTACATCTCTGAATAAAAGCCTCGACGGACGGAACCGAGGCCTGAGACTCCTGGGCGGAGAAAACAGGCGGTTGGAAGCCAAGGCAACCCTCAAACGGGGATAACCCAGTGGCGGACGATGGGAGAGAATTATGAGCATATTCGGCCCATGGTAACTGCTCGCACCAAGACGCGGGATTCTGAGAGGTAAGACTACGCAGCATGCGACCAAGAATCTGATTGGTCCTCTCGGCTTGCCCATTGGTCTGTGGATGGAATCCTGACGACAGACTGGGGGAAGCCCCTATCTGGCGACAGAACTCCCTCCAGAACAGAGAAGTAAATTGCGGACCTCTGTCAGACACAATGTCCGAAGGAAGACCATGGATCTTGAAAACGTGATCCACCATAATCTGTGCGGTCTCCTGAGCCGACGGTAATTTAGGGAGCGGAATAAAATGCGCAGCCTTAGAAAAACGGTCCACGACGGTGAGAATGACCGTATTGCCAGACGAAGGGGGAAGCCCGGTAACAAAATCCAACGCAATATGCGACCAGGGACGCGAAGGAACGGGAAGAGGTCTGAGAAGACCCGCCGGAGGATTATTACTAGACTTAGTCTGAGCGCAGATAGAACAAGAAGCAACAAAACGACGAATATCGCGCTCACGAGTGGGCCACCAAAATCTCTGGCGGATGGCCGCTAAAGTACCTCTAACTCCGGGATGCGCGACTAATTTAGAAGAATGACCCCAGCGAAGAACCGTCAAACGAGCAGCCTCGGGTACAAACAAAGTTCCCTCAGGAGCGCGGGGCGGTCTTGCAGTGTGAGAAAGAGCACGCCTGACCGCTTGTTCCACTCCCCAGACGGCTGCCCCGACCACACAGTGCTGAGGTAAAATCCTCTCATCGGTCGAGGCACCCTCTGATGAGTCAAACTGCCGAGAAAGGGCGTCAGGCTTGAGGTTCTTAGAACCGGGTCTAAATGAAATGGAAAAATCAAAGCGATCAAAAAATAATGCCCAGCGGGCCTGACGAGCGTTAAGACGTTTAGCAGAGCGAATGTACTCCAGGTTGCGGTGATCCGTCCAAACAATGAATGGTACACTGGCTCCCTCAAGCCAGTGTCGCCACTCACCTAGCGCCAGACGGATAGCCAAGAGTTCTCGATTACCCACGTCATAGTTGCGCTCCGCGGGCGAAAGACGGTGGGAGTAAAATGCGCAAGGATGAACCTTGTCATCCTGGGAGGAGCGTTGCGACAAGACAGCTCCTATCCCAATTTCGGAGGCATCGACCTCAACAATAAACTGACGTTCTGGATCAGGAGTGATCAGGATGGGCGCAGACGTAAAAAGCATCTTAAGACGGTCAAACGCATCCTGAGCAGTCTCAGACCAAGCAAATTTGGACTTGGACGAAGTGAGAGCGGTAAGAGGGGCGGCAACCTGGCTAAAGTTACGAATAAAGCGCCGGTAAAAATTCGCAAACCCCAGAAATCGCTGGAGTGCGACTCGAGAATCGGGAACAGCCCAATCAAGAACTGCTCGAACCTTGTCAGGGTCCATACTAATCCCCTCCGCTGAAACGACCGAACCGAGAAAAGTAACCGATTGGGCATGAAAAACGCATTTCTCAGCCTTGACGAATAGGCGATTCTCTAATAAGCGCTGCAGGACACGGCGAACGTGTTGAACATGTACCTGGAGAGAGGGTGAAAAAATTAAGATGTCATCCAAGTAAACGAACACGAAAACGTTAAGCATGTCTCTTAAGACATCGTTTACTAATGCTTGAAATACAGCGGGAGCGTTGACCAAACCGAAAGGTAGAACCCGGTACTCAAAGTGACCGACAGGAGTGTTGAACGCGGTCTTCCACTCGTCTCCCTCCTTGATACGCACTAAATGGTAGGCGTTGCGCAAGTCTAATTTTGTAAAAACCCTTGCGCCCTGTAGGATCTCAAAAGCCGACGACATAAGAGGCAAAGGATAACGGTTCTTGACTGTTATGTCGTTCAGCCCTCGATAATCGATACAAGGACGCAAAGAACCATCCTTCTTCTTTACAAAGAAAAACCCAGCGCCGGCGGGAGACGAAGAAGGAGTAATGATCCCCGCATCGAGAGATTCTGTAAGATATCCTTCCAGAGCCTCTCGTTCGGGCGCCGAAAGAGAGTACAGTCTACCGCGAGGGGGCGTGGTGCCAGGAAGGAGCTCGATAGAGCAGTCATACGGACGGTGAGGCGGTAAGGATACCGCCCGGGAACGACTGAAAACCGCCCGCAGATCATGGTACTCCTCCGGGACACCAGACAAATCATCAGGCTCCTCCTGGAAAAGAGGAACAGAAGACACGGGAGAAACAGCGGAAACCAGACAATTTACATGACAAGCTAAACTCCATGAATGAATAGACCCCTTAACCCAATCAATGTGAGGATTATGTTGGATAAGCCAGGGATGACCTAAAACAATGGGGGTAAAGGGAGACTGAAAAACATAAAATGAGACTGTCTCATGATGATTGCCGGAAACAGTGAGACTAACCGGACTGGTGACACGACGAACAGAAGAAAGCTCTCTGCCATCCAGGGCAAAGACAGTGGCGACATCAGTCAAATCAACTAAGGGAATCTTGTTCTCACGAGCCCACATCTCATCGATAAAATTGCCCTCCGCACCCGAGTCGACGAGGGCAAGACCGGTAACAGAAAAACCAGCCCAACGGAGAACAGCGGATATAGTGGTTCGAGACCTTGGTGATGAGGAGATGACAGAAGCGCTCACCAGTACTCCTCCGTCTACTGGCGAGCTTTGGCTTTTAAACTGCAGGATGAAGCGAAATGGCCCGCCGTACCACAGTAAAGGCAGAGACGGTTAATAATTCGCCGCTGTCTTTCCTCCGGGGAGATGCGTACGGCCCCCAGCTGCATGGGTACAGCATCAGGTTGGTTCTGAACAGAAGCAGTAGCAGAAGGAAAGTTATCACAGGATGTGAAAAGTGGAGAACGAACTCGACGCCTCTGCTCGAAACACTTGTCAAGGCGGATGGCCAGGTCGATAAGTTGATCGAGCTGAGTTGGCGACCCCCGCGCGTAGATCTCCTCCTTAAGGTCTACATTCAACCCTTCAAGAAAGCGAGCAGTTAGTGCAGGATCATTCCACTCACTTGTAGTAGCCAGAGTCCGGAACTCTATCGCGAAATCTGCAACAGATCTTCTGCCTTGACGTAGCACAGCAAGTAGACGTGATGCCTCGCTGCCGAAGACGGATCTATCAAAGACCTTGATCATCTCATCCTTGAAAAGAGTGTACTTGCTGCAGCATGCAGATTGCGCTTCCCAAACTGACGTACCCCACTCGCGTGCTCGTCCCGTGAGGAGAGAGAGAACATAAGCGATGCGGGCCCGATCCTCTGCATACGTCTGGGGCTGAAGGGAAAAGACAACTTCACATTGGATGAGAAAAGCTCTGCACTCCGTAGGCTCACCCGCATAACAGGAGGGATTGTTGACTCGTGGCTCAGAGGGCAGCTGACGATTGTGAGACATGGCAGATTCCTGATGCAGGTGAAGTAAACGGGCAGATAGATCAGCCACCTGAGCTGAAAGACTCTTAACAGCCTGATGAGCGGCGGCCAACTCCTGCTCATGTTTGCCAAGCATAGCTCCCTGGATCTCGATCGCCGACCGGACAGGCCTCTCATCTGCTGGATCCATGTTGGTTGGATTATTCTGTCACGCTGGTAAATGAAAGATCCAAAAGCAGAGATAACAGGAATAACAGTCTTTAATGAAAAAATATATAACAAAGGCAGTCCGTCTTTTCAGCACACAGAACTGGTAAATAGAAACTTGAACAAACGGAAAGACTCCTGTCTCGATGAGTAACAGAACAGGACTCCCTTGTAGCAGACTCGAAGCTCAGGAGTAGATAACTCAGGCAGGGTGAGAGAACCACATTGGTCTACAATCAGCAGCAACAGCAGCAGAATACAGCAAAAACTTAGGGGCTAGACTGTTCCAGGCAGACAAGACAAGAATAGGTGAGTACCTCTCAATACAGACAGGATGTAACTGCAGACAAAACGCATGACATGTAACAATAATCCAACCAAGAATCTACCCGAGCAAACACCAGATAAAGGGTGAACACTTAGGGCAAAGTAGAAACAGGTGTCATAGCAAATCAGCGCGAGCGCTAATTGCAATGACAAACAGGTGCATGAAGAGAGAGAGGTCAGCGGGACAGACAAAGAGTAATATAATAAGCTAATAAGGTGTGTGTGTGTGTGTGTGTGTGTGTGTAAATGAGTGAGAGCGTGCGAGAGCGAAAACGGAAGAAAAACCTGACTCATGACAGTTTTGTGTGTTTTTTCAGGCTATGATGACCAACGTGTTTCATTTTTGTTTAATCGTGATACCAATGATGTTTTCTCTAAGTGTCTTCAATGTCATCACAGACAGCATGTTGACCAAGAGTGTGTCTCCATCTGACACAGGTAATCCACAAACACACATGCTAGACTGAACAAGATGACCTTGTGCATTAACATAATATACATACTTAAGGATATACATTTTGCACAATGTCTGATGAATCATTTTCCATGCAAATGTTTTCATAATGTAGTAAGAATGTATGTAAAAATTGGGACAATAGTTTTTTGTTAGAATAATAAAAATATAATTTTATTAATTTATCTTTAACACGTTTATATTAACAATATGTTTTTCAATAAAACTGGCTTTCACTGTTGTCATTAAATATCATTTGGTCTATATAAAGCACTTGGAAAGAGAGAAGAAATCAAGCGCTGTGTGCATTGTTTGTGTGGTGTGTTCAGGAACCATGCTGGGTCTGTGTGCATCGGTGCAGTCTCTTTTACGAACTGTTGGCCCAACCATTGGAGGATTCCTCTATGAAGCATATGGTGTGCCATCTTTCGGATACATCCAGTGCATCATTAATGCTGCTGTCTTTAGCTTTCTGCTAACCACTGGAGGGCGCTCACAGCCAAACAGGCCATAGAAATTGTGAAAGGTGTTGTTTATGACTGTCCTGTTCATTGCCACATTGTGTGAGAGAGGGCTGTTTACAACAAACCATGGCATTTAACTTACCTCCTCACACACTGGGAAAGGACTTGGTCACAAATAACCCAGATGATATCTTTTGTTAATACCACAGACATTCAAAATATCTTATGTTACTGTCAAATTACACCACTTTATTGCACAAGTTAGCTCAGGATCATTTTGATGAAGTTTCTTATCTTAAAAAGGAGCTGGCATGTGAATGTCTAGGTCAGCACAAAGAAAGAAGTGCAGTATGCTTTTATCTGTGTGGCATTATAGTCTAGTTTTAACAACTTTATATTATATAGCTAGTATTCATTATAATGATGTTGCAGTTTTAAGATGTCATGAAAAAGAACAAAATAAAAAATCCATAATTTTGTATCTGAAACTCCTTAAATGAATATAAGCTAATAGCTGTTATGATTTGTTGTTGTTGTTGTTTTCATTGTTTCTCCATATTTATTTTGTTTGTCTGCACACTAACTCCTTCTAGGTTCTTCAAAGTCACCCAGACTGTGAGATTAAATGTGCACATTTTATTTTGTGACACTATTCTAATGCTAGACAGCACCCCTTTTCACATCTTGAGGGAAATCTTTCCACCCTTTTCCATGTTTAGCTTCACAGCACGTGTGTGTTAGTCCAGCTGCATATTACTGTATGTTCACATCACTGATACCAAGAATATTCTTTATTAGGCAGAAGTTCAGTTACCATTCACTTTTGTTGCATTTCTTTTCATATAAGTTAGCCAATTAAAGTCAATGATGACCTCCAATTCTTCCAAGTTCCTATAAAACCTTTCTTGTGTTCCAGTAGAAATTAAGTTAAACTGTTTTGTCACAACATGATGAGTAAATGAGGACAGAACTAGTTATTTATTTAGGAGAACCTTCATTAACTACTTCTCGGGACTCATCAGCACTTGGATCATAATGTTTTTTATTTTCACTGTATCATGAAAAAAGAAATATACAGTGAAATAGAGAAAAATAGAAAAAATATATATAAAAAATAGAACTATTTCTTCTTGCAGCTGAGCCTCCATTTCTCTCTCTCTCTCTCTCTCTCTCTCTCTCTCTCTCTCTCTCTCTCTCTCTCTCTCTCCCTCTCTCTCTCCCTATAGTTGTGGGTATGCACCAGTGGTGGTCATTAGCATACATTATGCTAATGACGGGCGAGACTCGCGTGTTATCCTCCGCACCTGAGATGCGCGCGAGGAGCAGCTGCAGTCAGACGGGAATATGCGTCGGTAGTCATCGGTGGAAGACTGAGGGGAGAATCGCATTCCATTTCAAGTGATTCACATGAGTCACGGATGGATCCTATTTTAACTCCCGGAAAGAAACTTTTTTTACTCTATTTATTATTCTTTATCCTCATATATCAAGGTAAGCAGCATGACAATGAACTGATGTGTTATTCTCCGATTAACTAATCATTATATATATATAGAGGAAAAATTCATTTAGATAATTAAATTGTAAAATTAAGTTATATATTATTGTAAAGGAAAGAGTTTATCTAGCCTAGATAAACATTTTGGGAAAAATATATAGGCCTAATGATAATGGTCTATATGCTTAAATATCTGAAATTTAAGAAATTTGGGAATGGATAGGTAGAAAGATGTTCTGGTAATCATTTCTTATCTTAATTTCTGTTTTAAGAAAAAAAAAAAGATTAAGAGAAAAAAGTGTCTTAATTTAATGTATTAAAAAGCTTACTTGAAATATAATGTAGAATTATGTAAATATATTGTTATTATATAAAAATATGCGTAATTTTTAGTCCTATGTGGAAAAAAAACTAATGTGATTGTAAATTGTTTATTTTCAGCACATATCACGTGGGGCACTGAAAGTCTGAATTTAACAAACCAGCATGATTTTGAAAAGTGAGTATTATCTTATTTATGTGTCTGTCCGATGTCCGTCATTAATTTTTATATGTATTAGCCTATATCATTTATTATCATTATTATTATTATTATTAAGGATTATTATTATTATTATTATGCACATCTGTTATACTGGTAATGGTAAGCATTATTTGCACATTTTAAGCATCTTTAAAATGCTGACATCCTGACCCAACGCTAATTTTGCGCATGTTTGATGAAATCACACGAAAGGTCTTGAGGTCTGTAACAGTTGTGAAACAGGCTGACAAAGCTCAGTCGAAATGCCTGTGAGTCTCTGGCTTTTCTGTCGAACACAAGTGCTGATTAGCTGTGTGTGAGGAACAAACCGCTCCTTGTTCTCTGTGTGTCCCAGCAGCAGCAGCGAGAGCAGCAGGATAATGCTGGAGAAATGGGATCCCGCTTCCCAAACGGAGCAGGTAGGAGAGCTGAAGCGATGCATTGAGAGAGCGCACGGGAAACCTGCGCTAAATGCGATGCCATGAGGTTAAATGCATAACATTACAGAAAAACAAGGTGTTTTGCAAAAAGTGTTTTCCTGATCTATGATAAAAGCGAGCTTGAAAGTCGAGTTTTTTAAACAAGATTTGGTGAGAATAGCCTGCCTGAATCAATTAGGATCTAATTAAAGTGGAATGTGCTAAAAGTGAATGCGGTTTAAATTTCAATATGTGATAGGCTATTACAATTATTTAAAAATATTATTACAATGACAATAAAAATGTAATATTTCTCCCCTTGCTCAGTGATTAGAATAATTTTGATTTGAAAACAATTACATCAGTCTTTACTACCGATGCCGTGTGTTCAGTAATTGAAGAAGAAAAAGGGAGGTGCAAATTATGTACGGATTTGAGAGCCTGACCCCCTAATTGAGACTTGAATCCCCGGGTTATGGAGGGCCATAATGCAAGCATGTGCAGATTACTTTTAATTTCTACAGGGGTTTCAAGGGTTTTAGTTCTAGCCACAAATGTTAGAATGTCAGGGTACATTTTATTAGTAGCCTACGGAAACTATAAGGCTCGAGCACTTTACATTTGACTTTATACAAAATAAAATAGTCAAAATAGAAATAGCTAGCCATATAGGCTAACATCAAATTTGTGTTTTTGGTTCATTTGTTTGTTTTAAAAGTATTTTGCGTTTGGTTAATTGTCTTAGACGCACAAGGCGAACGCGACAGATTGCGCCCTGAGAAATTCCTCGCGAAGTTTCTTTTAAAAGGAGCTGACCCCCCTGAAATTCATTCTTTAATTCGCACACTGAAAACACATCCCCCAGTGCTGGATTTGTTGAGCTCTCTTTGGGACAAAAGCCGTCATTTCGGAGGCAGTAAAGCGGTTTCAGGTGTCCGCTGGGCGCTCAGGATTGGTAAAGCTGTTCCCCAGAGCCGCTATTCACCGGGACACACTGGCCCCGTTCATTATGTCAGAATACATCTCCCTTGCAGCCTCGTAAGTTACATAAAATTATTGAACTCTCAGATATCAGGTGTGATGGGGAAATGCGGGCAGAATAGAGACGGTTTCGGTCAGATAAGAAAATGATTTATTTCTGAAGTGAAGTGAATCGCTAATCGCTCTCATGTACCCCCTCCGGCGGTAATAATAAACTCTTATCCATGTTCTGCGCAGCACATGCTTCCAGGCTCTGTACAGGCGAACAATGATTTATTATTAGATGACTTTTTAGACTTTGATCGGAATTTCAGATTGCCCTGTGGCGTCCGGCTTCTGGGTCTCTAGATAAATTAGTTCATGGAGGTCTTAATTAATCTGAGCCTATTTGAGAACAAATTAATGTAGTTGAAGGATAGACTTTGCGTTTTTCACCTAAGCTTAATTAGTCAACTAATTCAAACGAACAGTTTGGATTACAAACTTGTACCACTATATTCTCACTGACTTTGTATTTTGTCTTAAAATTAGGCTTATGTGTTTTTGACAATTCGAATTATTCTTTCACTCTAAAGGCCCGTTCACCATAGGCTACAATATTGGTAACTATAAAGATCTACTTTTAAAAATCCTTCTAAATTCAAAAGAATAGCAGAATCCATGCCACAACTGTATGTGGATATTGTGGATGAAAGACATTGGAATCACTTTTAGAATGTTTATTTTTTTTATTTTTGTTTCCCACAGCAGATGAATGGAAAAAACATTGACAGCCATTTAGGCTGATGATACACTGTACAACATTTTGAGCAATGTTGCTGGGCAACTTTGGGAAGTGTTCCCATCAACAGGCAACCAGGTGAGACACAGGGCCCACGAGCAATCTAGATAGAGATTTGTTACCCATTCTCAAGGGGAAAGTGCTTCAGCAACATTGCTCAAAAAAAGTTTCCTGGCAAAATTGCTCAAAAATATGCCAAATGTATCATCAGCCTATCTTTCCTGCATTAAGGCGCTCCAGCAGAATGTTATCATCCTGGTGTTTTCACTTATATAGTAATTGTTATAAAAATCTTCATAGTTAACCTTCTTGTCTTTCCAAGGTCCGCTTGTTGGGTAGAGCTACAGACTAGAGGGCCCCCTGTTACATATTGTAAAAAAATAAATAAAAGCATTGTATGCATACTACAACAATAATATTCTTACATATTTTATGAACATTTAAATACATTTTAATGAGTCATACACATTAGATTTTAAGTGCACTCAATGCATTTGTAATACATTTGAATGTAGAAGTTTGGATGGCAATAACTTTTCAGTAACTCCCTGGACAACCTCCTGTTAAACAAATTATGTGTTAACTTACATTTTTTATAATTTTTCCTTAAAGAGATCCTTAGAGAGCAACACTTCATCAACAGAACAAACAGAAGCTCAGAAGCCATCACCCCGCAGAGCCACCGGTAAGAACTGAACTGAATGTTACAATACATCAGGAGGGCCGGTGCTCTCTTTGTGTATATTTTGGGTCTTTGTGCACAATCCCACTGTTGAACAATGCAGTTTTTATTTTATTTTTATTTTTGCCTGCATGTTTTGCTCTTGACACCTGCACATATGTTTAGGGCTTCATCTGTAATGAACTGTTTGTTGATGTGGGTGTACAAGAATTTGCTAGTGAAACCATCTTTTTTGTGCATTGCATTTAGTAATAATTCTAAGCTATTATATCATGTTAATAATTACTGTGTGCAAGCTTGTGATGCATAAACCTAATTCTTGTAATGATAAACTCCAAAAAATACAAGTTATGTTCATTTGAAATATGAGAAAGGGGCTTTCCTCTCTTTCACTAGACATCTGTTCAACAGGCTGATGAGTGTCATCATTACACAAGAGTGGGATTCATCTTAATGCTTCAGTGATCACTTCAGATACCAGATACCAAACACACACTTGAATCCACTGAAACACACACTATTTAATGAGCTTTATTTGTGTTATACAGGTGCTTGTACATCTCCTTGTCTGAATGGGGGTTGGTGTGTCCATCCAGACTTGTGTAACTGCACTTTATATCAGGCCACTGGATCACACTGCCAGACAGGTACTGTACCATGGATCAAGAAATGTAATCTCATTTTGAGATGATTTGATCATGCACTTTAATCTCATTTTGAGAGGTTTGGCATGACAAATAATAGATCAAATATTTTAGTCCCCAACCTAGGCTTTGAGCGAGAAATGACATGCCGCTCATGGGGACAATACAACTATGAAACATTTGATGGACTTTATTATTACTTCCCTGGAAAATGCAGCTACACATTACTGAGAGACTGTGAAGACAGCACTCGGTCAAGTCTACATATACAGGTGATCTCTTATAATGTTTATAAAAGGATGTTTATTTTGCTTTATTTGTGATCATTTTCTGTATAATAATAATAATCAACATTCATACAGTATACTTTTGTCACCTATAATCATTCAACAACAATGAAAAGGGATTGAGCAACACTTGTGGTGAAGAGCGTTTTATTATTTTTAAGATACAGTATATCTACAATGGCATTTCATCTTAGAATCCTTCATCAGTATATATCAAACACATAACCACCTATAGCTATTTACCAAAAAAGATGTCCTTTACCAAATGGTTATTTGTTGCCTTTATTGCCTTTATCTTCAAAACAAATGTACAAAAGCTGCTCTGAGGCAGCACCTTTTCAAAATTTATTAATAAATAAATTTGAAGTACTAATACACATCCTTCAGGGGTAAATAAGGTACAAAGGTGAATCTTTTAAAAAGGTTCTGACCCAGTGACAGCTTTTGTACCTTTTTTCGGAGAGTGTATTATCTTTAGATGTGGTTTGTTTCAAGCAGGCTGCTGTTCTCTGCTTTGCCTCAGAGATGCCATAAGTGTGTGTGTACTGCGCAGCTCTTGCCTGAGGAAAATATTTATTGGCATTCATAGAGAAAGTGATCTCATTATTATGGTCATTTATTCGCATTATAGTTTAATACAGTAATTATGGCCAGGGCCAAAACAGAATTGGCTTTGTTCTCCCAGACTCACTGATGGGAATCCAGAGGAGGTGAGCTAACTCAGCCAGGAGTTTCTTTAGGCCATTAGCTTAAGTGCCAATATCATTTATCAATGAATTGAAAGGGATGGCCGACAGTAATGCAGAACTTAACCAGGGTTGGCCCAGCTGCTCTGGATAAGAGGCTCCACTCTTTGATGGTGGAGAGGAAGCATCTTAAGAGCTGCACACTGTATTTGCAGACACTTTATGTTAGTGATAATCTGGTTTGCTTCCTCTCTATTTTAGCATTGGAATTCTTTTAAACTTTAAATGTAGTTTCGTTTTGTTTTTTTTGTTTCTTTCACTTTTTAAAATGGCAAGATTCTTATATCATGTGATTCATCTGCAGGTGCATAATGACCCAGAATGCAGTTCTTTCCCATACTCCTGCACACGTTCAATCAGCCTCTTCCTGCCGTGGGAGGGGGAGATTAGGTTACAGAACTTCAGTGTTACTTTCAAAGGTCAAAGGTAATAAACATTCACATTCTACAACAATTCAATTCAGTTAAATTCAAGATTAGTTGTATAGGGCTTTTTTGCGATACAAATTGTTGCAAAGTCGCTTTACAGACAGTTAAGACAATTAAATGGAAGAATGCTGTTTTTGTAACATGGGAAATATGATTTTCAAAAGACAAGTAACTGTCTAATATAACAGCCAGAGTTCTGACTGTAGAGGAAGTAAAAGTACATCCGTCTAGTTGCAACTTGTAATCCAAGAGATTCTGTGTAATGCTTTTTGGTCCAATATGTAATATCTCTGTCTGATTAGAATTGAATAGGAGAAAATTACTGGTCATCCAATCTTTTACATTTTTAATACACTGTTATCTTAGATAATTTAGAAATTTCATATGGTCTTGTTGAGATATATAGTTGAGTATCATTAGCATAACAATGGAAACAAATTCCATATTTTCTAATAATATTATCAAGGGGTAAAATGTATATTGAAAATATCAGAGGACCTAGGACAGATACTTGTGGCACTCTATACTTTACTGGTGATAATTGAATTAAACACAGTGGTAGCGGTCAGACAGGTAGGATCTAAACCATCTTTAAGCCTGCCCTTGAATACCTGTAAAGTTTTGTAATCGGACTATGAGTATGTCATGATCTATGGTGTCGAATGCAGTACAGGATGACACTAACCACACCCCCTGTCACCTAAACCTCAACCTGACCTTTGCAATCTCAGTGATACTTTTAAAGAATCTGTTCAATGATCTATGTGTGTGTGTGTAGTTCTAACTGAACATCCTCTCTCTGTAGTGTGCAGCTGCCCCATCACATTCATGATGTTGAGCTGGAGCGCATCTCTGACTACATTGTAGTGTCACAGCCACAGAGTTTCACACTGGCCTGGCAGGGACTGACTGGCTCCGTGTACATCCAGATGAGTCCTGAGTTTGTAGGACACACCTGTGGACTTTGTGGAAATTTCAACGCTGACACTCAGGATGACCTGAAGACCAGCTATGGCAAGTTTTACTCATTTTCTTACTGAAAAAAAACAAAAAACCTTGTGATGGAAAGGGACAACATCAGCAAGATTAAATCAAGACTAGAAATTGTAGATTTTATTTGGCAATATAGAAAAACAGCAAAGCTTTTGAACAGCAAGAAAAAAGTAATGTTTATACAGTTAGTACAGGCCATTTTATAATTATTATGTATACAGTTTTTGAGAATATATTTACTTAAAACCATTTGTCACACCACTGAAGCTGTAAATAAAACAAAACATTATTGGAAAATGTTTTACAAGAACATATTAATTTTTGCAAAATGTCACATTTATTTTGGTGTTAATTGATTTTTGTAATTGTGAAAAATACTAGCAATTTCATTTTTAATTTTTAAAACAAGCACAAACACATTATGCATCACTGACTGTGCATAAATGCATTTATCGCTGTTTTCTACAGGGGTTTTTACACAGGATTTGGCTATGTTTGGAAACAGCTGGGCAGAGGAGGAGCCACAGCTGGGCAGGTGTCCTGTTGTTCCCTCTCTTTATCCATCGCCATGTGCTATACAGGATCCTCGAGTCTTATTGGTACTGCACACAAATACACACAGGCAAACTGAAAATACTTGTCCCACACCGACCAAAGCTTGATTTATCATGATACACCTGGTGAATAAGGTCTCTGGTTCTTCACTGCAGAAAGTGGAGGAAGTTTGTGCCACCCTCCTGAAGGAACCGTTCCAGTCTTGCCATGAGTTTGTCAGTCCATATTCATACATGGCCAGTTGCTCCAATGACCTCTGCCTGTAAGTACTGACATAACACTGAACTATTGACATTACTACACCTACTGGAAAGCTATAAACCTACATTGCAAAACTACTGATATTACTTTCCAAAATGTTATCTTAAACATACTTATGCTATTGATGTTATTGCATTATTTAACGCTTGTGTATGTATAATATATTTACCTGGTGCAGGTCTGGTCCCAATGGTGATGTTGTGTGCCAGGTTTTCACAGAGTATGCCAGAGCATGTGCCCATGCTGGACATCCACTGCATAACTGGAGATCACACTTTCCTGTTTGCAGTAGGTTACACTGCAGATGCACAAATGTTTGAGATATTTGAGCATATTTTGTCTTGGTGTTAAATGTACTGTAAATAGTAACATAAATTTCTAAATTCTAGAAATAGTTATTATTTCTAAATGAGTATTCCGATGTTAAATTTCCAATATACACACAACTGTAACCATACAGAATAAAACTACAATTGGTGTAAGAATTGTTTGCACCAAGAATTGATTATTCTGGTGTGTGAATTGTTTATAAACTATGGTAAAAAAAATTTATGGTTGGGAAGATTTTTTTAAAGTTCCCATGAATATAATTATAAATTTGTCATTTTGTTCCTGTGTTGGCAAAGCAGGATTTTTATCAGCCATTATTATAGTTTTCACTGGACTGAGGAACATTTATTATTATAAATTGTATAACAGTTGTGCTGCCTAATATTCTTTGGAACCAAAGATAATTTTTGTCACTATTCTTTGATGAGTAAAGAGTTCAAAAGAAAACCATTAGTTTTTTAATATCAATATTTTATAACAATAATACATCTTTACTGTATTATTGTATAAATGTATATGCCCTTTCAAATAAAATTATTTATAATAAAAAATAACAATACAAAATAAAAAAAATACAAATCTTACTTATTCAAACGTTTGATCAGTGGTGTAAAGAAAATACAGTTTATTGAATATTGGTAACAATTTATTGAAATATTGCTTCTGCCTGCATTTTATAAAAGGTCATGCATTTAGTAATTTTGTCTTTTCTTTAGTTTTTTGCTGTGAGATGTATATTGTGAGAGTATGTGTTGTTCTTGCCTGTAGGTGTTGACTGCCCCGCCGAGCTCCTTTTCAGAGAGTGTATTACCTGCTGTCCCATGCACTGCAAGATCGAACACATGTGTATCGACAGCAAGCTGCAGTGTGTGGATGGCTGCTACTGCCCCGATGGTAGAAACATAACACTAAATGAATTCATCACAAGCTTTATATGTGTGTTCATTTGTGAATGTTTGAAAATAATGTAATCATTTTATTGTCTTTAGATTTGATCTATGAGAATGGGGTGTGTGTTAAGGCATCAGACTGTCCCTGTGAGCACCATGGCATGCTGTACCCCTCTGGACGTGTCATACAGGAAGACTGCAACAACTGGTCAGACATTATATCATCTTATGCAATGCATACTTGGTTGAATGAAGAATTGATGCTTGTGTTTGTATTAATGTATGAATCAGTTTTTGTTCTTGTCTCAGCACATGTGTTGGGGGCATGTGGAACTGCACTGAGAACAGCTGCCCAGGTGTTTATCTTTTTTATTTACCTTTTTTATATGGGCCTCATGATGTCTATTTTAAGTGTTTCACATTCTATTAATTATCTTCCTTTGAAACCATATTTTCTCACTTCACTGATACTAACTTTATCTTATTGCAAATTTATTATCTTATGATTGTATAGATTTAGTTTATTTAGTCAAACATAACAAATGTAATTCTCTTTTCTTCATATAGTGCTTGTTATTTAAAGAAAGACCTTATTCTAGAAGAAATACTTCTCCTTAATAACTCATTCCAACAATTTACTTTGATAAACTGAACAATATGCTAATGGAAATGCTCTACCATTCAAAAGTTTAGGCTCAGTAAGACTTTTTAAAAGTAAATTAATACTTGTATTTAGCAAGTATGCATTAAATTGGTAAAATTATATATATACAAAAACAACAACAACAACTTATATTCATCAAAAAGTCAAAGTTTTCACAAAGATATTAAACTGCATAATGATTTTCAACATAGATCATTGAAAGAAATCTTTCGTGAGCAGCAAATCAGCATATTAAAATTATGTTTGAAGAAATTCGGGAATTTAACAACATTAAAGTTTTATTGTATTTTTTTTTTCAAGAACACTAAAAAAATCTTTCTGACCCAAACGTTTGAACGGTGTTGTTGTTTTTTCTTACAGGGGAGTGCTCTGTGACAGGAGATATGTTCTTCCAGTCATTTGATGGCCGCATTTACACATTTCCTGCTACGTGCCAGTACGTTTTAGCCAAGAGCAGAAACTCGGGCAAGTTCACAGTGACCATTCAGAATGCACCCTGTGGAGCCGTAAGTCCCTGTGCACTTTCATGCTCACCGCACCAACACAAGCTTCAAGTATTAGCACACAACAGAGAAAAGCCTTAAGGCATGCCAAAGCTTTATTCATCACGTTCCAGAATTGCTCTAGTGTGCTGATCTAAAGAGTAATCTGGGGACTGGAACACAGTTTCAATAGACAGACTACAGCTTCTAGATTTGTGTGATTAGTCAAGCTATTGGAATATTAGCAGTTAGCGTAGCTGTACTTGTTAGTCTGTTAGTTAAATTAGTTGCTAGAAAAGTTAAATTAGACAGGAGATTAGGCACAAATAATTGCACAGCCTAAAGTTTAATTTTTTTGGGTTGAGATGAAACAAAGTCCTAGATGCGCTTGTACTGTGATTAGACCCTGCTTAGCTTTGACAGATAAAACATGAAATGATACAAAACATGAAGAGATTCTCTCCCTCAAAGCCTTCCTTTCCTGAAGCCCAGACGTGTTGATGCTAAAACTCAACACACAGAGAGCAGTCTGGTGTATAGTGTCACTGTCTGGACTCTGAACGAGCTGTTCTGCTTATCTGAGCCTCTGAATGACAGAGCCAGAGACTTTGTTGTTGCTGATAGAGAGAGAAAAGAGAGAGAGAGAGAGATGTATTTCAGTAAAGCGGCCGGTGAGAGATCCTCACATAGGCACCTGTTGGTAGTGTCCATCATTTCCTTGAATGGAGCAATTCAGAGTCCGAGTGGTTTATCTCCTGTGAGCAGCTCTCAGTAACTCTTTCACAAGCATAAATGCTTAATTCCTAAACGACATGATTACTGAATTAGTCAAAATTGAAACAGATGGACCGATAGGTTTGTGTCCCTGTGCAGACATTCATCCATTGTGTTCGCTGCAGTAGTTCTATAGCTGCTGAAATTGTGTGTGCTGGTATGGGACGTTCTGGCTCTCTGATTTAGTTTTGCTTTGTTATGTCTGCAGAATCTGGATGGTGCTTGTATTCAGTCAGTCAACCTGATGGTTGATGAAGATCCACGTTCTGAGATCACAATGAGCCACAGTGGAGAGGTTTTTCTGGCCAGCCAGTTCAGGATCTCACTGCCGTATTCAGATGGTAATGTACTACAGCTGATCTGTAATGAGATGTTGGCAAATAGTTCACCTTTGTACCTTATTTATCCCTAAAGGGTGCATATTAGTACCTTACAGTTACACATTAGTACCTACAATAAATGATACGTTTTAAAACTTAAGAGATGCGATTTTAGTATTTTAGTACCGTCCCAATGACAGATTTTGTATCTTTTTTCTTTTCTTTTTCTGAGAGTGCACCACAACATACTCTTATATTAGTAGATCAATATATTTCTGTGTTTTGTGCTATTACCTCGAATGTGTTCCTCTGCATACAGCAAATGAAGACTGCATGCAAACACACATCCACCACTGATGTCCATCATCATAAAATAGTTCTCTAAAGGGATAGCTGACACACAAATGTTCTTTCCAAATCTGAATGACTTTGTTTCTTCTGTGGAACATAAAATAAGATATCGGGGTTTTTTTTTGTCCATACAGTGAAAGTCAGTGGTAACCAAAACTGTTTTGTTACCTTCATGTTTAACAGAAGAAAAAAGTCTAGTAAATGAGTAAATTATAACAATTGCATTTTTGGGTGAACTATACAACTATTGGGTGACTTATTGCCAGTCCTTCATGTGATTAATATAGTGGTATCTTCTCAGATGTGTTTCAGATCCAGGAGCTGTCGTCCATGTTTGTTCAGGTGAAGTCATCGCAGGGTCTGCGGCTGCAGTATAACTGGAGGGAGTTCAGGCTGTACCTGCAGCTGGAGGAGCAGTGGAGAGATGATACTGTGGGGCTCTGCGGAACCTTTAACGGCAACATTCAGGATGACTTCCTGTAGGTTCCACTCTACTTCCTGCTTGCTTTCTCCCTGTTGTATGTTGTCAACTTATTCTCCAACGTTTCTTTAATTTTAAGTGAATTTTGTTGATGTGTTACTCTAGCGCACCCTCTGGCATGATTGAAAGCACACCATACTTGTTTGGAAATGCATGGCGTGTGTCTTCAGCATGTATGCCGCGGCCCAGCTTACCCCAGCTGGACCCTTGTGACACACACCAGCAAGCAGGTGACACATTCCCCTTCTTATGCATTACCTAATGCCTTTTTAAGCTTTAGGTTTTGAGGGGATCTGTAATGCTTGAACGTCTGTTTGTGTGATTCCAGCCGCTTATGCAGTGGAGAAGTGTGATGTGCTGACGCAAGAAGTGTTTTCTGCCTGTCATGAGTATGTAAGTCCAGTGGGTTTCCAGCTACAGTGTCGCGCAGACGTCTGCAGATGTGGAGCACCGTGCCTTTGCTCCATCCTCGCTCACTACGCCCGCACCTGCAGGAGACACGGGGTCATCATTGAGTTCCGCTCACAGCTGCCTGAGTGCGGTCAGTCTGACACTTACACATGCATTCACCACCATGCAAAAGTTTAGGGTCAGTAAGATTTTGTAATGTCCAATGTGAAAGAAGCGTCATATACTCACCAGGTCGATCAAATTACAGAAAAATAATATTGTGAAATACTGATAAAATATAAAATAACAGTTTTCTATTTTAATATATCCTGCGATGGCAAAGTTGAATTTTCAGTGTCACATGATCTTTCAGAAATCATTCAGATATGTTGACTCAGTGCTCAAGAAACATTTCTTCTTATCAATGCTGAAATCAGTTTTGCTTTTTGTGGAAATCACGATACATTTTTGTGATTTTATGATGAATAGAAAGTTAAAGTTTCTATTTGAAATTTGTAGACAAAAAAAAAAACGTCTTTGTAAATGTAAAAGTGTATATGCATGTGGCTTATGTGTATGTTTTTGCAGCCATCACGTGTCCGTCTTCTATGGAGTATGGAGTCTGTGTGTCGTCATGTCAGCGTCGCTGCCTGTTTCTGTCTCTCCCTCAGCCGTGTGGCGAGGAGTGTGAGGAGGGTTGCGTGTGCCCAAAAGGAACATACTTCAACATGCATACACACACCTGCGTGCCACGGTAAAAGTTCAAATATAGTCGTATGGACTGCTTTATGGTGCATTATAGTGCTTTTTGGAGCTTAGCAGACAATCACTATGAACTGCTTTTAAAATTCTTCTTTGGGTTTGGAAGGTAATTCAATTAACTTTTAAAACAGTGCTTATCCATTATATTTGCTGCATAGTTAGAACTGAATGGAGATCCAAATTAAAGTGCATAAGGATCTAATTTTGTCAGTCAAAAACACAATGCTATTTAAACAGCTTCCATCCAACACTTCAACTCCACCATTTTACTATTCACGTCTGTTATTTACATAATATTAAATAATTTTTGTTCACATACTAGAGGTTATGCATGGACAGTGTCAAGAATTATGAAACTAACTGCTACGAAATTCTGAAAAATAAGCTAAATCAACACCCTCCTAATTTTCTAACATTAGCTCTGTGACTCAGACCTAGATTAAGTTATTTAGTGTGTGTGAGAGTGAAGTTATTTGCAGTCCTCAGTCAAGCAGGCTGTAAAATGTTATGGACCTGACAACCTCAGGTGTTGTATAACGCTTTTAGCCTCCTCACCCTCACATGGGTTCACTTCCCTTAAATGTCCCGTGTCCCACTGCCACATACTCAGTGTGTGCTAAAGTTACAGCACTCACGCTGGCAGAGGCTGAGAGAAAGTCAGGGACGTGATAGAGGAGGACTTTGGCCTCATACTCTACTACAGACTCAACCGCTGCACTGTGGCCTGAACTGTACTAACTCAACTCTCTAAAACAGCTCAGAGAGATTTTATTGTCTCATAGGTCACGTGAGCTGAAACGTTGCAATCATCCTCACTCCTTACATCTGTACAGTAAACATCTTGTGGTTGGCTGCGCTGTTATGCAGTATTGTAGCTTTCAGCGTTAGGTTAAGAAGACATTGTGTTATTTAACTAAATTGTACAGAATTAAAATCTGCATCCCAAATGATGCATTATACGCTATGCACTCATACACTATGTACTTATGCACTATGTACTCAACGATGTAGTGTATGAATTATAAACGATTATTTTGTCATTCATAATCGGAGTCTGATAGCCCCTCCCCCTTCGCTGCATTATTAAAGCTGCGACAGTTGAGTGCGTGAAGTGTCCAACATTCCACGCATCATCCGGGTTTTTAAAGTGCACTTTTTCTTTTTTGAATTTTCAGTGTGAACGCACTACTCACACTATTTATACTACAAAACGTCTTAGAATAGTGCATAAGTATGCGATTTGGGATGCACCTTCAGTTATATTTTCTCCTTGCATAATTTATTGATTCAGAGTCAGATATTTTTCTAATATTTTGTGGTACAGGAGTGAATGTCCATGCAGTTTTCTTGGTGCTGACTATTCTCCTGGAGATGTGATCTTGACATCATCAGGTGTACAGTAAGATTGTCTTATTCACTCATATTAAATGTCACCACACTGTCAAACTCTTCAACATATCACATTCCCAATAAAAGCTATTTTTTGTGTTTTGTCAGTGTTTTATCAGTATATATTGGCATGGTAAAGATATCACAGCAGCCCAGTACAAAAGACTCACTGCCTCACATCAGTTAAAATCCCTTTTTTTTTTTTTTTTTACCTCAAACAGAATTTGCCAAGATGGAAAATTTGTTTCCCAGAGCTCAGTTATTGGTGAGTGTTGTATTTCAGCATGCTGTTGTAGTTTATCTGTGTGAAACTCTTTGAATATCTGTAGTGTTTGCAGTTGGTTTGAATTTTCATGTCTACAGTGTTTAAGTTCAGTGTGTGTTCTCTCCTCTTTCAGATACCCTGTGTCCACCAGGGCAGTTTTATGAGGACTGTGAGAACCGAGTAGACGGCCACACGGCCAATAAAGGTTTAGCCTGTGAACAGACCTGTGAATCGTATTTGCTCAACCTCACCTGCTCCACCCATGAGCCGTGTGTGCCTGGCTGTGTCTGTCCCGCAGGGTGAGTAAGGTCTTTGTTGTCATTCTGTTTTCACTTACAAAAACATACTATGGTAGACTATTAATTTATATACCAGTGGCAGCTGGAGCCTCGCAATATTTACAAATGGCAGTAGGCAATAGACAAGATTATAAACGCTAAACTCAATGTGTTATGAAAGACTTATATCAAACACTGTCAGTTCAAAGGTTTGGGATCAGTACAATATTTTTTAGTAAAACTTTTATAATGTTACAAAAGATTTGGTCAAACTTCACTTTAAGGTCCAGTTCTCCCTATTAATAAACCATTAACTATGACTCTTGCCTCAATGAACTCCTAGTTTGCTGCTTATTGATAGTTAGTAAGGTAGTTGTTAGGTTTTGGTATAGTGTATGATTAGGGATGTAGAATATGGTCATGCAGAATATGTGCATTATAAGTACCAATACACAGCCAGTATGTTAATAATCAGTGCCACTGCTAGCCATTTTGGTGCCCTAAGCATAATTCCTTTATGATGCCCCCCACCCCGACCCCGAGAAAAAAAAAAACGTTCGCCCGCGCGAACAACCGGAACGGACCATCCGGCACGGGGGGGGGGGGGGGGGGGGGGTACTTTCTAGACTAGACTAGAGCAATTATTAAATATCTTTCTTGTTCCCCCTTTTTTGTTACATATACATGGCTAAAATGTGGCTAATATTTCTATAGGCTAATGAAATAATACTGACATTTAAAAAAAAAATTCATTAGGCTATTTTTGGTGCCCCCTCAGCACTTGGTGCCCTACGCACAGTGCGTGATGCGCGTGGTGGGAGCGGCGGCGATGTTAATAATAGGCATAATAAGCAACTAGTTAATAGTGAGATTCAGTCCCTATCCTTAAGTGTTACCAAAAATTTTTTTTTATCATTTCTTTTGAACTTTCTATTCACCGAGCAACAAGAGTAATAATATAAAAAGCAGCATATCAACATTTAAAATATTTTATGAAATTGAAGTAATGTCTGTTGAAAATTAAACTTTTGACATCAAAATAAATGACATTTTAAAGTATATAAAAATGGAAAATAATTACTTTACATTTTTATAATATGTTTTTATAGTTTGAATTACTGGCTATTTGGTGCAAAGTCCTGCCGATTTGAGAGCTCACCCAATCATCACATAGAGAAAATGGTCTTCCAGACAGAACAAAAAAACCTAGATTAAAAACTAGCATGTCCAATAAACAATCAAAAGGGACTCAAAATGACAAGTTTAAAACCTCCAACTAACAAAGATTTTTTTCATTAAAATGAAAGATACAAGTAGTATATATGTAGCAGATTCCTTGCTTTAGTTCAACTTGTGTCCATTGAATCTTACACACATATTTATAATACAGAAAAAATATAGTAAAGATAAAGTATAATATAGAGACATGAAGATAAAAGTGTTAATTGAGCAAATTCATGCTATATGGGTTTTTAATGTGATTTATAGTGAAGGCACTTAAAAGTTTACCTTTGTATTATGATAGCATGTCCAAAAAACATGGGGCTATCACGGTGCTTTTTGTAAGTGTGCTGCTGTTGTGCCATTTACTACTCTCTTCTTCAGTTGGATGTTTTTGGAGTAATTTTAATGTTTTTGGAGTTTTAATGTGATTGCTTTTGGTTTCATTTATTCAATGGTTTTCAAATGCAAAAGCACTTTTACCAAACTCCCGAAATGTTCCTGAGTATGTTTATTCTTGGTCTGTATTGGTAGTTTTATTTTTATATATTTAAAAGGTTAGATGTTTCCGTGTTTGTGTGTGATGTAGAGGATTTAGTAGGTGAATGGCTGTATGTGTACAGTATTTACGTGTGTGATGGGGCAGTGATCCATGGCTAAGCTCAGTGGGTGGAATCGCCCGAGGAGTGTCAGGAACTACTCATTTCCATTACACATGCATTCATACAGTGGGGGTTTTTTTAGCTTATCTGTGTCACACAATGTTCCTAATCAAATTCCATTCAAATATTTCCTCCACATAATTAAAAACCAGAAGCACACATACTCCCCGGCTCTCTATCACGGACAGATGACATTCTGCTCTACATGTTGAGGTCTCACTCGGATGGTGTCTGCCGGAGCAGGTGATGATGGCGATACAGATCAGTTAAAGGGTCTCCGCTGACTCAGTGGGAACCTTTGCTGCTGTCTACGGCAGGTGAAAAGAGTTCTTTGTCGCTCAACTCCACTTCCCCCTCTTTTCTCCCCTTCGCGTCACGTTCCCACTAAGGGGGCTTCAGAGAGCACGACTCCTGCTCTATAGATGGATTTTTGTCATCTGATACATTTAATACCAGTGTCTACACAAGCAAACGGAGGTTAAGTGCCATATCACAAGCTTAACTTCCTAAAGCCATCCTCAGCCATAACAGCATGATAAGACCTCGTCTCAGTTATCCTTTTACCAACACCAGCAAGAGGGTCTGGGAACATGCCATGTTCTGTTTTTTTTATATTATTTGTGTTAACACTTTTTGTTCTTTACACATTTGATTTGGTTGCTGCATATTGGAGTGTGTGCTAAATGTTTCTTCTCTGTGATTAATTGCTGTTGATTTTTCTTTTTCTTTTTTGCTCATCTGATTGATTTAATGGTTATTTTTACATTTGTGGTTGGAATGAGTATAACACTTGGTTTGTGAATCCTCAGACATTCCCAACGCTGAATTACAAAGGCAATCTAATACTCTCAATACAAAGTGAAAATCTCTCATGAAAATTCATCAGCCATGTAGTGAAAGGGCTGTGAGGTCACGGATGTATCTTGAGAGTAACTCGAGTCTCTACTGCACACAGAGGGGATGTGATATTTTAGATGGCTGTGTGTGTGTGATTCACCTTCTTCTGACTTATTGACCTTTTAAACAGAAAAACATTAGTCAAGAGCATCATGGGAAAGAAATATCATGGCTGAGATTCTGTCATGAGTGTTTAATAAATTCCTGCAACTCGATAGTTTGGCATCTGGGCTGGTGTAAATATGGCACAAAGGCCCCTTATGCCACTATGTGAAGTAGTGATGAGATTATTGATAAGTCTGGAAATGTTAAATGTGCTATACATGTGGTCTAATATCATTATAGTTGAGTGGTATAGTAGCAGCAGGATGTTGAATATGGGATAGAAATTAACAAAAGCAATGTCCACAATGGGTGGCAAACTCATATTACACAGCAAAAAATAAAAGAAAAAATATATATATCAAAAAAAGGTTTTTGTCTTGTTTTCCAGTACAAATATCTAAATGATCTTAAATCACGATAAATTTATTTAATAAGTAAAATGACAAAATAAACTATAAAAATTAATTGCATTTATACTTAAACTAAATGTTTTTTTTCTGTTGAATTAATGTTGTTTTTGTTGTTGTATTTTTTCTTGTTTTGTATTGTAAACTCACTTTATTTAGATTTTTTTTTCAGAAAACAAGACGTTATATCTTGTGTAATCTAGCATCTCAAATGTATCAAGATTTAATAGTTTAGACATTTTACCTGTGATTTCACCTATTTAGCTAATTCCAAAAAGAAATGCAGAAGGAATCCATTGCTGATTGTCAATTTTTTATAATGTGTACATCTGAAAGCCCCAAGAGTGACTGTAAAAGGCAGAATGTAACGTATTTGATTGTTTGCCCTCTGGAACACTGTCATGAGACTTCTGATGCTCTAGACCTTTTTCGGGGACTTTCCAGCAGCCATAGCCTTTTACACACAGACACATACATACATAGTCACAGCCCGTCTCATTCAGAGCGCAGTGTCTCACTAGAAACAGTATAATGTGTGTGTGTTAGCTGTGTTTGATACGTGAGCTAGACCTTACAAGCGGGTTGAATTCCTCAGTGCACCTGTTCATGCCCAGAAAACTAGTCCACTAATTACTAAAGATAGGATTTTTTTCTTTCTATTATTAAACATTATCACATCTCTCAGGTGTGCTTCTACTTTGGAGTCTTGTACTAAAGTTCTCACATTTCTCACTTTAGTTTATAATCTGAGGAAACGTGTGTTGATGCATGTTAATGTGACAAATTAGTTGGCTAACAATGCTTTTAGGAAATGCACCTCACATCGGCTAGTGGCCGCAGAGTGGATTTTTTTCTTTTTTCTTTAATTGTCAAAGTTTGTTAAAGATGTTTCAGTTTGGGGTGACACAATCTCTGGGTGAAAATGCAGTGAGTACCATTGTATAGTATAGAGTCTCAACTGTGGCGTCTCAGACCCAGTCATATGCATTACACCTGAGAAGAAGTAGAGGTAATCTGCACTGATCCCTGACCTTAACCTTTAACCCTAAACCTGACCTTAACCCTAAGAGAGAAAACAATTGTTCAGAAAACATTGGTATTCACACAAGCCAAAGGTCTTTAGCATAGCACAGCGCAGCAAGAGCATAGATACATAAAGATGCCTTTCTTTTCGTGTAGTTTTCTTTCTTTTCTTTCCATCTTGACAAATGAAAATGTGCTGATTTTGAAGTATGGACTATAGGAATGTCTTTAAGCAGCTTATCAGTTATTTGATCCAGCTGTGCACCTGTTTACTGCGTAAATAAGCATCGCTGCCATTAACCACTTTGCTTGGGGTGGAGGAGGGGGTAATTACTCGCTCTCATTAGTGCAGGAATTCCCCAGTTCACAAAAACACTCCTATAACTGCTGCTCCCATGAGGGATGGGGTATCAGCATCACCCTTAGCTTAATGGACAAGAGAGAAACGGTGAGGAGTGTGCTTTGATTTTTTTTTTTGGTGCACTTCCAGTTTTGACTTTGAACTAACCTAGTTTGAACTGATTTGTCTGCTTGACCTTTTTCGAGTTTCTGTTTTCAGTTCTTTAAAAATAGATTGCGTAGACTGTTTTAATCATTAGATGTATTTTTTTTTTATTTATGTGTTGTGTGAGAGGTCTGGGTTTGCGCAAGGATGTTCATACAGCTGGTGTATGTCAAACCATGCACATACAGTAAAAACTCCACATATCGACATCTAACTGAGCCTTTGGCTGGAATATTACCTGTGCCACCATTAACCCTCAACCAGAAACATCAAAATCTTAAACTATTTGCTGGAGTTAAAAGAAACAAGCAACCTAGGCTGTGTGTGCACTGAACTTTGAATATTGTCTCCTGTGAAATCAATGATTCTTTCTTGATGGACTGACTGTTTGCATTCAGAATACTCAGTATTGAATAATCACTTCAGCTCCTTTTCTGTCCAATTTTCAATCTATTAGAATAAAGAGAAGTTGACAGCAACCTCATATTCATGAAATTGTACCTTATTAATTGTTCTCAATATAACATAAGTCCTTTCAGTTTACTCATCACGCAATGGCTTTTTTTTATAGTCATTTGAAAACAATAATTACAATTATGAACACAAAACCTCCTTTTCAGTATTTTTGTAATTTTATCCCTGAGTTTTCGTTTGGGTCATGGTTTTATTTTCTCAAGTCTGCTTTGTACAGAGAGAGCAATGTCATTGATGCATGACAATAATTGCTGAGCAATGGAGTATGTGATTGTTAAGTTATGGATCCATCTCTTTGTTTCTTAATTAATGCATGCAGAACAGGAGCAGGTGATCATGCATTCTTTGATGGCAGTAAGTGATCCAGCGTTCTGGCTGTGGGATAAAGAGAGCTGTTAACGCCTGTCTATCTGGGGTGTAAGTTTACTCAGTTCTAACAGACAGTGTGCTGGGAACTCTCAGAGACCCTCAGGCCAATGGAAATGATTCACTGCAATATTACAAGATCTTTATCAGAGAGAGAGAAGCTCTTTGGATCTGTGAGAATGAGAATAGGCTGCTTTTCTCATGTCACCAGTCAGATTTTTCTTTCATCGCACCACCCATCCAAATATTCTTGTCTCAGGCAGAATCTCTTGCATTATTCTTGCATGGCATACTTGCATGCCTAAACAAACTCACACATGCATCCTGTGTGCTGTTTTAGTACAGTATGTTCACAGGCACGATGCACTGTGCATGTGTGTATTTCAGGCTCCTCAAGCATGGTGATGAATGTTTCGAGGCACATGCATGTCCGTGTTTGTGGAAAGGGAAAGAATATTATCCAGGAGACAGAGTCTCGTCCCCCTGCCATCAATGGTGAGACTACAATAACTCACATTCTGTGCATTCATTTCTATGTGAATAGTCAGTTTTTTATATTTGATCTTTACATACAGTACTCCTAGAAATATTATATAAAATAAGAATACAGGTATGTTGTCACTTGAAGTTTGGTACTTCATTGTTTTAGGTTATGAATATGAGGAAACGTATGCATAACAATGTAATTTTCCAATGTTTTACAGATATTATTGTAGCAAATTGGTAGAGACATAAAATGTCACTGAAACTCTGCATAAACCTATTAACTTATCATCTCTCTAGGGAAAAGGGAAGAGAGAAATGTGCAGTGAAACTTTCTCAGGTCTGAATGTTATTATTTTGCAGTGTGTGTCAGCACGGCACGTTTCAGTGTGAGTTCCGCCCATGTCCCTCAATGTGCACGGCTTATGGAGATCGACACTACCGAACATTTGATGGCTTCCTGTTTGATTATATTGGGGCATGCAAGGTGTACTTGGTCAAGGTGAACTTTTAGCAACAGATCCAGATATTCCCATATCTCATATTCTTATAAAACTGTATTGTTGTTGACTGCTAATGTGTGCTCCTGTGTGTTAGAGCTCATTAGATGCAATGATGACTGTGACCTCAGAGAATGTTGACTGCTTTGAGAGTGGTGTGATCTGCAGGAAATCTCTCCTCATCTCCTTTGGACACTCCTTCATTGTGTTTGATGATGACACCGGCAAACCTGTGAGTGAGCTTTTCTCTTTCTGTTTAACACCATAAAATAGTGTAATTATGCCTGAATTAAAAAAAAAAATGCCTACAGCTGTCACCAATTACATTTAATGTGCCCCAACCATATTCTGTAAATTTAAATCCCCGGGTGGGAGTTAATATACTTTGGCAGAATATCTACAAGGTGCTGGTCATATAATTAGAATATAATCAAAAAGTTGATTCATTTCACTAATTCCATTCAAAAAGTGAAACTTTGAAACGTGTATATTATATTCATTCATTACATACAGACTGATATATTTCAAATGTTTATTTCTTTTAATTTTGATGTTTATAACTGACAACTAAGGAAAATCCCAAATTCAGTATCTCAGAGAATTAGAATATTGTGAAAAGGTTCAATATTGAAGACACCTGGTGCCACACTCTAATCTGCTAATTAACTCAAAACACCTGCAAAGCCTTTAAATGGTCTCTCAGTCTAGTTCTGTAGGCTACACAATCATGGGGAAGACTGCTGACTTGACAGTTGTCTAAAAGACGACCATTGACACCTTGCACAAGGAGGGCAAGACACAAAAGGTCAATGCAAAAGAGGCTGGCTGTTCACAGAGCTCTGTGTCTGAGCACATTTATAGAGAGGCGAAGGGAAGAAAAAGATGTGGTAGAAAAATGTCTACAAGCAATAGTGCTAACCACACCCTGTAGAGGATTATGAAACAAAACCCATTCAAAAATGTGGGGAAGATTCACAAAGAGTGGACTGCAGCTGGAGTCAGTGCTTCAAGAACCACTGCGCAAAGACGTATGCAAGATATGGGTTTCAGCTGTCACATTCCTTGTGTCAAGCCACTGTTGAACAACAGACAGCGTCAGAAGCGTCTCGCCTCAAAAAGGACTGGACTGCTGCCGAGTGGTCAGTTATGTTCTCTGATGAAAGTAAATTTTGCATTTCCTTTGGAAATCAGGGTCCCAGAGTCTGGAGGAAGAGAGGAGAGGCACACAGTCCACGTTGCTTGAGGTCCATTGTAAAGTTTCCACAGTCAGTGATGGTTTGCGGTGCCATGTCATCTGCTGGTGTTGGTCCACTGTGTTTTCTGAGGTCCAAGGTTAACAAAGCCGCATACCAGGAAGTTTTAGAGCACTTCATGCTTCCTGCTGCTGACCAACTTTATGGAGATGCAGAATTCAGGATTTCAGGACAGCCACAGACTGATCGACTCCATGCCATGCCGCATTGCTGCAGTAATTCAGGCAAAAGGAGCCCCAACTAAGTATTGAGTGCTGTACATGCTCATACTTTTCACTTTCATACTTTTTAGTTGGCCAAGATTTCTAAAAATCCTTTTTTTGTATTGGTCTTAAGTAATATTCTAATTTTCTGAGATACTGAATTTGGGATTTTCCTTAGTTGTCAGTTATAATCATCAAAATTAAAGAAATAAACATTTGAAATATATCAGTCTGTGTGTAATGAATGAATATAATATACAAGTTTAACTTTTTGAATGGAATTAGTGAAATCAACTTTTTGATGATATTCTAATTATATGACCAGCACCTGTATTTTGTTGCATCATACTGTTGGTCATAATGCATCATAGTGGTGAGGGTGTTGCATCTGCAGTCTTCTGTTTCTCAAAACACTGGTTTGGTGTGAAACCACTGAGGTACTCTAACAACCTTTGATTACATTCTGCGGATATATTTCACATGCAGAACCCATCAAGTGTGATCGACAGGCAGAAAGTATATATCTGGCAAGCAGGATACTATACCATTGTGCATCTTCTTGGAGAAGACCTTACAGTGCTGTGGGACAGAAAAACCACTGTACATATACAAGCTGGGCCACGCTGGCAGGTAAAAAAACAAAAAAAAAACAATAACATACACACACAAAGAAGATGTAACTGATTCCTGACTCTGCAGTAAGTGTAAACATTAGTAGTTTTGCCAATCGGTCATTTGCAGATCAGTTTTGATTACAGGTGTGTATTTGTGTGTTTTTGGCTATTTTAGGGCAAGCTAACCGGTCTTTGTGGGAACTTTGATCAGAAGACAGCGAATGAGATGAGAACACCAGAGAACATTGACTCATCAACACCACAGGAGTTTGGCAACAGCTGGACAGCGGCAGAGGCATGTCACACAGATAAACACACATACACTACCAGTCAAATGTTTGGAATAATCAGGACTTTTTAAGTTTTTGAAAAAAGTATTTTATGCTTACCCAGGTTGCATTTATTTGATCAAAATAATAATGTAATTTAAATACAGTAATATTGTGAAATTGACATTTAAATCCCAGTCTAATTACTACAATTCTAAATACCTTTTCTATATATTTTAAAATGTAAATTATTCCTTTGATGGTTTCAAATAGAAATTAGTTGTTTTATATTGTACTTTTACTGTTTAAAGCCTCGGTGAGTGATTTTTCAAAAACATTAGAAAATCGTAATTATTCCAAACTTTTTACCAGTAGTGTATGCACAATTTTATCTAATTCTCCTTGCTAGATGGCTAAACATTGTGTTTTTGCCCTTCAGAATGTCTAAAATGTGGCGGTAGCTACAAATCAAACACTTTAATCAAACTCTTTACACTGAAAGTGTCTGTTTGTGTGTGAATGTCCCATTAGTGTGTGAACAGTGGTGATATAAGGCACCCCTGCAATCTGAATCCTCTTCGAGAGCCCTTTGCAAAAAGACAGTGTGGGATTTTGCTCAGTGAAGTGTTCCAAGTCTGCCACCCTGTGGTAAGCTGATCACAGATAACAGCATTCACACCGAGTCATAATGTACATGAGCGTTTCTATGTTTAAAGGTGTTTGATGCTCTGTAGGTAGATGTCACATGGTTCTATATGAACTGCCTGGTGGACACCTGTGGCTGCAACCGTGGAGGAGACTGTGAGTGTTTCTGCACCAGTGTTGCAGCATATGCTCACCGCTGCTGCCAAAAGGGCGTCACCATCGATTGGCGCTCCCCTTCTGTCTGCCGTGAGTGACACCTCAGCCCAGTCATATTCCTAGAATCAATCATTGTGATAATAATCAATAACTGGGTATACAACGGTGAATTAATATTCTTCTAAAAGATAATGAAAGTCTGGAGGAAGAAGGAACTGAGTAATCTACATTACAGTTTTTCATCACATGACTGGTTTTTATGGTACTGTATGATGTGTTACACTATCTTCTTCCTCTTACAGCTTATGACTGTGAATACTACAACAAAGGTACATCTTTAGTTTTAATGATAATAATATTTGTATTTGTCTGAGAGATGTTAAATTTTGATATTTGTGTGTGTGTGGAAATGCACATCTGCATAGTTTTAGGGAAAGGGCCACTGAAGCTATTGACCTACAGAGAGAGAGGAACACTGTTGGCAGCCAATAAGACAAGTGGACTGGTGTTCCCAAAAAGAGAATTGACCAGTACTGATGAGATCCTGACATTGTTCATGATGACACCAGGCATCAGCAAAGCCAGACCACATGGTCAGTCAGACAGACAAAAGCACACAATTAGCATAAAAATTATAAAGTCACTTTTGTAAATATATAGTAAATACTAAAACGTACACATTTCAGACCAAATCTAAACATTTTGAAGCAAAAATCTTCTACTTTAGATGTATTATATTATTTTATATATATACTGTATATGTTGCTTTTTTTAATGGGTATGTTGTTAATGCTGCAGACACATCTCTGGTGTCATTTGAGGCGGCAGACAGACCCAACTACTTCTTAAAAGCAGAGCGCAGTGGCCAGCTGAGACTGCAGAAGTGGGAAGAAGCTGAAGCATTTTGGGATGCAGCTACATTTGTTCTTCACAGAGACACCTGGATATCAAGTTTTGATTCGCTAGAGTCCCTGGCAAAGCCAGGGTTTTTTCTGCATTTCATGCTGTCCAGACTCCAACTCATGAAATACAGTCACTCCGATCGGTACCGCCGAGCTACTCTATTTAAACTGACAGGTCAGCATGTGGCTACATATGCGCACAACCTTGCTTATAATCACACAGAAATATTATGACTTGCTTTTTTTCAAATCATTATTTTTACTACAGGGGGCATACCCCACTATCCAATGGGTCCTCGATGTCAGTGGCGGTATGAATCATGTGTGAGTCCATGCTTCAGGACATGCAGTGACCCATCAGGTCTGAGCTGTGCAAGTATCCTGAAGTAAGAGCACACACATTTATGCATGCAGACCCCCAAACATTTGTTTTCTGCCAATATTTACAAGAATCTAAATTGTGTAAAGTGATATGGCTGACATGCACCTTTCTGTAGGGTTGAGGGATGCCTGCCTCAGTGTCCAAGTCACATGATTCTAGACGAGGTCACTCACAGATGTGTCTTTATGGAGGACTGTAAGCTACTATTTGTGTTACTTCTAACACCGCTAGTTTAAAATAAAATCACTGACATTTTTCATTTGAATGAGGTAAATGATAGGTTGGGATTTACTTCCACAATCATTTTCATATGATTTGACTAAGGCAGCTTATGTTACCTTTCAGTTACAGTTTCCAGCCTAATGCTAACAGTCTTTTTTTGGGGGGGGGGTCAATTTTTTATTGCTTTTATGCTAACAGTCTTTGAAAAAAAATATTTCTTAACACTATTTGTAAATGGAGCAATTATTTTGTTTTTTGTCTTTTTATTGCGATAGTAAATCCAAGCTCCAGTTTATCTATCTTAAAGTAACACAATTAGCTATATCAGTTAAGATTAGATATTTTGTGCAGTATCTAATAAATGCTGTATTTGTGTTTAGGCATTAAGCCTGCTGTTGCTCCTCCATTCACGCTACCCAGTACTGCAATATCATCAACATCCTCCTCAGAGCATTCTACCTTGAGTGGTCCAGTGGTTTCAATATCATTCACTTCTTCAACAGTGTCAGGGTCTAGCACCACTGCTTTCACACCTACAGCACACATGCCAAGCACTGCCAAGCTTACATCTTCTCCTATCAGACCTGGAGTGGTGGAAACCATTACCACTTTAACAACATCCACTTCTTTCTCCCCAAGCCCACTGGCTTCCACTGAGAGAACCGCAGAAGCACCAAGCATCCCCCACAGTTCCACTTCTTCCACCACATTGCACACTAGCCCAGTGTCTCTCTCAGAAACTCTCTCAGAGACCTCTACAACAAGCAGGCCAACAGAGTCTTTAACACTTCTCACACGTACCACAGCTATGCCCTCACTGTCGACTTTTAGTCCCGTTCTGTCGTCTACCTCAAGTAAAGAGCCGACCACGCCTATGCTTCCAGTCTCAGCCAGCATAAGCTCCACAGATGCCACTTCCCCTACAGTCAAAGTGTCCTCTCCCCTCACCTCTAGTACCGAGACCCCCAGAATCACAGAGGCCTTTATATCTACTCAAAAGACTACAACACCCTCTGTGACTTCTAGTGGCAGTACACAGTTTCCTGCTGAAATCATCAGCACAACAAAGTCCACCTCACCATCAACTACAACATCTATATTAGAGTCAAGTACCTCTATCGCCACAGAAAAAATGTCCTTTCCAACATCTTTACGCACTGTGAAGACCCCAGAGAGCACCTCTGAAACACATGGGACTTTGGACATCACTACCATTTCCACTTCCTCTACAGATATTGAAGCTTCAACCACTCACATTACAGTAAAATCCACAAGTTCTGCTTTTCCAACACCAACTTCCACTCAAATTACACCTTTTATTCCTTCAACATCAACCTCAGAGCAACCCGAAACTTCAAAAACAACAGTGTCTGTGCCCACAGCTGCTCCAGCAGCCTTCATCACCACAGTGTCCTCTCAAGCTCCTGCATTTGTGCCAACAGAAACCACAGCAAAAATAACCTATCAACCAACATCTGTTATATATCCTTATCCTGATGTTCCAACAACTGATATAACATTACAGACGGATTGGAGAGTAATCCAAACCACATCAACTCCAACACCAGAAACAACCCAAACCAGTGCCAGGATAGCAGAGACACCACTTACCACCTACACCAGCATCCCATTCACCTCAGCACCTACAGAAGAAACATCAACACTGCTTACATCACATGTGTCACCTACTGACAAGACAACTTCTAGAGATGCCTCTGCTTCTACTACACTGGGCCCTACAGAGTCTCACTGGGGTTTAGTTTCCACCACTGCTCTCTTTTCAGACAAAGTCAGCACATCACCAGTTCATCCTCCTTATTCTATGACAACTCCAAGCACCACATCTGCACTTCCTGAGATTTCTCCAGCTTCACCATCCATACTTACAATGGCAACATCAGTGCCTCAAGCCCCAACAAAAACCACAAAAACAATTATCACTTCTGAGACACCTCTGCTAACATCTACTGCAGCTGAGGAAGAGATAATTTCTACCACTCAAACGTCCACAGCTAGACCTTTGAGTATTCATTCTGTCACTCAGACAACTAGGGTTTCTCTTGACACAGATAGAGCTGTGCTGTCAACCACTGCGACAACCCAGACATCAGCACTGGTCCATGAGTCCTCCAGCACCTTTTCTTCCACAATGTCTCCAGAATTCACAACCCGTGTCACACAAGTCCTGACCTCACAGGTGGCTGTGGCTACGACACTACGAGAAACTCCACAAGTTGTGGCCACAACCAGCATCTCACCTCCAACTAGGAATGCAACAACATTGAGAACACCTGCAATCACTTCTACAGATAAAGTGACCACTGTTTCCATAGACAGAACTTCTTCTAGTATGCATGTTGCTACTTCTAGCACACTTCCAACACACATTCATGACATCTCTGAATACACCTTTGGATTTACAGAGTACACCACTAAAACTGGTCAGACCACAACACTGCTTTCATCAATTGGAACAACTCCAGTGCCTAGTGTGGCATCAGTTTTTACCCAGACTACCATTTCAACACATCCGCCTACTTCCTCTATCGCTGAGAGTAGTCCTGTAACCAGTACAAGTGCATCTTCTGAGCGCCCTCTGGTGGATGAACGTACCACAGTCACCGCCATGCCACCTGCTCCAGACACTGCCCAAACAACACTGAGGTCATCTGTGATGACCAGCCTGCCCTACACGATAGAAACAGAGCACTGGATGACGAGCCAAATGCATGCAGTTCCAAAAACTACTGCTCTCGAGCCAAGCAGAGTGTGCACTGTAAGTCAATTATAAAATACTTTTATATAGAATTAGCTGTCTTTAATTATGTGGTGGTATGAACAAATATTTTACATATATATTTGGATAACCAAAGTCAGCTATTACATGCTAAACTAAATAATATGATGTTTATGTGTCTGTAGTCTCCATATTCAGAGGTTGTGGATGAATGTACAAAGCTTATTTGTGTCAGTGGCCAGTTGCTCCTCTTCAATAAGTCTCAGAGCTGCCCATATGATCCTACCCCTCCAAACTGTGGTCTGCTTGGCTTTGCTATACTGGTCAATGGTGATAAGTGTTGTCCACGATGGGACTGTCCATGTGAGTAACACCTGCATTACTGTATATACATTACTATGATCTTTTCTATTTTGTCATTTGTTGAATTACTGAATGTTTATTAAAGTATATATTTTTCTTTTGACATGTAGGTCGTTGTTCAGTGTTTCCTGATCTTAATCTGATCACATTTGATGGGAAAAGTGTTGCAATTTATAAAGCTGCTTTATATGTGGTGGCTCAGCTTCCCAATGAGACTGTCAGCATCCTTGTACAAGAGTGTTCTGGAGCAGATGACACTGTGAGATATGCACAACTGTTTCCACTAACCTTCAGGATAGCTCATCACAACTCTAGTGCTCTTTATGTGTAATACAAAAAAAAAACAATCAAAGTCATAATATCATTCTATTTGCTTCCAGCTTGTGTGGAACTTTACCAATTTGTGTCTGGCTGCTTTAAACATTACTCACAAATCCAACAAAGTGCTCATCAATCGTCCGGAGAGACGCGTGAGTATCCATCGTTTTTATATATATATATATATATATATATATGATTGAAGAGGTTCAAAATATACAATGGAATGTTTTTTTCTAGCTATATGTGAACTCCAGGTATGCAAAGCCACGTTTTAAGAAATTTGGTTTTGAGATTCTGGACACAGGAAACATGTATCTAATCCGAAGTCCAGCTGGTCTGAAGATCCAGTGGTTCCACACTACAGGCATGATGGTGATTGAGATGGACAGCTATAACAACAGACTCCCCACAATGGGCTTGTGTGGTACGAAACCAATAACCACAGATTATACATACTGGAAAAATGATCATGTCGTATTTTAATGCCATCTACTTTCTTTGTGTTCCTCACTCTCCACCGCTCTCATCTTTCTCTTTGTCACCTTGTCCAGGTAGTTGTGATGGTAATCCTCTGAATGATCTGACTCTGTCTAACGGTACAGTTGTGCCTGAGCAAGAGGATCCGGCCGTGTTTATCGATAGCTGGCAGATTCCCAACACCACCAGCTACGTCAGTCACAGCAGACGGAGGGAGGCCAACTGCACCACGGGCGACTGTTCCCAGTGCATTAGCATGCTGAGCAACCGTACCTTCACCATCTGCCATCCTTACGTACGGCACACAACATGCACATGCCAACAATACCAAACCTGCAAAACACACCTGTGATTATTGACTACATTTCCTCAATGCTTTTTTGCACTGCAGGTCCCTCCAGCAATGTTCTGTGAGATGTGGGTAAGAGATGTGGAGTATGTGAATAATCCGTGTGTTGCTTTGGCTGCTTATGCTGCTTCCTGCCACAAATTCAACATCTGCATGGAATGGAGGAGCTCTGATTTCTGCCGTATGTAGTTAGCAAGGCATATCAACACAGCTTTAAGTGACAATGATTTCCACAGATGTATATGGTGTTAAATGCTATTTATTGGTATGTTCTCTAATGTTTTCCTGTGTAGCATTCATGTGCCCAGAAAATCTGCGGTACCAAGCATGTCTGCCTGCCTGCACTGCTCCATCTTGCCCAAACCAAGAGTTTGAGTTTGTCCCAGATCAATGCACAGGCCTTTCAGAGGGCTGTGTGTGTCCAGAGGGAACTCTATTACACCGGCCCTATTCTGCCCTGTGCATTCCATCCAGCAAGTGTGGTATGTTCCTTGTCTGTTTCTCTCTCTTTTTAAAGACATTTAGCCCTTGTTATTAATTTACTCAAGTTATGATATGTTGATATTGCAGCATGTACTGATAGTTTTGGAACCCCACGTGCTCTTGGGGAGGTTTGGAAAGCCTCACTGGATGGCTGCTGCATGTACAAGTGTGAAAACGACAGCATAGTGCCAGTGGAGTATAACTGCAGTAATATCCCTCAGCCAGTCTGCATGCGTACAGGAGAGATTACAGTCAACCTGGCAGATGACAGCAGCTGCTGCCCTCAAAAAGCCTGTGGTTTGTTACACAATCATTTCACACGTAATGTTAGTAGATTTTCTCTGAAAACATTCTGGAGTTGAATTTCTAGTCAAATGACTAAATCTAAAATGAAAATTGTGATACTGCCCAACGCTATTTGACATTGTATGTGTTAATGCATATAACTGTAACTCATATATTAATGTATTTAATGTACTATTTTACCATTACTTAATAAGTTTAGATACTTTGTGAGATTGTTTATTCTATGCTTAAAGGGATAGTTCATTCAAAAATGAAAACGTAGTCACCCTCATGTTGTTCCAAACCTGTATAAGTTTCTTTCAACTGTTGAATGGTCCCGATTGACCTATAGTATTTCAGAAGTCTTGGGGAATTCGTGGTCTAATGGTTAGCAATTTGGACTCATAATCCAAAGGTTGTGAGTTCGAGTCACGGTCCGGCAGGAATTGTTGGTGGCTGGAGTAAATGTCCAGCGCTTTCTCCACCCTCAATACCATGACTTAGGTGCCCTTGAGCAAGGCACCGAACCCCCAACTGCTTCCCGAGTGCTGCAGCATTAATGACTGCCCACTGCTCCAGGTATGTGTTCATGGTGTGTGTGTCTTCACTGCTGTGTGTGTGCACTTCGGATGGGTTAAATGCAGAGCACGAATTCTGAGTATGGGTCACCATACTTGGCTGTATGTCTCTTCACTTTTACTTTTCTTTCCCTACTATGGAAGTCAATGGGGTCCAACAACTGTTTGGTTATTCAAAAGTCTTTAAAAAATTATATATATGTGTATATATATATATATATATATATAGTGTTTAACATAAGAAACTTATACAGGTTTGGAATGACATAAGGGTGAGTAAATGATGAAAAAAATGTTCATTTCTGAAGTGAACTATTCCTTCATTTTGTGACAGTTTGTAACCAGAGCATGTGTAAGGCGGCTCCTATGGATTGTAAATACGGTGAGAAGTTGGTGTCATATCATAGGCAGGACTCCTGCTGCCCAGAATACTTATGTGGTGAGTTTGGACATATTTTGTGTCTAAGCTTGTGTCTGTGAGTCTGTATACTTGGGCATGCATACAAATTAATTTTTGTTTATTGTTTTTTTTTTTTTAGAGTGTGATCCTGATCAGTGTGTCTTGGACATTCCTGTGTGTCGTGAGGATCAGACATTGATCGCCACTCGTGCTGAAGGCAGCTGCTGTTTGGCACACATCTGCAGTAAGTCATTACAATTTATGTTAAAATCATGTTGTTCCAATCCCATATGACTGACATTCTCCCATTAAATAAAAAGAGAGAAATTGTTAGGACTTGTATAATAGAACTGTAACACTATATTATACAATATAGTTATTTTGACTTGTTCATTGCATTCCAAGTCTTTAGAAGTCATGTTCTAAGAGTAAATAGTAAGTTATATTTTGGGTAAATTCTTCCTTGAAAATGTATTTCCACCCTGTCATCATTATTTGATTTCAGCCTACCTACATTTTTTTGTGTGTGTTTTTTATTGTGTTAGTGTGTGACAAATGTTCTGAGGCAGCTCCGGTGTGTCAGGATGGAGAACTGTTGATTGTGGACACAAACAGCACAGAGCGCTGCTGTCCAGTTTATTACTGCTGTGAGTACAAACACATGATTAAACAGACAGACATTCGCCATTTTCATTCCCAGTTGTGAGCTTATGGTAAGCCAGTTACAGTAAAAAATATATATTTTTTTTTAACAACAACCATTATCCGCAGAAGAACAAGTAGTCTAAACTTGCATGTATTTAAATGAACAGTCACATAAAAGTTGACAACCCTCAAGCTCCACAAAAAGAAGTACCTTCAAAACACCAACTTAACTGAAACAGTGAATTGTTATTGTAACTGTGATGTGTGTATATGTATGCAGTGTGTGAGACCTCTCGATGCTTAGACATCACATGTCCAGTTGGCATGGCAGTAATTTCCACAAGGATTCAAGATCAGTGTTGTCCATCACAGACATGTGGTAAGCCCCAAACCTAATGACAATGTGCTCTAAGTCGAAGTACTTACTGTACATTAGATTGTCTTTGTTTATGTGATATCAGTGTGAGGGTAAGTCAGTCTGTTTGTGTATTGCTTGTCTGTGTTTGTGAATGTGTGCTAAAGAAACAGAATGTGAATCTATATTAAATGTTTCTGATAAAGAATAAAGCTCCTCTCTCTCTTAGAATGTGCATGTGAGAAAGTCCTTCGGCCTAAATGTGCTCTGGTGAGTCACCAGAAATGACTGTATCAAAATGACCTTGTATTTTTTGCATATATTTATTATTCTATTATTTTTCTTGCTCTTGTTTGACTGGTTGGATCATATCTGATATCAGATGTATTGTGTTGTAGGGGGAAAGTATGCAGTTAGACAGAGCATCTCTGTCCGATCCTGAAAACCGGTGTGCCTGCAAACGATTCTTTTGTGGTGAGAACAAACACGTCTGTTTGAAATTCTCTGAAGATGCATGAGAAAATGTATGTACTGTATGTGAACATTTCTATGTGTGTGTGTATTCTTAGTGAGAGAGGCAGTGTGTGTAGATGGTGAACGGGGAGTGATGCGGCCGGGGCAGACACTGGTGGAGCATCGTGATCAGGGTGTGTGTTACACCACACAGTGCACACACACTCTGGACTCTGCCACAGGTTTCTATCTCCTCAGAGCCACTGGCACTAACTGCACTGCACGCTGCCAGCCTGTGAGTATTCCAAGTGTACAAAACACACACAAGCCAAACACAAGATACCTCCTAACGGTGTTATGTGTTCTCCAGAACCAGATATACATCCCTCCTAAAGACCCCAGCAGCTGCTGTGGAATGTGTAAGAACATTTCTTGCCTGATCCGGAGTGAGAATGGATCTGTAACTATGTACAAGGTGATGTTCTCCTCCACTCAAAACCCTGTACAAAAGCTGCACAGAACTAAACGGCTATATCACTTGTTTAAATTAGTTTTTGCTGCTTAATATTTTTGTGGAAACCATGATACATTTTCAAAATATTTTTTTGGTGAAATTTATTTGAAATAGTGACTTTTGTAATATTACACAGTAAATGTCAATGCTGATACTTTTGACAAATTTTATGCATCCTTGCAGAATGAGATATTATATGCCAATATGTTGTTTGAAGCCATTATTACATTTGAAAATTTCACTGAAATATTTTTTTATCCCATATTTTTTGACGACTCTCTTGCAGCAATTTGTCCCTATTGAGTTTGTTCTGCTGTGATGTACAGTAAATGTACAGTGTTTTGTGTGTTTCCCTCTCCAGCCAGGACGCAGCTGGGTGTCTGACTGCATGCACTATGACTGTACAGACACTCTGTCAGGACCTGTGCTCGTCTCGCACCCTTACAGCTGTCCACCCTTCAACGAAACTGAGTGCATGAAGGTAAATTCTGTCTTCTTGATAACCATAAACCTAAATAATACATCAAGGTACAGGTAAGATACACACAAACACATATACGTGACACAGAGATGTACTACACTATAAAAAAACTAATACATAATGCGTTTATGAGACCTTTCTGGTCTTGATTCAGTGATTAAGCAGTGGTTCCATAATATACTGACAGCTTCCTTCATGACAAAATACATAAAACAATAAGTACTGTAATAAACATTTTGCAAAACTGTTTGAACCCTGCTACATTTTTCAAAATGGTCATCTTGTCTTAGATTGGGGGCACCGTTGTGAGCTACATGGATGGGTGCTGCAAGACATGTGAGTACTGAGGATACATTCTGTTGTTTTGCTCTTGTTATAACAAGAAAAATACAGCTCCATCTGTTTCTTCTACAAGTCTTTTGCACTCAATATGTATGAATGAAAACAACAAACAAGACACGGGACTTTTGTTCTGTACCATCAAGGTAAAGAGCAATATTCATAGACCTAACATAAAAACAATAAATCCTAGGAACAATCGAGAATTGTTTAAAAGCACTGATATGCACACAACAGTAAAAAGTTAATTTCTTGCATCAGACTGAGTGTAACGTTCTGTAACAATCTCTCCAGGCGCTGCGAGCTCCCTGTTCCCCTTCTCTGTTAGCCCTTTGAAACCCACAGTTAGCACAAACTGTGAACAAGGTACCTGATACTAACATCAGACCTCAAGGCTCGCCATCACCATTGTTGATTTCCAACAATGTACTCCCCCTATTCAAACAATACAGGAATCTCAACAGATTTGAAGATAACTGCTCACTGAAGTCATTTATACCTCTAGTCACTTTTCTCCCAGATATTTCTTGGAAGCAGCTACTGTAAATCTTTCCCCATTTTGCTCTGTTGGGCAGTGCATTGTTGATTGCCAACAATGTACTGTTGGTAGTGGCCAGTTAGAGAGTTTCTGTAGCTCTGCATGATTCAGGGTGCTTAGGCTGTAGCTTCTGATCACATAGTATGTGTAGTTTGTGGTAATGGGGTGTTTGGTAATGTTTTGGGTGATGTGGCAACATTAGCAATACAAAGCGTTTTCCAAATCTGTTGACTCCTTCCAGAGTTGTTGCCTTCTCTGCCACATTACTCAAACCATTACAGCTTCTGCTCACTACTGATCTGTGTATTTTATTGGAAAATCAAGTATTGGTGTAAGTATTATAGCTCATCTGGTGGTGGATTGAATGATATTGATCCTGAGTACAAGTGAATTCTTATGTATCATTTATTTTCAGTAGATAAGTAGTTTTATAGTGATTACTTTTTTATCAGCTAAGTGGGGAAAGAATTTTATTATTTCCACTGTCAGTTATTCATCACAAGAACAAGTGATTAAAATCCTTTGAAGTTACAAGTTAACACGTTTAATCTTAGGGGGGGATGAAAAAGGTGAACTGCTTGTTATTATAAAATCTATTTAAAAAAATACAGTTCATACTATGAATTTTTATTGAACTGGAAAATTCAAAGGTAAGATGTGGTGTTAGACCAGATTAAAAAAGCCCATCATTTTAACACACATGAAGGACATGATAATATTCAGCGTCATCTTTTTCAGACAGATTACGCTTTGTAACAACACTCAAATTAACATTTATCTTATGCATATTCAAGCATGTGTTGAATCTAAAGATTACTTTATAATCAGAGGGAAAGACACCCAGTGATGTCACTTAAAGTGACATCCCAGCATTCTTGAGTTCTTGAGAAGCAGGCGTTGATCTTCTTCTGCAGAGACAGTGTTTATCCACACCGTTACATCATAGAGTGGCACATTACCGAATCTAACATTTTGGCAGACTGCCTTCAATACGAGATGTTTTTAGATTAACCAGAAGCTTTTGAGTTCTGAAACTTACAGGACTTTTTTATGGTACTATGACCCCTTTAAATGACAGTCTAAATCAGAAGATACTTAATCCTCATAGTGAGACCAGAAGTTATTCAATAAATGAATTAGAATTGTCATACAGGATGAAAAAGATAATCCGTTGACTTTTCATGCTGTAGGTAAAGAGGACGGGAAGTCATGTCAGAAAGTGACAGTAAGGATGACAATTAGAAAGAATGACTGCCGTAGTAACAGACCGGTGAGTTCATTTCAGATTATACCCATTATAATCAAGATCTAATTTGGCTGCAAACTGGTTTACAGGTCATGTTCATGTTCACAGGTCAACATAGTGTCATGTGATGGAAAGTGTCCATCTGCAAGTATTTACAACTACAACATCAACACGTATGCACGCTTCTGTAAGTGCTGCAGAGAGATGGGGCTGCAGCGGCGGTCAGTCCAACTCTACTGCAGTGGAAACTCCACGTGGGTTAGTTACACCATACAGGAGCCGACAGACTGTTCCTGCCAGTGGTCATAAACCTTAAACCATAATAACAGAAAGTGTTACTTATCATACAACTTGAACGTGAAGGACCATCAAATCTGCATAGTGTTGGAAGTTTTTCTATTTTTCACGGATCAGAATATACACAGAATATAAATTGTTAAATATTTCAGAAAAGGTTCTAAACATGAAGTGCATGCATGAAGGAAGTAATGTGGAAGCTTATGAATCCAACAGCAACAGTAATAACGTTACTGGCTATGTGCTCCTGATCTGTATATAAGGAATTGTACCACAGAGCAAACTGAAAAAAAGATTTACTAATTGTATTTAGATGCTTTTCGACAGGTAGTGTTACTTCTTAATGATCTGAATATTATGTGATTTGATAACATGTTATGAACAATCACGTTTATTGAATAATTGATCTTATGCTGTATTTTGAGCACTTTATTTATTTATTACCATATAAGAACAATGCTTCACTTAAAATACAACATTTTATACACGTACAATACACGTACAATATGTATGAATTATGCATAGCTTTTATCGATGAAGCACTTCAGCTGATGCAAAATAATGTATCTTTGTGATCTGGTCATTGTTGAAGTTGCTGAAGTTGTTGCAAAGTCAACATAATTTTGCTTTATACAGTAATGCATTTTAAGAACAGCTTTAGCTTTTGTTTGTGAGATACTAGACGTAAAACTGAGTATGTGAAGTTCCTGTTTTTATATCTGTGTCCACAGTATTGCAATGTTGCATCAATAAAATGCAAATGGATGGTCATAATGAATACCTCTGTATAGATTGAAATATTTTATAATATTTTATAGAATTATATATTTTCTTGTGGAGCCCTCTTTCTTGGTTTTAACATTTTACCTGATGAAGAATTGCAAAATACATAATATGCTTAGTTTTAAATTGTGTACTATACTGTATGTATATTTTCATTTTAAATAAAAAAAAATCTTTACAAAAAAATGATATTATATATATATATATATATATATATATATATATATATTTTTTTTTTTTAAAGGTGCAGAGTTTGTGTTTGAGTTTAATTTATTTATTTATTTTTCAAAACTCATTTCAATGGTTTCTGGTTGTCAGCACCTGCTGGTTCACTATTTAAACTAGTATTTATTTTATTTAATAACATTTTTTGGAGGAGTTTTAAATACTTTTTCCTTGTCTGTTTCCTTTAATATGGTGCTATCAGCCCATAACCATTGTCATGACGTTGTTTTCCTAGCTTCAGGGTGATGACTAGTTGGATTAAAAACCTGCCCAGAACTGAGATTTTGAAAGATTTAACTGTGCATAAAGACATTTAGATCCATGTGCAGATAAGAAACATTATTTTTGGAGAGAATGACATATCCACACTGTCATTGGCTAATTACCCATCGATCTGCAGCAATATGAATACATCCAAAGCATGGAGCCCACTGTGAACATGTCAAGTAGAACAGAAGACTTACAATGTTCATATTCAGTTTGATTCAGTGCTTAAGCATCCAAGTTTCTCAGTATAATCAGGAAACATGCTCAGTTCTAGTTTATCAGACTTGAAGAATAATTTTATTGAACTGCCAGATGCAACAGATAAAGCTGGTGAGCCAAACATTATTTACAAAAACGGAAGGTGAGAGCCATAAGACAGAGCAAGGGGAGAAGTTCCTACAGCAACTACTGCTAAGACAGGACAGTGTTAATGTCATGCAGGGTGTGGAAGATCGCCTTTGATAGCCTCTGGTAAACTGCAAACATTGGTTGGGATCAGAGATGCCTGGTGATTGAAGGCAGAGCCCAGAGATGCAGGGAGCAGGCATGTCTTGACCACGAGTGTAGATTCCTCCATGAAAGCTTACTTTCTGCGGCGAGCAGCAGCGCCCTTCTTGGAGCTGAATAGCAAAGAAAGAGTGAGTTAGTGGTGCTGACCGTAACAGACATACCAGTAGAAAGACCAAAAAACACCATACAGGACAGGGATCCATTAATTTTTTTAGATGTAATTTAATTTATCAAATGTAAGTATTCAATAGTTACCATGTGATTGTCATATCTTTACAAACACAGTTTTCTCAGTCCAGTCCTGCAGGATGTTCTTCTCACTTACTGTGTTCACACAAAGTCTGTCATGCACATGGAACTGAAACCACGTTCACTCCATGCAGGACTTACCACTCTTTCTCTGAGCTCTGTCAGTTTGTTAAACAGGCCTGTCTTAGTCTTAAATCACAGCAGCAGCTGATACACATCACATTTACACCACTCATTACCTTGTGTATACCAAACACATTCATCACAGTTCAGATTTGCTGGCACCAATGAAAAATAAGCCAGATCAGGAACAGACAAGTATTTTATTGTGCCATGTAAGCTACACTACGTATTTCACATTGAGCGATATAAGAGTGAGCTTTATTTTTCATTGTCTGTAAATAACTTAAGAAATCAAGTACGTTTACATGCACGGTTATAATCCAGTTACAGTCTTCATCTGTCTGTCCAAGTGTAAATATGTGACCCTGGATCACAAAAACTGTCTTAAGTCGCTAGGGTATATTTGTAGCAATAGTCAAAAATACACTGTATGGGTCAAAATTATTGATTTTTATTTTATGCCAAAGATCATTAAGATATTAAGTAAAGATCATGTTCCAAGAAGATATTTTATAAAAAATAAAAAATAAAACTTACCTTAAAAATATTGAAACTTAATTTTTGATCAATATTATGCATTGGCAAGAACTTAATTTGGACAGTTTTAAAGGTGATTTTCTCAATATTGTAATTTTTTTTGCATCCTGAGATTCCTGATTTTTAATTTTCAATATTATTAAACTTTCAGATTATGTATAAATCTACTTTTGTTTTTTTTTGTTTTTTTTTGACTGATTTTGTGGTCCAGGGTCACATATATGACACAATGCATTAGCGATATTTGCATTAGCATTAGCATGCATTAGCAAATATGCATTAGCATATTTGCAGTCAATTATGAATTACAAGCATTACATGAATGACCCAGAAACCCAGAATTTTAGAGGATACACAACACTGAACTATAATATATAACATAATCCATATAGAGAGATCAGTGATTGGAAATCAAGTCTGTAGCAAATGGTTTAAGGTCAATCGCTCAACTTTTACTGTTTTCTTTATTAACAAAACTATTTAGTTGTCATACGATGGATAAATAAGTGCTGCACAATAGGCATACAATTATTTTCTTTTATTTAGACTACGTCTGTGTTAAGTTTCAAATTTGAATAAGGGACATGTCTTACGGGTTTGTAGTCGCACTTGAAAGCAGCATAAAGGCATGTTTGCCATAGCAAACTGTAATTCCAATATTTTGGTAATTTAACTTTACAAAAAAAACAGAATTCAGTCAGACTAAAGTTTATACATACCATTTAAAACAGATGAAGAATTGCTTTAGTCCTACTGAAATCAAACTCTGCATGTAAACGTACTCGGGGAGCATGTATGAGGACACTGCAACGAGGGTTCACTGTCTGACTGTGGTGGACAAAACTCTTACAGCTCTGCAGAAACTTACTCTCAAAGGCTTCACGCTTCAGTAAATCTGTCACAGTGCTACAAAAATGTCCCAGATACTTACCATCTCTACAACAGCTTCAAGACTACAGCCCTATATCGTAAATAAGTTTTAGGACATGTTTTGTAAAGTTGTGCTGCCAATGACAGTTTTACGACTTTTTATCCAATATGACTGGCAGCTTATTTGTGAGTGACAGTGTCTTTGAGAGTTTTCATGGGGTGTGAAATGATTAGATAATGATATTAGATTAAAGTTAGATAGTAATATTACTGTGCGTGTGGTAAGGAGGAGCTACTCACTGCTTCTGCAATTCATCAATGCGGTTTCTGAGAGAGATGACCTGAAAACAACACATGAGCGTTTTTACACCTGCCAGATCATACCTCAACCACAGGATCCTGGATTGGGATAGCTGTCCTCTATCATTGAGTGCTGACAAACACACACAAATCATTCTGTCTCGATGCTCAGGACGTGCTGACCTCAAGAGCTGGTATGGAGCAGCATTGTGTGGTCAAAGTGTTTTGTGCTGTTATATAGGATCCCTCAGCAAGACGGTATTGAGCTTAAATGATCACACACACTTACCTGCAGGAGAAACATCTTGGGATATGAAAGCTCAGATGCTGACTAACTTTAGTTTACCATGATTCACATCTCTACTGCTAGATTGTTGGATCAGTGGTTTGCTTTAGCTGCTGGATTGAAAGAGACCAACACAGTACATTTGACCTTTCACCTGTGGTCTGAATCGACCTGTTTCCCAGAAGCCATGGAGACCAGGGAGTCTCATGCATGCAGACCATGCCGTCATGTCCCTGTTGCTGAACAAAGCCTTAACTTCCTACATTTCCAGTTACTCACTATTTACTGAGCTCCTCCACTCTCTTACGCTGGGTAGTAACCTGCAGAACAGCAGAACACAGCTGAGACCTGAGCTACCGCACATAAACACACTCTAGATAACCTGTACGACCTGCTCTCACATATATGACTGATATGTTCACGTTTTTTTAATGTCAAACTCCCATAGCGATTTAATTATGCAAATGAGATATCATGAAATATAGTCAACAATAGAACTCCATGAGATCAGGAATTTCACAGTGGGTTCGGATTGGTCGCTCATTCACGCTGATCAGCAGAATGCTACTTGGATTAAGAGTGAATTTAGTGGGAGCTTTGCTTCATAGGTCACACAATTGAAATTTTATGTAGAAATATATAGATAATGTTTTGCCAACAATGTGACCGCTTCTTTAAAAAAAATTTGTTCCACCAGCAAAAACAAAGCCGAAGCAGAATCAACATCTCTCTTAAAATAAAGGTGCTTCAAAAGGTTCTTCACAGCGATGCCATAGAAGAACCATTTTTGGTTTCACATAGAGACATTCAGTAAAAAATTATTTAAAGAATAATCTCTTTCTAACCTTTTTTAAATAATCTGAAGAACCTTCTGTTTCCACAAACAACCTTTTGTGAAATAGAAAGGTTCTTCGGATGTTAAAGGTTCTTTATGGAACCATTTAGACAAAGAGGTTCTTCTATGGCCTCGTGAAGCACCTTTATTTTTAAGAGAGTGTTGTGTCTCCAAGCAACACACAATAGGTGTTTAGTTTCTGAATGAATCAACTGAATAAATTCTTTAATGATTCACAAAGACTTGTCACCACCAAAAGCCATATCCATGTAACCTGCAGAAAGAGTCACTGAAAATCCACACCACATCTGAATCAAATTCAAGGGCCATAACTGACAAGGCATTGGCTTTACATTTAAGCAGCTAAAAGCAGCTAGATGGAATGATTTTATAGTTGTACATAAACTGTGCTTATGCTTGTCCACTGAACATAGTTCACCCAAAAAATGAAAGTCATCATTTCCTCATATTTATGTTATTCCAAACCTGTTTGACCGGCAGAATGTGCATCTCAGACAACACTGAATTATGTACATTTGACAATGAAAATGAAAGGTGATAGCCAATGGTGATTGTCATTCTGTCTAACATCTCTTTGTAACAGAGATTTTCACTTTTGAGTCAGCTATCCCTTTAGGCTATAACTTATCCAGGGTGCAGTTGACAAAGTAGTGCATCTCCCCTAGTAAAACAAATGTAATATAAAGTAAAATCATTTTACAGATGTTGTATTGTGTAAATGGTCATTGGACAGCTCCCTCACCTCATACTTCTGCCTCTTGAGTTTCTCAATGTGCTCAAACTTCTCAGCCTCCAGTTGGTACAACCAGTCCCACAGCTCTTTAGCTTTCTCCCTGTAAACCAACATATGCACCAAAACACATTTAGATTACACACACAAACTTTCAAAGTTTCATCAGAACAAGTTGTCTTTCCCATAGAGGTGTCAGATCTGTGCTGACCTCAGCTTGTCCTCATTCAGATGGTCAATGTTCAGAGGCTTGCGCCTGTCTGCCAGAATCTTCTTCTTCTTCTCTCTTTCAGTTTGCTTCTTACCTCCCCTCTTTGAATCAGCCTGTTTTTAGCAATATGCAAACAAAACACTTTTCATAGTTATATACAGTACTGTATTCAGTAATGATTGACAGAATCAGTGTTGGGGTTGATAGAAAAACCTTCTGCAGGTAGCTGCTGTACTGGGAGCCCATGTTAGACAGGGCAGACTTCTTCTTGGCATCTTCATCTGCTCTCTTCTTAGCATCAGCTTCCTCCTTCCTCAGCCTCTCTTCCTCACGTCTTGCCTGACGCTCCTTGTCCTTCTCAGCGCGGATCCTCTGCTGTTCTGCCCTCTCAGACCTCCTTTTCTCCTGCACATGCACACATTAAATGTGTCCATTTTAATATTCTGAAACAAGGTGCTCTGGAATATTTGATTCTGATTGGTCAGTGGCATCCTGATATTATATCATCTGTCAGATGTTTCATTTTATTCGCCTTCGTTTATTTGCTGTATCATTCTGCTCATCGAGCCCAGGGTAATTTAAGTATTATTTATGTACTATTAGACAATAGTGTTTATTCATATTTAAAGTTATTAATATTCAGTTTTCGTTTTTAATTTTTGTAATTTAGTGCCTTTGTCATTAGCTTTGTTTTATTTTTCATTTCAGTTTTGATTTATTACATGAAAATAGAAGTTTTTCAAGTATTGTTCAACTTTATTTGAGACAATTATTTATCTTAAGCTTTATTTCAAATAACAAAAACATTTTATAGCAATATATTTTATTCCATACCTAGACTGATCCAGGAAAATGAAACTGGCGTGAGAAACTTGAATCTCTCGCATCACATTGAAAAATCACAGTGAAAATGATCTCTTATGAGTATTAATATTACTGTAATATTGTTGCAGTGATCGTCTTGTTTAAAGTCTATTTGTTTTCTTGTTTTTCTTAGAGGAAGCTTCAAGATAAGATACAGGTAGATCATTTCAACTTCAATATTTAATCTCCACATACTGTATTTATTTATTTGTTGAGTATCCACCTATTTAGTGGGATAATTTGAAGAGATGGCTGATACTCACGATTCTGTCTTTCAGAGCAATAAGCTCTTCCTCTTCATTCTTCCTGTGCTCAAAGTGGGCATCAATCAGGGCCTGCAGCTCAACAAGGTCTTTGTTTTGACGCTTCTTCTGGATGTCCTGTTTGCATACACAAAATTATGACCTGAAACATGTATTCTTAAAAAGTTTAATACATAGTATTATCATTATAATATAATGTATCCAATGAAGTGCTTGCTTACATCAAAGTCCACCTTTTCCCCATCAGGGATCTTGGGTGCACTTGGTCTGAAGGGAATGAAAGCAAAATGTGTTTTAGTGGGATTCTGGGTATCTTGCCCAGCTCCTCAGTAACACTCTGAGGATGCTGTATTGCATCACAGCATTGGAATTGGCTGCTCGGCTATAAAAAGTGCTTAGTGGACAGTTCTACTTACTTGAACTTGGGCTTCTCCTCTGTTGTGAAAAAATAACAAAAGGGAGAGGGATATGTAACATGGTTAGAGAGTTTAAAACAAGCTCAGTCAACAATCATTGGGAATTCTGTTGGGAATGAATATGGAGTTACTCTTAGTAACAACTCAGTGCTGGTTTATATTACCTGAGCTTTAAGAATGATGTGTGTAACTTCTGAATGCATGTTTCCAAAGTAAATAACATATATGAATTTCAATCGTTTCAGTAATGTTAATAAACTGGGTTAGTTGTGAAACAAATATAGTACAGTACGTGATCAAAAGAAATATAGAAAAATCATTGCATAAGAATTCAGATCGTGAGGTGCTTATAAGTACATGAGTATAAACAGACACAGAACTCCTGGCAAGTGGACCACTCTCACGCTTTCAAGAATGAACATAACAACAAAGCCTCGTGGAAATCTTTTTACCCTTCATTCATTTTCCCATCTCTTTTGACTAACAGCATCTAAACTGGAGTTTTTTATATAGCTGACTGGACTCTGCAGGTGACCTAGATGAGATGTTTGAGCCATTGCAATGTTTCGTAATTATTTGGCTTGAACTTCACAGCAAAAACACAAGCAAAAAGCCACATCCAGACCAGATATTTTCCACAAGGAAATCCAACTACCATCTTGTCCCCCTTCTTCCACTGGTGTGGCACATTCATGCAAAAATAAGCAAAGCACAGAGCAATGTCAGCATTTCATATTCTTTCACCCTTGTTCTTGACTTAAGGTTAGTTTCAATTGACACTTCAGGCAAGTTTACTGTGTCTCCCCATTCAGTCAATCTTATGTCGTAAGGTTTTGGATCTGATTTCACTGTGTTACTTTCAGGCATTAACCCCTCCCCCATGCCTTCTTTCTAATCAGAAGTAACAAATACAAGAAAATGACAAACATACCTTCCTCTTCATAGGCCTCTGCATGCATGAAGCGTTGAAAGCAAGAGTAAAATAGAGAACATTAATGTTGCTTTGTGTGCAGAGTTCAGCTGAGCGGACACTCAAATTGAGGTGCCAACTTATATCAGGATACATTGACAGAAATCGATTACATTCAGAGAGAAACATTCAGATGAATGAATTAGGTAATCACTTTCAATGGGACACCTCAATATGAGCAAGCAATTAAAAGAACATAAACTAAATAACAACATATTGATGACCAACCTCTATTAGCATACATATGATCGTAAAACATTGACTGGTATTTCAAAGTGGACAAAAGCGCCTTAATAATGGATGGCATCTTGTTTGACACTTTCGGCATTTTGCTTTGAAAAGTTATATTTAAATGGAATATTTAATGTATAATTTAATATATAAGTATAATATATTTAATTTAATCAGTGTGCCAAAGAGAGTCTTTCCAGTGTTAAGCCAGTGAAAACAGAAAGAATAAGTTATTATAGCCCATTTTGTCCCTTTGACAATTACTTTGGATATACTGAACAATTAATAGTCATTCCATGAGTATTATGAAACAGCTGCATTTGTTGCAGAATTATTAAAATGCATGCAATAGAATAGGTTCTATTTCAAGATGCATCCTAGAGTAGCATTCAGAGACAGTTCTCAATGTAGAAAAGTGCAGAGTTTTCAGTGATCTGATAAGCGTCATTGCTGCTAGAGCAGGAGTTGCAGTGGGATTTATTATCAGCTCGGGCCTCTATAGTGTTGGGGAAGCTACTCCAGCTATACAATAGTTCATCTACAGTCATGCTACTTTAATCTATTATGATTAGTATCATCTACAAAATGCTTAGTTCGAATTTTAATTCACAAGAACAGTGTTGCTTTTCAGAACAGAATGACTTTATAACTTGGTATGGTAGAGAAGAAACATAGTGTACCCCAACACAAAATTCTTTTTTTTTTAATAGAACTGAAAAAGCTGTTAAGATGGCTAAGCTACAGTACTATTTGTTTCCTAACACTGCAGGCCTCCTGCATCCACCCTAAAGGTAAGCTGCATTTTAGGTGTGACAAGCACTGCATCAGAGTTTGATCGTTCCAGCTCACTCCCCATTGGTCTGCAAGTGAATTCGAAATTGGAAAATATTCCTTGTTCATAAAGGGTGGAAATTGTACATTTCTGAAACATAATTCAAATGCACCACAAGGGACTGAAATGGCATGGATCTAAGCTCTGTCACCATTTGGTAGTCTCATGGTGGGCCTGAAATGAAGAGGAGGTACCACCAGTAGTGGTTAATGTTTTGTTGGATTTGGGGTGAAGGGTACTACTGGCAAACTACATTAATGTGGCTGATTTTTAAGTAGCCGATGAAGTGCGCTGCCGGTTTTTATTTGTTTTGGGGAATGGGAAGGATGAATGAATATTCATCTCACATACCTTCCTCATGCACCTGTGGTTCTGGCTCTGGCTCTGGCTGTTTTTCTGGCTCTGTCTCTGGCTCTGGTTCTGGCTCTGCCACTGGCTCTGGCTCTGGCTCTGGTTCTTGCTCAGGCTCAGGCTCAGGCTCAGGCTCAGGCTCAGGCTCAGACTCAGGCTCAGGCTCAGGCTCAGGCTCAGGCTCAGGTGCTGCTTCTGGGGCTACCTCTATCTCTACTACCTCTTCAGCTAATAATACATGCAGCAAGCAACCAGGGTAAGGAAGGTTATCAACAGTTAATGCGTTGCAGAGGAGGTAGCATTCAGAAATAGGAGATTATGTATTGGTTAAAGTGAGAAAGAGAGACAAAGCCATGTGTGAAATGTATAGTTGGCCGACAGGATGCACATAGCGGGAGAACCTGTTATGAAATGATGACACCTTGAGACACCTGGATTCCACATGCCAAACATAACACCAACAAGAAATGACTTTGTTTTTCCCTGCTTGCCAAAGCCATTGATCCTAATAATCCAAAACCATCTATTTTGTGTTTGATAGGAAAATAAACTAGAATAAATTTCACACCTTATGCTCAGATATAATCCACATACTAATATCTGAAAAAACATAGACAACGCATCAAAACAACGGTTTATTTAATGACCTTTTCAGCAGCCACACAATTTAGAACTTCAGGCCGCCAGATACTGGAATATTCCAATCTGCTTTATGAATTCTGCTTAAAAGGTCATTGTGACGAGTGGGGCGGGGCCGAGAGCCGTGGGAACGGGGCGAGGCTGGTGGAGTGATTGGAGATGAGCGACACCTGCTCGACCCACCGGTCTCGAGTCCCACGGAGGAGATGGAAGCATATAAAACTGGAGCGACGACAGTGAAGGACGAGAGAGGACCAGGCCTGGGTTTTTAGTTTGTGTTTGCTTTTTATTTGTGCGCGACAGTCGTCCGTGAGGGGCTGTTGCGCTGTTTTGTATTTATTTTGATTATTAAAGTTTTTATTTGATTGTCCGCCGGTTCCCGCCTCCTTCTTCCCGATGATTATGGAGATTTTATCGTTACAGTCATCAAAGGTCATGGCACTCTTCAAGCTGTAGGGGGCAGCACATGTTGGTTAGCTCTGGTTAGATTTCCTACCATAAATATGATTAATATGCTTATGGTTTTAGTTTATTTTATGATGAAGGTTGACATTTGAAAGCTTCTTGAATTAGATAAAGATTAGTTCAGCAAATGATTTTCTAGTTTCGGTTAATTATTTTATTTGATTTAGTTACAACTTACTACAGACAGTGTCAGACATTTTTTAATGAATAAGGAAACAGTGTGTTGAATTAGTACATTGAAAGACTAGTTAATTGTCAAATCCTCTTGGTTGGTTTGGTTGTAGTAGTGGTGATTAATTATTTGTTTGTTTATTATTTTACCTCCTTCTTCGTACTCTTCATATACCAGAAAAGAAAGCAGTAAAGGAATACAAAAATTACAAAATTATTATTATTATTTTTTTTACACTATTAGAATTTGAATTACATCATACATTAAATGCATGCCGAGCCTTTTTTTGTTTGGTGTTCTGTGGAGTCAGTGCTCTGATCAGTTCAGTAGCCTCACATGAGCATTCACGTCAGAGAACACCAGTAACATGAGCATCGTTAATACTGCCCCCAGCCACTGCGTGCATTTGACATGTTAGCCTCCAGAGATTTTCTTAAAAAGCTCTCTGTGGCAGTGGCAGAAGGCAGTATGCTGGCATGAGATTCATGAAACAACTGCCAAACAGCAGGTGGCACAATATCAGTCACTACAAGCAAATTCAAGACACTCTTGCATTGGATATACTGTAGATTTGAAATATGTGCTTTTTAATGAATCAATTTATAATGCTGCTGACATACCAAGAAAACACTGATGCTGACTGAAAAATACATATAGATAATAATATTTAAAATAAAATGGAAATAGATATTGAGTGGACATGTTTACACAAGACAGAATTGAAAATCCTGGCTAAGGCATATGTTTTTCTACAAATTAACAGCAATAATGATGACAATAATAAGAATAAGAATTCAAATTCAGTACTTACCCTCGACCCCACTGATTGAAGAGAAGGAAATATTATCATTAGTCTTGACCAAAGAGTTTGAATATACATTTTATTACATCAAATGTCAGAATACTTACAAGTCCTCTGTGTCGGACATGATGAGAGGGAGCTTTAGACCTATACGAAGCAGACGGAGAGAGTGTTTGCGATTGTTCTTTAGACTTTGTTTTGTACCACTGTGTGACAGGGTCAATCACTGACGTGACAGGTGTGAAAGGCACCTCAACAGACTAAATATTTTAGGTAACTCGTTACATTTTTATGACATCCTTTTCATCCAGTTAGCTAAAAACAGCTGTGTGTCTGAATATGCTGAACATTTACTGTCTGACTTAATTTCTTCAAAGAAATGATATATGATCAAAGCAGAGCAAAATTAATTTGGCAGAGTTAGAACTTAGAGCAGATCTTCAACAGAATGAAGCTCTGAACAAAAGAGAGAAAAAACTAAATAATGCCTTCATTCTAAAATGTGATTCAATTTAGAGGTAATGTAAAAAAACAAATTCTGACAGAAAAACAAATGTTAAGCATTAAACAAATTGTCATGGATAAATGTAAAATTATTTCCTCTCAAATAAAACAAGAACATAAATTATGTGCTGTAAGCTTTTGGGTATGATAAAAGAAATATCATGATATTAGTATGAAAAAAATTCCATATACCAGATGCCCTCACTAATAAAAACTTCAGAAATATGTGTGTGTGTGTGTGCTGTGACTCATATCTCCAGCACAGCTGCAGAAGGCTTTGGAGATTAACACATGATCAGATTTCCCAGCATAAGCTCTCTCTCTCTCTCTCTTTTGACAGTGAGGCTCTGGTTCTTTCAGCCCTTCCTTATGTGGGCATGACTGTCTGGTTACAGTATTATGAGCCATTAAAGGAAGGAATGCCAGATTATTTATGTGTTTCTTTTCTGACATGAATCAAAAAGTGAATGCAACATCAAAACAGAACCAATATAATGTGCAATTACGATATCCATTGTATTAGTGTCAAAATGACAACAATCTAGTCCGTGTTTGAGAAATCATTGGAGCATTGTTCTAAGTCTACCACCCTGTTTGTGCTACTATCTGTTGTCTGCTGTTCTTTGTTAAGCCTCTATTGTCATTGCTATCATTAGTAGTGATTTACAGGATAGGACAAAGAGGAAGCCAACCATGTGTAAATCCTAAATTGCATTGTGTTGGCCTTAGTTTGTTATCTACAAAGTTCCTTACTGAGACAGAACCATCTACAGAAGAGTCCACACCCACCCTCAAATGATCAAGGCTGTCAGCTGAGGTGAAATCTATTAGCATATTCCATTCACATTTGTCAAGTTCATCTTTTACGAAAAAAATTTACAACATAACACTGGGAAATAACACCATATAGCAAAAAATGACTCGTCAACTTGAATCCTTCCTTAACGTTCAAAAGAATAAAGCACCGTCATCAGTGAGCAAAGGGTTAAAGAAATGTCCGCTCAGCCTTGTATTGACTCTTTTGAAGATACCAAACCTTTAAACTCTTACCTCAGAAAAGCCGAAAGAAGAGAGTGTCTTGATGGCGAAGACAGGCTGCAAGATTCTGCGAACCTTGAAACTTCTTAAGTCCTTGACTTATAGTGATACTTGATCTTCTAAGGAATCTCATTGGCTGAAGAGTGAATGTGGGGGGATGGGGAATCTGGACCATATGGAGACCTACAGTATGTACTGGATGAAAGGATGATCAGATTTGGAAAGCTGAGGCACCCAATCGCTAATTCTGTCATAGCACAAGGCAAGCCAAAATAAGCCCAAGTTAAGAGGGAGTGCATGCTAAGGGTCTGAGGATCATTTAGAAATCTGGCTGTTGTAAACAGAGGGACACAAAATGTCTTTGTGGATGCTGTTGGGAGGAGGACACAGGGTAGACGTCACAGCCCTTTTGGACCGATGATACGTACAAAGCTAAATTAGTTGAGCTCTTTCTCTGTGTTAAGTTCGATGATTATTTGTACATATCTTTGTTGTTGTCCACAATAGTGATTCTGTGTGGAGCAAGCACAGAAAGAATGCGCTTTAAAAAAAATAAAAATAAAATAAAAAAAAAAAAGTGTACAACAATCAGTAAAATGAAAACTATCTTAAGTATATCTTTGGGTTTGATGTTTTGCATGATGCAGCATCACACAAAAATGTAAGTGCCAGTGTAGAAATGGGCTATTAACTTTCAGACAAAATTCATTTATTCCACAAGGGAAAGGGCCCAATTTAAGGGGAGACTGAAATAAAGCCAGGACTATTTGGCTAGTCGTGTGATCTCAACATGTCTGCCCCCAGGTGGCGACCGGCTCCATGTCAGTTAAAACATATTTGGCTACTGACTAATACATATATTCTACTCTTGATTGAATCGCTCCCGCAGGACTTTGATGTCATACAACAACGATCGGTCTGCTCAGATCCACGTCAAGTCAGACTCTGGACATACTGGCAGATGAGTTTGATAAAGGTTGGAGCTAAACACATGGACCTTATACAACTGGAAGATTTTAATATCAAACTATACAGATATGTTGTCGTATTCTGTAAAACTACAACAGCATATCAATTGTTCTTGTTTAGATTTGAGAATTTATATTTGTACACCATAGTTTGCACGTTGAATACATTGTCCAAACAATCATAAGAAATTCCGGTTCTTGTACAGCTCTTTTTTTTAGTCTAAGGGTGTATTCACATCAGGAAAGTCTGCTAGTTCACTTGCTTTGGTCCGGACCAAATAAAAATTTTTGTTCGGTGTGGTTCGCTTTCACACTGCCCTTTTTACAAGTTATCCACAAATTGTAAACAACAACACACGTGTGCTAAGGTCATCCATTGATTGGTTCATCCATTCAACCATACCAGAGCTCATTTTGAACTGGACTGAGACACCGTCTTCAGCTGGGTCTCGGTGCATTTGTTTACTCCACACCCGAGTGTGATTGCTGTATTCACACCTGCCCAAAAGATCCACAGTTCAACTCAATTGAACCAAAATTAACCTAAAATTAAATGTGTTTTTACAAACACTGTTACTTTGCTTATTTTTGCTGGTTCAGCTGATAATATTTCAGAATTTATGACGTTATAAAAGCAAATAATATGGTTGCATTTTGTTTAGAAAGACAAACTCAAATTCTTTTTAGTATTGTTTTATCCTTTAGTAGGGATTTATCTCTAACATCCATACCTAAATCTAAACTCATGCAAAGCATATCAACAGACTTTGACAGACATGTTTACAACATTACCATAGCATATCAATTCCATGTGGTCTTCAAAAGAGCTGTAGCGTTTTTTAAATGCATGCAAAGATAGTTAAGGAGAAACAGACTTTTGATAACCTAACGCATGCACTGGGTTTCAGGTGAAGTGGAAAACCCCAGCCTGGTTACAGCTCACTGGCTGTCAGAGCGCAGCTTGAATTCAGGGCGAGGAGTTTTATTTTTGGCATGGAAAAGGGGTAGGTCACCATGTCCTGTTGCTCTGTTCTACTAATCTTCCCCCAGCACACTTGGAGTTGGACTCTGCAGCTGCACACTTAATTGCACAGCAATTCTTGCACAGGTAAAAATAAAACTCACAATTTAGCTTTCATGAACTGTGTGAGTGAGATCTGTTAGTGGTGCATGGCTCTGTAAGAGATATTAGGCCTCGGCTTGCTGTGCTTACCAAAGTATCAAAGTGCTTGCTTTAAAACCATTGAAAGCTGCTTCTATCATTTTTCATCTTTGCTTGACATATAGAATATTTAACAATTGTGGCCTTTATGATCTATGTACAGTACTGCAGTAATTGATATCCATCTCATATCTGTCTGGTCATCTTTTTTGGAGATCAGCATCATCTCTTTTCTCTAGATTTACCATAAGTCTCACAAATGCTTTTAATATTTAATATTATAGTGAATTATTAAATTGATTCTAATGGATATATAAAGTAGTGTCATCTTCACATCTATACTGTTGTGTGAGAATTGAGGCTGGGGCGTTTATCTTTCCAGTCTTATCGTGGCTGCAGGATGTGCAGTCTTTCAGTCAGCAAAAATAAAAAGTAGAGCAGCTCATGATCACATTTCAGCGACACTACTGTCACATAGACACTAGAATACATTCAGATACCAAAGTAACCCAGATACAGAGTGAGTCACAGGCTGTATTTACTTGCAAGAATATTAATGTGGTGATATTCTGTATAATTGTCCATTTGAATTTGGTCATTTCTGTCATATTATGCAAGTGTTATGCATGCTTATCAACCTAAATTAACAGAGGTGGAAAACCTTACATCTGCGAAATTACTTGTTGTCGTTGTAGTATTCATAAATGCCTGTGTATGTTCTTAAAAAGTATGGAACTGAAGAGGAAAGAGTATGGACAAAGTGACAAAACATTCACAGAAAATTTATGTTTTATTAACCTTTTTTTTGACAAATACACCTTTCACTGCACAGTCACTTGGTGATCGGTTTACATGTGTGAACTTGTAATGCTACTTAACAGAATGTTATTCACTTATATGGAGAAAATATTCTAAAAAAAAAATTTATGAGGGAAGAAAAATGACAAAAATGAGAGCAGGACGGTGAGAGTTAAAACATTCAGTATTAAACTAAATTTAATTAAACAAAAAGAGAACATGAACATAAAAATAATTCATTCAACATAAAAAAGTATATTTCAGTAAATGTATATAGAGCACTTTGTGCCACTGGGTTCAGAGAAGACAGTTCAGATTATTGTCTGATACCTTCTTCCAGACTACATTCTGTATTTAATACTGACTGGTGTTGTTCCTCAATCTGTACTAAACACTTACTGAATTGAAAAACTGACATAATACACATGTAAGTGGAAAAATAATACATTTCTTTTGACAAAAATCAGTACAGTGGCTCTCCAGTAGCAGGATTGGACACCAATGATTTAAGGTTTGACACATAAATGAGATGTTATAAAAGTAACTAAAACCCTACTATAATTTTTTTCCATCGTTTCACAATAATTTTTGTCAATTGTACTTGATTACATGAGTTTTTAAAGATTTTCTTCATCAGTTAAGTCATTCAGAGTTTCTTTGGCTTTGCCACCACTTTGATTTTACTTAAAATGTATGACAACAATTAAAACACGTTTTAAATATTAGTGGGTTTACATTTTGTACAGTGCAACAACTGAAGGAATAATGATCACATCAGCATCTCGTCTTCAGACATCTTTGTGATTCGCAGCCAGGTAAATAGAGAGAGAGAAAAAAGAATTTTAAAACAGTTAACAGGCATCATAAATCATAAAGTGAGAAAAAATATATATCTAATTACTTAATTTTTTTTTTTTTTTTTTTTTTTTTCAACTTCGAAAAATCATGTTACAGTGTATATGCATAATCCCAATTAATGGAATCCAGTTCTTTGAATTTTTTTTTATAATGGAGTGAAATTCACAGTTTGTATGGAAAAAGAGAGATCAAGTTTAAAGCCAGAGTTAGTATTCAGTCTGAACTGAAGTTTTATTTTTGATATTAAGTAAGTGTAATGCGAGCACATCCAAAAACTTATGGCAGGTGCTCGATCATATGAAACCCTTAACAGTCATTAAACAAAAATCAGCGCACTGCCACTACTGCTCTCAAAAATGTATAAAATACAGCGTTTAACAAACTACAAAACTACCTTAGGATCGAAAAGTTGTGATTTTATACATTTTTGAGAGCAGTAGTGGCAGTGTGCTGATTTTGGTTTATTGACTATTTATAATACTAGACATCTATGTGTGGCTTGTTTTTAATGCAGGTGTTGAAATGCTGATGGCTTTAAGTTATGGTAGTCAGCCTAATCTGCTCCCACAGCAGTACCCCCCTCCTCTACTGCCAAAACCAGGGCGAGACAATGCCCGCCTGCAGAAACTCCTGAAGAAAAGCACCAAGAAGAAAGTTGGCTCTTCCTCACAGACACCCATCCCATTCAGGTCGAACTTGTCGCCAGTCAATGAAGCCAGCCCTGACCTGGAGCACAGTGACCCCTCCACCCCTCCAAGGACTCCAGAAACCCCTCTCTTCAGCAGGACCCTTGACTCTCAATATCCCTCCAGCAGCCCGTGCTATCATCACTCCACCTCCCCATACTTCTACCCTTCCAACAGCTCACACTACCGCTCTACTCCCACACTGTCTGCCCAGTCGTACCCTTACCCTGCCCGATAACTGGAGCACCAGATAGCACCTCTATACACATGCTCATCTATCCTTTTTGATGATGACTCAGAGCAGGCCACAGAGTTTGACCCAGAAACCTCCTTTGAGATAGCCTTCTGTCAAACTCTTCAGCCCAGTTCCTCAAGAGCAGGGGTGACACATGGCACACTTGGTGAACGACAGACCTATCAAGCTTCAGTACAAATACAAGCTCCCCCTTTGGCTCCAGTTCGACCTCTCGCTCCAAATTTGACATTGGCCCGTGCGCCGGGTTACCAGACACAACATTCCATCTCTCAGGTTCCAGTGAGCCAATCCAACAGGGAAGGATATAAAAACGTTGCACCGGCACACATTACTCACACACCTCTCACACATAATCACGTCATGGAATCAGCTGGGTCACACTTCAAGACTTCCACAATGGAGAAAGTAGCTGCTTTTCCAAAAACAAGAATTTATACTCCAAAAACCACCTTTTATGAGATATCAAAGCCACCTATTCAGGACTCCTGGACTTGTGGTTCAACATTTCAAGGAGAAGTACCATTTAATGGAAAAAATCCAGTGATAGATGGTAAACAATATTCAGGGATGCTGTCTGAAGCTCAAACACCTTCTAGTCAGATAAATACATATGCAGGACAAGTTACAGGATCAAAAATACATGTTTTGGAGGCTTCTGCACATAATCAGCCCTTGTTTGCATTTAACTCTACATTATCTACCACAATGGTCTCTACAGAGAACCAAAAGGGGCCCAAACCTCAAAATCACCATCTCCAGCCTCCTTCATCGACTAGTGTAAAAGCTCAAGGTGCAGCTGTTGATCACGATGATACCTTGAAAAGAATTGCTGTGGATAAAATAAGGAATTCCATTCCCAATGGTGTTGTGTTCACCACAGGACTCAAACCGTTCATTTCTAATGCCTATTCTGAGGAATGCTTGACACCAAAGATTTCTAAATGTGAGGTTTCCTTATTAAAAACCATTGCTGAAGCTACTAAGTCAAGCTCTAGAGCATGTGAAGTGCTTACATCTACAATACAACAGGAGTATCCAATGACTAAAACTGAAACTCCAGAAACCTGTATAATGACACCAGGCAAGTCTGTTCCAGCAGATGTAAGTCAGGAGACGTCCATGCCTGTACTCTCCCGAAACTATCAAACATCAAGTACACCTGTATACTGGTCACCTAGACCACCAGCACGGTTTTTGGCCAACCAGAGGCCATCACAAAATGATACTAACATCCCGAAACGAAAGTCCACATACTATGGTTTGACACCTGCTGAATATGTTGCTTATGGTGGAATCAAGGGGAATTCACAAAGTGATTCTTCTGTATCTAAAGTTGAAGTACCAGAGGAGTTTAAAAACATGACATGTGAGAATAGCATGTCCAAATTTCCAGCTCAAGAAATGTTCAGCATTATATCTAATTTCAATGCAGAGAAATCTTCAGAGGCTTTACAAACGTCAGTGGCTGAGCTGCCCTCACAAGTCTTGACAAACCAAACAGAGGTACAAGTAACTGACAAAACTGAAAAACAAACTATTAATAATTCCACTTCAGAAATACCAGTTCAAAATCTTAAGGAGCAAGAGACAATCTCTGGAGTCAAACCAATGCATCTAGCTTTAAATCCTGAAGATACAATGTGCCATGGGCTTCAAACTACACCTTTAGGAATGGCCATAAACCCCACTGCTGTAGCAGAGGCTCCTAGACAGATCAATTCAGGGTTTACAGACATCACCACAGCAGAGGGGAAAAAAATGCCAACTTACCCTTTTCCCTTGGTACAATCAAATATTCAGAACTCAGATATAACCGGATTGCTAAGAAAGAACTTCTTGTCGGTTCAAAATATCCCACAGCAAATGGTGCATTCAGAGAATGCAAACAGATCTATATATCCAACAGAAAGTTTTAATCCTGCAACAGTGAAAGCAATGCAATTGCAAGTTTCTGCAAATCAAGAACAGAAAACCATATCATGTTTATCCAAGTGTTCTTTAGAAACCTATCAGACTTACTCCGCTGTCTGTGACTCTTCTACTACTATCAGTACAGCTAATGAACTTCACAATATCATAAACACCAAAACTGAAGGTTTCAATAATCTCACAACAAACCCAACCAATGTCACAGACTCTAGAATGCCATCTGCAGACACCAGAAGTTACACTAAAGTCCCTCCCGATATTAAACCTACAGCCCTCTCAAAGCCAGAGGAAACTAAATCTACAGCTCACTCAGAGTTAGGTGCATCTATATTTACAGCCCCCTCAAAGACAGAAATACCCAGACCTGGAGCCTCATGTATGTCTAATGCAGACAGTTCTGATGTTCTGCCCAGATCAAACATATGTTATCCTCCAGCTCCTGCTAAAACAGATATATTTAATCCTCCAAGTCACTCTAAACCAGAGGCATCTCAACTTGCAAATACGTTTAAATCAGATACATCGAACCCTGTAGTTTACTCTAAATCAGAAGCAAATAAAACTGCAGTTTTAATAAACACAAATTTAACACCTCCCTCATTGAAACCCATTACTAGAATCAATCAAACTACTGAAGGTCAGCAGATGCAGAAGCATGACATCAATGTGCAGTCTATTCCAAGCCTTTCAAACAAAACAAACAGATCATCCAAAGTCCCCTCAGAAGCACAGATATTTTCACCTGCACCTAACACTGAAGCCCCAGTCGGACACCTGGCAATCGATACATTTTCTAAACCAGACAATAGCAAAGCAGGACTAACACCCCTATGTGCTAATATAAAAGAGCCGAACACACCTACTGATTTGGCATCAGATTTACAGGACTCCAATAAAACAAACATTGATTGCAAAGCTGCAACTAAATTAAGCAATTCAACAAAATCTGATATTCAAAAGCCTTTACAGTCTTCAAATATGAAGTCTCTTCGAAAAGCTCCAATTGCAGAAAATAGTCTTGCCGCCATGCTTCTCAGAGCTGCTAAATCTCTACCGCTCTCTTCATCTAAAGAAAGCTCTGCAAAATCCCAGACAGAAGCCAAAGCATCTAATTTGGATGTAAAGCCACAAAATGCTCAGGATACAAAAGTTGATCTTGTCACAAATGCTAAAGTGTTGAAGTCTGATACCTCAAAACCTCAAAAGTGTTCAAAAGATTCATTAGTAACTGAAAGGCCAAATGAGCTTGTAGTCTCTGAAGATGGCAAGTTTAAAGAGACTCTCTCTGAACCCACACCAGATGATCACAAGAGACAAAATGATGAAGCTAGGGGTGCTCAGAAACCCAAAGGCCTGAAGGCCAAGCTCAGTGGCTGGACAAGGCTGAAAAAGCACATGGTGGTTGAACCTGAAGCCCCCAGTTTTCCAGAGTCTGAGGTAGAGAAAAATGCTCAGAAAGCAGATATAAAGATAACTGGTAAAGACAAGTCTGGAGGGGCCAAAGGAGAATCATCGAGTGGACAGGTTGTGGTAAAACAGAAAGATGAGCCCAGGGCAACAAAAATGTGGGATGCTGTACTATTTCATATGTTTGCAACAAAGGAGAACATTATGAAGCAGATACATAGCGACAAATCTGAGGATGAGCAGAAAAAAATAGAGAATGATGATCAGGTAGTCCCATCCTTCGTCCACCGCCTGCCCATCCTTCTCTACAGTCCGCGCTTCAATGCCCGGAAGCTGAAGGAGGCGGCTGCGAAACCTCTTAACAAAATAGCTACAGCCTTTGAAAGAGGGCTGCTGCATCGCAAACAGCAAGGTGAAGAGCCGAAAGACTTCAACAGAACAGCCAAAGGATTCGGTGCATCTACAGAAAAAACAGCAGATGTTTGATTGCATTTCAAATGTACAGTTAATTTTAACTACAAATTTATGTAGCATTGTAGTACTGTAAATGTATTTCATGAAATCAACAACAGTGAGACAAACAAGCCATGCACTGTGCTCTGCTCCGAGCAGTGCAGTAAGGGGCTGGTCAGCAGAAATGGAGGCCTAGTGCATTCCTGCATTGAGAAGGCGACTGATGGGTGCAGCTGTTTGGGATGTGAGGAGTGAGGAAGTAAGCAAGGGCTGAAAACGTAACGGTTAGAATGATCAAACAAGGAAAGTGGCTCAGAGTGTGGCGTGGCATCCTGGGGATGGATGTTGGGGTTTAGGTTTGCTTCACGTCAGCTGAGCCGGGTGGTGCGAGCAGACGTGTTAGAATAGTGAGCTTCAGAAAGTGACGTTTTGAGCGGAGTCAAGAGCCCTGCTCAGAATGAGCTGACATGATGGTTGAGTTGTTCATGTAAAAAAGGGAAAAGTGGTAAAGTATAACTAGAACATGTAGGAAAGACATGTAAAATAAATGAAAAATCTAAATCTGAAGATGTTGATCATGGAATAAGACAAATTGTATCATGTGTCTTTAAAAAAAATTGCTTCTGATGTGTTATTTTTCACTTTTTTAAGCTTAAAACCAGTGTTAGATGTTTTCATACATCCATGTCTAGAGAAATGTTGCAAGAGATTTCATGCTTACAGATTAATTTCTTGTTCAGTGTCACAAACACTGAGCATGATTAGACTTATAGGAATGACAGCATGTGAAATTGACAGAAAACTATCTAGGACTGTAGTGGGGGGGGGGGGGTGCTTGCACTTCAGGGATCTCTGTTGCAAACCCCAACTGATTGCTGTGTTGTGCCCTTTACTCACTCCACATGTATAGCTCAGAGTAGTTCAACTTTGGCGTGGTTTTGAGACCTAGCTCTGTGTAGTAGTACAGAATTGGCAACAAAGATCCTAAATGAACTCAAGTAGAACCAGCACAGAAGTGTATGTGCACAATTACAGTGAGAAACCACAATAAACAATTTCAACTGTTACTCATCACACACTGCCCTACCCTGTACACCCTCAAGGTACTGTACTTTAATATAACTATATGTATGTGTGTTTGTTTTTGTAGATAAGCAGCAGCTAATGTATAGCACATTATCATATTTTAGTTACTTTGGTATGAATTGGTATGAAGCACGAATTATGTCTGTGTAGTAACGAACATGCTGAGTTTATATTTTGTTATTTTGAATATAAGTTTTTAATAAAGAAAGTAAAATTCTTACTTGTTCTTCAGTTTGTGTTATTTATGAAGACCTTCTCATATTTCCCGTGCCCATTCTCCACAAATTTGTACCTTTTTCCAGCCAGTCCCTGAAAAAGTACATGTCAGATTACAGCGTTGTTAAATCTAAAAAAAACAAGTGACGAGGATTTAAGAAATACTTAATCTAAAGTAGCACCTTACAGGAGCAATAGAATGAGCTTGTGCTTAGTGTCAACAGGTAAACTTGAGAACACAATTAAATCCTAACATAAGTTTTAATTGTGAAATGTTTCTGTAAGGTTGACCATGGTTTAGTGACATGAGGAGTCATTGTGTACCTTTGCACATGGTTTATCCTGAGATGAGGGGTCTCCCAGATTCTCCCACATGGATTTGATGCTACGCACCTCACCAGCCTTAACATCCTGACACTAACAAACACACAAAAAAGAAATAATTAATGGCATAATAGTAAAACACACACATTAAATATAATTTTAAATAAAATATCAAAAGATTCCTTTTTTATACAAAAAACAAACTGCAGTCAACAGGTTCATTTAAAAAAAAATCTTTGTTCAGGTCGTAACCACTAGATGGCGTCATTAAACCACAAGCTTATTTCAGGGCTCTCTCCCATCACGTGACATACCATAGCATGAACTTCAACCATGCAACATCTTTTATTTCTAGTGATTATATACAGGAAACACATATAAGCAAGTCCAGAACAAAAAATGTCAAAGCAGACATTTTGAAACCGCTAGTGTCGAAAACTCTTTCACAGTAGTTTGATCTCAAAGAGGGAAAGAGTGCAAAGAGTGAGATACCACTTAAACTCATCCGCTCAGACTTAAAGAATCTATAGAGAAAAAAGAGAAAGGAATTGATTACCTTCCTGAAAAGGATGAGAAGAACATCAGGCACAAGAAAAATGTAAAGAAGAGAACTACAGATGAAGAAAAAGAAGATAGAGGATACAATAGATTGAGAAGGAAATTTACCATTGGCTGGATTCAGTAACTACAGTATGTGATTAACATTCAGAGACTATATCATATAAACTCACAGCTGCTTTGGAGGAGGGGCTCTTGATGCTGACATCACTGTTTCCTTTCACCCATTGGTTAATTAGATCTGCCACACCCACCTTCATTCCCTCTGTATCCTGAACCAGAGAAATTAGCCGTCCATTATTTATTACTCACTTTTTTAGAGTCAGATCAGAATGATTAAGAATGTGCAGCTTATCTGTATGCTCATCTCACAGGAAACAGAAATTCAGGTACAGCAATAAATGACTGCTAACACAATGTGGGTCTGAGTGGGTACAGAATCTAGTTCACCCCAAATTTAGAATTATGTCATTATCTGAAGAGTTTATTTAAAAAAAAAAAAAAAAACCCTGATAGGTCTGTTTTTTTTTCTTTCTTTTTTTTTTTTTTTTTTACATTTTTAATTATTTTTTTACCTAATCAAAATAACCCAACTGCTGTTTGACTGAGATTAATTGGAATGCACAATGAAAAAACTGTTGTCTGCTTTTGCTAATTAATTCTTAATTTATTTATCCACATGTTGTTCTAAATCTGTATGACTTTCTTCTGTGTAACACAATTATAAAAAAAAAATAGTTTCTGGGTTCCAAAACAACACCGACAGCGTGCAACAGTGATAACACAATGTTGTAGGTAAACCCAGAAGTTTTTAGCATTACACTGAATCCCTCAACAAAGACCCCATAGGATGTGTCCATTGCCTTTTAGATTAATACAGAAAAAAAAGCGTTATGACCAACAACATTGTATGATTCTTACGTCTTCTTTACCTTTATAATCTTCACAAATTTGCACACTTTTATCAATTTTTAAAGCCTAAATATATTTACCAGAAGTAAAAAGCTAAATGTAGGTTTTTAAAACGAACTACACCACAGTCGCCATCAACAAGCTACCAACAAGTCTTCACTTAAAATATATTTTCCCTGAAGGTTTGAGTTATAATAGTTTGCAAGAGCATAATTATAAACACATTGAGGCCGAGAAGGCAGACTAGTGATTAGATGACTTTTCAACAGACAACATCTGTCCCCAACAACCTCTGAAGTACAGTTGAGTTACTTGTTAGTAACTCTCTTGTACAAGACAAGTAAAAGCTTGTCATAGAATAAAATTTGAAAATATCGTTGGGCTCAAAAAACATACTGCCATACATACGACAGAAACTGCTATGAAAATGCAAACTTGTTTCCAGGTTTTGGATTACAAAAATACGTTATCCTTGCAGCAGGCTATGATTTCCATTGTATGGCTAAAGAAAAAAAAAACTTCTGCAGAATATATTATTTAATGTTCAATAGAAAAAAAGAGTCATACAGGATCGGCATGACATGAGACTTGTACATTTTTAGTATGAGCTATCCCTTTAACATGCATAATACATTTTTTTTTTGATAAACAGTGGATGAGCATTATGATTGTATGAACCTTGGAGGAAACAGCCTTTGCTGAATTCTGATTCCAGGCTTCTCCCTCCTCAAACAGGGTCTTCCGAGCGGATACGGGTTCTGGCGGTGTTGGGACGTCCATTACTTTTACTACACTTCCCTCTTTACTGGACTCCTGCAGACACACAACAAAACATACACTACTATGACCAGAAATATTACGTTATCTGGGACATGTGAAACACCTGCTTGACTCTGCAATAAAAGCACAGCAACACCTGGTTCCACAATACACACATTTTCCTTGGGGCTCTTACATGTTTCCTGACAGGTAGGTGACAGGAAAACAAAAATGTTTGAGCGAGTCAGCATGACTAAGAGAGGAAGTGCCTGGACATGCATGGTGTCTGAAAGCACCACAGCAGTGAATCAGGATGATAAACATCAGAGCAGGTGAATGTAAGCACTGGGTGTGGTAATAACAAGCGTTTGTGCAAATAAATTCATGCAAAAAGCAGCAGCATGTAGCCATGCAGTTGCATTTACAGGTTTAACTATGAAGCTGACATTATATAAGTGCATGTGAAGCTAATTCACCTCAATGGCATGGTTGTACTGCTCCAGTCTGCCATCTAACTTCGAGATGATCGTGGGAGGCTGGGTCTTCTTTATGCTGTTCCTGTTTTCACAAACAGATGAAACATTACCTAAAGTCTTTCAAGACACAGACCATCTCAGAACAAGCATGGACACGAAGAGCACCATGACTCATAAAGTCGTTTTAGATAAACAAAGGCTCTGTGAAGCATACTGTTTATTCTACATACAAGAATAAATGTGGAAAAGAATACCCGGTGATAAATTGGATTCAGACACTGATACATGCACAAAAAACGACTAAACCAATCCTTCATCATTTCATATTTAATGAATAGGAGAAGAATACATTGGTAGAAACATGTTATGTCATGCCTGCCTGCCGGCCTGAAAGGTGAACCATGTTTCAAACAGTTGTTCATTCATGGATGAATCATTCATGTGTGGTGTTTTGATGAAAGAGAAGATACTGATGAACCCATGATGTCATACCACAGCACAGAAAAACAACAGTTCACCCCTGCTTTTTCTCACATTCATTACTATGAGGGGGATTTTTGTTTTTTACAGTCCTGCAGTAAATCACTTGTGCCCTTTCATCTCAATGTGTATGTGTGTTTCCGACGTTACATACTTTTTTTTAATGGAACGGTTTAGAGACTCAGTCCTCTCAGTAATCTGTAGATCAAAGGTAAAAGAAGATTTATTAGTAAATAGATTCAGAATATTTGTCAATCTTTACAGTATTGAGCATGAAAACCCTTAAGACAATATTTTGTGCAATGTTTCCAGGCAACAGACAAAAAAAAAAAAAAACTTCATTGGGTAATGGCTGGTGATTGCACAAAGTACAGCCTGTCATAAGTTTGAGTCAATACTGAAGGGCAGTTCAGCCCACTGATGTTGTAAGCAGATTTATTTCATAATTTCACTCGAGGATTTATATCTGGCTGTTCATATTCTTTGTTGATCCTGTAAATCCTTGTAGCCTGTTGCCTTTTGTGTCTAGACCTTTAAAGGGTTAATTTTTGCTCAAAAGGATAGGATGCATTAATTGCCCAAAAAAAGTCATCCTGCAACACATTTCCTGAGTATTTGTAAAATTTCATCAACCTACACTATGTGTTTATTATTTGTTGTTAAGAACTGCATGTTATCAAACATACATATCTGGGGCACATTGATGCTGTCAAAAATGTATCACTAATTGCTTGAGTTGTACAGTATATCAGGATTCGTTTTATCGGAAAAAAAAATTAAAAAGTAAGATGGAAGGAAATTTGGCTATAGACATAAACAGAACAAATGCAAAACAAAGCAATTATAGCCACAGCTTTATAAAACAAAGGGAAGATGCATAGTAGCAGACATACATAAACACTCTAACGTACAACTAATGCTGTCATGCACATGCACAAAGTAAGCAACTCACCGAGCTTGTACCTTCTGTTTGCCACTCCTCACCCTCAGCCTGAAACCAGCAAGCAACACACATACACACACAAAGCACCTCAGCAATGTAAAGCAGATGCTTCATGTTCTGTCATCTTTCTCCCTCAACCCACACCACCATTGCAAGGAAAAGATTAGAACCAAACATAGCACAAGAAAGACGTCTGAGTCACGCAAACAGCACATGGAAGATACCAGATCCTTTTCAGAGATAAAAAACAATTGGGCACGATGCGCAAACACATGTTTTATACAGTGTGTCTTGTTTTATGTCAGACAGACTGGGGACCTACCATTGTCATTGGCCTTTCTTTGCCACAAGCATCACCAAATGGTAAAATAAATAAATAAACAAAAACACTACACTGTGAAATTAACCTTCAAATAAATTTCCTGAACATTCAACCCCAACCTAGGTGTAGCCCTGCCCCTAATCTAATGCTATTTGTCAAACTGCAATAGACGTTTTGCTATTTTATTAAGTGAAATAAAGCATTATTTATTCCCTTTATGAATAAGTTTTCTTCATCAAGCTATTTCCTCACTACAATGTAGGTTTTTTATTTTATTTTTATTTATTTTTTTTATTATCATTGGAGACATTTGTTGATTTGGGGACAAATGCTGAAGACATTTGTAGACATTTGTCCCAAAATGAAACAAGACCACCCAGACTCTGCAGAGGTGTTCAATCCTGCTCCTGGACCATCTTCCTGCAGAGTTTAGCTCCAGCCTGCCAGACTAGATGTTTTTACTGATCCTGAACAAAGTCAGTCTGAACAAAGAACGTTCGTTTAACTCACAGCTCTATTTGCAACACCACTGAGCTGCTATTACAGACATGCAAGACCAGCTCCTATCTCCTTTTGTGAGGAAAAACTGAAATCTCAAAAACAGCTGACCAAACTTGCATTTAAATAATGTATTTTAAATCAAAAAAATAAAATCTGACATGAACGGTCTCATAAGTATTGTCTTCTATGAGAACCACACCCGCGGTGAAGTCATGACTTTATCTATTGATGACTGCCAGTTTATCTCATTCATAATAATACGAGGAAACCGTCTTGGCATTCACACATATGCTTTGTCCTGAAGACCTTGATTTGCTGGTTCAGGTGTGTTTAATAAGGGTTGGAGCTAAACCCTGCAGGACACCCTTTACCCAGACTAACACATGCAAAACACACGAATGCACACATCATTCATTGCAGATATTGTTGAGCAGCTAAAAATTGTGAGTCAGATTATGATGCCTAGTTAAAAGCAATTATACATGATGAGATGAGATTAACTAAAGCATGTTAATGTTCATTTTAACTCTATTCATTTTAACAAGCATGTGTGGACATATTAGCAATGAATTTTAAATTCTAATGTGATTTTGTATCTAATGACGATGATGCCATAGTTACCATGTATGAGGGGCTCCTGGGGCTGAGAGGACTGAAGGGTTCCTCTGGATCTCCACTGGATATACTCAACCTCTTCAGCTTTTCCATCACATCCTTCCTCTTCCTCTCTCGCTCCTGCTCTCTCATCCTCCTCTGCACCTCCTCATGAGTCTGATCTCCTGTCTCGCTGTGCTCCTGGTCCTCCTCACTGCTCTTCACAAACACCTCCTCAGACACACTAAAGACAACAAGACTATAAGGCCAACAATTAATGAACAAAATATTTTTCCTCACACTAATTTGTTTTACCTTTCTTGACAGCCGAGCGCTGCTGAATCGACTGAAGAGTCCATGTTGCTCTGTATCTTCGGTTCTCTGAGAAAGATGAAAAAAGCTAAATTCAGGAAGGACATTCGTTCTGAGGAAATTGCGAAACTCACCTGATTTCTCATATTATTTCTCAACACAGAGCCAATATCGACATAACTCTATTGCTGCCCAGTCATTGACACATTCTTCTCAAACTGTTCTCATGCAGTGTACTGAGGATATTACATTGTAGGGGTATCTCTTACAATGCTGGAAGTCACACACACAATGTGTATGTCAGATGTTGATGCTTAATCTTTGTCTGAATAAGTGTAGGATTCCTCATACTGATTTAAATTCAAACACTGGCATAATCACCATACAAACTAAGCATTTCTACTGAATCCCTAGTAGAGTTTAAAAATGGAGGTGGAGTTGGGTGGGTGTTGGGTTATTTGCTTATCATTGTGATCGACAGGAATTAGATGAGCAAGCTCATCATGAGCTGTCATGTAGACATTTACAATAATTTGAAACATGTAAACTAATTCTCAATCCCTAAACAAGTAATAGCTCTCTACTTCGGATGTCTATTTCGATCCTTACACATCAGTAAATAATTATAATTATATAAAAATAATAACACACTATAACACAAGCCCAAGTTACTTAAGTGTAAGATGGTGTAAGGTTTAAGCATATATTTTATCTTAATTTGCTATAACTTTACTTACAATATTTTAACTTTTCTTATTGTAACTGTATATATTTTACAAATTACACAAGTTGAGCATGTAGAAATGTTTGCTTGTCTATGCATGTACCTGTCATTTGTTCTCTTCCCCTCTTGTCCATTAGTGCTGTGTTGTCTCCCATTCTGTTGGAGGAGAACTGTGGAGGTGTAGGAAATCTTCTTCTCTGCCTTCTTTTCTCTCTGTGAGTACAGCAAGAAGCATATATTAGGCACTTGAAAGATGAAGACATATACTCGGCACTTTAATACATGACTGAGTTAAGGGTTTAAGGTAAAGAAGTATTATTTAAGCTCTATCTTGTTAAATCCCTTCTTAATTATCATACCTTCTCATCCATGTCACAGGTCTGATTTTGTTTTTTCCAGAGAGATGACTCATGACCTTTCACCCTTCTTGGATCGTCCTCCTCCGCACACCAGTGTCCATTCTCTCCCTCCTTCTTCTCTGCTGCCTTAATGTTATCCATTCTTTCCTGTTCTCTGGCACCCAAGTCTTCATCATCACCACCATCATCCAGGTTTTGCTGGTTTGAAAGCGGGGGTCGTGTCTGTATAAATGGGGTGCTGTCAAACACATTGATATCATGCAGTTTACTTTTTTGAGCAGAGCTGGAACAGAGCTGGGGTTCTGAGTGACGGGAGCCGTTGAGATGTGTTTCTACATCTTTATGTTCCATTTGTCCCTGTTTGCGCCTGTTCAGATGTGTCCAATCACTGAAGCCTTCATCCTCTTCCAAAGAGGATGGACAGCTTGGAACCAGATCATTCTGACCCCTAACAAACAGTGAAACACTTTCAGAATGGCCTCTCACTGGGATGTCAAGATAGGAATAGCACATCTACTTACAACAGTGGAGAATGTTAGAACAGAATAGAATAGAATAGAATAGAATAGAATAGAATAGAATAGAATAGAATAGGTAACTGAAGCAAACGAATAGGTGTGGTCTTGACACATACACATACAAACAGATTAACAGATTCCATGGAAACAAAACATTCACACACACACACACACACAAATACACACACACACACACGTTTGTGAAAAGTGGGGACATCCCATAGGCGTAATGGTTTTTATACAAACACACACACACACAATACAGTTTGTTCTATGTATTTGATGAAGACTGTAGTATACTTGAGGTTTTTGAAACTAACTGGATGTCCAGAGTCTGTGCAGTGCGAGGGCTGTCCTGTGGGGTCATAGGAGGCTCAGTAGAGGAACTGGTTCTTGCACGCCGTCGTCGTTCTCTCTCAATTTCTTCTGCATCCTCCAGACTGCGCTGAACAGTGATCCTACATAATAACAATTCATATAATACAAATAAATCTTCATAATTTCTATGATCAGGAACAGAAGTTTGATTGCTAAATCATGAATGCAGCATTTGTGCAGACTTGTATACATTATACTGTAGTGTATGGTCATACTCTGTGATAAAAATCTTCAGGCATTAATTTGCAACGGATCAAACAATAATTCATCACAATGATTATGATAGTGATAGGTTCATCTGACAGTTGTTAGGGTTAGAGATGGACAGGAAGTAAGTAAAACCTGGACAGGAAATGCAGGGTTCACAGTGACAGGAAATGACTCACTGCCTTCCTTTAAGAGGGCTTACATTACGAGAACTAAACTAAACAAATGGCACAACTAATTCTGCAGAGAAAAACTTTTACTGATTATTAACAATAATTGTGCAGAGGTGGATGATTAACAGACACTTTTATTCTTTTTTACAGATCAGAAAATATTTCTGCACTTTCAAGTTTTACTGGAAGTGTAATATTGGTGTAAGCTTACAGATTATATTACACATGACTCTGGGAACCAATGCACTTTGCTAATATTTTCTAGAACCTTTTCTAAATGATCAACAAAAGGCATAGATTGTTACTGTATATACCGACACCATTTATCTAATGTGTAATCTAAGCACTTTGTAACTGGTTATAAGACCAAGCCAGAAAATAAAAGAAAATAAACAAAAACATAGTTTGAAACTACCATTTAAAAATTTGGGCCAGTACATTTTTTTATTTATTATTATTCAGCAAAGATACATTAAATTTTATACATTATACTTTTTATTGTTTTATTGTATTTTTGATCAAATGAATCAAGTTAATCAAAAGAGACTCTTTCAAAAACACCCAAAAGAATCTTACTGACCCAACCTGCGATTCCAATTTACACCCATGACCGTAAAACAAATCAAACAATATTCTGAATGTTCTTCTCTAAGTAAACAATAAATCTTAATTCCATGATCACATTATGTTACACATGGAAGAAAAACACATACTTCAGAGTAGTCAGATTCTTTTACCACTCAAGCTCCGCTTAAACATTTGAATCTATTATAAAACATATTGAGTCAAAGAATGTAGCAAGCACTAAAGTAGAGTGGCTTAAATCTATAATATCGATAATAACTGCACCCTTTCCTTTGTTGAACAAACTTAGTGAGAATGGCTGGGTGCCGTGGATCGGCTCAGTTTAGAGGGGGCAGAGTGGGAGGGGGGCGCTGCTCTGTATCACAGATCCAGCAGATATAGATCTGATGATGTCACCACTCTCAGGAAAATTCCAGTAATAAAAGAAGCTATTGAAGCCTGTCACTGCCATTTCATATGATGTCATGAATCGACTCACCATGTGCCGTGTGAACAACAGCCATCTGGGACAGCTTTGGGACAGATTTTACTTTAACTACATACACATCGAAAAAACAAACACATTATCATTTCATGACATCCCTCATAACTATACAACAACACTATACCCTCAAAACCTCTGGGACGGACTGATGATTTGGGTTTCACTATATCTGCATCCATGCATTCTTTGAACATAGAACCACAAAACAACCCACAAGAACTTTAACCCTTCCCCCTAAACACCCCGAAGAACTGATAAAGAAGCAGAAAGAAGTCATTCTCTGTTTTCCCCTCTTGACCCCTCTGTTCTGCCTGATAAATCCATTCTGTCCTAATGGTTGTCCGGTGCTACTCAGCATTCATAGATAACTGTTCATCACTATCAGCACATTAACCATTTAAAAATCATGATTTAAGATGTACAAGTCAAGATTTACAAAATAGGATTTAATTAGTTAGTAACTGCAACACGAGACCAGTTTGACTCTGTAGACCAAAGACTCTGACCAAATGGCCACAGACAAACACATTCACACACACATGCAAACAAATCAACAACATCTCACCTCTGGAGTTTCTCCAATCCCTTCTTGCTGGAATGTCGTCGTAGGATTGAGCTGGACATGTTTTGGGGTTTTACTGAATTTCCTCACTGAAAACCCAGCAGCCTTGTGTGACTGAAAATGGTATCTGACTGTATGTTTCTCTCCTTTCCTGTGAGTCCTCTAAAGGGTGTGAATGTGCTCCCCTTCTTTCACTGAGTAGGATTTAGTCAGTCTCTCTCTCTCTCTCTCTCTCTCTCTCTCTCTTTCTGTTCCACTCACTCCCTTCCTCTGTCTCTCTCCATGTGTTTTTCATTCAGAGCTTTGAAACTCTGGCTCCTGTCTTTTCCAGTTCTCTCTTCCAATCAGCAGAAAGCTAACCAGTCATGTGATAATCCCCTGGAAAAGTAAGATGATACCACACACACACACACACACACACACACACCTCAAAACAATAGCATTGCAGGACCACTACTAATCTTTTTGTTGTCAGGCACTCAGTTCAGAAGCATTATATCCACATGTATTGTTTACCTTCCTACACAATAAACAGGTAGACTTGGGTACAGTGAGTACATAAGTAGAGATAAGTACTTATGTACTTATTATAATGATGATAAGGATCCATTATCATCATTATAATTCAACTAAATGAATTGTGTGGGTGGAGAAGAAGAAGAATGCAAATAATTATATTAGCCACAAATTATATTAGTTAAAATAAGGTGTATAGTTACATATAAAAAAGGGTGTGCACGTGAAGATGTATAATTATGCCAGCTAAGATGCATACATCACACTTCAGCAGTATCAGATGAACGCCTACATTTTATGTAGCGTTGATAGTTTAATAGTTACTTTAAACACTAAGGATTCTGTATGTTTAACTCTTCAGACTTGTACTTTATACAATACACTTTTTTTAAGAATGTAAATAATGAAAGAAAAAATTAAATATATTAAAACAGTGGGAGATTTCATTTAAATCTTGCTTTGCTTATTAAATGAATAATCTCTGTGTGTGACTTGCTACACTGTAAAATCTAATAAATTCAGCTTACTTAAAAAAAGCATGCAAACTGATTGCCTTGAAAAAACTAACTAAAGTGAAATAAGAATAGTATGTTGTACTGACAAATGCTTAGTTAGTATAGTTAACTTACACAAGAGTTCTAGTAACTAAAAAAGAACTGTAGGGGGTACTTGATCCTTTCATTTAGGTTTACTCATGACTTAGTATAGCTACTCACTGACTCCCAGAATGCATTGCGCAGAATAAATTATGCAGTTGCTTTGTTTTAAAGTTGTTGTTTTTATTTGCCAATTTTATTTGTTGTCTTGTGTCAGCAGTAGTACAACAAAAAGAGCAAATAAAATGGCTATTGTTACAATTAATGAAAATAAATTAAATTTAAATTGTTACCATTGTTGTGATTCACGTGATGAATGTTTAAGTCTGTGTGTGACTTCAGCATATTAATAACTCTGATTTCATGATGCATTTCTCCATTAATAGAGAGAAAATTATAGTAACATAAATGAAGTTTCAAGTGCCCAACCAAAGGGAATGCTAATCACTATAATGGTAAGCTAAAAAAAAAAAACCCGGCAATTAGCTACATATTAGTGCACTGCTGCCTCTCACTGGTTTATTAATGTCATTGGTTCCTTTGTGGATACTTTAATATTTTAAGTAAGTGTCACTCAAAACAGTAAGTAAATTGTTTTATTTGCCTTGAAAGTAGCTGAAACTTAATAAAACCTAGTAAGTATAAAGACTAAGTAAAGATAACTTATTAAATCTAAGTAAGGTAAACTGTTGGATTTTACAGTGTACATTTAATTGGGAAGATTTGCATAACACCACCCAAATTTTCACCCAAAGAAAGAAGGCATAACTTTTATTCTCTGTGTAGTATTGCTGTTGCCGCCATGTTGTGGAGATGCTGTGTTTAGTTGTGAAAGCGAGACTACTTTGTTTGGCCTTCCAAAAGAAAAAGATATCCACATTGTCAGGTCTGAGCTGATCCGTGCTAGTCACTGAGGACGTGCTGTGGATCGCCGGAACAGCTTTCTCTGTGGAACAAGCTGAGTCCAGCCCTGGGTTATCAACTGTGTCCTTTCAAACATGTGTTTTAAGCAGTGTAGAGAAGCACTTGTTGTTTGTTGTTTCTCCCATTACAAATGCAGACATGGTTTTATGTTTAAGTGACGCGTTACGCAATGCAACACATAAAAACACAGTAAAAGTCATTATAATAAGTAATTTTGTCCCCACTGGATGCAAAAAATGCATCATTTGCCATGGGTTTTATTGTTTTTGTTCGGTTGTGCCGGGAGACGCCATCACAGTATGTTAAGGGCTGTAACATTTCCGTCACACGCTTGAGGTATTCGGCTAATCACAATGCCCTGGACAGCTGCCCAATCAGAGCACAGATCACTTTCCAGAACAATGAGCTTTCTAAAAATCCATGCGTTTCAGAAGTCGGGGCATAGAGGAGAAACAATAATGTACATTATGTGGAAAATAATGTGTTTCTTGAATCTTAAACCGCATAAACACATTGCATTACACCAAATACACAACATAATGTTATTTTTAGCAACATCATGATCCCTTTAAAGAGCAAGTCTCTACTAGTGTGATAATCTGGCTGTTTTCCCTTTGTGACCACTAGGGGTCATGGGTTGCTGTTGTTCTTTAGTCTCACACATTTGGTGAAATAATGAAAAAGCAAAACTTCAAATTTTGATTGCTTGATTTGTAGTTTATTTTTTTTTTCCAGCAAACATCTCTCAGTTCTATTTTGAGTATTTAAATGGGTTTTATTGATGAATATTTATTTATTTGGTCTAATTACAAAGGTCCAAAGTCAAATTATTATTTTACAAATTAAAGCCTCAGCTGCAAAACCAACCATCACATACATAAAAACCTCATTTATAGAATACATAACCAACTGTGACATCACTTCACAAAACAGATAGCATTACCATCTCTCAAAACCCTGACCACGAAAATTAAGACAGTCTGACCAAATAAATCATGTTAATGTATTTAAAAAAAAAACTGATTTAGGCCTCAGACTCAAACATTTTCTTCCTGCCATCCATACCAGCCTTATCCTCGATGTTCTTACGCCAGTCTCCCACTGCCTCCTTCTCCTGTAGCACCAGAAAAAAAGTACAGTGTTTCAAAACTACAAGTGTAATTTGTCTGCTGTTGCTGTTTGTAAAAGTCTTTAAAAGGCATCATCTGAGTTCATCATCTGTCCACATTTTATGTGTGCACTCACCTCCTCCTTGACCTCTTTCTTGACCTGTTTGAGGTTGGCTCTTAGATCCAGAGACACCTTGTGTTTGGAGCCCAGCAGGGCCTGCAGCATGGCATCAGCAGACATACGCACTTTCTTCAGAACAGGTTTCTTGAATTTACCTTTCAGGTCCTGGACCTTTATCTTCAGATCTTCAATCTTAGGAGATCAAGAAAAAAGTTTAGGTTTTAGAAGTTACGTCAGTTAAATACATTATGTAGTAAAACACAACAAAAGTACCTCTTTGTTTGACTTGGCCACTTTGCTCTCCATATCATATCTTTGTTCATCAACAGCATCAATCTGCTGGTGCAACTTCCTACACAGCTCCTTTACACAAAAGTACACAATTAGCCTATTCAGTTCATTGGTCCCCAAAAAGGCAGGAAGTTTTGTGAGAGGATTAGGTTTAGTGGTTACTTTATGGTAATGGGCGAAGAAAATACAGTTTGTACAGCAGTTTGTCTAAGAACATCTCCATAAAACATGGAAGTAAGTGTGTGTCTGTGTGTGTGTGTGTGTGTGTGTGTGTGTGTGTGTGTGTGTGTGTGTGTGTGTGTGTGTGTGTGTGTGTGTGTGTGTGTACCTGTATTTCCTGCATGCTTCCAGGCAATGAGAGAACAGGGCAGTTCTCATCCATGTATCTCTGTTTTTCCTGCTCAGCCTCATCTGCCTCTTCCTCCAAAAGGCCATGAGCAATCTGAAGCAACAAGCTCTGGAGCACAAAGACAAAGAAGCAACATAGACAGCATTCAACAAGACAGTCACTAATAGCTCATATAGCACAGATCACGTGACAAAAGACATGACCTCACCTTCAGATGCTGCCTGCGGCTGGATGACATCTTTTTCCTATCAGAAAGCAAATGTTTACAATTTCAGAGAGTGCAGAACAGTGCATCATTTAGTGGTTGGGCTGATTATGGTTGCAAGAAACAGATGGAACATCCATGCTAAAACACTTTTGATAGTAATAATAAAATTTATGCTAGTATGTATCTTAATAAATACGACATGATCATGATGCTAAATGTATTTGCTGAGTTCAGTAATTAAGGACTTAGTGGCTTGACCTTTTTCACACCACACAGACATCATGGTGTTGTAATTCAATACTTACTCAGACATCTTGCCGGGCTCTTTGTGGAAACCCCTGTGAAGATGAAGACGCCTGTGGGTGGCAGGTGGGGGTGATACTGCCTTCAATCTAATGGAAACAATTTGCATTCAGTCATCGGACCTGCAGCAGGTCTAAATTTGGTTGGGATAATGTGAAAGAGAGATGGGAGTGTGTGAGTGTCAAGACCCACAGAAGTGTTAGGTGTTTGGATTTGAATTTGAGAAGCAGTTGTCTTGTGCTCTTTTTTTAGTGATCCTTTGTAGGAAGCAGAAGGTCTGCATCAATACAGAAGGCGAGACAGCTGACAGACAACTTGCTGCCTCTTGAAGAATCTCCTCGACTTCAACACTCAACAGCTGAAACCCACTACAACTGTAAAAATACTTTCAGCTCTATTAGTTCTATAATATCCTTGCCAATTTTTTTTTTTTGTTTTGATTTTTGCTGGGGGATTTGACGTGGACACTGAGACATTCTGTTTTCTAAAATCAGCTGTGGTCTACATACCTACATAGCTACGCATTCTACATATGTGGTATATCATAAGGTGTATGAAGGAAATGTGTACATTGTGAAACAGGATTGCCCAGGATTTATGGTAAAACCTGTTTATTGGTTAATGATAAGCTCCCATACTCTACATAGTGAAAAAACTAAAACAGATCTATTGGGACATTTCATGCAATTTAATAGTAAAAGAATACACTTAAATGGACAGTTTTTGGAAGTAAAAGGAACAAGTCATTTGGACATTCACAGAATTTCCTGCATGATACTTCATATTTGATGGTATTTTGTTAAAACTATGGTTTTATGTTAGATCTTATGTTGATAGATTACTGTTTATTGCATTATTTTAATATGTGTTACCATGATGGTTCTTTTTATTTGTGTGTACAAAACCTTATGAAACCGGCTGTTGGATTTACTAGTTTCATTTTTTTTTCTGTCCATTTTTGTAATTTAAAACCATTTTAAACTGTAAAATGTACAGGTATGTTAAGTTGTTTACATTTGATAGTATTTTAATTGAATTATTCCAGCAACCCCAACTGCTGTTTTTTTTTAATCAACAGGTGCTGATAAAGTCAGGAAATATTTAACTGTAAGCATGTGCTTAATGAGATTCATAATCTTTGAACTGAATATAGCCAACTCAAATAGACCCCAAAAACAAATACTATAAATAAGGCAAATTGGGGGTCTAATAAGCTTTCTGAGCATTTGACATTACAGTTTAAAATTAAAATTGATCATAATTTATCCATAAAGAAGACATCAAACAATATCCATTGTCTCTTCAATATTAAAAACAGTATTATAATAGGCAACAGCCCAGTTTTGTCACTAATACCTTCCTCCAATATATAGTACATTATAAAGCATATTATCTTGCTTATTGCTCTAATTTCTTGGCTGAGTATGGCTGAGTATGGCTGCTCAGAATGATTGAGATCTGAAGATCTGCTCTAATGTTAGAGATGAACAGAATAACAGAGACTCACCTTTCAGCACAGAGCAGGACGTTCAAAGGGGATTCGAGGGAAGGACTATCAGCTTATAACATTAGTTGAGTTTATATAGGTTTCCCATATGGCTTCTACAGTCTTTTTAAGGAAGCAGATCTTTTTTTCAGCCAATGAGAAGGTCAAATCCCAACTCCCCCTCTCCTTCCCTCCCCCACAATCAACACACACACATTTGTTTTCTCTCATTCTATCGTGGCGACTAACCTGTATTGTTTTTATATTTAGCTAATGATGCTTTCGATCCCCTTACATAACCTATTACCAAAATATTTATGCATTTTAATTAAAAAAGAATTTTGTAAATGTTAACTGGTCATACAGTCTAGGTAATTTCATTTTTATCTGTCTTTGTGGGGGCATTTGGTGCAATGTACAACCAGGGGTGGGTAGTAACGAGTTACATTTACTTCGTTACATTTGCTTGAGTAATTTTTTGGGGTAACGAATACTTTTCGGAGTATATTTAAAGATGGGTACTTTATACTCTTACTTGAGTAAATTTTTGGGGAAAAATCTGTACTTTTACTTAGTTACTGTGGGCGACGCTCCTCTCGTTACTTTATCTTAATGCAATAAATGTTATAAATGCTTCAGTTTATTCCAAACACGCCGTCTACTTTTCTCTGGGCAATGAGCGATGCCCATTCGCGAATGATTCATTCTTTTGAGTCAATTCTGTTCAAAGGCTTGATCAAACCAGTTGGCAAACAAGTGAATTGGTTCATGAATCAGTTTGAATGAGTCGTTCAGTTCCCTGCCGCACGCGCTGAGCATCTGAAGTGGTTCACTCGGAGTTGTAACGTTTAAGAACAGAAAGAGCGTTGAAAACGTGGCTGGAACTGCACTGAATTTAAAGCAAATCTGCAAAGGATATTATTTGCTAGCGATGGAGATCCTTATTAGATGAACACCGCGTGTGCTGTCTACTGTTCAACAGGTAATAACTTGGGCTACATTCGATTACAGTACACGATACCACTGACATTAGTTTGTTGTACGTGTGTGGCTTATTACAGAGGGGAGTCAAGTTGAATGCAGCTTCCAAAAGACAAAAAATAGCCGATTAAGATTTTATTAATTTTAATACAATCACACTGGTGCGAGTACGTTCAGCAAGTCATATCATCAGCTGCTAAATTCAGATCTGTGATCGCTTGCTGGCGCTGAGCCAGAGATAGATGCGTTTATACAGCGCTGCGCATTATAACCAATCTCACATGATTATTTTGAGCTTATTAAAGCATTGGCCAATCAGATGTGTTCAGATGAGTCATCGCTAAAATGCCGGTGCTTCCTTCACTCGCTCGCTGATTGAATACCTCTTTCTGGCGAATTCTCTCGTCAGAAACAACAAAGTGCAGATGTGTGTATGTACGAATCTGTAAATAAGATATTGATTTCACAGTGTTAACAGTTTCAGTGATTTTAATGGGAGTTTCTGAGAGTGATTGAAATCTAGACTGTCAGTGAAAATGATCTTTAATAATGTAAATGTTATTTGCTCTCTTTCTGAACAATGAAAGATTAGAAGCAATATTTATATCACATGAACTTTCAATGTTAAATTCACATTTAATATAAAGTCAGTCGTATTAAAAATATGTTATGGCATGAAACCTATATCTGTTACTTAAGTAAACAGACAGGGTTTTATAATAAATTACATAAATTGGAGTAAAGGCTGATGAAATATATACATTTATACACGCACACATACATTACATACATTTTATCTATATATCTAAATAAAAATAGGCTCAGTATATATGACCCAAAGTAACTAGTAACTAACTTCTTGAGTAGCTTTTTTATCCGATACTCTTACTCTTACTCAAGTAACTATTCAAGACTAGTACTTTTACTTTTACTTGAGTAAATATTTCTAGAAGTACTTTTACTTTTACTTGAGTACAGTTTTTGGGTACTCTACCCACCTCTGTGTACAACATGCAAACACACCTGACCCACATCTTTTACTAAATCCTTGGAATGAGCAGAGAAATATGACACACTTTCAATATAGGCGTTTCTTGCAAATGCAAGAACTGTAAGAAATTAAGATGGACCCTAGACTATCACTTCTGTTGCTGTAATCTCTGTTTTCTCATGTTGTGCTCTCTAGCAACAGTGTTTAGCAATAAAACAGGCGGAAACTCCAACTTTATGACAGAAATATCACTTAACACATTCTGCAGACACATTTTAGATCACATACTACATATATACTTCACAATTGCATTGTAATTATTATAATTATACACTTGTATTCTTCAAAACTATGCTGGCTAAAAAGATTATAGTCTTTAAAACATACAAACAGTGAGACTTTGCAAAAAAAAGTACATAAATAAGTACGTGCTCTATTGAAGCCTTGTTCACAAGTCTTAAACATCCTCAATCTGTTGAAATAGATATCAGATCGCTCCAAGAGGTTTGTCACCAGGTGGCATTTTAAAATCCAGGTGTCCATTCTTGAAATGACTTTGAGGAACCCCATTATTATTTGATTGGAAAACTGTAAGAATATAAATAATGACAGAGATACATTTCATGAGACAAAAAAGCGGGAGGTGACCAATTAACCAAGTCAAAAATTATTTAAGGGGCGATATCTGTCCACATGTGGGGGGGGGGGGGGGGGGTGGACGGGGGGGGGGGGGTTAATTTTTGGGCTATGGTTTAACATGTTACTTCAGGGCTTTAATATGTTTGAGCAAGAGAGAGCACTTACTGTATTTCATTGTAATAAAATATTTATTTAATATTCCTGCTGAACTCTGACTCCAACCTGCCACCTCCTGGTGCATTATAGACTAAAGTGACAACTCAGATAGCATGGTGACACTGAGACAAGGTTGAGTTTTGATCCAAACCATCATTATGACATTTAAATTTATGAAGTATGTTGGATCAGCATTGAAATTTTGATTAGCACACATGGGTAAGACAGTGACACTGATTTGCAGTTGATAACCACAAGATCATGCAGGTATAGGCTATGTCTCTGCAGAACACTAGTGGGTGTGTCTCAGTCAGTGGGGCGTGTCAGACTACGTTGGGCATTTTCAGACGCTTTGCTTTAGCCAGTTTGCTCTAATCTGGTTTAGGGGTGGGTTGAAAAACGCCAGTTGTACTATAGTTTGAAAATAAGCACTGATTGGTAAACGCTCATTTTGGTTCTGCTTGTGCACTTCTCAGGGGTCTAATTTAGTGGTTTTCAACTCCAGTCCTTGCGCCCCCGCTCTGCATATTTTAGGTTTCTACTATCACTTCAGACATTTGTTCTATTTGACCATAAGTACCCTGCGAAGTGGACATCACTGGATATTCATCATGATTCCAGTTCGAAGCGAGTGTGTTAACACTTTTGGATTATCTCAAGATATAAACTCTGTGTTCAACCATAGTTCATGAAACTTACACATTTTGTCCATCAAGATAATTTTCACAAAATAATATAACTTTGATGAATTTTGAAGCCTAAATATAAGCGCCAGAACTTAAACTTAGGCTAACTACACCACCACGGTCGCTCGCCTTCAGCGTCACCACCACCACGATTCCCACAACTTTTTCAAACTTATTTTTAAAACGTTCAGTGAAAACGATTTACTCTGAGTATGAATTTTACTCCAGGCTACATGAACCTTTTCATTTAAACTGGAATAAATACAAAACTAGAGCCAAACTAAAACTGAAATGAGGCATTAATAATAAATAGTATAGTGAATAAATTAAATGAAAGCATTAAAAGTAAATAAATCCTTGATTAATATGAATATTTTAATTAAAAATGTGTCTCCACAACCGATTCAATAAAATTCAAATAACAGCAGTGTGAGCGAGTTTTTGGATATGGTAAGGATAAACTTATTTTAGTGAATAAAGTACCACATTTCAGCTTTGTTAGGGTGGGTAAGTTACACAAAATGTTATTTTATCCTTGTTTCTAGAAAATCCTCGATCTATGTGCTCCGTAACAGTTGTAATCATTTAAATTTAACATGGCTGTAAGCATGCATCGTTAAAGTTTCACTTCACCGTGACAAAGCCATTAAATGTGGTGTTAACATGGAATAATCGGAATATGTGTGAACCCAGAGTCTCCATATCAGTAGGAAAGTGATATAACAAGCATCTTCCATCTGAAGACTTGTGTTGCATTTCAGGGCAAAACAAAAAAACATTGTCGACCGATAATATAAGTGCAGGAAGCTATTAATTTGTTATTCTACCATTAATTGTATTACAAATTATACTACGACTAGAAAATACTGTACATTTATAAACTGTTCGTCGTGATGACGTTTTATGTCTCTGACAGCCCCTGTAGTCCCATTTAGCAACTTATTAGCAACTGTCTTTTTTAAGAAACTTAACAGTTTAAAAAAAATCACGAGTGGGGTAACTGGTGTATTTTATGTCATAGAATAAAAATGTGAAAGTATCTTGAGGCTGTGTGAACCATGGACCTTATTTTAGGGATTTAAACAAAATCCCATTCAAAAAAACCCATTGACTGTGGGACGATGGAATCGGAAGTGCTAAAATGTTAACTCGCTTCTGGGTTTTTGGCTACAAAGTGACATCATAGTTCTGCCACTCTATTGTAGCGACATTTCTACCCCCCGAAATGTGCCGCTGATCGCAACCTACTGTGATTGGTTGTTTGACATGTCTGTTAAACGGCCTCATGGGCGGGCCTTGGCCAATGAAAGCTGCCATTCCACACCTTCAGCAGTCAGTCTGAAAGACTAGTGTTGGGGGTGATGCGAGTTAAGTAATCAGATTACTTTTTTCAAGTAACTAGTAAAGTAACGCATTACTTTTTAATTTACAAGAAAAAATTTCAAATAAGTAACTGTAGTTTTTTTCCTCCATTTACTGATTGAAATCTCTCCTGTACCCATGTTAAGAGAAATCGGGAGTAAGATGTTACTTTAGTTCTATAATAAATGTGAACATGCATTTATTCATCTCACTCACAGAAAAAAAAAAAAAAAGTGTTTAGTTTTCCTCAAAAAAAAAAAAAAGACAGTTAAAAGCAACTCAGAATATGATGTAAAGCTGCAATAATTAAAATATGTTAAATAATACAAATATAATTTATTTAATCCCATTTTATAAACTAATTTGCTGCTTACCTTCGATAATCCAATTTAACCATACTAATAAGCAAATTATTGTCATAATTCCCCGGCATGGGAAGACAACCTTGGACTAAATATCGAAGACTGGCAATATAGATAGTGACATTATTTATCACTAACACTGATCCATCACGATTTGAATAACAAAACTATCATTATAATCACTGAATCTGTGAAATTAATATCTTACTTACATTGTACGTACATCTGCGCTTCATTATTTATGACTAGAGAATTCACAAGAGCGAACTTCAGTCAGCAAACGAGCACGCACTCAACAAAACTTATCTGTTTCAACGATAACTCCTCTGATTGGCCATTGCAAGTCCCCTTGGCCTTACACACACTTCGCCTATAGTTGTGACATTTTCATTGATTTTCTCTTGATTTCTCAGTATTGTTTCAACATCAATTGCTGGTGCAAAAGTGATACTTGGTGCATCAGAATTTCCAGTATGGTTTTGCTTTTTTTCCTATTCATTCATACAGTATATTCCTTTGGACTTATTTTCTGTCTTTAGTAGAAAAATGTTTGATTACCAGCAATCTTTAAAATGTTTTCTTTTATGTTTGTGGAGACATGACAAGAACAAAGGTGGGGAGACACTTGCTTGCAGTCAAAAGAAGTTTATTGACTCACATCTGACACTGGAGACATTAAAATTGACTCTCCTCATGGAGGCCTCAACCAACACTAAACCCTGAGAGGCCAAGTTTGCCCTTTTTAAACTCAAGGATCAAACCATCCCAAATTATAGGAAAACCCACAAAAAGAAAAATCATATAAACAGCCACATAAACTCAATTGAAGATAAAGTTCAAAACAACATCAAAGATCAACATTACAAAAATACATTCAAACTGAACAATACATTTACATATACACACACATTCAAAATAAACAAACGATGACCCTCCTGCTCTGACTAGCCAATAGACAATGCCTACATTACCCAGAATTCCATTTGATTGTATTTTTTTACATTTCCTGTAAAACAGGAAACAGGAAGGACGCACTTCCTCTTAAAGGGTTATTTCACCCAGATCGCAAAATTATGTAATTAATAACTTACCCTCATGTTGTTTCAAACCCGTAAGACCTCCGTTTATCTTTGGAACACAGTTTAAGATATTTTAGATTTAGTCCAAGAGCTCTCAGTCCCTCCATTGAAGCTGTTTGTACGGTATACTGTCCATGTCCAGAAAGGTAAGAAAAACATCATCAAAGTAGTCCATGTGACATCAGAGGGTCAGTTAGAATTTTTTGAAGCATCGAAAATACATTTTGGTCCAAAAATAGCAAAAACGACGACTTTATTCAGCATTGTCTTCTCTTCCGTGTCTGTTGTGTGAGAGAGTTCAAAACAAAGCAGTTTGTGATATCCGGTTCGCGATTGAATCATTCAGTTCACCAAATCGAACTGAACTTTTAAACAGTTCGCATCTCTAACACGCATTAATCCACAAATGACTTAAGCTGTTAACTTGTTTAATGTGGCTGACACTCCCTCTGAGATAAAACAAACCAATATCCCGGAGTAATGCATGCACTCAAACAGTACACTGACTGAATCTAAAATATCTTAAACTGTGTTCCAAAGATAAACGGAGGTCTTACGGGTTTGAAACAACATGAGGGTAAGTTATTAATTACATAATTTTGCTATCTGGGTGAACTAACCCTTTAAACCCTCACACCCAAACCCTCAAGAGCCCAGAGGTAAAAAGGTAAGGAAATAAAACTGAAACTTTGAATAAATAACTCTTTTTGGTGTCTCTTTTTCTTGACCTAATGTGCACCTTAGACCAGAAAAATAACCCCCCCCCCCCCAAAAAAAAACAATAGAAAACAAACATTCATATCAATAATATAAACCAAACAAAACACAGGGCATAGCCCAAAGATTAAAGATGACTTATGACATCGTCACAATGTTCAACATAAGAAAGCAACTCATACAGATTTAGAACGACATGAGGGTGAGTAAATGATGACCGAATTTTCAATTTTGGGTGATCAACATTATTTAATTGGTTGCTTGCTATCTGGGAGTGTTGCATACCACAATACTGTATAAAGTAAGGCTGGCATTGTCCCTAGGCCCTTATAGCTGAAAACACCTGTTTTTGGCATTGGTCTGCAAACAGAAACATTTGGGCGTTTCCCGCATCATGGCGGCGATGAAAGGTAACAAAACTGTACCCATGAGAGAGGCAGATTTTTCTGTTTCTGCACACTCGCTCAGAACAGGTGGGTCCAATTTGAACAAATATTGTATTCAACACTTTCGGGTGCAAATTATAACTAATGTCCCAGACTGTTCTCTCTGTTGACCGCTATGCTTTCTTGAAAACCAGTTGTAGTATGTTGTCATTTTTATTGTCCTTGGAAGAAGATTTTTTTTCAAAAAGCTCTCTGAGCAGAACTCACAAATGCAGTGTACGAGTTTCTGTAGAGGTGCCTCTGTCAGATCATATAAACTTACAGAAAAGATGCAGTCGATATTATAACATGTTGACCTTTTGTATTTACATACAGCAGTTTGAGGATGATCACCTTTGTATATTTTTACTCTTCTGGGTCTCTCCAATTAATTTTAGTGTATACTAATGAAGTATGTTATCATTTCACAATCATGAACATATATTTTTCTCACTCTTTTGTGTAACATTGTTTTTTTTTCCATTAAAATTTGTGTTTTTCCCCCTCACAACCACATGAGGGCGTCAGACATCGTTTGGCATCTGGACAATACGATATTTCACTTAAGTAAAATTTATATTTTGGTAATTTGGTAAATTTAGGAAATTATTACTGTTACATTTTATAATACAAATAGCTTAAAACATCAGCAGCACCTTTGCCATTCCATCACTGCAGAGTTAAAAATCTCCATTGTACTTTATAGACTGTTGTTTTTCTAACACTTCTGTAATAAGACTCTTACATTGTGGAAGAAGAAAAGGCTGACTGCTACAGACACAAAAATGCTATTTTGCTCCGGGACCTCAGATACTTTTTTGAGCACCACAGCAAATGTCTAGGCCTATAAAATAACTTTAGATGACCTTTGTCAGACTTTGGGAGTTGAGCTTAAGCAGACAGTCCTTCAGCATCTCTCAAGTGTAAATGAATGCAGAAACACGTAGACTACAAACGCAGTGTGGTTTAAAACAGTTATGACAACTGAATGTTGGTAAAGTGAACAAACCTCAAAATGTACTGTATTGGACCCTGTGTACTCATAACTTTTCTGATATGTTTTATAAATACATTTGATAAATAAATATTTAATATTATTGTTAGCATAGCCCAGAGCTGTTACTAGGCCCTTTTAGGAGGTCTTCAGTCTCCTTAGTTGCATTAACTAAACTAAGTAAATAAATTGACTACTACTACTGCAGTGCCTAAATCAATTTTATGCTAAATGCTAACCCACACAATATGCTGTTCAGGGGGAACAGAAACCATAGTGTCACCCCTGGTCATATCAGTTATCAGCACAAAAACGTGTGTGTGTGTGGTTCAGGTATACCCTAGAAAATGTCCCCAACAAGGATGGAAATATCAAAAATCCTTGTCCTTGTGAAGACAGTTTTTTGGTCCCCATGAGGAAATAAGCTTATAAATCATTCAAATTTTAATTTTTTGAAAATCTAAAATAGCAGAGAGTTTAGGGGTAGAGTTAGGGTAAGAGGTTAGAAAATACAGTTTAACTATGGAACATTTCCATAAAACACAACGGAAATGCAGTGTATATATTTGTGTTTATGTGTGTTTTTATCTTGCTTGTACAGGAAAGAAAAAATTGCGTAGTCTCATGTAGTTTCACAAGTGAAGTTACCCATCTATCAATTCAATACACTGGAACACAGCAGTAGAGTTAGTATATGAACCTACTCTGATAAAGACAAACTATTAAATATATCATACCCTAATTGGGGGCTGAGCTGCGCTGCAACTGAAATCCTTGAATTGGCTTTGCCTATGTAAATTAATAATACAAAACCTGTTTATTTCACTATAATACAGCAGTGTGGACTTATTGCATTAGAAGCTGAACTGTACATGCCGGTACTGTATATGCCCACATAGTTATTTAGTGACATGTCATCTATTTATACATTTATGAAGTGACAAACACTTGAGTGTTGAGCTTTGAGACATCCCCCATCAAGAGACGTTTCTTCATTAGTTTACCTATGTTACCTATATTATCAAAAAATTTGTTTTTTATATACAAATGATGGATGACAAATAATTAGATAACAAGCCATAAATTGATTTATAAGTAGTTCAGTCTGAGAACATGAGTTTGAGATCCACATGAGCCTTATAAAATGTCAGTTGTCGTGAAATTTTTCACCATATATGTAAGGACATTTGGCCCTCACAAGTATAACTTGTACACTCAAGTATAACATGTATAACAAGTATAACAAGTATAACTTGTACACAAGTATAACTTGTACACTTGTATAACAAGTACACTCACATTTGTTCAAGTCACTTACCCGCTGGGCCTCTCAATCACATCTCAGAGGCTGCTCTTCTGTTCTTCATTACTGGGTAATCAGAGTCCTGTAACCATTTCACACAATAGCACTGCTTAGATTCATGATATAAACATAATACATATACACACATGCTGAATTTAATCCTCTGATCTCGCCCTATTAACAAAAAATGCAGACAGAGAAGTAAGTTCAGTACATTTGCTGATCATACAGTACAGGGAAGATAAAATGGGAAGTGCTTAAGTTAAGCAGCAGAACAGTCTTCATCTCTGCTTGCTCAGCCTGGTCTCATTCAGCAATAAGCACCATGATTGATGATATTAGTTCAGTTATGATGTAAAAATGACTGCTGAAAAATTTCCAATTCAATGCAGCATAATTCAAATCTTTTAGTGAGTGAAGATAAAGAGAAAAGATAAATGACATGAGGATGACTTTGCTAGTAGGATAAGAAAAAGCTAAGAAAATGAGAGAGGACTGGGGAATGATGAGTGGAATCAAAGAAACTGGGAATATGAGGAATGATCAGATCAGATGGCGGAGGTTCTTTTACTACTTTTATTTGTTAAGGTGAGTTCATGGATCAACACTCATGTAGTACATAACATTCAGATTATTATGATTAGCTTAGTTACTGTTGGTTTGTTGGATGTGTAGTTTGGATATAAAAGCACTTTTTGACAGCGAACTTTGCAACTGAAAAAAACATCAGAAATCAACTCCACAAGTAAAACAGCTGCCTGTTTAAGCATCAGACTCAAACATCTTCTTCCTGCCGCCCATGCCGGACTTATCCTCGATGTTCTTACGCCAGTCTCCCACAGCATCCTTATCCTAAAATAATTCAAGAAAGAATTTCAAGATGAAAAATGATATTTGAAATAATGACTTTGGCAGGTATGGGTCTGTTTTTATAGTCGCTCACCTCCTCCTTGACCTCTTTCTTGACCTGTTTGAGGTTGGCTCTTAGATCCAGAGACACCTTGTGTTTGGAGCCCAGCAGGGCCTGCAGCATGGAGTCAGCAGACATGCGTACTTTCTTAAGAGCGGGTTTCTTGAATTTGCCTATTAGGTCCTGAACCTTTATCTTCAGATCCTCAATCTAAAAACACACAGTGTTATTTGCTGAAAGTCCAACCAATGAAGGATAAAGGAATGAGAGAACAGAATCCATGTGTTCAAAACCTCTTTTTCGCTCTTGGCCACTTTAACAGACAGGTCATATCTCTCCTCGTCCACCACATCAATCTTCTGATGAAGCTCTTTGCACAGATCCTGACCACAGTTGAGAATTTTTTTTTGTAACTGAGTTAAATACTGCCATAATAATAAAAGAGTTCATGCGTGTGTACCTGTAATTCCTGCACTGAGCCAGGCAGAGATAGAGGAGAACATTTCTCCTCCATATAGCGAACTCTTTCCTCCTCTACCCGCTTTTCCTCAGCCGTCATCAGATCCCTGGCTATACCAAGTATCAAACTCTAGAACAAACAATGAGCAGAAGATAGAGGCATCACAACACAAATCTTCAGAGTAAACACAAACCAAACAGACTCAAATGCTCGTGTTTACCTTGAGGTGATGCCGACGGCTTGAGGTCATCTTTTTTCTGTTAGGATTTTAGGAGAGAAATAACATATTTGAACACTTTAGCACTGTGTATGTACTAGTGCTTTTCCAGCTGAAGATGTGTTTGCAGACTTACTCAGACATGATGGCAGGCTTGTTGTGCTCCTCTGTTAGGAAATATAGAGAACAGGGTGAGACTGTCCTGAAGAGTAATGGTCCAAGCATTGTTTGATAGTCAACACATCCAGCAAATGATTAACCATGTAATGATTTGTATACTTCACTTCTCTCTAGCTCATATGTTACTTAGACTTACGCCTTAATGATATCCTGGACAAGCTGGTTTGCAGTCAAGTAGAAACATTTGATCTCAAATTATGAAATTCTGCTGCGCAGTCTCTCTAAGCTCCTCTCTGCTTCGTTCATCACATACACTCCTTATTCAGTTACAGCCACTGAGTACTACTATCAACAGTCATCACTTTTAACACTGTGCACTACAGCTATAAACAAATCACACTCAATTAACGCTCTCATTCATTACACAGAGAACTTCCCACCAATCACATGCGAGAATATCAAGTGGCTGCTTTGTCAGTTAATGAAGCAATTCACTTCTGTATTCACTTATTTATAAATTATTTACGTACACCAAAAACTGACAAAAAAAGCAATATGACCTGACCATATAATGCTGTAAATACATTTGCTGGTACAGTATATTGTATGTTACCTTGATCCTCATGGGATGAGTAGATTGAATTAACTTGATGCCCATATGAATGTTAAGCAACTCATGTAGGCTAATCTATTATTACAGCTATATTTAACAACATGAACTTTCTGATGTTTTTGGTGTTAAAATATTAGACCATAAAAATAAATCTGGGAGTCAAAAGGACTATGCTGCTATGTTTCACCCAGTACTAGCATTTAGCTGCATGTGACATACATGTGAGTGAAGCAGAAAGCTGATATCTGGGAGTAAAATTATCCAAAGTGTTGTATCAAGAGCGAAGGGCTAAAGACATTAATCAGAAACTGTATCAGATAACAGATCAGTCATTCAGAGACCACCTCATTCCTCCTCCTCCTCCTCCTCCTCCTCCTCCTCTCTGTCATTATATGCTGCCTCTTTCAGTATCAGTATTCAGTATCCTCAAAGTAACTTCTCTTTCTCAAAATTTCTAAAACCCATATGTCCAGAATTTCTCAAGATCTATAAGTGGAGCGTAACTGCAGTGATGAGCGGGGTGATGGATTGACTGAGGCCTCAGATTTCAGGGTTATTGAAATGTTAGCACATAGTGTTCCCTCAGCTCTTCTATGTTACCCGTATTATGTTATCTTGATAATATGGACATTTTTCTGGATTTTAAACATTATCCTGCATTTACATAAGGTTCAATTACGGTAAATTGAATACCCAGGGCTCTTCTATAAGCCATTAACATTATACCCTTGAGCATGACACCTAACCCCAGGTTACTCCAAGAGGATTCCTCACTTTGAACTCAAGTGTCTGATTGAAACACAGCATGCAAGATGATGCTTAGGCTTGCAATGAAAATAAATCTTCTAAAACAACTGCTAAATAAAAGTGTAATTTATTAATCACTGAACATATTCCTTCGCTTTGAATGCCACTAATGCACATCTCATAAAACACATCTATATAGTCATTATAAACATTTATCTTTGCTTATAGAAATGTTAAAAATATCTTAAAAACTTTTGTACAAATTAAGAATGACTTTTAGTGTATAAGCTAAAAAAAAACATATCAGACTTCAATAATGAGAGGAGATCACGCATGTAATTTCTTTTTTTTTTTTTTTATCTTCTACCATTATGTGCACGAGTTCCTCTCTTTTAAAGTTTTGTAATAATGTATAGTCATCCTAAAACACATCCAACAATTCTACAGCATGTGTAACAGGTCAGAAACATCTCACCTGGGTAACTCTGGGTAACAGGACAGACCAGGAACTGCGGGCAGCCTCTGTACTGAAAGAGGGTTTTGATAGCATTCTGTGATGGCTCAGCAAAACCCTTTAACTCTTTATGGAATTAGAGTCCAGTGCAGACCAATGAGACTTCATGCTGTTGAAAGCCAATATTCCCCCTCCCAGCCTCACACATATAAATAACCATTGCTTTCAAGATTGTTTTCTTATTTTATTGCTTATTTACTTTACTCAGTATCCTAATGAGTTACTGCACTCTGAAAAGCATAAATCACTAGGAGACAAAACATTCAACCAAAATATACAATCTACTTTAACGACCAACTTGAATGACATTCTGTTTTATTGGGTCAGTATATATATATGTTGAAGTACAAAAGTAATTTAACAGTTTCAAATATTTAAGAAATCAATGAGTTTGGTGAAATATAGATCCATGTGGGAAAAAATTATACTTAATTGTCAACGCCGGAACCACATTTCAAACAGTTAATAGCCAATTCGTCACAACAGTCAAGTATTTGGAGTTCATGGAGCAAAAGTGAACATTCCTTCATATCTAGAAATGACAGAATTTGTCATGTACATGTTGTCTTGCAGGTCCATATGCTAATATTCTGCTCCTTTCATCAATAAGCAATATGTTTTAGACACCACTGCAGTGCAGCAATTACAGAAAATTCACGACATGAGCCAAAAATATACTAGTCATTCTCAGGAGAAACTGTATCCATCAAGCCTGACTGGCCTTTCATTTAGTAGACAGTTTCCGTGGGACAGAAACTTTGTGTCCCAGCGGGCTTCTAATTTCAAGGGGGGGGGGGGGGGTGTCAAAGCTGTCATCAACATGTGTGTACACGTGTGCATGTGGAGATGTGTGCATGAGTGTGTGCGTGGTGGGTTCGATGCTAGCTGTGTCTTTATGAATGATCCCAATTTGAGACCCCAATTGGTGCTGCCAGTCCAACCCCGATAGAAACAATCCTGAAATAGTTAAGACATGACGTCAAACCAATTTTTCACATGAACATTTCCACATGAACTCCTTCAGCCACAGCTATAGCACTCAGAGAAACATATGCAGAGATACAAACTCAATGGATGGTGTGAAGTAATTGGTTAGTAGGTAATTTTTGACAGGCTAACTTTGTCTGTTCTGATACTACAAATGAAAGTAGCATCTTGAAAAGGGCAAATCTTGAATAAACAAGAATATTCATGTTGTGTTTATTCCTCCAAAGACCAATACCAGCAGTAATGTCATGGAAATTCTACAGTTTTAATGTCTTTATCAAGAAAACCATATTCCCAGCTGTATTAGAAAACAATAGTTCTGTATTCTGTATTCAAGAGCAGTGCCCGGTTGCATAAACTTACAAGTTAGAAATTCAAATTTTTTTCTATAAGATTGGTCAAAACATTTATATCAGTAACATGAATTGTTCTAATTTGAATGTGAAAAATAAAACAGATTACCCTTTTGCTAATTGCTAGTTGGTCAGACTAGTTCTTTAGTCACAGTCTTAACATACAGTATGGGTTGTGTAAAAGCAACTGGCTCCTGGTTTGTTTCATCAGCTGTTCGATCAGAGTTATGACACGACCCTTCTCATTTGCAATGACTGTATGCGTGAGCAACCAGATCCCCCAAACACTAATTCTCTTAAAAGAAGATGAGGCAATCCATGCTTTTTTTGAACACACTCTTTCTTTAGCTCAGCCCTGCTGTACTAGGCAGGTTGACAGATGTTCTGATATGAACACAAATGTTTCTCAGTGCCAAACCTGCATGAAAGATTTTAAATAATGTCACAATCCTAATGCTCCAAAAACAACTGTAGCAATATTTCAATATTTATTTAAATCCACTAAGTGTGTGTGTTTGTGTGTTTTTGTGTTTTTGTGTGTGTGTGTTTGTTTGTTTGTGTGTGTGTGTGTGTTTCTATATTCTTACTAAATATGGGTAAAAACTGCATACCAGAATATTGCCTCCTAATTGTATCAAAGGAAATGTGCGTGCTGATTATCAGTTTGCTAAAATCAAACAAGAATGTCACTGCTTCCTTCTAACACTTTAGCAAGTAATTAATTCATTATCCAATACAGTATTTGACCTGAAACTATTGGTCTTTATTCTCATCACATTTAGTAATTAAAAATGATTACATATGCCAAATAGTGTTGAATAGATTACTTGCAAATTGTAGTTTATTACTGATTACAGATTACATGATGAACATAGTTAGTAACAATCAGTGCTGTACGCAGGTTTTTACTGTATAAATACAGAGGTCCCAAAATCGAGATTAGTAGGGGTATTCAAATGTTGATTTTCCTGACTTACATGTGTGCATTTTAATAATATAGGTTTAAAACCAAGTCAGTGGGCAGTAGTAGTGTAAATTATTTTTCGAGATAACAGATTCTTAAATATGAGAATCAGATTAAATGTTGCAATGAATGATCCACACTACAAACTGAAAATAGAGAAGACGAGTTTGATATGTTTATGTTTTGATATGTTTATGAATAGCCTTCAGTATTAAAAATAATGATTAAATGACTAAAATTATTAAACATTAATATATATATATATACACACACTCTTAAAAACAAAGGTGCTACACAATGCAAGAAGAACCTTTTTTGTCAAAATGGTTCCATAAAGAGTCTTTAACATCTGAAAAATATTTCTGTTTCATCAAAGGTTCCTTGTTGCGAAAGAAGATTCTTCACATTGGTCTTTATGAATGGTTCTTTGTGGAACCAAAATGGTTCTTCTTTGGCATTGCTGTAAGGAACCTTTTAAGCACCTTTATTTGTAAGAGAGTGTGTGTGTGTGTGTGTGTGTGTGTATACTGTATATATATATATATATATACAGGTCCTTCTCAAAAAATTTGCATATTGTGATAAAGTCCATTATTTTCCATAATGTAATGATAAAAATTAAACTTTCATATATTTTAGATTCATTGCACACCAACTGAAATATTTCAGGTCTTATTGTTTTAATACTGATGATTTTGGCATACAGCTCATGAAAACCCAAAATTCCTATCTCAAAAAATTAGCATATCATGAAAAGGTTCTCTAAACAAGCTATAAACCTAATCATCTGAATCAACTAATTAACTCTAAACACCTGCAAAAGATTCCTGAGGCTTTTAAAAACTCCCAGCCTGGTTCATTACTAAAAACCGCAATCATGGGTAAGACTGCCGACCTGACTGCTGACCAGAAGGCCATCATTGACACCCTCAAGCGAGAGGGTAAGACACAGAAAGAAATTTCTGAACGAACAGGCTGTTCCCAGAGTGCTGTATCAAGGCACCTCAGTGGGAAGTCTGTGGGAAGGAAAAAGTGTGGCAAAAAACGCTGCACAACGAGAAGAGGTGACCGGACCCTGAGGAAGATTGTGGAGAAGGACCGATTCCAGACCTTGGGGGACCTGTGGAAGCAGTGGACTGAGTCTGGAGTAGAAACATCCAGAGCCACCGTGCACAGGCGTGTGCAGGAAATGGGCTACATGTGCCGCATTCCCCAGGTCAAGCCACTTTTGAACCAGAAACAGCGGCAGAAGCGCCTGACCTGGGCTACAGAGAAGCAGCACTGGACTTTTGGACAAATTTTGCATGTCATTCTAAAATCAAGGTGCCAGAGTCTGGAGGAAGACTGGGGAGAAGGAAATGCCAAAATGCCTGAAGTCCAGTGTCAAGTACCCACAGTCAGTGATGGTTTGGGGTGCCATGTCAGCCGCTGGTGTTGGTCCACTGTGTTTTATCAAGGGCAGGGTCAATGCAGCTAGTTATCAGGAGATTTTGGAGCACTTCATGCTTCCATCTGCTGAAAAGCTTTATGGAGATGAAGATTTCATTTTTCAGCACGACCTGGCACCTGCTGACAGTGCCAAAACCACTGGTAAATGGTTTACTGACCATGGTATTACTGTGCTCAATTGGCCTGCCAACTCTCCTGACCTGAACCCCATAGAGAATCTGTGGGATATTGTGAAGAGAAAGTTGAGAGACGCAAGACCCAACACTCTGGATGAGCTTAAGGCCGCTATCGAAGCATCATGGGCCTCCATAACACCTCAGCAGTGCCACAGGCTGATTGCCTCCATGCCACACCGCATTGAAGCAGTCATTTCTGCAAAAGGATTCCCGACCAAGTATTGAGTGCATAACTGAACATAATTATTTGAAGGTTGACTTTTTTTAATTAAAAACACTTTTCTTTTATTGGTCGGATGAAATATGCTAATTTTTTGAGACAGGCATTTTGGGTTTTCATGAGCTGTATGCCAAAATCATCAGTATTAAAACAATAAAAGACCTGAAATATTTCAGTTGGTGTGCAATGAATCTAAAATATATGAAAGTTTAATTTTTTATCATTACATTATGGAAAATAATGAACTTTATCACAATATGCTAATTTTTTGAGAAGGACCTGTATATATATATATATATATATATATATACACACACACATATATATATATTTTTTTTTTTTAATTAACACTGATATAAATGAATCTTTTCCAATAAGTTTAAATTGATTTTTAACATTTTATTGACAATTTTACCAATTTTTAAGTGAATTAGAAAAATATGACATTTAGGCTGTTACCAAGCAAATGAAATCAACACAGAAGCTGCATCTGAAGTGGCATTTAGATGTGTTTACACACTGTTTGATGCAAGACATGAATACTACTTTTTAGATTACTTTAAGATTGTTAAAATATGTTTTAAAATTTACCATTGCTTTTATTTACATGACATTTACATGGCCATTCTATATTGTGAATATTGCCAAAGCTATATGACACACATTAAGATTTTTGGAAAGGAAACATTAAAAGAGAGAGAGAGAAAGTAAGAACAAGGGAGAATCAATAAATTCTTCACTGCCATTTTATGAATAATATGCAATTGTGTAATCCATAAAGGTAACTGTAATCTGATTATGAGCATTTTAAAATGTAATATAATCCAGTTAAGCATACCCAGTTTTTGGAATCTGATTATGTAATCCAGATTACACGTAGTCCATTACTACCCAGCACTGCCCCAAATATATCAACCTAAATAAATGAGACAGTTTGGAGACAGAGTATAGCTACAGTACAGTATGTGGCAGTGAGCCCAGTGGTTGACATCTATATTATTCACACTATTCACAGAGCCCAGCCCAATAAATCATAGATGAACTCCAAATAATTTTGACATAGCCTAATGAAAATGTAGAAGATGTCAAAGAGGTGCTCTCAGATACACGTCTTCCAGTTTACAAGGAAGACTTTTATAAAGGTCAAAGTGAGTGGGATGAAGAAATACCTGGATCATCAAACTTTACAGTGTGTCAGAAGGTTGCTCTCTTGTGAATGTATTCACATTTCATCCTTCTGACTTGTTGAAGGTCAAAAGTTTTTCTGGTCTAAGGTTGACTCCCAGTCTGGTCCAGATGGCGGGTTTTAGAGGGTTTATGGGAACTTTTCCTGGTCAGACTGGGACACCAGCTTGAATAAGCAAATCTTTGGCTGGTTTAAGATGTTTCATCAGAAAGGGATGTACTTGCACGTACGCTGAAAATGTTGCAATTTTGCAACATTTATTTTCTTAATCAAAATTAACCTAAAACAAAACTGTTTTAAGAAATATTTTTTTAAGTTAATAAAAATCCACAGTCTAATACTGTTTAAAATGTCAAGTTTAAAAGTATACATACAGAGAAAGCGACATTTATAGGGTTCCTTCAGCCAAGATTTGAATGCTATTGGGAAGGAGCGCAAAGATTCTAGTGGAATGCAAAAGTTTTGTGAGCAAACTCAGAATGTCTTAAGGAGAATGCAACAGTTTTGTGAGAGTTAAAAAGAAGCTCCTTACATTAGGTATTTTCATGTTTCTTAGGCTGTTTCGAAGATGAAAGTGAGGGTGAGTAAATGATGTCGGAATTTTTATTGTTGGGTGAACTATCCCTTTAAGTGGAAAAGCGTGTATGTCTCTTTAACCTCGGGACAGAGGGAGGGAGGATAAGAAAGCTCGTCACGCTGTTTGTAAAGGAAGTATTGGAATGACCTGTCAGGCTGATACACTTCTCTTTTGGTCGACTCTCTCTTGTGAGACAATAATGTGTAATCCCGCGTTATTTTAGATCCAACCACAGACTGTGATTCACAGCGTCTAAATACATGGAGTTTATTACACTTTAGGAGAAGAGCGAAACAGCGGAAACACGAAAGTTGCCTTCGATCTTCCACAATTCAACTACTACTGTTGACCACTGAAAAGCAATGTCAGCCTACAAATGCTTGCTCAGGTCTTAGTGTTGTTTTGCTCCGTTGCTCTGCAGTGGGATCGTGTCAGCTGCCAGAATCCTGTGTACGTGTCTCACACACACCTGGAACCTCATGTGACTGTGTGGCGTTCACACAGACCTGGAGGAGTTCAACAGAACCGCAATGGAGACGAGGTGAGCTGGACTCTGAAATATGAATAAAGTAAAAAAAGACGCTGTATGTACATTATATCTCATTAATGTTACAGATACGTTTTGCTCTTTTTTCTTCTTCTTACTTACCATGAGTAAACTTTGTGTTAAATAAATTCAGTGGGTTGTTGTCTGGCTATTGGCATGGAGTCCTGCACAGCTGCGTTTGTCGATCTGTGTTTCAGTGTGATGAGGTGATGAACCTGTCTGCCAGTCAGAGATGTGAGTTTGTGAAGAATACATCAGATTGTACTTCAGATGAAGGCTTTATCAAGTACCCTGAGGTCACCTTTTGCCTGTTCCCGCCGAATCTGCTGCCTCTAGCCATCACACTCTATGTAAGGACACATTTAGTTCACAAACTCAGGGTTTATTATTTACATACCATTAAATTGAGTGTTAAATTTGTTTGTGAAGTGTGACGTTTCTATTTACATATCCAACTGAAAATAATGATAATGCATCCTCCAGGATGTGTAATCTGATTTTATATTGGTTGTATTGGTTTTGTATGTTGTTAAAGTCACTCTCACGTTTTCTCTTTACTTTCTTCTTTTATTTCTGTCAGGTCATCTGGTTGTTTGTTCTGTTCCTTCTTCTTGGGCTGGTTGCATCAGACTTGTGAGTGGTGAATAATCTGTGAGAGAATTAGAGGGTTATTAATCGGCTTGGACATGCTATTTGGTGGTCAGTTCTGTCTTAAAGTGATAGTTCACCCCAAAAGAAAAGTTCTCTCATTTACTCAACCTCATGCTGTTACAGACCTGCATTACTGACTTTCTTGTGTGTAACACACACAAACACACTCGCACAAAACTTTTTGGTTACCATTTACTTCCTTTGTAATAATAACAACAAAATACTGAGATCTTCTTTTATGGTCCGTCAGTCTACTCCTATTTAGCAACATGCTTCACAAATTGTTGTACAATCAGCCTAAATTGGGTGTAATCTAAAAGGTGAAAAGATGTGTAATCTTTACTTTAAAAGTAGATATGAATTGTTCACATTGTATTCCAGTTGCACTATGCAGTTAAGTTGATAATCAGGACTGTCATGAAATTAAAATTAGTAACTGATTAAAATAATAATAAAAAAACACAATAATGTCAAGAAACGTGAATATTCCTTTGTGATCTCATAACACTATCAAAAGAGCCGAGTCTTTGGCCATGACCTAGGTTCACTTCTCTATTTGCTCATGTGACAGAGACAATGGCTTTCATTTATCTGGAGATTTTAGAGTTGAATCTATTTAATTTAAAAGGGTTCTGCTTTTTGAGGTTCAAGAAGTTAGTTAATTTATCATTATACTATCATATATATTTCAATGTATTTAGAATTTGTTCTGTAAAGAACAGAAATTTGAGTTTAAATGTATGTGAATTAAAATATGTAATGTTTTTTTTTTTTCAGTTTCTGTCCAAACCTCTCAGCCATATCCTCCACACTGAAACTGACTCATAATGTGGCCGTATCCTTTTAATAGCTTAAATGTGGCTGATCATCTGATCCTTGTAATTTGTCCTCATATTGCATAGGTTGAGAAAGTTAATTACTCCTGCTGTGTCCTTATCAACCACAGAAGTGATAAACTCCTGGGTCCTGGAGTGAAGAGAATATAACAGCATGCTAGACATATCAAATTGTTAGTCTGTTACTAGGTCATCGTTTAAGTCAAGACTGTGTCATCCTGGGTAGTGTTTGTTTAACACTTGAGTACTTTTTGTGTTCTTAAAGGAATAGTTCGCCTCAAAAAATAAAAATTCTGTCACCGTTTACTCACTCTCATGTCTTTCCAAACCTGTATAATTTCTTTCTTGTGTTGATCACAAAAGAAGATATTTTGAAGAATGCTGGTAATCAAACTATTGTTGGCCCCCATTGACTTCATCAACTGTGTGAACTATTCCTTGAAGTTTGTTCATGAGCGTGAAGTGTTTTCAAACTATGTTTGTGTCATTAATGTGTGTGCATGACTCCGAGTGGTGTGTAGTACAGTTTTGTGTCATTAGTGTGTGTGCATGACTCCAAGTGGTGTGTAGTACATTTTTTGTGTCATTAATGTGTGTGCATGACTCCCGAGTGGTGTGTAGTACAGTTTTTGTGTCATTAATGTGTGTGCATGACTCCGAGTGGTGTGTAGAACAGTTTTTGTGTCATTAATGTGTTTGCATGACTCCGAGTGGTGTGTAGAACAGTTTTTGTGTCATTAATGTGTGTGCATGACTCCGAGTGGTGTGTAGTATGTGCGACTGGGTGGAATCCTCAGTGATGAGTTTGTGTTTTTATTCCTGGAAAAGGTCCAAATTGCGTTGAGAGGTTGTGTCAGACCCATTTTTTAAAATTGTTTTCCGTGACTGAGTAGAACAGGGCGTAACGTTCCTGGCACTTGGAAATGGGGCTCCAGATGTGTTCAGTGCCATGGCTGCTTTCTCCCACCCTCAGACTGCTGGTCTTGCTGTTGGAGCACTGTTTGGTGAGAGATCAGCTCGCTTAAACACACACACACACACACACACACACACACATCAAGGAGTATTTAAAGGTAAACTGTAATTCCCAACCAATGAAGGCACCAAACTGAATTGTACAAGTGGAGGTTGCTTGAGTCATGCACATGGTCCAACCACAGCCTTTTGGGACTATTTGTTTTGACTGAACAATGGCAGAAAGGGAAAGTCTTTGAAATATATTTATACAGCACCATTGGGTGCTGCTGAAATTACCCACTTCACCTTTAATTCTTCATCAATCAAAAAAAAATGTCCTAATTGGATTGTGTGCTCGTTTTCTTTTTTTCCTCTAGGAGCGGGAATCTTTGTTACAACAGTGGTAGCTGGAAGCATTGCTCTGGTTAAGCCTTTCACTGTGGCGTCCCGTCCATTCCTTCGTGATGTCATTTTCTACATGGCAGCTGTGTTTTGGACCTTCAGTATCCTATATAAAGGCCATATTTCCTTGGGAGAAGCCATAGGTCCGATAACGCTTAATCAGATTTATGTCATCATTTCATTCATTTAGGAAAATTACACATTTTTCATTCTGCATGTTCCACTTCCTTCCATGGATATGATTAATATTTCTTTCTTCCTATTGTTCTTTTCTGTTCTCTACAGGTTATCTTGGGCTGTATATTGCATATGTTTTGACTGTGATTGTGAGTGCATATATATACAATCGTCAAAAGCATCAGCTAAATGGATCGGCCCAGACCACAGACAGAGAACAGGGTATAGAGACTGCAGTCTTTCTCATAACTGATCACACACTTTCTACCCATTCAGTTTCATTACAATTTCTGTATGAGGAGTGACCATTTTTCGTTTAAAGTAAACACATCAAAATGTGTTGTAAACTCACTAAATTCTTGCTTTAGTACTTTAGTACGAGCTCACTGCACTAAGCTTTCACACATTCAGATAAAGTGCTCACAACAATGCAAACTCAAAGCTCTGTTTAAATAAAGTGCTATTGAAGTTTATGAAATTAATCTGATCACTAGGCATTAATAAGGGCTGTTCTTGACTTTTAGGAGAGACTCTCCCATCTGATTCATATAGAGAAATTCAGACTGGCAGCATACAGGCACACGGTGGGTCACTTCCTCTCAACTTAAAACTACTGTATGTTGGCTAAGTAAGTGGCTGAAGTTTCATAATTACCGGAATTTGCATGTGTGTGTTGCATTCTGCATTGGTAACCGTGAAAGTTAGCGAAAAGATTTCATCTTTAAGGAAGTACCGTGTGGTGTAACAGCATTTATCTGTGTGCAAATCTTGCATGTATGTGATTGGAATTATTGGTTTGTGTGTGTATCTGTGAAAAAATAAAAAATTATATATATATTACACATACACACACACACACACATACACATATATGTATATATACATATGTATATGTGTGTGTGTGTGTTTCAGATGAAGGAGAGTATGAGCCTTTGTTGCCTTACACTCAGTCCACTGCTCATATCTTCCTGAATGCCATTAACCCGGTGGATAGTAGGATCTGGAGGAGACAGCACTGGAGCGCCAGAGTCCTCAAAGTGATCAAGGTGAAAATGTGTGCATTCACTTTCACGATCAATTCCTGGTTCTAAATAAGTAATCATTCTTCTAGTAACCTATTGTTCAAAATAAAATTGTCCACTTGTTGGATTGTTTGAATTTAATATGCCTGCCTAATGTAAATTTAAAATGAAGATCATAGTCTGTCTGACTCTGTTAGGTGCCTGTAGAAGTGCTGTTATTGTTGACCATTCCTGTGGTGGACACAGATAAGGAGGATCACAACTGGAAACGCCCTCTGAACTGTCTTCACATAATAACTGGGCCTCTGGTCTGTGTGCTTACCTTCCAGTCTGGAAAGTGTAAGTCAGTTGGCATTTTTATTTGAACCTTGAAAGTAAACCTGTTCAACAAAAATCTCTTAGGGTCACATAAGAAAAAAGTTCTGTCATCCCTGTCATTTGTTGCTTCAATGCATCTGCTTCATTCTGTCAGATGAACTGAAATTCCTTTTGTATGTGAAAAGACAAATGCTGCTGATGCAGATATTGTGCAGTCATTTTGTGTTCTCTAAACATCATGACTCTGAAACAGACAATGTTTCTCTTTCATTATAAGATGGCTTACTGCTCATTGAAGGAGAATTTCCAGTGTGGGTGCTTGTACTCTGCATCGGAGTCTTCCTCTCTGGCATAGTCTTCTTCACTACCACAAATGAGCATCCTCCTAGATATCATTTCGTATGAATCTCTTATATTCTTATGCATTTATTTGATCACACATACAGTAAAAACAGGAACAGTTTATCTCAGTTTATTTGAAATAGAAGTCATTGTATAGACATATTAAATGTCTTTACTGTCTCTTTCAATCCATTTTATGCATCCTTGCTGAAAAAAGGAATCAATTTTGTTTTTGAAATTTGAAATCTGTTCTGTTGCTGTGTGTGTAGCTCTATTCTCTGCTAGGTTTTGTGGTCAGTGCGCTGTGGATCAGCACTGTGGCGTCCGAGATTGTTAGTGTGCTGCACCTGCTGGGGATTGTTCTCCGTCTCAGCAACACTGTACTGGGCCTCACCTTGTTAGCCTGGGGCAACAGCATTGGAGGTACACACTCGCTCACAACATTAAAAACCACAAACTACACATTATCGTCCCAGTATTTTATTATTTTTGCTCATAGCCAATATTCTAGAACTTGAAATGAAAGGAAAATTATTTTACTAGAAATGACTAGATTGCATGGTTTCATTTTTGCTGCCACTGTTAAGTACTAATAAAATGTGTGAAAAAGTGTTAGATGGCTTTTAATATTTGAAAGAGTCATGCGCCAATGGGATATTATACTACATTGTTTTTACCTCTGTTAGACCATGTGTGATATTTGTGTGTTTTCACAGATTGCTTTGCAGACATTACTATAGCCCGTCAGGGATACCCACGGATGGCCATTTCTGCCTGTTTCGGGGGCATTATCTTTAGTATCTTTTAACATATGCTTCCCCCCCCCCCCCTTTTTTTTAAGTTCTCCTTTTTGTGTATGTGCATTAACAAATATATCAACAGATTTCATCATACTTTATATTTACAGTATTTTTAAATATCCTGTAACACTACCATAAGCACACTTCATATACCTTTAACATTACATGAAGACATGCTGTTTGGTGTGGGCCTGGGCTGCCTGCTGCAAATCTTCCAGAATAAAAATAATGTTGTGATGGTATGTCTCTCACTCTATATACACTGTCATATACATCTAACTGAATGGATATGTTGCAAGCTTTTATTCAGTTGAATATTCCAGTATAGATGCGTGACGGAGTCTGATCTGTGTTCTGTGTGTGTTCTGTTGTGTGGTCAGCTGGAACCAGAGGGGATGCTGTGCTGGGTTCTCTCAGGAGCACTGGGTCTGTCTCTCGTCTTCTCCTTCATACTGGTTCCTCTTCAGTGTTTTCACCTGAGCCGAGTCTATGGCATTTTTCTACTGATCTTCTACATGGTCTTTCTCATCGTTGCCCTGCTCACTGAATTTAGAATTATCCAGTTCTGACATCAGCAGAAACTGGAATCTTGAAAAGTGGAAAAAATCTTTAGACACTCATAGAAATATATATGAAATGTATTAAAATATATATATTTGTAAATGTATGTTTTTGAAGATCATGAGTAATCACTATGCACTAGTTAAATTGTTTTATTTAACAATAACATACCTTGAATTATGAGATTGAAATTATTAAATGTATTTTATTAAATTGGATACTTGCAAATATGCTGTGGTGTTGTGCTGTGTTTTGTTGTTGTTGTTTTTTTTATTTTATATTTTTTGCATTTAATGAATTTATGCCAATTTGTGAGCTGCTCATTTTTTTAAAGACTGTTCCTGTGGCTCAAGTGGTAGAGCATTGCATTAATAGCGCAAGGTTGAGGGTTCGATTCCCAGGGAACACATTAGGTAAAAAAAAATGTTAAGCCTGAATGCACTGTAAGTCGCTTTGGATAAAATTGTCTGCTAAATGAATAAATCTAATCTAAATCTTAAGACCAATGATGCATGAGTGTTTGATTAAATGGTTGAATCGGTTCACAAAATTGAGCTGCTGTGAAGTCAGGATGAAATCATAACCAATGAGTGATTTGAAGGTAAATGTGTATTTCTGTAAATGCACTGATCAAATATATTCACTGAATGACAGCGTGTCCTAAATGCACAGCTTCAGAATGTGTTATGCTTGTGGGTGTAGTATTAGCTCCAGACCTTCAGGAGTCAGTGGCGCATCAGCTCTCTCTCTCTCTCTGAGGCTGAGAACGCAGAGCCATCCGCGAATGTTTTTAAGTAGGCTGAGGTTACCTAGCAGTGAAATCCAATCCACGCTTACCTGTAACGGACAGTCAGGTAGAAATAACGCCACCTTCAAGACTTGATCTGTTAGGTTTGTTCGTTCTTGCATATATTTCCTTTGGTCGAAACGAGCGATGTCAGGCGGCTGCGGGCGGAATCCTCCTCCTTTCCCCGATAATGAAGATCAGGAGGCAGAATTAGACACTCGGGTGCTGGACAGCGACGAGGACGATGATGATGAAGGCGAGGACATATTCACCATCGCGAGGGTGAGACAGCTGCTTCAGAATCAATAATAATGTTTTCATATTGAGCTCATTTGACAGAAGCTAGCTCGAAGCTTATTATCTGTTTCTGCAGCGGTTAGTCTCATAACTGCGCGAACTGCCATTATGTCATAATGATCAGCTGTTATCTTGGCATCGTGTTCATCTCTCTTTTTTTTTTTGAAGAGTAAACCGATCACACCCACATCGGCTCCTGATGAAGGCGATATCTTCAGTGAGGAGGGCTCGTACATCAGGAGCGATGTCCATCACGCCACCAATGGCCTTCACTCTGATGACGAGCTGGATCTGTTCACTGGTATCTGCACCGTGACTCGTAGTGACTCTTGAGTTGACACGCAGGGCAGATGAGAGCTAACTGCATGTTGAAGAACATAATGCATTCAGCATTATGCAGCTGAAACAGATCACTTTGAAATGTTATATCAAAGTTGTAAAAACTACTGAAAATTGTACTTCAGTATATTAACAATGTCAAAAAATATGGCCAGTTAAAATTATGTACCTAGCCAAAAAAAACTTGAGTGGAAGTAAAAATTATCCACATTTAATTGAACTTGGGTATTTAAAACTGAAGAAATAAATACTTTTCTTGGCTTCAGACTGGCTTTTGGAAATGAGACCGTAAAGATGGTGTGATTTTAGTATTTTTGATGCAGAAACTTTCTAAAGAAATGTTCAAAAATAAAAAAAATTTCATTGTTGTTTGTAAGAATCTAGGCCACAGCAGATGTTAAACTGGAACCGGTATCCTGAAAACTTTTTCCTGAATGTTCTCAACTAAAGTTGTCAGCAGATGATAAAAAAAAAAAATTAAAACAGTAATTTTTAGTGGTTGTAAAAACACTGAAGTATGTGTCTGAAACGGATAACTTTAGTACGCGATTGGCTGGCGTCACATTTGGATATATATTTTTTAAATCATTGAGGAAATATTTAAATCATGAAATTTAACTTTAAGAATTTGTAATGAAGTAAAATGCTATTATAAGTACTCGATTTTAACAGAGCTCATGTAAAGTACAGATTTCCCAAAATAATTGTATACTAAAGTCTAATGGTGAAATGCTATTACTCACCTTACACCTCTGTGCATCATTCGCTCTCTCTGTTCAATCACTAGAGGCCACAGTAGAGCTGACACTCACCAACACCACCAGTCAAGGCAGGAGAGAGATTATCGGCCCGACCGCATCGGCTTGCAACACCACCCATGTCCCTAACTCCATACTCAAACCCAGCATTGTCACCAAGACCATGGAGGAGGTACTCAGACAAGACCCTTCAGTTGCATTCATGTCATATTTATATAGATTCTTAATTCTAACAGAATGCTGATCAACTTTCAACAGCTGGAGGAGGAAGAGAGTGGAGACCAGTTTGAACTGAACATTGCAGTCACTAATCCAGAGAAAATTGGTTTGTATTATGCAATTTATTAACATTTTTCACAGTGTAGGTTCATAACAAGAATAATAAATTGAAGTAAACTGTGAAAGGATTTGCACTACAAGCCAGTGAGCTTATGAATAAGATTCCTCATTTGTGAGTCACTTTGAATCATTTGAAATGCATAAATATAAACATAATAAAATATGTTCATGGATAACAGTTTGCGGTAGGGCTGCATGATTAATCAAACGTGATTAATTGTGATTGTCGTGCATTTAGTCGGTAAAGCTGGTTCTGTGATTAGCAGTAAATCTCCCTCACCTACTTTCAGGTGAAGCAGCATTTATTACATGGAGAAAAATTGCGTCCATAATCGCAGATGATATAATCGTAGGATTATGAAATCATCAAAATCGTTCACGATAATGACAGCTGTTTGCGTATCTTCTCAGTGAGCTACGGCTCTGTGTAGTAAATGCTGCTCCATCTGAGAGCATGTGAAATTCCTCATTTAATAACGTGTTTACTCCGAACTCATTCATCAAGTCAATCGAGTGTTTGAAATAAATCCTTCTGTGAGATGATGTGGCTTCTTAAACAGAATAATTAAGGCACACAATATTTCATTGTATTCTAAGCAGTGATAAAGGCTATGTCGATTAGCATTTCATTACAGATATACTTTATTATGATGAAAATTCTAATAATAAGAACTCAGATAAACCATAAATTGCCGTAGTCGTGTGTTTATTAGTTACGTTGAATCAATGAAAGCAGTTACATTTTCTGTTAATTCAGCTGCAGGATTTCTTCTATTTGGATTTTCTGGCCTTCGGATGGAGATTTACTACTGACCACAGAACTGTACTTCACTGAAAGATACACACGCATGACAATCGCAGCTTCTGCCTAATCGTGATTTATTGCTTTTGCGATTTAATTTCTATTAATTGTGCAGCCTAGTTTTTTACACCGAAAATAACTAGAAGCTACTGACAATTGAAAGCCTTGCTTACACAGTCAAGTTATAAATGGCATTGCCCACTTATACTTTAAAAAGGGGATCAAACTTGCATCAAATATTTCTAGATCAGTGGTTCTCAAACTGTTGCCAACTAGGGGACCTCAGCAAACATCCGACAGAGCTTATTTTAAAGAGATTTTCTTGAGAGAAGTATTTGTTTTCTTTCTTTTCTTTATTAAAATCCAATTAAGAGTTCTTAAGATTCAGAAATAATAAAAAAGAAAGAATCATAATTAATAACTATTCTGTTGACACTCAGAAAACAAGCAGGTTTGTATTTATTACAGCAGTGTTAATAGAGACAATCTCCTTCAAATATTTCCTTGGACATTGAGGAGTGAAATGGTTGAGAACCACTGGTCTAGATTCAGCCTCTTGTTCTGGATGTTGAGAGCTATAGCGATCGAGTTCTTCTGTGTTATTGTGTCGCAGGAGATGGCATGAATGCCTACATGTCTTACAAAGTGTCGACACAGGTACAGAAAAGCTTAAACCTATTACCATTTTTGGATTGATTAAGCTACATATATCATATACATGCCTCTTTTCCATGCTTCTCTCTCTCTTCTCCAGACTACACTGCCCATGTTCCTTAATAAGACGTTCTCCGTGCGTCGACGTTTCAGCGATTTTCTGGGACTTTATGAGAAGATATCAGCCAAACACTCTCTGCTGGGCTGCATCATTCCACCTCCACCTCAGAAGAGTGTAGTTGGTAAAGAATTGATCACGCTCACCCTGGCTCCTTGTCTAGTGGAGTTCTTCTAGTGACCCTCATCTTCAGTCGTGGCCAAAAGTTTTGAGAATTACATAAATATTGGAAGTTGGAAAAGTTGCTGCTTAAGTTTTTATAATATCCATTTGCATATACTCCAGAATGTTATGAAGAGTGATCAGATGAATTGCATAGTCCTTCTTTGCCATGAAAATTAATTTAATCCCCAAAAAACCTTTCCACTGCATTTCATTGCTGTCATTAAAGGACCTGCTGAGATCATTTCAGTAATCGTCTTGTTAACTCAGGTGAGAATGTTGACGAGCACAAGGCTGGAGATCATTATGTCAGGCTGATTGGGTTAGAATGGCAGACTTGACATGTTAAAAGGAGGGTGATGCTTGAAATCATTGTTCTTCCTTTGTTAACCATAGTGACCTGCAAAGAAACGGCATCCAAGAAAGTCCAGCAAGCGCTAGGATCGTCTCCTAAAGAGGATTCAGCTGCGGGATCGGAGTGCCACCAGTGCAGATCTTGCTCAGGAATGGCAGCAGGCAGGTGTGAGCGCATCTGCACGCACAGTGAGGCCAAGACTTTTGGAAGATGGCCTGGTGTCAAGAAGGGCAGCAAAGAAGCCACTTCTCTCCAAAAAAAACATCAGGGACAGATTGATCTTCTGCAGAAAGTATAGTGTATGGACTGCTGAGGACTGGGGCAAAGTCATATTCTCCGATGAAGCCCCTTTCCGATTGTTTGGGGCATCTGGAAAAAGGCTTGTCCAGAGAAGAAAAGGTGAGCGCTACCATCAGTCCTGTGTCATGCCAACAGTAAAGCATCCTGACACCATTCATGTGTGGGGTTGCTTCTCATCCAAGGGAGTGGGCTCACTCACAATTCTGCCCAAAAACACAGCCATGAATAAAGAATGGTACCAAAACACCCTCCAACAGCAACTTCTTCCAACAATCCAACAACAGTTTGGTGAAGAACAATGCATTTTCCAGCACGATGGAGCACCGTGCCATAAGGCAAAAGTGAGAACTAAGTGGCCCGGGGACCAGAATGCTGAAATTTTGGGTCCATGGCCTGGAAACTCCCCAGATCTTAATCCCATTGAGAACTTGTGGTCAATCCTCGAGAGGCGGGTGGACAAACAAAAACCCACTAATTCTGACAAACTCAAGAAGTGATTCTGAAAGAATGGGTTGCTATCAGTCAGGATTTGGCTCAGAAGTTGATTGAGAGCATGCCCAGTCGAATTGCAGAGGTCCTGAAGAAGAAGGGCCAACACTGCAAATACTGACTCTGTGCATAAATGTCATGTAATTGTCGATAAAAGCCTTTGAAACTATAATTATATTTCAGTACATCACAGAAACAACTGAAACAAAGATCTAAAAGCAGTTTAGCAGCAAACTTTTTGAAAACTAATATTTATGTAATTCTCAAAACTTTTGGCCACGACTGTAGACACCCACAATAGCCTGGAGACATGAGATTGTTTACTCTGAGCTTTCTGTTGGCTCTTACTTGCATCATTGTACTCGGAGCAGTGCGCTGTGATTTGCTGACTAAGCGTGTGGTTTGGTGTTGTGTCACAGGGATGACTAAAGTGAAGGTAGGGAAGGAGGATTCATCCTCAGCGGAGTTTGTGGAAAAGAGACGAGCAGCACTGGAGAGGTGAACACAAGCCTAATTAGACATTCACATAAAATAGAGGTTCACAAACTGCATTTTTTCTGATACTGATATAACTTCGGAAACCTGATTTCTGATTAAGTGGCTGATGGCATATTGAATATGATATGTTGGATGTGTATAGAAAAACTAGTTTATTAACCTAATGGGGTGTTTTGTCGTCCAAAATGTAGGAAATCCCAGGTGCAACCAAAATATCCCTATAAAAACCAGAAAAAAGAAAGCGCTGATTTGTTAATGGCAACAGATTTAGACACCACAAACCTTTAGGAGTTGTTTCATTTTTGTTTTGCAGTCGTACCCTAGAACCTATGGAAGCGTATGGGTAGCGATATTCAATTTGGGATGTAATATGCAAAATGACAATGCATATGTAAAATGGCAATGCATTTCTGTATTTACATTTACATTTTCCAATACATTTGTGCAACGTTTGGTGCAAAATGAAAACGAAAATTAAATTACTTCATTTTCATTTGCCATTTCATACAACAGTTTTAATATGTAAAATGAATACTAATTTTAATGCTTTATAAGTTGCAAAATGAAAATGTATTACAGAAATGATTAGATATGTATAACATGTTCAAGCAAAAACTGTGGCAAAATTATCATTCAAATGCTATTTTTCTTAAATGCATTAACACTCACAGTCGAGAGTCAAGACACTTACGATTGCATTTTTATTCAATGTCCCGCAATGAATGTAGCAAAATTCAATGTGCACATTGAAAATGCATTCCGAGCTGATCATGTGTCCGCCCCCTCCCGACACGTCAATCACTGCACGAACAAGGCGGGGCTTGCAAAAGGTCTGAGACTCAAATCTCAAGTAGAGGATTCAAGTGAGAGAACATGGACAAGACAGTTGGTCCGTGTACGTTTTGATCATTTCAGTTTATGGCTTCAATATTTCATTCGCACTTGTGGGCGGCGCTGAAACGCTGCTTTCATCTGATTGGTCGAATCGCTCCACCTTCAACTCGGTCTTTTCATTCTTTCAGGCAGAATAAGAGTCAGTGTGAGTGAAGCACTGTAATGTCTGAAACCACCGCTCACTGTTCATTAGCATAATATTTGAATCCGATTATGCTGGCCACATAATTCGTGCTGCTGCGATTTGCAAGAGACCCCGTTAAATTATTTCTAGGTTATAGTATTGTATAAATATTGTCCCACTGATAAAAACAGTGCAAATAGTTCTGTCTCCTTGGATAACAGTGAAGTGGAAATAAATATAGTTAAATTTATGAAATAAAATTAAATAGGATTTTTTGGGAAGGTAAGTCTGGCCAGTTATACAGCAACACGAGTCAGACGAGTCTGAAGATCTGAGCTGAATTTGGTGAAACATTAAAGTTCTAGTCTTTGTCAATTACTCTCATAATAAATAATAATAATAATGTTACCCGTATTTTTCGGTAAAAGTTGCATCAGTCCAAAAATACGTCATGACGAGGAAAAAAACATATAAGTCGCATTTATTCAGAACCAAGAGAAAACATTACCGTCTACAGCCACGAGAGGGCGCTCTGGGGTAGGCTACAGGAGCACTGAGCAGCATAGAGCTAATTTTACTATTTTTATTTCAGAAATGTAACAATATTAATTTTTACAATTATTTATTAATGTCACACACACGTACCTAGTGCCTTATGACTTAAAAGATGAGAGGTAAATGTTACAGATATGGAACTGTTCAGTCTATTATTGATTTTTATTTCCACTTCACTTTTTTCCAAAGAGACAGAACTATTTGCACTGTATTTATCAGTGGGACAATAGTCATACAATACTACAACCTAGAAATAATTTGCAGGTCTCAGCAGCACGAATTATGTGCCCAGCTACATCTGATTCAAATATTATGCTAATTAACAGTGAGCGGTGGTTTCAGACATTACAGTGTCACACTCGTACTGACTCTTATTCTGCCTGAAAGAATGAAAAGACAGAGTTGAAGGTGGAGCGATTCGACCAATCAGATGAAAGCAGCGTTTCAGCTCCGCCCACCAGAGCGAATTAAATATTAAAGCCATAAACTGAAATGATCAAAACATACACGGAGCAACTGTCTTGTCCATGTTCTTTCACTTGAATCCTCTTCTTGAGATTTGAGTCTCAGACCTTTTGCAAGCCCCGCCTTGTTCGTGTAGTGATTGAGGTGTCGGGAGGGGGCGGACACGTGATCAGCTCGGAATGCATTTTCAATGTTCACATTGAATTTTGCTACATTCATTGCGGGACACTGAATAAAAATGCAATCGTAAGTGTCTTGACTGTGAGTGTTAATGCATTTAAGAAAAATAGCATTTGAATGATAATTTTGCCACAGTTTTTGCTTGAACATGTTATACATATCTAATCATTTCTGTAATACATTTTCATTTTAATTTTGCAACTTATAAAGCGTTAAAATTAGTATTCATTTTACATATTAAAACTGGTGTATGAAATGGCAAATGAAAATGAAGTAATTTAATTTTCATTTTCATTTAGCACCAAACGTTGCACAAATGTATTGGAAAATGTAAATGTAAATACAGAAATGCATTGCCATTTTACATATGCATTGTCATTTTGCATATTACATCCCAAATTGAATTATGCTACCCATACGCTTCCATACGAACCTTTGAAAATTGAATTAATTGCTGCTGAATTTTGAGTTGTAACAGTGATCCACATGCTGATGCACACTCATTTTATCTTTAACTGGTGATATTTCTTATATATTACACTGACTGTTTGTTTGTATTCTCTGTAGGTATCTACAGAGAGTAGTGGCTCATCCATCTCTGTTGCAGGACCCGGATGTTCGAGAGTTTTTAGAGAGAGATGAGGTGACCAAATTTGTCAGGCATCGTACAGTATTTTTAGTGACATATTTCACATCTTAACATATGTGTTATTAGTTGCCCAGGGCAGTGAATACTCAGGCTTTGAGTGGACCTGGCTTCCTAAAGATGATAAACAGAGCGTCGGATGCAGTGAATAAGATGACCATTAAAATTAATGAATCGGATAATGTAAGAGGAGCTCAGTTCATGCAATTCTAAGGCATAAATTCTCCCAGATCGTTGCATTTGACTAGTGACTGACACCTCTCTGTTTGTGTGTGTGTGTGTGTGTGTGTGTGTGTCAGTGGTTTGAGAGTAAGCTGCAGGAGGTGGAGAATGAGGAGCAGCTGCTGAGGAGGCTCCATGCTGCTGTTGACTCATTAGTAAACCACAGGAAAGGTGAGAATGAAAACTGGACGGTGAAAGCATTCTTTCAGATTCATACTGTCACAAAGCATCTCAATGTCTTTCTCCTCTCTAAGAGTTGTGTAGTAACACAGCGGTGTTTAGTAAGAGTGTGGCCATGCTGGGCAGCGTGGAGGAGAACTCGGCGTTATCTCGTGCGCTGTCACAGCTGGCAGAAGTGGAGGATAAGATGGAGCAGCTGCATCAGCAACAGGCCTTCAGCGATTTCTTCATCCTCGCTGAGCTCCTGGCTGATTATGTCAGGCTGCTGGGGGCCGTGAGGGTTAGAGAGCACTACTACATAACGCAAAAGCAACAATAAGAGCCCACTGCGTAAGTGATATGATGTTGTCTTCTGTGATCTTTGCTGTTCTCAGTGCTGTTTTGAGCAGAGGATGAAAGTCTGGCAGCGTTTGCAGGAAGCTCAGAGCACATTGCAGAAGAAACGAGAGGCTGAGGCCAAACTGCTTTGGGCGAACAAACCCGAGAAGCTGCAGCAGGCTAAAGACGACATAAATGAGGTTCAATTATCAACAGCGAATGATTTATGCACAACACGCTTCAAGTACTGTACATTAGACCAACATGTAACATCCTTGTAGGGGAGCTCTGTTAATATGATTATATTATAAGCTCTATACAATATGATTTGTTACTATTTTGCTGATAACATGGAGCTGTTTTCTGTGTCTTTGCACAGTGGGAATCTAAAGTCAGTCAGTATGAGAGAGATTTTGAAAGAGTCACCTGTACTGTGCGCAAAGAAGTGCTCCGATTTGAGGTAAGATATGTTGATGTTGTGCATAGATGTATTTTGGTAGAAATGTAGCACAAAACATCACTAGTGCAACGAAACCTTATTTGTACAGTAATTGTACAGTGAAAATTTCATGGCTTCTAAGTGATAAAATAAATAGATACAGATTAATCTGTGGTGGAGCTCTGTGATCCTACTAACCCAGAAGTGCACTTCTGACATGATCAGTCACATGTTCAGCATGATGATGAACTAGATGAAGACTATAGAATACCCAAGACATGACACTCTTTTGAATGAAGATAAATGCAAAGCTCAATATGGCTGCTCTATCAAACGAAGCCCCGCCTCCTGAGTAAAAGAGCCAATCCCTTATTGGTAAAGTCACCGCATCACTGCAGCTGCCGTCCCGGTTGCTATAGAAACAGTCAGCAGTTCTGAGACTGTCTGTGCACTGGCTGGACTAGCATGAATAAGCTTTTTTTAAAGGCTATTTTTGAGCAAATAAACAACATTTATGATTTCATTGCTGATTTCAAATATGAAATGTCATCATAAGCTTTGCGAAAAGTTTTGGAGAATTTGATGTTTCCCCATTCAAAGAGATGGGATCTGCATTTGCATGCATGAGGCGTTTCAAAGATGGCCATCAAGTGACATGACTTGCCTTAAAGGGACTGTGATGAATTGTTTTTGTCCCGGAAATGTTCTGCGTATTATTTTGTCACTAGAATATCCTATTTAAAGTGATAGTTCACCTAAAAATGAAAATTCTGTCATAAATTACTCACCCTCATGTCGTTCCAAACCCATCACACATTTGTTGGTCATTGGAACAAAAAATATATATTTTTGATGAAATCGAAATCTTTCTGACCCTTCAAAGACAGCAATGTAATCACCACATTTAAGGCCCAGAAAGGTAGTAAGGACATCATTAAAATATCCCTTTTGATAGCAGTTATTTTTTGATGCTGCTAGAATACTTTTTGTGTCCAAAGAAAACTAAAATAGCAACTTTATTCAAAAATTCCTTTTCTGACATGAGGTTGAGTGATGACAGAGGTTTCATTTTTGATGTGCTATGGATTTATGGTTTTAAATGCTCTGCATTTTATCTCTGAAAATGACGAGTACAACGTCTTATTTGCATTGGCCAAACATTGACTGTTTGGTCAACTGCTAAAATAATTGGTTATACAAAAAATATTTAAAGTTGCTATAATAATTGCCTATTTCAGTTCTTGTTTTTCACTGTAGATGTGCGGTGGCTTCCTGTGTTATTATTGACAAAATATATCAGTATCCAAATTTAAAATGAAGCAAAGAACAACAGTTGCCAGATGGTACTTGATCTCTTTTCCTAAACCTGAGACAGGTGGATTGGGATGGCAGTTAAATTACCACACAACCTCTGTTTGTCAAAAACAGTAGGTAATAGTATGTTTATTATTAATAAACAGGAATTCTGGATACGGACAGCAATAAAATCATCAACTTACCCCGTACATGTAAAAAAAATTATCTTAAAAAAATCTACCAGCATTCATCTGAAATTCAGTAGTTCCAGACGCTGTGACCATTGGCAATACTTTTCACATCACAAACATTAAGATTATTATTTTTTTTTTCTGTGGCAGAAAGAGAAAGCCAGAGATTTCAAACAGCACATCGTGAAATACCTGGAGTCCCTGCTTCACACACAGCATAGGGTAAGTGTGTAAGTGTTTGTTTCACAAACAACACCACTGAATAGTCTTTCATGCATCGTTTTTTTTTTCTTAAACCAGCTGGTGAAGTGTTGGGAGGCCTTCCTGCCTGAGGCCAAAGCCATCGCCTGATCAGAGCCTTACCTCACACGCTCCTAACCTTTGACCTTGACAACAGACAATCAACATTTCTCTCTTCCTATTTCCTTTGCTCTCTGTGTGTGAAATAACATGTACACCTTAATACTCGTTCATCGATAATCTGATCCCCAGATTGTGATGGTAAACCTGTGCAGTGACCCGTGTCACTGTTGACAACTGAATGTTGAGTGCAAAGGTTAAAGGTCAGAGCAGCATTAAAAAGAACAGCTGTGTGTGGGGTGCAGCAAGAATATTTTTTTTTGTGTGTGTGTGTTCAGTGTTATCCTTAAGGTTTTTAATGGTGCTTAGCCTATGTAAAGTTTCAGTAGACATTAAAGATTGTTGAGTGTCGCTCTCTCTGTGTCATGGATGTGCACAGGGGTGAGACTGAAGTTTGTAATCCATTCCAGATAAGAGAGAAAATTAAAAAACTTGAGATGTTCACGATATACTGTAGAAAAAAAAAGAATGATTCCCAGACTGCAAAAGGAAAATGTTTGGTGTCTTTTGAATGAAGTCCCATATCTTGTGTTGATAGTTTTGAGTGAATTTGTATGTTCTCAAACAGCTGCACTGATCTGGACTGGTCCAGATAAAGGTCTACTTGTAGTACAGGTGTGCAAACATGTCTATTAAAAATCCTGGAAGAACTTGTTTAAACACATTAATTACAAAAAAAAAAGTGTGTTATAAAAACATTTGTACTGTGGATGCTTCTAGTCTTTAACATTTATGCACTGCTGGTGTATTCATGATATCACAATACCTTGCAGAAACTGGGGCTTCATTTATAAAATGCATTTATGATCAGATTTGCTCCTCAATTCCACAAATTTAAATCTGTGACAAAAAGTAAGGAACACGTTGAGATTTAGCATTGGGAGGGGGGGAAGCATGTGTATGAACTTCTTGTGCTCATATACCAGTAATTAAACTCAATTGTGAACATGTAAAGATAAATAGGCACATTATGCACAAATTAGCAATGTTTTATCTGCTTTGTGATGATCATGTCACTGGAATTAGCAAACTGTATATTAATATAAAATTAGTGTGCATTTTGTTGATGTACTTCTACACATTGCGCATGAACTGTGATTTATTGAGCTATACATTTAGTGACATTTTTGTGCATACTTTCGTATATTCACAACATCACTAGATCATTCTACGCATGTCTCTATAAATGGGGCCCCAGGACCTTAAATGACATGGATATTGAGGGGATGCCCCCATATTCAAAGCAAAGGTCCATTAAGTTTTTAAAGCTAGATTTACATCAATAATGAATTTGGGGTTATATATTCTTGGTAAGAACATGTTGGTTTGAAGCTCTTTTCCTGACACTAAAGACTCTGTGCTGTTACACATGTATCATAAACCTCCATTTTGCCTATTAACATGATGTTAATGACCTGGTACAAGAAAGACGTGCATTTGTTTAAAACGCTTGTCCTGTCAAACTTTATTTGATGAAAATAAAGCAGAATAAAAAAGGTTGTCGTCATCTTTTCAGATTAAGGACACTATCTCAAGCCAACAGAATTCCATCAACCAATCAATAAAGTATTTATTTCAAATGAATCCCGTCATGAACATTTTCAGTCATGCTGAGATGTGCACAGAGACAATTATTAGAAATTACAGCAATCTGGACACACTGCAATTAATGTTGTTTAGTAAAACAATTATTTAATTTTTTTTACTTACTGTGCATGTTTATCAGTCAATTTTGTATTAAATATGATGCACCTAGAACTGATTTTTTACTGTATTGATACACATGTACATCAAATCATCTTTCATAACTGAATATAAAATTGTATTTGTATTCACGTGATCAATGTAGAATAACAAAACATTAAGGAAACTACACAAGATGAAAACAATCACTCCAATAAAACCTGAAAAATACGGTTCATATCAGCTATAATTCTAAAATTTAATAATCAAAACTCTTCTGTGGCTGTAAATCAGGAGATAATCACATAAGGAGTATGAAGGTAAAATTCCTGCCCCATCTGAATCTTCAGGCGTTCACAAATATAGTAGAATTAATGGCCTGGGAGCACAAACAGCAGGACGCCAACAATCCTTGTGTTTCAGAGAGGACTCGCACCTCTGGAGGAGCGTCAGTCTCAGAGATATTTTGAGTTCAAGTTGTAGTTCCTTCATTGAATTTTGTACACAATCTTCTGTTACAATAAAATCCCAGAGCCGAAGACACACATGAAGTCCCAGCTGCTCAGTTACGAATCTGTGCACTAAGCACTGTGTTAAGTTAACGTAATGACGCCATCCCAGCATGATTCCCTTTTTTTCTCTAAAAACACTTAAGGTTACAAGTAAAAAAACATTACCAACTCTTCCCCAATATAAAAAATGTGTTACCAAAAAGAGATCCGTCTTTAGAGTTTCTCAACAACTTGGCGCAGTGTCCTCATAGGTCCTCCTCACTGTCCCACAGTTCCTCTTTGCGGAGGAGTGGATATGATTGTCAGGAGTCACTCTCGTTTATGACATGACTGTAGCCAGCCGTGGGCTCTTTTAGACGGCATAGCATTACAAACAGCAGCAGTATCAGGAGGAAGAGAAGACATCCACACACGGCCAGCCCGATGATGACCTCTGCACACACATATGAGAGAGAACCATCAAAGTAACTCAAATCTATATTTTATATATGTATATCTTGAAAGATATTGAAAATGTGATCTTTTTGTTCTATGGACGTGCTTTCAATTGCAGTATACATATCACTAAATAAATCATTATAATTTGAAGTTTATTTGCAAAAACAATAATCTTCATGTATTTTACAGTTTGTGTGTGCATGAAAAAGTGGTAACAGTATGCAAGCAATAAACAGCATTTAGTAATTATTAAATGATTGTGGTTACCAGTGTCTGTGGGTTCCTTCTTTATCTGACACTCTTTATTCCTGTCTTGTGGGATGACTTCACGTGTGAGGTTCACAAAGTCCTGTAGGGGGCAGCGCTGGGGACAGCCCGGTAAAGACAGAGGGTACGGCTCAGACACATTAGTGTCATTGCGATAAAACATCTCCACTGAAAATGTCCTGAAAGAGCAAAGCAAAGGTGTATTTTAGTTGACAAAAGAATGTCTACTAGAAACATTTAGGAAAAACGCAGTCAGTATGTTACCCGTTCTCTTCCTGGTGAAGTTCAAATAGATGACACGAGGCATAAGGTGCCTGCAGACCATTAAAAACATTCAGAGCTTCCTGTAGGGCTACGACTGTTGTGTCATGCTAGTGAGGAAAGAGTTACAGGAGAGAACATTACATGAACTGCTTACCCTAAAGAGGACACATGTATTTTAGTATGCCAGTATTGACTGAAAATGGAAGTTTAGGTGTTTTGGTCTGCTGATGTGTCACATGACTTACTGCGGAGTATACCATCATCTTCACTTTCTGTTTAGAGTCCAGTGCTGCTGCATTTGAGAGATTCTTAATGATCTGATCTAACAGCAGGCCTGTAAATGAGAACATGAGAGCTGCTTTGGCACATTAAAGTGTCTGAATGTAGACCGGTCCATCCACTGTTTCTTTACATTGACATTTCCCTGTAACTGCACATCGTTTGTGAAAGCAGCCTCTCCCTCTATTTTATCTACAATGCTGATTTGCATGTGTGTGCATAAAAGTGTCAGAGTGTGTAACTATAAAAATGCTGTCAAGAATCTTCTCTCTTCTTTAAAATACATTTTAGAAACTACTCTCAATGTTTAACCTTGTATAATATGACCCTAGCTTTGGTTTTATTTGATTATTATTCTCTTTTTTCAGTTCGTGTTGATTTGCCACAAATTTACAACAAAAAAAAGAAAAAGAAAATGCTCTGCCCAGTGATAAGCTCTCACCTCCCTGAAGTCTGCACTTCTCCTTTCTCTTGTAGACTCCAAACATAATCTGAAAACCAAAGTTCTTTAACACCTTTAGCGTCTCCATCACACTCGAAGTCACCCAGTCTGGTGGTCGCATCCCGTGCTTTGCCTGGGGAAGGAGAATAACAAACAGAGACGATTAGCTGATCCAACACAGTTTATGGTGTCTGTCTGAGCATTTGGATTTAATCGATTCTGAGCATCATGAGATCAGTCTGGAATAAAAGGAAGTAACAGTGATTCGGCTTGTGGTGAGGCCATCATTACAAGACATTTACCACAAAGTCTCTCTATATCATGATAGAGTCCACAAAGAATAGGGAACAGTTTTACCCACAAGCCATCACATTTGTCTATAACAACCCCCCCCCACACACACACACGTGTAATAACAATTACACACATAGTAACAATGTAGCAACAATAACAACCTAATAAAAAACTATGTAGAAATATAAAACTATTAATTTAAAGGTGTTTATTATGTATATTTGTATATATAGATACAAATATTTAAATAGTTTAAGGGTGTAGGGAGATTGACTATTACGTCATTTGCAGTGCTTCGTATACCATTGATTTACAACTCTATAATTCACAGTAAGTCTTTAATGGTTAAGTTATCGTTTAAAATGTATTCCTCTATGGAGAAAATGTATAGACTTTGTACTTCTGGTGCCCTAATGCTGCATTTGATAGTGAGTAAAAAAACAAAAACAAAAAAAAACTATATTGACACACAGCTTTCTATATACCATCCATTCAAAAAGACACACGAGATTGATTGAGTTTCCTAATGCTTGATGTCTTCAGATTTATTAAAAAATAGACTTCATGAGTGCAATTCACCTCACAGAACAATGTGTCATACACACTCCAAACTGTCTCAATGTTGGTTTTCTCCAGTCCTGTTTTATTTTTCACCATCTCTATGAAGGCCTGCAGGAAATGACATCATTACGAGTGTGGTTACCATTTTGGCTGGGATGGCTCATCTAAAGTTTTTTTTTTCTTTTTGCACATTCACATTTATATACGAACATGTACATGAATTACTAACATAAAAAATAGGGAGTAAGAATAGAAATTGAATATTGACTCGTGAACAAAAATGTAAACTGTAAATTCTTTGACAGAGGAGCAAGTTTTCTTTTTCTTTTTCTTTTTTAAAGTATTTTAAACATTTTCACAAAATCAATACAATTATTTACATTTCTTCCATTAACATGATATTTAATCAACAAAATAAGCATGTTCAAAAGGTCAGAATTCTAGCGATTTAATATAATCTTAAAAACAGGTCTTAAAATCTTTTAAATCGAAGGGAAGAATGTTATTAAATTTACTTATTTCATAATTGCTGGAAAAACATCTTATGTTTATGACTTATAATCTGCTGTTATAAATGAGTTTTTGCTAGGTGCACTCACCTTGTAGGTTTCAGTCATGTTAAGAAAAAAGTCAGTTTTTTCAGTCTCGTTCATTAACTGTGTGTAACGTGGACAGTCATCCAGAGGGAATGAAAGCAGCTGGAAAGACAGGAAACAACAACAACGCACAAACACACTGAAGGCAGGTCATGTATCCATGGGAACAGATTTTAATCATGCAGAGACATTTACTGATGCTGCTGCTCAGCAAATATGACTCCATTGCCAAAGAGAGGTCTGGGCCAAGTTTCAGTGTGTGGAGAGAAAAGTGAGAACAGAACTTGAGTGTGATGTTCTACCTTCTCTTCATCTGCTGGGACAGTGTGAACAGGTATTGGTTGCCATTTCAAATCTGGATTAAACACCTCAGAACCATTAGGTGGGAACATGCCAGCCAGGTTCGCTTCTGCACTCATCAGAGTGCGGTCAACATCTGTGCTTCTTATGAATATCTGTAGCGCGAAGACAGGATTACTTATTCTATTTAAACACAAACTTGTGACAATTCTATGTTTAAAGGAATTGTTCACCTTAAAAATGAAAATTTTGTCATAATTTACCCTCATGCCATTTCAAATTTGCATAAGTTTCTTTATTGTGATAAACACACACACAAAAAATATATATATGTATATACTTATATTTCTATTAAACTTATACAGGTTTGGAATGACATGAGGGTGAATAAATGATGACAATTTTCATTTGTAAGGTGAACTATCCCTTTAAGTTTATAAAGCATCTTTAACAGTTTAAAGAGACAGTAACCTCATGCCGGTCATAGTCCTCACTCAGGAATCCTGTGTACCGTTTCTTTAAAAACCGACCCAGTTCAAAATGCTGCTTCATACCCTCCTGAAATGATCAGAAGATTGAGTTGAAGTAATAAAAACACCCTCTTGCTAAATCTTATGGTAAAAGAATGAAATAAAATCCTTAAAGGTGCATTCAGTAAATTTGTGCTAACTTAAAGTTGTAAACATTAAGTTATAAACAGGTAAAAATTGATAGCCTGAAAGCACTGTAAGTCGCTTTGGATAAAAGCGTCTGCTAAATGCATAAATTTAATTTTAATTTAATTTTTGTGAACAGTCAACAATGCGAGATGAAGACTATACTCATTACAGTTTTCTATAAAAAATGTATACCCTCCTCAATGTATACATAAACACAATATAGCACAGATACTTGCATGTCACTATATAAACTAAAGGCAACTTAAGTAGCACGTAACCAATTAAAACAAAGAGCATAAAGTATGTGTGTGTGTCTGCATACTGTACCCGAGAGAGCTGTCCAAACCCCTGGGGCCAGTCACTCTCCTTATAGGGATCAGTTGGATAGGACTTGATTGGAGATCTGTCCCCATGACGATAAAGCTGATGGAGAGGAAGTCAAATACCTCATAAGTATTGGGGATTTATGCATGTATGCATTTATGTGTGTGTGTGTGTTCAGGAAGAAGAACTACACTGTGCAACTATGACTAGATCAGCAAATCCAACTTGTCATGTGCTCATCCTGACACCCGGATACAAGCCGCACAGTTGTGAGTAAACACATTCTAATTGGTTAAGCAGATTCAGTCTATTTCCTTATCTCTGTCATTCAAAGAAATCAGCCATGTTTAAATGGGTTTCATGCATTAAGTTTTCAGTACTGGCTTGTGGCCTTCTCTCATGTACACTAAGGTCCATAGACAGATGTATCTGAATCAAGTAGGTGTTCTAGCAATGCATTTGATTACAGCCATGTTACACAATCAGGCTTTAAACAGCACAAGCCTCTGGTTTAAACTTGCTCATCTGCAGTGACCAGATCGTCATGATTTACCACAGAACACTTCTTTTCACATAATTAAACCAGGTGCCAGTATCAAATATGTCTGCCCACAATACAAAAAAGGGTTTTGAGGGTTTTTATGAGGCACAGAGTAAACACAAAATGTAAAACATTCATATCTTGAATATGATACAGTAACACCAACATATGCACCAAGTAAAATAAAAAAATATTTATGTGTGCAAATAGAAGAAATGTTAAACCACAAATGTAAATACTCTCATTTATCATCACACCTGGTACTTTTTCCAATCTAAACATCCAGTAATAAAGGTAATCCAATCTATACATCCAGTAATAAAAGTAATATTTACTTGGAATAAATCTATTGGGATAGTTTGTTTCCAAGCATGTTTTATTGCTTTGACTGAACTAGGAGGTGCACTGAAAGTAACAACAACATGTTTCATCATGTGATGAACTCAAATATCGAGCAAGCTGGTAGGTTGGATACAATAACAAAAACAAAGTTGGTATCAAACAATGGTTCCTCAAGTCAGCAGATATTGCCTCTAACGCGTCGTTCCTGTTGGCTACCGTTTCAAACTAGACTCATATCACTGTCGATACAATGATTAATGCTAAACATTGAGAGAGAATAAACTCAGCTCACATTTACACAAAAACATGGAGTTGTAATGCATACAAATATTACACATAACAAAGTCAGAATGTGTGTGTGTGGTTTTCTGAAAGGTGTTTAAGCAGAACGGATTTGTCAAAACAGCTGCAGGCAGTAAGTTTAATATAATACTGCAGAAAAAATTATACATTATACAATAACGTTCCTCACCACAGTGACAAACTTGAGCGTCCTTTCTCCACTGGAGAGACTGAAAGCAAAGAGGAAAGCGACGATCAGAAAGCAGAACTCCATACTTGTGGATGAGCAGAAAAGCAAAAGCACAGTGACCTCGCTGAACGATCGCTGTCTGGCTGATCTGGCAAACACAATACGAGCTGCAGGGGTTTCCGGGTAAAAGCGCACTCCCATTGGTCAACGCAAACTGCGACGTAAAAACGCATAAACTGATTGGTCGGTCAAAATGAAAATGCACTCTCTTGTTATATTGTTATGCTATATTTATGAGTTAATGTTTAACCTGATATCCGAGCCTCGCGTATATCTTATAATGAGAAATTATTGTTTTTACACTTAATTTGCAATTTTAATTTTAATTATTTTAATGTATTTTATTTTGTATTTTCATACAGACATTTTAAAACACTATGTTCATCGCCATAATTTATATAGAAAGTAAATCGCAAGGTGTTATGTATGCACAGGGTTTAATTATTACAGATTTACCAGCTCAGCCGAGGCTCGCGTGTGAACGATGATTTTGGTGATTGATTAATGTACCGTAGGATCTGTGCTCCACTGGCGATGTCTGGGCGCTTATGGCAGGAGTCGTTTGTACACAGCAACAAATCTAAAGTACGTTCGACCTTCTTTTCGGGAAATAACACAAATATTTCTCACAATATTTATATAAAGCCGAAGATAACATTCGTACTGAATATTTTAATCAACGTTCCTGCTGCTTAAGTGCCCCAACGTACATGTTTCACTTGACGTCTACGATTTTCAAGGAGAATATTCGGACAAAAATATGAGAAAAAGGTAGGCCAAATCTAAGACCCCGAGTAGTTGTCTTAAATATTTTGTAAACAAACAAACAAAAAACCCCACTGATAATTTAAACACCACGCTACTGAGTGAATTAATACATCACCCGTAAAATGTAGCTGCTAACTGCTAAATGTGAAAGCTGTTAGCATAATTTCCTCATTCAAAAACAAACATTGTACATTTTATATAATTTTCAGTGGTTCCTTTATTCTGTGTCCATGAAGTTACTTTACTAAGTGTTTATAACACATTTATATCTCGCTTTATATATATATATATATATATATATATATATATATATATATATATATATATATATATATATGTATGTATGTATAATCGATTTATTGTTATGTTTTATGTTCTGTTGTTTGCTGAAATATATCTTGTCTTACATGTTACCTGATTTCCCACCAGTTTGATTTTAGTAACATACCTTGGTAGCTTTTTATTAATGTTTATTTTAGTTTTCATTATTTTAGTACATCAAGTTAAACTAAAATATATATTTTATTAAATAAAATGTATTTATTTTTGTTGGTGTTGTTGTTTTAGTTAACTAACCCCTACAATAAAGCTTCTATTCATCTTTGAAAGATATTAAAAGGAGTCATTTTGCCATTGCATGTGTGATAGTTTTATTTGATAGTTTTCACACGGCTCTTCTATGCCCTGCCGATTCATGTGACACCCCCAGGATACACCATGGTTTTGCTTTTTAAGTTTTATGACAGTTTGTTGATCTCTTTGTCTCTCGCCCAGAATGATAGCGTGGCAGTAGCAGTGGTGGTGTAGTTGTGTGTGAGCCGGTGGACGGCTCTGGGTCTGGTGTAAGAGGGTTGGAGCGAGGAAGAGTTTGTGGAGATGAAGGTGGGACAGAAGAACTCAGTATGTATCCTGTCAAGTCGAGAGCGAGGAGCACGAGGCCTTGCCTCACACAGGATCCTACTGCAGCTCGTGGAGGAGAAGACACAGCGCATGAAATGGCAAAGTCAGGTGACTGACGCACTGGTTTCTGTCATTTGTTGACTTAAATTAAAAAAAATTAAATTAAATTTATGCATTTAGCAGACGCTTTTATCCAAAGCGACTTACATTGCATTCAGGCTAACAATTTTTCCTAACATGTGTTCCCCGGGATTCGAACTCCCAACATTGCTCTTGCTAACACAATGCTCTACCACTTGAGCTACAGGAACGCAGGACTACAGGACTTGTAGCCTCTTGTATGGGGAAATACCTGCTCCGTTCAATGTGTAATGTCAGAAGCAAGGAGCTGCCTGCTGATCTTACTCTAGTATCACTATCACAATTACAAAGTAACTATTTTCAATATTATTTAGACAATTCTTTATTTGTTTCGCCAACTGTTGATCTTTAGGATTTACTATTTGACATTCTGAATGAATGCAAAAATTCTAAAGAACTAATAAATAAAAAGCTTTATAGCCATACGATTCTTCTTCTCTAATAATTGTCAAAAATGTACAAAAAAATTTACATACTATTCGGCACCCGTAAAGGGCCATTGATTCACACCAAGAACAATGTGCTTGTGCTGCAGGCTTCTGCTTTAAATGTGTAAGCTATTTAAAGCTGGGTGAATTCTGATGGGCTGTCAAAGTTTATAATGTTCATCAGCTGAAAAACGTTCATTCTCAAAGTGATTTCCAGCAAATATCATTCCTAAATGTCATTATCGCTATAGTTGTAGTTTGGACTTCACTATTCACATAAAATTAAAATGATTTAATACTGTGGTTTGGATGTGACTGAGATAAAATTACTGCTCTATTGATTTTCTTTTGTGGTCACAGAAAGTGGAGTTTCCAGACAGCCCTCGCTCAACCTTTCTTCTGACCTTCAGTCCAGATAGGTAAGACAACTCTGACTTCTTTTTCATAGTCTTAAGTACAGACCTGCTAAATAAAATGACAGGCTGGTCTCAGGCTGTTCTAGTCAGGTCCTATCATCAACAAGCTTTTCAGAGAGTTTTTGCTATTTGTTTCTTTGCAGGTCTTTAATGGCCTCGACCCATGTGAACCACAACATCTACATCACAGAGGTTAAGACAGGAAAGTGTGTTCACTCTCTAGTGGGTCACCGCCGGACACCTTGGTGCCTGACCTTTCACCCTAGCATCCCTGGCCTTATTGCTTCTGGCTGCCTGGATGGAGAGGTCCGAATCTGGGACCTGCATGTAAGTCTTGACCATACGCATATTCAATGATTGTTTTGTCAACTTGTAATCGTTCTGCTCCTTGCTTTAATATGTTTTTTGTTTACTGTAGATTTGTCACCACAACTTAATTTTGCTCAAAACTTCAAGTATTGTGTGGTTTTGTTTCAGGGAGGCAGTGAGAGCTGGCTCACAGAGAGTAACTCAGCAATTGCATCCCTAGCTTTCCATCCTACTGCTCAGCTGCTGCTCATTGCCACTAACAATGAGCTACATCTGTGGGACTGGAGTCGGAAGGAGCCCTTTTCTGTGTTGAAGACTGCTAGTGAGACCGAGAGAGTCAGGTTCGATGCACATACATTTGATTCATTTAAAGGGATAGTTTGCACAAAAATGAAAATGATGTCATCAAAAGCTCACCCAATCCCTTTGTCATTCAAAAAACATACATAAGAACAATAAAATACTAGTTAAAAAACACTAACTCTTTGATACTTTATAAAGTTAGTAAAAGAAATCTCAATTAAGCAGTTTATTCCATCTTCTGAAGATACATTATTGCTTTATATGATGAGCAGATTTAATTTAGGCTTTTATTCACATATAAACAGATTAATGCACACACACAGAGCTTATCTAATATGATAAAGGGATTCTAGCTTAACAAGCAAAAAACTGTTTGTTCTTGCATGTCAGATAAGCACATTTGAGAATCATTTTACCATATTTGATGCACTTTGATGCATGTATTTCTGTTATATATTTATAACAAATAATAATTAATGTTTATATATTAAGAATATATGTTAATCATATAAAATGATCTTGTCTCTACAGAAGACTTGTGGTGCATCCCAAATTGCATACTTAAGCACTATTCTGTGACGTTTTGTAGTATGAGAAGTGTTCACACACTAAAAAAAAAAAAACTTTAAATGCACTTTAAATACCCGGATAATGCACTTAAAAACATTAGTGAAGTGTGGCATGTTGAAAACTTCATGCACTCAACTGTCGCAGCTTTAATTACGTTGCGAAAGGGGTTGCTATCACGCATGCTATTACGTTGCTATCAGATTCTGATTATTAATGACAAAATAACCTTATTAAATTCATACACTACATGGCTGAGTACATTATCGTAAGTACAAGTGTGTAAGTGCATATTGTATGATGTGTCATTGGGATGCAATTTTGGATTAAATGCTCGCATGGACTTTTTGAAGTGTCAGTTTTTGTAGAATGGATTTTAAATGAAGGGAAAGAAATTGGGTTTCATTAAAAATATCCTCATTTATGTTACAAAAATTAAGTCGTTTGGGTTGGAAGCAACATGCGGGTGAGCAAATAAGTGATTTTTAATCTTTGGGTGAACTATTTATGGCTTTTCTGTGATTTTTGCAGGTTGGTGAGATTTGATCCGTTGGGTCACTATCTTCTAACTGCCATTGTAAACCCTTCAAACCAACAGGTGAGTCTTTTTGCTCGAATAGTAGTTGTTTAGGCACAAGAAATTACATTTGTGTTCTTTAAAATTTGTGCATATGCTTGCATTTGTGTGTTGCAGAATGATGATGATCCTGAGATTCCAATGGACAGTGTGGAGATGCCTCATCTCCGTCAGCGCTCTTTCCTGCAGTCCCAGCCTGTGAGACGCACACCCATCTTGCACAATTTTTTGCATATCCTCACTTCTCGCAACTCCGGCCCTCAGGCTGGAGGCACTCTCGCTTCTTCGAGTGACGAGGCGTCTGATTCACCTGGGCCTTACGCTGTTTTGAGGGATCGATCACGGATGCCGTACCATGGTTGTGTTCAGCCACTCGGAGTAGTGTGTTTCTGTAGCCGTTGCTCATCAACACGGGTTCCGTCTCCACCTGACGAGGACTCTTCAGACTCCTCCTCCCTGGAGGGACAATCACACGCATCCACCTTTTCTTCTGCACGCACCGAACCGCGAATACCACGCCCTCCCACTGAGCCTTATGCTTCAAATCGGCCCTCAGCATTTAACTGCATGTATGGTGGCAGGAACAACGTGCGGAACATTTCTTCTAGCTCTGGGAGGAGGGGGGTGGCTGGAATGACACCCATCCCACCTTTCCGGCAGCATCCACCAAGCAGGGAAGATGGAGGCCGTCTCCCTGGGGCAGACTGGGTAGGCTGTGTGCTAAATGGACGAGGTAGTACTGTGACTCCACCCAGAACCAGCGCTTCCTCCGTCAGCCTGCTTTCTGTCCTGCGACAGCAAGGGACTCCTAGCCAGTCACCTGTTTACACCTCAGCTAGTGATGGATGGGGCCTTCCTCGAAGCAGCAGCAGCACATCAGGGACTAGTTCTAGCAGGCACCGCCCACCTGAGGAAGAGGGCCACAGCAGCCCTTCTTCCATCCGCAGTGTTCTTCAGTGTAACCTTAACCGCTATTTCATGGAGTATGATCGAATGCAGGACCTTGTGCAGCCTCAAGAGGGCAACAGGCAGGACCAGCAGACTCAGGAAATCCTTAATAACAATATGGACCCAGAGCAACCAGGTCCATCTCATTACCAGCCACCCTACGGTGGCGTAAACCCTTCTCACAGTCACATGAACCGCTGTAGAGTCTGTCACAACCTTTTCACCTACAATCAGGGCACCAGGCGCTGGGAGAGAACAGGTCAGCATACATCTGCTGAGAGAAATGCAGCTTGGCAACCTACAAGTCCTGCCTTGCACAGTGTAGCCCCAGTCTCTCATTCTGATCATGACCTACTTGAACACAGAGCAATGGAGCCCAGCCCAGACGCCCCAGAGCCTCATGTTCCCTTTTCCCGCAGCACAGTTACTGGTCAGCACGAGGAGCAGACCGTTGGGCTGGTCTTCAACCAGGAAACTGGACAACTGGAGCGTGTTTACAGGCAGTCCGCCACCTCTCGCTCAACAAATGTACCACAAGAAGCCTTAAACCAGGAAATGCCTGAAGACGTGCCGGATGACGATTACTTGCGCAGGTGAGGCAGCAGTCTTGTTTGTATGCTTGAAGAAGACATGTCATGAGGAATTCAACTTTCTTGTTTGTTTGATATTGAAAGGTTTCACTGTAGTAGAAAACATGCCCAAGTTTCATCACCAGTCCAAAAAAGTTACTGAAATTGAGCTGCACTAATGACTCATTTTCACAACTTACCGATATCATATGTTGGCTCATGACTATCTACATGTTAATGACATCTATGGCGATTTATGTTGAGAAACTTTACCCGATGAGTTACAGTGAGTTAAATAGGAGGAAGTAGAATAGCAGGGCTCAATTGAAAGAATTAATGTGGTCAGTAGTAAAAAAAAAAAAACACCTTTTGGCCATAAACTCTACTGTTCAGTAGTAACACTACAGAAATTTAAAATTTTACAAAAGATCTTCAAATAAATTGTTTGTTTGAACTTTCTCTTAATCGCAGAATCCTGAAAAATGTGTCATAGTTTCAACAAAAATATTAAGCAGCACTACTCTTTTTAACATTGGTAATAAGAAAGGTTTCTTGAGCACCAAATCTGCATATTACAATAGTTCTGAAGGGTCATGTGACACAGAACTGGAGTAATGGCTGCTGTCACAATGTAATGCAGGCTTTGCAAAGATGCTGTTGGCAGTGCAAACTGTATCTCAAGGCTCAGCAGCTGAAAATGGTTTGCATATGAAATGGGCAACAACACTGCGTGAGGTGCTCTAGTGCTAACACACCAGCTGTGAGTTTGATGTCATGTCAAATATAATTTTTAACATTCTTATTCTTCAGTAATAGCCTCTTTGCAAAGCCTGTATTATAAAGTGACAGGAGCTCAAAGCAGTCCACACTGTGATGCACCACACAGAGTCATTAGAGTAAAATGATCAGGAACCTTGTTTGGGCTTCAAAGAAAAGTGTCTGACATGGAAATCAGCTTGATCTGACCTTGTGCCCGTCTGTGTGCACTCTATTAGCCCTCTCAGCAGAGTGTGGACCTGGTATTAATGAGCATATCAGCACGGTCACTTCCCACAGCACAGATGAATAAATATTAAGAAGTGAGTGAGGTGACAAACAAAGTGTCTTTTTGCAATTTGTTACATAATTATAAATCTCACCAGAAAGAAATTGCATGGAAACAGGCCAGTGTATCTGCATGTCATTGTTTTTATACAATATCTGGATTTATGTAAATTCACCAGAATTTGTTGTGCTCACAAAGCATGTCAAAAGTGAAATGCAAAGTATACTTTAGGAGCCTTCTCGCACACATCAAAATTTCACCCTGAACTGCTCAAAGACCCCTATAATAAACGAAAGTATCTGCAAGATACTGACAGAAACTGTAAGTGAAAGGAACATGTTTGTTGTGTTTATGCTGTTCATTCATAGATAGCATCACAAACAGAAATAATCTGTCTTGAGATTTGTGAGTTTATATTTCTCGCCCTTGTGATCTCAACTGTAACGGGACAACAGGTCCTTGAATGTCCTGACAGTGCTTGAATTTAGTTGAATTTAGTTAAATTACCGTAATATCTGGAAAAACTGCATCTTCTATTGAAAAGTGATTAAAAGTGCTCTAAGATTTATTTTGTTTGTGCATTGCCAGGAAACAATCTGTTGTTGAAGGCCCTGTAAAACTAGTCCTGTATTTTATTTGGTAATGTCCCTATGAGCTCTGGCTCAGACTGCTGATGCTTCACTATGTCTACTTGAGTCATTTAAATTAAGCATTGACTCACAGCCTAGTATTCAACTGCTTCTCTGGACTGTCACATTTGACTGACTTTTAACTAAGTAATCATGCAAATGCTTTTTGGGTGCTGCAATTATGTTAACCGACCCTCTTTTATAAGCTGAAGTTCATCACATTGGCACTTTTGTAAGAAATCTGACCTAAAATATGGGACAATCTTTGCAGATACTCCACTCAAGGGTTCTTGCAATGCCAGCTAAAGTCCATTGGGGGGCAGTAGCTCATTACACTGTGCATATGTGGCGGTAACTTTGCACACAGATCTCCATCACTGGCCTGTAGGTCTTTATTCCAATGATGTACTTGCACTCTAACACACAGTCCTCTTCTTTTCATGTCACCAAACAGACTGTCCCATGTGCATGGCTGTGCTGTGATTTGGATGTGTTTTAAGGCCAATGCTGTGCAACAAAAAAAAGTATCACACTTTACTTATGCAGAAGTGCAACAATAATTAATACTCTGTTATTTAATACTCCCATGAGTCACGCTCCAGTTCAGTGTTACTGGCTCGCAGCTTTTGAGCAAGGAGCAAAATTTCAGAATGAAGTCTTCCCACTACCTGCTATGGTGTCGTACCTGAAACGAGAGCAACTTGTTTACTGTAAAATAAATAGAAATTCTTTAATTAATAAAAGTAGCCTCAGTAGCATATAGATACAAAATAACATATCTGACATTTAAAAGGTACTGTAGAAACGTGAAATGATCTTACTACTGTAGTACCAAGTGATGTTACACGTTCTGCTTCTAAAGGGATTGCAGACAAAACAAGTTGAAAATACCGTACAGCCAACATTAACGAAGCAGGACGTTTCGTAAATATTTTGTGAGTTTTTAAAGAGCATTGTTTGCATCATCTCTGTTAAAATGCAGATCTTGATCTTTAAGAGTCAAAAGGAGCAAACAAAGCAAATGTGTGAATAGGAGTCAGAATCGATCAGTTCTGTTTTTGCTGTGAGTCAAAGGGCAGAAGATGGCATTCTAATGAAGAGCTGAGCACACCCACACCAAAAGCATTCATGTACACACACACCACACACACCACACTGACTCGTGCTGAATAAAAATGCCCCGCTCGCTACACAACTGTCCGTCCAGCTTTGTGCCCTGCCAGTTTGAGGCAGCATGTTTCCGTGTTTAATGGCATGTTTAATGGCCTTCAGCAAACTCTTTATTGTATGAGGAATTGTACAAACTCAAACTTAACAAATTCCCCAATTTAACGGGTTATTAACCAATTCCTAGCCAGGCCTGGCAGAGCGCACATCATTACTTACACATTACATTCATTTAGCCTTCGTATAACAGTCGGTAATGAGAATACTAATGTCCTTGTGCAATTTAATGAGATTTTTAATGATTGTAATGGCCCATAGTGGGGAGTGTTGCTGTAGAAACAGTATAGTGGAAATCAGAGAAAAATGGGTCTTCCTCTTTTTTTTTCTGTGATGTCCTGTCCAGAGATTCTTTATATGAGCAGGAAGTGAAAGTCTACTCAATTTAAAAACATACAATGCAATGTAATTGTGTTTTGTAGGAGGCTGCTGGAGTCGTCCATGACGTCTCTTTCCAGATACGATGTCTCTGGATCACGAGACCACCCTATCTATCCCGATCCGGCCAGGTGATTCCTTATGTGTGTTTCTGTGTGTGCGAATGTTGTGTGAACTGCATTTTATGGTCATGCTACTTGGCCGGTGAGGTCTAGGTAATGAGGAAGAGTGTGTGTCATGCTGCCGGACAGCGGAGTGACATTTCAGACCTGCCAGCGCACCAATGTCCCCCTAGTGGCTAGTGAATCAATGTTGAGCTCTGGGGAATCAGCTGTGGTCTGGGATCAAGCCAGTTTGTTAGCACGGACTCCCGCTAACAGGTTCGCACAAACACACAGGCTGACACACACCTCTTAACCTGTGACTTACCACAACAGACTCATTTCCTCCTGAGCAGAATGTACCTGGTGTTAGAAGCCATCTTAGCAGAGGGATAGTCTGACTCCAACACTTTCAGAGATCTCGCGCTTTCTCTCTTTGTATATTGGGCTAAAACACGTTCTCAAACACACTCTGATAAACTGTGTGCGTGTGTTGTGTGTTTAGGCTCTTACATACAGACTGTCACTGATTTGACTGATTTTCAGTTCCTTTGAGCTCTAAAAAGTTCTGCCAAGTTTCTGTCCCTGCAGTTGTGTGTGTGTGTGTGTGTGTGTGTGTGTGTTTTGTGAGGAAAATATTCGGTTTCGTTGGCTTCATAATTACAGTAATTCTCTTTGTGACTGGTGAGGATGTGTGACCATTGTCACAGCCTGGGGTTTATTTGGAGTTAGCTCTGTTTGTCTTAGTATTAAGCTCATCTGTTCCAAGCTGGTGGCAGATGTCCTTGCTCGACTAGTCCAAGACAGAATGAAACTCCAGATGCTCTTCCTGTCTAAACTGCACAGAGGATTTTAGTTTTGAGGGCTTCATTCAGCAATCCTTCTGTCAAAATGCTACCTGATGTCTCTGCAGCAGAATTAGATGAGAATAAATGCGGCTTTTATTGAGTGGGTATGAAAGTTAGTATTAAGTACATATCATAAAAGATGTTTAAAAACAGAAGATGATCTGGGGAGATTTCTGTCAGGATGAAAAAGGTCAGATGGTTACTCTACAAACATGAAAATGTTACTAATTCAGTAAACAGCATAAACATAGCCACTATGATAAGACTATTTTTGGAAGATAAGAACTATATAGTTTTATAAGAACTATTTTGACCAACTAACAGTTAGCCAAGAGGTAGTCAGGCTTACTTTTCTGATAAAAATTGAGCCAATCTACTTTTTTTTTCTGACTTTAAAAACTATGACAATGGCTAGTTGAAAAAACTGCTTAGACTAGTCTTAAAACGTTAGATTATTTTTCTTCAAGACTGGTCATAACTATTTAAAGTCAGTTACATAAAGGTAGACTGGTCTAATTTGAATCCAAAAACTGAGACTGATTACCCCTTGGCTAACTGATAATTGGTCGAACTAGTTCTTAAGACACACTTAACATAGTGGCTATGTTTATGCGAATGGTACCAGTCTTGATGAAAACCAATTAGATGACTAACTTTTTAGCACTAGTCTAAGCAGTTAATGCGACTGGCCCCAGAAGGTAAACGCAACATGTTTATTTGTGAATCAGACCACTTATACCTTTGTCATTTGGGTTGGTTTGTCTATGTTTTATGGATTAACTTAAACATCTCTTATTGGCCATTGAAAGTTTGTGATTGGTTACAGTTTATGAGTTTAAGATGCTTAAGAGTCATTATCAGTATTGGCAGTAAACCAATATCGGCACTCATATAGTGAATGAGTGCATCTGTTTGCATGTATTTATTTGATTAATACATCATTATAGAAACAGGAGGATGGCTTGTTTGGTCTAGAAAATGACTAACATCATTGTGGGTTCTATCTGTGTTGTGTGTGTGTGTGTGTAGGTTGTCCCCTGCAGCATATTACGCACAGCGTATGATCCAGTATCTGTCTCGGCGTGACAGCGTTCGCCAGCGCTCTCTGCGCCCCCCCAGCAGACCCCGACCCCTGTCCTCCAATCCCAGCAGCCTCTCCCCTGGCCCTGGCCCCAGTGTGGAGAGCAATGAAGTTGACTTTGAGGAGTTCGAGTAAGCAAACAATAACAGACACACAAAGCCTGTACCAAGTGATTGTTTCTATATTCTTACCTGCTCTCATCCGCTCGTAAAAATCTCTATATTTCCCTGTTTTGTTGCTAGGAAGGCCAACAAACATATGAGGCAGGCTCTGAATCCCAGAATGTTATCATTTCTGATTTTCAACTGACTTACTGAGCTTGCCAGCAATTTTAACAGAGTTGCCCGTGGCATCTCTTCTTATAACGCTTGGCATTAGATTTAGCCTTGGCTTGAAATGCACTTTGACTGATTCCAATGGGATGTAGTAATGTACGGCTTTGTGCTCGCTGCTTTTTTCCTCATCTGCTGGACCACTGTGAAGTTATACAAGTCAGAGAATAATTTTTCCTCTTATCTTTTGTGTTTTCAGTTGAATTCAAACTATTGTACTGTGCTTTTTAAAATACATATTATATTAAAGTAGTTTTTCTAAGAATAGTGCCAACAGTGATGACAAGGGAAAACTGCCCACTATGTTTAAGTTGATGAGGAACAAACATTGGTCAAGCTGGGGAAGCCCACCTGCTGGGGCTCTCACATATCCAAACAAATTACACTACCATCCAAAAGTTTGTGGTCAGTAAGATTTTTTTTTATTAAATATTGTCTCATTCTAGTGAACCAAGTATCTGGATTTTGTCTCATCTCATGATCTAGGTGTACTGTCACACCACTAGTCTCTACGAGCATGATATAGCTCATAACTTTCCAAATGTATGATGAAGCTTTTACTCTTCAGGTCACTCATATATTCATAAAAAATCACTTTGAATAAGGAAAGCAATAACTTTGCCATAGTTTCCTTTCAGGTTGCCACAGCCATTGCATGCTTTGTGCTGCACTTTTTATTCGTACCATTTTTTTTTACTTGATTATTTATTAGAATTTGAAAGATAACGATATTGTGATCTCTGATTGTATTCCTTGAAAACTAAACAATTAGTGCTTGAAAAGTCCTTTTGAAAGTCCTGGAATTTCATTTTGCAGTTTCTATACAAACCCTACCTTGTAATCTCATTAACAGACGTTTAAAAACCTGAGCAGTACTCTTATTTTGGGAACTGTTATGAAGACTAGAATCATATTTTTAACATGCAAACGCTCTTTTAATTTGTTTGCAAATGTGTTTTTGGAAGCGGCCAACCAGACATTGCTCCTTTTTATGGAACCATTAATGCTCCAAAAAATGTCTCTCTTTCCCTCTCTCCAACCCCTCCACTAGTTGAATTTCATTGTTTCTGTCCTCTCCAAACCACGCAGCTCTTCTCCACCTCTCTTTCTCTCTCTTTTTTTTTGGGGCACGGATTAGATGCCCTCCTCTGAGCTGATGAATAATTCCACCCGCTGGCTGGAGAGTTCAGCGTTCACTGCAGTCTGGGACCACATATCCATATTCATCAGAATACTTATGAAACCCATCAGTCTTTCAGTTAGCCTTCATATTAATATTTATGTTTTTAAAAATTTTAGAAAGTTTTTTCAGACATTCCCACTCTTACCTTGTGAGCAAACTGATGTTCTCATTCAACTAAAATGTGATTTGCAAAAATGCTTACACACTTAAGTTGTTTAATTTATTAAGAATTCACACTTCAACTTTATTTTCCAAAATTACAAAAGGCAAATGATTTTAAGCAAGTTATGTTTGATCTTGTTGCTGACCAGTTGTGTGTGTGTGTGTGTGTGTGCGCGTACAGGGACAGTGGAAGCAGACATAGGGCTCCTCGTAATGCACGCATGTCTGCCCCCTCCCTTGGTCGCTTTGTGCCCAGGTAAGAACACTTTTAGTCTGCTTATGCCAATACACCAGAAATACATGCTGCGTAATACATGAAATACGACTGCATTTATTTGATTTAAAAATACAGTAAAACAGTAATATTTATAAAAACAGTAATACTAGGAAACATTATTGCAATTTAAAGTTGCTGTTTTCTAATTTAATATATTTAAAAATGTAATTTTTTACTTTGATGGCAAAGCAGCCCTAGTCAACTCTATCGATGTAGGAAACAGTTGCGATGCTTAATATATTTATGGGAACCTTGATAAAGTTTTTCAGGATTCTTTAATGAATAGAAAGTTTAAAGTTGAAGTTTCACACTATTAAACAGAAATCTTTTGTAATCATCTTTACCATCACTTTTGATCAACTTCATGCATCTTTGCTGCATAAATGTCTTCATTTCTTTCAAAGACTTTCGAACTGTAATGAATATAACAAAAACTAAAATTATTGATTCTTTTTATTGATTCTTTTCACAATTGAAATTTGTATTGAAATTGGTTCTGTAATCATTTATATTTCAAATCTGCGTTTTTTTGCATTTGATTTCCTGAATTTGTCACAGTGCACTATGGAATTTCCTTCACTGTGAAATATGCATGTGATGCTGATATGAGTTACTCAACCTCAAAACTCTCAAATCTTGGGTTCACACGTCCTGTCAGTCTCTCTCACACTGCCTCTGTTTCCGCCCGTCTCTCCCAGGCGGTTCCTGCTGCCGGAGTTTTTACCGTATGCTGGAATCTTCCATGAACGAGGGCAGCCGGGCCTGGCAACACACTCATCCGTCAATAGGGTCCTCGCAGGTATGTTTGCCCTCTAAAGCTACAGAGTTTTCTAATATTAGATGGGCTGGGTACTCACTGAAGGCTTTGTCAGGGATGAAACTTCCCAAAAATGTTTGTGTAATGTCATGAGTCATGTCAATGACAAGTGCTAATTCGCCCACTCGCCCTGCTATTTTGGCTAGGAGGGCTCTCAGAGGGGCTCTTTAACAGCAGTTATATTAACGTTGACTTTTCTGCATTAAAGAGCTAGTTCAACTGAAAAGAAAATTCTGTAGGCATCTGTTCACACTCTTGTTGCCCCAATTGTGTATAATTAGCACAAAGCTATTGTAGGGATTCAGAAGCCATGTAAAACTGAAGTTGTTTTGACTCCTTTTTTTATATTAAACAACTCCAGATGAACACATTTTCAGTGAACTACCCCTTCAATATTAACCATATGCAGCTGAAGTTAAAGTTTTTTTAGCTAACTTTATTATTATCCATTTTTTTTTTCGACCTTGATTGACCCAGAAAGCTATGGTTTTGTATTTCCTATTTAAGTCCCATACACCAAACCTACACTTCAAAGCAACTAAATTTACTTTCTAAACAGCAGTGAATCTCGAAATATACATCATTATACACCTGTATGCCCGCATCGCAGGGTTTTTATAAAAACCAGCTGCCAGCTGCACCGGATATGCCGCTGAGCATCTACATATTGTCAATAACTTCCAGAAGTGCGGAAGAACCAAGCAGATGTTGTGAATGAATATTAGATTACTAGATGTGTAATATGGAAGCAGAAAAATATCAGGTATTTTGGAAACAACATGCACAGCTCTTATTTTTAGGAGCAACTTTATAAATTTTTTTTCAGCTATCTTTTGAGTGCTTGTTGTGAGGGTGGACGTCCCTTTTTTTTTTTTACAGATCCCACTCCCTACATATTCTGCACCAATTCAGCACAATACAAATGTCCACCGAGCTGTTTCTCACTTTTGCACACCAGCATTCTTTCTCTCTCCCACACAGAGAGGCATCTTCAGCCCACACTAATTGCAGTGTGTGATACGAGGTTCAGAAATGACCCCTTCAAACCCTCTCCAGCTCACACAGAAAAGAGCATCATGGCTTCACTTTACAGATCAGCAGTCGTTCAGTCTCTCCTCTCCTCTCCTCTCCTCTCCTCTCCTTCTTTCTGTGAAGGATAGGCTACTTTAAATCTTTTTTTTTTCCCAAACAGTGAAAATCAGTAGGGTCTAGTATTGTTTAGACCCTCCTTATCTCAAGAAGAAAGAAATATATACAGTAAATGGTTACAGATTTTTTATTTTCGGGTGAAATATGTTAAGCTGTGATGTAAACAAAGTCCAGAACTGCACTTTCACTGGTCACTGTGACATAAAAACTGCATCTATAGAAACAGCAGTAAAATGTGATAAAAATCGCTGAAAAAGTTTGATGACTTTGCCCCAAAATAAGGTTGAAAACGGCTTTTTCCCTACAGGTTATACTTTTACTACGCATGCGCAAGGGTTCACGACACCAACTTCATTTACGTCTCTATCCAGAATGCCGGTGCTGTGCCTAGCACTTAAACAACTGCTCAATGTCGCGATATAAAATGCTTTAACTCCCTTGGTAGTCCGGTGCCTTCGTGTTGTTATCACCCTCTTCTATGTGAATTCCATCTGACTCGCAGGCTAAATCGTCTCCGCTGTCGCAATACCTCAACTGTTCGCATACGTCAGTGGAACCAGACGATAGGCTTAAATGTTCCCCGCTTGACTATTAAAAGCAGATGATTGGCTTTCCAGCGGGAGGGGCGGGACAAGTGCATACAACCGCCATCTTTGCCGTTACGGATTTTCCTTATATAGTTGTATTTCGGATTGAGGAGGTGGCATGTCTCTTATAAATTGTCTCTGACACAACTTAGAAGATAGCACCTTTTGTTTGAACCCACCCATTGCTCATGTTACATGTGACTGACAGGTGTGGGATTTTTTTTTGCCCTGGTGTGTCCTATTATATCAGCTAAAACCTCCATAGGACAGGATTCACAATCTACTGGATCGCTTCCTCTGGGACGGGCTTATTAATCCTAACTGATTAATAAGCCCGTTCAGCAGAAAAATGAACTCCGAAGCCTGCAGAAATATTTTGTCTGTCAATTTACAAAAAGATGCAACCAAACTGTTTGGGAGATCCTTCATCATGCAGCAAGATAATGACCCAAAACATAGTGCCAGTGCAACAAAGGAGTTCATCAGGGGCAAGAAGTGGAAGGTTTTAGACTGCCTAAGTTGATCTCCAGGCTTAAACCCTATAGAGTATGCATCTTACCTGCTGAAGAAGAGACTGAAGGGAGTAACCACGCAAAACTGAATCATCTTTTGATGTCAAATCTAAATATTTTAAGTCTACAGCAAAATTAAGGAATTGGCCTCACTGTTCTACTACTTTTGGAGGGCAGTGTACATGGCAGTGTTGAAACCGTTATTATGGTTAATTTTTCAGAGGCAAGATGAATGAATTATGTGCATAAATTAATTGTGAGTTATTGTTAAATCAGTACTTTACCTCGTTTTTTGTAATTGTCAAGTGCGCTGGGTGTGAACTAATCATATTGAATTTTTCAGTTTTTAAATCGTGATTTACTTTACTCCGCATCTATTACTCAATGCTGGGATTAAAGTTCAGTAATAGGGCTTGTTTTGTGGACTCTTATTATAATGTGTTGCAGAGGGTAGTTGCATAGCCACGAGGTATGATTGGCCCTTGTTCTAAGATGAGATGAGAGGACTGTTATTGTAAACCCCAGGGCAAATATCCAAACTCAGGCTATTACCAGCACTCATTCCCCCTCTTCAAGACTTCTCCTTCTCTAACCGCTCTCAGACAACCTGATACAAGCCCCACAGCACAGAGCACAAATACCCACATTTTAACTTTCCACATATCCAGGATTTCTCTCTTACTTTCTGTAGATTTGCTGTGTTTCTTTCTCTACCCTAAATTCAGGGATCTTCAATTACTTTCTTTTGAAATCCAAATAAACATTTTAGTGGAGGACCTACATTTTTCAAAGTATTAGTATTATTACAAAGTATTATTAGATTATGGCATTTTCATTTGAAGTCTAAAATGATATCATGAGAAACCAAACTAAACACCCCTAATATGCTCAGTGACTGAGAAGATAGACCGACTTCATTTGTCTTCAGTTGTCATACTGTATACACACACACACACACACTACACGATAATTAATTTTAAAAATATATTTAATGATCAAGCTTAAGAATGACTCATAGCTGTATAGGACCAAACATTATTTGTATGCAGGTTCAGTGGGTCTTCCCAATAACACTTTTTGCGGCACACACTCTGATCAAATGAGCTGCAACAGTTTATTCTTGGTGTCAACAGTCAAGTTATTTGCATAAATACAACTGATAGAGTGAGACTTGATCAAATATGTGTGCTTATGCTGATCTGGGTCATGTTTGGCAAGTAGCTGAACTATGACCGTTGGAAGCTAAAAGCATGCTGTGCACTGGCTTGGCAATTGTTGACCACTTGAGTGCTTTTGATTTCACCACTGAGTTCTATACAGAGAGCACTCTCATGTATCAGGCAGTTTCATGAATGATCTTTAAATTAATCAAAGGTCTGTATAAATTGATTAATGGACTGTATTTGGCCCTTGGGCCACTTGGCTGACAAGCCGTGTTTTTGATTCTACTTTCCCTTCTGCCTTCCAGAATGCATTTTGTGTAATGATATTTGTTTTCAGTGAGAATTTGATTGTTTTGGTGGTTTGTCACTCAACTTCAAACGGTCTAACTATTTTTAAACTATAGTTCATAGAAACCAAAATAAAACAGTGAAAATGTTTTTTGCAGTACCTAGGGTAGGGTTCATAAATATATATCATTTTATTTAATTTAAAAATGAAGCAGATATTGATGAATAATTCACAATAATATTTATAACATACATTTACAAAATAGATGCGATCGGCTGCTTAAGTAAATATAATTGTTTGTTAGAGATTTCATACCATTGAGGAATATTAGGGTATGTGTGTATGTGTATGTGTGTGTGTGTGTTTATTAAATATTGTTTAACTACAGATAGGAAGTGCGATAAAGCCAAAGCTGGAAGGCCTTAGGATGGAGTGTGTAATGAATGAAGAGTTAGTGATGGAGAACAGTGACCCTCTCTAATTCAGCCCGTCTCTGATCCATTCAGTCCTGCTCCACCCAGCACTACAGGCCTGACGGATCCCTCAAGCTGTTATTGTCAGAGAGAAACGCAGTTTATATGGACTTTTCAGAGCATGAAAAACTGCAGCACACACCCGATTATCTTTAATGGAATGGTCCTTTCACCAGACTTTCTCTCTCTATTTGTGCTCTGTCGGGTCAGTGCTGAAGAGCCTGGTGAGTATATATGAGGGATATGACTGAATTCTGCTGCACAGCCAGATAATTTATAATTTTGGTGTGTGAAGTCAATTTCAACTATTTTGGAAAGTACTGATATAATTAGTTTTAGCATGAAGAAACACATTTTTCTTGGTAGTCGTCCTAAATTCCATTATTGTACGGGACACTTATGATGACCTCGTTTAGCACACGCACCACATGCCATCCAAAGACTCCCTCGGGTAATCACTCCTTAAAACACTCAGTAGAGCCGCTCTTAAATCACAGCTGAGTCTATGGAGAGTTCAGGTGAGGTCTCCCCCTCTCTCTCCCTCGCTGTTTCTCTTGTTTCTTGTCTTTGTCTTTCTGGGCAGCTCCAGGTAGTGACCTGTTTTGAGAGGTGCAACATCAGTGATGCCTCCCAGTTGCTCTTTATTCTTCTGCATTGGCAGAGCTCAGAGGACTCAGAGGTCATGAGTCACATGTCCTAACCATTTCTTGCTCTATGTACAAGGGGTTTCTGATTCTGAGAGGTACCATAGATTTGTGAGGAATGGTAATCTCACTTTCTGCTTACTGGATACTTCTGCAGTGCAGTGTATACTGTATGCAGACTTCTGGTATTTTAAACAATTTTTTTATTTCTTTTGGAAAATGTTAACATCTCTCCCTCTCCTTTGTTTCTCTACTAGAAGTTAGTAATGTATGCAAACTTGCATCCAGATAATTTGTCAATTAGGGTGTGCTCAACGAAGGTATCTTTTTGTCAACAGATACTTCAAGATATTAGTTTTTGTTCACTGATAAAATGTTGAGATGTGGGACAGTTGTGGCCTAAAGGTTAGAAAGTCAGATTTGCAACCTGAAGGTCACGGGTTCGAGTCTCAGTACCAGCAGGTATTGTAGGTGGGGGAAGTGAATGAGCACCGCTGTCTTCCACCTTCAAAAACACGACCGAGGTGACCTTGAGCACGGCACTGAACCCCCAATTGCTCCAGTTGGTGTCGGAGCAAACATCTGCCCACTGCTCCCGGTGTGTGTTCACGGTTTGTGTGTGCTCTCGTGCTCTTACATTCTTGTTCTCATCTTTAACGTAATTCACAGTTTACTTATGGTTTTGTATAATTATTAATTAAGTGCTCATGTTGTCATTAAGACTATATTAAGAAATTCTACTCTGTTGAACACATCCTAAGCGTAGTCCAATGTCAGCAAAATTTGGCATTTATTACTCAACTTGTTTTTTTTTTACTACTATGCTTTTCTTAAAATAGTTTAATTTATTCTCTCTGGCAGATCACATCATCAAATAGAGACGCCTTAAACCAATTCGATGGATCTGTTTAGATTAAAAAAACAATACTGTTGTCTGTAAAAGCTTTGATGAGGGGCATATCTGAGGATTTGCCAGATTAAAGTGTCAACATGTTTGATTAACTGATCTGCAGAAAAAAAGAAAAAGTTACTTTTCAAATGATATTTGAATTTCATCCCTTTTGATATTGTTGTCTTTTGAGAGTGACAGCCTCTGGGTTAAACGAAGGAGGATGTAGCTTGTCGGATCGGTTGTTCATGCAATCCAAATCTATCCAGATGACACAGCATTATGACATACTGGGCTCAGTGGGCTGCTAACTGTTTCCAGAAAACATTGCATTGCTCAGTCATGCCAGCTGCAATGGTGGCTACTAGTTAACGGTTGTAACAGCTTTCCTACTCTGTGTGAAAAGGTGCAGGCCTGACCTCCTTGGTGCTAACTGCCTGTGTCTTGAGTGCTGAGAATGTAATTGGTGTTGAGCAGAAGTTTAATCAGCCAGCAGGACGGGAAGAACTGATCCTGCCAAGACTCTGAGACCTGTTAAGCTAATCATCCAAACTTTCGAATGTTCTCCCATGGCATTTGCTTAGTGTAACAGAACCATTTGATTGTCTGACACTGTTGTTTTGAGGCTAACAAATACTGAGTGAATCCTGACATTAAGAGAGTATGACATGAATTTTTGAGCATTTTTTATTTTTATTTTTATTTTTATTTTTTTCGACTAGTTGAGCTTGTGTGTGTGTGGTTTTTCTACTGTTCATCGACCTGTGGTTGACTTTTCTTCCTGAACTATACCTGACAGAGCAGCCACCTAGAAAATACACTCACTCACTTTCACTCTTTGCAGCTGTCTATATATTGGGCTTATAAAAGCCTTCTCAGATTACATTTGGCCATCTGATTGCTAGTTTAAGTATCATTGATGTTGTTATAAGATCATATACAATATAGTCCTAACTTGTCGCACATGCTCTAATCTCAGTCAGTCTGTTTAACTCTTTCTCTCAACATGGTAAATTGAAGATATGTTTTTGAATAAGAGAATCATTTAATCAAATTACTGTCAGTAGAATTTTTACAGTGAATGAATATGGATAAAGCATCAATAATATTTAATTGATGAAAAATGTGTAAAAATCAAATTGGCTTAGTTTTTGCCATTACAAAACCGTGAACACTGACTGTTAATACATAAATTATTAGTAGTAGTAGTATGTTGTTAAGGGATTTTTCACAAAAAAAAAACAAATAAACAATTGCAGTTCTGTCAAAATATTTTCTTTTGTGTTCCAAAAGAGAAAGAATCTTACAGGTTTCAAATGACATGAGCATGACACATTGTTCATGCTTTGGATGAACTCTTAAACTGAGTGTTTTTAAATGCTCTTTTTTTTTTTTTAAATCTGTGAATATGTAAATGACTGGAAAATGTAAATGAATGTATCCCCCAGTTTCTACAGTCTCTGTCCACCTTGTAAAATTCTCCTCAAGCACTCAGCATCCCCATAGGTTCCATTTTTCAAGGCAAATGTTTTGTTCGTCTATGAGGAAAACGATGGCTGTGAAAAAGCCTTAGCTCATAACTGCACTGTGACAGATGATAAATACTTAATCCCTCACCCTCGCCTTAGTGCTTTTTGTTTGTTTTTGTTGTGGATAAAATTGTCATTTAAGTGTAGCTAATTCATGTAAACTCAGTCTGTTCCTCATCTGTTCCACTCCACTCCTCCAGATTGTCTTTAAAATGAAGCCATGTAGCAGTAAAATAATTTATTATGTCCTTTGTTTTTTAAAGATGACTTTGTGTCACAAGGATGTGTTATTCATCCTAATAATGTTTCTGGCCTGACGATTTGCCCTGTTGTTGACCTACGCTTTGGAGGGTAAAAAAAACGATTCATGATTCAGATGATTCAGTTTCAGTCAACACCCTAGTCTCAGTTCTGTCCATCATTCTGTTCTCCCTTATTTCCTCTTTAAGAGCTGTCTCTATGGCCAAAACATACAGTACTGTTCAGAAGTTCGAGGCCAGTAAGGAAATACAACCCGAATTCCGGAAAAGTTGGGACGTTTTTTAAATTTTAATAAAATGAAAACTAAAAGACTTTCAAATCACATGAGCCAATATTTTATTCACAATAGAACATAGATAACATAGCAAATGTTTAAACTGAGAAAGTTTACAATTTTATGCACAAAATGAGCTCATTTCAATTTTGATTTCTGCTACAGGTCTCAAAATAGTTGGGACGGGGCATGTTTACCATGGTGTAGCATCTCCTTTTCTTTTCAAAACAGTTTGAAGACGTCTGGGCATTGAGGCTATGAGTTGCTGGAGTTTTGCTGTTGGAATTTGGTCCCATTCTTGCCTTATATAGATTTCCAGCTGCTGAAGAGTTCGTGGTCGTCTTTGACGTATTTTTCGTTTAATGATGCGCCAAATGTTCTCTATAGGTGAAAGATCTGGACTGCAGGCAAGCCAGGTTAGCACCCGGACTCTTCTACGACGAAGCCATGCTGTTGTTATAGCTGCAGTATGTGGTTTTGCATTGTCCTGCTGAAATAAACAAGGCCTTCCCTGAAATAGACGTTGTTTGGAGGGAAGCATATGTTGCTCTAAAACCTTTATATACCTTTCAGCATTCACAGAGCCTTCCAAAACATGCAAGCTGCCCATACCGTATGCACTTATGCACCCCCATACCATCAGAGATGCTGGCTTTTGAACTGAACGCTGATAACATGCTGGAAGGTCTCCCTCCTCTTTAGCCCGGAGGACACGGCGTCCGTGATTTCCAACAAGAATGTCAAATTTGGACTCGTCTGACCATAAAACACTATTCCACTTTGAAATAGTCCATTTTAAATGAGCCTTGGCCCACAGGACACGACGGTGCTTCTGGACCATGTTCACATATGGCTTCCTTTTTGCATGATAGAGATTTAGTTGGCATCTGCTGATGGCACGGCGGATTGTGTTTACCGACAGTGGTTTCTGAAAGTATTCCTGGGCCCATTTAGTAATGTCATTGACACAATCATGCCGATGAGTGATGCAGTGTCGTCTGAGAGCCCGAAGACCACGGGCATCCAATAAAGGTCTCCGGCCTTGTCCCTTACGCACAGAGATTTCTCCAGTTTCTCTGAATCTTTTGATGATGTTATGCACTGTAGATGATGAGATTTGCAAAGCCTTTGCAATTTGACGTTGAGGAACATTGTTTTTAAAGTTTTCCACAATTTTTTTACGCAGTCTTTCACAGATTGGAGAGCCTCTGCTCATCTTTACTTCTGAGAGACTCTGCTTCTCTAAGACAAAGCTTTTATAGCTAATGTTCTCCCAGCTGAATCTTTTCAAAACTGCTTGCTTTTTTAGCCATTTGTTGCCCCCGTGCCAACTTTTTTGAGACCTGTAGCAGGCATTAAATTTTAAATGAGCTAATTAAGTGAATAAAAGTGTGAAATTTCTCAGTTTAAACATTTGCTATGTTATCTATGTTCTATTGTGAATAAAATATTGGCTCATGTGATTTGAAATTCCTTTAGTTTTCATTTTATTAAAATTTAAAAAACGTCCCAACTTTTCCGGAATTCGGGTTGTATTATTTTTTTACTTGCAAGCATGCAATAAATTGTTCAAAATTGACAGTAAAGGCATAATATTACAAAACTAATATATATATATATATATATACATATATATATATATATATATATATATATATATATATATATATATATATATATATATATATATATATATATATAATTTTTTTTTTTTTTTTTTTTTTTTTTTTTTTCTAACTAACTATTTAGTTTTCATGATAACATGTGCCATGTTAGCAGTAGAATAACACCAAGACCAGATGTGTTGTTTTTCTGGTTAGGTTTAGTGTAAAGTCCGCAGCATTCCGCTTCCCAAAGGGTCTTTTAAACTGAGAGAAGCTCTCCAGCTCATTAGTCCATGGTTGTTAGAGCAGCTCCTGAAAGCCTGTCTGAATGCCAGCTCGCTGCACCTGGGTGTCTGTGGGCTGTAATAGGCAGACAGCAGAGTGCAGGGGGAAGCTGTGTAATAGATATTTATGTTTGCATTACATTTCCTTGAGTCCAGGTCATAACAGGCAAATCTAATCTGTTAGCCAGGCCCAGGATCGACCCTCTACTGGCAAATGGACCTCTAAGTGTACTGTTCGGCCAAAGCCTTCCCTCTTCCCTTCTGTAATTATGGTGACAGGGCTGAGCACTGAAGAGGACAGCCTGACATTTCCTTGTTTACCTCAGAGAAGAGTTATTTTGCAGACAGAGACCTGTATTAAATTCAGTGGCGAGTGTGTTGTCTGATTTGCTAAGTGCCCGGAGTGCAGTATAGTTTATATAACCATTGAAGGTCTCTTCGTAGAACAAGTTATCGCAGATAGAGGAGATTCCTCAGGCAAAACAAAGCTTGTTTTTGTCTAAATTAGATGCAGAAGAGGATTTGTAGATATAGAAATAACCTCTTCCTTATTTTGTCTGTTACTTTCGTCTGCTCTCATTTAACCTAGTGTTACCAGTCTTAGTAGGGCCCTTGCTATTAATTTTTCTGTTTTCTGCTTGAGTGTTCAAGCCTTGGGTTGCACTCAGAGATGCCCTGTAAACCGCAACAAAACACAGTAGAGCCTCTTTAGTCAAATGCTGTTAGATTTTCCTTGTTCTTGTAATGTGCTGTTTCTGTTGTGGTCAGATGTACACTACCATTTAATAGTGTGTGGTTGGTAAGAGTTATTAATAGTTTGAAAGAAGGGTAGAAAATTTGAGTAAAACAGTAATATTGTAAAAGTTAAAATACCCGTTTTCTATTTCAATACATGTAAAAATGTTATTCCTGTGATGGCAAAGCTACATTTTTAAAAGTCATTACTTCTGTATTCAGTGTCATATAATCTTTCAGAAATCATTCTAATATGCTGATATGCTGCTCAAGAAAAATGTCTTATTATTATTAATATTGAAAGCAGTTATAATATTAACATTTATTAAGATTTTTGTAGGAAACTGTGATCCATTTTTAGGATTATTTGAAGAATAGAAATTTCAAAAGGACAGGATTTATTTGCCATAGAAATCATTTGTAACCTTTACTTTGTGATCAGTTTAATGCATCCTTACTGAAAAAAACTTTTTTGAATGGTACTGTATGGAATGTGCATTTTCAGCCTGTTTACGTAGAAATATTGACTGGTTGATGAATTGTTTAATTGCTGTACCTGTAACGTCACACTTTTTTTCTTTTTTTTAAGGTGCTGTAATTGGGGACGGTCAATCTGCAGTGGCCAGCAACATAGCTAACACAACGTATCGTCTCCAGTGGTGGGACTTCACCAAATATGACTTGCCTGAGATCAGTAATGGTGAGTGGTTGCAGGGGTGTATCAAAGCCATTATTGACAAATAGACTGTCATATTATCAATTACAGATGGGGAGAATTAATGTTTTAGTATACTGGGATTCTTTCTTTAATGATTCTGATTGCTCTACAGTCATCTTAAGTTTAGTTCTTAACAGTAAATATTCCACACACACAAAACTTTTTTGAGCAAGAATCTAAACTGTCTAAATCATCTGTCACTTGTCAGATCATAGTCTAAGAGGACTGGTTTTGTTTATGACTGAGTTTTGCATATGAACAGTAGAACATTCAATAAAATATAGGATTAGGATTTAACCCACCCCTGGTTCCAGTGGTGTTTAGTAGGGGATTTTCCAAAAAGGCACATGAGTTCTTTCTGAGATTTAATATTTGCCATGTGCCCATCCACCCAAACACCAACACAAAATGCTCCAATACCCCACAGTGTTGAGGAAATTGTAGTGAGGGGAAAGGCTGCACCATGGTAGAGTAGCTGTAGAAAAAGGTACGAGTGAGCACTCCACTGAGCACAAGAGTGCAGCTGATGGAGGGCAGATGCCATGGACAGGAGAGGAAATTGGTCACATATTAAAGTTATTTTCTTCCCCGCCTCTCTCTTTCTTTCTCTCTCATGATGAGCATTACTGGAAGCTCTTGGCGATTACCCATGGCTGATTACAAGATTGCAGAGTGATTCTTGTTATCTGGGCTTGATCTCACACCTGGCAGCACTTAGGCACTAACATCTGTTCAGTCAAAGGTTAGCATCCCTCAGGGCATGTACACGCATCCAGATACACACAAGAAAATGAGTGCAGTGAATTCTGTGTTTATTGCACTATGAAGGTAAGGAAAAAAAGAAATCAAAGTCTAGACCCAGGCCCAACCTGCTGAGGATCTGTTGATGGATGGGGATTGAGTTTTATTTGTCTGTTCTGTCGAAGACTCATTTATTTTTAAATACTCAGATATCCAACAGACATGGCAAAAAAAACTGACAGTTTAGCTGTTGTTAGTGTAAAAAAAAAAAAAAAACTTAGAAATGAGACAGAACAGCTCAATGCATATCATACAGTACATGCAGACGTATTGTGCATCCCAGTGTCATTTGGGTCCGGTTTTAGAGGACAGAAAAGATTTAGTTAGGTTTTTGTTAAAGCTATTCAAACACGCACAATTGTTTTGGAAAATCCCCTTACCCTTCTTGGCTTGCAGAATCCCCAGCTTTGCCCCAAACACCCTGAAAGAAAATCTCTGGCTTCACAACATCCTCCAAATTATGGTGTGTTGTGGCTTATCGTGTTTATTGTAAAGTACCCCCAAAAAAGATGGATTGGAAGATTGGCTGCTAACTAGGAATTAATTCTAATTGTTTTATCTCTGTTTGGTGCATACAGGCAGTCAGTGTTGGGAAGGTTACTTTGGAAATGTAATAGGTTACAGATTACAAGTTACCCTGTTTAAAATGTAATAGTAGTGTAACTTTTTCAATTACTTTATTAAAGTAATGTAACTTATTACTTTTGAGTACTTTTTGATTACTTTTCTAAATTTGTGAAAATTAAAGAATAATAAATAAAAGCATATGCATCAACTTAAATACATTTATCTAATAAGCATGTGACGTATTCTGTGTAATAAACTCCTGAAACATTGGTGTTTTTTTTAAACTGCTGTCTCTGTAATGATGATAGTTTTCTCAAAATAAGTAAAATGCATGAAGTGACACAGAGCAGTTCTAGAAATTATGTTTATGTGCTCGTGTACTCCTATATTGAGGCGGCAGGGGTTGAAAACACTGCGAGCTTCAGTAGGCCTATGTGTAGTAAATGAAGCCATGTCTTTGCCATTAATTTACAGGAGGGAAGGACTGGGAAAAAATTCAGACTGGAAAATTCAAACTCATACAAACAAATTCACGGACAAAACTATTTTTTGTATGGACCTGACATAAAAAAGGTTTAAATCTTTAATTTGGGGACATGCTAAATAATTAAAAGTTCTCTCCTGAACTGCACCTTCACTTCCATTTTTCTCTTCAGTCTCTTTATTTTGCCCTGTTATCCATCTCTCTCATGACTTTAATACTCAAGATTGAACAAAACTATACTTTACAATACAATACTCTACAATACTACAATATCTTTATAGAAAAATCCTAATACTGTACACGAGTCATGTTTTTCCCTTACAAAAATTAACCTTGCTTTTATTAGCCTATATAAAAGTAAAATAACCTTGTTTTTTTGTTTAGTTTTTTTTTTGCAAATGGATTTGTATTTATTTATTTAAATAAATACATTTGTAAAATATTTTAACATTTTTGGTTATTACAGTTAAACAATAGTAACCATTTTCTCTGGATTTATAGTTAAATATTAAAATGTTAATTTTCGTAAGGGTTGTGTTGTTGTCTGTCTTAACTCCCCCTAAACCTATAAAAAAATCTGAAATTACTACTGTAACATTACAACAGATAATAATGATGTCCTTTATATAGTATTTTGAGTGATGACTGATGAGCAACGTGCTGCTGCTTGATTAAATAAATAAAAAAAACAAAGACAAAAAAGCATCTTTACAGATGAAACTGACCTGAAACCCTGAACAGTAGTTTTGCTTCTCTTCTCCAGCAGTCCACTGTATTCTCTCTCTCTCTCTCTCTCTCTCTCTCTCTCTCTCTCTCTCTCTCTCTCTCTCTCTCTCTCTCTCTCTCTCTCTCTCTCTCTCTCTCTCTCTCTCTCTCGCATTGATTACTCTGAGTCTGATCCAAACCGTTTGGCGGAGCCGCGGAGAGCGCGCGAGTCATGACTAACAATTCATCACTTATTAGAGATTTAATTAGCTATTAATGGCGGATTCGCAAATGATCGCTTTGGTACATTCGGCAGGCAATTATACAATAATGATATTAAATAGTGGGGCAAAATCGGCTGCCAGGATGTGCAAGTCATATATTGCATTTTTGGGGCTTTATATTCACAGACACTAGTCCATGTCATGTTTTGATTCAAGTGTACTGACCTACTTTTGATTTAGTCATCCAAAATGTGGCATATTCCGTCCGCGTTAGGCATTTCGTTTTTATGACTGGATTCTACGAAGCAGACTGTGTTTCCGCATCCCGGAAATTATTAGGGCGGTATGTCTCAGAATAGTCAGTGCAATTTGGGAAAGAAATCAGTTAAATCTGTATGTGGATGTGTGTAAATATTCAAATGTAATCCCCTTTGTAATCGTAAAAAATTTCATAAGTAACTGTAATTTAATTACTCATTTTTTCTTAGTAACTGTAACTAATTACAGTTACAATAATTTTGTAATTAAATTACGTAACGCCGTTACATGTAACTAGTTACTCCCCAACACTGCAGGCAGTCATGGTTGTCCCAAGGGTTGATCATAGGAAGTTTTCTCAGTCAGATTAGAAAGGTGATCCATTCAGACTAAGAATGGGTACACACCACACAATTATAATGATAAAGATGCAGACAATCATATTGTTAGAATTACATTCAAAGCATTTTTTCCCAGCTGATGAATTGACAGCCAATCAAAATCCTTCCTTCTTAAATTCAAGTTATTCTCATAAGTGCACAGTTGGAATAAACAGATCAATATCATCCATTGCTATAAATGGTAATGTTACTATCATTATAGTACTGTTATAGTATTTATCGTTTTTGCTGTGAACAGGCCTTTATGATCATTAAAGCCACAGCTCTGTACTGCAACACTGTAGAATAAATGATTCTTGTGCTTTCAATGTGAAACTTTGTTTTTACGTTTGCATTAAAAATGAATAACAAAGTTGAGTTACAATAGACTTACATTTTCAGCAGACAGTGCTGAGAAAAGAATTCATTTTTGTTAGATCCACACAGGCTTGCAAAGTGAAACGGGAACCTTAACTAACATTGATCACAGTTTTGAGCTTGTGTAAAGAAGAAAGCAAACAGTTGTTTTTATATCAGAGAACATAGCATCAGATTTGCTACAAGTATTACTGAAGTAAATGGGAAATAGCGGGAGGTAGATCTGGACTGTTTCGGCTGAGCAGAACACTGACCCCATGGACAGAAGCCCTCTTCACTTGCCAGCAGGCTGCATCCACTCTACAGAGGCCTGAGTACATTCTTCTGTCCTCCCACAGTACACATTCCCTCTGGAGCATCAGTGCAGTCTAATTACAAATACAAGAAACCCGTTATAGGCATTAGAGGTCAAATAAACTGTGCTATTGATTTTGGAGCCCATTAGAAGTTCATATATTGTGCTGCAGTCATAGCACTGAGTAATACTTAAACTGCTCATGTTGAATTCGTAGAAGCTCATTGTTCTACATAACACTTGAGATCGAAACATTTCCATTAGACATGCTCTTGCCATAGCTTTTAATTAAGCACGACTGGGCTTTTGTGAACATTTTTCTTTTTTATGGTGGTCTATATGATTCTTTTCTCCTCTATAATTATTTCAATGCAGTCTGGTTTAATTGAAAGAAAAAGCACTTCATCTCTTTTTAGAAATTGCTTTAATTATGTGCTCTGGCTTACATATTGCAGAATCAGTAAGATACATTAATTAAGATAACTTTTTTCATCCAAAAATTGTGGAAGGACATATCCATTAGAAAGCCAATGCACTTGTTAAAAATAGCTGGTCAGACTTCAGGCTATATAACCATTAGTGTAGATGGGACAGGTTACAGATTTTTTGGGCCAATTCGAGAAAAAAAAAAACTATCCTTTTTGGACTCATTTTTGCCTACAGAGGTGAAGAAATCTATTGGGCTTATGCAAATCTGAGGCAAAGACATCTGAGCACGATGGGCCTTTACCTGAGCAAGCTCATTATCAAATGTGAGCTTGAATTCTCTTCTCTTTACTAACTACTCTTCCCTCAAAAACCTTCTTTCTGGCCAACTCAGTCTAAGAGCAGAAGTATTAACGAGCTAAGATGTTTCCATGCTCTCTGATGCATCTACTTCATGATAATATATGGCTTCAAGAATCTGAAATAAACAGTGTCTCAAGTACAGAGGAGGGTGGAAGTGCTCTACATCAAAGTTAGCCATTGTTTTAATAGAGCAGAGAACGTGACTGGCTACACTGAAGCTCTGGGAGTGATACAAAGCACCAAGGTTGACTTGTTCTGTGTACTTGTTATTAAACTTGCATGTAAAAAGTTTAATAACCAGTAAACAAAACAAGTAAACTGCACTAATTGCCAATATAATATAATGCAAAGTCTAGGGGTGCTACTCTAGCCAAGGTTCCTGGCTGTGTAATCTAACATCTGTTCCAAAGGGTGTAGATGATTGTGTGTGTGTCAGTTTATGGGATGCCCAAAAAGACATTGCTCATTTGTGCCGGGTGACCTTTCTTCCCATCATCTTGGTGCCATTTAAGGCTTAGACCAGCTTCGGTGTCAAATGGTATGAAGATGCCGTTGTAGTGGAGCTGAAACAATAGTGAAGATGTTGATATTTATATAAAACAGCAACAGTCCAAAGTAGAGAGAACAGCAGGACTCGTGCTTCAGTTTCGTGAGGTCAGGTCTAGGACAAAAGCTGTGCGCTTTCATGTGCGTCAATATTGTCCATAACCATGTAGCTAATCCTAACAAATATCTGTGTGTTTAAATATTAACTAGCTAGATTATCACCAAGGTAGCATTGGTTTTACCATTGTTAAGGTTTGTATTCTTTACACTATGCCGTTCAAATGTTGGGGGTAGGTAATGAAACAAATTCTTTTTTGCTCCCCAGTGCTGCATATATCTGATCAATCAACTGTTTATTTGAATATATTTTAAAATGTATTTATTTCTGTGATGGCAAAGCTGAATTTTAAGCAGCCATTACTCCAGTCTTCAGTGTCACATAGTCCTTCAGAAATCATTCTATATCATTCAATACGCTGATTTTGTGCTCAAGAAACATTTCTTATTATTAGCAATGTTAACACATAGTTGTGCTGCTTAATATTTTTGTGAAAGCCCTGATACTTTTTGGATTATTTTATATTGGAATAGAAAGTTTAAAAGATCAGCATTTATTTGAAATCTAAATCTTTTGTAACATTAAAAGCATCTTTACTGTGAATTTTAATCAATTTAATGCTTGCTGTTTAACTCTTGCTGAACTAAAGTATTAATTTCTTAACATACTAAAATTTGAATGCTATTGTTACTCACATCGATAAAAAACATGAGAGTTGCAGAACCAGTTAAGACGGAAGGTCAACAAGACTTTTCAGGGAAGTGATTGTTAGAGAGCGGTTTAGGAATTTTCAGTTACCAACAGAGACTGGGGACAAATCCAGCTCATAAAGCTACAGAGGAACCATTTACATCATCCTTCCAAAGTCAATAATGTCAGGAATCTGCTGGGATCATAAGTCAGTGTAATTGCAACTCAGACTAAATATAAGACATCATAGCTGATTTATCATTTTAACACCACCCAGCTCATTAATGTATAATTAGGAGAGGGATAGTTGTCAGATTATAATTTTTTCAGCAGAAGGTAAACACTGACATTAATGATGCTGCCTCCAGCAGCTCTTCTCTTGTCCTCTGCTCTGTTACAGTTAAGATGAAATCTTTAGCCCTGTGTACATTTTGTTCTATATAAAGACCAAAACAGAGGATCAAAGACAAAACATTTCCAAGCCCTAAGATGTTGCAGTTCCTGAAATCAAAGATGTTTCTGAGTTGCCTTAACTGAAATCACAGAATTGCTAAGGGCTATGTGGACTTTTGCTGGGATAGCAGCACACACCAGTTTTGTTTTAATTAGGAGAGCTTTGAGTCAAATCAAATTAAATGCTCCGCTCTAGTTCTTTCTTAACACAAAGCCCTCTCTCGTTAGAGCTTAGCAGGTGTAGCAGGTCGTCAGTCTGTGAATAAGATGTGTGATTTTTGTTCCCCTTCCTTCCCCCTCTATTTTAATATTATTTTTATGTGTGTACATGTTCAGTCCCATGCTGTTCTCATAAAAGCAAACTCATTGGGTTTTATTGCAGGATTTTTGTGACACTTGGAAAGTAAAACCCCAAATGAAATTTGAGACTGTCAGAGCAAGGCTGTGATTGTAGTGTTAAAGTGTTTTTGTTTCTCTGTACATTCTCAGAAGCTGAAGGGCTTTCTCAATGGCTGTAAAGCTCCAGCTTCAAGATAATAACAGATACTTTACACACATACCAGACCCATTCATGCAAAATTGCAACAAGAGTCTATGAATATTCATTTTTCTGATAAATGATGAAGAGGATTTTATGTAAAATGCTTCAACAAGTTTAGTATGCCCACGGCTATAAAGGAAATGAAATCGGCTGCATCTATATAATAGCAAGCGCATGGTATAAAGCGCTTGCAGCTGCTGCTTCATTAAATTATGGCCTCAATAGCACGTCTACATTTAATGAAAAAAAGAGCACAACCTCTTTATTGTCTCATCTTGTGGTAGCCAACATCAGAAATCTAATGGCACCCTGGGAAAACAGCTGTACTCTCCACATTACTGAAGAAAATGGGAAATGCCGGATGGTTGTGTGTAGTGTAAGGAACGTTTACACAGAACCGGTTTTTTTTTTCTTTTTTTTTTTTCACACAACTGTGCTACTTGTTTTTCAAAGTAAACATGCTCAGGTTTTGTGTATTTTGCACAATATTTTGTGTTCAAAACATTTAAAGGTAACTATATTGATATAACTATATTGCTATTCTTTCAATTGGTCAATCAGAATTGAAAGCTGTAATTGCCCTAATGAAGACATACCTCCGCGTCTGTGTTAAAACCTGTTTACACCAACAAAAATGTTCTTTTCTCTCTCCCTTTCCCTTTCCCTTCACTATCCATTATATGTTCCACAAGTGTGATTAATGCTGTTAATCTTCAAGACTGTAAAACAAGAACACTTGTTTTGGGCATGTTCACTAGGATAGCAATCTAGTAAGCAACCAACATGTTGTCAGTGTTGTTCAAATCAATGACCCATGAACTGTCACCAGACACTGAAGCCAGTGTTACTGCAGGAGGACTGTCCCTATAACATATGTACTGGAAGTAAAAGTATTTAGTGGTTTTGGGTAAAGTGCTAGAGAAGATGTTTTTTTGGAAGATGTCGTTAGACTACTGTTAATATATCTCATTTCTGGTATTTATCTGTATTTATTTATTAAATTTTTTTCTAATGTTCAGGTGCTGTGATATTAATAGACACTTAAACTGACATCAGGTCTGTGATTTAGTGCCATTTAAAAGAATATCATTGTAGCAGTGTTTCTACGCTGTCATCTAAAGGGCTCTTTGTATATATGTGTGTGTGTGTGTGTGTGTGTGTGGAAGCTGGATGTTTGTGCTTTTATGAATGTTGTGTACTCCGTATTTGTCGACCTTCAGTTATTCTGAATGTTTTTTTGTTTTTTTTCCCAGGGATGTGTTAATCTACTGCTTCTTTCAATCTGTTTCTTATCCTGGTCTCTCATTCTTGCTCATTTAGTCTCTCAGTGACAAAAGGCACTCTCTCAGACACATTTCCCTAGCTCCTCTGCAAAAATCATGCCCAGAAAATCTCTGTCACTTCTTGTTTCACTACTGCTATTTTCTGTCAGTTATTTTCCGCTTGATGACTTTGTACTGTAGTTTCAGATAGAAGGACTTTGCAAATGACAGAGAGTGTAATTGGAGTGAGTAATTCTGGACTAAACCAGTCTGAAGCCATTGGCTGGGTAGCTGGAATGGATCCAGTATAAATTTGCCTGTAAAAGTCTGATTTATTTCAGTTGTCCAGATGCTCTCTGTCCACAGCAGCTGGAGTCCTGGGCGCTTCGTTTATCATTCTGTGTCAGCCACAAACCCAATCTATACCCTAAAGAACATCTTTGCACCCATGCTTCCACAAAAATAAATGATTAAAATACACTTTAGTTTCTACGGCACTGGTCTGGGCTTCCCTTGGTGTGCCACCGGAATAGCCGTCACTTTAGCCCAGCAAATCCATTGCTTAGATCCAGTAGAGAGCACTGTCTGCTGAAGCCGTGAGCCACTTAACCATCTTCAGAAGTGTGGGCCGACTCTCACTGTTACACAACCTGCCCTTCTGACCCTCTCCTGCCAAAAGACAAGCGTTTTCATTTCATTTTGCCTTAATCATAGTGAGGGCCAGGTTCAATTTTGTGTGTGGGTGTGTTTCACGTTCTTTATCAATCTAAAATGTTAATGCATTTTTGCTATTGATGAAAGCATTTATATTGATGCTGGGAAGGGCAAATTTATTTATTTGCGTTTTATAAGTGTCTTTATGAGACTATTTCCTATGCTGTTCTTTCTGCTGTATGTAACAAACAAAATGGCAGAAAAAAATAAAAGAATTTTTCAAAATAGCAGATAAAACAAAAATCAGTGAAAAACATTTTGGAGAATATTTGAAAAATAATTTGTACACAGTAGACAGAAGAGTGATAAAGGCAGGGGTGCGCATGCGTGACCAAAATAAAAAATGTGTTGAGTAAATAAATTCAGACCGCTCAATTCTTTAAAGCATAAAGCTAAGCCATGCACTGCCGGTTTCAGAGCAAAATGCAAATGGAACCTTTTTTTCATTCCGCAACGTGTTTCACTTGGCAGCGCTAAAACTGGCAGGTCATATGTAACCCTGGACCACAAAACCACTCTTAACTGTCAATTTTTCTAAATTTATATTTATACATCTTCAGAAAGCTGAATAAATAAGCTTTCCATTAATTTATTAGGACCTGACAATATTTGGCCGAGATACAACTATTTGAAAATCTTGAATCTGAGGGTGCAAAAAATGTAAAATCATCTTTAAAGTTCTTAGCAATGAATATTACTAATCAACATTTTTATATATATATTTACGGTAGGAAATTTACAAAATATCGTAATGGAACATGATCTCAATATCCTAATGATTTTTGGCATAAAAAAATAGATAATTTTGAGCCATACTATGTTTTTTTTGGCTGTTGCTACAAATATACCCCAGCGACTTAAGCAACCCTCTACATTCAGAGTAAATCACTCGCATGTGCAACTAAATTTTACTCTGGGCAACTAAATTATGTCTATTGTCAGCCATTGGCTAATAAATTCTTAGATTTTACTCGCCAGTGTGTGTGTGGCGCACTACTCGACATCGCTTTTCTGATAGCGCTGTTTCTCACACATGCATAGAGAGCAAGTGAATCACTGCGCTACATATAAACTATATTCTTCGGTGTATTCTCCTGTCAAAATAATGGAGTTCATTTGGAATTGTTCAGCTTTTTAGAACAAGCAGAAGATATGCCAGTTTCTCCAGTAGTGGGCGGAGCTAACGTGCAAATGGCAATTTCATTGGCTGGCGCTGATCTATTAATGTCCCTGTTTTGATTTCAGCAGATCAGCTCGACCGAACACAGACAACGTGATTAATATTCATGAACCCAGCAGCTCATTAATCTGTAGTGCATTGTATATTGTTAGTATGGTAGTAGATTTTGTATTATCTTTTAATTATTTTTTTTATACAGAAACCCTGAAGGACTAACAATATCTTAAGAATCACAATCAGTTAAAATGACAAATATGCATTCTTACATGGTTACCAAGTTTTAGTTCTAATCATTAAAGTTATATCATTAAATTGTGCTTAATTATCATAATACCATTATATAATGCTTGATTGACTAAGAAGCTAAGATTTAAGAAACTGTGCCATTTTATAGAGATAAGCTGATTGTAATGTGTGTTTGTGTGTGTGAAATAATATATCATTCTGGTGAGTAAACTAAAAAATGTTCTAGCCAATGGCGATTATATTGCGAAGGTGTCCGTAGAGGGTTGTTAAGGTCTAGGGTCACATATAATTATTTGCCCACAACCCACCAAAATAAGAGCTAGCTAATTTTAGGTTTGAAAATTATGAAAAGTCATATATATATATATATATATATATATTAAAGAAAAAAGAATATTCAAATGTAAATATTAGCATTGTATTTTTAAATGTTCTATAAAATGTATTTTTATTTAATACTCACATTTTATATTGAAATATAATAGTATTATCACACTTTATTTATTAATTTATGTATTAATTTATATTTATATAAAAAAGTGGAACAATACTGTTATTGCTATTATTGATTATCTTATATTTTTATTTTTATTTAATGGCCATTATTGTGCAGTGTAAGCACCAAACCAAATCTCCAGGTGCTCTCATAGAACTAGAATGAAATGACTTATGTGCACCTCTGAATATAGGTAAGAGACAGGGGAGCATTTTCAAATATTCAGGTGATTATTATGATATATTTGATTGATTTCTATGTGATACACACTTGATCATGGAATGCAAATACCACATTCAGAACTGCAGGTGGTGAATTTTCATTATCACTAATTTGTTTGTTTGATCAAAAACCAGTTTCCCTCTTCCTCTCTCCCAGCTCCTGTTGGCCTGCAGTGAATGAGTGGGCATGAGTGACTGTGGGTGGATGGACGTGTGAGAGTGAAATGCAGGTCTTGCTGGGCAGCAGCCTCATCACTTTCACTAAATTACTGCCCTGTTTAATTAACACACTCCTGCTTAAATCTCCCCTCCTGTTCTCTCAGACTCTCTTGACCTTACTCGGTGAACACATGCACACAGATACACAAACGCACACTGGGTGATTAAAACAAATCCATCTTTCTAAATGTGCATAATGACTTTCAGTCACCTGCCAAAACTCACCTGCTCTTGTTTAGCTTGTGCCCTCACACTTTTTCCAGTGCCATCCACACACACACTCGCTCTCCAGCGAAATGACAAATACTTCAATCACACGCACACATTCAAAATCACAAATAGCCCTAATTACACCTCCCACACACTCGCACCTGATGCTTTATTCAGAGACCTCTGTGCAATGACACACGTTATGCATGAGGCCAGAGCAGCACGTTATTGTTCCGTTAATGGTTTGAATAAGTCGCTTCATCTAAAGTTGTTTTAAATCAGCTGTCTCAGCTTAATCACATTTGTGTTGTAATATCCCTGTTGTCTATACAGTTTTTGTTTCCTGAATATTACTACCATTCTGTGTGTTGAGAGATGGCTTCATCAGGATGCAAATTGCCATGGAAACAGTAAAGGATTATGCATTTTGTATTACAGAAAATGAAAACAGGAATCAAAATTTATTTTGGAGTTGACATGTGGTTTCCTTAGCAGAAACATTATAATTTTCTCTCTGCATCCTGCTTTGCAGAAAGGTAGTACTAGATGTGATTTATATATATATATATATATATATATATATGTGTGTGTGTGTGTGTGTGTGTGTGTGTGTGTGTGTGTGTGTGTGTGTGTGTGTGTGTGTGTGTGTGTGTGTGCGTGCGCGCGCGTGCGTGCGTGCGTGCGTGTGTGTGTGTGTGAGGTTTATGTGCTGAAATGAGAAGGGTGCATACAGACCTCTCTCTCTCTCTCTCTCTCTCTCCTGCCACTCTGCTCTCTTATTCATTAGTGTGGGCTGAACAGATGTGGCATTCTGTTAGTCACTTTTATTGCGGCTCAACTTATGGCAATTCTGCAGCTTCTGCTAATTTAGCAAAAAGATTGTTACACAGAGTACTGCTTGTGTGCAAACAGAGATTTGGATGCAAAATATAAATCTGGCAGTTGCAAAGGCTGACAATGCAATCGGTTTTTGGCCAATTTTACGAGCATGCTAGTTTAATGTCCTTGCTCTAAAAAGTGGAGTTTAAAGTTTAAATACAGCAGGTTTGCTTTGCAATATTTGACATTTAAAGCTCCTTTAACTATAACTCCGTTTTTCACTACTCCAAAACAAAATGTAGGTGTTGGTTTGGACTAGATATGTGATATTTTTGCAGTCATAATAGTATTGGTATGTAAATGTTACATTTTAATATCAGTCCAGTGTGTGAAAGTGGCCATTATATTTGATCTAATACATTATGTTCAAATTATCATGTGACTGATTGCACATTACTTCTAGTTGGCTCACCTATTCTTAAACACAAATAGATGAACTGTTTATTCACAGTATGTGGATTTTTCTGTTTTCTAAATCTACCATTTAGCTTTTATAGAAAGATCAGAAAGATTGTTTTATTTTTTTAGCTGTATGTATTTTTGAATATTTTCAAAGCCATTTTAAGCTGTATATGATGTTTGGTGTTATTTGAAGCATGTAATGTAATCAGTCTGGCAAAATGTAGATTAATACGGTATCTAATATTGGCCAATATACATTTCCTTTCAAAATCCAAATAATCATTGGTTATCATTATCAGGCACAGTTTCCATATCGGTGCAACACTAATTTAGACTTTTGTGTCTGATTTCTTTTTTAGCATCGGTGAATGTGTTGGTGCCCAACTGTAAGATCTACAATGATGCGAGCTGTGACATCTCAGCAGATGGGCAGCTGCTGGCTGTGTTCATTCCCAGCAGTCAAAGGGGTTTTCCTGATGAGGGCATCCTGGCTGTGTACTCCCTGGCCCCACACAACCTGGGAGAGATGCTCTACTCCAAGAGATTTGGTGAGTGACCCTGAGACATGAACCGCTCGACCTCATGAGGGTTGTTAGTTTGTAAAAACAAGACACTCCTCCCAGTGCTGACAAGAGTTTGACACTTATTGAGCCATCAGAGCTGAAATTATTTTAAACTTGGGCTTAATTTAATCGAATGCAAAGGGACACGGCTGTTTGCATTGTGCTCTCACTTTCCCTCTAATTGGCTGAACAGACAGCAGTGATTGAGCTATTTTAGAGGCAACTTTAATTAGATAGTCCCCATTTAAAAGCCAAATGAAGGCAGGGCTGGGGCCAGGCTGCTAATGGAAACCAATGATGAGGAAGTATGAGTCCTGTTTGTTTTAGATTAAAGTGATTTGAAACGCTGTTCTCTCTCTCTCTCTCTCTATGTGGGTTGGTCATCACCATTGGCTGTACAGGCCTCAAGGAACTATCATTCATCCTATCCAGTAACAGTGGATTAATGAGAGCAATCAACCAGGGTCCTCAATACTAAATCGTTCATTTCCATTTGCTGATCACATCACTAGCACTCTTTGGCTCATGCACATGCCAAGTGAGGCTGATTTCTAAAGTTAAATGGCTATGAAATTCAATTAGGTTTTAGGATGAAAAATTATATTAGCTATAATTACAGTCTGAGTAGGTCTAGGTGTGAACTTTTCTAATTTCACGCTTGACAGATTGGTCTGAATGCTCTGGTTATAACATTTACAGTAATTAATAATGTACAAAATTAACATTTTTGTATTAATAGGGGTCAAAATACATTTCCTGGATTTTCTAAATTTTAGTTCAGTTTTTTTCACAATAGGCTTACTGCCATGATTTGACCGTTTATATGTAGTAACTGCTTAACTAGCTCATTCAGTGCGTTGCTTTATTATATTATCACGCTCGTCCTGTGTCCTAGTCTTGTTGAAATTATAGTTTCAAACAATTGTGGTGGTTTTCTAATGGTTTGACTTAGCCTATAGTTTTTTTTAGTCAATGTTTCCATGCGTATTTGTCCCAGGTCCAAACGCCATCTCTGTCAGTTTGTCTCCGATGGGTCGTTACGTGATGGTGGGTCTGGCGTCTCGCCGCATCCTGCTGCATCAGGTCACCGATCACATGGTGGCACAGGTCTTCAGACTGCAGCAGCCCCACGGAGGAGAGACGTCCATGAGGGTATGTCACCGCTGACCTCACATCTTCTTTAGAGACTGTCACCATGATAAATATAAAATACATGATGACCATGTCTTATGTCAAAAGAAAGCACTATTTGTTTCTAAAAATCTAAACCAACATACCTCCTTAAAATTTAATGATGACTGTTAAGGTAAACTGGGAAACATGTATCAAATAATAATAATAATAATAATAATAATTCATTACATTTATATAGCGCTTTTCTAGGCACTCAAAGTGCTTTACATTGTGAGGGGGTATCTCCTCATCCAATTCAATTCAATTCAAGTTTATTTGTATAGCGCTTTTTACAATACAAATCGTTACAAAGCAACTTTACAGAAAATTATGTTTCTACAATATTTAGTAGTAGCTAGTAGTTTGTGCACGTTTGACAGGATTTTAGAAAAATAAAAATAATAATAATAATACAAGACGTAGTCAGCTAGATGATGAACTATCAATATTATTAATTAATAGTAATTATATGATGCAGTCACACATGTAGCAATAATTGTTAGTTCTGTTTGTTGATTCAAGGTTAGGATCATCTGGGGTCCTCTGAGGGTCAGCATCATCTCTTCTCAGGTGTTCTGGATCCAGACTGAAGCTTGTGTAAATCCTAGTTACCACGGGATGTAAATCCCGTGGCAAAACATAGAAACAAAATAGAGACATCATTAGCATAGCTGCTGATCCAACAAAGTAAAATTAGTTTAACCCAAGCTAAAGAATAAAAATGCAGATGCAACTACACTCACAATTTAAGAGATACATTATTCGAATGCTTGGCGAAAGAGATGCGTTTTTAATCTAGATTTAAACAGAGAGAGTGTGTCTGAACCCCGAACATTATCAGGAAGGCTATTCCAGAGTTTGGGAGCCAAATGTGAAAAAGCTCTACCTCCTTTAGTGGACTTTGCTATCCTAGGAACTACCAAAAGTCCAGCGTTTTGTGACCTTAGGGTGCGTGATGGGTTGTAGCGTGGTAGAAGGCTAGTTAGGTACGCAGGAGCTAAACCATTTAGGGCCTTATAGGTAAGTAATGATAATTTGTAACAGATACGAAACTTAATAGGTAGCCAGTGCAGAGACTGTAAAATTGGGGTAATATGATCATATTTTCTTGACCTGGTAAGGACTCTAGCTGCTGCATTTTGGACGACCTGTAGCTTGTTTATTGACGAAGCAGGACAACCACCTAGAAGTGCATTACAATAGTCCAGTCTAGAGGTCATGAATGCATGAACTAGCTTTTCTGCATCAGAAACAGATAACATGTTTCGTAGCTTGGCAATGTTTCTAAGATGGAAGAATGCAGTTTTTGTAACATTGGAAATATGATTTTCAAAAGACAAATTGCTGTCTAATATAACACCCAGATTTCTGACTGTAGAGGAAGTAACAGTACATCCGTCTAGTTGCAGATTGTAATCTACAAGATTCTGTGTGGTGTTTTTTGGTCCAATAATTAATATCTCTGTCTTATCCGAATTTAATTGGAGAAAATTATTTGTCATCCAATCTTTTACATTTTTAACACACTCTGTTAGCTTAGATAATTGGGAAGTTTCATCTGGTCTCGTTGAAATATATAGCTGAGTATCATCAGCATAACAGTGGAAGCTTATTCCGTATTTTCTAATAATATTACCAAGGGGCAACATGTATATTGAAAATAGAAGGGGACCTAGGACGGATCCTTGTGGCACTCCATATTTTACTGATGATAAATGAGATGACACCCCATTTAAGTAAACAAAATGGTAGCGATCGGACAGGTAGGATCTAAACCATCTTAGAGCCTGCCCTTGAATACCTGTATAGTTTTGTAATCGATCTATGAGTATGTCATGATCTATGGTGTCGAACGCAGCACTAAGATCAAGTAAGACTAGAAATGAGATGCAGCCTTGATCTGACGCAAGAAGCAGGTCATTTGTAATTTTAACAAGTGCAGTTTCTGTGCTATGGTGGGGCCTAAAACCTGACTGAAATTCTTCATACAGATCATTTTTATGCAGGAAGGTGCTCAATTGAGCAGACACAACTTTTTCTAAAATTTTAGACATAAATGGAAGATTTGAAATAGGCCTATAATTTGCCAGTACACTAGGATCTAGTTTTGGTTTCTTAATAAGAGGCTTGATAACCGCCAGCTTGAATGGTTTTGGGACGTGACCTAAAGATAACGACGAGTTAATGATATTGAGAAGCGGTTCTTCGGCTACAGGTAACAGCTCTTTTAGTAATTTAGTGGGTACAGGATCTAATAAACATGTTGTTGGTTTAGATACAGTGATAAGTTTATTTAGCTCTTCCTGTCCTATATTTGTAAAGCACTGCAGTTTATCTTTGGGTGCGATGGATGAAACTGAAGTGTTAGACGCTGTAGAATCTACATTCGCTATTGTATTTCTAATGTTATCTATTTTATCAGTGAAGAAATTCATAAAGTCATTACTATTTAACGTTGGTGGAATATTTGAATCAGGTGGCGTCTGGTAATTTGTTAATTTAGCCACTGTGCTAAATAAAAACCTTGGATTGTTTTGGTTATTTTCAATGAGTTTGTGGATATGCTCTGCCCTAGCAGTTTTTAGAGCCTGTCTATAGCTGGACATACTGTTTTTCCATGCAATTTTAAAAACTTCCAAGTTAGTTTTTCTCCATTTGCGTTCAAGACTACGAGTTACTTTCTTTCTGTTATACCATGGCACAGTACGTTTTTCTCTAACCTTTTTCAATTTGATGGGGGCAACAGCTTCTAATGTATTAGAGAAAATAGTGCCCATGTTGTCAGTAATTTCGTCTAATTCATGTGTATTTTTGGGTACAAATAGCAGTTGAGATAGATCAGGCAGGTTATTTGCGAATCTGTCTTTGGTGGCTGGAACAATAGTTCTGCCCAGACGGTAACGCTGAGACATATAGTTAATATCAGTTATACGCAGCATGCACGATACAAGGAAATGGTCTGTAATATCATCACATTGGGGTACAATATCTATAGCAGTAAGATCGATTCCATGCGATATAATTAGATCTAGTGTATGATTAAAACGATGAGTGGGCCCGGTGACATTTTGCTTGACTCCAAAGGAGTTTATTAGGTCAGTAAACGCAAGTCCTAATGTATCATTTGCATTATCAACGTGAATATTAAAATCTCCCATGATTAGTGCCTTATCAACTGTAACTAGAAGGTCTGAGAGGAAATCTGCAAATTCTTTTAGGAATTCTGTATACGGCCCTGGTGGTCTATACACAGTAGCCAGAGCAAGAGATACATTAGATTTCTTTTGCATGTCTGACAGTGTAACATTTAGCAGAAGTATTTCAAAAGAGTTAAACCTGTATCCTGTTTTCTGGGTAACATTGAGAATATCACTATATATTGTTGCAACACCTCCTCCACGACCAGTCTGACGGGGCTCATGCTTATAACAGTAGTTTGGTGGAGTAGACTCATTTAGACCAAAATAATCATTTGGTTTTAGCCAGGTTTCAGTCAAGCAGAGTACATCAAAACTATTTTCTGTGATCATTTCATTTACAATAACTGCTTTGGGTGTGAGTGATCTAATATTTATGAGCCCAAACTTTAAAAATTGTTTTTGTTCATTTACTTTACATTTTTCTGGTTTAATTACGATAAGATTTTTTCTAGATCCTACATTATATTTTGACCTCACTATTCGGGGAACAGACACAGTCTTAATAGTTTTTACAGCACAAGTACTTTTATCATTTAAGCGGGTAGAACAAAACTCATCATAATAGTTATTAGAGAATTGTCTTACTAGTCACATGGAGCGAAGTGTCCTGGAGATGTTGTCAGAGAGCAGCTCCGCTCCGATTCTGCTGGGGTGTAATCCATCAGCGCGAAACAGCCTAGGACGCTCCCAGAAAAGATTCCAGTTATTAACAAATAGCAGTTTCTGTTCTTTACACCATGACAACAACCATTCATTTAAAGCAAAAAGTCTACTGAACCTTTCGTGTCCTCGTCGATACGTGGGCAGTGGTCCTGACACGACGATCGTCGCCGCGGGCGTCGTGCTGCGAACCGTCTCGATCAGGCTGCTGAAGTCCCTCTTCAGCGTCTCCGTCTGCCGCAGCGTGGTGTCGTTAACCCCGGCGTGAAGCACGACCGCTCTGGGGCTCTCGTCGACCTTCAGGATCGCGGGTATCTGCGCAGAAACATCGAGAACACGAGCACCAGGCAAACAATGAGTGTGCACTTTACCTTCGGCTAACATAGCACTTACGTGTCGGACGATGGAGTCTCCGATGATCACAGCATCGCGTCCTGTCTCGCGGAGGGGAGCGAAGCGGTTCCGGATGGAGATGTCGAAGGCAGGAGGGGGAGAAGTCGTCGCCCGGGACTCAGCTCGCGTCCTCCGCTGTGGATGCACCCAGGGTCCGTGGTGTCCCGGCGTCGCAGTGAAGGACATCTGGGAAGATCGCATCCTGGGTGCACCGGGCCTGTGCAGAGAAACACACGGAGTAGACGTGGTCATCCACCACCAGTGTGCAGCATCCACCTGGATGATGCGACGGCAGCCATATTGCGCCAGAACGCCCACCACACACCAGCTTACTGGTGGAGAGGAGACAGAGTGATGAAGCCAATCAGCAGATATGGGGATTGTTAGGAGGCCATGATGGTCAGAGGCCAATGGGCGAATTTAGCCAGGATGCCGAGGTCACACCTCTACTCTTTTCGAAAGACATCCTGGGATTTTTACTGACCACAGAGAGTCAGGACCTCGGTTTAACGTCTCATCCGAAGGACGGTGCTTGTTGACAGTATAGTGTCCCCATCACTACACTGGGGCGCTAGGACCCACACAGACCACAGGGGTGAGCACCCCCTGCTGGCCTCACTAGCACCTCTTCCAGCAGCAACCTAGTTTTCTCAGGAGGTCTCCCATCCAGGTACTGACCAGGCTCAGCCCTGCTCAGCTTCAGTGGGAAACCGGTCTTGGGCTCCAGGGTGATATGGCTGCCGGCAAATCTAAAGGCCCGTTCACACCAAGCACGATAACTATAAAGATAACGAAAAAGATATAGTTCTAAAAATCGTTCTCAATATTAAAGAATAGCGAGAATAAGAATATTAAAGAGTCCACACTACAACTATAACGATAAAGGCACAGAGAAACCATATCGTTGGAATCACTTTCAGAAAGATTTTTTTTCTGATGAACGATAAAAACATTGCCAACCAATCAGAATCAATCCTGCTGTAATGAGCTCGAGAATTTAAAGCAGCAGACGCGCGTCCGCTTAGAATACACAAACAATATCGTTCGCTGGTGTGGACGCTAATATCGTTATCTTTATAGTTATCTTTATAGTTATTGTTCTTGGTGTGAACGGGCCTTTACAATTAAAAAAACAAACAATTAGATGGCCTTCTTATATAGGATGTCAGTAATTGAGTGTAATAAATTGATCAAGGTCAACAAATAAAAATCAGCTGGTGCCAATAGCCTCGTGGGCAAAACACTGATATAAAGCACTGTCCGAGGTTTGAGTCCAGGCTCACTGACCTTTCCCGATTCTGTCTCCGTCTCTTTCCAACTTCACTTCCCGTCTCATTACGGTCTTGTCATAATAAAGGCAAAAACGGCAAACATAAATCTTAAAAATAAACTCATAAAATAGACACTTTTAAATAATAGTCAACAAATAATAAAAAAAGGTTTCTAACAGCAGGACTTCCATTTAAATATTTATAACATAAAAGTACTGTATTTTTCCAAATGAAATCTCTAATATTCCATTTAAATGTTTTCCACATCATTCTCAAAGTGAAGACTCCAAACGGGCCACAAAACCCATTTACTTCACTTTGTTTTTCTCTATTTTAGTAAATTCAGTCATTCCTTTCATCATGTTTGATTATTGTGATGTTTAGTTATTACTGGTGGTCTGCCCTATGTAGATCAGCTTGTGCTCTCTACAGCAGAGGGGGGAGCCTGGGGTTTAGAAAAGCCTTTGAGTAGGAACCTGACCTAGATACGCTCTCTGAGAAATAGAGAGGGAGAGAGAAGTGGGAAAACTGTGTGTTTGTGTGGAGCGAAGGGCATAAATGGAAATATCTACATGGTTGACTTTTGTTTTTGTAAGCTGTGTTCATGGCAGGATTCTGAACGTGGATTAATTTGAGAGCGATGGCGCAAGAGAGCTTCATTTTTATCCTTGCTCAGTCTATAAACATGCAACACCAAATCTCTCTTCACAGAGGTTAGAATGTCGATTGTTCATGTTTTCATGGGTCTTTGTGGTTATTTCATCAGTGCTCCCCACTCAAGTCTCTGTGTGTTTCTTGCTGAGCCTAATTTCTATTAAAAATATACAGCTTCCTTTTAATTAGACTGCTCACCAGTAGTAGTAGTAGTTCACCAGTGTAGTTCTTACAATAATGTCTTAATCAGAAACTGTGATGGTCTTAAAGGAGGTTAGTACCATTGTTACTGCTGCTGGAGCTGTATTTAAAATATAATCCATTCATGAATTAAGTCTCTCTTAATGGCACTCTCAAGCACTCTTTCTCAGCTCTAATGGGTATTGTACATCACTACTAGAGGACAATGCTGCACTGTTATGTCCTGTATGAGATAATGATGAGTCTTTGAGCTTTACAGGTCCGCCTCCCAACTGTCAGCCTTTCACATATCTCTGTGTGACATATTTTTAACTGCTTTCATTTGACTTTTCTCTGCATTTTATGTGAGACTGAGATAAAAGTTTCTTGAACAAATAATGAACCGCTTAATCATCATTGTAGGAACTGCAAAAACTACCAGTAGCCGTAACCTTATTTTTTTATAAGGTTACTCATATTAAATTAAAATGTATTAACATTAATTTATATTTAGTGATTCCTCGGCATACCACTAGAGGAAGCCTGAAACTTTGAGAACCATTACGTTAAACAATCTTAATTCATTTAAATTGTTTCGACATTTGCAATTATATATTTCAGAAAACCCGAACAGAGTATTTTATCTCTGAGACCATTATAAGATTAAAAAAATATATATAACACACCTAATGCAGGGATTCAGATCAGGAAAATGTGGAAAAATCTCAACAACAAAAAAAAACAGACATTAACACAACTTACCAGCAGCACAACAACATCAGATGAGCATCTAACTTGAGCATCTGAAGAGAGGAGTAAGGAGCGAACACTAAGTGAACTATGTTCACAGAGAACTTCACACAGCCAGGGCAGGGGCAGAGGGGGTAGTACATGCTGGTCTGCAAAAAGTTGTTTAAGCAAGATGTTAGAGTGGAGCAGAGAGTGCCAGTAGCACTGTTTGTGTCCAGTGCTGAAAACTGAGAGGGTGAAGGAAGTGAGGATGAAACCATAGAGGATAGGCAAGAGGGAGAGAGTGAGTGTACAATAGGTTATGCCGAAAGGTGACCTGCAGAGGAGTGTGTGCTATGTCAGGAGTTGGTGTGAGGATAGAAGTGATGAGGAAGTGGTCTAAGGCAGTGGTTCTCAACCACATTCCTGGAGGATCCCCATCACTGCACATTTTACATGTCTGCTTATTCAAACACACCTGATTCAGGTCACCTGCTCATTAGAAGAGATTCACAGACTTGAAATAGGTGTGTCAGACAAAAGAGACATGCAAAATGTGCAGTGATGGGGGGTCCTTCAGTTACACACAATGGACTAACAGCAGTGTTATCAGTGGAGCAATAGCATGTGTAGATGAGATCCAGTTGGTTATTTGATTTGTGAGTAGCTGTAGTAGACACTTGCTTGAGATCAAATTTGGTGAGAAGAGTGTGGAAGTCAGCAGGCTGGGTTTTTTCTACGTGGATGTTGAAGTCACTGAGCAGTACCAGAGGAGTACCGTCCTCAGGAAAGTTTGATAGCAGCACATCCAACTCCTCCAAGAAGTTTCTCAATTGACCTCGGGGACGATAAACAACTACAAATTGGATTTTAACAGTGTGGGTAATAGTAATTGCATGTGATTCAAATGAACTGTTGCCTGTAATAGATGGTAGAAGATCAAATTTCCATTCATTTGAGATAAGTAGACCGGTACCTCCACTCCTCCCAATTGTGCTAAGAGTGTGGTAAAAAGTGAAATTAGTGGATAGGGCTGCAGGAGTGGCAGTGTCCTCGGGTTTGATCCAAGTCTCAGTTAGGGCCATGAGGTTGAGAACGGAATCAGTAGCAATAGAACAAATTAATTCTGCTTTGTTTACAGCAGACCAAAATGGAATAGAGAGTGAAGTAGTAGAGGACATAGTGATAGGGTGTAGATTATTAGGATTGGCCTGCCTCCAACGTACAGTGTGTCTTTCCGAGTGTTAGTAGTAATAGTAGAGATTTGAAAGCACATGGCGAATACAATTGCCTAAACAAGTATATGAGAACCAGCTGTAAAAAAGTAAAGAAAGGGTAGAAAGCAATACTCAAGTGCCTTGTCTGTGTCCTTGCTCGGTGGAGTTGCACAGGTAGAGTCAATGGTCTTTACACTCGTAGGTCTTCACACGAGGAGGCTTCACATAAGGACTAACCAATTTTATACTCACCTAAATACTCGTTATTGAAGTCAGCTGGCGATGCCTTGCTACTTAGCAAACCAAAACTGGAAACTCATGCGATATGCACAAGAACAAATGCGACTAGAGCACGGTAATCACAGTAATCAAAACAATGTTTCCTTGCAGTGACAACCATGCCAAAAAACTTACAGACTGCTGTCCTCTTCTGTTTCTCGACTGCTTCTTCTTCTATTCATTAGGATAGATCTGTCTGTTTATTTATTTGAAGTGATATTTTCTTGTATGGTAGATAATGGGTACATTTAATAATTCAGCACCGTTAATGTGTCTGCTTATTAGCAGGATTTATTATACAGCGGAGAGTGGAAAGATAATGAACAAAGGTTAGCCCAAGGCCCTATCTCCAGCTTTGCTGTGAAGAACTTTTTCTACATATTCATTTTTAATGTAATAGTCATTTTCATTCTCAAGCTGTTTTAATGTACTTGTCATGCCACTTACCTGCAAGTATTGTCTAATAATGCTGATGCACTGTAGATTCACATTAGGATGCTTTAGATGGGCAACTGGGAAAACATTTCTGTTTTATTAGCAATATGATATTTAGGAACTAAAAGAGTTTTACAGTCAATTTCAAAATAATTTTATTCCGCAAAAGATATATTAAATTAATCAAAAGTGACAGTAGACATTTGTAATGTTACAAAAGATTTGTTTCAAAGGAATAATGTTCTTTTGAATTTTATATTCATCATAGAATCCTGAACAAAATGTATCATAGTTTTCACAAAAAAAAATAAAAAAATACTATTTTCAGTTTTTCTAATAATAAATGTATCTTGAGCAGAAATCAGCATATTGGCATGATTTCTGAAGGATCATGTGACACTGAAGACTGGAGTTATCAACAGCTGATAATTCTGCTTTGCCACCACAGTAATAAGTTATATATAAGTTATGTATGGGTTATTTTAAATAGAAATACTATTTTACAGTAACTGTATTTTGAATTAAATGAAGGCAGATTAGATTTGAGTAAAATTTGTGTTAATGTATAACTGATTTGAAAGTTGTTAAAAATGAACTATATTTCCTTTGCTGTATACTGTACATCAACACTACTCATATACCACACTCAGAAGAGCTTTATATGTTTAAGATAAATAAATCATCACTGCTGAGCCCCACAACGTGCCTTCATTCTACTGGGTCCAGATTCACAAACACACAGCGTTCAGGTGGTGTCTCACAGACATGTGCAGCCCTCTCTTACACACTCTCTTCTCTTAAAGAGACTGTTTGAACTGCCAGCCTTTGTGGCTTTATCCTTGTCCTAAATTTCCTGTGTCTAGAGTAAAGAGAGAGAAAGTTTGTCTGTTGATCACTCATCTGCGGATGAATGAGACCGCTTTCTCTCTCCCTGGCATACATGAGCTTGTCCTATTTTTGTCCTTTTTTTCTAGAGCCAGTGGGGTGTAAGTGGTATGCCAAGGCTGACAGACAGGGATGGGGGAATGGCTTGGAAAGAAAGCGAAAAAATACTTTGGAGAAAGAGATTGGACTTTTCACAGTTTAGCCTCTTCTCAGTTATAGCAGTGATGTCATATCTGACAGAGACTGCAGTCTACAGCGGAGAGGATGATGGGAGGTGCTGGTGACTGATAGAATGAAGGAAACTACTGAGAGGACTGTGGGCCAGTTTAAACGGGTGTGTTCTTGTTTATTTTTCAGAGGGTGTTTGATGTGGTGTATCCAATGGCCCCAGACCAGAGGAGACACATCAGTATAAATTCTGCACGTTGGCTGCCAGAACCGGGGCTTGGGCTTGCTTATGGAACCAACAAAGGAGATCTGGTCATCTGCAGACCTGTGTGAGTCTCCTATCCATACCTCCATAGCTCCCTTGTGGGTCATAAATCACCTTTTCTTTCCTTTTTTTGTTGCATTAAAGAACAAAAGTGCTGTTGTGAGTTTTTTTTACTTATTTTTTTAAAGAAAGGTTTAAGAAACCCAGCTGGGCTCCTCAAAATAATTGCTTGCTAAACATAATGAGCCCTCTATTCATCTGGTTGTGGGTCAACATTAAATGAGAAATGATCTATAATGTTAACCATGTTAAAACAAGTTGCAATATAAAGTGCAGTGCATATAAAAGCATTTCGAATGTTGAACTCAGTCTGTCTTTCCTCTGCTTCGCCCATCTGTTTGTTTTTTGATTTTGTTTCTCTGTTTTATGTTTATGTAAATGAATGTCATACATCTCAAAAACCTTTTTGGTTTTGTCAGTTATTCAGCAGTTTTAAAAGAAGTTTTCCTGCAAGTGATTGGTGTTTGTTAGCGAAACAGACACTAATTAATTCACTTCAAGGATCATTTCCCTCCACTGTATTTGGTTGTATAATTTGCACCTTGCCTGTGGATGTTCCTTTTCTGCAAGTTTCTCATAATTATCATCAAGGTTACCGTGGATACAAAAAGCCCACATTGCAGCAAAAACATTGTCTCTACATTGTAAACATGCTCTCACTTCATTAATGCAAACAGTTTGCTAATTAGTGAAAACCGAAAATGCATCATACACAAGCTCACAGCCTTATTTGTAGTTTATGTACTCGTGTGTGGTGTCCGGTTCCCAGTGAATATAATGTTAATAATGAAATGAAATATTGTTGAAATGAAAATAATGTTGTGTGCCTTGGACACACAAAAAAGCGAATGTTCTTGGCATCAGTCGTAACAGCAATTTATCTATCTTAGTGTAATTAGCTCTTATCAAAACATGCAAGAGTCTGTCCTGATTATTGTTTATGAAAGTTATTTGTTCTAATCACAGTTGTTTCAGATGATAATTGTGAACTTTAAAATTCAGTCACATTTTGTCATTTAAATAATGGAAATTTAAGCACAAAAAGAAATGCCCTCAAATGTGAACTCTCAACTCACATTTTCTAAAGTGTAGGGAGAAGCACACCGGTCCGTTATTTAAATTAGATGTATGCAACTGGCAGACACTTTTATCTGAACCAATTTATATTGTATTCAATACAATATATTTATACATTCATCAATTCACGCATTCCCTGGGATTTGAAGCTTGTTGATAATAGCTGTGTGATAATGATAACTGAACTGTGTGAGGTACAGTACTGCAGTTAACAGGGATACACCATCCAAAAATTTGAATTCTCTCATCAATTACTCTCCCTTCTGCTTTCCAAGATGTCTATGATTTACTTTCTTCTGTGAAACACAATTTGAGATTTTAGGAAAAAGTGTATGGGTCCTTCAGTGAACATGATGGACCCCAGTTAATGAATCTAAATGTCTTCTGAAGAAAAATGATAGGTGGGTGTGAGAGAAATACTAATAAACATTTTAAACTGTAAACCACCTTTTCCTGTCAACTGTCAAACAGGGGTAATAAGTTCATGTTTGACGTAAAGGCCAGAATATTGTGATGCGAGTGTATTATGAAACTCGCACAAGAAGAGATGCAGAAGCCTCTTTATGTTCACTGGTACTAAAATATACAAATTGGTCCCAATTTATATTAGATGGCCTTAACTACTATGTACTTACATAAAAATGGATTCACCGGTGACACTCTAGCATGAAGAAATGTTTTATTTATTGAGGAAGATGACGACGAAGACGATCAGCGGCACAAAGCATACCTAATAGTGCGCGTGCAAGAGTGAAAGAGAGACAAGAGAGAGCCTGAATGACTGAGTGCGTCCTCCATCAGGTTAAGTCATATTCATAAAACAAATAGCTTGCGATGTCCTAAGAGTAATGCTGTGGTAATACCCTAATATCCTTTACATTTTTAAGGGTAGTGTACTCCCCCATGTCCTGCCTCAGCACTGATCAATTCATTGATTTCAAAAAAATGAAGCATCAACTTCAGTTTTTCCCTTTGCTGTTTATTCCAGCGTTCACCCCTCATGCCATTAGCTCCGCCCTTGCGCCATAGCTCGTGACCAGAAGAGAAGATGAGTGGTTTTGAGGGAAGGGAGGTTAACGTTTTTGATTAAAGATTACTAGGGCACATGAATTAAAAAAGAATAATAATAATGAAGTGCACAGATAAATTATTTATAATAAACACTACAGCAGTGCTTCCCAAACCTGTCCTGGAGGCCCCCCTGCACTGCACTTTTTGTATGTCTCACTTATCTAACAGACTTGATTCCACTCATTAGTTCATTAGTAGAGACTGCTACAAGAACTAAATTGGGTGTGTATGATTACTGTATGGAGACATGAAAACTGTGCAGGGCAGGGGGTCCTCCAGGACAGGTTCAGGAAGCACTGCACTACAGTATTCCATAAAAATGTTTTACTTTAGTTTGATTCAGTCAAACCAAACAAGACAGGTGTGAATACACCCCATGTTTTCTTGGTCTTTGTCTTGTTGTGGACATGGGATGCATGTGGACCTGGTCTGGACTCAAACACGACTCCTACAGTATGTTCTGGTCTCAGTCTTGACTTGGACTCGAATGATCTGCTGGTCTCTACAACACTGACTGCTTAATAGGATCCATTACATTCTTCTTGATATTGTGAAGTATTTTTACTATTTAAAATTAACTGCTTTCTATTTTTAATATATTTTAAATAGTAATGTATTCCTGTGATCAGAGCTAAATTTTCAGCATCATTACTCCAGTCTTCAGTGTCACATGATCCTGTTGAAATTTATACTTTTATTTTGCAAGGAGGCTTTAAATCGTGATGTGAAGTGAAGTGATGATAAAAGATTTATATTTCAGATATATTTTTTACTCTTTAAAGAAAACTGGAAAAAAAATTCTACTCATCAGTTTTCAACATAAAAATAATAATAAATGTTTTTGAGAGGAAAATCAGAATAATAGAATGATTTCTGAAGGATCATGTGACTGGAGAAAGTCAGCTTTGAAGTCATAGGAATAAATTACATTTTAAAGTATATTAAAAACAGTTATTTTAAATAGTAAACATATTTCGAAATTGTACTGTTTTTGCTGTAATTTGGATCAAATAAATGCGTTCTTGGTGAGCAGAAGAGACTTCTTTAAAAAACATAAAAAATCTGTTGTTCAAAAGCTATTGACTGCTAGTGTAGGTTTAGAATATTGTTTTCACCTTTCTCTGAAAGCCGCCAGGCACTCTGCTTCCTCTCTGTCCGTACCTATGAGGCTGTTACTCTACAGCTTGTGATGGACATTGGCGGGAGATAGATCGATCCGACTCAAACTGGTAATTAGCCTCCAATAGTTTCAGATATCAGCCTACTCTCATGCTGGGGAAAACCCACTCATTATGATGTGTTGAAAAAAGATCAATTTTAAAAGTGCACAAATATTGATTACATTCGAGAATACCATGTGCAAGCCTTCATAGCTTGTCTCCTATCCATTAAAAAGCACCTCTAGCTTGAAGCAGTGGTTGTTCTATGTTATACATTTTTTTTTCATAAGTTAAAAATTACCTTATCTATATAATATGCAAGTATTTATCACCTCTCATAACTTTCTCCAAACTTTTGACCTATGCTCTTCAAACAGTAGTCAGAGAGATGTTTTGCTTAACCCTTAGTTACAGTTCCTTAGAGAAAAGAGAAAGAGACAAACAGACGGAGAGAATAGTAGAAGGGAAAAGGGGGCAAGAAAGAGAGCTGGACAGGCCCACTGGGAGGTAACATCTTCAGGAACTCTTGGTTGGAGACAGGTGCACGGGATGGTTGGATGAAGTGGATGTCAGCCTCGGCAACTATGGGACTGTCAGTGCTATGATAATGAGCTGCAAAGATGCATTGTGGGTGTCCGTGGGGACTATAGCGAGTTTCTTTGAGCTAGGCAAATGAGCAGTCAACTCGCTACAGCTCTAACACAGTCGAGAAAGAGAGAGGCTTCTCTTTCTGTCTGCTGTTGTTTAAGCTCAGCTCTTTGTTCTTATGCTGTGTTTGCTGAAGGATTTTCTCTGTATTTAAACCAGACAAAATAAAACAAGGGTTTCCCAAAGTCAAAGGGGATTTTTTTTTTACCTAATGCAATGTTTGTCTGATTTTTAATTATATATTTTAATCAGGAAAACACATTTACCCTTTTTTTAAATTCCTTCTTTCTTCTATGTTTTTATTTATCTCTGTGTGATTCATTATTTCCAGTGAATGTCACCTTAGAATTAAAAACAGTTTAAAACTTTTAGCTTCTGTAGAATTTAAATGAAGGTCAACCTTTTTTCTTCTTGCACGGTATATGTGTCGATGAGCCTTACTTGGATTACAGGCACTTATTACTTTCTCTGTCTTTGTCTGCCTATGTACGTGGCCATGGAAATATACCATCCAGTGATGTAAACTCAGATAGCAATGGCACTTCTGAACACTCTGAGAGAATATACACCATCAACAATGGTGGAGGGACTGGTGGAACCAGTAGCAGCAGGGCTGGAGACAGAGCAGGGTGAGTATGGACATACTGAAATTAAGAGCACCAGAACGTATAGTTGTTTGTTGTTTTTAATACATTTAAATTCAGCATTTTTTTTTTTGTTTCTTTAATTCTAAATGATTTCACTACTTTTTTTTTTTTTTAATTCTAAATGATTTCACTTATTTATTAAATTATATATATATATATATATATATATAGTACAGACCAAAAGTTTGGAAACATTACTTTTTTAAATGTTTTTGAAAGAAGTTTCTTCTGCTCATCAAGCCTGCATTTATTTGATCAAAAATACAGAAAAAACAGTAATATTGTGAAATATTATTACAACTTAAAATAATAGTTTTCTATTTGAATATACTTTTTAAAAAAATATATATTCCTGTGATGTAAAGCTGAATTTTCAGCATCATTACTCCAGCCTTCAGTGTCACATGTAACATCCAGTCTATCACATGATCCTTTAGAAATCATTCTAATATTCTGATTTATTATGAGTGTTGGAAACAGTTCTGCTGTCTAATATATTTGATGAATAAAAGGTTAAAAAGAACTGCATTTATTCAACATAAAAATAAAATTCTAATAATAAATTCTAATAATATATTTTCTTTACTATCACTTTTTATCAATTTAACACATCCTTGCTGAATAAAAGTATTGATTTTATTTAAAAAGAAGAAAGAAAAAAAAATTACTGACCCCAAATTACTGACCAGTAGTGTATATTGTTGTTACAAAATATTTATATTTTAAAAACATAGCTTCTTTTTTTTCTTTTTTTTTTTCTTTTTATTCATCAAAGTATCCTAAAAATGTATCAAATGTTCTCAAAAAATATTAAGCAGCAGAACTGTTTCCAACTTTGATAATGAATCATCATATTAGAATGATTTCTAAAGGATCATGTGATAATGATCCTAAAAATTCAGCTTTGCATCACAGAAATAAATGATAATTTAAAGTTTAATAAATTTAAAAACAATTATTTTAAATTGTAATAATATATCACAATATTACTTTTTCTTCTGTATTTTTGATCAAATAAATGCAGGCTTGATGAGCAGAAGAAACTTCTTTCAAAAACATTAAAATTATTAATGTTTCCAAACTTTTGGTCTGTACTGTATATATATATATATATATATATATATATATATATATATATAATTAAAAAGAAAATCTTTTTTTTTCTTTGGCTTGGCATACTGAGCATATTTCTAAGTGCTAATAAAGACGCGCTGTTTCGTTAATAACTTTTAATATATTCTGTTGCGATTTGGTATATATTGTGCGACTGAGAATTCACCTCCCATTGAATTATCACCGACCTGTCCTCCAAGGTCCAGGCAACAGCAGTGTGTCACTTAGTGGATGGCCATGATAGCAGAGCACAGCTGTCAGGCACGGCTGCTGCTAATTAAGCCTCATCCCAGCAGCCATGAATCCAGCTTGTTTTGCTGACACTTTTTTGGTAAAAAAAGAAAAAGAAAAAAAAACCTCGGTGAGGTGTGTTACTGCTGTTTCAATCTGGTTGGTCTTCGTTTCCTGACACACTGGTGCCACACTTGTCCACACTGGGCTTAATGAGACATCTCAGTCCACTCTACAGTACAGCAACAGTGCTTCACCCAAGATTGTGATGGGGTATCCATCTCCCCTCAAATTCACCATCCTGACCATTATATTGGCCGCTCAGATCTTGGCTTATGGCTGGAGAAGGCCACAACAACATAAGACTGCTGGCATCACATGATTAGGCATAACTGAGACTAATGGTCATCCACTGCCTGCCTGTCTGTTTTTCTATAGTCCTTTAAACTTAAATAGTTTTCAAACTTTTACATTTTTCAAAACAAGTTTTGTTTGCTTTTGTTGATAAAAAAAATGATAGTTATATGAAGTTCTTTTCATTTCAGTTCACTTTATTTATACTTCATTACATACAAATTGAAAGGACATGAATTAAATTTGTATTTAAAGGATACTTTCAATTTAGTGTTTTATTCCACATGACCCTGTCCCATAGTTTACTGCATGTGCTGTATTTAAATGGATAGTTCACCCATAAATGTAAATTCAATTCAATTTACTTGCCCTCATATTGTTCTAAAGCTGAATGACTTTCAAAAATATATTTAAATTTAAAAAAATTTTTTTTTTTTTTTTGGTCGGTACAAAGTCAGTGGGGTTCAGTTATTTTCAGGGTTTCCAGGTTTCTACAACAAAACCCACCCGATTGCTACTCAAAACTAGCCCAATCGTGTTTTGATGGGGGTCACCTGGCAAAAACCACATTTTAGGGGTTAAATATCACGTTACTGTGGTCACTTAAACCCGCAGACATGAAAAACAACCCACGGAAACAGTAGCTGCATTTACATTGACCCTAATAATCCGATCGTAATAGGACTAGAAGCACATTCGGAATAAAAAAAGTCACATGTAACCACGTCAGTCAAATTGAATTGGCCAGATTGGATTCAGATTTGGATTGAATTGTAAGGGGTGGTTTATTCCTTTTGTAATCCGAGCGAGAGGACATGTAAACACTTGATCGGATTGAAAACTGTTGAGAACATAGTGGAAAATACTATGCATGTGCAGTGACATAAAAATAACGTAATGACGTATGATGCGCGGAACGAGCTGTTCTTCCTGGTGAATAAAGTGTCGTAAATGAGTGTCCAGTCATTCCTAAATTCTGCTTTCACTAAGCATCTGTGAAGTGGAGCAGCAATGTTTGTTTAAGGCTCTCATCAACAGACGGTGCGGGAAGCACAACAGTTCATGTGCTGGTCGTCGCCTGATTAGGACCCAAAGTAGATAAATATTAAATGTGTTTTTTAACCCCTTAACTGTCTCCCTATGGGACGCCTACGTTTACTTCACTAAATCTTTATCTAATCATGACAAACTATATATCATTGGAAAGGTTTAAGACTCCTAAATAGGTATGTTACCAATCTTTTTTGTTAAAAATTATGTAGGAAAATAATAGATAAATTTATGGCAAGAGTGCACCCCAAAAACCTACATCGTAACAGGAGTTCTGACCTTTGTCAAAAAAAAAGTCTTCTTGGTTGCCTTTTTCTCTATCACACTTTAGAAATCATCAGAAATTATATATCGCTTGAAAACATAAAATCTCAAAATTCATCTTTTGAAACCCATTTTAAATTCAAACATTGCATTACCATGAAAATGGTCCATCAAAATCATGTAACAAATTGTTTTCAGTCATGAATTATAAAAACTTAGGTTTGTATCATGCACATTCAAGTCTATCTTCAAAAATGTGACAGTTAAGGGGTTAAACAGTATGCAACAACAGTAGGAAACTGTATATTCATGCAGTGTGTGCATGTCAAAAGATTAAATCCGATCAGAAGCTTGTGACATAAACCATATGAACCCAGTCACTTTATTTAGCATTCATGTAAACACTACATTCATATTCGGCAATCAGAATTAATACATTCAGATGGAAGCACAAAGTGTCCATGTAAACGTAGCTACCTAATTCCACGGGAAAACCGTGGTCTTGGCAACACTGGTTGTTTTAGACACCCCTGACTTTCATTGAATTGACAAAAACAGGTGTATGTTTCACCAATTAAAAAATACAGTTTTGGAAAGACATGAGGATGAGTAAATGATGACAGAATTAAACATTTTGGGGTGAAATATCCTTTTAGCTCTGTCTGTAATAACTGCGGGAGACATTGTTTGGTTTAGTAGCATTGTGTTTATTTCTCCTGAGGATGAATCGCTTCTGTTGTATTATTCTAAAGTGGTTATAGATAAAATACATGGTATTGCAGTACATCCTCACTTAACAAACCTCCGTGAAAGAAAACAACCTTTTGTCAGAAAAGATTTAGCTTTACCAAGCAAGCAGTTATATAGACACACATCCCGTTCCATCTAAAGTTCCTCCAGCCCTGTGGAGAATTTAATTCTGTGTCATATCAGATCAGACCAGAATCGCCTGAAGACTGCGTGAAGATTTGGTGTAGTCATCACTCACCCTGCTGTGGGATGTGTCTTGTTTATAGGAACAGCAGGACTGATTGGAGGTCCCACAGAGAGATGGGTCTGATGAATGCAGTCGGTCTGCAGCCACGACATCCTGCCCCTACTGTTACATCACAGGGGACGCAGACACAGACTCTGCGCTCACAGAATGCAGAGACACAAACAGAACGTGACCTTCCAGATGAACCTCAGCTGCCCAGCACTTCTCAGGGGTCACAGGTTACTGAGGGTAAGACACTCTCTGTCAGTCAGAATATCATTACTGAGCTCAGGTGAGGTTTGTCCTTGAGATGAAAAGACTCTCTTTGCTTATTAAACATATTGGCAGCTTCTGCTGAAATTTGCTCTATTAACAAAACATTATTTTTATCCTTTAGACAGGCTCACTAATCTGAATAAATTTAGTCTGAATGCATGTTCCGGTTTCAGTATTTATACTGTATGCCTTAAACTTTAAAGTCTGATGACAATATCTGTTTACATGTGCCACATGTATTCAGTGCATGCAAAAGAGTGCCATTTAGTGTTACCATAGCAACAAGAAGCTCTCAGTCAGAGATCTATGAATCTTCATACTTTTCATCCCACTTGTCTCCTAACAATCTTTTTATTTTTCAAAATGTCAAAAAGACAAAGTCTTCAACACAGTTTTGTTTTTGTTAACTAAAACTAAAGCTGTTTTTATTACATGTACGTAAAAAATTAATTAAAATCAAAATATTACTTATATAAGCTACATAATACATTTTTTATAAAGAAATATTACAATATAATATAAAAGAAATATTAAAAAAGCTAAAAAAAATACTAAATACAAAACCACATAATTACTACATGAAAATGAAACAATGAAAATGTTCAAATGTTAACTGACAAAATGTATTTTCTAAATACTATACCTTATAAATAAAACTAAAATAACACCGCTGCACCATGTTTATTTTTGTGGTGTAAATATCAATCCACATTTTTGAATACGACTATACAAATTGCCTGGTTTAATCAGTTATCTGATTATTCAGGCTTATTCTTTTGGATCATGCAAAGTCAGATTATCTGTTTTCGTTTGAGGTGTTTGTCTAATGATTTTTCATTGAGGTATCACTTACACTTATGGAGTATTGGGCTTCATGTTAACACAGGTACCATTTGGTTTTGTTATTCTGTGGCCTTTAGTGAGAAATCTGAGAGGTGACAAGAAAAGATCGGGTGCTGCATTCTGTCTTTTTATGCCAATGGTAATTACAGGGCACATGAGAGGCCACTCCACTGGGCACGCACCAGCCGAATCTCTTTAGTTAATGTGTGTGTAGTATTGCTGTCGTGTTTAATGGCGGTAAGCTTCAGAGAGAGCATTCATGGCAGAAAATACTACATTGCATCTCTCTTTCCTGGTACCAGCCAGAAAAAGCCAACTTACTGATCTACTATTTAATCTTATTATTATTCTTTTGAGCCAAATTTTAAACACTATCTCCTCCTAGAGCTTTCAAGCTAGAACCACCAAACTCACCAAACCTTCAGACTGGTCTGACTTGGGTTGCTATATCTTTTCTAACTGATCCGGCTTATGGTTTTCATAAACCAGACTACCAAAACCACCTTAAATCCCATAGACTTTCATTGAGGGGGTACAAACATTTACAAAATAAGACTTATAATGTATTTAAGCTGTCTACTACCATAGCAAACCTTAAAAACTCTCTACTGAGAATACAGCTAAAACCAGCCTAAGATGATCAGTTGTTTTGGCTAGTCTCCCAAGCTGGTTTTTAAGTGGTTTTGACCACTCTCACGCTGGTCTTAGCTGGGTTTTAGCTGGTTTTTAGCTGGTTTTTACTGAATCCACTGGTTTTAGCTGGTTTTGGCAGGATTAGCATAGAAACATGCTAACAACATGCTAGTTACTCACTAATCAGGCTAGAAACATGCCTTTAACATGGTTTTAAAGTGGTTTTGGCCACTGTCATGCTGGCCTTATGTGGTCTTAGCTGGTTTTAGCTGGTTTTCTTTACTGAATAAACTTGTTTTAGCTGGTTTAGTATAGAAATATGTTAATAACATGCTAGTTACTTGTTAATCAAACTAGAAACATACTTCTAACATGGTTTAAAGTGGTTTTGGCCACTGTCACGCTGGCCTTATGTGGTCTTAGCTGGTTTTAGCTGGATTAGAATAGAAAAATGAAAACAACATGATAGTTACTCACTAATCAGGCTAGAAACATGCTTTTAACATGGTTTTAATGTGGTTTTGGCCACTGTCACCCTGGCCTTAGGTGGTCTTAGCTGGTTTTAGCTGGTTTTCTTTACTGAATCAACTGGTTTTAGCTGGATTAGAATAGAAAAATGTTAACAACATGCTAGTAACTGGCTAATCAGACTAGAAACATACTTCTAACATGGTTTAAAGTGGTTTTGGCCAGTGTCATGCTGGCCTTAGCTGGTCTTAGCTGGTTTTATTTACTGAATCAACTGGTTTTAGCTAGATTATCATAGAAACATGTTAACAACATGTAAGTAACTTGATAATCAGGTTAGAAACATGCTTTAAAGATGGTTTTAAAGTAGTTCTGGCCACTGTCACGCTGGTTTAGCTGGTTTCTAACTGAATCAACTGTTTTTACCTGGATTAGCATAGAAACATGCTAGTCACTTGCTAGTCATGCTAGCAACATGCTAGTCACTTGCTAGTCATGCTAGAAACATGCTAGTCACTTGCTAATCATGCTAACAAAATGCTAGTCACTTCATGCTAAAAACATGCTACAGACATGCTAGTCATGCTAGAGACATGCTATTCATGCTAACAGCATGCTAATCACTTGCTACTTATCCTAGCTACATGCTACAGACATGGTAATCATGCTAGAAACATGCTAACAATATGCTAATCATGCTAGCAACATGCTAGCGACAATGCTAGCAACATGCTAATCATGCTAGAAACATGCTAGCAACATGCTAATCATGCTAGGAACATGCTGCTAGCAACAAGCTAATCATGCTAGAAACATGCTAGCGACATGCTAATCATGCTACAAACATGCTAGCGACATGCTAGTAACTTGCTAATCATGCGAGAAAAATGCTAGAAACTTGCTAGCAACATGCTAATCATGCTAGAGACATGCTAGCCAAATGCTAATCATGCTAGAAACATGCTAACAACATGCTAATCATGTTAGCAACATGCTAGCGACAATGCTAATTATGTTAGAAACATGCTAGCCAAATGCTAAACATGCTAGGAACATGCTAGTACCATGCTAGTCACTTGCTAATAATGCTAGAAAAATGCTAGAAACATGCTAGCCACATGCTAATCATGCTAGAGACATGCTAGTCACATGCTAATCATGTTAGAAACATGCTAGCAACATGCTAATCATGCTAAGAACATGCTAGTAACATGTTAGCAACATACTAGAAACATGCTAACAACTTGCTAATCATGCTAGAGACATGCTAGCCGCATGCTAATCATGATAGAAACATGGTAGCGACATGCTAATCATGCTAGAAACATGTTACCAAATGCTAATCATGCTAGCGACATGTTAGTCACTTGCTAATCATGCTACAAACATGCTAGTAACATACTAGTCACTTGCTAATCATGCTAGCAACATGCTAGCAACTTTGCTAATCATGCTAATGACATGGTAGTCACTTGCTTTTAATGCTAGCAATATGTTAATCACTTTCTTTTTGAAACTTCTTAACTTTTCAAACTTTTAAATCTTTTTAAACTTTTCAAACTTTCAAACTTTCTGGCCAGGCTTTTTCAAGCCAACTTAAAGTTTGACCACAAACTTTACTATATAGTTATTCTTACTCTTCATGTGTCGCTTTTAGCAGTGCACCAAACAGATGAATAAGCATATCTCGATGAAGCTTAACTATTTTGAGGTTCCAGATATAAATTGCATTGCGACAGATTTAACCCAGCTGACATTTGTATTTTTAGACCGTTGGGCTGTTAAAATGTGCAGTTTTATTTATAAACATGGTTAACAGTCAGAGTCGCTGCTGAAATGATATGTCTGATATAATGCCTGGTGGGAGCTCAGCTTCAGAAGAGTCAGATCATAGTGTGTGCAATATTTAGCAGCACATAATTAATAATTAACTTCTTTCCATAGCTATAGATTGTAAATGTAAATCTGACAATCTGTCTGACGTTTCCAGTCAAGTTGTATTTATTTGTCCTTTGCACAGCCTACATAAGTTTTACTTGGATGGAAATGCATAAGATGAGCCTCAGTGTGCAGAGATTTGCACAGTACAGTAATAATATTATAGTAACTGTTATATATAATATTGCAAAAAAGTTACATTGTGTGAGAGTAACAGGTAGAGAAAATGGATAGTGTTAGTAACTGTCTACCAGATGACACTATCAAAAACAGACTGTGTGCGGGTTGTGTATGGTTTCAAATGTACAGTAGGATTTAACAGGTTTCAACCCTTCTGGTTTTGTCTTGTTTCTCCTCACTCTCTCTGTTAGTCCAGGTCAATTCAGTTTAATGCCATAAGCGATACTGTAATTCCTGATTGCGCAGAACAGGTATAAACACCGCTCTGTCAGGAAAAGAAATTGTATGAGTGCAGATAAGTTTTTTTGAGGCTTATGTTTCAGCTCAGGTAATCATAAAGTTGACATTTCGCTTTAACTTACATAGAATTACAAGTTAGCAGTTTTAAAGTTTATAAGCTGTAGCTTGGAAAGTTGTAGTAGTGGGAATAGTTTCTAAGTGCGTGTGTTAATTCAGTTGGATAAAAGGATTAAAAGCGGGAGGAAAGAGGAGGGATTGGGATGAGCTATCAGTACACCAAGCACATGAGGCCCTAGCCAGTACTGCCTGAAGCGTCCTCTAAATTGATTGGCTCTAGCTTTAGAAAGAGTCAAACGAATGTACTTCTATGGAAAATTAAGCATTAAAAAAGGGCAAGAATAGAAACAGAAGAACGAGCACCTCTTTCTTGTTTGATTTCAAAGCTGAAGCCTGTTAAGTGTAGTCATATTTAGGCAGTAGAGTTTTTAAAACAGTGGATGAATAGAAATATAATGGTGGAACAGGAAGGAGACTGTGAAGTCCCAGAGTACACACACAGCTTGAAGCTGTGTGAAGTTTGGTGGTTTTAACAAATCTTGAAAAGCTTTGACCTGTGAAGGAATTAATCTCTAAGACTTTTTCAAAAGCTCTCCTTTCAGACGTTCGAAAAGTGTATGTCCTTTGTTTTGACTTGTGCATCTACACTTTTGACTAAAATAGAAGAAAATACAGCTTTTTAAAATTCTTCTTAAAAGTATCTTTCAAAGATTTGATGTCAAGCTTTGGCAAAACCAGTCAAAACCAGAAGCAGTTCTGTGTCAGCTTGTTTCTGGTTTCTTTGCGAACTGATTAAAATGAACCTGTGGTCTCTTTACTCCTAGATGTTATTTTAGACCAGGTTAGAGTTTCCAAGATTCCAGACAGACTATTAGTGAATGGATGAGGGTCTGATGGTCTGGTAATACTGTGTTTAAATATATTTTTTTTTATTTTCACTTAAATTGTTTTGTACTGTATGTAACCTGTCCATTATAAATGTAGCAGTTGGTTTCATGGCTGTGCGTGTTTTGTTTTGTGGCGTATGATTGAGGTCAGATGCTCTGCGTCTTCGCCTGCAGCACCTGTGTGTTTATGTCTCTGAGGTACTACAGGTGCCAAGAACTTGACTCAAAGTTTTAGGGTAGAGAAGTTGATTTCTGAGTGTCTCACCTCAAGGAAAGTCATCTTCCCACACAAACAGTGCACACTCCCTGCAGTGAGGTCTGTGGGCGAGGGTTAAGTTCAGTATCGTTTTAAACTGCTGTCAGTGAGTAAGTTTATGGTTAGCATTAGCATCCTCTCTGTGCATTTTATGTAACGAATATGAGGAAAGTGCATGTTATATTTACACGAGTTTATTCTAAGAAACACAAAAGAGATGCTCAGACATTGTCTCTCACAATCCCTTCCCACACTTTCTTCTCTAGCTCTGTCTGTTGTGAGCACTCTATTCATCGTTACATGTTTTCCTCAGGTTGTTTATCTTATCAAGTATATATTTGTTACGAAATATGCTTTTTGGAATGAACAACCTCACTTTAGCTTTAGACAGAGAAAGCCCCAAAACTCAAGAAGTCCATTAAAAGATGTTCTGGGGATGTTTCTTTGCATTCTAGAGATGTGATCTCAGTCCTTCTCGTCTCCCTTCATTTGCTTGAGTAGACTCATGATAGATCATGCTCCATCTGAACCACCTGAACTGAGTTTTCTCACCTGTCCTTTTGTTCTGAGAGGCTAAAGCTGTTGATCTCTTTGGTGACATAAGAACATGGATCATAAAAAGGCATAGTGGCAATTGGTGTGGAAATAAGTGATATGGGAGGCAATTACTGATGACATGGAAATGTTTTCCTGCATTACCACTCAAAAGTTTTGGGGTCAGTAAGATTTTTTCTAAATGTTTTTGGAATCAGGCTAAATTCATTTGGTCAAAAATACAGTAAAAACATTAATAGTGTGAAATAATATTATATTTTAAAATAATTTTGGTATTTCAATATATTTTAGAATAAAATATAATTTATTCCTGTGTTGGCAAAGCTGAATTTTCTGCATCCACGATTCTTCATTCATGATCCTTCCTATATTTCTAATGTTGATTTGCTCAAGGAAACGTCTAATAAAATCCTCTTATTACAGTGTTGAAGCACTGCTGCTTTATATTTTTGTGACAGTTTTGTAATGAAATAGAAATGACATTGAAATGTGTTGTAGCATTATAAATGTCACTTTTGATCAATTTCTAATGTATCTTTGCTGAATTAAAGTACTAATTTCTTACTGAACCCAAACTGTAATGTATATACTGGATCTCTTAGGGACCTACACAGAGCCTTATTCATTACAATCAATTAGATTTTCTGTCATTTTTATTAGTGCTTACCAGTGTTATTATCTTAATGTTGTAGTATGTTTAATATATCTGGCCATCACACTATTTTACTTACATCATACCAATGTCTAATTCTAATTTTTCATAAAAGGTGGACTCAGTAATGTTTCTAATAAAATTTTACCCAAAACTATGACTAGCTCTTTGAATAATACTGGTTAACCAATCTAAATAGGCGTGGGCAAGTAAAATGTCCAAACATCTGGTTTCTGCTAGAGCAATGATACAAACTGCAGAGATTAGTTGTGCTCACACCATAAGAAGACCTTAAGGTCCAGTTTATTCATGTGCATAATATAATACACAGGGAAAAAAACTATTTATAAAAATGACAGAGGACTAACAAACTTCAAATAAGCATGGCAATAGTAATGCTTATAGCGATGTACGTATAAGGTACAAAACCATGTGGCATATTAGAAATGGTGAAACAAACGTTCTGAGTGCACTTAGAAAATGCTGTTGTCTTTTGCATTAAAGCAAATGTGTTGTCCAAAAAATGTGAATGACCAAAGTATTTGAGTATGCAAACTTTTTCAGATTTCTGGTGCAGTATGGGGGCCTATTTGGGTTTAGTTCCTTCTGAACATTGTAATGGGAGGGTCTAGTCCTATACCATACACACACACACACACCTGTAAGTGTGAAAAGTGTTTTGACTGGAACTGACATCGGTGACCACAGACATTTGTGTAGTGTGAAAAGAACAGTAATCTGACGACATTGTGTATTGTATGGACACCATTAGCAATATCCTACTGAATAAGAGTGTTCACAATTTTTTATGTGAAGTCATTGTGATTTTTTTGGGTCAGTTGGGGGTGTTGGGATTTCGCATTAAAAAATGTCTCACCACCAAATGCCTCATCATACTTCAGTGGTCAAAGATTAGACAGACAGAAGGTGGCCAGTCTCATTATCTGAATTCATGATGCTTAGACACCTTAAAGGAATCAAGCTTCAGCTGTCACAGGCAGAATACCAGCCAAAGGTCAGGAGAGTTTTCATAATCTCTCCTTCTCCCTCTTTTCTTTCAGTGTCCTTTCACCTTTTTAATATGCATGCATATCTATATATGTATGTGTGTACTATAGAAAACAGCCGATTCCCATGTGTTTCAATAGCTAGTGTTGTTGATATCTGGTGACTCATGAACCTTTAAGGGGATTTACTGTACAGTCTGTCAAAACATTAATGTGAAGCACTGTGGTCTCTGAAGAGTAAATCCTCACATTTCCATTCTGACATTGATGGGCCGTTTGTCTGATACTGAAAGCTTGTTTGTGAGAGGATTGTGCAGTATAAGTGGTGTTTGTGTTGCATACTTGGCCAACAGGAAAGCTGTATGTGAGAATGTTCCTATTACTTCTTAAAGAACACAGATGATTCTTTCTTCTTACTCATTCAACCCACACGCACGTTCACTATTTTGGAGGCAAAACAGATGTTAGAAATTAGATAAATAATTAATATATAGCTCAAAGTCTTAGCTGCACAGCAAAATGTATTCCTTACAGAAGCCTGTGGGTGCAGTCATAGCAGAGAGATTACTTTTTCATTGTTCAGTCAGCAAAAACCCCATGAGGAGATGCGCCACAATGAGACATTTAATTGTCTCACACGTGGACTGATATTGGCATGGTCATTAGCTGTGTATGAACAAAAAATACTGATGTGATAATAGTGCTGCACACAGGGTGCCACTGGCTCAGTCAGCATTCAGGGCTGGATATTTGTATTTTTCAATATTTGCTATTTTCCCCCCAAGCGACTGTCCATAAACTGTGTGTGAGAAGAACATTTTTAGTAATGTTTTTTTTTTTTTTTTAAAGAAAAAAAAATCCAGCCAAAAAAACCCACCATTAAGTCATTCAGCATCAGCCCTGAAACATAATGAAATGCACAACTCAAAATCTACAAGATACTTATATTTACAAGATACATTGGAGCATATATTTACACACTTTCTCTTAGTGTATTTGGAAAATATTTGCATACATTGTTTTTATCTATAACTAGAGTAATGTTAGATGTATAAACCTAAAGAGAAGCATGCGACTATGGATGTCAATAGAATACAATATACTGTATATAGGTTTACTAGTTTGGGAAATAAGTCTCTTATGCTCACCAAAGCTGTATTTTAAAAAAATACAATGAATATTACTGCAATTCAAAAGAACCGTTTCTTTTTAGTAATTTTTAAAATGTTATTTCAGCATATTTAGTGTTTGGAACCATTTATTATTACCAATATTGAACAACAGTCGTGCTGCTTTGTTTTTGAGAAAACAGGATTCTTTGATCATAGGACGTTTTTAAAAGAACAGCATTATTTATTTGATATAGAAATCTTTTTAACATTATAAATGTATGCTGTAACTTTTAATAAAATTAACGCATCATTGCTGAATAAAAGCATTATTTCTTCTTCTTTTTCAAAAAAATTCTGACCCAAAATTTTTTAACAGTAGTGTAGATTGAAACAGCAAAATTAAATGTTAACTTATTTATTTTTTATATTTTCTACACTATTTTTCTCCCTTGCAGCCTCCTAGTTTGAAACCTCTGTATTAGCAAACGAAAATCATTTTCAGATCAGATATACTTTTAGAAAGGAAATGTTGTGTCTTCCTTTGTTTTGCTGGCAAACAAGGACCAACTGGCATTGGTGGCCTCCCACTGGGCTTGGTCACTAGTGATCCGAGAGAACTGGGCTGTGTTAGGTCCAGATGGCAGAGGCGATGTGCAGGTTCTCTAATCTAGGAGAGCTGTTGTCCAGGGAGGGATGAACTCACATGAGGCAACGTGAGCATAGTGTGTGTAATTGGAGGCATTTTACAGAAGCACAAAGAGCATTCATATTGGAAATTAGAGACCTTAACCATGAGTGTATTTTGGTAAAAAAAAAAAAAGAGGCAATTCAGTCACATTAAAGACACAACAAAACAGGAAGTTCAGCCTGCCAGCTGAGATGAGCTTAAATAGCAAAAGGTATTTGTTACAGCAAGTCCATAACTGTTGACAACACATCTTGTCAATTCTGTTCTTTTAACAGGAATCTATGTTTTACACATGTGGCATGGCTGCTCTTTCACTTACTTTATTTCCTATAGTTGGTGTAACTTTTGCTCCAGGTATCAGAAATTACTGTGAAAATACCCCCATGCTGAGATGAAGATAATTCCTCTCCATTATTCATGACTGATGGTGTTTTGTTCTGTGCCTCTAGTTGTCAAATACCTATTTTTCGACTTGTTCTTCTGATAACCACTTTTTTATTTTCAGTTAGATGGGAAAATGTAAATGTAAAAACATAAGCAAGCAATACAGAAAGAAGTAATAATAAAAGGACTGTAAAGTATTGTACTTGTGCCTCATTTTGTGGCAGTGTGAGAATGAAGACCCCAGTACAAACACAAAAATATAATACAACTTTTACAAGCACTCAGAGTTTGAATAAAGTGATCCAATATTAGTTCAGTCATAACAATATCATTCTTCACAAAAATATGAATACAAACAATTATGTGTTATTTACTGACATGCTCAGACAATGTTTCTTTTTACTTCATCTTTTTGACACTAACCTGTGCTAGTTTTATAATCTTTTTGCTTGTTTTCTTCATCCCAGTGGCATGTGTTGAAAATCAACTGGGGGTGCTTTAACAACAAATGTGACCCTAGACCACAAAACTTAAGTGTCAATTTTTTTAAATTGAGATTTATACATCATATGAAAGCTGAATAAATTATCTTTCCATTGATGTATGGTTTATTAGGATACAACTATTTGAAAATCTGGAATCTTAGGGTACAAAAAAATCTAAATATTGAGAAAATCGCCTTTAAAGTTGTCCAAATTAAGTTCTTAGCAATGCATATTACGAATCAAATTTATGTTTTGACACTAGGGAAATTTACAAAATATCTTCATGGGACATGATCTTTACTTAATATCCTATGATTTTTGGCATATTGTATTTTTTTTAAATATATATATATATATTATATTATAAAATATATATATTATATTTTGACCCATACAATGTTTTTTTGAATATTGCTAAAAATATACCCCAGCGACTTAAGACTGGTTTTGTGGTCCAGGGTCACAAATGGTAAAATGCTGAAATGATCATTCTTTATCAGCCGCAGACAGCTTGGATTTAGGGATTCTCCCAGAGGATTCTGGGTCTGAGGTGGTGCCAGAGACGCCCCCCCACAGTCGACCTCAGGAAGACGAAGAGTCAGATCTCACTGAACCCAGCACAGACAGCACAGGTAACCAAAACTTGTGTCACACTGAGTAACAAAGTAACTATATGATATTGATTTTGGTCGTGGAACGGTTGTCAACCAGTCAGGAGTCAGGATTAGGTTTAAGGCCACAGTTATAAACTTGAAGAACATTCTTATCAGCATACAGTGTCATTACCTTCTGACTGTAGGGTTGGTTTATGGTTTGGTTAGATTTTGGGTTAGGGCTACTATTAGTAGAAAACTAGTGTCATTAGTGTCTTTACACAGTGAGTTGCAGTGTAATTGTGCAGCATGAATGCAATCAGAGTGACAAATGAATGGTTTGCAATCAGCTGTCTCCTCAAAATAGACCGTTTGCAAACAGCAGAAAGCCACCTTAATGCGACATTGTTCACTTTGCTGCAGTAATAGCTCTAAATAAAGTAATATACAGTCGTGGCCAAAAGTTTTGAGAATTACATAAATATTAGTTTTCAAAAAGTTTGCTGCTAAACTGCTTTTAGATCTTTGTTTCAGTTGTTTCTGTGATGTACTGAAATATAATTACAAGCACTTCATACGTTTCAAAGGCTTTTATCGACAATTACATGACATTTATGCACAGAGTCAGTATTTGCAGTGTTGGCCCTTCTTCTTCAGGACCTCTGCAATTCGACTGGGCATGCTCTCAATCAACTTCTGGCCCAAATCCTGACTGATAGCAACCCATTCTTTCAGAATCACTTCTTGAGTTTGTCAGAGTTAGTGGGTTTTTGTTTGTCCACCCGTCTCTTGAGGATTGACCACAAGTTCTCAATGGGATTAAGATCTGGGGAGTTTCCAGGCCATGGACCCAAAATTTCAGCATTCTGGTCCCCGAGCCACTTAGTTATCACTTTTGCCTTATGGCACGGTGCTCCATCGTGCTGGAAAATGCATTGTTCTTCACCAAACTGTTGTTGGATTGTTGGAAGAAGTTGCTGTTGGAGGGGGTTTTGGTACCATTCTTTATTCATGGCTGTGTTTTTGGGCAGAATTGTGAGTGAGCCCACTCCCTTGGATGAGAAGCAACCCCACACATGAATGGTGTCAGGATGCTTTACTGTCGGCATGACACAGGACTGATGGTAGCGCTCACCTTTTCTTCTCCGGACAAGCCTTTTTCCAGATGCCCCAAACAATCGGAAAGGGGCTTCATCAGAGAATATGACTTTGCCCCAGTCCTCAGCAGTACATTCACTATACTTTCTGCAGAAGATCAATCTGTCCCTGATGTTTTTTTTTGGAGAGAAGTGGCTTCTTTGCTGCCCTTCTTGACACCAGGCCATCTTCCAAAAGTTTTGGCCTCACTGTGCGTGCAGATGCGCTCACACCTGCCTGCTGCCATTCCTGAGCAAGCTCTGCACTGGTGGCACTCCGATCCCGCAGCTGAATCCTCTTTAGGAGACGATCCTGGCGCTTGCTGGACTTTCTTGGATGCCGTTTCTTTGCAGGTCACCATGGTTAACAAAGGAAGAACAATGATTTCAAGCATCACCCTCCTTTTAACATGTCAAATCTGCCATTCTAACCCAATCAGCCTGACATAATGATCTCCAGCCTTGTGCTCGTCAACATTCTCACCTGTGTTAACAAGACGATTACTGAAATGATCTCAGCAGGTCCTTTAATGACAGCAATGAAATGCAGTGGAAAGGTTTTTTTGGGATTAAGTTAATTTTCATGGCAAAGAAGGACTATGCAATTCATCTGATCACTCTTCATAACATTCTGGAGTATATGCAAATTGCTATTATAAAAACTTAAGCAGCAACTTTTCCAATTTCCAATATTTATGTAATTCTCAAAACTTTTGGCCACGACTCTACACATATATCTTACTTTTTGTCATGTGCTGTGCATGTGTTTGTGAGGACGATAGATGTATGCGAATCCATCAGGGTTGGATAGAGTCAAGTGGAACCCAGAACCCAGACCAATCACACTCCAGTTCAGACTGCAGCAAAGGTGTCTAGTGTGAAAGCTCCTTTAGATTATATATAGCACATCCACTCACAATTCAGAAAACGAATGAAGAATTTTAACTATCAGTGTGTGAATTAAACCGTGAAAAAACAAACCGAAGCTTGAAAGCGTTTTTGATGCTGATGCAAACATCTGAAACACGCTCTCATATTCACACTAACTGTACTTGATTCAAAGTGCCTAAACACTAGATGAGGATCAAAGAATTGAGTTTGCAGAAACAGTTGATGAATAATTTAGAGTCAATTGTGGCGCTTTTAATTGCACCGCACCTTCCTGTTAAATTAGGTCCATACAACATGTGTCTAGGCTGTAAACCTGCACTGTAAACAGCTGTTAAAGCCATTTGATGTTTTAATCTCCACTGACACTGCCAAGACATAAATCTCCCACTAACACCTCCAACTATTCATGTTTTGTAAGCTCTCAATTTCACTTTTTCTTCAAGGCCAACCAATAAGGCCAACAAGCCTTATTCCTTTGTTTCTCCCAACTAAAGTTTATTGATCCCTGTTTACTCTGGTATTTCTCAACTCAAGTTTTCCTTCCCTCTCTCTTAGGTCAGGCTGAGTATGTGTCTCATATCCGAAGGCTAATGGCTGAGGGAGGGATGACAGCGGTTGTCCAGCGAGAGCAGAGCACAACAATGGCTTCCATGGGCAGCTTTGGCAACAACATCATCGTTAGCCACCGAATCCACCGTGGCTCCCAGACAGGAGTGGACGCACAAAGACATACAGGTTTGAGCCCCGCCCCTGGGCCCTCCTCTACTGCCCCTGAGAGTTTGGCTGGAGCTGCAGGGTCGTACTCCTGCATCCTCTCCAGCACGCTGGGGCTTCATACCGACACCGCTCAGGGCACCTCTACAGACATGGACCTAACGTCCCTCATAGAACAGGAAAGACTTCACACGTCTCTCCTTTCACAGGAATTTTCACCTGTTTTCTCATCAGCTCTAGAAACAAATGGACCTTCCCTTTCTGTGGAAACAGACAATGTCTTGGAGGAAGAGGAGCTCCAAGACTATGCATCCCTCCCTCCATCTTTGCTCTCATCCTCGCCCTCTCTTTCTCCAGTGAATAACAGTAACTACAGCAACAGCAATAGTAGTTATCACGGAGACGAATATGGGCGATAAAAGTGGCAGAGTTTGGAGAGGAAACCAACAATTTGAACCACACAACAGAAATTTTTTGCACAAATATTTGCACTCGACCCATGTGTTCCTCTCTCTTATCGTCATCAGCTTTCATATTTCACATCTGCTCTGACACGGTCTAGTGAATAATGAAAGGACAAAAAAGTTCTAGTTTCCTGCTCAGCTTAAACTCTGCAATGAATTCAGACCATTTCATGTTGTACGTTAATCAGCCTTGCTGAAGTTGTCCATCAAGATCAGTGTTCAAAGTAGAGCCACATACAGAGTAAGGTGTGTGAATTGCAGAGTGTCTTTAGTCTGGTGAGGAACATTTGTTCAACTAATCCCTTTGTTTCTCTACATCTTCTTTCAAATAAAACATTTTGGATTCCAGTTGAGAGCTGCTGATTTGAGCAGAAAGGTCAAATTTCCTTGGACAGTCCAGTAGTCCAAAAAGTTTCTAAACCTTGTCACATTCTGCACAACTTAATTATATTACTGTGGGTTAGTCATTGGAGTCATTGCTGTTTTAGATGATGACTGGTGCATTTTAGTTCAGGTTTTTATGAAGTTCAAAAGACCACACTCTGTTTTATAAGCCTTTAAAAAGAAAATTAGAAAGAGAAAGAAGACAGAGGTATACACAAGTTTTATATTTTGTATTGTATAGTTTAATTCTGTGAGATTTAAGGGATGATAAAAATTGTAAAAAATCTGTCATTATTTACTCACCTTCATGTTGTTCCAAACTTGTATGACTTTCTTCTGTGAAACACAAAATAAGAAATTCTGAGAAGTGGTCATATATTTGATTACCTAAATTCAAATATTTCCCTTAATGTTTCGCAGAAGAAAATAAGTCCTAAAGATTTGGAATGACGTGAAAGTCAGTAAATGATGACAGAACTTCCATTTTTGTGTGAACGATCCCTTTTAAGTTGTGATGTTTGTCTGCATCCTCATCATCGACTGTCCTCCTTGTGGCCAAGTCAGTCTCCTTTGCACTGGTTTTTACCACAGAAACACCTCAATTATCATGCTTTCCCCGAATGAAAACAGAAAGACGGCTTCTTAAACAGGGTCTTCCCTTCCCTGTTTACAGTAAAGTGCTTCTCAACACGATGTGATGGACGTCACACTCAGAGCCTCAGCAGGGAAGCGGTGAAGTCTGACAGGTGTGTGTATGTGGAAGAAACGCTATCCCAGTTCTGTCAGCTACTGTAGATTAGGCAGACACCCGACAACAATTGTGTTGCATCCTTCCTTTTTATTTCTTATGCAGCACTCTGTTTCCTATCTGCTTTCTCAGAAAACATTTCTGAGGTGTGTGTGTTCAGAGAGCTTGTCCGTTGAACCTCAAAGCCGGCCACTGGCTCTGTTGTTATGCCTTTTGAATTTCTGAATTTACAGCACATTTTCACTTCAGCTTGTCCAATTCACAATGTCTAATCTGCTTAAGTGTACCTTATGTTGAGACGTGACCTCAGGGAGTGTCTTCATGAGGGGTGTTTAAGTGTAAAAACACTGGCCAGTGGTCTGGTACACACAGTGCTACAGTACTGCATAGGGAACGCAGATGTTTGGATGATGTTTATGTGAATTTATTATTTTTTTTCACAGCTTTAATGCATTATGTTCTGCATTAATATGGAGATGCTCTCTGCTTCTTTTAGCAAACCACTTTATCCTGAAAATGAATGTGTGGCGGTATGTCCTGAATCAAGTCAGAGCTTTGGTTAACAGTGTAACCTCTGCTTTAGCTCAGCTCACTGGCCTCCTACAGTAAAAACATCATTTTAGTTCTCTTCCTGCTCCTGAAAAAATGTACAGCAGCAGCTCTTCTGATGGATTATGTACTTAACATTAAGAAGTGACTATTTTTTGTCCTTTCCTTGTTTTTCTGTTTGTTTTTAGAAAACCATGTTATTATTATTATTTTTTCTTTTAAAGGAAAAAAAGGTGATAATAAATTGATCTGCATTCTGGGAAACAGTCCTTTATGTGATTTAAATGTAATAAAATTATAACAGAAACGCCGTGTTTTTATTTGTTTTTGTGTAGACTGCGAGGAGGATTGAAATGCTCATCATTTTTGTATTTTTATTATGGTCTTTTTTGATGCAGATGACCAGGATGAGAGATGTCTCACATCCTATTACATTTTTGCCTGATTCTGCTGTTATTGATGTTATAAGATGTTATTAGATCCACCGTACTTAATTTATTAAATACTATAAGCCTGTTCAGTCAGACACTTAGCTACATGTTAGCCTTGTTGCTCCTGAGCTGACTTCAGATCAGTGCTGAATCTTTTAGGATCATGACTCTCACGTAAGTAGATTATATTCAGATGATTCCAGAACTGTGAGGCATAGATGATATGGTGTTCACTGTGCTATGACGGAGAGGTGAACGTAGACTCTGGGAGACCATCTGAATAAAAAAGCCTGTAAAAATTATCTGTCAGTATGCAAATTTTCATACCTGCAGAGCTTCTTCAAGCATGTGCTATTGGATTCTGAAGGTACAATAATGTTATAGAAAGTTGTTAATTGTTAATCTTCTCAGTGGAAATGGTTCGGAGAGAGATGTGGTGAATAGGAATGAGATGTGTGAGAGCTGCAGCAAAAGCTACATATATCAGGACAGTCCTCACACTGATTAAATGGGATAAAAAAAATAAAAGTCTCTGTTCTGTGGACCAGTCCTGTAGTTATGAGCTCTCTCTGGTGCACACAGAGAGGCAGCATCAGATGACAGAACTGTTTCAAATATCCGTTTCATGGCATAAACACACATTTATGTATTATTTAACAACACAACCCAGAAACACTTCCTCATGTGTGCATAAATGAAAGGAAACTAGCTAATATGAGGCTGTAGAAGCAACATGCAATAAGATATGTGAGAAATTTCTGTGCTTTAGGCTCCATTCAACTAAAACTGTGTGGTGGCTAATTGCTGGTGTAGATTTAAGACAGCAGAGGGCTCATTAAAAGAGAAGGACTCCTGAGAGGATGGAGCGAGAAAGGGCTGTTGCCTTACAGCATTCTGCTGCACACATACAATAGTACATGGCAAGAGGTCAAGGTTGGGCAGGTTTGACTGAGGCAGTTAGCCCCTGCTGGTAGATGCTGTAGCTACACCATGCTGGTGCCAAAACCCGTATTTTTCTCAGCTGATAATAACTTTCACAAGCAGCACTGTATTCAGACTTAATGTATATTTTAAATTATTTTATTTGCTTTATTTAAAAGCAAGATGTGAATTATAGATAGATGGAAGGATGGAGGGATAGATAGATGCATGGTTTCCACAAATATGTTATGCAGAACTAGTGTTTTCGATGCTGATAACAAGAAATATTTATTGCACACCAAATCAGTATATTAGAACAAATTCTGAAGGATCATGTGGCACTGAAGACTGGAGTAATGACTGCTAAAAATTCAGCTTTACAGGAATAAATTACATTTTAAAATAGAAAATAGAAAAGTTATTTTAAGTGGTAATACATTTTACATTACTACTTGATCAAAAAAATCCTTGGTGAGCATAAGAGACTATATATATATATATATATATATATATATAAAGAAACCTAAGTAATATCCACCGTAAGCCCTTTTTTTCTTCTTTGTAGCCAAGCAAGATCCATTGAAGCAATTGCTATTGAAATAGCTCTCTTAAGGTATTATAGAACTCCTTGATAGAAAGGATTTGGCTGGCTAATCAGTGTCATCCTGACAGATATGGAGAGTTTTAATGCAGCACAGAGAAATCCATTCCTGCTATGTGTAATGTTGCCGATTGCTGTTCCCCCAGACTGAGCTATGACAGAGCGTCCCTGAAGGGCTGGGAGCCACAGCAGCATTCACTCTTTATATTGAGAAAGCGATTACACATTTGTCCCTAAAGGCTCTGAGAAATTCCACCTGTCTAGCAAGAAATTTCTTCGCCATTGGCCTAGTGTGTCTTATTTTCAACTTTGCTGACTCTGTTTTTCTTGCGAGTCATTCGTCTTAAATATCAGTATCGATGCTGTGAATGAGTAAAGATTGCTGGGATTGCAGCGAGGAAATCATAACTCACTTGCATGTTAAAATGTGATGTTGACAGCAGCAGGCACAGACCATGAGTGATCAGAGTCCTCCCTATAAAGCTGATCTCAGTCATTTTGTGTAGAAACAAAGCACTGATACTGACATGATTACAGGCCCTGCTGAGCATCATCATCACCTACACTAACTCTGCTCTCGCTCTCCAGAACTGCTTTTGCTTAAAGTGCTCCGCATATAGAGACTCTGAGAGAGCTGCATCGCAGTGTAAGTGGGCACTGCGTGTGTGTGTGTGTGTGTGTGTGTGTGTGTGTGTGTGTGTGGTGGCATTTTTCTGAACGCTCAAGTGCACACATGCATAGCTAGGCTTTGTGAGAGAGTAGATTTAATGATGGGTGTATTCTGAGAGGCAAAGGCTGTTATGCAAAGCCCTCTTTAATTGTATAATGTGGCAGATAAACAGAGTGGGATGAGGTTAATGGGGATGACTACAGCAAAACATGCTGCTAATGATCCGGCCCATTTATTATTGCTAAAAAACCATCGGCACAGCATGTAGCCATTATGTATGCAATTACATAGCTATACATGTTACTCGAAACAGATATGGCATGTTTTACATTTATTTGTTTGCTTCTCTGAAATGTTGTGTGTGTGTTTTCACAGACTGTTTTTCCTAAACTGATCATTTTCCTGTGCTTCTCTGCTGCTGTCAGTTATGATTTGCAGTACATCCCCATCTAATAAAGCTACTGAGACTGTACAGGAAATAACCATACAGCATTTGCGCATACATTATGGTCGATTTAGAAATATTGATATTGGCCTCATTAGTTGATAGGACACATGACCCTGAAATTGGATGTAATCTGAACTCATAATCATAATAGGCTTCGCTGATTATCTGCCCTATCATACACAATGGTTGGTTGTACTTTTTTGATCAACTTTTGATATTCATGAGCATTTTGTTGTATTTTTATGGCTTTTTAGAGCAAAGTAAACTTTTTTTTTAAATCAATTACATAACAAGTTAGTAAGGTAGTAAACAAAACCTCACCTTAATAAAAATATTATACTGTAAAAGCTATAAAATATAACTTTCAAATTGGTGTGTGCCAGTCAGTAGCACTATTATGAGCAGTATTAAATATACCTGTAAATAGAATCAAGCATAGAGATATGTTTTATTTACAAGTGAGAGATGCAGCTGATATACAGTAAAGCAGTGATTAGGTTGTGTGAAATGCATAAATATAATTTTTCAGAAAAACACAAAATAAATATCAAATATGTCCCTACAGTTATTGTGGCTCTCGAGTTGGAAAACCACTAAAGGAACCTCAGAATTAGATTTTTCAAACAAAAGACACCCAGATATTAAAAAGTAAAAGGCCTGATGTGGTATGGTAAAAAAAATACATGCAGCAGTGAAAAGCTCAATTTTGTTTAAGAGGATGGTGATTCAGATTTCATATCATCCTTCAATCCCTAAAGTCTGGGTACCCCTTGAGTGTTGGTATTAATAAAAGTTGAGAAACGTAGCTTTTGTTGTATTTTTTTGCTATAGTTATGCTAATTACTGTGCTCTCTGGAATACTCAATTCTGATTGGTCAGTTGTGGCATTCTGGGGTCATAAAGTTTGAAATAATGATCATTAGCTGCAGAGGCCTAATTGACCATTTCCCAGCAGCTGATTTGCTACACAGCTCTGCTAATGTCACAGCTCTCGTTTGACTCGGCAAACTCATATTTTGCATAATAAAATAATTGTAACTAAACTGCATGCATCATTTCTATTTATTATCACAAAATTATCCACTTTAGGGTGATTAAAGACTCTTACAATCCTTTTTTTTCATCTTGATTTGGTTTACTTGATTGCAGTGCTGTTCTAAAAGTAGTTCACTCAGAAAAGAAAAAATCTGCCATTATTTACTGACTGAATCTTTGGTATTATTTTGTGTGTAACATTATTTTAAATAGGGCAAAGGGACATGTCAAAGAGAATAAAAGCAAAGGAAAAAGTCTGTAGAATAACAGTTCCACCTACCCATTGTATACTTGATTAAAGAAACAGCTCGGTCTTTTTATTGCCAAGAATCCCCTCAGATCTCTGGAGATCTGTGTTTTGCATTGGGTTCTCTGAGCAGTAATGGTTCCAGCGAGGATCATTTGTCATCCAAAGCACCTTTTTTTAAGAGTGTACATATATATTTGCATGATTGTATCTTCTTCTACAGTATGCTGGAATGTTATATGCTCAACTGAAGAGCATGAAATGGGTCACAATTTCAGCTTTATGTCTTTTAAAAACAATTTTGGTTGCTTTTTGCTGGCATGTAGAGATTGCTTTAAAAGCCCAGCTGAAAGGATGTTTTGCATGCCCTTCTTTCTTAGACACTTAACTGTGTTCTTGTTCATCGGAAAAAGGATGTTCATCATTGCATTACGTTAGCTTAACTTTCCATTTAGATGCAACTGCTTTGTTTTTGATTCGTTTAATTATTTATCTTTCTCTCTCACACACACACACACACACACACACTCCTCTCTCTTTCGCATCTAATCACCTGCTCTGATACCTTTCTGTCTTTTGCTGGTGAATAATGATCCTAATACAAACACACACCTCTTAAACAGAGAACACACTGCACTTAGAGCCACTGAGAGTGTTACATAATAACTTAAATGGGTGGAAATATAAAAAGTGGAGGGAGAGCATAGAGAAAAGCAAAAGAGGGTGAGATGTAGAACTCTGTGGCTGTACATAATGACGATCTTTCTATACAATATTCAAATGAGAACACAAGCGTGTGCATGCATGAATACGTCCTACAGTATGTTAATATTCCAGCAGCAGGTAGGACAGCTCATTCTCATAGTAAGCAAACTGCAGTTAGATCCATAGTGAAACTAATTGGACATTAAAGTTTGGAAAAGTTTTCCAAGCATGGCCACATTCAGACTAAAAACATATGCTATTTGTATATGAAAAGACTTTAGTTCAACTAATGAAACTAAATAGACTCGCTAGCTATTATGGGTTTAGGGGATAAAAAGTGGTCCACTCTTTAAGTCATCTGATTTTTGTTTCAGTAAGAAATGCTTAAAAACAGAAGCTTTAAGATTTTCTCCGTTTTCTCTGTTTAAAGAGGTGAAGTGTAAAGAGGCACATACAGTAGTTTTGTTATTTCAAAGAAGCTTATTAAAAAATCAAATTTAGAGAGCGAGAGATATGTATATTGAATCAAATCTGTTTCTCTGTCTAAACCAATAGTCCCTGACTCTCAGGCCTAATACACCTCTCACTGAATCCGACACTAAAGTGCCACTCATGGCACATTTTAGTCGGTAGTGATGTTCAGTTTACGGTTTTGGTCTAGATCAACCACTTAAACTTCATTTACAGGGGTACTTTAAAGAGCTTTTATTACCTTGATAAAAAAAATTAACAGAAAAAGCCAGCAAGAACCCTGAGAAAAAGACATTTACTTTGTCAGCAATTCAGTTAGCTATTGCAAATCAGTTTTATTATCAGTTGTTTTATTGAGACTGGCTCTAATTAGGGCCATAATGTGCCCAAGAAACACACCAGATGAACACCAATGAATTCAGTGTCAACTAAACCAAACTCAACGCAATCTCATGCTCATGTAATCTAGATTCAACAGCACCAGATTCAGCAGTTCTAAAATTAACAAAGCATGACTGAACTGATGTACTGTAGGCTGAAGTCAGCAGCAGTGCTATATATCTCATTTGAAAGCAGTGGGTGAGCAAGTGAAGTGAAACAGAATTTGTTATGTGTGTCTGAGCTTAATGAGCCTATCATTTGACTTGTTAGAGAACTTATGGACATCTACTCCTGACTGGAACTGTTTTTTTTTTATTCATTAGTCTTATTCTACCTTTTTGTTCTTGTTGTTGTGTGACATCATATACCTCGGTAAATAAATACAATTTAAATTCATGTCTCGCACGCTTCAGTGCACTTTGAATGGAACATATAGGCTCGCTTCAAACTGGAATCATGGCAAAATATCCTGTTATGTCCACTTTGCAGGGCACTTATGTTCAAATAGAACAAACGTCTGAATAATAAGAGAAACATTAAAAATGTTCAGAGCAGGGGGGCGTGAGGGCTGGAATTGAGAACCACTGCTCAAAACTCACGTTTGAATCATCAGTGGCAAATCCTTTACATATGAAAACATACTTACAGACTGTGATTCAGAACAACAGCCATTGTAGTCTTCTCTCCCAGGATCAGGAAACAGTCTTCCATAAAATGCGCTGCACACATTTAAATATTTCGGTAGAACTGTTCTGGAACAGTGTTGTAAATACAACTTAACCACTGATTTCTAGTGTCCTCTTTTGGAAGACCAAACAAAGTATTTTGGCTTTCACAATGAAACATAGTGTCTCCACGACATGGTGCCAGTGGCAACAATACTACAGCGAGAATCAAAGTTACGTCTTCTTTCTTTGCGTGAACATTTGACGGCGTTATGCAAATCTTCCCCCATCGTGACGTAGTGATGTGGGGGTGTTTTTAAAAGAGGTGTTTTAGGTGTTTTAACTTTTATAAAGAATATCTCTTTGGGTTTGAATCTTTAGTCTTCACAACTTTAGGGATCTTATCTATTCACGAACAGCTTGAAACACTCCAAAGAGAAAGGAAGACTTCAAATCAGATCATATGACCACTTTAACTTCAGTGATTTTGATCCTGCTGTAGTCAGATCATCAAGCTTAGTATTCATACTGAACTAATGAGAGACCAGAGCGTATTACTGTTATTATACACAAAGCAATTTAGTTGAGACATCTCCTCATGTCCACACAGGAGTGCTGGTCTGCCTCACCTCATTAACAACTCCCTCAGATCTTATTCCCTACCCTGTGGTCTGTTTGCATGAGAGAATATTCCCTTCTGATATTATAGACTTCACAGTGAAACCACGTACACTTCGGCAATGTCTTCTTTATGGCCTTGACTATAATGAATCAAATGTAATTAAATTCATGTGAAATGAAAGTTAACTTCATTAAACAAACACAAGATCAAGCTGTGTAGACAGAGGTAAAATCTCATTTATTGACTTGATGTTCTGCTGAAAAAGAACCAGCTAAATCCAGTCTGTTCTGGCTTGCTGGTCTTAGTTGGACTTCTACACTGAAAAAAGAATGATTCATTAAATTTACTCTGTTTTTTAAAGGTAAGTGGTTGCAATCAATTGATTTTTATCTACATTTAAATGAACATATCTAGCTGAATCTATTACATTTTATTAAATTACCTTTGCTCAATTAAACTTAGTTGACCCTTTTTTTAATGTAACTTGAATATTTCTTATTACATTTTTTACTTCTTCTTATTATTATTACTATTCAAACATCTAAAGTGGTACATAGATAACAGCAATATAAACCTTGGCTGACATTTTTATTTACATTTCATAAAACAACTGTGAAAAACAGTTATTATCGTAAACGACCACAATATTAGAAAAAGGAAAATATTTAAAAACTTTTTTTTAATAAGTTATTGTATATGGAACTCTAAACTAAATAAGCTAAATCTTCAAATAGTTACCCACATTTTAAAGCTTTCATTTAGAAATCTTTAAATGACTACAAAACAAAAATTCTTTCATTATGTAATTTCATGTCCAAAGATGCATTTTGCGTCCAATGATGAGATGGCAAGTCAGGATCATCAACTTCATCTTTGCAAAAGCAGCTTAGGCCAGCCAACTTTTTATTTATTTTATTTTTTCAGTTTGCAATACTGAATAAAGCCCAGGACAAATAATTAGGTCCCATTATTTAAGGTTATGTTAATTATTTGTTTATTTGTATTTATTTGTATTTAAAGGGATGGTTCACCTTCAGTTGCTGGTCCCCATTGACTTCCATATGGAGGGGTGAAAAACACTATGCAGATCAATAGGGACCAACTGAAGGTGAAATATAACTTTAAGTATTTTTATTTTTTTTTTAAACATCTACAGCTTTTCATGATTTTGTCTTCTTGCGTTATATTATCAGAGTCAATATAATTTACAACTGTTATTGGACATTTACTTGTAGGTTATTTTGAAGTAGTTTACATAATATCCTTGTAAGTTTTATCAGTTTGTTCCCTTTAAATTTATAATGTGACCATGAACATACAATTGCATAAAATGTAATTTTATATACTATATTTTCAAATTGTGTCTTTATGTACGCATATGTAAGAGAGTTCATGCATCCATGCCAAGTGGTTTTGAAAGCAAAGGAATGTCTATGTAAAGTTTGCATATTCTTTCCTAAATCCCTGATTTTAGTTTCATTCCCATGCCTTCTCTCTCCTCACATCAATCCTCCCCTCACTCCATCTTAAAGCCAGTGGAGCATGCAGTCTTTATTCTTGCACCTGAGTGAGTGAATGTGAGTGAGTGAATGTGTGTGTGTGTGTGTGTGTGTGTGTGTGTGTGTGTGTGTGTGTGTGTGTGTGTGTGTGTGTGTGTGTGTGTGTGTGTGTGTGTGTGTGTGTGTGTTTCCAGAATTTTACAAGGATAGGCTAAATTAGGCCAACAGTTTTTACTGAGGTCCCAAATCTCTCCACATGCCCCTGGAGCACCTATTGCCCATTTTAAAGAGCACATGCTTCAACACACATGTGCAATCAACCATATGATTTCGTATAGTGTCACATTGCTTTTTTACAGATAACATGGATTCCTATTGTCCACTGTAAACCACAATTCTTTTTTTCACAATATCCTTAGACTGTCTCCGATAATTACAATAAATGGCCTCATTCACAACAAACTCTTTTCAGAATTCCTGTACCTGACTTGTTAATAACTTGCACAACTACTAGCTTAGTGTTTGGTCTAGAAATGCAGCATCACCTGTTTGTCAATATTGCCAATTAGACGCAGTTCCAGTAGTGCACAGTATGATTACATAGTATGATATCAAAATAGAAGCTACAAAATTAAAAAAGACAGTAATTAGAATCATATGTTCTATAGTTTTGCCATATGGAAACTTTTTTATTTTTAACAATATGTTTTTGAATCGATTTTTGCTTTGAGTTAGAAATGGTGGAAGGGGAAAAATAAAAATTAAAGGGATGGTTCACCCAAAAATGCTGTCTAATCATGGTATCTACAATCTCAATTAGGAGTGTCAATGTTCCGCTTAAGAGATAGGTGGTGGTAATGCACTTATAAGTCTGCGATCCGCCGTAAAGCAAGAAGAAGAAGAAGACGCCTCACATGACTGCTGCTTGAGAACGTGCTCAGGAGAGTTCTAACAGTTCAGACATTGCATGAATCAGAGGTAAAAAAATATATAAATACTGTTCAGTCTTTACACATCAATGTATCGTCACGAGCCACAGGGTTTAATTTGGTTTTGTCTGTGTATGTTTTGTTTTATTATTATTTTTTTATTTTTAAGGTTTAGCCGTGATTCCCATTCACCTCCATTATAACAATGACAGACTGCAACTTTTTGTGTTAAAAATCTTTGTTTGTGTTCTACTGCAGAGACAAAGTCACCTACATCTTGGATGCCCTGGGGTTAAGCAGATAAACATCAAATTAAAATTTTTGGGTGAGCTATCCCTTTAGGAAACAACAGGGAAGAGTTGTAGAAGCTCCCAAGACATGAAAGCCTTACAAAAGAATTTCTAAAGACTGCCTCGATCAGTGTACCATCAGACAGATAGTTGAGAGGTGGAAAAACATCAGAACTGCTGCTGAATGTTGGACATGAATGTTGGACATGAGAGGTAACTGTAGTGGAAACCACTGCTTTCCAAAGCAATAAATAATTTTCCCACAGCTCTGCTAAAACAATGGCTTGTGGCCAGACAAAACAGCAGCTGAACATTTGGTCAAGGTGCGATGCATTATATTCAAAGAAAGAGAGTTAATATATTCAAAGAAAGAGAGTTAATAATGTGCTAAAATTGAGAAGTTGTATCAGTTTTACATTGAAACGTCAGAGCATCTGCTTGTCATCTAAAGCCCTAAAGAAGAAAAAACAGGAGGATCAAACAGAAGAAATCCTATAATGGCCAGTAATAATAGGTGACCTCAGGCTCATTGAAATTCAGCAGTGTTCTGATGGTGTTGAAACATCCCAAAGATATACAAAAAACAAAACATTTTGTGTCGAAAAGTAGGCCTCAAAAGGCTTTTGCAGGTTTGATCAAAAGAAGCTACAAAAAAAAAAAGAAATTCATAGGGGTTCATAGGGGTATACCTTTTCTAATTAAAGGGGTCATGTAATGAGGATTTAAATTTTAAAAGTCTTGATGTACAATGAAAACTTTGTAATTCACACAATACAGTATATAGCACTAATATACAGCAGATACTATTGTTCCTAATCACTAGACATAAAAACGATTAGCTTGACAGTTCACCAAACTTGTGCTGTTTCTGGCTTTGTGAAGCACCTGCCGCTCTGCATATCCTTCTGAAGGCTGAGCAGCTGAGGTTTATTTTTAACACCACTGATAGTTTCAGTCTAATGTTTACAGTTTGTGTGTGGATTTTTAAAAATATAAATCTATTTTTAAATAACACCACTAGTAAGTCTTCATTACTGATGTTGTCTGCTGTACACATTTTTTATGAGAAATCCCTTTTGTGCTTTAGGCAAAACTTTTACATGGCTGAATGGCATTGTGGTGATTTGTCTCCCTCTCCCATCTATCTTCTAGCCTTGCTTTAGTTCTGCATACTACAGGCCTAGAAATTGGACGTTCTCTAGATTCTTTATCATTCTGCCCATGTTTTGAAAAGTGGAATGTTTGGGAGGAAGATTTATTTCTCTCTTTTACTTTTTCAAGTGGTTTTCATTTGCCCAGTGTCCAACAAAGGAGTCCTCTTATCCCTAGTTTATGCTGAGTATAAAAATATTGATCTCTGAAGAAATTGTGTTTGAACATATGATTATTGCTTCTGATAGAAATACACTAATTAATTAAATAAAAAAAATCTTAAGTACTGGAAATAGAAAAGAATTTATAAGTATTGGTGTAGACAGTCTGAAAAGTAATGGTAAATAGAAGATAATTTCCAGTGTCAATGCCTGTCTTTGTTGATATGCTTTGTAGTTTTGCAGAGTGTAGAATTCATTGACTGCTAACAGCCTCAAAGATTCGCTTGCTCTGCTCTGCATATTTGAATTAATAAAATCTATTTTTCTTTTAACTAAAAAGTCACAAATTAAAATTTTCTGAATGATGGAGTGGTTTTTATTTTTAGACAGTGTTAAAGACTTGCTCTTTTCTGTCCTGAAGAAGTTTCACTAGCCTAAGTCAATTTTAAAAACGTAGGTGCTAGACAAACATCTAATTGATCTGACCTTGCCAGGGTTGTTTAATGTCTGTGGAAAGATTATTCTGCTGAGTAGAGAGGCAGCGGTGATGTGTGTTGATGGCAGGAGCAGACAGACACTACAAGTGCTGACAATCATTCAGAACTCTGAGATCAGGTGCTGTGCTACTTATTTCTTATGACAGAGAGAAGCATCTACCATTGAGGGAACTTATTGATTATGGACTGAATGACTGATTATGTTGATTAGTGGACTGACTGAACAGACTGCAGAAATGACCCTGAATATTCCTCCTAATCTAAAATTTATAGCAGTCATTAAGGGGTTGAAAACTGTAGAATAGATTGTAAAATGTAATAGATTACATTTTGTATTCTTCCCTAGACATGATCGGAACAAACATCACATGGTACGGCAGCTCTCAGAACTAATCACAAGCTTGTTTGATGTGTCACCAAGAATCAACATTAGAATGAACTGAACTAATGAACCCTTAATGCTTGTGTGAAACTGACCATGGACACACACACAAAACTGTGTATCACACTCTCATTCTCAGTCCCCCACAGAGTTCGGCCTCAGATGCTTTTAGAAATCTCAAAATCCTCAAACTTGTGTGTACAGAATTCTTTAATACAGAACTGGCGTGAATTATTTATTTTCTAGGTATTGCATTTAATGCTTCTCTTAAATCAACATGCTTCCACTCTAAAACATCCACAGAGAAATAGAGAAAGTGTACAAACACAGAATATTTCATTCTTAAACATCCAAGGTCGTGAGGAATCGACTCATTAAGAAAGTGTCTAGGTATGCGCTGATCAATGACAGCAATTCCAGATGCACAATCCTGTAAAAGATGAGCTTTCTTTTACAGCTTATATTACAGACTCTTAGTTTCCACAGCTAGCAGAATAACAGTGTCGTAATTTAGGATTTATTGTGACCTTCTGCATGGAAAATAGGCCTATTCCAGGGGTGATTCCAGGATTTCAGGTTTGGGGGGCTCAGCCAACTATAGTGGGTGTGATCTGTTGTGGTTCATAATTCTTGCTTTTGGAGTGGTTAGTCATGAGTCCTGAGGAAATCTTCCTCGACCAACAATTTTTTCAAATTCACCAAAAAATATTGTTTGTTTATCAGTGCATATCAGAAATGCAGGTGTATTTGATTGTTCAGAATTGAGAATGCCATTTCATTTCAAATTCAGTTTCCTGAATTTGGTTTGAATTTGAATTGAGATGGAAAACAGGATGCAGAATTACAATTCAAATTGTTGGCAAGTAAAACTATGAAATCATGCTTTAAGTACAACTTAAAACTAAGAATGTAAAAATGACCTAAGTTAAAATTTTCTCTAGATAGATTAATTAATATTGTTTTTTCTTAATATTTATTATAAAACAGACAGTTCTTGTCCCTGATGCTGATTGGTCAATAGCCTTGTTTTATTAACAGTAAAGCACAGCTTCACTAAACAGCTTGGCCTCTCGTGCCTTAATGCTTACCGGTATATTAAGCACCAGGGTGGAAAAACATATACCAGAATGCATTGCCTTTGTTGAATTACTTGAATTGTAATTCCACTTCCTGTTGTTGCATTTAACACTCCTTTGGGGTAGGGTCAATTTAAAGGAATTTCTAGCTCTTTTTTTTTTTTTAACCTGTTGTGAAATGGTAAATGTTTAGGATTGCAGACTAAGCAATTGTCTAGTGTACTCTGCCTGTAGTCACTCACTTGATAGACACCTTTAAAATGGTTTTGTTCATTTAGAGCCAGTAGTATTCTTAGGAGACCAGTGTGTTCATTATGTATTGATTTAGTCAGCTCAGGTTTTGCATTCTTCCACTAATAGACCCTTATCTTCAAAGCAGTTCTGACCTGCAGAGGATTTAAGAGCAGTTTGTTCAGTGGTCCACATCTGACAAACCATTGACAGACTCTCTTTAGGCTTTTCTAGTTCCCTTTAAAGTATGTGATCTGGGCAATTATGCATTGTTTAGTGTTTGGTCATCGTGTGGGTTCTCTGTTTGATTAATACAATTCTCTATCCAGTTATCTATATATCTATATCGATAGATAGATAGATAGATAGATAGATATATAGATAGATAGATAGATAGATAGATAGATAGATAGATAGATAGATAGATAGATAGATAGATATTAGGGCTGTCAGTTGATATAAATATATTTTTAAATATAATATATATATATATATATATATTTATGAATATAGAAATAAATATTCTTTGAATCAATAGTAAAATGTTTTAGGCTACACATAAACATTTAGGCTACAATGGCCTAACATAAACAATGGAACAAAATAATATAATTTAATAAACATCTCAGTATTTTTGTTTTAATATAGTGTATAGTGTATAGTGAGTTTTTGTTTTAATTGTTATTATTTTAATGAAATTATACTCTAAATCAGAAACGAAATCTGCAAGCAGATGGCGGTAAATGTCTTTATGAGTTATTCATTCGATTCGTTCAACCTAATGATTCATTCAGGAATGAAGTAAATGGCTCTCTCAAATGAATGGTGCTTTGAATCATCGATTCACACAATTTGTTCAAAAAGTGGATTCATTCAGAATCAACAGAGACGCACAACAGTTCTGCTGTGGATTTAAAGGTAATATGTTCTCAGCAAAATTGTGCAAAAACATAATAGTATGTTTAAAATATTATTATTATTTACTGAACTGTTGTAGAAAATCGCATTTGCACTCATTATATTCTGGACAACAGCACTTGTGTGATATCCCTTACAAAAAAAAAAAGTTTATTTAAGTATGCCATCAGTATACTTCTTTTAAACTAAAAATAGGAAAGTATGCTTTTAGTTTACTTTTATGTACTTCTCAGAAATATACTTAATGACATCTAAGTATACTTGACTTATACTTACAAAAAGTCTAAATATATTTGAACTATACTTATTATACGGTAGAGGGCACTAGTACACATCTTCTGTACATAATTTCCAAAAAACACAAGTGAAGAAAAAAAAAAAACAGATTCTAACACATCTGACATGAAACAGCATCAAAACTGTAATGTTATGGAATAAAATGTCGACCGCTGAAGAGGTAATAACTACTGTAAAACTTTGGGGTGTTGATCGACTCCATCTACGTTTTGATTATCATTCTGAATCCAATTCATAGTCTATTTTCAGCTTTTTGTTATTTTAATATTTTAATGTTATTTCTTTATTTATTTTTTATTAAACTTACCCACATTAAAGTGTTTAAAAAAGAACGCATGAAGCTAGAATAAATTGTTTTTGTTTACAAGCAGAGAGGCAGATACCCTGTTCTTTATTTGGATGTTTTGTATGTTCAGATATTCATATAACAAAATATATACAAATTAAAACCTAAATAGGGACATAGTAGTATACATAATGTATGATGTAAAGTTCACTTAAAGAAAACTTCTGAGTATACTTGCAGTATAAAACTACTAAACTAGTAGTATCCTTCAAATTGTACAAAGTATTTAATTAGTAAACTATCAGTATACATATAATTTCACTTTTAGTATAATTGCAGTACAAACTACAAACATAGAGGTAAACTTGTTGTGTACTCAAAGTTTGCTACTGTCATACTTAAAGTATACTTAAAAGTATACATTTATATACTAGAAAGTGGGCCAATTTAGTCCCAAGGAGTATTGAAACAGTACACTTAAAAGTATACTACAAGAACACTGATATTTGTATACTTGCTAAATAAAGTATACTTAAAAATATACTTGAACTTTACTTAAGTATACTTAATAAAATAAACTTGAAGTATACTACTTTTGGTAAGGGATTGCTCTCCCTGCCTGTGTGATATCGCTTATACAGTAGTATAAATATGATACAAATCTCAATACAGGGGTTCTTGTATGTACCAATATCTTGAATTTTAGGGCATAACTGCATTTATGGAGTTGTTGTGCTACATCATATTTGTCAACAGTCAACTGTATGAAATGAAAGATGACCTACAATTCTGGGGATCTTAATAGTGGGGTTATTAAAATAATTACTAATTAATTAAGTTAACGTATTAAACTGACAAGCCCTAATATATATATGAGGAAACAGATAAAGTGTGTCTGTGACCTTTCCTGCAAGACAGGTTCTCCTGAATGTCATTGATTTTAGTGGCATACTAATCACACAGCTTTGAGCAACTGTCAGAAATGGGAGGAGAAAGATGCAGAGGGAGAACGGAGAGAGGTGAGAGAGAGGAGAAGAACGTAAAAGAATGACATTTACCTGCAAAGGGAGACAAGAACCCACTGGCATTTATTCTGATGGTGTGCTCGCTGTCTTTTGGCTTAGCTGATTCATGTTGCCCTGTAGATTACACTGCAGTGCCAGTACAACAGAAAGCTAACCTGCATCCCAAACACACTTCAGGTAGTAGATTGTAGATTTGGTGAAGTTACATAAATGATGGGATGTGCAGAGCTTAAAACTTTGAGTATTGCCCAGATGGTTTGTCTGTCAGGGTTGCATCTTGGCTGGCAACGGGGTAGTTTTAAGGTGTTTAAATTGTTTACACAGCCCAAAGTCCCAGCTGTTGGTGTAGTTCAGGAGGACACTTGATTAAATCCCTGCCCACAGTTACTTTACCCTAAATCAAAACAGTCTAAAAGTAACAACATCCCTTGTGCCCTGCCTCCCCAGCATCTGTCCAGCCTAATGAACAATGACTTCCCTCTGAGCAAAGAAGAGAAGCATGAAAACAGCATAAAGTCTAGCATTTTTTAGTACTGGGACCTGAGCCATGCACATTTAGCTTTTTTTGCCTTGGGCCATTTCACCTACAAAAACTGTCTTGCATTCTTCCTTTACCCCAGACATTAGCGCTTGGTCCTTCTATCTCTCAGAGTATGTTTACTGTGCTCCTCAGCTGCTTCTTCTTCAGCAGCACACAAGTCTAAATCTGATTACTGTCCACTAGACTCAACTCTATTTACAGAGGGATAAATTCTGCTCATCTGTGTAGCAGCTATTGATTTGTGGGCCGTCATTCTGGCCCCTTTTTCTAGAGCTAATCTCCCTCATTTCCAATGAAGACTACTGCTTAAGCAGTCTGGAGACATTGGGATTTCGTTTGGAGTCATGGAGAGCGATGATGCTGTAGTGTGGTACAGTCGACAGCAGGACAGACTGTCATTTTATAAAGTATAAAATGCTGTGCAGGGAGTGGTGAAAGAGAGCGAATTCACTCAAATCGCAGCGATGTCAATCACTCTGTTTGCCATATCATGAAAAAGCATTGGGGTTTTTTCACTACATTTTTACAAGTCTATAGTTTGCACAGTCTTCAGACTTCAGAGCTTGGTCTGATGTTTAATTTAAGCTTTTTCTTGCATTTGGAGAAGACAGTTTTCACTTTTTCAATTCATAAAATGTAAATCAAAAGAAAAGGAAGTGCTCTTAGAACATCATTCTAAATCATGGTGTTCATTAATTGTGGATATTCTAATTCCATGTTTTGAATATAAACTGCAGTTTGCAACCTAACACAAATGCACTTAATTTTACATTTTGACCATATGTTGATTCAAGTTCTGGTAAATAGCAATGCCAAATACTGATCAATTTGAAATGCATAATGGATTAAAAGTTTTCCACAACATTTTATCAGTCTGTTGCAAGGAACAGTAAAAACATTAATTATTGTTTTAAGACTCATAAAATAAAACATAAATGGCAATGAAATAACAAGGACTAATGGAACCTCCTGAATTATATTAAGATGGGAAACAATGTGGTTTGCTGTAAATCCCATTAGTAAAGGGTAAGACCATGCCGGCCATTAACAGGTTCTGAGAAAACAAAATCAAATGGGCAAGGAGTCTCTGAAAGAAGCACTGCTCTCACTGCAGACTACATGAAGACTATCCATAGTAATCTCTGTATTTGTCTTTCTCTATCTCTCTCTCTCTCTCTCTCAGTGATAAAGCATGCGTTTGACACAGTGTTCAGCTGGGGCAAGGTCAGACACAGTTGACCTCTTGTTGCAATCAAAATGCCATTTGAGCTCCTGGTGTAATTCTGCCATTAACTCAGTATGGTGTAGCATAATTGTCCCTGTCTCAGATTCCAACCATTATGGAGAGAATGCTCTCTGAAGATCACACAATCCTCCTGTCTGAAAGCAACCTCTTAATGAGCTTAATTTTATTTGGGAAAATAAGGAAGACTGAAGCGCTGTTGGAAAACCCAAGCGGAGGTGAGATTGCTGCTATAAATAGGCTTGTTTGTGAGAGGAAGTCAGGCTGCATTTAGCCTCTGTCAATCAAATGTCTTCTCTCACGCAGACACGCACATATGTCTTCTGTGGCACTGAACTGTCAGAAGAGCTCAGATGGATTCTACAGGTATACAGCTCTGTGATTGGCATTTCACTAAAATTAATTTATCTGCCATGTAACGTCACACCACTCCTCATCATAACAATAATTGGGATATCAGAGTATTTATTATATAGTGTTGCAAAATGTCTTGCTATGGTTTTACAGTTTTGTCTAGACTTTATGGTCTACAGTTACTTAATGTACTTATGCAAATGTGCTTCTCGGTGTGTCTGAAATTGAAAGTAACAGGGAAACAGACCAATGTCTATTGTGATGTGAGCGGGTGTACTGTATATTTGAACAAACCTACATATATTCTGCTTCTGCTCCATCACCTCATTAAACTGAAACAAGACAGGACAGGTGAATTGACAAAGAATTACATCAGCTGATTCAGGACAAGCCCAAACCAGACAAATACACAGCCATAAAAAAAGAATCAGATGCTATTTTCTGAACATATTTATAGATGACAGAAATTTTTTTTTTTTAAGAAAGTCAAGATGTATTGTAGCGTTTGCATCATACCTGTCTTACAGGTCCTCAACGAGATCTATTTTCTCTCTTTCACTCCACACCATAGAAACCACCACCACTGACATGCTCATGACTGCTCCCCTGAGAGATGCATGCTGGGTAATACTGGCATTCCCTGAAGGCAAGTTACGTCCAATTAGATCAGCAATGCTGCAGGAAATCTAATTTAACATAACCACATCAGAGAAAGAGAGAGATGGAGGCTGGAAATGCAGGGGAGGCAAAGAAGGCCAAAGTACCAGTGAATGTGTTTTTAGGCAGTTCCCCTTACACACTTGCTCATGTGAGTTTGACTGGACATTTTAATGTGTGTTTCCTTTTGCTTTACAAACCAGTTATGAAGCTGTTAGCTGGTGGTGCCAACCGTATAAATATTTCTGATGCAACTGAAATTCAACACAAATATTTATAGTCCCTGCACTCCTGCTCCATTGCTTTCCAGAGACACAGGTGTGCTCCATTATTCCTGTTCTCCAAAACGTCCTGTTGTATTTACCCATGCTGGGGTTCATGCGGTGTCTTTTTGCTGGCCTTGTGCAACAGTTGAACTCTGCTTCTTTTTGGAGAATGGAAGAAAATGTTATAGCTCTTCCTCCTACCTGCAACAGTCACTTATGCCTTAAGCAAACACATTACATAAAAACCTAGAAACAAGTAAACACAGCCCAAACAAAACAGTTTAAGCACTTAAATAAAATGTAAATGTTCAGTATTCTCATAGTATTTTATTAACTCGTATTTACTCAGTATTAGCTTATTAATGTATTTAGTATTTCACGTATTAAAGCTGCAAATACAAAATAAAAAGTACCTAATATGTGCCCTTAAAGGGATAAGAATCCTGTCATCATTTACTCACCTTCATGTCATTCCAAAGATGCATGACTTTCTTCCTTGTAACACAAAAGAATATATTTAGAAAAATATTTTTTTTTTTGTTTTGTTCATTGAAAGTCAGTGAGATGCAATGTGTTTTGGACCCCAACATTCTTCAGAGTATTTTTAATTTTATTTATTTTTTGTCTTTTGCAGACAACAGAAGGCATTACAAGATTGGGACATGATTGTGTGAATTATCACTTTGAAGGTAACTAATATGCATCATTTAATGGTGGATGGTACAAAGGGTGTACCTTTAAGATGACCTTTTTCACAGCGATTGAGTTGCCTCTTAAAGGCCCGTTCACACCAAGAACGATAACTATAAAGATAACTATAAAGATAACGATATTAGCGTCCACACCAGCGAACGATATTGTTTGTGTATTCTAAGCGGACGCGCGTCTGCTGCTTTAAATTCTCGAGCTCATTACAGCAGGATTGATTCTGATTGGTTGGCAATGTTTTTATCGTTCATCAGAAAAAAAATCGTTCTGAAAGTGATTCCAACGATATCGTTTCTCTTTGGTTTTTCGTTATAGTTGTGGTGTGGACTCCGCTATTCTTTAATATTGAGAACGATTTTTAGAACTATATCTTTATCGTTATCTTATCGTGCTTGGTGTGAACGGGCCTTTAAAAAGGTAATTATAGATCATATTGTAATGTTGTGTGATGATCTGTGATTCGTTGCACAAATAAGCAACCAAATAAGAAAACCTGACTGAACAAAATACACTACACTGTTTGTTTTAAAAGGGATGCTGATGTAATATTTTAATTTCCAGCCAAATTGCTGCAGAGAGACTGATTCCCAAAAGATGTTTAAATTAATCCATCTTAAATGAAAATATATTAAAATGCAGTTTGTGATTTTAGAATTTAGTAAATAGCAAAACACTTGTACTATAGAATAGGGATTTCTTTCATTAGTTGTGTTAAAACGATATGGCTGTTCTCTTTCTTTCCCTCATTTTGCTGAAGAGGATAGGAGGTGAGTGGGTGAAGTTACAGCAGAACTCGACTGTTTATGTTCTCTCTGTGGTGCTGTTTGATGTCATTGTGGTGAATTCTTTTCCCTGTGGATTACTGATGCCACGAAACCCACATGATCTTAATAACAGACTAATCATCCAAGTCACTTAGCACATCATGTTTTTATCTGCTTTAATTGTTGCCTGTACCTGCTCAGCTAATGGAAACAGATTGGCCGCTCTGCGGGAAGGGCTGCTGGGAGTTTAGTGAAGCTGTGCTGTGAAAGATGTACTTTTGTTCTGTGAATGTAACAAAATTCCCTCTTTACTCTTAACAGAGCGTCTCTGCCTTTGAGAGGAACACACACACACACACATACCTCCTCACACCCACTCATCCTCTGAGGTTTGAATCAAAAGAGAAAATATAATATTATAATTGTGTCCTATAAATGTGACATAGCCCTGTGAAGCCACTATAGGAAGCAATGTCTAACAAATCTGTGAGCAGGGCCTATAGAAGAAAGGATTTTGGTAAGGACTCAGCAATTTGACCTGTTGTCTGCTCATGCACCTTAAATTAAATATGATTAGTATTCTGAAAAACTTTCTCCCTCTTTTTTTCACATTCCTTTTTCTCTTTATCTGCTTGAGTATTATGTACTATTAAAATCATTCCCATGATGCCTGGCTCCAGAAAGATCTCAAGGCCTTTGCACAATGATGAAAGTCTAAACACAGACAACACTATTAATTTACTGTCTCTCCTTCTGGCACATCTCATGACCTAATTGCATCACTTCCTGTATCAATCAGAGCTAAAGCAACTGGCTGGCCTACTGCCACTGTACGTTCATATTAGATTGGACTTATGCATGCTAAATGTTTATGATGAGAGAAAAAAAGGGTATTTCTGCAAATCCAATTTCCAAATTCCAGTTTCTAAAAAAATATCTCAGTAGGATATTCTATATTGAGCCTCATTTATACATATTATAAATAATTATATCATGCATTAAACATCAATGTATTTTTAAAGGGATAGATTTTTTTCATGTCATTTGTGTGTACGTATATAAATAGAAAGAAGAAAGAAATATCAGTTTTGAAATAACGTGATTGAGACAGAATGACAGAATTTTCATTTTATTTGGGAGAAAGTTCCCTACTTTTCTTTGTTTTTGTTGTTGGCTGTGGATTGTGAGATGCATTTTTAGGCATTTTAAAAGTAAATAAATAAATAATACGTGAGGCTCATCATAACATAAAGTTAAAAGAGCTGTCTCTCCTAAATTATGGGCGACATTTAGATGTCTTATTGCATAAACGGCACATGCAAATGACAAATCGTAATTTGGGAGCAGCAAAATGAATAAGACAAGGTGAACTGATTGCCTACATATTTGTAAACTTAGTTACACCACGCGCTTTCTTTATTCCACATTTTACGCTTGTGTACTTTAATTAACAGCGCTGCTCATCGGCGGCGGAGCGCGTGCTCGCTGAAAGAACGTTCCGCCTGCATCTGATTTAGTCGATTTCGTTCCAGCTTGTCAGTGGCTGTCAGGTTTCTGCTCTGTGCTGCCATTTAAATGAATTTCTGTGCGCGATTTCTCTGTTTTGGCTGGCATCAATCTCATTTTTGTCTGCTGTGAGACAGCTGCCAGATTAATCCGCGTGTCTGTGTGCACACCATCAGAATCTGCCGAGAGGGACTGATGGGGGCGAGAAAGGGCTATGTCTTGTTGGTGAATTGTCGTTCAAAAGCCTTATACAAGCTCCCAAATACTCTTATGCTTTAAAACTTTTTGCCTTTTGGCTATAGCTACACGCACTATATCAGAGAACTCACAGCAGCCTTCGGCGTGTGTAAACGCGTGCGGTTGTCATGCATTGCTCTGGTGCCAGTTCACGCGCTACGATAGACAGCAACCATTCAGCTGTTTTGAAAACCTCTGGAGGAGGATGGTTCTGAGAGTGAAGAAAACACCCCAGCCCATTCCCATCTCTAGTTTACAGTGAACTTCATTATACGCTTTATTATGGTTATTAATATTTTTTTTTTATTGATGTATTTATTTTTATTTATTCGGATATTTGCTGTTGTTTTGGAGAAACATGAGTCATGACACATGTATAAAGCACAAGGCTTGTTTTTATTTCAAATTTATAAAGTGATATTTTTGGAATAGAACTGAAAGCTCGGGCTGCAGGGCGCTGTCCAAGAGCGATGGTGCTGAACTTGTGTGCTGGGCCCAAGAGGCTGACGTGTTGAGACAAGCCACATTCATTATAAGCAATTACACCGATGTACAGACACAAAACACAAAGGCGGAGCGTCTGTACGGCTGGGGGAAGCTTAGCCTTCCCTTGACCGCGTGCATAATGTGTGTATATGACCACAGCTGCTCTGGGATAACGTGTCTCAGGTTCCCCTCCCCAATTCCACACCTTAATTACTAGTGGTAAGGGGAAAACGACAACAGATCAGTGGTTACCTTTGTGCGTGCGTTAAAAATGTAATTTGTGTATTAGTAGGCCACTACACGTGTTTACAATATGGTAAAATCAAAGCTCATTCAAGTATGTTAAATGTTTCGATTTTAAATTAGCAATACTTGGTTTTAAACAAAGAATTTATTCTTAGTTTTAATGGGCTGAAAGTTTTAAACTGTACAAAGTGAGCGTCTTTTTAAGTAACTGGAATACGATCTGCTTGTAAACGTTTTAAAGACTATTAACTCTAAATTATGGAGTGGGACAAAAACACTCCTCCGAGCCCTAGACTTGATAGTTTTTCTCAATGATCAAATGATGCTATGACAGTCATTGGCTCGACGTTTTAAGGGAATTTAATTTGGGTATTTTCAGGGCGCAGTCTGTCGAGGAGCAACACAAGTGGTCTTTTCTGAATAACTTGCTTGTAAGTGAAGTGCAGGTGTAATGTATTTGTAGTCGAATATTTAGGTCTGTGTTTTGGCGGTGTGATTCTAATTATTCTCGAACTCCCTCGATCATTTTGCTTTACCTCAGGCGAACGCGATTTCTCTTTAAACACGTGTGTTTACTGCCAGCTGGGTGAGAACTAAGCCCTTATTCATCAGCTATCATTTCACACCGATTTTAGGGACACATTATGGGTAGGGTTAGGTTTAGGGGTAGGGATTGAGTTTAGTCTATATTTTCGGACAGTAATGTTGATCCAGGATCAACAAAAGAACAGAAACATGTCTTGGCAAAATTACGGCGACCCTGCCAGCTGAGAGGAGGCGCACTTGCCAGCATTTTATCTGCATTTTGTCTTTATACTGACATGTTAGAAACCACAGTTGACCGCAAACATACTTAACCTTTTGTTTTGACAAACCGCCATAATTCAGACCATGGTTTTACTCAGTAGTAGGTTCGCCCTCCGCCTGTGGTTACCCAGATCCTGTAATGAGGTCTGACAGTCTGTAAGGCGGTCATTGTAGTAAATGCGTTTATCTGGACGGATGTTTTAGAGTTTGCGGGAACAGACAGTGCTGAGTTCACAGGACAATACTAGCTCTAGGTTGATTCAGTCGAACCTGCGGACTCTCAGGTGATTGGCTGGAGGTGGATGACATCATTGAAAGTCCGCTGCCTCAGCCGCGCGCTAAACTCCTGGAAAGAGACCAGAGGCGCTCGCGCAGATGGAAGCCACACCTGGCGGTTTGTAAGCCGACTCGATCTAGAGAAAACCATTCGCTCGAGGTGTGTTTAGATGAGCAGCCAGTCGCGATGGTCAAAGACTTAATGAGCTCCTCACCGCTGGCGAGAGCCGCGCGCGCAAAGAGCGCGTGATGTGAAAAACAAAGTGCTCCCGAGCAACATGAGGATAGCCCTTCTGACAATCTTGAGGAAGAACTTGACGGAGTGAAGGAGGAAGGGTGGATTCCATTTCTTTTTTCTTCTGGCTTGCTGAGCATTTTTTAAATCATGCAACATGAATGTTACTAACAGCACTGGAGCAGAGGGTCTCGCGCCCTGGAACTTCAACGGTAAGTTGCGAGTGAAGGCGGCAAGATTAATACAGTTTTACAAGAAAGAGTTAGAAGAGAAATCTTATCACAAAAGACATTTACGATGAATGTGTTCATTCAGTGAGTACATGTTGAGATCATGTCCCAAGTAACTCACATTTGTGATTGTAGTGGTGTTATTCCAACAAAAAACCCATGTCCACGATTAATATGTTAAGGTTTTCTGTTATTGTCTAAGTAGTATATGTAATTTTGTAGGTCCATTTACACCATGTGTCAGTATGAGCTGAAAAAGCATATGAAATAAGTATTAATGGTAGGCTACTTACAAACAACAGCAAATGGCTAAACCTGTTTATCCCATTCACTATGTACCTCAAGACAAAGATTGGGAACAAAAAAAAAGTGTAGTTCAAATTAAAAAATCTCGAGAAACGTACATCTAAGTAAATTTTCTATCGGAAATATTTTAATCAAATTATACATTACATGGTAAAATGGAACAAGATTTAAGAGTGGGGCAGTTTGAAGAAACGAGGATTGTCTGTGACTGTGATGCTTTTGGTAATTCTAGATACAGTTAAATAAAATGGTTCATTTGTGTTATTAAAACAAAGGCGCGCGCGTGTGTGTGTGTGTGTGAATGAAGATTGATTTTGTGGTGATTTTTGTCTGGATGTCCTGACGAATTGGCTGAGGGTGGATTTGACAAGGGCTAACTGACATTTAGGTGAGATTACTTTTTATGTTTACATGTTGATTAGTGTAGATTTTAGGCAGAAAGGCATTTCTGGCCAATTCACTATTGGCTGCTCTCTTAACTGATCAATCAGAACCTGATTCTCAAGCCTCTGTGGTCTTTCTATAGCTTGTGCTTTATGATTAATGCAGAGAAGTAACACCGCCCAATGTTATACCCCCACCACAACATTTACTTTGTATTTTCCTCTATGAAGCTTGATGCACAATCAAATTGTGAAAAAAAGAAACTTAAAATCTCTCTCTCTCCCTCTCCCTCCCTGTGTTTGTCTCTCTCTCTCTTCCAATCAATCTATATACACATATAATGTAAATTGGAACATGCAACGACTTTCTGTCTGTTCCACCGGTTCTGGTTTTAAATAGATGAAATAGATGAGAAAGGGGGAAAGTAAACCCTGTTCAGTAATGCCTCACTTTCAATGAACCATTAAAAATCCCATATGCAGTAGAGAATGCACATTTATATTTGATCTAAATACTCTGAGCATTGGAGCCAGTTCTCAAATTTGCCATTTAAGCTCATAAGAAGCAGAGTGCATATCACCACAGAGCAGACACACATTCCCCCTCAGATAATTGCACAGATTCCTCTCTCCAAACTATGAAAACAGAAAACAGACATTTTGGGGCACTGAACATGAGAGAAGGAAACTAAAAGACTGAGCGTCAGTCACAGTTCACTTGGCGAGCGTTTTAAAGGAATACAAATCTTTCAGTTCTGTTATTTCTGACCGACTCAATCAAATCTCACTGCTGCGCATGACAACGGCTCTTTGATTCTGTGACCATGATTCTCACTGTATGAACTGGTAAAGTACTAGAAGAATTCCCCAGAGTTTAAGTCTGATGTCTCTCTCTCTGTCTGGCTTTTTCACTCTTCCTCTCCCTTACTCTTGCTCTCTTTGTCTCTGGCTGGGTGTTAACCCAGTTTCACAGAAGAAAGTGTGTCTCTATGCTGCTGTTTCACCCTTTTACACTCACACACAAACACTCTGAGAAAAGAGTGAAATGCCTGGAGACACAGCTAGTTCTCTGCGGGATCTCAACAGGGAGAGAGAACACCGCTATAACAGCTGAAGCAGCAAGTTTAGCTACGACAGTAGCTCTAAACAAAGACCTGAGCTTCCTGCCACTGGTCACCAACAGTTGCCTTACCTGTGACACCTTTAGACCAAATATTTCATCAGACGCAGAACATTTTAGTTGTCAGTACAGTATATCATTACTGTGCAGACGACTTGAGTGGATCATGTAGAGCCTCTCATGGGACATTAAAACAGATTCTGATCCCAAATGGCGCCCTCTACTGTCAGCATGCACCAAATTGCTTTGAGGGAACATACAGTACAAATACCGAACATACAGAACATATAGTACAAATATAATACAGATTATGAAACTGTGGATTTAAGCACTGATAGTAATGATATTTTATTTATCATTACAACAAGGATTTCAACCAGTCAAATCTTCTGAAACCATCTCAAATCTTTTTTTTTTTTCTGGATTGATCAACTGTGACTGTAGCATGCCAAGAATTCAGATTGGGTGGATTTAGTATAATTGTTATGTATGTAATCTCCAGAGTTTTCACCCTTGTGGATTAATTTCTCATGGGAGTTGACTCAAATTGCTGTATTAATGGAGTTTATTGTATCTTTCAGCACCTTTGGAGAAAAGCAATGCTGAACTTTGTACTTATCCATAATGAATACCACCGAATGCCACTGGAAGTCATCAGACACTGACTTAGACAAATTTGTTTTCACCTACTGGAGAGGATAATTCTGCTAACTATGTGAGTTGTGGGCCGGTGTGTGTAAATAATTGCAAATGTTCTTTTCATGCCGCTCAGGATGGCACAGTTACCAGGAAACCATCACCCACATCGCCACCTCTCTCTGCCAATCAGAGACATCTAAAATATTTCACTAGTTTTTTAAAACCTCCCATTAAAATGTGTTGTCAAGCCTATGACTGGTGTGAGGATTCCGCTTCACTTGTCACGATGCTTTTGATGTTTTGCTCATCTGTGTGCTGATCAGCCTAATCAGCGCTGCTAAACTGTAGCACAGCAGGGCATTGTGCCTGATTTCGATCCAATATTCAGAGAATTAGCAGAGAATTAGAATTGTGTGTGTTTGTGTGTGGGGGAGACAGAACGGGAGAGTCATTAGTTTGCTAGTGGCCAGTATGGGGGATCTTATAACGAGCACATAGCAGAATCAAAAGAGGAGTCTGATGAACAGACCACAAAGCAGCCCACACACACTCCCACTGCGATGTCTGTCCGAATCTGTAGAGGCCTGTGCATTGTCTGTGTATTTATCTGTGTGTCCTGGCTGCCTTGTTAACAAACTCTAACTTTTGATCGTCAAAGATGTTTTCCGTTACTGGTCCCAATGAAAATTGGAAAAATGCACTACACTAAATCACTAATTACAAATTTGTTTTTTGATGGTTATATGGAAGCTTTCAGCTTGTTATTATATTACATTGTTATATAGGTTTATGTTAATAATACAGATATTCATTTTTGATATACTGGTGGGGAAAAGTATATTTGGTAGCAGATGGCTTTATGTTTCGAGCTGCCAGCTGGTAACTGGAGGCTTTCTGCTTTTAGTCCCAATAGAGTCACTAAATGAGCAGCATCCGTGTGTTTGTTGGTGTGTATGCATTTGTTTGTGCAGACAAGCGTGTGTGACTACATCCATAGTCAAATCCTCTGCAGCTGAGTTGACTCCATTCCTGTTCTTGTCATTCAATTGAGTTTAGAAATAGAAGCGTTTAGCCTTTATGAACATGTAAGAGTGTGATAGTGTGTGTGTGTGTGTGTGTGTGTGTGTGTGTGTGTGTGTGTGTGTGTGTGAAGCAACAGCTGCTGTCTTCTGCATCCCAGTGCTTAGCACAGGAGACACACAGCGGAGAGAATGACAGCTTAAATAAAAGTATCGGTTTGTGACTCTCTTAGGAGACTCTGGAAATGTCTTTCACTGTATTTCTGACAGGATGTCACCGCCTCACTGTACACGCAGCCAAAATGCCTAGCATCAGTGCGGAAAGAAGGTAGAGTCTCCAATGAACAATAACAGGCTTTTGAAGGTACTGACACAAACACTGTAAGGTGGGACAGAATACCTCTTTTGTTCTCTCTTTTTCTCTAATACTTCTTAAAAAAGAGCAGCAATAATCTATAATTATTCATGGTTTTAAAGCTCTTTTTATACTGTAACTGTATATGCAATATTACATAATGGCTATTTATGATTTATTATATTTATAATTCTGATTTATGTCAGTTTTGAATATATTTAGAAGGATTTGGTGTGTGTCTAAGATTTTTTTTTTTTTTTTTGTCAGACTAACCACATAGATTTAATAACTGGCTTGAACAAAAGACGTCAAACAGAGCGAATGTGCTTGAGAGAAAGGGAGAGATAAGGGTCATCAATAAGGAGTTAATGTGCAGAATGTGTCCAGAGAGAGATATGAGTAGAGGTGAGGGTGGGTAAAAGTAGATGAATTATTATGATTATATAAGCCATGGAGCTCTGCTTCAGCCTAATGGTGTTCAGTTAGAAATGAGCAATATTAATTACGTCTTAACACATCAGTGACATATCACTGCGCTCACAGTGACCTCTCTGGGGTCATTCTGTAGACAAAGATTACTGTCCTCTTGGTAACTCTAGACCGGTTAGACGGGTATTGTTTTTCAAAGCTTTGTCAAGCTGGTCCCGTATCGACTCGCTTAGGACATTAAACTGAGGAACCCAGAATGGGGCAGAGGAATACATCTGCGTGGCGTTGGCATTGGGTTGTGATCAGGCACAGAGCTGCTGTGGTGCTGAGAGCCAGCTGAGATCAGACCCCTCATATCTCACTGCTGCAGGCTGAGCACTGATCACCCTCTCTGCATCTGCATCCTGCCAACTCCACAGCCACAGCTGTGTTAGAACTTCAGAACGAGATCCCATCACAAAAAAAGAGATGCCGCTCATACTTGCTTAATTGTGCATGTAATAATTGTTTAGCCATTTTGATTCTGCATCATGCATTTAAGGTTAGTAATCCATGGTAGGTTATGTTAAACTAAAAGGTGTTGGTGTGGTTTTGTGTATGTTTATTGTTGGCCCTTTAAAAAAATCCCAGATCGAATCCATGAATAAGCTTTCACAGTTCCTCACAAAATATTTTATTCTTGGACTATAAGTGTATGTACGTTTGAGTGTCGGGTTCAGTAGTGCACGCTGTCGGTGTCACATATTCATCATGCAGTAAGATACGGGAATCATTGGTTAATTTGAGATCGACTGCCTGTCTCCGTTATGGATATTCAGTTCCGTCCATCGGATGCAAACTGCAAAAAATGGCCCAGATAGAATCATCTGCGGTTTGGAGGAGGAGGGTGGTGGCTTTGCTTGCCATCAGTTTCCATGAAGCTGCAAAGCGCCACTTTACTGAATTTGCACAATCCGTTCAAAATCCACTGGTAACAGCAAGAATTGAATGTTTCGTGCAGGCTTTGCTGAGATTTTTGTCAGCAATGTCGAAATGTTCCAGACAGTTTTATCTCCTGACATTGTGCTGGTTCAAAGCTCAGCCACCCTCTCAGAACACAAATGTCACTCCATCCTCAAAGAGCTTTGACTCTGAATAGTAACCTTCAGAAGAGGGGAAAACCCTCAAACAAAACAAACAAACATAAACATCTCCGGCTCTTTCAGGTGACGTTTCCGTGCAGCCATGCAGCATTGAGAGGACAGTGTTTTATAAAGGTCTTCATGGGTGAAAAAAAAACATACACAGACCTTATGGAAAGATAGAAATATAATCGAATGTAAAGGACACACCATAAAAACGCAGCCATCAGATAGAGTGATTTGTCTTGACATTGAATGTCTCATACATTCACTTTGATTGTGTCTCACAGTGTTTATGTAAACTGATTTCATTTTTGAATGCTAGGCTTTCCTCTGGTATCATTCTGTTTATGAATTCTGATTCCAGCTGTGAGATTTTTAATGACAAACTGCCAGATCAGATAAGAGGAAGCCAGGCAGAAAGTCAAGCTTTCAACTGAAGCTGATCTTACAGAGATGTGGTGGAGCTTTTGTATGCGAGCGATCCTCAGACCCTGCCTTTGGTTCTGCGATGCAAGCATGTGATGTGTGCAACAGAGCATGTGTGTTGTGTATGGTGTGATGAGATTCTGCCTTTTTTTGACACATTGTGCTGCAGGATTCTGAGAAATAGCTTCTGGCTGCACTTTTACTTCACTGACAGTAGAACAGATAAGGACCAGTATTATTATGATTAACAAAACTGCAGTGAAAAATAAATGAATTTTTGTTAATGAACATATTGACAGTTAACAGCCTCCAAATCCATGGTGTATTATAAAACCTTTTGCAGAACATCTGTATTACACAAGAAAAGAAGATGGCTTAACACTTGAATTTGCTAAGATATTTTTCATTCAATTATACTAATCAGTGCATTAGCTTTGGCTGCTTTAAAAATACTAAAATTAAAATGAAAACTAAATAAACTGAAATAAAAAACCATAAACTAAACTAAAATAGAAATAAATAAAAAAACTAATTAAAAAAAAATCAAATATACTGACCCTGGCTATATAGCAGCATGACATACTTAGTCAATCTTCAGCTGTTCTGCTTGACTAGAGTAGTTTGGGGTTTGTGTACAGAGTCAAATTGTACAAGAAAGTTAAATAAAACAGTCCTGGAGAGCTTTGTCCCGCGGTGATATCAGATGAATATTCTTGATTCATATTTAATGAGGCTTGGCACTTATCTTTCCGCTCTGCTCGGATCCACAGTTGAGTAATTGTTGATTCATATTTGATAAGGGGCGAAGAATCCTCTCCCCAAACTGAATCACCTGTACCCGAGGGGGGAATACAGAGCCAGACCCAAACTATATCAACTTTCTGATCTCTGCAGTACCACTGGCTACAGTCTTTAAGAAGTGTGATCTGTTTTGGCATGAGCGAGGAGGAGAGAATGTGTGTCTGTTTGTCAGAAGCTTTCAAAAGGAATAGGATATGTGGTGTCTGGCCGTCCGGATTGTGGCAGCGCTTTGATGCCTGCTGATGATCAGTCCGGTGGTTTCAAGAGAGAATAAAGATAAAGAGAGGGGCTGGGTCCATGTCCTACCTCTGGTGGGAAACTCATTTCAGATCGAATAGTAATAAAGATGTCTTTACTCATCAAGAGTAGTTTAAAGCATTTAATAATTTAGGGAGGCAGACTTCGCAAGTGTTTAGCCGTGTTTATTCATGGTGATGGGTTGTAGCTTCTCTGGTTATCCAGAAGATGGCAACCTTCAAAAGATATGACAGAATCAACTCCCGAGAATTTTAAAAGGTCAATGGTAAAGAGAGTCATTTGCGTTCATTGCTTTACTTTATACTGAGTCACTTTAAACAGGTTTTTGCACTTTAAATTTATACTTTCAGTATGAACAGAACAGCTTCTCAGTATATATATAAAGGTTAGATGATTCATGACCTGAAAGCAAAACCTTCTCACATTTATGCATTCAGAAGAATTGTTATAGTTTTTTTATGTACGTTTTTTTACTTGCCTTTTTCATGTTTAGCATGCAGCATGCATTATGACAAAACTTGTAGAAATGCAACCCACGTTCACATTCACAATGGCATTGCAAAACCCTCAATATTTTATAAAACAAGATACTTACTTGAATATCTGTGATAAAGAAGCAGTATAAATATTCATTTTATGGACTGTGTGCAAATAGTAAATGAGTGTACAGAGGTGTGCTTTCACAGGCTTGAGATGATCATTTTTTTCTCAGCATAGAGGTTCTCAGGGTTCATGTCAAATAATTGTCTTTAATTGTTCCTGAGCAGCTTGGATCATTATGAAGCCTAGGGAGTCAGTTGAATTTAGCGACGGGGCAGCTTTGCATCCTTTGATTGGATAATGTTGTAAGGAGTCAAGCTTGTGTATCTGAATAAAACATGAGGGTGTTATTAATCATGAGGATTTAATTAATCTTAGGTATTAGGTATCATGAACTAACAGTGAACAACAATTTTTACCCCATGTATTAATCTGGGTTAATGTTACTTTATATATAATTGTCAAAGAATGTTTGTTCATAATGCATTCATGTTAATTTACACAACATTAAATGTTAATAAAGGGGGTATTAACCAAAAAGTATAATACAATGTTTATATAATATTTATATACAATATGTTTTTATGTTTTTAATATATGTTTGTTTACATGCAATTATTATTTCATTAACTAATTTTAATGAATTAAACCTCAGTGTTACCAAATATTTCATAATAAATGACGGAAAAAATCTGGTTTGTATTTAATGATAACACTGAAAAAAACTAATTTAGCATGAATTGACATAAAAAATAAATACCATATATAAAAGTACATAGTTTTTTTTTATCCTAATGACCACTCTTTGGTCAGATGTTAGTGCCAGTGGTTAGATAGACAATGGATTTTACACAATTCTATATTAATCAAAGCATTTTGGTATTCTGCAGGAATTATTGAAAGACTGAACCCCATTACACCAAACACTGTTCAAGAAGAAGGAATGTTTGGATTAATGTTTGATTCCAGGCTCTGTGTGATTCATGATAACTGTGACAGCTCTAAGTGATTTCAGAGCTGTTGAAATACTTCTTTCCAGCTGGGTCACATTCTACCAAACAACTGTACAATAGAATCCCAAAGGATTTTCCTCACCGATTTCTTTCTTTCCATATGGGCATGATTACAGAAGTCATGGAGAACTGGGTCTCTTCCTTTTAATAGAAACAGCATATTTATATTTCAGGATGCAAATGAATGCTCTGCACCAGTATGCATCATAATGAATGTCATGCTGTTTTTTCCGTATACAAACACTGCATATATTTTTATCAGTCTATGATTAGTTTATAGAATTGCATCCACACATGCTCAAATCATTTATTTATCTGTTGTGTGTTTATTTCAGGCTCGTTGAGCAACGTATCCAGTTATGCCAACTTCAGTTGTGACAGCGGCAGCACCAATGGCTCATGTGCAGCGGTTGTGGCAGACGGCGACAGCTCCTACAAGACGGTGGAGATGGTCTTCATCGCACTGGTCACAGGATCCCTCAGTTTTGTCACCGTTGTGGGCAACATCCTCGTCATGCTCTCAATAAAGGTCAATCGACATCTGCAGACCGTCAACAACTACTTCCTCTTCAGCCTGGCCTGCGCAGATCTCATCATCGGTGTGTTCTCCATGAACCTTTACACCGTCTACATCATCAAGGGCTACTGGCCGCTCGGCCCTGTTGTGTGTGACCTGTGGCTCGCGCTGGATTACGTGGTCAGCAACGCTTCTGTCATGAACCTGTTAATCATCAGCTTCGACCGATACTTCTGTGTGACCAAACCCCTCAGTTATCCCACACGCAGAACCACCAAGATGGCCGGCCTCATGATCGCCTCTGCCTGGATACTGTCTTTCATCCTGTGGGCTCCCGCTATTCTGTTCTGGCAGTTCATCGTTGGAGAACGGACCGTAGCGCCTAGCGAATGTTACATCCAGTTCCTTTCCAACCCTGCAGTCACATTCGGCACGGCCATCGCTGCATTCTACCTGCCAGTGGTCATCATGACGGTGCTTTATGTGCACATCTCTCTGGCCAGCCGCAGCCGTGTGTCCAAGCAGAAGCCTGAGGCCAAGAAAGAGAAGAAAGGGCCGAAGTCTAGCGGTCTGCTCAAGAGTCACCTCTTGAAGCAGAACAACAACAATCAGTCTCCTCCTAAGCCCAGCTTGGAGACCTGTTCTACGGTAGACACCATGAAGAATGGCAAAGTAGATGAGTGTGTGGTGTCCACTAAAGCCGACTCCTGCGCGCAGCCGGAGGAGAAGGAGATCTCGAATGACTCCAGCACAGCTAGCATAGCACCTAAAGAGCCTAAAGAACACGCGAACAGTGAGGCGACTTCAGAAGCCGGTCTGACACCCGCTCCGGCAGCCGCCCCTAAAGTCAACCCTCAATCCAAATGGTCCAAGATCAAGATAGTCACCAAACAAGCAGGAGACGAGTGCATCACAGCAATCGAGATCGTCCCACCGAATAGTACCGGTGAGAGGCGCTCCATTCCCGTGAACCGTCCCCGCACAGTGGCGCGCAAGTTTGCCAGCATCGCCCGCAGCCAGGTGAAGAGGAAAAGGCAGATGGCAGCACGAGAGAAGAAAGTGACAAAGACAATCTTCGCCATCCTGTTGGCCTTTATTATCACATGGACGCCATACAATGTGATGGTTTTAATCAGCACGTTCTGTCACTCGTGCGTTCCAGACACAGTCTGGGCCATTGGCTACTGGCTCTGCTACGTCAACAGCACCATCAACCCCGCTTGCTATGCACTCTGTAACGCCACCTTCAAAAAGACCTTCAAAAACCTGCTCATGTGCCAGTATAAGAACATCGGCACCAGATGAACGAAGGGAAGAAGCAGCTAGCGGAGATGAGGGTATGATATGGAAAGTACAATGGCTGTGCCGGCTCTTCTGGCCCTGACACCTTTGAAACTTTGGAAGGCACTGTGCAGTACATTGTGAGGCTTCATAGTCCCATAATGCTGAAACTGTGTGTCATAACCACAAGTTTATGTTTTAAGGAATCAGTGTTTACAAAAAATGATGGAGCAATGGACAAGAGGCTGAATCACTGAAGAAATCAAGCTGAAGTCATGTTGCAAATGACTTTTCCAGTAATCTGATCATTGCTGCACTGCTAAAACCCCTGGAATTTTGCACTACAGTAATGTGAAGATCAAGCTTATGACATTGGTTTAGTCATGGTTCATTTTTCCCAAAAGTGAAGAGAGCGAATCACAGCAAATATAAACCAAAAGATACTTGATGAATTACAGGATTGGATTGATTCACTTAAATTCCCAGTATAGCACAAATGGTATCAATCAAGTCCTTTTGGTTAGTATTAACACTGTTTCTGACCCAAATTTCTGTGACAGGATGCAGATTCGCCATACAGAGGTGAAGAAGATGTGACTGGAGAACATATCACAACCAGAACCGATAGCATATGGAAAAGCTTCTTGTTTGACTGTCCCAGAAAGCATGGTTCTCCCGAGTGAGATTCAGTTTCCTGTACCTGCACCTTCCACTTCCCAAATGAAGGAAATCATAAGATTGAAGCTGCTTGCTGACCACAACAGCTGTGTATTCCATTACCTTCAGAGCGACAAATTCAGGGCATGTGGGTTCAGCTTGGGAGAAGTTAGTCATCATTATCCTCTTAGCGTGATCCTCTTGAGGTTCTGGAATAGGTCATAATTCAAAAGGATCTCCTCAATGGATTGGGATAGGCATTATAGACTTTAAATGGGACGAGACACTCTATACTGAGCTGAGACATGTCAAATGTTACTGTAAAGGTTTGATCTTGCAGAGGTGTGTAAATATGTTTAGTTATGATGAATATATGCTCTTGAAAGTATTATTTCTTCCCTGCATTCGATGTCTGTTCCTCTTGTATTTAGTTGGTGATCTTCATGTGATTTTACAGATTAAATATTAAATGTATTGTTGTCTGTTTGCAAAACTGTTGAAAACATGTATAATTTGTGATATGCTTGAAAAATCAAAAAAAAAAAAAAAAAACAGGGGAAGACTAGTGCAATTATTTAACCTGTTTATAAGATTTTCGATTTCAAGCATTTAATTTAAATCAGGGCACAAAGGACTGTCCATAAATTTGAGAAATGGAAAATTGGTTTTATTTCTCCTGTAAAACACAATGTTGATTTAGTAGATACCCACTTCATAATATAATTTTCTCATGGTGCAATATAATTTCCTCCTAGTTTGTATTTAAATACACAGTTTGTAACTGATGAAACTGCAGCATATAAACCAGCAGGAATGATCTCAGTTGAACAGTTTGTTTGAGAACATGTGGTCAGAATTAGCACAGAGGGAGAAATGTGTTTTAGGGCTCATTTTACATTATTCACAAGCTGCCAGTTTCGGCAATTACACACTTTAAAGCATTAAACCAAAGAGGTTGTGGCGTGCCGGTCTGTTAATAGGCCTGGTCTGCAAGAGAGGGTATTTATTCTTTAGCATCATTTTAAGATGCAGAGACTTGCCTCTCCAACATCTTGGGGTTGGTTTCATGTTTCTACCTCATATAAACATCAGATTTCCATTCATGGCATCTGTATCTCCAAATCAGCCCTGAATCTCTTTTTAATGAGCAGTAAATACAGACTAAGTGACTATTGTGCCATTGAAAAAGAAATTAAACCAGATTTCCATTTTTCTGAATGTTTTAAACTTACCAATTGCTTTGGTCTTCTTCTGATACATGAACTGTGTTGAAGTAGGCTGTTCACTACAAATCTATAAAAAGTATCCAGAACCATGATGCAAACTCTTAAGAAGGCTTCACATTGGAATATCATTATCTCTAAGAGAGTTATGAAACTTTTTAAACTGTACTAAAGAAATTCATTCATGCAATCAAATCGGTTACTAAATATTGTTCTTCTGCAATTCTGAAAATAGGAAAAATCAAACCTTGGAATCTTGTTAGATGACCAATGCAGCAAAATGACTTTGCCCATCGTGCTCTCTTTCCTTCGTACACTTCAAATGTTTATAAAATGTTAATTATTATAGCGATTCATAAATACATCCCCCAATTAACTGTACCTGCTGAAGGGCAAAGTCAATGTTTATTACCCCAGTGAAGCTGATGGAATGAACACACTGTAATTATTGATTATCTACCACTGCCCTTAAAGAGCTAGTGTACATAAGAGTGTACGTAAGAGCTTCTTTTTCTATTGCATAAAGCTTAATAAAAATCTTAAGCGCACTGACCAAGAGGAGAGGAGAATGCTTTTTCTTTATATATTCATAAACACACATATTGGTTTGCATAATGAGAAATTTGGAGGGCTCAAGTGTCTTTAATAATGAACTATCATCACTCATTTACCTTTAGTTAACACTACATAACACACACCGCTCAAAACATTACTGCCTTTCTTAAATGATTATATAAAAAAGGGTTTGCACAAGAGGGAACGGTCTCCTCTCCGTGCAGTTTAATGCTGGTAACCCTCTGTCACCCTTAGGTCTGTTAGTAACAGTCAAGTCAAAAAGAAAAGAAAAGTAACAGTATTATGGTATTTTCACATTTACATTAACTACACCTTTTATAGAAAAAGAGAAATCATTTATTTCAAACAACACTCCTCAGTTTTATATTTTAGGATACACAAAAAAGAGAAGGGTGACTTATCCAAACACTACTTGTATACCCTACTAGTAATATAATCCTGTAAATTACACAATTTTACAAAAGCAAATTTGTAAGTAAAACAGTAATAAAACAGATGTGTCTGATTGAATTCTACTGATTGTTGTCCTTTAGCAAATGAGAGGCCTGAGGCTTACACAGCTGATAGATAGTAGAGACAGAGAGAGAGATCTGTGCTGGAGGGAAACATCAGAGGAATGGGTCAACTACAGGGCACCACACGCTAAGCAACAGCATTTTATTCTCCCCTCCCCCACACATCAAAGAGTCACATAACGTGTCAAACACTCAGCTGGTTCTCTGTCATAGTCTTCTAAAGCTATGTGTTTGTGGCTATAGTGCGAGTTCGGCTCATGCTGAAGAACACTGAGTATAGAGATATAAAAGGCCGTGTTTGGATGACAGATGATCACGGGGTGTTTACTGCTCCTCTGGATCTCATGCTCCCTTTAGTTTCCTTTCCCCTTGCCTTTCTTTCCTGTGGAGATATTGACACAAAATCTCATTAGTCAGATCCAGCGGTAAAGCCGAACCTCTTGACGACGCCTCCCTATCTCACGCTGGTTAGAAATGCATATGCTCTAAGAAAATAATGCTACAGTATTATTGCATGAATCCACATTCCGATAAGCATATTAACCACAAACATATGATTCGAAAGGAAAGACATCTGCCTCTTATGCATGAGCAGAGGTTCATTATTGATTTCAGAATCCCACTCAGAAGCCCACCACGGCCAACAGGCCAAGATTACACAACCAGAGCAGATTACACACATTCAGCCAAACCAAATTAAACTACTGCTTACACCTGTTGAGTCATGTGTGTTTGAGGAAGCTCTTGTTAAAAAACTTAAATAGCTCAGTTTTGGGTTTGATGTTGAAGGTGTACCTTTGGGTTTGTTTTTGATCTTGGTGGTGCATGGTTTGGACACAGAGATGGTTTGCTGACAGTCGACGCTGAAGAGAGCCTTTACCAGAGTGCCAGAGCGGCTCTTTGTGCTTGAGGCAGCGTCACACTCGCCCCAGTTCCCAAACTTATACTTGCAGTCGGCTGCAATTTAGTATGATGGTATAAAGATGATATAAAATGCACAGAACAAACAGAAATACACAGCAACACAAAAGCACTTAATATAAAAATTAAATGCCAGAAATAAAAGTGAAGGCTAAATTTAATAAGAAACTGAAAATTAAAGCTGTATGTATGTTTTACTCACCTCCAAAGTCTTTCTTCCAGTTGCAGGGCACTCGGCATTTGACTTTCTTGGTCTGCTCATTGCAGGTGCCTTCCCTCATGCCTGCTCCACAGTCTCCGTTATTGGCCACACAACTGCCAAAGCGCCACTCCGCACAGTCCGAACCATCCTTACCTCCTTTATTCTTCTCTGTCACATGACACACAGGAAGCGTTATTTCACTAATCCCCTTCAGCCAAGTAGCACAAACTCATGCAAAACTGCTTAGGTTTAAAAGCAACATATTTTTTGTGATCTGTCAGTATTTGCTTAAAGGGATAGTTCACCCAAAACTGAAAAGATATTTTGAAGAATGCTGGTAACCAAATAGTAGCTGGTAACTACTGGCTTCCATATTCCATAGCATGGGAATCAATGGCTACCAGTAACTTTTTGATTACATTTGATAACATTTTTCAAAATATTTTCTTTTACAGGAGAAATATACTCTTGGAACAACTTGAGGGTGAGTAGATGATGACAATTTTCATTGGGTGAACTGTACCTTTAAGGCTGGAGTATACTAAAAGAACAGAACACATTTTAAAACACTAGGCATCACACTTGTCGCATTTGTAAATGGTTACAGAAGAAAACAACTTGTCAATATACAGCAAACATTTGAAAATCACACACCAGCAGACTTGCAAGCCGATCCTAACACCACAAACTTTTATAGAAGAAGCACGATGAATGAAAATATGCGTTCTAAAACTGGCTCAAAATATCATGTTTGGATAGCAAATAGAAATATCATGTTTGTAATCCTTCAACTGGATGAAATCACAGTCAGAAGCTAAAATTTGGAGTCTGTGCCCATCATACACTAAATGCAATTTCTATAAAATGCCCAAAAATTGTAGACAGGCTCAGACTTCCAGCAACTAGCGATGACTTGTCCATACTCCAAATTGGGGCAATTTTTTTTAAAAAGTAGTGTATTCCAGCCTTAAGATTCAAAGTGTGAAATCACAGGATATAATTCTATATGAGAACTGAACTAATACAAGAAATAAAAGAGGAGAGAGATGGTCTCTTGCAATATTTTATACCTTTCTTGTTTTTCCCCGCCTCTGTGGTCACGATCATTAAGGCCAGCAGCACCACGATGAGGGTGGAAAACAGGCCACGCATTCTGAAAAACACACACAATCATCAGCTGTTGCAGAGCAAAATTACAATTTCTGTAATAAGTACGGTTATCAAAGGGCAGGACAGTAATCTAGCCATCTAAATGTGTATTTTTAATTACATTTTCTTTTAGGATGACACATTTACAGGAATGTTTTATTAATGTAAAATGTCCCTGTCAACTAAATAAATACAGAAAAATAAAAAAATAAAAAATCTATGCTGAGGCATTACTTTGCCCATTTAATATTTCAAATTCCCAATTATAGATGAATGAATGGAGCTGATAAGAGTGATCATTCAGAATGATTAATTAGAGCTTCACTGACTGAATTCAATGGACTGGCATTCAAATGTCGCAGACTTGGCTCGTGCAAACACAAAAGGTCATAATGCTGGAGGACTGCATGATTCTCTGCTATCACTGCCACCAGATTATAATATAACAACAGCGCTTAAATTTCTCCAGCCGCCCAGAGAAATGGCACACAAACACATCACACAGAAGTATGATGTAACAGCTACTGAAATGGGAGAATACATGGTGAATTATAATAATATGGCACCGAAAGCACCGCCACTCTACAAGCGTGTTGCTTTGAATCAGGAAACATAAACATCCAAAACAACACAAGAACATTCGCAACCCTGACTAACATCCATTCACACGCAAGAGAAAGAGACTTGACGTATGTCTTTGAATGTGTCCTTCTGTCCTGCTGGTATCCGGCTCCAGAGACTCAGTCCTCACATCTGTGTTTTCTCTCTCTCTGCTCAGCTGTGTATCAATGGTGTGCACTTATAAATCTCTGTTGCTCTTCTGCTTCTCAACATGTCAGCATTAAAACAAAAACAAAAACAAGACCCCACAGTGCAGACAACGGTGGGACGTTTATTCCATTAACACCATGAATGGTAGGTGCAAAATTTAGATAGAGATTTTTTTTTCTGAGAAAAAGACCATTTTCAATCTCACATTTGTTTGCCTGGATCATCTCAAATGAGAGTTCCTCCATGTACACAGATCTTCTTCTATGGGTTTGTGTTTGCGACTTTGGCTGCGTGAGTGCGCTCTTTAGCCTCTGCTTGTGATCTCCATGGCGATGATTTGCCCGCGTGCTGTGAGATAGTAGGAGTGTATTGTGTGAAGAGAATGGAATCATCGCCGCGGGACGCCATTCTTCCGGAACGAGAGAACTGAAGCAGCAGCTCACGCAGAGACGTACACTCACATATGGACCCACACAGATTACAGAACGCACATTCACACATCAGCCAGCTTCCCACAGACACATTTACTAACAACTCAGAACCACTGTCAGTGTGGGAGTGATTTTTTTGTCAATAAGACGACCTGGTTCAGAGTTCTGTTCGCAGGAAAAGCAATTAACGGTAACAAAAGCTGATCTCCTGTTGAAAGAGAGGACGGTCTCTGTAAGACGCAAGACTCAAGGCAGCCAGAATTAGTTGGAGTGATGAAAAGCAGTATTGTACTGTCTTTGAGGATAATTAAGCATCTATTAGGTCCAAACAAGTCTTTTAGTTCTGACTATACCACTGTCCATACACTGCAGTTGAAGTGTCCGTCCTTCCATTCATTTAATCACATTGACCATTTTGCTCTGGAGGACCCATCGGATCACGTTTTCTAGCTGCTCTTGTTCCCATCGTGGTTGGGGTATTTCACAGCCGTAACTTCCACCTCAAACGCCGTCCCTCATCACTCAGGCACCAGACCTTTACAGGTCACCATAAGCAGAGGCAGTAAAAATGCTTTCTACAGTACCTCTGTTTTTTCTCTCCATCTTTCACTCTCTGACAGTAAATGCTCTTCTAAAGCTGTTTATAAAATATTCTGTTGACCCAGTAAATCCTGCAACTCTCTCCAAACAGTAATTAAGTGTCAGCCACTCAGCAGAGCGTGACTAACCTCTCTCAGAAAAACACAAATCTCGAGCACCCCAACCCCCATTTTCCTGGCCCAAAAATTTCTTCACCCCCTCTCCGGGTCCCAAAAATTCCCCCTCCTCACCTTTTTTTCTCTGACCCTTCTCCAAAATGTCTCATCAGGCAGTCTTCTTTGTGGGGTATGTGTGTGTGTGTGTGTGTGTATGAATGATGGGGGCTGGTGGGGTGGGGGGGGGTGGGGGAGGGGGGGTGTTCCAGACATCCTAACGAGGCTGTTCTGACCCGCTGGGTCCACACACACAGAAAACCCTTTAAAAGCCCCATTTCTCTCACAGAAACACATGCTCTTTGAGGGCCTTACTCACTCATCATACGCCATGGGGCTTCCATTATCACAAGCGCAGAGGAATGCGGGAACGCTGGACACACACGGTTTCTCTTCTCTCCCCTCCTCTGGTCCTCTCTCCTCCCCTCACATCTTTTCAGAGTGTTCCAACACCCAGCGCTCAAGAGTGCGAGTCCCTCGCCGCGCAACCAGCTGGACTTCAAACTCATTTCCATAGCAGAGAAAACAACACAAAGCTCTGACCCACTTCACTCATAGTAAGACATATGGCACAGTTTCACGCTTATCAGTGCCACTTTTCAATTACAGATTTCCATTTGGAGTCTTTCCTTTCAACAGCTCTTAATCTCTATTACAAGCACTGCGTTTTTCTGTAAAGGCTATATTAAACGGAGGTGCTTTCATTAAGTCTGAAGCAAAGCAGGCCCTTAAGGCTGAGCTGGTACTGAGCGTTAGTCTTCAGACACAGCGCAGGAGGAGTTCAAGTCTGCACTGGTTTTATCAGTCATCTAAACCGCAGAGAGAGAGACAGACTGACAGACAGACAGACACGGGGGAGGAGAGAGACGTCTGGAGACAGTGTTCTAACCAAAAACAGCTGTTTAAGTTCACTTCAGCACAAGATTTACTCAAACACAGGTCTGAGGCTAGCAGTCGTAAATCATTGTAAGTCTCCCATCATTCTTTCTGATGGGTGTATGCAGCTGGGTTATGTCCACACAAACACACACACACACACACACACACACACACACACACACACACACACAAAGGCTGTCACCAGTCCAGTGCTGTGAAGCATTAGTTAAGTGTTACACCAAATGCTTTCTGACAGAAACTGACTAGCATAGCACTGGAGGCCTGTGAATCTGAGGGTTCAGAGTTAGTGAGGCACACACAACAATTAACATGTAACTATATCTGTGCTCTTTAAAGAGAAATCAGTGACTGAGACACGTTATCTACTCACCCTGAGGACATACAGTACACTCATTTATCCAGTTAAACGCATATCTTTACTATGCAAGGGCAAGAGAGCTTCGTAATATCACTCTGAAACACTCCAATTCAACTGTGTAGTAATGTGAAATAAACCCTTGAAAGCATATGAAACTTGCTCCGAGTGGTGTCTTATATAAATGATAACTATAATACGCATTTGTGCGCACTGCCCAGAATTATTCATATGAACTGGTTAACATTCATGTGATCAGGTTTCATCTCTCACTTACTGTCTGTTTTATTTTATCTGATCACAGTGTTTTTACCCAGGGAATCTCTCTGTCTCTCTCTCTGCTATATGCTCACATCAAAACAGGGCAGAGGCCAAAAGGTTGAATGTTTACAACTTTGCTGAAGTGCTGTGAAGTAGTATAGCTCCAAATATGTAATCCCTTGAATAAAAGTTTTTTTTTTCACTTTCTTCCCACTCTGGGATGAAAAGGCCCTGAAAGTGTGTAAAGAAAGAGAAATGAACGAGTGTGTGTGTGTGTTGGGGGTCAGAATGCAGGTCAGGTGAAAAGGGTCTCTGAAAGAGCAAGAGAAGAAAAGATGAAACGCGGTCCTCTTCCTTTCTGCCCTGCACCCTTTGACCATACTCACTTTAATCACTCTATCCAAGAGGAGAGAGAGGGAGTGAATGAAGCCAAGAGCATTAAATGCACAATGATACAACACACACACACAAGATTTGAACAAGAGAACTGAATTATGGTGATTACACACACACTTTTCATATGCACTTCATTTCATAAATACACTATTTACATTTCAGTAAGGCTGAAATAAGCCAATGTCAAAAGTACATAGAATAATAAGATACTTATGACACTGACAAGCATCTGTGCAATAATTTTGCTTAGTTTAGACCACCACATGCTATGTGTAAAAAATTCATTCATATTAATACTATGAAAATCAACTTTCATTATCAACTGACGGTCCTCCAACTCGTCCCGTGCAGTAAACCGTTTCCTACATTGCAAGAATGCAACAGCTCGCGGCACAAACGTAGTCTCGCCTCAGAACGTCTAGAAACTTCATTTATGGATAACAAAACCCCATTGAATTCATATCGGAGGTTTATCTAAACGCTCTTCTTTAATAGTTTTAGTCCTCAGAAAAATCTACTTTTAAAACTGTGTTGTCCGCACTTCGTGTCTAAATATTTTTATTCGTATATGTATATCGCGTGAAAAAAATAGATATACGTTAACTTTTTCGATTTATATCTTTCCAGTGGCACTTTTTACAAAAGTTTAACGGATTAAATCAAACAGAAAACCCATAACTGATCATATAACAACTGTTGATGTGAAAAGAGCAAAGTGAACTCACTTGTTTTCTGTTGAAAGTTTCCACACTGAAAAACTAAATTGTCTTGCTTAAGTTTCGAGTGTGAACTCTTCTCCAGCATCCGCCTTTATGCGTCGCTCCGACTCTTTGTTTCCCCCCAAACTAATTTAATCTGCTTCTCTCCCCCTGAAGCCCATTTAAATGAACCCCTCCGTGACGTCGCAGCCCACGTCAGCCTCGGTCAATAGACCTCAGGCACAGCCATAAAACCTGAACTGTAAATCAATTTAAAAATTTAATAATTATTATATTATTAGACAATATAATAAGAACAATATACTTAAAATAGCAATTCAGTATACAGTACAGTACTATACATATATATAGGCTAATAAAAAAATAAATTAAAAAAATTAAATACACAAATTCTACTGTGAAAGCAAAACTCTCCACCTATTAATTGAAAACAGAGATGGCTGTGTTCACAAACACTTTTGGCAGTTGCTTATAGGACAGAAACCCAATAAGACTAAATCAAACGATCAAAACACCCAAAGGAAAAATAGTACAGAGAGAAAACAAAATGTCAACAGAGGATATAAAACAATGTATCGGACTACCATGATCAATGCTGAACTGACTATATGACTATTTACAAATTCAGCATCCAAACAAGTAGATGTCTACTTGTATCATTGTATAGGAACCTGGCTACCAAGAACAGAACCTCCGGATTATGTACTATAACCACGTTAATATTACAAACAAGTACCATCTCAATTTTGCAAAACATCATTTAAAAAGAAAAAAGGACAAAAAAAAATTCTATAGAAATGTAATGGATAGAAACTCTGGTAGGAAGTTCAAACCTTGCTGGAATTTTGGTCTCTTACCACAAAAAGGTCACCTACATCAATAAAAACAGGACAGGTTGAATCTGTAAAATATCTCTTTAAATCATAAAAGTACTTTCTTACAGTTCTGTGTATATTTTTGTTTATACTGCAAACGCCTAAATCATTTTAAACCGTAAAAATGTTTTCAGAGGCTATAGATTCTCTTCTTTTTTGCCTGCTATGTGATTTCACGTGGGTGTATTTGTGAATGTGTGTGTAGACCCCTAGGGGCAGGAAACAGCGGCTCAATAGGACAAATGGTGCAGTCAGATAAACAATCTCTCCGCAGGCCTAGACAGGCCAGAACAGAACACATACAATGATCTAAGCCAACTCATAAAGCCATTCTCATAGCGTTCACATACTGTAAAACCTACTCTGACTATACAAACACACACTTGTCGCACAATCATGCACTTTTACAGCAGCACACACATGGCCCCTAGCCTATAGATCAATAAAAAATTATGGTAAACTACACAGATGTGGAGCATCAGATGACATTTTTGTTGATGGCAGATTTGAAAATGGATTTTTATAGTTTTTCTGTAAGCTTTACATTTCATTCAGAGCACCTTCTGTAGTTCTTGCTTTAAAAATAATGCCTATAATAGCCAACATGCATTACATGTGAATATAGGATTGAGTGGATTTGATCACGTAAGTTATAGCATGTATTGTAAAACGTTTTATTGTATTTTTTTCTTTGAATGCAATGTACTGTCCATTTCACACATCCGCTCCAAGAGGACTAAAAAGACCACAGGGAAAATGGTGTGGGGTGGGGGCGATCGAGGAAATCAAAGTGGGGTGAGGAACAAAGAGAAAGAAAGAACGGGTTGAGCGGTTGGGAGGTTTATACAGGCTACATATTTTGTAGCAATCTGAAAAGGCAAGACCTCCTCCTTGATCTCCACAGTGAAACCTCTGTCTCCCAACAGAGGACCAGATGGAACAATCACTGCTTGAATAAAAGGCAGCTCACAGCCACCACAAATGATCATAAAACCCCAACACTCCTCCTCTCGCCACTCTCTGCTTTGGATCAGCGGGAAGTCATGGGAAAGCTTGCCAAATGGGCAAAGGGTGAACCAGCATGTGAGTGTTTGTCCATGAAAAGGTTAAAGAGTTGAGGGTGAAGTCTAGCTTTCTAAGATAGAAGTGAAGCTGGCGTTCATGGTGTGATTATTCACTCAGAGCTTGACCAGAAGAATGGACTTCATCTCACATACACATTTTTATTTATAGTTTTAAATATGTAATGAAAGACGACCGCAATGACTTTAAACAGTGAAGATGTTATTCAGTTAATGCCATGTATCATAATCTAACAATGGACAACAATTACATCATTTTGTAAATCTAGGTTAATGTTAATTTGTGTGTTATTGTTTGTTGTCAATTCATGTTCATTCACATTGCATTCAATCATGTTAATTTACACAACCTGAAAAATTTGATGAATAAATTCTGTAAAAAAAATTTGTTCAACATTAGTTTGTGATGATGTATTCATTAAATATATATATTTTTATATTTTCAAGTCTGACACAATCATAATTAAGAAAAAAATACAAATAAGATAAACAACAATAAAAATTATAATTAAATAAAAACAAACAAAGAAATAAAATCTTGCATAGAGCACATCATCAGGATTCTACTGTACAGTCATATCATTTATGGTGATAACTCAATGACTGATATCATGACTCTTTTATTGGGACAGGAATTGCATTTCTCTTATTAATACCTGCTTCTCATCTCTGAGCCGACAGCTCACTCCTGCAGAGACAAAAAGAAACTCGGTATCAGAGTCTGGGGGAAATGTTGTTAATACATTCCAAGGATGATAAAACCGTATTGAAATGGAAATAGTTCTGAGCTGTTTCAGACTGCAAAGCCTCACATTCATCCATCTGTGGACTAGAGGGAGACCTGAATGCAATACAGAAGAATATACATTTTTCAAAAGCCTCTAAAAAACAAAACATTAAATGTAAATAGGGTTATTATAAATAACTAAAAAAAGATTAAAACATAAATTAAATATATTAGATGAAAGCTTCACCTCAAGGCAACATTTCAAAGTTGAAGTACAAAAATTACTTACTGAAAACAAAATAAAAATAAACATGTCTTCATAAAAATTATCAGTATTGAATTTCCAACTAGCAAATAAATAGCCACAAAATACTTACAAATTCAATACTGATGTGGACCATCTTACCTTAAAATAAGCAGCCACTGTTTAATCAACCTATATGAAAACATATCTGACGAGTTCTTAAGGCATAGATAAAGCATTTATGTTCAAGTGGTGGATCAGATCTAACTCTTATCCTTTACGCTGAATCAGACATTTTTTGCTTTAAAGTTATTCACTGATTCAAATTATTCATAGGCTTTGTAAGATTATTATAAGGACAGAAAGATCACTCAACATCCAGTCTCTTAAAATATTTGTTAGAAGCAACAAATGACCTTGCTGTTCAGTATGAAATATTCAGTAGGCTTTATTATTTTATTAACCAGACAGCAACAGATAAGTTCACTGAAGAGATAAATATTAACTGCATTACAGAACAAAATATTCATAAAACATTTCTTCAAATCCAATATATTGCACTGGAACCCATACTTTCTGGTTTCTCCCTGTAAATCAATGAAAGAGGCAGTTCTTCATCGTCTTACTGCTTTCATGCATCTCAATGATGGCTAAAGGCTGAAGAGTTTAATTGAGCAAGAAAATGTACAGCAACAAAACACATTCAGAAATTCAAAACACATACATTACATTGCTTTGCCCTTTGAAAGTAAAAGTAAGATTTCCATATAAGAATCAAAAAATGTGAGATTTCTTGGAAAATCTCATCTCTTAAGTATGCCATAAAAAATGGAGTGTGCATTCATAATGTTGGTGATGAAGTACTGAAAATGGAATATACTTCAATAATGTCTCCACTATATGAAGAAAAATAGGATATTAGAGAAAAGTAAATAATGGCAAAACTAGTGCTTGCAGTGTATTGCTGACGATAAGAGAGGCTGAAATAAGCCATGTATTTAAAATTGGTTTTAATAAGATAATGGCAGGACATGTAAGGTCCAGCTGTAAATAGCTGCTTGAGACAACATGTATGAATTATTTATAATGAAGCACTGTAAATGATCTGATGGTTGGACGAGAAAAAATCATAGCAGAGGAGACTGAAGGGTAATATGATGCTGCCAGCATCACTAACAATCTCTTCTGAATGAGCCACAGAGTAAATGGATCAACACCAAAACAAAATAACCATATCATTAAAGCCTGGGTGATAAAATCTTAAAACTAGACTAAATTAAAAGTAACAGTGCAGGGCCAATGCAGGGCATAGACCTCACTTGCCCTTAGAGATATAGAAATGATATGCTAAATGCAGTCTACAGCACTTAAAAACTGGCCATTAAAATATCAAGTTCATGCAGTAGAACATTATCATGCCAGTTAAAGATTCATATTGCTAGTGATCAGGTATGGAATTGTGGACACACTCATATTTGAAAATTACTTAAGTAATTTAAGGTTGTTGTATTTCTATGGAAATACAAGTCCAAATCAATTAGACATTTTACAGAAAAAAAGTGTAAGAAGTATAGAAGAGCATTGTAGCAAGGTTCTAACATATTTTAAATTAAAACGTTGTAACAAACTCAGTACAACTGCTTTCTAAGATTTAAGCTTTAAAAACACGGTCCAAGTGATGATGAATGAGTTAAAGGAATGAAGTTGGCATGATTAAGTATAAAGCTCTGTTGGGATGAAGACCATTTACAGTGTCAGCCCATCTGCTAGCTTTGGTTTCTCCCAGAATGCATTTGTGAACCGATGTCTGTCTAAACCAGTGGTTCCCAACCCTGACCCTGGAGGCATCCCAACAGTGCACGTTCTGCATGTCTCCTTAATCAAACAAACCTGATTCAGGTCATTGTTGGGAATTTGCAGTGTTGGGAACCACTGGTCTAAACTATATGAAACTGCTTTTTGATTACTATAGTATGGGAGTTATTTAGTAACACCAATCGTAAAAACGTATTCGTGTCCTATACATATCAGCCTTTACACTTCTCAGATGGAACATGTAAAGAATAGGATGAAAGGATGAAAATAGAAACAATTTCAATTGACAACAAACCCAATTTTTCATACTAAAAAGGTCTAAGGGGGGTATCTCAGACCTTTAAAAAAGGTCTTCGAATTTTAAGTAATCCGATCATTAAGACATATCACATGTTTATTGAAAGAGTTCAGTGAGTTCAGTGTTTATGGCATATGATGTCATTCATATAATCTCGTTCATCAAGGCTCCTGTCAAACAGCTGTCTGGGTAAAAGGGTGAGATGGATGGATAGATGGTTTTTGAAACACTCAAACTTTCCAAAGAAAGAACATTACTAAGAGTGCTGAAAATGCATTTCCAACAGCAAATGAAGAGCACTAAAGATGCTAGTGTGTTAACCCAAACACAGTGTTACTTATTTAAAAATATGAATACACATACATACTGTATAATTACATTGTAAAGAACTTTGAAATAAGTGGGTCATATCATTGATGAAGTAGTAACTCTCTGGACAGAGAAGAGTTTCATCCTATAATGTAAATAAGTCATAAATTACTTATATTATTAAATATGTACGCTTTCAATGCCAAATGAATTTCAATATATAATGATTTAGGAAAATAAATATATAAGCATCCTAGAATCTCGTCTAAATGTCTAAAAGACATCAGCACTAAAAAAAAAACCGAAACAAAACGATAAACTCTTACAGAGTGCGTTGTTTTATCACAAAGATTTAAGAAAAATTAGCTGAATCACAAAGAGATCTATTCTCAACTCCAATAAACCAAAGTCTAATTTACAGAGTTTTATAATACAAACATGACCACACATCTTTTAGAGCTACAAATTATATAAACATCTATTTACTTAAAAATATTGTAGGAAAGAAGCTGTATTTTAGTACAACAATTATAAATCCAGAGTATAGAATAAAGAAGGCAATCAAAGCTACAGTGCAAATGCCTCTTAAACAGAAGCTACTAGAAACAGCACAGAAATCTATGAAAATGCAAAATCCTTCCCATGACACACCTGAAAAACATCTAAATAGTTCTGATACTTGAGATCAAGAACCCAGAGAACATTCCTATCTTTGAACCAACCTGAACTCTTTCAGTGCAGGGCAATCTAAAAAGTTACATTATACTGTACATTAACAACATGTCATTTAATGGCTCTACTGTCTTTAGGAAATAAGTCAGCTAACTGAAATGTTGGTTCTGGTTAATGCACTGTACCACCAACCAGATTATTGCTCAGCCATGACAGAGCAATACTGAACCTAGTTGTGGAGTCAGGGCTATGGTGAATGCTCCAGATACTTTTACAGACAGGGATGAATCTGGGGACAGACACCTCACCATGCATCTTTAAATCCTCATCATATTCGTTTAACATTCAGCATTGTCAAACTAGAAAAGCAAGCTTGATGAGTGCATTAACATATGGATTCTGTCTCATAAATACAAACTCTTAAGATGTTTTGGCAGTGTGATGAAATGAAAGACATTAAGTCCAACAGGTCATTCAGAGAAAGATGATGAAAGCTTGGGACCTCTTCAGAGACTGTAAAGTGTGCAACCATCTTCCCTCTCTGGGAATGTATCACCCCCCCTGCGGTCCAGAGAGCCTAAGACAGGTTTAGTGATACATTTTTGGTAACTGTTGTTTTGGCACAAAAAGGAGGGCACCGGTTGAGGTGAGGGTTGAGAGGTTAAAGGTCAAACAGCAGTCTCCTGGTCCTCACGCTGGATCATTTGGTAGTGCTGGCGGTTCTCGAGATACGCCGCAAGTTCTGCATCTTTCGCCTTCTCAGCGCGATGCTTTGGAGTGTCGCCCTGGAAATGAAGAGACATGTTAAGTCCAAACATAACTAACTCACTGACAGACAGACAGACAGACAGACAGACAAAAAAAATTTCAAATGCTGTGGAAAAGTTCATTTATTTCAGTAATTCAACTCAAATTGTGAAACTTGTGTATTAAATAATTCAGTGCACACAGACTGAAGTAGTTTAAGTCTTTGGTTCTTTTAATTGTGATGATTTTGGCTCACATTTAACAAACACCCATCAATTCACTATCTCAAGAAATTAGAATATGTTGACATGCCAATGTGATAATAAACTCAAAACACCTGTAAAGGTTTCCTGAGCCTTCAAAATGGTTTCCCAGTATGGTTCACTAGGATACACAATCATGGGGAAGACTGCTGATCAGACAGTTGTCCAGAAGACAATCACTGCCACCCTTCACAAGGTGGGTAAGCCACAAACATTCATTGCCAAAGAAGCTGGCTGTTCACAGAGTGCTGTATCCAAGCATGTTAACAGAAAGTTGAGTGGAAGTGAAAAGTGTGGAAGCCAACGGAGAGAACCACAGTCTTATGAGGATTGTCAGCAAAATCAATTTAACTCCACAATGAATGGACTGAGGATTAGGTCAAGGCATACAGACATGTCAAGGAATTTGGCAACAGTTGTCATATTCCTCTTGTTAAGCCACTCCTGAACCACAGACAACATCAGAGACATCTTCCATTGGCTAAGGAGAAGAAGAACTGGACTGTTGCCCAGTGATCAAAAGTCCTCTTTTCAGATGAGAGCAAGTTTTGTATTTCATTTGGAAACCAAGGTCCTAAAGTCTGAAGTAAGGGTAAAGAAGCTCATAGCCCAAGTTGCTTGAAGTCCAGTGTTAAGTTTGCACAGTCTGTGATGATTTGGGGTGCAATGTCATCTGCAGGTATTGGTCCATTGTGTTTTTTTTAAAACCAAAGTCACTGCACCCATTAACCAAATTTTTTAGAGCACTTCATGATCCCTTCTGCTGACAAGCTTTTTGAAGATGCTGATTTCATTTTCCAGCAGGATTTGGCACCTGCCCACACTGCCAAAAGCACCAAAAGTTAGTTAAATGATCATGGTGTTAGTGTGCTTGACTGGCCAGCAAAGAGAATCTGTGGGGCATTGTCAAGAGGAAAATGAGCCACCCACAACCATACACACACTCAGTGGTGGCCAAAATTATTAGAACACTATTATTTTTGACAGGTAAAATATGGTTTTAAGTCAGTTATTTCTATCTTGCTGTAGTGTGCGAGTAGGAAATATCAGTTAACATTTCCAGACATTACTTTTGCCATTAAACGTAATAATAAAGTTTTTGTTTGCACAAGGAGTCTGACAACAGCCAGTGCTCCACACAGAGATCTGATCTCATCTTCATCAGTCTGTCTGGAATAACATGAAGAAACAGAACAAACTGAGACTGACTCAATCCAGAAGAACTGTGGAAATGTCTTCAAGATGCTTCAAGAAACCTGCAAAAGCTACCTGAAAAACTATGTGCAAGTGCAGCAAGGGCAAAAACTGCTTTAAATGCAGAGGATGGTCACACCAAATGCTGATTTTAGTTAATCAAAGTTAATTAAAAAGAAAATCTATTTATAACATTATTTTTGACTGCATTTTTACATTAGTGCCTAAAACTTTTAACAGTACTGTAGCTTGATATAATTGACTATTTATCATTAAACTGTTCTCTGTTCCACTGAGACTCCAATTACAAATACAAACACAAGCTGAAGTTCAAGAACACACTTCGTGAACTGAAGCAAAATACACAGAGAACATCTATGGCCCTAATTATGGACCGTTTCTTTCAGACAAAGTCTTCATGAACAATGAAGAAGAGAAATCAAAGATTGCACTGAGCCTCTAATGGTAAACATGTTCTCTCAGAAAATGCCTCTATTTTTCCATGTTGCTGGTGACAGCATTGCTCAACAGTAATTGTTGTTAATTGCAGGCAGGCCTGGTGCAGAGAGTCTAAGAGAAAAAGTGCTGGACTGTTCCCGTCGGACAGAGCTCGGAGCACTCAAACTGCCCGCCAGGCGCTTTCATTGTTGCGGCACAGATGAAGCCGCCTTTGTTCAGTACTGTACAGTACGACCGGCCACCAACACCTTTTCATACTGCGCAACTTCCAGCGCGGTGCTGCGTCCCTCCATTTTCAGCCTTTCAGATGCAAACAAAGTCAGTTCTGGAAAAGCTGTCAAAAGCTACAGAGTCACAATGGAGACTATTAGCCATGATGAACCAAAAGAGACTAGTTATACAGGAGGAAAAAAAGCTTTGTGGTTAAAAGACTGATCCCTGCAGGGCATGCCGAACAGAAATATAATCACACTTTTAGAGTGCTTTTAAAAACCAGCCTTCCTCATACAAGTCACAAAGGATAGAAGGGGAGAACATTATGGAAAGGATAATGGGAATGCTTATTATATAAAGACAGATGGCTAGCATGTAAAAGAGAAACAGAGGGAGGGAGTCAGAGAGGAGGAGTGTGCTTCATAACAGGGCAACAAACGATGAGTCACTCTATCCTGGATATGATGTTTTCTGGATTGAATGAAACCAAGAGTGCAGGATCCTTAGATTTGATGGAAACAGAGGGAAAGCAGAGCAGAAAAGTGCTGATGAAGCTGTTAATCGCAACAGACCACAGTCAAGGAAAATGGCAGGTCTTGTTCAGATTGAGTCTGTCAGGAGCACAGGGGTACAGTCTTCATGAAGAGGGAAGATGAAAATCATGGGATATCCTCTGAAGAGAAAAATCTTCATCTTGGTCTGCTCTCAGAAGGTGTCAGACCGTTAACTTTACACATTTCATCTCCCTCAACAGCACACGAGTTACTGATAATTACACAGATAGAACTGAAGGCTGTCAGACAGACTGGAGTCCATCGGCACCCAGGAGACTCAATCAGTGCCGTCTCACACATTTATCAGATGGGAGCTGGGAAAGGTCCGTTAGAGGAGACCCAGTGGTAATGCTGAGAGTTCTAACCACAAATGAGATTTCTGTGCTTTTTGGAAAATCATTCCCTCATAGATCTCTTCAAATAAGTAGTTTTTAAATTGATGTTTCTTCTGAAAAGAAGAGAGGCAATAATTAGAGTCTAGTGTGTCTACAGCTGTGTGTAATTTTGCGGTACACCAATCAAAAGTGCTGTAGGAGATCTTGAGTCTCTTGGCTGGATCTGTGGAGGTGAGCGGGGGAGAGGGAGGGTTGCTGGGGGGAAGAATGGTTCCTTGTTTCATGCGGAGGTCTTAGTCAGCACTGACTAACAGAGCATTTGAGTACAGAGACGTTCAGGGATGGAGACCAGCTGGAGGCTGCAGCCAAAATGAGAGAGATCCAAAAGCAACAAACGTCTAAAGACGACCTGCTTGGCATGAATCTGGATTCAGAACTTACCTAAATTATTCCTTCCTAAAATTCTTATAGCAAGTACAAACAGGATTTCAAATGCTATGACATTATTTCTTATTGTGTTTTTGTTAGGTACAATGACAGACCTGGTCATGTGACTTTTCTGTGCATATAAGTGGACCGCTATGAACATCCATTCATCATCATTTCCTCACCTTCATGTTGTTCCAAACCCATAAGATTTGGGTTAACCATTGAAACACAAACTAAGATATTTTTTTATGAAACCTGAGAGTTTTGTTACTTCACTGAAAGGCCAAGTAAAACAAATCCATATAAATCAAGCCATTTAATTAAACTCTCGTTAATATAAACGATCTCTTCATGCGCTTATTTATATTTAGGTCCCATGACATGGATTATTTTCTTTTCTTTAAATGCTTTTTAATGTTTCCTTAGGTGTACTTATATTGTTAGTATGATTTTTACATTTAAAATTTAGAAATAAAAAGCATTTTTGTATCCTGATATTAGCCCTCTGGCTTGAATGCTCTGTTTGAAGGGGCGTGTCTGCTGTGAGACTGACAACTGTTGTGATTGGCTGACATCTTTGCATACGAAATGCGTATTACATGTGGAACCCCTCTCAAATATATATATATATATATATATATATATATATATATATTTACTATTACAACTGTCGAGATTAACGAATCGTGGAGGTGTTGATTATATAATTATTTTTTTGATCTTTTACCATCACATGAAAGGCTGCAGTGATGAGCATTGAGTAAACAAAGTCTGTTTATCGCGTGAATGCAGTGATCTCGTCATTATTGCAACACGTTTTCTCTCACAAAATGCTTTCACCACAACTAACAGCAAACTCATGAATACACCACATTAATTCAGTAAGAGCTTTGTTGTGCAGCATAACAGCGTCATTCATTGTAACGGCAGTTTAGGCAAATGTGCAGATATACTCGCGATGTGTGACAGCTCCGGAAAAAAAAAGGGAGCGTTCTTTGATCGCTCTCTGTAGTTAAATCACAATTTAAATAACAGATTTGTTTCATGCTACTAAGAGAAACAACGTGAAGTTGATCGTTTAGTCACTGGCTTGATTCACTGATGCATAAACAGTATTAAACGATTTAGAAAGAAAGTCTGTGTGAATTTGAATGATTAGCTACACATCAGAAATCACTGATCACAGATCAGGCATTAATGAACACTGTTACTCACTGTTTGTGCCGCTGATGTCGAATCCATATCATAAAAGTCTGTTTGTAACGCCTGTGCTGACATTGAGACTGAATTGTATGTAAATATTTGGGCGGGCAAAGCAGAGAAAGGGGAGGTAACATTTCTCCTTACAACGTCACAAAGAGGAGATTCAAGATCAAACCGTTTGAGCTTCAATTTTCTCAAAGGCAGAGAAAGATAGCAAAATCTCGATTTACACCGATTAAAATTTCTAGAAACTTGGGGACCATATGCAGGCTAGGGGAACTCATATTAACCCTCTGGAGTCTAAGGGTATTTTTAGGGCCTGGAGAAGTTTTGTCATGCCTTGACATTTGTGCTTTTTTCAGTTTCTTATAAATATCTAAATGGGTAAAGACTAATCTCACTGTAATCAGCACAAACTGGGCTGTAATAATATGTGAAATGCATGTATGTACATGATTGTGTTTTTGAGAAAAAAAATATTATGCGTGGTTAGTGAAAAACTAAAAATGTTAAAACGCTTGAATAAGGCAAAAAAAAAACACATAAAGAACATTGGTTCCCGGGATTTTTAAGAACTGGAGCTTGTAGCCTAGAATTTTTCTTTCTAAATGATGTGAAAATCATCTTGTTTACTCACTCACAGAAAACAATATATTGATTTAAATTTTCTAAGACACTTTTTGTTGGTAAAAGTCATATGCGAGTAGGCGTCAACTACCATGAATATCATTGTGATTTACACCTGAGAAGACAAAGGGCCGCACAATGAGCTGCATAATGAGCCATTCAGTCATCTGTGCCACTGTGAGTGAGGAGTTACAAGAGAGAATGTGAGAACAAAATAAATCTATATAATTTTATGTTTGTAGTTTATTAAGAATATATTTAATTATCCCACAACATAATTTAATATCCACTTGGGGGAGCAGTTAAACAGTTTATTAGAAACAATCAAAGCTGACTTTCAAACAAATTGTTTGTTTGTTAAAAAACCTCAGAAAGTGAAATTTTCATGTCATAGGACCTTTAAACAATACAAACAATAATCAATTTATTTTGTATTTCGAAGAATAACCTTTAACAAAGTCTTGTGGGATTTGAATGACAAGAGATTTATTAATGTTCATTTTTGGGGGAACTATTCCTTTATTCCAGCATCAAACATGAACATAAAGTCTATTTCTCTCCTTTTCTATCTCACCTGTAAGTCTGTCTTCATGAGAGATGCTCCCTCCTCCACTAGGTAATGACAGATTGTCCTCTGACACAACGAGGCCGCTTTGTGCAATACTGTCTCTCCACTGAATAAAAAAGAAAGAGACAGAGAGGAAGCAAGAGATAAAGACAGAGGGATAAACAGAGAGGACAGGAGGCAGAAAGACAAGTTTGGAGGTTGTTAAAAAGCCTGCTAAGATAATTCTTAAAAAACCATGGCCTTCCTGGCTACAGTATCATAAAATAGACATTACTGTCAACAGATAAAAATAACAAATGGTATCAGTGTCTATTCAGTAAGACACTCACTTTTCTCTCTCCGTTACATCCAGGATATCAGTGGGTGCTGTGGAAAAAGAGAGAGAGAAAAAAAAAATCAAACCTTGCAACAGCAGTAAAGCATGTGCCCTGAGGTGATGGTGTGTTGCTTAATGAAGAGCTGTAAAAAGTTTGCGTGGGAGAGAGAGATGGCCTGCTTTACACAGCACCCCACCTCACACTACAGATAACACACAACAGCGACTGAAAGCAAACACCAGTCAAAAGTTTGGACACACCAGAATGTGTTTCTTATGATCATAGAGTCCTGTTGATCTAAAGGACTGGAAGCTAAAATATGTTCTGCAGCTTTTAAAATGATTGTTAAACATACAGGCATAGAAATTGCATGGATATAGCCATTTTGTCTATGCCAGCAGTTACAGCGTTTACAGATATGCTTTACGTGATTATTTTACCATTATCAATGATGTATTTGACGATCTCTTTACTGCCCACTTCCACAGCATAGTGCAGCAGGGTGCGGCCCACAGGGTCCTGCACACACAGGTCAGCCCCCCTCTTATGCAGCTCCTTCAACTGCAGAGAAAAAGCTGCCAGTCATACAAACAAACACTGAGATAAACACATCCCAAACAACAGAAAACAAAAGCGAGCATCATTATGGGAAGCCACATGGTACCCTGATCTCTGAGTCTTATTAATTATTGCAAAGTGCCAAAAAAAAAATACTGGTTATTCAATCAGACAGAGTCTAGTGATGGTCTCAGATGTGCTTAAGGAGAAAAGCACAAGGTTGGCTGAGGCTGATGGCAAACATGCCAGTGACGTCTCAATGGGTCCAAAGGACCCTTCCATGCGATTAAGCCCAAAATCTGTCAGAAACAAGCCAGGACTCTTTTATACACCAGAGAGAGTTTGGGCATAAATACTGGCATTATCACCAATCCATTGTGTCTAGAAAGATCAGTATCATCAGAGGCTTTTTATCCACCAGTTTTCAGTCTGACTTGGAGGAGATTCCTGATGATGAATGCCCTGAGAGGAAAGAGAAGACACCATCCACACACCACACAGTGCACTCTCTGCACTCCACAACTGGGTAATTACAGACACACCTGAGCATCTGTGTGTGAGTCTGAATGTAGTTCTGTATATTTCATTCGAGTTTAAATGTCCGAGTTGACTGTTTATTGTTCCATGGTCCAGCTTTGAGATGTTAGTTCACCCAAAAATTTTAATTCTTTCATTAATTACCCTCATGTCAATCCAAACCCCTAAGACCATCGTTCATCTTTGGAACACAAATTAAGATAAGTTTGATGAAATCCGAGAGCTTTCCGTCCCTGTATAGACAGCAAGGGTCCTACCAGTCAAGGCACAGAAATGTAGTAAGGACGTTGTTAAAATAGTCCATGTGACATCAGTGGTTCAACTGCAGTTTTACGAAGCTACAAAAACACTTTTTGTGCTCAAAGAAAACCAGAACAACAATTTTATTCAATGATCTCTTCTGAGACAATCCTCTGCCATTATCGACGCATGCGCATTGCTTTCCTCTGCTCATAAACAAGGTAAAATGTGATAATGGCAGAGGACTCTCCCGGAAGAGAAATCGTTGAATAAACTCATTTTTTGCTTGCTTTGTGCACAAAAAGTAGCTTCATAAAATTACGGTTGGACTGCTGATGTCCCATGGACCATTTTAATGATGTCCTTTCTATGTTTCTGTGCCTTGATCAAGGTAGGACCCTTGCTGTCTATGGTGGGTCAGAGAGGTCTTGGATTTAATCAAAAATAATTAGTTTTCTGAAGATGAACGAAGGTCTTATGGGTTTGGAACAACATGAGGGTGAGCAATTATTGACAGAATTGTAATTTTTGGGTGAACTAAATATTAAAAGATGATGTATTGGGAAAGGTATAGGATGCTGTGTACTGTACATAGGTGCCCACTGCAACATGCCAAACACCCTCGTTAATATCTGAAATGTCACCTCTTCTCCTCTCTGTATCGAGGCATTACGAGTGGGAACAGGTTTTGGGCTGGGTGTGAGAGATTATAATTCTAGAGAAAGCCTGTTTGGTCACCATAGAAACTGAGAATGAGTGAAAGGGCAAGAGAATATGCAGGATCATTTTTCTGGTTCCGCCTCCGCTCTGCAAGATACTTGACATTTAATGGTGAGGTCAGTCCTGCGTTAGAGACCACAGAATATCCTTTAGGCCGAGTGAACATTTAACTAAAAGCACACTGGTCGCTCTCTTGCATATTAAATCACTGTCAAAACACAACATCCGAGATACCTACTCAAATATTAGGTGTATGTGCATTAAATAAAACCTCTCCCAAAAGACAACACCAAAATAGGAGAGGCCTAGAAGGTGAAAAAGTAAGGTTGTTGTATTTACGTGCTTAATGTATTCAAATGATGCTCTTACCTTCTGGTGGTCCTTCTTCTTCACACATTCAATTAGATTGTCTGCTGACACTGTTTAAAGAAGAGTACTCCATCAATGAAGATTCAAGGATATTTTTTTTTTGTAGTTCTTGAACTTATTTTGACTTAAATAATTACAAAGCAAATACTGTTAGATTAAATGTGACTAGATGTGTGAAAACGTCATCAGCAAGAACAGTTAATGGATACTGAAACATTATTTTTTGCTGTTTTCATAGCTGAACTGAACTTATTTTGACATGATTACTTAAGTGTAATTAAAGCAAAGACTGAGTGTACCGAGATGACAGGTGATCAGAACAGAGTGTCATTAGCATAAATCAATATTTAATAGAGACTGAACTATAATTTTGCTGTTTTTGGTAGCTAAACTGGTTGAAGCCATTTTAATCGTTCCTGATCTTAATTTTTAAAGCTGTTAACCAGAAAATGTGCACTAGTGTTATAGTTTCCTCATGGCAACTGATGACTCCATTATTACTTAGAGGTATTATTATTCAGAAACTGCCTGCATGCACAAATCACTTATGCATATTTGTTCAATATTAAGTTATTCAGAGTTACACAAGAAGATGTTCTGTTTATTTAATGCTTTGGGAGCAGACAGTTAAAAAAGGGAGTAAAAATACGATTTTAATTATGGGTGTTGTTAATCACATTAGCTGATGCTGGCTCTGAGGGTTCAGTCTCAATATGCTAAATCTGTGTTCAAAGCTTTGCAATGCCCTTTGTAGATTTGCCTTCCTAATCCAGCAATCTTGTGTGTTGCTTCACAAACCTCGAGAGGTAAAATATGAAAACACCCAGCTGGGATGTCAGGCTAACATGCCTGTAGAGCGCACTGCGTGGCTAAATCTACACCTGTTTCTAAAGATATGCCCGCTCCAATCCAGCTCTCAAAACTTGGCCGCTTTACGGAATTGAAGAGTCTCTTTTTCCTGTCTAGAGAAAGCATGCACAGGGCCAAATCAGGTTTTCGGAAATGAATTACTCCTCTGCTAATGCCAGGAAGCTTTGGAGCTAGCGCTGAATTCTAATGTGGATCAATTGAGTGATGATAACCTGCTCTGCCTCGCTGCACCTCACAGACTGTTAGACAGTGCTTTCCTCCTCCTCTCTCTCTTCCACCTCTACCAATGCCAAGAGAGCGGAAAACACCACAGCCTTGGCACATGACCTCTCCTGACAGGCAGCAGCTCATTAAAAAAGGAACAAGAACGAAGACCAAGGAGCGTTTAACACTCAACTTACACGCAATGAATGTCAGAAACGATTCACAGAGCAAGAGCTGTTCCTCCACTACATGTAGCGGTCCCAATTTGCTTCTCGCAGAGACCTGAGACACTGTACGACTTTAACTTGTTCTCACAAGAAAAGACTAAAATTCAGCCCTCATTGTGTTTCCATTTCCATTTATTCATTCAGAATTTGACCAGTGCAACTCCGGAAGAGATAAATACAAAAATAGAGCACTACTTAAACTTCTTACCAGAGTTTGCATCGTTCAGGTTGCTCTTGTCAAACCTGTGGGAGAAACAGAAACATCTGAGTGAGTGATACACTTCAAATCAACACTTCAAGATACACTTCAAAAATCTTTTAGAGGACTTCTTCACAGTAAGCATCTGAAGCATATGTTCTTGATACACACACTGTGTGTGAAGCTATTAATCTCATCTTCTGATGTTTTGACTTATGAAGCTGTTCAAATGATCCTAAAGAATGGCTACGTATTTCACATGCATGCAGACTCTGTTATCCCTTCTCAACATATATCTCAGAAATTGAATGAGCAAAAAAATAATGACTTCAAATGAGCTTCAACATATAAGAGCAAGAGATGAATTGAGGATGGAACCAAAACTCAATGAAATGTCACTGGAATGCTATCATGAGGTCTGCTGGACATATTTGAGACTGGACAGAGTCTTGAGCAGGGCATGTCAGTTAGAAAATTTGTTTTGACTGGTGAGGTGCTGATGCCATCAAAGTACCACAAGAGTGATTCGAGGGCAGTCGGCTGGATCAGCCAGCATAATTTTTCCAGAGTGGCTGCAAGGGCTCTGATGATAACAGCCATTTCACGATTGGTCAGACTCACAGATGGTGTGCATTTCATATTTATTCTGATCATTCAAGTTCCACTAATGCTCACACATCAGTGTTTTTAAAACAGTAAAAACTCTTTTCATGTACTCTTAATGTCATACTGTTACAAATGTTATGTTCATCAAAACAAATAAATAATAAACTGATAAAAGTACGTCAACATTCTAAACATTCTTCTCCAGATTAAGAAGCATATAACAGTGTTTCTGGTTGCTAGACATAAAATTCAAAAGTGTGTTTATTTGAGAAATATTTTATCTAATCCACTAAATGTGTGAACATCATTGCGAGAACTTTAAAATGTTCAATTTGATAGCTCCTTTTTTCAACTCCTCCCCCAAAAATCTGGCTGATTGGTAAAGGGAAGCACAGCCAAAGTCGAACCCGCATAATGATGGTGATGTTGACACCATCGTGGACCCTACACCTCCTCTCTGTCTCTTCCCCTGACTGGAGCATCTTCTGTGTGCTCTCACCTGAAAGAATATTTGATCAAAGAGCTCCCCACCACACAACAAGAAGGCTGGGACATTAAGAAACAGAGATGTGTGGCACATAGGGCTTTGAAAGCTGAACTTTGCTAGAAGCAGTGTGGCTCTGAGGTTGTTCTTTCACCAGAAACACCTACAGTCTCTAATATAAGAGTTGACTATAATGCAGATCTTTGGTATTTCATAATAAAGAGCAATACAAGTGTCAGAGGTCAAGAGAGGTCAGATCATGGTCAATTGAAAAACAATGAACGCGTTTAACTTCGAATACACAGTCTCAAATTAAGTGAGACAGAAAAAGAGGGAGGGAAAGGTAACAGAAGTCACGAACACTTAAGTCAAAGCCACAACACACTGTTTCCATTGTGACATATCTATGAGTGATTGTGTGTGTGAGAGAGAGAGAGAGAGAGAGAGTTGGGGGGGGGGGGGGCTTGCTAAGGAATCTGAGTGTTTCCCATAATTAAAAGTAGTTTGCAGGCTCATAAATCTGGGCTCTGACATGTCTTTCCAACACACACACCTTTGCTGTAATGTTTGCATGCCTCCTCTAGCCTTGCAGCTGAGGTTCAGCCTTCAGACAGTGAAATTTGCTCAGGTAAGTGGATCTCAGATCCCTGAAACCACAAATCACCAGTCTCAGCTATAAAAAAAATCCAGCTCTATCAATCACAATTTATCTTTTCATATAGCTCTATCATGACAAGTGAGGTTCAAATACACTTATCTCTGGTCAGTGATGGGGAATGTTCAGAACAGCCAATCTTTTCCTGTGTGACTGAAAGTTCACACAAAACTTAAGCACAGATTCACATCACTGAACTATACTCTTGCTGAAGTGATCAGCATCCACATTTTATATTGCTGGGATACAACCTCTTCCTCTTCAGATGGAAACTGTAATGTGCGTTGGGACTCACATTACAGTGCATGAGGAGGGAAGATTCGACAATGGCACTCAAATCTCTGTATTACGAGAGCTTGATGCATGCCATCTAACCATCATATCCTGAAGGAAAAGCTGGCAATGGTTTATTCCCCCAGCCTAAATGATCATCCAGTGTTTAAACATGTCTGAACCATTCCTTGGTATGTAACCCAGACGGCAGCTGTAATTACTCACGTTCCTCAGCCTGCTTTCACAACACTCTCAAACACTAAGACACGCAAACATGCACCCTGAACTCACACACATGCTCACAGCAGCTTTAATGGGGTTATTGAGTTTTTGCTAGCTGTAATTGCTAGTAATTTAGCACATTTAGAGAAAGGGTAGAAATGTGACATTGGGCCAATTATTCGATATGAGTCCAGAAACCTCTTATTAGCTCTAGAGAGAAACAGCAATCTGAATCAGGGCCAGCCTGGCGTTCCCTCAGCCAGATCACCAGCTCCAACCAGCTCTCACAAATCGCATTCGCAGGCCAGTTTTATTATTGATTGTGGATTGGAATGTTCTCCTCTAATCACTACTGAGATTTATGAGCAGATGTTTTTCTTTAAACAAAAGCAGGTCTTAATGAGGGCGCTTGATGGTCCATGCTGTGAATACAATACCATTAGAGGAAACTTCAATATACTTCAATGTAGGAAAGCTTTAAGGGTCAAAGTTCAGCTCACAAGGGACCAATAAGACTTTGGCATCTATGGGATCTCAGCTCGATAATGAAGGCTGTGATGCACCATTAAACTGCCCTCGCTCCTCTTGAGTATCTTTCCTTGTTTGCTTCTCCTCATCAGTTTTGCTCCTTCCAATTTACCATTTGCAGACATCACATTAAAGATGGTTGGCTCAGACTGCTCAGGAAACAAAGGGCTAATTTCTCACTCGCGCTCCTGCTTCTTCCTGTTGTTATTTGCTTTGAGTATCAGTGTTCAGATGTAAATCTGCCTCAGAATGAGAGTAACTCATGGGGCTCAGCTATAATTCCATTAGAGGAAAATGCAAATCCCTCATTTATGTATGACAGAAAAACAACATAAAACATGCATCATTTATGGCTCTTATTCAAAATTAAACCAACAATAGCAGAAACCTAATCAATTTCCCTTGTAGACAGAGATAGATAGAGAGTGAGAGAGAGGACAAGCTACTGGTTTAATCAAACTTTCGTGCATGTTAAGCTGATTTGAGGTATTGATTAGCTGTAGAATATGAGCACGGGAAGAGAGAGTGTCATATAAGAACAGAGTAATGATTTTTTTCAGGCAGTCACAATTTAAACAAGCTATCTTTTTTCTTGTCTATGTTGAAGCCATCCCTTAAAGGGACAGTTCACCCTTAAAAAAAAAGTATTCTTTTAACATTTATTCATTCTAATGGCATTTCAAACATCTATGACTTTGACACTGTTCAAAATTTCCTGTTTTATGTTGAACAGTCATACAGGGTTGGAACAAGAGGATGGGTAAATGATCACAGGATTTTCATTTTTAAGTGAACAATCCCTTTAAGAGGGGCTGTTCACACAAGAGCTAATTTTTACTTAAATAGTATCCAACTGCAGAGCTGCAGTACTGATGTATGAAAGAAAGGCAAGATCTTGAGATGCGTTTTTAAAAGTTGAACAACTTTTGATCCTACACAGTCTCTTTAAAACAGAAAGCTTATGTGCAAGCAGCGAGACACATCGTAATTGTCAAAGATGTCCATTTAGCAGCTATTTACATAGAAAACAAAAAGCATGAAGTGGAACACAAAAAAAGCATTCTGTGTGAATCGGCCCTTAGTCTTCAAGCAAACAGCAGTTAGAGAATACGATGACAGACATCACACTCGAGAACGTCAGACAAGACAAAACACGAACAAACTGTGACTACATTGGATCAGCACAGACTAGATTAGAGCAGAGCAGAACAGAACAAATTACTACTCTGATTGTACTTTGTTTATGTGTTCTTATGTGCGTGTGTGCATCTCTTCTACCCTCTAATGCCGTGTCAACAGAGACAGCTGGGCCTAATAAGGAACAGAACAGGCCAGTCAAAATAATAATCAGCAGCACAAATGGTGAGGTCCTGCTGTGGTAGAGTTCTTTTCCTCATTGCAGCAATGACACTCATAGTGCACATTAAGAAAAGTCACTGGCCGCCGGTAACTATCCCCACTGGGATTAAAAGAGTAGAGCCGCTCTTTGAACACTTTCAACACTAACATCTATAGCAGCTCTGAGAAGACACAACTGAAAGGGTACAGAGAGGGGAGGAATACAGAAACATGACAAGACTGTAAAGCTTTGTCTCACCTGCTGGTAGGTTTGAAATCTGCTGCTGTTGTATTTGAGCGATGAATACCCCCCACCCTTCAAAATGACAAAAGAATACAAAATAAATAAAATGTAAATAAGTAGATAAATGAATGGGAATTTAAGACAAAAAAGATAAAGACATTACCATAAACAATAATCATTTAACATAACAGTGACAGTACAAAAATGAGATTTGCATTTTCCTGAGGAAATATAGATACTTGAATGGCAGTCAAAAAATAGTTTAAAAGTTTAGGTTTTAGGCTTTGGTTCAGTGTAAATAAAATGCTGTATTAGAGCTGCTCTGTCACTGTCATGACATTGAACATCTTGTTTTCTGTTGGCTGCACACAGCTCATACATATTCACTGTGGATTTTAAAATTGGATATGCAAGACATATATTCAAAAGAAAAGGGCAAATCCAAAATTCAGCATGTAGTAAAACATAAAAGGAACAAATACCAAATCAATTCGGCAATACATTGAGGTGATTTCACTGTTGTTGTTGCATTAAAGGGTATTTAAAAGTATCAACTGTATCAATCTTCCTTTAATAAAAAAAAAAAGTATGAAATGTACAAATATAACAAAATAGATGTCACATGAAAAAAAAAGTTTTAAAAAATAGAAAAAATGAGAATATTTTTGAACAAACCCTAACCAGAATGTTTATACAGTATATGGCATGGAAAATAACACACACACACACACACACACACACACACACACACACACACACACACACACACACACACACACACACACACACACACACACACACACACACACACACACACACACACACACACAAACAGCACAATAAAATTAAAAGGACTATGGTTTGAGTTGGTGTGGCATTTTAAAGACTTTTAATGCATTAAGCATGTGATGTAATGCAGATACATTTCACCATTACAAACAGGGGTGGTTCTATTAGCTCTGGTCTCACCAGATATTCCTCCCCTCAGGCAGGGTTGTGGCCTGGACCCAATTGGAGCATATCAATTCATGGCCAGCACAAATGTTATATAATGTTCCACAGGCAGACACTTTTACTGAGATATCACTGACCCTAGGAGAAACTTAATAGAACCCAAAGAGCCCATCATTTAGGGACACAAAGGAATGTATGAGTCCAGGACAGCTCTCTGTGCTTTACTGAGCTGATTTCACACAAGAGGGAGATTTATGATTGTGGTTTCTGACTAGAAAGCAGTCAGACAGTGATATCCCTTATGTGTCTTCTGTGCAGTAAAACCTAACAGTTCATGGCCAGCAGCTTTTTGTATTTTTATCTCTTGGCCTGTTTCTGGTGGTTGGATCTATTCTCTCTATGCTATTATGAGGTCTGGTATCCTAAAGGGCATCTAAGGAAAACTTTCCATATCTTCTCCTGGTCACATATGCAGATGTACACATCACAAGAAGCAGGAGCCTAATGTCTTTCTGTCCTGCCAGATATATCTTCTAAACAATATGAAAAAAAATAAGCAGGAACAGAGACTTAAGAAAATATCATAAATAAAATATTCCAGCATTTTCTTAAATTTACTGTAAGCGTACATGTACATGTATGCAAAAACAGTTGCATTTTTTCATGCAGCCCTCATGAAACGCTCATAGGAAACTATTAAATTCATCCTTAAAAAACCTGTGTGAAAACCCTTTAGACATACTCTCACTCTCTCTCTCTCACACACACACACACACACACACACACACACACACACACACACACACACACACACACACACACACACACACACACACACACACACACACACACACACACACACACACACACACACACACACACACACACACACACACACACACACACACACACACACACACACACACACACACAGATTCAGGCACCCATACAGGCACATTTACACTTTTACACATACAGAGGGGAATCAATGCCATACTTCACAATTAAAAGGGAACCTCATCTCATTTGATTTTCTCTTTTTATTAAGAATACAGAATAAAATATAGGATTTTTCATTATTATTAAATTATAATAATTGATTAATGAATTATTATTTACTATAAATTAAAAATCTAGCATCTGAGCTAAAAACAAAACACTCAAAACATTAAAACGAATGCAGTAAAAAGGTATTGGTACTGACTCTGACTGGACAAGCTACAATAGAAACTATACACTCATTACTTGTGTTTATGCCAATCAAGTGTACTCCAGCTCTACACACTGTACTCATTACCAATAAAACATCACAAAAATAGATATGCAAAAGGAATTAGTTCTTTTTTTGCTATTACAAAGATTAGCCAGTAAGGGAACTACTCAAGCTTCACAGATCAGCATCTCTCATACCAGCACAGAACTCAATATTCTGCTTAGGGCCATACAGACATAGATCAGAAAGAACATGCAAGAACTTTCAGCCTTAAAAAAAAAACTATTTTTGTATGGCAGCAGACTTGATCCACGTGGCTGGAGTTTCAGAGATGTGCTCTAGAGGATCATAAACGTTCTCTGTGTAGCTCTTACCTGCTGAGAGCTGGTTTGGCTGATCTGAGCGAGTCACTGTGTGCAAGAGCTTCTGCCACAGAACTGTCACTGGAAACACGCTTCCTTTGGTGCTCTGCAACCCTGAAGAAACAACGAGAGAGACACACACACACACAGAGACATTATCAAGAGCAATATTTGGTACTGAAACAGCAGGCCAGTCATTCTATCTGCAGCAAACAAAAAACAAATGCTGTGATGTACCACAGTCCAGCTGCTAACAAATAATGATGTGTGCACTTGTTCTTTAATGTTGGAGGTCTTTGTGATATAAGAAAAAGCAACATGCAAAGACCCACAATTACAGTCTGGTAAATAAAAGGAATACCCTAAAACATAGAAAAATGTTTAGATGTATATTGTTTCTGTTTATAGTATGTCATAATAGTGTGTGAAAGAAAAAGAAAGGAACAGATGAAGGTGGAGACAGAGACAGAGAGATAGAGAAAGATAGAGACACTACCCTTTGATCTCCACTAGTGCATGCATCACCCTGTAGCAGTCTGATCTCATTTGGTGGAAAAGCATAACCGGTGGAAAAACATTACGAAGACAAGAGAGAGCGAAAGAGAAAGAGAGAGAAAGCCAACATGTCTAGAGACTCAAAAAGACAATGCTTCCTGTCACTTTGTTCACCCATAGCTCACCCTGGCAAACTCAGCACTTAACACCACAAAGAGAACACCACAAAGGCTAATTACATCTTTTTATTAATTTAATATTCCTTTCATGAGCGATTCCGTGTGATTCTGAATTGAACAAAAGCATGTTTAATGTTGCCTCGGCGAGGGATCGTTATTTCATGCCCAAGGGATTTAAGTGATGTAATAATGCCTGCCAAATGCATCAGCAGCCGTACGCCTGTGTGACTGATTGAGTCTCTGCGACTAACAACAAATCAGGAGCAGGGAAGATGCCAAAAAATCCCATCCAAAACAAAAAGTACCACTGATTAAATACACGCAGGAAAAAGATGAAATGCACAAATGCAATGCGAAATAACCAAAATAAAGAAAGACAAAAGGGGAAGGAAAAGAGGATGAGCAAGAGCAAAAAGGATCGATGTCAATGAAAAGAAGGTGAGCCAAAGTTCTCTGAAACTCTGAAAGACTTGCTGTTTCGCAAACATGTCATTAGGACTGCAGAAACTATATTTAAGTATCGACAAGGAAGAAAATATCCTGCCTATTGCAACAAAAAGCAAAGCGAATGGCCATATAATGATATCTGGAATCTTTTATGCTGCAGTTTTTACAAGACAAAGAACCCAGACATATATTCACATAAAAAAATCGTTACACAACCAGAAACCAAACAAAATGCAGACATTTTGAAGCTTTGTATGCTTGTTGTGTATCTAACACAACAGAGTTCAATAAACAACACACAATTATTGAAGTAAACAAGACTAATTACAGACAACTTCAGCCTTGATGTGGAAAACCCACGTGGCTTTGAGTGAACCCAAGAGAGAAAAGGTAGAATTTGAATCAAGGATGACAAATGACACATTTACAGTGAAACTGTAGAGTGTGAGGACGACGTGAGAGAAGGACAGATACAGAATCGAGAATTCAAATACAGAAAGATAAAGGATATATCAGTACATCAAGTACCCTAAAGACAAAAGGCTGACTGTTATCTCACAATCACAGCACACATGACAGCAGCAGTGCTCTGAGGGACCGCTCAATGTTTTCCATTGGGAGCCATAAACAAAAGCTCCTATCGGATGGGTTATACAATCGTGACATAATCAGGAGAGCTATGCCCAGTGCAGCAGCTTGTCTGTGTTTCAACCAGACACATTACACTGCTTCACACAGCTGGGAGGACAATGAGAAAGACACAGACATCACAGAGCTAACTGTTCAATCATTCTGATCAATCAGTTCTTCCTGACCAACATGAGCTAATATATGAACGGTTGTTTTAATATATGTCATTTATTCCTATTGTGTTATTTTCACAGCCACTACTCCAGTCTTCAGTGTCACATGATCCTTCAGAAATTATTGTAATATGCTGATTTGGTGCTCAAGAAACATTTCTGGTTATTATCAATTTCAAATTTTCATGGAAACTGTGATTTTTTACATTTTTAAATGCTATTTAGTTTAAGGAATATAAAGTTTAAAAATGGCATTTATTGTAAATGTCTTTCCTGTAACTAGGCAATTCATTTTTTTTAAATACAAATCTTAATGACCTCACACTTTTGAACCGTAGTGGTGTTTTGGATGCTGGACCCCATCATGGGATGCTAAAATGCAGGTGTCCTCAATCAGGCTTCTTAACTAGCTTAACCAATACGATTTCCATGGTCAGTCAGCTTATCCAGAATGACCAATGTTGGCTGACAACCTTCACCAGCACAAAATCAATAATTAAGCCTGAACCAACAACAGAAATTAATGCTGCTCTTTTCAGCAAAGCATTCATTTAAGGTTAAATAACATAAAACTAGAAAATAAACAAATACACAAATCCTGACAGACGATTTACATTTAAAATAACAGAAAGGATGTTTGATGATGAAGCTTAAACGAAATATTTTGACACAATTTTTAACTGATTTCATTCAATTATTTAATAATTAAACAAGAAACATTCGCAAGGACAGAAAAACAGAAAAAGCCAATTTACTGTCTGTATTCTCTTTCCCTGTCTTGACCTCTATTACCCCTCCAAACACACACACACACACACACACACACACTCACAGGAGATTAACAGGGGCTGCGGTGCTGTATGACTTTTTCATGCAGCTATAAATAGAGGATCGGATCAAGCTCTTTGCTGCAGGAAACACTCTTTTTTCACTCTGAACCACATAATTATTCTGCTATACACACACAATATCACAATCACATTCTCATCTGCACATGCAAACATGCATAGACATTCATGTATGAACCTGCCTACACAAAAGCGTACCATTATATAAAATCCATCCTGAAAGTAACAACTATAAGGCACCCAAGGTGGATATTAAATGTTAAATGTGGATGTTCAGTGAATTAGAATTAGTGTTGTTAATGAAGCATTTGTACAAAGCAGCTGAGCTGTGAGAACCACACTGCCACCAGCCGGCTTGATGCTCTTCTGCTCCCTGTTGGCTGATATTACAGAGCAGAAGCTGCTGTCAGCTAACTGACATCAGTTATTAACAGTTATTAGCTGCCACTGGCAATAAAAATGTCTCCTTTATTAAAGTTTGCATAAAATAACTCATTCATCAAAACATTGTTATATTGTCAGGAAAGGTAAAGATTAGCTGGCAGTGTGGTGCTAGTTACATTTAAATGGTTCCCTTTATGTTTGCCTGTGTATCTCACCTGGGTCCGGGTGAGTTTGGTGGAGAAGAAGAGGATGATGGGAAGGCAAATTTACATGGATCAGAAGGGGCATCACTAGAGGAGTTCACCAGGTCTGGCATGCCTGGCGATGTGCTGACCGTCTCTGTGACAACTAGCTCTGGGTCCAAAACGAACAGCTCATCCTGTGAGATTTCAGTCACGTAGTTAAGATGCTCCTGAGGGATGACACAGACACCAGACAATTGTGAATGGTTTGTTTGTGAATACTTCAAATTACTCAATTGTAGTTTGAATTACTCATAGGTATTGTACAGAGGACTCACTTGAGCTCGATCGATCCTGTAGAATCGATCCGCTGTTGTAGCTGCAAACACAAAACATAAAAAACGAGAAATCAGGCTTGTGATTATGCACCAGACATTCAAGAGCAAGTTCAAGTAAAAGAGATGACAGAATATATCTCGTTCTAATGTTCATGTATCCAATTACACAACTGTTTCAACATCTACACTTGATAAAACCTTGGGTGATTTTTTCAACTCAAACACTTGATTGAGACTATTGGGAAGGAAGCTGGCTTGATTTGACCCAATTTGGGTTAATAATTGCTCATAATCAGAAACCCAACAGTGCTCCAGATGTGAAAAAGATTATGCATGTCACACAAGCTCCAACATTTCTGAGTGCTAATGCCACATCTATCCATGCTTGCAGTAAAACGTGTGGAAAATAGAAGAAAACATAATAATCAACATTTATTTAACAATGTTAAATTAACATTTAAAAAGGAAAATAATTAAGGTGTAGTAACTGTTGAGTTGCCATCCTTTTCTGCACTTTTTTTTCAATCTGTACACATTGTTTTCACTTTTGCCTACATTTTTGTTAATATTTTACCTGCTGATAATTACTATAGCCTGTGTTGTTACCATAGTCATTTTCTCCCAACTCATTTTGGGGTTAAGGTTCTTGGGTCAAATATTTATCCTAACCCATCTGTTTGTTTTTAATGAGTGCTAAAAGACAGATTGCTATGGATCTCACATCTCATCAAAGCAAATTACTCCCAAAGAGAACACGCATGCTGAAAATGCACACATAAAACTCCCATGAGCTTGTCCTCATACCTGTAAATAACACATTTGCAGCAAAAGTAATGAATGCACATGATTCCTCACACTCTGGTGACATCTGCTCTGGGACAGGAACGATCTGCGATGATCATGGAAAACTGTGTAACACTGGCCTCGGATCAGATTTTGCCCCTGCTTGCACTAATAATTACTTGACAACAACTTCATAACACTGAGCTGAGATCAGAAGTGCTGCCACAATCACTCTGAAAAGTTCTGACTCATCCTGCAGTTCTCTGCTCTGGTAATAAAGCCCTCGGAAGCTTTTTAGTCTTAAAATGAGGAGATTAATTTTCCTCTGGGCCGGTGGGAAGAGAGGAAGGACAGAAATGAAAGGATGAAAAAAGGGTGGAAAGATGCAAGTATTGAACAGGGGAATGTGATGTACTATTTCACTGGTTTGATGTGTAGCAGTTTAGGATCTGTGTGAATGTGACTCAGCTGTCACAGAGGATTTGTGTATAATGATGACTGACTACCCACATCTTGAGATGCTGTCAAAGGAAAACCTGATGGCCCTTTCAGCCAGTGCATTGCACCTCTCAACAAAAGTGACACCTGTACAGTTGCATCTCAATAAATTAGAATGTCAGGGAAAAATTCATTTATTTCAGTATTTCAATTCAAATTGTGAAACTCGTGTATTAAATAAATTCAATGAACACAGACTGAAGTAGTTTAAGTCTTTGGTTCTTTTAATTGATGATGATTTTGGCTCACATTTAACAAAAACCCATAAATTCTCAACAAATTAGATAAATAAAAAAAACATTTTTAATGAATTGTTAGCCTTCTGGAATGTATGTTCATTTAATGTACATGTACTCAATACTTGGTAGGGGCTCCTTTTGTTTTAATTACTGCCTTAATTCGCCGTGGCATGGAGGTGATCAGTTTGTGGCACTGATGAGGTGGTATGGTTTCTTTGACAGTGGCCTTCAGCTCATCTGCATTTTTTGGTCTCTTGTTTCTCATCTTCCTCTTGACAATAGCCCATAGATTCTCTATGGGGTTCATGTCCGGTGAGTTTGCTGGCCAGTCAAGCACACCAACACCATGCTCATTTAACCAACTTTTGGTGCTTTTGGCAGTGTAGGCAGGTGCCAAATCCTGCTGGAAAATGAAATCAGCATCTTCAAAATGCTGGACAGCAGAAGGAAGCATGAAGTGCTCCAAGATTTCTTGGTAAATGGGTGCAGTGACTTTGGTTTCCAATAAACACAATGGACCAATACCTGCAGATGACACTGCACCCCAAATCATCACAGACTGTGGAAACTTAACACTGGACTTCAAGCAACTTTAGCTATGAGCTTATCCACCCTTCCTCCAGGACCTTGGTTTCCAAATGAATTACAAAACTTGCTCTCATCTGAAAAGAGGACCACTGGGCAACAGTCCAGTTCTTCTTCTCCTAAGCCTAAGTAAGACGCCTCTGATGTTGTCTGTGTTTCAGCAAATTCCTTGACACGTCTGTGTTTGGTGGCTCTTGATGCCTTGACCCCAGCCTCAGTCCATTCCTTGTGAAGTTCACTCTAATTCTTGAATCGATTTTGCTTGGCAATCCTCATAAGGGTTCAGTTCTCTCGGTTGGTTGTGCATCTTTTTGTTCCACATGCTTTCCTTCCAATCAGCTTTCTGTTAACATGCTTGGATACAGCACTCTGTGAACAGCCAGATTCTTTGACAATGAATGTTTGTGGCTTACCCACCTTGTGAAGGGTGGCAATGATTGTCTTCTGGACATCTGTCAGATCAGCAGTCTTCCCCATAATTGTGTAGCCTAGTGAACCATACTGAGAGACCATTCTGAAGGCTCTGGAAACCTTTACAGGTGTTTTGAGTTGATTATCACATTGGCATGTCACCATATTCTAATTTGTTGAGATTGTGAAATTGTGTTCCGAAGATGAACAAAGCTTTTACGGGTTTGCAACGACATGGGGGTAAGTGATTAATGACAAAATTTTCATTTTGGGGTTGAGTATCCCTTTAAGTACACACTGATATTACTAGGTTGTGAACACATCATTGCATCCTTTTCAAGTCTTATGCAGTACAATTCACCATTTTTATTTTATTTAATCCACATCTTCACACTGATCAAAAAGGAGATTAATGCAAAACTTGAAAAGCTGTTCACATAAAGGTATGAATAGTTCCAATAATGAGCTTGTAGGTTAGAGTGTACAAACAAATAATAAAGCAGTTTAAATAAATACACTACCATTTAAAAGTTTGAGATCAGTATGATTATTGCTTCTGAAAGTCAACAAGGTTGCATTCATTTGATCAAAAACACAGTAAAAAAGTAATATTGTGAAACATTATAATATTATAAAAAATAACTGATTTCTATTTGAATTTATAAAAAAAAAAAAAAAAAAAAAAATATATATATATATATATATATATATATATATATATATATATATATATATATATATATATATGTGTATGTATGTATATAATATTTCCCTGTGGCTGTAATTCTCTCCTGCTAACAGTAATCATCTTGGCACTCCTTATTAGCACTGAAATGCCAGAGTAGATTCTGTTCTTTAGTATGGAGATTCATGACTCTTTCTCTTTTACTAGCTTTGATTCTGGCACTGATAAGAGAATATTTTTTGGGTCTGACTCACAGTTTTGAATCTCTGACCTTTACTTTTTGCCATTTTATTCACTGCAAACACCTACAGCTTTGTGCACTTATAAACACAACTCCAGCCCACATCCTTGAGGGCCAACATGGCACACTTGTTGTTCAGTACACCAGATCTAACATCCAAACTACTGTGAAAAGAATACTCACAGTCGAGAAAGCACCATTTTGGCGACAGCCTCTGAGACGACAAAGCCTTTGATTTGGTCTCGTCACCTTCCTATGAATGAAAGGAGAAGAAAATATAGGGTAGGAGATAGGAAGAGAAGAAAGGTTTATAGAATTCCGATCATCATTTGCTTCAGCAAAAAATCAGTATATGAACAGTGCATAAGTTTACTATTTTCAACACATACACAGACCTGTCATTATTTTCTGTCACATCAATTCTTTCTTTCCCTAAAGCACCCAACTGCCAACTGAAGATCTACATAAGTCATGCAACAGAGTCAAATACACACTACAAAGACTACACTCACAGCACACAATGAACACAACACCTACATGCACCATCACTATAAAGAAAGCTGCCATTCTCTACAGAGGCTAAACGTGATCCACGGCATCCATCCAAACAAAGCACAGAGGAGCACTTAGGACCCAGGGGAAATATTCATGGTATGATGTTCTGAACGAGTGGATTTGACTTAGTAAGCGCTTACAGTTGAAGTTTCACCCATAATATCTGTTAAGAGAGAAATGAAATACTAACGAGGGTTCTCTTCACGTCTGCAAACACACTAGTATCTAGGAGGCGCTAGAGAGCTCTAATCTCACAGAAAGAGAGAGATTTAGGATGAATTTCAGAATACGCTGCTTTAGAGATCATGTTAAGCTCTATGTGAAAACAAACTCCCTTGCTTATTTTATATCTCTAGGGGTTTATGCACTCTCACGGTAAACATGTCTGCCTCCGAGCATACTTTTATAGTACACAAATGTGCTTCTGAAGTTTATCTAGGTTGGGTTTGTGGAGGCATGTCTATCAAAATCCGATTGTACAAACAGCACTCTGTTTGGTTTTATCGAGTCATTGTCCAGGCTGTATTTCCAGGCTTGTTCCTGAAAGTGCTCCAAGTGTGCCTGTCTCATCTCTCGCAGGTGTCTCACCCACCTGGAGCACCATCCGCTGCAGAGATGGGTGAAACGACACAAAGTCCTGCAGGAGACCCCATTACAATTAGATACATAAACACAAAGCCCATCAGATCAGCCCGTCAGTTCAGATACATACAGATCGGAGCAGATGGACAACAGTGTTTCTTGAAGAAGACCCTACAGCACGTGAATGAATGTAAGCATTTAACTTTGAGACTACTTTTCTTTTTGAAGGACACTTAATTCTGCCTCAGACACTCACACTACCTTACTGCCAAGGGTGTTTTGTTATGACATGCTGCACAGTGTGTGAGAGTGTGTGTGTGTGTGTGTGTGTGTGTGTGAACCATTAAAGGGGTCATATGATGCTGCTTAAAAGAACATTATTTTGTGTATTTGGTGTAATTAAAAGTGTTTATGCGGTTTAAGGTTAAAAAAACTGGTCTGAAAAGCGAGGTGTGCCAGCTAATTTAGTGTGTTGTGATTGGCCGAGTAAAACATGCATGCAACCACGTTTGTTTTTTAGCTAATTGTAAAGTTATATTTATATAACCACTGTAACTTAATAGTAATGTATGAACTTAAACAAGGCCAGAATAAGATGCCATACATTAATAAATCAACAACTGTTGGCTCAAACCAGTGTAAAAAACAATGGTACAAATCAAAACAATGGTTTCATCTGAGAATTGTTGTCTAGAAAGCATGGCATCGTCGGACAGTTTTATTATTTCATTTGTCATTTTAATAATTATACAAGTTGCTGCATTAACCACATATTTTAATGTTTGATTTTTGGCCAACGTTTTATAATAAGGTTCAATTTGTTAACATTGGTTGATGCTGTAGGTATCATGTACAAACAACGAGCAATATAAAAAGTAACATTTATACAGCTAGATTCATGATAATTAGTTAACAGATGAATAAACAATAAATGTATAATTTAAAAGGATTATTAACTTAAAATTCAATTAAATTCAATTCTGTCATTATTTATCTACTTGTATGACTTTGTTTCCTCTGAGGACTATATGAGAAAAGATTTTCAGAAATGCTCTCATTTCGTCCAAAAATGGCAGTCAATGTTCACCAAAACTGCTTGGTTTTTATGTTCCACAGAAGAAAGTCACAGGTTTGGAACAACAAGACGGTGAACAAATTTGAATTGAATTTGTTAATTGATATCATAATACCTATTTCATTAACGGTTGTTCATAAGGGTGTTGCAGATCTTTGCTACTGTATAATAATTCTGATACTGTGTTGTGTTGCCACTAGGTGTACAATCTGGGTCCTAAAGCACAATTTATTTGAGCACACTGCTCTGTCCTGTAGTGCAGTATAACTTCTCCTTCATTATATTCTGACTAACTGACTGGTCCCATCATTAATTAAACTCTAACACCTCTCTCCTCCTCTCTTTTCCAATCCTCTTCATTTCTCACTTTTACCCCACTCCATCTGTTAACCCCAGCCTCTCATTTTTACCTCCTGTAGTCTCTCGATGTGAGCTCGGCAGGTTTCCAAATCACTGTCTCCCGGGACAACGATGAGACCCAGTGGAATTGCTGCGATAAGGAAAGAAGAAAAGAGAAGTAAGAACGAGGGATGAGGAGAAGAAACCGAATCTTTCTATCACTCTCACAGTAACGGTCTGCTGTGTGTTGTGAAAAACTTGGCCCACATTCTTTCCCCTCAAGAGATACTGATCAGCAGTGGGAGAAAGAGTAAAAATAAAAGAAGAGAGCAAAAGAAAGAAAGGAGGAAATGCTATTTTCAATCATGTAAGGTATAAGCTCATTCACCTTTATCTTTGTGAACACATCTGCAAGCAGATTTATGGCAGTTACATGCAACACGGACTAGCTCAGCCCCAGTCAGATTCATTCAAACTAATCCACAGATTCTTCATGAAACAAGGTCAGACAGTAATAGGACGTGATGGGGAGGATGTGGCAATTTTATCTGCACTACAGTCTAAACCACTGCAGGCATTTTGGAGACACATGGCTGTAGGCCTGCTCTTACATGTGCTGTCAGTGAGAGAATAAGATGAAATATGATGTTTCCGAAGTGGTTGCTGAGGGTACATGTGTCCTCTCATGCATATGGATATTCTCAAGTCCAAGTCACTTTAAAAGGGTAAAAAGCATAGATCCAACACTGAGATCTTAACTGTAGCGTGATACATTCAACCACCCTGAGCGTTATGAAGATACAGTAGTGTAGATCTGAAAGCTGGAGGAGCAGTAGTCATGCCCTACTCTGAGCCAAGCCTCACAGGCTTCAGAGAGGCAGGCTCATATTTTTACATTAAATGAGCATTCTCAAGAGGACGGCAAGTTTCTCTGACAAAGTGGGAAGTGAGAGAGCGAGGCAGAGAGAAAGCGGCAGGGGAAGCAGGAAGAAACGAGCAGAGAGAGAGAGAGAGAGAGAGAATAGCGAGAGATGGGAGAGGTCTCTTCCATTGAGGAAGGTTGGGTTGCTTAGCAACATCTGAACAGTCGTTCCCAAATTCAATTCAGGTTTTTTTTTCTGCGCTCTCTCTCTCTCTCTCTCTCTCTGTTCAGTTGGAGGTATTGTCAAGCCTCTTCTGAAGAGTGAAGAGGGACTGACAGCAGTGCACAGATGAGACACAGGGATGTGTGGTATATTTCTGGATCACAAAAGAGAGAGTACAGAACAGCTGTATGAACAGCAAAGAGCTAATCGCTATCTCGCAGTTGACATGCACTTTAAAAGTTTCATTTCAGTCAAACTAAAGCAGTAATTTGTCTTTTTATGATGTTAAATGAACATCATGGCACTCTGAATAACTGGCCTAGATAATGTGATTGTAGCTCAGCTTCATGCAGCATTTATACAAGTTAACTACACCACAATTTGTCTTAGAATAGTGTGCTTCTGAAAAACAGAGGTGATGTGCAATGAGTATTTAAAACTTCAATTATCTGATAACACATTGTGTCATGTATACTTAGACAAAGAGACTTTCTATGAAGCCCATATTTATAATACATTATAAGGGTATTTTTAAGGCATTATAACGCATTACAAAAACCTTATAATATGTTATATCATCTTATAAATAATCATGACAACAATTATAATACATTATAATGCTTACACATTTGTGGTTATAACATTTAAGATTATGATTATTTATAACACACAATGAACACTATACTTTTACATTTATAATGGGCTATATATCTTGACATTATTTAAGTTCTGCACAGTATCTTACTACAGCTTATGAGTGCTTAGTGTGTGTTCCCTGTGAGGCTAATATTCATTTTGATGTGAAACAAAATGCAATGTTTATACAATATGTTAGGTTACATTTTATTTTGATGGTCCCCTTAGTCTATTGACTATAAGCAACTTTGCAACGTCAGCTAACTCTCAGTAGAGTATTTGTTGGCTTAGATTAAGGTTGGTAAAATGTTGATGGACTTGCAGACTTTGTCTGTTGGGGAACCATCAAAATAAAAGTGTTAGCATATATTTAGCAGACGTACAACTAATACTCCAATAGTTGATATGTAGCTGCAGAGTTACTTATCAAGAGCTGTCTAAAGGGTACAATCAAAATAATCAAACTGATATTACAATAAAAATAGTTCAAAGCTGATATTACAATAAAAATAGTTCAAAGCAAATGTATTATATTACACATTCTTCAGATCTTATGGCTGTTTGAGAAAATATATATATTATTATTATTATTAATATGCTTATAAGTAGCATAAGAAAGATGGAAAGATGAGACTTATAATATATTATAACTATGAGAAATATAACCAACTGTAACTGAAGTAAATGCAACATGTTCATTGTGTTATAAATCATCATACTCTTAAAAGCTATAACCACTAATAAGTAAATATTATAATATATTAAAACTGTTCTTATGCAAATTCATAAGATTATAACATATTATAAGTTTTTTTTATAATGCATTATCCAATCATTATAACGCCTTAAGAATACCCTTACAATGCAATATAAATAAGGGCTTCATAGAAAGTGTTACTGAGACTGATCATACCTGCACATGCACCGTGTTTGCACTTACTGTTGCTTGCTCACACACACAAAGACATTCTTGCACACTAGCAGGATAAAACAAATCTTTCATAATTCATTGTGAAGCTGAGAATTGATTTTTGGGAACAGTTACTGACGTATCGCCAAAAGCAGAAATGTGTAACGTCAAAATCTCTAATGGATCGGCACAAATTGCTCTGTCAAAACATAACAGAAACATAAAGCTGCATCTGAATGTATTCTCAAAGATCCACTTAATTCCATCCATACGCCCCATAATCACTCACTGTAGAGATGGGACGACACCTAGTGCTGAGAAATACAACTGCAGCTTGAATCATGTACTCTTACTAAACACAAGTGAAATATTTTTTATCAAATCTTAAAAGATTTCTATCCACTTTTAAGTGAGCTAACATATAGCCATAACTGGTATGGACATCTGCTTGTTAAGTCCTCACATAACAAATATGGTTTCTGAGTCCAAGTCTCCCCATATTAAGTGAGAAGAATACCATCTCAACAGACGTTTATGAGAATTGCTTATTTACAGCACAGATTTAAGGTATGCTTTTAAAAACTCACAGAGTCCCGGACACCAATATTTTAACAATTCAGAAAAGATTAATCTCTGTCTGGTCAACAGAGATTTCTGTATGGACACAAATAATAGTATCCTGATATTTGGGTATTATTACAGCACACAGTGAGTGTATACTAGCACCATATGCTGTTTGCTTTTGGGATGTGATAGAGCACTTGGAAACCTGCAAACCAGCATGTGTGACGTCAGACTTAACAAGTGGATAGAGGAGGACAGGTTTCCCTACCTCCCTCTAATAATTAGAAATGGCCAATATTTGATATTCTTGATGCTGCCCTGCTGCATTCCAGCATATGCAGCTCTGTTTGTTGTTGGGATGAAAAAAAGTTTTACCATTTATAACTTCATTTTAACATAATTCTGTGAAAATAGGGACTTCCACACCATAACTATAACAATAACAACAAAGAGGAATGATATTGTTGGCATGTCTTACAGAATGTATTCTGTCCAGCAGATAAACAATAAAAACACTGACAGCCAATCAGAATCCACCTGATTTTAAAGAGCTTGCGCAGTTAAAGCGGCAAAAGACATAACTGCACTTTGTGCTTATAATAAACAGAACAGTATATCGTTCAATGGTGTGATCGTAATATCTTTATCGTAATCGCTATCTTTACAGTTATGGTTCTTGGTGTGAACAGGCCATTAGACATAGAATTTATTTTAAGTACTTATAACTTTTTCTTTATTTCCTCAAATCCCTTTTAATCATTTAATTCCTTTAATTAGAAAGAACATAACAACCATTGCCTCCTCCAGTGTTCAGGACACGGTTATGGCTTTAAACGAAACCTTTAAATCACAGCACACCAGGAGTCGCAAGTGTATTTTCTGGACTCTAATGTGTGTGTTTTATACTTACAAGCTTCTTTGAGTTTCTCCTTATCGTAGTGCAGAGCTTCGTAATCATGCATGCTGATACGGCTCACTCTGATCCGTAATCGTTCTGGAAATGGCTGCTGACTGCTGGATGAAAAAAAAAATCATAGAATTAAAAAAAAAAAAAACATGCAAACACAAAAGATACATACAGCAGAAAAAGAAGCTTTTGATAACAGCTGTGCGTAACAGTGAATATTCTGTCTTGGCTAGGTACAGTGTCACCACACTAATTAAATCTGTCTCCACTTCCGATATTTAGCTTTTTAAACGAGGTTTCATCCCAGGCCTATCTGCCGTCGATACAATTCCTTCACCTCGAATCGGCCAAGTGTGAAATTAACAAAACCTCAGAGAGAGAGAGAGAGAGAGCGATTGTCTAATTTAAGCAGGACTAAGTAAGCTCGTCTCTCCTTAGCAGCCATTTATGAGGGTAATATATTCACTTCGAGTGTCAAGGAACAGAAATGAGACTGCGACAGCGAATAAATCACACTAATTTTCACACTTTCAGTAACAGCTCAATAGAGACATCAATCCAGCAGTTTTTAACTTTCTGCTCACTCAGACTATTTTTTAAACATCAGCTCATAACAAATAAATGTATGTGTGTGTCTTATTTTGGTGCTGAGCCCTTCTCATTCAGAAAATGCAGACCTTTTCCTTTATACCAATACAAACCTGGCTTTTTGCTATATACCGGTACTGATGATAATCGTAATATTTAATAATGTAAATAATCCATCACCAGTTATTGTTGAAACCAGCGGCAATAACATATCACTACTGCCACACATAATGTCACATCGTCTGCCTTTTAACACCGTTATTTTGAGTGGGATTAATTGGCCAAAAATAGAAAACACAAAAGAGACAAGATATATAATATATCTATGAATCAAGGCGGCCATAATATACACACAGCATCCATATGTTGCACTCACTCATTGAGCAGTGGGATTGATGTGCGTCTCTTGGTTTTCTGCACCATGTTGGCCTGGTTTCTCAAGGAGATGTGAATAACAGATGGAGCTAGTTTGCAAGGCTCGCCATCCACCTGCATGGGGATTGACTTAAAGGTGGTGAGGGTGACTTCACGACACTGATTTAACCTCTCACCGTGACCTCCGACCTGCAGCGTAGCCTACAGTCATAAACAATACAGGGACTGTAAATTCACCAGTCGTACTATAAAAACTCACTTCAAACTAATTCAGGTAGTTGAAACATACCAGTGACGTCATCGTGAATCCAATGACCTCAATGCAGCCATCATCATGACGCTGAGGCTCAAAGTCATGATGCTCACTTGGATTGCCCCATGGCATAGTGCCCGCACAGTACCTGTGTTAATATGAACATCCAAACATGCAGATCTTCACACAGACTTATCTAGAACTGAAAATTCATTGTTGCCGTCACATTAATACATTTTTAAATACATTTAAACTCTTTCATTCAAATTGTAATTTTATTTTTATTTTTTTTATTAAAAAAATAATCACAATCTTACAGTTTACTTCTTTCAAAAACATCTTACAGACTTAAATACAATTCACAGAAAATGATTTTATGTGTTACCTGGGGATATTGAGGAAGACCAGGCATTGCAGCTTCAAATCCTGCACTTTAGAGGTCAAATCTGTGCCGTCACACTACAGAGAATGAGAAAGAGAAGAAAGTGGTATAAACTGAATATGTCAGCAAAACAAACCAACAGTCAGCAAAAAAAAAGTTGCAACTCAAATTTATGCACACTATCTCTCAGTGCTAAAGCCCAAGAGGAAGAAATGCAAACAAACAATCATGCAAAAAGACTTCGATTCAAACCTAAAAAAAAAAAAACAAAGAATATAATTTGCATTTCTAAACACAAACAGACATGCGCACACATTTCCCATATTGTTGTGCACAAAGGGTTCTTTGTTTAGTCTATCTCCATACGTACCACCACTTTAATGTGTTTAGCCAGGTCTTTTGAGCTGCCCATCAAGAAATCAGAAAACGCTGTCTGTAGAAAAAGGAAACATCATTTGCATTTTAGACACCACCAACTCAGTGTCACATTTTTAATGTTGTTGTTAACAAAAGTGTTCCGTTTTTGATTTTACCAAGTGCAACATGTTCCTGGAACAACATCGTGATTAACCAATCAGATTTGAACAACCAGTTTATAGTTTTTGTGAAGTTTAGGTTTATAATCATGTGTTTGGTGCTTGCACATCAGTGTCATTCATCTGTCATTTCCTCTGATTTTAGGGATTACTCATGGTTAAGATTAGGTTCAGGTTTAGGGATATGGTCAAGACTATATTTTTGGATTAAAATGTTGTTCAAGGGTCAATGAAATATGTTGACCTAGGAACACATCTAAGGCTGATGATACATGTGGCAACTTTAGAGCAATGTTGCCGACAACGGGCAACCAGATGAGACACAGGGCCCACGACCGATCTAAAGCATCCAGATAGACATTTGTTATCCATCCTCAAGCAACAAACAACATTACTCAAAAAAAGTTTCTCTGCAAAATTGCTCAAAAGTTGCCCTGTGTATCATCAGCCTAACTCAACAAAATCAGGACGTGCCTCTCTGTATTGTGATGTACATTCAAAAATATTGAAAAAAAGAAAAAAAAAATGTTGGGCAGGGACTAGTTTCTATGCATTGTTTATTGACTGGCAAATCTGAATGTTAGCTATATATTGACTGTAAGAAAGAGGCGGGGATAAGGGTGGACTAAATGATTAGAGCAACCCAGCATACTGGAAGATCCAGTTACAACATTCTGATTAAGAATAACTTAAAAGAAAACTAAAATATATATATATATATATATATATTATACATGGATGAATAATTTACAATTAGATCAAATTGACAGGATGAAGTGAGCACTTTGTGAGGACTCTGCTGTTTGAGTTTATGTACTTCACTTACCCCTGCATAAAACATTTTGTTTCTGAATCGGCTGTTAAATTTCTCAGGGTTGGCCTCTGAAGAGTAAGAGGACAAACCATAATTAATCTCAATTAGCACCAATAAATCTGACCTTACAAAAGACACTCAAGCCTTAACTTTTACACAGCCAGTGTCGTTATTAAATAGTCACATTTACTGTATATGACAGAATAGTGCCTTTACACCAACCTCGGGATTCATGGAACTCTAAAGTCACATGAGCATCAAACCCAAGGCTGAAGTAATTATTGAAGACGTCCAAAGGGAGCTGTGGAGAAGAGAAACATCAGTCACTCTTACTCTGATACAAACAGAAACAGCACTGCAGGCGGAGCTCTTCCTGTACCTTGTCTGTCACCTGCTCATCTCTTTCCTCTGGCCCCGCCTCTGGGTTGGGCTTCACAATAAGATTCCATCGATCCAGCTGTACAATATTCCCATCCTCAACGTGAGATAGGATTTTACTCAGAGGTTCATCTGTGTAACCCTACATGCATACAGTTGTAAAAAATATGCCCATTCATCAAAACTATAAATGAATGAGCAGACTATGCTACATGAATTACAATGAAATTTAGACTGAAGTTTGGAATGAATGAATGTGTCTGACTGACTGTGCAGAGTTCAAACCGAAGTTCCACTCACCCCACCCCAGTTTAACGTCCTAGCGAGGTCATTTCCCGTGCCCAAAGGAAGTACTGCCACAGCAGGAGAAGGGTTTAGCTGCAGCTGATCAAGAGCAGACAAAATCCAGCCCACCTGAAACAAAGAATCAGTTAATGTGAGTGTGTGTGTGTATTCATGTGAGAGAGAGAGAAAAAGAAATGCTCAAAATGTTTCAAAAAGCTAAATCCATAAAAATCTAAATGTCTCTATCAGATACCTCATACAGCTAAAATCATGCAATACCTAAATAACAAACAAGTTAGAGTAAGATATCTTGTTTTGTAATATCACATCAATCCTCACAGAAAAACACAGGAGAATATGAATATATGGAGTGTTTAACTCCGAAAGCAGAACTTCTGCTGTTGTAAGACGAGCGATGGGACGGGTGGATTAAAACTCCTTATTTCAGATAGGCTTAAGGCATTATTCCCAAACTTCTCTCTCATGGATCAAAGTCAGGGTATGAAATATGACTGCATTCAGATTCCACTTTAACACTCTTAATTACTCACACAAACGGATTACGGAGATGTGACAGCGTGGGGTAAACCAGGACACACACGTCAGCACTATATGTCAGAAAACTCCTCAAACACATGACTCATCTGAATAGTATTATGGCTCAAAAGAATCATCTCTCGAGCCGCTCACAGACTCGGAGATAAGACTGTAATGCCACCTCCTTGCTGGAGGGGTTCGTACAGTAATTCCTACAGTATCCTTTCGGCTAACAGCTACAAAAGGTGATCACAGACTATATCGAAGCAGATTATTTTGTCACATATAGACATGGTCACACACACTCACCGTGCCATCCCCACCACAGGCCAAAATTCTCAAGTTGTGAACTTTGCGATACATCTCCAAGCTGAAATATATAAAAAGAATGAATATACATAAAAATATCGATCATCTTATTGAAACATGTCATAACAATGAGACAGATAAGTATTGTTCTTCTGAAGCAGGGCTACCCTATGAAGCTAATAAAAGCTGTTAAAGGGGTTCGGATGACAAAAACATGGAACCCCTGTTGTGAAGTATTCCACATGCAGGTACTGACCCTTCCTGAGGACCCCCCTGACTGAGATCAAAAACCTGCCGAGGGTTCAGATACCACAGAAAGGACTGGATCATTTTAGCTCCCTGAGAGAACATGAGAGAGAACAGGTATTATTTTCAGGTTTCATTTAATTGTTATTAATATAATTAATACTGAATAATTACTTCTTATTTTTGCTAGAGCATGTTATAATAATACCTGGTTTCCTCCGCTCTTTGGGTTTACAAACACCAGCAGGGGCTTCATGAGTTGTGAGGGAATAGGTCTCACAATGAAGGGCTTCCATCGAGCCTCCTGGTAAAGAAGAAAAAGAAAGAGTGACTGGGGTGAAGATATAACCCCCCCCAAAAAAAGTTGCTTATTTAATTGAATCATCCTCTGGCACACTAAACAATTACTTGGTTGTACTCATACCTCTGCTCCTTTCTTGCTGGATTTGCGTTTGAAAGAGGTTCGTTTCTTCTTTTTGCTTGACTTTAATGAGGACTACAATTAAAAAGTAGCACAATAACATTACAAAAGCACTCTACGACGAAATCACAATCATTAAAAACACAATGTAAAACTAAAGTACCTGCGGATGAAAAGATTTATATTTCAGCATAAAAATATTCCCTGGCTCTATAGTTTCTGAGCGTTTAAAATTCAGGGAAAGCACAGAACACAGCTGCCTGCTTTGTTTTGTTTTGTTTTTTTACAATTCAAGAAGACATTTCAGAACATAGTAAAACAGAGCAGAACATTTCTTTAAAAACTTTTGAAAAAGTAGTACTACACCACGCTTTGAAAATGTGCAGAAATTACAGTCTTGGGGTTTGTACCGAAGGTGTTTCCATCTCAAGTTTGACATTTTATGTTGCCATAGAGGAGCTGATAGCACTAATTCAAATCATTATCTAATTCAACTTGTGGATGTTTCCCATACAACTGCCCAACAGAGAAGTAATGTGTAATACTGTACCTGAGGTCGGCGAACCCGTATGATCCAGGTAGGAGGTACTATAACGGCAGCATGTGCTCCTAATGAACACGGTTCTTCTATCTGCTGCAGCATAAAGCATGTCACTTTATTATGATACTGCAGACAGACAGAGAAAGAGAGGAAAGTTACACACATTTAGATACGCTACAATACCAAAACACTCTATTGAATCTATGCTGAGAGTCTTACTGCTTGTTTGCACCAGGAGCAGCTAATGGCTACAATCTCTTTACTGTGAAAGGCAAATTTCTGCTGAAATCCCTGTAGGCAGAGAACAGATTCTGTCATAAACTTTAGTCTTCAATTATTTGACTTTTCAAATGTACATTTAATATATGTAATGTCTCAAACAGATTATGCCTGTACACATGTGATCCATTATACCCACCTTCCCACACTGTTTGCATTTGCCCTCTTGTCTTCTTCGATGGACCCAGTGGTGTCGCACTATTGCTGGCTGCAAAAAAACAACAACAACAAAAAAGGATCTCATGTAGCTGTGCCATCAACAGATTATGATAATCTGTGCTAAAAATGCCACATCAAACCAGTCATTTTGTGGGGTTATGCTGTGGGGCATCAAGAAAAAATCTGAAGGAGCAGACAGCAGAACAGAAATCATGAGAACAGCAAACCTGTCTGCAAATGAGTTAAACACCACGATGAAATGCCTTTGTGATTGTTGGAAAATTAATACTTAAATACTTTGGGTACAAACTCCCTTAGACATACTGTATGAAAGATCATTCAGATTTTTTTATGTTATAAAAATTAAGTATAAATTAATTATATAAGTTTTTGCAGTTTTAAAGGGATAGTTCACCCAAAAATGAAAATGTGATGTTTTTCTGCTTACCCCCAGGGCATCAAAGATGTGGGTGACTTTGTTTCTTCAGTAGAACACAAACCAATATTTTGAACTCAAACCGCTGCAGTCTATCGCTCTTATAATGTAAGTGGATGGGAATCACTGCTTTGGGAGTCCAAAATTTTACACAAACAAAACCAAATCAAACCCCGCGGCTCATGATGATACATTGACATGTAAAGACACAAAACCATCGGTCTGTGCAAGAATCTGAATAGTATTTATCATTTTTCATCTCTAATTTTCACAGCAATGTCCGAATGGTTAGAACTCTCCAGAGCGCATCCTTCTCAACAGCAGGCGCAGGACACATCTTATTTTTCTTCTTGCATTATGGCGGATCGCAGACTTATAAGTGCATTACCGCCACCTATCTCTCAAGTGGACCATTGACACTCCTAATTGAGATTGTAGATAGAGTGTCAATGGTCCATTTGAGAGAGAGATGATGGCAATGCACTTATAAGTCTGCAATCTGTCGTAAAGCAAGAAGAAGATGCATCAGGCACCTGCTGTTGAGAAGAACTTGCTCAGGAGGACATGCTTAGGACAGACAGTTCAGACATTGCTGTGAAAATCAGAGGTAAAAAAACAATATAAATACTTTTCAGTTTCTTGCACAGACAAATGGTTTTGTCTCTTTACACATCAGTGTATTGTCACAAGCTGCAGGGTTTAAATTGGTTTTGTTTGTGTAAGTTTTTGGACTCCCAAAGCCGTGATTCCCATCCACTTACATCAAAAGAGTAATATACCGCAACGGTTTCAGTTCAAAATCTTGGTTTGTGTTCTACTGAAGAAACAAAGTCACCCACATCTTTGATGCCCTGGGGTTAAGCAGATAAAAATCACATTTTCATTTTTGGGTGAACAATCCTTTTACGTTGTCTTTTAGGGTTAAGTGTTATAGTTTGGGCTTACACATACAGTATCTGTACCAGATGTGATGTGATTACAGAAAATAGAGTGAACTATAATTCCTCTTATAATAACTATAATGCACTGTTCAGTTTCTGACCCACTTCCCACACTTGTGTTACTTCAGAGTACAAACAGATTTGAAACTTTTGAACATTGTTCATTTACATATACTAAAATGTATTTGTGGATCATTATCTATTTGTTAAAAACACACACAAAAAACCCCACAAATCTAATTCTAACTAGTTAGTTTGAAGTAATTGTAATAAGATTTATTTTAAAACAAACGAAATGCACAAGCCCTCATTTAGCTAAGTAAAGGAGTCATCCGAGCTGTGTGAAAGTGTGTGTGATACCTGTGTGACAGAGGTGTGCGCACTACACTTAACTGCAGCACCTCTCATTTGCTCCAAAGCACGGCGACCTCTGAAAGCTCTGCGTCGCCAGGTATGCTAACCCACCAAGGCAAGATGAGAAACAAGGAAGAGACGGGGAACACAGAGGGAGCAGAAGTGCAATGGAGAGATAGGGGTGAGGAGACGTGGGATGGATTACAGCAGTGAGAGTAACAGCAGGGATGTGTAAAAAGGAAAACAGAAGGTAAAAAGGGTAAAAGAAAGATTTAAACAGCAAACAGCACCTGCCCCTAAAGTGTGTGTAAAACAGTCTGGGGTCATGCAGACAGTTACTTACACATCTCAAACTTACAAATAACAATGAAAAAAAAATTAAGAACTTATTATATTAATTTTATTTATAAATATTAAAAATACAATGACAAAAAAAAAAAGTCGGTCTCTTAGCAGACTGCTGTTGGCTGTTTATATCGAGCTATGAAGGTTTTACAGTAATAAGTTTGACAGAATCAGAATACAGGCAAATTAGGAGAAATATTTAATAAAATAAAATAAAAATACAAAAAGAAGAAACTCACTTCACGGATGTTCCGTGAACCGGACTCCCTGAAAGATGGTTTACATCTGAAGTTTATCTGAAAGAAAATGAAAAAATCTTTTTTTCTACAATACAATTCAGTATTTACCCTAATTTAAACCCTAAGAATGGAAAATACAGCAGCTCATCGAAACCACAAACTGTTGGATTGTTTTCCAGAAAACATGCTCAGATTTGGAGATTCCCAACTGAGCTCAAATACATTTTGGAATTTTAAAAGCGTGTGAGAACAGAGCAAAAACCAGAAGCACCACTTGCCTTTATGTCTTCTCTGAGTTTGATAAAATGATTAGTGTGTGAAGTATGATTAAAATCATCCCTGATCAAACATCATTTCACCACAATCAGCCCCACATACCAGACACAAACTGTAGAAGACACCAGCCAGATTCTGTACTGAGCACACACAATCTGTGCTTCCTGGAGAAAATATAACTCCACCAACCCGACACTGACTTGCCCAATCACAGTGATAGTGATTTAGGTACCAATAAGAAACAGAATATGTCTGGCAAGAAAACCTTTCTGAATTACATGGTTAAACCAGATTTTGTCTTCAAACCAATTAAGTTGAATGCCCCCTTCACAGGCTGGATGGATTGAGAGCTAAAGTGGCTCCAGATGTTAACAGGATTCTGTTATTTGGCTGTTCTAGGTTTATCAGGCCAGACAGTCACCAGTCTTTACTAAGATCAGATGTGTGAGTGATCTATTAGCCCCAGCCGAATCTGAGAATAAGCTAGAGGGTTTCTCACTCTGAATGATGGGTCTTTGAGGGGCACCTCATCAAGCCCCTCCCCTTTAGGCGGAGCTTTCCAGTCCAATAACTGAAGGGAGGAACATGTATGGTCTGTGATGCAGTGTCAGATCACGACTTTCCACTGGTAACAGCACTCACCTTTTCCAGCTGTTCAATGCAGATGGAGTGAACTACGATCTTGCAAGCAGCACACTTTTTCCGAGCAACAGACTTTTGCTGTGAAAACCAGGAAAAAGAGACTTTAGATTTACTCTGACAGGTGATCTTCCCTTGATACAAAATTAACCATCAAAAGAACTAAATCATGATTTAATGAACATCGTTTGAAAGCTGAAATTATGCAATGCATTCTGTAAGCCAGCCACAAGGGGGCAGCAATACACTAAGAGAGAAAATATGAGTGAAAAAGTGAAATGTTCAATTAATAGATTCTCTTTTTCCCCCTTTACCCTCCATCTATTTCTATAGACGGTTTCATCGGGCGCACACTCCTGGCCCTAAGTTAACTTCCAGTCTGTGTTGTGTATATCGGTCTGGCTGCGGTGCCTTGTACAAACGCAGTTAAAGTCAAGGTGATGAGTAGACTGAAGTTGGGCTCATGTGGTTGTGCTGCGGGATGTGTTTCCCATACATTTATTTATTTTTGGAGACTCGCCACGATTTTAAAACTGATCGATTTTCAAAAAGGCTTCATTGAATAAACATGAGTAACGTTGCGTACTGCACGTTTAATAATAATAATTCCTTATATTTCTATGTTTAAATATCAAAACGAGGTACGGGTGTTTTTATATCACTATTTCTGAAGGAAGACTTGCATGTTATTGTTGCATTCAAGGACGAGCCGAGACAGCGTACTGATCACACAGCATAGCAGGTACGAAACTGAACTTTATTGAACACTTGCACAGTGTCAAAACCCCCTGCTTAGGTGCGTGGCTCACTCAGTAGCGATCTCACTAATCAGATATCACTACATCTCCCCTTCCCAAAACAATGAACTTTGTGAACCCCAAAGTGTTACTATTTGTAGAATAATAAACATACTGTAACAATTTTAACCAGTTCTAAGCACATGCCATGCTTCTCTGATGTAAAATATAATTATTGCTTTAATAATTAAAAATAATTAAAAAAAAACATCTTTTATCACATTTTTTCTTTCACATTACTGTACAATATCTGTTTTTTTTTTTTTTTTTAAATATTGTGTACTCTTTTTTTCTTTTTTTTGCAAGTACAAAACTGAACTTTATTTACGCAGCAAACATATTTTGTTTGTTATCAAAAAAAAAACCTACTCTAGAGGGACTGTTGTTATTGATTCTATTTGGAAGTCTACCGGAAGTTACGTTAAGGCCACAAAAGCGCGCATGCGCAGTAATGTTTGTTTATGTTGTTGACGATGAAACCGTCTATATTCTCCATCAGCATTTTGCTGTATATTATACCATCTGTTATTCTCTCAAATCAAAAATTTGTCGCATCTCACTTTCGCCCCAATATGTACTCTCCTTGGTTTACTCACTCTTTCTTATAAAACACACACTCACCAGGGATTTGGCATAACAGTGTTGTTCTCCGACGTAACAGAAGTCCCCAGAGACATTTGTCTCGAACCAGATGTGCTCTCCGTACAGAGCTGATTCCTGCTCAGATACAAAGCATCAAATTAAGTGTGACCCTGGACCACAAAACCAGTCTTAAGTGTCAATTTTTTGGAATTGAGATTTATACATCATCAGCTGAATAAATAAGGTTTCCATTGATGTATAGTTTATTAGGATCGGACAATATTTGACCGATATACAACTATTTGAAAATCTGGACTCGGAGGGTGCAAATAAATCTAAATATAGAGAAAATCGCCTTAAAATTTCTCCAAATGAATTCTAAGCAATGCATATTAATAATCAAAAATTAAGTTTTTACATATTTACAGCAGGAAATTTACAAAATATCTTTATGGAACATAATCTTTACTTAATATCCTAACGATTTTTGGCATAACAGAAAAGTCGATAATTTTGACCAATAAAATGTTTTTTTTTTGGCTATTGCTACAAATATACTCCAGTGACTTAAGACTGTTTTTGTGGTCCAGGGTCACAAATGTGAAACCAGAGAAAGAAACTTTAGCTCTATCAAGATGTGAAGTCTAGATTATTTGGGTTTGTGTTACTCACACTCCAGTCCACTGTGCTGCGGATTTCTCGGTCCGTTTCCCCCTTGGCCAACAGTGCAGCACTGGGCTGGCATGAGAGGTGCTGGAGACCGGACTTGGAAATGGCCTTCCTACAAACAAACATAAAACAGACAGGTCACATAAAACATCAAGCAAAAATGATAAACAGAAACTCGATGTATAGCCCAGATGTACACATACACAAAGAAGAACAGTAAAAGTGTCAAAGAAAACAAAACATTCAGAGTACTGTTGTTTAACAGTGTGCGTCACATGTAAATCATAAAAAAGGAGAAGAGAGATATTTCAATTTGTAAAATGAAAGTAGAAATAAAAATAAATGAGACACAGAAACATTGAAACTTTGTGTTCAGCTGCACTCCAAACTGACACTCATAAAATAAACCCACTGCTCTCAGACTCCACCAATCATATTTCTGAAATATTCAATTCAAGGAATAGTTCACTATTGTTTCAAATGATCTGAAAGAATACAAGAGATGAAGTTCCTTACTAATCACATATATTGGAATTACTGTTGGAATACTAAGGCAAGCATTAAGGTCATTCACTTTGGGGTTTAAATTATGTGTTGCTGATAAAAACTTTTTTTCCCCAATATATGCTATCACATACCCACAGCAACAAAAAGTGATAGCAAAGTCCAAATAGCTTCTGGTACAAACACACACATAAAGACATACAGCTGTAGTTAGGGCTCTACATACGAGAGGAACGCACTCCATGTGTCAATCTGTGGGTTGTAGTAAGTTTCCTGCAGTGTGTGTGAAAGACCTAGATCTGTCCAGCAAGGGGAGCTCGTCCTGTACAGTGCAACTGCTCCTCGCGCTGCAAGAGAATTTCGCCTCCCTGCCCACAATCCACCTACATTAAACAGACCCTGTGCCTGACTGGTCCTACGGTAACGGCCGTACAGCCCATAAGAGGCTGGGCTCCGGTAAACGGCCTCAGCAGGAAGTAGATGTGAGGAGTTTCGGCGCAGGCAACGTGGGGCACGGATGAGGGGGCGAGGCTGAATACTTTCACCCGGCATCAAACCCTGAGCCAACCACGTCATACACTCATCAGACTCTGACTCTAAGTCCATCACTGCTTGCTTGTGCTCCTCCTGGCTACAGTCACTATCAGAGAGAGAGGAGTACTCTTCTGCACTCTTATTCTCAGTTTCTTCACTCATTTGCACCACGCTAGCCAAGAGCAGTGATGGGCCCAGGAGCTGGGCGTGAATGCTACGGTGTTTGGCAGCCTGTCTCCGTCGGATAGCGAACCGTGGGGTCAGGCAGGCTGTTGCACCACTCGACCTCCTCCTGGTGAAGTGTCCTCTTCTGTGTTGTATGACTCCCGGCGGCACGTTGCTGGTTTGGAGCTGAGTACTAGACCTGCGTCTCTGAGCCAGGACAGCTGACGGCAAGCCCACGCTGGAGCGCCGGCGCGCTTTACTCGCTGCAAGTGACACGCTGGAGCGTCTTGGGACGCTTGGCTCACAGGCTTTCCGCCTGAAACGCAGACCAAACAATGCATCCATTGGACACGGTGATAAGAGAAGATGCTATACGCCACGACTGATGTCTTCCCCAGAGGATGCTGTGGGTGCAAGAGCGAGTCGGTCAGCGCACACAATACACAGACAACACACACATGAACAAATCTGGTCCGACTGTCTCCATGAATGCAGTGCTGTTCCTTTAACCTTTTTTGAAATAACAATGATGGGTTATGAGACCTCCACTAAACACTCCAATCATCTCTATTCTTTGCTATTCAATGCCAATCAGCTCTATTCTTCTCACCTGTGTGACTTATTTAGCAGCTCAGATTAAGCTGAAGAAAACCATCTCCCGTAGGCATCTAAATCCTCTGCATCCGAGTAAGCAAATGAAACCTCCTTTAATCAGCAATGCTACGTAACTGGACGACATACGATAACAATTGATTCAGGAGTATAATGTGGTCATGATATACCTGACTGCTCTCAGGTAACATTACCTGGAGAAAGTGTATCTGACAGCGATATTTATAGAAGTCATCTATGCTCTCACTCTTTCTGATCCCACAGAGAGACTTCTCAATAGGGGCCCTAAAGGGATAGTTTACCTAAAAATCAAAAAATATATATATATTTTTTTTTACTAGGGCCCAAAACAACACTTGACCCAAATGACTTTCTTTGTATGGGCACAAGACATTTTTTAATATCTTGTGTTTTGCAGAAAAAGGGTGTCATACATTTCTGCAAACACATTCAGCATATTTTCTACCAACAACGTCTGACATGTTTACACTTTATACGGTGTGAGAAAAGCTACATTAAATCTCAATCTGAGTGGTCAGGCTGAAATGGATTTCCAAAAAAACTGATTTGAATAGGATTTTTGTAAAAAATTCTATTTCATGAGATTTTTTGAGATTCACACTTGCCAAAATATGATCCAATTCTTATCGGATATGCACAAAAATAGGATGCAGACTGACAGTCAGAACAAGGCCTCAAAACACAAAACACTAACTCCTTAAACACATTATCATAACCATAACGATATCCAGCTAAATATGTCAGAATAAACATGCTGTGGAACACTTAATGCATAAAATTTGATTAATGCTCATGAGACGTTATTCTATTTAGCACAATCATTTCAAAAAGGCCACCTACACTACTGTCCAATGAAACAGTCTCATATACGGTTTCTCTATATATAACAAGAGATAATAAAAGCAGTGGAATCTAATGAAAAACTATTTTTTTTATTAAATACACTGACAATTGAAGTACTACAGAGTATAAACCATGCTGGAAATATGTAGATTTATTGCAGACTTTAAAAAAATGTGTGCATAACTCCAGCACCACAGTTTGATCTCGTTTGAACTTAAAGTTTCTAAGTCATGTGAGCTCACGGGCTTGTTATCAGTTTCCCACACTGTTAAAGGTCACCAGTGAGTAACTGTTTGTCAAAAATACACCACATTACTGACACATTATTCTGCAGTGCAAATAAACGATAAAGAAAAAAGTCATACTGTAAATATGCATTTTCCATAAACAGTCGGTGAATATAACCATGACACTGTCAGAGTTAATTTAAGCAAGCTTTTAAAGTGACAGCTTAGTGCTTTCCTGGTGGATGATACTAGTGCTTGTCTCTCATTATGTAATGAATTAAGGCTACAAAAGTATACTGTAAAAGATGTATGCCAATTATATTATACGGTCATATGGCCTTCACAGGTTTATTCAGCAAAATGCTTGGTGATGTAAGTTCACTGTTACCAAGTTCTAAAAATGCTATTTAGTTCCTTAAGAAATCTGCTGAATAATCAGATGTGTAGATGACAGTGGCAGTACAATGTGTGTCTGTCTTTAGTGTCACTCTTTGGTTCTCATTGCTAAGGTCAGCATAGGTGACGATTTTAAACTGTACCACTGTGTGAATTACGCTCTGAGAGGAAACTGAGGTCAGTATGCATGAACTGACAAAAGATCAAGAAATGTACTACTTTGCTTTGTGTGGTTGTGTGGTCTTTACTGTAAGTTGGTATGGGCCTGACTGAATTGCAGACTCCACTATCGACAGATTTATACACAGATTTTGAACTATAATCCATTGCAATATTCCACTTATACTCTTCATGTTTAAATCCAAACCAGTAACAAATACAAACATATTCACCATATTTCCAGAGTATAGACTTTGCAAAGAGAAAGAACTGTAATAGTGAAATGACCAAACAATTAGTACAGATCTCATTTACTGTGAGCTTAGGTCTTTATGAGCATATCCTCATTATTTCCAACTCCTTACTGTTTTGTATTTATATGTTGCAATATTCCATTTCATTTTTATACGCATATGCCCCCACTTTTAATTCTAATAAGAAAACACTGCCAGGTTTCATAATATAGTATATTATGATAGTTCATGTTTACACAAACAGCTAGTCTGTCCCAAATGATCCAAAATGTGTTGCTGACCTTATATAATGAGCTGATATTTCATCTACTGCACTCCAACAGAGAAACAGAGAAGTGGAGGCACAGAGAGAAAGAAAGCGTGCAGGGTTCGTTCAAAAGGCCGCCCCCGTGGCCTACCTACAACAGAGAGTGTAAACTTGCTTCAAGGGAAAACACAGCTCAACACACACTCAACTGTTCTAGCACTCAAAGGTCTGTGGGCTGAAGTCAGCCGAGAAAGAGAGGGCGCGGGAGACTGCTAATTAGGTTTTGGTGACTCATGTAAGGTAAGGTTGTTAGACCAACTTGTAACTGGAAACTTGACTCATTAAACTAAAAAGCATGAGATGAATTCAAATAACACAAACTAAGCGCAGAAGGAACACAACGGTACTTATATTTTTAGCTCTGAGTCACAGAAACGGCTACCTGGTGATACTCCAGAGAGAGAGAGATACAAGAATTCTGCAACTGTTTTCTTACATTGTTCAGGGAACATATACATTAGGGCTAAACAATTTGGCCAAAAACTTGTATTGTGATGATTTTGTCATACTACATAATGCCACTGACTTGAACTGCAAATGTAAACTTTTAATCTCAATATGAAATCATCTCATATTGCTGCTGCTAAAACATCCATGCAAAAGAACAAAGAGACCACTCATTGATGCCAATAGAAAGAGATACTTTAAGAGCCTGGATATACTGGCTAAAGGAAACTTCTCAGACCTTTTCAGTGTCCAGCTGAGCAGAGTGGAAAAAATGTCTTTGCGTTTGCCATTTCTCTTTGCCACAACTACACTCACACTGTTGTTTTTAGGAACCCAATTCTTTTCTATATAATTCTATTAACTATAGTCATTAAAATTATAGTAATTCTACTGTAATTACTGCACCGTTACATTTTACTTTTTGTAATGGCAGAAATTTGTTGTCAGTTCTGCTGAGGTTGCCGAACCTCTGGTACTAGCTCTAAAATGATACATTACCACCTCGGGTGTAGGGCTGGACGATTAATCGAAAAGTAATCAAAACCGAAATTCATAACCTCTAACCGACGTAATTTTCCCATGTCGGTTATTTCGGTTTTTTAATCTTGTTAACACTTCCCCCTTAAAAGCATTAGCACGTGTGTAGCCACATGACTCTGCCCCATCCAGTCAGTGGCATATAAGCAAAACACGGAGCTGAACGCCGTTTCAACACATAGTGGTGGCGCATGAGCGATGAGCCTTGCGTCTTCACTAAACTTTGTCAGTTGTATTTGTTTTATGGTTTGGACATTCAAGCGATTAGATGATCGGATGTGTATTATTATATCGAGCTACCATGTTCGCGCAGCTGCATTGTGGCACGAACACTCATATAAACAGTAGCTATGAAGATCGCTCACAGAGGAACTAGTTGTCAGCGCTGTCCTGTGATTTATCACTAAAGTAGCTTGGAATCTCAAAACTTATTATAGCATTTTTGTGTTTGCTCATGTTATTCAGCTGCAACAGAATGCTTTGTAAAAATGTTTGACATCTAAATATTTGACTTTTTTATATATATTGGAAGAATCGGAATCGATAAGCAGAATCGGAATCGATAAAATTCAAATGAAACCCAACCCTAGTAAGAAATGTTACGAACATAGATAAAATAACTGCTGATAGTCAATCTTATTTACAGTACAAACCTTGTCAGTAAACTATGAGGGCAAAAAAACAAAACAGAAACAAAATAATCGTTCATTAATCGTAATCGAGGTAAAATGTTCAATTAATCGAGGTTTTGATTTTAGGCCATAATTGTCCAGCCCTACTCGGGTGTGCCTTATTTTTTAATAATTCAACAGACAGTTGTCAATTATTTCTGAAATACTTACATCTTTAGGCAATACAACATTAAGCTTTTATTTTGGTGGAAAACCACAGGGGTACATTGAGTAAAAAAACACGCAGCTCACAATGTATGTCTGAATCCAGCTTTACAGCAGCATGTACTGTAAACTGAGCAGCTGAAAACATATTTTACATGTGTGTAGCACATAATACAAACACAGAGCAGCACATCACTTTAAATTAAACCGCTCATCAAAATATTTAGAATTAAATTGCAGTCTTTTGCGATTTGATCAATGCACTAAACCAAATCTTGATTTAAAAAAATAATAAAATCCCAGTGCGGTACAGTGAACATGAATACATTGAAGTTTGAATGTCTGATGCTGCTATATACTTGACACTGTTCACAAAAAATAATACACAAAATGCTGGTCACAGGTGCAAAATGCAAACAATACTGCAAAAAAAAAAAAAAAACCTTTCCGTCAAAAGAGTTTTTGACCAAAATATTGCTGAAATCTTCATCTCTAGTCACTTATCGCAGATTTTAAACCCTAAAAACTGGCCTAAAATTCTCTATTCTCTTTCTTTTTCTTAAGGAATGCATAACACCACTATCCTCCCATCATATGCAAACAGACATCCCTGTCAGTCTCTTAAGATGTCTGATAGCACTTCACGATGCTTTCATTTATAGATATGACCCATGTGTCTGTATTCATTCTGCTCAATTGACTACAATAGTCTGCTCATTTGACGATAATATTCGGCCTCCAAGACTGTCTGCATGTTTCAGTCCACTTGACTGCATAGACAACTCAATTAACTCAATAGTCTGATATATTCAGACCGTAAGATTGTCTGACTACAACACTAACTTTTCACAGTCGTCTAGAAGATTCCATGTGGTGCTCAACACACGTCAAATCAAACGGACCACTTTTTGACTGGTGCTCCTCTACCAGAGTGGAAAAAAACTAAAAAATTATATATATATATATATATATATATATATATATATATATATATATATATATATATATATATATATATATATATATATATATTGAATGAAGTAAGGTGCAACATGAGTGCACAATGCAAGGGTTTTGTTAAAAGGTAAGTGCTTTATTTTATCATCATCATTTGCTGTTCTAGGCTCTGCAGTTGTTCCTGATAAGATCCCCAGTTGTGAAAGCATATTATATTGTGGTTTATGGTTTAATGATATAAGGGTGATCTTGACATTTAAAGAAAGATGTGTGTTTACATAATATCTATACAAGTTTAATAAGACATATCATTAGTAATTTATCTTCATCAAATGCATGTAAAAGTTGTTTTTATTTGCTTCTCTAGGACCTGTCGTTCTTGATAAGGAAGATGCTTTTGCTGTTCATATATATGTATGTAGCACACACACACAAACACACACACACACACACAAACACACACAAACACACACAAACACACACAAACACACACACACACACACACACACACACACACACACACACACACACACACACACACACACACACACATCAGGGCTGTCAGTTTAATACTTTAAAATAATTAGTTATGAAAAAATAATGCAATTGAAATATTTTAACACAGTTAATGTACTGGCCACGCAGAATACATTTCATTCAGTAACTTACTGTTGACAAATATGATGCATGGCAACAACCCCATAAACAAAGTTATCCCCTAAAATTCAAGATATTGGGGCAACTGTATGAGTTTTTTGTGTCATTTATATCATTTGATAAGCGATATCACACCAGCAGCGAGAGCAATAGCCAATCACACAAGTGCTTTTTTTTGTCACAAAGACAATGAGTGCAAATCATAGACTGTATAAGGTGCAAATGTGATTTTATAGTAAATAAGAAGTTAATATGTTATTTGTAAGACAATATTGTGTGTTTTTGTTCAATTTTGCCGACAAAAATATTACCTAACCTAGCTTATATAGCCACTGCACACCTGTTGTGAGTCTCTGAGCAACACAGCGATGTATTTTAATTTATTAAAATAACTAAATAAAAACATTAAAAAGATAGTTCACCAAAAATAAATAAATAATTTCTGTCATCATTTACTCACCCTCATGTTGTTTCAAACCTGAATGACATAAAACATAAAAGAAAGTGAACAAAAATACTGAGATGCTTCTGGAAGTATCTTCTTTTATGTTCCATACTTTAAGTTAGGCCGTTGTAGCCTAAACATTTAACACAATAATAGCTTTAAATTATTTTTTGTTTTTTTTCACAGCCAAATTTAGTTTGCGATTAATTCGATTAATTAACTGCAGCACCCTGTAATAAATTAGAGTAGTAATAGATAAGATATATAAAATACAGTTAAATGTGTAATTGCATCACTGATTTTCACTGTGACATGATTTCTCCAGATTCTGAATGGTGTTATTGTTAGTATTTGATGGGTGAATTCAACATGGCATCAATTCTTTTCAATAATTCTCTCTGAAAAAATAAATCTGTTTATCTATCCTGTTCTGTATTAAAAACAATTAATAAATAAATAGATTGTTAAAAACCGTATGAAAATAGATATGTTACAGTTATAGATAAAGTGAAGATGTAATTTGACCAGGCCTAGAAAACTATTTGCTGAATTCTGTAGACACAAGTTCTGTGTGGAATATAATATAACACTATAACAACATCATCTATAAAATCAAGAGATTAATTCAAGTATCACATAGTGAGAGAAGAGCACACAATATAATATTTTAGCTCATAGTCAAGCAAACACAAACACAAAATAAAGTCACTCGTGTGCCTATAGCAATTTCACATCCATACACTATGGTATCGCTGAAACAAACTGTGACAAATGTACTCTGCACAGTGAACATCATAAATGAAATGCTATACATTTCTGCACATCTCAGATTAATCTACACAGCCGGTCACTTCACCCTTTCAAGCATTTTAGGCTGTTTGTTCTCCAAACAGAACACACACAACTGCACCAGATGACACTCATGTCTTAAGGGGCTGGATTGTGTGTGTGTGTGTGTGTGTGTGTGTGTGTGTGTGTGTGTGTGTGTGTGTGACCCAGCAGAGCTAATGCTTATACCATGACCAGATTAAAGCCCTATCTCTGAGCAAGAAAGCGGCAGAGAAGATGGCGTGTGGGTGGGTTAGTATTGCATGATAAACTGCTGTGGTCTGGAGTTAAAGGTTAAGGTTTGTGAAGGCTACTTTAAATAGAAACTTCACATTTAACACTTCTTGAGAAAAACTGTACACATATGCAGAATTGACAAAACAAACATTCTATTCCACTGTCTACCCTCTATATGGTACAGCAAAATATTAAACCGGTTAGATCCAATGTCTTCTGTATCACTATATAGGACGTTTAAAATGTAATTAATTTATTCAATTTAGACTGATACTGATAAGTAGATTTTTGTTGTTGTTGCTTATAGCTAATAATTAGCTGACATTAAATTTGATGACAGCATTAAGAGCAAATAATTTGTGTTCTTTGTGAGCATTAGCTGATGGCAAAGCTAATTTAAAAGTAAAAACAGGGGAAATGAGCTTGAATTCATGTTGATGACAAAAGCAAGCTGAAATTCTTCAGGTGCCAACACTTATTAAATGCTGACATTTCAGTTTGATTAGCACATTCAACAATTATGCCAAAGGACCCAAAATTCATGAACTTAAAGATTTCACACAGTTGAAAAAATGAATCAACAACAGTAAATGAGACAAAGCATGCAAGAAATCTTTAAATGTTAGGGCATGTTGGTAATGGCAGCACATCAATGACCTTTTACTTATTTACTATGCTCTCGCATCATGCACAACTTTGCATGTCAACGCTTACATTTTCACAACTTAACAGGATATAACATGATCCTTCCTTCATTATGCTCAGAAATATTAAAAAAGCTGTCATCCGAAGTGTGATATACAGTAACTTAACGCTTGTGTGTATGAATATAGTACCATTAAATAATTTTAAAGAGTAAATAGCTAAGAGCAAATAAATGAATAACAAACAACACATGCGTCGATCAGTCCTATTAAGTGGGCTTCTGGTGTTGTGATGACAATGATTTGCATATGCAGGCTTTAACAGGGCAGTATTGTTCATCTGCTATAAAGAGCCTTGTGAGAGATGCAAAGACCACCTATGGTTTGCATGACGAGTTTGTGTGCTGTGAATGACACACTGTTAAAAGAAAACTCGACACAGATGCCATGCAGAAATGTTGTGTCCACTCATTTTCGTACCAAGCGTGTAACCCAACCAGCAACCAGATTTTTTAGGAATTTCTTACAATAACATATCATACCTAGTGTTATAATACGGCAGATTTTATTTCTAGATTTTATCATAACTAGTAAGCCATTACGTTTGTTATACTTTTTTAAAATTGCAGTTTCACCTCATTAGAATAGAAACACATACAGATATTGAGTCACAGTCAGGATGAAAGTGTGTTAAAGAGTAAATGATCTCAGCATATCCAGAAGCAACCGGCAATGCTCTAAACAAAACGCATTAAACAGCACGAACCAAATTCACACAGCCAGACTTAAATCATGGATCTGAAGAACACATGAAATATTGTGCTTCAGAAAGCAAAGGTTAAATGGAGACAAGAGTCAAATGAGAAAAAAAGAAAAAGTGTACAAAACTACAGATGTTCAAAATAAACTAGAGGATGAGGTGTCTACTTGACATGTCTTAAGAAAATGCTTTATAATTATGGTCCATCAGACCATATTAACATGAATCTAATGTGTTGACAGTGCAACAAATAGGGTCTCAAAATCATTTTCATTGTCAAACTATATGGTACTTGATATGATATATAGCAAATTGCATATGCACTCTCAAAAACAGCTACAAAAGCTGTCACTGGGATGGCACGCTTTATAAGGGTACACTGTTGTACTTGTTTACCATTAAGGGTACATATTAGTTCCTTAAAGTTACATATTAGTACCTAAATGGTACATAATAGTACCTTTTAAACCAGGACCAGTCTAGTGACAGCTTGTGTACATTTTTTTTTTCATGAGAGTGCAGCTTAATATCTGCGTGACAGAATGCAGCCCTTCAAATTACAGATATTCAATCATATATATATATGAGAGAGAGAGAGAGAGAGAGAGAGAACAAAACTATGACTTTAAGGCCAATACAGATTATGCATTCCAATGGGAAAACTGCTTACAGCATACAATTAAACTCTGACAGCAATTGTCTTGAAATGTGTTGCTGAAGGCAGTGATTTTTTTACACAAGCAGCATTTGATGGCTGGAGTGTTGATGCTTGAAAAGGGAACAATTATAAGAGAAACAATTTCTTGAGACTTGACAGTGCCGACAGTCTAAAATCCTCTCAGATTGGATAATTCTCTTAATTCATCCCCTTTTAAGCATCATAACTAAAATATTCAAGTTAAAAATGATTTTCAAAATCTCCTTGTTGGATAAGCAGTCAGCTGTTTTTATAATCACCTGCAAATAACTCCATCTCAACACCTAAGCACTGACTGTTTCCATTTACAATTAAGAGACATTGAAGTTCACAGAGAGGATATTCAGGCACAAACCTCAAACACTTTGTAATCTAGTGTGAGTTGAGCTTCACTGTATTTGACTGGATGTGTGTGCGCATGTGTGCCTGTCCAGAGGGACACTGAACTCTCCGTGTGCACTGTGCAGCTGATTTCTTTCTGCTTGCCATTAGGGATTTTGTGTGATGTGTGTGATTACGACAGTGCTGTTCCTCTCAGGTTGTGCCCTAGACCATGGGAAAGAGGAAGTGCTTAAACAGTCTGCGGTCAGTTGTCTCCCCCCTCACTCACACACACACTACACTGAAGTGTTATGTGTTTATGGGTCATTGACAAATAAGAGAGATTACATTAAACAAAAGGAACAACACACTTTTTGTATTAATGTTGGTTTCATATGGTTCTGTAAAACCAATCAAATTTGCTATTAAATGACTCTGAAATGTAGTATAACCATGAAATAAACAGTAATACAAGTTCACATTTAAAAAAATTATAATAATAAAAAAAAATAGATTTTCTCAGTAAAAATTAGCTTTTGAACTTTTTCATCAACTTTTTCCACTTATTGAGGAATCTTGAAAAAAAAAATGCATCATAGTTTCCAGCATTAATAATTAAGAAATTTTTCTTAAGCAGCAAATCCACATATATACACAGTCATTTTGCACATCAAGGAATCACGCAGTTATAAAATAAAGATACTGGATCGCTACATTATATGACTAACCATCAAGGGGTAGTGTTGCTGGTTTTGCAATAATAAAACTCACAGTAGGCCTGTCACGATAACAAATATTGCTGGACGATTAATTGTCCAAGAAATAATCACGATAAACGATATTATTGTCGTTCTAAGACCAGTTTCAACTAATATAATGATAATGGCATAATAACACGGGTACACCTTTTCAAAGATCAATAAACTTTTATTTTATTTTATGGCAGATTCAGAGCAAGAAATACAAATATGTTGACTTTGTGTGACTTAAAATTAATTAATTTTGTATGTTTGTATGTTATATTATGTTTATATCCCAGTTAGGGATGCATATTGACCGTTTAACCGTTAACCGAGAGTAAACATTTTGACCGATGAAGGGACCGTTCACATATCACGTCTTTTTTTGTGTTCATGTTCGTTTTCAAATGCGATATGCACGCTCATTATGGAAGAGACGCGCTTGTTTTTCCAGGCGCGTGCCCGCACCACATCTAGTTAAAAACATCCCAGCTTTTCAGAACGACGCAAGCACACCAGGTCATGTGAAAAGAACCAACTCAATCAGCTTCCTTCAGGGTGAAAATACACGTTGTTTTTTTGTAAAAAATTGGGTGCACCCAAACACTGCAGAGTTTTTTACTTTTCTTCGTGAATAAATCTTGTAACAGAGTTACAGCAAGGGTTTTTCGGTGGTAGAAATCCATTACTGAAACGCTTTGGAAAGAAGGAGAAAACGAGCGCGCACGTGTGTGTGTGTGTGTGTGTGTGAACTCACTGGGTGCCTTGACATACACAATCACACGCCTACAGACATATTTAGCTGAGCAAGCCAAACGAAGCGAGCGAAAAGTAGACCCATTTCGACAGAAAGGGCAACAAAGTTACATGCAAAATCTGCTACCGGTATTAAAATAAAGCAGTAGTGCAAGTACAATGCAGTATCACTTGCGACACAAACATCCATAAGCAAGTGAAAGGCGCTTCCCAAAGCTGGCCACTCTAGCGAGACATTATCTCTTTATTCCTGGGACATCTGTGCCATCGGAGAGTGTGTTTTCTGCCACGGGGTGACCACAGGTTGCACTCCAGACTAACCCCACATCATGACACGTTACATTTTTTTTAATAAAAATGTAAAAAAAAAAATGATCGCGGCCGAAAATATTATCTCATTTTTTAAATCTTGCGATTAATTGATTTATCAACTATCGCAACAGGCCTAACTCACAGATTTATTATTGCACTATTAGTAGATATTACATCGTTTTAATGCACTCCACATAGTGTGGTTAACCTTGTGTAATGCACAACTTGGAAATGTCCCTGGTTTCCATTTCTGAATTCTGTTCTGTTGCGTACTGCTTTTCGGTGTAGAATCACACTTAGATGCCTTTCGCCCCAATCACATGTCTGAAATTTACCATAGCTCACCACAGACATAACAGAAAGAGGGAGAGAGGAACAGAGAAAGGGCAAAAGAGAGGGGCGGGGGAGAGAGGGAGACTCATTTCAGTTTGAGTAAATATTTACATGAGAGCACAGAGGCAGTTTCTGGCTATGACATGCCTCTGCGTCACATACACACGCACTCTCAGATCCACAGTGGAACAGATTAACTGTGCTAATGTTGCTTTGTTTGTAAAGTGAAGTTTGCACCCCTCCACACAAATGCATTTGATAACGCAACACCTGTGCTAGTAAAACTGTACTCTAATCTACCAGAGGAGAGGAGATGAGATGAGAGGAGGCCTTGGAGGTTGAAGGAGAGGTTAGAAAGAAGTTGATTAACAGCTACACACATACACACACATGCACGTTTTACGAGGGAAAAGCAAAGTTAAATGAGACGCCAGCTAGCAGAGCCGCATTGATGAGATTAACGCCTACTTTTGGTTGTTGGTTTTAGCTGTCAGTGGTTTCAGCTGCAGCAGTCGCTTTCAGGTGCTGTGACTGCATTCTGCCTTGTAGTTGCAGGCCATTATACATGTGAAGTTCTGACCTTGCCGCAACTTATCTCAACATCACAGTTCAATTCTGTGAAGTGTGTGCCATAAAAATAACCCCATGTGTGTGTGTGTGTGTGTGTGCTTAAGGGCTGCTGTGTCCCTTTTCTGAAATCCCTTTGTGAATTTCAGTGAAACTACATTCACTGAAAAACTCAATTCAGTGTGTTTTTGAGTGGATGAGTCAGACGCGACCTCTTCTCTATTACCTCGGCACTGGTGATCACTGCAGGGCGCTTGTAGGTTACAACTGAATGTGAGCAAAGATGACCCAAGTCTACCCACACTTCATATTAACTTACTATTACAGCATATAATGAGAGGCAGGGGTTTTCAATTTCAAAGTATATATTTCCTAATCTTCCACCTCCATCCTGATTTATTTTGGCATTTTAGAAAATTTACTTTTACATGCGTAATTGAATATTTTCAACATTTGTGGGGGTAAATATAAAGCGTTGAAGCTGGTTTCTGATTTGGCATGTCTTCATGATTAGCACAGATACCCATTAATTCAGCAGACCCAGCTTTTAGACATATTTTTATGCATAATTCGTCATTCTGCACCTACATCTCTGACTGTTCTGACAAAGCCTGGTAATTATACAGAAACTTAAAGGAGACACATGTCTCATGTTAATATTGAGTACCTATAGAGTAGTATTGCATCCTTCATATCTCCAAAGAGTCTTTAGTTTTATCATCACTGTTCATCAAGCCTGTGTCTCTGCAGCTGATTCGGAAATGTGTAAGTCTGCATGGTGACTGTGAAACAAAGAGCTAGAATATTTGCTTCTTTTGATAAACTGCTTTTGTCCTCAATTATAAACCAATTTTGGATTGATAAATGGATTAACTCATAATAATGATCTTCTAGGGAAAACTAGGTCATTTCCTAGTTTGATTAGTTCAAATCCAAATAATGTTACTAGAGATGTTCACACACACACGCACACAAAGTCTAATGAACATTTTAAAAGTGTTTTGCTTTTAAGAATGCACATAAAAACATGTCTAGAAAATGTAATCGGTCATATAAATACCACAGTTTCTGAGTTTATAAAAAATGAAATTCTCTAACCCTGTATTTAGAGTAGCCGAGTACATGCACTGCATGAGTGTTGCTGTCACATCATCACGTCTGGGTTTTTAACACTGTCTGAGCTCCCGTTCCTCTCTCTCATTTCTTCCCATGCTGTCACCGTTCATTCATTCATTTAGTCTGCTCTCATCTTCTTCCTTGGTAGAACTTTCCACCAATGGTGCGTGCCCACACTTGTACTCAAAAACCCATTTTAAAGTGCCAAAAACACTCAACCAAGGGTAAAAGAAAAAATAAATAAATCACAACTTAAATCTTGATGAAAACACTTATTCCTATTGGTGCCCTTTTGCTTTGACTATAATATAGCACAGCATCTCATACAAAATTGCTTAAATGTGCAATATATCTGGCTTCAGATGGAGCTAATGCAATCAGAAATTATGGTCAGAGCGATTATCTTTTTTTTCTAAATAAATAACCTATATAGTCTGCAATAAGAGGTTTAAATATCTGAGTTATCTCTTTGTCAGCATGATAGAAATTAAAGTCTCCCTGTCTCGCTCACATACACTCAGTGGCCTATAACCACAGTAGTTTAATCATTTGCTTGACTCTGTAAAAAGACTTTCCTTTATTTTTACACAGTGGTGCACTAAGGTGTCTTATTTATATACAAAAACTCAAGTGTACATGCATAAGTGCACTATTTTTAGAGTTTCACTGACAGGGTTAGGAAGAGTTCTGCTAACAACAGCAGCTTGCAATATCCTCCTTTCTCTCTGAAACAAATATACAGATTATGACACCTGGCTTTAAACAGCTACGAACCACAGGACCATACAACACACTGCTGTTCAACAACACTAGCAACAGTTGATGAAAGAATCAGACAGCAATGAGATTAGAGTCACTGTCACTAAGCCGCAGATGATTTGAGATTGACCAGACTCACCTAATACAGCTCACATGTCTCAGTCTCCCACACGCACTGTTAGCACAAATCACAGTCTAAAGGACACAGCACTGCACTCAAGAGAGAAGAGTCAAAGAAATGTACAACCTGATGGTTGAGTCAAAATCATCCAAACGTCTTCTCCATTCCTCACCAGATAACTTTTAGAGAAAGCTAAAAAGAGAGGGGGAGAGAATGAGAGAGAGAAAGAGGAGAATGGAGAAAGAAGGTTGACTGGGGAAGGGGAAAGAGAGAGCATGCAGTCTGTCCTAAGAGAGAGGGAGGGTCAAAAAGAGAGCTGGTGAGAGAGAGAGAGAGGGATCAGAGACAGAGATTCTACTGACGAAGCAGGCTTCCTCTGACACAAACACCAATCATGTATGCAGATCAGAGTCAACCAACAACTTGAAAACATATTCTCAGTCAAAGTTTGAACCTACTGTATAGTAGCATTTACATACAGCAGATATGTATGTACACAGTGTAAATATGTTTACAAATACTCCTAGAAATGATTAAGCTTATGATGAAATAAGATCAACAAGCTGGTGAGACAATTTACAGGAACTCTTATCTCTGACTAAAAATTTTTATTATTTGCTCACCCTCGTGTTGTTCCAAACCAGCATGAAGTTTTCTCTTCTGCAAATGATATTTTGGAGAGGGCCCAAAAAACACTGGACCCCTTTGTCTTTTATTGCATGGGCCAAAAAATACATTTTCGGGACATCTTTGTGTTGCACAGAAGAAAGGAAAGAAAGTCCTACAGATTTAGAGCAACGTGAAGGTGAGTAAACAAAGGCAGAATATTTATTTTGTGGATTGTTCCTTTAAGGTGCTGTGAATCCATCTGAAACACAATTTGTTTAGAGTCCCAAAGCAATATGCAATTATATAGTAATTCAATTTATCTTTTTTCAATAATTCAGTTAACTTTTAATACAGCGCGTTTAAGTAAGATTAAGTGTGTAATTTCTACATCAAATGTATGTGCAAAAATGATGACTATATTTTCCCCAAACACTCCCTCTGTTGGCCACTGGTTGGACAAACATACAGTCCAGTCCCAAACTCACACTCACTGTGTCAGACTGGACAAAGATATTAACCAGAATCAAATGCTCTGAAAGTGTCTCATGGCTACAGGTTTCTACTTTTGTGGAAATCAATCAGGATTTCTGCATTTTGAGAGCAAGGAAAAAAAAGAGACACAGGTCATCTCCGACTGTCTGTTTTAGAGAGCTCACATCCTCTCAACTCACCCACCAGCCCATGAGCAAGGTTACTATTTTACGCACAAACACACACCCGGTTTCCTATGGGGAGGACATCAACCACAAACATCCTCAAGCCAGCTGTATATGTGTCAAAGCGAGTGTGTGTGTGTAGATGTGCACATGGGTATGCGTGTTTGTGCCGGGGGAAAGTGTGTGTGTGTGTGTGTGTGTGTGTGAGAGAGTGTGTGTATGCCTCTTAACTCTGATGTGACAGAGACGGTAACAGTCCCTTTGATCAGAGTGTGATGCCACTGCCGCAAGCAGTGTGTATATGCATCTGAAAGCTGCCCGTGTGGTTGGACCACAACAGCTTTTTGTCCTATGATGACTGATAGACCTAGCTCAGACTGAGCTGTTTACGGCATCTACCACGCACAGAAAAACATGCAAGCATATACACAACCATGCTCTCAGTTTCATAGTTTCTGTTTCACAAAAGGTCAAAACCCTTACATTGTGCTGCAATGTTGTGGCGTAAAGGTTTCAGTTTTCTGAATTACTGATTAACCTAAAATTTGTTTCCTGTAAAATATGGGTTATTTAATATGCTATTTGTGCAGCAGCAGTATGTCTTAAATACTCACAGCACCGTATCAGCGTATGTATTGGCAGTAGCAATAACCAATAGAACAGCTATACAGATCTGTTCCACCAAGACCAAAAACATTGAAATATCCATTACCATGCAAAAATCCTCAGAGAGTTGTCAACATAGAACTGACGAAACTTTGAATGCATACTTTTTTATCAGCTCAGACGAGTTCGGTTCACCTTGCTATACGGTTGCTTTTCAGCACTTTTCCTTTTTAAAATTACAGCTGCACGAGTAATCGTTAAAAGATGGCAATCTTGATTCAAACAGATAGTTAGCATGTCTAGGTAAGAAACAGCTTCACAGCTTTTTCAACTACACAGCATTATTTCTGTCTTGCAGTCATTCATATTATCACAGAAATACTGGTATGAAAGTGTTATAGTTAGTATATAAACACTGATGTCTATGGTAGCGATCAAAATAGAGCTCATCATCTTTTGAAAAGTAACTGGCGCATCAAATAACGTTTGTGACGACTGCACTGTATCGCCACTAGGTGGAAACAAGTGACTGTTAAATTTTTTTATTTGCCATTGAATCATTAAGAGAGTCGTTCAAAAATGCTGATTCATCCAGTAATGAAACAAGTGACGTCGAGTCACTGAATCATTCATTCAAACCACTTGTTCATAATTTTAATATAAAAAAATTGTGTATTAAATATCTTATATTTTAAATACATATATATTAAAATGTTTAATAATTCACTCAAATTCATTAAAAACGTTTACTGCACCAATTAATATTGTGTCACACATTATTTTGTTTAGTTCAAAATCGTGGGAAAATCGTGATCTCTTTTTGAGACAAAAATTTTTTTTCCAGTTTATCCAAAATCATGCAACTCTATTTAAAATGAAAAAAAGTATGTAGCATTAAAGTTTTTATTATTATTATTATTATTATTATTAATGCAATTAGGATAAATTTGAACGCCACCAGAGAACTGTACCCAAAATTTGAACATAAGACAAGTGATGATCTGATTTATAAGAGATGTAATTGGTAGCAGAAACTAAAAAAGCGTTTCTACTGAAACACACGTGAACAGTCGCACATGCATTCACACACACACACACACACACACACACTGTACACTTCCTTCCCCCACACCTGAATCCACACGAACACTTACTCTGCCTCTGTCGACATGCATGTGCACACACACACACACACACACACAATGTCTGTTCTATGCAGATGCTTTACCAAAGAGCCGTTAGATGAACAATCATGCGTGTGTCTGCATCTGCCATATATGGTAAAGGTGCTGCTTAGAGCCTCTGTGGCAGCTAATGTTACACTGCTCGAACACACAAATTAGACACGGTGGTTTGATAGTCTTAATAGTTCAAGACAGAAGGGTTTTAGATTAGCATTTCATAAACCAGACAAGGAGATTATATTTAGAACTCCATCTCTGAGTGCAGGAGTGGGAGGAATGAGAGGGAGTGTGAGTCACCACGCAAACAAGGAACACAAGCAAAACCTGTCTGTATATTTATTTTCCGTATGTGAACTGAACCTGCTGTCTCAGATGTAGGATAACCGTCTCCCACATCAACTGTCGCTGCTTCTGTCTGGGTGTCACAGCACATCATTACCTGATAATCATCTGTGCCCGGTTGCATGAAACTCCTTAAGCTAAGAAATCCCTTTGATATAAGGTTAAGGGTGCTCTTAGTGAAACTTGGTTTGCAAGAAAAAACCCTAAGGGTTTCCTTAAGGAACTTAAGGCTGTTATTAAGTTTTTCCCCTTAATTATCGAAGTGTTCCCTTAAGCGTTGCTACAAAGTCCTTAGTGACCATTTCACCTTATTAATTTAAGGGACCAAAACAGCTCCCTTAAGTCAACTTAAACTCAAAATATGATGGCTGATTTAGTGTTAATTGAAGAGGAGGAAATACCAAGGCATGTTTTAATGATCGTAATAATCCCTTGGAGATGATGAATGGTTGATGAAAGGCTAAAAAGTATTATTATTATTATTATTATTATTATTATTACCACTTACGAAAACAAATAATTGCCTTTTCGTCGTCAATCATATCCGCTGATGGTTCAATCTTCATACTGTTCTTCTCCTCCACACACCTATGTATGAATACACAGGTTGTTGAAGAAATTGAGAAAGCGAGGCACCTGCTGGTCAGAGGCTGACATTACAGGTGTAATAGTGTGACATGCATTGCCTACATTTTTTTTAAATCACACAAATTGATACCAAGTTAAAGTGCATCATTCTGTTCCTGTGTACTCAGGCAAATACATTAAACTCCTCTCAATATCATCATCACAAAATGCTGAGTTACATAGACTACTGTTTAAAAGTTGGGGTTTAATTCACTAAGGAAACATTAAACTGATCAAAAGTGACAACTCATTTTATAATGTTCCAAGAGATTTCTATTTCACACAGGCCTAAATTCTGTTCTTTTATCGTCAAAAACCATGAAAAAAATGTTTCACAGTTTCCATGAGTATATTAAGATGCACCAGATTAGATATTAAAATGAACCAAATTAGATATATTAAAATGCACCAGATTATATATATTAAAATGCACCAGATTAGATATATTAAAATGCACCAGATTAGATATATTAAAATGCACCAGATTAGATATATTAAAATGCACCAGATTAGATATTAAAATGCACCAGATTAGATATATTAAAATGCACCAGATTATATAAATTAAAATGCACCAGATTAGATATATTAAAATGCACCAGATTATATAAATTAAAATGCACCAGATTAGATATATTAAAATGCACCAGATTATATAAATTAAAATGCACCAGATTAGATATTAAAATGCACCAGATTAGATATATTAAAATGCACCAGATTATATAAATTAAAATGCACCAGATTAGATATATTAAAATGCACCAGATTATATAAATTAAAATGCACCAGATTAGATATATTAAAATGCACCAGATTATATAAATTAAAATGCACCAGATTAGATATTAAAATGCACCAGATTAGATATATTAAAATGCACCAGATTATATAAATTAAAATGCACCAGATTAGATATATTAAAATGCACCAGATTATATAAATTAAAATGCACCAGATTATATAAATTAAAATGCACCAGATTAGATATATTAAAATGCACCAGATTATATAAATTAAAATGCACCAGATTAGATATATTAAAATGCACCAGATTATATAAATTAAAATGCACCAGATTAGATATTAAAATGCACCAGATTATATATATTAAAATGCACCAGATTAGATATATTAAAATGCACCAGATTAGATATATTAAAATGCACCAGATTAGATATATTAAAATGCACCAGATTAGATATTAAAATGCTCCAGATTAGCATATCAGATTGATTTCTGAAGGATCAGGTGACACTGAAGACTGGAGAAACGACTTAGCCATCACAGGAATAAATATGTAGGCCTACTTTTTAAAAAACAGTGGAGATCTAAATTAGAGAACAATCTATAAATAATATAAATATTGTTAATCTTCATTGCTCAAAATTTGAAGGATTATTAGCTGTAGGTATACCACTGTTCTACTAACATTTTTGACAAAATAACCAAGGCATTTCAATAAAAACCTTTATTTTGTGAAACACACAGTAATCAAAATAAGAGAACAGTAATCGCTGTAGCACGAAAGAAGGTTACGACTTTTGGAGAGTTACAGCAGTTCAGCACTGAATTGGCAAGCAATTCCAGCTGAAGTGTTGAACCAGTTTCCCTTTGAGAGTCTCTGCACTATCCTGTCTCCTTGTCAAATATCTCATTTGAGTGTTTTTATACTGTGTATCAGAATACAATTAATTTATGAAATATGCTTAAAAAACTGTCCTTCTATTCCTGTTAGGATAACTTCAAATAAAACAAAGCCGTGACCTTGAGATTTAGGAAATTGAAGGCTGTTCTCTTATTTTGATCTCCAAATATAAAACAGCTGTAGCCTAAACTATAAATAATTTTTCTTAGTTTTAATGTTTTTACTGTTTTTTTTTTTATAAATAAATGCAGTCTTGATAAGCATGAGAAAACAACAACCAAAGGAATTTGAAGGTATTCAATTCCATTCTGCAACATGTACACCTATCCACCAGATGGCAGCCTATCACAACATAATGTGTAGTACCCCAGGATAGTGTCCTGACAATAATACTGAATCGCATTAACAGTGTAAATTCGAATCAAAATTTTTAATCTACTGTATATTGATACCCAGCCCTATAGGGTATTTTACCTAATTATCTAAACATGAACACACCAAAGACATCTACTGTTTCCATAAAACAGTTATTCTAAATATTGTGTAAAGAAACCCCTAAACCTTAAACCCCAATCTGAGCGAACCTTTAATTTTTAATGTTTGGGAAAGGACATTTCCCTCACCAACATTACCCTCTCTTTCGCTGCTTCAACATGTCACATAAACAATCAAAACACAAACATATAGAAAAGCATAATGCAACAACTTCAGGAGAGAATGCTGATCTAACTTAACAAACCGCAAGGGGTGTGTACCCTGTAGTGGAAACCCACAACATTATGTTTTGATTAAAAAAAACACACACACGGAAATACATATGACTGTCTGAAAAACTGAACACAATACAGGTTCCACATACAAACATAAACACAGACGTCAGTGCATCTGAATGTTCATGTATTAAAAGAGCACACTTCAACATCCTGCAAGCAGACCGTTATTCAGCTCCTCGCTCACAGGTCAGTCTGTGAAAGAGAGACTCCAGACATACAGAGACTCCAGTCTCCATGGCCACATCTTTTTATCACTCACAATGGCAGTGCTTTTAGCAAACAAAATTTATCCAGGTCTGATTATGAACAAGATCTCTTGCTTCAGAGAAAATGGTAGATATTGATCGTGATTCGGTCTGGTTACATCAATAAACACAATCCATATTACAAACATCATTTAACAGGCCAGATCGTTTACTCCACATGAAGCATCCCTGCTTCATCTTTGACATAGTAATGAAATTTAAAACATGGACAAACACAATTTTGAAACAACTGTTTTACACTCAGCAGAAAGAATAGTCAGAGGATCACGGTTTCAACAGGGGAACCATAAAAGAGATCCAATAGTGAGAAAATAATAAGATATGAGACATGTATAAAGGGACACCGCGCACACAAAAAGAAACACAGACACAAAAAGACTGGACTTTCAATGACTTAAAGAGCCTGAGCCCTGGAGAATCAGATTATTTTTGGTGTTTGTGCTCCCACACTCCCCTTTATCTTTGCCTGGATACCCTTGAATGAGACAGAGGGATGGAAAAACATGGAGAGACTGAGACAGGGATGGATAGATAGAGAGATTGTGATAGGTGAATCGTGGCTGGTGAACTTATTGAGAGTATCTGTGTGTGTGTGTGTGTGTGTGTGTGTGTGTGTGTGTGTGTGTGTGTGTGTGTGTGTGTGTGTGTGTGTGTGTGTGTGTGTGTGTGTGTGTGTGTGTGTGTGTGTGTGTGTGTGTGTGTGTGTGTGTGTGTGTGTGTGTGTGTGTGTGTGTGTGTGTGTGTGTCAATAGGGAAAAGGATCAGAGACCGTTTCAGTGACAGACGGCTGATATTCCCAGTGGTAGAGCGGTGATGTCAAAAATACCAGTAGTTTGCTATCAAGCCGATATTTCCATGTGTTGGAGAGGACACAGCCTTACTTGTGATGTAAACTTCTTGATCAAAGAAGGTTTGTCTTTGTGAGTTATAAAAAACAAAATGTTTACTGTACAATATATAATCAATCTGCAATCTAAGAAACCTGCCTATGCTATTATTCAATATTAACAAAAAAAAACTGAAAACAACTCACTGCTTATAATTGATTTCTTTGTTTTTCATTAATGTTTACTTGATTAATTACCAAAAGAAGTTTACAATGTTAATGTCTTTAGTGTTACTCTTCATCAGTTTAATGCATCCTTGCTGAATAGAAGTATTTTCTTAAAAATCTCACGAACCCCAAACTTTTGAACATTAAGGGATGTTTACTTAATTGAGAAACACTTGCAGGCGGAGTTTGTTCATATTTACATGTAAATGTGTTTATATTTATATTTTCAATAGCAAATTAGTGTTTGTGGTAATGAGTGGGGAACTGCTATTGGTGTTAACTACTTTTGATGAAATTTTGATACTGGGAAAACCCTGAGCAGAGTATAACACACACACACACACACTCACACATAAACTGATACAAGATCCCCCTCTTACCCAGAGACTGTGTAAGCAGAAGAGATGCTTTTAAACAGACATGGATACTTAACTATTACAGATGATTTAGCCATTAGGAAAACATTGAGAGGGAGAGAAAAATAAAGGATATTGATTAGCTTGAAATCAAACTGTCCAAACACTAGTGATTTATTTTAATGATTAGACCAGCTGTAATTCAAACATTTCCAAACATCACATTTGATTCCATGCTACTGATATTTTCCCTACTGTAGACTGGCACACATCAGTAAGGAGGTGGTGTTTCTTCTTACAAATAACCTGTCGGACAGGCAGAAAGACACACCTCTTCTTGCCTTCTTCTTAAACCAACACAGGTGTGCTCAAACACAATAGAAAAAAGGACATCGGCGTATGACTGTGTACATATGGCTCTAAACTCATCTACAGCCTTCAGATCTAAGTAGGATTTACTGTATGTCACATACGTTATATGAATGGGACAAAGGCATGTCCTTGCATGGAAACACATCACAGATATCAAAGGTGTTTCTATATTTATGCAATTTAAAAAAAACATTAGATTACAAAAATACTAAATACAGTAGAAACATTTTCACTAAAGAATTACAAGTAAATTTCTGTCACACAAAGCCATCATATGATTTGAAATATAATGCATAAAATAAATGAGCTACATTTATGATACACTAGCTACCTGGCGTGATAAGCCATTTTTTGTTAAACCATTCTGTTAGGCTGCTGCTTGAATTATTGTAAATCATACAAAGAACATTATCCTCTTTGTTGCAAGATATTCAATCACTTCAGGTCGAAAGAGAGTGGTAGCAAAAAATGAGATAAGAGAACAGAGTGACAGTGAATAGACAAACATTTGAACTTATACACACACACACCTACCTTTCCACACACACATGCTGCTATAAAACACAAATGGTGAACAATAATTTTCTACCTCAACACATAGATCAGGACTTTCTCTGTGTGTATAGTGTTCCACTCTTGTGTGTGTTTAGTTGATGCTTTAGATCATCAGTATAACACTAAGCAATATAAAACCATAAAGCACTTCATGCCTAATCTACATCAGACAGTGCAGGTTTTGGTTCAGTTAATCCATTATCCAAGAGCTCTTGTACTTTAGAACACAGAATCACTATCAGTCTTTTTTTTTTTTTTGGTAGGTACCAAAATAATTTTAAGCCATTTTATGCATAAATTAAAATAAAAATATATATATTTGATCGATAAAAAAATAAAGAAATAAAAGAGGATTTATTGAAGATTTTACTTAAAGCCACTTTGATGGAGATCAGACCTACTGAGCAGGATCTATGCACAAGACCCATGTAAGAAACAGAATAGGGTCCTGGTATACAGTAGGCAGTATCCTGGAGAGGCAGTGTTCTCTGGGGCGCCCACACATGTACTTCTCTCACTCAGCTGCAGCATTTTCACAGCATCGCGCCCACTATCTGTTCCACCCCTCTCAGTGAGAATGAATAGTGACCTAGCAGGTAACTTTTTCTGAGCGTCTCCCAGCACGATGCTTCTACGCCTCCTCTCGCTTCGGCTGCTGTATGGTGCCGTCTGCACCATAGAAATAAGAGAAGCGAACTGTCTATGTAAAAACTGTTTCTCTACTTGCTAGAAATCAATACAGCTAGCCAAACCATATAAAATGTGCATGAAATAAAAAGGGTCGTAAAATATTTTTCCACTGATTTCCACTTCAGTTGCGATTTACTGTTATATATATTTAAACTGGATAATTTACTTATAGCAAATATAGTATTTTGATGTTTTTTAAATTAATGTACACTATACCATTAAAAAAAAATATAAAGATTTTTATGCAAAATAAATGCTGTTCTTTTGAAATTTCCTTTCTGAATTCCACAAACTATATAATATTTCACAATATTCACAATTTACTGCTAAGCAATATTACTGAGCCCAAACTTTTGAACGGTAGTGTATTTCTTGATTTCTTAAGTGTTCTGAGGTGCACCTCTCTCCTGATCTTACCTGAGTCAGGATTGCTGCTGGCAGTATTACTTTGATATTATGCTGCATTCCTTTTCAACACAGAATAACACAGAGTGTCTGCTCTTTACAGCTCCCTTCTTCATTAGTTTCACTACATCTCTCTCTGTCTGAGGTTGAGGAAAAGACACCACTGCAGCCCATAGTGTGTGTTCATCCACACATTTAAGACATGCCATACCACATATCAGGCACACAAATCTGTTGAGCTAGCTTACACGTACACATTTACACACACCATACAGACACACATTTGTAAGACGTGCTTATTATTAGAAATAAACACACACAGATTCTAAATGAACTGTCAAAAGCCTTCCTCTGCTTCCTCCCTCCATCTCTCTCTCTCAGTGTAAAGTAGGGCAGTTGGCAGGGAGAGCCGGGTCGTGAGGTGCTGACAGATGGATGCTCAGTTTTCTGGCTTCTGCTGTGGTTTTGAACTGGCCGTTGTGCAGTGAAGCTCAGAGAGAGAGAGAGAGAGAGAGAGAGAGAGAATAGAACACAGAGAGGAGAAAGGACAGATCATCTTCTGTTCCAAACTGACCACTACACTCATCAGTCATATCTCATTTCTTTTTTTTTTTTAAATATTGCACTGCAATATTCAGCTTAGGTCTCAGTCTAGCTTTAAGAAAACAGTGTTCCTTCACTTAAAATGAGAAACTGAATGTGCTGACAAACACAAATCGTCTGTAGCTAGAGTATAAAGCCACAAATGACTTCAAGTGCACTCTCTGTCCTTCATGTCCATCCTCCCCACCTCTCTTCTCATCTCTCACTCACTACTAATCATAAATAGAATAGGGTTGTGATGGTGAGAACATTTTTCCACTGGTTAATCGATGTGTGATAACACCAGTAATAGGCCTACCGATTTCACCCCGGGGGCGGGGGCGTTCCCTCTTTTTCTCACTTTCCTTCGCTTTTAAATAGCTTGTAAAAGTGACATGTGCATTTTACCTTCACTTTTGAATAGCGGCAATTCGGCGTAAAGTAATTGTTCGTTTTTTGTTTGTTTGACTTTTACCTCTTTTTCTCGCTTTCCTTAACTTTTAAATAGCTTAAAAGCGCCATGTGCATTTTACTTTCACTTTCAAATTAGCGGCAATTCGGCATCAATTGCTTGAATGCAACAACAAAATACAACAACAAACTCACTTTAGCCTCAATATATATATATATATATATATATATATATATATATATATATATATATATATATATAAATAACTTATTACCAAACAATAAATAAATACACCGTGCTATAGGGCAGGCTATACCTACTATAAAATAACAAAGAACTTAGCCTACATTAAGTTTATAATGTCATAATAGGTATACAAAAGTGGAAATAGGCTAAGTAACATGTATAATATATAACCAAATAAATAAGAAACGTAGAACATTTATTAGCAAAATGAGTACGAAACCTTGGAGGCACAGCATAAACCTTGGTGTTAAATAAAATTAATGACACAAAGTTTAAATAAAGTAAAAATCAGCAAACGATGTGGAACCAATTAAATAAGAAACAAATATTTAAAAAAATTCAAAAATCATCTTAGATTAATGGCAAAAGTCAACAGGTTTTTCAAAATCCAAAATATTGCCGAAATAATGCGACTGTCGTTCAGCACGCTACATATTGCAGCCGTGTTTGGTTTTTAATTGTAGTGCATGTTCTTTTACTGAACTAAATGATTTTTATTACTACAAAAAAATCTAAACGACCGTGGGGGTCAGTACGGCGGTGCGCAAGTGATGTAACCGGTGTTGCAGCTTAACACCATCAGCACTGTCTATCACAGCAAGCCTAACATAGAAATGAAAGTGCTCCTGAAGATCATGGAAAGCATGTTTGATTTCATTCATCTGTCTCTCTCTGCTACATTGCACTAAAATGAACTAAATTCAAGAAAAGGTCAAGAATGTGTATTAGTGTGTCATGACAGAACAGTGTTTTTAAGCATCACTCCCATCGAAATCAAACTGCCTGCACTGCAAACGGAGTAGACCACATTGCTGATTACAAGCCTTTTGTGATTATATCTCCACAACTACGTTGTGATCATGCACGAAAGGTGAACTGACAGTGTTTCCTAAAAAGTGCAAAGAATGTGAAAAATATGATTTTTCAGACTGCCTGTTTTGTGTTTTGTTAGAAAACACTTTTTACAGAATTACCTAACTTGCTGACAACATAAATAATTAAGTGCCATATTTTTAGTGAAACATGCATATACTGTAAGTCATAGCATAAATCATGGCTGGACTGGCCATTGGGCATACCGGGCATTTGCCCGGTGGGCCGACGTGCTTTTTGGGCCGATATATCTCATACTCATACCTTTTTTTTTTTTTTTTTTTAAATGGCCCATAAAATTTGTACATCGGCGGCCCATTCGTTTTGTTTTGTTTTGCTTAATTGGCGGCGCTGGGTTTGTGCCGGTGTAATGCATTGGTCAGAGTCAGTGTTAGTTTTTTTTTCTGACAGACCAGCCCATGAAACACGTAGATCAGCGGCCCATTGGCTCTTTTCTTGATTGACACTGGGCTGGCCCAATCACAACTTTAAACGAGTGAGCGAGCGGCAGCAGTGTCAGTGTGTATCTGTAAAAAAAGATGGAGAAGAAACGCAAGGAATGTGCAGATAAATAGCGTGAAAAAATAGAACCAGGCCCTTAAAGCAGACACTGTAAACTGTGTCAAAATATATGTTTTCTGACCTTCATCAGCTCCTGTGGCAGATGATGATAGTGAGGACGGAGGATCAGGAGAGAGATGAGAAAGTGTAGAGCCTGCGGTAAGCATACTTTCAAAACACTTAGGCCATGTCATGAGTGTAGATTATTTCCACATCTGCATAGTTGACGATTACCGCAATTCACTAGAAATTTAATAAGAGGCGTTTGTAAACCATGTTTTCCGCCAAAATAAAAGCTTGATGCAGTTTGCGTCAAAATAAAAGATCATGTGCTTATCTCTTTCAAGTATAGAAATTGGTACAACTAATTAAGAAAGTTTCCTTTATTTTTTTGTGAATTTGTTTTACAAAATATGGCTATTACTGTCATTGGATTAATATTATAACCATTATTATGTATAGGTGTAATGTAAATAGACACTGTAACTAAAAGAGGTTTGAATTTTTCTTTGTTTAATTTGCACACTGAATATGGGTTGGAGCTTTTAATCTTAAACTCTCAAAGTGCACCAGATGAATGAATTTAACATTAAAATGCACAAAATTTTCTCACGGGGGGCATGCCCCCGAACCCCCCTAGAAGGACCGAGGACACACCACCATAGTTTTAACAAAATCCTGTAAGAAACACTGGTATTGCTACGCCAGAGCCGCTTATAGCTTGTTTTAGGATTCACCATTGCGGAGTATAGTTCAACTGTATTAATAAATATAAAATTTTGACTTATTTCGTCTGTTAACTCTCACTCGTTCCTATACTCACTCATTACATGGCATTAGTGGTTTTAATGAATAGGAGTTGGTATGCATATAATTAAGGGCGTGCAAAGATGGGTGGTGTTTATGATCATATAGTGGGCCGGTCTGGGCAAAAATGCCCGGGCCGATTTTTTGTCCCAGTCCAGCCCTGGCATAAATCAATGGTGTATGATGTGGGAGACTAACTTAAACTGGTGCCAGATCCAGTTCTGAAGGTGTTGTGTCTGACACAGCAGCTATAGGCCAAAAGAATCACAACTGCATACAGCAGGTAACATATGACATCATTTCATTATAAAAATGTAGGCCTACACTCTCAAACTTGGGCACAACTCTTATCAGTTTGAATCAGTCTGAAGGTACTGAATTCTGATTCACGTACTGACCCTCTATAACCCCCAGTTCTGTTGGAATACAAAAATATTATAATTATAAAATGTCATGAGAAATGGTACCATTTTCATTTACAGTATGTAGTATGTATGTCAAATTTTTTTTTTGGTAAGCCTTTCTCTGCAAGCTTGTGAAAAAACGAGCTCCTCAGATTTTGCTCCCTTGTGACAGAAATGTAGAGTCCCAGCCTCAGAGGAGACAAGAGAGCAGCGGATTTATTGATTTATTTAAATGTATATTATGCTTCTGCCACACAGATCTAATATAAACATGCGATTTCTTTCCCAGCTGTTTACCTTCACAGACTGTTTTTGTAACGTACGAGTGTTTTTAACAAATTTGCATTTGACAGTTTAAGCACAATAAGACACGAAAGAGAATTCTTAGAAGATTATTACCCGCATGCCATGTCCAGCCTCTTTCTGTGCGCTCAGAAAACAGCGTGTTCTGTGGGGTTTTCTGAGCTGAATTTTGACATATTCTGGGGGCACCTGAGACTTATAGCATATTACATATTGTAAAAAGGGGCATAAAAGTATGAGTAGACTCAGGGTACATCAGACATTGACACATACTGTAAAGTAGATGAGTCAGTATTGTCAAAAGTTCCCATCACATGGATTCTTGTCACTCATCATCACAGGGTTATATGTAGAGATGACCCAGATAGCTGGAGTCTGACATGATGAATGAGTTCTTCCAGCCTGACACATGGTTAACTTGCTGTTTTACAGCAGAGAGATCCAGGACATGATCAGAAATATCCCATCATGCTCTAAAGCACTCTAAGATTAATGTATTTACACACACACACACACAAACACATACTGCAACCACCTCACCTTTATTTGTGCTTAACATCTTCTCTGATGTCACAGAGGACCTGGATGTTAACTCAATTGAGTTTACAACAAATAAAGAAAACAAAAACAAACAAACAATGGGCGGGGTTCCATAACTAACCCTGCCTGAGATCGTTTACAAGGGCATGAAAATGTGAAATGTTTTTTTTGCATAATCTCACATAGCAAGCAATGAAAACACACACAGTCATTTCACAATCCACACACATACACGCTTATATAGAATCTCTGGCAGCGGTATTCATAATCATTCCTCTGATCTGTCTGAAAAGAAACCGAACTCACGGAAACCGAGCTCTACCAGAGAAAGTTAATAATTCAGTCTGATTGACATCCTCTTCTCACATCTCTGATCATCTTCATGCATCAATTAATAAGCTCAACACACTCACGCACATTAAAGCACACAGCGGGAGCCGTCTCATCAGAGGGAACGCACGCAGAGCTGAGAAGGCGAGAGATAACAGAGGTGATAAAAATGTTGTCATGCTGAAAGAGCTTCTGTCAGACCTTATAAAGCTGACATTAATGTGTGAGCAAATCCTCCCATTCAGCCACACTTGATGACATAACTAATCACTCTGTGATCTCTTTATGTTCTGCATCATTATTAAGTTATGACTGTACATTCTACATATGTAGGTGATGATGGGATGAGTTTGCATATCCTACCATCTTCCTCCGCCTCCTTCTTTCTTTCACTCTTTTATCAGTACATCGTGCTCCGTTTGCTCTTCGAAACCATTCAATGGAGAGAAACCAGATTAAAAATAGATGGTGACTAATCAGCAGAAAAACCAGGATCGAGTCCCACCACTGATTTCTGAGGGTTAGAGAGAGTCACACACTTGTGTTTACCTAGCAAACATGCTCTACTGAAAACATACATCCTCCTGTTGGGCCGAAGGCAGGGAAACACCCTGGATAGATGGCCAGTCTAACACAGTGTCCTAACCAGACGTGATGTGACCAGACCAAAATCAAATCACACATCCAAGCCAATTAAAAGAACGCATGGGTCAACTACTATCTTACACTCTCCACAAAAAGTAAGAAAATAATAAGTGATATCTGATAGAAAATCGAACACCTGCCCCTTAAGCGTAGCAGTAAGCATAGTAAACTTATCCACATAGAAAAACACACACACAATCTTGTCACAATGCTCCTCTTCTCTACAAATCAGTGGATGTTTATATGCACAGTTATAATCGAGCTACAGCAGGTTTTGCATAGTAGAGTTACAGTCAGACACTTAATCGAATATTTTAATGATTAAATACACATTATGCATTACCTCTGTCTTTTGGAACAAGCGTACAACACACTGTAGAGGTCAACTGTAGTGTGATTAATGCGTGTAGATACTGGTCGAAATCAAGCTACAATCACATTATCTGGGTCTGCTAGTGCAGCTTCACAAAAACCAGGCTGGTACGATTTCAGTTGAATTAAAGAAGAAAAAGGAACTAAGAAAGACAACAATGAAAAATAATTAATTATTAACAAATAAATAATACATTCATAATCATTTTTCCACATCATGCCCAGTGTTGTCCTTCAAACAATGTATAATTTTATGGAACTGAAAACAAGTGGATGTAACTATAAAGGCTATGTGCAATTAAATGTGCAAAGGACAGTTAAAGAAGAAGTTAAAATCTCTAAGCTGAAAACTGATACTTTAGATACTTCATATACTAACATGTAATGGGGTACTGGTAGGAGGTAGGAGGAACACACATGCACTCATCTGAACATATCACATTTATACTCAATAGTCATTTACTGTTACTGCATTAAAAAGAAAACACATTTACTTCAGTTACATGAAGAAATTTAAACTTACATTTAAAGTCAAACAGTATGTAACAAAAACGATCAATTTAGTCAGAATTATTGCACTCCTTGCTCTGTTGTGCTCTGTCTGTTTGACGTGAATGTCCGAGTCAGCACTCTTTGACTGAGGTCCGTGGAGTTTTTTTTGATAGAACAAGACTTTATGTAAAATGATAATATTGACGCGATCTTGTAAAATTTAAAAGGATAAAACTGTTAAAAAGAAGTTATGCGCTGAGAAAACACATAACAGGGTAGACCGAGTTCAATTATATGTTTTTGTTTAAAGAGCCAAATATGGTGCATTCTCATGTTTAGCACAAATTCAGTCGTGCATTTTCCCAAAGCGGCATTTTGACCATGAACATAGAAAAAAAGTGATGTGACTAACAGATGTTTTCAGTTGAGTTCAGTTTTCTCAAACCCAAATCAATCAATGCTCAAAGCTGATTATGTCAATTATTTTTATTGCTTGTATTGTGTTTTTGTTGCTACAGCCAGAACACCAAACATTCAGCCCAGCCTGAACACAACACAAAGTGTCAGTGGGTAAACACACAGCCACAGTGTGGCTAGGTATCATGCACAGTGTTACAGACATGATGTGTTGTCACTGCAAACACACAGCACAAGGCGCAGGTCTGAGATGGAAACATTGAATGGAAACTTGAGCACACGCACTCTCCACAAGTTCTTATGAATACGCAATCTTTCTTTACATCTACCCAGACAAAAACAAGTGCACTATGACGAGCTCATAACACACTCATCAGGTGTGTGTTTGACTCACCTCCGTCCAAACAGCCGTAACCCAGTAAAAGTCCTGCTGCTATGCCGGCGACCCACTGCAACCCTCTCCCCCTCCGGCTGTGGGTTGGATGGAAGGTCAGAGTTGGATGAAGAAGCGGACGTGGAGGCCAGAGAGGTCGTGACCTCTTCCCTGTCCTGTGAACCTGCTCCTAGCTCCTGCTCCATCAGGAGCCTTGGGCTGTCAATCAAACAATGGTAACTAATCCCAAACTCACAGAGTCAGAGAGTCCTCATGCTGAGAAAAACTGGAAGAGAAGGGTCGCACCATCCTGCTCTCCGCCTCTCGGAAAGAGAGGTAGGACAACACGAAAAGCGCTCAGTCCTCCAGATTCTTGCAGACTTCCACGTGTGATCCACTTCCCATTCCGCCTTCAAGATACTTAATCCTATAAGCAAATCCCCACATTCCTCTTCCCCCTCCTCTCTTTCCTTCCTCTCTCTCTCTCTCTCAGGATGTTCTTGCAGTCCCAGTCTAAGCAGAGTCATAAAGCAAAGAGAGATCCTCCAGTGCTCTCTTCATGACTTTCTCTCTCTTAAAGTGCTCATCTTCTGTTTTCCTCCCACGGTGGCTGCCGCTTGCACTCACACACATATGCTCTAGCTGCCGGTTGCACTCACAGACATTGCACCACACCAGGAAGTGTCAAACTCAGAAGAGACTGATTTGTAGGACCCCAAATGTAGCTGCCCCTCAAGGTGCCTGATTGTTTTTGGTCTTACTTCTTTGCCTCTGTCTCACCATCGGTTTGTCTTTCTCTCTCTGATAGAAGAAAATGAGATATAACTCTGACAATGGAACAAAGCCGCTCACAGTTTGCTGATCAGATCAGTAGTGCAAGTTATGTTCACAAATATCTCTTACAGACAAATGGTTCTTTGGAAATCTCTATATGGTCAAAAATAAAAGGTCTATAACTGAGGTCACAGAAAAATATATAACGCAAAATGTAAAACAACACACACACACAGAGAACAATATGTTTATGGCTGGGCGAGTGCACTTCTAACAGGAGAGCAGGTAGGAGGAAGATCTTATAGTAGTCAATAAATGCAGTTTGACATTGAGAAAGGAAAGAAAGCGAAAGGCATGAAGGAAAAATAAAGATGGAAAGACAGACAGGCTTATGTTATCGGTTGTTATTGATTTCTGTCACTCTCTGTGTTAGTAGAAGTATGTATGTCTCTTAACATTTGTTGAAGGTTTTTCTTTTATATCTTTTACAGTTACATATTGGTTTACTAACAACATCCAACACAGTACATACTGCAGACAAGGCCTATTGAGTTAACTAACCCATAAAAAAAAACTAAGTTTACTTTAAACTAACTCAAGGAAAATACATTACAGATGTTTCAGGAGTTCACATTTACTTATAATTAAATAAAGGTTAAGCGTATTTGGCGTGCTGTCCGGGGAGAGAGCTCTGAGCCCGGCAAGACTCTGTGCATGCTCCTCCCGAAATTTGTTTGAGAAACTTCCCAAAATGTAAAAGAAAACTTTACTTCAGAAAATCGCCAAGGCACCATTACCTACTTTCATTTAGTGTAACTTGAGATATAAATTAACTTATACCAAAACTATATAGACATTAACAAAAATAACAAAAACTTTCAATTAAAAACTATTCCAAAATATGAATCATACTCAGATATACTAAAATAACACTGTGGACAGAACCACAAGAACCTGAAGGGAAGTATGTTTGTGTGTGACTGTGTCCTCTAACATGACAACAGAATAAAGCCAGCAGAAAGACTGCTCTCCACCACCTACTGTTCACACTCACTATAGACTTCCTGTGAAGGAAGGAAATTATGTCACAAAAATGGAGTGGTACACAATTACGGTTGGACCACAAACCAGATATTGTTTCCTACTATTCTTCTCTCAGCAATATGTGTGTGTGCTAGTGTAAGAGAAAGCAAGCTACTTATAGAAGGAAGAGGGAAAGAGGAGGTGAAAATAGGACAGCTGAAATGATGAGTAGGAAATATTACTGTGTAGGAGTGACAAGTAGGATCCACTGTAACCTGGATTCAGCCTGATCTAATGTACAGTACCACCAGAAACAGCAGGGAGAAATTTACAACAGTTTACAACAATCCATCTATACTCATTTTACTGTGGCACCTCAGCAGGACACATTCTTGTATAGCATCTTAATTCAAGTATCAAATTAACCCTTTTCATGGGCTTGAGTCTAAAATAGATTGTAAATGAAAATGCTGATTTTGTGCATCTCTAGACTGGATCTCCACCTTGTGGTTACATTTAGTAACTGCACGCATGCAGGGATTTTCATACTGTGGTTACTGTCCTTAAAAACCACTGATTTATTTACTCAAGTAAAGTGTGTGGTATCAGGTTGTGCATTAATAGATTAATTAATATGATATTTATACAAAAGCTAAAGTGTCTCTGAACTAGGCACAGATTATGGATGTTTAAAAAAAAGAAAAAATATATATATATATATATATATATATATATATATATATATATATATATATATATATATATATATGACACACTGTTCCCACAATAAATACCTTGAACAACTTGAACGATTATTATTCTGTAATCCCCTTACTTACAAACAAGGCAATCTTTCTCTCGCTGTCTCTCTCTCTCACACACACACACACACACACGTATGTGTGATGAGATTCTAAGATAAGAGCTGGTGGTCACAGATGGTTTCCATACGCAGGTTTGGTGGTTAACTGCATCTGACATAAATACATTCAACAACACAGAACCAGACAGTGAAACTAAAATTCAACCAACCTTTATACACAAGCCAGACACAGTACATAAAGTACGTGCACACCAGTATGTCAGTTATTTTGAGAACATAGATTGAGATGCAAAAGTCGCATTCACATATACATGCACTTTATTAGCAGTAGAGCATGGCATTAGCTTTGGCAGGGTCAGGAGTTTGACTCCCTAGGAATGCATGATTGATAAAATGCAATTCATTGCAATGTAAGTTGCTTTGGATGAAAGCAGAAATGTAAATATTCTTAACCTGCATTTACATAATGAGCCAGGATGCTGCTTTCTGCATGCATTCACTGAATTGGCTCATACTTAGTAAACATTTGCTTGTGATGACAACACAGTGGATGCATACAGACACAATATTAGTAGTAACAAGCTACACACCCTTATGTTACCTTAATGCTACAAGGCCACACAAAAGCTGAATCAGAAGTCATGTAGCTACTGTCTAGCAGGTCCTAACATTTTTTTTTTTTAAAGGTATTTTCTGTAGTATGGACTTTAGGAGTAGTGGTCGACCGATATTGTTTTTTTTTGTTTATTTGTTTTTTTTTGACAGCCCATGCCAATATCTTGGAAAGCGAATACTTTTTTATTATAATAATTAACCTAATATTTAAGAAATTTGGAATCATTTGATAATGGGTTAAAAAATAAATGTGTAAAATAAACATAATTATACTTTAGATGACAAAGTATTTTCCACAAATAAATAAATATTTAATAAAAAGATAATTAGAAAGGAAGTAAACACTGTGGGCACTCGTTATTCTGGGAAGATCGTATGCATTGGGAATCATATTTTTAAAAAAAATCCAGGATAACTTTCATTTTGCATACAGCACACAGAGAAAATGACATGAATATGAAAGTGGGCAAATGCATAAAGCGCAGCATAATTTGAAATCACAAGTTCAAAATTGAAAACATTTAATTCACACAGACCGACTGTCACAGAGAACACAAGATAATGCTGGATAAAAATGCACACATCACAAGATGTCACAGCTGGATTTGGCAAAGTTTGCAAGGTTTGTGAAATTAAACATTCATAAGCCATTCAAAGATTTGTTTAAATGATAAATGCGTATTTTCTTAATGCTGACAGGCAAACGAAAAAATATTATAATGTTTGCCTTTCTATTACTAACAATATAAAATCTGATTATTAGACAGACTTCTATCCGTATTAGACAGAACTGTTAAACGTACAGTATGGAATTTTTGGCCACCAGGGGTCACTCAATCAAAATAATAACATGAGACGTACTTTGATGACGTCGGGAAAGAGCGTAGGCTCATGGGAGTTGTTGTTCATTGGAAAACGCGCTCTGTCGCTCCCCCCATTCCTCACTCATTTTAACTGAGGCCGGCGACACACTGGATGCGTGGCGCAAGCGTCTCAGCTGCGTGACGTGTCAGTTTTTAATTCGGCTCCCATGTTAACAGGTTAGAGCTTGCAGACTGCCTGCGTGAGACGCGTGTCCGCGCGGAAAACGCGTGCATACTAGAAATAGAACCGACGCCTATTTTTCACGCGACACGCACGCGTGTTGGAAGCGTTTCCAGGCAAAATATAATAGGAAAATATGTTTATATGTAATTTTGTACACAAATACATATTAATTCATTACATTTTGATGTTTGAAAGTCTATAGGTTGACATAAATTCAGATATAAATGTAATTTAAAAAATAAATAAATAATTATCGATTTTCAAATATTGCACCTGTCAAACATAAGTCTATTTTGCCGTCAATACTGTTGACGGTGTCCTTTATCAGTAGGCTTTATATTTATGTTCAACATGAAGTATAGATATTGTTGTCATGAAGACAAGAGCCTGGTCTGTCGGCGGTCTCCCTCTGTCACCTACAGCAGCAGCAGCAGCGCGCCGCGCTTCTGGCACGCAGCAGAGACGCCACGCAGCCAGTGTGTCACCGGCCTTAGTATTTTGACAATCACGTATTTTCTTGCATTCTTGCAGCTAAATGAACCGGCACAAGTACAAATAAGTATATGGAGGGATAAGCAAGTGTTAGTTCAGTCTTACCTGTGGTAAAGTTGATGCGGAGGGGTAGGGGGCAAGACCCATTTCCTCCTGTGTGCCCACATTTCTCTGTCTCTTTCAGGCCTGCCACATTGACTCTAGTTTCTGTCATTTACACAGCTACTGTAGACAGCAACTGACCCTCGCAGCCTGTGCCTTTCTGAGCTAAATCTGAGCTAAATTCTTCCCCAACACCCCCTACTTCCTGTTGTGACACTTCCTTATGTGAGTGTATGTTTGTGTTTGTATTGTGTGTGTGTGTGTGTGTGTGTGTGTGTGTGTGTGTGTGTGTGTGTGTGTGTGTGTGTGTGTGTGTGTGTGTGTGTGTATGTGAGAGAGAGCGACAGAGAAACAGAGATGGGTCAGGGGTAAAACTTGATTCTTGTAAATGAAACTGCCTCAAATAGAATATGAGCAACAGTCTGCAGAAACACACACACACACACACACACACACACACACACACTGAGAACAGGTTCCTGTAGGAAATTATTTTTAGTACACTTAAAGCAGAGCCGCAAACAAACACACACACATGCACACTGGCAGGCAGCTTTCCCTGCTTACAGAGGAAAGTGACAATGATCTTGAACTTTTATATTTCTGTGCATGAGATTGAGAATACAAGCTGCTATAATAAATAAAAAATAAAGAACATACATTCAGAACAGACAACAACTGTACTCCCTTTTCGTCACACTCATCTGACTTTTAACCACATGTAAAAACTCACCCACAGATGCATATCTTAGAGCAAAGGCTGTTGTTGCCATTTCCATTATCGGCCTTTCTATTAAACACATGCATTTTGCTCACTCTGACAACTCAAAAGATGAATCAATATAATGTAAATATACAAAATATTTTGTTTTATCATCATCACCTCAAAAATCTGAGTGTATAGGCTAGTGCTGAATCCGGTCCTCGCACCCCCTGCTCTGCACAGCTCTGGACATCACAGGATACTCTACCGTGATTCCGAAGCGAACGTATATGTTCCATTCAAAGTGCATTGAAGTGTGCGAGACGTGAATTTAAATTGTATTTATTTACAGAGGTATATGATGTCCGTCTGTGTGTGAAGGTGACGTTGCGCAGCACAAATCTGTGAATGAATCTTCAGAAGTAAACTACATCAGATTTCCCCTGCTCACGGGAGCAATGAACACTGTGTTTTGGCCAAATGAAATTAAATTGACAAAATGAAAAAAAATTTAATTGGTTTAGTATGAAATCAGTTACACAACTAAAGCATTTTGCCAAGTCATCAACGTTGACTTACACTTTCTATCCTCTCATTGTCTCTCTACAGAACACTGGGTTTGCAGATTGTTAACGAAAGCAAGAAGGCAGATTTTTTCATCTAGTACTGACCAAACTGATGAACTTAATTAAACTCCAAATAAATACTTTAAGACATAATGGGGCAGGACAGGATATGTATAGAAAGAACAAGTAAGATGCTGTCATCTTCCTCCTCTCCACTAGGGGGAGAATTGACTCTTCTTCACTGATGGCTCTGTAATCTGTTTGGCTATACCCTTTCTATAGCTCCATTCTGTTGTTCCAAACAAAGTACTTTCTTTCTTCCACTGAAAAAAAAAAATTGTGTTTTGAGTTATTGTGTGGTTGATCTGATCTATGCATTTACAATGATTTAGCATTAAGGTATTAAAACTATTTTGTATTTTATGCTGTATGTGTCAATTTCGTCCAGTTAAACCAAACTTTTATTGTTGTAGGTTGTAATGAAGATCTTGAGTGAGACAGCAGGCACCTAAAACACAACGAGAAACGTCCATGCATGCTTGAGCATGTGTGTAGTAGACAAAACTGTGGCACTAATTCACACAGAAACACGCAGGCATATTTAAAATGTGGCTTTTTTGTTTGCAGTTTAATATTTATAGAATCTAGTTTGTATGGAAATTTGTGTACAGCCATACCATTTGACTCATATCATCTAGGGCTGCAACTAACGATTATTTTGATAATCGATTAATCTGTCGATTATTTTTACGATTAATCGATTAATCGGTTTATGTGCTTATATTTTAGTTTTTTCCATTTTTCCCCCAAAGTAAATTATTAATAAAGGGTCTTTATCATTCAGCATAGATTTTTAAGAGATTTTAATAATTTTGCATTGTCATATCCTCATCACAAATATACCTGGAGTTGTTTTATTATGTGTTAGTAATCCTTTGTCGAACTCTTCTGCAATCAGAACACTGACCCATACTCTAGCTAATTTCACAAGATTTCAAATAATGTTTTCACCATGGCAGTCCGTAGAGCTCCTAAAGTAGTTTAACATCCCGAACAAAGCTTATTAAGGAATCTTTCAGAACATATTTTCACGAAGAATAAGGATAAAACAGAATAAGATTGCAGTGCATTGTATTTTATTATTTACTGGGAAACAGCTTTATAGCTTATGCTGTGAAATTGTAAACAATCCTTCGAATAAAGTGCCAATGGCATGAAACCTGAATGGAACTCACAATTTAAAGTAAAATCCATCAGAAGGTTGTCCAGAAAAAACGGACACACAAAAAACCTGCTGTGTGAAAAAGAGCAGTGAATACTTAGAAAAAAAAGTGCATTTCAAATATCTTTAAACATTTACCTCTCTCATTCAGTCATAATTAGGCTGCACGACTGAATTATGAACTGGTAAACGACAAACTGATCACAGAACATGTTTGTAAAGCTTTAAATGTTAACTGTTAAAAAGCAATGTTATCAGCTTTTACAACTAAACATTTGCAAACAACATTGTACTGGAGAATCTGCACAAATAAAAGGCTTAGGGGCCGTTCACATATCGCGCCTAAAACGCTAGGCGCACCCATAGACTGTGCGCACCGCTTTCTCCTCCTTTCCAAAGCGCTCGTGCAGAAGCGCCCCTGAGGCGTCTGCCTTTGCTAAGCAACCATGACGTGCTCTCTCCTTGAAGACGCGGAAATTTCAGCAAAGGATAAATGGATTTGCAGCTCTAAAAATCGCTTGCAGTAGCTCTGCTACTAAATTTATTTCAAAATGGGAATCCATATACAGCTATGATCAGCTGTTCCTTCATCTTGGCTGAGCTTTTAACGTTGTTACGGGAAAGGATGAAGCTGATTATTTAGTTCTTGTCACATGACCCGCGGTGCGCTTGCTGCATTCTGAAAAGTTGAAATGTTTTTAACTCGATGCGGTGTGCACGCGCCTGGAAAAACGGGTGCGTCGTGACCGCGTCGCTTCCATTATGGAAATAACGAACATGAGCGCGCAAAAGACGCGATATGTGAACGGTCCCTTAAACAGTTCAGTAGTGCAGAGTTTACAGGTTAATCTTCTTTTTTGAAGGCTCAAAATAAAGTACTCCCACATCCTGCTGAATGCTGCAGAGACGCCGTTCGGGAAGCACGTGACATAAAACGAGGCCAGCTATTGGCTATTCGCTACTTCTCCTGTTGTACTGGCTGAGTAAATCCTCCGGTGGCTCATTACTGCCACACTTTGGTCACCGCAGATCTGAAATATGCACGAAATAAGCCGCTTACGGCAAATAAATTATTTAGCAACGAATCGATGACTAAATTAGTTGACAACTATTTTAATAATTCGTTGTTTCAGCTCTATATCATACATCCAAATTCAGCATAACATAATAAATATAATTTTTATAACTGTATTCCATGATTCCATCAGTGTTTTCTGCATCCGTTTTTGTGAACTACTTTTTTTAAGATCCTGCATATTTAAACAAAAAACATACAGAATGGCTTCAGGGGGTTCAGTGACATTTTGTTCACTCATCTTGAATCTCTATAGATCCCACTATAGATCCCCTGAGGAACAGTTCCACTCATTCTCTACTATAAGAGAGGAAGAATTGTATACATTTCTTAAATAATCTAAACCAACAACATGTATGTTAGACCCTATTCGATCTAAGCTCCTAAAAGAGGTGCTTCCAGAAGTCATAGATCATGTTCTATTATTAATTTGTCATTGTCATTAGGATATATCTCCATAACCTTCAAACTGGCTGTTATTAAGCCTCTTATCTAAACACCACAACTTGACCCCAAAGAACTAGTTAATTACAGACCGATCTCAAATCTTCCTTTTCTGTCCAAGATACTAGAAAAGGTGGTATCCTCACAATTATATTCCTTCTAAGAGAAAAATGGTATATGTGAGGATTTCCAGTCAGGATTTAGACCGTATCATAGTACTGAGACTGCTCTCCTTAGAGTTACAAATGATCTGCTCTTATCATCTGATCGTGGGTGTATCTCTCTATTAGTTTTTTTGGATCTTAGTGCTGCATTTGACACAATTGACCACAACATTCTTTTGAATAGACTAGAAAACTTTGCTGGGATTAATGGAACTGCTTAGCATGGTTCAAATCATACTTTTATGACCTCCATCAATTCGTTGCACATGAATGAAGAGGTATCATATCGATCACAAGTGCAGTATGGAGTAACTCAATGCTCAGTACTATGGCCATTACTTTTCACGCTTTACATGTTACCCTTGGGAGATATTTTTAGGAAGCACGTGTTAGCTTTCACTGTTATGCTGATGATACTCAGCTCTATATTTCTTAGAGGCTCAGAGAAATATACCAATTAGTAAAATTAACGGAATGCGTTGTCGATATAAAAACCTGGATGAGGATTAATTTCTTACTGCTAAATTCTGAAAAAACAGAGGTGTTAATTATAGGACCTAAAAACTCTGCATGTAATAACCGAGAACGATGTCTAAGATTTGATGGCTGCTCTGTCAATTCTTCGTCATCAGTTAGGAACCTAGGTGTGCTATTTGATAGCAATCTTTCATTTGAAAGCCACATTTCTAGCATTTGTAAAATATATCTAAATTACGACCTATGCTCTCAATGTCAAATGCAGAAACTTTAATTCATGCATTTATGACCTCAAGGTTAGATTATTGTAATGCTTTATTGGGTGGTTGTTCTGCACGCTTAGTAAACAAACTACAGCTAGTCCAAAAAGCAGCAGCTAGAGGTCTTACTAGAACCAGGAAGTATGACCATATCAGCCTGGTTCTGTCAGCACTGCACTGGCTCCCTGTCAAAACTTGCTTATTACTTATAAAGCCCTGAATGGTTTAGAACCTCAGTATTTGAATGAGCTCTTATTGCACTATGGTTCTCCGTGTCTTCTCAAAACTCTGGCAATTTGATAATACCTAGAATATCAAAATCAACTGCGGGCTGCAGATCCTTTTCCTATTTAGCCCCCAAACTCTGGAATAACCTACCTAACATTGTTCAGGAGGCAGACACACTAACACTAAATCTAGATTAAAGAGCCACCTCTTTAACCTGGTTTACACATGACACACTTGCACATTTCTAATATTCAAATCCGTTAAAGGTTTTTTAGGCTGCATTAATTAGGAAAACCAGAACCGGAAACACTTTACATGACACCCAAAGTACTAGCGACATCATTGGAAGAATGGCATCTACGCTAATATTAGTTTGTTTCTCTCTTATTCCGAGGTCACCGTAGCCACCAGATCCAATATGAATCCAGATCAGGTGGTCTCTGCAGTCACCCAGATTCAGTATGAGAGGACCTCTACAGCCCTGAATGTCATCGGAGACCAGGACAACTAGATGAGCCCCAGATACAGATCCATAGTCCAATCCTTGTCTCCTAGACAGCCACCGGGACAAGAACACAGGAAACAGATGATTCTTCTGCACAATCTGAATTTGCTGCAGCCTGGAATTGAACTGCTGGTTTCGTCTGGTCAGAGGAGAACTGGCCCCCCAACTGAGCCTGGTTTCTCCCAAGGTTTTGTCTCTATTATGTCACGATGGAGTTTTGGTTCCTTGCCACTGTCGCATCTGGCTTGCTTAGTTGGGGACACTTAATTTCCAGCAATATCATTGACTTGATTCCACAGATACTATTTAAACTGAACTGAGCTGGATGATGACATCATTGAATTCAATGATGAACTGCCTCTTAGCTTTATTGACACACTATTTTCCCATTTAACGCTGTTCAGTTGCTTTGTTACAATCTGTATTGTTAAAAGTACATTATAAAATAATACACAATACACAATAAAGGTGACTTGATAGTACTAAAATCTACAATTCATAGAAGCACAAATAAAGTCAGCCACAATTGTGTTCCAGCCCATGAACTCTAGCTTCAGAGAGAGATCAAAGCCAAAGTTACCATGGCGTCTGTCACTGTAGTGACTGCTTATCACCTACAGGCATCGATTAACTAGGAAACAGTGAAGGGCGGTTGTGATTGGATCTTATTAGCTTGTTTGCAACTTTATCATGACGATGCGATACAGTGACCTCAAGACTAATTGGAGCAGAGCAGAGTTGGTCTAATAAAACATGACCTATTGAACGTGTACAAAGTTTAGGAGCACAGTATAAAGGAAACTACAAGCAACTGGTCTTCTGCAGCAACACAGTGTGTGTCCATGGACACATTACAGAGTACACACAGTTCCTCTGAGCACACACTGAGTTTACATCTACTCAAATATCTCTCACACACACGGCAGCATTTGTAATCTGTGTTGTACAGAAAAGGCTTGAATAATTAGTTTGAACTCACTGAGTGAGATCTTAGTGAGAACTCACTAAGAGTCACTGAGTGATGTCCTTTCTGTAACAAACCTGTGCAAGAGTGTGTCATAAAAAAATTTTCAGCTCTTTTTCAAGCACATGATAGGACTGGTTTAGGATTAGGTTTTCTGACAACATCTAAGCAGCTGCTTTCTCTCTCAAGAGCATCTACTTGATGCCTTAAGAACGCTTACAGCCACTGGCTTTAGAAAACTAATGAACAGGACTCATGAACCGGCACATCCTAACTCGAGTGCTTAGCCACAAAATGGTGTCGTGGGATCTGTACCTGGTGTGTTTCTCTCGCTCCCTTAAAAACCATGTAATGTCAAATCTTAGGGAAGCAATCTCTCAGTGCTCAAAGCAGAGGAAAGGAGGTGTTTTTGTGATGGCTCAGACTGTGGGAGGAGAGCTCCTGGTGAAGCAGCACCTGCAGGGCACACTGACTCACTCCAAATACACTCCAATCTACAGCCATTACACACACCCTTCAGTACAGCTGGGAACCTCTAACTCACTCTTACATGCAGCAAATAGACAGAGAAAGACATATACACTCACATACAGTACATATAAAAATATACAAATAGTATAATTTCCTGTAATACTGTACACTGGACAATCAGACTAGAAACATCAGACTAGCCTAGATATACATTTCAACCTTTTCATAAAATCTGACTTTATCATACGCTGTGATACTATTTACTAAAAAAAAGCCAATGATCACTACATAGACCACCACATGGACAGAACATTTGCTTTTGTTTAAAAATCAGTTGTTTTCTTAAAGAACACCAACCCTGATAGTTACACTGTTTACACCAAACATGACAACTGTCACAAATCATTTATCCTTTAAGAAAAAGAATGAAATGTCAGTTTAGTGTCAGAGATTTATCAGGCACGCCACATACTGTACAGTGTACACAGAATCATCATTTATAAAAATGCATTTTGTAACATGCATCCAGTATAGACGCAGTGTAAAAAAAGAAAAAATTATACATATCATATTTTTTTATTATTATTATTATTATTACTAACACGTTCCTGCATATACATATTTCCGACAATACGAGGGTTTGCCTAGAAAAATGTGATACACACAAATAGCATAAACTCAATTATCACTATTCTTTGTTCCAACTCTTATTTATACCTCTATCAACAGAAAAATAAATGAAGTATCTGTTGCTTTGCACACAGATTCCCTCTGAGAGAAACAAAGTGACAATAACTAGAAATGAATGGACGTTGAGAAAGATGAAGACAGACACTGAGTTATACGGAGAAATGAAGAGGAATAGAAAGACGGGGGAGGATAAAGAGAATAAGAGAGACTCAATTAACAAACACCCACTTCCTTACTGTCTGTGGCTGCAGCATTATCCTCTGGAGCAGCCCACAAACCCACACAGATGACTGTCAGAGACGATCAAATGCTCACTGAGTGCTCAGTGCTCACCATGATCACTAATCTGATGGCGAAAATAATCTCCACTGAGATTATCCGTGAAAATCTGTTCTTACTTGATTTCTTACTGGGTCACAAAGCCCTTTCCATCAGACAGTGTGATCAGCGCAATTTCTGTCACAGGAACTAACCATATGACATAACAAAGATTCTCTTGTCTCTTTCTTTTTTCCCACATCCCAAGCACCACACCACTGTCATGGTGACCCCTTATTTAAATATATTTTTTCATATATACACATACAATCTCCATGCTTCCAGTTCTTTTCAGCAGAATAATGCACATGGTGTGAATATTATTTTTGCCCGTCTCACACTCTAGGGTTACAATGGCCAGATTCTGTAAAGCTGAGAGAAAGAGCATTGTGTGAAAGACATTTAAGGGATGGAACAGTATAAAAGTGAAACTCTTGTAGAGATGCGATCAAAACAAAGGCTTGCCAAGAGATAACATAAAAACTCAAACAACCAACTTTATCCAGCCTTTTAAGACTTTAGTGGTCTCCCAATATACTGCCAAAAGCACCAAAAAATGGTTAAATGACCAGGGTGTTGGTGTGCTTGACTGGTCAGCAAACTCACCAGACCTGAACCCCATAGAGAATCTATGAGTACATGTACAGTAAATGAACAAACTTTCCAGAAGGCCAACTAATTTTTTTTTTATTATTATTGGTCTTATGAAGTATTCTGATTTGTTTGGGTTCATGAATCGGTGGGTTTTTGTTAAATGTGAGCCAAAATCATCCCAATTAAAAGAACCAAAGACTTAAACTACTTTAGTCTGTGTACACTGAATTTATTTAAGTGAAATTTAAGTTTTTTTGGGACAATTTTGTTTGGGTCATTTTGTTTATGTGCTCATTCAGTTCAAAAGACATGTCATTGATTGGCTACAATGAACAATGCTGCAAAAACATGCTGTAATATGAAACTTTTGACACTCACAGGAGTGCAGGAGCATATTAAAGCAGCTGTCATACCTATGAGATGACAAAAAGATAACGTAACTTCATGATACTCACAATATTTACATTGTATATTGTCAGCAAATGTAGTAGGGCTGTGCAATTATTCACATTCTATTTTCATGTGCATCTTGTCAGTAAAGCCGGTCCCGTGATTGGTAGTAAATCACCATCACGTTTGAAATCGAATGTGATTCATCTGCGATTATGAGGGCGATTTTGCCTGATTGTCAGTGAACTGGTGATTGTGATGGTGATTTACTACTAATCATGGGACCGGCTTCAAATGTGATTAATTGCACAGCCCTAAAAGATAGTGTGATTATATTGCTTATATTTAATGTACTGCTCAGCACTAGCCCTTAATGAGACTTGGCATTTATTTATTTTTTTCGAGCCCATGTTAACGGATCAGAACGTTCACACTGCACGCGGTAAAAGATGAGAACAGAAAAGGTTATAAATAGAAAGTTGCGAAAATATTTAATATCTTGCGCCTGAGCACAGAGAGAGTTGTGAGTGCACAGGACACAGGTTGAGTGAGAGTAAACACGTTGTAAGGCAGCGTGTATCTGAGCCTTATACAGTCTATGATCCGAGCACACGTCTGGTTTTGTTAACAGAGCAAAGGAAATCTGCGTGCGAGCGGATAGATTCGCGCTCGTGCATTATTTTTATGTGCTTTCGCGTTACAATAATGCGCTCTCGTTGCTGCTTCTGAACTGCGTACATGTAACTTACTTTATACGCACTGCAGACGGAGTACGTGTGAACCTTGGGCAATAAATATATTGGGCAAAACATACAACACCTGAGGCACCGCTACAGAGTGCTTTATGACCAATGCATGGCAAAAAAAAAAAAAAAAACATGTGTGTGTGTTTTATTTTATTTTTTTATTATAATTTTTTGCCATATGTCTAGATTTAGTTTGACATCTTTACTTAGTGATTATTTTGACTTTAGTCTGTTCTAGAGACATGTTACAACCTTTTGATAAAGCTCTCATTGGTTTTCTTTTGGAAATATGTTTCAAATTTATACTGAATGCATTCATGACTGTAAAGCATGCCTGTGTGTGTCAAAATCGCGATTAAAATCGAAATCACAAAATTGATCAAAAAATCGTGGATAGTTTTTTTTTTGTCCATATCGCACAGCCCTAATATTCATTACTGTGATATATCACGTTACCGAATACCGACACATGTCTAGTTTACATACAACAAAATCTATTTTTAATGGTATAAAGTAATTTCTAACACACAGATCCACAACAGATGACGCAAAGCTCACATTGAAACTTTGCTGGGTATTGTTTTGGCCAGGTGTGCCTGATTTTCCTCCTTCTCCAGCTACATGCTCAACATGACCTAAAGTCTAAACATTAGTGTCAGTACATGCACTTTTCATGGCCATAGAAGCAAACTGACAGGAAGGAGAGGGAAAGAACACTCATACATATTGAGGACATATTGAGACCGAAACATAGTTCAGTCGCATTACCTAAAATGAAAAGTCTGTCAAATAGGATCAGAATTATGTACTCCAATACAGAAAACATGTACTTGTCTCTAACCAGAACCATAATGTTTTTACAGCAACAGGCTTTCCTGCCAGTCATTATCCTTATATTACCGCATCATCCCCATTTATGACCTGACCTTTCAGGTATCTCATTACTGCAGTAGCAGCCTATTCTGCAGAAGAACAGATTTTCTTCCCATTTTGATCCTCTTACTGTTCAGCAGTACAGAGAAACCTGGGTCATTACCTGGCTTTAATGAGCCCCAGTCTTGCGTGTTCTGGTTTCTGGGAAACCAAAAATCCCCACTGTGGCTGAAGTTCTGAGAACATCTTTAGTTTGGAGACTGATGGTCTCAAAGGTCATGTACTGTACACACTGACTGCAGCTTAATTGCAGTCGTCACTCCTCCTCTATTTTGACAATAGCTTTTTACAACCGGATTTACTCCAAAAAATTTAACTACATTAAATAGTAGTGTGTACAGAGCAAACTAGAGAATAAATCTAAGCATTGCAGTGACTATATCCTACAAATGGCTTACTCATAGTTGTCTCCAGATTTAAGATTTTAGAATATTACACACGTCACCTTCTACACATTAGAGGCTCAATAATGGTGTAAGAATTGCGTGTTAGTCTAGAGCACAGATCCCCAAGCCAGGACCCACAGAGCAAAGGCATTATGACCTCTTTTTATCCTGATTTGACACTTTCTTTTTTTTTTTTTTACACTTAATTAGAAAAAATACAGACTGGAAGTTTAAAAATCAGCCATGTGGTATATGAAAGGACATGAGGTTTCTGATAATATTACGTACTGAATAATGTGGTGAATTCAATCTCTTGATACAAAACGCAGCCCTGGTAAAGCAGAAAACTGCTTTGGAAAAATCAATGCAACACATAGCAAACAGAGTTCATGCAGGGCCATCAGCAGCTCTCCCCCCTCCTTCATCAAAGACAAATCTGATATAGACATGAGTAACTCTCCTTGAACCATATCACCTCCTCCTTCATCTTAATCAGGCCTGGTAGACTACAAAGCCCATTATTCATAATTCATGTAGGTCTGGTGGTTTTAATGTCATTAGGCTGTTTCAATGGTCCATGTGTGATTTCATAAAAGCCCAGCTGGTGGTGTGTCATCTGTATAAAGACAGATCTGCTCAGTTTCCTTGTACATATCGAAAACAAGGTCTGAGCCATCTGACAGACGTACTGGATTGTATCCCATGCCACGGAGCTTTGATTAACAAGATAGGCTCAAAAAATAAAAAGAACAATAACACTTTCTATGTATGATGTTCCCTAGATTTGTTAAGTCAGCCCTCCTACAGTTCTTTTGTTCTTAATTTTGATCTCTGGTGCCAAACACTGCTCCAAAATCACTACAATAATATATTAAAGTGATCTGCTCATCATGCAATCTATGCATTCAAGGGAAACTAATGTTAAAACATGTAAAATAAAAGACAATCCAAAAAAGTCTATGTTATAGTGGTTTTACCACAGTTAAAGAGGTCTTATTGTGAATGAAAAAAAGTTACAAAGCACAAAGTCCACTCCAAAGAAGAGTTATTCTTTATATCAGTAAGACATGTTCCTGAACTCCCTTAAATGCCTAGACAGCAGTCCTGAATTTTCATCCAGGAACAAACACATCACAGCATCCCTCATTTAAGGGGATATAGTTTCTGGCAATCTCATGTTAATCACGAGAACCTATAGATTATATTGCATCTTTAGTCTTTAGTTTTATCAGATTTATAAAAGACAGATACAGCGGTTCCACTTCTCACCAAAAACATTCAAGCATGTGCTGTGGGCAGAGCTAATGAGCATGCACAACTTTTGCATAGCAATCGTCTGCAAGCAGTGAAATCGATATAAAACAGGAATAAAAACTTTTATTTACTTTGTTTAAGGACACACTTGTCCAACTCTGTTGCTGCCCCAGAGAAACAAACTGCATCCACTGTTCCCTTAAACCTGGGTTCTTTGGAAAGCTGAACAACAAAATTTTTCCCTCACAACTAAAAACACACTTTTTTGGTCACTATTGATAGTTTTCACGTGACATCACACACTCATAGGAATGAAGCTTTGCTCCACAGTAGTTATTTTTAGGCAGTTTGCATTAATTAGCAATGTAGTACAATGTAGATATTAAAAAGTGAAATTCAGTAAACACCTTATTGATGATGTATATTTTGTACAGGCAAGCATATGAACCGAGAATATAAACACAATGTGCAAAATTTGACGTTAAATGGTTTCCCATAGAAAACCATTATAAGGAAAATGGAGTGCATTCATAATATTCCGACCTCATCTGCTTGCCTATGTAAACTATGCATCATTAATATAGTGATTATAGAATTTGATCTTACTGTTTTAAAAATATTAAGGCACTATAAGTGTTTTTACAGCATTTGTCTTATTTTTTAATGATTGAAATATTGCAGCCGGTGCTTAATATGGATTGCAAATGGCCAAAACTTGGATTTTGTTCCCATACCTTTGTTTTATTCTTTTGAGTGGAGATCTAAATATTTGTGGATGTGAAACAAATAAAAAATTGATAGGCTTGTGCTGCAGTTCAATGGATGTTTTGCCTGCCAGGTCTTTGAATTAGTCATGTGACTGAAAACTATCAATTGATTTCACGGTCTAAAAGCAAGTGACAAATCCTTCTCAAGCAGGTCATGTGCAGTGCTGCCGATGACTTCCGTAACCCAAATGAATCACATTGATGATGGGCATGCTCTTGCTCTTGGTTTGCTTGATGTGTGTGTGTGCACTCTTCCAGGAGAAGTGCCCATACAAGGAATTCTGCCCTTTATGAAATCATACAGGGCTATACTTAAAAACTTTCCTAAACTTATACAAACCCTGAAGAAGTGTATTTGGCACAGAAGTTCTCAGTCACGCATCCAACTTGTTTTTGAAACTTTGGTTTAGTATGAGAATCCAACTCTTTAACAATGTAAATAAGGCCATCCTTAAAAATATTCTTGTTTGCCGTAACCCGATCGACCCTGTCAGCTTAGAACCAACTTAATTTTTTATTTTTTTTGCTTTTAGTCCGACCGACTTGCCGATTGTAAATTTGCGTTAAGACTGACCAATTTTTTTTTTACTCTACAAACAACTAAAACAAAAGCAATAAAATAATATAAATTATATTTAAGTAAGTATTGTAAATATATAAATTTCCTAGGCCTACATGCAAACGAAGGCTATCTAACTTAATAAAAAAAAAAAACGTGACGTCATCTATGTTTACACGGATGTCACACTATGGCCTGTGCGTTCGCTTCGTCTCATATTCTCATTCACTGTCAGAGTCAACGGTTCGCGCTTGGTAATGATGGCTGCGGCTGCAGTAAACAATTTTTTTTTTTTTTTTTTGGAGCGCGTACAGTTTTTTTTCGTTTTTTTTTTGGAACACGCGTCACAGCAACTGCAGCTTCGGACACAAGCATAACAGCAAATAATAGTTCTGCACTAGGGATGGGATGGTATGAAAATTTAACATCACGATTATAGTGACTAAAATTATCACGATTATCAATATTATCACGGTTTTGTTGAAACGAGATGAAAGTGTTCAAAAATAGTTGATGCTATCACTGAAAACATTTCAGCAAGTTTTATATTTAATAATCAACAAACAACTAATAAAACAAGCAACTCTATGCACTTAATTTAAAGAAAGATTAAATTCTGTGGCATTTCCTTCCTTACAATGAAAAGTGTAGAAGCATAGAAAAGCATAGAAAAGTCACTGACTTTCGCCATTCCTTCTCGAAAAAAAACAAAAAAAACATTGTGCGCTGCGCTTGCGTCAGACTGTTGCTGGCTGGACATGATTTAATAGCGAGTTATTAAAACCGCGATAATCAAACACGGTTTTAATGATAATTCATTTTTAAACGATATTACTAACCTTCAGCACATTTTATCACGGTTATCAATAAAACCGGTTATCGTCCCATCCCTATTCTGCACAATGTTTCTCTTTTTACAACAGAAATGTGAATTCTGCCGGTATTCAGACAGTAATGCATACAGATACAGATTCAGGCTAGAATCGCCTAGGGCTGTCAAAATAGCTGAAAAACTAAATTTGAATTTTTTACTTAAATATGATTGTATTCGAATTTAAAATGCATAATTTTAGTTACGGTGAAGAAAAGCTTTTTGCTTCTCTTCTGATGCCTCAAGATAGCGCATAGAGCAAAATATTATTGCACGTTTATGTGCTCTCTTTTTTTTTTTTTTTTTTTTAAGTGGCTTCAACTGGATAGGCTAATAACCTTATAATGCAATGCCACATACATCGTCATCGCATCGCGTGCGCCACTGATAAAGATCAAGTATACTTCGGCCGTCCGCACACTGTCTGCATTATGTCCTTTTCATCATCCGCGTGCGGGCATTTTTTGAGACCCGCGCGGACGGCTTAGAAATCTATAAATGCTGGACAATAACAAATAATAATGATTTGTTTATATACTACAAACACTGTTTATCACATAATAATGCAGAATAGTTTCTATACTGTAATAAATACTATGTCAATCAGCACTGCATTGTTCATACTTTATTTATCACCTGCTGGAGATGACTTGAAGAACAATTTATTGTCGTGATCGTATATTAATGTCTTCGTGTTTGCATAAGTTTCTGTTTTCCTGTGAGCACCACAGCATAGCTGGACGCTTTTGTCCATATTAGGAATATCCTGATATCAGCGCGAGAGCGTGCTCCGGCTTCGAGTATGAATGAAACACACACTGCATGAGAGTTTAGCGCTCTGTGATGTTCATCTCGCTGTATTCTGGGTCTGAATGAAATATCAGGTCATGCGCAAACTATCATGTCTCTTTGAGTTTGAATCTATATTTATTCACACCAGCTCTTGAAAACAAAGTGATGTCATGCCGCACGCGTTGCTGTTTCTGTGTGGAGTCAAAAGGGTCTAACTCTGTGCCACCGCATAACAAAAGATGTGTTAAAAATTAATGTATATTTTATATATATATATATATATATATATATATATATATATATATATATATATATATATATATATATATATATTATATATATATATATATATATATATATATATATATATATATATATATATATATATATCCGAGTCCTGATCGGGAGGTAACGTCCGATTCCGATCGAGTCTGAAACCACGCGATCGGCCCGATTTCCGATCACGTGATCGGATCTGGACATCCCTACTTTAAATAGCCCCCACCAAAGGAACATGCATAAAAAAAAATCCTCTCTCTCTCTCTCTCTCTCTCTCCAACCAATGCGTTCTGTCTGTTCTATACTGTTATGTCTGAAAAAAGGCTTTAAAAAGTCCATACATAAATCCTTAAAAAAATAATAATGAGGGGGTGAGGCTGAGTTGAGTTGCGTTAGTAGTGCATTGCCAGTGCCAGTCCAAGTGTTCAGTTTTCTTCCCATGGAAAAGGCAACCCAGTGTACAAAGGATATTACTCGGTATTCCACATTTGTCCATGTATAAGTGTCTAATTAAGGTACGACAGATGGAGGAGCAGCTTAGTCCAATGTCCAAGGCAATCACATCCCGTGGGCAGGTGTGTGATGTACTGCCCAGGTATGCACCATGAGAAGAACCACCAGTCTTCTCACGTCTCTTTTGATAACAATCATGGGCAGTGAAGAACTCCTCTTTTTCTGGCCACCCACCAAGGAAACAGGAAAGCCAGAACATGTTGCGATGTCAGCATCCCTGACAATCCCTTCACTGTCAGGTTAAACTGTCAGAACCCGGCCCAGACGAAACTTACCCCTCAAAGCATTTGGGTAAGCAATCCAGACGAGGTTGCCGATTTTGATACTCCTTTCTGTTCGGTGCCACTTATGTCGAATGAATAGATTTGGGACAGCTAGTTTCCTCCACTTTGCCCAGAACCGGCCACACCAATTTGAATAGCTCTTAAGCCGAGTTCAGACTGCACAATTTTCAAAGTAGTCGGGTCACTGTTCTTTTCACACTGCATGACTATCTTGGCCAGCATTCAGCCACTGCTGTGTTCACACTGCACAATGGATCGGCGACAGAAGGTTTCACACTGCATGACTTTACAATAGGAAGAATCGCCGACAGCTCTGTCTGGCATGCAAACTATGTTTCACAACCAAACACACGCGAGATGTGACAAGGAAACAACACGATATCACACGTGCAAGACCGGAGTTTTCACATGAGACTGGGATAGCTCAGATGAAACGTCAAACAGACACGGGTGCTCCTGCTAAATTTATACTAATTTATCTTCCATTTCATGGGTCCAAATAGACGGAGAAGAAAGCCTTTTTCTGAAATGAAGCCATACTTGCTGGTCTATAACTCCTCCCCGAACTCCCCGCTGCTCTGTATCTTGCTCTCTCATTGGCTGTCGGTCATTGCCGATGTAGTTTTCAGTCAGAACACTTTTCAGACAGCATGATTTTGAATCGCCGACAGGTCCAGATATTTAGCATGCCAAATATCTCATGGGTATCGGCGACTCATCGGCTCATTCTCTCAGATCGCGTCTTTGCTCATTCACACTGCGTGATTGTCACTCGGGTGAACGAGCTCAGATTTGCCTGTGATTTCGGGCATTTGTCGGCGATTTCTCAAAACATGTCGGCGAGCCAAAAACTGGGCTAAAATCGTGCAGTCTGAACGCGGCTTTAGACGACACCTCATCTTTCCTCGCCTCCTTGAGAAGTTCACCGACGTCAGCGCATGGAGTTTAATCAAATTCTGGTTCATATCCTAATCCCAATGCCTTATTCTCCTCATCCCTCAACTGGTTGGGGAGTATTAGGGTCTTGGGTTCTGTTGACCTGACGTTGCTGGAGTCAGTGGGTTTTCCACTCCTCCCACTTTGGCCTGTCAGGACCCAGGGCTTGAGGGGGAAGCCACCTGCTTTTAGGATCTATTCCACTCCTTTGGTCATCTTAATCAGAGTTTGGAGATCATCATGCGAAGTCAAGAAATCGTTGATATAGCAGTCCTCTGTCAGGATCCGGCACTCTTCAACCATGGATGTAAACTCAGGCAGGTTTGCAGTCTCTCTCATGGCAACCTGAGCGATGCATCTGGCAGGCTTGTCGCCAATGTTGACCATAACGACGACAAACACACCTATTTCATCTTTCGGGTTGTCCCTCCAGAGGAATCGATGGAGATGGACCTCCTCGTCTTTCAGCCACACTGAATTATCCATTTTCTTAACATCGCCAAGAGCAGCATACAATCTGCTCCTGAATCTCAGCAGGACACTTCGGATCGAGTTGAGGAAATCAGGGCCTTTGTGCAGGAGGTTGTTCAAGCTCCACACTTTAAACTCCTGGCTACTGTTCCAGACTGGCGTTGAGCTGGAATGAGGATTCAGGGCAACCAGATGGCTTATGTACCAGATTTGGCCGTTCCAGCACCCAATCTTTTCCTTTGTGAGCTCGGTAGCTGCTCCTCTTGATACCAACTCACGGATCTGCTCCCCATACGCCGCTTTCCATTCAGGTTCTCTTGCCAGCTGAACCTCGATGTTCCGTAAAGTTGCTTCCACTGCCACTGCTTCCACGGTTATCTGCCAGAATCACTGGGCTTACTTTCCATGGGTAGGCCTCATCCCAGTGTGGGGAGTCGCTGTGTTTGTCCGCTAGCACATAAGAGAGACAGTCCTTTATCTTTTCTAAGTCCCTTTCTTCTCCAAGGGTCATTTCTTTGAGTGGTGAGGTTCTTCTTTGCGGCAGTCCACTTTACTGGACTGTTTATTTTGTTTATTTTTTTCACAAATATAACCAGATAATAAACCAAGTGGCTGCACACCGGATTGATAGTCATTTCCAACTAAATGAATTTCATGCTTCCTTTTCACGTAGCAAACACCGGTCACATGTACTCACAGCACACTCCTCTCTTAAAAAGGCACTACACTATTGGGCTGCTAAACCTCAAACATTTCTTCATAAGTGCTACTTGCAACATTTGTAGCTCTGGTTTAAGGTAACCATTTGATTAAACATTTAGATAAGAAATACCAGAACTTCACAAATGACAAAACTCCACAGAAAACACAACACCAAGAGACTGATACACATTACGTTCACAGGCATAACCAAGTGTGCATATGTGCTTTTGACATAACCTTACGTGTATTTGACAGCTCACATGAAAGAACCGACTGTCTCTGAAAACCAGATATCAGAAGTTTAAACTGACAAATCTTGTTAAACATGCAAAGAATAAACCTTTCATGATGCCTAAGAACTGCAATGTCATGTGAGCATGAGCGGGACTGAGATGATAATCATAAACCAACAGATTTGCAGTTTATTGCTGCCATGGTAAACTAGGCACAAGCTTTAAAGGCACAGCCCTCTTCTGAAAAGGGGGCGGGGAGCAGTAGCATTTAAAAAGACACATGAAAACAGTATGTTTTTGCTTCAAGACAAAAATGGGTATTTACAGGATGGCATAATAAATGTTCTGTGATTTATTTTGAGCTGAATCTTCACAGACACATTCTGGGGATACCTGAGAATCACATCTTGTAGAAATTGCTGTTAGAGGTAAGACCTGTGATAGGCAGGCACAAAACAATATTTCTACAGTTTTAAAAATCAACATGACGAACCAAGACGCATGCATAAGCAGGTGCACATTTATTTAGGAATTTATTTACTTATTAAATAAGTATGGAGTCTAAGAACAATGAGATGGTACAGCCTGTGATACTGATGTTTTCAATTTGACAAGGCAACAATATTAAATCCCCTGAAATACTTCATCTGATTCTGAAATTGTCAAATACAATGTGTCTCAACAATGATGTGATAATACAATTGTCCATAGTTTGCACAAACTGAATGTTATAAATATGCAAAACAGGGTAAAAGGGCTTTTTAAGCTCTCTTCGTTATATTATAACTATTCTTTATGGAAGCGAGCATGCACATGAATCCCTGCTTATTCCTTTTTTTTTAAATCCCATTTTTCAAGCAAATAGGCTAGTAATTTTCTAGTAATTTTAGACACAACAATAGCTTTCAACAGTAAAGAAGAATCACTGTAGAATCAAAATGCACTAATATTTTAATTAGCGTAGTTTTGCTTACACTATAGCATCTCAAAATGCATTAATTATCATCATTTGCATCCCCGTTCGAAGGAAGCACATTTTCATATTTCACATTAATGTTTTTTTAAGGGATGTGGTGATGTGCAGCTGTGTGTGTGTGTGCTCTTGTGATAATATTCCAGTGGTGGATTAGTCATCTGTGTAAATCTACATAGCGGATAACACACACACACACAAAAAAATGATTTGCACCTTTCCATGCACAGTTTTTGGGAAGAGTTTGTACCTCTTCCTTTTCAGGACCTTCATATGTCCTTTCATGTGGCCTCTTTCTACTTTCTACACAGTAGGCCTCCTCCTAGGAACTAAAGTTGATGAAGAACTAACTTAGTGAGTTATAATAAGAGCATGCATGTATGAAGTAAAATGAGGTACAGGTATTTTAAAAAAATACTAATGATATGGGTTAGAAACAGGTTTTTGAGGAATTTGTGGCATGTCAAAACAATAAATCTTTAACTTTTACTCTAATATATATATATATATATATATATATATATATATAGATATATATATAGATATATATATAGATATATATATAGATAGATAGATAGATAGATAGATAGATAGATAGATAGATAGATAGATAGATAGATAGATAGATAGATAGATAGATAGATATTAGTGCTGCAATGACACGTCAACGTCATTGATTACGTCGACTACAAAAATACGTCGACATGTGTGAAATGCGTCGAAGCGTCACACTGTTTAAATCTCGCGTAATGGCATACTGGGGAAGGAGAAAGTTGCATTCTATCACAAAAACAGAGACCACTGTTATCAAAAGTATGGGAATACTTTAAACAGAGGCCAAATAAAATGGCCCTTTGTTCCCTTTGCAAAACCGATATGGTGTACCATGGCAGCACAAATGCGATGCACGAGCAACTTCCTGGTTCAGGTCTCTGCTGCAGATGTGATGGAACGACCGCAGCAGATTCGGCGATTCTAAAAGCACAAACTGATGTGATATTATTAAGTGCCTAATAAACGCAGACTTGCTCATTGCATGATTCTGATATTCTTGTAAAGATTACAAGTTATTGGTATGATCACCCGTAGCGACTGAAGTAAGGATAAAATAAAAAACAAAAGTAAGTCTGTGTTGGCGCGGGTTTCGAACACTGCCCCTGAGGCGTCTGCCTTTGCTAAGCAACCATGACGTGCTCTCCCCATGAAGACGCAGAAATTCCAGCAAAGGATAAATGGATTTGCAGCTCTAAAAATCGCTTGCAGTAGCTCTGCTACTAAATTTATTTCAAAATGGCAATCCATATACAGCTATGATCAGCTGTTCCTTCATCTTAGCTGAGCTTTCAACATTGTTACGGGAAAGGATGAAGCTGATAAAAAAAAAAGACAGCGCGCCGCGATACAACAGTCACAAACCACCGTGCTACCCCGAATTAGCTCCAGATCTCTGGAAACCATGCTAAACCATAGCAGAACCCTGACTACATTTTATGGTTTGTGATGCTAAAGAACATTTCATGATGTTATATTAGAAGTTGTACTTATATTTTTTTGTAAAGTTATCCAAAGGATTCATTAGCTAATCAAAAAAGAACATTAGATTAATTATTTATTGTAATAAAAATAATCGTTAGAGTAGTCGACTAATCGGAAAAAATAACCGTTAGATTAGTCGACAGAAAAAGTAATCATTAGTTGCAGTTCTAAAATATATATATACACAGTACAGACCAAAAGTTTGGAAACATTACTATTTTTAATGTTTTTCTTCTGCTCATCAAGCCTGCATTTATTTGATCAAAAATACAGAAAAAAATGTAATATTGTGATATATTATTACAACTTAAAATAATTGTTTTTAAATTTATTAAACTTTAAATTATCATTTATTTCTGTGATGCAAAGCTGAATTTTTAGGATCATTATCACATGATCCTTTAGAAATCATTCTAATATGATGATTCATTATCAAAGTTGGAAACAGTTCTGCTGCTTAATATTTTTTCAGAACATTTGATACTTTTTTAGGATACTTTGATGAATAAAAAGTAAAAAAAGAAAAAGAAAAAAAAAGAATTTTTATTTTGAATAAATGCATTTCTTTTTAACCTTTTATTCATCAAATATATTAGACAGCAGAACTGTTTCCAACACTCATAATAAATCAGAATATTAGAATGATTTCTAAAGGATCATGTGATAGACTGGATGTTACATGTGGCACTGAAGGCAGGAGTAATGATGCTGAAAATTCAGCTTTACATCACAGGAATAAATTATTATTTTTTAAGTATATTCAAATAGAAAACTATTATTTTAAGTTGTAATAATATTACACAATATTACAGTTTTTTCTGTATTTTTGATCAAATAAATGCAGGCTTGATGAGCAGAAGAAACTTCTTTCAAAAACATTAAAAATAGTAATGTTTCCAAACTTTAGGTCTGTACTGTATATATATATATATATATATATATATATATATATATATATATATATATATATAAAATCACAGGTTTGTTTTGTTAAATCCACTCTATACATTCAAGAATTAATTACTTCTCACAATCTCAGACTTTCAGAGGAATAGCTGAATTACAGTAAATGGTGAGACAAAGTAACCTGCTTTGCAATTGTCTATAATCTAAATCTGTCCTGCACAAAGACCTCTTGACTGTCATTAATGTACGTACCATCCTATTAAAAGCCCTTTTAAATGCAAATACCAGAATATAAAGCTGAAAGAAGCATTTCGTGACTGCAGAGACAATGATATCAGATCAACATTATGAAAGGAAACTGGTTTTAGTCCTACAACATAAAATCCTAATAGATATTTACATCAAAACACAGCAAGAGCAACAAACTCAGGTTGACCAGATGGTCATGTATTGCATTGTTTTTGCTTTGTTAATATTCCCACAGGTAGCTTTCCACATATTTCACTCTTTTTTTAGCTGCTAATTGACTCCCACTCTAATCAGAGCTAGAATGATGATGATTCACGGCTGACTGCCCCAAACACATTACTGAGGTCACAACAACAGCACTGAGGTGGAAGGCTACAGGGACAGATTGGTTGCTATTGTGTTTCCGCCTGTTATCGACTTTTTCGATGTAGATCCTCTTTCTTTTTTAGACATTGATACCCTCTGTCTGTCCTGCCATTGCTGGTGCTGGATGATGTTCATTCCCTTTAGGGTGGAGCCTTATGATTCGGGAGGTATTTTGGATCAAGAGTGGGGTTGAGATCTACTTTTCAGATCGCACTATGGACTAGCAAATATTTAACTGCAAAAAGAATATGAAATGAATGTTCTGTGTGTCTCTGTGTTAATGAATAGCACAGTTTCATCTACTACACATACTCAAGCAAGAGTGAAACTCATGGCGCCTTCAGCTTCTGCTGTCTGACTATATGAGGACACATGAACTTCATTTCCAGGGTTGTGCGGTCTTCAAATTTGGCATCAGACGATGTCTACAGTGAAACATCGCGATGGACGATGACATGGCGAGGGATTGGGGGAGGTGTGCCTTTGTCACGTCCAGTGTAGACAATCTTTAGCTGATGTGACGCGACGCCACAAGAAAACTGTCGCATTCGTTGTAAGGAGACACTGTGTAAGGAGAGATGACTGAGGACGATGGGGAATGATTTGCAGATCCTCAGTACCACTGACAAACATATAATCTTGTAAAATGTGTGGTAAGTACTGCCGCTCCATAGTATAAACAGAGTATGTGCAATATATAAAGGATTTTGAATAGTGAATTTACTGCGACGAATATGAAATTTTGCAAGAATTCATAATAGGTTAATAATGAAATATACATTAATTTTGCCTTTTTAAATATTAAAGAAGCCAAACAGTTCATCCTTAAAAAGCAGAGAGATACCCTGTAGCACACTGCGATGGATATCATTAGAGAATTCAATCCAAAATAGCTGTGTGTGAGGACAGTCCCAAACAATGTGTACAGTGCCCTCCACAATTATTGGCACCCCTGTTTAAGATGTGGTCGAGGACTACTAAAAATTCTCCTTTTATTTTAAACAACTATTAACATCAGGAGTGCCAATAATTGTGGGACACATGATTTCAAGGTTTTTTATTTCTAAATGTGTGTTTTTGTTTTTTACCACCAAAGTAATGTACTTAAATAAAAGGTTGGATTTTTCTCTTTTTTGCATTTGGGTTCTATGTTGTTTAAAAAAAAAAAAAAAAAAAAAAGAGAATTTTTAGAAGTCCACGACCACATCTTAAACAGGGGTGACAATAATTGTGGATGGCACTGTATATCAGTTTCATTAGGGTCACCACAAAAACATCAGCTTGTATCTGTGTCTGATTTAAACCTTTTCAAAAACACTTTAGCTGGGTAAAATCTGTGTAACAATTTGAGATTTCTCTAACCTTGTTAATTATTATATATTCCAAAGACAGATTCCATACTTTTTTCCAATCAATATGATCAACCACATTCCTCCACACTGTAAACCCAGATTTTAATTCAACTCAAGAAATTGAGTTCATATTACTTAAATGTTTCTAATTTATTGACATTCTGAGAAAGCTGACCTTTTTCATGGCTCATCTTATTGTAATTATGTGTTTGAGCTCAAACAACACAATATCATCAAGTTTTGCCTGTTACTAACAAGACTGGCTCCAGCCTGGTGCTTCCCATGCCTCCCATTCATAGGGTCAAAAACAAAATATGAAAATCGCGAATTATTTTCCATGGAGTCACGGGTAAACTTGTGATTTCTGGATTTTATTGTTGTGTCCCTGATGTTAACGTTAAAATGATGAAAACTTGAAGAGGTGCTGTACAATATTGTAATGATTGGAGGTAAAGAGGAAGATTTTTTTTTTCATCACAGCAAATTATCCAGTGTTGAAATCCTAGACTTTTAGAGTAAAGTGTTAAAAGTTGTGGTGTTGAATTTTAGCTAGTGTAAACAGCCCCCTCTGGCCGGTGTAAATATCAGAGTTACCTTTGAGTGTTAATAGTCACATCCGGGACATTTGCTACTTTTCGTAGACGCCATTTTCTTTGCTCACGACGCAGCTCGTATGAGGACGGAATACGGCGAAATAAAGTGTATAATCTTACTCATAAAATGGGGTTTGTAATATCATATCGTTTTATAATGACATTTATTTGCTGTGCGCGCATAAACTTTTCTCAAGGACATTTCCTTTCACTCAAGATGCGGAACAGACGAGGACGTCTTTTAATTTCTATATGGGAAATCTAAAAAGGAGGTATTTTTATCTCATTTAAAATGTGTTTAATAACATCATATTGGTTTTTAGCGATATTTATGTGCTTTGCTCCAAAACTTTTTCTCAAGAGAGATATTTTCTTCCACTCGCGATGGGGAGAAGACGGGGAATTCGTTTTTTTATCAAAGGAAAACACCATAAGTGATTTACCTCGTTTACATGTATTTTATAAGATGATATTACTTTATGGTGATATTTATAGTATATATTATATATTTATATATATTTATTTATCCCCTAGTTATGCTTGGAGATTTCAACATTCATCTAGATAAACTTCTGTTTGCCGATTTCCACACTCTGCTTGCCTCTTTTGATCTCAACTGAGTGTCAACTACTGCTACTCACAAATCAGGCAAGCACCTGGACCTTATTTATACACGAAACTGCTCTACTGATCATGTTCTGGTTACTCCACTGCACATGTCGGATCACTTCCTCCTCACTCTTAACCTCAACATGATCCCTGACACATCACTTACCCCTCCACATGTCATCTTTCGACGTAACCTACGCACACTTTCACCCTCCCGGCTATCTGCAATGGTTTCATCTTCACTTCCTTTCCCTAAACTGTTTGCATCTTTGGACGCGAACAGTGCTACTGATACTTTCTGCTCCACTCTTACATCTTGTTTAGACACTGTTTGCCCCTTATCTTCCAGGCCAGCCCGTAACACCCCTTCTGCCCCATGGTTATCTGATGTTCTACGCGAACACCGTTCTAAGCTTAGAGCTTCTGAAAGGGTGTGGCGCAAGTCCAAAAATACTACTGACCTTATTGTGTATCAGTCACTCCTATCTTCTTTCTCTGCTAATGTCTCCTCTGCTATAATGACATACTACCATAACAAAATTAACAATTCATCTAACTCTCGCATGCTTTTTAAAACATTTTCCTCACTTCTTTGTCCTCCTCCTCCCCCTCCTGCTTCATCTCTAATAGCTGACGACTTTGCAACGTTTTTCATTAATAAAATTAAACACATTAGTGCACAATTTTCCACACCACAATCAGTCAAGCTCATATCACCAGCAAACTTACACTCATTTACATCCTTATCTTCACTCTCTGAGGCAGAAGTCTCAAAACTCATCTTTTCTAATCACCCTACTACTTGCCCGCTTGAAACTATTCCATCTCATCTCCTTCAAGCCATTTCTCCTGCAGTTGTACCTGCACTCACTCACATCATCAACACATCCCTCCACACTGGTGTTTTTCCCTCATCATTTAGACAGGCTCGTATAACTCCACTACTTAAGAAACCCAACCTCAACCCATCTCTTTTAGAGAACTACAGACCAGTTTCCCTTCTTCCTTTTATTGCAAAAACACTTGAACGAGCTGTGTTCAAACAAGTCTCTACATTTCTCACACACAACAATCTCCTTGACAGCAACCAATCTGGCTTCAGAAGTGGACATTCAACTGAGATGGCCTTGCTCTCAGTTGTTGAAGCTCTAAGACTGGCAAGAGCAGAATCCAAATCTTCAGTACTTATCCTACTAGATCTGTCCGCTGCTTTTGACACGGTTAACCACCAGATCCTCCTATCAACCCTACTGGCAAATGGCATCTCAGGAACCACACTTCAATGGTTTGAGTCTTACCTATCAGATAGGTCCTTCAAAGTATCTTGGAGAGGTGAGGTGTCCAAGTCTCAACATCTAACTACTCTGGTGCCTCAGGGCTCAGTTCTTGGACCACTTCTCTTCTATGTCTACATGGCATCATTAGGTTCTGTCATTCAGAAACATGGCTTTTCATACCACTGCTATGCTGATGCCACTCAACTCTACCTCTCATTCCATCCTGATGATCCGACGGTAGCTATTCTCATCTCAGCTTGTCTAACAGACATTTCTTCCTGGATGATGGACCATCACCTTCAACTCAACCTTGCCAAGACTGAACTGCTTGTGATTCCAGCAAACCCATCGTTCCATCACAATTTCACCATCAGGTTAGGCACATCAACCATAACTCCTTCAAAAACAGCTAGAAGCCTTGGAGTTATGATCAGCTGACTTTCTCAGACCACATTGTTAAAACTGTTCGGTCCTGCAAATTTGCTTTATTCAACATCAAGAAGATCAAGCCCTTTCTTTCGGATCATGCTGCACAACTCCTTGTTCAAGCTCTTGTTCTGTCCAGACTGGACTATTGCAATGCCCTCTTGGCAGGTCTTCCAGCCAATTCTATCAAACCTTTACAATTAATTCAGAACGCGGCAGCAAGATTAATTTTTAATGAGCCAAAAAGAATACACGTCACACCTCTGTTTATCAATTTGCACTGGCTTCCAATAGCTGCTCGCATAAAATTCAAGGCATTGATGTTTGCCTACAAAACTACCACTGGCTCTGCACCCATTTACCTAAATTTGTTACTTCAGACTTATGTGCCCTCTAGAAGCTTGCGTTCTGCAAGTGAACGTCATTTGATTGTGTCATCCCAAAGAAGCACAAAGTCACTTTTACGGACTTTTAAGTTAAATGTTCCCTTCTGGTGGAATGAACGACCCTTAACTCAATCCGAGCAGCTGAGTCCTTAGCCATCTTCAAGAATCGGCTTAAAACACATCTCTTCCATCTTTATTTGACCCTCTAACTTTAACACTCACTATTCTAATTCTATTCTTAAAAAAATCTAACTACCTTTCTAATCTTTTTATATTCTATTTTCTTTTCATTTATTATGCAATTGTATATGTATGTGTGTGTGTATGTGCAAAGACCTCTAACTAGCTTGCTCTATTCTTTTTTATTTTTATTTTTTATTCTATCCGTTTTCTTTTTATTTATTATATTATTATTTAAAATCCCATGCTACATGTACTGTGTTAACCTAACTGAGACTTGTTATAGCACTTATATATCATTGCTCTTTTTGTGGTTTTTGATTGCTTCCACTGTCTTCATCTGTAAGTCGCTTTGGATAAAAGCGTCTGCTAAATGAATAAATGTAATGTAATGTAAATGTAAATTTAAATGCTCTGCGCGCCTAAACGAGCCTAACGGTTCCTCACAGATTTGAACTGCTGTGCAGCAGACCATGATGTGCAGACGTGGAAAACACCAGAAGTAAGCGTTTTTTTACCTCATTTAAAATATCTATTTTATAACAGCATATTGATTTATTGTGACATTAATATGTTGTGCGCTCCTACACTTTCCCCAGAGAGATATTTTATTTTACTCACAAAGCGGAGCAGACAGGGAAGTTGGTTTTAACATGGAAAACACGGAAAGTAAGTGTTTTACTTCATTTACTATATGTAAGTTATTTCATAAAGTAATATTATTTAGTAACGTTAATGCTATTTGTATGCTGTGCGTGCCTAGACGATCTGAAACATTTCTCACAGATTAAATTTGATGTCAAAATAGCAATATCAGTAATGTTAATTGTTTCTTGCATGTGTCCTGACCAAATGTTGTCATTTTTGTCATTATACTAAGCATTAATTTAATGAGTTTTCATAATGTTGAGTTTCAGTATATTCTATTTTAGTTATTTTTTCCATATATATGTATGTATGTATATGTTTCATATTTTATATTTTATATATATATATATATATATATATATATATATATATATATATATATATATATATATATATATATATATATATATATATATATATATATATTTGAAAATAACTTTTCAATATACTCAAATCTTCTATAATGCATGAGTTAAATTGTTCACCCTTCAAAGTGAATTTGTGCAAAAAAAAACGGTGTATTTTCTTCGCTGGGTTGAATCTTTTTCACTGACTCCTGACCAGAGCTTCGGTTGTTATGACTGTCAAAATGACAGCTGACAGATGAACGTGATAACTTCCTGTTGCAACGAGCACAGCAGATGTATTTACCTCAGAGAAAAAAGCACATATGTTGTATTTCATGCTTTGTTTTTATTAATCTTAATTTTTCACAACTTGTGTGCTTTTCCTAGTTGAGTTGGATTGAATTGCTTGGCTAATAGATTCCTATGAACACATATTCATGCACAGAGTCATTCACTTATACTCTTATACGCCGTTCTACAGACATCGTGTAAGACATGTATGTCATAGAGGTTTGGAACCACATGAGGATGAACAAAAATTATGACAGAATTTTTGGGTAAACGCTTTGAGTGAACTATTATTGTATTGTAATTGATACTTGTCTGATATTTCACCTGTTAATAATATTTTTGATAAATGGATGTAAAATGATTGTTTTTTTTCTCCCCAATTTTACAGAAGCACTTTTGTGATGCTGCAAGTGGGAGTGGATTTCTTGCTTAGATGGAAACTGCAAAGAACCACATCCTGTCGTCCTGAAAAAAAGAAAGAGACTACTTTCTCCAAGGAGGTCCAAACGCCATTGGCACAGACTTTGTTCAGTGATCAGTAACATACATTCAGCCAGGGCTGTCCTTAGGGGGTGCAACTGATGCGGTCGCACCGGACTCCACACTTGAGGGGTAAACGGACTGAATGACACTGAATGTGAAGACATTTTGGTGCAGGGAAAAAGAATTACAATATTTCAGTTAAAATAAATAAATAAGTGTAAACATACATTGTTTTGTGAATTAATGTATCTCTCTCTTTCTATATATATATATATATATATATATATATATATATATATACGTTTTAACACTGTATTGGTGTTGCAAGTGTCAACTCTTTTGAAAGTGTTGATTTAACACTCGTGTGGTGGTATCCATATATACACTGAGAAAGTGTTAAATTTAACTATTGGTGTTAAATTTCCGATTTCAAATTTGTTGTGTGCCATCACTGAGGAAACTACACACTAGAAACCTAGGCCATGGCTTTGTTTCTTTTGTTGCTAAAAAAAAAAAGACATGTTCAATATAAATACAATTGGATCAGTGTAATGTTGCAGGTGTATGTATTTATTTTACATGGCTCTATTGATTGAAAGATATTTTGAGTTTCAGGAACTAAAAGTTAAGTTGGGTCTGTTACAATATACAATTTAGCTGAATTGGTAATGGAGTAATGCTAACTTAACAAGCTGAGTTAAATAAATGGGGGGGAATGATTGTTTAAACTATGTATCTTCAGTTACTGTAGCTCAGTTCTAAGTACATTCAACTTAAATGTTCTATTCCATTCCATTATGGGCTTAAGTACATTGACCGTAGTCCACTTCACTTATTCAACTAATGCTTCTTTACTTAACATTTTTAAGGCAACGAGTTACCTCAGTTTTTTTAAGTAAATTCAACTTATCCGGGTTTACAGTGCAATAAGACACCACACATGGAGTTGTTACATGCTCCTTTTGAAAAAGCGATCTAATCTTATAGTTACGTGATAAAGGATGGGCAAAGTCGTGGCCTAGTGGTTAGAGAGTTTGACTCCTAACCCTAGGGTTGTGAGTCTTGGGCCAGCAATATCATGACTGAGATGTTCTTGAGCAAATCACCGAACCCCAAACTGCTCCCTGGGCACCGCAGCATAAATGATGCCCAATGCTCCGGGTGTGTATTCACTGCTGTGTGTGCACTTTGGATGGGTTAAATGCAGAGCACGAATTCTGAGTATGGGTCACCATGCTTGGCTGTATGTCACGTGACAAAAAGCATAGTTTTCCTAGTGGGATTTCAAATGGGTCTAAAGATAAAGTGCTGGATGATCTAATGAGTCCCTTGAAAGCATAACAACTCCTTTAGGAATAGCATCCATGATGATGGAGAATTCTTTGGGAGTTACTGGAAAATCACATTTACATAAGAATTTTTGTGACATAAAATAAGACATTCCGAGTTAAAGAACTAGGAAACAACCAAAAAAAAAAATCCAAATGAAGTACCACTGAGGGGTGCTTAAAAATGAATGACCATGCAAGTAATGCCTGTTTATGAAATTTGGTTAAATTGTAAGGGATTCTAGCAATATTATAAATACAGATCAATAGGAAAGGGAGACCACCTAATTTGGAAAAGTAGTCATTGGAGATAAAATTCCATATTGAGTTTGGATTACACAAACACTGTCTAATCCAATTAATTTTGAAAGTGTTGTTCAAAGAAGAGAAATCAAGGAAATTAAACCCACCATAATCATATGTGTTCATTAATAAGTACTCTCTATTACCTTTGTTACAACATTCAGTGTAAAGAAAATTACCATTATCATAGAAATTTGTACATTTATAAACTGTAAGAAGTAAAAAGCTCAGAAATGCAGTAACTGTAAGAGTAAATAATAATTATAATAATGATGATAATGATGATGATAATAATAATAATGACTAGGCACCTGTTTGTAAGGAAGAGTGTAAATTCATCTATCCAATGCTGTCTCATCACGTGACAAAAGAACGAATGATAGGATAAAGCCTTTTATACAGTCTTTATTATTATTATTATTAAACAATACAAACATTAAGGCAGTACACTTAAAATCATAAAGACAAAATAATAATAATAGTATTAATATACACAGAGATTTGTTGCCAGGGTAACTCCAGTCTATGGTCAAAGCTTATGGGTCTGTCACGTGAGGAGTGACTCGAAAACCCGAAAGACTCAAGAGATGAACTAATCAATTCTCTTTTCGGCTCCCACTGCATTGACTGAAACAGGTGAACTAGACTAATTCCTGTACAGAAACTATACAATTTTGCGCATGCGCGACTGAACGAATCACTCCCAGAGACGACTCGTTCTTCCCGAGTCACATTAAAGATTCATTTAAAATGACCGAACGTTGAAGAACTACCGTCACTAACAACTGGCATCAGACGAAAACACCAAAGTGAAACGGACCAACACTCCGTTTTTTTTTTTTATATATATATATATATATATATTAGCACAAATTTGAAAATCGGAAAACGAAGCTTTATCCGTTTTTTCATTTTGGTTTTGGAAACAGGTTAAAAAAAAAACAAGTCGTTTTTTTTATTTTTTTCCATTTTTGGTTTCAATTAGAAAAACGAAAGAACGAATGACACACGGATTGTAAAAATGTACTTTTGTTATACTTTTGATAAATAGTTGTTAAATGGTATAATTTTCCTGATTTCAATCTTTAGACACGTCTTTTGGTTTAATTTAACCATTAAAACGGAGTCCAGAAAAAATGAAAATGATAAAAAGAAAAACTGAATCCAGAATGTAAAAAAAAGAAAAAGAAAAAAAAGAAAAAGGAGAAAGAATTTGTGAAAAGTAAAGAGATTTCATGGGCAGAATCACTATAGGGTTATATCAGCATCTGCCCTCCATGGATCAGCGTCAGACAGGCATTGACTCTGGTTGACTGCTTTCACCAATGTAAAACCACCTGTGATTTCACAGTGTCCCTCATCCTCTTATAACAACTCAAAGCAAAGAAGAACCTATCGACCATCAGACCTACAAACACGTGCAGTTCACTTTACACTGCGTAGTATAAAACCCTGAACATTATTACATAATCAGCACAGCTGCTGCTGGTTTCCTTTGAGATTAAACAAAGAGAGGAGAGCAAATCTGCTGTACTATTTCCCAAAGATACATTTACAATGGCCGAGAAAAACTGAGGAACCTGTACTTCCTCTTTTTTTAGACCACTGAAGGTCAAGTCTTTCAGTAATACAACAACTTTACCTTGTCCTACAGAAATGAAAAAGGGAAAAACACGTTTGTGGGACAACTAATAATGGCAGAACACAGAAGTAACAGGTCATAAACCTTATCTGTAGATGTTGCAACCAATATCCAACAAAAAAGCATGTGTTGTATAAGAAAAACTGGCAAATTTATTACACTTTCTTATATACCATTATCTAACTTCATTAAAAAAATCCTTCCACCATGCCTAAGATAGCTGTGCTAATGATGACGTTGATCATGTGCAAAGAGATTCTGGCATATGACACCAGAATAATTCAATTTACAGCCAACTGGCCCTGATGACAAGAGAGCCATGTTGTTTGGCCTGATGAACTATAATTAGTCACTGTTTTCTAATAGACTACACACTACTTGTTAAAACAAATCACAACAAATGGAAAAGTTCATGTAAGTGTGTGTGTGTGTGTGTGTGTGTGTGTGTGTGTGTAAGATTAATACTATTATGGCTGGTAGTCAATAGGTTACAAGAATGTGGCGTTTCAGCTTATGCTGGAAGTAATCCAGATCATCCTGTCTGTCTGTAGTACCACGGGAGACAGCTCTTCAGTAAACGACAACATTAACCAAGCTGCAAGTGAAATAGCTCTGACTGTAACTACACTAACAGAACAAATAAACCGTAATTGCGGCTGGTCAAAGGCCAGCTGAGACTGAAGGGAGTTGGTTTCAAGTTTGAAACGCTCGGATGTTTTGACGTTTCCTCATTTACCCTGCTCGAGTCGTTTACCGTGAGTGAGTTGTACCTGTATGACACCTGTTTCCGGATGGTGAGGTGTAGGAACTCGCTGCTCTCCGCCTGGTTCTCAGGAGACAGTCCCGCTTCTCTCCCCGCCGCCAGTCGCTTAGTCCCGTTCCCCGGACACTCATGCTGTTTTAAAGTTGCTCCGCTTTCAGAGAGGAACACGTCCTCCTCCTCCACCACGTCCTCCAAGCTCGGGGGTATCAGTATCGTGACCGGAGAGTCCGCGGAGCTGTGCGCGGCGCGAGACGAACCGTCAACGCTCGCGACTGATGCTTCTGCCATTTATTAAACTAACTTGATAACGGTGCAAAGTATCACGCTGAGAGGCACAGCCGAAGTTAAGAGATTATATGTGCTTTCCGTTTGGTCTCAAGAGTGCTAAAGCAACGGAATTGTTGTTTCGGGGCAGTTTGTCATAAATTTGATCATCACCTTCAGTTATGGTTGAATCAGCGGAGAAGACGACGACCACCTCCAAACAAGCACACAGCTGACTGTGTCACACGAGAGCCCGCCCACATGTACTACCGATTCAGCATTAACCAATCACGTGTGAGAATACCAATAAACCACGCCCATCATAACCACAGCCGCGGAATCATCCAATCACAAGAAAGATCTCTCTCTCTATGTCTCTCTCTCTCTCTCTCTGTCTCTCTCTCTCTCTCTCTCCGTCACACACATAATCCTCACTAAACAGGCACAGACCATAGGCACAGACTGGCACATAAATACAATACAGCACTCCAAACGAATCTCAGAGGCGCAAATTCCTTTTACTATCAAATTTTACCATTACAACAATATTGTGTCAGAAACAAACTTGTCAACATTATTCGTTTGTTGACAAATTGACAATAATGTATAGGCCTGTTTGAATTGTGGAAGAAGGAAGAGTGCTTTTTTGAATAGAAATTTTTTTTCTAGTAACTTAGTCTGTATGCATGTGAACATCTTGTGTTGTAAAACTCAATTCAGTACAATAAATCAAAAACAGACATAGTTTTGCTTTCAATGCCAATTATATTACAGTGTTATGAAGTCATGTAATAATAATAATAATAGTAATAATAATAATTCATTACATTTATATAGCGCTTTTCTGCTTTTTCTACACTGTGAAGGGGTTTCCCCTCATCCACCACCAGTGCAGCATCCACCTGGACATAAAAGCCCACCACACACCAGTTTATTGGTGGAGAGGAGACGAAGTGGTGAAGCCAGTCAGCAGATATGGGGATTGTTAGGAGGCAATGATGCTCAGAGGCCAATGGGCGAATTTGGCCAGGATGGCATTTTTAATGACCACAGATAGTCAGGACCTCGGTTCAACATCTCATCCCGAAGGACGGCGCTTTTTTTTATAGTGTCCCTATCACTATACTGGGTCATTAGGACCCAGGGTAAGCTCCCCCTGCTGCTTTTACTAACACCTATTCCAGCAACAACCTAGTTTTCCCAGGAGGTCTCCCAACCAGGTACTGAGCAAGCTCAACCCTGCTTAGCTTCAGTGAGCAACCAGCCTGGGGATGCAGGGCAAAGGTCAGTTTTACATCCATGACCATGCAACACACTTCTCAGATCACTGGTTTCATTACAAGGAAGATAATATTCCACCAATAACATAACAGTTTGTGTGGGTCTGAAATCTGAATCCATAAAATAATATAATCAAATGTAATCACTAATCACACTGAATGAAATTTTGAATTATATTTACACATTTTCAGCTCTGAACTCTCCACTGTCTACAGGAATTCTAATGCATCAACATTTCTGGGTATGTAAATGTTGGAGCACAACTTTTTTGTCATGCTTCACTGGCCGCCAGCTGTGGCTCGCATTAAGTTCAAACCACTTATGATCTAACAGCCATCGCAACCCCCTGCTGTAGCTTCTGTTTTTGTGTTCCATCCGAAAATATATAGTCAGTGAGTAAGCAATTTGTGCAAACATGGAGAAAATTTTATGAGATTTATTTATTTGTTCTCTCACTGTGAAAGTTTATTTATTTATTTATTTATTTATTGATAGAATTTTATCGAAAGTTCAGTTTGTTGCAACATGGGAGAAGCAATGCAGTGAGAATATTTTAAATCATTAATTTAATAGGAACACTTTTGAAACAAAACAGAGGGTTTCTAAACAAGCTCATAACACAAGATCCCATTCTCCTTAGAGAATCGACATCATTAATTACTTACAAAAAAACAGTCATAATGATTCTCACAGTACAGGCCTGTGGGGTTACAGTCACAGATGTTGTCTTCTTGAAAATGAGTTTACACCTGCAGTTTCCTCAATTAACAACTAAAAGCTCACAATAAAACCAGACTGTTGCCAAAAAAATACCCATTTTAAAATAACCTCACAAATGATTTCTCTCAAAATTTCAAGTGTACAGACTAAAGTGTATGTATTGTCAGATTATATTCAGTAATCAGTTTAAAATTATTACAGCTTTCATGAAATAAAAATAGAGTTCCAGTATCAATAACAGGGTAGCTATGGATATTTGTGTGGGCAGAACACAGCCTATGTCCTTTTTCTCCTCCTCATCACTCCGTTTCTTTATCCTCCATCACGCTTGGTCGCTCTCTCTTTGGGTTTTATTTCTCTTTGGGTCTAAAGCACAACCTCTGTGAGAAGTGTTTAAGTGTTCTTACAATAAGTACCTTTATAGCACAAATAGCTGTTATTATAAGATCTTAGAACAAACATAACCTTCATCTCTCAGAAAAACTTGTTTAATTTAACCACAGATAATGATTAACCACACAGAAAGAGTAACTTACAGTTTTATTTTGTTAATCATTTTATGTCATAATGAATACTGTATGCAGGATTGAGGACTGCTGGAGAGTTTTGTGGAGTCAGATTACTGGATGAGGCCTGAATTAATCAAGTTGATGAATCTATATGGAAACCACACAGCAAAATGTCCAGAAACCACAGAACTAATTTTCTCTTTATAACAAGTCTGCAGGAACTGCATTAAAAGGTAAAACTAGTCATAAATGTCTTGTGCTGTATAATTTAAAATTGAATGTGGTAATCTTTCAAATTGTTAGAACACTGTGAAACGCAGCAATGCTAGACATTTTGAAATACACAAGGGCCCCACTGACTGAATCCTATTTATATACAGCAACACTCAGTGCTACAGTGTTTACAGTAAAAGCCTCAGGCCTAAACTTCAATTACAGTTTATCTGGAAAAGTGTTTACTTTCACATCTTCAAAAGTTACATGTATATTGTTATATATATATACAGGTCCTTCTCAAAAAATTCATTATTTTCCATAATGTAATGATACAAATTAAACTTTCATATATTTTAGATTCATTGCACACCAACTGAAATATTTCAGGTCTTTTATTGTTTTAATACTGATGATTTTGGCATACAGCTCATGAAAACCCCAAATTCCTATCTCAAAAAATTAGCATATCATGAAAAGGTTCTCTAAACGAGCTATAAACCTAATCATCTGAATCAACTAATTAACTCTAAACACCTGCAAAAGATTCCTGAGGCTTTTAAAAACTCCCAGCCTGGTTCATTACTAAAAACCGCAATCATGGGTAAGACTGCCGACCTGACTGCTGACCAGAAGGCCATCATTGACACCCTCAAGCGAGAGGGTAAGACACAGAAAGAAATTTCTGAACGAACAGGCTGTTCCCAGAGTGCTGTATCAAGGCACCTCAGTGGGAAGTCAGTGGGAAGGAAAAAGTGTGGCAAAAAACGCTGCACAACGAGAAGAGGTGACCGGACCCTGAGGAAGATTGTGGAGAAGGACCGATTCCAGACCTTGGGGGACCTGTGGAAGCAGTGGACTGAGTCTGGAGTAGAAACATCCAGAGCCACTGTGCACAGGCGTGTGCAGGAAATGGGCTACATGTGCCGCACCCAGGTCAAGCCACTTTTGAACCAGAAACAGCGGCAGAAGCGCCTGACCTGGGCTACAGAGAAGCAGCACTGGACAGTTGCTCAGTGGTCCAAAGTACTTTTTTTCGGATGAAAGCAAATTTTGCATGTCATTCGGAAATCAAGGTGCCAGAGTCTGGAGGAAGACTGGGGAGAAGGAAATGCCAAAATACCTGAAGTCCAGTGTCAAGTACCCACAGTCAGTGATGGTCTGGGGTGCCATGTCAGCCGCTGGTGTTGGTCCACTGTGTTTTATCAAGGGCAGGGTCAATGCAGCTAGTTATCAGGAGATTTTGGAGCACTTCATGCTTCCATCTGCTGAAAAGCTTTATGGAGATGAAGATTTCGTTTTTCAGCACGACCTGGCACCTGCTGACAGTGCCAAAACCACTGGTAAATGGTTTACTGACCATGGTATTACTGTGCTCAATTGGCCTGCCAACTCTCCTGACCTGAACCCCATAGAGAATCTGTGGGATATTGTGAAGAGAAAGTTGAGAGACGCAAGACCCAACACTCTGGATGAGCTTAAGGCCGCTATCGAAGCATCATGGGCCTCCATAACACCTCAGCAGTGCCACAGGCTGATTGCCTCCATGCCACGCCGCATTGAAGCAGTCATTTCTGCAAAAGGATTCCCAACCAAGTATTGAGTGCATAACTGAACATAATTATTTGAAGGTTGACTTTTTTTAATTAAAAACACTTTTCTTTTATTGGTCGGATGAAATATGCTAATTTTTTGAGATAGGAATTTTGGGTTTTCATGAGCTGTATGCCAAAATCATCAGTATTAAAACAATAAAAGACCTGAAATATTTAAGTTGGTGTGCAATGAATCTAAAATATATGAAAGTTTAATTTTTATCATTACATTATGGAAAATAATGAACTTTATCACAATATGCTAATTTTTTGAGAAGGACCTGTATATTTAACTTTTGTAATGTTTTTATTTGACCTCAACATTTTACATACTGCAGACCTATTCCTAGTACAAAATTATCAAAAGGCACCTTACAACTGTTCATTACCGAAAGCATTTTAAACCTGATGTACCACTGAATTGTACCAGAACCCATATTTGTTCAGTCCTGTTTATCTGCACATAGTACAGTTTAGCTGGGCAGCAGCATGGTATGTGATAATGTTTGTTTTTAGTTTTAGTATGCCAAAAACACAGAGATATTTTGGTAGAGACTGCTAATATATACCCGAAATAAAATGTCTGGTAATATTGTCACAGCCCAGTTTATCAAGAAAAAAAATGTATAATATACTGCACTAATGTACATGGTACGGGACAGATAAAGGCCTGACATCTGGTGGTCATAATTTCAAAATACACACTTGAGATGATGAATGCTGATTTTGCAGGCAGACCAGATGCTAACAACCTCTCCACACCAAAACTTTTAGGTTAAAAAAATAAATAAATAATACAAATTCACATTATTCATGAAGATGCTGTAAAACAGAAAATAAGACAGGAGACATAATTGCATCTGCAAATTTTGTATTTTGCTTCATTCTAACTCTACTTTAGATAAGACAGAAAAAGCAAGAGGTTCAGAGCATAGATACATACAGAGCCAGATCCATACACAGATACAAATCAACCCAAGCCGCATGGTGATTACCAAAATGCACTGGAAATATAAAAATACGTCCTCCATATTTACAACCAACATTTACCATCAGTCATATGTACAAAGGGCAAAAAGGGCAGAGATACCAGCAACAATTACTTTTAAAGCATAAACTCCATCGTCAGACTGGGCATTAGATTCAATTCCAGAACACTCAGATATTCCTGAGTTCCAGGTTCTGTGAACATTATGTGCAGTGAAGTCGTAAAGTTTCCATTTATCGTCTTAGAAATATACAAATCAAAACAATATTTTTCCAGGTCATTATTATTATTACACTACAGTAATACAGGTCGATGGACTATAACAGAGGCGATAGTGAGGACCGCTCTGTCACTTAAGTTAAAGCTCTTTAAAACGATGATGAATTCAGTTTTACACTGATAATATGATGTTATCTACAGTTTTTCATTTTGTTATGGCACATATACCACAGAGTAGGCCTAATTTATAAGAACTGACAGTGACAGATTCCTTTGTGACAACCACTTTCATTTCTATAATTTAATTAGAGCTGAAAAATGCATTGAAATCAGTGGTTATCTCTAACTGTACAATAAAAAATTATATTGTGGCTGTAGCATCAGAGGACATCGTTAAAAATTATTTAACAACTAAAAAAAATTTGAAAATCAAACCCAAAAGATTTTATGATTTACAAATTGTTTCTGAACAGTGACATCTATCTCATAACAAAAAATTCTCTCCTTTAAGAAAAAAAAAAGACTTTTGTAAAGCATATTTACACAACTGCACCATCAAGTCCCAGATATGCGGTGAATTTTACAGTGGTCAAATAGTTCGCTCATGAACAGAATATAGACAGTCTAGACTAACATTAAAAAGAAGCATTCCATAATCAGAAAAATGTGTTTAAATAACATTAATTTGTAAAGAGGTTCACTATTCATAATGGGAGTAACTGTTTGTTTTCACTTTGTATCCATTATAGCCAATGTTTTTTAATGGATTCATGTGGATTGTGCAGAATTCTTCAGAGACTGAACATGGTTAAACACACACAGGATTTGATCGTCCCTGTTCATTTTTCTCTATATACAAAACTTTCTTTACATAGAAAAAAAGATAACAGAAAAAAACTGTTTAACAGTTATGACAACAAGATCATGTAAACTTTACATCATCTTTCATTTAAACAAACACAATAACTTTCATAATTTTTTTTTTTGCATAAAATAAATATGCTCTTTTTTGGATGCTGCAAATACTAGAATATATTATGGATAAACTTTGTAATTCAGTACAAAAGCCTCTGCCTTTTAAAAGTAGAAAACAAAAATAAAATGCATTAATAAAAGTAAGCAGAGTAAAAGAGGTTTAGGAGGGAACTATGCGGTTAGGAGCTTTTTAAATATGACACAATGAAAAAGAACGCGAAGGCACTTAAATCAATTAGTTTTCCTAGTGCAAAACAAGTGCAATCCAGCTTAAACTTATTAGGGAGAAACAAGCCAAGATGGCAGAGGAAGAAAATCCTGTCAAAGCAAGCTTTGCAAAACCGCAAAGTACGTCAGGCACCTGTGATTACACCCACTGGAAAACATTCAGAGATTTAAAAAGAAGTCATAAGAAGAAAAAATAAGTTCTTTGGGGTTTAAGTAGGGATATGTAGTAAATGGACAGTCTCATGGCATTTTAAGAAAATCAAAGCAAACACTCATGAACTTTCCCTCCCACACCCTGTGTGTGAAGTGTTTAGTGAATTTAGAGCTGCAGGGTCACATCCATCTAAAACAGAGCAGCATCTACAACCGCCCACATCCTCTCTTCTCTCTCTTAGTCCTTAAACTCAGTGCTTGCTGGTAAAGGGGAGTTTCAGTGTATGGATGGACCCATTTCTCTTCTCACAGTTCTGGGGCTGAATGTCATTGGAATGCATGTCAAGTGGGTTGGATCGTGGTCATGAGGCTTGTTGGTTCGTTAGGGTTGGGTCAGGTGACTCAGGGTCTGTAACGGTCAGGGTCAAGGGCCGAGTAGTGCAGGATCATGGGACGTCTGTGTGATGAGGCAGCTCCACCCAGAGGGGTTAAAAATATTCTGCTCCTCCTTCAGGATCCCGCTTTCTGAGAGAAAAAGAGACAATTCTTATTTCTTATTCACAATATACACTGGCCTTAAAAAGGCTTTTTAATGTTTTTAAGTCTCTTAGGTTCATCAAGGTTGCATTTATTTAAACAAAAATAAAGTAAAATTATAATATTGTGAAATACTATTACAATTAAAAATAACTGCTTGATATTTTAATATATTTTAAAATGCAGTTTATCCCGGTGATGCCAGCCTTTACTTCAGTCCTCAGTGTCACATGATCATTCAGAAATAATTATTTTGTTATGATTTGGTGCTCAAGAAATACTTCTTACTATCAATGTTGAAAACAGCTGTGCTGAAAGTAAAAAAAACAGAAAAAAAATAAAATAATAATAATAATAATATATATATATATATATATATATATATATATAGAGAGAGAGAGAGAGAGAGAGAGATAGATAGATAGATAGATAGATAGATAGATAGATAGATAGATAGATAGATAGATAGATAGATAGATAGATAGATAGATAGATAGATAGATAGATAGATAGATAGATAGATAGATAGATAGATAGATAGATATATATTTAAACTATGTACAAGTCTTTACTATCACTTTTGAACAATTTAACACATCCTTGCTTTCATAAAAAATCTTAGTGACGCCAATCTGTACCATATCAATAATGAGTCAATATTAACAAATGATACTTGTACTACAAAAAAAAAAACTTTCTCCATCATCTAACCCAGTGGTTCCCAACCTTTCTCAGCTCGCGGCCCACACAACCACACACATATGTTTGCGCGGCCCACGTGTGCGCACTTAAAAGTGTCTCCTCTCACTTAAACTGCATCCTGTGCGCTCAGAACTCTCTCAATGCTCATGTGTTAGATATTAATTATTTTCGCACGTTTTTATTTCTAGCCTTTGAAAACCACTGATCTAACCTGTTAGGTTAATCTTTAAAAACTCTAAAAATTAAATAAAACTTTAGCAAATCTCAAAATTAATTTACATTTTTCATACTGTACTGTACATAGTTTTATGATGCCTAAATTGTAGCATTTAAAACCATTTACTTATTTTTTTGTGTGTCTATTTTTAATGTATATAGACAAAACTGTGTAAAATTTAAACACCAGCTACTTATCAGTAATCTGCCGTAACTCAAAAATAACACCGCTTATCTATATCACCAGATTTTTTTATATCAGTGCATCTTTAATAATTAATGTGCCACAAACTAACCCTGAATGGATTTAAAGTATGTCAAAGTGTGTCTCACCTGGAGTGGTAGTGTGGTTCTGGGGGACGGAGTGGGGCCGCGGATGTGTTGCTGTAGTTTGCAGGCTCTGGCTGGGCCTGGCTCAAGTACCTGCTCACAAGAGCAGAATGATCCTGCTCATGGCTGTCTTTCAGGTCCTGTACATGTCGCGGCACCCCCTCCATCCTCTCCACACTCAGCACGCCCCTGTGGCCGTCCTCCACTGGGGCACCCTCGTCATAGAAGAGCAGGCTGCGGGAGCGGACTACACACACAGGGAACAGCGTTACTTATGTCATATGTCTCGAATGATATGCTCATTTTGACTTTCATTCGATTTGTAGAGTGAAGAGAAGCGTTTTTTTTGGACTCGGAGAGAGTGGGAGAAAGAAAGAGCAAGATTTGGAGTGTGCTACTCTCTTAGGCGAAACAACACACATTTTCGGTTACTACAGCAACCCCTTCGCCATCATCCACGGCCCGAGACTGTAGGGCCCTTGTGAAAATGGATGAGGCATTTGAAACCCCTTTCAAGCACAGCTTTGATAGAGCCGAAAGAGATGAGGCTCGGTGTGTGTTGTAAAGTTGAAAGAGGATTGTAAAATCTGCTCAAAGGGAAGTAATGATTTCAATCTAAAACTCTCTAGATGTCTGACAGTAATTTGAAGGTGGGAATGGGCACTGTCGGCCCAGGAGCTCTGTTAATAACCTTTAGAAGAGAGACAGAACTCTTTCAGTCTCTCGTGGGGGGGATCGAAATGAGTGCTGTCAAAGACACACACAGCTATTAGCTGCCTGGATAATTCAATGTGTCTGAAAGCCAGATGACCTACAAATAATTGCTTCTTTGCACATGTGTAGAGAAATGTAATAATATCATGCAATGTACACAGTGATAGCTGATCTCGGTTAACTCATTAGGGGCAGGGATGAACATACCCTGGCTGGTGGTGTAGAGGTCACCTGAGGGCAGCGGTGCAGACTTCACCGTGTGTGAGGATGATGAGGATAAGGAGGAAGAGTAGAGGGAGAGCTCGGGCAGGCAGGGAGCCAGCGAGCCCAACACCAACACAAAACACAGCGCCACCACCTGGCCAGGAGGAGGAACCACACACACGGTGAACACACCGCCCCACTGTAATCTACTTGAACTACAGCTCTCAGAGCAGAACTGACCTGCCTTTACATGCATAGGATCAAAGCACTAAACTAAATAGATATTTCATTAGAATAGTTCAAACAGAAATGAAAATGTACTCAGCCTTGAGCCATTCAAGATGTAGATGAGTTTGTTTCCTCATCGAAACAAATTTAGAAAAATTTAGAATTACACCACTCACCAATGGATCCTCTGCAGTGAATGGGTGCCGTCAGAATCAAAACAGCTGATAAAACCATCTCAGTAATCCACAAGTAATTCACATGACTCAACTTGACATCTTGTAAAGCCAAAAGCTGCATGTTTGTAAGAAACAGATTTATTATTAAGGTATAACTTTAAATTGTTGCTTCTGGACAAAATCCGTTTTTCCAATAAAAAAAGTCATTACCCTGTCGTCCTCTTACATTGAAATACACTAACATATTTGTTTAGAAGAGTTTTGGACTTGTAAATGATACTTGATCTGTGCATATTTCTCCCCTGATTCAGATGAGACAATGTTTTCACTGGAGAAAGCAATATTATGGTTTGATGAGTTGGCCGGAACTGATAGCCGTGGGAACGGAGCGAGGCCGATGGAGTGATTTGGAAATGAGGCCTGGGCCTCTCTCCTCCTTCACTGCCGTCGCTCCTCTTTTGTATCCTTCCCATCTCCTCCATAGGACTCGAGACTGGTGAGTGGAGCAGGTGTCGCTCATTTCCAAATCACTTCACCTGCCTCGCTCCGTTCCCACGGCTCTCGGCCCCGCCCCACTCGTCACATAAGGACTTATATTGTAGCTGGAAGGAACAGTTCTCTGTTGAAAAAAAACTGCATATGCTGGTTAGGTATGTTTTGAAGCATGGCTGCTGGCTCGAGCTGGTTGACCTGGTTTCAGCTGGTCCTATGCTGGTCCTATGTTGGTCCTAGCGCCTGCTCAGGACCAACTTAGGACCAGCACATGACCACCTTAAACCAGCTCAAACCAGCACCCATGCTTTAAAACATGCCTAACCAGCATATGCAGTTTTTTTTTTTTTAAACAGGGTTGAAATTTTTTTTCATAATGATTTGTTTCTTACAAAATGCATCTCTTCTCTTCACAAGATGTTAATTGATGGAGTGGAGTCATGTTGTGGATTATTGTAATGCTTTTATCAGCTGACTGGACTTCTGATGGCACCCATTCACTAAAGGGGATGAATTGATGAGCAAGTAATGTATTGCTAAATTAGTCAGTTAGTCAGTAATAAGTCAGTTCTGATGAAGAAACAAACTTGTCTACATCTTGGACTGCCTGAAGTACATATTGAGCAAATTTTTGGGTAAACTATTCCTTTAAGACTCTGGTTTGTTAGAAAGAAACACTGAGAAAGTGTATGTGAATTCGAGCAGGTTGAAATAAATGTACGTGTTTGTACAGTATATATGTATATATACCATGAGACAGGTTCCGGTCTGCGTGGAAGCAATTTTGCAGGACCGAGGCACTTTTCCACTCACTAGAGCCTGAAGTCTTTGTAGCTGTTGTAATAGAGACCTAAAGATGATATAGAAAACACATCAAAAAAAGAAGACTGATTAGTAAATTCTTTAGATCAGGCTGTAGGCAGCATATTTTTCTGCAGGCTATGTGTGTTCTTCTCTGTGCCATTTTGTAACAGCAGGATCTTCTTATTCAGAAAGCATTTCAGGATAATACACTTCTTACTCTCCAGTGTTACATAAACTGAACTCCCCTTCACACCACTCACAGTCTCTTCCTCAACGCTGCTGCATGCGTGCAGTGGGTGTGAATTTATTTCCTTCAATTATGTCGTTCTTCAGCCGCCAATCAAACATAAGCTTCTTCTCTTGCTCTCTGACACACTTATTAATCCGACTCAAAACAGCACAAAGTCAAACACAACTGCAACACTTATAGCCATATAGTTCAACCTGGTCTTCCATTTTCAGTGTCATGAATTAACTGGAATTCAAATCAGCCCCACACTTTTCTCATTTTTGACATGATCACATTTGTACACAAAAGGGCACAAGAAATGTATAATGATTATGTTTTAGAGTTGATTACTGAACTGATAAACATTTATATTCCCCACAGTATACAGTGCATAAGCAGTGGCCTGTGAACCTGTGTTTGTGCATGTAATCTCAGCAGCAGACTTTCTCACTCAGAAGAAATGATCCAGTTATAATAAAAAACGACATTGAGCTCCCTCTAGTGGAGGAACTAAGACGCAACACCACATGCAGTAATGAGTAACACCACAACCACCACCAGAGAGAGCCATTGCAACATGTTGGAAAACAAATCAAACCAAAAAATACTACTTTGCTATTTCATCATCTAGCAGACTCTTTTATCCGAAGCAACATACAGTACACTTATAACAGAGACAGCCCCTCTGGACCCCTGGAGTTAAGTGCTTTTTCACTTGACTAGATCACCTTAAAATAAACCTGTACATTAGTTTTCACCTAAACATACACATACAGAATCACTCATAATGAATGCTGTAGACTAGTCTAGCTCTAGACAGTATGTTTTCAGCATTGGTGAAGGGCTCAGACCGCCCTGCAAACCTAGCAATAACCATCTCAATTTGATTGAATAAACAGTGGTTTACTCAGATTAATATACAACCCACCCACTAACACACAAACACAAACTCCCCCCTGCTGTCTCTTTGAATTCTCTTAGATAACTCAGAAGGCTCTATCCTAATAAGAATCGGCAGAGTGCCAACACACACAGTCTCTTTATCCTGTAATGAGAGGCAGGCCGGCACCGTGCTGCGTGCTACTTTAAGAGTGTTGTTAATAAGGGGCCTGTGCCAGTCCTCTATAAAAAGCATTACTATATACTTACACACATATTCATGTCATGCTTACCTACATACTAAAAGCACTGATGACAGTAGTGTGCTACAATAAAGCTTCAAAGCCTAAAATAATGGTGAAATATAATCAGCGCAAAATTTCAGGGTCAGAAAGATTTCTTTGTTTGTTTTTGAGAGATGCTTTTTATTATTCTCAACAAAGCTGCATACAATTGATCATAAATACAGTAACACTTATTGTGAAATACACATATTGTGAAATATTACTATAGTTTAAAATATGTAATTTAATGCAAATGTAATTTATTCCTGTGATGGCAAAGCTGAATTTTCAGCCACCATTACGCTAATCTTCAGTGCATATAATCCTTCAGAAATCATTCTAATATTATGTTAAAGGTGAAAATATAATTTCAACATTGAAAACACCTTGATACTTGCTGCTTAATATTTTTGTGGAAACCAGGTTTTTGTGGAAACCATGTGTTTTTTTGTATTCTTGCTAAATAGAAAGTTTAAAACAGCTGTTATTTGTAATATAAATATTTAGTAATATCATAAATGTCTTTAACTGTCACTTTTGATGAGAGTAATGCATCCTAATTTCTTAATTCTTTCCTAATTTTTATTTTTTTAATTTTTTTTTTACTAACTTTTAAATGAAAGTATACTTTCCCTCATGTTTTTGATAGCCAATTTTTTTTATTCTAAACACTGACAAACCTGTATGGCTTAGTCCAAAGAAAAATTTAAAGATAACTTAATTGATGTTCGACATGATGATAATTAAATGATAAGAATTAAATGACTGAATTCTAATTTTAGGTGAACTACCCCTTTAAGAGCCGTTCTCTTCAATAGAGTTAATCCACAGAAAAAGAGCTGACTTTGATAACACACAATCCGTCACGGTGCTCTCTCTTTCGGTCTCTTTAAACAGTAGGAACAGACAGTCCCCAGTCGACAGCGCATATGTTCTAACAAGGCCACCCAGGAGAGAATGAAAAGGTGCTGCTCTATATGATCGGAAGGGGAGGTTAAGACCTGCATGCATCTGGTCCAACTTACCAACACCTGCTGACTGCGAAGAGGCTGCTGCATATGCTTACCGCAAATACGGTTACAATTAAATTGATTAAAATCCACCTATAAAGTATTCCCTGTGATTAAACACAAGCACACAAATGGTATCTCACCTGTTGGCATTCTCGAGCGTCTCTACCTTTTTCCACAGTTCATTGTTCTCTGAAGTATAGTTCTCAACTCTGAGGAGGAGAGAGAAAGTGTGTTATTGCTCATGGAAACAATGACAGATTGAAACACATAAATCGCTTCCAAATGTATAACCATACATAACCCCGTCAATTTGACTGACTAAAGCATAGTGGAAAAAACAGTGTGTGTGTGTGTGTGTATGTGTCTGTCCAGTGTGAGTCCAGTCTCTCCAGCACATTATCCAAACCCTGAGAGCCTAACAGCAGCATAAAAGGGAAAATGACTCATGCAAACGCACACACACCCCAATGAGTGCATGGACCGTAGCCATTGGCTGCATTCACACAACAAAAGCCATAAAATAGCAAGCGGGATATAGAGTATTTCGCAGGGAGTGATTAAAGGAGAGGAGGTCAACGAAGAGAAAGAAGGAAGAAGGCACCAAGAAATCATAGACGACAGTGGATGCTAGACAAACAATGCAAGACGAGGGGAAGAGAAAATAAGAGCAGGAGAGAAAGGGTGAGAGGGAGTAGAAGAGGTAGAGAACAAAGGAGTAGAGTAGGGGAGGCAATTACTTTTTCTCCAAACACTCTACGTATTCCTTCTTCTTCCTGCGGCTTTCTTGTGCAGAGATCTAAGAAAAAAATGCATCTACTTTAGCACTGAAGTATTGTCTATATATGTATATGCACCAAAATCATATAAGAGGAGGATTCTAACTGAACTGATTCAATATTAATAGTAAGTGATCATAAGTAATACCTTGTTTTTGATTTTCCTGCGCACCCGTTTGAGGGCTTTCTCCTCAGTTTTGGTGAGCGGGAGTTTGTTGGGGACAGGATATCCCTCAGCGATCAAAGTCCTCTTCTCTTCCTCTGTCAGCATCAAAGGGCCTGATGTTCCCTGCAGCTTCTGCATTACAACACAAGTCAGCATTTTTCACTCTGTATATATGTGTTCAGTATGTATGGATATAAGAATTTCCATTTGGACTGTATAATGAATGTGGTGCGTCACATGCTGAAACTGCGTTGGACTCACATGTGGGGCGGTGAGGAGAGGGGACGAGGAGATGGCTGTGGAGGTTCGGGCCTGTAGCCGGGCAGGGCTGGACGGAGGCAGTGAATGTGGGCTCTGCAGGTGGCCAGGGCTTAATGGTGGCAGTGAATGTGGGCTCTGGGATCCGTCGCTGTCGCTGCCATGGCTGCTGGGAGGAGTGGGCGGCAACCGCAGATGCTCATCTGTTGGGAAAACAAAGATACGAGACACACTTGAAACACCTGTAACTGGTTCACTTGTGGCATTCACATCTTAATGATCAGGTTTGATTCCGTACATATGCTAAACAAACACAGCAACCCATCAAAATAGAGTTCAAATGGGTTTTTGAGCGAAGCCAGAGATTTTTTTTTTAAAAGTCTATTCACCTGTCATCATGCAAAGCCAATAAAGCCTAATCTGTTAAGCTTTTATTCATTTCGCACACAGCAAATGCATGAACAATGCTTCTAAGTGTGGTGAGTGTTGGACTCATCGTGTGTTTGGTCTGGCCATGTTCCATTATATACACAGAACTGCTTTAATGCTGTTATTTCTGGATGAACAGAATAAAAGGACGTCATATTGCCATACAGACAGCGCACACACAACACTTGCAGGTGCTATAGGTTGCTTGCCATTAGCAGATTTGCCTTTTCTCAGCAACTCTGGTGGTGACTTTAGAGCTGGCAACTTAACTTAAAACCTAAAAACAGTCTAGAACAAATATCAAACAATAATAGCTATTAAATGCAGGGACTGTATGTGTTTGCGGTACATACACAGAGATCTAACTTATCAATATCATGACCATCCAGTTACTTTACTATTCAACAGTTTGATCAGTCATCAGTCAAAAAACTGTTCTTTTGCACTGCCTATTTATCAAAGAATCCTGAAACATGTTGCAAATCAGCATATTAGAATGATTTATAATTTTACGATATTTTGATCAAATAAAACGCATCCTTGATGAGCATAAAGTGCATGCAAAAAATTCACTCTACACAATGGGCTAAAATGCAATTCTCAGAGGTTACATCAGACTTGGTTTTCATCAATGGGCCATTCAAAAAGGGCTAAAGTTGAGATCTGAGAGATTGTCAAACACATGCAAAAGTTAAATAAAGAAACACTCACACTAAGCCTCATTTCCTCTGGAAAAGGAACACCATTAGAGTATTTATAACCCTGAACTGACCGTAGAGCGAGGGGGCAGAATAAAAGTGGGCTAATTTGCTTAGTTTTGCCATCTTTAAACTAGTGTGAAAGAACTGCACTGGCCATATGTGGCAACTAAGTGCTATATGTTGAGTACATTAGCTTGCTGTTGTGTATCTAAAGTAGTGGACTACTTTAAAGCTTTATGTTTAGAGGACAGTCATGGTTAAAACTTAAAAGACTAGAAATACTGTACCTTCAGTGCTGGGCCCCAGTGCTGTCACTACTAGGCATGCAAGACTCAAATAATCAAACTGTTTCATCACAAAGACCATGCTGTTCAAGAGCATGGCTGAAGAGAGATTTCACACCCACCTGAGGGCACACTGAGGAACTGGTTCACCTCTCTGGGCTCTGCTTTGATGGCAGGAACAGAGTTTGAGCTCAGGCCTTTGGAACTCTAACAACAAAAACAAAAAGCAAAACAATCACCATGATGACATCAACATTTAACACACTTTCCTGGTATTACACAATTAATCTGTCTATGTTTGTGCTATACTATATTGTAATATTTGATCAAAATTTTCTGCTGCTTCTTTCTTGTTCTGCTGATAAAGTCAGGTATCACCCTACATCCTATATTCATTAATATCTTGTTTCACTCAAAAATATGGCACAAGAAGGAAGTAAAATTTAATTCTCATTCATTACAATATGCAAATAAGGTATTTGTGAAAGAAGCATCTTGTCTGTGTTATCTCAATGCACGTTACAGCAATATGTGGCACAGAGACATCATTCAGCTTTATCTGAGAGCCTCTGATGAAATCAGGCTGCAGTGGTCTGTAGCATTTAATGATTTCTGATGGTACTCAACTGTTAGGGTACTGGACTAAATGTGCTCCATGTTGGATGTCTGAGACAGTAAACACAGCTGAAGGCAGACTCAAACTGTTTACACTGACAGAGCAAAGGCTACCCGCTTGCTAACCACACACAGTCTGGCCATCATGCACAAAGTGGGGTGACATGAGCCTCAGATCAGAGGGGCTGTTGTACCCATCACTTTTCCCTCATACGTCCCTCTTATTATTTTCTGGGTCAGCGGACGGTATTCCCCACCAACTTGAGCTGATAAAGGCCTTTGTGCAAAGAGACTAAAATACTTTACTGTAAAAATTGCAGAGGTGTGCTATTAGCTGGATTAATCACGATCCAAAATCAGTTTGTTTACATATTATATGGGTGTGTACTGTGTATATTTATTTTGTATTTATAAATAGGCACACACATGCATGTATATATTTAAGAAAATTTTTATATTTTTACATTAAATATATTTATTTATCATATAAATTATATATAAATATAAATAAATGTAAATATTTGTAAAAATAAATACATTATTAGTTATATATACTTTATTTTGGATGCGATTAAGCAATTGACAGTTTTCTGTGTCACTCAGATATCCCTGTTTATTACACGGCTCTGTGGAATACTTGTTTCTGATTGGTCAATCGTGCCATCCAGTGGTATGTTATTTCCAGACAACAACCGCCAAATTGAATAACACATCGCTCATCTGGGTATTACAAATAATCGGTACTACTTTTATGCTTAACGAGTCACTCCGCTATCGCTGACTGTCTGCCGCCATCTTGTGACTGAAAACACTTAACCACTGCGTGTTTCAATGGAAGACTTCAGCATTCATTTCAACATATATGGTAAAAACAAATCTTTTTAGCCGTGTAACAAGCAGGATAATGTACATCCAGCTGGATGTTATCTCAGAATAAACCTCTTCAGGCTGATACATGACCCCTCTGCTTCCCTCCGCTGATCACCCTGACAGGGTTTATTCTGAGATAACAACCGGCTGGATGTACATTATCCCTTACTTATTTGTCAGCAAAAATCTGTCAGATTATGCTAAATGCAATTTTTGCTGAAAAAAATTTGGGATATCTGGGTGCAGGTAACACTTAGAACGAGTACACACTGTTCATTTACATTTACTACTAACATTGTAACAATACAAAGCTGGTTAAAATAAGCAAACTTAACCTTTATTGAATTAGTTGAGTCAATGATTCAATGACTCATACAGTAAGACTCATAAAAACAATCGCTTGAAAAGTTCCATTATGATTCAGTGTTTTAAAATTTGATTCTGTCAATGATTTCGATTAATTGCTCATAAAGTGTCCAAATATGCTTAATAAATAGCAGGCTAAGAGCAGTATGTGAAAAGAGTTGTATGTATGAATTTATAGAATTCATAAAAAGCAGGCATTAGCTACCCAGTTGGTCTGCTGCTTCTATAGGGCTTCGAAAATACAAATGACAAGATATCACATGAGATAAGCTGTAAATGGCAGTGAAGCAGCACGGCTAAACTGTAAGTCACATGACACTGACAATTTTTGGAAGTAGTATGTCCAGATTGCATTCATACTACAATATAGAATTTCTTTTTAATAGTCCAATGTAGTACCTCCAGTACCAGTATGTGCACTGTGCACTTGTTGTTACAAACTGGTATAATGTTTTAACCTGCAGAAAGAGTCACTAAAATATTCTCTACAACTATACAGCCTGTCAGCCTCAAATCCCAGGACTGGAACGGATTCATAAAAACTGTAAATACACAAAAGCTGAATCTTTCAAATGTGTCTATAAAACATATTTCAAATAGCCATCCTCCTCTTCTAGTCAAGTTTCATTAAAATTAAACTACAGCAAAATCAGGTCATATTCTGTTTTAGTTGGACCAATAACTTGGACTAATTCAACATTTCAAGGTGGCCTCAAATGGTTCCAAAGCACTGCCTGAAGATTATGTAATATATGCAGATCATGAATTATAGTTATTATGGTGCTCCATGTCTTAACGCCATGTTATTTATGGTTTGTGTTTATCTGGTGAGAGCTGCTCTTCCTGTGGCACACGGTCACAGTGTCTCCATGAGGACGCTCTCCAGTACAGCTGCACTCTGACAATACAGCAGAACCCAGTGGGATGTCAGAACAGCTTTACACCATGTGCGTGTCTCTCTGCCCTTCTTAAATAAATGACATGTGCTTATATAACCCCATCCATCCTGAATATTATTTCTTCTAGCCAAGTTATTCTTGACAGCACTTCTCACTTGTTAACTTCTAGCAAAAATGTTCAAGCCCTTGTTCTGTGTATTTGCTTATTTTGTTGACAGGTATCTTCACACAGTACAACCTCGCTCCCCAGAGAGGGCAGAGTTTATGGGAGCTGGCGGAAAGTCTGGCCTGAGTTAGTGTCAAGTCAAGGAGAAGAGAACAGTTCCATGGCTCTGATGCTCAAAGAGAGTACGGTGCCAGATTCGAGAGGCCTCAGCAGCCACAAAGAACTAATCTACTCTCAGCTCAACACTGATGCTGCTGGAGCCGATTCCCATGCTTCAGTAAGTTCAACTCCTTACACTCGCACTCATACTGCGAACATGTTCACTGGGCAGAGAAGTGGAGCAAGCTGCCAGCGGAGCAAAAGAGCACATGAAGCACATGTGTGTGCATGTTTTTCATTGTCATACTAATACAATGGTCCCTTTGGTGTGCAGTGTGTGTAAGGTTCACCATCATTAGCTTGCTTACATCTTTTGATATCCACTCTAAAACAACATCTTCCTGACTAAAAAAAAAAACGAGTATGAAAACAACGGTTTTCAAGATTAGTTGTATGATGGCCATTTTTACCTTTTCCCCGGCATGGTTTCTCTGTGGCGGAGGGGCAAGAGTGAGGGGATGGGAGTAGGTGCTGGTGTTGGCCAGAGGGGGCGATGTATCAGGACAGTTTTCTGACATCAGGCTGGGCTCCTGCTTCACTAGAATGGCTGTGAGATCCTGACTGAATGACCACATCCCTTCTGAGTCTAAGGAAAGAAATAACAGGCTCAAACAAACAGAACACAGAGAAAAAGGACTGACTGTTACATGCAGGTTTACATAGATTAACAAATTAAAAAATAAATTAACATTGGAAAATATAACCACAAGTCCTGTGGACAGTAGGGCACAGACGAGCTTATGTAAAATGAAATGAAAACAACAACCAATATACTCTTTACTGTCTATTCAGATTCAGATTATTCACAGCATCTCTGATTTTTTTTAAATTTGAGTATTTGATAAGCATACCAATTAAAAAATTTATTTGAATCCTTTGACAATCAAAAAGTAAATATATTTCTAAATCACTATGTATTAGACAATCTTCAGTAATGCAATGCATTTGTGTTTTTTTTTTTTATTATTGGCAAATATCATGCAGGATGTTAACACAATGGAGAACATTGCAATCAAAGAGTGATATTTCCAGGAAAGTGACAAATTTCACACTCCAGACCCCATACAGATGCAGCTGAGGAAGACAGACTGGGTTACTGACCGGAAGGGTAAAGCAAACCAGCTTCTCTTTATACTGTTAACACAAAAGCCTATGGTGTGGGAGGGGCAGGTGAGAGATTGGGGGCATGTAGGGTGGCTAGAGAACAGCTCGACATGTCTGGACGCTTCAAAGAGAAGGAAAGCACTGCGTATAGTGGGAGCCCTCGTTATCACATCGCCATCGGTAGCATTCGTGTGCAGGCTCCACCGCAGGATCGATAAAACATTATGCGGCCTTGTAAAAGAAGGATGGCAGGTTTTTCATGTTAGTCCTCTGTTAGGGAAGGACATCAGCAGGAGTTTGATTACAACAGGAGAGCAAGGCTCGTTAGGAGTTCTGCTGTTTGGTGGAGAGCGCTGGGTTTTATACTTCATAGCTCTCAGTCTGTGGGGAACCTCTGTAAAATAGCCTAACCCTTCAGCTTAGTAAACCAGATTAGGCCATAAGAGTCTGTCCTTCACCAGGGTGCACTAAAGCAAACACACTCATGCACAGCGTCTACTGTAAATAAAGGATTAGTCATCTTTACAGCTTTTTCCAAACATGATTAGACCAAAAGTACACTTTCTGAAGGATCTGGTAGATCAGAGGGGTCATCTCTGTCTTTTGGCTCTATAATGAGCCTCTCATGCTCTCATCTCTCTAGGTATTAAATCAAAATGAGATTATGGACATCCCTTATGAACCAAACCAGCACTAACCAGTATAAAGCAACCAGCTGGCTGGTCTTGCTGGTTAAGCAATATAAACATTTTGGTTACACTTCCGTGGTAATCAGACTACACCTGGCCTTTGTGTTGTGTGCTTGTTCTGAAAGACTGAGGTGACACACAGTATACTATGTACTCGGACAGACAGATGAAGACAAGACAAAAACCTGCCGCAGCTTGATTATAACTGCACATTTTAACTTACTTCTGTCCGTTTCTCCATGTGGTAGCTTAAATGCTGCTTAGAACTGATGTTACTCAATAATGGACAAAAGTTGTTTGAATTTCACATGCAAAAGTCCCTCCTTATACTCTACAGAAGCTACTGGGTCCTGCCCACAGGGCACTGTAAGGCTTTGATGTCTCTCAGGACAGCAGGTATCATAGCCGGGTGACTCCAGGCCGGCAGAGACGGAAAAGCGATGCTCATTAGCAGGTTTAAAGTTACTGCAGAGCAACAGGAGACAAAGTAGTGAACCAGCCAGCGCTTACTTTAACTGCCCCTTAAAGCCGCTCAGTCTTTATAGAGGCAGGTTTATGGATCAGAGGGGATATCACACATAACTGAAACACCTGAACTCAATGTGGTCATCGAAACGCCATAGACTGTTAGAATTTGTTTTAGCAAAAACTATACTTTTAGGGGTTCAACAGCTTGTCAGTACCTTTAAAAGGACATCTTTGATATTTATTTACCTCTAAAAGGTAGTAGTATGGCAGGGTATAGATTGCTGAAATATATTTAAAATGTTTGACAGCTAAATATCTGATGAGGCCTGAAAACTGTATAAATAAATGTACTGTCAGTAAGCTAATTGTTAATTCAACAATTATTTCCTTCATTTTACTATTAATTTTTTTAACAAATCACACCTGGCTAATTGTACCCCTGAAGCACAACTGCTGCTGCAAACCTAAATGTTCGCATTTTTCTGTAAATTCAGTTATTTGAGCTAGAAAGCACAGAGAGAAAGAAACAATGGCATAAATCTGTTCTGAAAGACCTTCATTTTGGATGCTTTGGCAATATAGTCTGACTAAATGGATCGAGAAATCCTGCAGTACCTTCATGTTTCTTTAAGGATTTGCTGATTTAAAGCCAGACTGGAAAGTAGCTGCAGTCTGTGCACACACTCCTTGCATAGTCAACCTGAGTTCAGGATAATGCAACTCTCGGAACCCCACCCCCCACCCCCCTTCCCTTCAAATTCTCCATTTGAAGCTGGAAACCAGATCCCTTTTTATTTTATGGATGTCTACAGTTCCCTGGAATGATCGTGGCGTGTGTGAGAAAGAGAGAGAGAGAGAGAGAGAGAGAGAGACAGACGGATGAACTGACAGAATGAGTGAGCGAGTATGAGTGTTGGCTGCCTTCCTGGAATTCCCAGCTTCCAATGGTAGACGGAGCTCTTGGCTAGAGCTTTGTCAAGGAACTCTGTGCTGCACGGGTGCTCCGGGAGATAAGGAGGAGAGACGCAGAGAAAAGAAAGGGACTTTTTTGAAAAACGGAGCTGCTGATAGATGATGCTTTGAACTATGGCGTTTATCAGGAGTGTAAAATCTTCTGATAAACTAACACAGAGAGCTGATTGGATGGATGACATGTAAGATGAGGAATGAATAGAGCTGCTTGCTAACCTGCATCGTCATCTGATTTGATGGGCATAGAGGGGCTCTGTGGGGCAGAGTCCCCACTGAGAGAGTAGCTGTGTTCTGCCTGGATGTCAGGGTTTGGAGGGTCCAGATCCATATCCAACAATGGGTTCCTCTCCGCCAACAGATGATCATCAAAGAAACTGCTGAAAAGGTCATTGGAGAAATCCTCCATCTGCTCGGAGAAATGCTGGGAAGAGAGTGCAAAGACAAGATTTAATTCAGTAAATAAATTAAAATTTCCAGCATCTTAAAATAGAAAACATTTATTTTAAATGGTAATAATATATTCACAAAATAACTGTATTCTTGACCAAACAAATGGAGCCTTGGTGAGCATAAGAGACTTTCAAAAACACCTTACCAACCATAAACTTTTGAAGCATATCTATATACCATAATGCATGAACAAACAATCATTTGGCTGAATTCATCCCACTCCCTGATCATGCTATTATAAGCAAAGATCCACTAAAATAAAATTATGAGATGCTAATTCGATATACAGCCTCTTTTCAAATGATTAATTCAAATGAAATTCAGAGGAACACTGATAAACCCCTTCTGTTATTTAACCTAAGGTGCATGTGTCTGAAAAGTAGATTTTAAAAAAGAGACACGCATTCTTCTATGCATGAGTGCATTTATAATGCATGTCGTCATTTTGCGAATGGAAGGACGTGTGTGTGCGTCTCTGCTGTACGGGTATGTGAATGTGTGTTTGCTGAGCCAGGGTGTGACAAAGGTGTGAGAGGACCTGATCATATTTACATCCTGGTGAACGGGGACAGGTGTGTGAATGACACACCTGTAGCGCAGAGGGCATATAAACCAGCCGCTATGCACATATCACACATAAGGACACGTGCACACATCCAGACTCCCAGCACCTGTACGAGTTCTCACACAAACCCCTAACCACTGCAAGATCTCTGTGAAGAGGGCATTGGGAAAGCAGTGCTGTTATGAATGTTTTCTCTGGCTGTCCCTAGTCGACCAAACAGAGCTTCCAAAACAACAAACCTGAGTTCGCAGTATCTGGTCAAACTTGTTGCTCACCATATGGATGCATAAGCAGAGGAGCAGGAAACAAACCCTGCAATGGCAGTTATCCGTATTGTTTGATGAATGACATCCTGGGAACACCCTGACGATCGAGTTTGTGAAATGACGCAGCTCTCTTGCCGTCAGTGCCAGGCTAATCACCACGGTTGAGCATGGCAGAATAAACAGTTCCACCCTAAAACTTTTGAAGTTTGTTAAATGTTCCTGCTCCTGGATGTGTGGGGCGGATATACTAACAGACTTGAGTAATCCAGACTGAAGTTGCTATTTCATAACTCTGAGCTGCATATGCTTGCAGGCTGCATGTGTATTTTAATTTGCATAGTAGTGCTTTGACATTTTTGTCAAGTAATCTATTAGCCTAATGCAAAATGCAAATATAAATGATGCTTATTATGAATGAGCTTTGATGGAAACCAGTATTCACGTATGCAACTTCTCTGTCTGTGTGGTCCTGTGTACATTTGTTATCAGAGCAGACAGTCAGAATGCTTCTCTAATCGGTTTTATCTTTCTGTAGAGTTCTTTCCTGTTTTGACAAGTGTCAGTTAAGAGTTTCTTATGTGGTGTCTGTCTGGTTTTCGGTTGACCTTACAGGGGCCAATGGTAATGATGCAATGCTGGGGTGCTGATGCAAGAGTCCTGAAATTCCACATCTGGAAGGCTCCTCTGAGGAAGAATTCCAGAAGATCTTGGAAGTACTTGAAGAGTGTGTCTCTGTCATTAGGGTCTAATTTTAGGAGAAATGAAAACAAGTAATGTCTCTGGATTATAGGCGAAACTTTATAAGAAGTAGAATAATGACATTAACAGGATAGTTCACCCAAAAATGAAAATACTGTCATCATTTGTTCACCGTCTGTATGAATCTCTTTCAGCTGTTGGAAAATAATACTACTGTAAACCTTTTGGTTACCAACATTCTTCAAAATATATTCTTTTGTGTTCAGCAGAGGAAAAAAACTCCAATACAAGTTTGAAACTAACGGAAGGTGAGTAAATGATTGTTAAACTATCCATTTAATAAGATGGTTTTCCTCACATTCAAAATGCAGACTGAAGGAACATGTTTTTTTTTTGTTACATTTGCTGCTCAAAGTGGACCTATCCGATCCTTCACACGTGTATCATATGCATTTATGTTGACATTTCACAATGATTACTGCAGCTGGGGCTTTTGAGCTCATTTCTGCGACATCCGTGTCTTAGTCTTGCATAACAAAACACACAGAATGATTTTATCTATGTTGTATTGAGTACAACAAGGAAGAGAGAGTCGTATTTCTGCATTTTATAATTAGAAGTAGTCCTCTAACAGTACTACAGCTTCAAAAGGCATTGAAACAAGAAGCACATACTAAAAGAAATCTCATTTCTTTCTATGCTCTCACATATCAAAGAGAAAAGACAAGGTTAATGTAATATATATAAACACACAGTATACATATATATATATATATATATATATATATATATATATATATATATATATATATATATATATATATATATATATATATATATATATATATATATATATATTATATATATATATATATAAATTCTTAATATACTTTTTCAGCTTAGCCAATACGGTCATTTAAAATATTTCTGGTTTGTCATTTGGGCACTCTTCCTAAAATGTAAAAAAAATTGACCACAGCTGTAGCAGTGCAAAGCATGTGTGTGCAGGCTGAGCAATGCCCTATTTTTCCATCTGATCCATTTTCTTGAAGTAACGTTTGGGTCATGTCCGGGTCTAAGCAGGCTGGTTAACTGCACGACTGTTCGAATCATCGCATTCCATTCCCTTATTCCAGACCTTCAGCTGCACTCCAGCCAATCAGAACTCAGTATGCAAATGAGGAGAGGGGAGCTTGTCATTTTGGAGCTGGAGTGCAGGGTGTGCACGGAGCAGCTCGGTGCACAAGAAAATAACGCATTAGTGTTTGGAAAAATAAATATGCTGATAAAAATCCTTCAGCAGCAGTGGAATTGGGAATACAGCCAAACCCACAATGTTTGGGAATATATGTGCCTCTCGCTGAGTTGATTCTGAGAACAATGAGTCACTACGAAAAGATTCATTCTTAGAGTAGCAAAAAAGAGAGAGAAGGAAAGAAGTTCTTGAACTGAAAATGGAGTTTGCAGATGTTTAGTGTTTACACTAGTCAACGTGTGATGCTATTAAAAATATGGTTCCCTCATGTGAGGCATGAACATCAGCTTCAGCCTCAGCATGATCTGATCAGTTTTATTTATTTACATATCTAAATATTTAGAGCTTTCTCTTCCAAGAAGCATGCATGAACTATTCTAACTCATCTGCACTGGATCTGATTTTTTTTTACCTAAATATTAGCTCAGTCACATGTGAATGTAGGGTGAGGATGCATTTTAGCAATCATATTGTCTCTAAACCAGCAGATCTGCACTTTAAAGCCAGTTCTTATTCTCAGTTTCAGATTCCAGCTGTGGCAGCTGTGAAAGATCAGAGATGGGTCAGGGAGGATAGTCATGAACTAACGCTCATTATGATCCGCTCAGCATGCATGATGAGCCAGGCGCGTGGGGTGGAGGGGTTGGGGGGGGGGATGCAGCGTTGCAGGTGAGGGAGCCAGGCCTCTGCAGGTGTTCACAGGTGAGGGCTGATTTAGATTACAGGCATGGCGTCAAGTTCACAGCTGCAGTCTGTGACTTTTGTAAGCTTGCCACCAGACACAGACCTACCTCTCTGGAGATCAGGTCACACAGGTTTCTCACTGAAAGGATTTCAAAGACGCCAGCTTTTGTGTTTAGAACTCAGCGACCTTTTTGAAAGCAGTACTGATAAGATGGAGAATGAGGTGGTAGATCTGAAGTCTGCATCTTATTCTAGTCCCTGCTCTCCTCCTGCACCCTCACTCCCTTCTCCCACTTTTTTCCTTTCTTTCTTTGTCATTTTTTCTTCCTCTAACTTTCCAAATACAACTCTTAGGTCCCTTCCCCCTCTCGCCTTCCTCTGGTTTCTTAATTCCAGTTCCAGATTTTTCTTATGTTCTGCTGTCAGCCACAGAGCAAGAGAACCATGACCACAGAAGGCAGTTGGGCTTCAGCCCCACCTCCAGACGGGAGCCACTGAGGGCCACAAACCAGACGAGCTCTTCTGGAGGTGAAACACTGGGTGGTAGAGAGACTGAGTATGGGAGAAATATAGACAAATCTGAACTAGATTTTCGTGACAGAGTAAAAAAAGCAACTCAAAGACAGTGAGTTACAGATACTGGAACTTTTAGATGAAGAGGGCAAAGGAACTGAGGACACAAATGAACCTGAGGGATATCCTAAGGAGCGAGGAATCCCCACAGCCCCTCTATTTTCTGCTACTGTTGCATTTCGGAAGAGGAGGGGGTCTGCAGATGTGTTCTCCATCCCCCCTTCAGAGGACTCCCTGTACTCTGTAATTTTGCCAGGCTAAATTGGCCCTCTCAAAAGAGCCTGTGGCAACACAGCCCTGGGCAGAAGAATATCCTGTATACAGACCAAATAGCTGTGTTAGTCTAGTCTGTTCCTGTCTGACCACAGTGAGGAAAAGATGAGACAGAAATGTATAAGTGTGAGATATTACGTCCCATCTACAAGAAATAGTCAAATTTGTCATTCACACTGTATAAAATAAATGAACAAAATCAGAAAAGTCAGAATTGTCAGATACAGTCACAAGAAACAGTAAAATATCTGGGACACAATGTGAGATATGAAGTCACAAACTGTGTTAACTAAATAAAGGAAAAAAATTGCAGTTCACAAATACGAAAACTATAACTGCAACTGTGAGAAACAAAGTGGCAATTACGCGATTTGAGAGAAAGATTCAGATTGTGAAATAAAATCGGAAGAATTCAAAATATTGGTATTTGTGAAAAGTAACAACTACAAGAAAATTTAATCTGCATGTGATATTGTGAATTATAGTCACAATGATGATTTATAAATTCTACTGGAATTAGTCAAATATGTGACAATCACATTGTGAAATATAAAGTCACAATAATGTGAAAGTCACACTCAGACAAGAAATATGTCACAATTATGCGAAAATCACAATTGTGAAATATAAAGATGCAGTTATGAGAAATGAAGCTGCAGTTTTGACATATAAAGTAGCAATCAGGAAAAATAAAATCACAATTACACAACTACACTTTTTACTCTGAGGTAGAAACCTGCTTCATTATAGTTTTTATGATAATTAAATATATTATCCATTGCAGTTATAATAAAATACATTATCTCTCATTAGCATCTCTGTTATACTACATATTCAAAACGGTTCCCTGGAATTAAAAGTCATTATGTAATTAACGTAATCATCTGGGTCTTTGATCCAAAATAGAGAGGGAGTCTGGGAAAACAATGCTGGATAGTTGGGGTCCTCAAGCCCTGCAAACACTGACACCCACCTGACATGTTTATTCAGAGCCTGAGGGGTGAGACAGAGCTAAGAGTGGGTACACATATGTCTCTGCAGGGCTCACTGCCTTAGAATGGGGCTAAGAATATGCCTTCCACGTGTGAAGAAGAAGTTAAACATGCTCTACCGCAAAGGTTAGTAGTCAAAACACAACCCAAGAGTGCAGATACAGTTTAAAACGTTCTGGAAACTCTTGCCCATCTTGCCCCAAAGGCTCTGTACTGTACCTTGGTAACGTAATGTGTTCCAGCTCAGACTTTCTTGTTAGATCAAGAAGCTGCCAGTTATTCAGACCAACATCTGAGTCGCAAATAAAACTCTGATAGGATTTGCCCAAGAAGACCAGAGACACACTAAACTGGATATATAACAATATTCTTTCCATCATGACATCAGTTTGTTTCTATAATTCAACTGAGATAGGACTCTCTTTGGAGGTTAAATCTAGTACACTTCAGAGGGTCACTGAACAGAGCGGTTGGCCAAGATCTCTACAACATCCACAGTTCTGTTCACAGCAGCCCCTCGGGAGAACGACAGAGAGAGTGAAAGATAGAGAGAGTGCCTGCAGAGCAGGAGGAGTTCTGGCATGTCAGGGAACTCCTGCTAAAACATCAGCTGAGGAGAGAAATGCAGAAAAAAAATCAGCTGGGTTATTTGAGCAATTCAAACCAGTTCATAATGTCAAGTTAAATGACAACTGACTTTAAAATGACACCTGACTGTTCTCAAGCCACAGGCACAGAGTTATATCTCTAAGATAAGTCTAAATTGTGGATTTTCAGCCCTTTTTAGGCCAAGGTCCCCTTACTGAATGCAAGGAAAGAGCTGGATTACCTGTTACATATTGTATTTAATTTTACTTAATTACTACATTTTATTCTATGACTTACAATGAAATATTTATGAGGAACTTTACATTATTAGCTAAGAAGTAAACGTAATACTGCATAATTAATTTTTGCACAAGGGATCAAATAATAATCAGTGGTGACTGATATACTGATTAGGGTTTGTATTATTTGTTCATATTTAAATAAAACAAATACATGAAATATATTTAGCCTAGATGTCTTACGCAATAACAGGGTGGGCGTCGGGGTGAAAAGAGTCAGCGCCCACTATTATCGCCGAACAATTGCTTGGCTCTAATGTATTTTACAAATGCTTCAAAACTATTCAAAGCATCTAGCAATTAAACAAAAAAAAAAGAAAGGATCTGGTTTGACAGGACCAAAGCTAACACACCCTTAAGTCTCTACACACTAACTGCTGATTTGGTTATTTTGTGCGTGTTTGAATGTACGCTCACGTAAGAACACACCTCAGTGAACTCTCTATTTATGTCCAAATTAGCAGATTTAAAACCCAAGGCAAAGGTATGACAACAGCAGACATACTTAACCTTTACTGATTAATACATGACAAAGCTACATAATGGGAGTGATCGGCGTACATTGTCCTGTGCAGAACAGGTAAAGAACGTGTGTGAGAACTAAGCACATGTGAAAATTACACAGTGGTTGAATTTAGATTTTTCTTCTAGATTCACACAGACTGGGAAAAAGTGACTGATTAAAAGCTTTAGCCTTTATTTCGGTGGAAGTCTGGGTTAAATCGTGTGGCTGCTATGATGAATCCAACTCCATGATCACAGAGTTAAACTTCTATTTCTGTATCACACCCAGAGAGTTTCATCATTTCTTCATTCTTTACAGTCATCTTAATTGTAGCTCACAGATGTTGAGAGTTGCGATGAGAGTAACAGTTAGAGTCATATCACTACTATCTTTATCGTTGGCCTAGTCATTCTGAAGATTACGCAACATCTCTTCTTACTTTCCTCCTCTTTCTTTTTCTCTATTTCTCTCCTTTTTTTAAAAAAAAGTGTGGACAGCTACATCTGAGAGAAAATTCTGGAGGAATGTGCTGCCTTTCCTCCACTCCTCCCCTCCAGATGCTCTTCACCTCCCCCTGCTCCAAACCCTCAACATTCACCCCAGACTCCTGGTAGAAGATGTCTGTCTCTACTAATAAAAGACCATCATTTATTATTTCAGTCACAATAAAAAAAAACACGGCTGTCAACTAGAACTCCCTGCCTTCTAGGATACACATGAAATGCATCATGTTTTGCTTCAGATATTACATATGGTGTCTATACCCCTTAACCCTTCAGGCTCAGAGTGTTCTTAGATGTACCAGCAAAGATGAAACGACTTTTAGGACGGGTGGGACCTGCCAAACCTGTAGATATCATCTCCAGTCTTTTAGTGTTCAGACATGCACGCTATGTGCTTCTAAAGAATAGTCTTGAATCTGACTCATCATCTTCTCTTCAGAATACTGAAGATGGAAGAAAAGCATCAAACTTCCCTTGCTTTTCAGGTTTCAGTTTTTTCCTCACATGTGGGAAGTGACTGAACAGGTAAAAGATGTAAACAGTATCCTGTTTATGAGATTACCCCGGTGAATCATTCTCTCCATCACCAAAGCCATTCTCAGTTTACGAGATTGGGCAAAAAACAGCAGTATAATAACAATATAAATCCAAAGAAAGAGACAGAATCACAACAACAGCTCCCTTTGTATGATGGACGCACCAAAAAAATAAAGCAGATATATAATATAAAGTCATTTAAATAAGCCTGAGGTTTTTCTGCGTTGTTGTGGTTCACTTATCCTCTCTGTGATCTTAGCTTTAACACACAGTGGAATGAGACGTGCTGATTTCCACCCTTTAGCGCAAGCCATGCAATTACTCTAAAGCTGTGATTTAAATGGCCAGACGTGCGCACACACATACGTTCTTCTATCACTGTAGGGGGACTTTCCATTGCCTCGTATAGTTCTTATTCTGAGATAGTAATATTTTCTCTCCCCTATTCTAAAGGCCCCACAAATCTGTTTGCATTTTAACATTTTCATTAAAACATTATTTAGAGGAAAGATTTTAATTCTGTCATAATTTATTCCTCTAATCTTTGTGTCATTCTAAACCCAAATGATTTCCTTTATTTCGTGAAACACAAAAGGAAAATTAAGCTTCCAAGTGTCAAAAAGGATGGAAAAGCACAACAAAAGTAGCTTAAATGTGGCCCCATTACAAAGCAAACTACATACCAAATCTTCAAAAGCCATACAATAACTTTGTGAGACATAACCTTTAGACAATAAACCTTTAAGTCACTGAAAACTTTGACAATTCTTTTGAGTCAGACCTTTTCAATTAATTGGTTAACCCAGTTCACATTAGTGGCCTGAATGAATTGTCACTGAATTAATCATCACTGGATGGAACAAAGAATAATCTGTCTGTGTTTATTGCGCAAGAAGACTTTTAATATAGTGCATGAGTATAGGCCTATATGAACCACTTTTATGATACTCAATAGTCTTCAGACTCTATTCACTGCACTGTTAGAAAGTCATTCTGATTTGAAGTGACATAAAGCTAGGAAAGTAATGACAAATCTTAATTTTTAGGTAACTGTGAATGCAATCTGTTTTCCTTTTGTACATGATTTCAGGTGTTACTATCCTTATGGGGATATTTGGTCCCCCCCCACACAAATACAAATTCCCGCTGTGGAGGAATTCCAGTTTATAAATATATCTCAACGCAACAGTGCTGGATTGATCCATTGACATTTATAAATATAATGGCAGAATGAATGAACAAAAACACACAGGAGGTCAGAAACCAGTGTGTGTAACTCAGGAGAAATTTCCTCTCTGAGGGCACAAGGCAGTCATTCACTGAGCCTTAAAGGGCCAATGTCTCTCATACACACATACCAACACACACACACACACACATATGCCTAGGGGTAGAGTGGGGGACCATGGAGTGTCTGGAGTGTTCTTTTACAGACGTCCATTCACACACCCACACAGGAGCACAGTGGCATGCATACGCTCATGCACGCGTATACACAGACAGCTATCAGGAGCCGTGAATGAGCCTCCTTCAATCACAAGCCTCTCTCTCTTTTCTCTATCATCACTCTCTCCTTAGTCAGGTCCTTACAGAGCAAACTGGAGCACAGCTGTTACTCAATGAGGGACATCTGGATTGAATACTGCCCGTTAAATACCCTCAGCAACCAACAGAAAAAAAATAGACAGAGGCAAAATCTTCATAAGGAACCCTAACACTCTAATCCTTATAAGACAAGAAAGGATTTCATTAGAGATATACAGCCAGACAGTGACTAAATGATCTATCTATCTAGTTTATCTAATATCTATTATCATTTCTATTACCTTTTTTTTTATTTCAGCATCAAGATTGTAAGTTCAATTTACATGCATATATAAGGAAAGGGGTATAATTTGGGTCCTGGCCACCATTTATTAAAAGTTTTAAACATTCTTTTTTTTAACATTAATCAAATACACAAGTTAATTTGAAAAGGTCCCACGGTGTGACAAATGTATTTTTATTACAATTAATATGAGGACACAAAATGCATACACAATCATAAATACATAATCAAATAAGAAGGTACTAATTAAAGGGATATTTCACAAAAATTGGCAATTTTTTTGTGTGCTGCAGAAGAATGTCAGCCATACAGGTTTGGAATGACGTGAGGGAGAGTAAATTATGAGAAACTTTTGGGGGTGAATTTTCCCTGAAAATAGTTTTAGATTAATTATAGAATGTCAGGACAACAGTTTTATCTATATTTATCTTCTTTTGTTTATCTATCTGATAACTGCATCTTTATTAAGGAGGTATGATATATATATATAGTTATAAAGTTTATCATTTATAGTCTATCAACGACTTTGTACTGTAGAAAATAGTATTTGGGCTTAGGTAGCTCATAAGAGGCTACAGAATACGTCTCCTGTCTGTTGCTGCTGCTGCTTCCCTGATAAAATAAAGGTCAAAACGGTTCCATCTTGTCTGAGCCGCATAATAGTGACATTAGTCTATTTCTGTCTCTCTGCGATGGGATTAAAAGAACCTCATCATGAATGTGTGTCAGTAGAAGCATTAGCAACAGGAGTGTCTGAATCACAGTGAAAAGTGTCCTGGGCTCCTAATGGATCATATGCACATGGAACACTATGCTAGCATCAAGTGAAATGCATTAACAACCAAAACATTACTTTCCTGCTGACCTAATTAAAGGAATCTGTTATGCAAAAATTAAAATAAATTCTTAATATACCCACTCGCATCGTTCCAAACCTGTCTGACTTACTTTCTTCCAAGAAACACTATAGGAATAATGCACTATGTTCTATGTTTTCCACGCAATGAATAAATTCTATTAGTTTTTGAGACCACTTTTAATAATAGTGTAGTTTTTTCCAGACACATTTAGATTTTAGAGCTCAACCGCTCCATTAAAAAGGTAATCTACTTTCAAAATATTAAGCTGGGATATTCTCAAAGCAATTCACCTTCAGTTTTCCATGAAAAAATTACATTTTGGTTCAGAACAACATGATGGGGTACTTTATTTATTTATTTTTTGCATGTCACAGTTTTGTTGTGCAATTTGTTTGCACCAAGTACACTCGTAAAACTTTTATCCCACAGTAGCCTAACATGAACTTTTTTTTCCCCCGTTGGCATGATTTGTTTATTCAGACACTTTCAGAATAAACAACAAACACAACGTGACGGTAGCCTATACGGAATTGGTTCCCCACCTAATAAGTTTTCTTACTCTCCTACTTTCTGTGCCAGGCAAACTCGTCGACTGTGTTTCTGCCCTCCAAACAAAAAGCAAATATACCACGAAGTCCAATAACTTGAGCATCTTGCTTCGCCGGCTGTGGCCGGACACGAGAAACAGGATGAAGCGATCCGTGGGCGTGGTTTAGTTAAACAGGATGATTACGGCGTGTGGGCGTGGTTTGAATAAATAACATTAACGAAGACCTCCCCCATTCCCCAAAGGTCCGGTTCAAGTTGTAAATTGCCCCATCTGTGTGCAGCTGGGCAAACTTCACAGCTTGAGAACTCCTGCCCTTGTTCATGTTTAATTTGCAGCACAACATCCCAGACATGTGTGACAAATAAACACACAGATAAACTGAACAAACACCTATATACACACACACACATATACATACATACATACATACATATATATATATATATATATATATATATATATATATATATATATATATATATATATATATATATATATATATATATGCGCATATACATATGTAATAAAAGCATAATAATACATTAAGCTTATCTGGTAGGCTATTAATAACAAAACGACCATAAATATTCCAAACTTCACAATAAATTATTATTTAAAGTTCATAATAAGAGCACAGGAAAAAGTATTACAAAATCTTTAAGGCATTCGCAACTTAATACTGCTCATTTTCTCTCTCTGCTACTGTTCATAATGATAGAAGATGCGGAGGTTTGACGTACCACATTGGATAAGAAATCACTCTCATTCAGATCTTCTAGGTCCAACAGGTTGGAATTGGGAAAAAGTTTGTCCGAAGCGAAGGTGTCCAATATGGTGTCCATATCGTCTGTGAATTTTTTTAAAAAAGGCTTGGAAAACAATAACAATATCTCAACGGTGAGATAGGTTGTAAAACTGTTGAAATCCAATTCAAAAATCGCAACCAGTAGGCTATTATTATGTGTGGCTTAAGCGACGTGCGCTCGTCTGCACTGTCAAGTCGCCTTCATGCACTCACTGGGCGTCTCTAGTCTGCCCATTTACACTTCTCTGGAAGTGTCGGAGAAACTGGACGTGATTAAAGCGAGGTGGCCGTGCGTGTTTCTTCCAAATCTGTCTCATTCATCTGCGTTTGGTCTCTAAGGGGTAACTAGACTGATACATATTTAATGTTGTCTCCGCCCTACTCTCGCTCTTTACGGCCGATGGGAACGCCCACCTTTCACTTCATTTAAAGCGACAGCGCATTGATTTCCATTGCCACAGCCATTGACGCACAAGAAAGACTGAATCCATTACAGTAACAGCCTTGGCTGCCTATTAGGCAAAACTGAATTCAACTTTTAAAAGTAATAGTAAAATGTTTTCATGACCACAAAATACCTAGAAATCCTTCCTGATGGAATAGAAACTAATTTAGTCATGTTGAATTCATGTAAGATGCTTCAATGGAGGAGATTATAATGAATCTCAAATACACTCCAAGTTGTTTACAAAGGGTAAAAATGTGAACTTGAATTTACAAAACAAGAGGAAACATGTAGGCTAAATACTTTGAATAATGATGTATTTGTTAAATTCTTTACTCACAGTTGCAATAACAGTCTCAAACGTGAACTGGCCTAAATGATCTCATCTTTATGTCAAACATAACCACTGAGATGACATTTAGGTGTTGACATTAAAACCTAATCGTGTAATAACAGATAAATATAAACATGTGATAATGGTGTTTTGGAGGAGTGCTGTAAGCCCCCACATAGAGGATGTGATGTCTTCTGGATTATAAAGTACAGAGGGGTTGTTTATGAAACTTGAACCATTAAAAGGCAGTGGACCAGGCATTGATTTAACCTTTAAAGCGTGCATTTTTCACGCAACCTATTTTTCATCATTTTGAAAGACAAATGATCTCTGTCTGATTGGATAACTTTCCAGTTATGTAATTGCAGTGAATCACATGAGTGGAAGAAGATTCAGTGTCTGATTACATATAGATTGATTCCACTGAATCATTTCACTAATTTGGCTCCTTGCTCTCCTCTTTTAGATTATTTGCCCTTGTCTGTGGAGTGCTACGAGTCAGTTCATGTGATGAAAAATCTTTCAGATCAAGTGTGCAGGGTTCACACAAGAGTTTATAAGGATGCAACCTAATACTCAGAAATTCTTTTATTATTGGCAGAGTTTTCTCACCAGTAACTTTACCTCAGGTACTGTTACAGCTCTTTTTTCCTGCTTTTTCTTTATCTTTCTCTGTCATTCAAGGTGCCCTAGTTTTATAGAAACCTGCTCTTTAATAATGGAATTTCTATTTGCAGTGAAAGGTGTCATTTTTCAATTCACACATTACGTATGATTACAAAATGATTTTGTGTTATCATTTTCTCCAAGGCAGAGTCCAGTTGTTTTTCAGCCCAGTGAAAGGGGAAATATCTATAGCCTACCTGTTATGAATTACTCAAGGCTGTTATGGTTGATGTTTATGGACAAAGTTGATGTTAGCTCAAGGATATAATGGTGATAGGGTGGTCTCAGCAAGTCTCTATAGTTTAAAGGTTTCCCTTACCTGGGATTGTTCTTGTGTCATTTTCACTGCAGTCCAAGGGCTTAACCATTATATATGGTCCTGGACCACAAAACCGGTCATAATTTTAATGATTTATACCATATATAATATGAAAGCTGAATAAATAAGCAGTCCACTAATGTATGCTTTGTTATGATAGGGCAATATTTAGCTGAGATACAACTATTTGAAAATCTGGAATCTGAGGGTGCAAAAAATCTAAATATTGAGAAAATCGCCTTTAAAGTTGTCCAAATGAAGTCCTTAGTAATGTATATTACTAATAAAAAATGAAGTTTTTATATATTTACAGTAGGAAATTTACAAAATACCTTCATGGAACGTGATCTTTACTTAATATCCTGATGATTTGTCGCATAAAATAAAAATATGGTATAAATAAAAATAATAAAATAAAAATACCCATACGGGTTTGACCCATACGGTGTCTTGTTGTTGATTGCTACAAATATAACCGTGCTTAAGACTGGTTTGTGGTCAAGGGTCACATATTATGGGTTGTATTATCAAAACAAACACACACACACACACACACACACACACACACATATATATATATATATATATATATATTTCAGATGGCACTTAGAGGCTTTTGCATCTGAACTCTTCATATATATATATTTATACTTTAGAAATCGGGATGATTGATGATGCTAATTGATGAATCTTTTAAAAGGTCATTTAATTTCGAAAGTAAACACTTAAAAGTCATCAAATGACGTGATGAGACCGACAGATATTAATGTTACTGATGCTGATGATCAGCAAGAATCTTGGTCCATGTGTGACTAATATCCTGACTGATACCGGACACACATCAATACAGTTTTACTTGTTTTCTTCATTAATCTTCAAGAGAAATTGATTCTATATAAATGACTCATAGAATTATCAGTGAAAGAGTCCCATAGTGGGTGATCAATGACCAATAACCTACCATACTGTCTGTAGTCCTCTAAAATGTGCATGTGATGCAGGTGAAGCTGTGATATTTTGAGCTAAACTGCATCGTCCTTATTTCCACAGATTAAGAATCTCTCTGACGTCAAACAGCCTGTAAACACTGGAGAGATCTCTCTCTCTTTGAGGTTGTCGTGGTAACCCTCACACCTCGTCAGCTCTCCTGTCCGCATTGTTTTTATGGTCATGTGAAGCTTCCGTCCTCCCCCTGTGCAATAAACACACACACATACATCCCATAAACAGTATGTGGAAGGTGACATGCTGGAAAAACACCATAAAGTAAAGCAACCATGAGGTTTCACTTTATTTACTGCCTTGTGTCTCCACATGGTCTGCAAATTCCAACCCCCTATCCACATCCCCACACACTCCTCTCCGATCAGCACCTTTTCAGTCGCGCTGTGATGTTCTCTGTAAACAATACTGTTAAATATTCTATTACGATCTCAAAAGTGTCATACAAACCAGCTCGAATAACAATTCTAGGTAAATCACGGTATCAGAAAGTAAAATAAACCTTTTGGTTAAATAAGGCTAAATACAATAGTGAAATCCCTTTTTGTTTAACTAAAGTTTTGAATAGATTATCTCACTTTTCAACTCTCAAATTTTTACTTGTTTTCCATTTTCACTAGTTTCAAAGCGTGTAATTTTTTTAAGTAATAAAACAAACAAAAATATAATAATCCATGTGACATCAGGGCTTCAACCTTAATTTTAAGAAGCTACAAGAATACTTTCTGCAAAGTTGAAACATTCTTCAAAAGATCTATAACTCCGACCTATAATAAAGGCATGAGGTTGGGTAGAGATTATATTTTCACTCAGCTAGCGGCAGGGGGAAGTGTTTGAAAAATCTGCTTGGGAAACCTGTTTGAAAACCTTTGAAAAAATGTTTTTGTCATTCTGTTTATGTAAAAAAATGTTGCCAAAAATACACACACTTCTCCTTTATCGAAGGATCGATGGAGTTTCGCTATCCTGTTTTCATAAGGGTGATAATGGCATTACAATTGTGTGACGAAAATACCAGTGAATAAGAAAAAGAATAAGGAATCGAAATTCCAATGAGTTGTTGAAAAAGCTTCATTTTCTCTTCTCAGAAAGCAATATCTATGATTTAGGTTAAAATAGTCCACAACAGATGTTTTTATGAACACTCTTCTTGCTTATAACAAACACACTAAAAACAGATTAAACCATCACTGTACTGGTTTAGTTTATCAAGTAAATGTGAGGTGTTTGTGATGTCTGCAGTGCTAATGGGGGACACTGGGAACAGGCAAAAAAAGGAGAACATTCAATGCATAATCCACTCATGCTTTTTTGTCTTAATTAACCAATTAGATGTCTGACTAATATGCTTACTGCTCCAGACCACTAATGCTAATGTAGGCAAGGTGTAAGGTTATGGTTGTGCGCTCTTTGCAGGTCTTTGAGGGGTGTGTTGATGAGAGTACAATACAACTGAGAGTGGCATCAGTGTGTGACATCTCTGCTCTCGGTTCCCACAGCTTCATCTTATTCATTCATTATCTCCACTTCCTCCGTTCTTCATATTCTTCACTAATCAAGCACAGCCATTTACACTCACATGCACTGCTATCCAGAGGGCACGGGTGACACTGCAACGCACACCGCAAAGTGAAGGAAGCAGAGATGATCATCCCTTTTTCAAAAAGCACCATTGAGCCTTCGCTGCATAATTAAAGACTACAGTGCACATTCTGAGTGGGATGTGATTATAGCATTACTCTCTGTGTCTCTGTGTGTGTGTTATGGTTGAGGGCCAAAACTCTTTGCACCTGTGTCACCCTAAACACAGCAGAGTCACTCAGTTATGTAGAAAAACACTAAAATAATTAAGATCTCCTGTCAGGTGAGAGGTTATCCCCCACAGGACTCAAAATGATGATTCAAACGCTAGTTTTGAGCAGTGTAGAGTAGTGCTTGTTGTTTGTCATTTCTCCGATCACAAATGGAGACACGGTTTAATGTTTACGCGGCGTGATGCAACAAATGCGTCATTTTGTAATGGTTTTTTATTGGTTGTGTCTCATTACGCCGGGACAATGTTAAGGGGCATTTCCGTCAAACGCTTGAAGTAGCCGGCCAATCACAATGCACTGAATAGTTGGCCAATCAGAGCACTCCTCACTTTTCAGAAGGATGAGCTTTGTAAAAAACAACCCTTTTCAGAAAGGCGTGGCATAGAGGAGAAACATTATAGCTTGCGGCATTCTGAAAAGTTGAGATGTTTTTAACTCGATGCGGTGGGGATGTCAAGTATGCACATTAAAATAATAGAAGTGCAAATCTTTCACACACTCAAAACAAAAACACTTATGCGATCTAAATGTTCAGAAATGTTCAGTCTCTCCATTCTTTACTTTATGTGAGGTAACATCATAGCCACAGGTGAAGGAGTTTCCATATACCCAATGAAACTGGAGAACTGAGCCTGGGTACTGAAGACAGGAAGGTCAGGACACACAATCAGCGAGCAGCCTCCGAGAACAATCCTTCTGTACTGCCACAGCTTCAGGGCCTCTGACAAAGCAGGCCTGTGAAACCTAGCCTTTCTTGCTGAAACAAGCAGAGCCGATAGCCATCAATGTAGTTCAATATTTCAGTGAGTCGGGTGTGAGTAGCTCATTGAGACCAAAAGAAAGAAATGTCCTACAACACAGGGCAGGTGTGGCTTAGATCAAAACAATCTATAAATATTTCAGTTTCACAGACTTTCAGATGAAATCCATTGAGGATAACACTGAATTTTTGTTTGGGAAAAACAAAGTGCCTCAGTAGTTTTGTGTTGATGTTCTAACATCTCACCCCCACATTTTATATGAAGGCAACATGATTTTTATTGTACATTTTCTGGCTTAGATTTCGTGAAAGTCTGTCAAGGATAGGTACTGAATCCTTTGGCAAAAGCAGCGCTGCATTGCACAGGACTCAGTCAAAGTTAATGAGACCTAACAGGTGCGCTGTTAATAGCTGCACTGGTATGATCTCGCCTCTGAGGCGGCGTTCTGAGATTCCCAGCCTTGTTCAAAATCCATGACATTCTAACTAGCTACTGTATCCATGACGACCACACTCACATTAAAGAACACGGGATCGGTTTGTACCGAGAGGGTCAGAGAAACTGCAGAGCAGTCAACTGCATCGAAACAAGATCAGCCGAGTAAAAAATAATGACAAGAGGAAATGAAAACAAAAGATAATAATTTTGTTCATGTCGAACATATGTTTAATGTACGCTGCATTGATCCTCAGTGTTTCCATGACGTTTGGAAGCAGGTGACACACTGACCGGACCTGAGTCATGATGTCGTGACCATAGCTGCTGGTAGTTTATGAAGCAGTCCAGTGTAAGAAGAGCCAGTGGTACTATGACAACAGCTAGAGCAGGACTGATGAATGAACATTCGAGCATGAAATGAGAAGAAAAATGCACAGAGAGAGAGAGAGAGAGAGAGAGAGAGAAGGAAAGATAGGATGAAATAAAGAAGAAGACAGAACAACAGAGATGATGTGTTAAAGGATCTGAATCAGAATATTCAGACTCACAAAAGAGCTTTATCAAACAAGTGTAACAGTGTGCAAAGAGGAATCAGTTAGCTGCACTAACTTCACAAAAACAGAATTTTCTGAGCTGGTGGGTTGCGACTCAAAAATGTATGACAGCGATAGCAGGGAATAACAATACTGAATACAAATAACCAATCATACAATTACAGATAGGATAACAAAATAAATTACATTTTTTTGCTACTGTTAGGGTTTAGTTTTTATCATATTTTTCATTGTGTCATCATTTAGCCTGTTCCCCTGTGACCTAGTCTCCTATATGCCATTCTGTTCATCTGCGTTTGATTAATTAACTCATCAGTTCCTTTGTTTGCTCCCGTACTTAAACCCTCAGTTCTCTGTTAGTCGGGGTCCGTTCTCATTTATGTTATGTTTGTTAAAGTGCCTGTACTTGTGGATTTGCCTTATTAAAGGACTTTTGTTTGATTTGGTATTGTGATTGTACCATTTGTAGCCTATCACCAACTGTAACAGCTATTTCACTGGCTGAATATACAATAGACTCTCCCTCACTATACAACACTACAGAGTTAATCCTACAGGATTTCAGGTTACATTTTACCAAAAAAAAAGAAAAAAAAATTGATTGCATGAAAATAAATCTACTTTGAGGACCTTGTTTTTTTTTTACTTTAATTTCACCTTATTTCCACACTAAATTTCCCATTAATTCTCACTACTGAAATTGTTATATTCAGAGTCTCATTCTCAAAACATATATAATGCATATATGTAATGCATGAACAAATAGTTATGCTTGAAAAAAATATTGATAACAGAATCGTGTGCCACTGAAGAATGGAATAATGGCTTCTGATAATTCAGCTTTACCATCACAGGAATAAATTACACTAAAACTATTTTAATACAAAACTATTTTACCATTTTAATAAAACTTCAAGACATGCTGTTTTACTGTATGTTGAACACACAAATGTTGATTTGATGAATATTAATAATGTACAAATAAAAATGATACATTACAGTAATATAAACTTTAAACATTACTTAAAATAATAAGACCATAGTACGTAGACATAATACATTATAAATCACTGTGGGGGGTAAAATGTGATAAATTGTGCTAAACAATTGAATCATACAAAATATTCTAAGACTGCTAAATTCTAAGTTTTTCCTTATGCAAAAGATTATACATTACTTCAAAAAGAGTTTATGTTATGCACCCATGCCGTCCATGGCCATTTCAATACATTTCAATGTTTGGTTTTCAGGACATTTTGCAAACTTCTGTATGATAAACAATGCTGGTACTGTTATGGGTGACTTCATCTAAAATCTTGGTTAAAACCAGTTGAGAACCACTCTTCTAATGTAATAAATAGATTGTACGGTTATCTTCAAGTGATAGGGCTAAACATTGAATCACGTTTAAAAATAGACTATCAATCTGCGAAGGGGAAAGAACATACTCTGTTCTGCTGCCTCTGATTAATGCATCTTTTAGCTGGGTTGCAATGTGTGCACAACAGTGAGTCAGTGTGTTAGTCATCACCGGGGAGGTTGTTTTTTTTTCGGGGTAAAACATTGTTCTGGAAGAATCTTGTTTCAGGCAAGCACTCTTATCACAGACAAATTCAGAACAATATGACATTGCTACAAATGTAGTTTCATAAAGGGATGTATTTGTGTATTTGTATGCACACGTAGGGGGTGCTGTGACAAAATAAGTGAGAAAAAAAAAGGAAAGAGTAATGGAGATGACAGCATTGTACATGCCCTAAGCCAGATACTTGGAATATTGTAACGTTTAAACAACATTATGCTGTGACCTAGACACAGTTTAATTTCAGTGCATCTAAACATGTATTCCCACAGGGTAATGCACAGTGACCTGAGATTTCCTGCAGTCCTGTTAGGAGCCTGGAGATATTTGCACATAATCACATTCATACAGAGATGCCATAGAAAACGGCAAACATCATTTTCTCCCATCTCTTCTGTTTGCCTCCTGATTCAGTTCAGACCAGCAATATCCTGCTGACGTCTCTTCACAAAGTGCAGCTTTATAAATTGAAACATCTTGAAAAGTAAACATTCGTTGTGTCTTCTTTGCCCAGTGCTAGTTACCTGGGTTGAAATGTTAGTTTGTCTATGTGATAATTAAGCAGAGGGAAATTCAATGAAATTCAGTCAAGAAACTGAGATGAAATGTTATGGTATGTTTATTGATCGTAAAATATAATGCCATATTAAATGAAATGCTTGCAAATGCATGAACCTGTAACTGAAACTCAGTGGGTTGTATGGCTGCTGTGTACACTAGCATAGAAAAATGTAAGCACTAAATTAAGTGTAGAATTAGTGTAGACATATTTAGTGTGCATTAGAGTAACACTGAGCTGTTTGCCACCTACAGTGCCTACTGTGACTGTGTGGGAACACTTATCGGGTTTGATTCATCCAGAGTAGGGTGAGACAGAGACAGAGCCAGAAGAAAAGTGACAGAAGACAGGCGAATGCATGTTTGTGTATGAATAGTTCATCAAAACATTGGAATAATACAGCAAGAGTTCTGAACTCATGCAGAAACCCATTTTAGCGTGTTTTGCTTTCAACAAAGTGAAAGAAAATTTTTTTTTAACAGAAAATAGTTTTGTGTGTTCGGTACATATATCACTATGTGATATGTTTCTGAGTTTAGTTAGGTGTATGTGTGTGTGTTCAGTATGATCTTTAAATGTAATCATCAGCAGGACAGAGCCAGATCAGACTCAGAGGTCACAGAATGCGCAGTGAGGGGGTGACCTTTTCATGCATGTGTGGATGTGTGATCCTGACATTTTCCTATGATGCCTGTGAGAACAGTGCAGTTTGATAACACATAAACAACATAAACAACACATAAACAACATGGAATATTTTAATGTGACTTTGTTATTGCAGTGGGTGGGATGTATCCTAGAATCAATGGGAAAGGTAACTCATCTTACAGAAACGTCATGTGTTAAAAACACTTGATGTATGTTCCACTTGCCTGATTACCCTTATGTATACAGTATACAGGTGCAATAAAACACACACACACACACACACACATATATTTATATATATATATATATATATATATATATATATATATATATATATATATATATATATATATATATATATATATATATATATATACTCTATGTATATATTACATTTAATATTTTAAATATATTAATATGATCTCTTATTTTATATATAAAATATATATATATATATATATATATATATATATATATATATATATATATATATATATATATATATATATATATATATATATATATATATATATATATATATATATATATATATATATATATATATATATATATATATATATATATATATATATATATATATAATTTATATAGTCAACATTTGAAGTGGATCAAATCAAATATCCTATGACAAGAACACATTTTGATTTTAGGTTTTAGGACAACTTTGATAAAAGGTTCAAATGTTGGCTAGTGTATATATACATTTATAACAACTATTTGTAATGAACAAAATTAATGTTATAAATATGTTTATATATGCATTGTCATAACGGGAATGAATGTTTTTTTTACATTGCAATGTCTCACAAAAGTACTGTTTTTATTGCTTTCTTAATTAAATAAATGCACGCATGCACACACACGTAATAGCATGTCTATATATCTACATTTAGATGATAGATAAACAGACAGACAAATAGTCTGTCTTCAGAGTTTGTGTCCTTTCAGCTAAAGTGAATTCCCTCTTCTTTCTAAATTCTTCATTGTCTCAGACGCACACCTTACATACCCTCTCCTTCTCTCACTCGCTCTCTGTGTCTTTTATTCTCTGAGGTTTACTGGTTATTTCGGTCAAAAGCCAAAATGAGATGCTTCAGGCAGCAACCCCAGAAGCAGCCAGCAATAAGAGGGATATTTATATCAATCCATGGGGTCAGTGTGTCTGCCTGTCTGAGAGAAAGAGAGAAGGGTGTGTCTACTCTCTGCTCCCACAGTCCTGTTCAGCAGCAGGCTACTGCACACTCTTCTGAGGGTGGAGAACAGAGCACACGGCCGCATTGTTCTGATGTGGTGGTGTGTGTGTTGGGGGGGGGGGGGGGGGTAATAGCAGAAGACTGGTGGGCTGGTCTGCATGAGACGGATGGCAGGAGGAGACTGAAACCCCCTCTGAAGCAGCACTGCGCACAGACCGAGAAGCAGTCCACTTCACTCTGAGCTCTGTCATTTTCCTAAGTGATTCACGAACCACACTGTCCACCAACCATGAGAATAATCCTTAAAATAATAAAGCTACAGCTCCCTTTTTAATCAAGGCATTGTGTTCCATTCCTCTTTTAGTTCAGTGATAGTTTTTTCCCTTCATTTCTCAGCGTGAGGAAAGTGGTGTCTGGATTCTGGTAACTTAAATTAGGTTTCTGTCTAGTTTTACTGGACAACACTAGTTACAGTACGGTGTAATAAGACAGAATTTAACTCTTGTCAAATATTTTAATCCCTTTGAAAAATGCCTGCACAAAATCCCTCAGTAACATAAAATTGTAGAAATAGTTTGCACTTGATGAAGCATAGCAAACGCAATCACAGGTCATATGCATATTGACTCTATAAACATGCACAATTTCAAACTGATTAAAATAGATATGATTACAAGTGTTTTGAGTTACAAGAGTTACATTGAGTTACAAGAGTTTCCATGAAAAACCAACATACCACCATTATTCAAACTTCAAATCTCTCATTACAAAGAATTAAATATTCAAACGTTCTACATAAGATCTAAATTACTTTCAACCACAAAAGATGCTTGCCTCTTAGTCAAGGCTGTTTTCCCATTCTTAAAATGGTGAAAAAAGTGCAACAGCTTAGTTTATTCCTCTTTTCCCTGCACACCAATCGGACCACAAAATGACTAGCAGTTAATGCTATTTAGCCTCCCAGAAGCGTCCGATAACATGCGTAACATTGCAATGTGCTGTGAGGAAACACAATTCATCTATTATGACAAATAAACTCCTCTGCGTATGGTGTGTGGGGTCTGGAGATTTTTATTTGAAGTCTGGTCTTGTCTGATCTGGTTTCTTCATCAGTGTTCTGCAAACAAATGTAGATGAACTCAGCACGAGTCTGGGCAACATTTTGGAACAGATGGAGAGATGACTAGTAATAAAGCTATCAGCCCTCTTTACACACACACACACACACACACACACACACACACACACACACACACACACTCACACACAAACTGCACAGATGTACCTGACTATTCTACAATGTTATGATTCAGACTTTCCCTCTTCTTTTCAGGACGGTATGCTACAGTGTCATTTGTGTGAGGCTGTGTATGATTACTCCCAGGATAGACAGATGAACATAACTCACAAAGTGTGCCTGTACACACATGCACATACAACTATACACACAATCTATACCAGAAGCCCCTGCTGGATGTTAGCACACACTGACATGATTTAGTGTGTCACCACTGTAAAATGAGTCAGAAATTACTCCCACAAGAGAAATCCCTGCCTTACTAAGGAAGTCTCAATGCATTTTCCTTAGGGATGGCTAGAGCTCTGTCCAAGTCATCAGGACTGCCTCAGTGCTCTTATATCGTAATTATATTTTCCGAAATCAAAAGGACTGGAGAAATTAAATATTTCTAGAAATACTGCAAATTATAAGTTGTTTCATTTTCTAATGCAGAATGCATGCAGACAAGTTACGGTAAGTAGGCTCAATTATACAAGCACTATTTTGGTCGAGACTGTTCGAACATCTGTACTAAGCATAGTAAAAACACACACAGACACCTAGACATGTACATACAAGCACTAATGGAAAAAGACACAGGAAAAACAATAGACCTAATAACTGAATGTGGAGAAGGGATACAATTTGTTCTAGCAGAAACATGCACAAGTGATGTGTCTGTTTCCAAGTGAATAATTCAAATGATTTCATATTCTGGGGCTTTCGTGCGTTATTCAAAAACCACTTCACAGCAGCCTTTCTTATTTGAGTTTCAAACATACAGCTTGTAAAGAGTTCTGCTATTGAGATTTCTATTCATTAAGTCTGTTGCAAACATTAAGGATGAAATATGAGCAATTTAACTGTGCTCTAAAATTCACACAATTCACACTGGAAAATCTCTGGGGAATTGCTGGCACTTGTGCTGGTAAGAATCCTGTCAGCTACAGTTTTAAAAAATTTTCTGTGGGAGGCTAATTCATACGTTGGCATAGTACAGTTTATGTAGAACTGTTTCCATTTTTCAAGCATTTAGTGCACTGGTCTCAAACTCAGTTCCTTGTGGGCCACAGCTCTGCACAGTTTTGCTCCAACCCTAATCAAACACACTTGATCCAGCTAATCGAGGTCTTCAGGATTACTAGAAACTTCCAAGCAGGTGTGATTTAGAGCTGGCTGGAGCTTGGTCTCAGTCAAAGTCATCATCGGATTGGATGAATTCTACAGGATTTCCGGGAGACATGTGTGCCGTGTTCTTTAATGTTCCGCCTGGAAACAAAGATGACATGCCACCAAACCCCCTCACGAAAGAAAAAAGACATAGTGTTTACAACTGTGACGACGAGCGCTTATCAGGATCAACTAAACACTGGGTTTCAAAAGTATGTGAAATATTTAAAGTTTGCAGTATAGAATATTTAAAATGCGTCCGAGCGTTTTACACACCGGTCTGTTATTGGTGCGACATTTCCTTGCCTTGAAATGTGACGCTGAATGAAACAAACTGTGATTGCCTGTTTGACATGTCAGTCAAACGGCCTCATGGGGGGGCCTTGGCCAATGAAAGCTGCCATGAATTCCAGACCTTCAGCCATCAGTCTGAAGGTCTGACTATGTGAGACTAAGAGCGCTCTGATCCTCCATAAACAGCAACTCATCTACTAAGTTCAAAGCCCAGAAAGGTAGTAAGGACATTGTCATTGGCTACATGAGACTCGTTGGAGCTAAACTCTCAGAGTTGTGGCCCTCCAAGAATTGAGTTTGAGACCAATGAATTTTAGTGTAATAATCCACAGGCTAGACTACTGTAAAAAAAATCTTAGATTAAATAAATATGTATATTTTTTGTCAAATCTGTCAACCCCCCACCCCCCCCCCCCAAAACCCCCAAAGATTTACTTAATATTTTTTTTCTATTCAGAAGTAGTTTTTGTTCATTAAAGGTATAGGGTAGGTGATTTCAGAGAGGCTAGCAATAGCTTTGAAAGCATAAGATCCAACTCTCCCTGCAAATCTCTCTCCAAAGCCTAACCTCCTCCAAAACACATGAATGCGCACAGACAGACCAGAGGCTAACCAGCAACACCATGTTGGTTGAGGGTTGAATGCAACACTGTCAGATTACCTCATGTTTCATTAACCAGTGAGAAATCATTTTAGTACAAAGGACATAATATGTAAGGAATAATTGACCTGTGGTGTGCATTTTTTTGTTGTTGTAATAATTCAGGGTCTGGAGACAATTAGTCTGCTTATACTATGGTTACCACACTCAAGACGTCGGTCAGATGATATATTTATGAGGCATTCGTTCGGTTTTACTTAAAATGCTATTGTGATTCATTTCTTTAATCTCATCCAATGCCTCTGTTGCTAGTTCCATGTCATTTTAGACCTAGTAACCGAGGCTTGAGTCAATGATAGCAGACTAATGCAGGTAATAACTTAGTCATTAGAAAGAGAGAGAGAGAAAAAGCGTGTGAATACCTCTCTAAGTTTGTCTGTCTCTCAAAAGTGTTCAGCATCTCTACTAACAGGTAACAGTTAATTTTCTTCACAAACAGCGCCGTTGTTACCTCGCTAGTGATAAATGTCATGTAGCTTTTAAGTTACTAAATAATTTTACTGATAAAATCTAATAGCTAACAATGTTGGCATGTGTATTATGTTTCTGTATGCATGTCTGTAAGGAAATAAGGGCGGGAGAAATAGAGTATGAGCTTTATGTCCATTATAAAACGTAATTTTGTGGCAAAACATGGGAATGATCTGTTGTTTTTATCCTATTGCTTATTATATTTTTTTGTTTGGCCAGTGTTGTTGTGGGTTTTGTCTCGTTTGCCATTGTAGGCTGTAAGGACCTTTGAAGTAACTGAAATTATAAGAAACCGAAGTGATATGGAACTGTAATGCGGTCAGGAGAGCTGCCTGGAACTACGTTCGTTGTGCGTTTCCCTGAAAATAATTTAATTAACCAATCAGATTCAAGCATTAAACAGCCCCGTAGTACAATACAATTAATTAACTGACCACCAAACGCAACTTTCAGATCCCCTTAATTTTTTTAGCTCAACCGTCACAGAATGGAACGAACAGGATTGTGGGATATCATAGGCAGCGAAGGATAGCCTACATCTATGCTGCCTTCAAAATTCGAACAGAAGACGTCTGCGCAAACAGGGTGCGTGGGTAGGCAAATACATACGTTGACAGCAGGGCTATCGTAGCCCTTGGACCGAGGGGTATGATTGGACGAATATTCCTTCCACAGACGATATAAATGCATTTAAACTTAACTTAATTATCAGGATGTGAAGAGACATTTAACAGGCATAACAATAAATAAATAAATAAATAATACTAATGTTTTTGAACCAAATCGTGCCTTTAAACAGTAAGCACTTCAATTTCCACATATATTTCATAAAGAAGACGTGTGGAGAAGCACATATTAATGAGTCATTTCTTGACAACTAGAATTCCTGAAAATATTTAGAGTTTTTTTGGCTTGCAAACATTTCATGTTTAAAGAATAAATTACCTTAAAATAATTAAGTAAATTAATTCACTTCAATAAAGCTGCAAGCTGTTTCCTTATTTTACAGTGTACCTCATCACCATTCATTCTTGTTTTCTTCTTTACTTTCCTAACTGTTACAGTTTTATTTCTTGTCCAGCGATCATGACAAAATACACTACAAACCATACTTCAGTTGAAAAGAGAATGACTATATATATAAATATATATATAAAGAGAGAAACAAAGCCAGCAAGAAGGCAGACAGTGATTACTGGGTATATAAGAGACAGAAACATACAGTATGCAAAAAGGGCCCTGCGGTAAGAAAGATGGAAGGAAACCATCTCTTTTCCTAATTCTATCTCTCTGTGTGTAGTAAGGTCAGAGGGTTTGGGTCAGTGAATGGAGTTCAGAGTGAAGGATGTGGTCATCCTGATGAGAGGTTTAAGGCAACAGTGGTTCAACTATATAGTATAGTAGCTTCAGCATAGATGTCAGATCACAGCACTCTCCGCAACTGAACAAAGCTTTCCTTACTCTGTGCCACTCAAACTAACACCACGCATTATGTCTCTCTCACTATTGCAGTCTAGCTGTCAGAGGAAAATGTGTATCTGCTTGTTAAGTTGAATACTGCTACTCTGTTTCAAGTGAGAATACTATCTCAACAGCTGTTTATGAGCACTATTCATTTATTGCAAACCTTTAAACCCGAGTGACACCATCCTGTAGATTTCAGCTCCAACCACAATCAAACACATCTGAACCAGCTAATCAAGCTGTGCATTGTTTCTTGATAATTTCAGGCAGGTGTGGTGGAGCAGGGTTGAACTCAAGTCTGCAGGAAGGTAGCTCTCCTGGAAAAACGGTTGAAGATCCCTGCTTTAAGTTTTTTTAATTTTTACTTGTGGTGCACACTAGTCTTCAGGATGAAAGTGTCCTGGACACAAATATTTTAACGATTTTGGAAAAGTTGAATCTCTTTCTGACAAACTGAAATTTTGCTATGGAGATTTTTTGGTAGTATCACAGCACGAGTGTATATGAGCACTGTTTGCGTTTGGGATCTGGAAACTGTAAAGTCATATCAGACTTAACTATCAGAAAAAAATAAAAAAGAATTGAACGGAATAAAATAGAATAGAAAAAGTGGAATAATTACTGCCACATAAACCGTGACAAACAATTGCAGTACCATTCAAAGCTTCTGGGTTTTTAAGATGTTTTTAAATCTTTCCTGCTTACCAAGGCTGCAGTTGATAAAAATACTGTTAAAAATAAGAGTAGAAAGAGTTTTTGTGGAAACGGTCATGCATTGTTAAAAATAATCTTTAATGACTATTTTATTTGCAATTATTTGAAATAGAAAACTTTTGTAACATTATACATGTCTTTACTGTGACTTTTGGTCAATTTAATGCATCTTTGCTGAAGAAAATAAGTAATTTAATCTTTCTGACCTCAAACTTTTCAATGGTAGTGCATATTATACTGTATAATACACTATAATAACGCTATAAAGTATATAACAGCAATCAAACTTCAGCTGACTAAGGCTGTCAGAAAGAAGATCTTGTTTGATTGTAATGTTTTTGTAGTGACTGACCTTTTATTGATCATGTGTATCAGTATTTTGTTTGTTAGGGTGTCATGCGTCAACTGCATAATGACTGTGTAAAATACACCGTTTGGGAAAGAGATGCTAAGCACCTTATCATGCGCCCTTTCATTAACTCTGAGAGTCTCCTTTGCGCTTTACTTTATGTAAACTCATGTTGACAAAAAGAATGTCTGACTCAGTCTCTGGCAGCGTGGGACTTCCGGATAAATGGAGTCTTGATTAGTTCAGTCACCTCGGATTAGTCTGGAGGCGCAGTGCACAAATCAATTTTTATACTTTATCATTGTCTTTCATAAAGATCACAGACGCAGCAGCCAATCACAGTCAGCCAGAGAGGAAACAGCTCAATGATGTCCAATGGCACAAGTGCTGAAGAGGATGAGTCACTGACTAACAGCTGATCTTTCATTGTGTTAGATGAAATAAAAAAGAAGATAAATAGCAGAAGCTACTGAGGATTCTGATGGCTGCCATCATGCACTGCTGTGCAATGGATAGTAGGGTCGAGGAACTTAGCAAGTATTGTGTATTCCTAGCTTCTTGTGTTTACTTTGCTATGAATGTCTTCTGTGAATGTCTGTGTAAAGTAGCCTAAACGCAATCAATCAATATGTATGCATATCCCAAAATAGCAAACAACTACTTTCACTGACCTCCTGGAAATGTTGTGCTTTATTATAAGATCGATGCTACACAGGCGTCCTCAACTCTTCGTGCCTCCAAACCAAGAGTGCTACGAAAAGAAACAGAGGAACATCAGAGCTCTGTAATTTAACACACACGGAAAGCATTGATTTGGTTAAACTCACTTGCACATCAATAGCTTGTTTGACATTATTTTCGGTTCTTTTTGTTTACAATTTAAATCATCACTTTTTATTTTCTTTGAAAAAAGTTATCCTCTCATCTGATATATTAATTTTAACTGCTTCAGCATGTTATGTTTGCACTGTCTCGTCGATGATGTCACTCTTCTGTATTTCATTATTAAATGGATGTAAAAAGGTTGAGGCTTGTACTTCTTGTTCTTTTTATGTAGAGTGATAATTCAAAGCGAACTGCGATGACTCAGTGGTGCTGATGACAGAGAGTGTGGACCAGTTTAGGAGGCAAGGGCCTAGAAAAGAAAACGGTGCTGAAAGCAGGATCGATCTCTCCAAAACACAGCACTCTGTCTCCCCCTTCCGTTCACTGCACGCGACGGGTGCCACGAGAAACCCGGCCACAACATTTCTGACAGTATTTACAAACAAATAAAGAAAGAAAATAAATTTTGGCCGAATTTTGTTTGTATTCACTAATCACTCTTTATATAAAATGACACCATACATAACAATTTCACAGTATGGGTGAACAGTGTTCCACACTAACTGAAAGGAAGTAGGCAGTGGAAATGTATTATATTAAATATAATATTGTATAATGCATAGCAGAGCATTTGTACAAGACTAAATTGTAAAATGCTAAATTACCAGAAATATCCAAAATACATGAGGTAATGCAACACAGCTAGAAATAAAATGCGTTTGAAATGAATTATTAAAACACTTTTGGGTTTATCGCAATGTGAACGTTTGTGTTTGCATGCGTCTAGCAGCTCTGACGGCTTGACGCGACGATATAATAGGTTGACTTAAATTATCATGGATAAACGTTAAAAAAATACCGTCATTCATTGAATTTGTGAGCAAATATATTTCCTAACAATATATCTGGCCCACCCACGCTGGTTCCACATTATTGTAACTTCACTCAACATGAGTTTCACCGAGTTTACATCCGGGGCTTTTCCCTAGGCAATGCGGGGCGCACTTCAACCGTTCCTTAGGCAAAGTGAAATAAATTCGCCGCACCGTTACATAAACTAGTTCTCTACTTCTAAGTATTGTTTCGCGCTCGGCAATAATCATTTCACCCCGGTTTACGACAATATTAAAATTTTTCCCAACGTGACGAAAAATTTATTCTGTTAGACGAGTTATTTTGTGCGTTATACAGCATGGTTTTGCTGTCCCATTATCTCTCCCCTGCGCGCATTGATACGCCGAGCGCACAAGCTGTGGGTGAATGGGATGGAAGAAGAGTTCTTGTTTTGTATATCAGTTTCTGGCTTTTTATGTATTTTTGGTTCAAAATCGCGCGAACAAAGCGAAGATTCCTTCTATTACACTGAACAAAACTTTAAGGCGCTAAAGGGAGTAAATTCATCCGCGGGGCAGGGTTGTAGTGGTGAAATGCTCGGCTATTTGTAGATATATATTTTAATAATTGGTGAGTGTGTGTAAGTGTATGAAGATCGGGGTTTGACTGCTGGAGGAGTGTGTACAAGGGTAAGTGCACCTCGGTTTTTTTCATCTTCATTTTATGAACTTTTGGGAGCGGTGTCTTTGAACTCTTTTCGTGTTCTTTATGTGATTGTGTTGGTAGTGGTTTGGTGGATGTGAAAGCGCAGAGGCAGCGCAGGGGGGTTTTGTTCATTTCTCTTTATTGTAGGAGTTGCTGGAGAGAGAGAGAGTGCGGCTGCAGTCAACGAAACCTTATAACTTACAGCCGTTACACAATAACGCCTCGAACGGCACCGAAACACCCTAAAAACAACACTTGGTCAGCAGAACTGCGCTAATATGGATGAAAATGCGATTCCAGCGCGTGCCGTAGTTTTCACACCAAGCCATCAAACAGTCACGGGATGCCATTATAAATGCACTTTGCGCTTACATTCACAAGACCGAGGGACGAGATCTCGAGCAATAAACCGGATAAAGTGTGTGTGTTTGTGTAGTCTCGATGTGTTGAGCTCGAGCAGCTTGTGCAGTGTTGAGCTACTGTTATTGTTAAGAGCCGCTAGGGCGACAAGACAAGACGTGTGATCGTGAAAGATTTCCCCAGTTCTTGTTCTCGGCACCACGCCTTGACATATCAGCTCAAACGCGAGCTCGCTGTGATAAAGTCTCATTCTATCTGCTCTCTTAAATCTGTAAGGAAAGTTGTAGGCCCTGTGTAGTGAGTTTGATGTGTGATTGTGTGAGTATATAAAGTGATGGTGCTGTTTCCGGTGTGGATGCGCTGGAACGCTAATGCTGCTGCTGCTGCTGCTGCTGCTGATGATGACCTTCTGAAGCTTTCAGATGGCGCTCGCTCCGCTTTCACGACCGGACCGACAACAGCTGCTTTATAACTCTCTCAGTGCGTTTCACTAAATTATGTGTTTTTTTTTGTATTCGTGCTGTTTTAGTGATTAGCTCAGCTGGTACTGAATAGCCGTATGGTTGATTTTCATCAAAATCACACCCTGTTTTTGATCATTTTTATTTTTCTTTCTTTTTGTTTGAGCTTCAAATGGCTACATGTACCAAGTTATTAAAGAATACAGGATTCTCTTCTCTTCAGTTTTGCTATGTTTAATGCATGTGTAGCTGTGCTCTTCCATTATCAACTATGTTGACTGTACAGCCATTTTTTCTTCTCTCCACCTGCTTTTTTCTGCGATGAATTCATCCTGTAAAATACTTGACGTCTCACTGCTCTTCTAGGATGAACTTATCATTTATGTATGCATTATCAAATGATCCAATTTCGTGCTTTTGTTTGAAATAAAGCTTTTATTTTTAGTTTCACAGTTACACACACACACACAGTTGTATTCGTTGTGTCAATAACATGTAAAATGTCAGCTTTTACCTCCATGTTAGTACTCTTCTCACTGCATGCTGCCATCATGTTACTTTAACATAAAGATGGTGAGTGGATGCCAGAGTTTTTTATACCAAGTCACTTGACCCAAATGGTTTCAGGGCCCCCTTTTCAGCATTTTTTTTTCTCAGACATAAGGCCCACACATTCACTGCCCTCCCCCCTCCAACCTCTCAAATGTCTGTTTCCCCCAGGAAACAGAACCCATTTACGGATTAAACATGTCATAGATACTCTCAATATGTTTTCAGTTAAATATGTTCATATTCGCAGCAGTACAGTGACAATGTCCAATCATATATAGACATTAATGAATGTTCTCTCCCAGAGTAAATGTTTACCGCTAAAAAGACGCCCTAAAATTTGTGATTAAATAATTGGATGTTAGTCCTCAAACATTATTGCAGTGTCTCGACTCTCCAGTTACTGGGACAGGCTCCAGCATCCATGGAGAAAGATGTTCTGAAGAGTTGGCTTCTAAACAGATAGACTAATTGATGGAGTGATGCAAAGGTTACAAAGACTTCATTAAATTCCGAACCTGTCAGTTGCAACAATTTCTCTCTTTCACCTCATCTCCATTTTGTTTTGAATATTTTTGCCCTATAGTAATAGAGTCCTGCAGTAATAATGTATTTTGACAAAAACCTGATAGGATTTTTCCATTGGCTTTTGGATTATTGCAGCAAATAAGCTCTGTTAACAACAAAAGTTTATCATAAATAAACACTACCTATATTAATTTTGAAGCCTAAATACAATTGGCAGCAGTAAAAAGCTAAACAGGCTATACGGCTTCCGAATCTTTCGGTCTTAAAAAAAAAAAGTTCAATGTGATGACATTTGATGTCCCTGATAACCTCTGTAGTCCCATTTAGCAACACACCTAAAAGCTTTAAAAAAATCACTAAGGGGCTATTACTGATGTATTTTGTTGTAGAATAAAATGAGATAATATCTTGAGTGTCAACCACAGAACTTAGTTCAGACATTTAATCAAAAATCCATTTAAACAAAATAAATACATGTACTTGAATCCGATTGAACCGGAAGTGCAAAAATACTAACTTATTTCAAGGTTGTGGGCTACAAAAATATATATAATCCCTGCAGCAGTCTTTTAACATATATATTATTATATTAAGCATTCCATTTAAAAAAAATAAAAATTAAAGCAAACCATTCACCTTCATCATGAATGATTACATCAATATGTGAACTTCAGAAATGAAACATAGCCTGCTGGGCATATATGAGTGAATTAAGTGTTACAGTTTTTTACAGACGCTAGGACACATTTCTCAATACTTAGGTCACTTTTGCAAAACTCTTCACACAGTTCTCCTAACCAACTTTCAGCCTGGCAAAGCAGTTCATTTCACATTCAAAATGCACTACAACTACCAAAACACTCTCTTCAGGTCTCAAATCAACTCATTCTTCCAGAACACTAGGAAAGGTTGACAGCCGACAAACACACTTTGTCACCCACAAAACAATGACCTAAAAAACACTAACAACATGTAGCATTATACAATGTTTTCTTGTGTAAAACAAGGACACATCTCTGTTTATAATTCACTGCAACATTTTACTGGAATGAATCAGACATGATGCAGAATTCATCAATATTTTATGTCGTTTATTTATTTATTTTTTGCACTGAGTAATTCCAAAATACAAGAATTTGTATACACACCATCCACTGATCCACTGTTTTTAGAGCATTTAATTTTAAGATTTAAAATATATTTCATTAAAATATTACTGTAGAAATGTAGCAAATTGCTGTCTTATTCAGTTTTGTATTATGTTATGGTTTTGAACATAGGTTTAACAGTTTTGAAAACAGTATGTAAGCATGTGCAAATTGGCCTGTTTGTACAAAGAGTTTTGGCAGTTGTTGTGTCTGAGTGAGAAAAGAATTCATGAAATTTGAGAGATGTAGTCAATGAATGCATTTTGTGCCAAAGCAATGATAATTGATCCTCAGTTTAGCCCACATAGACTTCTGTTGTGCTCACTGTGTGAAGAGTTTTGCAAAAGTGACCTAAGTATTGAGAAATGTGTCCTAGCGTCTGTAAAAAACTAATATACAGTTGTATATGTGAAAGAACACTGCTTTGACCGGAGGCCTTGAAAGTTTGGTTCAGTTTGATTAGGTTTGAGTGCAAGTGTAGGACAGAGAATGAGAATGGGTGTATCATGTTCCTTTTCTCTAAGGAGTAGATCTGAATTACTTGTGCTTCAGCCTGTTTACTGAGCCAGCAGGTGAGGGTTTGGTGCGCCAGTCTGATCAGGCAAGTGTAGTGTGTGTGTGTGTGTGTGTGTGTGTGTGTGTGTAAGTGAGTATGAGTGTTATGATCACTTTGGCTGTTTGCCCTTACTGAATACAGAAGTCCCAGAAAATTGCCCTCTTTTGCTCTGTTGTTCTGCTGTGGACACTTAAAATGCAGGATCTGATGTTCTTCATGGGAAAAATATAATACTTTCTGTGGGTTTCCAAGGTTTGTTATATCCATTTTTTTAATTCCTTCGTCCTGAGGCAGATACATCAGTGACTGGTGGGACTATAGAGGGTGGCACTCTGTAGATGAGTGAGAAGCTCTCAGTGTGTGGAGTGCCCATCTGGTAGTCTCTGCTTTCATTCCGATGAGAAGAGAGTGATGATCTGTGGCAAAGACAGAGACTGATTCTGTGACACACAAGTACTGAGAGCAAAAAATAACAGCTCAAACAAACCAGAGAAAGCAGGAAGTGAGTGAATTTGCTCTGGCATTATTTAATTCACCTCCAAAGATGGAGACAGTCCACTTGTACATCTATGAATGAGGACAAATTACAATGTTCAATATATAGTGCCTGGCTATAGTCCTGTATTAAACATTTTGATGGAGGCATTGCAACTCTCAACATGGCAACTGTTAAATAAGCTAATTGTTTTTTTTTTTAGTAAAGAACGTACTTGTTATTGGCTGGAAAATAAAACTTTGAGTGTGTTGGCCTTAATAAGCACAATTTATAATTATACTTCTGATTCGAATTATGTTATTGAAATATAGATATAGGTCTTTTCCAATACAAGATAATAAAGCTGGAAATAGCCAATATGGCCGTCAAGTGAACTGACTTGTCTTCAAGGGACTATGTTGTGTCTCTGTAAAAATGCTGGCATTGTACTAGCTCCTTATTTTTTTGCAATGATTTACAGTCTGGAGTAGTTGATGCTATTACTGAAAGACAAAGCCAGTCTGAAGATTTGAGTTAAGACAGATTCCATTGAATATCATGTGGTGTATGATGGTAACACACTACAATTTATTTATTTTTTTTAGCTTCAGTCTTTAATTCCATCCAGTCGGAGGAGATCAAACATGTCTGATATTTTGAGCCGATTTTAGAACACATATTGTTTTCATTTGATAGCTTCTCCAAGCAACACTGTGCACATGCTGCGTGAATTTGTTGTGATTCGAACGACTTCAAAGTCTGGTAGTGTATGATTCTCAGTCATTAAGCGTAAGATGGACAGTTTTTCCTCATTGACTATTACAAAGTCGTAAGTTTATGATGCCCAGTGTTTTAAAATCTGTTCTGATTTTAAAAGTAATGTAGTGTATTCCAGCCTTTTAGATGCATGCTTTTTCATAGAAGATTTTCATAGAAGCAATTTATAGTTCTTCCATTTCAGGAACCTTGATTGAAAGGAATAGTTCATGCAAAAATGAAAACACTGTTAAAAAACCAACATGAGGGTATTTATGACAGAATTTTTATTTTGGGGATGAACTATTCCTTTATCAAAGAAAGAAGCATAGTTTTATTTTCCAGTAAGCCTCCAATTTTTGTGTCCTCTCAAGATAGGATTGAATCTTTGCATGCAGCCTGAATCTTTTTTTCCACAAAGCTTCCACTTTACGTGTTCCTGCTGATATCTCTTCTTCAATATTGTTCTGTTGTAGATTTGTCACTAACAGTCACAGAGCGCTGCTGTGTGTGTGTGTGTGTGTGTGTGCTTCTTACCATCCTCTCTTGTCTATTCCAGCTCCACCCCCCACTCTGCCAGTTGGATGGTGTTCAAGACGGCAGACGTTGGGAAGGTATAGAATAAACCATTGTCCTAAGGGGGGCGCACATATTCTGACACAGCTGTGATGGTCAGCTTTATGGTGTTTCACTGGCTAGCTAATTAGCTGAAATGTTTTCCTGAACTACACAGTGTGATTATTATTCAAAATCAGCAGCAAAGCAACACAGTTCAGAGGAGCTTACTTTACAACAGACTCTCAGAGGCTGGGAGAGACGGAAACAGTTAATGCATGCATCAGCATCATTTCCCCCAAAGAAGAATGACAGAGGGAGAGAACAGGATTGTGTATGTGCAAAAGAGCTCTGTTCAGTTTGATCCGTGGTGTTCAGGCAGGATTTGATGAGAGTAGTTCTGATTGAATCAGTACACAGAGATATATCCTACTCACACTGAGCAGATTTACACACACTCGCACAAGCAAACTAACAGATCTGTCATGGCATAGTCAAGCACACTGTGAGACCTAAAAAGTTATTTTCTTTTTTATTTGTAGTCATTCAATGACATCTCAGTTAATTAAAGAATATCTGCTCTCTTCCTCTAATTCGCCAGGCAGCTGTGTTGGGTTTTTGGAAGAAGAGATCGATGATGGAACTGCAAAATTTACAGGAAGCACTCAAAGTGGAAATCCAGATCCATCAGGTATCCCCACAGCCCTCCCCTCACACCATATGGATGGAGTGTGTAATTGTTGAGACTGCAGTACCCTCACCCTCCTCTAGAGGTCACTGCATCGACATGTGTTTCCCACTCTTAAAAATGCTAAAACTTTCTCTCTCTCTCTCTCTCTCTCTCTCTCTCTCTCTTCCTTGCAGAAACTCGTAAGCCAGATGAAGCAAGATCCACAGGTGCGTCTCCCTCACTGAACATTTCCATTACTGTTTGATCGATACGCTCTCATATACAGGCCGCTGGACTAGTGTATCAGGGAGGAGTGTGTGTGTTCTTTGTACAGAATGCAGATCTGAAGCTGCAGCTCCGTGACCTGCAGGCCAAGATCACAGCGCTGAGTGAGCGGCAGGTGAGAGCTGCTCTCTGAGAGAACCCCTGCTGCCGTATCACTGTTCTCTACGAGCTACACGTGTGTCTTGATCAGTTCAATTACTTGGGGTCTGAAAGTCCTTGTGTGTCCCGAGAAAACAAGGCAAACTTGTTAGGTTATGAAACCTGTGTTGCATCATGGCATTGTTTTGTGTCGTATTGTGCATTTGAACATTTGTGGTGTGATTTGTGCGCTGTGGTTTTGTGTTGCCAAATGAACAATTTGTCAACGCACAAATCTATTCTCCCCTCTTTTATTTGACATTTCAGTACCTGATGATTAATGTCTGGGGATGATTACGTGGCATACCGTCCATCACTTGAGCTTACTGTACAGAACCTGAAGTTCTGTGGAGGAGATGGAGAAAAGATGCGTTGTAGACTGCAGGCAGCGGAGAGGAATTTTAATTAGTGTCACAAAGCTTTTTAAAGTAACAGGACAGAGTAAAACACACACCTGAAATCCTTCTGCAGACAAAAAGGAAGAAGTGAAACAGCCCTATAATCACTGTGACCAGCCTGCAGCGCTGTTTAATAAAGTGCGCTGCCTTCCTCGCATTTCTGTGTCCGGTGGAATTCTCCCAGATCTAGGAGTGTGTGAGTCTAACAGATGGTGGAGGGAGCCTGTTAAAGCTGTATTCAGTGAGAGGACTGTGCTGGGGGGGCGGGGGGCTTGTGTTCATATTCATTAATGTATCTGTCATTCTGTCTTCACTGGTTACAGAATCAACACATACTCAGCTGAACACAAACAAGCTGTATTGCACATTTGTAGCTTGCACTGAGTAAAGCCAGGCACTCTTACAGCCATCTGAAAGTTTTAATATCTCCCTCCTTCTGTCCTCACTTTATGATTGTTATAGATCCATACTCTCAATGTTCCTTTGTGTACACACGGCTCATGTGTATGTGTGTATGTGCAAGTTTTTTGATGCCAGACTGTAACCCAGACAGTAAATGGCTTCAAATAAATTGCATTTGGAGTATGTAAGGAATGATTGTGTTCACGATTTTAATTCATATTCTTTTTTTCTGAGTAGAGTTTCTTATTTGCACAAATATAACTGAGCTCAATAAGTGTGTAAGTATGCAGATTGTTTATTTTTCATTCTTCTACATATGACTTCCATTTCTGTCTCGTGCATTGTAAGGTGATTGGTAATCTGTAAAGAACATATTTTTAAAAATGTTTTTCATTAGAGTGTTTTAAGCTTATTATGTAAATGTAGGACTCAGTGTAAATGCTAATGGTCTAGTTCTTATTATGTGGCAATCTTTTTAAAATAGAAAAAGATTAGATGGCATTATAAATATGAACAGATGAATGTTTTAACCTTTAAAGGTGAATGTATGTTCTATTAGCAGAGCCCAATAAAAATGTATAACTTATGATGTTTTCTAACAAGTTAACCAAACACCCGTCCATTTATCATTTAGACCGTGTTAATTAATTAGTTCACCTAAGAATGGAAATTAATTCATCTTCTACTCACCCTCGAAGCATCCTAGTTGTATGTGACTTTACTCTTTCAGAATAATCCAAAAAGTTATCTAAAAAATGTGTAGGGTGTGTAGAAGATGAACTAATTTCCATTCTCGGGTGAACTAACGTTTAAAGTCCACTTAAAAAATTTATAAAAATTTATAAAAAATACTGTTACTCTTGTGAGGAATACAACGGAACAGAAAATATATTTTGAAGAATGTTTCAACTGTTTTTGTTCATACAATTGAAGTAAATAAGGTCCAAATTAACTGAACTCATCGACTTTCATTATACAGACAAAAAAAAAACACACTGAAACTATCTTCAAAATATCTTCTTTAGTGTTCCACTGGAGAAAGTCATACAGGAATAAAATGACAGGAGGGTGAGTGAATGATGACAGAATTTTCACTTCAAAGTGAATGATCCATTTCACAAATATAAGGGTATCTTGATAATGGTCTAGAAAGGCAGAGTTTTAGACACAGTTTTCACAATAATTCAATATATCTTTCCCTAATTACTGAGGTTACGCTTGATTTGAAGAAGCATTGCTTTCAGCTGTGTACTGGACATAGTTCATAGTGACAACTGATGCTAATGGAATAATATATTACTGCTAAATGTTCCTGTTATGCCGTAATCCATTTGTTTTTTTTTAATCACTTTTAAGAGGTTGTTTAAGGCAGAATACTGTTGGCCCTGCCTGAGAGAGAAAGAGACAAAGAGAGTGATGATCAGCTGTAGGGACTCTATGTTCCCTCTTGCTGTCAGTGCAAATGGGCCCAAATCCAACATTACAAACTCTCTTATCAACAGCAGGCAGAAAGAGAGGTTGTGAGTGAGAGAGACTTCATTGCAGGTACGAGACAGAAGACACAAAAAAAATGAACAGGCGCTTGTTCTCTCTTTCTCCCTCAGAAAAAGGTGGTGGAGCAGTTAAGGAGAGATCTACTGGTGAAACAGGAAGATATGAAGCTACAGACACTACAAGCCGATGGGCAAACGTCTACCTTGCTCATCACACAGACACAGACACAGACGCCTCTGCCTGCTGCCAGCCTCATTACTCCACAGGTACCCACACAAAACACAAGAAGGAATACTTCACTCTGTCAGGTACAGTAGGACTCCATACAGGACCCCTCTAAAAGCAATGCCATTTAAAGGATTAGTTCACACAAAACTAAAAGTTCTGGTGTTAGTTACTTGCTTCCATGTTGTTCCAAAACCATATGTCTGAACAAAAAAAGGTTAGCAAGCTCGAAAATTACAAAGACGCATCATAGAAGTTTAAAAAAAAAGGTCCATATAGAAATATTATTCTGAGAAATTTTGGAATATTGTGTTGGTAATGCTTTTTCATGCAGCTGGGCTAAGCAGGGGCACCTAAAAGAGGTCCATGTGACTCCTGAGGCCATATCAAAGCTTGGTGTAAAGAATGGGCTTATAGTTTAATTTTGTTATCCACTTGATATTTGCCCTAATTCTCTTTGACATATTCATGAAAGTCAATGAGAGAGGAATTGGTTGTTTTGAGTCAGCGGTCTGAATTATTTATTCATGAATCAAATTGATCTTGTTTTTGAGACTTAATAGCTACATTTACACACATCCAAGTAATTGCATTAATGGCTCAATTGGACTAAAAAACCTTCATGTAAACACTTCAAATAATCAGACAGTTTTTTCAGAAATACTTTGTGCACAGTTTATATCTTAGGAATGTGTGTATGCTTATTTCCATCTTATGAACAGGACATAAGAGGAGACTGAATATTAACATATTTAAGTATTTGCTAAAAATACTAAAACCTCTGACATATGTCAGCTTTCTTTTTAGATATGGCAAGTACACTCACTGTAGCTTTGGTACCTGTCATCACAGTGGCTTTTTTTTTTCATTATAAAAAGAGTGACCCGAATATTCTGCAGAGCATTATGTTCAGTAAGTAGACTAATAGAAGCCCATTTCGCCACAGGGTAATTGCGTATATCTCGCATTTCTGAATTTATTACAGGTAATTGCAAGTTTCTATCTCTCAATTCTGAGAACCTTTTTTTATTCTTTATTCGGTGGCCTGAAACGGGCTTCCATACCTGACCTATAAAAGGAAAAAGTGGACACGTTGACAACAGCGTATGTGTTTGTGCCCCCGCAGAGCTCTGTGGTCCCTGTCATTGCTTCAAAGACTCTACCTCTGGTGCTAAGAGCGGCCACATCCACCTCACCTATCATCATGACACCAGCACCTACTTTCACCGTGGTTACAACCCTCGGCAGCACACTCCTGGCAAGCACTCCTAGCTCAGATCCTCAGAAGTCCCCAGTAAACTTCCAACCGGTCATCCAAACGACCAATCAGGGAGCAGAGCCGGTGCGGGTCTTACCCAATAGCACCGTTGTTGTAAGTATTTCTCGAGTTGTTTTGACTTGCGTATTAGAACAAGAAGAGTTTTGTGTTCTTATTCTCCCTTGTTTTGCAAGCAGCATGTGAGTTGGGAGGCTGTTTATTTTAGATCAGGATTGGTTTGGTTGATTTTAGACACAATTGTTCCATTGCATCTGCCTCTATTTATGACTTAAGTAGTTAGTTATTTGTTGTAGGATGTGTGTTGGAGAGGTTAGTGAAGTAAGGGTGTCTTAATGGGCGGTCTTGTCACAGGTGCAAGCTGCCTCCCAACCAATCAAAGTTCCTCAGTTTGTCCCACCAATCAGACAGACAACACGACCAGCCACTCTACCGCAGGTTTGTTTCCATAGAAACCCTTCACACCCTACTGTCTGGCTGGACTAGTGAAAACCCCTCACTGCTGAGTGTTAGTGTGCATCTATATGTCTGCAGGTGTTACTTTTATGTGTGATATTTTCTTCATGCTCCACCTTGTTTTCTTGAACTGGATTTAATTTCTTTGTGCTTGCATAGTGGTGACATTTGCAATCCCTGCTTTGGCTGTTGCTTTTGACCCTGCAGTAAACTGATCCTTAACCCTGATCTCTCTCCAGCAGTATTTTGTGCTGTTGTATTCTGTTGTATATGCTATTTGTTTGCGTGTCCATATAATGCCAGGGTTGGTTGGTATAAATCATGCCTCACATAGTATTTTTATATTACATATTGGTATAGAAGTTTGAGGTCTGAATTTTTTTTTTTTTTTAAAGTCTCTTATGCCTAACAATAATGCATTTATTTGATCAAAAAAATAATTCATTAAAATAACTGATTTCTATATATAAAAATGTAATTTATTACAGTCATTACTCCAGTTTTCACTGTGACATGATCCCTTTTTTTTCTTATAAATAGTTCAAAAGAACAGCATTTATTTAAAATAAGAATAATTTGAACATTATAAATATATTTAAAAAGTATTAATAAAAAAAATAAATCTTACTGACCCTAAACTTTAGGTAGTGTACGAATATCACACAGAAATATAGTCACTTGGAAATGTATTGAAAAATGGTTCCTATTATATTAAATAATAAAATGTTTTTTTTTTTTTTTATAATTCAGTACATTACATATTTCACAAATAAATGGTACTTCATTTCATTTGATTAAACTCGATGGATGCAAACTAAAAGATACAAATAATTTCATAAACATTATTATAATTATAATATTATTAAATAATAGACAATAAGTAGACAGCTTTTAATTGTGTCGGAGAGGAGCTGGTGTTAGTGGTATTGTGGAATGTACTGTACTGTAAACTGAAATGTAGATGTGAAAGTGTTGCTGTGTTCGAATGCTGAGTTAAGCATCACTTTGCTGATACCCAAGTCATTTTTTCACTGCTTAGGTCCACCTTTTATTTTCTCCAGTCATTCCACAAATAATCATTCTCTTTTTCCTGTGTGTGTGTGTGAGCAGGTCAGGCCAAAACCTCCAGCATCTTTGTCTCCAGCTGCTGGTCAGGTTTCTGTGCACACCTTACAGTCACCGGTGTTACTGAGCACAGCCCTTCCTTCCTCTGGTCACGTCCAGCAGATGCAAATCCTCAATGGCCTGCCCTTCCCCAACAGCTCTAGCAGCACAAGCATCCTGATCTCCCCATCTATAAACACGCTACCGTCTGCGCAGACACACACACAGCAGTTACCTCACAAAAGCCCAAGCTCTGACAACACGGTGAGAGAAATGTATTTAGCTGTGTTCTTAAACATTCATTAGTATATAAAACGTTTATTGAATTTGTGTAGTCATGGTGAGCACAGGAGACTTCTTTTAGAAACATTTAAAACAACTTTACTGACCACAAACTGTAGTGTATGTATTAATACATCTTTCTTCCTGCTTCAGATATGCGCAGTGGAATATGGGACAGAGCCAAAGACTTCATTGCTCATCTCTCCAGACACACCTACACACACTTCACCTCCACTGTCTTTTTATGCGCCATCTTCACCTGCCCCCACCAACACACACACGCCTTCCTCCAAACATCAGGAGAGCCCTCTGGTAAAATACACTCATGTTTACATCACAGTTTATAATGACGATAATGATAAGTATGGTGATGTAAATTATAATGGCACTCATTCTTTCCACAGAAACTGGCCTTCATGTTGTCTCTGGGACTCGTCACGCGCGACTATTTAGAAGGTCAGGAGAAAAAAACTGTGTGGGTTTGTTTGTATGCATGCATGTGTATTGACCTTTCGTGCTTTGTTTGTGTAGAGATTCAAAGCAGGCGTCAGGAACGCAAAAGACGTACAACAGCAAATCCAATATATAGCGGAGCCATGTTTGAACCAGAGGTAACAAACACCCACATTAAACAAGAGCAGTTCTGTGCAAACTGATTAGAAATATCCAATGGAATGAACCATTATTACATTTACATATCCATGCTTCTGTGTGTTTCAGCGGAAGAAGAGCTCAATGTCATATCTGAGCTCCATAAACCAGTCCAGCAGGAAGAGAGGTGAGCTTTCTGTGCCTATATTAGATACTCTGCTTGCAAAAATCCAAGTGCAGACATCACAAGTTGTTAGATGTGTTTGCTAAGGCAAGCATCACTGTTGCTCTTGCTCATACTTTAGGGATTGAACTTCTCCTCCGTTTGTGCTACTGATATTAAAGGGATAGTCAATGAAAAATGAGAATTCTGTCATTATATTGGCGTTCCAAATCTGTAAGACCTTTGTTCATCTTCGGAACACAAATTTAAATATTTTTGATAAAATTTGAGAGCTTTCTGACCCTTCATAGACAGAGATGTAGGCCCAGAAAGGTAGTAAGGACATTGTTAAAGTAGTCCATGTGACATCAGTGGTTCAACCGTAACTTTATGAAGCTACGACAATACTTAAAAAAAAAAAAAAAAAAAGTCTTTATTTAACAATTTCTTCTCTTCCATGTCAAACTCAGACGCACGTTCACGACATTACCACAACACATTCAGGCCGATATTAACCATTGGGATAGGTACAAGGAGGGGGCCCATGATTGGCTGTGGGGTAAATTGACTGGTGTGCTGATCACCAAAGCCACCACGCCCCCCACTTATTAATGCTGTTATTTAGTTGAGCTTTTCCGTAAATTCCATGCATTACCATTTGAGATTGAAGCCTAGAGACTGAAGTTTTAGTTTGGTTTACCAATCAAATGCATTTATTTTATATTTGACATTTGAACGATATGTGTACAGTCGTGGCCAAAAGTTTTGAGAATTACATAAATATTGGAAATTGGAAAAGTTGCTGCTTAAGTTTTTGTAATAGCAATTTGCATATACTCCAGAATGTTATGAAGAGTGATCAGATGAATTGCATAGTCCTTCTTTGCCATGAAAATTAACTTAATCCCAAAAAACTGCATCCACTGCATTTCATTGCTGTCATTAAAGGACCTACTGAGATCATTTCAGTAATCGTCTTGTTAACACAGGTGAGAATGTTGATGAGCACAAGGCTGGAGATCATTATGTCAGGCTGATTGCGTTAGAATGGCAGACTTGACATGTTAAAAGGAGGGTGATGCTTGAAATTATTGTTCTTCCATTGTTAACCATGGTGACCTGCAAAGAAACGCGCGCAGCCATCATTGCGTTGCATAAAAATGGCTTCACAGGCAAGGATATTGTGGCTACTAAGATTGCACCTAAATCAACAATTTATATGATCATCAAGAACTTCAAGGAAAGAGGTTCAATTCTTGTAAAGAAGGCTTCAGGGCGTCCAAGAAAGTCCAGCAAGCGCCAGGATCGTCTCCTAAAGAGGATTCAGCTGCGGGATCGGAGTGCCACCAGTGCAGATCTTGCTCAGGAATGGCAGCAGGCAGGTGTGAGCGCATCTGCACGCACAGTGAGGCCAAGACTTTTGGAAGATGGCCTGGTGTCAAGAAGGGCAGCAAAGAAGCCACTTCTCTCCAAAAAAAACATCAGGGACAGATTGATCTTCTGCAGAAAGTATAGTGAATGGACTGCTGAGGACTGGGGCAAAGTCATATTCTCCGATGAAGCCCCTTTCCGATTGTTTGGGGCATCTGGAAAAAGGCTTGTCCGGAGAAGAAAAGGTGAGCGCTACCATCAGTCCTGTGTCATGCCAACAGTAAAGCATCCTGACACCATTCATGTGTGGGGTTGCTTCTCATCCAAGGGAGTGGGCTCACTCACAATTCTGCCCAAAAACACAGCCATGAATAAAGAATGGTACCAAAACACCCTCCAACAGCAACTTCTTCCAACAATCCAACAACAGTTTGGTGAAGAACAATGCATTTTCCAGCACGATGGAGCACCGTGCCATAAGGCAAAAGTGATAACTAAGTGGCTCGGGGACCAGAATGTTGAAATTTTGGGTCCATGGCCTGGAAACTCCCCAGATCTTAATCCCATTGAGAACTTGTGGTCAATCCTCAAGAGACGGGTGGACAAACAAAAACCCACTAATTCTGACAAACTCAAGAAGTGATTATGAAAGAATGGGTTGCTATCAGTCAGGATTTGGGCCAGAAGTTGATTGAGAGCATGCCCAGTCGAATTGCAGAGGTCCTGAAAAAGAAGGGCCAACACTGCAAATACTGACTCTGTGCATAAATGTCATGTAATTGTCGATAAAAGCCTTTGAAACGTATGAAGTGCTTGTAATTATATTTCAGTACATCACAGAAACAACTGAAACAAAGATCTAAAAGCAGTTTAGCAGCAAACTTTTTGAAAACTAATATTTATGTAATTCTCAAAACTTTTGGCCACGACTGTACGTATCTATCAGGTGATCGCTGCCCAGTAGCCTATGTCTGCAATCACCTCCACTCTTCACTTCGTTCTGGAGTAATCTGGAAATGGTCGCACAAAGAACAATATTTGATAAGTAGAAAATGTCAGCAATTCTGAGAGAGAGGGGCTCAAAAAATGAAAAACTTTACAAAACAAATACAAACAACAGAAGAAAAAGTCAGTAAAATCCCCAGCTATCTAGGTAAGCTATGCTATTTTACTAAAGCTGATGATGGTGTGGAAATAACTTCAATAAACTGTGTTTTTAGAACAGCAAGTGAATTGGGCACATGGAGCAGAAAACAAACACACAACATCATCTTCTACATAGATTTTAGGTTAGTTTAATTATTAATTGGATGTATATAATTTTTTTGTTTGAACAAACTCTATATATATTCATTTAAAGGATTAGGAGATAATCGGGTAGAAATATATCAGTCGTTTTGCGCGTCATGATGTAGGCTAAACTTGTCATTTAAATGCGTTTTAAACAGGTTTTTAAAACAAATGGTTTAGACCGTTAATGAACATCAAGCAGTGGTAAATACGTGCATTAAGATGGCTTCAGCGCACACCTGCTCATATTGCAACTGACCAAACTTATCGCTTCTTGTGCTTAAATGTTCAAATACACAAATATGTGCCAAAAAATATTGTATTTGCGATTATCCTCGTAAACACAGTTATTTGTGTCTTAAATGAACGTTAATAGTTAAAGTTAAAGCGTGTGTAGTGTTAGGCTAAATGAGATCCTGGATATGATGAAATCTTAAAAGGATAGTTCACCCAAAAATAAAAATCTGTCATCATATACTTAAACTCAAATTCTTCTTAACCTCTATAAAAAAAAAAATTATCCTCCAAGATAAAAGTTTCTGGTCCCCATTGACTCCAGTAGTGTATTTTTTTCATACTATGGAAAGCATGGGGGCCCAGGAACTGTCTGATTACCAGTATTGTTCCAAATATATTATTTTGCTTTCAACAGCAGAAGGAATCTCATACAGGTTTAGAACAACATCAACAGAATTTTAATTATGGGGGGAACTTTTCCTCTAAAGCAGCCTAATATAGCTGCTGTTGCCATTTGTGTCTAATGTAAATCAAACATCAGAAAGAAAATAATTTACTGTCCTGGACTGAATCACTTTTGTAAAATAAATAACAATGAATGTGCATTTCTTATTATCTTTGTTCTGTTGTAGCCTAATTGGTAACTGTTTACTTGTCTCCAGTAAGCTTATTTTTACTCATTTTTACTAGGTAAAAATAATACTTAGTATTTTTTTTTTTATATTGAAATTGGTAACACAAATTATGAAATTTCAGTGCATCAACAATTTTGATATGGGATAAAAATCCTATTTCAAGCTTTATATCATTATTGTGATGGGGGCCTGCAGTAAGTCATAGCCCCAGGGCCTAGTGTAGTCTTAATGCGGCCCTGGATGCATTAATGACAGAATTACATTTTTGAGTGAACTATCCCTTTAAAGTCACAATTCAACTTATGAAGGAAGAAATATTTTCTTCCATATTGTAACACATATCCAAGTATAATGGATTATTGAAAATAAAAAAGAGACTTGGTTCTATGCATTGGTTGTTGAGTGGAGTGGAGGCAGATCTGATTGAGGGTTTGCAGTAGTTTGTAAGAAAGGGGCAGGGTTTAAGCAAAAGAGATCTGTTGTTTCATTGGAAGCACAAATTACAGCATTTGGTTGGAATGTTACAAGGACAAAAAAAGAGAAACATTTAGTCAGAAAATGCAAAAATTTAATTTTGCACGTTTTCAGGTTGAAAACTATATGCAACTGAGCGCATCACAACAGATATTATTCATAACTGTGAAATGTGACTAAACATCCACAATGAATTGTCTAGTTTTATTGCTCTAAAAATCACTAGCCAGCTATTATTCCGTGCTTTAAGCCCCTTTTCTACACCTCTCATTCTGAACTGATCCACTCTGCTTTAGTCCCATCAGTCAGTCTCTCTCGGTCTCACACAAGCACACATTCAGCAGTGATGACTGTTTGATTATGTAATGTGCTTACAGGCACTCTGCTGTGGAGTGGCCCTGGAGTGCATGTGTGAGGCAGAAAGAAATGACCCTGCAGTGTGTTAAGTGGGATAATGACTGTCTTCAGGCTTCTGTAAAAGTGTATACATTAGTAAAAGACTCAGACAATGTTCACAGCCTACTTTATAGATTTACAATTAGACACGTTGTGCACCTCCTTAAGGTGCGACAATCCTGCATCATTAGTGTACCATTAGTACTTGTATAGGACAGACTCGAGTACAGAAACTCAAAACGCAACATTTACAGTTGACCAAAGTTATCTTATTGATACTCTTTGATTTGGCCAGGCTGAATTGTCCACCCAGAAATGAAAGTAGCCATTATTTACGTACCTTTATCATGTTGTTCCAAAATCTGTATGACTTTATTTCTTCTGTGGAACACAAAGATATTTTGAAGAATTTTTCAGTTGTTTTTGTCCATATAATGAAAATTCAGAGATGTCTTAAACAACATTGGACCTCCTGACTTTCAATGTGTGGACAGAAAAAACAGACATTCTTCAAAATTTCTTCTTTTAACACAATGGTGAGTAAATGATGACAGTTTTTTCATCTAATGGTAAACTTTCCCTGTAAGTTATATCCTGAAAGAACCGAAGCTGTAAGTGGCTTGGGACAAACATATGTCAGAAAGTATGTGAGTATTAATGTGATCAAAAGACAGAATCAGAATAACTTTAATTTCAGAATATATTTTTTTTTTTTTCAAATGTATGCTTCTTGGTTTGTTTGAAGGCTGGTTGAAAGCCTCCTTCTCCAGTAACTTTTCTGTGTTTGTTGAGAAGCTAAAGGAAATATTTCTGTTTTGGACTTTTGGCACCAAGTCTCCTGCCAAGTCATATTATCAACTATATTGTTTAGTTGTATTTAGATATTTACGCGTAAAATGATTAGAGCTCACTTCATTTTTTTTTATATGATGTGGAAACTTTGCTACCCTGTGTAATGTAATAGTGCTTTTAGTACCTGTTGATAAAATACATCCATACCTGGTTTGTTATGCCCAGTGCACGCATAAATGTGCAATATCTGTTGATATATGATGCTGCATATTCACTTAAAGCCTCGTCTTAACTGTTGACAGCATCTGTGTTAGCTGTAGATGAAAATAAGCTTCTTGATGCCTGATAAGCTTCTTTTGAATCATTGCCCTCTGATCCTTCTTTGTTATTGGCATTTCTTATCCCCATCTGCCTTTATCAACTGATTTGAGGCCAGCTTTTGCAGAATGTGTTGTTACCCAGCATGCAATGCTTCCTTTTGTGATCTAACGTTGCTCTCTCCCTCCCAAACTCTGTCACACCACCCCCACCCGCTCCTTCCTGCTACCCTAGCCAATGAGGACAGCTTGTCAGAGGTATGCTACACCAATGTTATGTCTGCCTTTTCCTTTTCTTTTGTGTTTTGTTTGTCCTTTGTTCCATCTCACCCAGGTCGCCTTTCTAAAAACTGCAGTATTGTGGAGCGGGGGGCCCCTCCCCCCAACCACCAGCAGCCATCATTCTGCCTCCCCAGACCTTCAGCGGCCCACCACGGGCAGCCCATTCTCCCCTGCCCTTTCACTCACCCTTCCATCACATTCACCCTCACCCAGCCCCAGCTCGGCAGGGGATGTAAGTAGCTGTGATAGTCCTCTACAGTTACTGAGACACAGTTCAGACTCCCTTATCCCAATGTTCACCGTGCTCACCAGCGACACCTAGTGGTAGCGGAGGTGAATTAAAGGTCTCAGGTAACCGAGAGATTCATTGCCGTTCACTCTCGTAACTCATTTCATTTTTTGTACCATGTCATGTTTCACTTCTGTCACTGGTCTTACAAAGTAGACAGTCTTTATAGAGTTTTCTTAACTCTTTCCGGTTACATTCTTTCAATATAGAGGCTATTAATATTAACGGGATTGTAATTTCAGAGCAAAATTAGACAAAAATTGAGGATTTGCTCAGACCAACCAGAAATCTTTAGTTTAGATTGGAGTAGACACTAAGTTTGAGGTTTTGATTGACAAGTGAGTATTTAGTGACTGCTGTGGGCAGAATCTCATGCGATACTTGCTAATCATCTGGGCGTCACGCAGCTCTGCCTAAAATGCCAGAACCAGAAGCAAGAGCCCACAGTTCTGCTGCTTAAGACCTCTGAATGATGCAGGACCTAATGTTTATTACAAATACTGAAAACCAGAAATTTACATCAAGACTGCTCAAAACTTTGTAAGTTTAGGTAGCCTTATTTCTTTCTACTTCATTTGTTTCATTGCTTTAAATTCATTTTCACATTCATTTTGAGTGTTTTTGTGTTTATTGCTTTGAATGTAGACAGTGAACAATTGTGTATTTCAGTATTATTCAGTTGCATGTTTTCTTCAGATTTTGCAGAATGAAGATGCCATTGAGTGGCCAGGGACTCTTGCTATTGTCCATTCCTACATCTCCTATAAAGCAGGTTAGGAGCTTCACATATAACTAATGTTAGACAGTGAACCTGCAATGACAGAATGGTGTAAGATTACTTAAATCTATATTTAGAGTTTAAATTGGAACAAAGTCTCTTTTTACGAGTTTATGAAATGCATCAGGATCTTTGGAAAAACGTAATTCTTAATTCAAGTCATGAGCCAAACTAACCAGCTCTGAGATGAATTATGATATTGCACTCTTTGAGAAAAGCAGAAGTAGTATATGACAATCAGGAGAAAATCTTCTTATGCACTACAATCTTTTGAAGCATTGCAAATTATGTAATCAAATAATAACAGTGGTACATTATAAGACTGTAGATGGCAGTGTATTTCACCACCTGGAATTTAGCAGTTAGCCTAAAGACCATTTGTTAGTCCAAAGTTTGAAATTATATTGACCCAAGGCCTGTCCACACTCAACACCAATTTGAATGTTTAGTTCAAGTCCAATTTTCATATGCAATTTTAATGTTCAGACCAGTGCAAAAAAAAAAAAATGCATTTTCACACTCTGACAGTAGATAGCACTTAGTGAAAAGCTGAAATACAGCCAGAGACATGGACAGAAGTATAAAAATTGGATTTCGTTTTTTTAATTCCTGTTTTTCTCAGTATTTGATTTGCTTTTACTATCATACCTATAATTATGTTCAATATGTTACAACATGCTACAATAAAACAACAAAGGCATGGTAAAAAGTAGCCTACATGTAATATAAAGCTTTGCTTGTAAATATAACTTTTCAATAGCTCTGACTGATTTTGAATTGTAATATTTGTCACCCCTGAAATTGGTCATACCATTTACAGTTGAGTAATTATGCTTGAAAAGACAGCTTTTTCAAGAGCATGCATGGATGCATGGAACGAGAAAAAACATAAGCACTTTTATTTTCACTTTTACTATTAAATATTAATACTTAATTATACTACATTTATAATATGTAGTATTATTAAGAATTAGCATGATCTGACAATGAACAAGAGCATACAGGTATTTATAAATTAACATCAACCAAAATGGACAAATGTGTGAAAAAGATCCCCAACCCATTCTCTGATTCCCCTGACTGTGCCGACTAACAGCTGCTCCAACAGAAGCCTCTACAGCTCCTCTCATGGTAGATCCGTTTCAAAAAGGGTTCTACAGAATTGTTAAAAATCAGTTTCTCTGTGGGGAAAATTAACGAGATTTTTTTTATACTTCCAGAACCCGACTTGTGCGTTCAGTCGAGATTTAAACATGCACTTATTTCCCTACAGCTAAAGAGGGGGAGAAGGATCGTCTGAAAAGATGGAGCACAGAGTTGCGGCAGGAGAGAGAGACGCTGGAGCACAGAATCGGACAACTCAGCAAATCTATAACAGTGAGAGAATTCTTAAGTTCATATCCACTTTTGATCTGCACTATGAGTCATACCACTGAAATTACAAATCTAACTGATGCATTCATGTATTATTCCATACCTCCAGAAGGCCACTATTCCATAACTATATAATGATGAGATTTTGGATGTATGAGTCAGCAACACTGTATCCTCTCTCCCCGCACAGAGATGTATGGACAGCAAGAATAGCGTATTGGCCCAGCAGAGAGAGATGGAGGCTTCGCTTGAGAAAATGAGAGGGCTGGTGCGTCTGATCAGAGGGATCCAGTTCTCTCCCTTCATCTGTCCCGGGGCCATGGCTAACGGAGAAACGTCCCACAACGGAGCTTCCAAACCCAGCAGCTCTAGTGCGGTCACCACAGACACAAACAACAACACAAATGCCCAAACAAGCTCCTCGGAAGCGACAGTGATAATTAGCACCCTCACAAACCCAAGCGATACCTTAAAGCAGATCGCCATAAATAACAACCCAGAGGCTGCAGGTGCAAAGAGCAATGAGGGCAGTGAGGAGAGCGCACAAATTAACAGCATGTCCAGAATCAAAAGCGAACCCACGAATGCAAATGCTGCAGCCTTCAGCAATAACAGCAGCAACCAGGCACTTCTCGGTACCAACGGAACCGTGTCCACAGGAGAGGAGAATACAAAAAAACACAAAAACAACAGCGACCTCAGTGTCATCCCACAGGCCCTCCTCAGCTCAATCGTACCCCGTACAGAAGTGACAGAGGGGGTGAAATAGCATCGACTACCCCGCCGCAGTTGGGGCGTAAAGCGTGCCAGTTAGCAGTGTTGTTGATTTGTGTTGTTGTTTCATCTCTTGTATCTATGAGGGAAAGAAAATCCATAGTGCCATTTACTACATGCAGGAAGGAGGTTCCTAAAGTACCAGCAATGTGTATGCTCACGTGTGCACACAGAAAAGATTTCTACAAAGAATAATGATATAGAAAAGAGTAATAAAATTTTAAGATATCACACCATTGTGTGCCTGATACAGTTGCCATAGCACCTCTGAGTGGGAACGCTTCTGAAGGCTGGATCGGGGTGAAGGTCTCGTCCTGCTAGATGAGTAGTGCAGCTTCCTATCAGGTCCTGTAGCTCAGATCTAAGATACGACGTGTTGAGGAGTTCAGCGTCCGTTTTGTCTGTGAAACGCAACCGAGGTGCAGTTGTTTCGTCTAGTTTTCAGTTGTTGTGTCTCCAGGACGGAACTTGGAGCGCAAACACAGGTTCTTTATCACACACTGACAGAAATACAGGTCTTCCAGGCGTTCTTCTGGGGGTTTGACTAGTATCATTTGCATTTGTCTATCTTGTGGTGTTTTTAAAAACCGAGAAAATAACTTTCTGTAAATATGTTTTGCTATTTTTTACACATTATTTATAATTTTACAATAATATTCCGTAGTTCAGTTCTGCCAAATAATGGATGCCACAGGGAACTCTTCTTTTCGATTACTCTGAACATTAAATAGATATTTAAGAGTAGTAGTGTAGTATTTGTAGTGTCAGTCCTGAAGTGTCTGTGAGGTAAATTCTGACCATGCCTTATCTACTAAACAGATGTGATTTACTGAGAGCGCGGTTCATGCGCCGTCACAGACGGGAATGATCTGAGATGTCTCTCACATCACTCTCGCTCCATTTCCACGTCCAGAGGATTTTTTTATTTCCCCAAACTGTAGCAGGGGTCTCATGCCTTGTCCAACGACTTGGGAGGAATCATGCAGTCAGAAATATCCCATGAAACCGCTATGCCAGTAACGTTATGCTTATGGGCCAATTTAAGGGCTTCTGTTCTGTATCGTTTTAACACACTTTACTACACTGTTCACTGTAAACCTGTCCAAAAGCACAACACGGCAGACGTTTTACGTGCCTAGTGCAACTACTTCTACCAGTGTCTCCTCTGTTAGCGCTTTATTTACCATATCGGAGCTCTCTCACCGCTGTGTATTTCACAGTGTGTGACTGCACACGAACAAGCACAGACAAACACACCAGACCAGTTCTAACACCTGTGCCAAGATGACACTTCCATGGTGTTAAAAAAAAAAGAAGAAAAAAGCACAAGAAATAATCCAGACACACGTTGGTGTCAAATGCTTTTGATAAAAGACAGAAATATCTACAGTGTTTATATCTTCATTTGAGGTTTGTGAGTGTTTTCAATGCTAAACATGCAGCTCTGGCCTGCTGTAGCCTCTGTGTATTGGTTGCCTTAAGTTCTATAGACTATGTTAGGCTGTTTCATCGTAGTGTTATGACTTGTCGGTGTCATAGAGTCAGTTGTCAGCAAAATGAGTGTGTATTTTTCCCTTTTCGGAAACAGAATCTACTTTATCATCTAGTGTGTGATCATTCAGGTTGTGTTAGTGAGGACGGTGGCTGCGCTGCCTATAGTGAATCTGACCACTACACATAAGAATACACTCTAAAGTGCTTGAGTCTTATATCAAAACATGAAATAAATTGCTGGTATGTTCGTTCACCTTTTTATGAAACCGTTTATGAAAAAACTTCCCATCCCAGTATGATGACCCCCTCATATCGCATCTGCATTTCAAAAAGGTTTTCAGCAATCAGAAACATTTTGTCTGATGGAAGCTAATACTGAAACATTTAATCACAATTGCGAAAAATTCCAAAGTGACATGTAGAGAAGCTGCATTCTGTTTGGTGGTTTAATGGTATGTCAGGTTTTCTAATGTATTGAAGAAAAAGAAAAGGGATGAGAGCCCTTACATAAATACTATAATAATAAATCAGATGTGACATTAGCAAATGTCATCTCTCGTCCTTTAGAGCCAAGAATCCTGAGGCCAGATGTGTTTAGTAGGACTGACAGTGCTTCTGTGACAGATGTAATCTGATGAGATAAATAAGAATCTACTGTGTCTCCTCATTCATGTTCCTTACACATGAGAATTGGGTATTGTGTCCTGAAGTGTGTGAAATCTGATCTCCTCAGATATTAATAGTGTTTACCGAGAGCTCAGGCTTTTGTTCATGTTTTCAAGATGCGCATATTAATGCATATGAAGATTCACATTCTTACACCTCATGCTGTTACCTCATTCAGGTTTATGAAACCCTCAAGAAAAATCAAGGATAGATTATAGCAACGTGAAAACAAATCAGTGCTTAATCTAATGTCCTTAACTACAAATTAAGAACACAATTTACATCGATTTGTTGTATAAAAAGTGTCTAGATTCTTTCATATTAGTTTTTAAAAGAGATGTGTATTGCTCTTTTGTTTCATTTTACTTTTCTACATTTTGTACGTTTCGTTTCTTAATCTTGTGTGTTGCCTGATGTCTGTTTACCTTTTCTCATAGAAGTCCATGTGTAAGTTATCTGAATATATAACTTCATGAATTCTTTCTGTTGAGGAGGCTGGATATTACTGGAGCATTTGATCAATTTGTATTTATTTATTTTTACCATTTTTGCTAAATAAAATTGTAAATTTAAGTTGTCTTTTTTTTCTTGCTAGATCTGTTTTAAATTGAAGCAGCAAATGGATATTAACACTTTCGTACTAATGTACATTTAACCAAATACATGCACAATTAATAATACAAAGTTTAGCATTATGATACATTTTGAAAACATTTTACTCCACAGAGTGGACTGTGCACAAAGGCAGGTTGTAAACAGTCTAAAAACAGCTGTGTAAGATAGAAAAACAGCATGTAATTGGTTCTGTTCCCTCCTGACATTTCAATCTCATAGAGGCATATGAGAATGAAATTGGATCAAAAGAGCATCAAAATACCAAGTCAGAAGACAGATCATCTGCCATTTTAAACATGACAAATCACACTAGACAAGCGCAGTCTATCAGAATAAATTTGGTGCCTATAAACAAGCATTTATGACTTCTCACACATAAAATTAATTTTAAATACAGAATGATTATTGCACTGGAATGACATCATTTACAGTGAAATTGATGCAAAATAAGAGGTACACTGATCTCAATTGGTCAAATGGATCCATTTCAATTTTGAAATACTTTATAGTAAAACGGTTTAATGCACACAGAGGTTGGCTTACTGTAGAATCTCAACTTTGTTCTGTTTGTTGGTCCAACATGTCAGCTTCTGGTTCATTCAGTTACAAAAGTTTACGGTGAGACTACCGTTTGTCCAAACAATGAAAGGGAGAGTTTTAAGGGAGCCAGTGCACATTTAAAAACACAGCTTTTGCTGCTTAATGTTTTCTGTCATACACACATAGCAATGTCCATGACACTATTTGGAAATCCATAAGGCACTTGTTCTCCGAAAGGTTGTTACGCCAGGATACAGCACTACGGTAGTCATGTCTGAACTGCGTTTACTCTTTCTGGTCACCACTGCATGGTTTTACTCCTTGTGAGTTTGTTTTTGAGTGCATGTCTCATCTGCAGCATCCGTGAGCGCTTGTCCATAGCCAGCAGGTGGCGCTGAAACTCCTGACGCACTTCACGCACGAGCTGCGCGCACGCGGCCTCCACTGCTGAAACGTCCTCTGCCACAGACAGCTCAAAGAAACTGCACCTGCACCACCAGTCAAACCCTGACTTTAACACACAGCAACGCCTTCAAATTCAAAACATTAACTGATGTGATTCAGGCATTTAAATCAAACTGAAAATCATCTCAGTGCCTTCACAATCTGACGGTTAGTGAGGTGGATAAATCAAAATGTTTGATAAAAATGGATAGTAATAAAATTAGGACAAAATCTTGTAGTAAATAACTGGCTTTTTTTTATTTAAATTTTTTTTGAGTAATCAATGGAGTGTAATGAAGTTCATTATAAATTATTATAATTAAAATGCAGTGATGATCAAAATTATTCGAGCACTAGCATTTTCACAAAAAAAAACTTCTTAGTCAGTTATTTCTATCTTCTGCAGTAGTGTGTCAGTAGGTACCGGTAATATCAGTTTACATGTCTAAACATTAATTTTTCCATTAATCATAATAATGCAGTGAGTTTTTTGTTTGCACAAGGAGTTTGACAACAGCTAGTGCTCCACACAGAGATCTGATCTCATCATCATCAGTCTGTCTGAATTAACATGAAGAAACAGAACAAACTGAGACAGACTCAATCCAGAGGAACTGTGGCAATGTCTCCAAGATGCTTCAAGAAACCTGCCTTCAAAGCTACAGTACTGTTACTAGTTTTAGGCACTTACATAAAAATGCTGTTAAAAATAATGTCATAAATATATTTCATTATTTAATTTACTTCTATTAACTAAATTAAATCAACATTTGGTGTGACCATCCTTTCTGTTTAAAGCAGTTTTTGCCCTTGCTGCACTTGCACATAGTTTTTCAGTATAGCTTTTGCAGGTTTATTGAAGCATCTTGTAACCTATATTTGTATTTATTTCATACTATCACTTATAACTGTGGCGATATCAGTAAGAGCAAAGCATACTGACCTCAGGTCTGAGGCTAAAGCCTGTCCCTCATCTGTCCTCACCACACGGCCGTTCTCCATGTCACATTTGTTGGCAACGATGACTGCTGGAATACCTGGAAGACACATACGCACACACAGACACAGAACGATGTAATGGATGCTGTGGCTGTGAAGAAGAACAGACTGCCATTAAAATGACAGTACCTGGAGATGGATGGCATAATAAAAGACCGCAGTGTTGTGATCCTCTCTCTCTTTATCTCTTTCCACATAATCTATCTGTCATTTTCAAACTTACACTCACAGGCTGTATTGTTCTATATTAAGAGTTCATGCCTGAGGTGAAATCTCTGAACTGAGACCAATTAAGGCAGGCTGAGTCACACTGATGGATAACAGTGCTATTCGCTGGTTGGAGGGGCCAAATACATAAACATGACTACTCGCAGTAGCACTAAGAGCAGAACATCTGATCAAGTCTTAACCTTACCAAGCGTTTGTTTGACGTGGTCAATCAGTCTCTTCAGGCGCGACACAGCCTCAAAACTGCTGCGGTCCATCACGGAGTACATAATGAGAAACCCATCACCCCATTTAATGGAACTCTCCAGAGAGGATGCCGCAGGACCTACACATTCCTAAAAACAAACAGATCTGTGAGGATAGAGCTGATGCACATCTGGACTTTCAAAGATATGATTCTTAAAGCAAATTTGAAGCACAAGGGATGTAAATTAAATCCACAGAACAAAAACATCCTGGTTCTCAAATGCAGTCGTTCTTAATCATGTGTCCTCCAGTCGCAGCACTGCACATTTTGGATGTCTCCATTATTTAAAAGCATAATTTCCCAGCCATAAAATGATTCAGAGTGCTGACAGAAATTATTTTGTGCTCCAGAAAGAAAGAAAGCCATACAGATTTGAAACAGCATGACGATGACAGAATTTTCATTTTTGGGTGAGCTATCCTTTTAACACACCTGATTTATATCATCAGTGCATTAGTACAGGCTCCAAGACGTACACTGGGTGTATCAAAGTCATCCAAAACATCAGAACTGCTAGACTACTGCATTCACACAGATGGTAAAGATTCAGCCAAATCCTATGACTTAACAAGTGCTGCTCTACTGTGTAACATGATCAATAGCAGGCGGGCTGTTAAAGCCGCTCCACCAGCCTGAGATTCAGCACAGCAGACATGAAAGGAATGGAATGGTTCAGAGTCCTGTGTCTCATCAGCTGTATGACAAGGCAAGATCATCCTGCTGTCTTTCTTTGAGTCTGTGGATAAATATGACTGTATAAACAGCACGGCGGCAGATGCACAGCGACAAAGAGATACACAGGGCAACTTTTTTGAGCAATGTTGCTTGAGCACTTTCCCATTGAGAATGGGTAACAAATTTCTGTCTGGATATTTTATATCGGTTGTGGTCCCTGTGTCTCACCTGGTTGCCCATTGACGGCAATATTTGCCAAAACTTCCCGGCAACATTGCTCAAAAAGTTGCCTTGTATATCATCAGCCTAAGATCTAGGCTCTGTACCTTATTAACAGTGTCTAAAATCTCCAGCTCAATCGTCTCCTTGTCCACAATTTTCTGACATCTGTAGGTGACCTCTAAAGACACAAAAGGTATGTGGCATGTCATATGATGCAGATTACTTGACTACAATGCATTTGCACAAATGTTTAGAGCATGAAAACAGCTTTACAGCATCAGTGAGTTTGTATTTCATTTGTTTTACCCCTTTTATGTTCATACTCTCCAATGAAACGTCTGGTGATAAATCTGACACACAGAGCTGGAGTTCAAAAGAGAAAAACAGATAAGTTAAGAGTCATTGAGACCAACCAATAGTTATTAACCCCCCCCAAAAAAAACACAGCAGTGTTACCTGTCTTCCCACAGTTATCTCTTCCCAGCACCACGAGCTTCGCCCTCAACATCTTCCGTACAGATTCTGACATGATCACTGTGGATATTATATCTGAATATAATAATAATAACACTCTTAGAGATAGGGCAAATAAAAGACCGCAGCTACTGTTTGTAACAGGTGTTTTTTCTCGGGATAATCTTGACTGCACTTCCTCGACGATAAAGATGATATATAAATGCGGCGGAGCAGAGATACAACTCTGTAAAAAAAAAAAAAAAAAGTTCCCCGGAAATACTTACTTTGCTCCCCAAAGTTGTTAAAAGTGCGAACAGTGCTTGACTCTATATCACTGTGTTCCAGTGGAGACTCTTGTTGAGTTCATATGCTGCAGACTCTGCTGCTTCTGCGCTCCCCGTCTGTCTGCTTTTAGTAATGACATTAAAAATAGCGCGCGCGCGCGCGCACACACACTCACACTGTGGAAAGCACGTCATTGTTCAGCGTGGTTTCTCTTCTTATTCCACACATTCATATCCGGGTGCGAGACTCATTAATTAAACAACCAGCTGATTTATCGCCTTTGACAGTCGAGCCCCAGGAGCAGCAGAGACAGACCATTCGCTCTTCCGCAAACAAAACCATTAATTAACCCGGACTAAAATTAAAGCTTTATATTTTTGCCCTGATATAGGCCTATCTTTTACTCAGATTACAGCATCAGTGGATACCTGTGAGAAAGAAACTTCTAGTATGTAAGCGTTACTGATGACATGAACTAAACATAATTAACAATGTGAAAGAAGTTCATAAATAGCAAGAGGTTTGCCTTGTTTGGCAAGTCAGTTATTCCTGGCAAATTAAATTTTTGAAACAAATAATGCACTTGGCAGAGATATAAACAGACACATCTACTGCTGAGGTGTTCTTTATTGATTAAATAATTTTACAGGTCTATCCGTTTTCAGTAAAAATATATGCGGTATAAAAAAACAACAAAATTAAAAAGTCAGTAACTTGTAATAAAAGAACCTGTCCATTTTCATGTCTCGTTCCTTTTCTGTGGAACATTAAGATATTTAAAAAAAAATCTCATAGTTTTTATTTATTTATTTACTTGCTTTATGATGACATTGGTGGTGACCAAAATATTCTTCAAAATATTATATTTTATTTTCCACAGTAGAAACTGAGAAGTTGAGGAGACTAAATTATTAAATTATGATTAAATTACAATATTTATTTATTTATTTTTGGTGGAATATTCTTTAACAAAATGTTAGCATCCAGGAAGACAATAGCATTTGTATCTTTAAAATAAAAAATTTAATGTTGAATTCCATTTTCATCTTAGCTGAAATGATTTTCGATGAGTTCCTGTCGAACTCTGAGAGCCTCTGGGTCGACTGTGTCAATGGGAGCAATATCCTCCCCTGATTGGTCTGTGGCCTCAGTCCTCTCAAAAGTCCAGGCATCGAGGCCAGACTGCAGAGAAATATTATGTAGCAAACAGCAGGCCTGGATGATATGTGAGCATTTCTCTGGAGAATACTGCAGGTAACCTTTTGCCCCATCCAGGCACCGGAAACGTGTCTGAATGGCTCTGAATGTGCGGTCCACAATCTCGTGTGTCGTTGTGTGAGCCAGGTTATAGCGGTAGTCAGCAGGGGACTCCGGATTCTGCACTGGGGTCATCAGCCACTGTTTTATAGGGTAACGATTGTCACCTGGATGCGAAAAAAAGAAAACATACTTAAATTTTCAAAGGATTCTTTGGCAGTGTTAAGAAAAGTCACTACGGCAACCAAACTTTGTGTGTCTCACCTAAAAGCCAACCTTCGTCATTGTCTTGCTCTTCAAACAGCTTTGCCACACTGGATTGCTTAAAGACAGTTCTATCTGTCAGACTACCTGGCCAATGTGTCTCAGCGCTCAGCAGCAGTGAACATCTGGGCTGATGGCTCGTGACCTCTGTGTCCGTCTCAACAAGCTGTCCTTCAGCAGTTCCACTAGGTAATAAATGAACTCACGTGGGAAGCCGAATGTTGTCAACAGAAATTCATCCGTCACTGTCTCGATATCAAATCGATCAAGTGTTTTGTGCCCCCGGCCATGCAGCAGCAGATCACAGTCTAGAATAGCAATAGAGATTGCCATTCCACATACTCCAGAGGACCTGTGGGCAAATGGCACATGTGAATGTCACCTAGTGTCATGTAATGCCATGTCAGTAACTAAAACATGATACATCCACATTTTCACATTTCTGGGCTTCTCAGAAGCAGAAGTCATCATAGTTGGGTAAATTTATATAGTGGTGGATGAAAACAACAAATATTATTTTTGCACACATGTACATTGTGCATGTGTGTGTGTGTGTGTGTACCTACATACACTACACACACACACACACACACACACACACACACATACATATATATATATATATATATATATATATATATAATAATTATTATAGTCATTTAGCAAACATTTTTATCCAAAGTAACTTACAAATGAGGACAGTATTAGCAATCAAAACCTCAGTCTCGGTTTGCCCAGCGAGCACGTAGCAAAGTTTTTTGTTGTTAATATATATATATATATATGAAGATGGCTAAGGATCAGACTTGGGCAGGTCATTCCACGGGGAGGGAACAGTTATTGAGAAATTCTGTGAAAGTGATTTTGTGCTTCTTTGGGATGCACAATAATGCGTCATTCACTTGCAAATCGCAGGCTTCTAGAGGGCACATAAGTCTGAAGTAGTGAATTAAGGTAAAGGGGTGCAGAGCCAGTGGTGGTTTTGTATGCAAACATTAATGCCTTGAATTTTATGCGAGCATCTATTGGCAGCCAGTGCAAATTGATAAACAGTGATTTGACGTGCGTTCTTTTCGGCTCATTAAAGATTAATCTTGCAGTTTTGAATTAATTGTAGAGGTTTGATAAAATTGGCTGCAAGAGAGCATTGCAATAGTCCAGTCTGGACAGAACAAGAGCTTGAACAAGGATTTGTGAAGCATGTACCGAAAGTAAGGGTCTGATCTTCTTGATGTTGAATTAAGCAAATCTGCAGGACCGAACAGTTTTAACAATGTGGTCTGAGAAAGTTAGCTGATCATCAATCATAACTCCAAGGTTTCTGGCTGTTTTTGAAGGAGTTATGGTTTATGTGCCTGGATGGTTTTCTGGAACCACAAGCTGTTCTGTCTTGGCATGGTTGAGTTGAAGGTGATGGTCCATCATCCAGCAAGAAATGTCTGTTAGAAAAGCTGAGATGCGAGCAGCTTTCATCGATTCATCAGGATGGATTGAGAGGTAGAGTTGAGTGTCATCAGCATAGCAGTGGTATGAAAAGTCATGTTTCTGAAGGACAGAACCTAATGATGCCATGTAGACAGAGAAGTGGTCCAAGAACTGAGCCCTGAGGCACCCCAGTAAAAAAAAAAGTGAAAGTTGTGACATTTGCCAAGTATGGTAACCCATACTCGGAATTGGTGCCCTGCATTTAACCCATCCAAGTGCACACACAAGCAGTGAGAAGTGAACACACCGTGAACACACACCAGGAGCAGTGGGCAGCTATATATCCAGCACCCGGGGAGTAACTGGGGGTTCAGTGCCTTGCTCAAGGGCACTTCAGCAATGGGTACTGAGGGTGGAAGAGAGAGCTGTTCATTCACTCCCCACCACCTACAACTCCTGCCAGCACAGAGACTCGAACCTGCGACCGAAGTCCCACTCTCTAACCATTAGGCTACAGATGCCCCCAGTAGCTAGATGTTGCAACTTGGACACCTCACCATTCCGAGATACCTTGAAGGACCTATCTGAGAGGTACAACTCAAACCACTGAAGTGCAGTTCCTGAGATGCCCTTTGCCAATAGGGTTGACAGGAGGATCTGGTACAGTGTCAAAAGCAGCAGACAGATCCAGCAAGGTAAGTATTGAAGTCCACTCTTGCCAGTCTTTGGGCTTCAGCAGCTGAGAGCAAGGCAGTCTCGGTCGAATGTCCATTTCGGAAACCAAATTGGTTGCTGTTGAGGAGGTTGTTCTGTGTGACAAAGGCAGAGTTCAAGTGTTTTGCAATCAAATGAAGAAAAAATCTGGGTTAAAAGTGGGTTTCTTAAGAAGTGGGGTTATACATGCCTGTCTAAATGCTGAAGGACAAACTTAAGTGTTAGGAGTTCTGCAGGAGAAATGGCTTGAATGAGATGAGACCGAAAAGGATCAAGCAGAAAAGTAGTAGGATGATTAGAAAGAATGAGTTTGGAGACTTCTGCCTCAGAGAGTGAAGAGAAGGATGTGGACGAGTGTATGTTTGCTGTTAAGATGTGTTTAACAGATTTGGGTGTGGAGAATTGTGCACTGATGGTTTTAATTTCGTCACCTGTTAGAGTATCTTAAATTGGGGGGTCAAAGAGCATGTTAAAGTTAGACGAATTGTTCAATTTATTATGATAGTATGTATTTTTAGCAGTGGAGACTTTAGCAGAGGTATATATGCTAATTGTTTCTGCATGTAACATTACCGCTTAATTGCTTTCCTCAGTGTGTTACAACACAAGGTTAAAACCCTGTTTAGGCCTAGTCACATATTTTTTATTACAGCATTTGTATATCAGTGAATCTGAGCTGGTTATATAATCCAGTTCGTCGGCTGGTAAGCAGCTCAGTAACGTTAAAGTATTTTACACAAAACCGACCGCAACCAATCCTTGAACTAAATTATCTCAAGGTGAAAAAAATATTTGTGTATTCCATAAACACAACGGTAGTGGAATATAACACACTTCTTGATGAATTTTATGACTACATTTACCTGTTTCCTTGAATTTGAACTATCATTCAATATATTAGTTATATTGAATTCCCGGCAACCTACTGCTTGAAGATCTTCCTTAAGAATCCTCCTTTCTTCTTCATATGCTTTACATTCCTTAAAAACATGTTCTACCGTCTCATCTACCAAACAAACCTCACATAAACCTGTGTTGTGCTTCCCTATAATGTGTAAAGTGTAATTTAAATTAGAATGTCCTGTTCGTAAATGTGTAAAAATAATTTGTTCTCTTCTACTTAAATTGAGACTTATTTTGCTTTTCTTTACCGTTTTTTGAATCCTATAAAAATACCGCCCCTTATGACATGTATCCCAATCTGTCTGCCATTTTCTATTGCACGCTTCTAAAATTAACTGTTTACCTTCTGATCTACTGACTGATATGTTTATATTTGGTTCTTCCATTTTTAATGATTCATTTGCTACTTTGTCTACTTCCTCATTCCCTTGAATTCCCACGTGTGCTGGTACCCACATAAATCGAATTATAATTCTCATTTGTTTTAAACTGTACAACCTGATCATGATTTCTATTAAAATGTCAGTTCTATTTGTTTCGAAGGATTGTAGACTGTTAAGAACAGCCATTGAATCAGTACATTTTATTACTTTATCAGGTCTAACTTCATAGACCCACTCAAGTGCCATTAAAATCGCTATCATCTCACCCGTATATATTGATGTACCATTTGTTATTCTTCCAGCCTTTTTCACCTCAAACTCTGAAACATAGAAGGCAGCCCCTGTCCTGCCATTATCTACATTCTTTGATCCGTCTGTGTATATTTGAAGAAATGAATAATGTGTGTTTTTGATATATTCACTTACATATGTAATTAAACTAACAGCTTCACTCATTTCCCTTCTATTCTCGTGTAATTGTGTATCTATTTCAGGTTGTGCTATTAGCCAAGGTGGAATTGGGGACATTATCACTACTGGAGCAAACAATATCAATTCTAAACCACCTTCATTAACCCACCCCTTTATTTTCCAAGCAAATCCTTTACCGGTTACATTTAAAATTTCCCAGCAGTCATTCAGGACTTCCCTTACAGGATGATTATCCCTTTGTCCCTGAAGATTTATCCAGTATGCCATAGCTAATTTCTGTCTTCTTATATATATTGGCATTTGTGATGTTTCTACTTGCAATACTGCAATTGGCGTGGTTTTAACTGCTCCTATAATAAGTCTTAATGCCTTAGCTTGCATGACATCTAGTTTCTTTAGCAACGTTGATGATGCTGACTCATAAACAATGCATCATTAATCTAGTGTTGATCGCATAAGACCAACATAAATGCCCTTTAATTACTGTTTGTCAGCCCCCCAGTCTTGTCCTGCTACTGCCCTCATTAGGTTTAAAACTTTAGCACATTTCTTTAATATATAATCTATTTGATCCTTCCAGGTTAATTTATCATCAAACCACAATCCTAGATACTTAAATTTTGACACCTTAGAAGCCCCATATAATTTTAACCTTTTCTCCCCTTTAATTTTCTTCCTAGTAAATATCTGAATCCCCATTCGACTGAACACTTTTCAACTATTTCTATGGCTTCCTGAATTTTATCTGTATTAAAAGATATATTCCTTCCTCTTTTCCACATGATTCCATCATCTGCGTATAATCCATTGCTGATTCCTGGTGCCACATTTCCAAAAATATCATTTATCATAATATTAAATAATATAGGACTAATTACACTTCCCTGAGGTGTTCCATTTTCCACACTTTTGATCTGAGATACTTCACCACCGACTTGAACTTGAATTGTTCTGTCAAATAAAAAACTTAAAACCCAATTAAACATTCTTCCTTCTATTCCAATTCACTTCATTTTAATAAGTAACCCCTCTTTCCATAACATGTCATATGCCTTTTCCATATCAAAGTAAACTGCCACTAATCCCTCTTTAACTGCTATAGCTTTTTTTATATCCATTTCCAGCTTTACCAAAGCATCTAATGTTGATCGACCTTTCCTAAAACCATATTGATTAGGTGCCAATACTCCCTTACTCTCAAGTATATCATTTTTTCCATTAATTTACATAGATTTGATGTAAGTGCAATTGGCCTGTAATTCCCTGCTATCGATGCATCTTTACCTGGTTTAGCTATAGGAATTATTATTGCATGTTTCCATGACTTCGGCACTCTTCCTTCTACCCATATTTTATTATATAAATCCAATAATACTTTAAGTATTTTATCATTTGCATATTTAATCATAATATAATAAATTCCTTCTTGTCCAGGTGCTGATTGTTTTATTTTGTGTACTACTCTTTTAAGTTCCCATATTTTAAAATCAGTATCCAATGCTCCTTCGCCATCAGGTCGTTTATTATAAATGTCCTGATGTTGATTTAAAATTTCTATGGCGATTGTTTGTGTACGCCGACATTGAAGTGTGACGTCATTCACGTAACAAAATTCCTTTTCAGGGACTGCACTTTCGATTTTTGTAATGGTTGTTTAAAAAAAAAAAATTTGAAAAAAGATGTAACACATATATGCATATAATTTTATTATATCATAATTGCATACACTTCTTCATTCAAATGTAAAAAAATAAAACAACGAAAGTGGCGTGGCTGAATCAGTACAGGCAAAACGTCATCCCTGACCTAGCCAAATAAGCAAAATAAACAAAAATGCGGCGCCTGTCAATGTGTGACGTTGTGGTGCTACGATGTGATTAATTGAAAATACTGGATCGTTTAGGTTGTATTTTATAATTTCACGTAATCGGCCACGGTGTATCGGACACTTCCTCTACGTTACGTGTTAACAGTTGAATCTCCGCTCTGTGATGAGCTGTAAGTATATGCGCATGTTTTGCTAAGGGCTTAGCACTGGCTGCACACACACACAGATAGATAATTGTAAACAATCTGAGATGTTGTGGCTGTGAGAAACAAATGGCAGGTCTACAGTTTTCAGATATTGAGTCGGATAAACTGGCAGCTGTCATTTGACATTGATTGCTATAAAGGTGTTTTAATGTTGTGTTGTGTAACTTGTTGTTTTCTATTCAGAACATGTTTAAATGCTTAGAGGCGAGCTGCCGTAAAGATGTTACAGTACTAATGACACAAAGACGTCAGTAAATTAGTTAATTATTACTATTAATAGAGTAGGATGGTGCAAGATGACACCCACTCTTTTTTTCCCCTCTTGACTATGGAAGCCTCACAAACTCTATAGAATAGTATTTGAATATCGACACTTTTAAGAGTTTGTTAGTCAAAACACTTTTGAGGTTAACTCAAATCTAATTTGGTATCTTTGGTAAATAGTGATCTATGACATTGCATTCTGTTGAATATCAAAGATTTTGTGTCCATTTGTATATTAGGAATTTGTGGACCAAGTTTTTACATCCATCCATCCATCCATCCATCCATCCATCCATCCATCTATCTATCAGTTCTGTAGTGGTTTTGCCCCTAGAATTGGCACAGAAAGTTATAATATAATGGTTATTACTCTGAGTTATATGTACATTTCCGACACCTTTGCTATTCATTCAGTCCTGCTTTGTCTGCCATCAGTCATTCAAATATTCAACAAAATTGTCAAAGTACAATATTATATAGATGATGCAGTATTTTACATTATAACACTCATCTTGTACATGTTGTATCTAAATATGTTACTATTTTAAAATATGTTAAACGTACATTATTATTAAGTGAGCTTTTTCCCCCATCTTATCGTACTAATTGACCTGACTTTCATTTAAGTATATTATGTACTTTTTCAGTCATAGTGTTATTTGTAACTGCTTTTTCACTGTGCGCTGAGGAAACTCTCTTTAATTTGTATATCTTAGGTGCGTGCGGCAATGGATGGTGATCTGAGCCCACAGGACAAGAAAGACTTGGATAAATTCATCAAATTCTTTGCCTTGAAGGTGATTGCATTAAACACTTACAGTACTAAGGGTAACATTGCATGCATGAAATCTGGTATCCCAGGTGACAGGGTGAGTATATCCTTTGCTTTACGTGTTTCTTTCAGACAGTGCAAATTATAGTTCAAGCCCGGCTTGGAGAGAAGATCAGCACTTGCTCTTCTTCATCACCGACAGGGTCAGACTGGGTAAGACACATCCAGGACACTTCACATACAGCGGTCCTGTTTGTTTACATCATAACTAACATGAGCTCTGCGCGTCTGGTTGTTTTCATGATTTTAATTCAGTTTAATCTGGCAATAAAAGACATCCCAGAGGTGACTCATGAAGCAAAAAAAGCTCTCGCTGGACAACTGCCAGGCATCGGCCGATCCATGTGTGTGGAGATCTCCCTCAAAACCTCAGAGGTCTAGTCTTTCTTTCAGTTCATCATCAATATAATAAAAGGATCATGACAAAATGCCCAACTTAATGAAAAGATGTTTACCTGAGTATTAAGAAGTTGTGTTTACCCATGCAGGGAGACTCCATGGAGCTGGAGACGTGGTGTTTGGAAATGAATGAAAAGTGAGCACACACAGTTCCCCTATATAGACAGGAGCTTAAAACTGCTCTGTGTTGAGATTGATACATTATCAGCAAGTCAATATTTACTTTACTGGGGCATAACTCGGGTTTGCATTTTCTTCCAGGTGTGATAAGGACATTAAAGTGTCCTATACAGTTTATAATCGGCTGTCTCTGCTGCTCAAGTCTTTGCTGGCCATCACAAGGGTGACACCTGCTTACAAGCTTTCACGTAAACAAGGGCATGATTATGTCATACTCTACAGGTACTCAACGGACTTTCTTCTACACTCCACAAAGCCTTATATTGCCTGATACATGAGTTCATAGAGGGGGGAAAAGGATATCATGTACAGTCAGATTTGATTAACATCTCTTTGATAGGATCTATTTTGGAGATGTCCAGCTGACAGGTCTCGGGGAAGGTAATAGTTTGAAGGGCTCTCTTCAAAGTACTAAGAAAGGATGTGTAGATGTTCTGTAGTATCTTTTTCTCTTCTCTCTGCAGGGTTCCAGACAGTGCGAGTGGGTATCGTAGGCACTCCCATAGGCTCCATCACTTTGTCCTGCGCATATCGCACTAATTTGGCCCTCATGTCTTCAAGGTATGCATTACGTCTTCCTGTATGCAAGTGCTGGGCGATAAACTGTTTTGAATTACACAACCATTATGACTTTTTAAAAACCAGCATACTGGTAAAAGTGCCTAAACAGCGTTGCAGCATTGTGAATTGAGAGTTGACCAATAACTCAACATGCAAATATTGCAGCAGCCTCGGATAACTGTTGTTTTACATTCACAGCACATTAAAACGTCTTAACTACTTGACCTGGACAAACTGTTTGTCATTAGAAAGATTTCTACTCTTATAGTAGAACATGGTTGCAGTGACAGTAATTGTTCTAAATAAATAAATCTTGATTTATTTCAGGAGTGCAAAATAATGCATGATATTTTGAACAGAATAAAAACACTTATCCATATTCAGTCACATCTGCTGCAATTTATTTGTATTCACATAGCTTCACTGAACAGGATCTATTATTAGGGCTTATAGTCCAAATTGTGCTTACTTGAAGTGTTGATATATTTATACATGTCTACTTCATATTTCTTCATACATAATCATTTTTATTCATTTTCTATTGATTTATGCTAAATTACGTTTTCTACCTATTAGATTTTTTTATTAACGTCTACAGTCGTGGCCAAAAGTTTTGAGAATTACATAAATATTGGAAATTGGAAACGTTGCTGCTTAAGTTTTTATAATAGCAATTTGCATATACTCCAGAATGTTATGAAGAGTGATCAGATGAATTGCATAGTACTTCTTTGCCATGAAAATTAACTTAATCCCAAAAAAAACTTTCCACTGCATTTCATTGCTGTCATTAAAGGACCTGCTGAGATCATTTCAGTAATCGTCTTGTTAACTCAGGTGAGAATGTTGACCAGCACAAGGCTGGAGATCATTATGTCAGGCTGATTGGGTTAGAATGGCAGACTTGACATGTTAAAAGGAGGGTGATGCTTGAAATTATTGTTCTTCCATTGTTAACCATGGTGACCTGCAAAGAAACGCGTGCAGCCATCATTGCGTTGCATAAAAATGGCTTCACAGGCAAGGATATTGTGGCTACTAAGATTGCACCTAAATAAACAATTTATAGGATCATCAAGAACTTCAAGGAAAGAGGTTCAATTCTTGTAAAGAAGGCTTCAGGGCATCCAAGAAAGTCCAGCAAGCGCCAGGATCATCTCCTAAAGAGGATTCAGTTGCGGGATCGGAGTGCCACCAGTGCAGAGCTTGCTCAGGAATGGCAGCAGGCAGGTGTGAGCGCATCTGCACGCACAGTGAGGCCAAGACTTTTGGAAGATGGCCTGGTGTCAAGAAGGGCAGCAAAGAAGCCACTTCTCTCCAAAAAAAACATCAGGGACAGATTGATCTTCTGCAGAAAGTATAGTGAATGGACTGCTGAGGACTGGGGCAAATTCATATTCTCCGATGAAGCCCCTTTCCGATTGTTTGGGGCATCTGGAAAAAGGCTTGTCCGGAGAAGAAAAGGTGAGCGCTACCATCAGTCCTGTGTCATGCCAACAGTAAAGCATCCTGACACCATTCATGTGTGGGGTTGCTTCTCATCCAAGGGAGTGGGCTCACTCACAATTCTGCCCAACACAGCCATGAATAAAGAATGGTACCAAAACACCCTCCAACAGCAACTTCTTCCAACAATCCAACAACAGTTTGGTGAAGAACAATGCATTTTCCAGCACGATGGAGCACCGTGCCATAAGGCAAAAGTGATAACTAAGTGGCCCGGGGACCAGAATGTTGAAATTTTGGGTCCATGGCCTGGAAACTTCCCAGATCTTAATCCCATTGAGAACTTGTGGTCAATCCTCAAGAGGCGGGTGAACAAACAAAAACCCACTAATTCTGACAAACTCCAAGAAGTGATTATGAAAGAATGGGTTGCTATCAGTCAGGATTTGGCTCAGAAGTTGATTGAGAGCATGCCCAGTCGAATTGCAGAGGTCCTGAAAAAGAAGGGCCAACACTGCAAATACTGACTCTGTGCATAAATGTCATGTAATTGTCGATAAAAGCCTTTGAAACGTATGAAGTGCTTGTAATTTTATATTTCAGTACATCACAGAAACAACTGAAACAAAGATCTAAAAGCAGTTTAGCAGCAAACTTTTTGAAAACTAATATTTATGTAATTCTCAAAACTTTTGGCCACGACTGTACACCTACACCAACCCTGAACCTACCCCTTACAATAATACAAAAACAGTAATTATTGTTGTACAGTGTGTTCCCAGTAGCCGCAGCTGTATCTCTTCTAGCCTAGATCCTGCTTCCAGTGCTGTCTGTCTGTGTTTTCTCTTCCACGATCGCTGTTCTGACTCGGAGGAAGCTTCTTCGCTGCTCATAACGTCAGTCATATCAAAGGGACTATGATCATATTATGCGTTCATAACACGCCCTCCCTCTTATGACGAACTTCCACTTGGTGGGTAAATGTAGGGTAAATGTATACTGGGTAATCCATGTAATGCCAGAATAATGGCTGAATAAAAACAAAAGAATAATGATGATTATTCTCATACCTGGCAGGTGTCACACTGTAAAGAGGAGAAAATGCTGTAGCAGGCAGAGCAAGCTCACTGTTCACGATGAATGAAATATTGGAAGATAATCATCAATACTGAATTGGGAGTGGGGGGTTATATGAATGTATTTCTGACATGAGCCTCATTCTTCAGAAAAGTTTAGATGGTATTTTTCTTTTCGTCCTGCCTCCATTTAATGGATATTAAAATAGTTTCATAAAGGCAGCTCTGCTTTGTTAACAGTAGTAACCAGGGAACCGCTAAACTGCTGCTACCCCTTAGCGCCACCTGCTGTCAGAGAGAGAATTTGCATTCCCATGCAGCCCATTTGCTATTTTTGTTTCTTGCAGATATGTTTTATGTAGTACACTTTCAAAAAGCTAAAGTCAGCCCTTTCTATTTTTGCTTTAAATTGTGAAATTATACCTAATATATCTAATTTAGATCAAAAACTGCTCCAGCATCATCTTTGTTTGGATTGTGATTAAAACCCAATGGTTGCATTTCATGCATTCTGATTCATATAAAGGCACATACAAAACCCCATGATAAAATGTAAAACTGCCACAATCCTAAAAAAAAAAAAAACTGTGATACAGATTTTTCGTCAAACTGTCCAGCACTAGTGCAACACATTCAAGCATTCAGATATTCTGGATCGTTTTGGAGTTGTGTTGTAAAGTATATTGTCCTTGTGTGTCTCGCAGGCAATTTGAGAGGACAGGCCCTATCATGGGTATCATCATTGATCATTTTGTGGAGCGTCCCTTCACTAATATGGCACACATGCATCCCTGCAGTTACAGGTGTGTAAACACATAGATAAACACATAGATACTTGTGCTACTATTCAGAGGTTTGGGGTGAGAAAGTGTATTACTTTTTCATTATTATAATTTTTTTTTTTTACAAAAGCACAAATTGATCAAAAGTGAAAATGAATATTTTTACAACGTTACAGAAGAGTTCTATTTAGAATAATTGCTGTTCTTTCTATTCATCAAAGAATATATAAAAAAACCACAATATACAAAATATTCAGTAAGTACTAAACAAAAATAAAATTATAATATGAAATGTTTCTTAGGCACCAAATGGGCATATTAGAATGATTTCTAAAGGAATGGCAACTGAAAATTCAGCTTCATCATCACAGAAATAAATATTTGTATATTAAGATGGAAAAAGTTATTTTAAATGGTAATAATATTTCACTTTATTACTGTTTTAACTGTACATTTGGTCTAATATATTTTGACTAATTTCCAAAACATTTTAAAAATCTTACCAACCCCAAACTGTTGTGTATACCGCAGTATCACCTGTATTGTTATTAAAAGCATAACTAACAATTTTTAGAATTCAGAATAAGTTGGAATTAAACCATTAATAATCATAAAAAAAACAGGTTTGATAGTATTGATGGAACAGGGATTCAAACTGATGACTCCGCTTTCTTGTCCTGGCCTCTAACCAGCTCTTTACTTTTTTCTCTCTTAGAGCGCCTGGAGAAGATGAGGGAGGGACATATGCAGGAATAGAAGACTCTCAGGAGGTGTGCAACACATCTTTTTCCACCTCCCCACCATCGCAGGTAATGCCGTCTCTATCACCTTCCCATCTATCCCATTAAATAGAAGCCTTCAGCACCTTCCCTGTACAAGCCAGGCTTCAGTCCAGGTGCAGTGCAGCCAGTCATTAAGAGGTCAACTTTTAACCTCTCACAGTGGATACGCTGTTTTCATTCACGAGTCTCTTTCAGCAGTTCCCCGATGAACAGCTCTCATTTTTTAATCATGATTTATAGTTTTTATATTCCTCCAGCCATGAATATGATTACAGTACAAGTACAGTACATTTCCTCCCTATACTTAGTTGTCTTTTCATTTTTTTTCTTTTTGCTGTGTTTGGTTAGTCTGCTGTCTTGATCAGTGTTGTTTCTGTTAGCTAAATTCACTAATTTACAAAGCTGAAATAAACGAAGGCAAAATAAAATATAAAATTTTTATATATTTTAAAGTATATAAATAATACTAAAATAATACTGGCCTTGGTGTACTTCCTTTAATACAAAAGTGTTCAAAAATCTTCAGACTAGCGTTAAAATCATTTATCTGAACATAGAATCCGTTTCTCTCTCTCCCCATTATCACTTTCTGTACTAGTGCTCTCATTGCTGTTGCCCTTGTGTTTCTTTCTTTCTTTCTTTCTTTCTTTCTTTCTTTCTTTCTTTCTTTCTTTCTTTCTTTCTTTCTTTCTTTCTTTCTTTCTTTCTGTGTGCACATAGTGTGTATGTACATTAAGTCAGGCACATTTTAAGACACCTAAGTCGACTCTGATGGCCACACTGGAGGTTCCCCTCTTGGGGCTTGGCATCTCACAGCAAGTGAGTCCAGTGTGTGTGTGAGAGAAGTGTGTGTACACGCATGCAGCTGATAGATTAATTAAAATAAAAAGTGTGTGTGGCCTGCACCAGTAACCTACACTCCGTTGCTTACCCTTCATAACCTTGTATAACCTTTTAATGAATAGGGTTATACAGTATCACTCAACCAAAAACTATTTAAGCACTGCTCTGACAAAAGCCCACAATCACAGCTGCCTTCTCCTTGAGCTGACCTGTCTGCTGTTTTACTTGAAGCATTTGTGTGTTTGCTCTGATAACTACTCTAATCCTTCTTGCTCTCTGCTCTGCAGTGAGGTTTATAGAGGACCAGACTTAAAAAGCCCTCTTGTTCTGACATTTGACTCTTATTGTGATCTGAATCTCTCTCTGTCTCTCAGCTGTACAGCTCTCGTCTGTCATATCAGACTCCTGCCCTGGGAACTGTGGATTTGTGCCATCATACGGCTTGTACTGCTGCTGCACATCCTCACCAGGTACAGCACACAACAGTGCTTACGCATTATGCACATGTAAAAGCACCACTTTCCCTATCATAACTTCATGCACCTCATCCCTTCTGATGTAGAACAGCTGCTTGGAATGATTTGCACCTGTTTACAGAAGTGTGTGTTGTTTTGACCTGACCTGAGGTGACCAAGTATGCGTGTCTTTCTAATCAGATGGTTGTGCCCGGCAAAGAAGGTGGAGTCCCACAGGTGCCGGCTCAGCCTACTCATGGCACTGCAGCTGAGCATAGTCGTATCCCTTCATGCCCCACTGGACAGTCCCCTCAGCCGGCACCGCCCACATCTTGTAGTAGGTGAGCGTGTGAGAAGAATCAGACTGTTCAATGCTGATCATTCATTTGACATTTCAGCAAAATGTGATTCCATGTTTGTGTGTGTGGTAGCGAGGTGAAGACTGTGTCCCCCTCTGATGCTCTAGAGTCCAACTTCACCAGGAAAGTTGGAGCTTTTGTCAACAAACCCACCACTCAGGTTAGAATACATTAATAATATATAATAACTTAGAAAACAAAAAATTATCTTCATGTACATTAAAATAGTTCTTACATTCTTATAAAAATCTACATGAACTACTGAGCAGTTAAGCATACAGTTATCATTCAGAAGTTTGCGTTCGGTGAGGTTTTTGAAAAGAGTATCTTATCCTCACAACAGAATTTTCAGCATCATTACTCTTCAGTTTTACATGATGCTTCAGACAACAATCTAATATGCAAGAAAGCTTTCCTCTTATTATCATTATTGTCAGTGTTGAGCCACATAGCACACCTGAATTTTGTGAACATTTCTTTCTGAACTGTTTTAATGAATCAAAAGTGCAAAATAACAGAATTTGTTTGAAATAGAAATCTTTTTGTAACATTTTAAATGTTGTAACTGACATTTGTTAAGCTGAGTGCATTCTTTATGACTACATTTTTTTTTTAATTGTAAAGACCCCAAACCTTTGAAGGGTAGTGTATATATTAAACTTGAATTTGTTAATACTATTAAGTCAACACTTGCTAGTAACTAAGTACATAGTATAAGAAGTATTACTGATAAGTGCAAAGTCACTGTCATGTTCTTTGGGAGGTGAAAATGCATTCTGATGTGTAACTCAGGTGACAACAACCAGTTTGGATCTTCCTTTTGCTGCATTCGCTCCAAGAGCCTGTGACCTGCAGGAGAATGACCCAATGGTATTAAAAGCAAAAAACACCCATACTTAAATATACATTTCAAATGAAGAAACCCCGCTGCATCGTCCCCTGTCTTCTCATGTCTTTTTGTGTGTGTGATTTAGAGGTGTTTTTCTCTGTTTACAGGTGCACCCTCCTCCATCCCCGGCTCCTTCATCTCCTTTGCAAAGCAGCCTGCACTCGAACAGCTCGAGCCACAGCGGGGGGCAGCCACAAGACGACTTTGTCATGGTTGACTTTGTAAGTGCACCAACACATAATAAAAATACACTTATCAAGATCTACTTTCCTCTCCAGATATTGAGAGCTATGAAATATTGAGCATATTGAAAGGCACTGCATCAGTACATTGAGTAAATGGGAACTGCTGAGTACCAGAGTGGTGGGGACTGGTAGGCATTATGTTGTTTTTGATTCCTCTTGTGAGAGGTTTGACAGCAGAAAAGAGTTTTATCAAGCCCTTGACAGAGCATCTAGCAGGGCTTCCTGTTCTCCGGCACCGTGCTGGATTTCCAGCATGCAGCATTTGGCTGCGGAAAAAAATAATCCTACATTAAAAAAGATTGAAATCTTGTTGATTGTTAACACTTTTCGTTCATGCGTTCGCCTACCAATGGTATGAGAGGAACAGCTTTGACTCTCAACCAAACTAACATTACTAGCCAATCAGAATGTTTTGCTCTTATAAACACAAGACGTGCATAATAGTATTCAGTTGCATCCATAGACTGTATAAAAACAGGTCACATCCCTGATGAATGGAAAACACAACAAAAAGCTGCGAGGCGCAATGGTCAAAGATGTCCATCTAGTGCATATTTACATAGAATAGTGAATTTTAAAGCAGTAAAGCTTTGTAAACAGCTCAGAGTAATCATGCCATCTCCATAAGAACCATATGGTTGCCAGAACATATTCACCGGGGTTTTTTTTAAACGGTCCTGTTCACACACGATCTATTAATGGTAACTTACCGGTAATTTACCAGTGAAGACTGTATGTGTGAAAGGGGCTAAACTCTCCTCTGTATACACGCTGAATTTGTATTGCTTAACTTCATCTGGAAAACTGTGTGCATTATCTCACTAGATTTATAATGTAAATCATTGAAAACCTTTGCCAACACAGGAGAATACATCAACCTATGTCTAAATATGCCATGTGTTGTGCATTAGGCTTTCAAAATAAACGTTTCTGCACGTGGCCAAATATGAAAATGTAATGGATAACGCTGTAGAGAAAAATGTCACCAGGCCGTTGGCGCCCTCTCCAGGTATTTGTTTTAATACAGAATGTACTTAAGTTGGTTTTGTTCATGTTATTTATAGGTATATTACATTAGGTCAATTATATATTCATGAAAAACAAAATCATTTTGAATAAAGAAAGCAATAACTTTGCCATAGTATCATGTTAAAGTTTTCACAGTCATTGCATGCTTTACATGTGCTGCCCGGCCCCCGGAAAAAAGTTCTGGCTCAGGATTTTTTTTAGTTAACCTTTGATCTAGTGATCCAGAAAAGTCAAATATTCATCAGAAAAAAGAAACTTAGACTCTGACCTGAGAGAAAGCTACATATGCCTGATGCCTAATGAATCTGAAGAAGACCTTACTTTCCTTTTATTTTTATTTCATAAATGCTGCATTATACAATGCCAATTTGAAGATAGTGAGGTGATGTTGCATAAGAGAGATCCAAAGAGACCTGCTTGATCATGTTATTTTTCTGAATGACAGAGCAGCACTGTTCTGGTGTTGATCAGAGCTCTAATGTTGGGCTAAAATCAATACAAATGTTTCTAGAGAAGTAAAAACAAGAAAAAAACTAGCTCTTAATCAAACAAACATGAAAATCTAACTTAAATCTTCAGAATTGTTTGAAAATTACAAGCAGTTGAATTTGATTAATAAGTGTATGGTAAAAGCGAAATATGGTCCATATTTTGTTTAAAGATCAGTTCTGTGATTGTGTGCCAAACAGAAACCAGCATTCTCTAAGGATGACCTTCTGCCAATGGATCTGGGAACTTTCTATAGAGAGTTTCAAAACCCTCCTCAACTTGCAAGCCTGTCCATCGATGTCAGCGCTCAGTCTATGGCTGAGGATCTGGTGAGAAACATAACAACAAATTCTTGTCAAAGCACATACTGAACATTTTTGCAGTCTATATGGGACAGGTTGACCTTTAAAGTTAGAAAGGCATACAAAGAGAAGAAACACAGAGAGTATTCATATACTGTAGGTATAATTACATTACAGATTTGACAGTTTTTAGCACCAAATCAGGGTTGGTGTTAAAGTCTTAAGTAAAACGTTTTAATGTGTGGATAATAAAATTAAGAACCATTGAAATAAATGCAAGTATTTTTTATATATAGTTGACTTAGACAGAATCTGTGTACAAATTATACATAGGGTGACTTATTCACATTTATGCCATAGTAACATTGTGTTCATTATTAGTTGTAATAATGTGAACATGTACTTTGCAGGACTCTCTTCCAGAGAAACTGGCCATTTATGAGAAGAACATTGACGAGTTTGATGCGTTTGTGGACACGCTACAATAAAACAGAACCGAGATTGCATCCTTCACAACTTCTTTACTCCTCTTGCTTCATTCACTGAAGCATCCCTCACTGGATGTCTACATTAACCATGTTTTGTGTCAGTTTTTCCTTGTGCAATGAGCTATGAAGAGAATCGTCATTCAAGAAAAATAAGTGAACTGTATAAGGAGAAGCAGCATCTGTTACAGAACAGAGGAACATTTAATTTCCAACCCTTGTATTTATTAAAATAGCAGAAGTGTGTAAGTAAAGCTCACTGTAATGAATGTATAAACCTGTACCAGCCTTTATTTTTGTTTTGCTCATCACAACATCATGTGCAGTTCACTGACTTGTCACTGAAGCAGATTTCTCTCATTCTACCATTGGCACCATCTGAATTCTCTCACAATGTTAATTCAAGGGAAAAAACGTGAATTATCTAAGAATATGTCCAGTTTTTGTTTCATAGGTTTAAACATGAACAACAATACAAGTGAACACTGAGCCTGTGCTTACCTGCTTCCTGTATGTGCATTTTACCATAACTTTTCTTTTTTTTTTAGTTAGGGACAGTTTATCATTACTACTCATCAGGTCTTTAAACGCTTTTTTTTAAAAAAGCTTATGCTGGCAAGTCGTTAGGAGCTGGACCTTCTTTTATTATTTTAAGTGTCTTCTTTCTCTCTTCGCTTTGTCAATATGGCATGTAAATGTTGTGTAATAAACTGATTTATTTCAAACGGGCCTTTCTTTGTTTGTTTGTTTCCCCTATATGCTGAACTGGTCTTAAACATTGTGTCTTCTTTAGGCAACCCTTGGAGTTCACAAGCTAATGAATATTCGTTCGCTCGACGTTCGCCCAGCGGATTGGCGAAGGCGTGGCTCATGAATATTAATTAGGGTGCGTTACTGGAAGGCCACCAAGCAGCGTCAGCATTGGCTTTTTTAGAATTCATAAGCGCCGAAATACACGCCTACTTCCATATTTAGATAAATCCAGTGTTGTTTTGACAGCAGTTGTGAAATGTTTTTCTATCCTCCAGCTGTCTGAACACCCACATATAAAACTGACTGTGCCGTCTTTATTTCTTTTTAAAAGCGGATTTCAAGTGCCTAAAAGAAAGTTTTGGGTTCTTCTTCATTACATATCGGATTACATAACTTAGTGTACACTTGGTAAGTCACGTATGTTTTCTTTGTAGTACATGTGATGTGTACGTCGTGCTCACTCGTCTGAATGATCTCCGCGCTTTGAAATATCAAGAAATAGGTTAGAGTTTTGTAATAACTTATGCATATTAACTTGGAAATATTCAAATGATAGCAAACTAGTTTCTTCTTTTGGTAATGGGGATATTGGGTAACTGAAAGGTTTTGTTGTTGTTGTTTAACTGTAAAGTTACACTGATATGTATGGTATGCTGTGTGTTGTAGAGAGCAAATGTTGCGCTCTTTTAGAGGTCACTCTTGGGAGAGTTGGGAGTGGGATCCGGACAGTAAATCTCCTGATGCTCATCTGTCTCTGTGCCGACAAGCCGTCTATTTTCATATCAGTCCTCTGCTGGACAGTCAAGGGACTGCTGGGGTCAGAGGCACCAAAGGTGAGACTAGCGAGAAAACAGCGCTGCTTTTGTTGTCCATAAGTCAGATAGTTTTATTATTGTCAAATACAGTGTTACATTTAATCAGGCTGATACTGTTTTAGGAGTATAGTGATAAGTAGTTGTACATTAAGTGCTAGGTTCCTTTGCATCAAGCCTGGTTCAAGTTAATTTTTAACCAGCAATTGTAATGTTAGTAAGGCTTTTATAATTCTCTAGTAGAGTATTGTTCAGTAGTCCTGAGGATAACTATCATGTTGTGATAGAATGTTCTCATAATAATTGATTACCACAGGATAACTCATATTTCTGTGTAAAGGTTTCACTCATGGTGAGCATTACTGGGAGATTGAGTTCCTTGAGCCTCCATATGGAAGCTCTGTGATGGTGGGGGTCGGTACCCAAAATGCACTTCTGCACACAGGGGATCAAAAATTTGTTAACCTTATAGGTGAGTCATGTTCCTGTTAGGAATGCTCATATTCTTCTTCAACCAAATCAGCCCAGCCCAGCTCCACTCAGCACACACATAAACTCCCTCAGGTTGATTGTACTTGGCAACCTAAAAATGAATGTCTAATTATCAAACAGGAATTTTGTCCCATCAACGCTGCATAGATAAACAAAGGAGGAAAAGAACAGAACAAGCAGACCGCACAAAAGCACACTAAGTTTTTCTTTGAATCGTTGAAACTTTGTTATTGTTCTGATTGTCCTGTTTCTCTCTTCAAAGGCATCGACAGTGAGAGTTGGGGTCTATCATACAAAGGCTTCACCTGGCATAATGGGAGGAGTCGAAAATACACAGAGCCTTTTTATGAAAGAAATACAGTGCTTGGGGTTTTGCTGGACTTGAGCGCTGGAACACTGACGTTCTTCCGGAACGGAGTGAACCTCGGGGTGGCCTTCACTGGCCTGGAGCAGGTAAATATCACTGCACTGAGGATGTGGAAGCAGTGCATGTAAGTTATATGTGGGGTTTTAGAATGCTCCTGGAACTTCTGTGTTCCCTGCAGGTCAGCGAGGCTCTGTATCCTCTGGTGAGCTCTACAGCCCCTGAAACTGAGCTTCAGCTGGGTGTGAGGAGCCAGAGAATCTCCTCTCTACAGGAACAGTGCATTCACATCATCACACAGTCCCTCTCACATTATAGACATGCACATGAATTACCATTACCCACATCTCTGCTCTGTCAAATACACACACATTCACATTTATAAGCACGACCTGTTTCTCCAACTTCAAATAACACATAAATTATTGCTTAAGTTGAACAAAAACAGCATGTATGACCTTTAATGTAATCATGTTGGCGTTTGTATTCTTAATATGCCATTTCTGCTCTTGCTAGATGTCGTTGGCAATTGTTGTGTTCCAAAATAAGATATAATTACTTGTATGTATAATTAGTTTTTTTATACTCACAGGGCAGTTATTTTGGAGACAATTATGTAAAATATATAATTAAATATATCTTCTTGCTTTTATAAGAAAACTGTGGTAACGTTTTAATTTCCTCCCCACAACCAGGGGATGTTCTGAAGCTTATGAAACAAACCCACAGAGGGACATTTTTTTTTACACTGTCTCTAACAATTTTATTACTTATGAAATCACAACATGATATACAAAAGTAAAGATTGCAAAAGCACAGAATACACTTTAAAAGCCAAAATGGAAGAACCTTCACAAAAGAAGAAATGCAAAGTTTCACCTGCAACCCAGAAATACACCACAGTACAGGTAAACAGGTAGATGTTTGGATACAGGTACAACAAAATGGCACAAAGTTCACAGATCTGTCCAGAGAATGGGAATTTAACAGCTAATATCATCGCCAGTTCACTCCATTAAGGCACACAGACAGTTGGGTGTGAGGGAGCTTGTCTAAAACTATTTAAGCCACTGGTCCACATGTCAATGCTCGGATGGATTGACATGAACAGGAGGTTAACATGACACAGTAAACAGTTACAATTTGATATCAAGGCATATGACACTTAACTTATTAGTGCTAAAGAATTTGTGCCCAAGTACCTGCTTTATGGTTCTTTTGGAATTCAGACCCATGAAACAGACTCAATTCCGTACGCTTCAAATCCATTAATCATAAAATGAAAGCGAACACGTACAGAGCCCTGGGGTACAACTAAAATGTTGCTGTACTTGGATTTAATGCACTTCAGTAATATTTAATTGCACTATGATATGGTTCTTCATAGATAAAACCACAGTTTTACTGAGACGACAAAATTACATCAAATTGTTCTTTGCTATTTCTGTCTTCTGGCTTTTGTTTCAAATGTGCCCATGTGTAATGGCACCATCCCCAACAGGCAGTACATCTTCTGGTAACAAATAAAGTTGATCACACAAACATTTTAACCATATAATCTTTGGCCAAAATAAATATGTACGGGGTAGAATAATTCAACAGAATTACTGAACAGACCACACACACAAATTACACACAACTCCACACACACAGATAGAAGAAGCGGAGGTTTTGATCAGAAAAATAACTTTTCTTCTCTGTTTCAGCATCAGGAAATTTGTGCTGGCCATAAAGCATCTGCCCTGTTTCTGGAATCACTGAGATGCCACAAAAAGACGAAAAGATTCTAGAAAAAATAATATAATGATATGATAATATAAACTGAATGAAAGTTCTTTGAGACAATACATAATACCATATATTTTATGTAATAAGCATGTGTAAAATAAGTGTTTCAAGTTTGAGTAGTAGTGCTTTATACTTGTCCATAAGCTTGTGCCAACTATGGCTTACAAAAATGAGGACATGTGCATGTACTCTAATTTTACTTCTTGGAAAAATAAACTGAAATGAATTTGGTCATGTGGAACAAACAATATCCAAACCAAGCTGATGAGCTACCAAAACATACAAACTAATGCAGCTACCTGTACACTGTTGCTTTATTGATTTAGACCACTGCTAACAGACCATATAAAAACTCTTGTGCCTATGCAGCACCATTACGTCTGACAACAGCTACATGACTTCAGCAGGAGAGAAAAGGAAACGATTGTCAGAATTTGATCACAGCCTAAACCTATGTGACAGCTTGACCGCTCTGTGCCCTCTAGTATCGTTTTTTTTTTTCATAGCATCAACCTGTTAAAATACTCATGCATTTGGCAATACTGAGAGAGACAGAAAGGACGGGACACAGCAACAGAGGAGCAAAGCTATGGACCGGGGAGGGACAATAAACGGAGAAGTTCTCGTGAAGAGTTCTCCCGCTCCTCACTGGGTGAAGACCTCCTGATGTACGTCGAGCAGGATGCGGGTGAAGTTGTTGATTGGTCCGATCGCGCTGAGTGTCATGGAAGCATCCTGCCCCCACAACAAGTTGGGCCCAAACACCACAGCCAGGTTGGCATTGGTCATCTTATTGACTTCACTCTCTGCAGACACCTGTACATCAATAACAATGAAGATCAGAAATAAAACTTAAGGGCTTGAAGGAGAAAGTAGGAAAGAAATACTCAGCTACAACAATTAGAAGGGCTATTTATTGCTGCCTTGGGGTTTCCTGAATAATTATCAGCTATTATTGCTTTCTTTTTAAAGCAAAATAAATACAAATAAATGTTAAACAATAGGGGTGTAACAATTAATCATGAGCCGGTTGAAAATTGAAGTATGTGACGATTCAAAATTTTTATGAGATGCTAAACAAAATCAATTCATTTAGGGGTGGGAGTTTATATAAATGCATGTCTGAGGGGAACTTACTGTCTTTAGAAAAGTTTAGATGGTATTTTTTTCTTTCATCTTGCCTCTGTATAATGCACATTAAAGTTCATAAGTGCAGCTCTGCTTTGTATACAGCGGAAACAAAGGAAATGTTTTAAGCGCCAACTGATGGCAGAGACTTCATCTGCGTCTCGTTCAGCTCATCCGCTGTTTCATGCAGATAAATGTGTAGTTTCACAAAACAGACAAAGCCTGTTTGTTTATACATTACATTTACATTTACTCACTTAGCTGACGCTTTTATCCAAAGCGATTTACATTTGCCACATATGTCAGAGGTCGCACACCTCTGGAGCAACTAGGGGTTAAGTGTCTTGCTCAGGAACACATTGGTGTCTCACAGTGGATTCGAACCCCGGTCTCTCACACCAAAGACATGTGTCTTATCCACTGCGCTAGCATCACCCCTTTATATGAAGAGATTTCTTTTATTTGTGTTATTTTTTTATTTGGGGTTTGTTTTAAAATTTCTATTTAGTTTTGTTATTTACATTTACACTATTTAAATTTTGTCACTTAGCAGTGCTTTTATCCAAAGCAACTTATAAATGAGGAAAATAGAAGCAATCAAAACCAACAAAAGAGCAATAATATGTAAGTACTGTATTAGAATATTATTATAGTTATATTTCAATTTCACGAAGAAATGTACAACATTTTGTAAAAGGCAATACATTTAGAATAAAATAAATGTAAAATAAAATTTATTAAAATAAAAGGACACATTTAATTCATAATTTGTCTAAAATATAATTTTGTTAAAAAAAACTCTGAATCGAATCGTGAGTTTTCGTGAGAAACAATAACAAGTTACATTAAAAAATTTGATGTAAATATATAGAAATATATGTAAATATAGATACAGTGCTGTTCAAAAGTTGGGGAAAATATTATTGCAATTTAAAATAACAGTTTTCTATTTTAATATACTTTAAAATATATTTTATTCCTGTGATGCAAAGCTGAATTTTCAGCATCAATACTCCAGTCTTTAGTGTCACATGATCCTACAGAAGTCATTCTAATATATTTCTATATTGAATAAATGCTGTTCTTTTTAACTTTTTATTTATCAAAGAATCAAAGAAAAAAGTATCAGAAGCTCCATAAAATATTAAGCAGCACAAAGTTTCAACACTGATAATAAATCAACATATGAGAATGATTTCTGAAGGATCATGTCACACACACACACACACACACACACACACACACACACACACACACACATATATATATATATATATATATATATATATATATATAAAATGATATGTAAATACTAAAAATATGTATGAATTTAAAAAAAAAAAGTTAATACATTTTAAAGTAAAAATTCTTATTGTTGCACATTGCCGGTTATGTTGAGTGTTACCTGAGCAAGAAACTGTATGAGGAAGCGCAGTGATGTATAGTTCTCCTCAGGAAGTGACATCAGCATGTTTTGAATCCTTTCTGCCTGTGACTCTTTGTCAACATCTGATAACACAACACACAAGGAATGCAAATTAAGGTTGTGTGAATGTGTGTGTGGCCGTGTCACTTTCAAGGCTCATTGTAAACAGTCCACATGCAAAAACTGTGGTTTTAACAATTGATTAACAAATGTCAGTATAGTAGGCGGACAGACGTGTGTGTGTGAGCTTTCTGGAAGCTGCTGGTGTTTGCTATGCAAGTGCGTTGTGTTCTCACTGTGGAAGTTGACAATGTCGTTGTAGAGCTGATAGGTGAGCAGCGGCTCTGGCAGTTCTCTGAGGAACATCTTTAAGATCACAGCTGCCAAGTGAACATCGTCCAGCTGAGAGAAACTCACCTCCACTCCTACAGACACACACAACTAATGCCAATCATTCTTGTGAACAGGAAATGTGTGAGAATTCTTCCGCATACAGAGCATCACACAACTTTACCTGAGTTATATTTCTGCTTAACTTCCTTAACCAAAGAAACATTAGCAGAACGCCGGAATATTCCCTCTGTCTTAAGACCTACAATAAAGAAGGAAATAAAATTCACGTTCTCAAGTTCACACTATTCTACAATAATATTGGCCAAGTACTACTACTCTACTACAACCCACTGCTGAGGCTAAACAAAAAGACTACTATTAGTATATCCACCCTTATGTGGATAGATACAATACATTCATGTTTAGAGGTACGTAAAAGGTTTGATTGAGCCATAAATCTGACTTGACTAAAAGACCTACCATTCTCTTGCAGGAATGCAATCGTGTCAAGCATGACTAGTGGAATTTCCTCGGGTTCTGCCGCTCTGTGTCTCAATCTGATTGCAAACAACAATATAAAACAGCTCATATCTAAATATGAGTTTCTCATAGTGCACAATCGAAATGTACAATTGTTCCTATAAACTATAAACGAGATCGTAGTCTTCAACTACATTAAGTCCAAATCTTAATTTCATGCTTTCAGTCAGTAACAGATTGTAGCTGTGTGAGATATGAGAGGAACTTACTCTGACAGTGAGACCCCAAACTGCTGGAAGGGAAGAGGAGGACTATGAGCAGGAGAGATCGGTCCGGAGACGACAGACGGCTTCAGGGACAGACGGATCTTATCATCATACCTACACAAAGAAAACTCTTGAATGCGCCTCAAAAGAACTGTTTATCTGGGCTGAGAATAACAGTGTGATCCGAGCACATGTATAACTGCATACAGTATATAGAATTTCTTACTCTCGGACTCTGTGGGGGATCACCAGCTGATCACATTTCACAATCTCCTCCAGCTCACTCAAATAATTGATGTAGTTTATCTTACGGCCGAACTTAAAGCTGAAAACGGAACATGAGCACATCGGTCTGTTGTGTATTATGAAGTACAGAATAAAGGCTGTAAGATTCAGATTACACTCTACACTCAATGTGAGAATAAAATAATATTGAGCATAGCGTGGCACTGACCTGATGATGGGTTTGAAGAGAATAAGGATGGTTCTGATTAACATGGTGGGATGGACAATGTACAGCGCCTTGATATTTTTCTTATACCTGCAACAGACACAGCGATACTGAAGCTTGACAACCAATGAGGTTTGCACTCTGAGCCTCTTACTAACAACAACACCATCACTCACTTCCTGTCAAACTCTCGATAGGCATCTCGAAGCCAGCTTAGAGAGGGCTTGTTCTCGGCGGTCAGACCATGATGGAAGTAGATGAGGGTATAATCACTCTCCACATACTTATCAAGAGTCTGCTTCATATACCTGCACACAAATATCAATAAATGCAGACCAAATCAAAACTCTCACTTTAGACACTAAAACAGACAGAAGGTGCATCTGCACTTAATCAGTCACTTAGACATTCGGTCAAGACACATGTTCTAGATTTCATTACACAAGCCATACTCTTTTCAGACAACAATAAGGAACTAAACTAAGTCTTGATTTCACTTCATTAAAAACTTCATTGTCTTAGGACACTGTCTTATGGTGCTTTGACTCACTGAACACAAGATGTGGTTGGCATTCAAGCAAAAGAATTGAGGAAGGAAAACCTTGAGAATATGACATATCATACATTTAGATAAAAAGGCAAAACGACAATTATTTTCAACAATTATTAAAATATTATTCTAAAATGGACATACCCTTGTATATTTTTACATTGAACTGAACAAAAAAAATAGGATGTAAGAATGTAATCAATATTTCAAACATAAATTAAAAACTAAATATATTATTAACCAAATAAACTGCACAAATAGAAAAAACATCAGCTGATATGACAAAAGCGCTTCTCTCCTTGGATCATTATCAATGTTTTTTTTTGTTCCCTGCACTTGACCTTGATCTTTAAAGTGTCTTGTGCTCATCTGCGTATGTTAGTCAAACCAGGTCAACTAAAACACCCATATAAGGCGATGCAGAATTATTAAAAACATAGCCGATACAGTGTATTGAGCCCAGCTTAATATATTTATTAATGAACCACATAAATGAAGTAAGAGCAGCGATGCCTACATGAGAAGTTTATGATGGTCCAGCTGATGATGGGGAGGCATGCGGCAAGCATTAAAAACGATGACCTTCCGACCAAAGTTATCATCACCTACAAAGAAAGGGAAATATCAGAAGACTTCAGAATTAGAATAAACACTAGCTGGTGATGCTTATGCGTTTCATAACATCTCACCTGCCACCTCCACAATCTGATGTCTGGCAATGTCATAGAAGGGGTCATCCCAGGACAGATGTGAAGTGCCACCAAGGCTTTTGATATCGGAAGCTGCAGGAAAGAATAGAATGAATGCTACATTGCAAACAAAAATGTAAAAAAATGTCCTCCAAACAGGAGCCTTTAACATCAAAACAAAACATAACATAAAGAAGGCTGCACACAGGAAAAGATCAATTTACATACACTGGTGACACATATGAAATATAATAATAATAATATGGATGATCCTCTCTCTTTCACCTTGCTGCCATAAACTTGTGAACAAGAGTACAGAATGACGCATCCACTGTGGGATACCTGCTTCTCGTTCAGTGTGCGACTGAACCCTCAGGACACAAAACCACTTTTTCTGAACCATTCTCACTTTTCTTTTTTCATGTAAATAGAGGAATACATTCAGTGTGCTGACTTTTGTGATATAATCTGACAGTCTGCTAGTCTTTATAACATATACCACCAAACATTCACTCTGGAGTGAGCTATAATTGGAAATTACAACAAATGACTCAGAATCAGGCTTAATTACTAAATGTTTTCAAATCCAAGCAGTGATTCTGATTTTTATTTATTTCTGTTTATTTCTGATATTTTTGTTTCAGCTAGCAGAAATTCTGAATGACCAGGATCTTAATTTAGTGGCCAAACTGTCAAAAATAAAAACAAATAAAAACAAAAATAAAAGTTATTTTCAAGTTAATTACAAGTTAATTTTCAAGTTTAAAAGTTAATTACACTGGACTCCACCCACGACCGCCCAGTCACAGTCATCATCTGTAAGAGTGGTAAAGTGTGTCGTAAGCGTGTATGTATCTGTGTGTGTGTGTGTGGTGTATGAGTAATGCTGCATGACTCTTTGAGTTCTCTGCTGTGTCTTAAATAGACCATGACAATTATGTCAACTGGAAGGTTTCGGCTTCACTTGTCTCTAAAAATATAGCAAGCATATGATTGGTATTCATGAAAAAATGGTAGCGTTCTCGGCAATTACTTCCTTTTTCTTTCACTGCTTTATTCTTTGAAAAGATCAGTACGATTCTGCAAACTGAAACTAGATTCTATTTATGAATAACACGCAGTATTCCCACCCCCATGCACTCACCAGATTTGCTCAAGCTAACAGGGTCATCTGGTAGCCACTGTTTGTCCTGTACCAGTTTGAGCTGGTCCAGGGCAGCGCTAGGAGAGTCGTCTCCTCCCAGATCATCGTGAAGGTCCACCAGCAGGTCAGAGGACATGATGGTCCTCTAAAACAACACAATTCACACACAACAGTTAGACACAGAACTGCACATTATAATAACACACAATTTTCTGCTGAGATCTGTGGAAGCTCCGCTGCCTTCGCATTGGGTCTGTCCAGCATAAGCCTGGGTAGATGTAGCCTTTTCACACGTGCACGCTTGCATGTTCAGTGAATGACTGACTCACATGAGTGACCACAATGACAAATGCTAAACAGGTCATTTGAGTTTGTTTCCTAATCTTGCAAACTATGAATCTGCTCCCATGAGAACTGTTAAACACAAGATCTTTTCACAATACAGCACATTACTGACATAACACATCACTACAAATGGGCTAATATTAGCTTTATTTTCTGGCTTAGATACCGGTTTATACTTTATATACTGTATAATTTATAATAATGCAAATATGTGTGTACACGATCATTTAATCCTTTTGTGATAGTGAAACCAGCATATAAATGAATAATATCTGTATTTTTTAGGATAATTCTTTATTCATAAATGTCACAGCTAACAGGCTAGGAAGCATCTGCAGAATTAAGTGGGGGGGGGGCGGGTATTTGCTTTAAAAATATCTTCTTCATTGCAACAATGTCACATTCAAAAAATCAGGTAAATTGTTGCATTGAATTTGTTTTAAATTAGCAAACTGGGTACGATAAAAAATGATTAATTTCCAGATCACATAATCTGCTCTTCCATGTGCACTCCATCGTAAACAAACCACCACCAAAAGTTAATGAACATTTGTTCTTTCTAAAGCAGTACATAATGCATTCATTTGAAAGCTTGCCAGTAGATATCATTGAGAAAATCGTGTAGTGCAGTGGTTTTCAACCTGTGGGCCGCGGCCCCCTAGTGGGTCGAGGTGGTATTGCAGGTGGGCCGCCAATTACTAATAAAATAAATAATATATTTCATAAAATTAAATAACAAAAAATAAATATTAAACTGTAACTATGCTTCCACTATTCGAGCTCGCTGATTGGTTTAAGAATAAACCGCCAATTTATCTTAGATATTTTAGCTGCATATGCTACAGAACAACAAATTCAAACATGCATAAATGATGTCAACATGTCTACCTGCTACCGAGCTCTGCCTGGATCTGGTTTTCCCGTTTTGCTGAGCGGTACAGCCCGAGTTATTTTCTGTTCATTTCTAGTTCATTCTAGGGCTGTGCGTTTAATAGAAATCGTCATAAAATAACGATTTGAGCCTGCGCGATTTCTAAATCGCTTTATAGCACGATGATTTTCCGCGGCCCTGACCTCCCGCAGTATGCTATCCGAGCCAATCAGAATGCATTGCGCCTAGTGCGAGAACAGAACAGACTGGGCATATGCGTAACTCCAGGTTCCCTTATCGAGTCGGTCTCTCGACATTACGTATGGGGAAATCCATTTCCTCGAAATTATGAAGTCTGATTGAATAACTCTTTTGCTTGCAAATAGCCAATGGCGCCCTCGCCCTCACCTGATTGGCTGACAGCCATCAATATAGGTGACGGCGGGCGCAAAAAACCTCAGAATCTTTTTTCTTCACTTGAGTCTGGTTTCGCCGTGGATTCACGCATACAGAGCGGAAAATTGTGGAAAATTATCCCCTCTCGCGTTCCGGTGATTTTTCTCTTATAATGTCTCTTTGCCGCATGTGTGGTGGGCCCATTGATTTCCCGGACGCACACGAGCAGTGTGTGCTGTGCCTGGGTCGGGCTCACGCAGAGGCGGCATTCGAAGGTTCGGGATGTCGTGCCTGTGAGGAGCTTCCCATCAAGATCCTTCGTGCAAGGCTGGCCGTTACCCGCAACGGTGGCCCTGTATCTCCTGCCTCTCCCCCGTCCGCCGCCGTCGAGCCGCGAACCGGGAGACTGCAGAGAGCTCCGTCGACAGATTCTGTCGAGGTACTGGCGTCGGCCCAATGCCCACGCCACCCTCACGTGGAAGATCCCCTCTCATACTCTGAGGCTAGTTACCGCCCTCCACTTGAAGCGCGGGAAATGGTCTCGTTTGGATATGACGAGGACGACGCCATGTCTACTAATGCCTCAGACCCGGGAGCGTGGTCCGAGGCCCCGTCTGAAGCTGCCCCCACATCGCTGGATGCCGAGCTTATGGCGATCCTCACGGAGGCGGTGGCAGATATGGAATTGGAGTGGATGGCCCCCAAGGAGCTGCCGTCTAAGAGATGGATGGACGGTTCCTTCCTCGGCGCGGGCCGCCAGGCTGAAGCCCCACAGAGACCCACGCCTTTTTTCTCTGAGGTCCACGAGGAACTCACCCGGTCATGGCGCTCCCCTTACTCAGCCCGAGCCCATGCACAGGGGACCCAGCTGCTGACGACGGTGGAAGGGGCGGAGAAATTGGGATATGCGCGACCGCCTCCCGTCGAGGATGCTATCGCGGCCCACCTGGCGTCTTCTCCCGGCTGGAAAACCGCCTCTTTGCCTTCTAGACCATGTCGAGAAGGCTTACATATCGGCTGGACATGCAGCATCTGCCCTCCACACGATGGCAATCCTGCAGGTCTTCCAAACTCGGCTCCTGGGGTCCCTGGACGAGGGAAGCCCGGACCCAGAGTCGCTCAGGAAGCTGCGCACGGCGGCGGATCTAGCACTCGCGGCGTCGAAGAAGGTCGCGCAGGGAATCGGCCGCAATACGAGCAGCATTGTGGTCCTGCATCGCCATCTGTGGCTGACGCTGTCTGGCATGCGCGATGCCGAAAAGAGGCAGTTCCTAGATGCACCGGTGAGCCCCACCAGTCTTTTCGGTGTCGCGGTGGAATCGCTGTCGGAGAAATACGCCGAGACCGTCAAGCAGTCTAAGATGATGCCTCATCTCCTGCCGAAACGGTCTCAAGCCCCCCCTGCAGCGAGGTCCAGGTCTTCTTCAGCGCAGCGCCCGGCGGGATATACCAGGCGTGCGCTCCCGAGCGCGGTAGAGCGTCGTGAGCCAGAGCCACCGTTCCGCCAGAGGCAGCCCAGGAAGCCCCGTTTTGGCGCTAAACCGGCCTCTAGCAGCCAAGAGCGCCCGGCGGGCAAGAAGGAGCAGCGTTCCTGATGCTCGTGCCAGGGGGAAGAGAGCGCGGGACTTGTTCGTCGGACCCGCAGCGAAGAGGGCGTGTTCCCGCCCAGAGTTCTTCAATGATGTGAATGTTGTGATAATGAAACCGCTGTGTTCTGTTTCAATAAACATGCATTACATGCCTCTGCAAAAGAGCTTTCTTCCTCCCTCTACTATTACCCGCTACATAAGCGAAGCCTCTCCCCCGAGAGACGTTTCGCAAAGCGGATGCTCGGGGAAACCCGAGGAGGTGGCTTTGTATGCTCCCGTGCAAGAAGCCGCGGACGAGTCACCTGCCATTCATATAGCGGTCAATGCTTCCCCGGTGGCTGGCGCGCAGCCCCCGCCGCAGCATGCATTAATACCATCTGTATTGAGTCATCTGAGCGCGTGGGCCACGCTTCCCGCGGCATCTTATTGGGTGATCAACACGATAAAACGCGGCTACACGCTCCAGTTCGCTCGCAGACCACCCCGCTTCGGCGGTGTGATTATGACAGAAGTATCAGAACAGAGCGCCCCGCTGCTACGAGCAGAAATATCCTCTCTCCTGGCCAAACAAGCAGTAGAGATAGTGCCCGAGGAACGGAGAAATTCAGGGTTCTACAGCCGTTATTTTCTAGTTCCGAAAAAGGACGGAGGTATGCGCCCCATCTTAGATCTGAGATTACTGAACAAAGCGCTCGCGAAACGCACGTTCAAGATGATAACTGTGAAGCAGATCCTCGCGCACATTCAGCCCGACGATTACTTCATTGCAGTGGATCTAAAGGATGCATACTTCTACATCCAGATAGCCCCACATCACAGGCGCTTCCTGCGTTTTGCATTCGAGGGGGTGGCGTTCCAGTTCAAAGTGTTGCCGTTTGGGCTCGCTTTGGCTCCCCGTGTATTTACAATGTGCATGAATACAGCGCTCGCTCCCCTGAAGCTCAGTGGAATGCGCATACTGAACTATCTCGACGACTGGTTAGTCATCGCACGGTCGAGAAGCACTCTCGAGGAACACAAACACAGACTCCTCGCCCATCTGACAGGTTTGGGGCTGTCTGTGAACATTCAGAAGAGCACGCTGCAGCCGCGCCAATATATCACATTCCTGGGTATGATACTGGACTCGCGCACTATGATCGCGAAGCTGTCAGAGCCGAGAATCCAGTCGTTTCACAATACACTAGCCCTCTTCGTTCAAGGCAGAGCTATCCCCTTAAGAACGTTTCAGAGGCTGCTCGGTCTGATGGCGGCCGCAGCCTCCGTCTGCAGACTGGGCTTGTTGCACATGAGACCGCTTCAACACTGGTTACAGAGCCGAGTGAAGCCGCGGGCGTGGAGAGCGGGAACGGAACGCATTATAATAACGCGTTCATGTAGTGGTCACCACGGATGCTTCAATATCAGGCTGGGGAGCCCTATGCGATGGCAGACCAGCATTCGGTACGTGGACAGGGGACCAGACGCGCTGGCACATAAACTGCTTGGAGATGGAAGCGGTTCATCTAGCGCTGCAGAGTTTCCTTCCATTTGTGAAACACCGTCATGTTCTCATCAGAACGGACAACACGGCGGTGGTGGCGTACATCAATCGCCAGGGAGGTTTACGTTCGCGATCCCTGCAGGGATTAGCGAGACAGCTGCTGTTATGGACAGACAGGGTACTTCTGTCGATTCGAGCAGTGCACGTACCGGGCAGTTTGAATTGCGGCGGTGACATGCTGTCCAGGGACGGCATTGTACACGGAGAATGGAGGCTCCATCCGCAAACGATAAATATGATCTGGAATCTGTTTGGCAAAGCGGAGATCGACCTCTTTGCGTCGCAAGAGAACGCCCACTGCCCTCTGTACTTCTCGCTGACAGCATCCCCCCTGGGGGGAGACGCGCTGTCGAGCCGCTGGCCCAAGGGACGGAAGTATGGTTTTCCCCCAGTCAAGTTAATGCCGCTGGTGCTGCAAAAGATCAGGGAGGAGAGATGTGCGTTGATCCTGGTAGCACCCAAATGGCCCAACCAGCCGTGGTTCCCGGAACTGGTGAACATGTCGCGGCTTCCCCCGTGGCGGATCCCGCCGAGAAGGGACCTCTTGTCCCAGGCGAGGGGCACCATATGGCACCCCAACCCAGAGCTTTGGGACCTGCATGTGTGGCAGATCAGCGTGGAGTATATCAGCGAGTGCTGCAGACAATAGCAGAGGGTAGAGCCCCTTCCACGAAGCATTTATACACTCTGAAGTGGAAAGTATTTGCTAACTGGTGTGTTGACAAAAATGAAGACCCCAGCAGTTGCGATATCTCCATTATTCTGACCTTCCTACAGGAACGTCTGGATGCTGGCAGTACCCCATCTACAGTGAAAGTCTACGTGGCCGCTATCGCCATTTTTCGTGACTTGCTAGACGGCCATTCAGTGGGGAGGCACCCCCTGATAACGAGTTTTCTTAGGGGAGCTAGGCGGCTTAATCCACCCCGCCTTCGTCAGATGCCGGTCTGGGACCTGTCGTTAGTGCTTAGTGCGCTGTCCGACCCACCTTTTGAACCAGCCGAGTTTAGCGACCTTAAAGTGCTCTCATTTAAGACGGCGCTACTGCTCGCGCTAGCTTGCGGGAAACGAGTGGGAGACTTGCATGCCCTGTCAGTGAACAGCGCGTGTATGCAGTTTGGACCGGACGATTGTATGGTCAGACTTTTACCCAAACGCGGCTATTCCCCTAAAGTACTCTCAACGCCGTTCAGAGCTCAGATAGTTACAATTCAAGCATTTCGCCCCGAGGAGGACAGTAATTGAGTGTCTCAGAAGTGCGATTTGTGCCCCGTGCGTGCCCTACGTGCTTATGTGAACAGAACTAGCCAGTTTCGAACTTCAGACCAGCTTTTCGTCTGCTACGCGGGTGCCAAGAAGGGCAGCGCGCTGTCGAAGCAGAGGCTATCACACTGGATAGTGGAGGCTGTGCGACAAGCTTATGTTTCCCGGGGAACCGCCTGCCCAATCGGAGTGCACGCCCACTCCACAAGGAGTTTGGCGTAGTCATGGAGTTGGGCGAAAGGCATGTCTATTCAGGACATTTGTTTCGCAGCGGGCTGGTCGTCTCGCAACACGTTTGCGAGATTCTATAAATTGGACATTCCCTCGTTCGCATCACATGTGCTGTCAGTGCAGGAGGAGGGAGTTGAGCAGTCATTGGACTAGGTTATGGCACGCCTTGCCTGGCGCGTGCACTAGCCATGGCTTCGACCAGGTCATATAGACAGCGTCAGTTGTTTTAGCAATAGCTGCGGTTAAGGTATTCATTCACTATCTAGTGTGAAACCTTTATTATGCCCGCATTATAAGCCGGCAGTGTATTCCCAAGCACCAACATATTGCTGCATTTTCCCCATATCACACCAGTGTTGTTTATCTGGGTGCACTGGGTTACGATGGTGTAAGAGCTGATTTGGCTCTGTGCCAAAAGGGGTTTCAACCAGGTCCGGTACCCGATCTAGAGCTAATGCGCTGTAGGAACTAGTGTATGCTCTTCTGTGGCTCGATGTGAGCTGGGCCGGACAGTATTTCCCACACGGCAGGGGTTTTATTGTTCCCCATACGTAATGTAGAGAGACCGACTCGATAAGGGAACGTCTCCGGTTACTCACGTAACCTTAGTTCCCTGAGAGGAGGGAACGAGACATTACGTAACCTGCCATGTGGAAAACCTTCCAGCCTCATAACTCTTGTTCAGTCGAAGATTCTGAGGTTTTTGGCGCCCGCCGTCACCTATATTGATGGCTGTCAGCCAATCAGGTGAGGGCGAGGGCACCATTGGCTATTTGCAAGCAAAAGAGTTATTCAATCAGACTTCATAATTTCGAGGAAATGGATTTCCCCATACGTAATGTCTCGTTCCCTCCTCTCAGGGAACTAATGCTTGGTTCACATGGGACGATTTTAAAATTGTCGGCCGATTTTCCAAACCTGAGAGACCCCACACACCGCGATAAAAAATCACGGGTCTAACAGTGTTGATCATACAGTGTGTGGTGTGCAGCCACACGGCAAAATCAACACATCACACACGAACCGATTTGACTCCCGAGCATTCCCAGGTCAGACGGGAAATCTCGCAAAATCCCTCGAGATCTAACGTGACTTCAGAGTAAACAATCATGGCGGACGAAGAGGATGCAGTGGCCATAGTTTGTCCTTTGTTTGTAACCGAAAAAAAAACATAAGAAAAAAAAGAAAAGGCGATTGTCAAAGAAGCGGAGACAAAGTCCTCCATCTCCGACGTCCACCGGACTTTCTGGTGCGCCATGCCGCCGGCTGTTTTGATTTTGTTTCCCGGTACTTCCTCGCCGCCTCGTCACCTCGCTTTCTGATTGGCTACACGCCACAGTCCACAGGCTGCGTGATCGTTTGTCCTCGGGGGACACCACACACGAGAAGAAATCGGGCCAAATAAATCCAACATGTTGGATATCCCCGATTTGAGATCGGAGCGGTCCCAACGTCCTTCCGAGCAGAGGAGAGCAGTCTTAACACACCACACACGGCAGGAATATCTGATCAGATTATTTTACGATAATCGGAGCATCCTTAAGATGTCGGAAGGTGTCAATCGGGGCTAAAATCGGCCTAATTATCCTGCCGTGTGAACCAGCCTTAAGGTTACGTGAGTAACCGGAGACGTTCACACACTGTCTGTGATGCTCCTTTTTTCCGAGCCCATGTTGACGGATCAGAGCGTTCACACTGCACGCGGTAAAAGGCTAGAAATAAAAACATGCGAAAATAATTAATATCTAGCACATGAGCATAGAGAGAGTTGTGAGTGCACAGGATGCAGTTTAAGTGAGAGGAGACACTTTTAAGTGCGCACTCTCTCACCGGGTGAGAGCAGCGTGTATCTGAGCAATCACGTCTGGTTTTGTGACAGAGCAAAAGGAAATCTGCGTGCGAGCGGAGAGATTCGCGCTCGTGCATTATTTTAATGTGCTTTCGCGTTACAATAATGCGCTCTCTCTGCTGCTTCTGCACCGCACACACATACTGTATATAGGGATGGGACGATAACCGGTTTTATCGATAACCGTGATAAAATGTGCTGAAGGTTAGTAATATCGTTTAAAAATGAATTATCATTAAAACCGTGTTTGATTATCGCGGTTTTAATAACTCGCTATTAAATCATGTCCAGCCAGCAACAGTCTGATGCAAGCGCAGCGCACAATGTTTTTTTGTTTTTTTTCCGAGAAGGAATGGCGAGTCAGTGACTTTTCTATGCTTTTCTATGCTTCTACACTTTTCATTAGGGATGGGACGATAACCGTTTTTATTGATAACCGTGATAAAATGTGCTGAAGGTTAGTAATATCGTTTAAAAATGAATTATCATTAAAACCGTGTTTGATTATCGCGGTTTTAATAACTCACTATTAAATCATGTCCAGCCAGCAACAGTCTGACGCAAGCGCAGCGCACAATGTTTTTTTTGTTTTTTTTCGAGAAGGAATGGCGAAAGTCAGTGACTTTTCTATGCTTTTCTATGCTTCTACACTTTTCATTGTAAGGAAGGAAATGCCACAGAATTTAATCTTTCTTTAAATTAAGTGCATAGAGTTGCTTGTTTTATTAGTTGTTTGTTGATTATTAAATATAAAACTTGCTGAAATGTTTTCAGTGTGAGCATCAACTATTTTTGAACACTTTCATCTCGTTTCAACAAAACCGTGATAATATTGATAATCGTGATAATTTTAGTCACTATAATCGTGATATTAAATTTTCATACCGTCCCATCCCTACTTTTCATTGTAAGGAAGGAAATGCCACAGAATTTAATCTTTTTTTAAATTAAGTGCATAGAGTTGCTTGTTGATTATTAAATATAAAACTTGCAGAAATGTTTTCAGTGTGAGCATCAACTATTTTTGAACCCTTTCATCTCGTTTCAACAAAACCGTGATAATATTGATAATCATGATAATTTTAGTCACTATTAGGGATGGGCGTTTTCCACAAATATCACATTCGAATATTTGAGCTCACAAAAAACGAATATTCGAATATTCGTTTATTTAAATTAAGTTTAATGAGTCAGACGTTATTTTTCAGCAACATTTGTTTTCGTCATTTTGAACAAGCTTACAATAAGCTTGAACATTACACATCGTGTTTTGTAGCTGAAAACCTTTAACAATGCGTGCAAACAAACAAAAGTACAGATTAAAAGCAAAAAAAAAAAAGTGAACAAAGAAAAAACGTAAAGCAGCCTGCAGCAATTAGGCTATTGTACAGAATGTAGCTTACACTTAACTTTTAAACTGTCAGCAAATCTTTTTTGCTTTTTTTCTAGTTAAGAAATACGGGCATGTAAACATGATTGGGGGAAAGTCGGCTCCTTAGTCTGTTAACAATAAGGCCGGCCGCGGAGAAAACACACTCTGACGACACAGACGTTGGCGGGACTCACAACGGTGTGCTAAGCGAATATGTTTTGTGAAGCGCTTCGTGTTTTCGTTTCACCACTGAATGGGATCCTCATCTGGTGGAATACATGGCTCCAGCAAGAACTGTTCCCACTCGTCTCGGCTGGACTCTCTGTAATCATTGCTGGAGAACTGGCTCAGCCTTTTCGGACGAGTGGGCATTGCATCTTCTTCATCGTTGGTGACAGCGGCTGCATCCGCACCACTCGCATCAAGGAAAATGTTCTGATAATGTTCAAAAAAGTTTTTTTTTCTTACTTCTCTCATGTTTTCATCGAGAAACCTGAGATGTTTGTGCCGAGGGTCTAGGGCAGACGCGAGAAGAGGAGTTTTCACTGCATTCTCCAAGTTAGCGGTGTTTATTCGTTGCTTGAGAGATGCTGCAACAATGTTCTTGGATCACTTTCTGTGATTCTCCACGGCATATTTGAAGTACTAGAAGACCGCAGTTCTTTTAGGGGGCGTTCACATATCGCGTCTTTTGCATGCTCAAGTTCGTTATTTCCAATGTAGGCACGCGGTATGCGTGCTCATAATGGAAGCGACGCTGTCCCGTTTTTTCCAGGCGCGTCCGAACAGCATCGAGTTAAAAACATCTCAACTTTCAGAATGCCGCAAGCGCACCGCAGGTCATGTGGCAAGAACTAAACATTCAGCTTCATCCTTTCCTGTAACAACGTTGAAAGCTCAGCCAAGATGAAGGAACAGCTGATCATAGCTGTATATGGATTGCCATTTTGAAATAAATTTAGTAGCAGAGCTACTGAAAGCGATTTTTTTTGTGCTGCAAATCCATTTATCCTTTGCTGAAATTTCCACGTCTTCATGGAGAGAACGCGTCGCCTCAGGAGCGCTTCTGCCCGAGCGCTTTGAAAAGAAGGAGAAAGCGGAGCGCATAGCCTTTTCCACGCCTTATTAGGCGCGATATGTGAATGGCCCCTTAATTATTCATTAATTATTTTTTGCTTGCATACACCTTCAAATATGCCGTGGAGAATCACAAAAAGTGACCAAATTAGGTTTTATTGTGAATTTTTTTTTTTTTTTTTTTTTTTTTTTGCGAAATTCGAATATCATTTTATTTATCGAATAATTAGAGCAGAACGAATATTCGAATGTTCAACTATCCGTGCACATCCCTAGTCACTATAATCGTGATATTAAATTTTCATACCATCCCATCCTTAACTGTATATATTTATATTTTATTTATTTTTTGCCATAAGTCTATAAATGTTGTTACACCTTTACTATAGTGATTATTTTGACTAATGTCTGTTGTAGAGACGTTACAACTTTTTGATAAAGCTCTAATTGGTTTTCTTTTGGAAATATGTTTCAAATTTATCCTGAATGCATTTATGACTGTAAAGCATATATGTGTGCGTCAAAATTGTGATTAAAATCGAAATAGCAAAATTGATCAAAGAAATAGCGAGTTTTTTTTTTTTTTTTGTCCATATCGCACAGCCCTAGTTCATTCAATAAATAGGCCTACAGTTAACAATCTAGCTTCTGAGAACGAAGTTATTAACCCAACAATAGCGGGGTCAGTTATTTATTATTTTTTTTGCAGTGGGCCGCGCAAACATATACGTTTGGTTGTGTGGGCCGCGAGTTGAAAAAGGTTTTGAACCACTGGTGTAGTGGATTATTGAAGCAGCAAAAACACAGCCAATCTTTACGCTTCTGTGGTCATGTGATGAGCTGTGTATGTGTGTCAATCATTACGTCAATCAAGCTTTGTGGAACTAAATTCTTAATAATATTATTGTTTCTTATGCTACATTCTGTACTTAACCTTTTAGTAGTAAAATATTGTGGCATATTTTTTAATCTGTGGGTGTGTAGCCGCAGGGCTCCTAGTGCAGGCATCAGTGGGGATCAGACAGTGATATGCTGTGACAGTACCTCGCGGCAATGTGGCCCTCCAGCCGTATACTCACAACAATTCCTCAGTTTTACCCTTTGCTCTTATTTATATCCTCAACCCTAGAAGAGCCAGTTTCACATTTACTACCATCTGTGACAGCCTTTATTCTGCTATGACATCCACATCCATATCTCTAATTAAAGTGATAACAGCCTTCAGGTGAAGTAACCCGGGTCATTATTCTGTCGCTCGGATTAAAAACATCTCTGTTATCTACCCTGGTTTCTGACAACAATCTTTGTATAGATTGCTTACAGTCGAAGAAATCATATGAAGCAGCTTTCATCATTCTTAGATTGTTAGTTGGACTATCATTGAGGTCAATACTTGATGACACATCTTTTGGTTCTAACCAAACATAACCTATCCAATATCATTCCTCTTCCACTCTACAGTACCATTTAATTCATTAACCAGTTCAAAAGATCAGCAGCAAAAACAATGAATGTGTCTCATTCACAGTTGTGTTTCAGTGAATCAAGACAGAAACAAAGACCCTAAAGAGAGCTGCAGAAACCCCAACACCTCCAAAATAAACTATACGCTTTCTAAAATATAAAGATCACGATACAAAGCAATAATCGCCTTTAAAAAATCACTAGTGTTTTTCTCATGTACTAATGAGTTTGTAATTCTTAAACACGGTACAATCAAGATTTCACTTTCATTTACAATCTTATAAACAATACTACATGAAAAAATATAGATCTGTGCTCATAACTTGATTTCTGTCCATACACATAGTAGTTTAGCTGTGGTGTGCTCATGCTCATTGCTCATGCTGCCAGCTGTAACATTCCTCATTCAAAAATCAAAAGTGACTAAATGTCTGCTAAAAAAAAAGAAAAAAAAAAGAATATGTACATGTGATAATTATCAGTTCTGTTTCAAGTTGAGGCAGATGGTTCAGATGTGCTCAGCTGACAAACACAATGAGATGCCACAGAATCATCTGAAGAATGAAGCAGATGAAAGTAAAACTGAGTGTGTGGTGGTCTGGAGCTCAGTGGTGTCATGTGAATCTGCTGATCTCTCTGCAGTGTCACCATCCACACACTGATGAAGGGAGAGAAAAACAGAAACGATCTCTGCATGCCTCAGATCAGCACATTAGCAAATGGGTAGATTAACTGTGATAAGGTCATTTGCGAGAAGTTAATTTGTAAAAAAAATATTAAGGTACTTGATAAATTGTGAGGGTAGGATGAATATATATATATATATATATATATATATATATATATATATATATATATATATATATATATATATATATATAGTACAGTAGTCAGCATTTGAAGTGTATTAATATCTTATCAAACTTGTCCTAAAACCAAAACAATACCCGTTCTTGTCTTATGACAACTTTGATTAACTTTTTTGATCCACTTCAAATGTTGACTACTATATATATATATATATATATATATATATATATAAAATTGTGCACACAGGATTTAATTGAGATATATATATATATATATATATATATATCAATTAAATCCTGTATGCACAATTAAAATGTAAAGCGAAAGGTTTTAGATGAAGTACTGTTACACTGCAATACGTCAACAACCCAAAACCCAATTTTTGTTAACTGGTACTTGTGACTCCATATACTTTAAACAACCACGGTACAGCCATGATTTTGCTATACTTATTTAATAAACAATACTACAGTATAAAACTATCGACAATGGTATCAGTGTTCAGAGTTGAGTTCTGCCCATAGACGACATATGCTAGTCTTTGTGCGATGTATCAGCGGCAGGTCAGTAATCTTCTGTCAGCATAATCGCTTGTGTTCTTCCAACTTTTAGAGCATTATAGTAATATGGCAAACGTTTACACTCTCTTTCATTTTCTTATGTACTGACAGCTCTAGTCTCCAGCTCAGGGCAGACAGTGACGGATTCCCCAGTGTTTCTAGGGAAACGAAACGAAACACCTGGACGCGTAACCGCGCGTTTTCCAGCAAAAACTGAGTCAACTTGAGGCCGTGTGATTTAAATAAGACGCAATAGTGCAGGTCTCAGTCATGTCGTTAAAGCAAACAGCCACATGTCGCACATATTTGCTCGTTATGATCAGTCGACAGTCCGCTATGCTAACTAACGCTAGCTGCAACCCTGTTTCATCTTGACGCAACAGAACGGAAATTCTAGCAAGTGTTGCCCTGCCGTATGAATACAGGCGCATGCGGATCAAAGAGCGAAATGCTGAGCAAATATACTACAGATGTTATGAATCAAATATGGAAAAATGAATTTACCTATTTTTCAGCGCTCCCTATTGAAGTCTTCACAAGTCTGCCAATCTTGCAAATTTCACGCAGGACTTCCGGTTTGCGATGCGTGTAGTTCGGTGTAAACGGCCCGGATGCAGAAGAACGTATGACCACGCCCCCGAGAATGTGCTGTTGTCATGACGATTGGTTGAAAGACATATGAAATGCACCACATAAAATAAATGATCTAAAACTTAAACACTTGTGTGTTCTGCTCTTTGTGTGTTCATTCAAGAGACATAAATGTCAGATGTCTCCATCTGTGTCAACACCATTTCATTTAGGGACCCCTGAATCTGAGTAACCACTATTGAATTACAATTTCATTATAACCTTTAATTTAAATGAGTTTGATTTGTGGGTATTATATTAAGTCGTGGTTGCACGGAAACTGCTTTACATTTACTTTATTGCAAGACATTTTGATGTGAAATAGCCTACAGAAATTAATTGATGAGAGTATTTACTGATCATTGCACGGCTTCACAAATTCTCTTGGAAGATGAGAAAAATTCAACTAATCTTAATAATCATTTATTTAGTCTGCCTTCCAATTTATGTGAATTTACTAAAAGGAGACTTTATGACCCTTAAATTGTCCTGAACATTTTTCTTCCTTCAAAGCATCTCAACAGCAAAAAAATATTAAATAGTCGTCTTGACAACTATGAAATAAAATAATAGCCACTTTGGTGTTGTATCAGTCTCATCATTGTTCCTTCTCTAGTTCTGTATGGCAAAACCCCGATAGTTAATTTCATAATTCAACCAGAATTACATCTGTTTCATTCTAAACAAGAAGCCTGCCCATTATCCCTCTCAATACACGGACAGAAACTCATGCTCAGACACTGTGAGCAATATACAAAGAATTCAGATTTATTTATCCATTTACAGGTTTGATCACATTTGACCAAAGTGTTCATTTATTGTGTGGCAGCTTGGAAGATCACTCCTCATCTTCTGAGCCTGTTTTTTCAATGACTTTCTTCATCCAGAGACGCATACGGAACAAGTGTGTGTAGAATCCATATTTGCCATCGCGGTCGCAGCCCTCGCCCCACGACACAATGCCAATCTGATACCAGCGTTTATCTGTAGGACTCTGTGGGCGGTAATGGGTTTTAAAATAACAAGAACTTCATAGGGCACTGGAAAGTCAAACTTGTTTGAGAAGAGAAAAGCATAAACATTATTATACCTTCATCACAAAAGGTCCGCCACTGTCTCCTTCACAAGCATCGCCTCTTTTTGTATCATCTGGCTTGTAGCCTACAAAACAAAGGATGACCTTGTTGTGACACCTGAGTGCAAAAGCATCTCACAAGCTCTCAGCAACTGAATAGTCTAGGGTCTAAAGGCCATGAAAATATGAAGTGTATTACCGGCACAGAACATGTTATCAGTGATGATGACCGAGGTGGAATCGCGACAGATGCTCTGATCCACAATGGGCAAATGAATCTGTTGCAGCACTGATGGAAGATTGGTTGGGTTTGAGGACCACGACTCCCTCAGGTTCCCCCAGCCAGTCACACGGCCCTTGTAACCTGCAAACATCAAACTTCAGAGAGAAAATCTGTCAATTACAGCTTTATGCATACTGCCAGTTTTTTCTAAAGCGAAAGGGATTCTCCACCCCAAACTGAAAATTGTCATTAAACAATTACCCCCATGTCGTTCCAAACCCGTAAAAGCTTTGTTGGTCTTCAGAACACAATTTAAGATATTTTGGATGAAAACTGGGAGGCTTGTGACTGTCCCATAGAATGCCAAGCAAATTACACTGTCAAGGTCCAGGCAATTATGAAAGACATCGTCAGAATAGTCCACATGCTATCAGTGGTTCAACTGTAACGTTATGAAGTGATGAGAAAGTCATTATTTTTGTTTTCTTCTCGCTCAAAAGTATTCTCGTCTCTTCATTGACAGTGTAATCTACTTCTCAGTCTCAGTCTATTAAAAATATCTTAAATTGTGTTCCGAAGACGAATGAAGCTTTTATGGGTTTGGAACGACATGGGGTTAAGTGATTAATGACAGTTTTCATTTTGGGGTTTCATTTTCTTTTTTCCATAAATCGTTGTTCCCCAAGAAATGTGTTCTTAAGTTTAATCAAAAATAGAGGTAACATTTAAAAAAAATGAAGAGTTTAGGCATGAAAATATTTTTCTATAAGCATGTAAATAATTGTATTGTGAATGATTCATCCATGATTCATCTGACTTCTGGAATCATTTAGTCGGCTGAAACGCTACCAGTTTCTTAAAGTTGACTGCAAACTCACTTTCAGATATACCTCCATTCAATTAAACACTGATGAACAGAACCAGGTCCAATAGGATGTTCTTTTCCAATAATGTATTTACTCAGAAAATCTGACACTACTTCCATTTCATTGTGATTAAATATCTACATTGAACTATTGAACATCTTCTTACTTCTTTGCAATGCTCTTGGTGGGCAGACAAACAGGGTGGATCTCACTTGTAAAGACAACAGGCTTCTTCAGGTGTAAAAGAGCAATGTCTCGGTTCAGGTTTTCCTTCCAGTTATATTTTGGGTGGACAATGATTTCATCAATGGCCACAATCTTCTCAGTGCCCCTCTCATACCTGAGAGAAACAGGAAAGGGTTTAAAACAGCTGTAAACTTATATTTCTAAATAACTTAGCATACATAAAGAATGTATTAGCGAAACGAAATATGCGGTTTCCTAGAATTTTTTAAAGGGCCCACTTGGTACGAGAGTGTTTTCCGAGGCGGACGATGATATCATTGGTGGTGAAGTTCTTGTTCCACGGTGGATAGAGAATGCAGTGGGCAGCAGTGAGGATCCATTCATCACTGATCAGACTGGCTCCACACAGCAGCTCCTGAGGACTACGCTTATACAGCATCACCTGCCTGCAAATGACATCAAACACAACATTAGCACTCCACATGATCAATCATGCCAAGATATTTGAAAACAGCCCCTGTGCTGTATTTACCATGGAGCACTTGCCACTTCAGCCTCATCTCCTCCCACTATTCTGCTTCCAGAGTAAGACATCAGTAGCTCCTTCTCATTCTTATCTTCTTTGTTGACCTTCTCAAACATGGGCCGCACTCCACACTCTGACGAAAGACCGTTTGATCATCTTAATTATGAGTTGATTATACAAGAAGTCAAACTTCTAGTGATAACATCTGCAAAAGAGATGGTGAAGGTATCAGACGGTTACCTTGCTCTCCATTACCAAAGCTACGAGGATTAAAGAAAGCTTTCCTTTTGTCTTCAAGAGTTGTTCTCTCTCGACCACCCGATTCATCTGCAAACTTGTCCAAAGGGGCATCTGAGAGTGAATATCAAAGACAGAATGATGTTCAGTGTGGGATCAGTGGAGTGTTGATGATTTATGTCTGATGCACCTGGGCTTTCTTAACATTTGAAAGAGACATTTAATCCTAATTTAAATACTTTGGTCCAGATGTCACTTTTAATGGAGCTCCAAGGTTCAGGAGAAGAAATTTATATTTTTGTTGTTAAAGGGAGTTTTCAGACAAAAATGTAAATTCGGTCACATATTTTCAAAGAAAAAGATTTTGACTTCCATCATTTTTTTTCATACTTTGAAATTCAATAGCTATGAGCAGCAGTTTGGTTACTTCATACTTTTTGTGTTCAACAAAAGAAATGAATTCAAACAGGTTTGTTACAACATGAGGGTGAGTAAATGATTTACATTTTGGGTAAACTATCCCTTTAATGTATGTGTGTTTTTGTATTGTTCACTCACCACACAACTCCAAGTCACAGTAATCAATGGTAATGTTTCCACTTGCTTCCTTTACATAGCACCAGGGACCCTCCATATCGCCATCTGGGTTTCTGCAGTGGTTCTTTGCCATCTGAACTTGAGGCAGTAACTCTTTCCTCTTTATTAAGGACTGCACTTCTGCTGCGCCCCACTGCAAGCATGTGTGACCCCCCAGAGTCACAGACAAATCCCCCGTGTAGGTCTCCCCATTTCCATCCAGACAGTCTTTAGACTTCAGATAACGCTCTTCAGGTTTCACAGTGGGTGGTCGAGGAGGGGGAAGAACAGCCTCACCTGAGGAGGAACATGTGAGCATAAATTGATGGAATGAAACATGTACATGTACACAGAAGCATAAAACGTGCCATGAGAATATGGGCACAATATGTGTCAGTTGCATTGTAATATGCATGTTGCATATGCATCAGCAGTCATTTAGCAGATCCAAAACAACATCCAGTATACTTATTACAGTGACAATTTCTTCTCAGCAACTAGGAACAATTGCACAATGGTGATGGTTCAACTTTCTGGTTGCCAGCACAGAGCTTTAGTTATTTCAACACAGGATGTTTTACTGTAATGTTTTAGTGATTTTCTCTACCGCATTTCGGCACTCTGCAGGACTCTCTCCTGACTGTCGGGTCTCTTGTAAAACACCAAGGGCCTTGATCACTCTTATCTGGGTTTCTGCAAAAGTTCTCCGGTAGCTTCAGCTGTGTCACATTAACTTCGCTAGGTGGGAACAAGACAGTCATAAGACTGAAGAGCTGCTTCAACATCAATGAAGGTTTGCTAAATACATAAAACAACCTTTTCTTTACTAAAATAATTTGTGTTGTTTTCTAATCAGTCAATATAAAATGATTATAAAAGTTGGTTAAACACAAGAACAATAAAAAGTGCAGAAGTACATACTGAATCTTGTGGGGGAAGTTGCTTTTCCAGTACTGACATGGCTTTCCAGACTTGGTGACAGACACACTACCAGTGTAGCTTTCACCCTTGTCAATGTAACAGTCTCCTGTCAATCAAACATCCAACTTAGAGTTGTTAAACATCATAGAAACTAAAGCTTTGACCAAAAATGTCTCATTTTAGTTTTATAGACATATTCTGTGTTAAGTATGCCTCATCCTTACCCACTGTATTCACACATAATCTCAATTTTTTTATGCTTGCTGGTGTTCTGGGTTTGTTTCCACCACATCCTATGAAAAGATGATTTAAAAAAACACACACACACACACACACACCTTGTAACAAAACTAACAGAGGAGCCAGGTCAAACAATTTCTTAAAGCAATTAATATTTAGAAATAGCTAAAAAATAAAGGATTACCACTCCAACCAATGATTTTTATAAGGGTTTGTTTATAATTGTATTGCTACTGTTTTAACCTGATACTAATCTTTCTAATTTGTAAATTAAGCACAGAACAGTCAGTGAAAACGCACTTTGTCCCTGGTTCAATAGAAAATGTTTACACAGAATTTTGTCACTGTTTACACTGAAACTTTCCGTAATGTGATATATACTCACACATATATATATTCTTACCCAAATATTTCACCCAAAAAGTTTCCTGTGAGGCAATGGAAGAAAAAAATCATCAGCATAAATACATAAAATTAATTATACCACACTTTAAATATATGTATTTATAAAGATATATATGACTGAAAAAAATTAATAAATTCACTGATAGAAAATGTAAACATTTTCATTTCCAACTGCAGCTAAATTGTCCACAAGGCCATTGCTCACCGTTTTATCAACTTTCTCGAACACTTCTCGAGCTTCCTCGTGATCACAAATCTCTTCCACACACTCTCTCTCCAGATTCCCTGGTTTTAACTCCTCCAAAAAAGTGTTAGCCCTCTTTGCTCGAATTATCTGAGAGGCTTCTTTGTTGTCGATAAACACTGAGGCACAAAAATCAAGGTTTCTCCAAAAACATCTAGACTCGCATACTACACGTAGAATCATCACATTATAATTTAGTCCTTAGCGTAATTAGCCAAAAAGCCAGAGAAATCTGTTAACACTTACCATCATTACAAAATGTGATGTGGAGAACTTGTCCAAGAAGTAGGGACAGTAGAAGAGGTGCTGCTTTTGCTCCCATTCTCGAGGATGACTGAGCCTGTTATCCTGAAAAAACGTGGAGCATCTCATGGAATGTAATCGCCCACAGCTTGACTTACTGGAGTCACAAAGTTAATGTTGAACTACCAGAGTTCAAAGAAAACAAAGTGAACTTTTTCACTCAAAAAAGCTACTCTTCTGTATCAGATCACCCTCATATCAATGTGGAACATTCTGTGCTTTCGGAGTAACATGAATCACAGAGACACTGAATGAAAACAAGATGATGAAGCTTCATTTCTCCATGCTATGTGAATTCATAATATTTCTAACAAAACTACTCAACAATATTTCCTAAAACAACTCTTTTTAAAAACATTTTGAAAATATATTTATTTAAGTTCGATGCATTTGTTACATGTTATCAGAAACAGCTTCCATCGTGAAATGATGATCTTATCTATGTAGCTGAAGAGCTCTGTTAGTACTGTGCTTATCCTTTCATTTATCAGTAATCAGCATGTTCTTGATGTATAAAAGTACAAACGTGGCATTTCAATTTTACTCTTAATGCATAAATGACGTGATAATTTTAACGTCAACGCAATAGATATATCATAAAATATCCTCTTGTATTAACTCATTTGCCAACACAGCTGTGTTTGCTGATGTACTTGTACGATGTCTGTATAAACAGTGATGAAACAAGGTCCACTGAACACAGCAGTCAGTGTTTACTGATATGTGCCCTAAACCCCCCTAAAAAAAGTCAAAGAACAGCAAGACTTAAACATTTATTTCACAAAGGTGTGAGACATGATATATATTTGTAATGGAAAAACTTAAGTGTCACGGTCCTGTCTCTATTTCTACAGTATGTGCCACTGAACTTAAACCATCCGGACCTTGTAAAATGACCAAACAACTGTTAGCATCCTGCTCTGGAACTATAATACAGCCACTGCTGGCATCATTTTCCTGCACAACTAGGCATTTAGCATTTGCTTCCTGTTTCTGAAGCTCTATACACTTAGAAGGCTGTTCTTGCACTACTATACACTTGGTATTTTCATCTGAGACGATAATCTCAATCATATCCTCACTGAGCTCAATGCGTTCAAATCCCTTCTCCACTCCTTTTTCCAAAACAATTGTGCCACGGTAGTATACTCCAGAGTCCAAAATGACCCCTTCTGGGTGAGACACCACAGTGAAATCTTCTGAGGCTTGGACATATGCCACAGCCTGTCCCTCCTCCAAACTACTGCATTCAGTCCTACCCCCTGCTCATCCTCTGCTTTCTGGCCCGAGCTTTTGGGTCGAGCTCGTGTCGGCAATGCATGAACCGAGTCTGAGTGATGTTTGTGAGACTGCAGATGCCGCTGCAGACTCTGCATCATTGTGTATTTGGCTCCGCACACCTGGCAAACATGTGGCTTCTCCTCTAGGTGAGACTTCATGTGTCGCCGTAGCTTGGTTGCCATCGTGTACCCTTTCCCACATTGTTCGCATTTATAGGGCCTGTCTCCCGTATGCAGTCGTTCATGGGCCCGCAATGTGTGCGGGTCCCATAGAGCCTTACCACACACAGGACACAAATACACCTCACCCGTGTGTGAAATCAGATGCCGGCGCAGTTCAGGCACTTGGGAAAAACGCAACTCGCAATGGTCACACTGGTAGGGTTTCTCCACCGTGTGGGTGCGCATGTGTCCCAGCAGATTGCCACGTTGGCGAAAGCTCTTGTTGCAGTGCCGGCAGACGTACGGCCGTTCTCCGGTGTGCAGGCGCATGTGGTTCCTCAAAGAAAAAGAATTGGCCAGTTCTTTATTGCACTCTGGACACTTGACTTTGGGAGCCTGGTAGTCCGGCTCTTTCGGCCGGTGGACTTCCCTGTGGACACGAAGCAAGGGCCGGCGAGCGAAATCTTTTCCACAGATGTCACAGACGAACGGTTTCTCGCCTGAGTGAAGAACCTGGTGCTCCTTGAGGTCCCGTTTCAAGCCGTAGCTTTTGTCACAGTGCTGGCACTGAAAGGGCCTCTGACCGCGATGCATCAGTAAGTGGGCTTGGAAGCTCTCCTGCGAACTGTATGTTTTCCCACACTCTGTGCACACGTAAGGCTTCTGATTCTGATGTGTGAATTTGTGTTTCATCAGATGGCACAGCTGGAAGAAGCTCTTGTCACACTCCTCGCATTTGTACTTCCTCTCTCGGATAACAAAATGAAGAATATCATGCTCATTTTGCTCTGTGCTGGTATCCTCATTAGTATACAACTTTTGCATTGTGTCATTTTTGTTATCTGAGGGCTTGTTCTTGCTGCTGAAGTCTGACCTGTTTTTTGGATCTTGTCGTCTGTAGATACGGATGGCTGACGAGTGCACTTTTCGAGGTTTAGCAGCAAGGGAGAGCTGGCTCTCAGGCTTCTCTCTGGCTTCAGATGTTCTGCTGAACTCTGTGCTTGCGATGTACTATCACTGATGCTCTGGAGCTTATCTCTAGCAGGATGTTCATCACTTTGCTGACCTTCACCCTCCCCATGGGCCTCATCTACCCCATTCTGCGCCAGGAAACTGGAATCACATGCTCTAGACTCCCGCACGAAATTTTCCCCCTTGATTGAAGCATTTGTATCCTCTTGGGAGGCACTTTGAACAGGATCTGTTAAAATATAAAAAGTTTCCACATTTTAAGAAGAACAACATCACATCATGGACCTCTTACACAGTGCAGATATTAAGTATATATTAAGTATAAACTCACCTGCACAGCCGGAGAGGTGATCTAATGTGATGGCCTCTAAAGCACCTTCTTGTTCTCTGTTCGGAGTGCTACTAATTTCACAGGCTTTTAGTTGCATTACTTCTTTTTCAAGAGGGGCTTCTTGTTCTTGTTCTTTCCAGAGGAGCAGTTCTGTCCCCGGTTGAATGTCTCGACAGACCCTAAGGCCTAACTTTCCATCCACCTCAAGCACACTGACATTGCTCTCTTCCTAACTTGGAGCACTGCAGGCAAACCTGTGAAGGCAATTAAACAAGTCTCATTCTGTGGTGTCTTGATAGGTAACTTAAAAGCTCTACTAAATATAATAGTTCAAGATTTCTGGGTAAATTTACCTCATCCAGAAGAGATCATCTGAGATTTCATTTTTTAACACATTTTGGCATGTTTGTTGAATCCCCTGGATAATAAGAACATGCATTTACTTCTTACTTGGGGTTCTTATTCAACTAAACACACTATGACAATGCTATTGAAAGTATAGCGTACTTGCAGTATTATTAGGTGAGAAGTAAATGTGAAGGCCGCTATTGTGTTTTAACACATTTGCTGTAGTTGTACTAAACAAGGCTTTGTCTCAGCTGTACGATGCAAAATGAAATTTGAAACACACTATGCATACCTCAGCTTTGTCCTTCCTGTTTATTTTGTCAGGCTCCTCCAGACCTAGCAGAGTGCCTTTCTCTAGCACTCGTCCAACACACCACAGACCCAGCTGTCCATCCTCTGCCAGAGAAGGACCCAGGGTCAGCCCTCGTGGTACTGATCTCAGCACGCTGTGGATGGAGTCCCTCTCAATGCCTGAAGCCACTAGATAAAAACACACCGCAGTTAAACAAGGTGGTACTCCCAAACTTTCATCTTGAAAACTGTAGCTTAGACAATTTAGTGATCAAAATTTGACCTTTTTTTATTATTAAATGCAGATATAAATGTACAGCACTTACAAAACAAACTCCACTAATTCTTGATGAATGATTGTCATTGGGCGGTTTTCATTTTTAGATTAACTTAATTTTTCTTTCTATTTGTTTTTCTCAGATACATCAGAAAGATTTATTTCTATATATCTTATTTCTTTCTGTTTGAAGGAAAGTCTGTTTTAATTTATTATGGTTTTTCAGTAATAACAACAATGGTTGTAACTACAGTCATTACTTTTACTGTGAATCTCATGGTTAGATGCAACACGAATTAATGCAGTTCTTAATTGTTAAATGCACTATTTTTTTGTACAATATTGTAAATGTAAGAATTTAATTCTGTTTGTAAGTTTATAAAGCAATGTGCAGTTAGTAAACTATAAAGTATTATGGGACAGATGCACATGATGACCAAATATATTCGAAGCTGAGTATCATTGTCCAATGCATTCAACATCTTTCGTAAGTGAAATAAAACATTATGGAATAAAGCGCAATGTCCTATTCAGTAGATCACCAGCAAATATTTTTTATGCTGTGTATCTTTAAAGCTTCTTCATGGATACAGATTTGCTAAAAAAAACAGCGGTCATCTAGTAGGTGACTGGTTGAATATGAAAACATAAGCATGAGCATAAACACTTTCAATCCACTCAGGGCTATATTTCCTCTGCGCATTGGCCACTCGACGACGGTCTTGTGTATCCAGCCAAAACTCCGGGAAAATCATCGTTCTCCAGCAAACGGAAGCATGAGCGGAAGCATGAGCGGAAGTCAGGTACCGGACTGTTACAGAGAAACGGTTCCCTCTAGAAACAGCTACCGCTACACTCACCCTTAACAAAGAAAGATGAAAATCATATTTGTTCGAAATGTATGTTAAATAAAATGTTTCATGGGTGTATTATAAAGGCTTTTAGCAGAGGTTTTCTAACAAGTGTCGTATATACAGGTATATAGATGCTCCTTGACTTGCCGTTTATGTTTTTTTTTTAAATAAACGTTACTAGGAGAACTAGGAGAAACGTGAACTAGGAGAACCCTTATTTAATATCTTTAAATGTATTTTACTGAGCTATATTTTAATATTTAATTTTAAATTAAATTCAAGGTTTTAATCTTTTAACATTTAAACAGGCTTTCAAAACAATCATTCTAGCACAAGGTGGCGCTAGAGACACATTTCTGTTTGACTCGCCTTCAGTTTCTAGAGGAGCTCAGCCAGGACACGCTTTGTGAACGTTTTGACAAAAACAATGGGTATAAGTATACTTGAGAGTATAAAACACCACCACACATTCTGATGTAGAGTTTGCCCACAGTGAGTACAAATGTGAGACATATCGTAACACTTAAATGACAGCTTTATCATTCTGCATGTTTCAGTTCTACAAGTTATAAATTGCATAACATTTATTTAATTAGAAATGCACAATATAACAGCACAATAAATTTTCAATGCCATTAGAGCCTATCAGAAACTGAACTACATACATTTTTGCAATGCCATTAGAGCAGAAAGCTCTTATAAATAAATAGATACACAAAAGTTTTTGAATGGAAACATTTAATTTTTTTATTTACTTTATTTTTTTTAAGAATTCTCTGCTGCTCACCAAGCTTGCATTTATTTGATCCAAAATACTCCAAACGCATTAGCTAATATTGTGAAGTATTTTTGCTAGGCCTATTTTAAATTACTGCTTTCTATATGAATATATTTTAAAATGTAATTTATTTCTTTGAACAAAGCATCATAACTCCAGTCTTCGGTGTCACTTGATTCTTCAGAAATGATTCTGATATCCTGATTTGATGATCTGAACATCTTTTATTATTATTTGAAAAAATAATGGATTGCATAGTCGATATAAAAAACTGGATGACGAGTAATTTCTTACTGCTAAATTCTGAAAAAACAGAGGTGTTAATTATAGGACCTAAAAACTCTGCTTGTAATAACCTAGAACACTGTCTAAGACTTGATGGTTGCTCTGTCAATTCTTCGTCATCAGTTAGGAACCTAGGTGTGCTATTTGATCGCAATCTTTCCTTAGAAAGCCACGTTTCTAGGATTTGTAAAACTGCACTTTTCCATCTCAAAAATATATCTAAATTACGGCCTATGCTGTCAATGTCAAATGCAGAAATGTTAATCCATGCATTTATGATCTCAAGGTTAGATTATTGTAATGCTTTAGTAGGTGGTTGTTCTGCACGCTTAGTAAACAAACTACAGCTAGTCCAAAATGCAGCATCAAGAGTTCTTACTAGAACCAGGAAGTATGACCATATTAGCCCGGTCCTGTCAACACTGCACTGGCTCCCTGTCAAACATCGTATAGATTTTAAAATATTGCTTATAACTTATAAAGCCCTGAATGGTTTTGCACCTCAGTATTTGAATGAGCTCCTTTTACATTATAATCCTCTACGTCTGCTACGCTCTCAAAACTCAGGCAATTTGATAATACTTAGAATATCAAAATCAACTGCGGGCAGCAGATCATTTTCCTAATTGGCACCTAAACTCTGGAATAACCTACCTAACATTGTTCGGGAGGCAGACACACTCTTGCAGTTTAAATCTAGATTAAAGACCCATCTCTTTAACCTGGCTTACACATAACATACTAATATGCTTTTAATATCCAAATCCGGTAAAGGATTTTTAGGCTGCATTAATTAGGTAAACCGGAACCGGAAACACTTCCCATAACACCCTATGTACGTGCTACATCATTAGAAGAATGGCATCTACGCTAATATTAGTCTGTTTATCTCTTATTCCGAGATCACCATAGCCAACAGATCCAGTCTGTATCCAGATCAGAGGGTCACTGCAGTCACCCGGATCCAGTACGTATTCAGACCAGATGGTGGATCAGCACCTAGAAAGGGCCTCTACTGCCCTGAAAGACAGCGGAGACCAGGACAACTAGAGGCCCAGATACAGATCCCCTGTAAAGACCTTGTACCTTGCAAATAAATGCACAGACACTATTAACTGAACAGAGATGACATCACTGAATTCAATGATGAACTGTCTTTAACTATCATTTTGCATTATTGACACTGTTTTCCTAATGAATGTTGTTCAGTTGCTTTGACGCAATGTATTATGTTTAAAGTGCTATATAAATAAAGGTGACTTGACTTGACTTGATTATTATTATTATCATCATCATCATCATCATCATCATCAATATTTAAAACAGTTGTGTACATTTCTTTTCAGGATTCTTTGATAAATAGAAAGATTCAAAGATCAGCATTCATTTGATATAAAAAGCTTTTTTAACACATCCATTCAAAAGCATGAAGTCAGTATAACTTTCTATACTTCAAAAAAATAAAAAATAAAATACAAATTCTAATTCTGCTTTTTTCAACATAATAATAATAGTGTTCAGCAAATCAGAATATTTGAATAATTTCTGAAGGATCATGCTGACAGTAATGATGCTAAAAATTCAGCTTTGGAGTATTCACTGGAGTAAATTACATTTAAAAATATATTCAAATATAAAGCAGTTATTTTAAAATAGTAAAAATATTTCACAATATTACTGCTTTTGCTGTATTTTGGGTCAAATAAATGAAGTCTTGGTGAGCAGAAGAGACTTCTTTAAAGGGGTCATCGGATGCCCATTTTCCACAAGCTGATATGATTCTTTAGAGTATTGATAAAAAGTCTGTAACAGCTTTATTAAAATGTCTCAATGGTAGTGTAGAAAACACATTTTTTCTTTTTTTCCTTTAAATGTTAATGAGCTCTGCTGACCCCGCCCATCTCTTTCAAGCTGCTCTTTGAAGGACTGTTTATTTTAGCCGCATTCATCGTGAAACTTGCTAATTAGCACATTATTAGGAAAGGCAATTTGCAAAGATTCATTAAAAAACCTTACACTCACTTCTGTAGCTGAAGATGGATCACAAATGATTTACGTGAACATAGATGCATTTAGGTAGATCAAGGGCTCATTCTGCTGCTCAGATGTCAGGAGTAATTGACGACTGCTATATTCTTTATTACATCTAACAACAGAACATCTCAGTCGCTTAGGAGTCATTCTTGTCTACATCTGCTCCAGCGGTGAAACAATGGTGGACTGAAGTCAGCTCACTACTGTCAATCAAACTATTGTGGGAGGGGCCTGTCATTGTGACGTCTCAAAGACCGGCTTGATTTGAGAAAGGGAAAAAGATTTTAGTAGATTAAATAAAAAGTTCTGGGTGGATTTTTATCATTATGGTGTTACTGCTAACACTTTTCAGTTCAAACAACATGTAACAGTGCATGTAGCATCCGATGACCCCTTTAAAGAAACATTAAAAACCTTACTGTTCTCTTGATCTTTTGACTGCTAGTGTACATACATACATAAAGTCTTTTTCATTTTAATAAAAAGTGTTTTCCTTCATCCTCCTCCCAGTACTTCTTTCTAGCTGAGATTATAGTGTAGGTTTAGTATATAGCTACATCAAAGAGGCAATTTCAGATTATTTTGCTATTTGCTACTTTAGTATCAATAGTTTTAAAGGGTGTATTGAGCATATGCTATATGCATTTCAAAGATTTCAAGAAAGTGAACTGAAAGTCATAGACTTTTAGATTATGTGAGCTGGCCTGGTTTGTTATTATGAATGTAATTCTGTAATGGACAGACCTGAGCAGAGGAGTAGGCTAATGCAAGAAACATATTGCAGAAATATACGTTACAATAGCTTGATATCCCTGAACAAGTTGCTAGAGCAAACCTTTCCTTTTGTGATGCTACCTGAAACAGATGTTGCAGTGTGATTCGTAAAGTCACAGCAGCATGACACTTACAATGGAAATGGATTTGAGATCTTTTTTTTTCACATGCCTAAAGCTATTTGAAGTTTCTAAACATATTTGAGAATGTGTTCGTAGGGAAAAGTTCACATGAAATCTCATCGCACAACAATTATTTATGAGTGGAACTTGTAAACAGTGGATGTTACATTTTCATCAGTCAAACAGAAGAGCAAGAAGAGCTCTTCTTTTAATTTTATATATACGTATATAATTTATTTATTTTTTTGTTTTAAAGTAGAGAAGCTTATAGAGCCGGAAGACAAATCCAGTCACAGTGAGTGTCCTAAGCAGCTAATTCTCTACTTGCTTCCTCTGTGTTTGTCTCTGCATCAGTTTGTTTTCTTGAAGATCAATCTGTTTCAGTTTTTTTCCCCCTCTTCATTAGTTCTGCTACTTTCCTCATATCCTGTTATCCTCTTATCTCTGTCTCTTTGTCCCAGTTATTGATCTCTCTACTCTGCTAAAATTGACTGTTGAATTGTTACTGTTAACATTGTTGAGTCGATTGTTACGGAGATGATCTGAACTAATGTTTCTAAACCATGATATTGTTCAGCAGTCACTCCTCTCTAAATTACCAACCAGCCCTCGTGATGAATGCAGAAAGGATCTCGATCACTCAGCCTTCTCGTCACCGTGGCAACATGGATCAGTCTAACCCAGGAGAGGCTCAGAGGGCAGATTGAATGCAACACATGCACACACACACACACACACACACACACACACACACACACACACACACACACACACACACACACACACACACACACACACACACATGACCCGGTCACTTCAAGCTGTGATTTGTAAAACTAGTAGCAACCTTCATTCACAGGTTTTATGGTTGAATTGGTCATGGTAATTGGATGAATGGAGAACACATTCTCATTAATCAGCACCTCTTTCTGTACATTTGAAAAGAAGAAAAGGGGTGCGCACCTGATTTAATTTTTTTTTTTTTTTTTTTTTAATCAGAGTTCATTATCATCTGAATGGACGTGCAATCATGTTGGGAATCAAGATTATGTCCATGCATGTTTGTGTGATGGACATGTTATTAAAGTTATAGTTAAGCCCGAAATTAAAAAATTCTCACTCCTAGGCCATTTTAAGATTCAAGAAATTTGAAGATATTTAATAATACATCATTTGCTCACCGGTGGGTATTTTGGCTGGAAGCAATGGGTTAAAGTTAAAATGCCTTAATGGTGGATTTGTTAATTGATGGACGGGGTTGTGAGTCTGTCATACACTCTCAGAAATAAAGGTACAACAGCTGTCGAGTTTAATTTATTTGGGTGTGATGAGAAACATTCTTTTTTAGGTGCCCAACTGGGAAAACTAACTATGGAAGAGAGTGGAAGGAGAGCACAGTGTGAGAAACTAGTGCTATCTTAGGGCAGCAGATGTCAAGGGCCTCTACACGTCCTACTCATTTCTGACAGCTGTAACTCTCAAAAATGTTAGTTGTAATCATCTTTTGTGCTACAGTCGTTAATGTTCTCTAATTCTGATCACTGTGTCTTCCACAAAAACTAGGTTGTTGTTGAAATGCCTTGGTTATTTTGTCAAACACGTTACCAGAACAGTGGTATATACCTACAGCTAATATACCTTCAAATTTTGAGCAATTAAGATTAACAGAAAAATCAAATATTCATAGATTGTTCTCTAATTTTGAACTCCACTGTGTAATATATACTGTGTGTGTGTGTGTCTATATATAAACAAAAGATGTTTTGTCAGCAGTACAATCCATTGGACGCACTGTATTTCTATCCCTCACAGTCTCATTTTCATTCCTGTCAAAAATTAAATATATCACTATCAATAGAATGAAACATTTTTCCTCAGGTTAGACATTGACTATTAATAACTGCAGTTCAACATATTATTCTTTGGCACACTAACTGGCTTTGAATGAATCGGATTAATTAATGTTTCAATGACTCATAAAAATTGTCAGGTAATGTTACTGAATCCCAGAAAAAGATCCCCACCACCAATAGACTGATGGAGTCTGTGAGGAACACACAGATACAGAAAACATTTCATTACAATTTTTTAAAACATTTCTTATTAATTCAAGGTTTAAATCAGATTTTGAATGCCAGATTTTCATTAAATCTCACTGCACATGGTAGTGAGTTAAGAGTGTTTGTGTGTGTTCAAGATGTTCTGCTCCTCTTCCTCTGTTTCTGATACCACAGTAATTCAGCAATGTTAAACAGACCACGCAGAGGGGAGAAACACAAAAGATTATAAAAAGCAGTATAGGTTGCTCAATGCGGGAGCCTTTTCTCTCCTTTTGTCTGAGAGCAAAATTTCACTCAGCTCAGCATCAGAAAGAAAGATTTTCTAGGGCAGCGTTTGCCTCTATCTATATTTCATGTGTTGTTTCTTTGGGAAGAACTCCTCCCAGTGTGAAGGGGGATTTCAGATGGGTTTCTTCAAAGCAGTGTTGTGTTCAGTGTGAATGAGGACAGTGTTTTTCATGCTGTCCGTGCTGGCCAAAGAAAGTAATGAGGTGTAATTTTGTGGTTTTCACACAGAACACCATAATGAGAGCTTTAATGAGCTCTCTCTCGGTACATTTAAATATGTGTGTATAATTAGGAAGAGTGATGAAAATCCTTTCCACAGGACATTCTTTCCACTTGACCAATAAGCCTGTTATCAGTGGTCAGCTATAATTTTCCACTCAGTCCTCCTGAAATAAGGACAGAAACAGACAAAAGACATTTGTCATGTGACGTGTAGTTTTTCTAATTCATTCACACAAACACACAAACAAACACAGCTCCTCCGGGAAGAGCGAGCCAGCAAAATCATTTTTAGCTCTGGCAGGGCAATATCTAGCAAGTGGGAGTGTTTTTTTTTTTTTTTTTTTATCAGCGGGATTATGTAAGAAGCTCATCAGTGATGCATTACAGTTACTGCTGGTATCCTGTGTGTCATTTTCAAGGCTGCTGAGCAGACAGACAGTGGACTCGTCCATTCTGATGGTACAAACTATAATGACTATAACATCATGGTGCCAGGACAACTGTCTCTCTCTGAATGTGAGCAAAACTAAAGAGCTGATTGTGGACTTCAGGAAGAGACAGCAGCAGCCCTATACTCCTCTTATGATCAGCGGGACCCCTGTGGAGAGGGTGAGCAGCTTAAAGTACCTTGGTGTAAACATCTCAGAGGACCTGACTTGGACTACTCACATTCAAACACAGGTTAATAAAGCCAGGCAAAGACTGTACCATCTGCGACAGCTGAGGAAATTCAGGGTCTCACCAGCAATCCTGAAAACTTTCTATTCTGGGGCTATAGAAAGTGTATTGACTCAGTGCATCTCAGTGTGGTATGGGAACAGCTCCAGTCAAGACTGCAAAGCCCTGCAGAGAGTTGTGCGCTTAGCTGAGCGCATTTCAGGGTCTGCTCTCCCCTCTCTGCAGGACATCTACCTCAAACGCAGCAGAAGTAGAGCTGCTAAAATCATCAAAGACTCCACCCACCCCAGTAACCATCTTTTCACTTTGCTGCCATCTGGTAAGCGCTACCGTAGCCTGATGGCAAAAACCGAGAGACTCAGGAGGAGTTTCTTCCCCCAGGCCATCAGGCTCCTAAACTCTAAACCAGCCTCTTAACATCTTCATGCCTCCACTTAATGTTCACTTTATCAGTAAGATATTCATCATTCACTACCTCACATAGACACACTGACAGTGTCACCCTGTTTGCACATTTGCTTCTTGTACATTCCTGTGTATCTTAATATTTAAGACTACAGTAAAATGCACATATGCACATTGTACATCCAAGTATATCTTAATATTTAAGACTACAGTTTACTTTCATGCACATTATTTTGCGTTCTATATTTAATTCTACAATATACTTCTTTTTTATATTTTTTCTTATATTTTGATTGTTTACTTTTATCTCATTCTTACATAGCTATATTTATGTATATTTTCATCTGTGTTGTTTTCTTTAATAATTGCACTGTCCATGGAGCGGACCTGACTCACATTTCACTGCTGGTTATATATGCTATATATAATTTTGTATGTGACGAATAAAAATCTTGAATCTTGAATCATGAGACATACTGTGCCCTGTCATGCCCTGCACCAAAAACCACACGAAAACACATTAACATGTCACCTGTTATACAAGACACAATTTATTTTGAAGATGAGAGGGAGAAATACAAGGTAAAAGAAAGATGACTTTAATATGCTGTGATCCATTTTGTTTTCCATTCTCACTCTCTCTCTTTCTATTTCTCTGATATATTTCTCTCAGTGTGTGTTCATTTGTCGCTGATTGTGGGAGGTGCTGTTGGTCTGGATATCTGGCACTTCCTGTTATTGCTCATCTGTGTGTCATCTATCAAGTGTGACCAATTCTATAAATAGATTTGTCAATTCTCTGACATCAAACAAACACACGTGAAAAATAACCCAATTGAGAAAGATATATATTTATTTCACACCAACACACGGCATTTATCTCTGGGTTAAAAATACATTGCTGTCCGTATGAAATCGTGAGTGTTGTGCAAAGTCATAGGCTATAGATGGATCATATTGCAGTGGTTAACATTCCACTGGTCATCCCTCACTGGAAAAGTCTCAGGCACAGAAAATATGTTAATTCAATAACCATTACAACCGTAAATCTTCAAACGTGACTGAAGGGCAAACTGAGATTGTTATCTAATGTATTTACCCAGAAGACGGGGGATTTCACTGCTTCTAACTGCTACCCAAAGAACCTCTACAAATATATTTACAGCTAAATTTATCAAAATAATTACACATGTGACATAAACATATTAATGATCTAATGATCAACTGGATTATTAATCATTAAAACATTGCTTTTAATTTGATGATATTAAAAAGTTTAAATAATGGAAGTCTGAAGAATAATTTATGATAGTTGGAGATTGTATTGTAATTAGGTCATGCAAAACAGATTAAGTCTAAAAAACACACAATAAATCTATATCGTTTGTGACTTATTTTAATATTTGCCTGCAGCTGATTGACTGGTTTGACAATTTGGCTGAATGACACAGTGTTGGTTATAGCACAAAATATCCTTTCCAGATAGATGCACAATACACTATATTTGATTTTAGTGGCATTTGGCATGTCACCTAGAATGTGCGCTCCTGGTGATACTCTAATGATACTTTTTTATTTCTTTTGCTACAATTTGAATTGGAATTGGAAAGAAGTAAGCATATACTAACTTGGGTTTAAGTTCATACGTTAAGGTTGAAAAAAGTCCATACTTTTACATGGGACCAATTTCTTTAATGAATCGAAATTTCAACATTTTACAACATTGAGCTATAGATCTGTAGTTTGATAAGTGAAATATATGGAAGCTCATTTTTGCCACAGAATAAAGGAATAAAAAAGGTAATTGTGACTTTATCTCACAATTCTGAGTTATAACAATTGCAGGAAAAAAAGATCAGAAGGGCAAAATGTTAACTTATAATTGCAAGTTTTTATCAGAGAGGGAGAATTGTGAGATATAAAGAATTGTGAGATGAAAATTTGGAATAACAAGAAATAAATTCTGAATTCAAAGTTAATGTCTCGCAATCGTTTTCTAAGATTTGTTAGATTATATCTCGCAATTATGTGTCTGTACTTTTTATTAACAATTCAGATTTTGATTTCCCAAAGCTATGAGAAAAAAAATCTGAATTGCAACATTTGCAATTACCTTTATTATAATTATGATTAAAAATAAAAATAAAATACAATAAAAAAACAGACTTTCAAAGGTCTCCAAACGGAGTAATTTTCACTCCAGTTAGCAGTTCAAAATGTCCTTAAGTATAGTAATGGTAGAAAGCATCATCCTCCATTACACTCAAGTGAATAATGATGATAAATGATAAACTTCATGGAGCCAGGCAGCACCTGTTGTGATCTATCATCCTACTAATACACATATAGTATGCATATTCTGCTGTTTATATATATTTACATTTTTCAAATTAGAAGACAGTGGTAGATTTACATTTTTTTCTGTATACATGCATCTTGAAAAGAGTAAAGCTGCCCTATTGAGACCCTGTATATTTATCTAGTGTGTTACTGGTTACTAAGAGGATCCATAAGCCTTCATAACAGGAAAACCAAAACTACTTGCTATTAAACTTAAAAATTTATTATTTATATTTAAATGTGTTTTTTAAACTCTGTAAGTGTTCCCAACCACAATAAACTGACAATAAAACTCTGCCTGCAGATCATATAAGGGCTACAACTGACAAAGATTGTTTTACCCTAATATTATGAGGAACATCCGTTCTGCCAAACCTGGTTAGATACAATAGTTTAACATTTGTCCTGATCTGATCCAGTCAGGCTTTACACTCTACAGTGTATAAGATCAGAGCCGTTTGCTTCTCTCTCCCATCAGTCACTATGATATTGACTGGGTGGGCTGTTCAGTCATATTTTATATCTGACAAGTATTAGGAGATGAGGATGGCTCCAAGTCGGACCAGTGTAAAATAGCATTGAGTAATTTGAAGACACATTAACAAACAACACCAAAGGTAAATGCAGCACTGTGTACATTAAAATACTCTAAACTACTGTGTAACAATATTAGTACTGTACTGTATGTGACTGTCTCCCACAGCTTTTACCTTCAGAGAAAATAGTTTCATGATACTTAACGATAACAACTGCATTCACTCATTATATCTAGTAAAATATTTATTATATTGGAGTACTACATATTTCTACACAGGAATAGAGTACTATCATAAAACTCCAACCAACCATGTTTAACCAATCATTGCATGTACTGTAGGTGGTGATTTGTAGAACATTAACCTGTATTCTTAGGTGTAAAGTGGATGCCACATTGCAATTTGCTTGCGTGGATTATCTAGCATCTGTTTCCAGTGCTGCAGGCCGGTGCCGGAGGTGTGAAGCCCCAGCATGCAGCGGCCCAGAGGGAGCAGGGTCCCGGGACTGGCCAGGTTCAGTACCTCCAACTCCACGCTGGATTTAGCCAAAAGCTCACTGGGCAGCTCCAACATCATCATCTCATTCCAGACCGGATTCATCTTGTGCTTCACTCGCCGCGTCTGCTTCTTCTTCAGCTTGGCATTTTGGTGTTTCAAGGTCAGCTTTACCGATAAATCTATCGGAAAACATACAGGAAACAGTGTTCTCTTTATTACACCTATTGACATTAATATTGTATGTATCATATTTATTTATTTAGAACCAGTTTTTTGAATGACATTTGAATGTTTTTTTTACGTTATTACCTAGGCTGCATTTACAGTATTGTGAAATATTATTTCAGTTTTAAAAGAACTGCTTTCTATTTGAATATATAATGTCTTCCTGTGACCTTCCAGTCTTCAATGGAACAAGTTCCATTTGAAAATATAATAAAATAGAAAATAATTCTTTTAAATTGTAATAATACTTCACAATATTACAGTTTTTTATTGTATTTATTGTATCAAATAAATGCAGCCTGGGTGAGAATGAGACATCTTTAAAAAAAAATCCAGACTTTTGATTGGTAGTGTATTTAATTTAATTTAATTTAATTCCTAAATGCATTGTTTTGAGCTGCTGTAGTTCACTTTACATCTTAGAATACAGATAATACAGATGATAATGTAATAGTTGACTTTGGATTATTTTTAATGTTCACACATTAATTTAAGTGTTGATATGGTCATATGTTGGTAGTAAATACCTATGTTGTCTTTCAGTTTGTCTGAATGAAGTCCTCTAGCCTTCATTACCACCACCCCAAGTCTATTGGCTGCTGGCAGATAACTGAGCGACAGTAGTAGTTCTCCAGCTGATGATGCCACTTCCTGCAGAAAAAGACAAAGAAACCCTTGGTTAAAGCTTTTTTTCAATAAAAGCATTGACCTGAAAAAAATAAATAAATAAATAATAATAATAAAAAATATTAATAATAAATAAATAAATAAATAAATAAATATATGTATTTATTTATTTATTTATTTATTATTATTTTTTATTTTATATATATATATATATATATATATATATATATATATAGGCTCATGATATTTTACTTTTTAACTCTCTGTTCACATAAATATAGCTTTTAGAATTTGCATATTCATAAAGATCTTTCTAATGAATTTGGCTTTTGACTGCATAAATAATCATTTCATGCAAATGTTCTGGTAATTTGTGAGGCAGACTGAATGTGGCCAGCTCCTTCCTCAGGGTAAAAGTTGCGGATTTAAAATTGTCATTTTGTCAACACAGTCCTCACATTAAACGCTCTGAATGATGGGATTTCATTAGCATTATGACCTTATACTAATCTGCCTCTGCCTCTGCCTTCACTCTGCCCCATAATCAGCTGCATGAGCAGAACATGGCATTTTCTTTATATAATTTATATAATTTAAATATTATTCAAATGAACAATATGCAATCATTATTTTGATTAACATTCTTGTAATTGAGTCAAATTAGCACAGTAATATTCAAACTGATAAAGTTTGGACATGAATTGAAATCACATTCAGTGCATGCAGACATCTGCCCATATACGACAGTACATAAGTTTCTGTATCATTTCCTCATTCATCAATGATATTTAGCTGCAAGAATGAAATTAGAAGGTAGAAAATAAAAGAGTCCAAGGTCTTCATAAGCCAAAGCCCTATCCTGAATAATCAAACATGAATCATATGGTAAATAAGGGCACTCAAAAGAATAAAGAGTATGTGAACAAATGAGCAAATAATATATTTTTAATAGTGCTTATACAACCCAGTTCAACCTGCGTCATCATTTTCATCACAGGCCTGGACCGTTACATACAGTACATGCAAAATACACAAACACACACACACCAAATACTTCCAGGCCCGCTCAGGCATTACTTCCTCCCTCTCCCTCTCTCTCTCTCTCTCTCTCTCTCTCTCTCTCTCTCTCTCTCTCTCTCTGTCTCTTTCTCTCTCTTGCTCTCTGCAGTCCAGTGGTAGTTAGTAATTCTTGGCATGTCTGTGTGTGTGTCTGTTAGAACCGGATCTCCTCTGGGAGGTGTGATGACGCAGATAAAGATCTTTTGCTCTAGGACTATGAAATCGTCAACAGATCACACAGCAGTGGGGGTGGACTGCATGTGTGTGTGTGCATGCATGCATGTGTGTGTGTGTGTGTGTGTGTGTGTGTGTACGGTTTGGGACCCAGGAGGTTGATTCGAAGCGAACAAGGTGTAGAGGCAGCACAATATCTTAAAATAAAGTCTCAGATCAATTCTTCTTCCACCTTTTATGAGTAATGACCCTCACATATATGGATGTCCAAAAGAAATGTCTGAGCTATTTGTAAACTGTCAATATGTGCACTTTGTACTTGTGGAGACTGAGAAACACATAATCACATGGTCAGCATCCCATAATAAAGTCATAATAAAGTAAGAAGAATATTACCTACTGCTGTACTAATATTGTAATATTTTTACTTTTTTATATTGTATTTTTATATTTTGTAATATTGTTACAAAACATTGGAGTCATCATAATTAAAATAGCTTTAAAAATGTACAAAAAAATGTTTGTTAACACTTTACAATACATTATTCAAGTAGTTCCAATACATGATTAATGCCTTGTAATGCACTTTTAATGCATTTTATGATCTCATGGATAATTGTAATCACAGTTTTAAAACAAATGACAAACAAACCTTCAAATATTATAATACATTTTAACTTTGGTTATACTTATTTATGAAAAGATATAATGCATTACAACACATTATGAATATCTTTATAAAGCATTATACATAAAATTAAAAAATGCACCAAATGTACACAGTTTGTACAGTAAAGAAGCCATTACGCCTGGAGAGTCCCCATAAAACATAAAAACCAACATGTGTGCATGGGTGCATCAGTAACAATCCAACACAAAACACCAGCATGATTCACTGACTGACTTTTCCACCTCTCTAACCTAGAAATCAGGTTTAAAGGTCATGCATGCTAATGGGGTCTCGGTCAGGCTGAACACTGTTTAAAGTTCAATAAATATGTAGTACAAACTGTACAAATTTCCTTTGAACAGTCCATTGATATATTTCACTGCATCTACAAGTACATACTGTAGGCATTGTCCACACCAATGTGGTTTTATTATCCACTAAGTTAAATTCCTATTTATTACATAGCTTACTGGAGCACTATATTCTGATTGGTCAAATGGCAATCAGTGGGTGTATATTTGTGTAATTGTTTATTTGTGATGGCAAGTTGTGTCTCTCTATTTTGCAGCAGTTTATAAAATGTTAAATACCAATAAATCATAAAATGTTTGCATATTTGTATTCTGAAGAAGTTTTTGTTTTGAGAATGTAAATTATATTTAACAAGAAAATATTTTTTCGCTCTAATCAGTATTTTACATCCATGTATGTATTATTAGCACACAGTAAACCCCAAAAGGAATTATGATGAGGATCATCAAATACCACAGCGATGAAGTTTACTTTGTGATACATCCAGCTGACAAAGTTGATATTAACTGTATCACTCAGCTGAAATGAACAGCGCTGAATGTTGCAGTCGTGGACATATTAAGCAATGATTCCTCACCTGTTTGGGTGGCTGTAAATCAACCCAGCAATCAGCATCCAACATCATGCTTATATCAGCCAGCTTAAAGCGCATCGTGCCCAGAGTGGAATTATGGGAGAATCGATCACAGCAGTGAAGTGAGAGAGCCACCTCTCCATCTAGACTGTCTGTGTCTTCTGTGCCCTCCATGGGAAGAGCGAACACCAGCTCCTCTCCCCACTGCACATGCGCTGCCAGCTTGTGGACGGCTGTGTGAGCGTGCTTCTGCTCTTCAGAGATGCTCACACACCCTGATATATATCCCTCACATCCGGCCTCCACTGATATATTCTCAGCTGTGGAAAAAAGAGAATATGAGTCATATTATAACAAGGGGCAGGATGACAAATTAGGCCACATGAAGCTGCTCCAAGCCACCGAAGCACCAAGCGTCACTTGCTCTCTTTTTTATGACTCCTCACTTTCATTCATTTCTACATCTCAGCCGGCATGACTGATCCTCTCCCTTTTTCCTGTTTAGATGAGCAGAATAGAGGTTTTGAGTTTAAAGCAGATTTACACTAATTACCAATAATGATGTGTATCAATCACGGCTGCTACTATTGAAATGGTAATTATGTGATTAAGAGGCTTTAAGCTGCCTGAAAGAGGCTTTTATTTCTCTCAAACATTGGTTTAATCACAGAGAGTTTGAATATCAAAACCTCCCTCTGTTCCAGCCTTGAAAGCAGAGCAAAACCACTGTACAGTGACACCTCTATCCCACTAACACAAAACACCTGGCTGAGCCATAAATGATTACAAGAACAACACCAAAGCCTGCTTTTTAAAGATATCTGCTCATGTTGTGTGACCTTGAAAAAATGCTCCTAGAGCATAGCTAGGGGATGAGTGCAGAATTGCTTGTATCTGCATCTGATGTGTTTGTTACTGCCTTTGCATTGATATTTTGGCCTTATTTGCAGTGAGCACAGACTCCAGACATTTTTTTTAAGCTTAAGACTCAGCATCTAAAGGATATCAGTTCGCTTGAGCTACATACATTAAGCTGAATTTAAAACACATATTGTCTTTAATTGACACAAACTTCTTGAGACATGTTTTTGTGCGAGCTTGTTTGTTCATTTGAATAAATCTGTTGATCCAGTTCAGTGTGAATTATTATTTTGAGAAACAATCTAACTCGGTTGTCAAGTTTTACTAAATTCACTGAATCAATGATTTGGTAGCAGCAGCCAAATTATCTGTAAATAACTTAAATTAGTATTATTTTAGTATTATTTATATAATGTTATAGTATGTATTAATATTCTTTTGGGTTATGTTTTATTTTTTTTATTTTAAAGTTTTTTTCAATATTTACATTCAATATTTATATTCAGCACTAATTTATTTAATTTCAGTTTTGTTTTTTGTGATTTTAGTACTTCAGCTTAAACTTAGCTCTACATTTAACTCAAAGATTTTTCTTTTTCAAACAACTGTGTATTTTTGTTTATTTCTTTTGAAAATGATCCTGGTGGTACAGTGATTCCTGTGGAAATGCTTTCTGACTTTTGTGTATTTTTGTGTTTATGTGTGTAATCACATTTCTGAAGTTAAAAAGATGAAACTGTGAATTTGTGATTGCAGACAGTGTCTGAGTGAAGTGCTGATAAATTAGTCTTGTTACAACTTGACAGCATTTCCACAGGAATCCAGATATTGACACTTATTGTATGTATCCTTTGAAACACTAGTTGGTAAATTATCTTCAAAGGCATGCTACACAATGTAGTCTGAGTTTCACCTGCAATTCACAGGTGCCCCAATATATTTCTAGAAACATGTAGATGAATGTTTATTACCTTCTACAATGCTGATGTGTAGCTCTCCATTTTCTTTGTGCAGGCTGATGGAGAAGTGCAGTTTGGGATATAGGATGGAGCTACTTGTCGTCATGGCACCAGTTTGCTCAGATGTACATGGAGTTTCATCTGTGGAAACTAATATGAAGAAAATTAATATAAGTGAGATTCAACTCTGGGTAAATAAAGGCTATTTTAGGTGCACAATTTCTTATTCAAATCCTTTGGATTCTTAAATCCAGAAAAGCAATACAGACTATAGTTACTCCTGGTTCTCCTGGGACTTTTCACTGTTTGTATGCATTAGTGGTGAGGATTGTTCAGTGACTTTTTCTGCAGCTTACATTGACGAGCCAGTAAGGTGGCGACAAGTAACTATCTTTTTAAAGTGAGTCATGGAATCAGTGACATAACTGAATCAATCAATAACATTGATTAAGTTAGGATTCATTCATTCGTGAGTGCTGCTTGAAGACACACAGCATCATAAATACACAATGTAAGCAACAACAATGCATATAAAATGTTCCTATGCAAGCAATCATACGTGATATCACGCTGTTGGTCTGCCAACGCAGCACAGCATTGAGAAAAACAGTACACATGCTTTTACATTTTTCAAAAAAGTTAGCACTTATCTTTCTTTTTCTGCATCCGCTAGTGGGCGGATAAACGTCAAGTGTTGCTCAGAAAGGAAGGTCTTGATCATGAATTATTATATTGTATGTAACCTTCACATGGAGTGATTTAACTGTGAGTCAGATCAATGCATGTCAACCAACAGTCATGATTATAGTAGCAGGTTTTATTACTTTAATGCGAGAGGTTATCAACTGTCTCTGTGGCATATATGCACAGATTTTAACAGCAGCAGCAAATGACACTAGTTTCTAACATGTTAATGGTATTTAATGGCTGAAATTCCAGTTTGCATCTTATGCCTTAAGGGGTGAGATGAATTTTTCAGCCTCATAAATAGTCAACTCGGATTTTCCTGAATTCAGACTGGCTGAAATTAGCAGGTCTCTCTCCCTGGCTGGAATGCATTGGAAGTCTGGATTGCACAGAAAACCTCGTCACACAAACACACCCGCACACATACAGCCTCCCCCATTAAGTTCAATTAGATTTTAGCTGTCATTTCCTTACCTTGCCGCGGGAGGGAGAAGACCTCCTCACGTTCGGTTGCCTGGTTACAGGTGTCGAGCTCAGCAGCAGACGTGTCATTGGCAGCTCCATGTTCTTTGTAGTTTACTACCTCTTGAGAAGTAACAGAAGGTTTGGGGCGGTAGATTTGAGGAAACTTCAAAGATGCTTGAGGCTGGATGGGTTCTGTGCATTTCTGCACACTGAACTAAAACATGTGCATAAAGAAGAAAGAGAAAAAAACATGATTGGTTATGAGAATAGACAGGTAAAAAAATTGTATTTTACTCTAACCGTCAGGCTTTCACCCTGCTGAGAATTAGTTTTTAATTATGATGGAATATCTAGAAAACATTGATCATGCCAGGTATTATCTTTACAGTGCCAATCCAGCAAAGAATATATGCAATAAAATTAGACTATCAGCCCAATGATAAAAAAAGTAATATTGGCTCAGCGTGAATGAATCATTTCCATATTCAAACCTTATATTACACAGACATATTCTGTACTCTGCATTATTTTTAACCACCTTGACATGAAACAGGGGCATTTAAAAGTGACGAGAAATACAGGGACATTAATCCATCCCTTGTGAAATCAACTATTTCCCCTTCAAATTCTGTTTGTTCTTTTAATGATAATATAATCATTTATGAACCTTTTAACAATAATAGTGCTATACGAAATGTTTTTTGTTTTTGTTTTATGTTTTTAATGTTTTATCATGTAATACAAATACAATAAAAAAACTGTAGTAATCAAATGAATGCATAAAACATTAACAGTTCAGTTATTTAAAATTTCAATATACATATATCGTTTTTGATGCTGAAAACACCGCAAGGGTCACGAGTGCTTGAGTATGTGGGGCAGATGAACCTGAGCTATTCATTCACACAGAGACATGCAGAATGTACAGAGATATTTCATTAGCAGTCTTTTTGTGGAGGTATATTCACAGACACTTGTCCGTATCTCAATGGGATTAGGTGCAGAGCCCTACCATTTGATTTCTTCATCCAAATTTAGCTAAATACTGTAACTTTCCATGTAATAACGTTAATTCAATTTTTATGACTGGAATATGTGAAATCAAAAATCCCTACAATCCCACAATCATTCTCTCCATTTAAGAAAGAGATGGCACAGATTGTAATAGGATAGATTTCCCTCTGAGATATTTCAGCCTCTTTTGATATGCCCAATTAAAATGTAATCTGAGGCAGACATTAGCGAAAACTGATTAGTTAATTTGCTGACTGTGTCTAAAAAACACCACACTGAAGAATAATGTGATTGTGTGTGCATGTGTATCAGTATACAGTATATATTTAGCATTAGGTCAATCTCATATTGGATTTTAAAGCAGGCGGGCACTGTCTCACTGCACCAGTATTTATTATTAATAAAGTGGGAGATGTAGGAAGATGAGAGGTGTATAAGAATATCCTCTCTCGCTCCTTTCTCTGTGCACTCTATTTCAGCATGATAACAGCCCACCTGAGGGAAATGGAGTGTTCTGGTATTGATTTTTTCATTCATGCTTTCCTGTTTTTTTCAGGCTCTAGACTTCAAAACCTCAATGAAACATACAGTCATAAGAAAGCCCCTAAGTTAATAAAGATATTTTGCTTTTGATAAATTTTGATGCTTTGTTTGTGTGACGTCTATTTTTGATATCCCTATTGGTCTTCCTTCAGCAATCCGCAAGGGATTATTACTGACTGCATCAATATACAAAGATATTAATATATAAAGGCTATGAAAGGAAGTGTGTGTGTGGAGGGGTCAGTTTTTGCAAACATCATGACAACCAAAGTGTCCCCAAAAGGATAGTAAAATCTGAAATCATGTACATTGTGAGACGATGGTCCCTATGAGAAAAACATCTTAATAAACATTAAAGAAAAAAAAACATAAAATGTTCAAATGCAAAAATGTTTCAGTAAGGTTTACATTTACAGGCAGTGGATGGGAAATATAATTAGCTCAAGATAAACAATACAAGTCAATAGAAAGACATGACAGAAGTCATGAGAGAAGAACAATTGTGTGTGTGAGTCGTGACTCTAGACTGTTTCAGGGAAAGCTCAGGAGATACCCAACAACACCAGCGTGTGAGTATGTACACGAGTGTGTGCACATACTGTATACAAAATCACAGACAGACAAATCATTTCTAAACTAATTACCTTTATATAAAGGCACTCTGGAGAAGATTCTAATAATAAAACACTAGTCCCTCACCATTCTTAACTTGCCTGTTACAGGATGAACTCAATGTTCTTTGAAATCATCAAGAGTTCTGTGAGAGAACTGATCTGATTTGAGAACACAGATGGTTGGTTTTGATATTTCTATTTTGATTTGCAGCACTGATATTAATAAAAAATATTTTTTAGGAAAATAAGTAAGCATGAATGCCCACCCCTAACATAACTGTCATATGGGGAGTGAGCAAATCATATGAAAAGGCATGAATGAGATCATACAAATTAACCAACAGTTCATCAAATTATGAAATACAAATTGACATTAGATTGTTTTGGTTTTTCTGCTCCTACTACACCAAGCACCAGTAATATGAAATAAGGTGACATATACACAAATACAGCAGCCATTAAATTTAATTTACAATGTATGTACTATGTAATCATAGAGTAGAACATAAATTTTAGTACATTTACACCATAATGTTATATTATGAGCAGGCATGATGACACAGTCATCCAGTAAAGAGTTTTCAGATGCATGCAAAAAAATCATTTTTAGTAAAGTATCATTGTTTCTGCCTCAGTGAGCTAACCTGTGTTATGTAAGTGCCACTTCCATCCTTCCACTCAGGTGAGTCAGAACATTTCGCTCGTTGCATACCCCAGCCTGTGTTCTCATCTCTGTTTGTTCATGTACAAGCTCTTGTCTGTGTCTGCATTTAAAACCAAACCTGGTCCATGAGTATTGGTCTTACCTGTGTCAGAGTATGCAGGATACTGGGTTTGGCTTTCTCTGGGTCAGTCTCGTCCCCTCTCTGAAGTTTCCCCTTTTTACAGCTCTTGCAAAGCAGGGAGAGACCACACAGAGTCAACACTCCAGACACGGTTCCCAGCGTAGCCCCCAACAGCGCTGTCGCAGACACGAGCATTCCCACCTTGAAACAGACACCCAAACACACCGAATCAAGTGCAGAGGAGAGAAGAGGAGCAAACAGGAGGAACAATGCACTCTTCAGTGATGTGACTCCATGGTGAGAGAGGAAGAGAAGGAGGAGGAGAGAGGAGATGAGTGGAGAGCTGCTAGAGACATAGAGTGGCACGTGTATGTGTGTGTGTGTTCGTGATGCAATGTCTGAAACTCAGCCTGGCAGACAGAGCAAAAGGGAGATAATCAAAGGGGAGGGCTTAGATGGCTGGCACTGGCAACCCCTCCTCAATAAGGAGAAGTCTGTCACTGCAGCCCACCCTCTTCATCACCAAAGTGGCTGTACGTCAGCCTTTACGTCAGAGCTGCATGAACTCACCTTCACACACTGGGTGTGCTGTAGCAGATCTTTATATATACACTCACAGTATAGAGAGATTCTTAAAATAATGATGTATGTAGTGTAGGAGTGTCGTAATGAAGAAAGGCTGTTTTATTGATGCATTTGGCAGATGCTTTTATCCAATGCACCTTACATCGCAATTGATCAGTTCATGAATTTGCTGGGAATCCATGACCTTGGCGTTGCTAGCACTATGTGCTGCTGTTTGAGCTAAAAAGTTAAACAACATCAAAGACAGGGATTTGATAAATATGGTTATTTTTACATTTACGTTTCTGATATCTAGGCCTTTATTTTTTGTGATTTTGCCTGGTGCCACCAAGCTTGTGCTCCTTGGGCACTAGGTTTGTTCATACACTTCTCTCACTTTCTTGTGTGCCAGTAGTGCATATGGTAAAAAAATAAATAAAATATTCTCACATTCTTACTGACACATTAATTTGTACACTTTTTTTTTACTTACAATAATAACACAAAATGACTTTTCACTGATTTTATTACAAGATAAGATTTAGACAGATGTCTCTGCATTTGTCCTGAGGAAAGCATAAGTGAAGAATCTGAGATTAGAGGAGAGATGTTTTCTTGTACAGAGGAACAGCACCTCAGGACAGGCGTCCATCATAGGCTACTAATAATGACAATGGTATGACTGTAGGATTAGTCAATATTATTTGGTCAGGTCATTTTTTCTAACTGCTTTAGTAATATCTTTAAGGTTTGGAACTCGTTCCTTTTAAAGCATGGAGCTCTCTGTGATTCATGAAGCGGCAATGTTTGACGGCTTTGACCTTGAGAACACCAGAGAGAAAATGGACCTGTGACGCCATCTTCAGGTGATATAAAACAGGTGGTAAACACATTATTTCAGCCTTATAAATTACTTGAATAAATGCCAAAGTTGTATTAAAATAGAAGAACTGAATGATTTAATGTTCGGCTCTGTTAAGGCTTGTTAAACCACTCTCACAAATGTTTCACACTTTAGCAACATAACTACTGAAAATACAGCGAGCAGCGACTGCCGTGAGCCGGGTCCTTTTAGCGAATTATTTATGAATTAGTCAGATATTCCGCAGTTTATCAATCTTATTATGTTTGGCTCTAAATTAAACTGATGACAATTTTTCATACGACAATTAAATATAGGCTGGAGATTATTCGTTTTTTTGTGTTCTGTGGTTTAGACCTATATAAACAAGACTTATTAATTAATAAATTATTAATATATGTACACGTGTGTGTGTGTGTGTGTGTGTGTGTGTATAATAAATTAAAAAAGAAAAAAGAAAAGACAAAAGGAAGGAGTCAGGAACGTTAAGTGAAATCGAAAACAAAATCTTTAGATACCTACGGCTCATATCGTACATTTTCGCTTGGTTAATCGTTAGTTTGGCGACATGTGCGCAATATTTGATAACAGAGCAGCGTGCGGACACGCCCTCTTGTCGTCGCAGTGAAGGGGCGGGGCTTCGGTTCTGCATTAGCAACAAAAATGGCAACGTCCATAGTGCTCAGCCTGGATAACTTACCGTCTGATCCCTTACTGCTGGTGCTGTCATTTCTGGACTTCCGTGATTTGATAAGGTAGTTATTCAACTTGAGCCATTCTGTCAGCCTCTGCATTAAAACTGCATTAAAAGTTTCTTGAATACGCTTGAAAAATAATATTTCCCGCATAGTTAGCTATCAATGCTAACAGCATAGGTTGTGATGTTACTCAGACAGATAACTTACTGTTGATAGACAAATACAATAATACTGCGATAATGTTCATTTCAAGTCGCTATGAAAGGACACGCATCTGTGTCAGCTGTTACACTTGATCATCTCATGCATCTTATGTTTGAAGATAGAAGTGCACGACTTCATGTAAGTTGACAGTCTAGTGCGATAAGCGGCAAAGCAAAAGCTTTATTTCTGCTGCAGCCGCACGGTGAAGGCAACTGTTTGCGCTTTGGGGATGTTACATCGAGTTATGCTTTGATGATAAATATTTTTATATTTCTCGGAAATGGGCAGTGATGATCACGTGACGCTGGTCATCTGGAATTTTGAGTGACATAGCCAGTAATGTTACTAAGTTTTCCCTCGGTGTTTAAAGCAGCTACCTTAAAGTACTTTACATATTTTCATCATTTTAAAGGATACATTATTACGTTTACATTGATGTATTTGGTTGATACTTTTATCCAAAGTGACTTCCGTTGCACTCAAGGTCTTCAACCCATAGTAAATTTATTTAGGTACTTAAAATTTTACAAAATCTAACGTTACCTTAACTTTGAACTACATTTGCCCCTCTTGAAAACCTAAATAATTTTTTGTTCAATTAATTTTAAGTATAAGTGGGAACCTTTAAGAATGATATGTTTAATTTTGGGGTCAACTATCCCTTTAACTTTAAGATTTGTACTTAATAGTTTGAGAATAATAAGTCACAATCATAATTGCACTTTGTATTATACAAAAATCCAGTTGAAGATTGATCAAGGCAATGATCAGATATTTATGTTTTAACATATGATGCATTGCCTGAATAGTCTGTGTTTCCAGCATCTCAAGTAGTTCAAGTTGAAAGTGTGGTTGTTGATCTGTCTTGTTCTTTTCTCAGCTGCAGTTTTGTCAGTCGTCGACTCAGTGAGCTGACAGGCCATAACCCTCTGTGGAAGAGACTTTGTCAGAAGCACTGGCTCCTTAAAGAGTAAGCTCACTCCTCGTGCCCTCAGAACTTGAATCATTTATGGCATATGCATTTTTCTGTTTTTTTGTTACATTTTAAATTTGTTGTAATCAAAATACAGTGTAGATGACTGTTTTTTTTTTTTTTTTTTAAAGGGCAGACAAAACCCACAAAGGCCTGTCATGGAGGGAGCTGTTTCGGGAATATTATGCTGATCTTGGCCGTTACATTGACTATTACAGCACTCTCAAGAAAGCCTGGGATGACCTGAAGAACTACCTGAATCAGAAATGTCCCCGAATGATAGCTTCACTTAAAGGTACGATATTTGCAGTAAAATATCCAAAAACCACTAGGATAGTGTTATATATTTTGTCCAGTTGATTACTAACAATATCTTTAATGTTTTCAACTACTTGTAAATCATGAGAAAATTCCCATTCTAAACAGTGACGCGGGGCAGTGCAGTCGCCTGTCAATGACGTTAGTTACCCTTTGTTACCGCCTTTACTGATGTAGAAACCACATGACAATAGTGTCGTGGACAAATGCGGAAGTAGTATCTAGCGTCCAGCAAACCACTAGCTTGCTTCAAGTAGTTCCTTATTTACTTCTTGCACGTTTTATGGTGGATTGTGTTACTTATTTATGTATCCATCCAAATATCCATAGCCTGATCGTGTCTTTGCATTGACTTTGTATGTAATCTACTCACCCAAATCGTTGAACTCGCATTAAATCCATGATTTATCTTTCCGTCTGATTGATGACCGTCAGCGGTTGGGTAGAAGACAACAAATCCCATCATTCCACACTCTTCCTTAGCGTCATCAAACCACGCGATTGTTATTGTTTTGGTAGTGCGTCCTCTAGTGGCAGGTCCTACAACCTGTACCTTTAATGGTCTGTCTACAGTGTCACTCTCTCAACCATATTTTGAAAACCTGTGGGTTTTTTATTAGTGTAAGTGTTGTCCACTGAATATTTTTTTTCCTTTCCCTTGTAGAGGGAGTGAGGGAGGAAGAGCTAGACACCATTGAGGCCCAGATTGGTTGCAAGCTCCCTAATGACTACCGTTGCTCCTATAGGATACACAATGGACAGAAACTGGTGGTCCCTGGGTAAGACTTCTGAGAATATGATGTTGATCATTTCAAAATCCTATTTAGATTTTTTTTTTTATTTACTTGTCAGTCATTGTAACATGATTAGAAAATTAAAGTAATTATTTAAATGGTCATAACTGATTTGAAAAACATTGATTGTACACAAGAAAGCAGACAAACTTAAATTATCGTCATCAGCCTCTGGTCTAAAAAACTGCCACAGTATCTTTTGTTGTACAAACAACTAACTGTAAGAAATTACCAGTAGTCACTGCGCTCAGTTCATTTATACACAATATTCTAAAGGACATTCCTGAATCACACGAGTTGGTTCAAATGAAAATCCACTGATATGTTTCTCACAGTCCAATATCTCTTATATATATATTAGATTAAATTGTGTTGGTAGTACTCTCAGGAAACTAGCAAACACTTTAAGAAACTCTTAAATTCCAATCCAGAATCTGACTTTTTATCTAAAGTAAACTTTAAAAACCTCAAAAAGGTTTTTAAATTACACTCTTACTCACATTGTAAATAACCAAGGAAGCTGGCATGGAGTTAAAATGCCAATAATCCTTTAACATTATCATAACCGATCTTTGCACGATCTCCCCCTCCACAGGCTGATGGGCAGCATGGCTTTGTCCAATCACTATCGCTCAGAGGACCTGTTGGACATTGAGACCGCAGCGGGGGGATTTCAGCAGAGGAAGGGAATGCGGCAGTGTCTTCCACTCACATTTTGCTTCCACACTGGCCTCAGCCAGTACATGGCCTTGGAGAGCACAGAGGGACGAACACGCAGTGAGATCTTCTATCAGTGCCCGGTTAGATCACCACCCTCAGACCACAACAATCTTCCATGCATAAACATGCATTTATGTAGGGCTTGCGGACAGTTATGAAAAGTGAAACTCTGATACAAACCATATCTTTGCTGGAGACTAAATGGTAATATTACAGGAATGGTTTACTCAAAAATGAAAAATTTGCATAACATTTACTCACCCTCAGGTCATCTATGATGTAGGTGAGCTTGTTTCCTCATCGGAACAGCCTCGGAGAAATGTAACATTACATCACTTGTTCTTCAGTAAATGCTCTGCAGTCAATGGGTGCTGTCAGAATAAATAACATCTGATTTAAAAAAAACATCACAATAATCACAGAGGTCTATCCATTCATTTAATGTGAATTGAGAATCTTCTTGTTTGTAATAAACCCATAATTTAGACGTTTTTACTTTAAACCATTTCTTCAGTAAAGTATGAGTCCTATTTGTATTATGCGACCCTGGACCACAAAACCAGACATTAAAAGAAAAATCTATAATTTTGACCCATACAATGTATTTTTGGCTATTGCTACAAATATACCCCAACGACTTAAGGTTTTGTGGTCCAGTGTCACATATTGGGTTCTCCAACAAAAAAGTGACCTTGTCTGTATCTGGAGAGAAAAAAGTACAGATCAATCACCACTTAAAAGTGAAAACAGTCCTAAACAGTTCTTTGATTATCTTTCTGATGGCACCCATTCACTGCAGAGGTTCCTTTGGTGAAGAAGTGATGATAAAGAGTAATGATAAATTCCTCAAATCTGACGAGGAAACAAATTCACCTACCGGTACTTGGATGTCCTGGAGGTAAGAGTACATTTCAATATATTTAAATTTTTTGGTCGAATTACTTCTTTAAAAGGCCTCTCAACTCCATTGTAGCAGACAGGAGGTGACTTAGTTCACCACATCAAGTACAACTCTGCTTCAGCACTAGATAAAAGAGGGGTATCTTTTCTAGCGCTGTTGCAGTTTGACCAGTAGGAGGTGTTCTTGTCTTTTGTATTACAGTCCTTCTTGCTAGCTCTCATTTATGTATTTTCTTCACAGGATCAACTGGCACAAGATCCCTCAGCGATTGACATGTTCATTACGGGTAACAAAATGCAAAAGCCTTCATTACTGCATTGCAGTTTTATAAACCGTCTCAGATTATATCAACTCTTCTCTCTCCTGTTTTCTCTTTATCAGGTCCTAATTTTACTGAGTGGTTTACTTCCTATGTTGACAATGTTGTAACAGGAGAATACCCCATCATTCGAGACCAGATCTTCAGGTGGTCCATATTTCGTTATCTTACATTTAAAGACTGTCAGTCCAAATCCAATTTTTGTACATATCTGATTGGAATCCGATCATATTTAGCAAGTCTGAAAAACAAAAAAAATCATGTGAAACACAGTTTCTTCAAATCCATTTCAAGCTCCATCCATATGTATAAACCGCTTTTCTGGAAATCAGTTTCAGATCAGATTTACCGTAGCTTTTTTGCTTGTTTCACTTTCTCACACCACATATAATGTAAATGCGTCATGCGTTGTTTGTAGAATGCATGCTTAATTTCTTTGCAGAAACAAGGTTGTGTTGTTGCGAAGTGCAAGTCAAGTGGGAAATGAAAATGTACTGCTGGTCTACCCACCTCTTTGAGTTTTGAGTTCGGCGGAGACCGCAGACCTGCACATTTGAGCTGTCTTATAAGATGCTAATGATCCAGAGCCATTGCAATATGTTGTCACAATGTAAGACAACATCTGTTTTGCAAACGACATTGCTGTCATGGTGGTTTTTAGCATATGCACACCAAATGCAACGTCATTTCCTCAAAAACCAATACAGATAGTAAAAACGAAAAAGCACCATGGGGGCACAAAGCATATCTGAACATATACAATGCACAGTGTGGACAGTCAAACATTTAAAGCAGATTACTATCAGATATGCAAAAAATCAGATTTGGACTGAAAGTCTGAACAAGGCTTTAGTGACTAATATCAGCATTTAAAACTACAAAAGCATATTATAAGTGCCCCATTACATTTTATCCCCTTTATGTTTGTTCAGGTATGTTCATGACAAGCGCTGTGTAGCAACCACTGGTGACATCACCGTATCAGTCTCTACCTCCTTCCTGCCAGAGCTCAGTTCAGTCCATCCACCACACCTTTTCTTCACCTATAGAATCAGGTACTACATAAATCCACACATTCATTTGGCTTTGTTATCTGAATATTTAAGAGCTGAGCTGTGCATGAATGCATTCCCAGGCTTCTGCTGATGGTGATGAAAGATACACTGTGATATTTTTGACTTTGATAAAGTGAAGAACATTTTGCCTTTTTTTTTTTTTGTTGTTTTTCTTTTGGTGTGTAGCGTGCAATTTTCTGAGATTTTGTCTATGATGATCACAGCCATGACGGGATTAAGTTTTCTGTTGAGACAATATTAGTCCCCTTAATCTGATTTCAAAGCAAGTTTTACCTTTTATTAGGGCATTTCTTATCTTATTAAATGTATGCATGTTTTTTTTTTATTGAACTGCTATATTTAACCAATAAATTCAATTCAATTTTTTTTTTTTTTACTGAAATACTGTGACCAAGTTTCTTATTTGCTAATATTTTCTTAGAAATATCCCAAGTTTAAGGTACATAAAATAAAAATCACAAAAAAAAAACCTACATAGATAATTAGAAAAAAATTTATCTAAAAATGGATCAAAATGAGCTTTCTGGACTAAAATAAATGAGGGTCACTTTAAACCTTTGGGTCATTTTGACCTGCAAGGGACAATTTTGTTACAGGTACAGGAGGTACAGGAGGTGCACAAAGGTAAAAAAAATTGCATTCGGAAAAACAATGCTATGTGTTTAATTGTATATTTAACTATGAAATTAGATTTAATCCCAGTTACCAGCAAGTCGCTGTCTTTGAGTTAATTCATTAAGTTATTTAAATGGCTTGTTTAAACGGCAAATTAATTCAGTCATTGAGTCATTTATTAAACTGATTGGTTCAGACAGCGGATTCATTTGGTTGCTGAATTATTCATTAAACTGATCATTCTCTATGTAGATTCATTCAGTAATAAAGCACCTATATGTGTTACTCTAAAAAAGCAAAACAGTTCTGCCTGTTGTTTCAGTTATTTAATTGTGTCTAAATTGTAACGTGCAGTATTTATTTGACTGCTTTATAAATTCACTATGAATTTTGCAATTATGCTTTTATTTGGTAGAGAACAGCATTGTTGCTTATGTGACATTGCTTTACTATATCCTTTGGTGTAAATAGAAGACAAAAACTCTAAAACGAAAAGTTTTTGTTTGATTTTGGCAAACCAAGTTATATTGTTAAATCCATTTAGTTATTATCATAGATAATGCATTTCACACATGTGGCACACTTCCTCTGTTTATTCTCCCAGTGTCTTACTAAAAAGTAGAGATCTCAGTGCTTAATTTTTACACGTAGTTCTTACTAAAATGATCGAGCTGCTTTCTGCTGTAATTTGCTATAATGCAACACAGCTATACTAAGACTTGACATAGGATGATACAATGAGCTGTACCATCTTATGCATCAGGATTGAAATGGCAAAGTCGGCCCTGCCAGAGAATGCATGCCAGCTAGACAGTCGGTACTGGAAGATCACAAATGCAAACGGAAATGTGGAGGAGGTCCGTGGACCTGGTGTTGTGGGTAAGAGCACATCCCTGTAAGTTAAGAGTAAATCAGAACATTTTGCATCGGTAACAGAGTTATCAAGATACACAGGGCAACTTTTTGAGCTATGTTGCCAGGTGAGACACAGGGCCTACAACCGCTCTAAAATATCCAGATAGAAATTTGTTACCCATTCTCAATGTGAAAGTGCTCAAGCAATATTGTTTAAAAAATGTTGCCCATGTATCATCAGCCTAACTGTATCTTTCTGTCCATATAATTCATTGTGACAGCTACTCTACTTCCTAAAGAATCTCCTGCATCTGTTTTTTGCATATGGTGTACATGCAGGTGAGTTTCCAGTGATGACACCCGGTAAAGCTCACGAGTACGCCAGCTGCACCACGTTTTCCACCACCTCTGAGTTCATGGAAGGCCACTACACATTCCACCGGCTCAAGAACAAAGAGGAAGTGTTTGATGTGTCAATCCCACGCTTCCACATGATGTGCCCACCATTCCGTGAATCAATGATGCGGTCGGTAAGTCGCTATTTATGTCTTTGTTATGTCCAAGAAAAACAAATATCCAGGATGCTAATGTGTGTACATTTGTCATTTTAAATCCCTCATTCTGTGTTTGCCTCTCTCGTTTAGAGCTCAGTCAGTGAGGTTTCTGCTCCTTATGATGATGAGAACTCATCGGACACAGACGACTACGAGGAGGGAGAAATGCGTGGCATGAACATGGCTGACCCAGGAGGACGCTGCCCTCGGCATATCTGATGCACTTTTACATGCCCCGGCCAACACCGGCCCACAGATACTGACGCACAGACACACTCACACAAACAGGAGAGCAGGAGGACAAACAGAGCTTTTAGGCCTCCATTGTTTATTGTGCCGTGCTCTTGTGCCTGTCACCTCTTGAGCGTTTTCTCCAGTTTCTGAGGGCATGTGTCTGGTTGTGGCATATCTGTGTCTCGTGTGAGATCATTGTACGATTGTTTTTGAGTCTGCAAGTGTGTTTTGTGATTGAGAGTGAGGGAGTTTATTGAATGTGTGTGAGATTCTGTGAGATTGACCTGCCAGGTAGCTAAAGAAATAGTTCAGCCAAAAATTTTAATGTACTCATCTTCGTTCCAAAACTGTATGGAGTATGGTCCTGTGGAACACAAAAGAATATTTGAGTGTATTTTGTCCATGCAGTGAAAGTCCAGTGTTGTTTTGGGCTTATTGGTCAAAAACAGACAAGACATATTCAACAGAAGTAAGACATTCATTCAGGTTTGGGACGACATGGTGACATTGTTATTTTTGTTGAACTATCCCTTTAAGTCCTTACAATTACAAAGCACGAGGAGAAATTATAATACTACTATTAGCATAAAAGTACACACACACTGTATCACTGTGTGTGTTTATATATTTATAGATATATAGATTGACTATGTAACAGAAAGGCTAAAATAAATTGATTCCATTCATTTCCTCCACAAGGCCTCAGGTATTGTGTAGCGTGTATGTGCTTGTGTACACATGTTTGTTCAGGGACAAGCTGAGGTCCAGATCTTGAGTAGTGAGAAAGATTTATTTAAAGAGGAGTAAAAAGCACATAGTCCAAAACCAGCTAACCTGTTCAAGCAATCATTTAACCTTGGTTTTATTTTCGTTGCTTGCTCTAGTTCTCTACTCGTTCAGAGGTGTTCAGGGGTGATTTTGGCCTGTTTTTGAGAAACACTGGATGGGGATGTAAAATGAAGGTCAGCCAGAATACACTGATGTAGTGTAAAGGATCTTTTTAGCTCTGGTTATCTTAAGGGCTGGAGGTTACACAGACTGGTGTGAATAACAAAATAAGTTAATTTAAGTTTATGGCATTATTGTGACTTTCCACATTTTTTTCTTCTTTAAATCCTGTGCAAGACGGATTGATCAGAAAAAGTCTTTGTTGTACAGTTCAGTTTTTCCGAACGAAATCTAGGCCGACTTTAAGAAATTCTCAGATTTTTTTCTTCCCTTTCCCTTCCTAATGGGGATAAGCTAATCTTGCCTAGAGATATGTACGATTTTGATTTTCATGTTTATGACTGCAGCTATATGTTGTCATCTTTGTAAAATAATGCTGTGCAGTGAGATATTTTAACAGTTTGCTAATATGTTCTGTTTAGGCCTATTGAATCTCTCAGATTAGTTAACTTCTGTTTTTTATTTTGTATGTGTGGGGTTTTTTGTATTTATTTTTTATGTGGAGTAAATAAAAAGGTAATGGTGTATCAATACCGTGTTTCACTACTACATTTTTTTTTTTTTTTTTTTTTTTTTACATTTATGTTGTGATCAGGATTCTTTCTACGATCTCAGCACAAAGAGGCCGTTGATCTATTTTTCACCAGCCAGTCTCAGTACTCAGTACGCTCTGGGATATCTCGAAAAACACTTATTGTTCTCACAACACAAAACGTAGTCATTTCTGCCACTCCGACCCGAACCCCTAACCCTATCCCACTCTGATAGTATCAGTTGTCATGGAAACATGTTGAAGAGGCCTTGTTGTGGTCAGACTGATGTTCCTTTGTTAAGCCGTTTTGTTTTCTGGCACACATCTCTTTACTCATTCATTTCAACTATTCTGAAAGAGAGAAAGTGCTAAATTTCTGTAACGTATCTTAAGTACTTTGACAAACTATTCATTTTGAAGTGCCCACACTAGGGCCAATACATCAGACATGTAGGCTTTTCGTGCCAGATCACTTCAAATCACATTTCGTGGCACATCAGTGTAAATTTAATGGTACTTTATTCCTACATGTGAGTAATTTTGATCAGTAATTTTTTTTTATTGCATATACATAATCTCTCAAGACCCTGCGGCCTCATATGAGCACATTATATTTTAGTGAATTTCTCTGAGACTGTACATGACACAGTTTTAAGTCTAGATGCACACAGCATCTAAGTAATACACATATTCTAAGCATAAGTACAGATCACATTCAGGGCTTTTCAGAGATACCAAATGATTGGATGTTTCACCGTGACCACTCCCTCTCCTTGGTCCTCAAAATATTTATTTAGTGACACTCTTATGGAAATTTGATATTATTTTGTAATTATCATTTAAATCTGTCTAATTTTATCTATAATTTAAATCTGTCTAATTGAGTTGTTATAAATCAACATCTCAGGAAAATGTTATGGGGTTTCAAATCAAAATATGACTTTCTGTTATGAAACAGGAGGTTGATTTCATACTTGTTCATATTAGGACACCGGGAATAAAAGCATGTTTATTACGCATTTTGGGAGACATAACAAATGAACAGGGAAAGAAATTATATTTCAATATTCTATGAAATATTAAATATTATTATAAATTTTTTTGTCAATTATTACTCCCATTCTTAGGCTTCTATTTTCATTACATGTTGCCCCAAAAAAACACATTAATATGCAAATTAGATTTAGTTTATAGATACATTGAATATAATGAGTAAACCTAACCTAAAAATTTTCATTTAACACATACACATTTTGCAGAAAGAAAAATAGTATATTGAATCATTCCGTTATAACATAGTTGAGAATCATCTTTATACAAAGTGGTAAAAAAAAAAGCATAGCATAGTTTATGAATGAAATATCTTGATTGATTGATTTTTTTTCTTTGATTGTTAATGCTCTAAAGTAAACAATGTAAGACATGGGGGAAAAAATCGGTTGCAATTTATTTTACAGTACGTGTACTAACATGTACTTATAGTGTACTTACAGTGTATTTATATAAGAAAGTTCTGGTAATACAAGGTAACTACATGGGGTAGGGTTAGGTTTAGGGGTAGGTTCAAGGTTAGTACCTAATTATTACATAGTTATTGTAATTATTATAATAAGTACATAGTATGTACATGAGAAACAGGACTGTAAAATACAGTGCTACCAAAAAATCATAAAAAAATTATCTGGTCTTATGTGACTCTTATATTGCTTTAGCATTTTATAAGGAAAAAAATCTTGAAGAGGTACTGAGCATATGTGCATGTAGCATAAAGTCAGGAGTGCTGATCAACAGGAATAAATGGCTCCAGCCAGAAAAGGTTAATAACAAGAATTTTTAAGAGAGACAAATGACATTAATGTGTCTTGTTTATGCATGTAAGATTATAAACATTGAAAATGTTTGTTGAATGGTGTTTTTTTTTTTCTCTTAATATATTGATGAGGAATAGAAAACTGTAATATTCAGCTTTCTATCACAGGATTCTGAGTAAATGTTATAGAAAAGGTGGCAGGTTCATTCGTAAGAACAAAATAGCAATGCAATTAAACAGTTACATAAATTACAATGACACTATCAATACTGTACTACAGAATAGCTCAGTTTTAGGATGACCTGTCCCTGATTCTAATGTACAGTTGCGATTGCTCAATTATTTTAATAATGCATTGTTACAGCAATATTATTTATTCTTTTTAGCTCTTTAAATATGAACACAAATTACCCAAAAAATGATTTCATTTAAATATTTTAGGAGAGTAGAATTGCATACAATAAAAGCACAAAGATTCATTGAAGAGCATTGTGGGCGTGTTTACAGAAGCATGAGTGGTTCAGTCTCTCCAGTTTTCAGACTGGTTTTGATGTGTCTGTGGTTGGATACCTTCTTCACCCTGGGGTAAGACTGAATAACTGAGAGATTATGTATATTCTTTGCTTGTGAACCAGGCTGATTTAGATTGCCTTTTTACAACTTTAGAAAAATATAAAGCATTAAATATATCGACTTTCCCAGGGACAGCTATATACATATATATTATTATTATTTTTTTTTTTTTCTGAGGTTATGGTAGAAAATTACGATAAAATGTGGCATTTGATTTAAGGTGGTCATTGGTTTCAGTCTTATGAATATTATTGATTCTGAAAAGAAAATCAATCCATAATTTCATGAAAGGGAGACAAGCTGTCACGGGTCAGAGAGTCAAATAAATTCTTAGCTTTTTATAGTTGGTTATTTCTCCAAATTCGTATTTTTTTTTCTTGTGTGAATCCTACCGCAATTATAATTTAAATAAAGTTTTTTAGGTAAACAATAAAACACAGGTGTACATTAAGAGCAGTATATCATATAAGTATATCGTATATACAATCAGTAAATTGTTGTGTTCTCAGAACAACCATGTTTATTATTGTTATTATATATATATATATATATATATATATATATATATATATATATATATATATATATATATATATATATATATATACATGCATGCCACATTGTGGCAAGTGTTATGCCATAAATGAAACATATGTTATGTATAATATATATTGTATCTTTATGATTCAAGTTCCAGTATGTTAATAAAAGGATGACATGTTCAGAATGAAGTTCAAAAGACAAATAATACAACAGAATAGATTCAGTAATGTCTAAAGCTTAATGATTATGTAAAATAACAAGGCGAACAACAATAGTGGTTGTGGTCGTAGTTGCAGTAATAATAGTAGTAGATACAGGCCAGATAATTATTCAAAACGTGCTGTATCTCAGCAAAACTACGTACTCCTTAGATGACCCACAATTCTTTCTCTTAAAAAAAACAAAATTCTAAATTGTCATCATATGCTTATCATCATGTGGTTCCAAACCAGTATAATTCTGTGACTTCGAAACAAGCAAACAAATAAATAAATACATACATACATACAATTTTTGAAGAATAATGGTAACCAAGCAGTTTTGGTGATGGATGACCCACCAAATAACATTATGATCCACAGAAGAAAGAGAATCACACAGTTTTGGAACAAAATGATGGTAAGAAGCAACTACAGGCTTGGTGTTTATGTATTATCCTGTTACAAGTCCGAAACATTCTGAATGTGAGGGTTTGAGTTCAGCCTGCACATTTCTATTTGTTTTATTTATTTATTTTTTAATTTAGCACAATTTTTAACATTCATGCAGTCACATAAACACTAATTCAAATTGTACTTTACTCAGATTCCTCTGTCTCTCTCTGTCTGAGGATTAGACTGGTAAACTGAAGGCATTATGAAAGCTTCTGTTGGAGTGTGTGTGGTATTCGTTCTGGCTCTGGTGGGGCTTGGTATGTATTGTCATCATGAAGCCTGTGTGTACCATGCATAAGATGTGTTCTTATCATATTTGGCATTACAATTTAAAAAAAAAAATGTTATCTCTGTCTTTGTCTTTTAAGGCTCTGCCATTAAATGTCACAGTTGTAAGGACTACATGGGCACATGCTCTAAAACTCGAAACTGCTACTATGATGATGCCTGTTTGTCCGTCTACGAGAGAGGTCCCAGCTTACTCACTCTTAGAGAATAATGTCTTTCTGTATTCTAACAAACCATTTCCATGACCCTTTGACCTTGCATGACATATCTCTCTGCTCACCCCGTTTTCTTCTAGGTGGTGACACATACAGGCAGTGTATAAAGTACTCTGATTGTAACTACAACACAATCAGAGAGAAGTTTCCCGATATTTCCAGCTTCAAGTTCTCCTGCTGTACCACTGACCTGTGTAACGCAGCAGCTGTGTCCGTGTCCAGCCGCTCTGTGGTGGGAATACTGCTCTCACTAGCCCTCTTCTGGTGGGGTGTTCTCTAAAACGCTTCTGCATTGTTCCTCGTAAAGCTGGTAGTGGTATCATGCAGTGAGAATGCAGAGATCTTCTATATCTTGAGTTAAGTGGTCAAAGAAGCATTCACAGCTTAAATCTCAGTTGTATGTTAAAACTTTGTGCTCACTGCTAAAGCTTGTAAGCTAAAGCTTGTATTTTTTTGAGTTTTGCACTTAACAGTGAAAGGGAAGCCATTTGATCATAATTTATTGTATTCAGTGCTGCTTTATGTATGTGTACTCTTTCACGGCTAATCCTGTTACCCAGAAAAGTGGTACGACTGAGTGGGTTATGAGGGATGCTGACATTTTCAAAGGGTTAATGTATTATATCATCGTCATTTTCATAAAAACCCTTTACGCCTGCTTTTCCTCTGCCTTGTTAATGAATGTCTGTTTTAAAACTTAAAATCATTGCGTGCAATATTTAGACGTCTTTTCAGTGTGCTGATTAGCTTCTTGTTACCACTATAGCCAGCGAAACTTACTGAACCTTTATGTGAACAATAAAATGAACATGCAGTTTTAAGCAAATTGAGAGTTTGAGAATTTTGTTTAGTATTTACAATAATTCCTTATAGCTGTTTATAAGCAACTTACTATGCTGAAGCTTGGGGTTCAGTGTGTGATTTATGTTGTAAGGCAAAATGTGATGTATCTTCAGCCAATGTTAACTACATTACTTAACAATTAGAAAAACCCATAGGAAAAAGATCCAGCCGTAGCGTCTTTAAAAGCCACGACTAACACGTATCACTGCAGCACCCCATCATTTATACCTATTATTTATTCACTTTGATTCAGGAATTTTAAAGTTAATTAAAATTATAGGTAAAAAAAAAAAGTAAATACATGTACAGTGATTTGGCGATTCCCCTTATTGCTTTAAAAGTGACATAAACTATTCTTTATTTGTGGAATGTCTACCCAGACTGATAATAAAGAATAATAATAAAATTAATAAAAATAAAAGAACATATATGCATATATATATATATATATATATATATATATATATATATATATATATATATATATATATATATATATATATATATATATATATTTCAACTTCAGATGGAATTACGCAAATTAATGTGAATAAGAAAACGGATACTGTATGTTAAATATGAATAGTGTGTTGGGTATTGTTTGGGTATCATTATGTATCTACAGCTTTTGTTACATTCATTTACATTTACATTTGTGCATTTTGCAGACACTTTTATCCAAAGAGACTTACAGTGCATTCAGATTTAGTCAAACTCTAGATTCATCTCACAAAATATCTATTTTTTCTAAACACTTTTTTTATGGGAATGTTTCATCTTTCAAATTCTTCATGAATTCACATTTCAAAGATCTGAATTCATGCTGAGGGCATTGCAAATATCAAATTCATTTTGGGGAATGCTTAATATTTTCTAATACATAATTAATGAAATGCAAATATAAATTAGGTTACAGTAAATACAATAATTATACATACACAGTTATTTATATTGTATGCATTTTTTGAAAATAAGAACTTATCTTGTACCACTTCATGTCTATACATCTCCAAATATGCATGGCTCTAAAATACACAAATATGGTCATCAGTTGTTTTTTTGGTTGGAGTTATTGGACACTGATGCAAGAGATGGTACATAGTTTTGCTTATGTACAATTTATAGTTTGACCCAGTGCTCTGCAAACAGAGTGTGTTTAACTCATGTCATACATATGACCTCACGACCTCTTTAATAGACCCTCACTATTTGTACAGCTGAGATCAATTGGGAACAAGAGAGAAAAATCTGTGAACATCTCTGTGGCACTGAGAGGCTAGTGTGAAGTGTATAATCTACATATATATGCTAATGCAGTAACCAGGACAGTCAGAGGACAAAATCTTTAGGATGGGCCTCCCACTGGCTAAGTGTTTTTTGTTTTTGTTTTATTGAATAATTGGTCTAGACTATAGTTCAAATAGAGATGCAAACAGGAAATTTCATCTGCTCCTTCCACTGCTAATAAAAGTCTCTCTGAGCAACTTCTCTTCCCCTGACTATTGTACTCTGCACATATTCATTATTAGCATGACATACACGTTACATTTTTAAATATTTGCTGTGTGTCATTGCATTGCATCATAAATAGCTGTCCTATTGACTCTGTAAAGATTTTCTTCAAGACAAAAGACTTTCCCTTTTTCATTCTTATTGAGAGTGTCAACATACAAAAACACACAAAGCCCCTAACAGGGAATCCCTGAGATTTAGAAGTGTTTAAACAACACAACTCTCAGACTGCTCAAATAGTTCAAACGAGACCTCAGACATGCAGCTGAGACCAAATACGACTTCACAATGAGTTTATTAGTTAAACAGAGGCAGGTGAACAGTTCACATAATTATACATTATAATGTGAGACTGACTGTTTATAAAATAACATTCACATTCATTTTGCCTTGTTTGATATAGCAAGTTTATTGTTTATTTTCTGCAACCTACCATACCAAAGTCTCTTGTCCTGACCAATTTTGGAAGAAGTAGTCAGAAATAAGACTTGTATAAAAATAAAAAAAACTTGTATAAAATAAAAAATGATAAACTTATAGTTAGTTCATAGTAAATTTCTCTGTGATTGTATTCTTTGAATTTAGCAGCATGAAACTGATGAGAAATGATAACTTTACAGCACTAGGCATGTGCTGATATAGAAATGTATGCAACAGTCCAGGTCTAACTCTTTTCCTGGTATAAAATCACCCTCTAGTGTGATTCAGTGAACAGTCTGTACAACAATGGGCCACACATAATGTCTCTGATTTCCTGATCTCCCAATGTTTCAAGTAAACCAATATTTGTAAGAATGCATACTATATTTACTAATACAACCTTGTGTATGTAGTGGTAGTGCTGTCCAGAGGTATATGCTGTTTGCTACAGTGAAAGACATTGTTATGTGTATAAAGCTTCTTTCAAGCCTGAGGTGTTCTGAGTTTACTCAGTCTGTTTAAAAGCAGAGGGACTGTTTGGAGATCTCACAAAACTGCTACGGGGTGGTCCTATTTGAGAGGAGGATGACAGAACAGAAAAGGGAATGGACACAAAAAGGAGATGGTCTTTAAAGAGCAGACACTTCAGTGAAGGTGAGACACAGAAAGAAGCATTCGATTCTGGGAGAGGGAAGAAGTCGACAGAGATCAAGAGAAAACCATGGACACATAGTAACTTGTGTCCTTCTTTTAAAAAGATAATCTAAAAACGGAGAGACCAACCACAGAGAAGAGAACACTGGGCACATTTAGAAGTAGAGGCAAACTCTTATGAAAAACAGGTAAGAGATTATTTGGTTTGGATTATTTGAGGTATGATAGAGAAGCATTGTATCTGGGATAGATTTTATTACAGTTTTTCTTATATATGTAGTTTGTACATCATTTTTTCAGAATTATTACTGGAAGGGCATGTATTTACGGATGTGGATTATCTATGTCCACGTATAAAATACTCTGCCTGGCAAAAAAAAGAAAAAAAAAGAAGAGGAAATTAAATTCACTGTTTGTATTTAAATAAGCAAATACTTCTAATTTTGGCATGTTATATGTTTGACAAACGTTTTTTAATCCTACTTGATGCAGTGTGTAGCATATCTGTCAAACAACCACATCAGAAGTATCCCATGGTCATAATCCAAGACGACAATGTCAATGTTCATCAGGCTGAAAGAGAATCAAATTGTGAAAGGGAAATTGTCAGAAGAAACTTTAACTATATAGAAAGTGTGTGGGATATATTGAAATAGACAAATATAATCATTGCAAATAAACAAGACCTCAGGCAAAAATTTATGTAACCCTTGATGGAAATAACTGTTGAAAAAAAAGCAATCCAGCAAAAGCACATGCAACTGTTTTTGGCCAGACAGCCTATATAAGCAGGTTATTTAGGGGTTGAGAATGTATATGATACAACCAGAAATGATATGATAACTATTTCTCATCTGTTTTTAATGCACAGCTTTCAATAACCTTTTTTCTTTTGTCTGTGATATCCCACAGAAATTGATGAGGACAGAGGAGGAAGGAAGTGTCACTGACTCTTCCAACTATCGTGGGAAACTCCCAAATATAGAATCCAGGGGAAAGACAAGTGCTCCCATCATCATTCTTCTTCCAAAACATTCTTCCCCTCTCAAGCGCTTAAAAAGACACTCTCAGTTCTCTTTCCTGCTCATATCATCCACTTGCTCTCTGCACTAAGTGCAAGTGTGTGGCTCTCAGATGTCCGGCTCTCTGCCCTTCCCTTCACCCTCGCCCTTTCCCTCATGTGACTACAGAGAATGGTCTGCAACCTGGGTGCTGATTCCGAGCGTGTACCTCCTAGTGTTTGTCGTGGGTTCCCTGGGTAACGGCTTGGTGCTATGGGTGTTCCTGGACCGCCAAGCGAGAGGCCGCGGGAGGACAGCAAGCAGTTCCAAATCTTCCCAGACCACCGAGTCACTTCCTTGTCCCTCCCCTACATCTTCTCGAACAGTAACAGAGTCTTTAATAGCCAGTCTAGCGTTGGCTGACCTGGCGTTCGTCATGACCCTGCCGTTGTGGGCGGCATACACAGCGCTGGACTACCACTGGCCCTTTGGCCATGTCCTGTGTCAGGTGAGCAGTTACATTGTGGCACTGAACATGTATGCGAGTGTGTTTTCTCTGACTGGGCTCAGTGTGGAGCGGTACTGCGTCATCACACGAAAGCGTGGCAGTGGCTCAAAGCAGGGGCGGTCAACCACACGCGCCAAGTGGATTGTGGGTAGCGTGTGGCTGGCGGCTGGAATCCTGGCACTTCCTGCTCTACTTCTGCGGACTGTTAGGGAAGTAGATATGGAAGAGGGAGAAGATGGTGATGGGCAGGACGGACACGTGTCCTCCTGCTTATGTGACATGGACTATTCCAGCTTGATCTCAAGTGAGCTGGACCCAGCAGCTTCGGAGCAGGTGGAGCTGATGTGGTCAGCAGCTTTGGGGTTAAAATCAACTCTGCTTGGCTTTCTATTACCTCTTGTAGTGCTCCTCCTCTGCTATGGCTGGCTAGGGCGACTTCTTTCCCGACACTTCAGCCTAGGCCCGCGTCCTGATCATACACGCCAACGCAGGCTCCTCCGTATCATCATCACCCTTGTGCTGGCCTTCTTCCTCTGCTGGCTTCCCTTCCACACCAATAAGACACTCTCTGCTATGGTGGAACTGGGCATCCTTCCCTTTTCCTGCAGTTTCGACCAGTGGTTGGTGGCGGCCCATCCATACTCCATCTGTCTGGGCTACGTGAACAGCTGTTTAAACCCTCTGCTGTATGCTTGCTGTGATCCAGCTTTCCGGAAGCACTGCAGCGGTCTCCTTGTGTGTGCATGGGTCAAATGCAGAGGTCAGAAGGAAGGAGAAGAGAACGAATACCACAAAAGTTCACCAATACCATCTGGGACACATGAAGTGACAGTTAGTAAAGAAGATCAATGAAGAGAGATTTATTTGGCAGACTCTGTGACAGCTGAACTGTTTCTGTGGAAAATTCTCAGAGGACTGTGAGGATCAGTTTATTCTTTCCATTCATCTGTGAGATTTAGCATGAACTTCACCCCCTCAAGAAAACAAGATGCCAACATAGTGTGGGAACTGATAAACAGACAGGATCCAGTGAAGGTTTTCCCATGACATTATGCCTGAAGAGTAAAGAGGAGCTTTCAAACTCAAGATGAAATAAAGCTGCATTTCCCAACTTTATGGTGCCATTCAGACTGTTTGTACAGTGTGGGCATGTTGTTAAATTATGAACTGCTTAAAGTATGATATTAGGCCTTAAATGCAATCTTTTTTTCCTTTTTTTATACATTTAACCAAACTTTGAAAGCCTGTTTAGCCCTATCATTGATTTCAGGATCGATAGGCATGTATTTTTGTATTTAAGAATGTACAATTATGAAATAAAAAAACAAAAAAAAAGTGTTGAAAACTTTCTTCAAACCCAACAACGTAGATTGATTGCTACAAAACCAGTGGCGCCCCCAGAAAATGTTAACAGGGGTGGCCAAATGAGGCCACAGTAAATTTTGGGGGTGGCACATTAAAATAAAGAAGAAAAAAAAATAAGGGTTTGCAATATAGACAAAAAGTTATATCTCTGTGAGTTCTAGGATTGTATCGATAACGATAATTACACTATTTTGCTGAGTGTTATTGTGCTGATATCTTATTTTTAATTGTGCTGACACCTGATTTTTTTTTTTTTTTTTTACCTTTACACCATTGATTCTAAAAGTGTGCACCATATTTTAGGTCAAATACTTGCATTTGGGCTGTTACCAAGCAAATGCAATCAGTATCAACAAAATTGATCTTTGCAATGTGAAGTGCATCTGAAGTGCCATTTAGATGTTTTTACACACTGTTTAATGCAGCTCCGTGGAACATGGAATACTTTAACCTGCAGTTACAAATGAATAAATAATGTTTTGATATTTTAAAGATAAAACATTGAAAACTGATGCTTGAAATCATTTAAAAAATGAAAAGGTTCCATTAAATGTGAAATTAAAACCGCCAATAGGTGGCAGCGAGTCACTATTAATAAGTGAGTCATTGCGATTGAAACGAATCATTTAAACGGTTGATTCATTCAGGAACGAAACACTTTAATGTTGCTCAGAGATGCAAAACTGGGGCTGCAGCAGGTGCTGCACTTTTTTTTCACTTCTTAAACTATTGTGAATTTACATTCTGCATTTAAATTAATAGGACCCACTGTAAATAATCCTAGGGGTGGCCAGAGTTTATACAGGGGTGGCCGTGGCACCCATTGGGGGCGCCCCTGTACAAAACGTTTAAACACATCAGCACTAACAATAAGTGTGTCTGAGGATTTCTACCAACCTGACACAGCAGCATTTCCAGGCAAAAAGAACACTTCTATAATGTATGTAAAGTGCTCTATTTTTACGCACTTCTTTCATACTTTATATAGTAAAAATTATTCTTTAGTACTTAGTAAGACAATGAGTTCGCCTGCACATGCAGCCTTGATGGTAAACATACTTGGCTTACTGTCATTAATGGAGGCTCGGCTTGTGTGCAGAGTTCAACCCAACTCATTACATTAGGCCTACTACCTAGAGGGAGAAAAACAGAAATAGGAGATGGAGATGCCGGAAGAATTGATGCTGGGAAGGTGTAATGAGAGCTGCTTATATAGGCTCCTAATGATGATTGACAGAACTGAATGATTAGGCTCCTCCCAAACCTACCTATGGAACTTCATTCAAATGTGCCATTTAAAATTTCAAAAAATGTATTTAGTCACTTGAGTGGACAAGTGCATGAAAGATGGGTTCAAGTGTACTACAAGTGGTCAGTAAATACATTTATAAATAGATCGTATATTAAATGCACATTTTAGTTCATATTCATGGTGTCCCAAAATAGCACAGTTCTGTACACTTAGTTGATCTTAAGAAGTACCAAGGAATAATTTTTAGTATACGATGTACAAAATATGTACACAAAAGTACATGAAGTCGTGGCCTAGAGAGTTTGACTCCTAACCCCTAGGGTTGTGGGTTTGAATCTCGGGCTGGCAATAACACGACTTAGGTGCCCTTGAGCAAGGCATCAAACCCCCAACTGCTCCCCGGGTGCCGCAGCATAAATGATGCCCACTGCTCCGGGTGTGTGTTCACTACTCTGTGTGTGCACTTTGGATGGGTTAAATGCAGAGCACTAATTTTGAGTATGGGTCACCATACTTGGCTGAATGTCACGTCACGTCACTTTCTTTCTTTTTTTTTTATTTACATTATGGAAGTGAACTTTTTTTTATTTATTTTAACCTGGGTTAACAAAACCAATGGTATGAATTTGGGGGAGGACTAACTATATGAGCAATGGCAGACGGGAAGCGTTTGTAAACAGTCCTTTTGCAATTACATTTGATACTTTTGTTGCAAAATTATACGAATGGAAGAGGTTGGTTACAAAACTAGGATTACTAGAGGTTTTCCCATCATTATTAATAAAACAGGAATATATGCAGAAACAACACTTGACACCTTCATAGAAAAAGAGCACAAATAATGGAAAAATGTTTAATGAACTGAAAGACAAAAAGTTTAACTGAAAATATTCCATAAGTCATCACTGTGAGGCAGTCCAATCTGATTTTGGTTGATCTGTCTCCAACAGAACCAGGTAATTACGCAGAACAGTAATGGATCCCAGTAGCAAAGGTTTACAAGTGTACTTGATCCTGCAGTTGGACCTCTTTCATGCTCCCACACACACACACACAGTCCTCTACTGGGTTAAGCATAGTACTGCAGATTGGCTTTCTTCTTCGCCTGCACCTCCAGAATGCCCTCCATATAGTCCTCATGGTTAAGTTCAGTGGCCCCACGGCGCAGAGCAATCATGCCCTAACATACAAAAGCAAACAATACACATTTAGGTAACATGCAATAAAATTCAGGAGTAATGACAATTACCATAAGAAAAAACAAAACTGGTGTTTAAGTGGAGCATTAAAGTATGTAATTTAGATTCAGATTTTGTTTTGAAAATAAATAAAAAAAATATTTTTATCCAGTATCATCAGACAGGTTGTATCGCATTAAAGCTTGTGAATAACTGAAATACTTTTTTTCGTACAAATGTGCCCCTTTTGGGAATCAAACTTGTCACACAAATGACATTTAAGTCCTGGTCCTTAACCACAATGCTAATAAAAACCTAAAAAAAAATAAAATAAAAGATACTAGCAGTAAAGTTAAAAGGTTGGAAAACTCATACTTACAGCTTCAACACAAACTGCTTTACATTGAGCTCCATTGAAGTCATCAGTACAGCGTGCCAACTCTTCATAGTTCACATCAGGACTATAGCACACAAAGGCAAAGATAGAATCATGAGATAAATGATGGGAGAGAACATAATGCTAATTTTAGAGAATTATTCAAATTTGCATAGCAATTGAACTTCTGTTTTGCAGATAGAACAGACAAATGACTATAATGCAATCCAATGAAACGAACATAAAAGCTCTGTCGTTTTGTGACTTTAACATTATTCTTCATTAACTCTTGTCCAGAAAAAAAAAACTGTGCTCTACCACTATAAATGTCTCATCAGTTGATTTGCAAAAATACAAAATGAACATTTAAAAAGCAAATGCACAACCTAACAGTAAAACATATATAAACTCAGAACAACAACCAGGACCAGCTGAAACAAAAGAACAAAATGCTCCATACCAGACATTCATCTTGCGTGAGTGGATCTGCATAATGCGAGCACGAGCTTCCTCGTTGGGCATGGGGAACTCAATCTTACGATCCAGACGACCTGAACGCAGCAGAGCCGGGTCAAGGATATCCACCCTGTTAGTGGCAGCAATCACCTTGAGGGACACATACAAAAAAAAACACACTTGACAGGGCTGACAGGTCCAAAGTTATGACAGAAGCATATGGGCTCAAGTGTGTACCTTCACTTGCATGTTGGGCTGGAAGCCGTCTAACTGATTGAGTAGCTCCAGCATGGTCCTCTGCACCTCTCTGTCTCCGGCCTTCTCACTGTCAAAGCGTTTGGTGCCGATAGCATCCAGCTCATCAATGAAGATGATGGAGGGAGCTTTCTCCTTGGCAAGAGCAAATGCATCACGTACCAGTTTGGCACCATCACCAATAAACATCTGCACCAGCTGAGGGCCAGCCAACTTCAAAAATGTTGCCTGAGAAAGGACAGTAAAATAATTAAAAAAAGTTTAATGCATCAACACAAACTGTAGTGCAGGGGTGTCAAACTCAATTTCTACTCAGGCCATATTTGCATTATTTGTATCCCTTAAAGGGCTGACTATAAATCAAAGACCAATTTAATTACTTTTTTTTTTTTTCTTTTTCTTTTTAAACCGCACCAGTTTTGGGAAATAAACTTAATTTATTAACTTATTTTCTTTAATAGTACTATGTAACAAACATGTATGTGATGCAGATCATTGGTTCAATTTAACAATTTAATTGCCATGATTTTGCCATGATGTGATGCCATAATTTGTGTTGCATGTTTGAGAGTGAAGCACTGTGTTGCAGGCAAGCAGCCCATGATGGTGTTTTCTGTATCTCAGAGCGGCTCGGTCTGCAGGAAATGCAGAGATGGATTTTATGAGGCGGCACATCTGCTCCGAGTTTGAGTCACATTTAACATTAAACATCTGCCAAAAAAAACTTGTAATGTGAAGTGCTTGAAAATAAATGATGCTTTAAAGGTCCTTGCAGTTTTGCGTCAATTTTTTTTTGACTGTTTAACATTTGAAAAAGATGATATTAGTAATACTGAAAATGATATATATACTGTAAAACAGTATTTTTTTTCTTAAATACTATATTTTTTCAGTGAAATATCACAACAGTAAGCACAAATGCATAAGCACAATTGATATCAGAAAAACAAAACACTGAATATGACCCCCCCCCCCCCCCACCACCACCCCAAATCATGCAGCCTTAACACTGATGGTTCTCTCTCGCTCAGAGGCACTGCACCTTGGTTTGTGCTGCACAGGCTCTGGCCAGCAGGGTCTTCCCTGTGCCTGGTGGTCCGTACATCAGAACTCCCTTCGGTGGTTGGATCCCCAGATTCTCAAACTTCTCTTTGTGGTTCATGGGCAGAACAATTGCCTCCACCAGCTACAAAGAGCAAAGCATTGAGCTCAGAAATAAGTAAACTAACTCGCGATCTACAATACTGTCAGTGAGTAACTTCGATACCTCTTGAATCTGTTTGTCAAGGCCACCAATGTCACTGTACTGCTCTGTAGGCCTCTCATCCACTTCCATGGCCTTAACTCTAGAGTCATACTCAGTGGGCAGAGTCTCCAAAATCAGGTAAGAGTCTTTATTCACACCCTGTGAACAGCAGCAGATGCAAATTCAACACATTTCAAAGCAAAACAGACGTTTCAAACAACTCACCATCAACAAGGGAAACTAATTATCACTTACCACAAGATCACCAGGTTTCAGTTTCTCGGCATCCACCAAACCAATCACAGGCAGGAAATAGGTCTGCAATTATAGCACTATGTCATACACTACAAAACCATTAAGAGAAAGTTACATGAATCAATATTTAAAAAGAAAAACACATAGGAAAATGTTTGTGATGGAGGAAAGAAAAGCATAAATGGCCACACAATAACAATGCTGAAGCTGATCAAATCACATAACTGACTCACCTGCCGCGTGGAGGTTTTGATGACGGCACACTTGCCCTTCCTCTGCGAGTCCAGATCAATATTGGCTCCATCCTCCTCTTGGTCATTAGGATCTACATCTAGCAGCTTCCATTCAAACATATCACACATACAGACTTTAAATCCCATACACATACTAGATGCAGACAAAAGAGCTCCTTATGTCCCACTCTAACACGTTAAATAAGATGTCTAGAGGACATTTTACCTCTATGACGTTAGAGACGAGGTAGGGCAGAGTCTTGTTCACTTTGATCTTCTCTGTGTTTTCCTTGATCTTGTCTTTCATGGCTTGCAGCTCATGAGTGACACGCAGAACTTCACTCTTCATGATCTATAATCATATTCATCATATTGAGAACTGCAAGAAGACACCGAAAACAATTATCTGCACAGTAAATGTGAATTACAGTATGGAGGCTACCTTAATCTCACTGTCCAAAAGACGAGTCCTCTGAACGATCTCCTCAGTGGACATCTTAAGGACTTCTTCGCCGATGCCATCCTATAAAATATAACGGAGGAGTTATACAAGATATACAAGTTGTCTGTTTTCAAGTCTTCCAGCCTCTAACCTCATAAACATCAGGTATCCTGTATACTTCAAGTTCTTATACTCAAACAACATCTACTGATTAGACTAATGTGAGCTGCAGGAAATCTCAGTTACCATGATCACTATTAGCTCAACATGCTAATGTTATCCTAGCAAGCCACAATCACACTTTTACTAAAGATGAAACTTACTGCGAGATTTTTGTAGTTTTAGACCGACTTAAAATTAAAAGTTGTTCTGGAATTATATACCACAGTGATTGATCGTATGGGCGATTTCACACACTTATAAAGACTGAATGAAGCAGTGTGAATTTCACTGTGTCATGCTATGCTCTTCCATCAGACTCAAAGCCAGCGCTCAAACATCATTTAAACACGCCACTCCTGATACATATTTCTGCACATGTGTACAATATTTAACAGTTTGGGAAAATAGTATAGAACCACGGGAAAAAACATTTAACAAACCTCCACTTCATCCCAAACTGATCTGTCATTCAGCGACGACATCTTGAAAATGTTGTTTCTGCTCTTTCTCTTCTTGTAGACTATTGGCGGTTGGCAAACTTGCTCATTGTGCAGTACCGCCACCAATGGGACAGGAGCGTAGAGTACAAACAGGCAAACAAAAAACATCAACCAAATCCTCCAGTTACTTAACAGTGTGTTTATATTATATTAAAATTCTTTAATCTAAATCTGTGGTTTTGAAATATATATATATATATGTGTGTAGAAGAATTGTGTATTTTTGTTTGTCTCGGGACACTAAGGACATTTTGTAATGTGAGGTGATGTTTTTTTTCTTCATATAGAAGCACACTTTCAACAGCTGTTATACATAGTCCTGTTTCATGTTTTCCTATTCTGGATATAGAACAATTTAGTTCAGTTATTATCGTGTCGTTTTTGCCTTTAACTCCTGTCTTGATTAGTAGACCTAGCCTACATGAGTTTCAACTTCAGGAGGATCCATTGCTTGTTTTGCCAGATCATCAGCTTTGGATTCCCGCATGTGCAGGGCATTCACACGAATCTTATAAATTTTTTCCATATTCTGTCATTTAAGCAAATGTAGAACCATTCCATAAACTATATTCAGTTGTGATGTAGACTGTGAATCTGAGCACAATACAACATTCAGTGACTGACCTTCCTCTGCCCATTCAAGTGCTAAAGATAGCCAATTCTGTTGTAAAAACTGAAACATCATTAGATGTGCTCTTCTTTAAGCTAAATTTGAATTTTGGGATATATATTGATGAAGCTGTATGACCAGACCAACATTGCATTATGGTTATTATTAAATGAAATGCTAGAAATGCTACAGGAGAGGATGAAAATCAAGAAAAAAAATAAAATACTGAGAGCATCTTTAAACGTACCAAAAAAGGTAAAAAATATTGTATAGCAAATTAATATATGTTAGTGCTTAATGTAGTAATATCAAAGGCATAGAATATAATTGATGTACAAAGTCATATACATAACTTTATAATTATACATAATTGTAGACAGGACAAGTAAACACTAAGCTTAGCTTCATTAGCTTTGGCTGATACTTCTTTAAATTTTTATCTTTTCAAAAACATATATTATCAAACAAAACTAGCAGACCCCTGGTTTAAAAATCCATAGTGGTTCATAAAACCCTGTTTAATAAATCACTTTTCATACTTGCTTGCACCATATGTAAACAATATAAACACTATTCACAGTTCCTGTTAAACTGTATTTTATTTACTTTGTTCTCCAGAAAATGACCAATTCGTAAGCGAAGAACAATGTTACAGCTAGATCCTGAAAGAATTATGTATAGCACCCGTCTGTTGTGCAGATGATGGACGACTAAGACACAAAGACCAAAAAAAGCATTCTCACATTTATTTGGGTCAGTTAAAACATCATTAGAAATAAAAAACTGACTGTGATTGGACCAGAGCTCTGATGGAGATGCAGCTGGAAATTGCCCTCCACAACACACACTATTCTAACTCCCTCACTGATACGAAGCCACAGAGGCGCTTATCTGTCAAAATCACCAGGGTGGAGGTAAAGCCTAAAAGTTATGCAAAACACATCTGCTAGACATCAGATAGACCGACAATGCAGTGGTATGAGGTGCTGCATAACCTTCTTCTTACATGAACACATACAACGCAGTCTACTATTAACAGAGTAAAGAAATTCATGTTTGTCAGCCAGTCAGTGCATGAACCAGCAGAGACAAAAGCAGGTGTATTATTACTGTTTTACTGACGAGCATTATGGTCAAGCACAAATAACAGAGATGTAAGGGGCCTGTACTGGACTCGGGCACAGATGGTCTGGAGCACCTTCCACTGAAATAATACTGCGGTTAGTTTAACTTGGTTATGTATACAAATCCCTGGGTATTAAAATAAAGCTCTTTACGCTTCACGATTTCAAATCAAATCATAATGTAGTGAAAATCTACTGACAAAATTAACAGTAATAATCCTGGAGGCTGATGCGGACTGATTATCAAAAAACATTTGTCATCTTAAATAAGTGCATACGAAGAATTAGGAGTCCAACTTTGTGGGCCAGCTCATTTATATTATTATAATTTTAGACTATGCTGATAGCTTCCCATTCAAAAAAATATCTTCTGCTCAATGGCGTACATCTTCCCTGCAGGCAACTTTCTGAAGAACAGACTGTTGCCTCTGCCCATGTTGCCCTGAGAGACACAAGAAGAGACGAGGGAACCAGAATTATATTTTCTGACAGTTTCTTCAAATGTTACTTATTGCTAAAGAAGTCATGCCTAATAATGAAATGTCTTAGTAAGTCACTGACAAGTTTTTTTTTTTTCTGTTGCTCAAGATGTTCTGTCACTCATCCAGTTTAACACATCCACTTGTTTGGATGACAAGAGAAACATCTTGATACTGAGCAACAGAAAATAAGAATAAAAACATCCAGATGACTAGAATAAAATAGTTTCAGGTTGCTTTATGCAGTCTTGTAGGTAAACTCATTATTACAGTAGTGTACTGCTTTATTCTATTAGCCCTTTGATTTAATTAGCCTATTCAAATTCTAATTAACATTAAAAGCCCATCAGCGGAAGAACTAAGACATTCAAGAAACATGAACAAAATTAAAATCCCCATTCCCATTAATTCATATCAAGAAAAACTGCTCACCTCTCGGCTCAAGTGACTCCAGCAGTAGAGCCAGTTGGGATAAAGAGCAGCATAAGGTGGCAGACCTCCAGCCAGCCTGGATCAGATTAGGAGAAACATTAGTTACAACAATTCCTCCATTAGTCTTTAATACTTTAAGGACATATAGGTAGCCTACAAGCCAGTACACATCATAGAACTTGATCATTTGAGAGGGGTGAACAAGTTAAAGATTAAAAGCTTCTTTTAAAGTTAAGAAACCAACTCTCTATCTACTGACTCGCTATTCAGTCAAATCTCATTTAATGCCATTCAAAAAATGCTTCCACTAGATTCACACAACATCCCTTACCCACAGTTATTTACTGCCATCAGGTTGGACACCAATACAAATGGATACGTCAGCATACTTGCAAAAAACTGAGCAAAGATGAAAAAGATACAAGTACAAAAGAAAAATACATTAGAATGAGAGCAATAGCACAACTTAGTCAAACAAAACTACACTCTAAAGACACACTTAATAGAGTTGCCATTGGCTGAGACATTTTTCATTGTACTTGTCAGACACACACAAAACACACATATAAATCAAACAATAGCGTTTTCCAAACCAAGAGCTGTCTTGTTTTTTACCTTCTATATTTTTTTAATTTAGACATCTCTCTTATTTTTCTGTTACAATAATATTACTGTTTTTATTAATACAATTAAGACATGTAGAAACTATCGGACTATAAAAAACTATAAGTCCTAATCTCTCCAGCTTTTTAAGAATATGCATACATTTGTAATATCATCTGAAAGCATAAGAGCTAGAATCATCAGCCAATATTTCTTTTTTTATTATAGATCATTAATAATTAGTACTGAAACGTGGCAACCATGTTTGAATAAAAATGTCTAAAAGCATATCTATTATTTTAAACAGAAATTACAGGCTGGTGGTGGGTGCTTGAGAGACTATACATTATGTAATGTTTCTGTAAAAATAACTTACCCCAGTCACAGCTTGAGAGCAGTTTTTGATCTCTCCTGTATGACTCGTCTGAAACAGGCACAACAGGACAATCAACAGCTACAATTGACACAAATGTTGTTCTAGCAAAACAGTATGCAACGATGAATAGGTAAATACTGAAAGATTAAAAGTATCTCACATAGATAAAATGAAATTTTGAACAAATTTAGGGTCAAGATGTTAAGTTTGTGTGTGTTTATGTACCGAGTCATCTATAGCATATGCGTTTATGAAGTGAGCAAGCATGTTGCAGATCCACAGGGAAAGAACATCACCCAGTAGACGAGGAATGAGGCCACTGTTGGTTGACAAACACATAAATGCTGAACGTAAAGACACAGAGTTGTATAATGGCCAGACAGCATTCATGAAAATATATATATATATATATATATATTTTTTTTAGCACTTAAAATGACTAGTACACTACTAGTAAGGTTGACTTCGAGTTTTTTTCCACATGCATTTTTAACATGGTGCCATTCATTAAAAACGGTAGAACTATTAAAAATGCATCATGAGAGATTACCTCATTTGGAAATACTTACGCAAAAAAACCCAGGATTCCCTCTTCTCTGTAGATGGTAACTATGGAGTCAAAGACACCACTGCAAAGAACAAAAAAATTATTAATTGTGCAAAATGGAGAAGAAAAACTACTGAAAAGAAAACAACTGACCTGTATTTGGCTTCTCTACCAATAAACTGGACCATGCATCTGAGTGTGATCACTGTGGGGGGGGGGGGGGGGGGGGGGTCAACAGGTAACATTCACAGACAGAGAAAAGTGAGATTCAAATCACAAGACCGGATATTATTTGTATATTTACTGTATTTTATACATTATTTGTATTAACCGTATTTACCATGAAAAGGGTGTGTGACAATTGTAGCACATGAGCGTGCAATCATCTCTTTAGTGGTCTGAGAGGACAATAAAACAAAAAGGGGGAAAGAATCAACAAAAACATGCACAAAACATTTTACATTTAAGTAAACAATAACTGGTGCAAATTAAAGTCTGTTTGCAAATATTTTAGAATTGTGTCATTGAGTCACATCAGACTCATGACTATATAAACATGTTTTGGCTGACAAACAAGAAGGTATGAAAACTAGTTCAAAATTCTGCTTTAAGCGTTTCACCTCATTTGCTACATGTTGCAGAGAACCTTCCTCTGCTTTCTGACTGCTTCCCACCATCTGAGAAGGTGAAGAGATGAGATACGTGCTATTATATCATCTCACATGTGTAACTAACAGTAGCAATGCCACTCAAAGTTTAAATTGATTCAAGCACTAAAGTAATACCTTTGAAAACACATACGTGTTCCTACCTCAATTTTTTCCTCCTGGCATTTCTGTGGGTTATAGCAATAGGTTAGAGCCATTTCAAACAGAGTATAAATAACCTCTGCTTAACTGTGCCCAGCCAGATAAACACAAAAGTCACATTGCAACAGTCTGAACACTGCAACATACAGCGAGCAACACCCTGCACAAATCACGGTTACTAAGGCCTATCTAAAGGCTGGAAAACATTACATGGAGACTTGCACTTTACTGACTGCAAATGGTTATAGAAGAAAAACTGGGCATCATACACCAAACAACTAAGGATTACACACTTCTAGACTTTAATAACTAAACAAACTTAAAAAAAATTAAGAACCCGGTGTGCATATTGTACCTGTAAGACTCTACTGTGAACAATGGTGCCAATGGTCCCAGCACAAAGCCTTGGGGTGAGACCCTTAAACAGGCCTGATTTCCCATCAATCTTGATGATGTGTTTGGCTAAATGAAACAAATGCAAGTCTGAACTGCATGCATTTCCTAGAATTCTTAAGATCAAATTAATTAATCAAATGAAGACTTAAATTAATGGCTATGGACACAAAAAAGAAGCAATCGTTCCCTTGATGATCTTACCATATGCAAAAAGCCCTGGAAGCTGGTACACCTGTCGACCAAACATATTTCTTCCTAGGGTAGGAGGAAGAGGTTCATGTCCAACCTACAATTGCAAAGATACAAAGGTTAGTTCACCAATAAAAACAGGTGAACGTGACAGACTGATACACAATATATTTTATTGTGACTCTAAACAAAAACACATGTAGGCACTCGGTTCCCTCTTGTAGTACAGTTATACTAATATCTGTTATATACAATATATGAAGAAATAAACAACCAAAACCAAAACCTGATTAAATTTACTTTCACTTCATTTTATATATATATATATATATATATATATATATATATATATATATATATATATAAACAAACACTTTAATAACCTGCAGTAATCTTTATTAATAGCCCGAAAGACAGCGGACACTGGTGTAAAAATGCTTATAATGCATGAACACAATACAAAACTTGTAAGTATATTCACAAAAACATAAAATGACATCTGACAGACCAAACAGCCTGACCTTTCTGACCATTAACTCACACACCCCAGACAGACAGCGGTCACCACCCTGCTCGTACAGTTAACTACCCCCATAAAGGTGAGCACAAACACCTTTATCCCTGTAAACAAATGTACTCCACACAACGATGCTCATCTCTAAAAAGCACACACTGCAATTTCTCTGATATTAAGCAGGTTACTGTTCAAAACGAGCTGGCTAACGTTTATCAACATGCTATCGAAGTAACGTACTCGACAGCAGCGCGTGAGCAGGCGTCAACTTGCTACTGCTCTCATTTTGCGTGTATTGTGTAAATCCTACCTGAACTAAAACCTTGATGTACATAAGAGGGTGGGAAAGGATTGTTAATCCAGACCCAAGGAGGACTTGGCCACATGTGTCCGCCATTACTAAGCCGATACGAAACGTCCCCCTCCTTGACAGAGAAGGTCCGTTGGTATACAGTGTTGTAGTGATGTGCCGTTCGTGAACGAATCGTTCTTTTTGAACGAATCTTTTAGGTGAACGAATCGTTCACGCAATCCACTGACTCATATTTCTCGTTCTCGAAGCTCAGTTCATTTTCACCAGGAGAGAAGCGGCAGACAGCAGAGCTTATTAATCCTGCGGATTCTTTGCTAGTGGTGCTTGCAAAAAAAAAAAAAAAAAAAAATTCTATATATATATATATATATATATATATATATATATATATATATATATATATATATATATATATATATATACATTATATATATATATATATATATATATATATATATATATAGAAATTTTTTTTTTTGACCAAACAGAAATTAATTTATTCAATGACATTTGAATTTTACTGTAGGCCTATATGATCTACAATGACATGAAATATGCGGATTTTTAGCCTACTAATTTTATTCTATGCTTATTTAAGAAAAACCTTACAGGTAGCCTAACATGTTTTCATTTGCTATTACAAACAACAGCAACTGAAGCTTTATCTTGTAGAGTGTAGTCTGCTGCACTTCTCTGATCGGCGGATCCCGATCCACACCTTCCATCCCGATAACAGGGGAAAGAGCTTCAGCTCCGTCAGTTTGGGTCGTAAGACACCCTAAATAACATGAAAACCTTACAAAACTCAACAGGATGTGCTTTCTGCCATCTCGGTCTACATTAACTTCTTTCTGAAACGTCAGAAATGAACCAGGCTCATGCATCAGACGAACCATGTCTAGCTGGACATGTCTACTTTTAAAATAATCAATTTAAATAGAAAAATAATTATAATAATATGTTTATATTTAGGCCAAGGAGAGGTGCAGTGTTTCCCGTCTGAACTCATTATCTGTAATGATGTCACACCATCAATATATTCATACGGTCATCTACAAAATTCGTGAAATCAGTTCATAATTCTAAGTAGACTATAGCCTATAATTAAAACATTTAAAGTAGACTAATTATGGGGAAAACTTATCTTATTTTAATATAAATTTTATTATAAATGTGGGGTTGGGTTTTTCCCATTTTATTTTTTTTTAGGAATGGCCTAGAATAAAATAAGTAGGCAAAAAATTAGTAGTAGGCCTAAATTTTATTCCATGTCGTTGAAATAAAAATTCAAATCTCTGTCTCTCTCTCTCTCTCTCTCTCTCTCTCTCTCTCTCTCTCTCTCTCTCTCTCTCTCTCTCACACACACACACACACACACACACACACACACACACACACACACACATACATACACACACAATTACCAAGATCATAAATGATGTCACTGATTTGGGAAGAAAAAACACACAAAATTACATATTTTCAATATAAAAAGTGAGTGTGGACTGGATTTTTTTTTTTACCTTTTATGACAGTCTTGGGCATGTCAAAGATTAGTAACAAGATTGGCTTTGATGTATTGTTAGTTTTTGTGCAGCATTAGATTTTAATTTTTTCTCCCTCATTTATTGTTGGTGGCTGTTTTTGCCCCATTGACTTCCATTATAATGACATTATTTGATTGCAAAGCCATGACACCATAAAATCATGCACTTTTGATTGTTGGTGGTTTTCCCTGTTGGGAAGAGGTAACATTTGTTATTTTTACAGTTGATCACTAGGTGGGACCATTAACCCTTTAGATAGGCCTGTGCAAAAAAAGCCTTAGTTTCTGGCTTGTATATGGAGTTATATGGAGTTTAACAGCAAATTATAGTGTGAGAGAGAGTGTGTGTGTGTGTGTGTGTGTGAGAGAGAGATAGAGAGAGAGAGAGAGAGAGAGAGAGAGAGAGAGAGAGAGAGAAAGAGTGTGAGAGAGACCTTTGTGCACTTACCTTGATGTATCTGAAAAAATCCAAATATGCACCTCATGCTCTCAGAACTACATGGAGTAAACAATAAAAAAAAGAAGTGTGTTTATGCACCTGCTGCCTTTTGATGGTGAAAAGTACGGATGGCCTATGTGTGAAATGCTTGTCTTTTCTTGATGGTAAAGCCAGTTTAAAACCTTTAAATCCTGTAAAAAAAAAACTACTTTGAACATAATTTATTATGGACCAAAATGCAATACCAACTTCAAATAAGCAGCAGCTCGCTGGAGGGGTCAACCTGCATAATCATTTCTAAAACTTTGGTTCAAGTCAAGCCCTTTCTCGTATTGCTTGCTGCTCTTCTCACCATCAAATGACCAGCAGGATGGCATGCAAGTGTTTAAATCCATGTACTTTGCTTTTGTTTAGTCTATACTTATCACCACCATTAAAAGGCAGCAGGTGCATAAATACACTTTTGTTTACTCCATGTAGTTCTGAGAGCTGAGGTGTACATTTAGATTTTCTCAAATACATCAAGGTAAGTGCGCAAAGGTCTCTCTCACTCTCTCTCTCTCTCTCTCTCTCTTACACACATACACACAATATAATATGCTGTTATACTCCATATAGCTTCATATACAAGTCAGAAACTAATCTTTTGTTGCACAGGCCTATCTAAAGGGTTGATGGTCCCACCTAGTGATTGTCACGTTCGGGATAGAAGGAGACACGATGAGAGAACCAAATGCGAGTACGTCTTTATTAAAGGGGCAATCCAAAGAATAAACAGTCCAGGCAGGGGTCGATACCAAACAAAACCAAACATAAACAAACAAGGACACAAGGCAAGAGCACAACAAGAGACGGACGTGAATAAACAAGGACTCCGTGACACATACCAAGACAGACCGGGTATAAATACACAGGGAGATACCAACGCTAATGGGGAATTGACAGAGTGTAATGATTGATAACCAATGACAGCTGGGTGCAATTATTTAGGCAGAGACGTGAGGAATGTGGTTAATGAAGTGACAGACACCGTGGGGAAGGAGGACATCTAGTGGATACCCAGTGAACACAACCCAGACACTGTGACAATACCCCCCCCTCTATGGAGCGGCTCCCATACGCTCCACGACAAGACTACAAAACAGAGACCAGGAGGGAGGCGGACAGGTGGAGGCTCAGGGGGAGCGACGGAGGGCCAAAAAAAAAATTGGGAAACCAGAGACCAGAGGAACATGAAAATGGGGAACAGACACCAGAAGTGCAAACCTAATCCAGGGAGACAAGGAGGGAGGTGGACCGGAGGAGGTTCAGGGGGAGGGACGGAGGGCCAGGCTAACAGAGAGGAACAGGGACAGGAGTGAACACAAAAACAAAAAGCAAAAAACAACATGAAGCCCCCCAGGGCGGAGCAGAGGACCACCACAGCCGTATGGTCAGGAATGAAGCCCCCCAGGGCGGAGCAGAAGACCACCACAGCCGTATGGTCAGGAATGAAGCCCCCCAGGGTGGAGCAGAAGACCACCACACTGTGTGGTCTGGACGGACGCTCCCCAGGGCGGAGCAGAAGACCACCACAACCATGTGGTCAGGGCGGAAGCCCCCCAGGGCGGAGCAGAAGACCACCACGTCCGTGTGGTGGAGACCGGAGTCCCCCAGGGCGGAGCCGAAGACCACCACATCCGTGCGACCGGACCAACAGGAGGACGAGTCTGGTTGGGCAAGTCTGAAACAAAGAATCTGAACAAGTTAAGAGTAGCCTCCGTGGCCATAACAGGATCAGTCGGATGCTCATAGAGTTCGACTGAGACCTGACGAGGTTCTGGAAGTCCCGCAGAGGCATGGAGAGATTCCGGTAATCCAGCCGAGACGAGGAGAGGCTCCAGTAATTCGGCAGAGACAAGGAGAGGCTCTGGTAATCCCATGGTGTTTAGACTTGATTCCAGAAGATCAATGCTGACTTGACTCTGCTCCTGAAGGTCTTTGGTGGTCTGACTCTGCTCCTGAAGATCATTGGTGACTGGCATTTGTTCATGAAGATCATTGGTGACTTCCATTTATTCATGAAGATCATTGGTGACTTGCATTTGTTCATGAAGATCAATGGTGACTTGCCTTTGTTCTTGAAGATCACCGGTTACTTGACTCTGTCCTTGAAGATCGCCAGTGACTTGATTCTGTCCTTGAAGATCACCGGTGACTTGACTTGACTCTGGAAGGTCAACGGTGACTAGTCCTGACTCTGGAGGGTCAACAGTGACTAGCCCTGACTCTGGAAGGTCATCGGTGACTAGCCCTGACTCTGGAAGGTCATCGGTGATTAGCCCTGACTCTGGAGGGTTAACGGTGACTAGACTTGACTCTGGAGGGTCAACTGGAACCTGACTCGACTCTGGAGGGTCATCGGTGACTAGCCCTGACTCTGGAGGGTCATCGGTGACTAGCCCTGACTCTGGAGGGTCATCGGTGACTAGCCCTGACTCTGGAGGGTCATCGGTGACTAGCCCTGACTCTGGAATGTCATCCGTGACTAGCCCTGACTCTGGAGGGTCATGGGTGACTAGCCCTGACTCTGGAGGGCCATCGGTGACTAGCCCTGACTCTGGAAGGTCATCGGTGACTAGCCCTGACACTGGAGGGTCATCGGTGACTAGCCCTGACTCTGGAATGTCATTGGTGACTAGCCCTGACTCTGGAGGGTCATCGGTGACTAGCCCTGACTCTGGAAGGTCATTGGTGACTAGCCCTGACTCTGGAGGGTCATCGTGACTAACCCTGACTCTGGAGGGTCCATGAGCACCTGACTCAACTCTGGAGGGTCCACGAGCACCTGACTCGACTCTGGAGGGTCAATAGGAACCTGACTCGACTCTGGGGGGTCAGCTGTGGCTGTCATCCTGTGCAGCGGTGCTGGGCAAGCAGCCATCTTGGGCCATGACTCTGGACAGGCAGCCATCGTGTGCTGTGGCGCCGGACCGGTGGCCAACTTGGGCATTGGCTCTGGGTTAGCGGCCATCTTGTGCTGTGGCGCTGGGCGAGTGACCATCCCATGCTGCGGTGCTGGGCTGATGCTGGGCTGATGTCCATCTCCCATTCATTTTGGCATCACTTTGACAGCGAATAACTTTACATCTGAGGCGTTTAAAGACTCCATTTGTCCATTATTTATTTCTAAAGATACACGACAATGTATAAAGGGCTCCATTACCTTCTGTGTTACATTATGGCCCCGTAGAAACAGTTTTTGTAAAAATAGGCTAACGATTGTGTCATAACCACTCGACTCTCTGTCGCACAGTAGAGAAATTATCGTACAGACAGGAGGAGAAGCTTGCAGGCAATCGGGGAGACGTCAGGAGAGAAGCCTATAGATACAAGCCCTGGCGTTACATTTTAAAATACTATACAAAATAATTAATCAGAATACTTACTCCTGCTCACAAACGCCAAAGAACTCCCTGCTCAAGCTCGCCATCTCTGCAAGATTAACGATGGCAGTTTGCACGCAGAGCTACTAGAAGATTTACATCTGTCAGACAGGTTGCTGACGTCATCAAGCTTAGTTTGAGTCTGCGCGTCAGAAACGGAAGTGCTAAAAATCTCTAAAAATGGGCTTGACTTGTCTCAATTGAGTTCCAATGGGGTCGCTGTGTCCATTTCTTTTACTGTCTATGGGCATATTTTGTGTAATACGAAAAAATTATCACTGAACGAATCAGTGAACGATTCTGAACGAATAATTTTAAAGACAGACACCATTTAGACGGCGTAAGTAATTCATTTGAATTTGTGTATTGGTGTTTGATCGTTTATTTAACTAAACTTGTATGATTTACAATTTGGACTGTCTAGCTGTGCTTTTATCGTGTTCTTACTACAATGAAAACAAAACTGTTTTTTAAACAAACAAACAAAAAACTGCCCCTTTTCTCCATTTTAGTATTTCTTTTAAGAAAACAGAATGTGTTTGTTAGGGATCAAAGGGAGCAGTTATTAATTCTGCCTAAATTACTCTGCCCTTATGCTGATAACACTGAAAAGCTGTGGCTTGAAGACCTTGTGCTTATAGTTTTACATGCAAACTGTAAATAAAAAACACTTAATGATTTTCCCATCTCATGTTATTTACAGAGAAATCATTGTAAAAATATGATGAAAAAGTGGTACTAAAAGTAAACTGATTATTGGCAACAGATCAGTAACATGACATGAATTGGGGTTGTGTATATGGGTCTGTGAAAGACAGTATAAGTGTAAGTGGCAAAGGAAAATAATGAAAAGCATGAAATCAGTTCTAAATAGTTAAAATTATATAAATTTACCTTAAGGCACAGGGTCATCAGGACAATATAGTCTATAGTCAGAGGTAGCAGAAAGACCTTTATTGCCAAATATGTTTGCACAGTAAAATAATTTGCTGTAACAGAAGGAGCTTTTTTTAGTACAAGAGTTTTGTCAGCCCTGTTAGATTCATACATTTATTATGGGGGTGGGGGTGATTTTGGCAGCACTGCTGAATTCATATGGCCTTCTATTGATATGCTTAATGTAAAACTATAAACTCAAGGTCTTCAGGCCACAGCTTCTCAGTATTATCAGCATTTAAGGGCACAGTAATTTGGGCAGATTTAACCAAACTGCTGAAATTGTTTTGATCCCTAACAAAAACACATTCTGTTTCATGAAAAGGAATATTGCAATAGAGAAAATTATATATATATATATATATATATATATATATATATATATATATATATATATATATATATATATATATATATATATATATATATATATATATATATATATATATATACAATTTTATTATATGTCTTTTTTTTACATTCCCTTATTGTATAGCTGTATCTTATATTTTATATTTGATCGAGATTTTTAGCCTCTACTGTTAGTGTTATCTGTATGCACCAGGGGTCTGAGAGTAACGCAATTTCGATTCTCTTTATGCATGTAGCCTACTGTACACGTGGAAGAATTGACAATAAAGCAGACTTGATTTATTTAAAAGTTTTGTTTTTTACTGTATTAAAAACACAGTTAGACAGTCCATGTTGTAAATCATACAAGTTTAGTCAAATACATGATCAAAGACAAATACAAGATTAAATGGTTTTTTTTTGGAATCGGGTTTGTACATCATAACTAAGCCATTTTTAATATCTGAACTTACCAACAGCCTCCGAGGAGAAGGATATCATTTTACAAGGCTTGAGGTCTTTTGAGAAATGGACCTGCATTCGCTTCAGGTCTCACACAAAAACGAGGGACTATATCAACATACAGTCTAATTCAGGGTAAAAATCTGATTTTCATTTTCATTTATAACACTAGGGTTAGGGTTAGGCTGTTGCATATTTTTTTACTTATTTTAAATAATTAAACTGACCCTTTTAGTAGCCTAATGTTGAGAGTTCTTTACTTGCTTTCTGTACACATATTATTCCATGTTTTTTTTTATTATTATTTTATTTTAAAAGAAAGCTTGCAGAGTCTTGATTTACTACTAATGCGTAAAAAAAAAAAAAAAAACATGTATAAAGACATATCTGTCTGTATAGTCTGTGTAGCCTATAAGAATCGGCCTATATCATGCAATAATGGTTTTTATATATTATATTCAATAACATTGTTAACTCTTTATTTATAATTAATAGAGACATTAGCCTTAATTTTTTTTTTTTGTCATCTACATCAGTTATATTTGTATAAAATACACTATATATTTTTGTGACAATACATTAATCGCACATTTGAGCAACTGTGTAAATATAAAGAAATGCTAAATCACATGCAGGTTTTTTTTCAGACCGGAGACCATAATCGTCTAATAATTTATTGAATTATTATGTGAAACATCACATTTTTCTTTCAATTATGTTTTTTTTTTTTAATTTCTGCCAGAATTTCGTGTTACTAGCACATGATTTTCATAGCATGTGATTTTAAAAGTAGGATGGAAACCTAATTGTTTTATAATTAGTCTACTACTATTATTATTTCAGTTGTTTCTAGTTTCAGTAATTTTGATAATAGTCAATAGAAAAAATATGATCACACACACATTGTTTGTTCACAAAATAATTACACATTATTAAATAAAAAGCATCTGCACACAAACCCCTACCTCTGACAACAGGACCTCAATTTCAGACAATTTTTTTTTTCAGTTTTTTTTTCTTTGTGCTTGTCATTCTCAAGCATAGAAATTTGGATATTGGCATGTGCTCTTTTATATGGTAGGCTAATGATATTAATTAGGGGGCTTTTACAAGGTGGAGATCTGACACCAGTCAGCTGTGCACAATTTCAAGATCATTTGCAGTTTGTAACGATAAAACCTTTCATATTCATCCGGAAGAAGGAGGCGGGAACCGGCGGACATACCTATTTATGTACAATTATTCAAAAAATAATTTTAAAGTCATACAAAAAATGTCTTCGACCTGAGTAAATTACACCAATATAGAATTGTGATGTCACAAGTGTAGAAATTTAGGAGGTGAAGATACTATGAAATTACAAATGGCATGAACAACCACAGCAACCATATTTCAACCCAGGGGCATGACAACACCGGCCCTCCTGTCCAAAAAAATCAGACTGGCTCACCGGGAAGCATCCTGGTGCTCCCGATTAGCCAATCTGGGCCTGATCCAATGTAACTAGGAATACACATGTAGCGCCGAATGACAACATTCAATACCAGTAACTGGAACTCTGAATAGGATTCACTTTAAATACACACGACTAGAGGAGGGGATGACAAGAAATACCTGGAACTAACAATTAACAATTAAGATGAGAGAAACACACAGAATGAGTCCAGGGGTGTGACACTGCTGAATGTAAGCTTTTCCATATTCCAAGCTTGCCTCCTGCACTGGGGACATCACATGCATGTGCGAGTCGTGAAAATTATGAAAATAAATCTTGAAATTATTTGATTGTAGGATCTTATATCAGTGGGGTTGAGGCATCAAAAGTAACTAAATAACTAAGCTATTTTATAGATGGTAACTATACTATTATTACAGTATTAGTAATTATAGTTACACTACTAGTTACTTCAAAAAGTAATATTATTACAGTAACTAAGTTACTAGTAACTAGTTACTGCCCAACCCTGGTTAGTTCACAGTAGTTCAAAATGTGTTAACATACTCTGGTTGAGAGCTTGGAGCATCTATAGGAGGTTCATAGTTTGTGCAATGTGTCTTTTGAAATATTTCAACATCTTCTTCAGGAAGAAAAGTTTAATCATATTACTCAACATCTGGTTAAAAGTAAACCAGAGACCTGAAAGGTTCCTCTTTGTAACTAGTCTCGTGGTCTGCTGTGAGGAAAAAATTGCAGTTTGAAAATGCTATTTTCACAGAGACTGAAATTTTCTCACCCTCAAGCCATCCTAGGTGTAAATGACTCTTTTCTTTCATACAAATACAAATGGAGATATATATATAAAATTCCCCAGCTCAATGGCTGCTGATATTCAATATTCCAATGTTAGTCCAATAAACTACATATATACATAAAAAAGTGCTCCACATGACTTTCGGGGGATTAATAAACAACCTACACAACAGTGTTCAGATCATCTTTTTTCCTCACAAAATCAATATAATGCAATATTTCTCTCTATATCTTCTTGTCACCAAACTGCTACTGTGAGGAGCACAGAGTGATGAAAGAGGAGACGTGGAGTAGATTTCAAACAGAAGACTTTAATGAACTTCCAATGCAGGGCCGGAGTGAGTCTTAATTTCAGCACTGGAGTTTCATGCCTTAGACTGGCCCACTTTTTTTTTTTTTTCTTTTTTCGTTTACTGGCCTTTTCAATGCCACCTTTGTGCTTTCTATTATCCATTTTTCATCTATTATTTTTTTGCTCACATATCTCCAACAACTGACTTTTTTTTCTGAGTCAAAAGATAATTACGTCATCATTATGGTTGCCAATTAACTTCAGAAATTTGTATTATTTATCTTATATTCTCATATTCTTATCTTGTAGAAAATAAGAGTTTATTCTTTAAGAAAATAAGAGACACTCAGAATATTTGTACTGTACCATAATATAGACTGTCTGCCTGCAGTTAAAAATTTCTCAGAAATAATCACAATTGTATTGCTTAACCTATTTATGTACAATTATTCGAAAAATTATTTTGATGTCATAAAAAAGTCAATCAGCCTGAGTAAATTGTACCAATATAGAATTGTGACTTCACAAGTGTAGAAATTTAAGAGGTGAAGATACTATGAAATTACAAATGGCATTAAATTTGAAAACGTAACAACAAAGGTCTAAGAAATGTCAGTCAATAAAGCATTTTAAACAATTGCATTTAAAGTTCTGAACTAAAACATCATTGCAATCATTTAGCCTTTAAATGAATGAAAATGCATATTTTTCATTTAAGGAAAATGCTTTTTTTACTTCATTTAACCTTATCTCAGGGAACTGAGGTTACGTTAAGTAACCAAAGCATTCCCTTTCCAACATTCACTCCCGTTATGTATGGGAACGAATCCAATCACACCACTGCAAAAAATCACTGTCTGGTTTCTAGTCAAAATAAATTATAATTCTTAAATCAAGATACTTTTACTAGATAAGCCAAATTATTGTTTTTTAAACAAAATTATCTGCCAGTGGGGTAAGTAAAATACTCTTGTTTTCAGAATATTTTACTTGTCCCTTTGGCAGATAATTTTACTTGTTTTAAGCAAAATGCACTTTATTTAGTTTTTTTCTCCCTTGAAAACAAGACTAAATATCTTAAGTAATTTGGCTAATCTAGTAAAAGTATCTTGATTTAAGAATTGTAAGAGATTTTGACTAAAAATCAGACAAAAACACAAAGATAAGCTATTTTTGCAGTGTTACGAGCAACAGTTACACGCTGCTCTGGGTGCCCAGTGTTAGAGCACTAATAAGGGCCCTAAGGGACTTAGGCATTATCTTGCCCTATGCTTAGCTGAGGGCATGAGAACCACTAACCATTTTGGAGGATTAAACAGATAGAATCCGGGCCTGTAGAGCGGGGATGTCTAAGTTATAGAATCTGGCAAAAGTGGACGGCGACGACCAGCCTGTGGCTGCACAGATCTCACTGACCGATATGCCGCTGGACCACGCCCATGAGGAGGCCATTCCACTTGTGGCCTCCAAAGCAAATACAGCTGTTCAGACTGCCTAAACAGTTTAGAACCTTCCACATAGACTATCAAGGCCCTAACAGGGTAGAGAGCGTTCGGTCCCTGCTCGCCGTCTGCAGTGGGGAGCGCCAATAGGGATATTACTTGCTTTCTAAAGGGAGTAAAGAGCACTTTAGCTAACATAGCTTTAGTAAACACAGCAACATAGCTGTCCCAGTTTCAAAATGACCTTGAAGTCATTGAGCCCAAACTCAAGACACGAGGCGCTGACAGACATCACTTGTAAGTCACCCAACACACCGATGCCAAAGCAAGCGGTAAGGGCTGCAAGTCAGCCGAACTGTGCGGCTCAAATGGGGACCTTTCAACGCCCCTAGGACCATGGATAAGTCCCAACATAGCATACGTAGTCTGAGGGTGAGGAGGATTCAGTTTCCTCGCTCCCTTCAGATAATTAACGACCAAGTCGTTTCTGCCTATTGAATGGCTGGCCTTGAGAGAATGATTCACCACGATAGCCACCACATATACTTTGAGTGTGGGTGGGGCGCGCCCCTTATCCAGCAGCTCTTGCAGAAAAGTCAGCATGCCGGACAAATTACATGAAAACGGACCATTTCTGGCCATAGAACCGTCTTGTGGACAGCGCCCTTGCCTCAAGAATGGTGTTGCTTACTCTCGCTGGGAGCCTATCAGACTCCCATCGAGGCACCAGAAATGAAGGCTACACAACTCTGGGCGGGGACGCCAAATCATGCCTTCCGCCTGCGAGAGAAGGTCCCTCCTCAATGGGGCGGGCCATCATCACCAGCTGTATCAGCTCTGGAAACCAAGCCTGGTTCTACCAGAGTGGAGCTCCTAGGAGGAGGGAGCATTTGGTTTCTTTGATTCGACTAATGATATGGGGAATCAGGGCGATAGGAGGAAACACACACAGGATGAGCCCTGGGCCAGTCGTGGGCCAGTGCGTCTCTCTGTATCGAGAAAAATGTTGGGCAATTATAGTTGTCTTCTGAGGCAAAGAGGTCGACCTCTGTCTTCCCGAAGACCGCCCAAATTTGCTATATCATCTGGACTTGTCTCGGACTTGGTCGTTGGATTCGCCAAATGTTCTTGTTGGTCTCAACCAAGTCCAGCAAAATTTGTTTTTCTCCTTCAAAACAAAACCACATTTGCTTGTCATGACTGAAAACATGTGGAAAATGCTAGGCGTGCCACATTCTCCATTTTTTCAAAGCACTCTGTGCTTGCGATTCAGTGGTGTCTGTTGTTGCTAGGGAACCATGACCTGCTCTCCATGAAGACGCAGAAGTTTCAGCAAAAATAAATGGATTTCCAGCACTACAAATCTCTTGCAGTAGCTCTGCTAATAAATTCATTTAAAAAATGGCTATCCTTGTACAGCTAAGATCAGTTTCTCCATCTTGGCTTAGCTTTCAAATTTGTTACAGGAAAGGATGTGCATGACCAGCGGTGCACTTGTTGCATTCTGAAAAGTTTAGATGTTTCTAATTAAATTTTCTACCTGTTAGATTGTGTTTTATTTATGTCTACACATAGATAGCCTTAAACTTACCCTTTACAATAATGAAATACTAATTAATATTGTACAAGTATAGGGGTTGCAAGAATACTGATTTCTACAAGTCAATTAAAAAATAAAAAAATACTTGAGTTAAGCCGAGTTCAGACTGCTTAATTTTCAAAGTAGTCTGGTCACTGTTCTTTTCACACTGCATGACTATCTTGGCCAGCATTCAGTCGCTGCCATGTTCACACTGCACAATGGAATGGCGATAGAAGGTTTCACACTGCATGACTTTACAATAGGAAGAATCACAGACAACTCACACACAAACTACATTTCACAACCAAACACACACGAGATGTAACAAGGAAACAACGCGCTATCACGCGTGCAAGACCAGAGTTCTCATGTGAGACTGGGATTATTATTATTAATAATGGTAGCCCGCAAGAAGCTTGCAATACGGATTGCCTGTGCGCTGATTTGCAGCACAAACAAGAAAAAGAAAATAAGCCATGCTTGCTGATAATGTAGTCTATAACTCCTCCCCGAACTGCCATCTCTCAGAACCTGTCGGCGAGCCAAAAACTGGGCTAAAATCGCGCAGTCTGAACTCGGCTTTACTCAATGACTCGAGTATATAAATATGAAATATTACTTAAAATATTACATATTTACATTTTCATGTAACAGCCAGTATTTGTATCTGTATATGTATCTGTAACAATCACAATTTTTTTTTGTATCTGCATTCGGATACAACATTGTACAGTTACTTGATAAGAATGTTATGCGCTTTCTTTTTTTTTTATAGCTATCACTGAACAATTACGTCGTGTTTAACTAAAATAATGATTAATTTCTAAAATATTTATCATGCAAGCAGAGAGATGTCATGACAAACATTTAATGATCATTTGACTGAATCCATTCAATGCGCATATTTTCATTAACGCTTTAAGTGAGTCTTAATGGTTAGGGAACTTCACTAAACAAATGTGCATGTGCCACGCAAATCAGCAAAATATATAGATGCAAACATGTAGGACAAGTAGAAAATGTATCCGTATCTAAGCTGATATTAGCCTACTCTTGAGAGAGAACTGGTTTGATTTTTGAGAGACTGAGACATGCAACGTGGCTGTTTGATTTGTGAGCGTGCTGTGCTTATTCCATTCATTCGTATCATATCATAACCTAAGGTTTAAATCATTGCCTTATATATAATATATAATATATACAAATAATAGAACATGTATGATGTATTATTATAGGTGAAATTACTCTTGCAAAGCTCTGATTTCTGAGAGATGCAGAGAGAGGCAAAAGCAATGCGGTGTTTGATTTGCGCTCTTTTCACTCAAAAAGTTTACATCCATTCACTTCACACTCGTGACTTTAGAGGTCTGTGTATAATATTGCACTGATCCCTTGGCTCAACTGTTATCTAGCAAACACAGGACTGTGCCAGCTACAGCCGAGTATTAAGGCAGAATTATTCCTTGTCCCTTATACGTTACATTATCCGTGCCATTTCAAATAAAGTATTCAGCTTCAGGCCCAACCCTTATTATTACATGACATATTTTAATTTTACATGCAACATAGATAATGTCACAGAAAGTAACAGCTCCATGCAATATTGTAATCCTAAAATTCACGTTGTACATGCAAATTCTTTGTATGCATTTCTTTTCGTTTTTGAGCCCCTGATTTTCCTTTCTTAAGGAAAGACATGACTCTTCCACTGTCTTCCTAGTTCATATCACGGCTAACCCCAGCTCCTGTCTCATTAACTCATTCACCGCAGGTCCGCAGCAGAAGCACCTGAACTGCCGGTCGTACCATTTACATTGATTCGAGAGGGGTGGTGGGGCCCTGCACAGCATGAAAATGACTTTTTTTTATACCAAACCAGTGCCTAACTACAAGTTTAGTTTTGCACAGGACCTTTTTTATTTGTACATAAATGCTATACAAATGTTAGTATGTATAGAAAACGGACTTCTAAGGGCCCCTCCCCTGCCTTGGGCCCTGGGTACTCGATACCCTTTACCCCCCAGTCCGACGCCCCTGCTTGGACTCGACAAAGCTGGACTTGACTACAGCTCTACACACACGTAGCGGGGGCCCTTTTTTGGGGGTGGGGGGGGGGTTTGAGGAGGATGACAAGAAACACCTGGAACTAATGAATCAATCAAGATTTAGTCCAGCGGTGTGAAACTGCAGAATGTAAGCTTTTCCATATTCCAAGCTTGCCTCCTGCACTGGGGACATCACATGCATGTGCAAGTCATGAAAATTATGAAAATAAATCTTGGAATTATTTGATTGTTGGATTTTATATCAGTGGAGTTGAGGCATCAAAAGTAACTAACTAACTAAGCTGTTTTATGGATGGTAACTATACTATTATTACTGAAATCATATTAGTAATTATAGTTACACTACTTAGTTACACTAGTTACTGGAAAAAGTAATATTATTACAGTAACTAAGCTACTAGTAACTAGTTACTGCCCAACCCTGATTAGTTCACAGTAGTTCAAAATGTGTTAACATACTCTGGTTGAGAGCTTGGAACATCTAAAGAAGGTTCATAATTTGTGTGTCTTTTGAAATATTTCAACATCTTCTTCAGAAAGAAAAGGTTAATCATATTTCTTTTTAACAGTAAACCAGAGACATAAATGGTTCTTCTTTGTAACCAGTCTTGTGGTCTGCTGTGAGGAGAAATTGCATAAGATGACTTAGCATTGAGCAGATAAGACTATAGGGAAGGAACGTCCAAATTGTAGAATCTAATAAAGGTAGATGGCAATGACCAGCTGGTGGACGCACAAATTTTCCAATAGAGATCCCACTGGACTAGGCCCAAGAGGAGGCCATTCCTCTGGTGGAATGGGCCTTCACACCCAAAGGACATTGCACCCAAAGGACTCCAGCTGAGGCATAAGCCAGAAATATAGAGTCTACTATCCAATGAGATAGCCTTTGCTTTGTGACAGGCAGCCCTTTAGAGCTGACCTCAAAGCACACAAAAAGCTGGTCTGACTGTCTGAATGACTCTGAGTGCTTAAGGTAAACTCGCAGTGCCCGGACAGGGATAGCAAGTTAGGACCTTGTTCGCCATCCGTTTCAGGGAAGGCTTAAATGGAAATGACCTGGGCTAGTTGCATATCTCCGCCATCTTGGATGTCCGGTCTTGCAAGTGTGTGCTTTGATACTTCCGGTCATAGTCGAATCGGAATTTTCGAATCTTGCTGATATTCGACTGATAGTCAAATCATATGTTTGGGAGCGGGGCAAAATACATTGAGTCAAGTCAGACATCCGACAGCCATAATTACTGATGTTAACACACAGGGAAAATGTGTAACAAATGTGTCACAGATACAACGGGGTAAATAATGTTTTATGTTTCGATTAAAAGATAGTTAACACTAAACATCAGCGAAACCCTAGCAATTTACAATTTTACAACAGTGCTCTAATTATAAAGTAAGCCTATATGACAGTAGTTATTAATGCTCAGCATTTCTGTTTTTAGCTGCGCACACTGAAAATGACCAGTATTGTGAGCATTTGATAGAACGTTTTTAATTATTGGGATTAAACTCATAATTTAATGTAGAATATGCTTCGTTATTTAGACAACATAACATTAATATTAAAGGGATAGTTCACCCAAAAATCTAAATTATGTAATTAATAACTCACCCTCACGTCGTTCCAAACCTGTGAGTTCGATTTGGTGAACTGGTTCAAAAAGATCCGGTTACATCGAATGATTCGTTCGCGAACCGGATATCACAAACTGCTTCGTTTTGAACTCTCTCACAACAGACAAGGAAGAGAAGACAATGCTGAATAAAGTCATAGTTTTTGCTATTTTTGAGGAGGATGACAAGAAACACCTGGAACTAATGAATCAATCAAGATTTAGTCCAGCGGTGTGAAACTGCAGAATGTAAGCTTTTCCATATTCCAAGCTTGCCTCCTGCACTGGGGACATCACATGCATGTGCAAGTCATGAAAATTATGAAAATAAATCTTGGAATTATTTGATTGTTGGATTTTATATCAGTGGAGTTGAGGCATCAAAAGTAACTAACTAACTAAGCTGTTTTATGGATGGTAACTATACTATTATTACTGAAATCATATTAGTAATTATAGTTACACTACTTAGTTACACTAGTTACTGGAAAAAGTAATATTATTACAGTAACTAAGCTACTAGTAACTAGTTACTGCCCAACCCTGATTAGTTCACAGTAGTTCAAAATGTGTTAACATACTCTGGTTGAGAGCTTGGAACATCTAAAGAAGGTTCATAATTTGTGTGTCTTTTGAAATATTTCAACATCTTCTTCAGAAAGAAAAGGTTAATCATATTTCTTTTTAACAGTAAACCAGAGACATAAATGGTTCTTCTTTGTAACCAGTCTTGTGGTCTGCTGTGAGGAGAAATTGCATAAGATGACTTAGCATTGAGCAGATAAGACTATAGGGAAGGAACGTCCAAATTGTAGAATCTAATAAAGGTAGATGGCAATGACCAGCTGGTGGACGCACAAATTTTCCAATAGAGATCCCACTGGACTAGGCCCAAGAGGAGGCCATTCCTCTGGTGGAATGGGCCTTCACACCCAAAGGACATTGCACCCAAAGGACTCCAGCTGAGGCATAAGCCAGAAATATAGAGTCTACTATCCAATGAGATAGCCTTTGCTTTGTGACAGGCAGCCCTTTAGAGCTGACCTCAAAGCACACAAAAAGCTGGTCTGACTGTCTGAATGACTCTGAGTGCTTAAGGTAAACTCGCAGTGCCCGGACAGGGATAGCAAGTTAGGACCTTGTTCGCCATCCGTTTCAGGGAAGGCTTAAATGGAAATGACCTGGGCTAGTTGCATATCTCCGCCATCTTGGATGTCCGGTCTTGCAAGTGTGTGCTTTGATACTTCCGGTCATAGTCGAATCGGAATTTTCGAATCTTGCTGATATTCGACTGATAGTCAAATCATATGTTTGGGAGCGGGGCAAAATACATTGAGTCAAGTCAGACATCCGACAGCCATAATTACTGATGTTAACACACAGGGAAAATGTGTAACAAATGTGTCACAGATACAACGGGGTAAATAATGTTTTATGTTTCGATTAAAAGATAGTTAACACTAAACATCAGCGAAACCCTAGCAATTTACAATTTTACAACAGTGCTCTAATTATAAAGTAAGCCTATATGACAGTAGTTATTAATGCTCAGCATTTCTGTTTTTAGCTGCGCACACTGAAAATGACCAGTATTGTGAGCATTTGATAGAACGTTTTTAATTATTGGGATTAAACTCATAATTTAATGTAGAATATGCTTCGTTATTTAGACAACATAACATTAATATTAAAGGGATAGTTCACCCAAAAATCTAAATTATGTAATTAATAACTCACCCTCACGTCGTTCCAAACCTGTGAGTTCGATTTGGTGAACTGGTTCAAAAAGATCCGGTTACATCGAATGATTCGTTCGCGAACCGGATATCACAAACTGCTTCGTTTTGAACTCTCTCACAACAGACAAGGAAGAGAAGACAATGCTGAATAAAGTCATAGTTTTTGCTATTTTTGGACCAAAATGTATTTTCAATTCTTCAAAAAAATTTGCATAGAATACTGCTAATTCTAAATATATATATATTTTTTTTTCAATTAACCAGACAAAAGATGCTTCAAAAAATGCAAATGGAGCCCGAATGAAAATGAACTTGTCTGCGGGGCTCTGAATGCAAACTCCTTTTGTGGAAGTGTTCTTCACGAAACAATGTGCAGAAACACTGCAGCTTAACCCTAAAAACCCCTTTGAGCCAATCATGTTGCTCAGTGCACATCTCATCGTTTTTCAGCATAAAGCAGTAACATAAAATAATTCAATGTCCCTATTGACTATTGTTACGACCCGGCTCAAAGTCACAACGTAAAGAGGACACATAAGAAAATAAGTTTCAATAAAGAAAATGCAAATTTATTTCAAGTTAATCAAATAATGTCTAGGGTCAAAATGTTAAAGAACAATAAAAGAAACAATGAACCAAATAACGGTTGGAAATGGGTTTTGCGGAGTCGTGGTAATAAATTGGAACATCAAAACATGAACCCACTCTTCAAACAAAGACAAAGAGCCTCTTAAATAGTAGTGCCACAGGTTCAGCCCATGATCAGCACTGAAGTCCTGCCCATCAATGAGAAGCCTCTGTCCCTGCAATCTCATGACAACAAATTAGAGAAAAAAATATGCCAGTGTAGGTTGTGCGTAGAACCGGCTTTATGTGAGATTTTCTTTTGGCAAATTCTACACTGTGCTTTAACATTGTCTACATCATTAAAATGATTCCAAATGCTGCTGTGCTTTCCAACTCATTTTCCTGTTTTTGTTTTGTTTTCACAGCTGTTGTGTTTTTCCTCTCCTCCAGGGCTGGACTGGGACAAAAAAAGGGCCCTAGCATTTTGGCTCAGACCGGCCCACGAAAATCGGTCGGACATCCTTGCGGTCCCTGTAGATATGCATATCTACTGTTCCATTCCCAAAAACCCCTACAAAGCTGAGAACTAAGTGCCATGGACCAGTGTACTCACTTTCTCTCTTGACTGACTCCCTGGTGATCAAAGGTGCTCTCCTCCACTGCTAACTCAACCTGGCTTGACTATACATAAGGACAGAGAGAGAGATGATTACAATTATTCAGAAGAGTTATTAAAAGTACACTTAGTAAGGATCCATTTTGGTTATATATTCCTGTATTCTTGAAGAGCAGGATTTCTAGATGGACAATGTGCTCCATGTTATAAAAGCTAGTTAATCCTTTAGAACCAAATAGATTGTGGATGTAGAATACTGCTAATTCTAAAAATATATATTTTTTTTTCAATGAACCAGACAGCAGAAAAACTAGTTTACAATTGCAAGTAATAGGCTACTTTGTTTTAAAGAGCACAAACCCCTCTTTAATATGACACCAAACAACATTTACCTCTCATTGTTGAGATACTTCCCATAAAAAAAGAAAAACAAACTATACTACCAAATTACTCACACATATTATTCACTCATCGTTAATATTGCATATTAATGATATTGGAAATTCATTAGAAACATGAGAAAATATCTACTTCGTTGAATATACAGCTAAACAAAAATATACAGCTTTCAAAATGCAAGGCGGGTTTTAATCCCCAAATATCATGAGTTAGCTACCTCTTCCAACCAGGGGCGGACTGGGACCAAAAAGTGGCCCTGGACTTTCTGGCCCACAGCAGCCCACCACATCATAACGTATGTATCACCACATCATAACGTATCACAGCTCCTGTGGCAGGTTAAACTTTCTCAGCTGGTGAAGGAAGTACAACCTCTGCTGGGCCTTTTTCACAATGGAGTCAATGTGAATGTCCCACTTCAGGTCCTGAGAGATTGTGGTGCCCAGGAACCTGAATGACTCCAACTGCAGTCACAGTGCTATTCATGATGGTGAGTGGGGGGAGAGCAGGGGGGTTTCTACTGAAGTCCACGATCATCTCCACTGTTTTGAGCATGTTAAGCTCCAGGTTGTTGAGAGTGCACCAGACAGCCAGCTCTTTAACCTCCTGTCTGTAAGCAGACTCGTCACCGTCCTGAATGAGGCCGATGAGTGTGGTGTCATCTGTAAACTTCAGGAGCTTGACAGAGGGGTCCTTAGACATGCAATCATTAGTGTACAGGGAGAAGAGCAGTGGGGAGAGAACGCAGCCCTGGGGAGCTCCGGTGCTGATTGTACGGGTGCTGGATGTGTATTTTCCCAGCCTCACTAGCTGCTGCCTGTCTGTCAGGAAGCTGTTGATCCACTGACAGACGGCGGTGGGTACGGAGAAATGAGTTAGTTTGGGCAGGAGGAGGTTTGGGATGATCTTGTTAAAGGCCGAGCTGAAGTCCACAAACAGGATCCTCACATAAGTCCCTGGTCTGTCTAGGTTTTGCAGAACATAATGCAGTCCAATGTTTACTGCATCATCCACAGACCTGTTTGCTCTGTAGGCAAACTGAAGAGGATCCAGTAAGGGTCCAGTGATGTCCTTTAGGTGGGCCAGCACCAGTTTTTCAAATGACTTCATGACTACGGATGTTAAAGCCACAGGCCTGTAGTCATTTAGTCCTGTAATTCTCTTCGATGTACTTTTGCATGGCGGCTTGTTCGGGGATGGATAACGAGTAAATCCGACCAATATAAATGCTTTCACCTTGGATCAAATCTATAGCACAATCCCAAGGTTGGTGTGGCGGTAGCTTGGAGGCTGCGACAGGATTGAATACATCTGAGAAAGATGAGGAACATGGAGGAATAGCGACTGATAGGCTTTCTTTGGAGCTTTCAATGGAAGTGGAACTCACTAAAACTGGTTCAGGTTGGTCGTCTGTAGGTTGGACAGGAGTTGTGATGCTGGAGGATAGGCAGTTGGATCCCCAGTTCAGTATTTTACCAGATTCCCAGTTTATGGTAAATTGGTGTCGGATGAGCCATGGGCGACCCAGGATGATGTCAGCTTGGCTATTCTCAAGGATGAACGGGCTTGACTGGTCCCTGACAACAGCATGGAAACTGCACTTTTAAAATTTGTAAAGTATATTTTACTAAACAGATAATGCTAAGGGAATAAGATAAGGGAATGCTATGGCTTAGGTGCTTTTAGACTTAAGCTCTACATTTGATATGGTTGACCACAATATCTTGACTTCCAGGCTGGAGAGCTGTGTTGTGTTACAGGGCTTTTTTTTTAACAAACAGAAGTTTTAGTGTTTCCATTGACCATAGTTTGTCCTCATGCCCACTTGCTTGTGGGGTGCCACAGGGGTCAGTTCTTTCCCCAATTTTATTCTCTATTTTTGAGAAATATGGACTGTCCTTCCATCTATATGCAGATGATACTCAGATTAATTTTTCTTTGCACCATAAAAGTAAAGTATTCTTAGGACTTCTGTTGGATTTTCTAAATGAACTACAAATATGGTTAAAGCAGAATCTTTTAGGGTTAAATGAGAAAAAAGCGAAAATAATTTTGTTTGTTTTAAAGTCATATGAAGACCGTGCAAAAAAAATTAGTACAGTGGTCAAATCAAGTTTTTTCCACTTTCTTCCTTCATCTATCAAAAATCAAATCTTTACTCTCTGTAAAACAGTTTGAACAGATTAGTCACTTGTTTGTTCTATGTTGTTTAGATTACTGTAATACACTATACTATGGTATAAATCAGTCCTATATAATGTGTTTTACAGATGGATCTAAATGCTGCTGCAAGGTTGTTGACAAGCAGACGGAGGTTCTTTTGTTTCAAAATCTCTGCATAATCAAGCCCCATCATATCTCCCAGTGGCAATTTCTAATTATAAACAAAAAAGGTCCCTAAAATCCAGTAATCTTAGCCTCCTCTCTGTTCATAGATCAAGGTTCTATTGTAGAGGTGATTGAGCCTTCACTGTTGCTATTCCTAGACTATGAACTAGAACTAGTTTGATTTTTAAGTTAATTTAAGTTCTCTTACGAGAGCTCTCTCCTACTGCATCTTAGCTAAGACGCTACGGGAAAAGTCTCTTTTCACGAAATACTGAAGCAAAAAATTATCCTTAATTTTGTATTTTTGTAAAGCGCATTTGCAGCAGTACACAGCCATAGGCGAGACGGCTCGTTCGCTCATTGGCTTGTTCTGCGGCAACTGCACAGCCTATCGAGATCAGACCAAAAAGGGGCGCTTCACGCCCTTCTTGCCACTTCCCGCCGAAACGGGTGTGGCCCAACCTATAAAAGGAGCTCGAAAAGGCTGACTCACCAGATTTTTCATCTCTTCAGCGAAGCTCACGCATCGCTGGATCACGGAGGAAGCAAGCGCCGTCTGAGAAAGCATATCAGCAGGACAAGCCATTCTGAAGCTGCTGGCATCGCCGCCTTCCACTACCGTTCCTGCTGCGCTATCCGGCGCCTATATCCTTTCAATTCTGTTATATCCAGCTGTTCTTTATGTGTGTGTGTGTTCGCCCTGCGATACACACTCGTAAAAGAGCTCGCGTCTTTTTTAAGATGCCTTCCTGCGGCTCGTCAGAGCCCCACTCAGCGAGGGAGACCGGTACGTCATCTGTGTCTCCTGCCTGGGTGAAGATCATGCAGCGCTCGCGCTCGCTGACGGCGGATGCCCCCACTGCGAGCTGTTGCCATGGTGACTCTGAGGACTTGCCTGGCCTTTTTCTCTGAGCCTGCATTCTCCGCTGTGCTGAGGCGCCGTAAAAGCATGCTTCACCTGCTTCACCGGCCCCCCCTGCATCGCTTCCCAGTGGGCAGCGCCCGCTGTTTGCCGGCGCGTCGTCCGGGGAAGAGGACACGCGCTCTCTGCTAGCTTCGGGCAGTGAGGGCTGGGCGAGCTCCGAGGATCTCGCGCCTTCTGCTTTAGAAGCCCAGCAGACGAGCTGACATCGAGAAGGAGCCGGGGCGAATGCTCTCGTTGGCCGCGACGAGTCTCGGCCGCGAGTGGTTTGCACCAGCGCCCCCCCTCTCGTTCCCGGCTGGATGGTATTTTCCTTTTGGATGAGCGTACTTCTCAAAGCCCGCCTCATTTCTTCCTGAGCTTCACGAAGAGGTGGCGAAGGCTTGGAACGCTCCATATTCAGCGCGAACTCGTTCGTCTGTCTCACTAGCACTCTCCACACTGATGATGCTAAAACCCTCTGCTGGACGGCGGCAAAAGCGGTGTTGCCATCTAAAGCCTGCTGTGTGACGCTGCGGCTGCACTACTCGCGATGGCTGCTTCATTGAAGCGCAGGTGTACGCGTTCCTCTGTGGCCGAGCTCTCACCCAAGCGCGCCACTGTTTCAGTTCCAGGAATTGTGACTGTCTCAGCGTTTTCTGCAACGCGCAAGCCTGCACAGTTGCCTGCTTGCCTGCACACAAAAGCCGTTATCACAACAGCTTCAGCAACGCAGCTCGAGACCCCTGTTCTCGCTCTACCGGCCGTCGTCCCGCGCAGCGGGGACCGCGGCAGAGGATTACGGTGAGGCCGGGAGCCCCGAAGCCATCCTAGGAAAGCCTTCTATGCATGCTGCATGATGCTGCGTCTGCACTACACACGATGGCTGCTTCATCGGAGCGCCGGTGTACGAGTTCCGCTGTGGCCGGGCTCTCACCTAAGCGCGCCGCTGTTTCAGTTCCAGAGATTGTGACTGTTTCAGCGTCTTTTGCAATGCGCAAGCCTGTACGGTTGCCCGCTTGCCTGCACACAAAAACCGTTATCACGGCTACCCAGATATTTCCCGAAAAAGGTGTAATTTCTGGTGTCCCGGCCACGGCCGATGGTGCTATAAATGTAGTGACGATGCCCACTGCTCAGTGCCCATCTCCACATATAAGCACAGCCCTTCACACAGGGCTCGCGCCCATAAAAGCGACTCAAGTCGATCACGCGCACTACATAGTAGACGTGCCCACTCCTCAGTGCCCACAATCACTATGTCACACGCGTCATGTGGTTTCTGTAAAAACGAAACCCGTGCACGTTCGTCCGGCCATGGCAGATGGTGCTATAAATGTAGTGACGATGCCCACTCCTCAGTGCCCATCTCCACATGTAAGCACAGCCCTGCACACAGGGCCTGCGCCCATAAAAGCGACTCAAGTCGATCGCGCATACTGCATAGTAAGCGTGCCCACCCCTCAGTGCCCACAATTACTATGTCACACGCGTCATGTGGTTTCTGTAAAAACAAAACCCGTGCACGCTCGTCCGGCCACGGCCGATGGTGCTATAAATGCAGTGACGATGCCCACTCCTCAGTGCCCATCTCCACATGTAAGCACAGCCCTGCACACAGGGCTCGCGCACATAAGATCGACACAGATTGGTCGAGCGCGCCGCATAGTAAACGTGCCCACTCCCCAGTGCCCACATACACTATGTCACATACGGCGCGTGGCTTCTGTAAAAATGAGGCCCGTGCACGTACGCTCTGCACAGGCAGATAGCGAGTTGAAAGTGGTAAATGTGCACATATGCAGCCCACAGTTACTCGCAGACATATCGAGTCCCACGGGACCTGCTCAGCCTTCCCCCAGTCGGTTAAGCGCCGGGACGGGGTCGAGGAGGAGCGATCTGCCCGCTGTGATCAGCGCGCTCCCCGCCTCAAATGCGCAGCACACCCGAGCGCCGCCGTTGCCCAGTCAACAGAGCGCGCTTCGCATCCAGCCCTTAGCCATTCATGCAGATGCATGGTCAGCGCTTCCAGGGGTTTCGGATTGGGTGCTAGGCATTATAAAGAGAGGCTACTCGCTACAGTTTTTTCGACGCCCTCCGCGCTTTTCAGCGCGCGTCGAAACTACGGTCAAAACAGAAGTAGCACACATACTTCGGGCCGAAATATCAAAACTGTTGAGCAAAGGGGCTGTAGAGCCTGTGTCTCAAGCTCAAAGCGAGGGGGGGCTGTACAGCAGATACTTTCTGGTGCCCAAGATAGACGGGGGTCTCAGGCCCATACTGGATCTAAGACAGCTGAACAAGGCATTGATGAAACGCAGTTTCAAAATGCTTACGACCAGGAAACTCCTCGCGCAGATTCGCAGAGGGGACTGGTTCATGTCAATAGATCTGAGGGACGCGTATTTTCAAATACAGATAGCGTCAAACCACAGGCGATATTTGAGATTTGCCTTCGAGGGCCAGGCATACCAGTTTACAGTCCTCCGTGGCTCATCGTACGTTTACGAGGTGCATGGATGCAGCGCTCGCTCCTCTCAGACTCAGAGGCATGCGAGTGCTGGATTATTTGGACGACTGGCTGGTTCTGGCCCGATCACGAGCGGAGCTCGTGGACCACAGGGCCGTTTTACTCGATCACCTCGAGAAGCTCGGCCTCAGTGTCAATTGGGCGAAGAGTTCGCTGAACCCCAGTCAGACGATTCTGTTTCTGGGTATAGTTCTGAACTCGTGTTCCATGACGGCGCGGCTGTCACCACAGCACGTGATGGGCATTCAGCGCGCAGCGAGTTCTTTCTGCTGCGGCGCGACCATGTCGCTCAAACACTGTCAGAAGATGCTGGGCCTCATGGCCTCAGCATCTCCGGCTCTGAAACTGGGCCTGCTCCACATGCGCCCCCTGCAGTTCTGGCTGAAGACGCGGGTGCCGCGCAGAGCGTGGGCGTCTGGCCGGCGGCATCTCAAGGTCAATCAGAGCTGTGTCACAGCTCTGGCACCTTGGACAGCGAACGGCTGGTACCGATCAGGTGTAAGCCTGGGGACTTCCCCGAATGTGAAGATGGTGTCGACGGACGCCTCCACTTCGGGATGGGGAGTCCTTTGGCCTATGGTCAGAACGGGAAAAGCTCCATCATATCAACTGTCTGGAAATGCTGGCAGTGGAGAACGCGCTGATGCGCTTTTGTCCCCAAATCAAGGATCACCACGTCTTAGTCCGTTCGGGCAACATGTCTGTGGTGTCCTACATAAATCGCAAGGGCGGTCTCGGGTCCTGAAACCTGTACAGGCTAGCGGAACGCCTCCTGGTTTGGGCTCAGCGCAACGTGCGTTCGCTGAGGGCAGTGCATGTGCCTGGGCTACAGAATCTGGGTCCAGACAGGCTGTCCAGAGGCAATGTTCCTACGGGCGAATGGTCTCTACACCCGCAAACAGTCCGGCTGTTGTGGGAGAGATTTGGCAGGACGGAAGTGGACCTCTTCGCGTCCCACGAAAATGCTCGCTGCCCTGCGTTCTTTTCCAAGAACGAAAGCGCGCTGTCACTGGAATGGCCGTGCTGCCCGCTTTATGCTTTCCCTCCCGTCTCCCTCCTTCCGCAGGTGATAGAACGGGTGAGAGAAACAAGATGTTCAATACTGCTTGTAGCACCTTTTTGGATGAACCAACCATGGTTCCCAGAGTTGATGCAGTTAGCAGATATCGCCCCGTGGCCGGTACCATTGAGGAGGGACCTCCTCTCGCAGGCCAGGGGCTCGATTTGGCACCCTCAACCGGGGTTGTGGTCCCTCCATGTGTGGGCGCTCAACGGTTACCCGCTGATCTCGCAGTGGGAGTGCTAAATACCATCACTCAGGCTAGAGCTCCGTCGACACGACGTCTGTATGCCTCGAAGTGGTCGGTGTTCTCCAGCTGGTGCACAGCTCGAGGTTATTCACCCCTTAGTTGTGAGGTGACGGAGGTCCTCTCCTTCCTACAGGAGCTGTTGGATAAGGGCAGAGCCCCAAACCTAGGCACGGTTATGTGCCGAAATCCCTCAACACACCGTTTCGGGCTCAGGTTATTGCCCTGTCTGCCCTGCTGGTGTCAGGAGAGGATAGAGACTCGAGTCTTCTTTGCCCTGTCAGTGTCTCGCTCAGATGGAGCAGCTGTTTGTCTCGTTCGGTGGACGTTCCAAGGGAATGACTGTTTCGAGACAGACTCTATCCAGATGGATAGTTGACGCCATAGCGTTGGCTTACGCTTCCAGGGGCCTTCAGTGCCCGTTGGGCGTCAGAGCACACTCCACAAGAGGCGTCGCCTCATCGTGGGCGTGGTCTACTGGGATCTCCTTGCAGGATATATGTATGGCAGCAGGTTGGGCCTAGCCGTCTACATTTATCAGGTTCTATAACCTGGAGGTTCCCGCCTTGCAAGCAAGGCTGCTGTCGGTATAGTCGAATCAGGTCCCTGAGGGGAATTCTGAATTCACAAGCGCTATGCGCTGCCGACTGTTATATGGGCAGTATTGCGTAAGACCCGCATTGCCGCATTGGTCAGGCCTTGCCTCGGCTGTGTGATGTCATATTGCCGCATCTACGGATGCTGCTAGATATGGGACGGAGGGCTTTCCCCCTTTCTTTCTTGGACTCTCTGTGAGTCCCTCAGGTGACTGTGCACTGTAAATCCTGGGTGTTGCTTCAGGTTTATTGGTGTGTGATCCCTGCGCGCACAGCGTTTTACATTGGGTTCCCGTAGCGTCTTAGCTAAGACGCAGTACGAGAGAGCTCTCGTAAGAGAACGTACTCGGTTACTAAACGTAACCTCGGTTCTCTCTAGAAGAGCGAACAAGTACTGTGTTCTCTGCTGTGCATACGATTAACTCTGGTTCGCTTCGGCTATGAAATAAATCAGGTGAGTCAGCCTTTTCGAGCTCCTTTTATAGGTTGGGCCACACCCGTTTAGGCGGGAAGTGGCAAGAAGGGCGCGAAGCGCCCTTATTGGTCTGATGTTGCATCAGCCTGCGCTCGATAGGCTGTGCAGTTGCTGCAGAACAAGCCAATGAGCGAACGAGCCGTCTCGCCTATGGCTGTGTACTGCTGCAAATGCGCTTTACAAAAATACAAAATTAAGGATAATTTTTTGCTTCAGTATTTCGTGAAAAGAGACTTTTCCCGTAGCGTCTTAGCTAAGACGCAGTACTCGTTCGCTCTTCTAGAGAGAACCGAGGTTACGTTTAGTAACCGAGTACGTTTTTATGTAACCAAAAAAAAAATAAAAATTGACCAGTCTTAAAGAAAAGAATTAGATGACTTACTTTTAAGACTAGTCTAAACCTTTTACACAGCCAGCCCCAGAGCAGCATTATCTGAACACTCAGTGGTTGAGGCGGACCTGAAGCTGAGTCATAATATAAGAAAAAAGAATGTTGCAAACAAGAGTGCTTAATACACTTGGGCAAAATGGCAGTTGTTGCCTAATGGTTAGAGAGTCTGATTGTGCCCCAGAGGCTGAGCAAGGCCCTAAACCCTAAAACTGCTCTCAATTGCTCTGCTTTTAAACTACGTGGTAATTTGGCAATGGATTCGAGAAAGCTGGGTTACAGCGAAGAAAAAGGAAGTTAAGACTCTCAGGGGTGTATATAACCTCCAGCTCTGTTTCACCCAGAACAGATTTTCAGAAGGCTCTCATCATGTACCTGTTAGTGGTGGTCCTTTCTCTTCTGCTGAGCTCTGTTCCCGCTCAGAGCCGTCCTGTTGAGGTGAGAACAGACAAAATTGAAATGGAAAAATAGATCATCAGCAGCAGCTTTTTTTCTATTGGGAAAAGCTTTTTATTTTTATTAAGAGTTTTGACATACATGTGTTTAAAATCCATCAATAGGATTTAATTGAAAAGATCTCCGGGAAGATGGGTAAGATGCTCAAGAGAAAAAAAAGATAATCATTTGTTATATTTTAGTGTTTTATTGTTAATTTACTTATTCATGTCTCGGGTAACATCACTGAGAAAGATGACATGCCAGTGTCAACTATAATCGAAACCAACAAACATGCAGGTAAGAGTATGCAAGATATTATAGTATATGTATCTTTTTTTGTGGCAGTTGATGGCGAAATCCTCTTCATCCTGTTTATTCAATTATATTATCAGTGCCAATAGACTGAATGATTTTGTGCATTATACTGTATCACACAGGACAGCGAGTGGATGGGCCTTTGATCATGTTTGGAGACATCGCCGTATCAACAGGGTTCAAGAATGCAGATCCGTGCACAGCTCGTGGATGCAAATGGGAGAAAAGCAGAAATGGATTAGTCTATGTGCCCTACGTGATCTCCAACCAGTACTGTAAGTAACGGTCACTACTTCTGATATTATCTCATCTGTGTCACGTGATCTTTTTAATAGTTTACCCCTGCCACAGCTCCAGATGAACTACAAATGATTAAACAAGGCTTCCAGTCCTTTGCAGATGTGTCCTGCATTCGATTCGTACCACATGAAGGGCAGAGGCACTTTCTCGACATAAAGTCTGATTCCGGGTAAATCTTTTAATTTAGAACCCTTTTCTGTCCCAAAGTAGTTAATGTGCTTTCCCAAAACATAAATATACAACCTTATTGCCGATGTGTTATGTGTGATTTACAGTTGCTATTCATATTTGGGGCGTCAAAAAGAAGTACAGGTTGTTTCTCTCGAGCGTGATGGGTGTGTCTATCACAGTACTATTCAACACGAGCTCCTTCATGCTCTCGGGTTCCATCATGAACAGAACCGCAGCGACCGCGACAAACACATCAAAATCCTTTTTAAGAACATCGAACCTGGTATTTTTCTTTAGAAAAAACATGATAAAATAAAACGGTTTTTACAAAAATAAAAAAATTTATTTTATACAATATATATCTTCTAGCTCTCAACAGAGTGTTGGTAGAGTATTAGGAGACTGGTAGGGTTAGGTTAGGGTTAGGGTTAGGGTTAGAATAATTTAAAACTTACTTGCAAAGCTACTGATAGTAGAATGTTTGTTGGACCACCATCTCAAAAAAGAGATCTGAGAGTAAGTTGACATGTAGGAGCAACGTTAGTTATTGTCAACAAAATATACAAAAGTGACCATCAAAATAAAGTGTAACCAATAGAACAAAGAATAAGAAAACCAAACGCATAATGCATGGCATGTTACATCTAGTCAAAATAATTGCAGTCTTGATTAAAAGTCACTGTGTATTTACATGCTTTACATTTATAGTGTTTAACACTTTTCTGTGCACTGTAACAGAAGAGGAGTATAATTTTGAGAAAACAGAAACCAATAATCTGGGAACCCCCTATGACTATGACTCTGTGATGCACTATACAAGGTAAGTGATCTTACAGCTCCATGCAAATTAAATTTTTCTTTGTATTTATTTTATCTATTTCATTTGTGTGTATGTGTGTGTGTGTGCGTGGGGGGGGTGCTGAAAACATAATTTTCAGTTGTTTCTTTATGTGTGTGATTTTAGGGACGCTTTCTCTAAGAACAACGAGCCAACCATGATTCCCATTCCTGATAATAATGTTGTGATTGGGGAAGCTGAAAGTATGAGCCCCAATGACATCCTGCGGATTAACAGACTCTACTGCAGTACGTTAAGAATTTACTGCTATTTGAATTAAAACAGCATTTTGTGATTCTTTGCTGAAAACCCCTCCTTAGACCACCAGGAATTTACACACAGTTCCAGGGTGTTTTATGCTGGTTAGCAGATGGGCCGCCACACCCATGCTGTTCATTAGCAGTGCTTACCTGGTCTACCAGAATATTGTTATTTATTTATTTTTTTTTTTTTTGGTCTTCTTGCTTGACCAAGGTAATCTTGAGGGCTAAACTAAGCGGGCTGGTGGTCTTTACAGTGGGATTAATAATTATTGTAACTCTTATCACAACAACATCTTGTCTGTCTTTTCATGTTCAATGTTTATTTTTATTTTATTTTTTTCTCAGGTTGAAGTGCTGCCAGGCTGCAGGAAGGATGTGTTTGCTGATATTATTAATCTTTTCATCTTCGCATTCATCATTCACATATCATCTTTTTTTATATTTAATTTTTTTTTGCACCACAGTTTCAAATGATTTTTCGCTTTCTATCTTTTAAAAATTAAACTTTTTCAATCAGACACCTCTTAGTCACTATCAGAGGCTTGTGAAACACCAAGGGTCCTATTATCTTTTTTTTTTTTTTTACTTTTTCAACTTTAGTTAGGTTGCCATATTTGAAAATACAAAATGTTGCACATATAATATTGTATCAAATTGTGGACCGGCATAAAACATGAGTAAATTTTTTAACATGATGTATTATATTTGATGAAAATTAAGTATAACATTCATAACAAAGATAAAAAAGGAAAGTCTGCAACAACAGAATAAAGGTAGTCAACATAAAAAGTCTTTATAAGGTTTGGAAATAAATCTTGACATCAGCCCTAAAATGGGTGTTTTGGGTACACTGTAAAAAAATATGCCATTAAATAACAGTAATTTACTGGCAGCAGGGTATCCAGTAAGGTATTGTTAATTTACAACTCTTTATTCCACCATTGAAATTACCTCTGCTCCCACTGCTTCAAACAGTTCGAGTTTAAAAACTAGCACTCATATGTGAATATACATAGTACTGTGAACCTATTTTATTTGAGTTCACTGAAAGAAATATTTCTAAAACTACAAACACAATGTCTAGTAACTAAAAACATGATTTTTACTCAAATCATTGCAGTTCATTGTCAGCTATAGCACACATGTACACTGTAAAAAATCCAATTAACAAAATGTTGGAAGGACAAAAATATTTAAGTTGAGCTAATTTTATTGCTTGGGCTTAGTTGAGTGGACATCTTTTTTATCGACAAAAACATACAGCATATACAGTGTTTTTAGTGTATATTTAGAAGTGTTTTATAAGTCGTGTGTCTGAAGAAAAAAATAATATGTAGGCTATGTTAAATGTCAAGCTCACACTTCAGGTTAGTTAAGTGGAACTGAATTTGTAATTTACTTAGACTGAATTTATCAATACTTGTATATTAAAAAAGGGTGTAAACGTATTATTTAAAACTTATTTATACACAAATGTACAACATATATAAAAACATTAAATATGCGTTGTATGAATATGTGTCGACGGGCTGTTCGATTCCACAATTTTTGGAATCAATTCCGATTCCAATTCCTCACTGTAGCTTTAGATTCTTTTCCAATTATTGTGTTTTTAGATTAAAGGAACCTAATTTCACCATGTTGTCTGCAGAATAGGTCGTATAATGTATCATTCCTATAATATGAAGCTGAAAAAAAAAATGACTGTACTAAAATTTTAATTTTGTCAGCTTTGCCCGTGATATTAGTCATAGCCCAGCTCAGCAGGGACATGCATTTATCGCATGAATTAAATAAGACATGAAGTGTCTAAAACAAATGTGCACAGTTCAGCTGAATGATGAATTTCAATTTGTATACTTTGCACAATATTAACAAACTGTACAATGAAACAAAATAGCCAGAACATTAATCTGTCAATCTGTCATTTATCTGACAGATGCGCTCTCGGCCACTGATCTATGCTCGTAACGTGTTATTTTATAATTACCATTGGCTGATAGAAATGTTAAAAAATAGTATTTTAGATGGTAATAAGATCAAGACCCTCAATGGCGTTTTACTGTTATCATCTAACATTAAACTAAAACAAGCTAAACTTGTTCCTTCAAAAAGTTTTCCTCCAATGAACAGGCGATGTGTTGTACTTGTGTTGTACTCAGCACAATGTGTTGTACTCAGCACAAAACAAATAATGTATTACTCCTTAATTGGGTTTTAAGTTATTAAATTAAATATACTCACTAACGATGCCCCATGAACAAACAAAAGATAGATGGATAGAGATGGCTTTAACTACAACACGTTCTTCTTCAACATGACTGCAACAACAGCACAACAGGAAATGATCTCACTCACAGGAAATCTAAATTACAAAATAAAACACACACCTTCAAAATAAAGGCATTCTACATTAAACAGTCTATTGTAATTTTCTTAATTACACCACACTCCCCGCCTGTCATCTGTAAGAGGCCATATATACTTTAACCTAAACAACCTCTGACTCCAAGAGTACAACAACCTCAGAGAATGGTCTCAGGTAAGTCTTGGGGGGTTGGTGGGAGGCCACCTTTACTTCCACTTTCCTAACCAGCACATCATCACTATGAAAGGCCTTTGCTATTACTCCCATTGACCATTCATGCTTTCTTGCTTGTTTGTCCTTTAGCAGCACTATGTCTCCATCCTTGAGATTTGGCTTTTTGGTATGCCACCTTTGTCTGATCTGAAGTGTATTCAAGTACTCCAGCCTCCATCTTGCCCAGAATGTGTCTGCTAATGCCTAAACTTTCTTCCATCCATGTTTCAGTAGACTGGCATCCGAGAAGTTCCCAGAAGGAATTGGTGGAGTCCCAATCTTCTGCGTAAGCAGCATTGCTGGAGTAAGTATTAGAGGCGCTTCTGGGTCTGAGGAGACTGGTATCAATGGCCTAGAGTTAATTATGGCCATGACCTCTGCCATCAATGTGCACAGGACTTCATGGGTAATCTTCAACCTCCCTTCTTGGAGCAACATTGAATCCAGGATACGCCATGCCATTCCTATCATGTGCTCCCAACTGCCTCCCATGTTAGACGCATACAGGTGGTTAAATACCCATGTGCACTTTTGACTGAGTAGGTATGCAATGACATTGTCCTCTTGAGCATCTGGGGCAAGCTTTAATTCGCTGGTAGCCCCAACAAAATTTGTCCCGTGATCTGACCTAATCTGCTTTGCTGGTCCCCTGATTGAGAAAAACCTGCGGAGGGCATTTATGCAGCTTGAAGCAGTCATCTACTCAATCACCTCCAAATGGACAGCTCTAGTGGACATACAAGTGAACAATATCGCCCACCTCTTGCTGTTGGAACTTCCACCTCTGGTCCCACGTGCCACGACTTCCCAAGGCTCAAACACGTTCAGCCCTACATACGTAAATGGAGGCTCTTGCTGCAGGCACTTTGGGGGGAGGTCCGTCATCTGCTGCTGTTCCAACCTGCCACGCAATTTTCTGCATGTCACACATTTGTAGATAAGGCTGTTAATGGCTCGTTTTGCTCCCACTATCCATAGGCCACTTCCACGCACAGCGCCTTCGGTGACATGCCTTCCCTGGTGTTTAACCTGTTCGTGGTGATGGCGAATAAGTAACACAGCAAGATGATGCTTGCCAGGGATAAGGATGGGATAAGTCTCATCTGCAGGTAGGCTTGAATGGGTAATGCGTCCTCCTACACGTAGCAGACCCTCTTTGTCCCTCACAGGATGTAACTTCTTTAGAGGACTACTCCCAGGTAAGTCTTGTTTGCTTTCAAAGCATGTCATCTCTTCTGCATAAACCTCGCGTTGCACACTCTTTATGATGACGTGTTCTGCCTTGGTTAACTCAGCACTTGTAATGCCTTTCTTGCAGTAGTCCCATCCAACACATTCATGTGCTGGTTTGTGTAGGCTTCGTGCCAGATGTAACAGTCAAGCTACAGCTCTTGTCAGTCGACTCCATGAAGAAAAGCGTTCAAACCGCTTGGTGTCCAGTTGTCCTCCTGAGACCTTTGTTGAAAGCGCTGTGACCTGGAAGTGCTGGAAGTTCCACATCTGAGTCTGGATTGACCAGTTCAAAGGCCATAATGTCCGTTGATGACTCCTCAGGTTCCAATAAAAATCTTGGTCCCATCAACCAACTGGTTCCTTGCAACTGACTTGCAGGCACAGATCTTGAGCCGAGATTGGCTGGATTATTTACGGTGGCTACATATCTCCACTGACCCAGATGGCTGGACTGTCTGATGCGCTGCATGCGGTTATTCACATATACGTAGAACCTTCAATATTCATTAGTTATATATCCCAACACAACCTTACTGTCCGTGAAGATTGTGATCCTGTCCAACTTAAACCCTATTTCCTCTCTGATCTGGTCCGCAATTTCTGTGGCCAACACTGCAGCGCAGAGTTCTAGTCTCCGAATGGTAAGCTCTGCCAGAGGTGCCAGTTTGGCCTTGCCGAGTGCGAAACTGACTTCTGTGTGACCTTCGTCAGTTTCCACCTTTAAGTAGGCAACTGCTGCAATTGCCTTTACAGAGGCATCAGGAAAGACGCATAGCTCTGTAGCTTTGGCCCTGGTCAGTGAACATGTAGAATAGGTGTGACTGATGTTCAGATGATTAAGACCTTGCAGTGAGTCCTGCCACCTTTGCCACTTCTCAAATTTCTCTGGAGACAGGGGAGTGTCCCAATCTGTACCTTGAGACACTAGTTCTCGTAGCCTGCCCTCGACCGTCACAGGTGCCAGAAAGCCCAAAGGATCAAACACGCTGTTGATGGTCGAGAGCACCCCTCTGCGCGTGAAGGGTTTCTGGGGCTCTGGAATGTTAAAGGTAAATGTATCCCTTGTCCTATCCCAGGCTACACCCAAACTGCGCTGGATGGGTAAGTAGTCAACTGCAAGGTCCAGAGTCTCCATACCCCTGGCTCGATCTTCTTTAGGAAAGGCATTTATAACATTGACCTTGTTTGATGTGATCTTGTGGAGCTTTATGTTGTAACCTGCCAGTAAATGTTGGGCTCTCTTTAGAACATCAACTGCTTCAACGTCAGTCAGAAAAGACCGCAAGGCTTCATCCCCATAGAAGTCTTTCTTAATGAATTCACAGACATCACTGCCGAAATCCTTCTCTCCCTCCTTTGCAGCTCTCCTCAATCCGTAGATTGCAACAGCAGGTGATGGGGAGTTTCCATTCCAAACACATGGACCCTCATCCGGTAATCCACCACTTCACTTTCATGGTTGTTGTCCTTGGCTTGAACCACAGAAAGCGCAAAAAAATCTCGAGGCTCTTCCTGGACCAGAAAGCAATAAAACATTTGCCTAATGTCCGCAGTTATGGCTACTGGTTCCTTCCTGAACCTAAGAAGAACTCCCAGAAGACCATTGTTGAGATTGGGCCCCTGAAGCAAGACCTCATTCAGTGAGACACACTCAAAGTGAGCACTCGAGTCGAAAACAACCCTGATTTTACCTGGCTTGTGTGGGTGGTAGACTCCAAAAATGGGAAGGTACCACACCTCCCTTCCCTCTGATGGTGGTGCCAACTCTGCATGGTTGTTATCCAAAATCCCTTGCATAAACTCCAGGAAGTCTTCCTTCATGCTGGGTCTCTTCTGGAAAGCTCGCTGCAATGACATAAGCCGTTGGTCTGCCTGCTGCCTGTTGTTAGGGAGCGGCTTCCTCGGGTTTCGGAAGGACAAGGGTGCCACCCAGCTGCCACTTTCATCCTTAACAAACCCCTTGTCCATTAGCTGTAGGGAGGTCAAGTCATTGATTGAAGGTGCTAACTGATTATCTTTTTCAGTCCTTTGGAAGACTGTTGCACCAATGAGCTCCTCTTGCTACTCCAGAGAATGAGGCCAAAGTAAGGAGATGTTTTGATGAAGAGGCTGACTTAAATCCTCCTTTACTTTGACGAGGTTCTCACAAGGAAGCATATAACTGGGACGGCCATTGTCCATAATACATGTTTTAAAAGTCTCTACTTCTCTAGGGGTGTGGGCTCCACCCAGGCAGACGTCACTGACAATGACCCAGCCGAGATCATGCTTCTGGTCAAATGGAGCGTTGTCTGGGCCATTAAACTGTCGACGAACCTTGTGGACCTGGAGAATGTCCCTCCCTAACAGGAGCAAGATGTCTGCAGCATCATCGAGAGCAGGTATTTGGTCAACCATAGCTCGGATGTGGCTGTGGCGGTACGCTGCTTCTGAGGTTGGAATTTCTGCTCGGCTGTTGGGGACATTATTACACTCTATTAGAGTTGGAAGGGTGATAATTAGCTCTCCTGTGAGTTGCTCAACCATGAAATCATGAGCTCTACTACCGGTCACCTTGACAACTCCAGCACATGTAGTCAGGATGTATGGAATTTGTGGTCCTTGTATTTGGAAGGCGTCAAAGAATTCTGTCTTTGCCAATGAGACATTACTCTGATCATCTAAGATCATGTACATCCTTTTACTTTTCACTGGATGACCTTCAGGATAAACATTAACCAGACGTATCTTCGAGCACGACTTTCCTCTGAAGCCTTTACCACAAACTTGTGTACACAGTGGTTTAGCCGCTAGGATTTGTTCATCATTGGGTGTGGTGACTGGCTCCCCGCCATGAACCTTGTAAGGGCTCTTTTCTTTGGAATCTTTTTGCTCCTTATAAGATATCAGATCCTTTGACTCTCTTGGAGCAGGGCCAAAGTGCATAGCGGCCACATGACGTTCACTTCCGCACTCTGCACATTTGATAAAAGCGCCACAGTCCTTGGCCTGATGGGAGACTGAAGCACAGCAGCGACAACACACTCCCTTATTCCTGAGGAATTTCTTCCTGTCATCCAAGAGCATAGCTCGAAAGCTCTTGCACTTCTTAAGTGCTTGTGCTTTTTTATGTATGGGACATAGCATGTTCACGTCTTCTGTTTGGTTCCCCTCTCTATCTGTAGTTGTTTCCTTGTTGCTCGCACTTGTCTTGTGAACAGAAACAGGATTCTTGTAATTGAGATTCCCCATTCTCTCTTTTCTCAGAGCTGGTGCAACTGTATTGGTCACATAAAAACTTCGATCGTTTCTTGCCTTGGCTTGTCTCCTTACAAATTCAGAGAAGACTGAAAAGGGTGGGAAATGTACCCTGTGATCTTCCTTATATTTTGATCCTACTGTCATCCATTTATCCTGTAAATGGAAGGGCAATTTTTCTACAATGGGACTTAGCCTCTTGCCGTGTCCAGATAGGCTAATCCTTGGAGATAACCATCTTCATTAGCAGCTTCAAGTTCGCACAGTAAATCCCCAAGTTCTCGAAGTCTGTGGTTATCACGGTTGGGAAGTTGTCCAGTTTTGCGAACAAAGCCTTCTCTATGGCTTCTGGAGCTCCATAAAGTTCATCCAGTCTTTCCCAAATGAGGTTGAGACCCACCAATGGTTGACGAACGTTGGCACCTTTCATCCTGCGAGCTTGGTAACTCGATTTGGGACCTAGCCATTTTATGAGCAGATCAATTTGTTCGTGGGCAGAGATATCAAGTCCCTTCACGACACTTATAAATGTTGACTTCCAGCCAAGGAAGTCTTGCCGATCATCAAATTTGGTCAAATCCCCTGAAACCAGCTGACTTCTTATTAAGAATTTAGCCAAGTCTGATGTGTTGCTATTTAGGTGCTGGCTAGGAGATGGATTAGGAGTATAGTGGCTGAACACTTGCTGCTTTTTATGATCAGAAGTATCAACTTGTTGCCTTTCTTCAACTTAGATTTTTTGATGTAGGCTTTGGATTTGCTTACTGGAACGCTGCTGGCTATCTAGCTTAGGGGTATGTTGGTAGCTATCTGGCTGACATAACTCAGAGTGATGGAGATGTGCCTGATGTGGGCTTGAGTGTTTTGGCATCTCACAATCTCCGTAAGAGTGGTGTGGTTTAAGACTGAGGGACTCAAATGCTTTACAAATGGTTCAGCGTTCTTCATCCAACGTTACCAGGGCAGATGGCCTCTGTTGGCTTATATCAAACTGCTCATCTGGGTGAGAATCATCCCTTTGTGAGTGCCTTTCCACATATTCACTCACTTTGTCTTGTAGAATTTGCGATGGTAATGACCCAATGTCCCGCTGGCTCCCGTGAGAGCTTAATTCGACAGCAGCATTTTCCATGACAATGGCCTTCGCTATAGCTGCCTCTGCTTCTGCCTCTAGATGAGCTTTTTTGATTTTATTGTTAATTTCCTTTCTCTGGCTCTGGCTTTTGCTGCTTCCGCCTCTGCCCGTGCCGTAGCAGCTGCCACGTTGACCATAGATCGTTGAGAACGTGTAGATCGATGTGCACTAGATGACATGTATGATTTTGCATCAGCAGTCTTCATATTGTCTTGTATTTTGGGAGTCTCATTCAATGAAACTTGAGACTGAGGTTCTTTTTCTGAAACCTTCTTCTTCTGAGAGGATGTCATTTCACTTTACTGTTCTCATCTAACATGAAACAGCAAGCTAAATTCATTCCTTCAAAAAGTTTTCCTCCAATATACAGGCGATGTGTTGTACTTGGCAGGTAATTTTAATGAAGAAAAGGTAAAACTGAAATAACAAACACATAACAAATACAGATAAGTAAACAAAAATATATTCAGCACAAAACAAATAATATATTACTCCTTAATTGGGTCTTAAATTATTAAATTAAATATACTCACTGACGATGCCCCATGAACAAACAAAAGATAGATGGAAAGAGATGGCATTAACTACAACATGTGCTTCTTCAACATGACTGCAACAACAGCACAACAGGAAATGATCTCACTCACAGGAAATCTAAATTACAAAATAAAACACACACCTTCAAAATAAAGGCATTCTACATTAAACAGTCTTTTGTAAGACCACAGACGTCATGATCTATTCTGCCATGCAGCGCTCAAAATTGTGGACAAGCCAATTCCACCGTTAAATAACCTCTGAATTGTTTTTGTAATCTTTTATCTCACAACTGTTGTAATTATGGCTTTGGTGAATTTTGGATCTGAAACAGAAGGCTACATGATAAAATTCTTCTTTCTGTTTATTTTCGTGAATATAAATGTGTGCAGTCTTTGTCGGATGTAGCCTTCCTTTTGAGAGACTCCCATAGATAAGCCTTGTTGAACTGAAAAAGACTCTGGATGAGGAGTCGATTCCCCTCGTTGGAATCGATTCCAACCGAGGAATCGAGGAATCGGATTCCCAGCCTTATGTTTGAGGGAAATTAACATTAGCCATTAAAGTGAAGGGAACGTTGTCTTTCTTCTCGTTTAATCCATAAAACAATTAATGTTAAAAGCAGTGTCACTATAATGAATTTTATGTTTAATTTTGGCATGTTGTATGATATTTTTGTGTTTCCGTGACGTTAAAAGATATGAAGAGATTGCGCGGCCTCTCTTTTATAATCTATGTTTATTACGACGAAAAGTGTAATTTAATGTAAACCACAATAATACGCTTTTTGAAGTTAACATGGGCTTGTTGAAAGGGGTTTTGCGTGTGCGAATTTTTGCAATTGTCCCGTGAAGTTAAAAGTGGACATTAAACTTGACTAACAACCAGGCTCTTTTCAAACGGAGCGGATTACACAGCATTTCTGGTCTCGTGAAGGCGCTTCGAGAGTAGTTCGTCATTCTGAAAGAGAATAAACAACTGAATCCTTTCACAAGGCTGTTATCAAAGCAAACTGCGCCTCAGTCAGTTCCCTAGGTAACTTTAGTGAATCCCTAGGGAACTGACTGAGGCGCAGTTTGCTTTGATAAAGACACCAGGACTTACATTTATTTATTAGTAAACATTGGGACAATTGATCAATCGATTTGTAGAACGTCACCACTGGTATTTATCAACAACAGGCAGACATATTTTGATTATTTTAATGCTGTTTAAGGTAGACTTATAATATGAAATGTGCATGTTCTGCTACAAATCCTTGCAATGAACAGTCAACATCAGTGTTCCCTGTGTTGTGCTATGGATTGAGATTCTTTTGTGTGCAACCCCCCCCCCCCCCCCCCCCCCAAAAAAATGGGTGCAACTTCTGTTTCATCACAAATTTAATTAACTGGTATTACACTTTAGATGATTTAAAAGTCATAATTTTAATTTCTTAAGATAAATTGTACTTTTTTTTTCTTCATCAGGGTGTGGCCAACGGTTTCATTGGTGCTTTCTCATCATTGCAAGTTTTCGGATGCTGGCCAGTCACTTCTTCCAAGGCTCCAAACACTGCCATGTGACCAGACTGCTCCACTGAAACTGCATAGTGTGTCTACTTTCACCACTAAGACTTAAGGTAATATGTGTTCAAGTTGAGAGTGTTTAATAATATTAAAATGCACTTTATTCTCAGTGGCATCTATGCTAATACTAGACTATCTCATTCTTATTCCAAGGTCACCATAGCCACCAGATCCAGTCTGTATCCAGATCACATGGTGGATCAGCACCTAGACAAGCTCTTGACAGCCCTGAATGTCAGCGGAGACCAGGACAACTAGATGAGCCCCTGAGACAGATCCTCATCTCCAAGACAGCCACCGGGACAAGATCACAGGAACCAGACCAGTCCTCTGCACAATCTGACCTGTGTTGCAGCCTGCAATTAAACTGCTGGATTCATCTGACCAGAGAAGAACAATCGGGTTTTGGTTCCTTTGACACACATTTTTTCTGTTTAATAATGTAAAGCTGCTTTGACACAATCTGTAGTGTAAAAATGTAAACACAGTGACTGGATTTTACTTGACTCAGTTCAGTTGAACTGTAACACCTTGTTCATTAATTGTTTTCTGACTACTGCTTCATTTTAAAGATGTAATTGTGAAAAGTAGGGATATTTTTTTTAATTTATGTTATTCAGTTGTATTACAAATGTAATGTTATACAACTGGAGCACTTTAAAGGGCTAGTTCACCCAAAAATGGAAAGCTGCTATTACTTTATTGACCCTCAGGCCATCCCAGATGTCAGTGATTTTTTTTTCAGTAGAACAGTACAGAGAAAACTGTTTTTTATCTAAAACGGTGATCCTTGGCGATTCATACATTGCACGTCTGTGGCTGGTGGTTTTTGGTTGTTTAGCTTCATAAGGCCTCAATGTGTCCTCAGAGGAGTCTTTGGTAATTTGGTGTTGTCTGTATAATGTTTGTTGGACTCTCAAAAGCTGGCAGCCAAGGAGATAACATGCAGTTAATGTATTGCAATGTTTTCAAAGACAATATTTTCACATAAAAATTTCCTTTACTGTTGAGTTAAACCATTACTAAAAGTTAACTACGTCTTGGATGGCTTGAGGGTGTCAATTAACAGCAAATTTTTGGATGAACTATCCCTTTAAGCCCATATGTGTAGTCTGTATGACAAATGTTATGAATGCAGATTGTTTTTAAATAAAGGCTATTACGGTATGTGTTGTGTGTGTTTTAGTGATGGACAGACACCAGGTAATAACTTTCTTAAACTCAATATATATAATCAAATATATAATAACTAGTTCCACAGCAATTTCTTATGAGGCCCAAATAACAAACCTTCCGAGCCGGCATTTCAACGTTGAAACAACATCAGGTACCATGGTTGAATCAACGTTGAATTACCTTTCGATTTTGCTAATTGGATCAACGTTGAAATCACAACGTTGATTCACTGTTGAAATCGCGACAGTGTTTCACCATCTTACCTTTATCACGGGTGAATTGTGAACGTTCTGGAGACCTTGGATTAATGTTGAATTCGGTGTTGATTTTGAAAAGTTAATCAACGTGGATAACACGACGTTGTTTCAACGTCGTACCATGCCTCATGTATAAATACACCATTGTATGTTCAATGAGATTCAAATGATGTTCAAATGAGTTTGCATTTAGATCAACACTGTACATGATAAAGGCTAAAAATCAAATGACTGGCAACAATGGTTTTACAATCAAATTCAATAAACTACCAAATGCTCAAAACAGCAGTTTTATTTTGGAAACATATAAAACAGATAAAAATAATCCCAAACTTTATTTTGGATGTATTGTTAAAATCCAATCCAACAATCCAAATACAATAATATTTAATGGTTTTTGTAAAATAATTGGGCATATTTTTGCATATAAATGCCTATTTTTTGCGGCACTTCCAAGAGAAACCCTTGCACCTTTATGACTGAAATCAGCTGATCTTTATTTTGGTGGAAAACTACAGTTTCTGTAAAAAACATGTTGTAGTAATGTGTCTCATTACAAGAGATTTGTACATTTGTGCAGTGAAAATGTGTTGAACAGTTCGAGAAGGGAACCTTCAACCAGGGCCGCTGTAACTGGAGGGAAGATGAGGACAATTTCAAGGGCCCAGCGTTAGAGGGATGATTAGAATTATTAAATTTTAATTGACAATTTGCTGTAGTTTTCTAAATGTTTGACCAATTAAATAATTTTAGTTGAATGGACTATAAAACTATTTCAGTAAAGGTTGAGCCAACTGAAAAATAACAATTCAGGCAACACTTTGAAGACAATTGACTGAATGTAAAATTTCTGTGGAACTTGTTACTAAATAATAATTAGTTGAAACGGCTTGAAATTTTTCATGGTGTAGTTGCTGTAGTACTTCACACAGAGATCATTAGGGATGGGTAGATCGACACCTAGTGTCGAGTTTTTGACACACTGGTGCTTCGAAACCGTGTTCCAGAGCATTGCTTGAAATGAGGCTGTCGCGTGACCTGTGAAAAAGATTCTTCGTTGCCTCACTGACACGTCACGCTAGGCTCAAATACCAAGCGTGTTGATTGCGATGTACCATACCCGCAATCCATTTAGTGCAATGTTATAGTTATATCAGTCAACATCCCTATATGTATGTAGTGTTTTTACGTGGTGTATCGTTGTTAATTATAGTACTACTGTTAAAAACAATGACATGTGAATGTCTGTTGACTGAATGAAAATCCAAACACCTTGCGGGCTCAACCACTGTTTACAAAAAAGTCAGTAAAACTCTTTTCTTAACCACAAACATTTTTCAGCTTGTAAACTCCATCTTCTGTTGTCAACAGCTCACATTGGTGAAAAAAAGTATATTATTGCAAAATATATTACAGTTTTTCTGAATAGCTAAAACACATTTTTCTTGAAACCATCACTCATTTTCTCAAAACTTTAAACGCATACTATGAGGTTCCATTTGTGCCAAAATTATGTCGACATGCTGTCTATCTATGCTATGTGTTGTCTCAACTTACTCCTGTCATCTGTCCTTGTCGTTTGATTGTGTCGTCTTGCGTGTCAATGCTGCATGTGTCATGAATATGTGTTTTTTCATTCTGTCGTTACTATGCGTTGTTTCCCTTTGTTGTTACAATGAGTCGTCTTCCATGTCTATGCTATGCGTCGGACTCAGTAACGATGCATAGACATGGAAGACGACACATAGTAACGAAAGAGGGAAACGACGCATAGTAACGACACATAGCATAGACATGGAAGACGACACATTGTAAAGACAGAGGGAAATGACGCATAGTAACGACGCATAGCATAGACATGGAAGACGACACATTCTAAAGACAGAGGGAAACGACGCATAGTAACGACAGAATGAAAAAGCACATAGTCATGACACATGCAGAATTGACACGCAAGATGACACAGTCAAATGACACGGACAGATGAGAGGAGTAAGTTGAGACGACACATAGCATAGACAGACAGCATGTCGACATAATTTTGGCACAAATGGAACCTCATAATAAAGAAAATACTACAGAACATTCTGTCTCAGCATCATTTCTTTGTGTTTTGAGTCCGGACTTTGTCCACATCACATAATGTTGTCTTTTTTCCTAGACAAAGAGAAAAAAACCTCTGGTCTGACAGATCCAGCCTTGACAATAGCCTACTCTCTAAACCTTACTCTTCATCCTCATCCTCCTCTTCTTACATGCACTCTTCCTCCTCTCCTTCTCAGATTGTTTTCATCTATTGTTCGTATCATCATTCAGTCACCTGTGCCACTTGTGCATTCTGAACTGGCTCAGATTTTGTACAGTTGGATTGATCACATCATTAGAAACAAGTGTGAACAATTTTTAATCATTTTAAACTATGACAACCGTGCTTTAGTTGTGTTTAGCATTTGCAACACAAATGCATCACACTGTGATAAGTGTTTAAGTGAAAGAGAAGGTGTTTAGAGTTTTGCAAAAGAGTGCATGAGATGTGCAAATAGAGCCTCAATGTGTTTAAGGTTTAGCAGAAAGAGTGCTTTATTCAACAAATTGGTTAAAGCTAGTGAGAATTTGGTACAGAGATTGGGTCTTAGTGTTTTAGCAATTCAGAAAAACTGAAAATGCAATAACTACATTTGTAGTTGTGCATTTGTGTTTCTTAACAATATGCATGTTTGTGTTCTTTAGTAAGGAAGACAAAAATGGTGCAATGAAAAATGACGTAGGTTTAATTTATTGGCATATTAAACACTCTATTTATGTGAAAAGACAAGTTTGATGCAAGAGTTAAGAAAATAAAATCTTTATTGTCATTTTATTGTGCAAAATACAAAACATTTTGGAAACTCTATCACTGCACACACATGCCGCCTTGTTACGACACAAATGCTTATTAAATAGATAATTAAACCTTACAATGACATCCCAATGAACAATAAACAATAAACAATGAAAATAAACGTTTTATATGCATAGTGCGGCCTCTTTACTTTGTTTCATATGTGTTATATAAGGCCAGCACTCTGAAAATCTAAAAAAAAAACATAGTGAAGCCTGCTCCCAACCTTATCCCAATGAACAAAACATCTAAATGATACAGTTGGTGTAGGAATTTGTATTGACCCCCAGATGGCGGGGTAGAGCACTGTGTCAAAAAAACTCTCAGTAAGATCTTCTAGACATCTGAAAGTAATAAAGTCAGTCTGGTTAGTAATGATTGAAGCTGGTAAAGCTGTTTGTTGAGTTGTTTAAATCTTCAGTTTATTTAATCTAAGGCGGTGTCTGAAGTCAGTTGTAGTTCTTATGTGTGTCTTGTTTCTCTTTCCATCGGTGAATCTGCTCATTAACAGCAGGTGTTCATCAGTGTCTAATGCGGCGTTCCAGGCAACCCGTAACCCGTGTTTTTCCAACCTTCTACCCGTGAAACTGCACTGGAACAGCAGTCAAACCCGTGACTTCCCACCCGTGAACTCGTACTAGATAGGTGTACTCCGAGTTACGAACTCTGACGTCACATAGCCTGCGAAACAACAATGGCAGCCTCTACGGATAATATTGCCTATGGATGCAGTGTTTACGCAAGTGGTGCACGTTAAAAAAACGATTTTAGGACAATATAACATTGCAATAAAATTAATAATCTAGCTATAATTGCTTGCGCTCAGGAAGTTTGGTGTGACTTGCCTGGAACGCTATAAAGTCGTGGTTTGAAATCGTGACTTACGGGCTCAAAAACCTGCCTGGAACGCAGCATGAATTCACTCATTAGTTTTTTGAAGATAGACTTGAATGTGCATGATACAAACCTAATTTTTTATCATTCAAGTCTGAAAACATTTTGTTACATGATGAATTTGATGTACCATTTTCATGGTAATGCAATGTTTGAATTTAAAATGGGTTTCAAAGGATGAATTTTGAGATTTTATGTTTTCAAGTGATATATAATTTCTGATAATTTCTAAAGATTCATAAATTCATCTATTACTAACAAAAAAGATTGGTAAAATATCTATTTAGGAGTCTTAGACCTTTCCAACGATATATAGTTTGTCATGATTAGATAAAGGTTTAGTGAAGTAAACGGGACGGGGTGACAGTTAAGGGGTTAATGAAAATCAGCATGGCACTGTCCAAATTTGGCTGTTTTTTGACAGTGATTTTTAACAGTTTATCTTTCATACTACTTACTTTGTGTATGTAAAACTTACTAAGTAATATGACAGTAATTAAGTTTACCAAGTTTACATAAAAATGTGACTCTTGTCTATCTTTTTGTCATAAAGAATAAAAACCTTCAACATCAATCCAAAATAATTTAACATATATACATTAAAAAAACTGACTAAAAAAAAAAGATGTAAAATGCGTTATTACTGTACATGAGTCCAAATCAACTTCCAATTAAAGGGGAAATTTTAAAAAAGTTTTCCTTTCTCTTTGGAGTGTTACAAACTGTTTGTTCATACATAAGATTCCTAAAATTGCGAAGTCTAAAATCCCAACCCCAAAGAGAAATTCTTTATAAAAGTTAAGACTCTAAAACGCCTTGTTAAAACACGGCCACACATGTCTACGTTACTGTGTGGGAAGATTTGCATAACACTGGCCAAATTTTTTAATGCAAATAAAGAAGGTGTAACTTTGATTCTCGCCACCGCCGCCATGTCGTGGAGATGCTGTGTTTTTCGTTGTGAAAGTGAATCTACTTTGTTTGGTCTTCCAAAAGAGGACACAACTAGAAATCAGTAGTTGTATTTACGACACTGTTCCAGAACAATTCAACCCAAATATTCACATGTGTGTAGCATATTTTACAGATGACTGTTTCTTGATCCTGGGAAGGCTGTGCATGAAGAATGTTTCTGTAAAGCGTCTGGATATTGAAACTGTGCCAACACCACAGGAATTGGGCCACTCGTCGATGTGATTGTGGCCCAATGGCGGTGGTGTTGTCTCTGTTTTAGTAGCCAGACTCAGGCCAGTACCGGCTAAGTGTTTCTTCTCTGCATGATTGTGGCCCAATGCCAGCATTTTTGGCAGCCGGACTTGTCCTGGCCAGTATATTTGGGCCAATTTCTGGGGTGTCATTCATCCCAAGTCCATGTTGACTCTAGCATCCGCAGTTGGGCCGAGTTATTTCATCCGGCCTGCCCGATCTGGGCCAAACCCAGATTAAGACTCAAGCATATAATGACTGGTCAAACATCCAAGAATTTAAGGGTTAAGAATAACTCAAACGGATTGAGTTGCAGCAGATTTCATTTTCCCAGCAAGTTTCAAACTAAAATTTTGAAATAAAATTTTGTGTGGTTTTGCTCAAGATTAATCGTTACTGTTAAATTTTCCTTTATGTTGGGATTTTAAAGGGTTATTGTTTTTGATGGGTTACCATTGAGGTGAAGAGTATAGCCTGTCAAGACGTTAGAAAAAAAGCACACTACAGTGTGGTGGTGTTCCCGTAATGTTATGTACGACTACATGCATCCTTGTGTTATTGATAGCTATTTAGCTAGTATATAGTTAAAAGATACAGAGAGATTTGTGTTAAAATTTCTGATTTTATTTTATTCTTAGCTTCAGCTACATAAAGAATTTGAGTGAATTTAAAGGTGAATTGTAAGAAACATTCTCTCTTTTTGTGAATTTAAACCCAAGTGAACTTAAATCTAGCAAAATTAAGTGCTTCAGTTGAAAAACAGAAAGTGATTCAGATCTCTTATGTTGTAAATAATTATTTCAAATTGTATTTTTTAAATAGTGGAAGGCAGCTGAAGTTTGAGCTGGTGTGAAGAATATGAAAGTATAGTAGACATTTAACAATAGTTTATTCATCAGCTATCAAATAACTAAATATACAGTTGTTGATCACTAGTTCACAGTTCAAAATGTGTTAACACTGTGGTTGAGAGCTTGGAACATCTGAAGGAGGTTCATAGTTTGTGCAAGGTGTCTTTTGAAATATTTCAACATTTTCTTTAAGAAGAAAAGGTTAATCACATGACTCAACATCTGGCTAACAGTAAACCAGAGACATAAAGCTTCCTCTTTGTAACCCGTTTCGTGGTCTGCTGTAAGAGAACTTAGAGTTTGAAAATGCTATTTTCACACAGACTACAATGGGTATCTCCAAACTCAGCCCTGGGGGGCCAGTGTCTACAGAGTTTTCTACAACTTATCTCAGGACATCTGCCTGGAATTTTCTATTATCCCTAGTAAGACCTTGATAAGCTGGTCCAGGTATGTTTAAAGTGATAGTTCACCCAAAAATTATCCAATGATTTACTCAACAACAAATTCATCCTGGGTGTGAATGACTATCTTCTTTCAGATTAATACAACTAGACTTATATAAAAAAATTCCCACTTCCAATCATTATAATGGCAGGGAATGGCTGCTGATACTTAATAGTCAAATTGAAAGAGAACAACTGCACACTCACTTAAGTATATGGTATTTATTAACCAACGTTTTGGCTAGTAGCCTTTGTAAAGGTATATTTTCACAAACTGGAGAGTTGTATAAGTAAAGGAGATAACTGTACACAGCTGGGAGTGGTGAGATCCAAATCATCCAATTAATAACTAATTAACAATTAGACTCTAGACTCTACATGGTAGGTACAACATCAACAAATGGATCTATATAAACAAAACATAAGAATATACGAATGAAATGAAATGTTAGGATGAAAACAGTCTAACAGAAGTCCAATAAACTGCATCCAAGTGCTGCACATGACTCCAGGGGCCTTTTGACGTAAATCAATGCATTTTTGTAATAAAACTATGCATTACTGTGCACCAATTTTTTTTTTTACAGAAGCAAAGGAAGCAAAGTTTCCTTTGTTCAGTGAAAGGAAAAAACAGTCTCCTCTTGGCTTATATCGAAAACAGATTTTTCTTTACGAATACTCATGTTGTACTTGTACATCTAACTTGTTAGCGTTGTTGTGCTTTGCTTTGTCCTCTGCACTTCTGCTTTCATCACTTCTCACCAGAGCTCAAAAAATGTCTAATAATGCCTACCTGGTCTAAATGTAATGCTAAATATAATTACAGGGTTGAAAAAAGTATATACATTTTAAAAGAGAAAATAATAACCAGTTTCTGGCACTGTTGGATCATTATTTATTTATTTATTTTCTTTACTTCTTTATTTCATGTCTGTATTCTCTCCCTCCAATTGCGTGCACACAAACACACACACACACACACACACACACACACACACACACACACACACACACACACACACACACACACACACACACACACACACACACACACACACACACACACACACACTACATTTCCTGCCAGTACTGGGAACCCAAACCACAACCTTCAGACTACCAGTCCAACTCGCTAACCACAACTGCCCACCGCCATTTTGTCATGAATGACTGTACAGAGTGTGGCGTCAAGCTGATTGCTGATTGCTGATTACCTTGATCAGGGCCCAGTTGCATAAACTGAATCCCCACTTGCTCTCAGGCGGCTCAGTAAAAATGGCTGCCCTCTGCTCTGGTGATGTGTGTGTTCACTACTTACTGCTGTGTGTGCATTTGCTGTGTGTGTGTGCATTTGGATAAGTTAAATGCAGGGCACAAATTCCAAGCATGGGTTACCATACTGCGCTCCACACATTGTGTCGCTTTCACTATACAGTATGAAATGACAATGATTTTTGCCTTTTTTGTCTGTGTGTGTGTGTATGTGTGTGTTTTACTGTAAAAGAATGTAACAATTTTTATACTGTATTCTAACTTTATAGGTTTGGTAATGTTGCTAAAGCACAATAATCCTAAAAGGTTTTTTTTTTTTTTAACTCAAAATATTGAATTGCAAATGCTAAGCTCCATAATTCTATATAATTTTCATTTCTTGGGTGTGGTTGACTGAATCAAATCTACTCTCAATTACTCTGCTTTTATACCATGTGGTAATTTGGCAATGGATTCATGAAAGCTTGGTTACGACACATAAAAAAGGAAGTTGAGACTCTCAGGAGAGTATATAACTCCCAGCTTTGTTTGACCCAGAACAGATTTTCAGAAGGCTCTCATCATGTACCTGTTAGTGGTGGTCCTCTCTCTTCTGCTGAGCTCTGTTCCCGCTCAGAGCCGTCCTGTTGAGGTGAGAACAGACAAAATTGAAATAGAAAATTATATCATCAGCAGGTTCCTATTGGGAGCTGCTTTTCATTTTTATTTTTCATTTTTCAAGAGTTTTGACATACTTGTGTTTAAAATCCATCAATAGGATTTAATTGAAAAGATCTCTGGCAAAATAGGTAAGATGCTCAAATAGAAAAGAAAAGAAAAAAACATTTTTTTGTAGCAGTTGATGGCAAATTCCTCTTCATCCTATTTATTCAATTATATTATCAGTGCCAATAGACTGAATGATTTTGTGCATTATACTGTATCACACAGGACATCGAGTGGATGGGCCCTTGATCATGTTTGGAGATATCGCCGTATCAACAGGGTTCAAGAATGCAGATCCGTGCACAGCTCGTGGATGCAAATGGGAGAGAAGCACTGATGGATTAGTCTATGTGCCCTACGTGATCTCCAACCAGTACTGTAAGTCACGATCACTACTTCTGATATTATCTCATTGGTGTCACATGATCTTTTTAATAGTTTACCCCTGCCACAGCTCCAAATGAACTACAAGTGATCAAAAGAGGCTTGCGGTCCTTTGCGGATGTGTCCTGCATTCGATTCATACCACATGAAGGGCAGAGGCACTTTCTACACATTAAGTCTGATTCTGGGTAAATCTTCTGATTTAGGACTCCTTTCTATCTAATTTCTGTGTATATAATAAATGTGCTTTCCCAAAACATAAATATACAATCTGATTGCTGATGTGTTATGTGTGATCCACAGTTGCTATTCATATTTGGGGCGCCAAGGTGGAGGACAGGTTGTTTCTCTCCAGCGTGATGGGTGTGTCTATCACAGTACTATTCAACACGAGCTCCTTCATGCTCTCGGGTTCCATCATGAACAGAACCGCAGTGACCGCGACAAACACATCAGAATCCTTTTTAGGAACGTCATACCTGGTGATTAATACCATGATTAAATGGTTACAATTTATTTTAGACAATATATATCTACTAGCTCTCAACAGAGTGTTGGTAGAGTATTAGCAGACTGGTAGTGTTAGGTTAGGGTTAGGGTTAGAATAAGTTAAAACATACTTGCAAATTTACTGATAGTAGAATGTCTGTTGGGCCACCATCTCAAAAAAGAGATCTGAGAGTAAGTTGACGTAGGAGCAATGTTAGTTATTGTCAACTGAATATTCAAAAGTGACCATCAAAATAAAGTGTAACCAATAGAACAAAGAATAAAAAAATTAAAATGCATAGTTCATGGCATGTTACATCTAGTCACAATAATTGCAGTCTAGATTAAATTCACTGTGTATTTACCTGCTTTATATTTATAGTGTTTAACACTTTCCTTTGCACTGTAACAGCACAGCAGCACAATTTCAAGAAAACAGAAACCAATAATTTGGCAACCCCCTATGACTACAACTCTGTGATGCAATATACAAGGTAAGTGTTCTTCATTGTTTGGGCTAGTTACTCAAAGAATGTAATATAGGCCTATTATTCATTACTAGCAGTGGTGGGCAGTAACGGAGTAGCTTTACTTCATTACTGCAAAATTTATCTGTACTTTACTGGAGTAGTTTAATTTTGAGTAACTTTACTTTTACTTCACTACATTCCAAAGCATAAGATTGTAGGTTTTTACTTCACTACATTTCATAAAACATATCGTTACTCCTTATAGTATATCATGTGCTCTGACATGCAGAAGTGGTGTACGAATCAAGAACGAACTGGGCTCGGTTCCCCAAAACGTTCTTATCGCTAAGTAGTTCTTAACCTATTCCTTAACCTCTCTCTTAATGTTATGGCACGATTCCCGACACATTCGTACGCTAAGTATATCTTCTGTAAGTCACACTTTCGTAAGGTTGGTCTGGACCATTCGTAAGCTCTCTCTTAGCGTTGTTTGAGCTCAGGACGCTATTTGCCGCCATTGTGCAGCAGTCTTTAGAAATCAGCGTAGCGCAATAGTCAGACTATGGTATATTGACAATGTTGTGGCTCAGCAATGATTTTATGTTATGGACATTTTAAGACTAATAATAAAATATGTTCGCAATGGATACAGGCCTATTTATGAAGTTGACTTTATGTGGTATCAGAACCAATATGGTGGCAGCATAGGATATTTCGTAATGTCATTTAAGCGTTTGAATTGGAAATCACTTTTGATAATTAAAATCTGGCAAACAATTTGGCTCTAAATGGCTAAGATCTATAAATGGGTAAGCATGATGGTGTCCAGTAAGCGACCAACTATAGCAGCGATCCAGCGTGTCCTTATATTGAATCAAAGACGGCGCTGGCCATGGAACCGTTTAGTCCATGTCATTTTTATTATTCGGCAAAACTTAAGCCCTTTTGACATTTTGCCTGACGTGGCTATATTAAAAAAAAAAAATCCTCCCAAGACAACTCATTATGAAGCTGCTGGACCTTCTCAAACCTATGCTTGCCAGGCTAACGTGGCGAAATTTTGCTTTAAGCCCTGAAGTCCAGCTGCTTGCTGCGCTAAGGTTTTTTGCTAAAGAGAGCTTCATCGAGGTTGTGGGAGAGGGCTACGGCTTAAGCAAGACCTCGGTGTGGAGGTGCATCCACACTGTCACCAACTCCCTTCTGCGCCATGCCGGGGATTAAATAAGGCTGCCGGCAACACGTCAGGAGTTCCAGGAAGTGCAGCAGGACTGTCATGCTATTGCTGGCATCCCCAGAGTCTTGGGCCTGGTTGATGGCACACTCATCCCTACGTGCAGGTTATAGTGGACCATAGGGGTGTGATCTCCGACCTGGTGGCAAGGTCCAGCAAAACTTCAAGTTCCTCTGACGAGAAGCTTGGTGCCCTTTTTTTACGTTGCTTCCCCACCATATTCTGTATCTAACTCTCTCTCTCTCTCTCTCTCTCTCTCTCTGTTCATTGTAGATACGTTGCTTTTTATTGAAAACATTAACCAATGGCAATCAATTCCGCATTAAACAGAAGTAACTGCAGCTGCTTGCCAATCAATTCTGATTGTAAAGTACCTTACCATTAATATAAAAGTGTATTACATAATTTTTAGAAGTCGTTAAACCCATGTCAAGAAGCGGCACAAGTGGCACAACAGAATAAGGAGGGTGGATGATTAGCGAGGGATACCCGGTTCGTCTAACCATCACAACATATCGTGTGAACATATTACTGACCATTTGATAATTTAATTTATAGTCTATATTTTACTGATAACTTAAACTATGTTAAAATTAATTTTACTGGAATAATTTGAGGAATGTTTCATTTGCATAGAACTTGTTGTCTTTCTTAATGCTGTAATTCACCTTCGAGTGAAGTGGAAAATCGATTCCTGAGCAATCGATGCCAACTAATTCAGCACCTTCACTTGGGACAGCGCCTTTGTAATGTCGAACGTAAGAGGCAGCATGTTAAGAAGCTTCCTAAGGGACACTTCGGGGAACACAATTAGGAACATAAACAACTTTGGTAAGATATATCTTTCGAGTCTTCTTAGCGCACTAAGAGTGAGCGTTATCAGGGAACCGGGCCCTGATTATTTTCAATGAAACATTTAAATTGGTTCGTAAATCGCAACAAACGATTCAATCACAAATTAGAATGATTCGATTATAGCTGTTCTCGAGTTGTCAATTTAATGATTCAAATGAGCCGTTTAGTGCGAGTCTCCAGTGAACTGAATTCACAAGGAAGAACCGGGAGATTATGAGCACGTGCATGACTGATGCTGCCAAAAGTCATTTACTAATGTTGAATTTTAGGATTAATTATTGTAACTTAAAACCATATTTAGGTAAAAAGTTGTTTGTAAACTAAATCTGCTGTAAAGGGTGATCAATTTAAGCCCACTGAAATGCTTGAATGCAGACACATCAGCATCAGTGTTTTAGGTAAAAAAAAAAGGAAACATTAAAATAACACAGATTAAATAAAATAACTCATGCATGTTCAAATTCCCCACTGCCATAACATAAACAGTTTTATTAAAATGCTACGCATTTAACCCTATGTGAATTCTGTTTTTATATTGTTTATCAACAGTATAAATTTTTATATTGTTTGGATTAACTAGCCGAGTAGATGGATATGATTGTTTATTCATAACCATATTGGAAACAACTAAATATTGTTAGCTAATGCTAACTGTCTAGCTAATTAGCTTGCTGGTGCTAAGTTGAGGTAATTTTTTGATATAAAGTCCAAATATTTTTATTCAACGACCTAGATAGATTACATCTGGGGGATGGAAAAGAAAGGATGTAATGTTTAGAACAAAGTTATAGTAATTATCAAAGTGGGAAGTGAGTGGTGTTTTAACACCACAGACAAGGTTTGAGAAAGAAAAAATCATTATGAAAATATAATTATATTTTCCTTAAAATGTTCTTCCTAACTTCAGGCCTTATTCTCATGTCATATATAACTGTGATGTTCTGCAAAACAACAAACTTTATCTTTGTGTATCTTCCACAGAAACTCATCTAGAATGTTACTAACAACATATTTCTGGCTCATCATTTGACCAAAATCAACACTGGATCGCACTCTTGTATTTTATCAAATCACATAAGTTTTTTTAGAAATTGTTTAATTTTAATAATAGTAATATAATGTACCACATGCTGATCAGTGAGATGTGGGTGGGATGTAATGTCAGAGTAAAGTAAAGCCACAACTTCCTCAGTAGTGATCAAATCATCTTTTTTTCCCTACAAAACCAATATAATGCAATATTTCTATCTAATGAATGTAAGCTGCACTGGGGACATCACATGCATGAGCGAATCAGGAAAATTCTGATAATAAATCTAGGAAGTATTTGATTGTTGGATTTTAAATCAGTGGGGTTAAGGCATCAAAAGCTGTTTTATGGATTATAACTAATATTATTACTAAAACCTTATTAGTAATTAGTTACCCTTCTAGTTACTGCAAAAAGTAATATTATTACAGCAACTAAGTTACTAGTTACTCCTCAACAATGGTGTTCTTGTAGCTGAGTGCAAATTTTATTTTATTTGTATTTATTTGATTATTTGTTAATTAATAATTGGGCCGGGGGGGGGGGGGGGGGGGGATGGGCATGCTAAAAACATAATCATCAGAGTTTACAGTTGTTTCTTTATGTGTGTGATTTTAGGGACGCTTTCTCCAAGAACAATGAGCCAACCATGATTCCCATTCCTGATAGGAACGCTGTGATTGGGGAGGCTCGAAAAATGAGCCCCAATGACATCCTGCGCATTAACAGACTCTACTGCAGTACGTTAAGACTTTACTGCTATTTGATTTAAAACAGCATCTTGTGATTCTTTGCTGAAAACCCCACCTTAGACCACCATGAATTTACACACAGTCCCAGGGTGTTTTATGCTGGTTAGTAGATGGGCCGCTACACACATGCTGTTCATTAGCAGTACTTACCTGGTCTACCAGAATATTGTTATTTATTTATTTATTGGTCTTCTTGCTTGACCAGGGTCATCTTGCAGGCTAAAATAAGCGGGCTGGTGGTCTTAACAGTGGGATTTATAATTGTTGTAACTCTTATGACAACAACATCTTGTCTGTCTTTTCATGTTAAATGTTTATTATTATAATTTTTTTCTTAGGTTGAAGTGCTACCGGGCTGCAGGAGGGATGTGTTTGCTGATATTATTAATCTTTTCATCTTAGCATTCATCATTCACATATCATCCTTTTTAAAAAAAAATTCCACATGAAAGTTTCAATTGATTTTTCGCTTTCTATCTTTTAAAAATTAAACTACTTTTTCAATCAGACACCTCTTAGTAAACATTCAGTATCAGAGGCATCTGAATAACCAACAAAAGGTGCATATACTGTACACTTAAAATGCTTTTTAAAGGGGTCCTATTATCTTTTTTTTTTTATTTTTATTTTTTTACTTTTTCAATTTTAATTAGGTTGCCATTTTTGAAAATACTAAATGTTTCATGTATAATATTCTATCAAATTGTGTACCGGCATAGAATTTGTAAATTCTTAAACATGAAGTATTATATATGATGTACGTTAAGGATAACATTCATAACAAAGATGTAAAAAAATGAAAAGTGGCATCAATAGAATAAAGGTAGAGTCAACATAAAAAGGAGAAATTTAGTTCTGATACCTTTACGACTTGAAAGTCTTTGTAAGGTTTCAAAATAAATCTTGAAGTCAGCCTTGAAATGGGTGTTTTTGAGTATCTTTTGTAACACCTGTGTCGATTGACAGGCACTGACAATATACTAATATCTATAGGCCAATAGGTTCGGCTCGGAAGGCATAAATTAAACAGCTCAAATTTGTGGGGAAATAAATCTGTATTGAAAACAAATTGATTCTTTGTAGAGAATAAAGTGAAAAAAAGAACATTATTTCACAGTATTCACAGTTTCAACTGAATGACACTTCGTAATGACAAAGAAAAAAAAATCAATCAAATTGCAATACACTAATTATGCATGGACTAATCTGGTTGCACCCAATAACTATAGAGTTTAGTTAGACTTCACTCGTATAACAAGTTCACAATTATAACTTTTGACAAGCTCAGTTAACTCAAAACAGGAAAAGAAAACATTTTAAAAATCAGAATGTTACAAGAGCAATTCAGGAAATTTTGATTCAATGGATTCTGTTCAATAACTCTGTATAGTACATTCAATTTGGTAAATAAAATTCAAAAAGGTTTGGTTCAATACATTCAATTCAAAAGATTTCAGTGCAAAGATTCAATTTGGTTTGATTCTGTAATCTCAGTTCAAAAAGATTCAGTTCAAGTGACTCGGTTCAAAATGGTTCAGTTCGATAGATTCACCAGAAAAATTATTCGATTCCCAGGTTCTGCAAAACTCCATGTGCGAACAATAAGGAACAAAAAAAAACTAATAGTTCGGTCTTCACAAAGATATCCCTTTGAGCGGTCTCTCGAAGGAAAAATAAAGAAAGAAGATATGGCTCCGTTTCTGTGAACTTGCAGGTAATCTGAATTTTCCTACCCGGTTCCTGGGTTAGATTTAACTGTTCAGCTTTGGTCTTGTGTGGGTTGACTCGCCATCTCGCATTGTCCTCAAATTGAAATGATCGGAGTTCCAGAATATATGTGTATACATACACACAGGCAACATTAAGTTCACAAGCATATCAATTATCCGTTTCTAGTACAACAGTACAGATAGCATTCGTTGGCCTGCTAAACATTTAACAGTAACACTTTCACCGTAATTCAACAACTCAGTCGACATTAAGCCATCTAATTAAAAAACAAATATCAACTTCAAACAATATGAACACCTTACTGCTTAGCCAACAAACCTCTTCTAACTTGTAATAAACCAGAACTCATCAGTATCACATTATCTCTCACTCAAATACATCATTGCACATATCTGATTGCATATATAACTGTTTACACAGTGCAAAATGTGTACTCACCAAAATTCAAAGAAATAAAAGCATAGATGTATTTTTATCTTCTTTGACTCCTCTTTTTAGCTATTTCTCAAAGTTATGCTGCTTCTAATATCATTAGTTTAATCAGGACCACTTCCATCAAGTATATTTATGACAATTATAATTGCATACAGTTAGTGTTGGCGGTATGGTCATGTTCTGGGCAACACTCCACACGCCTGTCCATGCAGCCATGCTTGGACAGAGCGGGGAGAGCAGCAAGACAAACCCCCCTGGGGTACAGAACAGAACCATTATAAGTATATATATATAATTACAATTCACAATTACGTGAGTTGTAAACAAAATGTGATAGAGACTGCTTCCAATGAAGAGACTGTAAAGAAAAACAAAGTTAGATCGGATTACTGGTTCAGTTGGTGGAGTTGGGGTTGGAGGAGGGAGTTAATTGCAAGCAGCAATGCGATGGAGAGACACTGAAGAATGGGAATTTAAATAGACTGCAGGTGATAGGTGTCAAGACTGGATTGGTACACGTCAGGAACAGCTGACTGTCAGCTGATGCAAGCGTGACTAACGTGGCCTGACTGAACTAACGCGATGCTCGATTCTCATAGAGAAAAGAAAATGGCTTCTCGCATACAGCAACTAACGTGGTGGAGCGGGACTTCAACATAAACCTCACTTAACTGGACAGTCATTAAAATGTCAATCATCACACTAACATACGTTTTACTTAGATTTTATAATTTCTTACACTTTTATTATTAGTATTATTTCTGGTTAGTTAATTATTTCAACACTCTTTAATTTATTCCTTATTTTATAATACATTTAAATTATACAGGGTTTACATACACCCCTCTTAAAGTTAAGCAAATCTCTTTGCGTTTTGTGCTTATCATGATCCTTCAGTTACTCTTCGACAGTATTAAGTATTAAGATAGATAGATAGACCTAGGCTATTATTTTTAGGCCCACATCATTATTATTATTATTATCATCATCAGTAGCGGTAGGTAGGCCTATTATCATTACTAGGCTGTTGTTATAATTGGGAGTAGCACCAGACTTCTAATCTGAGCTTGCAGGCATTATTATTATTATTATGAGTAGTAGTAGGCCTATCATCATTACTAGGCTATTGCTATATAATTATATGAAGTTACATTGCTATATAATTATATGAAGTTACATGCTTTATTGTTGTTATTATTGTTATTATTATTATTATTATTATTATCAACAGTAGGCCTATTATCATACTAGGCTATTGCTATATAATTATATGAGGTTACATGCTTTATTGTTGTTGTTGTTGTTATTATTATTATTATTATTATCATCAGTAGGCCTATTATCATTACTAGGCTATTGCTATAATTGGGAATTGCACCAGACCTCTGATATTAATTTATGCTTTATTATTATTATTATTATTACTAGTCCTAATAGTAGGCATCATCTGCATTTTTTACAGAAGCTTGCAGGTAGGTGATGTTAATGTGAGACCTGAGCCTGCTTTGCCTTGCAAAGATCCTCAATTCTTGGCTCAATGTTTGATAAACATAGCCTCAAATCATCCTCAATTTGTGCACGATTGTGGTATTTCGTTTTGAGTGCAGTCATTTTTGAGAATCCTGCCTTACACAAATATGTTGACGCGAAAGGAAGGAGAATCTTCAAGGCAACGTCACCGAGTTGAGGGTAATCCTGCATCAATGCTGCCCAGAATGACGAAAGAGGGCAGGAGCTAAAGAGTTCCTTCAGTCTACTGTCACTCTTCAGCTCAAAAAGCTGTTCCTGCATATCAGTTGATAGCTCGTTTGCTGTGCACACAAACAGATCTTGAACCCACACAAAAGAGCGATAATCCTCTTTAAAGTATGTCGCAAATTGTTTTTTCATTGCTGACAAGTGCTCAGACGCTGATTGAAATAGGGAGGAGAAATTGTGTGACGTGCCTGCATCAGTGATAAAGTCTGTGAGGCTGGGGAACATGTCGCAGTACCCTCGACTGATGCGGCCATGCCAGAGGTCTAGTTTTTGTGTGAAGGCGTGCACTTTGTCTGCAAGGAGCAAAATATGAGTTTTGCGGCCTTGCAAAGACAGGTTGAGACCATTCAAGCGGTCAAATATATCGACCAAATAGGACAGAGACGCAAGCCACATAGTGTCATTGAGATGCTTGACCAGATCTGATTTGATTTCTGTCAAAAACCACTTCACCTCCTCTCGCAGCTCGCAGCTCCTCTCGCACCTCTCGCAGCTTTTTAATTTGCAGGGCTTCATGCTTTCGTTTGCCAGCACCTCGGCACACACGACACACTGAGGTCTCAGATCCGCCGTGACTGTAAACCCAAACTGCAGGTATGCTTCATCGTACCTTCGAAGCTTTTTTGCAGCTGGTGGTGCATCGGTTGGCTTGTTGGTCCTCACAAGAAATTTCTGCATTTTTGTTATGTGTTTAATATAACATATGAATATGAACTAAATATCCAAGATGGCGCCGCACATGGCTGCTTCAGTGCTTGGCTCTCCAGTGTTTGTACTGTTTTTGTTCGTTTTTCCTGTTTTTTGTTTAACAAACACGATCAGTTTCACCAGGGATGAACTGCTGAACATTCGGCAGAACACACCACATGATATTTTTCCGGATTTCTATTATACAGACGTTTTACTGAACATTGTTATCGGAGGAGCAGCGGCGCTGATCAAGCGCTTCAGGACGCGCAGACGGGGAAAGCGAGCGGGAGCGCTCGTCAGACTCAGGAAGCGCGGATTTCGAACGCCGTTGCCTAGCATCCATCTCGCAAATCTCCGCTCTCTACCCAACAAAACGGACGAACTCCTTCTGCTCTCTCGGACAAATAAGGATTTCTCTCACTCTGCTGCTCTGTGTTTCACGGAAACTTGGCTGAATGACGCCATACCGGACAGCGCACTCCATCTGCCGGGCTTTCAGCTGTTTAGAGCGGATCGCGACGCAGAATCAACGGGGAAATCGCGCGGCGGCGGGACATGCTTTTACATCAATGAACGGTGGTGTACAGATGTAACTGTGTTAAAGAAGATGTGCTGTCCTGATCTAGAAACGCAGTTTATCAACTGCAAGCCGTTCTATTCGCCGCGGGAGTTTCACTCGCTCATTCTGGTTAGTGTTTACATCCCTCCTCAAGCGCAAGTAAGTCTGGCTTTACAGAAACTCGCTGATCAGATCACAGACACAGAACAACAACACCCGGACTCTGTTTTAATCATTCTTGGGGACTTTAATAAAGCCAATCTCTCCCGTGAACTGCCAAAATACAGACAGCATGTTACCTGTCCCACCAGAGACAGTAATATACTGGATCACTGTTACACCACAATAAAGGATGCATATCACTCTGTTCCACGAGCAGCTTTGGGACGTTCTGATCACTGTCTGGTTCATCTTATACCGACCTACAAGCAGAAACTTAAATCTGCTAAACCTGTAGTAAAGACTGTGAAGAGATGGACCAGTGAAACAGAGCAGGATTTACAATCTTGTTTTGACATCACAGACTGGAGCGTTTTTGAAGCTGCTACCACCGATCTGGACGAACTCACAGAGACTGTAACATCCTATATTAGTTTCTGTGAGGATATATGCATTCCTACCAGGACTTATTTAACATTCAACAATGATAAGCCATGGTTTACAGTAAAACTCAGACACCTTCGTCAGGCCAAAGAGGATGCCTACAGAAATGGGGACAGGGTCTTGTACAATCAGGCCAGGAACACACTGAACAAAGAGATTAGAGCGGCTAAAAAGACCTATGCTAAAAAGTTGGAAGACCAGTTTACTTCCAACGACTCTACTTCAGTTTGGAGAGGACTGAGAGCCATCACAAACTACAAGACACCATCCCCTTGCACTGAGGCTAATCAACGACTTGCTAACGACCTGAATGAGTTTTATTGTAGATTTGAAACCCCCAACACCCACTCTGACCATCTCCCTACACAACCATTAACACCTCCTGCAATCCCCCTCTCCATACCTCCTGCTCTTCAAATCTGTGAAGATGATGTGCGCCAGGTCTTCAAGAAAAACAAAAGAAGAAAAGCACCAGGCCCAGATGGCGTTACACCAGCCTGTCTGAAAATCTGTGCTGACCAGCTGGCCCCCATCTTTTCACAGATCTTCAACAGATCTCTGGAGTTGTGTGAAGTGCCTTCCTGCTTCAAATGCTCCACCATAATCCCCATTCCAAAGAAACCCAAGATAACAGGATTTAACGACTACAGACCTGTGGCTCTAACGTCTGTCGTCATGAAGTCGTTTGAAAAACTGGTTCTGGCTTATCTGAAGGACATCACTGGACCCTTACTGGACCCCCTGCAGTTTGCGTACCGAGCAAACAGGTCCGTGGATGATGCAATCAACATGGCATTGCACTTCATCCTGCAACATCTGGACAAAACAGGGACTTATGTGAGGATCCTGTTTGTGGACTTTAGTTCGGCTTTCAACACCATCATCCCAACAACCCTCCAAACCAAACTGACCCAGCTCTCTGTTCCTAGCTCTATCTGTCAGTGGATCACCAGCTTTCTGACAGATAGGCAACAGTTAGTGAGACTGGGGAAATTCATGTCAAACAGCTGCTCCACCAACACTGGTGCCCCTCAGGGATGTGTTCTCTCCCCTCTGCTCTTCTCCCTGTACACCAACGACTGCACCTCTAAAGACCCCTCTGTCAAGCTCCTGAAGTTTGCAGACGATACTACAGTCATCGGCCTCATCCAGGACGGTGACGAGTCTGCTTACAGACAGGAGGTTGAGCAGCTGGCTGTCTGGTGCAGTCTTAACAACCTGGAGCTGAACACGCTCAAAACAGTGGAGATGACTGTGGACTTTAGGAGAAACCCCCCTGCACTTTCCCCACTCACCATCATGAACAGCACTGTGGCTGCAGTGGAGTCATTCAGATTCCTGGGAACCACCATCTCTCAGGACCTGAAGTGGGACAATCACATTGGCTCCATTGTGAAAAAAGCCCAACAAAGGTTGTATTTCCTTCGCCAGCTGAGGAAGTTTAACCTGCCACAGGAGCTGCTGAAACAGTTCTACTCAGCCGTCATTGAGTCAGTCCTGTGTACTTCAATTACTGTCTGGTTTGGTTCAGCTACAAAATCAGATATCAGAAGACTACAGAGAACTGTTCGGACTGCTGAAAGGATTATTGGTGCTCCCCTGCCCACCCTCCAAGAACTGTACACATCCAGAGTGAGGAAAAGGACTCAGAAAATCACTCTGGATCCCTCACATCCAAGTCACCCCATCTTTGAACTTTTGCCATCTGGCCGGCGCCTCAGAGCCGCAAATACAAGAACAGCAAGGCACAAGAATAGTTTCTTCCCCCAGGCAATCTACCTCATGAACAGTTAAATGTTTCCCACTTAAACGTATGCTTATGCAAAAATGTGCAATATCCTTATATTTATTTGTTACCCCTCCATCCTAGAACATTCCTGCATCTCACTCAATCCTATTCCATTATCATTTATAGCACAATTGTTTATACACTTATTTATTTGCCAATTTGTAATTCTCCTGTAAATTTTTTTTTTTTTTTTTTTTTTTTTTTTTTGTCTGTGTGTTGTTGTCTCTGTTTACTGGAAGCTTATGTCACTAAAACAAATTCCTTGTATGCGCAAGCATACTTGGCAATAAAGCTCTTTCTGATTCTGATTTCTGATTCTGATTCTGGTGTTTTCAATAAAGTTTAGGCAATATGTAACTGTGTGTGTGGCTATGTTGAGAGACGTATCAGGGGCTAATCAGTCGGGAATTAGGCACGATCTTTAATTAAACGAACAAAACAATTATTTCGCAGACAATTCTGATTTAAATTTAATACTAAATGATTGTAGTCCTCGTGTGTGTGTGTGTGTGTGTGAGTGAGTGAGTGTGTGTCTTAGTCGCGTGGGTAGTTTTAGCTAAGTGTAGCTACTGCCTAGCATTTAAAAAAATTACTGGCTAGGGCTGAGATTTGATCTAATCTTTAAAAAGAATGTGTGTGGGTTTAGTCTATAAAAAGACTGTTGGGGTTCTGTAGTAAAGGCCTATGTAATTCGAGATTGATAACAGACTAGCAAGAGCTGGCACAAGCGAACTTGGCAAGAGACTAGACTAGAGTGAATGGAGAGTTATGTCGTGAGTCAATTTAAATGCAGTGATTTATTTTTGTGTGAGAGTGAGTGAACATTTACATTTACACCCCGCTCTGTAAGCCAGGGCGGGAACAGCAGCAGCCATGCGCAAGCGTGATTCATTTGCAGCCTGGACGCAGAGGGGGTGTGTGTGTCTGCTCTCTGCTCTGACTGCAGGCTGGGACTGCTGCGCGAGGCTACTGAGAGACTGACCGCCTGTGAATGCTTTTGGATGAGAGAGGGGCTCACAGCAGCACCCGCTGCTCGTTGAGCACAGTAGGCCTAACTGCGGAGTGATTCTTGCTATCGAGTCTCCAAACACCACAAAAGTCTCCAAAAACCCCGCTGGATTTGTCGCTTTTTAACAAAAAAAAAAGTCGCCAGGAGGATGATTTGTATGTGTTATAATCAGTGCTTGAAGTGGGGGGAAAAGGTGGCGGTTCTCTCTTTGCATTGGCTAATCATGACATTTTTACAGTGAAAAACAAAACTTGGAGATATTGCTGTTACAACAATTTGTTGTTATTTATTTATTAACAACATAAATGTATTTAAACATGTTTGTGTGTGCGTGGCTGCGTGCGTATGAGCATTTCCAAAAACTAAAGGAAAGCTTTAACTGTAGCCTATATTCTGACTAGTTTATTCGTTCATATAAATATATATATATATATATATATATATATATATATATATATATATACAGTCAGGGTGCAAGGACCTTAAACTTTTGAGGCTTGCGCAGCTTCTCGAGGAGAAATCAAACAAATGAGCGCCGTTTTCTGAAGTCTATGAGCAGGTCTCTTTTTCAGGTTTTTTTCCTCCTATCCTGTAGCCCAGTGGTTCCCAAACTTTTCCATTCCACGACCCACCTAGACAAGTGTAATATATTTCACGACCCACCAAAATATTAAAAAAAAAAAAAAAACAACGAGTGAAATTACTTTAAACCTAATCTTACTTAAAATTTTTATGACAGAAATTAAGTATTTAAGAAAAATAACCATTTTATTTTAGAGTACAACTGAAAATTTCACTACAAATTTACAAGTTTTAATTTTTGTTTACTGGCGTTAAAATATGTAGTGTCCATAAAAACGTGAAGCAGGCTCACTCCAGTGAAGTGTGATCTGCGCTGCTGTGTTTTGTTGCATTCATGATCCTTCCGTGTGTGTCGGCGAGAACGGAGCACAATCCAACACTTTTTTAGAAAAGCATAAGAAGCAAAGCAGAACTATCTAAAACAGTTTGGAGATTAAAATAATTGTGAAATAGGTAAAAAAAGACCGATTGAACCTTTTAATGACATTGCTCTGAGACCTTCAAAACACGCAACGCACACGGACTTAATTGCAATTTGAAAATCACACTAAGGATATTGCAGTTCATTATTAATGTTGGTGGGCTATATCGTTGTGATGAGTGGGTTCCCAGTTCCCGCCTCCTTCTTCCTGTGATTGTGAAGATTTTAATGTTTTACACTGGTGCCGAAGCCAGGGAGGAAGGAGGGGCGCGCTGCCGAAGATCCTTCGCCGCTGGGGTGAATCCGCAGTGCCATCGAGCAGGGCGAAGGAGTCTGCCGCCGAGGGTGCTCGATGTGGTGGGCTGGAGTGAGTTGCCGGGGGGGGGGGGGGGCGAACTCACTCCAGCCCACTGCCTCGATGACTCCTTCGTGGAAAGAGGTGGGAACCGGCGGACAATCAAACAAAGTTTTAATAACCAAATAAACACAAAACAGCGCGACAGCCCCTCTCGGATGACTGCCGTGCACAAATAAAAAACAAACACAAAATAAAACCCAGGCCTGGTCCTCTCTCGTCCTTCACTGTCATCGCTCCTCTTTTGTATCTTTCCGATCTCCTCCGTGGTTCTTGAGACCGGTGAGTGTTGCTCATTTCCCAATCACTCCACCGGCCTAGCTCTGTTCCCATGGCACTAGGCCCCGCCCCACTCGTCACATTCGTGCAGCCCTAGACTGAACTGTGTTAGTGTCTGTGTGTCATTGAAACGCAAAATTAGCTGCAGCCAAGTGACTTTGTGCGACCCACCTTGTTCCATTCCGTGACCCACGAGTGGGTCGCGACCCACAGTTTGAAAACCCCTGCTGTAGCCTACTCGCGCCCCACCGGTTGAAAACCAGTGACTTATGGCTTATGACTTATGGCTATGACTCTTTTGGGTTAAAATAACTTCTTTTCAACTCACTGTTCATGGTCTTACGATTCAGTGGGGCATAACCAGCAGTTAAGAAGTCATTTAAGGGTTTCACCATCGATAGTATCCAGAAAATCCCAAGAATGATCTTAACTCTTTTAGGTTATTAGGTTTTGGCCAGGTATTAAGAGCACTTATCTTTTCTCTGTCTCTGATATTAAATGGCCTAAGTACCGGACTGAAGTTTGGAAGAACTTGCATTTTTCTGGGGATAATTTTGACACATACTCTCTTAGTCTTCTCAGTACTTTTAGAAGCCGTTCTTCATGCTCCTCTGGGGTCTGGGAAAACATTATTACATCATCAAGGAACACCAAGACCTCAGAAAGATGTAGATCCTCCATGTACTTGGTATATTGGTAATTCCTTGAGGCATCCGATTAAATTCCTAAAATCCTAAAGGACAAGAGAACGCGGTTTTGTATTTGGCAGACTCCTCCATTTCTATCTGGTAACAACCAGACTTCAAGTCCATAACTGAGAACCAACGAGAACCTGTTAAGGCAGAAAAAGACTCTTCGAGGTTAGGCAGAGCATAGGAATCTTTGACAGTATGTGAATTTAGCCTTCTGTAATCCACACATAGTCTCACGTCGCCATTCTTCTTTCGTACTACTACGATTGGGGATGCAAACAGAGACTCAGATTCCCGGTTCACTCCTGACTCTTTTAACTCTTGCAAGTGCCGTCTGACAGCAGCCAGATCATGAGGATGGATAGGACGGGCTCTTTGTTTAAATGGAGTTTCCTCAGAAAGCTTGATGTGATGCTTGACCTTGGATGTTCGACCAAAATCGAGGTCATGTTGTGCAAGCACATCAGACATATCACTGAGATTCTTACTGATCCTATCCCTCCACTCTTTGGGCAGTGGGGATTCTCCAAAGTCAAAAGTAAGCACTCCTTCGGAGCAGCTCTGACTGACCAGCAGGTACAGATCCCGTCTCGTGTTCTTGAGGGATGATGCTCTCGATGGCATGCACTTCAGCAACAACAGCATTTGGCTGCAGTACAACATCCTGATGTGACTCATTCTGTAACTGGACAGTTAACTTTTGATGCTTTCTCTCCATCATTCTGAAATGTGTTCATGAATTTTGAGAACAACTCATCACTATCATCAATTGCACCATAAGCTGCATCAAGCACAATAAGGTAGGCTCTGGGAGAAGCACGAGGCCCTAAAGGCTTGACAATATCAGTGGCAGGAGGTAAGACACTCTCAGTAATTCTCCTTACTCTTTGTAAGTCAGACACAGAAGGGTCATCGAAGAGTAAAGCAACATTACAACGCCAATTGTCGTAATCGGATTCATTACTGGGCTGGGGAATTCTCCAAGAGAAAGGGCGGAGCTTAACTACAGCAGTAGATGGAATTTCTGCATCAACTTCACTCTTAACTATATGCTCCACAATGACTTTATGCACCTCAGCGGGATTGAGTTGAACGTGACTCATGGTATCTGACAAAAGTTTTTCAGACCTTGGTATGTCATCTTGAGTATGTGTTGGCACATTGAGAATGGGACTTGGACATTTATCTTGGAAGCATCATGCTCTTTAATGGAATTGAGCTCGTCAAGCTCAGACTCCTTTTCATCCACCTCATCTGGAATTAAGGAGCTCGAGATCTGAGAGAGTTCTTCTTGTAGCAAAGCGTTGAAGGATTTTCCACTTTGCTTAGCAATGGCTTTCAGGGTGGATAATTCAATTCAATTCAAGTTTATTTATATAGCGCTTTTTACAATACAAATAATTACAAAGCAACTTTACAGAAAATTACATTTCTACAATATTTAGTAGTAGCTTATAAGTGGTGGTCAGTTTGTGTGCATATGACAGGATTTTTCAGAAAAATTAATACAGGGCATATTCTGCCAGACGATGAACATTATTAACAGCAGTAATTATATGATGCAGTCACACTTGTAGCAATATTTGTTAGTTCTGTTTGTTGATTCAGGGGTTAGCATCATCTGGGGTCCTCTGAGGGGTCAGCATCATGTCTTCTCAGGTGTTCTGGATCCAGACTGGAGCTTGTGTAAATCCTGGTTACCACGGGATGTAAATCCCATGGCAAAACATAGAAACGAATAGAGACATCATTAGCATAGCTGCTGTTCCAACAAAGTAAAATTAATTAGTTTAACCCAAGCTAAAGAATAAGAATGTGCATCAGATACAACTGTAGTCACAATTTAAGAGATACATTATTCGAATGCTTGGCGAAAGAGATGCGTTTTTAATCTAGATTTAAACAGAGAGAGTGTGTCTGTACCCCGAACATTATCAGGAAGGCTATTCCAGAGTTTGGGAGCCAAATGTGAAAAAGCTCTACCTCCTTTAGTGGACTTTGCTATCCCAGGGACTACCAAAAGTCCAGAGTTTTGTGACCTTAGGGAGGGTCATAGATTGTAACGTGGTATGAGGCTAGTTAGGTACGCAGGAGCTAAACCATTTAGGGCCTTTTATGTAAGTAATGATAATTTGTAACTGATACAGAATTTAAGAGGTAGCCAGTGCAGAGACTGTAAAGTTGGGGTAATATGATCATATTTTCTTGACCTGGTAAGCTAGCAATGAGATGTAGCCTTGATCTGACGCGAGAAGCAGGTCATTTGTCATATTAACAAGTGCAGTTTCTGTGCTATGGCGGGACCGGAAACCTGACTGAAATTCTTCATACAGATCATTTTTTTTGCAGGAAGGAGCTCAACTGAGCAGATACAACTTTTTCAAAAATTTTAGACATAAATGGAAGATTTGAAATAGGCCTATAATTTGCCAGTTCACTAGGATCTAGTTTTGGTTTCTTAATAAGAGGTTTAATAACCGCCAGCTTGAATGGTTTTGGGACGTGACCTAAAGATAACGACGAGTTAATAATATTGAGAAGCGGTTCTTCGGCTACAGGTAACAACTCTTTCAGTAATTTAGTGGGTACAAGGATCTAATAAACACATTGTTGGTTTAGATACAGTGAGAAGTTTATTTAGCTCTTCCTGTCCTATAGTTGTAAAGCACTGCAGTTTATTTTTGGGTGCCATGGATGAAACTGAAGTGTTAGACGCTGTAGAATCTACATTCGCTATAGTATTTCTAATGTTATCTATTTTATCAGTGAAGAAATTCATAAAGTCATTACTATTGAACGTTGATGGAATATTTGAATCAGGTGGCGTCTGGTTATTTGTTAATTTAGCCACTGTGCTAAATAAAAACCTTGGATTGTTTTGGTTATTTTCTATGAGTTTGTGGATATGCTCTGCCCTAGCAGTTTTTAGAGCCTGTCTATAGCTGGACATACTGTTTTTCCATGCAATTCTAAAAACTTCCAAGTGAATTTTCTCCATTTGCGTTCAAAACTACAACTTTCTATCTTGAGAGAGTGAGTATTACTGTTATACCATGGCACATGGTACGTTTTTCTCTAACCTTTTTCAATTTGATGGGGGCAACAGCTTCTAATGTATTAGAGAAAATAGTGCCTATGTTGCCAGTCATTTCATCTAGTTTATTTGTATTTTTGGGTACAAATAGCAGTTGAGATATATCAGGCAGGTTATTTGCAAATCTGTCTTTGGTGGTTGGAACAAAAGTTCTGCCGAGATGGTAACGCTGAGACATACTGTATAGCTAATATCAGTGATGCGCAGCATGCACAATACAAGGAAATGGTCTGTAACATCATCACTTTGAGGTACGATATCTATATCAGTAAGATCAACTCCATGCGATATAATTAAATCTAGTGTATGATTAAAATGATGAGTGGGCCCAGTGACATTTTGCTTGACTCCAAAAGAGTTTATTAGGTCAGTAAACGCAAGTCCTAATGCATCATTTGTATTATCATGGTGAATATTAAAATCTCCCATGATTAACGATTTATCAACTGTAACCAGAAGGTCTGAGGGGAAATCTGCAAATTCATTTAAGAATACTGTATACGGCCCTGGTGGTCTATACACAGTAGCCAGAGCAAGAGACACAATAGATTTATTTTGCATGTCTGACAGTGTAACATTAAGCAGAAGTATTTCAAGTGAGTTAAACCTGTGTTCTGTTTTCGACCCAAGGTAACATTGAGAATATCACTATATATTGTTGCAACACCTCCCCCATGACCAGTCTGACGGAGCTCATGCTTATAACAGTAGTTTGGTGCAGTAGACTCATTTAGACCAATATATTAATTTGGTTTTAGCCAGGTTTCAGTCAAGCAGAGTACATCAAAACTATTATCTATGATTATTTCATTTACAATAACCGCTTTGGGTGTGAGTGATCTAATATTTATGAGCCCAAACTTTAAAAATTGTTTTTGTTCATTTACTCTAAATTTTTCTGGTTTAAGTAAGAGGTTGTGGCACCAAAACTCTCCTCAGAAGAGTAGGCACTGCTCAAGGCTCTTATCTGGTAAGTTAAGCTTGGGTTGTCTTTATCTGTGTAGCTAAAGGATAGCAAGCGACTTATTGATTCCATAGCTGATCCAAAGATGTACTCTACAATGGTGTGGTCATGATATTTGGACTTAGGATCGTTAATGGGAAGGACTCTTGCAATGGAACCATGCTGCTTTAGAAGATCAAGGATCTCTTCATCCTCAAGAGTGTTAATTGGTCCACTGACTAGAAGAGCATTTAAGATTTTTACACTTTCCTTCTGTACTATTTCCATGTTTTCAATGTCAATGCACTTTCCACACTAAATAAACAGATTTGAATGTCTCGTTTGTTGATTTTTCCTAGAATGTAAAATATAAATAAGCTATTAATTACACATCCTGGCTGGCTCGCCACTTTTTATGTAATACCTGCGTCAATTGACAGGCACTGACAATATACTTATATCTATAGGCCAATAGGTTCGACTCGGAAGGCATAAATTAAAACAGCTCAACTTTGTGGGGAAATAAATCTGTATTGAAAATAAATTGGTTCTTTGTAGATGTAATGGAGGCGAGTGAGTAGTGCTGTGCAGGCAAATCTCACTCCCCGATCTCAAGAGACGCAATTGGTCCTTCTACAGCGAGTGGCTGTAGCCATTTAGCCTCCTTGTTAGTGCGTCCGCCTCCCATGCTGGAGACCTGGGTTCGAGCCCCGCTTGGAGCGAGTGTGAGGAGCGTCAGAGAGGACCCGGGAGAGAGGGGTTACATTTGGTGCCGTGACCCGGATGGGAGTGAGGTTTAGGGGGGTGAGTGTAACGGAGGCCAGCGAGTAGTGCTGTGCAGGTAAACCTCACTCCCCGATCTCAAGAGACGCACTAGTGACAGACGCTAGTGGCTGTAGCCATTTAGCCTCCTTGTTAGTGCGTCCGCCTCCCATTCCGGAGACCGGGGTTCGAGCCCCGCTCGGAGCGAGTGTGAGGAGCGTCAGAGAGGACCCGGGAGAGAGGGGTTACTCAAAGTCACCTTTATTTATATAGCGCTTTAAACAAAATACATTGCGTCAAAGCAACTGAACAACATTCATTAGGAAAACAGTGTAAATAATGCAAAATGATAGTTAAAGGCAGTTCATCATTGAATTCAGTTATGTCATCTCTGTTCAGTTAAATAGTTCTGTGCATTTATTTGCAATCAAGTCAACGATATCGCTGTAGATGAAGTGTCCCCAACTAAGCAAGCCAGAGGCGACAGCGGCAAGGAACCGAAACTCCATCGGTGACAGAATGGAGAAAAAAACCTTGAGAGAAACCAGGCTCAGTTGGGGGGCCAGTTCTCCTCTGACCAGACGAAACCACTAGTTCAATTCCAGGCTGCAGCAAAGTCAGATTGTGCAGAAGAATCATGTTTCCTGTGGTCTTGTCCTGGTGGTCCTCTGAGACAAGGTCTTTACAGGGGATCTGTATCTGGGGCTCTAGTTGTCCTGGTCTCCGCTGTCTTTCAGGGATGTAGAGGTCCTTTCTAGGTGCTGATCCACCATCTGGTCTGGATACGTACTGGATCCGGGTGACTGGAGTGACCCTCTGATCTGGACACAGACTGGATCTGGTGGCCACGGTGACCTCGGAACAAGAGAGAAACAGACAAATATTAGCGTAGATGCCATTCTTCTAATGATGTAGCATGTACATAGGGTGTTATGGGAAGTGTTTCCGGTTCCGGTTTACCTAATTAATGCAGCCTAAAAATCCTTTAGCGGATTTGGATATTAAAAGCATATTAGGATAAAGGATCTGCCGCCCGCAGTTGATTTTGATATTCTAGGTATTATCAAATTGCCTGAGTTTTGAGAACGTAGCGGACGTAGAGGATTATAATGTAAAAGGAGCTCATTCAAATACTGTGGTGCTAAACCATTCAGGGCTTTATAAGTTATAAGCAATATTTTAAAATCTATACGATGTTTGATAGGGAGCCAGTGCAGTGTTGACAGGACCGGGCTAATATGGTCATACTTCCTGGTTCTAGTAAGAACTCTTGCTGCTGCATTTTGGACTAGCTGTAGTTTGTTTACTAAGCGTGCAGAACAACCACCCAATAAAGCATTACAATAATCTAACCTTGAGGTCATAAATGCATGGATTAACATTTCTGCATTTGACATTGAGAGCATAGGCCGTAATTTAGATATATTTTTGAGATGGAAAAATGCAGTTTTACAAATGCTAGAAACGTGGCTTTCTAAGGAAAGATTGCGATCAAATAGCACACCTAGGTTCCTAACTGATGACGAAGAATTGACAGAGCATCCATCAAGTCTTAGACAGTTTTTCTAGGTTATTACAAGCAGAGTTTTTAGGTCCTATAATTAACACCTCTATTTTTTCAGAATTTAGCAGTAAGAAATTACTCGTCATCCAGTTTTTTATATCGACTATGCAATCCATTAGTTTTTCAAATTGGTGTGTTTCACCGGGCCGTGAAGAAATATAGAGCTGAGTATCATCAGCATAACAGTGAAAGCTAACACCATGTTTCATGATGATATCTCCCAAGGGTAACATATAATGCGTGAAAGAGTAGCGGCCCTAGTACTGAGCCTTGAGGTACTCCATACTGCACTTGTGATCGATAGGATACATCTTCATTCACTGCTACGAACTGATGGCGGTCATATAAGTACGATTTAAACCATGCTAATGCACTTCCACTGATGCCAACAAAGTGTTCAAGTCTATGCAAAAGAATGTTGTGGTCAATTGTGTCAAACGCAGCACTAATATCCAATAAAACTAATAGAGAGATACACCCACGATCAGATGATAAGAGCAGATCATTTGTAACTCTAAGGAGAGCAGTCTCAGTACTATGATACGGTCTAAATCCTGACTGGAAATCCTCACATATACCATTTTTCTCTAAGAAGGAATATAATTGTGAGGATACCACCTTTTCTAGTATCTTGGACAGAAAAGGGAGATTTGAGATTGGTCTATAATTAACTAGTTCTTTGGGGTCAAGTTGTGGTTTTTTGATGAGAGGCTTAATAACAGCCAGTTTGAAGGTTTTGGGGACATATCCTAATGACAATGAGGAATTAATAATAGTCAGAAGAGGATCTATGACTTCTGGAAGCACCTCTTTTAGGAGCTTAGATGGTATAGGGTCTAACATACATGTTGTTGGTTTAGATGATTTAACAAGTTTATACAATTCTTCCTCTCCTATGGTAGAGAATGAGTGGAACTGTTCCTCAGGGGGTCTATAGTGCACTGTCTGATGTGATACTGTAGCTGACGGCTGAATGGTTGCAATTTTATCTCTAATAGTATCGATTTTAGAAGTAAAGTAGTTCATAAAGTCATTTCTTGCTTTGGTGTTGGGAAATGTCAACACTTGTTGAGGCTTTATTGTTTGTTAATTTAGCCACTGTATTGAATAAATACCTGGGGTTATGTTTGTTTTCTTCTAAAAGAGAAGAGAAGTAATCGGATCTAGCAGTTTTGAATGCTTTTCTGTAGGATATGTTACTTTCCCACCAAGCAATACAAAATACCTTGTTTTGTTTTCCTCCAGCTGCGCTCCATTTTTCGGGCTGCTCTCTTTAGGGTGCGAGTATGCTCATTATACCATGGTGTCAAACTGTTTTCCTTAACCTTCCTTAAGTGTAAAGGAGCAACTTTATTTAAAGTGCTAAAAAAGAGAGAGTCCATAGTTTCTGTTACATCATCAAGTTGTTCTGAGGTTTTGGATATGCTCAGGAATTTGGTTACATCAGGAAGATAACTTAAAAAGCAGTCTTTTGTGGTAGAAGTGATGGTTCTTCCATACTTGTAACAAGAAGTAGAATTTACAATTTTGGCTATATGAGGTTTGCACAGAACTAAATAATGATCTGAGATATCATCACTTGGCTGAATAATTTCAACAACATCAACATCAATTCCATGTGACAGTATTAAATCTAGAGTATGATTTCGACAATGAGTAGGTCCTGAAACGTGTTGTCTAACCCCAATAGAGTTCAGAATGTCTATAAATGCTGATCTCAATGCATCTTTTTCATTATCAACATGGATATTAAAATCACCAACTATTAAAACTTTATCTGCAGCCAGAACTAACTCGGATGTAAAATCACCAAACTCTTTAATAAAGTCTGTATGGTGCCCTTGTGGCCTGTATACAGTAGCCAGTACAAACATAACAGGGGATTTATCATTAACATTTGTTTCTCTGGATAATGTTATATGAAGCACCATTACTTCAAACGAGTTATACTTGAAGCCTGCCCTCTGAGAAATCCTGAAAACGTTGTTATAAATTGAAGCAACACCTCCACCTTTGCCTTTTAGACGCGGCTCATGTTTATAATAGTGATCTTGGGGGGTGGACTCATTTAAAATAATGTAATCATCAGGTTTTAGCCAGGTTTCTGTCAAACAGAGTACATCTATATTATGATCAGTGATCATATTATTTACAAAAAGTGTTTTTGTAGAAAGGGATCTGATATTCAATAAGCCAAGCTTTATCATTTGTTTATCCATATTGCTTCTGTTTTTTATTTGTTGAACCTCAATTAAATTGTTAATCTTAACTTGGTTTGGACGTTTTTTGTATTTTCTAGTTTGGGGAACAGACACAGTCTTTATAGTGTGATATCTAGGTGAAAAAGTCTCTATGTGCTGAGAATTAACTGACCTCTGTGACGGGAGGCAGCTAGCAAACGGTCGGTTTAGCCAGCCTGTCTGCTTCCTGACCTGGGCCCCAGTTAGTCAAGTATAAACACTAAGACTATTTGCCATATTTCTAGAGAGAAGAGTGGCACCACCCCAGGAGGGATGAAGACCATCTCTTTTAAGCAGGTCAGGTCTGCCTATGTTGTCTATGTCTATGAAACCTATGTTATTCTGTGGGCACCACTTAGACATCCAGCCATTGAGTGATGACAATCTGCTATGCATCTCATCACCACGGTAAGCAGGGAGGGGACCAGAGCATATTACAGTGTCTGACATCGTGCTTGCAAGTTCACACACCTCTTTAATGTTATTTTTAGTGATCTCCGACTGGCAAAGTCGAACATCATTAGCGCCGGCATGAATAACAATCTTACTGTATTTACGTTTAGCATTAGCCAGCACTTTTAAATTTGCCAAGATGTCAGGCGCTCTGGCTCCCGGTAAACATTTGACTATGGTGGCTGGTGTCTCTATATTCACATTCCGTACAATAGAATCACCAATAACTAGAGCCCTTTCATCAGGTTTCTCAGTGGGTGCATCACTGAGTGGGGAGAACCTGTTTAATGTTTTGATCGGAACAGAAGAGCTGTGTTTTGACCCACGACTACGCTGCCTCACCGTCACCCAGTTGCCCTGCTGCAGGGGCTCTGTTTCCGGAACCGAACAATGTACTAAGCTAGACGCATCCAAAGCCGTATCTAGAGCTCTAACATTCTTACTGTCCTCAATTAAAGTTTGGATGCGTGTCTCTAATTCTGAAATCTTCTCTGTCAGCCTAACTATTTCCCTGCATTTATCACATGTGAATCCCTCATCAGCTACAGAGATAGATAAACTGTACATGTGGCAAGAGGTTAAAGTAACAATAACAGGAGAAGCCATTACTCACTGTGCTTAATTAAATATTCTTACTGTGGTTGTTTGATGAACTTGTGAAAAACTGGAGCGAGAGAGAGGAGAAAAGAAAAACAGCGATAGGTTCAAATGAAAACGCTAATGACAAGCTAACGAGTGCTAACGCTTTGCATGTGTACTGCACTCACGGATATAAAATAAAAGTGAACGATCAAAGTTAATCTGATAAGATTGATCGATAATATCAGAAATATGGTGTGAATTAAATAATATTTTACCACTTTACAAAAAAAAAACAGAGAGTGATAGTGTAATGATAAAAACCTCCTAATCATCGGGAAGAAGGAGGCGGGAACCGGCAGACAATCAAATAACATTTTAATTACAAAATAAACATAAAACAGCGCACCAGCCCCTCACGGACGACTGGTGCGCTCAAAATAAAAACCACAACACAACTAAAAGCCCAGGCCTGGTCCTCTCTCATCCTTCACTGTTGTCACTCCAGTTTTATATCCTTCCATCTCCTACGTGGGACTCGAGACTGGCGGTGGGCCGCAGGTGCCACTGATTTGCCCAATCATTGCCAGCCTCACTCCTTGTTCCCACGTCCCTCAGCCCCGCCCCACTCGCCACATACCCCCATCGCCCCTCGCAGGCCAGGGGGTACCCACGAGACTGCGCTCTACTCCCCCCCCCCCCCTCCGGGGGGGACCGCTCACGGGGACCTGCGGGAACCTGGGGGTAGGACAGACGAGGCGAGAAAAGGAGAAAAGGAGATGGAAGGAGGAGCGACAGAGACGAGAGAGGGGAGAGAAAAAAAAAAAAAATTCCGGTTCCCAGACGCACACCTGCTCGGCCCTCCACCGGCTGGGTGATCTCCTCCGCGGTGCCTGGCGGTGGCACTGGACGTCCCTCGGCAGACGGTACGACACTCCTCCGCCACCCGGTGGACGGCGACGGCTCCTCCGGTTTTGGGCAGCCGGCAGGAGTCGCCCGTTCCCTGCTCCTCCCCGTTCAGGCGGAGGGCAGCAGGCTCCGGCTCTCTGGCGAACGGCGCAGACTCCTCCGCTCCCTCACTGAAGGCAGCCGACCCTCCAGATAGCGGGCGGTCGGCAGCGAGCTCGCCCGTCCCCGGCAACTCGCTCCAGCCCACCGCCTCGAGCGTCCATGGCGGCATCCTCCTCGCCTGCTCTGTGGCACCGCGGATTCCCCGAAGCGGCGAGGGATCTACAGCAGCGCGTCCCTCCTTCTCCCGGGCTTCGGCACCACTGTAATGATAAAAACTTCCTAATCATCGGGAAGAAGGAGGCGGGAACCGGCGGACAATCAAACAACATTTTAATAATACAAAATAAACACAAAACAGCGCACCAGCCCCTCACGGACGACTGGTGCGCTCAAAATAAAAACCACAACACAACTAAAGGCCCAGGCCTGGTCCTCTCTCGTCCTTCACTGTCGTCGCTCCAGTTTTATATCCTTCCATCTCCTACGTGGGACTCGAGACCGGCGGTGGGCCGTAGGTGCCACTGATCATTGCCGGCCTCACTCCTTGTTCCCACGTCCCACCCCACTCGCCACAGATAGTAAGATAAAGATTTTAGAGAAAAAATCAAATAAAAACAGCTACACGGAGCTCATAGAGAATAAAGTGAAAAAAAAGAAAAGTATTTCACAGTATTCACAGTTTCAATTGAATGACACTTCGCAATGACAAGGAAAAAAACTCAATCAAATTGCAATACATGGACTAATCTGGGTGCATCCAATAACTATAGAGTTTAGTTAGACTTCACTCGTATAACAAGTTCACAATTATAACTTTTGACAAGATCGGTTAACTCAAAACAAGTTTTGATTCAGTTGATTCTGTTCAATAACTCTGTATAGTATATATTAAATTTTGTAAATAAAATTCAAAAAGGTTTGGTTCAATACATTCAATTCAAAAGATTTCAGAGCAAAGATTCAATTTGGTTTGATTCAGAAATCTCAGTTCAAAAAGATTTAGTTCAAGTGAATGGTTCAGTTCGATAGATTCACCAGGAAAATTATTCGATTCTTCGGTTCTGCAAAACTCTGTGTGCGAAAAATAAGGAACAAAAAAATATATATATAATAGTTCCGTCTTCACAAAGATATCCCTTTGAGCGGTCTCTCGAAGGAAAAATAAAGAAAGAAAATGTGGCTCCGTTTCTGTGAACTTGCAGGTAATCTAAATTTTCCTACCCGGTTCCTGGGTTAGATTCAACTGTTCAGCTTTGGTCTCGTGTGGGTTGACTCGCCATCTCGCATCGTCCTCAAATAAAAAAAACCCTGACCTGTATATATACACACAGGCAACATTAAGTTCACAAGCATATCAATTCACCATTTCTAGTACAACAGTACAGCATTTGTTGCCCTGCTAACTTTGACCGTAATTCAACAACTCAGTCGACATTACTCCATCTAATTAAACAATAAATATCATCATCAAACAATATGAACCCTTGCAACTCATATACATTACTGCTTAGCCAACAAACCTTTTCTAACTTGTAATAAACCAGAACTCATCAGTTTCACATTATCTCTCACTCAAATACATCATTGCACATATGTGATTGCATATACGACTGTTTACACAGTGCAAAATGTGTACTCACCAAAATTCAAAGAAATAAAATCATAGATGTATTTTTATCTTTGACTCCTCTTTTTAGCTCTTGCTCAAAGTTATTCTGCTGCTAATATCATTAGTCTCATAGAGAAAAGAAAATGGCTTCTCGCATACAGCAACTAACGTGGTAGGGCGGGACTTTAACATAAACCTCACTTAACTGGACAGTCATTAAAATGTCAATCATCACACTAACATACGTTTCACTTTGATTTTATAATTTCTTACACTTTTATTATTAGTATTATTTCTGGTTAGTTTATTATTTTAACACTCTTTAATTTATTCCTTATTTTATAATAAATTTAAATTATACAGGGTTACACCCTTCATGTCACTTACTTTTGTGTATGTAAAAATTACTATGATAGTTATTGTCATGAGTCCGGACCCGGTGTTCCTCCCTCTCACCACCAGAGGGCGCCATTCTCCCGGACTCATTACCTTCACTCCGCTCAGCTGTGTCACCCACTCACACACTTACACTCACACCTGGTCACTAGTTTGACACACCTGTCACATACTCACACACACAGCTGTTCCCCATTTGTTCAGTAGTATATATTCTCCACACTCCCACCTCTCTGCCTGCCTGAATTAATGTTATTTGCTAATGTTTGTTGTCATTACGTGTCTCTAGTTCTTGCATTTCGGCTTGTTCCTGGTGATTAGTTTCTGTTTTGTTTTTGCCTTGTTGGCCTTTTTGTTTCATTCTTATTAAAGTTAATCTTCCCTGCATCTTGGACCCTGACCTTGTTCTTTCCACGGCGCTTTCGCTACCGCGCCGTGACAGAATTCAGGCAGCAAACATGGGTCCAAGCAGGGAGGTTCCTTGATGTCCGCCAAGGAGAGCGATGCATCGAGGACTATCTTATGGTCTTCTTCTGGGGAGGACTGGCCGAGCCCTTTAAATCTTTCATGCCAAATTGGCACCCCGACGAGATGTGAGGACTACGTGTACCTGACTCTTGATTTGAGTGGCTCAGCCGTCAGGGGGGGGGTGCCGACCCAGGAAATTCCTGGCGAGGCAGCCGAGCTCACGGATGTTCCCCTCTAGGCGGCGGGTGCCGCTCACGAGTCCGCTCAAGAGTTCCTCGCTCACGAGTCTGCGGGTGCTGCCAACGAGTCCCCTGAGGAGGCGGTGGGTGCTGCTCACGAGTCCCCCGAGGAAGCGGTGGGTGCCGCTGTTGTGTCCCCCGAGGCTGTGGGTGCCGCTGACGAGTCCCCCGAGGAGGCGGCTGGTTCTGCTCACGATTCACAGAAGCGGCGTTGTCCGCTCACGATCGTGGTTCTGCCCTGGTTTTCCACCCCACCGTCTCTGCCTCAGTCCCCTGGTCCCCCTCCTGCAGACGGACCTTGTAGTATATTGTCTGTATTCTCCTTCTTCCTTTAAACTCCTCATCTGATCCCGATCATCCTCGAGCACTTTTATCCTTTCGTTTAGCATACATACACACCCAAACTTTGAACAGCAAGGAGAACTGGAATATGCCACCTAAGAAAAATCCAATCCTATCCGACGAGGTGGAGGAGATAAAAAAATCTCTGGACTTCTTGTCGGCGGAGATTTCAACTGTAGCAGCACAACAAAAGAAAATAATTGATCTGATGGGGGAAATACAAACGCTAAAAAGGCAAAGCTTGGAGAAGGACCGAAAGATCGCTATTCTGGAGACTCAAGTTGCTGACCTCGAGCAATACACCAGAATTAACGATGTGGTTATCAGCGGTCTGAGAACCAAACACCGGAGCTATGCTAGGGTGGCTGCAGTCGCTGGGCACACTGCTGCCGGAATGAGCGAAGCTTCCGAGGCGGAGAAGGAGTCGCTGGAACAACAGGTGATTTGCTTTTTGGACAGCAAAGGCATCCATGTTGACAGCGGGGACATTGAGGCTTGTCATACCCTGCCGAACAAAAGCAAAACAGCCACTCAATTGGTAATAATCCGGTTCACGAACAGAAAAAAAAAGTTAGCACTCCTCAGACAGGGAAGGAAATTAAAAGGCACCGAAGTTTACATCAACGATCACCTCACCAAGAAAAATGCTGACATCGCCAGGAAAGCACGAATACTCAGAAAACAAAACAAGATCCAGGCAACATGGGCAAGAAATTGTAAAATATTCATCAAACTACATGGGTCGACACCTGAGGCAGCGAAAGTGATTGTGATCAGGGATATCACTGAGCTGGATAAGCTTGAAGAAGGAATGAATTGAGAGCAACAGAGGCCTACATAAGGTAACTGAAAACAAACTGAACTGAACTTATCAAACACAATGACCATGACAAACTCGGACAGAAACTTATCTGTTAAAAATGAACAACTGAACTTAGAAACTTTCAAATATATAGAACATAAACCACAAGATATTGAAAATGATATTGACCCAGATAATAATTTTTATATTGGTACTCACAGCCAGTGTGAATACTACACAGTTGAGCAGTTTAAAAAATACATTAAAATGGATAGCACAATATCAGTTATACATTTTAATAGTAGGAGCCTAATCGCAAACCTTTCAAAAATCAAACAATGCCTAAAACAAGTGGAAAATAAATTCACAGCAATAGCAATAACAGAAACTTGGCTCACAGAAGAACATCATGATTTGGTTGAGATTGAGGGATACACACTGTTTATCATCAATAGGAAACAATCCAAAGGTGGAGGGGTTGCATTATATATTGACCAAAGATATCAATGTAAAATAGTTAATAAAATGTCTTTTGCTTTAGATACAATCATGGAATGCATCACAGTACAAATTGAAATGGAAAAATCAAAAAACATTTTAATTAGCTGCATTTATAGGAAACCGGGATCAAATATTGACATGTTTAAGGGGAAAATAACAGAAATATTTAATAATAGCAATAATAAAAAAATGGTTTTTATCTGTGGAGACTTCAATATTGATTTGCTCAACCCACACGAACACAACAAAACTACAGAGTTCCTTAATTTGATGTATAGTATCGGTTTGTATCCCTCTATCACTCGACCAACCAGAATTACAATAAATAGTGCTACATTAATTGATAACATATTTACCAATGTCCTTGACTATAAAATTGAAAGTGGTTTAATAATAAATGACGTCAGTGTCCATTTGCCAGTTTTTGCAAACATACATAGCTACACTAGGACCTGGAAAGACAAAAAAATATACACAATGACCCGACACAGAACCCGAGAAAATATCAATAAATTCAAAGAGGATTTAATGAAACAAGATTGGGGAAATGTGTATGTAGATAACGCGAATGAAGCTTATGATTCATTTTTGACTGTTGTAATATCACTTTATGAAAAAAACTGTCCTGTAGTAAAGAAAGAGGTAAAACTGAAATCTGATGAAAAACCGTGGATAACTAATGGAATATTAAATGCATGTAAGAAGAAAAACGTATTATATAATGAATTTTTAAAGAAGAGGACAAAAGAAGCAGAAAATAAATACAAGATATACAAAAACAAACTAACCAGAATTATGAGAAGCAATAAAAAGAACTATTATAGTAAACTACTGGAGGACAATAGAAGCAATATAAGAAATACCTGGAAAGTGCTGAATGAAATTATCAAGAAAAAAAAAGGCAAAATTGGACACACTAACTATTTTTGACTAAAGATAATATAGAAGTTACAGATATGACCTTAGCTGCAAATGAATTTAATGATTTTTTTTGTTGGAGTTGGTCCAGGCTTAGCTGAGGGGTTTGCAAAGACTGGCAGTATAAATGATGTGATAAGCAAGAATGTAAATATTAATGAATCTATGTTTGTTAAGGAAACTGATGAAAATGAAATTATAGAGATAGTTAAAACATTTAATAGTAAAAAGTCAACTGACTGGAATGGTATTGACATGTTTATGGTAAAAAGTATTATTGGTTGTGTTGTTAAACCTTTAACGCATGTATGTAATCAATCTTTAAAAACGGGGGTTTTTCCAGATAAAATGAAAATGGCAAAAGTGATACCAATATATAAGGCTGGTGAAAAACATACACTTTCAAACTACAGACCTGTTTCACTGCTCTCTCAATTTTCAAAAATATTAGAAAAAATATTCTCCAAAAGGCTCAATAACTTCATTTCTAAACATAATATATTGTGTGATCAGCAATATGGTTTCAGGACTAATAGGACAACCTCTCATGCACTTATTCAATTTGTGGAAGAAATAACAACAGCAATAGAACAAAAAAAATATGCAGTAGGGATATTCTTGGATCTTAAGAAAGCATTTGATACAGTAGACCACAATTTCTTGATTATGAAATTACAAAAATATGGAATTAGGGGGACTGCACTTTCTTAGTTAAAAAGCTACTTATATAATCAACAACAATATGTTGAATTGCAAAACCATATTTCAAAGTCAAAGAAAATTACTTTTGGGGTCCCCCAGGGGTCAGTGTTGGGACCATTGTTGTTTAACTTGTATATTAATAATGTATGGGAGGTGTCAAAAACAAAAACACTGAAAAGCATTTTGTTTGCTGATGATACTAATTTAATCTGTTCTGGAGAAAATCTGGTCTCTAAGCTGGTGGTCTTAACAGTGGGATTTATAATTGTTGTAACTCTTATGACAACAACATCTTGTCTGTCTTTTCATGTTCAATGTTTATTACCGGTATTATTATTTTTTTCTTAGGTTGAAGTGCTACCAGGCTGCAGGAAGGATGTGTTTGCTGATATTATTAATCTTTTCATCTTAGCATTCATCATTCACATATCATGTTATGTTTTTTTTTCCACATCACAGTTTCAAAGGATTTTTTCGCTTTCTATCTTCTAAAAATTAAACAACCTACACATTCAGTATCAGAGGCTTGTGTACAACCAACAAAAGGTGCATATACTGTACACTTAAAATGCTTTTTAAAGGGGTCCTATTATCTTTTTCTTTTTTTTTTTTTACTTCAACTTCAGTTAGGTTGCCATTTTTTACATTTCAAAATGTTTCACGTATAATATTCTATCAAATTGTGTACCGGCATAAAATTAGTAAACATGATGTTTTGTAACATGAAGTATTATATATGATGTACTTTAAGGATAACATTCATAACAAAGATGAAAAAAATGAAAAATGGCTACAGCAAAATAAAGGTAGAGTCAACATACTGTAAAAAGGAGGAATTTAGTTCTCCATAAATGTACATAGTTCTAATACCTTTACGACTTGAAAGTCATTGTAAGGTTTCAAAATAAATCTGGAAGTCAGCCTTGAAATGGGTGTTTTGGGTATCTTTCATACCACTTACATTTGTGTATGTAAAAATTACTATGACAGTAATATGCCAGTAATTAAATTTTTACATAAAAATGTGAGTATTTTCTATCTTTAAAAAAATAAATAAAAATCAATCCAAAATAATTTAACATATATACATAAAAAAAGAATAAATAATTTTAAAAAATATGTGAAATGTGAGTTATTATATGAGTCAAAATCAACATCCAGTTAAAGGGGTCATATGATGCAATTTCAAGTTTTCCTTTTTCTTTGGAGTGTTACAAGCTGTTCGTGAATAAATAAGATCCATTAAGTTGCAAAGACTAAAGTCCCAAACCCAAAGAGATATTCTTTATAAAAGTTAAGACTCATCGTTAAAAATGTGTGTTTCAGAAAGGCGGGGCATAGCGGAGCAACAATAATGTACCGTATGTGAAAAGTAATGTTTTTTGAACCTTAAACTGCATAAACACATACAGTAGCATTACACACAAAAAAAAAACACAATATGACCCCTTTAATATTCTCAAAATGGTATTTATTAGCAATAATATATTTTGATCACAAACATCTCTTTGAGTATCATTTATAGAGGGAAAATTAGCTCTAACTCTGTTCATGGTATAGTGTTTTTTTTTATGAATATTTTCCACAATGTTCAACATTTTTGTGGGGACTTCAGAAATGTTTTTAATTTATATATACTATTTATATATACTGTTAACACTAGCACTAGAACAAACAAAAACTTCCTGCACCAAATTCCAATTGTTTTCAAAACATATTGATATTAGCTTGAGATAGGTCTACACATCAGTTAACATAACCAATAGATGTCCCTAAAACCTCACATTTATATTACATGTCTCAATTATTCCTTTGTCCCATTGAAGGAGGCTGTTTTTTGCTTAATGGATCCATCATGGCCCAGACTATCCCAAAATTCATTGCATGCAAATGAGGTCATGATATTTTTTTGAGAGAGAAATCACTGGATTACAGCTTATTCAGATATCTATATAAACAAATGGGGGAAAAAACTTTAAAACAGTTTAAATGTTAATGTTAAATGTTAAATGCAGTTTAAATCTTAGTAAGATGCAAGAGTTTATACTTGTTATTATTTACATAAATTGACCAATGTTTAGACAGGTTGTGGAACTTGTTCATACTGCTGAATACCACTTTGAATACCCAGCATTAATTTAACACTCTGTGTGTGGACATATATAAACACTGAAGCGGTGTTAATGAGATAATTAGGTGATTAACTGAGTGATGATTGGCCATTCTTTAGACACCTGATGTTAACAAGCAGAATCACTAAAGGAGAAAATCACAATTTGCATGTCACCATTATAGGGGTCAGTGTTTGCATTAGTTGGGATTTTAACCCTTGAATTTTTAAACATTAAATTTTGATAACTGAGTTATGACAGAAAAGACAAGACATAAAGTCAATGACTGGTGATGATTATGTTTTCGTGTAACTGTTGTTTGACCTGTATTTCTGAGCTCTCTAAGAATCTACTCTCTGAGTTACAGTAAATTACCTCTATTGGTTACAACAGCCTTGTGATTCCAGAGTGATAGGTTCTGTATTTTTCTATATATTTTGTAAGTTTTTTTTTTGCAAGCTGTTCTGAATTATTTTTATTTTTTTAGGCAGATACAGACATCACGAATCAGCATTTGAATCTCAACAACGGTGACAAACAGCATATTCAGATAAATAGATCAACTCTGACACATTAAAAATAGAAAAAAAATAAAAAATAAAAAAATAAAAGAATATAGTAAGAATCAAAGAGATTGCAAAGACAATTAAGCTCATAATTTATTCAAGCTGCAATGCATGATGGGAGCCATGGATGAGTTTTTATTGGCTACAACATGCTTTTTTGATGGTCACTGTTGTACTCTAAGATTAAGAATGCCAATGTGTAAAACTAATAGACTGAAGCTTTCATTTGTTCCTGCCTCGATAAAAATGCTGAATTCCACCATAAATAATGCTCATATAACATATTTGAACCTTGTGTTTTGCATTATATGTATTTTATATATCAGACTCATACATTGTATTTTATTCTATTTTTTTATTCTATTTTTATTATTATTATTATTATGTATTAAATATTTGACATACTTTTAAATATCCAGCGTTTAGTTGATCCTGATAAGCGCTCGTCATCACAGTTGTAAAGATGGCGGCTTTTTCCTTTCGTGAGGGGGTTTGCCACCACAGCATTTTTGTTTCCAGGTGAAACGTTAAAGAACGCGACACACACGTCTCCCAGAAATCCTGTATAATTCAACCAATCTGATGACAACTTCAACACTCCTGAAGTGTTTCCACATTTGTGTCCTATGCATCAGACGTTAACCAACGCTCCATGGGCATGAAGTCTGAGGTTGAGACTACAATTGTTGTGATTCTCATGCTGATTCTTGATATCTATGTGTCTGAATAACTAAAGACTTATTTATATCAAAGTAACTTTTAAAAACATCTCTCTGATTATGACAGATCTTGTATTTTTCAGCTTGTTGAAGAAATCAATAAAGAAACCCTAATTCAGGTCACACATGTGGTGTTTATTAGATCAAAACATAATCATCACCACATTCTTTTCTCTGCTTTGATTGGCTGTTATAACTCAGTTACCAACCCCAAACAAAATCTAATATTAACAATTTAAGGGTCAAGATCCCAACTAAAGTAAGCACTGATCGCTTAAGTGGCTACATAGAAATTTAGATTTTCTTCTTTGGTGATTCTGCTTGTTAACATCAGGTGTCTTCAAGAATGGCCAATCATCACTCAGTTAATCGCCTAATTAAATTGATAGGTACAAATTGATAGCCTGAATGCACTGTAAGTTGCTTTGGATAAAAGCTTCTGCTATATGCATACATTTAATTTTTAATTTAATTATCTCATTAACTTCAACACTGCTTGAGTGTTTATATGAGTCCACACTCAGAGTGTTAAATTAATACTGGGAATTTTGCTGTGTAAAGTTTGGTCTGAACTTTGCAGTTCAACTTAAAATCACTTAATGTCCAAGTTGTCCAAATTAATATTTTTACAGAGATGTTAGACACAAATATTATTGTGTTCTGTTCTGTGTAGTTTCTGTAAGGCATATTTCCATATTTGGACATCACACATGCTTGCACACATATATGAGAGAAAACGGATCCATCACCCACAACCACAGAACTTAAATACTCAGATGACACAGCCATCCTCCCTCTGCTTACAGACAACAACTCTGCACTGGATTATTATTATTACTTTGTTCAGTTGAGTAAAGATAATTATCTTTATCTTAATGTCACCAAAACAAAATAACCAATAATCAGCTCAGCATTCTATCCTTATTAACAACCAAGTGGTAGAAACTAGAAACAGTTGATAATTTTAAATATGTTGGGGTTACCCTGAACAATCAATTTACTTTATGATTAGCACATTAGTGATATTCAGAAAAGGAGCCATCAGAATGTCAGTTATCAGTAAATTAGAATTACTTCATTTTGCTCCTCATCTTCTTTTGCTGCTGTGTCAGAGCATGATTCAGTCTATTCTTTTATACAGCTCTGCCCATTTCTTTGGCATGTTATTGGATAAGAAAAAGGTCAAACTCATACGTATAACTACCATAGCTTCCAAAACAGTTGCTCTTTCCACGTAAGATTTGACAGAATTAAATAATAGGGCCATTAAACGTATGGAGACTTCAACTCAACAAAACAATAAGCATCCATTAAATTGGCACCCTATTTCCTTCAGGATGTATATACAGGGTACTTATAGAGGCCCTGAACAAAAGGCTTCGCTGAATAGGCCAGGATGCAGGCAACGATATAGGGCAGACTTTGCTAACTTAGTTTTTTGACATTCAGATTTTTGACATGATGTTGTGTCATGTTGACACTGTCCGTGGAATGGAATGCTGCTGTGAAGAAGAATTTCTCTAAATGGATAATAAAGTTTAAAGTCTAGAAATGTATGATTGTAACAGTATACAAACTTCATAATCACCGGGAAGAAGGAGGCGGGAACCAGCAGCAATCAAACTAACCTTTAATAATAAAATAAACACAAAACAGTGCGACAGCCCCTCGCAGACGACTGCCGTGCACAAACAAAACCAAAACATACTAAAGCCCAGTCCTGGTCCTCTCTCGTCCTTCACTGTCGTCGCTCCTCTTTTGTATCCTTACAATCTCCTCCGTGGGACTCGAGACCGGTGAGTGGAGCAGGTGTCGTTCATCTCCCAATCACTCCACCGGCCTCACTCCGTTCCTATGGCTCTCAGGCCCGGTTCCAGTCGTCACAATGATGTACTGTAAGATAAATTTAGGTATAAATGACAAAATGTTGAGAAATTAAACTGATAGTTATATATATACACAAGTTCCCTTTTGGAATGATCTTTCACATTGTGTGAATCATGCTTGGGGGAAATTACATTTTCTCTTAATACTGAAACCTGATTTGTTAACATTTATGCAGCTGCACAAACCAATGGTATTTCAGTCCACCAAAATGTGCATGGCTGACTGCCTATGCTCTGATAAGGGTCGTTTCATCAGAATCTTTATCCTTCAATGTGAAGATCATCTTCTCGCTGACTCCAAAAAAGAAGCCAATGATGTTGAGGATGGAGTGGTCAGTTTGCACTAATTTTTTTCAGTCTTGGCCAACCTCGCTTCCCTACAGCAGACCCTGAGCTCAGACAGCACTACCCTCTTCCTAAACCCCAGGATGGTCCCAGGAGTGTTGAGGGAAAGGCTGAGTCCCGCTGTGGTGAAACATCCTTACAAGAAGGCTTTTGTGTGCCTCTCATCTTTTGGTCCACATCCATGCGTTTATCGCCAATGCTGGATTTGCCCCATTAGATGTGTGTACAGCCACACAATCCATCACTGCTGTAGCGGACAGAGCACTTTTTTTACAATTACAAGAATGTCAGCCCCTGTTCCCATGCAGCGATCTGCTACTCAACATACTCGGACACCTCGCTGCTTGGTTTCATGTCGTGTTGAGTTCTGCAGATTATAGAATGAGGCTATTCACTCCAATTGGTAATAATCACAAATAACTTTAAAGGCAGGGTAGGTAATACATGTATAAACAACTTTCTTCCAAATTTGTTTAAACTTTCTATATATATCAATGCATAATTAAAATGTAAGTACTCTGATAAAAAGAGTATAAAAATCGAGTGACTCTAGACCGTTTAATCTGTATTAAACACAGCTCATTATTTCCATTTCGGGACGAAACATAGGATTGGCTTAGGCGACTGTCACTCTCTCGCAACCATGGCAACCACCCTTTTGCCACACATGACCTGCCCACTTGCGCGTGCACGTTTGATTTGAGGAAACAGCACGTTTGATTCAACAGGCACGGATCCTAGGAATACCAAAACAATGGCAGAGAAACAGCAAGCAAAATTCACAGTACCAGCCTATGCAGTTAGTGAAGGCAAACCAGGCAAAAAAAGGAAGACAGTAACAGTACAAGAAAAGGCAATGAACAAAAAGTATTTGGATAAACAAAGAAATAAAACGCGAGTTAAAATCGGCGTGGCTTTCCAGCAATGGCGAGAACTGAGGGAACTCAAGGGGCTGAAAAGTGACTCCTTGATGGCTTTATTTCTGCTGGACAGGTAAATCTTTCTTTTTGTATTTTGATCATACATATTTTTTTCATGAAGCATGTGTCATTAGCACACGTAGCTGCGTAATATAGCTAACATAACATTACTTAGCGAGCCATAGTAGAGGCTTTGGAAGGAGCCCAGAAGGGAGGGGGTGGAGTGAATGGAAATAATGAGCTGTCTTTAAAACAGTCGTGAGAGGTCTACAGTCACTCGATTTTTATACTTTCTTTTTCAGAGTACTTACATTTTAATTATGTATTGATATATAAATAAAGTTTAAACAAATTTGGAAAAAAAGTTTTTTATACATTTTTTACCTACCCTGCCTTTAATCAGGGGTGTGATCAAAACCTTGTTGAAGAGTGCTGTGGAAACGCTCCCACCAGCAATCAATGAGTCAGGCTTCTACAGCCAATATTTCCCTGTTTCAAAGGAAGATGGTGGGCTCAGGCCCATCATTGATACCAGACATCTGAACAACACCTTGATGAAGATGTTGACTTTGAAGCAAATCCTCACACATATTTGCCCAGAAGACTTCTTATCAGTGGATCTGAAAGATGCTTACTTAAATATTCAGATAGCCCCTTATCACAGACTGTTATTGAGATTTACGTTCGAGTGGATGGCTTACACAAGAAAAGTGACTCACTGGCAGGGAGAATTTTAGTTTGAATTGATTCTGAGCCCGAAGTTTGCAATAAGTAGTATAAATAGCAGAAAATCTTGTTATTTTAACAGTGTAAATATAATAATTATTTTCACTTTGTGTAAATAGCATCTAACTAACATTAATAAATGCTGTAGATGTATGGTTCATTCTTAGTTCAAGTTAACTAAATTATTTAACTAATGTTAACTACTGAAACCTTATTGTAGAGTGTTTTCAAAATATTGTTCAAATTTTGACTGCCTTATTTATTTTGGAATAAATGTAAATATTCATAAATCACTATGAATTGTAATGAAAATGAATTTAAATTACTAAAATCAATTTTTTTTAATAATATACAAAATTGATTTTTATTTGTTCTCTCTTTTTAATGTAATGTTTATTTAACCAAAAACAGGGACATATATATATATATATATATATATATATATATATATATATATATATATATATATACACATACATATAAAGCCGCTGTGACAAGTGGGGCGGGGCCGAGAGCTGTGGTAACAGAGCGAGGCCGGTGGTGTGATTGGGAAATGAGCGACACCTGCTCCACTCACCGGTCTCGAGTCCCACAGAGGAGATAGGAAGGATATAAAAGAGGAGCGACGACAGTGAAGGATGAGAGAGGACCGGGCCTGGGTTTTATTTTATGTTTTGGTTTTGTGTTTATTTGATTAATAAAGTCTTTGTTTGATTGTCCGCCAGTTCCCGCCTCCTTCTTCCCATAATTAGGACGTTTAATGTATTACAACCGCCTCCTCATTTTAAAACACCACCACACCCCAATGATTCACACCATATGCATCATTTGTAATAAGAATAGCCAGTTCTTTGAAACATGACATCTTGTTGTTTTTTCACAATTCTGGGAACCTAAAAAGAGAAACACTCTAAAATTGCATTCTCTTTCTGTTGTTCTTGAAATTACTGTTATCACAATAATTTTTTTCTTTTCTTTTTTTTTTTTTATCACATCTTGCTTGACCGCAGTCTAAAAAAAACACACATACTCACATGTACATTTTAATTGCATTTTATAACCAAAACCTATATTTATTTCTATCCATATAGGGTAATGTGTAACTTCTGAATACTTTGATTGGATGTCTGAGACATCTGGGCTGATATTGCTTGTATAAATATGAACAATCCTTCTTAATAAAGTTGAGAATGTTTTGGCAGTGCACTGACTCCTTTATTCTTCCAGGCCTGCACTGCAACAGAACACCCTGGGGTTTGTGATAAAATAATATATAATTGATAATCTAACAGGCACATAATAGAGAGAGTTAAGAAGACGATCTAAAGAGTGTATAGATCCCAGCTCTGTTTGATCCAGAAAAGTTTCTCAGAAAGATCCCATCATGTACCTGTTGGTGGTGGTCGTCTCTCTTCTGTTGAACTCTGTTCCCACTCAGAGTCGTCCTACTGAGGTAAGAACAGACAATAATATCTTAAATGAAAAAATATATCATCACCAGTTTCCCATTAAGAGTGGTTTTTCTTTTAAATTTTTATGCCAAGAATTTCTAATATACATGTGTTTAAAATTCATTAACAGGATTTATTTGAAAAGATCTCTGGGAAGACAGGTAAGATGCACAGAAAGAAAAATAAAAGCTAACTTGCTATTTTTATAGTGTTTAATTAATCATTTATTGATTCCTGTCTCAGGTAACATAACTAAGAAAAATGACATGCCAGTGTCAACTATAATCCAGTCCAACAAACATGCAGGTAAGAGTTTGAAAGCTATATCATTTGATAGTATAGGAACATCTTTGGTGTAGCAGTTGATGGCAAAATCCTCTTCATTCTATTCATTCAATTATATTATCAGTCTCAATAGACTGAATGATTTTTTGCATTATACTGAACCACACAGGACAGCGAGTGGATGGGCCCTTGATCACGTTTGGAGACATCGCCGTTTCAACAGGGTTCAAGAATGCAGATCCGTGCACAGCTCGTGGATGCAAATGGGAGAGAAGCACTGATGGATTAGTCTATGTGCCCTACGTGATCTCCAACCAGTACTGTAAGTCACGATCACTACTTCTGATATTATCTCATTGGTGTCACATGATCTTTTTAATAGTTTACCCCTGCCACAGCTCCAGATGAACTACAAGTGATCAAAAGAGGCTTGCAGTCCTTTGCGGATGTGTCCTGCATTCGATTCATACCACATGAAGGGCAGAGGCACTTTCTCTACATAAAGTCTGATTCTGGGTAAATCTTCTGATTTAGGACTAATTTAGGATGTAGATCCCATTTTTGTATATATAGTAAATATGCTTTCCCAAAACATAAATATACAATCTGATTGCTGATGTGTTATGTGTGATCCACAGTTGCTATTCATATTTGGGGCGCCAAGGTGGAGGACAGGTTGTTTCTCTCCAGCGTGATGGGTGTGTCTATCACAGTACTATTCAACACGAGCTCCTTCATGCTCTCGGGTTCCACCATGAACAGAACCGCAGTGACCGCGACAAACACATCAGAATCCTTCTTGAGAACATCAAACCTGGTATTTTTTAGAACTCTTCTAAAAATTTAAACAACAAGAACAAAAAAGAATAATTGTATTTTTTAAATCAAAAAAATGGATAAAACATGGTATGTTACATTTAATCACATAAATTGTAGTCTAGATTAAATTTCACAGTGTACATAAATAGTCTTTAATATTCACTTGTAACAGCAAGGCAGCACAATTTCAAGAAAAGAGAAACCCATAATCTGGCAACCCCCTATGACTACAACTCTGTCATGCACTATTCAAGGTAGGTGTTCTTGAAGTTCTGTACAAAACGTTTTTTTTTTTTTCATCAGAGTTTACAGTTTTTTCTTTATGTGTGTTGTTTTAGATATGCTTTCTCCAGGAACAAACAGCCAACCATGATTCCCATTCCTGATAGGAAAGTTGTGATTGGTAAAGCTCAAAGTATGAGCCGCAATGACATCCTGCGCATTAACAGACTCTACTGCAGTACGTTAAGACTTTACTATTGTTTGAATTAAAACAGCATTTTGTGATTCTTTGCTGAAAACCCCACCTAAGACCACCATGAATTTACACACAGTCCCAGGGTGTTTTATGCTGGTTAGTAGATGGGCCGCTACACACATGCTGTTCACTAGCAGTACTTACCTGGTCTGAATGGTCTTTATTTTAGTCCTTCAGCCTAAACTAGTAAACAAGTCTGGTGGTCTCTTCAGTGGGATTTATTTTTATTCTAATTCTTATAACAAAGTCTTTTCTTTCTTTTCATGTTCATTGCTATTTTTTCCTCAGGTTGAAGTGCTGCCAGACTGTATGAAGGATGTGCTTGATGACAGAGTTCCTCTTCTTTCAAATCATTCTTTTTTAAGCTTTCATTTTTGCACATCAGGGTTAAATGATTTGCCTTTTTCTATCTTTTTTCATTCAAACATTGTTGAAATCAGACACCTCTCAGTAGCCTAAATACAGTAAACTGTAATGATAATACAGTGTTCCAGTATTAGAAATTTGTGTCAAATCAACAAAAGTTGCAAATAGTGTGAACTCAAAATCTCTTAAAAACTAGATGTTGCTTTAAAAATCTATGAATGATGGCGTCTGTGAGAGAATTGTTGTTGTTGTTATTGTTTTAAACAATTAATGTTTATAAAAACTTTTCTCTTTCTCAGTCTTGGCTTTTGGTTATCCTTTTGCAGTAGTAAAACTGTTGAATGCAATCAACATTAGTGTGTCCTTGTCTTTATATTAATATCAGTAGTTCATGCATAAGTTAGAACCAAGCACTAAATCCATACTGTATGTACATCAATAAAACTACAATACATTAACCATAATACAGTTTGTTCTCAATACAAAGAGCAATACAACACTTTCTAAAAATAATAATAATAAAGATTTAAAAAAAAATAGGAGCAGCAACTTTATATGACATGAAAAACATTAATGATATTTTTAACAATATATATGATTATGCAATTATCCATAATATGGGAAATTCACACTTTTATATAATCTATATAACCTAATTCATTCACTGGTCACACAAATTCATATTATTTCCTTATCAGACCAGAGAAACACAGATTATAACTTTCACGATCATAAGCTGGAGTGCCCATAAACTCCAATAGAGGGCACTCCACTCAGGACTCTGCATTTTTGTTTTCTCCATTTCCCATCTTCCTCATTCCTGGGACTGATTGCACACACACACACACACACACACACACACACACACACACACACACACACACACACACACATATTTAAGCAGCACAATCACTCTCAGTCTTGGCGAAATCTTGTTTAGCCCCGCCTAGCATTTCCGAGCATTTTCCCTGTGTTTGTTCTTCCCGTGTCTGATCTTGGATTGTTTATACCGACTCTGATTCTCTGCTGCCTGCCCTGACCTCTGTTGTTACTGTTAATGATTCTGGATATCCCTGACATACCTGACACCATTCCTGATTACTGCCTGTCTGACCATTCTCTTAATAAAGAACTGCACATGGATCCGAAATCTCTGACTCATCCTAACAGAATATTTCACCAAACCAGGATCCAGCAGTCCAGAATTTTCTCATTACCAAGAAGTCAGTTCCCACTTCTTGGTCAGTGTGTCAACTATCTAGCCCTATCATTGACCCAGTGGACCAGCTACTGCACCTTCAGCAAGGAGATCAATCTATTGAGGACTATGTTCAGCAGTTCTGTGAGTTAGTACATCAAGTTCCTGATGATGAATGAATAGATGATGAAGCTTTGTTTAAAGATTTGTTTAGTTTTGGACTTAATGAAGGACAGAGGACAGCGTTGAAACCCCAAAGAACTTTCTGGGAGAGGGGCAACAGTGTCAAGCGCAGTCAGCAGTGGAGCGCCACAAGATGGCCACCAGCCCAGCGCCACTGCACAAGATGGCAGCTGCAGTTGATCTCCCAGAGTCAGGTCAGGTCCTCGTCGACTTCCCAGAGTCAGGTCAGGTCCCCGTCAACTTCCCAGAGTCAAGTCAGGTCCCTGTCGATCTTCCAGAATCAGGGTCCAGTTAAGTCACCGCTGACCGTCCAGAGTCAGGTCAAGTCACCATTAACACCCATGAGTCAAGTAAAACCACAGTTAAACCCACAGTTAAACTGTGAGTCAAGTCACAGTTGATCTTCCTGTACAAAGTCAATTCATCGTTGATCTTCCTGAGCAAAGTCAAGTCACCATTAGCCTGTCATGGCTATGGAGGCCTTTTGGGAGTTCTCTTACCCTCTCATCACGGCCACGGAGGCTGCCATTAACCTTTTTATGTTCTCTGTTTCAGTCCCACCTGACCAGACTTGCTCTCCTGTGCCATCGACTCCACTGTGGTGGTCCACTGTTACTTCCTGGTGGGCTTCTGTCTCATCTGCTCGACTGTGGTGGTCCTCTGCTCCGCCCTGGTGGGGTTCGGTCCCATCTGCTCTGCTGTGGTGGTCCTCTGCTTAGCCCTGGTGCCCACACACACACACACCTGCATCTAATTACACACACACACCTGCAGCTAATACACAAACACAAGCAGCACAATCACTCTCAGGCGAAGACTTGTTTAGCCACATCTAGCATAACCGAGCGTTTTCCCTGTGTTTGTTCTTCCCGTGTCTGATCTTGGATTGTTTATACCGACTCTGATTCTCTGCTGCCTGCCCTGACCTCTGCTTGTTCCTGTTAATGATTCTGGATATCCCTGACTTACCTGACGCTGTTCCTGATTACTGCCTGTCTGACCATTTTCTTAATAAAGAACGGCACATGGATCCGAATGTCTCTGACTTATCGTAACAATAACATGAATAAATAAAACTTCAACACTTGCATATTTGTGTATCACACAGTGCACAAAAAAATGTCACATACAGTAAAAGTATTCATCAGACCAGATGACCCTTCCTCTTGACATTGCATACATACAGTATGATGGGGTGCAAGCATTGCTTAGCACAATTTATTTAATTTTTAAATGACTCTTTCAAACATATGTACATTTTTGAATGTAAGAAGTAACAGGTGCAAATGAGGAGGAACCACAGAAATCAGTTCACTGCATTAAAGGCTATCAATTGGGTAGAAAATTATTAGGTAATTTTCATTCAATTGTCCCTAATGTAACAGGTTAAAAGTGACAAACAATGGTCATTGTTTTGTGAACTAAAAACTAAAATGATTTAAAATGAATTGATAAATAATGTTTGAAAACAGCAGAAAGTGTATACACGTTTTATTAAATCACAACATTATACTATTCACGTATCATTCTGTAAGTAAATAAAAGGGCATTTTAAAAATTAGTGATAAAACATTGGGCTGTTTATGCTTATGCATGGGCACACTGAAGTTATAGTATGATAGCACTTATTCCTAATTACTTTCATACATAACAGCAAAACAGTACAATAAATCCAATGCAGTAGGATTCTCTAGATATCTGAGCTATACAACACCTAAATAAATGAATGATAACATTCAAGAAAGAAAATTTATAGGAGATTTAACACAAGTAAGGATGACAGGATACTTAATGAAGTAAAGTCTCTTACTGTTTCTGATTCATCTGCATGTGAAGGCACCATACTGTGACAGGGAAATTCACACCTGTTCTTGATCGGAGATTGAAGGTTACACAAGACTGAACTCACTGACTAAAGAAGAAAAAAACACTTGCATGTTTATCATGTTTTTCTCAAATGTTTCAAAGATAATGTTTCTATTCATACCAGCATGTACTGTTCTGAGCATTCCCCACCTCTGAACATCTGGCCACAGTAAAATTGCTGTGGTCATAAATTTAAGAAAATGTCAAGTACTTTTATATTATTGACTTAAGTTTTAATTGCAGATTTATAAAAAAAGAAGAAGAAGAAGAAGAAGAAAAAGGCAACAGCCCAAATGAAAAAACAATAGTTCAAAGCTGTTGGTAGTTTTGTTTGCAGCTATATGATTTTTGTGGTATAGCATCAGTGCAAAGTCAGCTGAATGTGAATTGAACAGCTTATCCTTTACCCTCTCAGACTCCTATGATCTGGATTCTTCTAAATCTAACCTCTGTGTCCAGAGCTGCATCCCTAAAAGACACTACAACAGCATTCAGTCCTGTGGTACACAAAAGAATCATACACCCTGTTACTCACATTGTCACTCACTGAATAATAATAATAATATAGATATCTAAATCTAATGTATTGCAAACACTTTTCTATATGGTGGACTGAATACAAAATTATAACATATCTTCATGGTAATTGTTATGGTTTTATATTAAATTGTTGATCGACTTTTAAAATAAAAAATACAATATAAATTACATTTGAAAATTAGATATTGTTTTAAGAAAGGAAAAAACAAAAATAACCTATACGTTCTGATGCTTTCATCAGAGTTGTTTATGACACGTGTTCCAATGAAGGGAACCTAACACCTGTTCTTTTTCAAACAAGGTTAAACAATCTTACCTCTTTTGCCCATATTTGTAAAGAACGTTGTGATATAAACTCAGACCAGGGTATAAAACGTAATGCTCTATGAATCTTGAGGGATTGAGGTGAGAATATTGGTATGTTTGTGGTGTCTATTTAAGCTGATTGCCGTTCATGCGGTTGCTAGATTGTAGGAAATGAGAAAAGGAATATATATTTACTGAAAACTTATATAAGTTGTGTACCATTTGATCAAGTTATGGCTATGGATTTGATTTCAGATCTTGGTGTCATATGACATTACTGTTTTTACAGTATATGTAAATTCTTTCTCACCAAACTGCTGTGCCCTGGTTCTTTCTGCAGGTCTTTGGCTGCCATGTTTGTGACCAAGGTTACTTTTGGCCTGTTGGCCTTCTTGCTGGTTTTCTCAGCTGAGGGGAAGGTAAAACACATTTTTATGTGAGATACATGTATATCACCTGTTTGCATATGATGCAAGCAATTTATTTATAAACTGATAATGTAATGTAATGTAATGTAATGGTAAGGTCATTAAGGTAATTTAATGTTTCAATGTTTATATTCCGTGTCCATTTTGTGTGTGGTGTTGTGGCATAACTCACATGCAGCCTGGTAAGTCAAATACTCCAGCAGACTGACAGTTTCTACATGATGAACTGAATTAAGTACTAGCTCATTATTGAATGTGTTGATGTGTTTTTATTATAGTTGTTGAGGACAAGTCTGCTCAGCTGTCTGTGTCTGAACTGCTGCACAGAGCCAACAGAGGCATCAGTATGTACTCACCACATACTCACCAATACACATCATTATGCTGTAGCTGATCTTTACTAAATGATCCCAAATGAACTGTCTATGTGTTAGTTCCTGAACCTGATGAGCCCAAGCTAATGGATGACATTGCTGTAAATGAGAGAAATGCTGATCCCTGCACCTCCTATGGCTGCCTCTGGCCCAAATACAGCGACGGCAAGATTTATGTGCCTTACGTCATCGCCAACCACTACTGTAAGTGACTAGTATGATTTATTTTTTTACTTCTTACATAGAAAGGTCAAATGTAGGTCAAATTCTGTATCCTTGCTGAAGTAAGTACCTTGTGCATCCTACTGAGATGTTAATTAAAAGATGAACCTTTCCATAGCAAGCTCTGACCTTTGCCCTTTCAGCCTCCCGTGAGCTGGAGATCATCCAGCGTGGCCTGGACTCTTTCTCCTACAGCACTTGCATCCGCTTCTTCCCCCGCAGCAATGAGAGAGACTATATCATCATTGAATCTCGCAGTGGGTACATAACACAACCAAAACCAAAATCAGAAAAACATTACAAACCAACACAGAATTAGTTTCAAGAAAAGGTAAAAAATACAAAAGTAAAAGCTTAGTTTGGGACTACAAACAAACACTTTTAGAAAAAGAATCAGAGGATGAAACTGATTTCCACAAGAATGAAAAATACATTCCAAATGTAACTTGACATGAAAAGTGCACCAAGATGCTGAAAAGATAAAAGTAATATTCAGAGATGGGTCAAAAATGTATATTTTATGGATCTCTGTCTTACAGATGCTACTCGTACGTTGGTCGTCAGGGTTATAGCCAGACTGTGTCTCTGGACCGTAATGGCTGCCTTTACCACAGCACTGTCCAGCATGAGCTTCTCCACGCTCTTGGCTTCAACCATGAACAGACCCGTAACGACCGTGACAATCACATCCAAGTCATCTGGGAGAACATCAGGGAAGGTACATTGTTAATAACAAACTCATTTCTGAATAATACATGTAGTGATTAGTTCTGTAAAGTGCACATATTCTAGACTAAAGGTTTTGTTTGTTTATCAGACATGAAGTACAACTTCAACAAAATCAACACCCTAAACCAGGGAACTCCCTATGACTACAGCTCTGTGATGCAGTATGAGAGGTGAGGGAGCCTACAGTACAAGGACATGTGGTTCCTCTGTGTGTAACACTGTCATCTACCTGCATCTGTCACTCGCTCTGTCAGATACGCTTTCTCCAAGAATGGCCTCCCCACTATGGTACCCATTCCTAACAATAATGCTGCGCTGGGCACATCTACTGAGATGAGCCAGAATGACATCATCAGAATCAACAGGCTCTACCAGTGCTGTGAGTGTAACAACACACACATACATTTCTCCTCCTTGTTCCAGAACTCATGAAATACTTACAAAAGAGCAACAAAAAAGACATTCGTTTGTTGGGAGGTTGCTGAACGTTGCACATTAAAATGTCATACAGGTATATGTAAACTGTTACATATATGGTTTTGTCATTCATAGGAACAACAGAATGTGTCTTCAGTACCCAGACATGCTGCATAAACTACAATGAAAGATGACTCAAGTATCACGGATGGTGTTGACTTTTGTGCTTACTTGAATCGCCAATAAATTTTCAATCAAAGAGAACATAAAACACTTTGTCAGTAGATTTTTCTTTGGCCTGAATGATTTTATTATTATTCAGACTGATTTAATAATTATAAACCAGTGTGGATAATTTTTTATGTCTTAATTTGCTATTTTATATATAACAATGTAAAAACATAAATTTATAGTAATAGTTATCTTTTAATGAATTGATGTGGGAACAAATAGTTCCCAAACATTCAGTAGACCTACCATATTCGGAAATCTAAAACACTGAATTACACTGTAGAACAGTTGGGTCACATTTGTTGAGAAATCTCTTGCTTGCGTCATGTAAGTAAACTCTGAAAGGGGTAGTGTTGGTGTGTAAGATTTGAACAAACTGTAATCATTCTCAACCATTCCTGCCATCTGTGGAATCACCCACAGACCATCAAAACATCAACTGCTGTTGCTTTAAATATCTTGCTTTCAGGTTCACACAAACAGCATGATTTCAAGAGTGATTTTGTTTTGAATACAACAGCATAATAATTAAGAAATTAATGTTGAGTAATTAACTCAATTACAAGTGCTTTTAAAAATATGAAAAGCAGTTGTAAAAACATTATGGCTGGGACCAAAGATATGGATTTAGGATAAATTGCGCTTACATGGTGTGGTGACAATTTAAAGAATTTTGCTTTTATATTTTCCCAAAAATAGATTTGAGTCAATAACTGCATATTTAACTAAACATCAATATTGCAACACCCCCCCCCCCCAAAAAAAAACTAAATTAAATAAATTAATAATAATAATTATATATATATATTAGTCATGGCATTTTATTATCTGATGTTTTAAAAACAAATGGAATATTTGTACAGTACAGTATTTGTTAATTACTAAGTTCATCGGTATAAACATAACATAAAAACATGAGAAACATTTTATTGAATTTAATGCAGATTCAATATTCATAAACCTGGAGACCTGGAGATGCTGTTGATCACAACAAAACCTGTACTACCATACATGACTCAAGTCTGACTCTTTTTTAAAAGATAAGAGCAGAGATTGCTGAGAATACAGACAAATTGAAGTCACTGATGTATGTGTGCATTTAGCACTTGCACCAAAGAGTAGGCCAGACTCTGCCCGGTAGCTTGAGAGGGGACAGAACACCTGAGGTTACGAATGTAACCATGGTTCCCTGAGTAGGGAACACTGCGTTGTCTAGGGGTCACTATGGGGAACACCTCATCGTTACACGTTCCCTTTCAAGGGAACTTTGAACTGCGTCCTCCAGGGGTAGCTATGGGGAACAGTATACCCATGCCACCATGCTGAGGGGAGTGCAGGCCAGAATCATGGCAAAAACTAAGTACCAACTCTACCATTTCCATGGGAGTTGCCCCTAGGACGTAAGACGGCTGTCCGTGATATTACCCCTTACGGCCAAAGGCCTAAGCTACATACCCAACTTACTCATTAGGGCCTTTGCCCAGGGTAGAGCTGAAGGGTTGAAATCAAGAAAGATTTCTTTAAAGGGATACTTATACTAAGTCTTGCCTGTCACACAGGGGCTACAGCTTGCTCTTACATAAGCTTGCTGAAGAAACTCTCTCAACAGATCCCTAGTAGCAACACTCTGTTTAGATAGGTATCAAGAGATGAGAACCGCCCAAATAGCCCCTCCTGTTGAGGGAAGCGATGCTTGAAGTGTAGAAATAAAGATACACTGGCTGAGTGGAGCCCAAGGGACCAAGGTCTAACCATCTCAAAGAAAGGGAATGAAGCTGAGCATTTAACCCTTACGGTACCTGATTTCAGAAAGTGCGCAGAGTCTTTTGTGCACACTTAACACTTATGTGGATTTTAGAAAGTGTGCAAAGTGTTCAGCGTGCCCACTCACCATCATATGTTTTTCAGAAAGTACACAGAGCTTAGTGTGTGTACTTAAAGCATCTTAAGCATTGCAGAGGTGCCGAACCACACAGGAGAGGCAAGCTCAAATTTACAAACCTCTGGCGAGGAAAGAATCACCAGAAGCAGCATATGCAAGAAGATTTCCATAACGGCCACCTCCACTTCCCGCTTGATGCATCAGCAACCACCAAGCGACCAGGAAGCCCCTCAGGGTGACCTGGCCGGACATTCGTGAAAATCCTTACAGTTCCGTGCCGGGCCTGATGATCAAGAAGGCTCCTGCAGAAACCTGTGATCAGGCCGCTTGATTCCGAAAACATGAAGCCAGAATCAAGGCTATCATAACGGCTGGACTTAGTGCCGACGAGTGTTTAGTAAACACTGTACTTGAGCACTGCAAAGAAACTCACAGAGGATTAGTACACACATAATCACCAGAAATTTGATACATATATAAGTATATACAGAATGGATCATACAGACCCACACTGTTTCATGCGTTGGAGCCCCGCTCAAGGGGCGACTCCCTTTAGTCCGGACCATCAGTAAGGTGGTTACTATGAACATAGAACCAACTGAAACATCATAGGTCCAGCATAGGAGACTTGTTATGCAAGAAGTTCCCAACTAACCTTGGTCAGGTGGAGAGCTGGCGGTTACAGGGGAATTAGGAAGGGGAGGATAAGGGCAGACGTAAAAACCCCCAAAGGGAATGAGTAGATAATTAAGTATAGCTCTGATTCGGATGAGAACGCTGATGCCTCTTCTGGATCACATCCCTTAGGTCTTGTCTACCTCTCCATGACCCACTATTCCTTTTACCCCTATCCGCAGGTGGGTCCACTTTGCCGTGGCGCGATCCATAACCTCCAACTGCTCTACATACGCAGGGAAGGAGGATTGAGAAGGCTCAGCCTCAGCTTCTTCGCCATCCTCGGACGTCTCCTGCTCTTCTTGGGTAGAACCCAGCAGAGTACTAACCTCAGTATCGGAAAGTGTTAAAGATATAACAACATCCTCCAGAGGATTTCTCTCGTTCGCCACCGACGAACACGAAAGGCAAAAGTCCCTCTCTAAACTCCTCAGCCAGATCCACCTGTGATCCCCATGAGCTCATTCTCCTCCGTGCCTCAGCAGCAGCCGGTCCTGAACCGCAGAAAGCAGATGGATGCTCTTCTTTCCTCAAAAAGAGAGACAAACGAGAGCTGAGCTTTTTCATTGAAAAAATGCTCACAATACACACAGATTATCATGTGTGCTCTTCACCCAAACAAATGACGCAAAGATTGTGTGTGTCATTGGGTGGCAAATAACGCTGACACGGATGCACACACTGTCCAAACGCTTGCTAGTAGTTGCCATGATAGACAGAAAGACTGCTCTTACCAGTTCTTTCAGATGCACACTTCAAACAGAACAGTCAGTGAAGACGAAAAACTGAATGACGTGTTCTCCCGGTGCCTATTTATCCATAGTCCCACAGATAGTGACGTCAGGGGCTATCACCGGACAACTCGTTGGTGGTTTTTCAATGTATGCTTCAGACACGTGTCACGACGAGGTGTTCCCCATAACGCCCCTTTAGAGGATGCAGTTCGAGGTTCCCTTGAAAGTGAACCTTTGGTTTGCTGTTAAGATTTTTGTTGCATTTTATAGCCAGTGAGTAAACCAATCATTAAATCCACAGCAACATCCACCCTTTGCCCTTCCAGACTCCAATGAGCTGTAAATTCTAATGTTTTGATTCTTTAAAATACAGCTCCTGTATCCGTTTGGTTAGATTATTATAACTGCATTCAGTCCTGCAGTTTGCCACAGAACCTGCATACAACAGCACAAATATCACAACATAAATATTTGTTTAAATAATGGAAGATTAGATTTATGAAGAATAAAAGAAAAGAAAATTCATAACTAATTATATAAATAAAAGTTTTAAGTGTGAAGCAGACTGACACACAGTGCATCTGAACCGAAATTATTCTTTTGGTGATTGATTCTGAACTGATTCTGTGCTAATGTTATTAACCGATGCAACCGGATCTTGACTCGAGAACAAGTCAATCTTTCGTTCATTATCTGGCTCGGCTCGGTGTTCATCTTCAGTTCTCTCTTCACAGCAGTTCAGTCAGTGTACTGTTTGAGTAAATGAATTACTCCGGGATATTGGCTTGTTTTAACTCAGAGGGAGTGTCAGCCACATTAAAAAAGTTAACAGCTTAAGTCATTTGTGAATTTATGCTTATTGGAGACGCGAACCGTTTCAAACGATTCATTTCGATTTGGTGAACTGGTTCAAGAAGATCCAGTTACATTGAGTGATTCATTCGCGAACCGGATATCATTAAACTGGTTTGTTTTGAACTTTCTCACAACAGACACGGAAGAGAAGACAATGCTGAATAAAGTCATAGTTTTTGTCATTTTTGGACCAAAATTTATTTTTGATGCTTCAAAAAATTCTAACTGACCCTCTGATGTCACATGGACTACTTTGAAGATGTTTTTATTACCTTTCTAACCATGGACAGTATACTGTACATACATTTTCAATGGAGGGACAGAAAGCTCTCGGACTAAATCTAAAATATGTTAAACCATGTTCCGAAGATGAACGGAGGTCTTACGGGTTTGGAACGACTTGAGGGTGAGTCATTAATGACATAATTTTAAATTTTCGGTGAACTATCCCTTTAACTAACAAAATGACTTTTATAGCAAATGAATGAATACTAACTTAATATTATATAATTATGCCCCAAGTGTTTACATACATATGCAAATAACACTGATATGTTGTAGTTATAATTCATGTAATGAAAGAAGCCTACAAGCAACCTCCGTGTTTTTGAATGATAAAGTACATGCAGTTTAATAGTTCATATATAACATACAGTGCAAATGTTCTCACTCATATGTTTGTGTGTGACATGTTCCTATATGAAGCAACAAATGAGGGAAATTCACACCTGTTCTCTTCAAACAATGTGTCAGCATGTCTACTGCACTTCTGTTCATATCAGTAAAGATTGTATAGATACAGTCTAGGTATAAAACCCTCTCGTGGCTGTAGTGTTGCACTAGCTTTGGACATCTATACGGTAAGAGAACTCATATGCTTCCTTCTCTCTGTTCAAAGAAATTTATATTTTACCAGACTGTAACATTGTTGGAGCATTAGATGAAGAAAGGCACTTGTTTATAATAACTAAACAGCATGTGATTACAAAGTAGATAAAAAATGTATTGTATCCCATTTTGTGTCCTCCTTGTGGATCTGTAGTATTACTGTAACACACAGAATTCATCAAAGTTATGTTGAATATCTTTATTATGGAGACATATTATGATATGAGCCCTGTGATGCCATATCTCCAGGGTGTTTTTCCTGCCTTTGCCCAGTGACCATCTACAGAACAAGAGGGTAAAAATGGGTGGATGTTATGTATATTAGTAAAAGAGCTGAATTTGACCTTCATTTGAGGCATTCTGCATAAACAGCTGGCACAGCTGTTTATCATAATATCTGTCATAATATGTAATAATAATCTGTCATTTATCATAATTTATGTCATAATATGTCTTCAGCTCTTTACTAAGCTCTTTTACTGGTTCTTTCTGCAGTTCTTTGGACACCATGTTTGTAACCAAGGTGACTTTTGGCCTGTTGGCCCTGCTCTTTGTCTTCTCTGTTAGAGCTGAAGAGATGGTAAGACACACACACACACACACACACACACACACACACACACACACACACACACACACACACACACACACACACACACACACACACACACACACACACACACACTTATATCAGTTTACATCAGGTTGTCAAAAATGCATGCAAAAACATTGCATTATGCATTATGCATGCATCTCTCTGATACTAATAATTGTTATAATTAAGAATATAAATGTATAGGTTTGACTTAATAATTAATGTTTCTTTTCCATGTCCATTTTGTGTGTGGTGTTGTGGCATAACTCACATGCAGCCTGGTAAGTCAAATACTCCAGCAGACTGACAGTTTCTACATGATGAACTGAATTAAGTACTAGCTCATTATTGAATGTGTTGATGTGTTCTTATTATAGTTGTTGAGGACAAGTCTGCTCAGCTGTCTGTGTCTGAACTGCTGCACAGAGCCAACAGAGGCATCAGTATGTACTCACCACATACTCACCAATACACATCATTATGCTGTAGCTGATCTTTACTAAATGATCCCAAATGAACTGCTTATGTGTTAGTTCCTGAACCTGATGAGCCCAAGCTAATGGATGACATTGCTGTGAATGAGAGAAATGCTGATCCCTGCACCTCCCGTGGCTGCCTCTGGCCCAAATACAGCGACGGCAAGATTTATGTGCCTTACGTCATCGCCAACCACTACTGTAAGTTACCAGTATTATGGTAAATGTTTTTATTCAGAGCCCAAAGAGAATAAAAAATAGACCAGACTCTCTGCTGTTCCTGATTTTAGGGTAGAGCCTTATGATTAAGTTTTATTATCAGTCTCAAAGCATGTGAGTGAGAAATAAAAAAAGTTAAATTTTCCATAGCAAGCTCTCACCTTTGCCCTTTCAGCCTCCCGTGAGCTGGAGATCATCAAGCGTGGTTTGGACTCTTTCTCCCAGAGCACCTGCATCCGCTTCTTCCCCCGCAAAAATGAGAGAGACTATGTCAGCATTGAATCTCGCAGTGGGTACGTAACAGAGACATACTGAATAAACATTTCACATTATTGTCAAGATAAGAATGACAGGTAGAATCCTCTGAATGAGAATTACTCTAACATTTTAGAATGATGACAATGAAAAGGATACAAATCTATGATCAAGAGATGGAATTTATTGTCTTACAGATGCTACTCGTACGTTGGTCGTCAGGGTTATAGCCAGACTGTGTCTCTGTCCCGTAATGGCTGCCTTTACCACAGCACTGTGCAGCATGAGCTTCTCCACGCTCTTGGCTTCAACCATGAACAGACCCGTAACGACCGTGACAATCACATCCAAGTCATCTGGGAAAACATCAGGGATGGTATATTGTTAATAACTCATTAACTCATTTCTGAATAATACATGTAGTGATTAGTTCTGTAAAGTGCACATCTTCTAGACTAAAGGTTTTGTTTGTTTATCAGACATGAAGTACAACTTCAACAAAATCAACACCCTAAACCAGGGAACTCCCTATGACTACAGCTCTGTGATGCAGTATGAGAGGTGAGGGAGCCTACAGTACAAGGACATTTGGTTCCTCTGTGTGTAACACTGACATCTAACTGCATCTGTCACTCGCTCTGTCAGATACGCTTTCTCCAAGAATGGCCGCCCCACTATGGTACCCATTCCTAACAATAATGCTGCACTGGGCACATCTACTCAGATGAGCCAGAATGACATCATCAGAATCAACAGGCTCTACCAGTGCTGTGAGTGACACACTACTGTCTAGAAACCGCACCACCACTATTTATTGCTGGATTTATTAATGAGTGATTGCATACATTTTCACTGCATTGTCTAGCAATATAGTGATATACTACATACATGTTTTCTAATGTACATATTACCTTAATGAGTACTTATAAATGCTTTTTTACTTTTAGCACAAAAATAAGTAAGGGGAACTTTAAATTGATCTTTGGTGATTTTCCTATCCTTTAGGAGCAGTGTAAAGGCATTCATGCACCCGGACTTGCAGCTCAGAAGAAACAACTCACTGAAGATCCAAAGACTCCTGAATGTTGTTGACTTCTGTGCTGAACCACCATCATTCTATCTGATGTGTTAAGCAAAATAATACCAATAAATTTTCCAACCAAAAGAATGAGTGAATTTCTGTGAAGAAATGCATCATCCACATTTTTTTAATAGTATTGTAATATCTAATAATAAATGTAATTTAATAATAACACATTCACAGATACAAACAATTTATTCCATGTGGTTCTAAAGAGGCTAACTGATCCTGACTCAAGATCAGAGATTATTATAATTAATTACTGATTTGATGTGGAATGTTTGCTTACAGAATGTAATTTTAAAGCAGAGAAAGTTTCATGAAGTAGTTTTAAAAAAGCAGAACTATCTCATTGAACAATGCATCCATTTTTACAAAAGGGGACATCTTTGTAGTCTTACCTTTTTTTATTAGAGTATGATTTTTTTAGGATTCATTACACTGAACTTTGACATCCTGTGCATGAAATAATATTTTTATGGCCATAAATAAGGACAACAGCAAAAAACAAATGTGGATTTTATTTAAATATATTTCATTTACAAATCATTACAGTGAAACATCAGTAATACATCTGCATTGCAGAGAAGTTAAATAAACATTTAAGTTTATATGTTATAAAATTTCTTCACTATTCCATAAATGAAGCAAAAACAATAAAAATAAAATTTCACTAATTTCACTTGTTCCCACACTCCTCATACGACTGGGAGGGGTGGAGGTATTGATCTGCTTATATCAAAAGAATGGAAAGATGATCTTCAACCATCACCTACAGGTTCATTTGAATCACATGCAATTACTGTAACCCACTTTGTGGTCATTTATCGTCCCCGAGGTCATTTGGGAAACTTCTAGGAGGAGTTGGATGTGCTGCTATCAAACTTTCCTGAAGATGGTACTCTTGTACCAGAGATGTATAAAGTACTAGAGACCCAGACTTGAGTAAAAGTACAAGTGCTCTATCAAAAAAATGACTTGAGTAGAAGTTGAAGTGCTCTTTAAGCACCACACTTAAGTAGAAGTACTAAAGTATTCAACATTTTTTGTACTTAAGTATTGCAAGTGGTCTATTTTAAAATTTACTACTCAAGTACTGAAAGTAAAAGTACAAGTATTGTGTTATGTAGTTATTAATGAAAGTAGTCAAAAGTTTGAACATTGTTTTTATTATTTCAAATGATTAACCTAAAGGACAATCACAATTCATTTGACTGTAACTTTTTGTAAACAAAAAACAGATTAAAGGGTTAGTTCGCCCGATTTGCAAAATTATGTCATTAATATCTTACCCTCATGTTGTTTCAAACCCGTAAGACCTCCGTTTATTTTTGGAACACAGTTTAAGATATTTTAGATTTAGTCCGAGAGCTCTCAGTCCCTCCATTGAAGCTATGTGTACGGTATACTGTCCATACTGTCCAAAACATCATCAAAGTAGTCCATGTGACATCAGAGGGTCAGTTAGAATTTTTTGAAGCATCGAAAATATATTTTGTACCAAAAATAGCAAAAACTACGACTTTATTCAGCATTGTCTTCTCTTCCGTGTCTGTTGTAAGACAGTTTAAAACAAAGCAGTTTGTGATATCCGGTTCGCGAACGAATCATTCGATGCAACCGGATCTTTTTGAAACAGTTCACCAAATCGAACTGAATCGTTTTAAACAGTTCGCGTCTCCAATACGCATTAATCTACAAATGACTTAAGCTGTTAACTTGTTTAATGTGGCTGACACTCCCTCTGAGTTAAAACAAACCAATATCCCAGAGTAATTCATTTACTCAAACAGTACACTGACTGAACTGCTGTGAAGAGAGAACTGAAGATGAGCACCGAGCCGAGCCAGATAACGAACAACAGACTGACTCGTTCACGAGTCAAGAACCGTTTCTGTAAGACGTGTCCGATTCGAGAACCGAGGAGCTGATGATACTGCGCATGTGTGATTCAGCGTGAAGCAGACTGACACACAGAGCGTCTGAACCGAACTGATTCTTTTGGTGATTGATTCTGAACTGATTCTGTGCTAGTGTTATGAGCGCGGGTAAACCGAGGGCTTGCAGTCAACGCCAATGACGCCATTACGTCAAGCGCAAAAGAACCGGTGAACTGTTTTCTTCAACCGGTTTATTGAATCGAACTGTCAGAAAGAACTACTGGTGATCCGAAAACCGATACAACCGGTTCTTGACTCGAGAACGAGTCATTATCTGGCTCGGCTCGGTGTTCATCTCTCTCTTCACAGCAGTTCAGTCAGCACACGCAGTCTTCTTAATCGCTTGATTCGCTCAATGATGTGCCAGCTTCATCAAACCTGCCATCTACAGTTCTGGCAGTGGTAATGTGGGTTTGTAATGGAATGATTCGTAACATTTTTATAATTGTAACGAGTAACGATGCAGCACATAAAAAAAATATCGGAGTAAAAGTATTAAACTCATCGAAAATATGTACTGAAGTAAAAGTGGAAGTAGGAGAAAAAAATAATACTCTAGTAAAGTACAGATACCGCCTTTTAGTACTTAAGTACAGTAGTGAAGTAGTTCTACTTCGTTACTATACATCTCTGTCTTGTACTGCTTGGTGACTTCAACATCCACCTAGATAAACCCCAGGCTGCTGACTTCAACACTCTGCTCACCTCATTTGATCTCAAGTGAGTGTCTACTACAGTGACTCATAAATCAGGCAACCAATCTACGAGTGCTGCTGCTCCGTGGATAACTCTTTAGTTGCTCCACTGCACACCTCAGACCACTTCCTAATTACTGCTAACCTAGCAATTACTCCTGAAGCAGCACATGCTCCAACGTAGGTCACCTTTCGACAGAACCTACGCTCACACTTTCTATCTTGCCTATCTTCTGTGGTTTCATCCTCACTTCCTTCACTCTCTCAGTTTTCAGCTCTGGACACAAACAGTGCTACTGACATGCTTTGCTCCACTCTTACCTCTTGCTTGGACAACTTTTGCCTAATGTCATCTAGACCAGCACTCACCACCCTATCTGCCTCTGTCTGATGTTCTCCGTAAACATCACTCTAAACTCAGGTCTGCAGAGAGGAAATGGCATAAATCAAGAAACTCTGCCAACCTCAGTGTGTATCAGTCTCTCCTCTCTTCCTTCTCTGCAAATGTTTTCACTGCTAAAACATCCTACTACCACAACAAAATTAACAACTGTTGTGATGCTCGGACACTCTTCAAAACTTTCTCTTCTCTTCTTAATCCGTCTCCACCTCCTCCTCCATCGACCCTTACAGCTGACGACTTTGCAGTTTTCTTCACAAATAAGACAAGAACCATCAGTGACCAATTCTCCACACCGCAGACTGAGTATAACTTCAAAACAACCAATCTACACTCTCAGAGATGGACGTTTCCAAACTTATTCTGTCCAATCATCCTACTACTTGTCCACTTGATCTGATCCCCACTCACCTCCTTCAAGTGTCGACTTTTGTGCTTACTTGAATCGCCAATAAATTTTCAATTAAAGAGAACATAAAACATACTCGGTTACTAACGTAACCTTGGTTCTCTCTAGAAGAGGGAACGAGTACTGCGTCTTAGCTAAGACGCTACGGGAAAAGTCTCTTTTCACGATACACTGAAGCAAAAAATTATCCTTAATTTTTAATTATTGTAAAGCGCATTTGCAGCAGCACACAGCCATAAGCGAGACGGCTCGCTCGCTCATTGGCTGCTCTGTGGCAACTGCATAAGCCTATCGAGCGCAGACTGATGTGCCCTCCATGCCACTTCCCGCCGAAACGGGTGTGGCCTAGCCCTATAAAGGGAGCTCGAAAAGGCTGACTCACCTGATTTATTTCATCGCCGAAGCGAACCAGAGTGAATCGTACGCACGGCAAAGAACGCAGTCCTCGTTCCCTCTTCTAGAGAGAACCGAGGTTACGTTAGTAACCGAGTACATTCTCTTACGAGAGTTCTCTCGTACTGCGTCTTAGCTAAGACGCTACGGGAACCCAATGTAAAGCGCCGTGCGTGCAGAGATCACACACCAATAAACCTGGAAGTGACGCCCAGGATTTACAGTGCACAATCACCCGAGGGACTCACAGAGAGTCCTAGAACAGGAGGGGGAGACCCTCCGTCCCATATCTATTAGCGTCCATAGACGAGGCAATATGACATCACATAATCAAAGGCAAGACCAATGTGGTAATGTGGGTCTTACGCAATACTGCCCATGTAACAGTCGGCAGCGCATAGCGCTTGCGATCTCAGAGTTCCAATCAGGACCCTGATTCAACTATACCGACAACAGCTTTGCTTGCAGGGCAGGAACCTCTAGGTTATAGAACCTGATAAATGTAGACGGCGAGGCCCATCCTGCCGCCATACATATATCCTGTAAGGAGATCCCACTAGACCACGCCCACGACGAGGCGACGCCTCTTGTGGAGTGTGCTCTGACGCCCAGTGGGCACTGAAGGCCCCAGGAAGCGTAAGCTAACGCTATAACGTCAACAATCCATCTGGATAGGCTCTGTCTCAAAACAGCCATTCCCTTGGAACGTCCACTGAACGAGACAAACAGCTGCTCAGTCTGTCTAAAGACAGCAGAGCGAGACACATAAGTTCTTAAAACCCTAACGGGGCAAAGAAGACTCGAGTCTCCATCCTCTTCTGACACCGACAGGGCAGACAGGGAAATAACCTGAGCCCGAAACGGTGTGTTGAGGGATTTCGGCACATAACCTTGCCTAGGTTTGAGTATGACCCTTGAGTCATTAGGCCCAAACTCCAAGCACGTCGGGCTCACCGAGAGCGCATGCAGGTCACCCACACGCTTCACTGAAGCGAGAGCCAACAAGAACACTGTCTTGAATGACAGATATTTGAGGCTAATCGTTTGGATAGGCTCGAAAGGGGAACCTTTCATGGCCTCCAAAACTGTCGAGAGGTCTCATACAGGGACTGACGGAGGTCTGGGAGGATTCAGCCTCCTAGTTCCTCTAAGGAAGCGGATGACCAAATCGTTCCTTCCTATTGACTGACCGAGCGTTGTCTCAGAAAACGCTGCGATAGCCGCCACGTAAACTTTGAGCGTGGAGGGGGCTCTGCCCTTATCCAACAGCTCCTGTAGGAAGGAGAGAACCTCCGTCACCTCACAACTAAGGGGTGAATGTCCCCGAGCTGTGCACCAGCTGGAGAATACTGACCACTTCGAGGCATATAGCCGTCGAGTCGACGGAGCTCTAGCCTGAGTGATAGTATTTATCACTCCCACTGAGAGATCAGCGGGTAACCGTTGAGCGCCCACACATGGAGGGACCACAACTCCGGTTGAGGGTGCCAAATCGAGCCCCTGGCCTGCGAGAGGAGGTCCCTCCTCAACGGCACTGGCCACGGGGCAGTGTCTGCTAACTGCATCAAATCTGGAAACCATGGTTGGTTCTTCCAAAGTGGTGCTACAAGCAGTACTGAGCATCTTGTTTCCCTCACCCGTTCTATCACCTGCTGAAGGAGGGAGACGGGGGGAAAAGCATAGAGCGGGCAGCGCGGCCACGTTTGTGACAGCGCGCTTTCGTTCTTGGAAAAGAACGCAGGGCAGTGAGCATTTTCGTGGGAAGCGAAGAGGTCCACTTCCGCCCTGCCAAATCTCTCCCACAGCAGCTGGACTGTCTGTGGGTGTAGAGACCATTCGCCCGTGGGAATGTTGTTTCTGGACAGTCTGTCTGGACCCAGATTCTGTAGCCCAGGCACATGAACTGCTCTCAGCGAGCGCAAGTTGCGCTGAGCCCAAACCAGGAGGCGTTCCGCCAACCTGTACAGGTTTCGGGACCTGAGACCGCCCTGGCTATTTATGTAGGACCCCATAGACATGTTGTCCGAACGGACTAAGACGTGGTGGCCCTTGATTCGGGGACAAAAGCGCGTCAGCGCGTTCTCTACTGCCAGCATTTCCAGACAGTTGATATGTTGGAGCTTTTCCCGTTCTGACCGCAGGCCAAAGAACGGTCTGCCCTCGAGCAGCGCTCCCCATCCCGAAGTGGAGGCATCCGTCGACACCATTTTCACTTTCGAGGAAGTCCCCAGGCTTACACCTGATTGGTACCAGTCGTTCGCTGTCCAGGGTTTCAAGGCTGTAACACAGCTCTGATTGACCTTGAGACGCAACTGACCGGATATCCACGCTCTGCGCGGTACTCGCGCTTTCAGCCAGAACTGCAAGGGGCGCATGCGGAGCAGGCCCAACTGAAGAACTGGTGATGCTGAGGCCATGAGACCTAGCATCTTCTGAAATTCTCTGAGCGAGAAGGTCGCGCCGCAGCGGAGAGAGCTCGCTGCGCGCTGAATGCCCGATGCGCGCTGTAGCGACAGCGGCGCCGTCATGGAGCGTGAGTCAAGAGCTATACCCAAAAACAGTATCGTCTGACTGGGGTTCAGCGAACTCTTCATCCAGTTGACACTGAGACCAAGTTTCTCGAGGTGATCGAGTAAAATGGCCCTGTGTTCCACAAGCTCTGATCGTGATTGAGCCAGAATCAGCTAGTCGTCCAAATAGTTCAGCACTCGCATGCCTCTGAGTCTGAGAGGAGCGAGCGCTGCGTCCATGCACTTCGTAAACGTACGAGGAGCCATGGACAAGCCGAACGGCAGGACTGTATACTGGTATGTCTGGCCCTCGAAGGCGAATGTCAAGTATCGCCTGTGACGTGACGCTATCTGTATTTGAAAATACGCGTCCTTCAGATCTATCGACATGAACCAGTCTCCTCTGCGAATATGCGCGAGGAGTCTCCTGGTTGTAAGCATTTTGAAACTGCATTTCGCCAATGCTTTGTTCAGCTGTCTTAGATCCAGTATGGGTCTGAAACCTCCGTCTTTCTTGGGCACTAGAAAGTATCTGCTGTACAGCCCCCCTTCGCTTTGAGCTTGAGATACAGGCTCCACAGCCCCTTTGCTCAACAGTTTTAATATTTCGGCTCGAAGTAGGTGTGCTACTTCTGTTTTGACCGTAGTTTCGACGTGCGCTAAAAAGCGCGGAGGGCGTCGAAAAAACTATAGCGAGTAGCCTCTCTTTATAATGTCTAGCACCCAATCCGAAACCCCTGGAAGCGCTGACCATGCGTCTGCATGAATGGCTAAGGGTTGGATGCGAAGCGCGCTCTGTTGGCTGGGCAACGGCAGCGCTTCGATGTGCTGTAACATGGGCGTTAAGCCTGTGACATTTGAGGCGGGGAGCGCGCTGATCACAGCGGCCAGATCGCTCGTCCTCGACCCCTCCACGGTGCTTAACCGAGTGAGGGAGGGCTGAGCGGGTCCCGTGGGACTCGTGCTGTCTGTGAGTAATTGTGGGCTGTAAGCATGCACATTTACTGCTTTTGACTCGCTGTCTGCCTGGGCAGAACGAACGTGCACGGGTTTCGTTTTTACAGAAACCACATGATGTGTGTGACATAGTGTTTGTGAGCACTGAGGAGTGGGCACGTTTACTATGTAGTGTGCGCGATCGACGTGAGTCGCTTTTATGGGCGCGAGCCCTGTGTGAAGGGCTGTGCTTATATCTGGAGATGGGCACTGAGCAGTGGGCATCGTCACTACATTTATAGCACCATCGGCCATGGCCGGGACACCAGAAATTACACCTTTTTCGGGAAATATCTGGGTAGCCGTGATAACGGTTTTTGTGTGCAGGCAAGCGGGCAACTGTACAGGCTTGCGCATTGCAAAAAACGCTGAGACAGTCACAATCCCTGGAACTGAAACAGCGGCGCGCTTGGGTGAGAGTTCGGCCGCGGCGGGACTCGTACACCGGCGCTTTCCTAGGAGTGCTAGGATGGCTTCGGGGCTTCCGGCCTCACCGTAATACTCTGCCGTGGTCCCCGCGGCGCGGGGCGATGGCCGGTAGAGCGAGAACGGGGTCTTGAGCTGCGTTGCTGACGCTGTTGCGATGAAGCAGCAGGAGGCGGGGGGTGTGGCTGAGAGCTTTGCGGGGCCGGTCTAGCACGACTCGCTGCAGAACCGGAGCGCTTCGGGAGGAAGTGCTTCAATGCTTGCGACGCTTTCTGGTCCTCGACGAATCTCTCAACGAACTCGTTGACAGAAGATCTGAAAAGGCCAGCGGGAGTCAGCGGGGCGTCGAGGAACGCAGTGCGTTCAGTCTCTGCCATGTCTGAGAGCGTCAGCCATAGATGCCTCTCAGCCACCGTAGCGGAAGCCATAACTCGTCCCATGGCCTGTGCAGCGGATTTGGTAGCACGGAGAGAGAGATCCGAAGCACTCCTCAAATCCGCGAGACAGATAGCCTCAGGTCCCATCTCGTCCAGCTTACGGAGGAGATCACCCTGGAATATCTGCAGCGTGGCCATGGTGTGTAGTGCAGACGCAGCCTGCCCAGCAGCAGAAAAGATCCGCGCGAGCAGAAATGACGTCATGCGGCAGGCTTTAGATGGCAACACCGCTTTCGTCCGCCGTCCAGCAGAGGGCAGGCAAAGGTGCGTCGCTATCGCCTGTTCCACCGGCGGAAGTGACTGGTAGTTCCTGTTTTTAGCATCATCCAGTGTGGAGAATGCTAGTGAGACAGACGAACGAGTTTGCGCTGAATATGGAGCGTTCCAAGCCTTTGCCACCTCTTCGTGAAGCTCAGGAAGAAATGAGGCGGGCTTTGAGTTCGGAGAAGTACGCTCATCCGAAAGGAAACTACCATCCAGCCGGGAACGAGAGGGGGGCGCTGGTGCAGACCACTTCGAGGCCGAGGCTCGTCGCGGCCAGCGTGAGCACTCGCATTAGCTCCTTCTCGATGTCAGCTCGTCTGCTGGGCTTCTGAGCAGAAGGCGCGAGATCCCCGGAGCTCGCCCAGCCCTCACTGCCCGAAGCTAGCAGAGAGCACGTGTCCTCTTCCCCCGACGCGGCCCTGAGATCGACTTCCTCGGAAGACGCGGCGGCAGACAGCGGGCGCTGACCATCGGGAAGCGATGCAGGGGAGGCCGGTGAAGCAGGGCGAACCGGCGAGCTCGGTTGAGCTGGAGACGGTTCCGGAATCCGCTGGAAGCTGCGCTTTTTACGGCGCCGCAGCGGAGAATGCAGGCTCAGAGAAAAAACCAAGCGAGTTCTCAGAGTCACCATTGGCAACAGCTCGCAGTGAGGGCATCCGCCGTCAGCGAGCACGAGCGCTGCATGATCTTCACCCAGGCAGGAGACACAGATGACGTGACGGTCTCCCTCGCTGAGTGGGGCTCTGCACGAGCCGCAAGAAGGCATCTTTAAAAAGACGCAGCTCTTTTACGAGTTTGTGTCGCAGGGCGAACACACACAGGATAAAAGGAATTGAAAAGGATATGGGCGCCGGAGAGCGCAGCAGGGACGGCAGTGGAAGGCGGCGTTGCCAGCAGCTTCAGGAATGGCTCGTCCCGCTGAGATGCTTATCAGACGACGCGTTGCTTCTTCTCGTGATCAACGATGCGTGAGCTTCGCTGAAGAGATGAAAAATCAGGTGAGTCAGCCTTTTCGAGCTCCCTTTATAGGGCTAGGCGAAGCGCCCTCATTGGTCTGATGTTGCATCAGCCTGCGCTCGATAGGCTTATGCAGTTGCCGCAGAGCAGCCAATGAGCGAGCGAGCCATCTCGCCTATGGCTGTGTGCTGCTGCAAATGCGCTTTACAATAATTCAAAATTAAGGATAATTTTTTGCTTCAGTGTATCGTGAAAAGAGACTTTTCCCGTAGCGTCTTAGCTAAGATGCAGTACGAGAGAACTCTCGTAAGAGAACACTTTGTCAGTAGATTTTTCTTTGGCCTGAATGATTTTATTATTATTCAGACTGATTTAATAATTATAAACCAGTGTGGATCATTTTTTATGTCTTCATTTGCTATTTTATTTATAACAATGTAAAAACATAAATTTATAGTAATAGTTATCTTTTAATGAATTGATGTGGGAACAAATAGTTTCCAAACGTTCAGTAGACCTACCATATTCGGAAATCTAAAACACTGTAGAACAGTTGGGTCACATTTGTTGAGAAATCTCTTGCTTGCGTCATGTAAGTAAACTCTGAAAGGGGTAGTGTTGGTGTGTAAGATTTGAACAAACTGTAATCATTCTCAACCATTCCTGCCATCTGTGGAATCACCCACAGACCATCAAAACATCAACTGCTGTTGCTTTAAATATCTTGCTTTCAGGTTCACACAAACAGCATGATTTCAAGAGTGATTTTGTTTTAAATACAACAGCATAATAATTAAGAAATTAATGTTGAGTAATTAACTCAATTACAAGTGCTTTTAAAAATATGAAAAGCAGTTGTAAAAACATTATGGCTGGGACCAAAGATATGGATTTAGCATAAATTGCACTTAAATGGTGTGACAATTTAGAGAATTTTGCTTTTATATTTTCCCAAAAATAGATTTGAGTCAATAACTGCATATTTAACTAAACATCAATATTGCAAACCCCCCCCCCCCCCCCCCCAATTTTTTTTAATAAATTAGTAATAATAATTATATATATATATTAGTCATGGCATTTTATTATCTGATGTTTTAAAAACAAATGGAATATTTGTACAGTACAGTATTTGTTAATTACTAAGTTCATCAGTATAAACATAACATAAAAACATGAGAAACATTTTATTGAATTTAATGCAGATTCAATATTCATAAACCTGGAGACCTGGAGATGCTGTTGATCACAACAAAACCTGTAATACCATACATGACTCAAGTCTGACTCTTTTTTAAAAGATAAGAGCAGAGATTGCTGAGAATACAGACAAATTGATGTATGCGTGCATTTAGCACTTGCACCAAAGAGTAGGCCAGACTCTGCCCGGTAGCTTGAGAGGGGCCAGAACACCTGAGGTTACGAATGTAACCATGGTTCCCCGAGTAGGGAACACTGCGTTGTCTAGGGGTCGCTATGGGGAACACCTCATCATTACACGTTCCCTTTCAAGGGAACTTCGAACTGCGTCCTCCAGGGGTAGCTATGGGGAACAGTATACCCATGCCACCATGCTGAGGGGAGTGCAGGCCAGAATCATGGCAAAAACTAAGTACCAACTCTACCATTTCCATGGGAGTTGCCCCTAGGACGTAAGACGGCTGTCCGTGATATTACCCCTCACGGCCAAAGGCCTAAGCTACATACCCAACTTACTCATTAGGGCCTTGGCCCAGGGTAGAGCTGAAGGGTTGAAATCAAGAAAGATTTCTTTAAAGGGATACTTATACTAAGTCTTGCCTGTCACACAGGGGCTACAGCTTGCTCTTACATAAGCTTGCTGAAGAAACTCTCTCAACAGATCCCTAGTAGCAACACTCTGTTTAGATAGGTATCCGAGGATACATAGGTGGAGTGGCGCCCAAGATGAATAGGGCTTTTAACAACTCAAGAAAGGGCACGAAGCAACTGCCCAAAGCCCTCACCATATAGGATTTTGGAAAGAATGCAGAGCACTAGCATGCAAACTTACCACAGTGTGGATTTCAGAAAATGTGCAACGACTTCACATGCACACCTACCATATATGGATTTGAAATATTGTTCTAAGGATCGGGCTCTCATGGCACTCTGATAGAGCAGCTCATAGATGGAATGGTGTGTCCCAAAACAATATGTTTGAGAGTCATCAACTAGATCTGTGGTAATAATGCTGGAGCGCTCTGGGGAGAGGAGAACTCCAAATTCAGAGAGAGAGTAGCACACTCATAGGCGACCCTTTCTGGTAAAGGGGAGTGCTGCTAAACTACCATGAGAACCGCCCAAATAGCCCCTCCTGTTGAGGGAAGCGATGCTTGAAGTGTAGAAATAAAGATACACTGGCTGAGTGGAGCCCAAGGGACCAAGGTCTAACCATCTCAAAGAAAGGGAATGAAGCTGAGCATTTAACCCTTACCGTACCTGGTTTCAGAAAGTGCGCAGAGTCTTTTGTGCACACTTAACACTTATGTGGATTTTAGAAAGTGTGCAAAGTATTCAGCGTGCCCACTCACCATCATATGTTTTTCAGAAAGTACACAGAGCTTAGTGTGTGTACTTAAAGTGTACTTGGTTCGGCATTGCAGAGGTGCCGAACCACACGGGAGAGGCAAGCTCAAATTTACAAACCTCTGGCGAGAGGAGAATCACCAGAAGCAGCATATACAAGAAGATTTCCATAACTGCCACCTACACTTCCCGCTTGATGCATCAGCAACCACCAAGCGACCAGGAAGCCCCTCAGGGTGACCTGGCCAGACATTCGCGAAAATCCTTACAGTCCCGTGCCGGGCCTGATGATCAAGAAGGCTCCTGCAGAAACCTGTGATCTGGCCGCCTGATACCGAAAACATGAAGCCGGAATCAGGGCTATCATAACGGCTGGACTTAGTGCCGACGAGTGTTTAGTAAACACTGTACTTGAGCACTGCAAAGAAACTCACAGAGGATTAGTACACACATAATCACCAGAAATTTGATACATATATAAGTATATACAGAATGGATCATACAGACCCACACTGTTTCATGCGTTGGAGCCCCGCTCAAGGGGCGACTCCCTTTAGTCCGGACCATCAGTAAGGTGGTTACTATGAACATAGAACCAACTGAAACATCATAGGTCCAGCATAGGAGACTTGTTATGCAAGAAGTTCCCAACTAACCTTGGTCAGGTGGAGAGCTGGCGGTTACAGGGGAATTAGGAAGGGGAGGATAAGGGCAGACGTAAAAACCCCCAAAGGGAATGAGTAGATAATTAAGTATAGCTCTGATTCAGATGAGAACGCTGATGCCTCTTCTGGATCACATCCCTTAGGTCTTGTCTACCTCTCCATGACCCACTATTCCTTTTACCCCTATCCGCAGGTGGGTCCACTTTGCCGTGGCGCGATCCATAACCTCCAACTGCTCTACATACGCAGGGAAGGAGGATTGAGAAGGCTCAGCCTCAGCTTCTTCGCCATCCTCGGACGTCTCCTGCTCTTCTTGGGTAGAACCCAGCAGAGTACTAACCTCAGTATCGGAAAGTGTTAAAGATATAACAACATCCTCCAGAGGATTTCTCTCGTTCGCCACCGACGAACACGAAAGGCAAAAGTCCCTCTCTAAACTCCTCAGCCAGATCCACCTGTGATCCCCATGAGCTCATTCTCCTCCGTGCCTCAGCAGCAGCTGGTCCTGAACCGCAGAAAGCAGATGGATGCTCTTCTTTCCTCAAAAAGAGAGACGAACGAGAGCTGAGCTTTTTCATTGAAAAAATGCTCACAATACACGCAGATTATCATGTGTGCTCTTCACCCAAACAAATGACGCAAAGATTATGTGTGTCATTGGGTGGCAAATAACGCTGACATGGATGCACACACTGTCCAAACGCTTGCTAGTAGTTGCCATGATAGACAGAAAGACTGCTCTTACCAGTTCTTTCAGATGCACACTTCAAACAGAACAGTCAGTGAAGACGAAAAAGTGAATGACGTGTTCTCCCGGTGCCTATTTATCCATAGTCGCGCAGGTAGTGACGTCAGGGGCTATTGTAGCACACGTGTCAAATAATATTGAACTTGTTACTAATATTCACTATAGGCCAGTAGGTTCAACTATGGAGGTGTAATAACGACAACACTGGTTAAATAATAAAGTAAATCTTTGTATTTAAATGAATGATTGGAAGTAATGGTTGATATTAAAAAAAAAAATTGAAATAAATTAAATAAACAATTTGTGACAGTCTTTTGATCGATATCAAACCACAGTTATATGGATTAAATTCACAATCAATGAACAATTTCACTTGACTCGGTTTGTTCAATTAGTTGGATGTACCCTCTAGGCTATAAGAATATCCTAAATTACTACACCTTCAAAATCAATATCAAATACAACCCTATAAACCTTTACAAATGGTCACAATTGTAAATGTTGACAACTCACTGAATCACATTCAACAATAAACTCAACCGAATTGAACAAAATGCAAACAAACCGTTTACAGTAGACAGCAGTTCAATGAATCAGTTCAAAAGGTTGTTTGAAAAGTTCAGTTCAAGTTCGTTTAGAGGCTCAGATTCAAAAATTTGTTTCGAAAGATTCAATCCAAAAGATTCGATTCAAAAGATTCAGTTCGGAGAATCCAAAGTTCCTTAGAATCGTAAAATGATTCTTTAGTTTCAAAGAAAAATCTGTTGTGCAGAAAAATAAAATCCTCTGAGCAGTCTTTCAAAAACAAAGTTCAGTCCTGTTTAGGAAAAAACTATCAGGCAATCAGAACTTTCCTACCCGAATCCACAGGTGTTGATTTGAACTCAAATCTGATATCATTCAATGTTCATCTCACGGGGAAGGCTCGCCATCTTAGATCGTCGCGCCGAAATGAACGCAGTTCCAGCAGGACAAAAAAACCCGACCTGAATATGTAACAGGCAGTATTTAGTTCACAATACACATTAGGTTCACTGCTTTTAGGTTAACAACAGTAATTAGTAGCACTTGTTATCCTATTGAACATTTTGTGCTACACTTCAACCGTAATTAGACAGCTTAGATAACATTATATAACTTAAAGAAAGAAAACCACTCGTTCAATATGATCAACAACAAAATATGAACATTACGAACTCATATACACATACTCTTACCATTACATAACTTTTTGCTCGTTAACATCAGACCTTATCAGCATTTCATACCAACAAAGGAATACGTTTTCACTCTCTCTCAATTTAAACACATCTGTACACAATAAATTACATTTATGAAAGTTTACACATTTCAAAATGTGTACTCACCAAATCCAAAGAAAATAGATCATATAAATGTCTCTTTTTCAATCCTCTCTGTCGATCTGAACTTTTACAAAAAGTTATGCTGCTTCTCGTCTCGCAGTAACACAGAGAATGTAAAATGGCTTCCCCCATACAGAACTAACGTGGTGGGGCGGGACATCAACAATAAATCTCACGTAATTGGACAATCATTAAGATGTCAATCATCACACTGAAATGCGTTTCTTTTTGATTTTATCATTTTTCTTGCATTCTTTAATAATTTCTGGTTAGTTTTAACAACTCTGTTTAATTCCTTTTTATAATTAATTTGTTTAATTATAAAGGGTTACATTCTCCCCTCTTAAAGATAAGCAAGTCTCTTTGCGTTTTGTCCTTTACTTGACCCTTCAGTAACTCTTGGGCAGCACTAAATCAGTTATAGGTATATCAGCAAGACTCATTGAATTAACTACTGCCTCACTCAATGACTGGAACAAGTTTTGGACTACTGAGGTAAGGGGATTACCCAACTGTGGGTAATGGAATTTCTTTGGCGGTTTTTGGACCCTGTTTGATCTTCTTAGATTTTGATCTACACTTGATCTTGCATATGCATTAACTGGTTCTGTTTCTTCTTCCAGATCTTGAGCATCCGTGGATATATCTTTTTCCTCCACATCACCAGTTGGATCGGATGAAGGTAAGTATCCTCTTCCAATTTCATTTCCTGTTGGTATAGTTTCTTGTACGTCAGGATCTGGTTCATACATTTCTGTCACCTCTCCTAAACTTTCATCCAGTGGGAGAATGTTAGCTGGACCGTTCACAGCCTGGGGTAATTCTGTTTCATGAGGTAGTTCTGGTTCCTGAGGTAAGTCAGATCCCTGAGGTAAGTCTTTTTCTTTCCCATCAGCCGCTTTTGACTTCCCGGTGTCATATGCATAGATAATCTTTGTTTTTCCAACAGGAATTCTACTGAATATGCAAATTTCCTCCTCTGAATCTGATTGTTCCTCATTTAACAGTTCTCTCTTTCTTTGGCTTCGTGTCTTAGGCTTGGAGATGCTTACTGGGTTGGGAACACTCCCCTCAGAAGATGCAAGGAAACCACAAGGTAATAATAGATCCCTGTGCAACACTCGTAGAGGAACATCCTTATCTTGTGGACGAACTTTATAAACTGGCAGGTCTCCTACTCGTTCCACTACTATATGGATAGTAGATTCCCACTTGTCTGCGAGTTTATGTTTTCCCCTGATTCGGACGTTCCTCACTAGGACTTTATCTCCCACTTCAAGAGTTGACTCTTTCACTCGTTTGTCGAATCTGTCCTTATTCCTTCTTGCAGACTTTGAAGTGTTTTGAGTGGCGATTCGGTAACTCTCCTCAAGTCTGGCTTTGAGACTTTGAACATATTTGGAATGCGACTCATGGACAGGTTTTTCTACGGGTAACCCAAAGGCTAAATCGACCGGTAGTCTGGGTCGCCTCCCAAACATGAGCTCATAAGGCGTGAATCCAGTTGTCTCGTTTTTTGTGCAATTGTAGGCGTGCACTAATGGTTTCACAAAGTCGTGCCAATGTGACTTATCCTGTTCCTTCAAGGTACCCAACATGTTTAGGAGTGTCCTATTGAAGCGCTCAATGGGATTACCGCGAGGATGATAGGGAGTTGTCCGTACCTTGTGAATTTTTGCCATCTCGCAAAGCTCTTTGATGAGTTTGGATTCAAAGTCGGCTCCTTGATCGCTTAGTATCCTCTCCGGGAAACCATAGTGGACAATGAATCCATCCCAAAGGCATTTAGCCACAGTCCTGGCTTTCTGGTTGTTGGTGGGTATGGCAACCGCATACTTGGTGTAATGGTCCGTCATGACAAGTACATTCTGGACATTACTTTGGTCTGGTTCGATGAAAAGAAAGTCTATACAGAGCAACTCAAGGGCCCGTGTAACCTGGATGTTGACTAAGGGGGCAGATTTCTCTGGCAAAGCTTTCCGCATCACGCACCGTTCGCAGGTCTTAACCTTCCTCTCAACATCAGCACTCATCTTTGGCCAATAGAAGCGAGAACGGACAAGGTCGAGGGTGCGATCTACTCCCATGTGGCCCATCTGATCATGCAGGCTCTCCAGCACCATAGCACGGAACTTAACAGGTAACACCAATTGGTAAGTTGTTTGATCATCCCACTGCCGTCGTCTGTACAGAATTCCATCTTTCAGTTCCAAGCGGTTCCACTCCCTCAGCAACAAGGAAATGTCTGGACATTCATACCTCACTGCCCGGCACGGCATTTGACCTTCTTCCAGGTGACTGATGACTTGGTTCAGAATCACATCTTCCCTTTGTTCACGTTTCAGATCTATGTCAGTTAAACCGGGTACTGCAGACTCATCTTCAGTCGGGTCTTGAGTAAAGCAACCAGGAATCGCATCCTGCTCCATTGCCAGGGACTCCACTAGAGCATGAGGAGTTTCACATCCTTTCTGAACCAGATGCTTGTCCCACACAGCTTGTACAACAGCACAGTCCATGACAAAACCTTCATCTTTACCCAGATGCTTGGCGGCGAATTGCTGTATCCGTTCAAGTTCCTTTTGTGATACCATGTCATTGATCAACTCGCCATGGGGACGTCTTGATAACCCATCCGCATCTTGGTTTTGCTTCCCTGATCTGTAGGTCAGATCAAAGGAGAAAGTAGCTAACGCTGACAGCCAACGATAACTTATGGCATCAAGCTTTGCGGAAGTTAGGATGTAAGTAAGAGGATTACTGTCAGTTATGACAGAGAAGTGATTTCCATACAAGTAGTCAGAGAATTTCTCGGTCACTGCGCACTTTAAAGCAAGAAACTCCAACTTATGGGCGGGATATCGAGACTCACTTCTGGAAAGACCTCTACTGGCGAAAGCTATGGCTTTTTTTTCTCCATCTTGCTCCTGATATAATGCAGCGCCAAGACCTATGGTGCTCGCGTCTGTGTGGAGGATGTAAGGTAAGGTCGGTCTGCAAAACCAAGCACAGGTGCACTAGTAAGTTTGGAGATAATTGTGCTGAATGCTTCATCACAAGCAGTTGTCCATCGGCTCCCAAATGACTCTTTTGGGTTAAAATAGCTTCCTTTCAACTCACTGTTCATGGTCTTACAATTCAGTGGGGCATAACCAGCAGTTAATTCATTTAGGGGTTTCACTATCTTGGAATAATCGCGGATGAACCGTCGATAGTATCCCGAAAATCCCAAGAATGATCTTAGCTCCTTTAGGTTCTTTGGTTTTGGCCAGGTCTTAAGAGCACTGATCTTTTCAGGATCTGTCTGGACTCCCGTCTCCGAAATTATGTGGCCAAGGTACCGGACTGAAGTTTGGAAGAACTTGCATTTTTCTGGGGATAACTTCAACCCATACTCTCTTAGTCTTCTCAGTACCTTTAGAAGCCGTTCTTCATGCTCCTCAGGGGTCTGGGAAAACACTATTAAGTCATCAAGGAACACCAAGACCTCTGTGAGATGTAGATCCTCCATACACTTTTCCATTAATCGTTGGAATGTACTTGGTGCATTGGTAATTCCTTGAGGCATCCGATTAAATTCCCAAAATCCTAAGGGACAAGAGAAAGCGGTTTTGTACTTGTCAGACTCCTCCATTTCTATCTGGTAGTAACCAGACTTTAAGTCCAGGACAGAGAACCATTGAGAACCTGTCAAGGCTGAAAAAGACTCCTCAAGGTTCGGCAAAGCGTAGGAATCCTTCACAGTTTGTGAATTAAGCTTCCTGTAATCCACACATAGTCTTACGTCGCCATTCTTCTTACGTACGACTGCGATTGGGGATGCAAAAGGAGACTCAGATTCCCGGATGACTCCTGACCCTTTTAACTCCTGCAAATGGCGTCTGACAGCAGCCAGGTCATGAGGATGGATAGGGCGTGCCCTTTGCTTACAGGGAGTTTCGTCAAACAGCTTGATGTGATGCTTTACTTTGGATGTTCGTCCAAAATCAAGGTCATGTTGCGCAAAGACATCAGACATATCACTGAGCTTCTTACTGATCCTATCCCTCCACTCTTTGGGCAACGGTGAGTCGCCAAAGTCAAAAGTAATCACTGCTTCGGAACAGCTCTGACCAGCAGGTACAGATTTCACCTCCCGTTCTTGAGGGATGATACTCTCGATGGCATGCATTTCAGCAACCACAGCATTTGGCTGCAGGACTACATCCCGATGAGACTCATTCCGTAGCTGGACGTTCAGCTTTTGCGTTGGAAACGATGGCACTTGAACTACACCTCTTTGGAAAAGAACACCTCCAGGAAGGGAAGAGTTTGATGGGGGCTCTAGAAGAACAAATTCGTTAGTGGTTAAGCACTCCACATTTGCTTTTCCACAGAGAGCAACTGTCTGCTGTGCTGGAATGACGACGGGCTCCTTGCTCTGTAGTCTCACCAGTCCAAGGCATCCATTGGCATTCTGTTTATGCCGTAATTCCAGAGTTTTAAGCACAGCACAGTACCCGTATCGTGGAGAATGGTTTTCAAGGATATTCAAGTCAGAACATTCAGTATACAGAGAATCGAGCGTATTCATTCCGATTAAGACTTGAGATTGTTTTTCAGATTTGAAGTCAGGAACGACTAGTGCCAGTGTGGAAATTTCAACCTCAGATCCGACCATGTCTTCTGGAAAAGTTATTGGAATTTCTACATATCCTTTGTATGGAACTGGCTGACCATTTGCTCCAGTGACATCAAGCAGAAGGTTCAGAGGCTTGATGGGATGATTAATCAAACAAGCTTGGTAGAAGGACCAATGAACTGTGGTCACCTGCGACCCTGTGTCAAGTAAGCAGTGACATTCAGTACCTGAAATGTTGACTTGCGCTGTACACTTGGATCCGACCAGACGATGAATACGGAATTTGTGGTGTGGAGTAGATTTGTGGTGTGGGCCTGAGTTTATTCTGGGGGGACTACTTTTAGGTTCACTAGTTCCAGTTTGTCCCACAGCTGGAACTGTTAGGCGTTTAAAGAAGCTGCACCGACATGACTGTTCTCTTGATCCCACTCTTGTTGCTTCAACCGCAGTTCATTCCTTTTCTTTTCAACTAGCCTGGGGTTCGGAGAATTTTCACACGTAACAGATATGTGGCCATCTTCACCACATCTGAAACAGTAACCAGGGCGTGGTCTGGATTTCGTGACAGGATCACCGGTTAACTTGAACGCTTGTTTGGCAAACTCAGGAGTTGTGAAAGAGGGTGATGTCTTATGCTTGGGTTTGACAGTCTTTCTGGGCTTTGGAAGAGTCAATGAAGTTAACTGTTCCTTTAACACAGCTATTTGCTTCTTCAACTCAGCAGTCTCAAACAACAACTTTGACTCGTGAGGGGATATGCTTGCAACGGCAGTATCTTGGCTATAAGCATGAGCAGATCTAGGTAATGTTTGTGGTTTCTGCTTAGAAGCACTGATGTGGCTTTTCATGCGCACCCATTTCTGTGCACTCTTGTCTTCTCTGGTTCTAAGGGAACGTAGTAAGTCTTGGAACTCGATAGGGTCGTCTCTACGAGTTTCGAGACGAAGCTCAGCAATAAGGATGTCATCCCAACAGCCTCTGGAAAACTGCCGCAGAAGATGATGGTTGGCCTCAGATGATTTAATCCCACCTCCTCTGACTGCCTTGCTCAGAGCAACTTGAAGCCTTTGGAGATAGCTAGATGCTTTCTCTCCCTCATTCTGAAATGTGTTCATGAATTTTGAGAACAACTCATCACCATCATCGATTGCACCATAAGCTGCATCAAGCACATTAAGGTAAGCTCTGGGAGAAGCACGGAGCCCTAAAGACTTGACAATATCAGTGGCAGGAGGTAAGAGACTCTCCATAATTCTCCTTACTCTTTGTAAGTCAGACACAGAAGGGTCATCAAAGAGTAATTCAACATTACAACGCCAAGTGTCATAATCAGATTCATTATTGGGCTGTGGAACTCTCCCTGAGAATGGACGGAGCCTAACTACAGCAGTGGATGGAATGGCTGCAGCGACTTCACTCTTAACTATATGCTCCACAACAACTTTCTGCACCTCAGCAGGATTGAGCTGAATGTGACTCATAGTACCTGATAACCGTTTTTCAGACCTTGGCAAGTCATCTTGATCAAGTGTTGGATCATTGAGAATGGAACGAGGACTCTGGACATTCCTCTTGGAGGCATTCTGCTCTTTAGTGGAATTTAACTCATCAAGCGCAGACTCATCTGCATCCACCTCATCTGGAATTAAGGAGCTTGAGATCTGAGAGAGTTCTTCTCGTAGCAGAGCATTGAAGGATTTTCCACTTTGCTTAGCAATGGTTCTCAGGGTGGATAAGTAAGAGGTTGTGGCACCAAAACTCTCCTCACAAGAGTAGACACTGCTCAGGGCTCTTATCTGGTAAGTTAAGCTTGGGTCGCCTTTATCTGTGTAGCTAAGGGGTAGCAAGGGACTTATTGATTCAATAGCTGATCCAGAGTTGTACTTTACAATGGAGTGGTCATGGTACTTGGACTCAGGATCGTTAATGGGAAGGACCCTTGCGATGGACCCATGACGTTTTAGAACATCAAGGACCTCTTCATCCTCAAGAGTGTTAATTGGTCCACTTAATAGAAGGGCATTTGAAATTTTTATACTTTCCTTCTGTACTATTTCCATGTTCTCAGGGTCAATTTACTTGCCACACTAATAAACTGATTTGAATGTCTCTTTCGTCTATTTTTGCTTTTTGGATGTTAAGTAGGAGTAAAGCTATTAATTACACCTCCTGGCTGGCTCGCCACTAATTATGTAGCACACGTGTCAAATAATATTGAACTTGTTACTAATATTCACTATAGGCCAGTAGGTTCAACTATGGAGGTGTAATAACGACAACACTGGTTAAATAATAAAGTAAATCTTTGTATTTAAATGAATGATTGGAAGTAATGGTTGATATTAAAAAAAAAAATTGAAATAAATTAAATAAACAATTTGTGACAGTCTTTTGATCGATATCAAACCACAGTTATATGGATTAAATTCACAATCAATGAACAATTTCACTTGACTCGGTTTGTTCAATTAGTTGGATGTACCCTCTAGGCTATAAGAATATCCTAAATTACTACACCTTCAAAATCAATATCAAATACAACCCTATAAACCTTTACAAATGGTCACAATTGTAAATGTTGACAACTCACCGAATCACATTCAACAATAAACTCAACCGAATTGAACAAAATGCAAACAAACCGTTTACAGTAGACAGCAGTTCAATGAATCAGTTCAAAAGGTTGTTTGAAAAGTTCAGTTCAAGTTCGTTTAGAGGCTCAGATTCAAAAATTCGTTTCGAAAGATTCGATTCAAAAGATTCAGTTCGGAGAATCCAAAGTTCCTTAGAATCGTAAAATGATTCTTTAGTTTCAAAGAAAAATCTGTTGTGCAGAAAAATAAAATCCTCTGAGCAGTCTTTCAAAAACAAAGTTCAGTCCTGTTTAGGAAAAAACTATCAGGCAATCAGAACTTTCCTACCCGAATCCACAGGTGTTGATTTGAACTCAAATCTGATATCATTCAATGTTCATCTCACGGGGAAGGCTCGCCATCTTAGATCGTCGCGCCGAAATGAACGCAGTTCCAGCAGGACAAAAAAACCCGACCTGAATATGTAACAGGCAGTATTTAGTTCACAATACACATTAGGTTCACTGCTTTTAGGTTAACAACAGTAATTAGTAGCACTTGTTATCCTATTGAACATTTTGTGCTACACTTCAACCGTAATTAGACAGCTTAGATAACATTATATAACTTAAAGAAAGAAAACCACTCGTTCAATATTATCAACAACAAAATATGAACATTACGAACTCATATACACATACTCTTACCATTACATAACTTTTTGCTCGTTAACATCAGACCTTATCAGCATTTCATACCAACAAAGAAACACGTTTTCACTCTCTCTCAATTTAAACACATCTGTACACAATAAATTACATTTATGAAAGTTTACACATTTCAAAATGTGTACTCACCAAATCCAAAGAAAATAGATCATATAAATGTCTCTTTTTCAATCCTCTCTGTCGATCTGAACTTTTACAAAAAGTTATGCTGCTGCTCGTCTCGCAGTAACGCAGAGAATGTAAAATGGCTTCCCCCATACAGAACTAACGTGGTGGGGCGGGACATCAACAATAAATCTCACGTAATTGGACAATCATTAAGATGTCAATCATCACACTGAAATGCGTTTCTTTTTGATTTTTATCATTTTTCTTGCATTCTTTAATAATTTCTGGTTAGTTTTAACAACTCTGTTTAATTCCTTTTTATAATTAATTTGTTTAATTATAAAGGGTTACACTATCACCAGACAACTCGTTGGTGGTTTTTCAATGTATGCTTCAGACACGTGTCACGACGAGGTGTTCCCCATAACGCCCCTTTAGAGGATGCAGTTCGAGGTTCCTTGAAAGTGAACCTTTGGTTTGCTCTTAAGATTTTTGTTGCATTTTATAGCCAGTGAGTAAACCAATCATTAAATCCACAGCAACATCCACCCTTTGCCCTTCCAGACTCCAATGAGCTGTAAATTCTAATGTTTTGATTCTTTAAAATACAGCTCCTGTATCCGTTTGGTTAGATTATTATAACTGCATTCAGTCCTGCAGTTTGCCACAGAACCTGCATACAACAGCACAAGTATCACAACATAAATATTTGTTTAAATAATGGAAGATTAGATTTATGAAGAATAAAAGAAAAGAAAATTCATAACTAATTATATAAATAAAAGTTTTAAAGCCAGAGACAAAACGATAACTGGTATTAATTTCCAATATATGTATTAAAGGGTTAGTTCACCGAAAAATGAAAATTATGTCATTAATGACTCACCCTCAAGTCGTTCCAAACCTGTAAGACCTACGTTCATCTTTGGAACACAGTTTAAAATATTTTAGATTTAGTCCAAGAGCTTTCTGTCCCTCCATTGAAAACGTATGTACGGTCTACTGTCCATGTCCAGAAAGATAATAAAAACATCTTCAAAGTAGTCCGTGTGACATCAGAGAGTCAGTTAGAATTTTTTGAAGCATTGAAAATACATTTTGGTCCAAAAAAAGCAAAAACTACGACTTTATTCAGCATTGTCTTCTCTTCCGGGTCTGTTGTGAGTGCGTTCACTGCAGTGTAGTGATATTCTGTTCGCAAACGAATCACTCGATGTAACCGGATCTTCTTGAACCAGTTTACCAAATCGAACTGAATCGTTTAGAATGGTATGCGTCTCCAATAAGCATTAATCCACAAATGACTTAAGCTGTTAACTTTTTTGATGTGGCTGACACTCCCTCAAGTCAAGAACTGTTTCTGTCGGACACGTCCGATTCAAGAACCAAGGAGCTGATGATACTGTGCATGTGTGATTCAGTGTGATGCAGACTGACACACAGCACATCTGAACCGAAATGATTCTTTTGGTGATTGATTCTGAACTGATTCTGTGCTAATGTTATGAGCTTGGGTAAACCGAAGGCTTGAATGGAGGGCAATCATCGCCAATGACGTCATTACGTCGAGTGCAAAAAAAAAACGGTGAACTGTTTTCTTCATCTAGTTTATTGAATCGAATTGTCCAGAAGAACCAGTTTGCGGAAAAGAGACAAACTTCCCATCACTACTGGTGATCAGAAAACCGATGCAACCGGATCTTGACTCGAGAACAAGTCAATCTTTCGTTCGCTATCTGGCTCGGCTCGGTGTTCATCTTCAGTTCTCTCTTCACAGCAGTTCAGTCAGTGTACTGTTTGAGTAAATGAATTACTCCGGGATATTGGCTTGTTTTAACTCAGAGGGAGTGTCAGCCACATTAAAAAAGTTAACAGCTTAAGTCATTTGTGGATTTATGCTTATTGGAGACGTGAACCGTTTCAAACGATTCAGTTCGATTTGGTGAACTGATTCAAGAAGATCCGGTTACATTGAGTGATTCATTCGCGAACCGGATACCATTAAACTGGTTTGTTTTGAACTTTCTCACAACAGACACGGAAGAGAAGACACTGCTGAATAAAGTCATAGTTTTTGTTATTTTTGGACCAAAAATTATTTTTGATGCTTCAAAAAATTCTAACTGACCCTCTGATGTCACATGGACTACTTTGAAGATGTTTTTATTACCTTTCTAACCATGGACAGTATACTGTACATACATTTTCAATGGAGGGACAGAAAGCTCTCGGACTAAATCTAAAATATGTTAAACCGTGTTCCGAAGATGAACGGAGGTCTTACGGGTTTGGAACGACTTGAGGGTGAGTCATTAATGACATAATTTTAAATTTTCAGTGAACTATCCCTTTAACTAACAAAATGACTTTTATAGCAAATGAATGAATACTAACTTAATATTATATAATTATGCCCCAAGTGTTTACATACATATGCAAATAACACTGATATGTTGTCGATATAATTCATGTAATGAAAGAAGCCTACAAGCAACCTGCGTGTTTTTGAATGATAAAGTACATGCAGTTTAATAGTTCATATATAACATACAGTGCAAATGTTCTCACTCATATGTTTGTGTGTGACATGTTCCTATATGAAGCAACAAATGAGGGAAATTCACACCTGTTCTCTTCAAACAATGTGTCAGCATGTCTACTGCACTTCTGTTCATATCAGTAAAGATTGTATAGATACAGTCTAGGTATAAAACCCTCTCGTGGCTGTAGTGTTGCACTAGCTTTGGACATCTATACGGTAAGAGAACTCATATGCTTCCTTCTCTCTGTTCAAAGAAATTTATATTTTACCAGACTGTAACATTGTTGGAGCATTAGATGAAGAAAGGCACTTGTTTATAATAACTAAACAGCATGTGATTACAAAGTAGATAAAAAATGTATTGTATCCCATTTTGTGTCCTCCTTGTGGATCTGAAGTATTACTGTAACACACAGAATTCATCAAAGTTATGTTGAATATCTTTATTATGGAGACATATTATGATATGAGCCCTGTGATGCCATATCTCCAGGGTGTTTTTCCTGCCTTTGCCCAGTGACCATCTACAGAACAAGAGGGTAAAAATGGGTGGATGTTATGTATATTAGTAAAAGAGCTGAATTTGACCTTCATTTGAGGCATTCTGCATAAACAGCTGGCACAGCTGTTTATCATAATATCTGTCATAATATGTAATAATAATCTGTCATTTATCATAATTTATGTCATAATATGTCTTCAGCTCTTTACTAAGCTCTTTTACTGGTTCTTTCTGCAGTTCTTTGGACACCATGTTTGTAACCAAGGTGACTTTTGGCCTGTTGGCCCTGCTCTTTGTCTTCTCTGTTAGAGCTGAAGAGATGGTAAGACACACACACACACACACACACACACACACACACTTATATCAGTTTACATCAGGTTGTCAAAAATGCATGCAAAAACATTGCATTATGCATTATGCATGCATCTCTCTGATACTAATAATTGTTATAATTAAGAATATAAATGTATAGGTTTGACTTAATAATTAATGTTTCTTTTCCATGTCCATTTTGTGTGTGGTGTTGTGGCATAACTCACATGCAGCCTGGTAAGTCAAATAGTCCAGCAGACTGACAGTTTCTACATGATGAACTGAATTAAGTACTAGCTCATTATTGAATGTGTTGATGTGTTCTTATTATAGTTGTTGAGGACAAGTCTGCTCAGCTGTCTGTGTCTGAACTGCTGCACAGAGCCAACAGAGGCATCAGTATGTACTCACCACATACTCACCAATACACATCATTATGCTGTAGCTGATCTTTACTAAATGATCCCAAATGAACTGCTTATGTGTTAGTTCCTGAACCTGATGAGCCCAAGCTAATGGATGACATTGCTGTGAATGAGAGAAATGCTGATCCCTGCACCTCCCGTGGCTGCCTCTGGCCCAAATACAGCGACGGCAAGATTTATGTGCCTTACGTCATCGCCAACCACTACTGTAAGTTACCAGTATTATGGTAAATGTTTTTATTCAGAGCCCAAAGAGAATAAAAAATAGACCAGACTCTCTGCTGTTCCTGATATTAGGGTAGAGCCTTATGATTAAGTTTTATTATCAGTCTCAAAGCATGTGAGTGAGAAATAAAAAAAGTTAAATTTTCCATAGCAAGCTCTCACCTTTGCCCTTTCAGCCTCCCGTGAGCTGGAGATCATCAAGCGTGGTTTGGACTCTTTCTCCCAGAGCACCTGCATCCGCTTCTTCCCCCGCAAAAATGAGAGAGACTATGTCAGCATTGAATCTCGCAGTGGGTACGTAACAGAGACATACTGAATAAACATTTCACATTATTGTCAAGATAAGAATGACAGGTAGAATCCTCTGAATGAGAATTACTCTAACATTTTAGAATGATGACAATGAAAAGGATACAAATCTATGATCAAGAGATGGAATTTATTGTCTTACAGATGCTACTCGTACGTTGGTCGTCAGGGTTATAGCCAGACTGTGTCTCTGTCCCGTAATGGCTGCCTTTACCACAGCACTGTGCAGCATGAGCTTCTCCACGCTCTTGGCTTCAACCATGAACAGACCCGTAACGACCGTGACAATCACATCCAAGTCATCTGGGAGAACATCAGGGATGGTATATTGTTAATAACTCATTAACTCATTTCTGAATAATACATGTAGTGATTAGTTCTGTAAAGTGCACATCTTCTAGACCAGTGTTTCCCAAACTTTTTTTCTGGGGACCCACATTTTAAAGTCGATAAATCCTTGTGACCCAATAAACATTAGGCCCATATAGTTCATATATCACAAAGATAATTTATGCATTAACAAAATATGTATGACCATTTTTAAGGTCAGTTAAGCTTCCACTTAACTATTTAAAAGAGATACAGATATTTGACAAAGCACAATTATTTTTTATTTACCTGTTGTTGACAATAAGTAAAATGCAGACGTGAAATGAGAAAGGAAGAGTTGACAGGGCATCTCATTGTTTTCATATTCTCATCATTACAGTGTACACAATTTATACTTAATGAGACAAAGTGCAAAATAGGGCAGTTAATCATTTATTTTTCTTCCTATCATCAATAAAACCAGACAGAATCAATGCATGCCTTTCATATAACATTCAATGCTTTGCACATCTACCAGAATAATATGAAGTTTCTTACTGAAATATTTTTTTAAACTTTTTTATGCACCCACTGTAATATACACATTTTATAAAGTGCACAGTATGACAGGCTCTCATTTTTTTGTTCATGAGGAGAGTGCAACACGCATATCAGGTGCAGCATTCAGTCTATTCCTCTATTTTGTCTTTATTTTTGTGAGAACTGAGAACCCAACTTCACATTTGTATGTAGTTGTAAAAGGAATAAGCAACAGTATGCTTGCCTTGCTTAAGACAGGGTATTCAGATGAAATGCTTACCCAAAATGATGATAATGTCATTTTTATGGCTGGTTGCCGAGTGCAGAGCGCAGCTAAAGAACAAAAAAAAAAAAAAAACGGAAGAAAACGACGAGCTCTCTCGTGCGGCTATTTGGTGAACTACACATATTAATTTTTAATCAAGAGTATATAGCACACTGAAAAATAGTGCTCGACTTGGCGACCCATACAAAATCTCCCGCGACCCACTTGTGGAACCCGCCTTTGGGAATGACTGTTCTAGACTAAAGGGTGTTGTTTGTTTATCAGACATGAAGTACAACTTCAACAAAATCAACACCCTAAACCAGGGAACTCCCTATGACTACAGCTCTGTGATGCAGTATGAGAGGTGAGGGAGCCTACAGTACAAGGACATGTGGTTCCTCTGTGTGTAACACTGACATCTAACTGCATCTGTCACTCGCTCTGTCAGATACGCTTTCTCCAAGAATGGCCGCCCCACTATGGTACCCATTCCTAACAATAATGCTGCGCTGGGCACATCTACTCAGATGAGCCAGAATGACATCATCAGAATCAACAGGCTCTACCAGTGCTGTGAGTGACACACTACTGTCTAGAAACCGCACCACCACTATTTATTGCTGGATTTATTAATGAGTGATTGCATACATTTTCACTGCATTGTCTAGCAATATAGTGATATACTACATACATGTTTTCTAATGTACATATTACCTTAATGAGTACTTATAAATGCTTTTTTACTTTTAGCACAAAAATAAGTAAGGGGAACTTTAAATTGATCTTTGGTGATTTTCCTATCCTTTAGGAGCAGTGTAAAGGCATTCATGCACCCGGACTTGCAGCTCAGAAGAAACAACTCACTGAAGATCCAAAGACTCCTGAATGTTGTTGACTTCTGTGCTGAACCACCATCATTCTATCTGATGTGTTAAGCAAAATAATACCAATAAATTTTCCAACCAAAAGAATGAGTGAATTTCTGTAAAGAAATGCATCATCCACATTTTTTTAATAGTATTGTAATATCTAATAATAAATGTAATATTTTAAATGTAATATAAATGTAATTTAATAATAACACATTCACAGATACAAACAATTTATTCCACGTGGTTCTAAAGAGGCTAACTGATCCTGACTCAAGATCAGAGATTATTATAATTAATTACTGATTTGATGTGGAATGTTTGCTTATAGAATGTAATTTTACAGCAGAGAAAGTTTCATGAAGTAGTTTTAAAAAAAGCAGAACTATCTCATTGAACAATGCATCCATTTTTACAAAAGGGGACATCTTTGTAGTCTTACCTTTTTTTATTAGAGTATGATTTTTTTAGGATTCATTACACTGAACCTTGACATCCTGTGCATGAAATAATATTTTTATGGCCATAAATAAGGACAACAGCAAAAAACAAATGTGGATTTTATTTAAATATATTTCATTTAAAAATCATTACAGTGAAACATCAGTAATACATCTGCATTGCAGAGAAGATAAATAAACATTTAAGTTTATATGTTATAAAATTTCTTCACTATTCCATAAATGAAGCAAAAACAATAAAAATAAAATTTCACTAATTTCACTTGTTCCCACACTCCTCATACGACTGGGAGGGGTGGAGGTATTGATCTCCTTATATCAAAAGAATGGAAATATGATCTTCAACCATCACCTACAGGTTCATTTGAATCACATGCAATTACTGTAACCCACTTTGTGGTCATTTATCGTCCCCGAGGTCATTTGGGAAACTTCTAGGAGGAGTTGGATGTGCTGCTATCAAACTTTCCTGGAGATGGTACTCCTCTTGTACTGCTTGGTGACTTCAACATCCACCTAGATAAACCCCAGGCTGCTGACTTCAACACTCTGCTCACCTCATTTGATCTCAAGTGAGTGTCTACTACAGTGACTCATAAATCAGGCAACCAATCTACGAGTGCTGCTGCTCCGTGGATAACTCTTTAGTTGCTCCACTGCACACCTCAGACCACTTCCTAATTACTGCTAACCTAGCACTTACTCTTGAAGCAGCACATGCTCCAACGCAGGTCACCTTTCGACAGAACCTATGCTCACACTTTCTATCTTGCCTATCTTCTGTGGTTTCATCCTCACTTCCTTCACTCTCTCAGTTTTCAGCTCTGGACACAAACAGTGCTACTGACATGCTTTGCTCCACTCTTACCTCTTGCTTGGACAACTTTTGCCTAATGTCATCTAGACCAGCACGCACCACCCTATCTGCCTCCTGGCTGTCTGATGTTCTCCGTAAACATCACTCTAAACTCAGGGCTGCAGAAAGGGAAATGGCATAAATCAAGAAACTCTGCCGACCTCAGTGTGTATCAGTCTCTCCTCTCTTCCTTCTCTGCAAATGTTTTCACTGCTAAAACATCCTACTACCACAACAAAATTAACAACTGTTGTGATGCTCGGACACTCTTCAAAACTTTCTCTTCTCTTCTTAATCCGCCTCCACCTCCTCCTCCATCGACCCTTACAGCTGAGGACTTTGCAGTTTTTTTCACAAATAAGACAAGAACCATCAGTGACCAATTCTCCACACCGCAGACTGAGGATAACTTCAAAACAACCAATGCAGACTCTCTCTCCTCCTTCTCTACACTCTCAGAGAAGGACGTTTCCAAACTTATTCTGTCCAATCATCCTACTACTTGTCCACTTGATCCGATCCCCACTCACCTCCTTCAAGCGATCTCTTCTTCAGTCATACCTTCACTTACTCACATTATCAACTCCTCTCTTCACTCTGGAACATTTTCCTTAGCATTTAAGCAGGCTCGGGTAAGCCCACTGCTTAAGAAACCATCTCTAAATCATGCACTTCTAGAAAATTACAGACCGGTAACCCTTCTTCAGTTTATTGCAAAGACACTTGAGTGAGTTGTGTTCAACCAGCTCTCTATGTTCCTTGTACAGAACAACCTCCTGGACAGCAACCAATCTGGCTTCAAAACTGGCCACTCAACTGAGACTGCCCTGCTCTCGGTTACTAAAGCCCTGCGACTGGCAAGAGCAGCTTCAAAATCCTCAGTACTCAACTTACTGGACCTGTCTGCTGCTTCTGACACCGTTAATCACCAGATTCTCCTGTCCACCCTCAGAAAGATGGGCATCTTTGGAACCGCACTCCTGTGGTTTAAGTCCTACCTCTCCGATAGATCCTTCAGGGTGTCTTGGAGGGGTGATGTTTCTAATTCATAACAACTTGCTACTGGGGTTCCTCAAGGCTCAGTACTTGGACCACTTCTCTTCTCCATCTACATGACATCATTAGGATCTGTCATTCAGAAGCATGGCTTTTGTTATTACTGCTATGCTGATGACACTCAACTCTACTTCTCATTCCAACCAGTTGACCCAATGGTAGTTGCTAGCATTTCAGCCTGTCTGAGTGACATTTCTAGCCAGATGAATGACCATCACCTTCAGCTCAACCTTACAGAACTGCTGGTAGTTCCTGTTAACCCATGGTTTCATCACAACTTCTCTATACAGCTGGGTTCATCAACCAAAACTCCTTCCAGGACAGCCAGAAACCTAGGAGTTGTGATGGATCATCAATTAAGCTTCACCGACCATATTGCTACAACGACCCGGTCCTGCAGATTTGCCTTATACAACATTAGGAAGATTAGACCCTTCCTGTCAGAGCAAGCCACCCAACTTCTTGTCCAAGCTCTTGTTCTCTCCAGACTGGACTATTGTAATGCTCTCCTGGTGGGCCTTCCTGCATGTACTATCAAGCCTTTGCAACTGATCCAGAATGCAGCAGCGAGGGTTGTCCTCAATGAGCCAAAAAAATGTTACTCATGTTACTCCTCTCCTCATCAGGTTACACTGGCTACCAGTAGCCGCTCGCATCAAATTCAAGGTACTGATGCTTGCCTACAAGACGACCACTGGCACGGCACCAACATACCTAAACTCACTAGTTCAGTCTTATGTGCCCTCCAGAAGTTTGTGCTCTGCAAGTGAACGATGCCTTGTGGTGCCATCCCAAAGAAGTTCAAAATCACTCTCACGGATCTTTTCCTGGACTGTGCCCAGCTGGTGGAATGACCTCCCAATCTCAATTCGAACAGCTGAGTCTTTATTCATTTTCAAAAAACATCTAAAGACTCATCTTTTTCGCCAGCACTTAACCAACTAATACTAGCACTTTTCTTTGTTGGTCTTTCATATTCTTAAAAAAAAAACACCTGGCTATGCATTCTGTACTAGACTAACTGAGACTTGTCATGGCACTTGTATACTGTTATTGTTCTCTTGTTGATCTGATTACTTCTTTTGTTCTCATTTGTAAGTCGCTTTGGATAAAAGTGTCTGCTAAATGATTACTGTAAATGGAAATACACAAGTTTCACAATTTGAGTTGAATTACTGAAATGAATTTTTAAGCTGCTATCGGAAACATCCTATTTCCTATTTATAAAGTCGTGATTACGAGCTCGTTGCATTCTTTTCTGTTAAAAATAACAGTGAACAGTGGTTTGTGAATGCTGATGCTTAGCATTTTTACATAACATTAGCAAACATAAATTTGTTTGGGAACAACCCCTCCAGTGACCCATGATTTGTCTGTAGGCTATGTGTATACAGAGCCATGAGCAACGGACTTTCATAATAATACAAAACTGCGTTAAGGCGTAATAAAATAATTATCGGCATATATATATAGTACAGACCAAAAGTTTGGACACACCTTCTCATTCAAAGAGTTTTCATTATTTTCATGACTATGAAAATAAAATGGGGGCGGGGGTTCTTATTGTTTGAGTGCAGTAATGCTTTTTAGTGTTTTGAAATTCAGAAATGACATCACTGTTTTAGAATCCCTGCATGTAAGGGAATGTTTAAATGTGAGAAATGAGGGGTGTGATTTGACTGTAAGATGAGATTCTGTGTGTGGTGTGAAAAGAAGGTACAGTTCCCTCTCTCCTGGCAAAGGGTGTGAAACAAACGCACGCGGGAGATGCATGAGGTGGTATGTGGCAGACTGCTGGTCTCTTAGCAACAGCACATGTACAGGAGAGATAAGAGATGAATTCTCTCTTCAAAGTGATATGTCTTACATATACAGATGTGATGATATCATCTTTAAAAAGACATATAATTCTGATAGTAAAGAGGGATTTCCTTGTCTAAACTCAGATCACTCACAGGTGCTAAACGCTGACCTAACCTAACCCCAATATTATGAACAGCAACTGTAAAATTTTAATCAAAGACAAAAGACACTCCACGTTTGAGTGATAATGTGTCACTGAATCTTGATCCCTGTCTAGTGATGTTGTAAAAAGCATAGTTCACACAAAAATGAAAATCCTGTCATCATTAGCTTGCCTTCATGTCATTGCAGTATTACTTTCTTTCATCTGTGGAACATAAAAGAAGACATTTTGAAGAAAGAAATGTTTTGGTTACTATTGACTTTCACTGTATGAAGACAATGTCAAAATATCATCAGTTATACTTATGTTCTACAGAAGAAAAAAGTCATACAGGTTGGAATGACATTATAGGTAAACAATGACAAGATTTGTATTTTTGTGAGAACTAAAGAGTGTGCCAGTGAAAGGAACTCTTTAGTCTCCGGAATCATCCACTGGGCTGAATTGTTATTGCACACGTTTCATTTTAGAGTGATATAATAATTATTCTTCCTATTAATCGGCCTGGAAAGAAATTGAGAAACAAGATAATGTAGTTTTGATTTAATGCTTTGGTTTGCATATGAGTAATGAACAAATTACCCACAAAAATAGGTCAGACAATGAAATGTGTGCACACAAAATTTCATGACCTATTTACTCTCACCTCCAGACAATTAAAGAACACACACACACCACACATTTTTCCATACAGAGAGCACATTCTCTCTTTTTCATTAGCTTCTCCTTAAATAGAGCAAATATCACAGAATATCATTTGTGGTTCTCAGTTATCCTCTGCAGTGTCTTCAGCAGCTCCTCCTAGATATCAGTGTGCTCCAGTTCATCCAATACTGTCCCTTTTCCTCCGCCATCTGCTCCTCAGGAGGTGAGAATGGGTTTGAGAAGTCCCCCTGGGGACAGGATAAGCTACCTTCCTCTCTCTCTCTGATCTTTTGCACTCGCTTGCTCTCCCTCTGTCTCTCACTTTTTGGCAGATGGCTGTTTATCAGTCAGAGCACCAGATCAAGACTCAAACAAATGGTCCTAAAAATCGTTCAGTCCCTTAAGTCTCCTTCTCTATTCATTTCCATTTGGTTAAGAAGCTGTTAATTAGATTTTTTTGGATGGCACTTTTTGTTTTTTACTCCCCATGAGCACATCAGTGTGATTTCATCAATGTGAAATAAACTCATCTAGGTTTGGAACAACCTCATTAATGTTGACCAATTGTTGCTGTTTTATTCCACATTTCATAAAGCATGTGATTAATTCTATTGAAAGCCCTAACAATAGCACACACATATAGTATAAACATATATTTGCTTCATTTAGTTCTACAGGTTTATGAATAATGTGTAGATATTAATGTGTAATTATTGTGCTCTGGCACATCAAAAAGAAGACTTTGCTTTATGAAATGGTTCAAATTTATATAATCTCTATATTGAAAGTAACATTGTGTTAAACTGCAGCCTCTAACATACATAGTTTGTTTGCCGTTCCTTTAGTTAAAGATGTAAATAGCCATAAATTACCAAAAATAAATCAGTCACAAAAAGATCATTCCTTCTGAGTCCTGACAGACCAGGGACATTTCACAGAAACCATCCGACAAGACACAAACACTCAATAAGACACACAGGCACCCTGCTAGAAGTGACAAACTAATGAGGTGAGAAAGAAAGAGGGAGCAGAGGGTTGGAGATTGCGTGAGGTGAGAAATTTGGTGGTCTGTAGATTAAGCCTGAGAACAGACATATATTTATTCTATCGTTTTATTGCTCGCTATCTCTGACGTTCCCTCTCTCTTTGAAGGAGTTATTTTGAGGAGATGGAGAGAAAATGAGCAGTGTCAGAGAGAGCATGGTGGGAAACTGGAGCTCAGGAAATTTGTTCCATCTAATCCCCGTAACTGGAGAGATCTGTCAAGTAAAATTCCCTCTCTGTCACTCGCTCCCTTCTTGGCACATACACAAACGCACAGACACATTTCTTGTCACGGATTGCTGCCATGAGGCATGAAGTTTGGCACCTCTCCTTCCAGAGCAGTTTGTCATGGTCTGAGCGTGAAATTGAAGGGATGCATGCATTACTGATTTCATGTTGCTCAGTTAACTGCTCCTGGCTGCCATGCTCATGTAGCGCTGCTAGCAATGCTAATACACTAAACAACAGTTTGTGTTTGCCTTCTGACTAAACAGATTACAACTTGTTCTACTAGTCACCTTGTGAATCAAAAGTTGTTTCATAGCTCCTTGTGAATTTTTTTGTTTGTCAAAGTATTTTTTCCCAGTTAGAAATAGGAAGACATGCTATTGATTTTTTGTTAATTTATCATGAACTTTACTTTATCAGACGTAGCACCATTATATGGATATCAGAATTTAACAATGTACTATAAAAAATAAATAATAATGCATAATTATAATACAACACGAATTCCGGAAAAGTTGGGACGTTTTTTTAAATTTGAATAAAATGAAAACTAAAAGACTTTCAAATCACATGAGCCAATATTTTATTCACAATAGAACATAGATAACATAGCAAATGTTTAAACTGAGAAAGTTTACAATTTTATGCACAAAATGAGCTCATTTCAATTTTGATTTCTGCTACAGGTCTCAAAATAGTTGGGACGGGGCATGTTTACCATGGTGTAGCATCTCCTTTTCTTTTCAAAACAGTTTGAAGACGTCTGGGCATTGAGGCTATGAGTTGCTGGAGTTTTGCTGTTGGAATTTGGTCCCATTCTTGCCTTATATAGATTTCCAGCTGCTGAAGAGTTTGTGGTCGTCTTTGACGTATTTTTCGTTTAATGATGCGCCAAATGTTCTCTATAGGTGAAAGATCTGGACTACAGGCAGGCCAGGTTAGCACCCGGACTCTTCTACGACGAAGCCATGCTGTTGTTATAGCTGCAGTATGTGGTTTTGCATTGTCCTGCTGAAATAAACAAGGCCTTCCCTGAAATAGACGTTGTTTGGAGGGAAGCATGTTGCTCTAAAACCTTTATATACCTTTCAGCATTCACAGAGCCTTCCAAAACATGCAAGCTGCCCATACCGTATGCACTTATGCACCCCCATACCATCAGAGATGCTGGCTTTTGAACTGAACGCTGATAACATGCTGGAAGGTCTCCCTCCTCTTTAGCCCGGAGGACACGGCGTCCGTGATTTCCAACAAGAATGTCATATTTGGACTCGTCTGACCATAAAACACTATTCCACTTTGAAATAGTCCATTTTAAATGAGCCTTGGCCCACAGGACACGACGGCGCTTCTGGACCATGTTTACATATGGCTTCCTTTTTGCATGATAGAGCTTTAGTTGGCATCTGCTGATGGCACGGCGGATTGTGTTTACCGACAGTGGTTTCTGAAAGTATTCCTGGGCCCATTTAGTAATGTCATTGACACAATCATGCCGATGAGTGATGCAGTGTCGTCTGAGAGCCCGAAGACCACGGGCATCCAATAAAGGTCTCCGGCCTTGTCCCTTACGCACAGAGATTTCTCCAGTTTCTCTGAATCTTTTGATGATGTTATGCACTGTAGATGATGAGATTTGCAAAGCCTTTGCAATTTGACGTTGAGGAACATTGTTTTTAAAGTTTTCCACAATTTTTTTACGCAGTCTTTCACAGATTGGAGAGCCTCTGCCCATCTTTACTTCTGAGAGACTCTGATTCTCTAAGACAAAGCTTTTATAGCTAATCATGTTACAGACCTGATATCAATTAACTTAATTAATCACTAGATGTTCTCCCAGCTGAATCTTTTCAAAACTGCTTGCTTTTTTAGCCATTTGTTGCCCCCGTGCCAACTTTTTTGAGACCTGTAGCAGGCATTAAATTTTAAATGAGCTAATTAAGTGGATAAAAGTGTAAAATTTCTCAGTTTAAACATTTGCTACGTTATCTATGTTCTATTGTGAGTAAAATATTGGCTCATGTGATTTGAAATTCCTTTAGTTTTCATTTTATTAAAATTTAAAAAACGTCCCAACTTTTCCGGAATTCGGGTTGTACTTAAAGGAATAGTTCACCCAAAAATGAAAATTCTGTTATCATTTACTCATCCTCCTGGAAGTCAGTGGGGACTATCAACAGTTTGATTGTTACCAGCACCTTTCAAAATATCTTATTTTATGTTTAACATAAGAAAGAATCGTACAAGCTTGGAATTACATGAGGGTGAGTAAATGATGACTTTTTGTCAAATTATATTTATTCAGTCTATGCATTATTCTTGTCAGCAGTGTGATGAATATATTATTTTACTATAATGTATTTTTTTCTTCTTAAAAGGATTCTCTACCTAAAAATGAAAATACTCTCATTGTTTACTCACCCATGCTGTCCCAAATGTATGACCAGTGGTGTCAAAAGTATTGACATTCATAACTCAAGTAGAAGTATAGATACTAGGGTTTAAAAAGACTTTTGTAGAAGTTGAAGTATCAACTCAGCTTTTTACTCAAGTAAAAGTGTAAAAGTACTGGTTTAAAAAACTACTTAAAGTATAAAAGTAAAAGTAATGTAAGGGGAAAAAATGCCATTAAGAACAAAAGCTTAGGCCGCGCCACAGGGGCATATTGTGCACTACCCCACCTCCTCAAAAAAACATTTTCTAAAGGCCATTTGGGATTGCACTAGGCTACCTGTTTCAGCCGCATATATGCCCATTGAAAATGAACGCACTTTAGTATAATGCAAATACATTAAAGAGCTAGAGATATGATGACTAGTTGCCTATAAGTATTGTTATGGTGCAAAAAGTCAAACTTCAGAGGCATGTCATCAGTAACCTTTGATGGAATGTAAATGTACATCCAAGATTAGCTGCAGGAATCTGCGAGGGCAATGGACAAGAACATTAGTGCAGGCTTAGTAACAATTACCCTTGTATGGTTGTCTATTTACAATAAACATTGTAGTGCTGTCAAAATGAATGATTAATCCAAGTGAATAATCAAAAAGTAAAAATGAAAAATAACTCATAAGCCTGATACCTTTTTGATTGACAGCTTCCTGTATTTGCTACATACGTCTGCTTATGTCCAGTGGGGTGGGGTTGGGGGGGGTGACGAGTTACAAAGTTGGTAAAGCCTAGTTATCACAACATTTTCAATCGTGTTGTCACTTGCAAACGCTAATTTATTCAAACGTCTCGCTACCAAACTACCTACAGCAGCTTAATTTGTGGAGGATGAAGAGAAAGCACCCATTTGGTAAATGAGCCAGTAGTGAGAAATAATAACTTTTAAGTAGGGTCCAGTGCCATTTTGATAATTTTAAAACGGTACCGGTGCCTAAACGGTGCCTGAACCGATACTTAAAAAAAGAGCCACTAAAAAACTATGGATAACATTAAAGAACATTACAAATATTTAAAATAAATCCATAGCTTTCACCTTGGATGCTCTCATTTCCCAAATTGTGCTTCCCTTACTCTAAGGCTAATAAATGTATTTCACAATCTGGGTCATTATTTAATACAAAACCACACATAATGTTTCTACTGTATCTCTGTCACTCACTCTGATATTTAGTTAAAATGAGTGCTGTCTGTCACTGTCTTAAATCAGTTCTGTGAATGACTTTATGGTCATTCTTTATAAAGTAGCAACAATGTCGTTTGTAAAGTACAGTACTGTGCAAAAGTCTTAGGCACATTAGTATTTTCACCCCAAAAAAGGGTTTTAAGCCAGTTATTTATATTTTGCTGTAGTGTGTCAGTAGGAAATATCAGTTTGCCATTAATTTTAATAATAATCTAGTGCGGTTTTGAATGCACCAGCAGTCTGTCAACGGCAAAATGAATGTTTGGAAATGTAAACTGATATTTTATACTGACACACTACAGCAACATACATAAATAACTGGCCGAACACCATTCTTTTAAGTGAAAATATTAACCTGCCTAAGACTTTTGCAGAGTAGCTAGTGTATGCATAAAGTACGTATGACTAAATGAAGTATATTTAAATAAGTATAATTAAAGTATGTATTCGTTCATATGTGTTAAGGGATAGATTTTCGCTGGAGGAAACACCTGTGGTGTGACAAGCAAAAACTTTACAGTAGATGAGAAACCGACTGCTCCCTCGTGACCTTTTGTAAACTGTATTTATGACAAAGAACTGCACAGATCCGGATATTCTAACAATCTTTCGATAAACACATACCTTGTGTCCTCTGTTTGTGTTTGAGTGCGCATGCGCTGCTCCGCCGCGGTCTGCGGATTGAAGAGCGCTCTGAAAGACAGAGAGGAGACCGGTCTGACGCCGGTTTCATATGAAATTTAAGGGGACTGACTCTGAGGCGATCGCAAATTTGTGTACAGTTTATGGAGCTAAATGCTACAGCCCCGCCTAAAAAGCCTAGCGACGCCCGTGCTTCTTGTGTACATTTCGGAGAACAAGGACAAATTTCAATCGATCGCTCAGGCATTTAAAAGGCAACGAAATCTGCTTCCTCTTATTCGGTTCGGTGCTTACCGGTTCCATACCCAATCCTACTTTTAAGAAATATATTTTTTGATAAACGAACCCAAAACTGGCTATGTCCTGGCTGGAGTGTGATGTGATTTGTGTCATGTGCAGGTGCAATCGCGTACAAACCAATAGGGTGTCAGAATGGTATGTGTTTATACTTCTCATCCAACCACAATCAAAATTCACTTCAGATTTTTTTTTTTTTGATGATGACAAGCCGGAATGAAAACAAGCCGAAATGAAATAGCAGTAACGAAGCTATTTTTAAAATGTAAGGAGTAGAAAGTACAGATACTTGCGTGAAAATGTAAGGAGTAGAAGTAAAAAGTCGGCTGAAAAATAATTACTCAAGTAAAGTATAGATACCCCAAATTTCTACTTAAGTAATGTAACGAAGTATTTGTACTTCGTTACTTGACACCTCTGTGTATGACTTTATCAAAAATGAAGATTTTTAGAAAAATAACCCATCTTTGTGAGTCCAAAATAATGCAAATGGATAGTACCCCAAAAGCTGATGCTTCATAAATTACTCACAGCGATCATGGTGGTAATACATAGTGTCTCAGTAAATAAATGTCTTCTGAAGTGAAAAAACAGGTGTGCTAGAAAAATACTAATATTGATAACTTTTTAAACTATAAACCATCAGTTTCTGCCAACTATCACTGCATGATCGTGAAGTGTTACATAATCATGCTGTGACATTTACACAAAAAGTAATGGTGAAGCACTTAACTCATGAACTCTTGAAGTGTGAATTCATGAATGCTTAAAAGACACATTTTGTACAAACTATTTGGTTACTATCCACTTGCATAACACGCACTCACAGACAAGGGTAAAAATCTTTCTTCGTAATCATCTGAAGAAAGAAAGTCATACAAAACTGGGATAGCATAAAGGTAAAACATTTTGGGGTATCCCTTAAGTGTAATGTTGCAAAAGACAACTCATGCATTGTAATGGACAAAATTTTTAAGTTCTTAAATGTAACTCCAAATGGTAGTTTAGGAGGAACTTGTTCATGTTGTCCTGTCAATCACAGCACAAGCACATAAGTGGCTGCTTAACTCACCCCTGTGACAATTTTTCCACACCCTTGTACCACCCAAATCCACCTTCATTTTTTAACTTGGAGGGAACTTAAGAGTTTGACTTTTGCTTTTGCTTGAGTCCCTACTTTGTGGACAAATGTTTACACTTCCAATTTTAAAATGTGGGCATGAGAGTTTGTGTTTTTATTAGGAATGTCCAATCTTAAAATGAACACCATTCTGCTTTTTCACACCCTTAAAACGGGGCATCAAAGATGTCAGGCTCTTAAGAAGCTTGCTGAAAAGCTTTTTTTTTCTGACGGATTTGACCAGCAGATATTTACTGATATAATATGATAATATGATGAATCATTATGACAATCATGACATTATTGACAGCATAGCTCACAGATCAAAATTGGATCAGGGTGAATAAACCCTGAGTTCAACAGCTAGAATGATATCGCTGTATAAACACCTGCTTCAGTGGAATGGCTCAATTAAGAGCTCAGACCAGGCAGCCTCGGTGTCTGTCTGAGGAGCTTTAATGTGGCTGCTACTGAAGTTTAGAAAGGAGTCTTTCATCATAATAGCATTTCAATCACCATGAGTTTAGTCTTCACGACTGAGTCCACTTGTGGAGGGGTTTGAGTAACCTGTTTTCTTCAGATACTCATTTCAAGCAGCACTGGGTCACAGGAGGAGAGAGAGAAAGCTTGTCTCTCCACATGACCCATGTGAAAGTCATAGAGCAGCCTTTTGCACTTTAAAAGGGGCAATTCAATTTCACATCTGAATGATCACCTTCAAATCAATTACGCAAGAAGACCCAACTGTATAATAACTAAATATAGCTATTATTGTCCCAAATGCTCATCTTCCAGAGACTAGATACAAGCATTCATCATGGCAAACAATGAAAGAGGGCCAGAATGAATGTTATGGAAACAGATTAAACAGTTCAGTGCCAGAATGATCAGGATGGGGTGGGGGGAACTGCTGGGAACAGGAAGATAGACCCAGTCCATATGGTGCCTGCAGAGAGAGAGTTATACAGACTCAGATCAAAATAGAATGGCCATTTGTGTTTAAAAACAAACATTTACTCTACAAACAATGTAAAGTGGAATAGCTAACAAAATCAGTCACTTACTTAGTGTAAAATGTCTTTCCTCAGGGATTCTGAGTAATGACTATGATTATGTGCAGAGGTGTGAAATTACCACAGTTGTTGTGGCAAAACTAAAACCTGTGTGTATTACAGTCTGAAATTGCACATGGGTCTTGTGAGAAAATACTCTCGTATATGTAGGATTGATCCATCTGGCTGTTTTTATATTGAATAAGGGCTTGCAAACACATTCATATTAACAAAATAAGATCATAATAGATCATCATGTCCAGTTTGGCTTGCTCATGTACACACAGGCAACACCCCCTGTAGTCTCCCTGTTGGTAGTCCTTCCAGAATGGCTGTTCATTTGTCTGCTCCAGAGCCCCCCAATCAGCTTGCAGCACCCCGATTGCTCTTAAATCCTCCAATGACTGTATTGTAGAGAGAGAGAGAGAGAGAGAGAGAGAGAGAGAGAGAGAGTGTGTGTGTGTGTGTGTGTGTGTGTGTGTGTGTTTGTGCGTGTGTGTGTGTGTGTGAGAGAGTGTGTGCGCATGAATGTGTGGGTGTGTGCTGCACCAGACATCAGCAGCAGGTTGAGAGCCGACACACAGAGGAAGCAAGAGAGAGAAGAAAAGAATAAAGGGGAGAAAGAAAAATAAAAAAAAGAGAGACTGCTTCATTCAGTCCTCTGAGAGAACTTCAAGACAGCCTCCTGCAGCTCTGACCGCACAGGTAAGGACATCAGCATGAAGATGTGGTTTCTCTTTATCCCTCTCTATCTTGTGATGCAGTGGTGATCGCACCCCACCGCTTTGTATTCGTCTTTTATCTGATCGGTGTAAACACTCCCTCAGAGGTGCAAACTTGTATGATCGTTCTTGTACCTCTCTGTGCTGCAGTTGTCACTTTTATTTTATGACCATGATGACCAGATGAGGAGAATTTATCTACTTTTGTGATGATGCTCTCTGGTTCTCTCTGATGCTGACATTGCTATTGTTGAACATAGCAGAGAGCAGAGCTGCAACAGTGGTAAACCTTTGGCTGAACGCTTTGAAAACAGCACACGTGGGGTTGATACTGACAAAGCCAGGTCATCCACTCTCCATGCTCATATCTGCATCACCTCGGGACAGCATGAGCGGGGGAGAGAGACAGAGAGGGGCTTTTTGTTGCTGATAGTGATCTGATATGGATCTGCACTGCCAGGGAGATTTCCCCGAAGACACTTAGAACCCATTCAGCTTGCGCATATGTGTGCGTGTGGAAACAGAAACTGCCTGATGTACGGTCAAAGTGAATATTTACACAGATAAACTCATTAAATTTGTATGAAATGGCTATCTGGCTTGCCGATAAACGCTGGTTTCCCTATTTATAGATCTTAGCATGTAGATTAAGATAGAGGAAGAGGTTTTGCATGTTTCCATGGCCAAATTCAATCACTAAAGCACATGCACATTTATTTACACCGTAAGTCAAAGACGTTTTATAGTGCAAGGATTACTGTAAATGAAAACACTAATTAGCTTAAATTCATATCCACAGCATGTTTAATTGGATCTGTGGAGAGTGAATGCATACCTATTGAAAGGACACATAACAATGATTTTATTATACATTTCCTGATGCATACTAAAAAACAGCATACATATTTAAAGGATAGTTGTCTTGATGTATTTTGCGGTAGTCTAACAGAAGAGTTGTTGTTCTGTTTTATTTGCAGCATGTTGTTTGTACGCTGGGTCATTACCCATGTCACAGATGACAGATTACACACACGTATAGGGCAGCAGGCGACTCGTGCTGTTACCCACCTTTATTCAATTTGACTGCTGCAGATTACACAGTAAAATACTGAAGCATGAAAAATATTCAGATTGATACTAGTTCAATTTACAACCACTTAGTAGTCTAATGGAATGCTGTAACTGTGAAGAATGACTGATTCTGTCTGTCGCTGGGAGTTTCGGGAGACGCCAGCTGTCGGGTTCAAGCCCTCATTATGCTCAGAGTGTTGTGACTGTCATCGTCCCAATATTTAAATGGCTTCTTACTTGTCTTTCATCTTCCTGTTCTCTTCTCTCATTGACTAAAACGTATCCCTTTCTTTCTCCTTCTTGTCTCCAGCACCTATATCCTATCCTCTGTAACGACTGCTGTATTTAGTCTATGTGTGTTTGAGATTTAGACTGTGCTGTCAGAATATAGGGTGTGTGTGTGTGTGTGTGTGTGTGTGTGTGTGTGTGTGTGAGGCTTTGGCTGAATGGTTCAGTGAAAGTGGCAGTATCAGAGTGTGATACCATACCAAAGGCTGTTAGGGAAATAGAGAGAGAAAGAGAGAGGAGATAACTGGGCCCTGGAGCACACGCTCACAGGCGCTGCACTCTTGAGTGTATGCTGATACTCCACAGACTCTCATTAAACAACACAGCTGTGTCACACACACTGCCCCTCACGCACTGAGTGGAGTTTCACAAGCAAACTGAGGCCAAGTGTGTCCAATCATCTTTGCCTGCATTCACACTTTGCTTTAAATCACTTTAGTGCCACGATGATGAATGTCATTGTTTCCTGTGAAAAAATCTGGAGGATCAATAATGTAACCTCTCAAAAGCTTTGTGAATGTGACAGGCCACCTAGTATCAGTCCATGGGGAAACGTTCCATTGGTGTCTCTGTCTATATTTTCAAATTAGTGCTACAGCACTCTTTTTAATGTAGGTGTTTTATGTAGCTTAAAGTTTACATGAAGCAAAAATTCTGACCTTCTATTGTGATGTATAGCCGAGTGAAACACCTTCTTGAATGAGAAATAATGTAAGGTGGGACATGATTTTGTCTGATTTGAAATTGATTGAATCGTTGGATTATCATCATTCGCTAATTGCCGTGATTTCATGTGAGTGACAGGTTGCTGGAGGGGAGGGATTATTACCCAGTTTTTACACCAGTCCACATGTCACCAGAGAATAAAAAAAGATGTCTTCCTGAGGGTGATGGAAAATTAATATTTTAGTTTAAAGATAACAAGGCCATATGAATTAAAAAGTAATAATGCTTAATTATTAAAAATCTTAACAGCTAAATTGAATAAACATGGTCACTTTAAAACAGCTAAAAATTGTTGTCTGATCATGAAAAGACCAAGTACTGAGATGCATTCAAAATGCTATTCAGACAACTGTGAATATTGGTGTCCAGTTCACGTATGTAAAGTTCACTCCTTACAAAGGTTTGATGTCAGAATTGACAAGGCCTGTTTACACCAGCACAAACGCTCAGTTTAAATTAGATTATAGCCAGCCTGTAGCCATGAAGTGACCATGTTTCAAAGAAGCCAAATTCAATTATACAAATAGTAATGTACAGAAGCAAACATGGGGAATCATTTGATGCATTAAAATTTATTTAGACCAATTAGACCTTTTTGCTGTTGCATATAGAGATTTTATGTTTTTGCTTCACTGAGCAAGGGTTAACTCTGTGTTCCCAAATCATGTTCAGTGAGGAAAAAGGTGTAGCTGAATACACAAGAAAGGCATTGACAAATATTGATGTCTCCCAGTGTTTGGATTGTAAGGGCATGAAAGCATTGCTCAACTAAAATAGAGATAAAACAACAGGAGGAAAATGTTATTTTGTTGTTGTTATTTAACTTGCCAGCACATTTTAATATCCTGTAAACACTCAGTCAAACATTAAATGTTAAACAAGTATGCAATCAGGATATTTCATGAATGATTTACATGATACTAAGCCATTTAGTTTGAAACAGATGAAAGGTGTGGATCATAATCATATAAAATCAAACATTTCTTAAATAAAACACACTTCTTATAGGCTAGGTAATTGTTTTTAGGTCGGCTAAGATAATAATATTTTTGGAAAATCGTAAGCCACCTGCACATGCTGATTTACTCCAGCATTTCACATGAATATTCTTAAACTGCTCAAATACCAGACAGAAAGCTGGCACTCTATTTTTAGCGTGGCTTAGCTCAGTGTTTCATCCGTGCAACAGAAGTCCAACTTCTCTGGCATCTCAAGAGATCTCATTAAGAGCAAAAACCTCTTTGCATTTTATTCTCTTTTCATTTTTATTCATATTTCAATGTGGCAGAGGGATGATGAGCTCCATCCATCATTAAATCAAACAGAAGCTGCTGATTTAAGGTTTAATGTCTCAATTCATACAGGAGGCACCTTCAACAGTATAATCTGCATCTTGTGGATGTTAAAGTCTGTTAAGAAGAAGGAAATGTGGGAACATACAGTGGCATTGTAGATTGCGTGGGATGTTTTTTTTTCAGTATTGTGGGCGACGTTATAGTAAAACACAGAAAGAGGCAGCATTGCTCTATTAAGGATCTCTGAAGTTGTTGATCTGGTTTTAGACAAACATTATAAAGGATATTTAACAGCATGTATGTGTATAAACACAATAGTTACCAGGTGTCCTGCAATATCCCATATATACAATGCTCTCCCCACAGGCATACGCTCCTATGGGGCATAGATCAGCAGATGGAGGGCTAGCGATATCTGCGTCACAATAAAGAGGTGCTGAATGCAGTCTAAGCTCATTTGCAGTCTATGTGCAAATCTATAACAATCACTATCCACCCCTTTTAATATGAATATGTTCATGAATCACAACAAATGGGGTGAATTCACAGCAGCTCTCTTGATTTAAATAAAAATGCTTCAGAAATGGATTTTAATAACCATTTTTTTGTAATCTTTTTGTATTGTTCACCATGATATTAGGTACACTACAAAATGGGGTGAAAATTTGCAATGGGATTTGGGGATGAGACCCCCTTGAAAGCTGTGCAGAACTGATCTGAAATTTCAGTCTCAGTGTTCTGTCACCTCTAGTGTTCTGCTGTGATGTGCTGATCCAGTGTGTGTCCTATTACCGCTCATCTCAGGGGAAAAGAGAGAGGGTCTGATAATACAGCTCTCATCCTGCTGTATCTACTAAAGTCACTGATCTATTCTGTTTTGATCCCACCTCCCGCTGGCACTTCTATGCATAATGATTGCTCTTTTTTTTGGACCTGATTTTTTGCTAACGAGCAGCAGCTATCATTTACAAGCTTAACTGATTCAAATGAGAGTGTTAAACACTTTTTGTTTATGTTAACGGATTTGTTGACGATATTTAACAGTTGTTTTATTGTTCTTTATTCCCTCTGCAGTTAAAATGTTGCCTGGTACCAGGCCCCTGCTGCTGTGTGTGCTGTGTCATGTGACCACCGCATGGGCATTCGCCCGCATGTCTGACGCAGTGGAGCTGCGGTCCGCATTCTCTGTGGCACGTACCAGCAGCATGGAGGGAGGGCCCAAGATGGTCATCACCTTCGACAAGGTGTATGTCAACATTGGTGGCGATTTCGATCCGAAGGTTGGCCTATTCCGCTGCAGGATTCCGGGTGCATACTATTTCTCCTTCACGGTGGGGAAGTTCCCGCGTCGAGACCTGTCAGTCATGCTAATGAAGAACCGCAATGAGGTTCAGGCGATTGTCTACGACGAGAATGCCGGAGAGGAGCGGAAGGTGCAGAGCCAGAGCGCCATGCTGCAGCTTGATTTTGGAGACACCGTCTGGCTTCGTCTTCATGGAGACCCTCGCTACGCTATCTACAGCAACACTGGTCATTACACCACCTTTAACGGTTACCTGATCTACCCCGATGTGTACGGCTACCAAGAACCCACACACAAAGATCATGACAGTGACCATCAACCACCGAAAACCAGCGATCACTCACTAGTCGAGCATGAAAATACAATTACCAAAGACACTAGTGTGAGTTTGAAAGAAGAGAGACGGGATGAAGAAATAAAAGAGGAAGGGAGAGATGGAGAGGAAGAAGATGATGACCAGCGGTCAGCATTCTCAGTGGGCCGCACTCAGAGTATTGTGGGAGTGGATCAAGGATACCCTGAGCACCAGCCCATTGTCTTTGACACAGAGTTTGTCAACATCGGCAATGACTTCAATTTGACCTCCGGTCTATTCAAATGCAGAGTAGCAGGAGCCTACTACTTCTCCTTCAATGCTGGCAAGCTGCCCCATAAGACCCTGTCAGTGAAGCTGATGAAGAACCATTTGGAAGTGCAGACCATGATCTATGATGACAGCGACACTGAGAAGGCCCTGCAGAGCCAGAGTCTGATGTTGTCACTGCAGGCTGGAGATACTGTTTGGCTCTACAGCCACCAGAGGGATGGATTTGGTGCTTACAGTAATCACGCCAAGTATATCACTTTCACTGGCTTCCTGGTGTATCCCGAGCTCCACCGAAGCCTTCCTCAGCAGCAGAAACTGGATAAGACACTGTAGGCCAGTCAAGGAGCCAGTCAGTCTGGGTCTTTAGGAAGGTAAGAGTTTAGAACAGGGGAAAAATGTGAGTTCCCTTCACGCAATCTTCTACACACGAGAGATTCTTCAAATTCCACATTAGTGATCTCTTTAGCTCTTGTTTTTACCATTTTTTATCTAGTTTTAGGAAAAAAATGAGTCAAGCAAGCAGAACCTGTAACAACTGAGTTAAACTCAGCATTCCTAAAGTCACCATGAAATGGAAATTGCGATGATCTTTTCTTCCCTATCCTGAAAAATTCTCAAATGAGAAAAAAATAAATAAAAAAATCTGGGGCAGCACTTTATTTTTTCAATTGGGAATTAATTGGATTGTTGTTGTTTGCTTATTGAGCGATCTCATGTGAGTGACAGATTGCTGGATTATTGCCCAGCCGGAGCACAGGGATGTTATTGGGAGGAGACACTAATATTTGTTATTAATAATAACGATAGCACATACCATTTTTAAGCATAATGTGCACGGCTAATTAAGTTATAATAAAATGCTTCAATATTCCACGAATAATAAGAATTGTCCGTTTTGATTTTATTTGAACTTTAAGCCTTTGGATGCTGAGTTCTCACAATAATATAATGATTAAATACAAACAGGTCACTTTTAAATATAAATCATTTGTAAAATGTAAAAATTAAATACATTATTTAAAAAATAATAATAAAAAAGGGTAATAAATGTCAATATAAAACAAAATATACAGTTTGACTGAACGATCAAAAGTTCTTAGCACTAAAGCACCTATCTCCACAGAGGCAGTTCATTAGACAGCCCCAACTCAAAACTGTGTTTAAATACAATTGTTAAATGCATGCATGTTTCAAATGAGAAATTTTGTTGTCTTTGAAGCTTTTGCATGAAAGATTTGCACGAGAGTACTGTCTTCTGCTTATCCATCTATTATTTCGAGTGTTAAATCTGTTTATGGCACACAAACAAAAACCAGTGAGAATTCCACTAAATCCTTTAGTCCTTCATGTAGACAAATTCATGTAGTCAGTCAATAATCACTCTGGTTTTGGAACAGCGCTTCACATTATACTGAGGACCGCTTCTGTAAATGTATTATGTTTGGCCAGAAACTTTGCCAAATGTAGCGCAGGCTGACAGCTTCTAAAGAAACAATGATGTTATTCACTGCCAAATACATGTACACCAACTGATGATAACGATTTTTTGGAAAGTAGTCCAACAAATATTAATGATTATATTTTTGGACCGAAAATCTATCAAAGATATCGATCAGTTTATATAATTCATCTGGTTCATGCTGTTGTGTGTATATGGACATAAAGATTTATTTAGTTGATGAAGCATAATGTAAGATGAAGTGCACAACTCCAAAATGTAAATACTACAGTGTTTTTTTTTTATCCATTTCTATATAAGTAAACGTTTGCATTCCTATTTCTGTGCCTGGTCTTATATACTTTTCTGTATGGTTTATTCTGATAAATAAACTTCTTGAACGAGTGCTGGATAAGTTTTTCAATGTTTGTGCAGTATGAGCTACTTTGTAAAGTACCGTAAAAGTGGTTTCAGTGTACGCTGGATTCTTAATGTGTGAGAGAAGCCAGTCTTCAGAAGCAAGCCAAATAAAAACTCTGAATGTGAACCGAATTTTGTCCTGTATTTCTCATTAGTGTTAATACATATACAGTGCTTTCCCTCCTACCAATTATATTTTAGCCTGTGGAAGGATTTTTCCCTGATGAATAAATGAAGTATTCAAATATCTGAATCAAGTAAATATTTTTAAATTCCTGCTGCAAACACATTTGAAAAACATAAATCATTTGCTTTATCAGGTGATTAACTGCTTTAAGCAATAATGTTAACATGGCACACCTTTGCATGGTTTTTGAATTTACATAAGCTTGATTGCATCATGAATGCCACTGCCTTTATGAGTACTCAGCAGATCAGATTAGTTCTCTGACATAAATGCTAAAGAGAGGCCTGGGGAATTTTAAGAGGAATTAGTTTGATTTTTGTTGGAAAAAGCCTGAAAGTAAAGCACTGTTTTTGGTGCAAACCATATGCAGCAACACCTAGATAATAATCGTTTTATTGTTAAGTATGGTGGCGGTGGCAGAACGTTGAGGGAAAGGTTTGTATTCTAAAACGATTATGTCAGGGACCAGACTTCAGTGTGAATGAAGAAAAAAAAACATGATTTTTCCTTAAACAAAAACGGATCAATTCAAATTTGAAAAAATAAATAAATAAACCTCAAGTGTACTGTACAAAGCTCCAAAAGATACACTCAGGAGCACACAAATGTAAATGCTGCTAGCAAACAAAGTTAAGGAGATGGGAAATAAATCTTTCACCCCAGAGAACTGAATGTTCTTGAATTGTTGAAACGGTCTTCTTGGGACATTGAACAAATGGAAGTGAATACTTCAGTACATGAATAAACTATATTTAATGAAGACTAATGTTTTAAAAGTCATCAGTAGTAAATGATAAATAGTATAAAGAAAATGTAAAATATTAAAGAAATTGCACAAAAATTAGAAGATATATATGCCAGAACCAGCAACTGCAGCAGAGCACAGCTCATGAAGGGATGAGAGGACACAGTAGCTGGATGATTCGAGTCCATCAAGAGCTCATTTATGTGCTCTTACGGAGTAGCTGACTTGTCACAAACTTTAATGAGATTAGTAAATGGAAAAGCCACAGTTAATTATGGAGGAGAGATTCTTATACCTATAATTTTGCTGTGTGCAATGACATTCCTGAATAGCAATTAAATCATTTTTGGCTAAACCCCATAATTTTGTAAATAAAGATATTTTTGGGAATAACCTGTCAATATGATTTATTCTTTTGTAGTGGTAACTGGAAATATGTAAAAGCTTGAAGGCATTTGGAAATATGCACATTTACCTGAACTAATAATAATAATACAAATAAAAAAAACTAACAGCACAGGTATCAAACATAAGTGTATTTAACAGGAACCTGACTTTTAAGCATTATTCAAACACACACAGTTTTATACGTTTACATTTTCATTAGAATACCCGAGAGAACTTTCTATAGATCAGTTGTATATTTCCTGACACTTCTGAATTTCAGTTAAAAGTGTTACCACAAAAAGATTTGTTTTGAATATCATTTGCTTCATTTTTTACATAAAACTCTTAAAATTGTAGAATATAAATGCATAATCTTGATTCAAAGCTTGCATGTCTCTGCCTTGTTGTGTACATAGGTACAATTCTCAACAGTTTTTAACAAGTGTCAAGGGATAGACATGTTTGCAAAAATATATAAATTAGAAATGATATGCAGAAACGGGAGCGTTTTTCATTGTTTTATTTAGATGTAGCACAGGGTCTTATTTACATGAATAAGTTCTGAGGACTTATCTGAGGCTATGAGTATAACTCTCGTGGGTCAGGACACAGAGGGGGGGTTACTTTGCTGGTTCATCCCCAGATTCCAGCTTAGGAGCGTCTTTAGGCTCGCGGTATGCGGGAAACGCTTCCCATGGACTGTTCAAGTCAAACTTACGGAACTCCTGGGCGAGCTCAACAGGTTCAGCCACAACCCGCTTCACTTCATCATCATAACGTACCTGAAAGAGGAGAAAAACTATCAACATTAATGAATACACACCCAGTAATGGTTCACATTTTATATTTATATACATATGCAATATATTTTTTTTTTTAATGCGCAGTTGCTTCGTACCTTTTAACACAAACTATTATCTAAAAGTCTCTCATGTTCATTAATGCTGCATTTAATCAATCAAAAATACATTAAACACTAATATTGTGAAATATTATTACACTTTACCAAAAAAAATCATCTGTTTGAATGCGTTTTAAAATGTCATTTATTCCTTCGATGGCAAGGATGAATTTTCAGCAACCATTACTCCAGTTTTTAGAGTCACATGACACTTCAGAAATCATTTTAATATGCCGATTTGGTGCTTCTTTCTCAGTTTCTTTCTTATTCTTATCAATAATGAAAATAGTTGTGCGGTTTAATATTTTTGTGGAAGTGATGATACATTTTTTCAGGATTTTTTTTTTATTTTATGAAAAGAATGTTCAAAACAACAGCATTTACAGTTCAGCAACAAAAACATTTCTGAGAAGCAGAGAGACGGCATTCAGTAAACAATATTCAGTGCATTTACCTCAACATATCCAGACAAAGGAAAGTCTTTTCTGAATGGATGACCTTCAAATCCATAATCTGTCAAGATGCGCCTCAGATCTGGATGGTTTGCGAAGAAAACTCCAAACATGTCCCAGATCTGTATTGTAATATAATTTCATAATGAAGCAACGCTAGCTCTAAAATCGGATAAAACAGACATAACATCTGCATAGTACAGTTATGCCGCATGACCTCATGGACCACTGACTAGACATTCACAGTCATTTGCAGTCTGCAGAGTGTCAAAGCGGGAGGGAAGAAGCTCGGGGGCTCCACTGCTAAGCACTGCAGCATGTGTCGGAGTATATTGCAGATTAAATAGACATCTATTTTTTTTTGTATTTTGTAATACACAAAGCTCAAAATTTGTTCATGAAACCTGATCACAATAAGACACATACCTCTCTCTCATACCAGTTAGCTGCCCGGTGCACAGGCACAGAGGAGTCAAGAGGAGTCAGCTCATCAGTGTAGGTCTTCACTCGGATACGAGAATTATAGCGCAGGGACAGCAGATTATACACAATCTAAATAAGGAAATATTGGATCATCAATGCTTTGAAGTTTGAGAAATGTTTGATTTGAGTTGATTCTGTTAAATGCACGAGTATTTCCCATGTTTATAACTTCTCCCATCCAGACTACCAAAAAATGTACGTTTTGCATGATATTTTTACAAGAATATATTTTTGGGGGACACACAAAGATTTACAGTTGCAATCAAAATTACTCAATCCCTCAGAGACTGCAGTACTTTACAAATACAAGCTTTTCTGAAGATCCAGGATAAAATTTAAATTGCATCTATAACAGTTCACATGCATATTAAAAGTGATAATATATAATGTAATATTTTTGAGTTATAAGATGTTTTAATAATACTGCTATGTCATAATTATTCAACCCCTATTCAACATTGCTGTTTTTAAATCACTTATTTGCATGGTGGGGAATAAAACAGTCTCAAAACACAATTAAGCCTTTAGAAACTCTATTAAAACCAGAATAAGCTTGAGCTGTTACACATACATACATAGTTAGCCCATGCATGTGTTGAAATTGAGTAGCAAAAATGTCAACAGAGATCTCACAAAAGCTAAAGAGAATAAATATTGTATTACTTTAGAAAGGCTAAGGCTATATGAAGATTTCCAAGACATTGAAAGTTCCTAGAGACACAGTTCTCAGCCTTATTTCTTATCTTAAAGTGTGTTTTACCAGAAAACCTTTGAGGGTGTTGAAGAAAAAGCACAATATCATAAAATGTTTAATCAGAGCAACTGAGAAAAACCTGCAATGTATAGCCAAGGACTTGCAAGATGACCCGATGAAAGGAGGAAAACCATTTCAATGCAGTGTGTAAGAAGAACACTAGACAAGTGACATCTTGATGAATACCACTCTTGATCAAGAAGAACAAAAGGCCAACTTGAACTTGATAAAATTCATTTGTGTGGACCTGTGGAGGTCTGGAGGAATGTTTTATGGAGTGATCTGACCAAACTGGAACTTTTTGGACCCATGGATCAGTGGTATTTCTGCTGCTAAAAAGGCAAAGCTCATAAGCAGAAGAACACCATCTCCATCATCAAACTTGGAGGTGGATCAGTCCTGTTATGGGGTTTCTTAACTGTAGAAGAAAGTGGAAATCATGACTGTATGAAGGACATCATGGATTCTTTGAAGTATCAGGTCATTTTGACAAGAATTGTGATGCCTTTGGTGCAAAAACTGAAGCTGATGATCAATGGACTTTCCTGCAGGCCAGTCATACCAAAGTACACATCCAAATCTACTTCTGCTTGGTTCAGGGATCAGTCATAGAATGTACTTGTTCAGTCTCCAGGCTTAATTCCCATTGCAAATATCTGGTTGAATTTGAAGAAAGCAGTGGTAATGTGAAAACTAATGATTATCAGTGATCTGGAAACTTTTTCAGGTGAGGAATGGGCCAAGACTGTAGTAGAGAGGTGACAGAAGCTTCTAAACACTTACCGACAGCATTTATTGGTGATTTTAAAGAATAAAAGATTCTGCACAAAGGGGGTTGAATAATTTTGAACATGAATGTTTAGAGCCAATTTGAGTTTTTATCATGATTCATCAGTGTTCCATTCTCAGAATCACTCAAAAGTAAATTAACAAACTTTCTCTAATACTTTACTGATGCCTTTGTTAAATTGATTTCATAAAATGTTGTTTTCCATAGCTAAATGTCTTGCAGGTCAAGGGGGTTGAATAATTTTGATTGCAACTGTAAATGATCCTATTTTTTTTAATTTTTATTAAGACTGAGCATGCTCACCTCAAAGCGGTACTGCCTTGTAGGGACATCCACGGCTGTCAGGTCAATCATGTTGTTGAACTGAGAGTTTGTGTGATCCTTCAAGAAGGTAAGAACGGGTATAATCCCTTCTTGGTGGATCATTAACTCCAGCTCATTAAAGCAGGTCACCTACAATTCAACCAAAAGGATGTACGTGAGAGAACCATTGAGGAACTGCAGAGTGCATCGTCAATATGTCACTAATCAGTCATCTGAAAAGGATACATTTAACCATAACTGACCTGAACTTGTTGCACATATTTGGGGAGAATCTCTGCAATATATTCTCCAAACTCTGACAGCTGAGTGTGTGTGACTGGATCCTTAGGCCTCACAGTAGCTAATGGAAAAACACATTTAAACGTGAAACATCAACAACAACAACAACACCCCTTAACAACAATGACAAACCCAACACCCCAAATCTACTCACGTCTGGTTTCAGTAGTCGTTGTTCTTGTCTGGACAACAGCAGCGCTCTGTCTAGCAACTATGAGAGAGATTGAGAGAAAACACAGTGCTGAGATTACGACAGGTTTAAATCAAGACTTTAAAATGAATCAAATTATAAACTTGTGTTCAACTAAATTCAAAATTAACGACTTTCATGCAAAAAACAAACAAACAACGCAAATAATAATAAAAGCAGCTGTACTGGCATAATAAAGACTCAGTCGACGCTGTCATTAGCGTTCAGTGTGTTTGTACTGCCAGCTAGAGTAAGAGGAAAGGTCAACAGCGAAGAAAAGCACAAACACAGAAGAGCGGGTTGTGAGTCCTGCACAGTGAAAATAATAGTGATTACGTAAATAATTCACCACCATGAGGTTAGTGCTGTCCTTGCTTATTTCTTACCGTTTAGACTTCTTCCAAAACCGCTGCGGACAAATCTAACCAAGGAGACCGCCATCTTTCCTCCCACATCGCGTCCTTCCTCGCGGGATACGCTGACACTGACGCTGCGAGTGTATTTCTCAGTGCGCTGCTGCCATCTTCAGGCCGAACAATCGAGCCCTTTAACAGCTTGACTTGTCAGATAAAAAATAAAAAGGTTAAATTAACCTAAACAAATTTTGAATTGTGCATAAGTGTTCTATGATTGTTTTATTCTGTGGTTCATATATTAATAAGGCATAGTGATAGAGATCACAAATATATATATATATATATATATATATATATATATATATATATATATATATATATATATATATATATATATTTAGAAGGCCAAACTGAGCAAAAATAGCCAATATTGAGTTGTTATTTACTTAAGAAACACAATTCTAATTGAAGTGTAAATTAGTGAGATTTTTATTAAAAGGCATTTTACTTACTAAAAAGGTTTGAACTATCGATCTCAGTCAGTCGGAGGGCAGAAAGCATGTGGTAGATTAGGGTGTATATGACAGGTGTTTAAGCAACATTTTGATCACGTTGATAATTTAGACACACTAGAAATTAATTGATCAAATATGGCACAGTACACCTTCTAGGGTTAAAAACACTGACCCTGGATTTCAGTAAAAAAGATAATCACATACTGAGGTTTGTCATATTTATTAAAATACATTGCAAATGGTCTCTCTCAGTTTCTTTATACTATATAACCATTAAAAAACATCATTAAATTCTTTGACTCTGTTAAGCTGCCAAGACAGGATTTCCTACTGTTTACAATTATAAAATATCATGACCTTATAGATATCATCCACAAAGAAACAAAAAATACTAGATGCAGTTTTTTAACAACTCCTAGTACAAAAAAGTCAGTTAGAAGCTCAGGATAAAAAATAAAAAAAACCTTTAAAAACGTTACATCACTTACTCAATCAAAAATAAATAGTATTTGTAAATTCAATGTCTAAAACATCTGAGGTAATATTTTTTTTATTCACAATGTAATTATTGATCCAGATGGATGTTATTATAGCTTAAAGTCTTCTTTTGAGTAGTACACAAATTCTTAAAAGAATATATAGAAAAATATGCACTCCAACAAGGAAAAACAATGTATTACGGCTGTACAGTATATCAGATTAAGCATAATTGTCAGCGGTTGTACACTGTATATCTTCTAGCTGGACTCAGAACTGCACACTTGCTTGTAGTACTCCTGCAGTATCTCCAACTGGTCTGAGCGGAGCAGCACATGAGGCCGGACTGAGGCTAGCACCTTATAGGCCTCCTCTGGACTCCAACAGTGCAGCTGTGAAAGAAAAAAGAGATGTTTAACTCATGGCTGTAACCAACACAGACATTGAGAATAATCAGAGAGGAAAAATCCCCCCCCCCCCCCCCCTCAATATTTGATATTCTTCTTCTGCTTTGTTGCACTTATTTTACACATATATATTTTTGTTGTTAGGATGACAAAAAGTTTTAAAGTTACATTTTCAGTCAGGTCTGCCTCAGTGATTTAACAGCAATCATTCAAGTTTTTAATTAAAAAGAGTGAAAAGAGTGTGAGGTCATAAGTAGCTAAACATTTAATATTATCGTTTTACAAAAGAAATGTAAAAATATCCATTGATTCAAACTACTTGACTTAATCATTAAATTCCTTTAAACAAGGACTCTGCCTACGCTGTCAAAAAGGAACAAATTAATATAAAGAATATACTGAATGGAATTGTGAATGGTTTATTTTTTAAAAAGAGAAGTGAAGCTAAATTACAAAAGTTCCTTTGAACTCTGCTTATGTGGGTTTTATTTAGAGAAGTGATCACTACGTATAATTTTTTCCTCTCCAAAATTTCCCACCAATAAAACTAAGAAACTAAAGATTATAAATGCTCCATTAAAAAAGTACCGGACAAATATGCAACCACACGATGACAAATACTGTTCACTTTAGTGACCTATGACATAGAGCTTTGCTATATATTGCTGCTTGTTTTTTTATTGTTCATGATGTATCTCAGACTCATACCCACCCTGATGAGGTATGCAGCTGCAATAGTTGCACTGCGTGAGCGGCCAGCCTTACAGTGAATATAGACACTGGTGCCCTCCTCTCGATGTTTCAAGGCAAAGTCCACACCCTTGTGAATGTGCTCTAGGCTGGGAACACCTGTCAGGTCCACCGTGCTGAGTCTGATCTGCTCAACGCCAACATCTTGCCACTCCTGTTATGTGACCAACAGGAAAACAACATCCTCAGATGTACATCGACATGTAATTATGGTTGTTAATGAGTGACAGACGTGGCAGAGATACTAACCTCAGCTGAATTGCAGAAATATTTTGTCTCATATTCTTCATTCATAGTAATAACTCCTCTGACTTTCTCTTTTTGGACCAACTAAAACCAAATGAAATAAGATTAAGAATAAGCATTAGGTGATTCCTGAAACAAGACTGGAATTTGTCAAATGATAAATGGTAAATCTTACCTCCTCTGTCATTGACTTGAATGGAAGAGCACCGAGAATGACAGTAGGGTCCACGCGATTATACCATTGTCTGGAAGTGATTTTTTCCATGACAACATTGTAAGCGAGCGTGGGATAAAATAAAGTCCTCGCTAGAACACTCGACATCGTTCCTCGTGTGAACGAACGACACGAACGACTTCAAACGTGTCACAAGAGTTTCATTCTCACTACTCCTGCATATCCACTTTACATGAAACTTGAAACAGGCTTGGTTTTCTTCGACGCCTGGTACGGATCCTCAACATTGCCATCTTCTGTTTTGGAGGTTGATTCCCTAAACACAGATTGGGAAAGGGAATAAATTCACTGAACCAAGAACGCCTTTAGTTAGCCATCCAGTCAGGTGACCAGATATTGAAGAAACACATTTTGTCTGATGAGATTTGAAATTAAAGTCATGGCCTACATTTGAATGAGTCTCGTGGAATTTTGCAGTGTATCGTGTATTAATGTTGTTTATGAATGAACATAAATGAATCCATTTCATTATAATGTACTTATTCAAAATACTACAATACAGCGCAAAAGAGTCAATAATGATGATGAGCACTGGCACTATGTCCAAAAAGGAAAACAAAAAAAACAAAAACAAATCAGTGTGTTAAATCTTAGTTTATTTGTCATACTCTAGTTACACGTGCACTAGAATGCACCTTTAAGGTGTTCTTGTTACAGTACTTTAAGTAATTTACAGCTGCACAGACTTCACATTTAAACAGTCCATCAATTACACACGTTTGACTTTTATCTCCGTATCGCACGCGCAGACCTCTTGGGCTTTTATTGACTTGAGCGACCACGTGAGAGAAATGCACATCTGTGTCCTCGAGAAGGGGGAACGTCTTCTAACCAATTGCTTTTAACTGTTGCTGTAAGTATTTCTATGCGAATTTACATAAAACATAAATAGAAGTTGTTCTCACAGTCGCGTCTATGAAGGCTTTGACACCAGAATCACATATTTATCCAAAACATTTCGACAGAGGCTCCACCCCACTTCCCTTTTAATAAATGTGATGGTGCATGCAGGAAAGACAGCCATTTTGCACCATCCCTCTTCCACCCAGAAAGTAGGTTGTCGTGGGAAGACGTAATCAGTGAGAAGTACTAACTCACAAATCCCACTACACAATCATTCCCCTGTGTCAGCATACCGTACCTGCTCAGTTTCCTCCGTTTGCAAAAGGGGGCATCGAAGGTAAGTGTTGATTCTTCGTGGTTGTAGCCGCGCGAGCTCATCGGCAGTTGTTTACGGTCGCTAGCACGCGCTAACATGCGTCATTATGTAAGAGCCGATCGACCACAGCGCGTCGTCGTGTCGTTTATAACGTTAACGTTAGATACTGTTTGATCAGTAGTGCATGCACAGTGAGAGTTACCTGAACTTGTGTAACTTCGGCGCGCTCTTCTGCTAAGTTTAAGCGTCATGGAGAAGTGTGATGATGCAAAGCAATTAAAAAGCTGCAGGTGATGTGCAGGATTTGGACAGGTCGCTCCCTCCCTGTGTTGCACATGCGGTCTTTACATCGCATGTATTTCCACTGAGATAGCTCTGGGAATAAACAAACTAGAGGTCCTGTTGGAAAACGCATGGTCACTCCCTGGCTAAATGAATTCAGCTAGTGTGTTACTGTAGTAATAGTGTTAAGTTTTTAGCATAGAAGCCCTGTCATGTTCGCCCGTTTTGAAATGGTCCTTCTGCAAAAAAAAATTAAAATTGCAAGTTTGTGGCTCAATCTCATATCGATCAAATGGAGGTATCGATCCCAGTAAAAGTTAGTCTTGGGACACTCCGAGCGCTAGTCTCGAATAGAAACGTCTCTTGTTTACAGAGCTTTTGCTTTATTTTTTCAAGGCTGACGTGCTAATAAAATTTATAAATACACTACACTTAACTGCTTCTGAGGTCATCACATTCAGTGGCAGTGTTTGGGTAGCTTAGAGCTCATATAGCTGCTTGCTTCCACTGAGTCGGTCAATAAATTGGGTAAGGTTATATGTACGTAAATGAGAAATTACTGTTAAGTGTCTGGCCGCCTGCTTTGAGCTCAGAGGCCTGTTGAACTGAAAGCTGCTGCTGTTCAAGACTGTCACGTGAACTACCGCTATCATTTGATAAGAGCTACACAATGTGCGATTGTGCATTTTCTTCCAAACCAAAACCCATGTACAGTTATGATGGATAAAGCTCTCTGAAAATGACTTGAGGAATCCATAATGTATCATTATAGTGACTATAGCAGGACCTGTCGGTGCTTAATGCAATTATAATCTAATGTGGACTGTGTTCTTTTGGGAATGCTTTATCATCTTAGTGTTGTGACCTTCAGTTCTAGTTTGGTATAGAAATGAGTTATGTCTAAAATGGGAGCCTTGTAGGTAAAAGCTTTTCAGGGAAAAGACAACATAAGTTGATAACATTGAACAAGAACAAGACCAGTGCCGTTAAAGGGTTAGTTCGCCCAATTTGCAAAATTATGTCATTAATAACTTAGCCTCATTTTGGTCCAAACCGTAAGACCTCTGTTTATTTTTGGAACACAGTTTAAGATATTTTAGATTTAGTCCAAGAGCTCTCAGTCCCTCCATTGAAGCTGTGTGTACGGTCTACTGTCCATGTCCAGAAAGGTAAGAAAAACATCATCAAAGTAGTCCATGTGACATCAGAGGGTCAGTTAGAATTTTTTGAAGCATCGAAAATACATTTTGGTCCAAAAATAGCAAAAACTGTGACTTTATTCAGCATTGTCTTCTCTTCCGGGTCTGTTGTGAGAGAGAGTTCAAAACAAAGCAGTTTGTCATATCCGGTTCGCGAACGAATCATTCGATATAACCTGATCTTTTTCAAACAGTTCACCAAATAGAACTTAATCGTTTTAAACTGTTCGCGTCTCCAATACGCATTAATCCGCAAATGACTTAAGCTGTTAACTTTTTTTAATGTGGCTGACACTTCCTCTGAGTTTAAACAAACCAATATCTCGGAGTAATTCATTTACTCAAACAGTACACTGACTGAACTGATGTGAAGAGAGAACTGAAGATGAACACCGAGCCGAGCCAGATAATGAACGAAAGATTGACTCATTCACGAGTCAAGAACCCTTTCTGTCAGACGCGTCCGATTCGTGAACCGAGGAGCTGATGATACTGCGCATGTGTGATTCAGCGTGAAGCAGACTGACACACAGAGCGCATGAACCGAATTGATTCTTTTGGTGATTGATTCTGAACTGATTCTGTGCTAATGTTATGAGCCCAGGTAAACCGAAGGCTTGCAGTCATCGCCAATGACGCCATTGCGTCGAGCGCAAAAGAACCAGTGAACCGTTTTCTTCAACCGGTTTATTGAATCGAACTGTCCGAAAGAACTACTGGTGATCCGAAGACCGAAGCAACCGGTTCTTGACTCGTGAACGAGTCATTATCTGGCTCGGCTCGGTGTTCATCTTCAGTTCTCTCTTCACATCAGTTCAGTCAGTGTACTGTTTGAGTAAATGAATTACTCCGGGATATTGGTTTGTTTTAACTCAGAGGGAGTGTCAGCCACATTAAACAAGTTAACCGCTTTAATTCATTTGTGGATTAATGCGTATTGGAGACGCGAACTGCTTTGTTTTGAACTGTCTTACAACAGACACGGAAGAGAAGACAATGCTGAATAAAGTTGTAGTTTTTGCTTTTTTGGACCAAAATGTATTTTCGATGCTTCAAAAAATTCTAACTGACCCTCTGATCTCACATTGACTACTTTGATGATGTTTTTCTTACCTTTCTGGACATGGACAATATACCGTACGCACAGTTTCAATGGAGGGACTGAGAGCTCTCGGACTAAATCTAAAATATCTTAAACTGTGTTCCGAAGATAAATGGAGGTCTTACTGGTTTGGAACGACATGAGGGTAAGTTATTAATGACATAATTTTCATTTTTGGGTGAACTATCCCTTTAAGTCCCTTTTATCCGTTTTGCTTGACGTGATAGCTTGTAATGAGCTCTTTGGGGTATTTGTGTACAGGAATTATTGGGCCCCCAATAACCAAAAAGTAAAAACAATATATATATTTATACTATGTTTAATGGAAACCTCGAATCAAGCTGTTAATGATATGCGCCTTCGGTTCTTTTATAAGTGCTAACTTCATGTACGAGGTGAACGGAGCAGTACAATTGACTGAATCACAGTTCAAGACTGGCGCACGAATCACCGTATACTCAGCGCGAGCTCGAGAAGTGTTATAAGATCATAAGATTTGCGCGAGCCATTTATATTGCGAGGCTGATGGTCAAATATGTGATCCATTTGAATTATTTAGAGAAACGGCGACTTTAAAATTACCTGTTGAAAGTCGAGCAGTATCTAAAAAAAGACAAAATAAAAAGAGTGATGAAAAGAGGAGAAAACGGTATTTCAACCAGCACTAATGTTATAAAAAATCTTTTTAAACTACTCGTGACCACTTTTATTAGAATTTATCACATATATAGGTGGTTCCTTCATTACAAATGCTATATTGATTAATTAAGTCATTACTGGCCTGGTATTAATAAGCTAGTCTTATAACTGTTAAGGTGTAAGAAATAATATCCATATGAGAAAATGTTGTTAAATTGACTTCACATGGCAAGTTGAATTAGAACATCTGTCAAACTAGCCTGTAAGTGCCTAAATAATATAAAATACGTTATACAAACACACACACATACATATATGTAATTAACTATGATGTTACTTTATTGCACCAACTTTGCATAGGTGATAGCGCAAAAGACCATTTCACAAAAATAAGTAAGCAAACAAATAAATAAAACTTATGAGTGACCATGGCCCTGGACTCGAAACTGTTCACAGTTCAGCTGTGTGTAATTGTAATAAAGTATGCCCCTTGTGTGTAATTGTCCTCTGTTTGATCACGTATTTGTGAAGTTAATGGGATGTTTTAGCCATAAAGTTTTATGCAACTAATTTTAAACACAAAGGTAACCATTCTGAAGACACACCCAAAATTGTAAAAAAGTAAACATATTGCACTGTAGGTCTGTATTATCTTAATGTATGCCAATATATGCCTGTATTATGCTTTTGCATTACATTAGGTTTTCATTAGATAAAGCCAGTTGTAACTGACCTGTTCAGTCCTTATCAGACATTGGAAGGATGTGCAGCATCGATTCTCTTGTAAGATCTGTCCGGATCCATGGCTTGATTGTTAAAGGAAAAACCCAACTCTAATAGAGCCAGTATAAATAATACACGAAGATAGCAAATGAGCCCCTGTGTCTTTCTCAGCATGGTAAAGGACAGCAAGTCCACAAATACTGGGAATCAGCACAGATGTTCATTGATAAAATGCAGGTCTAACCGTACGGCTGTTCTTTCTACAGATTGACGGGAGCAACATTTCAGAAAAGCAAGGCCACTGAGAGGGTAAGTGCTTCTCACTTTTGTGTTAGGATGCGTTACAGTGGACTGTTTGTTAAGCAAGACATCACAATGTCATGCATGAATGTGGGAAAGGTAGGTATTCATATTCCAAATGACTGGCGCTCAGAACATGATTTGACTAGAATCATTAGACAACTCGCACAAAGCCAACAGATTAGTTTGAGAGTTTGCAGATGAGTTGATTTCCAGTCCATATAAAGCCTGACAACACGTCTAATCAGAAAAACGACTATGCTGGTTCCTGAACTAAGGTTTCTATTCTCGCCTCTGTCATAGAAATGAGCAGTTGTGGCCTGTGCTCCTCAAACTGTTTGGATGTTCGGAGCTTGTAGTTCCTAGAGTTACACTTTTAACGAGAGCCACTGGTGTCATATCTGTAAACACTTACATGACAATGCTGCTAGTGCTTGGATAATTATTGTCATTTTATGTCAGCTTGTAATAAAGTATTAGACATGTGGAGATCCTATGTCATTTAGGATTTTGCACCTTCATTTCTGTCAATTGATGTTGTTCTGTAAGAGAGCTGCATGAAGCAAAATTGCATAAAATGAACTCTGTTCCTAAGTGTTTAGTGCTCAGAATTGGAGACAAACAGTTTCCTTGGTTACTTGTTAGCACACACACACACACACACACACACACTATTATGTGTTGATGCTATGGTGGGCCATTCTTTGCAGTTGGATTTTTGTCCTGCATGGCAACACCTCCATTATCTGCCACTGCGGGCTGGCAATTCCAACATACTCTGTGCTCATATTTGTGTGTATTTACATAAATACTGAGGTATTACAGAAGAGTGTTCGACTGGAGGGTCTGGACTGCAGTTGTAGGCATGAGTTTACGAGCGCTTAGTGCAACGTCAAGAGGGTTTATGTCTCCGTCACAGGGGGAAGGGATGTGTGTCAGAGTGCAGGCTCTTTAAAGGAGCCATCAAGCATCTGCAACTTCACCTTTAAGAGACTCACAAGGAGCCAAAAATACTTGTACTGAGCTATTGAAAGTCTTCAGTTTTTGTGCTTACCAATACTAATGCTTTAAGGCAAGAAGCTTTCTGGCTTTGACTTCTGTCAGATTTCGCTGTAGTAAGTTCATGTCTGACAGTTGCTGCACCACGCAGCTGTTAAATCGTGACAAGGCTCTCCAGGAGGGAGTTACCACATGGAGGTCTGCAGCACCTGTCGGGAACATTCCTGTTTGTGCTCCTGCTAATGTGGCTAATGAATGCCATTAAATACCCAAGTAATTATTCCCATACATTTAAACATCTCCAATATATGATACTACTACTGTTGTTGTTTTTATTATTATTATTAATTTCTTTAGTGTTGCATGTAAGGGGCTGTATCTTGTAGAATGACTGGTTCTACCGTTTGTGCTGCACGAGTTTATGTGGGTATTGTTGGTAATTTTGGAGTTAATTAAATAAACTAATACTAGTTCAGCATGTTAACATTACTTTATGGAATGCATTAAACCTACTGTATGTTCCCTGGCTTGTCTGTAGGTTTTTTTTTTGTGAACATTTTTATACTTTTGATTTGTACGTTTGGTGCAGCAGAGTTTCAAGCAGTGTTTTTTTTTTTTTTTAATAAAATTTTTCAATTCTTTTAACTTTTGAGGCTGGTTATTGGTCACCTGTGGTATCGATTTAGTATCGATACCGAGGTATTAGATTCTGATATCGTACCGAAGCCAAAATTGTGGTATCGAGCCATCCATAGCGCCTGTAGTAGGTCGCCAGTTTCTGACACTTGGCATTCTGAACTGCTGGCACAACGTGTTGCTCTTATCAGGCTGTAGTAATATAAGTTTATATTTTTGTTGTCATGCAGAGAGAAATGAGATTGAGGTTCCATATAATGACTGACTGATAGGTGGTTGGTAAATGTCCGCCTATGTGCCCCTCTCTGATCAGTCAGCTGTGTGTGTGATGTATTCTCAGCTGCTAGGTTGTTCCAGATGCTTCAGTATTACTCCATTTGTCCACAGTGCTGTCTGTGCCAGTGTTTGAAAGTGAGTTTGTTGTTAGATTAACTGTGCTGACCATATGCTCTGCCCCTCCACCCTCCACCCCAAAGGCTTATAACACTGCCTTACATAGACAGTCCATGAATAAGCCACACAGTCACTCAGCAGTCATTAAAACGTGGCATGGCCTACGGTCTTCTCGGAGCATTCTCTCTATGCTTCCCAGGTCAGAAGACACATCACAGCTGCATGGCATTTCTCAAAGTTTCTCAAAGGGATGATAAATCATTGACGTGTGCAGCATTGGAGAGTAGCTTTAGAACCAAAAGTTGAGGTGCTGCTAGTAGTAGTTTGTAGTTCGGGAGACTTGCCGTTGTTTAGAAATGGTGTTGATTTTCTGGGGAAGTTTTAATGTTGAAAATATTTTCCCTGATTTGCTGTTGTTTTTCTGATGCTACAGCGATGCACTCACTCAAATGTGTTGTTGGAAAGTCAGGTTCATTCTAGTAAAATGTTTTGTTAGGATGTGAATGAACACAAAAGATTGAATGATTGAAATCTCTGTGCTAAATTTAGGATTGGCTGTTTTACATCTAAATGCTGCTCATCCTTTTGTTTTTGTAATTAGGGTCTGTTCTAGTTTGTATTTAAAGTAAATGTATCGTTTCAAGTGTCATTCTGTCACTTCATTTAAAACTCCCTTACTTTTATTATTATAAGGGATTTTTACATTTTATGGCATAAAAACATGGCTCAGGTTAAATAGATTATATAATTTGGTTACATTTTAGAAAGTTATTTTAAGTAGCTTCAATGTAGCCCCAAATATTCCCTCAGGTTGTTTTTATCTCTTTTATTACTGAGATCCTATTTTGGGCCCAGATGGTCCTGTGTGCTTATTTATATTTTAAGCTGTACAGAATGTGAGTACTCTAAACACCAATGTTATGTTACTACTCTATCAATTATAGTTGCGTATCTAGATCGTTTTATTTTTTTTCAATATGAGAAACCTTTTGTGTTTGAGCTTCTACAAACTGATTTCCTTTTAAAGTGAGAACAGCTTCATCCCAGATGATAGTCTGTCGTTTACATGACAATATTCATATCATCCAGGAAGTGCCGTCTTATTCTCCTACATGTGTTTTATGTGTGCATGCCGTTTTGTGACATGCAGTTTTGCATGCTGTCTATTCTGTCAGAAAAAATCTCTCCTGTTCTTTCTTTTTCCCTTTCAGTATGTGTTTACCTGTGTGTACGTGTGTGTCCTGTAATGTTTGGTGTGTTTCTGTAGTGTTTGACAAAGTCACTGGATGGATAGCATCGACGCTGAAGCCCTCTACCTGACCACAGCGCAGCACGGGCAACCTCAATGCGAGCTTTCCCTTCCTGCTGTGGAAGTACCTGCCCTTGGCGGGTAAGAGCACATACACTTCATGTCTTTTTACCCGGGGGATGAGGTTCCCCTCGACCTGCAGGTTTTCCCTCAGTGGGAAACATCTTTCAAGCAGCTTCATTTTGAAGCTGGAACTTGCTCTTTCTTTATTGCTCCTTTTTCTGATTCGTAACCATACCTGCAGTGTGCAGCCCACCAGATGTCACCGCATTACTAGCGATGATGTCATGGCCTGTTTGAATGTCTGACAGGCCAGCGAGGAAGAAATAAAATGTATTACGTTCTAATTAATTGCTGAGATATTAGTTATATCTTTTAGAAGGGTATTTTATATATATATATATAAATAATAAAGGGATGCCCCGATCAGGTTTTTTTGCCTCAGTCATTTGATTTTCAGTATCTGCCGATACAGAGTCCCAATCCGATACTTCTATAATACATAAACAAGAATAAAGAAGAGCGAAAAAACAGATCCAGGATGTTCAATAAATTACATTTTGAAATATATTCAAATATAAAACAGCTATTTTAAATAGGCTAGTGAAAATATTTCAAACATTTTACTGTTTTGCTGTACTTTGGATCAAATAAATGCAGGCTTGGTGAACAGAAGGGACGACTTAAAAAAAAAAAAAAAAAAAACCTTTAACAAGCTTACTGTTCAAAAACTTCTGACTGGTAGTATAGGCAACTTTGATTTTTCTCTTATTTTCTAGCTTTTAATTGGTTTAGAAATCTATAAATGCTGGACAATAACAAATAATAATGATTTGTTTATATACTACAAACACTGTTTATCACATAATAAGGCAGAATAGTTTCTATACTCTAATGTCAATTAGCACTGCATTGTTCATATACTTTATCACCTGCTGGAGATGACTAAAAAAAACAATTTATTGCCATGATCGTATATTAATGTCTTCGTGTTTGCATAAGTTTCTGTTTTCCTGTGAAAATCACAGCGATAGCTGGATGCTTTTGTCCGGATTAGGAGTTTCCTAATATGACTATTAGCACGAGAGCGCGCTCCGGCTTTGAGTATGAATGAAATGCACACTGCATGAGAGTTTAGCGCTCCGTGATGTTCATCTCGCTGTATTCTGGGTCCGAATGAAATATCAGGTCATGCGCAGACTATCATTGCTATCTATTGCTGTTTTTGCTCTAAACCAAGCCAAACAGTGGACCTCCGCTTGCCTGTGGCTTGTTTTGTTTATCATCTTTGACTGCGAGCTTATAACACGACCCTTGTCGCATGACCCCGAGCAGCCTGTTTCTCCCTCACTTCCGTCACCCCTCCATGCTGGAATAGTGTGCAGCCCGTGGCCTGCTGCTGGAACCCAATTGTGTCCTGGGGCACTTCAGCTCAGGGATTACAAGAGAGCTGCTCGTCCCCCATTCATTCCTGCCGCTCACTTGCGCTTATCAGCATCAATCTGACACTTTATTTATCTGACACTGCACTCAGTTCTGCTTTGCTAAGAGAAAAACTCACAAAAAAAGTCCCCCTCCATCAGCACTTTTCTTTGTGGGAGCAGGGGTGCAGCTTTCAGTGGCCTGTTGGGCCCATCCTAATCCTCAGTCCCAGCCCAGTGACCAGATCTACGGCCTGTGTTTGTCATCCAGCACAGTGCCGAGCCTCATCGTTGTCTCTCTCTGCTCCATGTCGATTTGAGTTTTGTGGGGTCTGATCAGCCCCTATGAGGTGTACGCTTCCCTTTCTAACCCAGCTGTTCCTGTGTCACTTATGACTGAACTTGAGAGACGTACTTGACGGATAGTCGCTGTGTGGCTGTTTAAGTGTGAGAGAGTCTGTTTTTGTGGATTCTGTCAGTCTTCACTTGAGACTTACTGACTAGTGAAGTGCTGAAGAAAATGGCTTCGTTTAAGATGGATTTTCTGCCAGAGATGATGGTGGACCATTGCAGTTTGAGTTCCAGCTCCGTGTGAGTACAGACTTGACTGTTAGCTTGGCGGAGCTTAATTTGGGTTACGTACTAATACCTTAAATCCTCCTTTTATTGATGGTCACTGTATTAGGGTGGAATGTTCTGTATTTTTAATAGTACATTTTATTAATCTGTGGTTTGAGTGATTAACTGGTTTGTTTACTTTTTATTTGGAGCTGAGAGTAGCTATTTTTAATGTCTGAGTATTCTGTGGTAATGGGTTCGTTCAGGAGATGACCGTTAATGCTCATTAGAGCCCTACTAGTACATGTTTACAACATAATTCTGCAAACGTGTTGTTTTCCACTATAAGTATGTTTTGGCATTCATTATTTTATTCACCAGCACAGTCTCCTTACATAAAGCATTTCATAATTGTTGCTCTGCTGCCTAGTCTAAAATGGAAAGTGTAACCCTAGTTTCACTTCTTGCTGGAGCATCTTCAGTGGCTGATATTATTTATAGGTTTACATGTGAAATGCAAGGGTTCATTCTTTGCCATTTTAGGATTCTTCAGTAACATGTTTGAGTGTTTATTTTATTTATTTTTTATTAAAGATATTAGGGTTGTTTGTTGGAGGTTTTACAACCTCAAAGGGAACAATTTTGCCAAGAACGGGGCAAGAAACTGCAGAATTAGCCATGGTAAATTGTCTTCTCTGATCTGTTTATATGTTGTTTGCTGTGTAAGGAGGAATGCAGAAAATAGTTCATTGTTGCAATTAAATGGAATTCATATTGAAGGCAGCTTGCATGAGGTATTCATGTTAATTTGGGGCTATAGGACAAAGATGACTATCATTTAGGTAGGTAGGACTAGGTATCATTCAACAATTTTATACTTTGTCCTGAACAATTCCTTTTCGATACAAATTTTATGAAATCCGTTTTATCTATATATACTATATATATAATCTGTGTTATCTGCTTGTCTGAACAAGTCCTGGTTGCTGGAAAATCGACAAGAGTAGAAGGTTTTATTAGCTCTGCTGTCCTCGAATCGATAAACGCCATTAATCTGGCTTTCAGCTGCTGGCTAATGCTGCTCTTTGTCAGCAGCACAATGCTGTGTTTATCTTAAAGTGGTCTGTCACTCCACTGAGCAGCAGCTGCTAAAGAGAGTGATGAAGCAGTGCTTCAGGCCTGTCAGTGACGTCCCTCACTGCTTGCCCTCATGCTCCACTTTGTCAAGCAGCACTGTGAAGATGTTCTTTTAATTTATTCTCATCACAGTCTTTGCTTTATTCTTTTAGATATCTGACCTTTTCCTCTCTTTTCAGTGTCTAGTTTTTGTGGTTTATTGATTAAAATTTTAATGAAATTCACCCCATCTATTTTCTAAATGCATCATAGATAATATGATTTTTTTTTTCAATAATCTGTTGCTCTGTTGCATGACATGATACAGAAGAAAACGATCTGTTGCTATTTCGGTTTCATCCATTTTAAATTCAGTTAGTAGTAAGCTATTAGTTCATGAATGAATGTTTCTGTTATTTCTCACCTCAGAAAATCTTGTGTATGACCAAAAAACCATTCATGACTATTCATAGATGTTTAAGTAGGGATTTTATTGTTTAATCTTCACATAGTGCTGAATTTATAATGCAATGAATGCTTTAGCACCCTGTTTTTTAACTAGAGCGGATGTGGCTGTTTGTAAATTGAATGTGTGTGTGGCTTCCATTGTCACAGGCTTTCAGTTATGTAAAACTATACGAAACGGCTTGTTATGCTGCTTGACATTGCAGACTAGTATTATTTTAATTTGTTTATTATAACTGGATTGTAGTGCAGATAGTTTAGGGTTTACTGCACTGCTATTCTTCTAATGATTGACCTATAATCCCTAATGAATCGGAGGTCTCTCATATTCACAGAAGATAGCTGAGTTATGCATTTGTATATTTCATGGCAAATAAGTTGTACACAATTGTTTAAATGAATAATTATTTTGCTGCATCTTAACCTGCCAAACATCCATTTAATCAGCTTGAGCAATATACTGTTAGTCTAACACTGGAGCACTGTTCGTAAATGAAGCTAGTTTTAATTGTAGTGTTTTCATTCTTGGGAATGATACGAGATTGTTGTGTGCATCCTTTTATATTTGCTGTGTTTAGGCTTTATCTGTCAGGGAGACTGGAGAAATTGAGGGTCATGTCCTTAAGACTCATTAAACAGGCATGTATGTATATATTTTTTTGTAGAACCAAGAAGATGAATGGGTCTCTGGACCACCCAGACCAGCCCGACATTGATGCTATAAAGATGTTTGTGGGTCAGATCCCCCGGACGTGGTCAGAGGATCAGCTGCGTGAGCTGTTTGAACCCTATGGTGCAGTTTATGAAATCAATGTTCTTCGGGACAGGAGTCAGAACCCCCCACAGAGTAAAGGTACTTGACAGTCAGTACACTGCAGATTGAGAGATTTTCTGTCAGTCACTCTTATAACTTATAGTCTGTTCCAAAACCTAGTGAGCACATAGCGCGCACACACACACACATGCAGAGCTGCATAAAAGCAAGTTGTCTCAGATGGCAGCCTAATTAAGTAGCCTGATTTTTGGAACGCTCCTTACATTAGAAACGTGCCAACGATTTCTTAAAGTGCTGCTCACTAGGATTTGGAATGGAGTTCTAGAAATTGGTCTCAGTGGAAATGTCATCTTGGACTTGGTTCACAGACCATTTATTGCATTTGCAGGTTGTTGTTTTATCACATATTACAGCCGTAAATCTGCATTAGAAGCACAAAATGCCCTTCACAACATGAAGATTCTTCCAGGGGTGAGAAAAGGATCTACCTTCTTTTTTTTTTTTATATTATCAATAATACATTAATCCTCATGCGTGTTGTCAGATGAGCAGGCCTTCTACCATTTAATGCATCGAATTTCCACACGTATTGACATGCTTTTATAAAAGCTTTTTCAGTACACCCAATGGAGCTGTTAAAGCTTTTCAGATTTCTCATGGAGGCTGGGAAATGTCAGTGTTAAGTCAAGTTTTTTTTTTTCCCTCTCTGTACAGATGCATCATCCCATACAGATGAAGCCTGCAGATAGTGAGAAAAACAATGGTGAGTGACTTGAATGTACAACAGTATTATGACAGTCCCTTGTTCAGATATGCTAATGTTCCAGAATTTAGGCTCCACTTTTATTTTTTTTAAGAGAGAAAAAGCAAAGATAGTTAACTGATAACATTACAAAAGATTTTAATTTCAAATAACTGTTTCCACAAAAATCAAAACAGTTTTCAGCATTGATGATAAATATTTATTGCGCTCAACTAGCATATCAGACCGATTTCTGCAGAATCATTTGACACTGAAGACTGAAATAATGATGCTGAAAATTCAGCATTGTCATCACAGTATTATTTGAAATATATTAAAATAGAAAATTTCACCATATTTCTATTTTTCTGTATTTTTGATAAAAAAAATTCAGCCTCTTCTAGGCCCCAAACCTTTGAACATTAGATTATCGCTTGATGAAATTTCCACAGTTGACTGTCAAAATCCTGCGCAGAGGCTGTGCTGCCGTAACACGCTTTTCTTGTATTTCAGCGATAGAAGACAGAAAACTGTTTATTGGAATGATTTCAAAGAAGTGCAATGAGAATGACATAAGGCTCATGTTTTCTCCATATGGCCAAATTGAGGAGTGCCGCATACTGAGAGGCCCTGACGGACTGAGTCGTGGTGAGAACTCAAACACATGCATCTCATCACTGCCGCCATCCAAAGCTAATTACACACACATGATGGGATACCATACACACAAATACGGGAATGGAGGCATTACTTGGAATGTTTTGACTTGTAGAGCATACAAGAATGAATTTATCTTTAGCAGCTTCTAGTTTTTCCCCTCAGGGCACTAGTAGCGCACTAATAAACATGAAGTACATCTTCACCAGTCACTCTGCTCACTCTCATTTAAGTTATTTCGCAGAGGCAGTGTTTTGCGTAACTAATAGTTGCAGGCACAACCCATCAGAGAAAAATTAGACTCAGTTGGCTCCCATCAGCCCAAATGAAAATGACTTCATTTATCCCAGACTCAACATGGCAACTGATATCAGATGTTATATAACCATGACTGCTTGCAGCAAATTAATAATATATCGCTTTAATGATTAATTTGGGAATGTTATTCTCCTAGTTTCTAGCTGTTGTTTACCTGCGGTGAACAGTCACTGTGATTTAAGTTAACCAAAAGTGTTACCAAGCGAACATAATGCACATTGAGGCCCACGCTATTTATTTTAGAATTGGCTTGAGTGAAGTTGCTGTCCATCACCATGGCAACTGATTTAGTGATAGACATGACCCATATTGACTCAGCAGCTCTCAAACCTATTCACTTTCCAGAGAGACCGGGCCTAAACCCTGTTTTGATTTGAGGTTGTGTTTCTGTGTGGTAGTTCATTAGTATTTCTAGTTTATGCTGTTATGGTTTAATCACAGAGTTTGGTGTCCTTTTGTGATCTACTGTCATACTTGTCAACTCCATCCGCAGGCTGTGCCTTCATCACATTCACAGCGAGACAGATGGCCCAGTCTGCCATCAAATCCATGCACCAGTCACAGACCATGGAGGTAAACACACCAGTTCACACATACCATTTCTGCATTTAAACTTGATATATCTGTGCTTAAGAGATGATAAATGTGTATGCCTTAATGCATCGTATACAGCAAGTACAGTTTCTTTTTTTGTATTGTATAGAAGTTACACTACCATTCAAAAATAGTATCTATCTTTCTTTTTCTTTCTTTCAGCACTATTTTCTCAATATATACACACACATACATATACATGCATGTATGCGTGTATGTATGTATATATGTATATATATATATATATATATATATATATATATATATATATATATATATTAGAGAGAGAGAGAGAGAGAGAGAGAGAGAGAAAATAGTGCTGCTTAATTTTGGAAACAGTAATGCCTTGTTTTCAGGATTCTTTAGATGGAATGTTTACAATTACAGCATGAAACGGAAAGCTTTATTTATAGATGTTGCTTATTCTGTAAGGATGCATTCAATTGATCAAAAGTATTAGTTTATTGATATTTTCTTGACTGCTTACATTTATTTTTTTTAAATAAAATTCTGTGCTGCATTTTAATTTATTTTTGCATGTGTCCCGCAGGGCTGTTCTTCTCCCATTGTGGTAAAGTTTGCAGACACGCAGAAGGATAAAGAACAGAAACGTATCACCCAACAGCTGCAGCAACAGATGCAACAGCTCAATGCTGCCTCCATGTGGGGAAATCTTACAGGACTGAACTCACTAGGGCCACAGTATCTTGCAGTGAGTACACAGGACACATCCTGTTGCATATGAGGTCTGTGCATGTAGAAACCATGACTATATTGAGGACAGTTTAAAACATTTAAACTCCATTACATAAACGGTGTAAAGCACTTGCAGAATGAAAGCATTTGTGTTTGGTACACGAGGGCTGGTGTTTGCTCCATTTAGGACTGCCACCAAAGTAGAATTACACTATGATTTTCATGGCCAAAAGAATTCACAGTAACATTATTATTGTGATATCTGTAGCAATTTTGAAAAACAAACCATGCTTTCAGTCAAATTCATAAGCATTATTTGCGTTTTCTCTCTTTTGGTCAATGAATCTCATTTAAAACTTAAGTGTAGGGAGCTGAAGAGAGTTTTTAAATGTAACCGTATACTTTCGCCTGTAATCTCCTCCATCATGATTACTGCAGCATCAGTAGCTATGTGACTTCATCTTTTTTCCTGTTTCATGACTGTTAAAACCAGTATTCAGTACTGCCATCTACTATGTTATAATCGCACATGAATATTTTCATGATTTACAAGATACACATATATATTTTTTTCCAGACTGTAATGCATTATTTTTTGCATATTTAGATTCCAATAGGGCCTTTTAATCAGTCTAATTCGTCTTCAAAATGTTGCTGTGTTGTTCTGCTGTGTTTGAGCACATGGGCTACAGGTCTGTGTTTGGCCATCATTTAGCTGCATTTAATTTGATTGGCTACTCCTAAAACAACTTCTCATGTGGGCCAGTGTAGATGTGTAGCCCTGTTTGATTGTGTTAGTGCTGCTCCATGGGTGTGCTGTGAAAACTATTTCTATCATCATCTTTCTCCCTTCTAATGCTTCTCAGTCCACTTCTAATTTTTATATATCCCTTGAATGTCCACATTTCGCTCCTCTTTGTTTCTGTCTCCACATGTGCTCCTGCTTGTCTTTATTTTGCCTTGTTGCTCGATTTATCCTCCTCCTCTTCTTTTCCTCTCTTCTCCTCTCCTCTCCATCACAGTCCTGGATGCAGTCCTGACTCTCTCTGTTCTCTGTTTTGATGTAATGTCTAGCTTTATTTGCAGCTTCTACAACAGTCAGCGTCCTCTGGAAATGCGCTCAACAATCTCCATCCAATGTCAGGTGAGAGTCTGATGTCCTCTGCTCCACTCAGACCAGTTAGAAAGCATGGTCTGCTGTTAGTTAGCCACTTGTAAAACTGTTATATTGCATGCCTATAAAATCAGTTGAGGACAATGAAAGGAGGCTGTGCATGTGAGTGTTAGCGATAATGATGCAGTTTTGATGTGGGTGGTCTGCTATCTGTGGCAGGTCTGAATGCCATGCAGAATCTGGCTGCATTGGCGGCAGCAGCGAGTGCTACGCAGGCCACCCCCACAGGTAGCAGTGCTCTAACTACCTCCAGCTCCCCTCTCAGCGTCCTCACCAGCTCAGGTACGCCCTCCGGACAGCCCGCTCAATCTGCCTGGGACGCCTACAAGGGTTGGTCCCGCTTTTTAATCTCCTCCTATTCTTACCTTTGCTCCTTATTAGTCTCTTTGTAAGGTTTTTGGTCAATAACAAATGTTAGATGTTCAATATTTTGGCTATAGTTAATGCATTCGATATCATGATCGTTAAAAACTACTTTTCTTTTTTTGTAACTAAATAGCAATTATTGAGGCTGCACCATGCATTTTAATTGTTTTGAAAAATTTCATCTGAGATGTTCATGTCTGTCTTTTAGTCAAAAAAAAAATTTTTTTTTTAAGGACATTTTTATTCTGGAAGTTAACTAATCCTTTAACAAATGGAACCTTATTGTAAAATGTTTTTGCTGCTCATGCATCATTCTACGTGCCCTTAGTCTTGATACTTCCCATCGGTTGCTTCAAAAAGAAGTCTCTTGTGATTTGATCTCTGACACTGGCTTAGTAATGTGTCAGAGCTGGTTCTTGTTTTCTCTCCTCTGCACAGCGGGTTCCTCTCCCACCTCCAGTACTAGTTCTTCAGTGAACCCCATGGCGTCTTTAGGTGCTCTTCAGTCTCTTGCTGCGAGCGCTGGAGCAGGTCTCAACATGAGCTCCCTAGCAAGTAAGAAAAGTTTTTTTTTTTTTTTAAATGTATGAGGTCAAATGGTATCTAAAGATCTTGTTTACACCAGTGTTAATTTCGTTGACAATGTTTTACCAATGAAAATAAGAAACTTGTTTTGAATGAAAAAACTGATGAAAATATATTGCCATTTTCGTCAATTAAAGGGATAGTTCACTCTCAAATTCAATTTTGGTATGTTTTAGCTTACCTCAAGGACATCCAAGATGTAGGCTTCTTTGTTTCCGCAGTATTTCCCATTTTGCTATTTTTAGGTCAAACCGTTCTTGTCTGTGACTCATATAATGGAGGTCTATGGTCACCACCTCAAAGAGCATGCACAGAGGAGTCCAAATTAAACAATTCCCCATCGTAAGTACACATTGATGACCTAAGACACGAAAACGAGCGGTTTGTGTAAGAAAACGAACAGTATTTATATCCTTTTTACCTCTTGTACACAACCACATCCAACTGATCTGAGTGCGCAAGTGCTTCCTGATGTGACGTGTGCGCGCGCTCTGGCTTTAGTCTGCGCAAGCGCGGAAAGCGCCGGAAGTGATCTCTCGCGAATGAACGTCACTCATTGTTTACTGTTTACCACACGATTCACCACCAATCTGCACTGTCTGAAATATAATGCAGTAATTGTAATTAATTTGTTTATAATGCACCCTATAATCGTTGCGATTTATAATAAAAAATACAACACATTACTCACTCTATTGACAGCGTGCCATTGGGTCCCTCTGGCATTGGACGTCGCCTCCAGTTTATACGTGGCAAACTAAACACAGCGTGCAAAACGCTGCGTCTCAACAGCGGAGAAAACTCAGGAACTTCAGTCAGGCAGGTGTGTGATGCGATACTGTCAATGTCCTCGTTGTCGTCTTGTAGTTGTTCCATTTGTGACAACATATGCTCTCTACTTCTGTTGGCATCTCACAACACTTGCTACTAAAACACCACCAATTTTGAAGAGATCTCTGTCTCTCTGAGGCTTGAAGACGTGTTGCTGCAGCGGATCGCTCCTGAGTACTTGATCTGTGAATTCTGGTTCAAATAAATATGGTTGTGAAAAAAATTAAACGTTGTCTATGGATATATTGATATCATCTTCCATTGCAATTTCCTGTACGTCTAAATATGTTTAGATCTTCACAGTGAAAGGTAACACTTCCGAAATCTCTGTGTAAACCATAGACAGTAAGTTCAAACAATGAGTGATGTACACGCGCGAGAGATCATTTCCGGCGCTTTCGGCGCTTGCGCAGACTAAGCCACGTCACATCAGGAAGCACTCTCGCCCACAGATCAGTTGGACGTGGTTGTGTACAAGAGGTAAAAACGATATAAATACGGTTCGTTTTTTTTACACAAACCACTCGTTTCGTGTCTTAGGTCATCAATGTGTACTTACGATGGGGAATTTTTTTAATTTGGACTCCTCTGTGCATGCTCTTTGAGGTGGTGACCATAGACCTCCATTATATGAGTCACAGACAAGAACGGTTTGACCTAAAAATAGCAAAATGGGAAATACTGCGGAAACAAAGAAGCCTACATCTTGGATGCCCTTGAGGTAAGCTAAAACATACCAAAATTTAATTTGAGAGTGAACTATCCCTTTAATAAAGATGGAAATGTTAGGGAGGGCTAACATGCACATCTCATAAAATGTAAAAAAAAATGTCAATATCTGGGAGTAAGAGAAGAGCAGACATATAAATAAATAAAGAGAACTCCATTCGGGATGATTTGAGCACACACACTGAAACATACAAACACCGATATGAGTCTCACACAGCACGTGAGTTGAACAGAAAATTACACGCAAAATTATGTTGAATTGACCATTTTGATGAGTATTCACGTAAACAGTCGATTAGTAGTGAAGTGAGTGTAAACGGTTATTTCATTGACATAAACTTCATAAACATTATTTCTAAAAATAAGTGTCTGCTTGAAAGAATGAAGAATATGGTAAACAAGTAAGGGATAATGTATATCCAGCTGGTTGTTATCTCAGAATAAACCCTGACAGGGTGATCAGGATCCGATGCGATGTGGAGCAACTGACCAATCAGAATCAAGTATTCAACAGAGCAGTGTAATAATTTGTTATAAAGATTGCATAATTAGCCTGTATATCCATTGGTATTTTTTCAATTTCAGGTGATGTGAACACAAGTGGTCAGCCAAGACACATTACCAAAAAAAGTTCACAAGTCACAATGCTGTTGCATTTAAATACTTGAAATCTTTTATTTTATTTATTTATTTATTTATTTATTTTTTATATAATTTGCATTACTGTTCCAGTATGATGTGATTGTATGTATTTTGAAATACATCTAAATGTACGTTTTGGACCCCATTTGCATCAATGTTAAGCACTGACCACTCGTGTTTGAAGTGCCTCAAATGGATGTTAAATGTGTCATTTCTTTTGTTTTTAAACTTTCTTTTCCTTCTATTTTTACTCCGTCTCTTGTCTCTGAATGCGGTTTCTCTGTATCTATCAGTAGCTGTGTTTCTGTGTGCGCAGGCATGGCTGCTCTGAATGGTGGTCTGGGCAGCGGAGGTCTCTCGAACGGCTCGGGCAGTGCTATGGAAGCTCTGACTCAAGCAGCCTATTCTGGGATCCAGCAATATGCCGCTGCCGCTCTGCCCAGCCTCTACAGTCAGAGTTTACTGTCACAGCAGAACGTTAGTGCCGCTGGCAGCCAGAAGGAAGGTGAGCACATGAAAGATCAGTTGAGCTTTGAGCAGCTTTTAAGGTTGGGAGATTGCCAGCCTCTGTGTAAAGTAAAACTGCTAGTTTATGCTAGAAGGGTGAGTTCTTAGGGCATGTGTTGGCCCATGATGCTTTTCAGTGTGTTTAGATGTGGCTCTTTTGATCACCATCTTAAGGATTCATTCTTGTTTTAAATATGCTGCAACAGCAAGTCCCTATCAGAGCGCGGGTAAGAGAGAATCATCGCTGTCCACAATGCATTTTCTACATTTTGGTTTGTTTAAAAGTAAACTGAGATCCACACCAGCAGCTCTCTGCCAATGAATTCATTGAGCATTCTGTGATAAAAAACAACTTCAAGCCTGCTGGAAGATGCTTTTATGCTGCTACTTTAACATTTGTCATTATCAGTGTTGAAAACAAAGGGTTTCTATTTTTGTGGAAACCAGGATATGTGATTTCATTAATCTTTGATATAAAAAAAGCTCTAAAGCAAATTTTCTAAATTATAAATTACATTATAAATGTATTTTTTTTTCACATTTGGTGAATTGCTGATTAATTGCTGAATAAAAGTTCAGAAAAAAAACTTTTTTTTATGTGTATGTATCTGTATGTGCAGTCCCAGCTATGATTTCAAGTCTGTAGCAAAACTTGCCCACAGTAATTTATGTCGGTAATGTTTAACCAGACCTTCATTAACCTAGAAAATTATCCAACTTTACAAATCAGGCAATAAACATGTTTTTAATTAATTCAGTTTAAATGGTTTAACAAACTACAAACCTCCAATATGATAGTTTTTATCAACTCAGGGATGTCTTTATTATTTTCTGTGGTGATCAACAGCATGCTTACATGGTATTTAGCACAGAATGTTCTTTTAACTAGGCAAAGAGAAGAAGTGTTGAAGCTTCATTGAAAATCAAAAGGTCGCTCTAAGCTTTAAGAGTCAAAAGCTTTCTTTGTTTCTGTCTGTTTTCTCTTCGTCTTTCTAAAGGCCCCGAAGGAGCAAACTTGTTCATCTACCATCTGCCACAAGAGTTTGGTGATCAGGATTTGCTGCAGATGTTTATGCCTTTCGGCAATGTTATCTCTGCCAAGGTCTTTATTGACAAACAGACCAACCTTAGCAAGTGTTTTGGTGAGTTGAGCCCCGTTCCAGTTGTGCATGTTTTGTGTTGATTTCAGAATTCTGAAATCCAAAGCAAGCTTTAGATGCGTGTTCTATGCAGTGGGTAACTAGAGTCTGGCTCTTTTGTTTTGTTTTGTGTCAGGCTTTGTTAGTTACGACAATCCGGTTTCGTCCCAAGCGGCCATTCAGTCAATGAACGGTTTTCAGATTGGGATGAAGCGGCTGAAGGTGCAACTTAAACGATCCAAAAATGACAGCAAGCCATACTGAATGATTTTACTCTCAAATGGACTTGGTTTGAAAATGTTTTTCTGGTAAGTGGAGTGTAACGTTGGAAAGTTAAGAATGACCCCACCCACCCTTAACACCCGCCTTTCCTAATCCCTCTTTTACTTCTCTGGCCTTTCCTACATATCTTTTCTCTTAACCTTCAAAACAAAGACAACATGCAAATTAAGAATTTGTTCCAAGGAGTAAAGAGTTCATTTTTGTTTTCCACATTTCTAGATCTAATTGTTTTGTTGATCTTTTATTTTCCCTTGCGTCTTTTTTTATTTTGGTGCCATATTACAAGTTTGCTGTGTAAAAATCTTGCGTCAAATGATGTTGCACAATGAAAGCCAGCCTGTGTGACTGCTTTCAGTCCCTTAGACTGTTGATCACCACGGTCTGGCCCCTGTAGATGTCCTCCTGTGTTTACACTAGACTCTTGTAGTACATTCAGACAGTGTAATGCTGATGCCTCCTACAATGCTGCCTTTCTAGAAAACGAAGGAGGCTTGCTGCATCGGTGCATAAGATAATCAGTCAATCATCTGAATATTGTTTTGAGCCTCTGAAAGGTCAGGCTATACTCAATTTTCATGGATGCCTTTTTATTTTATTCATGTATTTATTTCACTAATTTATTTATTTATTTTTAATGTATCTGTCTTTACAATGAGGGTGATGTAACATTGCTTCAAAGTCTGTTTTATGTGTTCTGTTGGAGGGCTCAGCTAAAAACAGTGTTTTCTGATTTTATTTTTACATTCTAAAAAGACAAACACTAAGCAAGGGTATTATATCCCATGTTGGTTCCTAGATGAAGGTTAATCCTTCAATATTGTTAGTTTGCAGGAGATGCTACACTTTACTCTCAGGACATTCTCCCCATTCTGTCAGACCAACACTTCTCGCCCATTTTCTGCTCACCTGGTACGTGAACATTTCTAAAGAATATGTATGAAATAAGTGACAGAGTGCTTCATTTCAGTTCACGAATCCTTTCTTAAAGCCTCAAACAAAACCTAACCCTTTTTTTGACCCAAGATTTTTGCTGAAGAACCACATGGTGGTAGCACGCATGGTTTTAAATGGCATTTGTATCAATTCTTTTTTCAAAGACACAATCTACAACACGCTTTTTATTTTGATGGTCATTTGATACATTATCCTACGCCTCAATTGAGGAGGTTGGCGTTGAAGCTTTTAGCAATATTTGCATTCTGGAGAAGAGTGAGAGACGATACTGCCAAGAAAAGAAAGAAAGAAGGAAGTTTACAATCGCTGCCGCTTAGTTGTCCGAATCATTTGAACTGAAATTTCCTTATTTCATGGCAAGTGTTCAGTAAGTATTTTATCTCCTGTGTTTGCAGGTGGTCTCTTGTACCCTGGTGTATGGAGACTCGTCCTGCAATCCTGTTCTAGTTTGTATTTCTTGCGTCGGTTGATCATGGCAGTAAATAAGTGTTCAAATCCTAATCAAATGTTAATGCCAATCTGAGTCCAGCAGGGTCATGAGGTAAGATCGTTTTTATGGCAACTGAGAAGAAAACGTTATCCAGATAGTGTATATTACTTAACTATTATGCCTTTTCTATTTTTATAGAGGTTTTATAATATTGCCTAAATAATTTCTCTGAATTAAAATGGTTAAAAAAAATCAACTCAAAAGATTCAGCAGTTTTTGTAGAATCCTAATGTGAAGTTTTGTGGCCCTTTTCACTAGTTGTAGTGGCGTTTTAATCCAATTTTTTTTTTAATCTGAAGCAAATCCAACGTTCAGTCTATAGTTTATACTTCGTGTAATCTCTCTAAACTAAGTACATCATTTCCATGTGTAGAGACGAATGCTGAAATGTTGTTATAAGAAGTCATGTTTAATTCTCTCACAACATAACTTGAGCTCAGAGTGGAAATTAGTGAAAATTGTATATTTAAGACTATTTTCTTTTATTGTTTTGACATTTACCTCACTATTGTCGTCGTTGTTTGACACATTGTATTTATTAAGTGCTTTTTATTTTCGCAGATTTATTGCAAATAAGCCAATTCTTGTTAACCTCACGACCCATTTTCGACGAGTGCAGACACATCTCAGTATGCCTATCAGTTTGTTTAATACGTTAGAGAAGCTTTAGACTGAACCCAGGTGTGAAGCCCCTCTTAAAGCGCTTAGATGCTAGTGCAGAAAATGTCCACTTCTTGATCTGTGCCTCTGTTCAAATAAACACATGATTTACATGCATTACAAAACATTAAGTAGAAAAATGGGAGTGCTACACAAATCACCATTTTGAACAATCCAAAGATTCTTGTGAACTTGTTCTAGGCAGGGATTTTTGTTTCTTAGGCAGATTTTTCTTCTTAGTTTTGTTCCTTTTTTTTTTTTTATCCGGAGCAGATTGCCTGGCATTTGTGCAAAGTTCTGCGGATTTGTGCGCCTTAAAACAGCTCACAAGTGCAGGGTCGTTCCACGAATGTGCCAAACACATTGAGTCTTAAATTTCTGTATGCGTTTAATGATGATTCTCTGTGTCCCATCATGTTGTTGTCCTTCACGGAGTTCGATGTAGCTAAATTGTATCCATTTGTGTTTCCCATGATGGGTGTTTTGTGAATGAGAACCAATATGAGCAGCTCCAAATATGCATTATTCCACAGTCCCTCACAATTCAAAATTGAAGCACAAAATAAAAGTACTTGCGCTGAAATAGCTGAAACATTGAAGCACAATTTTTCTTTTTGTTTCTCTCTCTTTCCCTTGGTCTAAAATCGAAATGCGGTTGTGAGAAATATTTGAAATGTTGTCGTAGCTGTAGTAGGCAGGTTGTGTTGTCTCTGTGTTGTTGTTGATGTTTAATGTTATTCCCTTTGTTCACTATTGGCACGGTGCTTATCTCTCCCCCTTTCTTACCACTTTTCTTCATCGTTTCCTATGTTGCATTCAATGTTTTGTGTTTAGATGTGTGAACCTTTGAAAGCCCCCTCCTCATGCAAACATAATCATTCATGATTTTCTTTTTCATCCCCTCTCCTTTTTCCGTTGTGCTTTAACCTATGTTTATTCGTTTTGTTTTGTTTTTGTTCTAGATGTGCCCGTTTGTCATCGTTTGCCTAGTATGTCGATGTGACGTCAAAAGTTCATCGTCCAGTCCGTTGTCCTCTTCGCTTCCCTGGCGCTTGAAATTTCACCCTTGACCTTTTTGTTAACTTTTGTTAACTGAACGCTTATTGATTAATTTTGTTTCTTTGTGTGATGTTCATTTGTGCTGCCAATAGGGAGCGTTAGAAAGACTGCTGAAATTGTAAAAAGTTTCATGAAAATTATTCTGAGCAAAGAGTCTATTTTTCTAGAACATAAAAACTTAACCACTAGATTTTTGCAGAAGTTTTTTTTTTTTTCAGATTTCGTTGTTTATCGATATATATTTTTTTTTTATCGTTTTCCAGCAGTCTTCCTAGCGCTTCAAATTGTACTCCTTTTTGATTTTTGTTGTTCTTCTCAAAGCAGCCATTCAGTTTTATAGAATCACTTTTGTGTGTTCGAGTGTGGGTGTGTTTCCCTCTTTCTCTCACTTGTTAGTTCTAAACCTTTTAGAGGATGTTTTCGTCACATTTTGCTGAAATCGAGAATAAACTTTGTAAATTTGTTCGGTTAGTTGGCATGATGTAATTTTGGGAGTTTCTATTAACAGAGTGACATTACAATAGACACTTGAATTGCCTTTTTCTTTGTGTGTCAAGCCAACACAGGCACATGTTTTTTTATTTCCTTATTGTGTGAAAATCAGGATTAGTCAAAGCGTAGAATGAGCAGAGTGGAATTTTCTTGTCACAGATAAATATTAAGCATGCATGTTTTTTTTTTTTTTTTTTGTAAGTTGCACTGGAATCCTCAGCAAAATGTGATCTAGTTCTGTCTCAAAAAGTCAAGATAAATAAAGTGGTGCCAAAAGTTTTGCATGTTGCTGTTGGTTACATTTATAGTTTGTAATCTTTACTGCTGCAATGACGTGGTCTCATTTTGATGGTTTAAGTGTGTGTTCAGGTTATGGGTTAAAATGGGTTTTAACAATGTATTCTAAAAATTGAAGTGGGTTTTAAATGAGTCCTTCGAGATAAATTGTGCCTACAACAGCTAAAACACATGCTCTTCTTGATGTTGTTCAGTTAATGAAAATGTTACAACCTAAAGTTGGTCTGTTTTACAAAGCTTGCAAGCATTTTTATTTTTTCTTTCCCATTCTGACATCTGTATAAGTTGTGAAGTTCTGGACTGATTGGTAGAGCTCAACTGCAGCTTTGCCCTCTTAGCCTTTAGTTTAAAGGCATATCTCCACAAATGAAGAGCTACATGTGATTTTTTTTTTTTTTTTTTAAGATGTATAATTTGGGGGTTGAGGTGGTTGTTTTCTATTTAGATTTTAAGCTGCTGTTTTGTGAGTTTAAATGTACTCTGAGAAAATTTCCTGTGGGATGTTTGTCATTACTGGTACAGAGAGTGATTGTATTTAACATTTAAGATTTGTACAGAATTTGCCTTTTCTACTTCAGTCGTTTCATAATGTAAATCCCAGTAAGTAGAAGCATGTAGACCATAACACCATGACCAAATGTCAACCTGTACAAAGTAACCAAAATGCAAACAAAAATCAACTCCACAAAACAGCCTTTAACTGAATTAAGATGTTTTTTTTAGTCGTCTTGTCATTTAAGTTGTGTGGTTGTCATTGGAAGTTTAGAGTGCAGAATTTATTAAATGTCTGAAATAAATGTGTTGTATAAGGTTGGTTAAGGATTTCACGCTACTGTCTCTACAGAAATATAGCAAAATGGACACCCATGAAGCTGTCATCTGGTAGTTTATCTTTAGTTTATGTATGATTAAACTGTTTTGAAAACATTCACACATTGTATGAATTTTTTTTTCTTCTGAATTTAAAGATGGCAGAAATGCACATCATTCTTCAGTTTTAATTAAAACACTTGATGATTTACTACTCATTGTACGTCACCTAGATTTAAATCATTTATCTTAGCCAGTACTATAAATAAATGCAACCGCTGCTGCTACAGCCAGATTTGTTGTTATTGGTTGGTTATATATGCTAGCCATAAACCAATCAGATAAATGCAATTTTTGTACACGATTGTTCAGGTTTTTGTTTGCTTGTATGGATATGGATGCTGACCGACGATACGGTGCAGGTTTGCACTGTCCTGCAGGAGCTCTTCAAGACTTTTCTCAGTCTTCATCATACCCCCGCTCTTTCCAGAAGGGTCCACTTTTTCGGGTACAGAGCATCCCCTATGTATTAATGAAGAGAAATCCTGTTTGATAAACAGGCGGTAATTAGCAGAAATGTGTATTCGTTTATGACCTGACGTAATTACCTGGTAAAATGTTTGCAAAGCAGTCAGGCGCCACGAGGTGAAGAGGCAGCCACTGTTCGCAACCCTCCAAAGACCTCTGCCAGGCAAAGCGATGGAGATCTGTGAGAGACGGACACCGGCACATGCGTCCAAGCTCGTAGACCTGAGGAGGAGCGAGCCAGAGCTCCTTTGATTTATAGCTGTGCAGCGCTTCAGAGGGACTCGACCACTAAGAAACGAGGCAGTGTGTATTTACCAAAAGTTAAGCATAATTTGTAATAGTTAGAATGAGACTGAATGACTTAAAAGCTACTATTTAAAAAAATTATTTGAATGAATAATGACGTTTTGCCACTTGCGTCAAGTGGGCGCAATGAATGCACTAGCGAATGAGCGCTAGCCTCATGAATATTAATGAGCTCCAAGAAATAAGCAGCACTTCGTCAACACAAAAAAGTCCAAATTATTTCGCCAGCTAGACACAAATTGGTTACATTTCAAAACGCACATTGAAATGAACTATTTCCTTCTCGTCGTGAAGCGTGTGTGGCTTGTCGCGCAGACAGCAGATGTAGAAGGCCATGTCGTAGCGCCTCTGTTTGTCCTGCATGCCTATGGGGGTCAGCCAGTTGCCCCACTCGTGTAGAGCCCAGATATTGGGCAGACACTGCAGCTCCTTGCACATCTTAATAAAATTCGCCGAGTCACCAATAACCAGAGACCTCCACTTGGACAGCACGTCTCTGTCCCACAGTTCGCTCAGTGTGGTGAGGGCTGGCTGGGGGTCACTGTCCCGAGCATCATCTGTGCGCACGCGAATGCCGCTTTCCTCGTGTTTGGGAACCACTAGGAGCACACCGGACTCCTCAAACGTCTCCCTCACCGCACATATCCTGAAAGCCACGTCTCCGGGGATCGGGGACCCCAGCTGCGCTCTGTCAGTGCAGAAAATGGGTGGCCTGGTCTCCGAAGACTGCTTCACGACTCCGATGCCGTAGTTGGGCGCTTTCGTGAAGGATTGAAAGACCTCCTGCCACTCGCTGGAGAAGTCAGACGAGTCCACCAGCCCCCCGGGAAACACATAGACATTGGGCATGAAGCCGCTGCTGCCGCTCCGTTTCAGCAGCAGCACTTGATCATCAAAGGCGGTGTTCTGTCGATTTGTGCTGCCTTGTCGAAAAATGCTACCTCCCATTAAAACCAATGGTAGCATAATTCGATAGCGAAAAGTGTTACCTATCAGATTTTGCTTCATGCATGATATTAATAAGGTGTGAGGCTTTATTAACATGTACACCTACCCCAACCCTAAACCTACCCTTACAGTATGATAAATACAGTGTTGGTAGCATAATCTGATAGGTAGCATTATTTGTCAGAACACCGGATCTGTGCGCTGTGTCAGAGACTTTCTCCAGACCTGTTTTAAGAGTGTCCGAGCTCTGAGCGTGTCTCAGGCCGGCCGCCAGGATCACCGTCGCCGCCTCTCTCCAGTGTTTCAGCGTAGTGTTCATCCTGGCCCTCGCTCACATGCTCACAGTAACTCCAGTGCCCTATCCCGGCAACTTTAGACTTCGGTCAACTAACTAACCTACAGTCTATGGGCATAACTTGAAGGACAGCACAGAGAAAATAACAGTGCATTTAGTCTGTATTTGGTGATAGGCGCCATCTATGGCAAGGGATGAACGCTTGATTTTCATAACTTTGCCACATTCTTAAAGGGTCCTATTATGCTTTTTCACTTTTTTAATTTTAGTCAGTGTGTAGTGTGTATGTTTGGACATAAAAAAGTTCAGATAAAAAATTTCAAAATCCACTACAAAGGGAGATATTTCTTCTTTTTTTAAAATCCCTTTTCAAGAACCACAACGAACAGCTCGTTTGGACTGCAGCGTTGTTTCCGGGTTTTTGTGATGTCACAAAGGGGCCCATTAGAATATCATTAAAATATGGAAATTCGAATTGGTGGGGAGGGGTGGAGTCATGGTTATAACGAGCAGTTGTGCAACTCCCATAGGCTTCCACTGGAACTAATGCTGCATTCCAGGCAGGTTTTTGAGCTTGTAAGTCACGATTTCAAACCACGATTAACGACTTTGTACCATTCCAGGCAAGTCACGTCAAACTTCCTGAGTGCAAGGAATTGTAGCTAATTATAAATTTTATTGCAACGTTACTTTGTCCTAAAATCTATTTTTCAATGTGTACCACTTTCCTAAACACTGCATCCATAGGCAATATTATCAGTAGGGGCTGCCATAGTTGTAATGATCGAGGCAAATTCCTATGCCTCAAAGCCTCTTTTAATTTATTTTAAATCTCACGCCAGGTTCTTTCGCAATGATTTTTTTTAATGTGACACAACGCGTTTACGTCACCCACAAAGCGGAAAGAGACACAAGCGATGCGTCCGAAATCGCATACTGCAAGGAGTCAGCAGCGTCTTGATTTGAGGGCGCGGGAGAACGTCAAGAGAACGTCGTGGCGTGTGTCCATTGCAAGATGGAGCTGGCATACCACAACTAGGGCCCTATGATTTCCGCGATGCAGGAAACGCGGAGGGAATCGCGGAATCCAATCATAAAAATTTAATTTACTATGGAGCTATTATTATGATAAAATGATTTGAATTTGAATTGTATAAATTTGAATTATTTGCAAGTGTAATCTAACAAAATTGAATTTTAGGTGGTAGTTTAAATAGTTCTGAATTAGATTTTTTTTAAACGAATATTGAACATTTGAAATTTAACAACCTGAAATGTTTTATGGCTGAATTTTATAGACATGTATTTTCAAACAGCTAGTTTTTTTGTTCTGAATTCTTATACTGCAAATATTCAGTTTCAAAAACTGAAAAAAAAAAAAATTCAGATTCAAGTTTTCAAGATGAAGAAATTCGGAACTTCAAATTCATTTTTTCTAAAATTCAATGTCAAAAAATTCAAACTCAAAAATTCATATCTTACAGAAAGTAGGTCACAGGTCATCCACAGGGAAGAGTAGATGATCTCAGAAAAGTCGAACAAAATTTTTGGCCAATTGGGGACTGCAGAAGTTTTCCAGCGCAAACGTGGTGGTGGTTCAAGAGGTTGCCACTATTTGACTCTGATCATGAATCGCCCGGTGTTGTGTTATATTCGGTTCCCGTGAAAAACTGTTCCCGTTGGTGGAGTTAACATGAATATTCATTAGTTCCCTTATTGTGGGCGTACCCTTGAAACAATGTGCAAACGAATGGAACTTAAAATATCAGTGCACGCTCGTCAAATCTCTATTTGTTTTAATGGATTATTTTGAACAAGTAACGAAGTGTCAATGTTAAGCGTTAGTTAGCATTAACTGCAACAGTGCCAAAACAATGGATAGTTTGTGTAATATGATAAATTGTCTTTCATGTTTTGCTTGATTGATTACAGGCACAAACAATCAATAAGCTAATTTAATCTATCTTACCTAATATAGTTTTTACTGTTTGGTGTATTTCGCTTTTTATATATTTCATGTGTGGGGCTTTATTTTTAATAGTTTGCTTTGATTAGACTACCTAGTTGTCATTGGAGAGAGACTAGTACAATTTGTATACAAAACCTGAAACAAACCACTACAAATGTATCTGTCTTAATAAAAGCGGTGTGAGCATCCTGTGTCATGCTTTCTTTTATCTTTTTTTTTTAATTATTAACCAGTTTTTACCAGCCTTCACAGCCCCATCAGTGTATTTATTATTATAAATGCACATTTACTTCTGTCACATATTGTATCCTATTCCTAAGATTTTAAAGTCATGCAACATTGAAACAACATGTGAGTTAATTTTTATATTTAAATGAACAGTCTTTTTAAAATGGACAGTTTTCTTTATTGCACTGAGTTAACAGTCAAATACAGAGCTTAACGGTTTAGACAATCTGAGAAAGAACTACTAATAATAAATATAATAATAATGAATATCATAAGCATACATTGTATCTGTATGTCTAAGCATACATCGTGTCTGTTCTTTGACCATAGGCACTGAAAAACAACCTCATCATGTCATGTTTAAGAATAGTGAATAGTGATCCATTGTGTAAATAATGTTTAACATTTGAAAATCTTATTCAAAATTGTTTTCCACATTTTACAACTATTACATACAATGAAACCCAAACGTTTCTTTGTCAGCCAAACTCTGTTCTCCTGTCGCTTACCGAAATTAATATCCTCTGAGATTCATTAAAGTTAATATTTCAATAATTTAACAACACTCTTTAATGTTGACAGTTCTCTGATGTGTATTAATAGTAACATGGCATGCAGGTTAACAAATAACATGTTATCTTAAAGTATGTTTACTGTTTAAAACTATACTCAAAAACGATATTGTAGATCACATAAATATTACATTCATTAAATGTTACTATGACAAGTACGGAAGTAATTGCTTTATGAATTTAACTCAAATTGACAAGACATGGAAAGTTTTGTGAAAGTATACATGGAATGAAGCAATGCAAAATTAGGTGACTGTCTGAGATATTTATTGTCTCTCGATGAGAACAGCCTCCATGTATGTCCAGTTCATACAATAATCAGCTACTGTACCAGTGACTTCAGCTCTCTCATCCAGTCTGAAACAGACAGTGACTTTACATGATGATCAATATATGTGGAAACATCACAAAAGCAAATCAAAGCCATATTATAACATTGGTGATGATGAGACACATGATTTCTTATCCAAATGTAAAAATAATATTTTTGGAGTAGCTGCTGACCTATGTCCAAAAAGACTACATCAGAACAATACTTTAAGGTTTATGCACCGTCCGTTTTATATAACCAATTACAAATTAGACTGATTACAATATTGACATTTTCACTGCAAGAAAATTGTTTTCAGTAGCCTATCTGTGTGACTTATTTACGTAACAGAAACACTGGCTACATACAAACTAAACTTTTTATAAATGACACAGGATAGCTAGCCTATAGCTATATTTATTAGGCGGCATATATATTTGTTTCAAGCATTGTCGTGAATACACTGCAGTATTAGTCACCAGTAGCCTAACTTGGCTAATCATACTATTCAAACAGCAATTCATGCCCCACAAATTAAATGTATAAAAAGCTAAACACATAAAAAAATTTTATTAAGAAACTATATATCCCAAGGTTAGCATAGGTTATTCGCTTATTGTTTTTCCGCTTAGACAAATGTCTCACGTGCTGATAACGCGCACCTAACATATAAACACAAAATCATTTATGTTTAAGAATCACTTACCTCCAGGCGACTCATGAACAGACTTGAACCACCACCACGTTCGCGTTGGAAAACTTCCGCAGTCCCCAACTGGCCAAAATGCTCTGTTCGACTTTTCTGAGATCATCTACTCTTCCCTGTGGATGACCTGTGACCTACTTTCTGTAAGATCTGAATTTTTGAGTTAGAATTTTTGACAATGAATTTTAGAAAAACTGAATTTGAAGTTCTGAATTTCTTCATCTTGAAAACTTGAATCTTGAACTTTAATTTTTTAACTTAATATTTGCAGTATAAGAATTCAGAACAAAAAAAACTAGCTGTTTGAGAATACATGTCGTGTAAAATTCAGCCATAAAAACATTTCAGTTTGTTAAATTTCAAATGTTCAATATTTGTTTAAAAAAATCAAATTCAGAACTATTTAAAAGAGCTATGTGGAGGTTTTTAATTAAAAAAAATAGATAGAGTAAGATTTTTTTTTCTTTAAGATAGAGTTTTCATTTGTACATGTATGAGCCAACCATGATGATAAAAAAAGAATGACACCTCGACTGTCCACCACTGTTCCCTCTATCAGCCTGTAGGCTCAATTGTGTGTGGAGGAGTCGGCCCGAATTGGTGCGAAAATTCACAAAATGTGACGTCATGCGCGTTCTCGTCTACTTGGGCTTACAACCGTATGGCACGCCAGCCATTATAGTAAGCAGCGGCAATAGTGTTTTCAAATGGACTCTGCTGATGGAAAGAAGCGACCAGCCTTCAGCACAATTCAGACACCCACGGACACTCCTCTAAGTTAAAAAAAAAGAGCGTGCGCACTGAGAACGAGCATGAGACTGGCTGCAGTTTCTCTAACGGCCACTGGTGTCAGTAATGGTTAGAAATTTCAGAACCTACGCAATGCTCCTTTAAACTACCACCTAAAATTCAATTTTGTTAGATTGTTTGCAAATAATTCAAAATTACACAATTCAAATTCAAATCATTTTGTCATAATAATATCTCCATAATTTACAGTTTAACGCGGAATGGCACGGAATTTGCCAAATTTTGAATGAATTAATCAAAAGTATCATTGCACTTACATCAAATCACGATATGGACTTATATCTGTAAATATTAAGCCGGAACAGTCTATTTAAATATGGATCCTGCATGTTCTCCGTGTCTCTGTTAATGAATGGCGCAGAAGCTCGACTTATTATCACACACATTGAAGCGCGCGTGACACTCGCGGTGATTTCAGCCTAAGGACGTGAACACATGAACAACATCTCCAGAACTGCTCTGACATTCACTTCATGAACATTTGACCGTTTGATTTGAGTAAAACTAGCGTCACATCACATACACAGAACTGTAAAGGTACGTCAACCCGTCAAAATAAAAGTCTGGTTAAAGTCTATTGTTCAGCAGAATGTACATACTACTAAAAAAAAAAAATCTAACATTTTTTTTAGGTTAAAAAAAAGTGTAAAAGTTCAGACACAAAACCAAGTTTTTACGTATCCTCACGCTTTTTTAAGTGGGTATACGGAAATCCTTGGTCTTTTCTAGTGGTGTCACGTAGACTACAGCTCTTAGCAGATGTGTTTTCATGCGAGTTTAGGTTCGACACTAGGCTAACGTTACATAGTTTTGCTTCAGGTAGAATAATAAGGCTAATTATATATGCGTGCCGCTTTTTGAAACAACCTTACACAGTTTTGATAATGTTATAATGAACACAATGTTAACGTAGCCTGCCTGTGATGAAAGGCAGACTGCACACACACACATGCTTAGTCTTGGGATTCCACAACTTCCCTTGATCATCCTCACAATTTATTGCTTGTAGCCATTTTGTCCTCCTTTCCGGTTCTGTATGTTTACTAGGAAGGATGTAGAACTTTAATTAATAATTTGTTAGTTTATTGGAGGTACAGAAAACGACACAGCAACTCTTCGGCATGATTGTCCAATGTATTTCAATTGGCGCCAAGGCAATGTTTTCCCCATAGACAGTAAAAGAAATGGACACAGCGACCCCATTGGAACTCAATTGAGACAAATGAAGCCCATTTTTAGTGTTTTTTAGCACTTCCGTTTCTGACGCGCAGACTCAAACTAAGCTTGATGACGACTGCAACCTGTCTGACAGATGTAAATCTTCTAGTAGCTGTGCGTGTAAACTGCCATCGTTAATCTTGCAGAGACGGCGAGCTTGAGCGGGGAGTTCTTTGGCGTGAGTGAGCAGGAGTAAGTATTCTGATTAATTATTTTGTATAGTATTTTAAAATGTAATGCCAGTACGCCATATTAAGTTAATTACAAAAACTGTTTCTACGGGGCCATAATGTAACATAAAAGGTAATGGAGCCCTTAATACATTGTCGTGTATCTTTAGAAATAAATAATGGACAAATGGAGTTTTTAAACGCCTCAGATGTAAAGTTATTCGCTGTCAAAGTGACGCCAAAATGAATGGGAGTCAATGGGAATGCTAACGCAAGTGAAGTTCTGCTACAAGATGGCGGCACGCGGCCGACTTCAACTTCCGGTCGATTTCCTTGCCGCCTGGTTTTCCCCCACGGGCTAAATTCACATCATTGCCTGGAACGCGGCATAAGGAATGCAGAATTATCGAAGCCCATTCATTTCAGTGCTTCTCAAACACACTGGCCAAAAAGCTGAGGAAATTACAGCAGCAATTTTTGCCTTTAGTTTACCTCTCGGAAATCTGGCCAGTAGTAGTATTTTATGAAACTCATTATAGTTAATGTTTCGTTTTAGATAATAGGCAGTTATGCTTTATTTGCTGTTAGATAACGTGAGACTAGTTGTCATATTTTTAAGTTTTTAGTCTTTCTGCAATCTTTCTCTCCCCTATGGAGATGAATGAGTTTCAGTGAAGGCTGCTCATTAAAGGAATACAAGAAAGAGTTTCCCTTTCAGAACTTGCTGCTTTGGCAAGGGGCAGGGCGGTACTGAAACACTGTCTAAGCTGTTCGCCAATCACAATGTACTGGGTCAACTAATCAATCACAACATATTTCGTTTTTCAGAAAGCAGGCCTTCATCAAAACAGAACTAATCGAGCTGTTTGTGTCAGACTGGGGTTAAAATAATAATGTAAACTGTCAAAAAAAGAATATGTTTTTGAACCGCCAAGCATGAGAGAATGTTCTACTGTAGTTACACCCCCAAAACAAAATTCAGACTTTGTAAAAGAGCATAATAGGACCCCTTTAAATTAAGAACTTTTTATGTTCGTCTCATAGAAGAAATGTATGCTAGAATAATTTGAAAATAATGATTTATGACTTCAAGTCAAGTCCAGCAGTACCTAAAACAATCCTTATTCGGTGGTCACAAATAAATAAGTCCATCCCAATAAGCACTGAGAAACATAACAGGTATTACATGACAAGTCTGGCAATTAAAAATGACCCGAGTAATGTCCAACTTTAATAGCCATTGATTGAAATGAAAATACATAGAGTTAAAATGTTGAAATATCTGATTTATAAGCATCTCTAAGGTGTAGAGTGCAACAGAATTCCACAAGACTGTTTGAATAATTCCCCTATATATGGAGAGAATTAATGGGATTTTTAATTCCAGAACACTACTGTTGCACTACAAGTAGCTCTTTAATAGGCTACTTAAGGATTTACATTACTACAATTCTTAATCTGCTGTGATTTTATGAGTCTATTCATACACTGGGTTGTCCTAAAGTCATTGTTTGAAAACAACTGTTTAGCATTCAAGGAAACATAATTTTACTGTGGATAATTTCTTTGTAGTTCATACATTCCAGTTCAGTAAACTTGAATAAAATATCAGTGCTATTCTGTACAACAAACTTGCATATAACACACAATTATAAGTTAGATAAAGTGGAAGTATTCCAAAATTACGGAGATTCATGGAATGTGGTGTTATTCTTTAACAGATCCCTGTGACCCAGGAAAGACTTGTAAAACAATGGCTGGTCAGGGATAAGAAATAGTAATAAAATAAAAAAACTGTCCATGTGCAGCCATGTTCCCTTTAAGGATCCTTTATCCACATTTCCATGGATCAGTGTGTGGTCTACTGCTGGTTAGTCCATCTGTGGCTCTTCCAGTGTGATATCTGTCACTCAGTCTTTTCAGGTGGAACGACTTCCATTAGCAGCTGAAGGTGCATGGTGAGCGGCCCTGGAAGAGTCACGGCTCAAGTTTAAGGATTTGGTGTTGAACAAGGAAAGAGATGCTATTTAATTATACTACATATATTTGGTACTAGTGAACATCCACTAAAAACAACCTTAAAAGTAGGGTGACCAGGTTTTTAGGATAATAGAGAGTTAAAAAATGTTGTGATTGTGTAATAAATAAAAATAAATAAATAATTGTGTAATTTCCAGCTACTTACTCATGATGTGGCGAGTCCAGTTGAATTTGTAGTAAATGAAGGGTACATATAAGAGAAGACCACCGACTATGAACATTGTGCAGTACAGGTATTCCCACTCAGGCTTGTCTATGATGGGAGCAAGAACCAGATAACAGGACACAATCAACACCAAGCCAGGAATGACTATCGGCACCTGAGAGAAACAAAAACAAACATTTTTATGTCGGGTAGCCATTTTACAATATTACATATTATATATACAAAATATATATTTTTAAATATTTTCATTCTAGCTTCTTCTTGAAAAATTATTGGGTCATATCACAAAAAGCTTTTAATGTTCGTAATTTTGAAAATTTGCATGTGGCTTTGGATAATAGCATCTGCTAAATGATTACATATGAATGCAAATGCTGTGCAAAATGCAAAAGTTTTTGAATTCATCCACATGATGAGGTGTCACTCTAACCTTGACAGGTCTCTGAAGCTCCTTCCTGGTGAATCGCATAACAATGAGCGCAAGACATGTGAGCCCATAGAAAGCCCACTGAGCAAAACTGAAGTAATTGATCAGAGTGTTTATGTCTGCAGGCATGATGTAGATGATTGACACAATGCCCTACAAATCACATACAAGAACAAATACTTAATCATAAAACTTCAATATTGTTAAGGTGCTTAAAACTGTTGTCATACATTTGATTTAATAGTTTTGAGAATATAATATTACATGTGACTTACATTAAACATTAGAGCTGGAGAAGGTGTGTAACGTTTCAAACTGATGTACGACATGATCCTTACCATGTGGCCCTCCCGTCCCGCCACATATGTCAACCTAACATATACACACAGACACAACAGACAGTGATATTCCAGTTCCATTTTCCATTGTGCAAACTTCTTTAAAACAGCTGAATTTCCTAACCTGCCTGCGGTGAAACAGCTCCCGTTGGCTGCACCAAAAGTGGAAAACACCACAAATAAAGGCACAATCCATGATAATGGGTACAGCACTCTGTCACCGAAGGTCTGTGAAGTAACCAATGATTTATTAAAATACAACTCAAGGATCATGTTACATAAAAAGTATATAAACTGAAAACTTCAAAAAACCTGACATTAAATTTAATTCTTAAAATCCACTGACCAGTGAATTTCCGCGATGACATCCAATTGTTTATGATTAGTGTAATGGTTTTAAAAATACATTTCTTGCAAAAAGCTATTATTTGGCTTTTTGAAATTTATAGAATTAAGCACAGCTAGGAAAATATATATTTATATATATATATATTTTTCAAATAGAATCTAACCTTTTCTAGGCCTGGAAATCACAGACTTCAAATTCCCTGATATATTTAGGTCTTCCTTGGTTGTGGGAACTAGTGATGTTTGCTTCTGAAACACTGCATTGTGAAGCTTCGAAACCTTTGTGAATAATTTGTTTTGAACCATTGATTTGGGCCGAGTATCAGAATATGTTGCATGGGATTTCAGTAACACAGGCCATTTCAAAATGTTTCGAAATTTCAACGGTGCCCTGCTAAAGAAACAGTGTCTGTGTGGTTTTGTCCTGATCCTGGATCCATTTCATACGTTTGTAGACTTTTTGATGAGGCATTTGTTTAATGAAAGGGAAATGTTGTAGTTATTAGTCTCTTATTGACCAAGCTCTCCATAAAACAAGTTTTACAAATTAATAAAATAGCACATTATACAAACATGAATGTTTGATCTAACTTTTCAGTGCTTTTACAACGTTCTGACCAGTAGGTGTCCCGAGCGTGTGGCATTTTGAGCATTTCTAAAGAGTGAATAATTTTGTGAGGCAATGGGTTCATTTGATTCCAAGTTTCGAAAAGCTTTGTTTCTCTTATTAATAACCACAACAGTGACTCTATTCAAAATTGAAAAGAGTAGTATGTCCACATTCAGTTAGGTGGCAAAAAGAACCCAGATGACTTACTATTTCTACCGACAATCTGAAGTGTGCATACAATGGACAAATTACTATCCCATGTGGCCATATATAAGCAACATAACTGATGCTAGTAGCTCACATGATAACGTTCAACAACATGGTCAATGTAGTACATCCAGATAGCATTCAGAATACACGTTCAAACTATATAGAACATACTTCTTCAGCCATGCCGAGTTATTACTTATTTAAAAGAAATAGCTGCTCAGACACAGCCTGTGACTCTGACTATAATGCGCACTCACCACAGCAACGGCAGGAGACTGGAGAAGTTCAGTAGGGGTCATGACACTGAAATATGCAATGTTGACAAATATATAGCACACAGTTACCAGGGGAATCCCAATAATTATTGCCAGGGGAAGGTTTCTGTTCAAAAAAGAGAGAAAGCAACTCAATAAGACTTCATGGCTAACACTGAAACACATAACTTACATGCACATGTACAATTTTCATATGATTTGGAAAAATAGAAATAAAATGGCAAGTATAATTTCACTCTGACCTGTATGGATTTTTCAGCTCTTCTGTTATGAAGTTAAGCTGATTCCTATGAAAAAGACAAAATAACTTTTACATTAATTGCAGTAGTTAACTGAAGCTGACTTCTAGACTTGTGCATGCTTCTCTCAGAACAAAAAAGCTCTGGATTGAGAATGATATGGTGAAAGTCCAGGCAACTAAAAAAAAAAAAAGATCCTACTACATTGAAGTTTCGAAAAGCATTCACTTCCCTTTTCACATTTTAGCCCATATCTCACATGTGCTGAAAATCCACTCTTATCAGATGTTGCTTTAACAGAGAAATCATTAGATTGTGTGAATGATTCCCAGGGCTGAAAGCTCACTAGAATGTTTACTCGGAAGAAACTGTGTTACAAAAAGATTTACACATTCACCTCATATGCAACATTATATGAGTTCATCAATAATTTACCATCCATCATAAGCCCATAGTCCGTTGTAAAATGCAAGGCCAATTGCTCCAAATGATGTTGTTGCCCCTGCAAATGGGTCTTTGAGATTCTGAGTATTGCCTAAAAAACAATTATAACAATAAAAAGATAAATTTTATTGATCTTCCACTGAACATTTACAGAGGTCACCTTATCTATCTAAACGCATCTACAGTTATCTCTGGCCAAAATCTACGATGTCATCTTTCACAACATAATAAAAAATAATTTCTTCATCTATATCAAGATGTATTTGATCTCATTCCGTTTAATTGAATACTAAAATACCAATCTGTCATGTAAGTCAGGTGTCAATAAAAATGAATGTAAGATATGAGTCATAAAGACGGATGAGATACCAGATCTTTGAGATTATCAGATTGGGTTAAAAGAGGTACCTTGAGCCAGCAGAACGATGCCTGAAACCACGATGACGACAATAATCAAGAGTTTGGCTGCTGTGAAAAAGTTCTGCACTCTGTAGGCCAGCTTCACACTCAGACAGTTGATGACTGTAATTATTACTGATGGAGAGAACAGACAACAGTTGAGTCCAGTATAACGTCATTTGGATATAAAAAGAGCCTAGACCTGTACGTACAGATACAAGCTGCAGCCAAGCACTTGGTGACCACTTGAGGAGGAGTGCACCCTGGGTAAAATGGAGCGGAGGCGTACTCGGCACAACTCAGGGCGATGATGGCAAATGATGAAGGCTTTAATACGATGATCGTGCTCCAGGAATATAGGTATGCCGGCACTGGCCCAAAACCCTCCATCAGGTACGGATACTCTCCACCAGACTTCATGATCATTGTGCCTAGTTCAGCATAGCAGAGGGCCCCTGCACACACATGCACATGCAAACCTCTTAGTTTCTCAGTGTTCAAGCTGAGGTCAATGAGTCCATTACTGAAAGGTCTTCTGCAGGCAGAGTCTGTATTAAACTAAAGAGGATTTCGTTGAATTTTCTCAAACATTATGTGACTTAAAACAACTGAATGAGGGTTTCTGAGTGAGTGAACATATCTGACTAACCTTCTTTGACTTTGTCCAACTTTAATCTCAGCAGAAAATGCAGGATAAAATAAAGATTTAGATGTAAACATTTTGAACACATAATTGAGTAAAACAACTGCAAGGATGGAAAAAAAAAGGTTCGGTATGCTAACATTATTTAATACATCTGACCTAATGAACTAACAATCTTTTATATTCTTAAATATACTACTTAAAATTTCAACTGTCATAAATTAATTTTAGTATGTATTTATGACTTTAACATTGAACAGCAGTGTACTTGAAAATTAACCTAAATACATGCTGTAAAAATACTGTTCATTGTTTCTGATACCCTATGCACTAACCACTGTTAATTAACTGACCTTATCGTAAAGTGTTAATAAAGCACAATAAGATATAGCACCAATTAACAAAACAGCAACCTTTGGACATAAATGACATTATACTGTATTACAAAAAGATTGTATTTTGTTTTAAGAAACAGTGAATCTTATTGTTACATCATATGGAGAGATTACCAAACAGCCAAAACAAGTATGGCACGATACATGAGGTGACAATGCTTAATCTCACTCGTTTATCTTTGTCTTTTTTTATCTTTTTGTTTTGTGCAGCCTTCTAGATAATGTGTCTGTTGTGCATATACTGACCCATGGTAGCCAGCACTCCACACGCTGCCCACACACACAGACAGGGACCCACTGCTCCAGTCTCCTCCAGAACCGCTTTGGGAGAAATGAAGATCCCCGAGCCGATCATTGTTCCCACTATCAGACTGATGCCACTTAAGAGACCCACCTGAGACATTCAAGTTAAAGGCTGTTGGTTTCATTGATAATGTATAGTAATTGAATTATTGTGATATTAAAATTAGGGATGCGTGATCAATACCACATATGATTTTTATTTTGAGATTTTTCTACTTTAGTGATATTTGTTGGATGTATAATTTTTTATGTTAATTTCATCTATTTTGTACCTTCAGGTTAGCTTTGCCATTAAAGTTCATCTTTAAAAATGACATTATTTGACACAAATCAGTATTATTTATAAAATTGTAGTGAATTTGGGCATCCGCTATGACACTCGCTATGAGAAATACTATAAGTGGAGTGATACAAATGGTAAAATGGTTAGAGTTCTGTTATCACTAGAATATTAAAAACTCACATTATGAAATAAATGTATAGTTCAGTCATAAAACTCTAGATGGCACTGGGTGATGGGTTATTAAAGAGTTCATATGATGCAATTTCAGTTTTTCCTTTCTCTTTGGTGTGTCACAAGCTCTTGGTGCATGAAGACGATCTGTGAACTTGCAAAGACTAAAGTTTCAAACCCAAAGAAATATTCTTTATAAAAGTTAAGACTTGTCCACGCCCTCCTAAAACTCCTCATTTAAACACGCCCCCACATGTCTACATCACTGTGTGGGAAGATTTGCAAAATGCTGCCCAAATGTTAAGAAAGAAGGAGTAACTTTTATTCTTGCTGTAGTATTGTTGCTGACGATGCCATGTTGTGGAGACACTGTTTCGTTGTGAAAGTGAAAATACTTTGTTTGGTCTTCCAAAAGAGGAAACAACTAAGAAATCAGTGTTTAAGTTGTATTTTTAACACTTTAGCGCTTGTTGTTTGTCATTTCTCAGAATACAAATGCAGACATGGTTTTATGTTTACAGTATCTGACGCGATGCAATGCAACATGTAAAAACACAGCATAATTCATTATAATCCATAATTATGTCCCCTCTGGATGCAACAAATGGCTCGTTTGTAATGGGTTTTACTGGTTTTGTCTTGTCGCGGTGGTGTTCTGACTGGGACAAGCATCACAGTAATATGTTTAGCGGAATAAAATTTCCGTTACATGCTTGAGGCATTCGGTCAATTACAATGCACTGGATGGCTTGACAATCAGAACACACCTCGCTTTTCAGAACAATGAGCTTTGTAAATAATTACTCGTTTCAGAAACGCGGGGGACAGAGGAGAAACAATAATGTACAGCATGTGGAAAATAATGTGTTTTTTCAACCTTAAACCGCATAAACACATTTCATTACACAAATACACAAAATAATGTTATTTTTAGCAACATCATATGACCCCTTTAACCTAACTGATGATATTCAGAGAGTTAAATGAGTTGTTTGGTTCATGCAGCATTCGCAGTGCTGTTCTGATGAGATCCTCCCAGTGTCCATCACGTTGTTGTTATTGTTGTTGACATGATATTAAGAAAGGTTAACAGATTGTCCATGAAGGCAGTCTTCCTCTGCACCTTGTTCACTCAGTCTTTACTATCATGACATCCTTTTAATTATGTTAATGTATGTCTAAATTCATTTGTAACATCTAAAGTGATTGATTTTAGTTTTTAGTGTTTATTTTATATAGAATTGCCATTTAATTGGTTATCAACAGTAACAGATAACAATTTAGCATATCAACCAGAATATAAATATCTGAGCATCCCTAATTTAATGCTCTACATGATCTCAATACACTTTTATTAAAGGTAGCTTGAAGCTTGAAGTTTTTTTCTGAATATAAGCTAAAGCTATTTTCAGTAATATGACCTTCCGTGTCCTTATCCATGCAAATTTACATATGAATAATCAAACTTGTCATTAGTGGGAGTCACAAAAGTCTGATACTCAAAAGATTCTCATACTCACATTCTTCTCCAGAACTGCTGCTTTTGGCTCATCAGGCTTTTTGTCATCCAAAGCCCCTGAGATGCTCCCATTGTGAGGGTTGGCCTTTTTCAGATCTTCATCCATCATTCACAGGATCAGTCCACTCTTGATTTTGTGCAGTCAGACTGAATAAATACAGACAAAAATATAGTACACTTTTTACTATAAACATTATTACTTGTATTACAATGAATTGGAAAATAGTTCAATATTTAAAAAAAAGGAGAAGAAAAAAACCAAGCCCGAACCTGATCTAAAAGACATGATGGAAATCTAAATCTAAGGAGAAACACTTTTATTCTTAGTTTCTGTTGTTTTGATGGCTTGTGCTTGTGGAGCTCATCACATCAGATTACTTCAAGCGACCTAAAGGCCAAGTTAAAGGTTAAAGACATTATGGTGTTTAAGTGTTGCTAATGTGTGTCAAGATGTTATGGGCTCTCTGACAGATCGATTTATTCATACACAATAACATCTGCTTCACATGCACTTCAACTCAAATCAGTTTGTCTCCTAGCAACTACAGTACAATAGCCAAAGGTTGAGTTTATATTACAGTCAAGAAGCACAGTCTAGAATCGACTGAAGAGAAAGTATGACAACACATACATATATTTTTTGTTAATCAAGCTTATTTTAAAATCCATTTATTTGTGCATCAGGTACTATGCTAATCAAGTCATCCAAAGACTTTATCTCAAAGAATCTGTTTCCTCAATCTACACAGATAGGAAATTATTGCATGTCCTCTACAGTTAAGACACTGAGGTTGATGTCCACAAGTGGCTTCTGATGCTAAACCTACTGAAAATAAACAGCATGAGAAAATTAAACAGGATTTGGCTATTGATTTGGAGACAGATACATTCATGTCTGGATGGTCCATTATGTAGCCCTGTAAATACTCTCACTTACCACTTACAGTATAAACAAACACAAATCAATACCTCAGTTAAGATGACTCTTTTCTTTTTTTTGTAAAACATTTATCATGCTTTTAAAATAAACTTTTTTAATAACTGACAAGAACTGATGATCACATTTTCAATAACCTTGCTAAAATATTGTAACAAAAATAAGGTAGTGAATATTTTCTAAATGCATTTTTTCAGGTGCAGTTAGCAAGACAAACTATAAGTTAACTCAAGCTTACTTTCAGTCCGACCAGTTCCACCGTCACATGAATATCATGTTTAACTCGAAGCGAAAGACAAACTTGCAATGCAATCAGTTTTTCCAGCAGATATCCCAAGTTTTGATCCATCTCCAAATATATGTATTTAAAAACCAACAAAAGTGGGTGGGACTTTCGATGTTCAGTCATTCTCCAGGCTGACCGTGATTGAAGCAAATGAGGAGAGGGAGCAGGATTGGCTAGAAGTGAGCAGGCTCTGACCAACACAATACTCCTTTGAAAGAGACACTTGATATGGTTTGGTTGGAAAGGGGGGTGACAGCATTAAGCCAAGGAAGACAGAACAGAACAGAACCGCCTCAGATCAAAGTACTACCAATACAGCTTAATACAAGCAAGTGCTCAAATACATACAGACCTGTGAATAATCAAAGCAGTGCAAGCCCCGTGATCCCCAATATCAACCGTATATGTCATACAGTCAAGAGCTTTTTCTGACTGATGTACTCGTCTGTGGCTCTCCATTTTATCTGTCGAGTTCAAAAGCTGGCCAATGAGCATGGTTAACTTTGAAGTCAGATCACAGTGTATCTCAAAGAAAAAAAACCAGGCATTAAATAGCTTGCTGCTGAATTATTGTTATACATAAAAATGACTTGATATGAACTTCAAGAATTTAGGATTAAAAAAAGTACTTTCCCATCTAACTTTTACTGGCGATAAACAGCATTTATTTATCTAGTTTAATGTGAATTTACAAATCCAATATTGAGCATTGTTATTCATGTTTGTTCATACTACATTCAGAAACATTCAGTTCTTCAATTTACTAATCTATTTGTATAGGTAGAATTTAACATATATGTGGATTAATAAATACTGTAAGAATGTTGTTCAATGTTCATGAATACATAACATATTACAATAACATGATGTTGATGTTTAGAACCGTATTGTAAAGTTTTTCCATGTAATTACAGCACAGCTCTAACTCACTGTTACTGTGTAACCAGTGTTTCAACAATTCCTAATCTCCACATACTGCAAATGTTATAAACACTAAATGATACACACCTATAAAACCCAACACAAACTACTATTGACAAGATGATTACGTTTCAGCTTTTCCTATATTGTTATTAACACATTACACTCAGAAAAAGTGATACTACTAAGTGGTACTACTCCCTATACACTGCTATAACTATACATAATACCAGACAGAGAGACTGAAAAAAATGAGGTTCAGAGATTTTACACTCAAATCTCCCCCCAGTATCCACAATTTAATTTCCCTTTATATACATGTAGCTGTCATTTGGCTTTATCTGAGACTGAGACAAACAGCATCAATGCTCTCATTGCCAATCTTCAGATTGTTATCCATGAAATAACCTTAAAATAAATCACCCAAATCTCAAAGTGAGAAAGACACCACAGAATTGATCTACTTTGTCCAGAAAACACCATTATTCTCATACTTCTATTCAGATTTCATAATATGAATTAATTGAGGAACATCTAAGGACATGCAAACCTGTGGCAAACACTGTTAGATATAAAACTATATGAATATTTCAACAGTGCACTCTTTACAAGATTCCTTACCTTTAGATGGGCTCCACTTCTTATCCCAAACTCAGATTTGAATCTCCAAGTGATAACAGTAGAGATTATACACACACACACACACACACACACACACACGCACACAAACACACACATTCTAGCTGGCATCTGAACAGCTAACAATTAACCCGACTCCGTCACAGATGACTAGCTGTGCGCATCACTCCTTCACGTGCAACACAGAGGAAGATCGGAAAGAGGAAGAGGGACCTCACGTTTGTGTAACTCCTTCTCCATCTGATCAATGAACATTTAGAGAGCAAATATTTCACATTAAAATAAACATTTCTACTGTACCAAACTATTTCCTTCACTTTAATTCATTCTACATGAGTATATGAGCTACATAAAAGCATTTGGTTTAAAATGTACATGTTCTGCAAATGTTTATTGTCTTCATGAAGTGACCAATGCCCATGTTTTATTGTTTTATTTTGTTTCAGAATGGGTTCAAGTTAAAGTTACCAGTAAGATTTGACTAAAATCAATGGTTGACAAATGCGGTGTGTTATCCTAAAGTGACACATAAAAAAAAAAAAAAAGATTAGAAAGACACATCATCACACTCATTTATGTTTATTATGACTGCACAGTAATAAGTTTTAACTGGAAATCTAAATCAGCATATTTGTTCAAAATCAGGGTTAAGAAACCATTTAAGGAATAAAAAGTAATTTTTCATTTTTTTTTTATTATTAGTAGTAATAACTCGGCACAGCTTGTCTTGTGATCAACATTAAAGTACCGGTACAAACATTTATAAAACAGACTGTGATGTTCTGACCCAAAAACCAAAGAACAAAAAGAGGAGTATGTCTTGAAAAGTAGAAGTCCGCTGCTCACCTGTCATTGTTATATAGTTGCCCCATATCTGAAACACAAAATACACTGCTATCAGTTCTATTTCTAGTTATAAGACTTTTGGGTTCTGTTAATAACACTGTAGTAGAATTAATTTTTTCCCTTTTTGTTGCTTGCCTTATGATGCAATAATAAAAAGGTTCTATAATGACAAGAAAGAACCCTTTTGGCACAAGGGTTCTTTAGGGTATTATTCATTCATATATTACATTATTCTGCAACATTTTGTATTTGTAATTAAATTATTGTTTGTAATAACTTAATATCACATTTTAATCATGCTGATTTTTGGAGAAAAACTGAAATGGCACTCTTCGTGTGATATTGATTAACTACATAAAATGATATAAATATATACATTTACTAACCCCCATGTCTTGAATTTTGTAATCATTCACATGCATTCATAAATGCATATGAATACACCGAATAATGCAGTAAAAGAATGCACTCCTAGCTACTAAATTAGTTAAAAATGCCTATCCATATACAGCTATGATTCGCGAACCCCAAACTGACGTTAGTTTTTAACGTTTTGTATGAGAAAAATATGTGTGGTGTAAAAAACAAACAAAAAACAGCACAACAGAGAACAGTCAATAAAAAGGGCCAACCACAATAGAAAAAATTTGTACAATATGTATTTCAATAAGCCATAATTATGAATACACACACTAGTTCAGTTAAATGTTTTAAGCATTTATTAACAAGTATTAAGCTGAAGTTGTAATTGAGTAATTTTATTTTCAAATTAAATCCTTAAATTTATAAATCACTTGAATATATATATAGACACATCTCTTTCACCAAGCATTCAAATAATGCATCTCATAATCTTGTACTGCAGTTATATCTGATCAAATCTGCATTATTATTATTTAGCTTGGGTTAAACAAATTAATTTTACTTGATTGGAACAGCTGCTATGCTAATTATGTCTCTATTTGTTTCTCTGTTTTGTAACAAGGATTAACACAAGCTCCAGTCTGGATCCAGAACACCTGAGAAGAGATGATGCTGACCCTCAGAGGACCTCAGATGATGCTAACCCTGAAACAACTAATTTTGCTATAAGTTTGATTGCATCATAATAATTGCTGCTAATAGTGTTCGTTGTCTTGTTTGATTACGATTTTTACGTACATTTCTGCCATATGTACATAAACTGAATCACCACTAAGCTACTACTAAATATTACAGAAACACAAATTTTCTGTAAAGTTGCTTTGCAATGATTTGTATCATAAGAAGTGATATACAAATAAATCTGAATTGTATTGAATTGAAACAAGGAAGTTTGTTTCAAATATAATTAAAACACATTTTCAAATGACAAAAGCAAAACAAAAGCTCACAAAAGAAATCTGGCAAACTGGTTCTTATCTCTGGTGTAGAGCTCTGAATGGGACAGACCAGCCACGTAACCATAGTGTAGTCTTTTATAGTCCACATTCAGGAAACCTGTTACCACCTGTACAATTAGGGAGAGGCTCCCCTTGCAGGCCGGGGCGTCATGCACTCATGATTTTTGAGAGGGCACAAGCGGGGCTGTGGGTGGGGGATTGGTCGTGCTTGTCATGTGACACAGCAGCACACAATAACACTGAGGCTATAACTGATATAGGCTTATGTTTTATTTACATTTTATTTTCCTTTTAAAAAAATTCCAAACGTGTTAACTAGGGGAGAGTGGGGCACAAAGTAACACTTTTTGACTTTCTCAATTTGTATAAATCCACATGGGGTTCAGAATATAATTATTTATTTTTTTTATCCACAGTAATTTTACACTTGTATAGTACAAATATGTCACTTTGTTTCATAATTACAGTGTATACTTTTTTCTTTATTTATCCTCAAAAAATGGAAGTGAAATGTGACAACATGCCCCGTAGGTGGGGTATATTGTAATTGTAACATCTGAGGGGCACGTTGTAACATGACCATATGACAGCTTAAAATCAAATCCTGTCTGATCGAATGAAAAAAATATATATACAAAACAAACTCAAATATTTTGTTAATAAAATTATATATTTAAAATAAAATATTGGCGTTTTTTAATCATTAAAAATAATCTGATTTTAGAGTTTAACAGTGAAAACATTGCAACCATGCTTGGGATGACCCACATAAACGATGTCTTGAAATAATAATTTCTAAACATTATGCATTGCCTGTCAGTCTTTCTTCAAATGTTTTTCTTTGTTTCTCGTTAAAACTAATTAAAAGTATATAGTGTAAAGATCGTTAATGTCATAGAATAGCACATTGTAACTAGTCTTCTGCTAATTATCAAAGCATTAAAAAACGATCTGAACTGATAAATAACAGATTGGAGATTATAATAGCAGATTTGTCTCATTTTAAATTAATAATAAAAACTGAGATGAAAACTTTAATTAAACCAGAATTTTAATTTTACTATGGTAAAATAAATGTTCAGCGATATCTTCAAAAGATTTTTGAATTTTGATTTGAAAATGTATAACCAATCACAGACGATTCTGTTGAGCTTATGATTGCAATGGCCAATCAGAGGCGTTCAGATGAGTAATCGCTGAAATGCGTTGTTTTGTTCACTTGCTCGCTGCCTGAATTATCTGGCGAATTCTCTCGTCAGAAACAACAAAGTGCAGATGTGCGTATGTAAGAAAAATATTCATTTCACAGTGTAAACAACTTCAGTGATTTTAACTGGAATTTTTGAGAGTACCTTAACTCTGGCTAGACTGAATGAAAACCTTATTTGATAATGTAGGCTTAAACGTTTTTTTTTTCTCTGTGTAAAATTGTGTAAAAAGTGTTTTAATTAGTAACTTGCAATATTGTTATTAAATTCACATTAAATACAAAGTCAGTCCTACTAAAAATATTTTATGGCACGACATCCATATCTGCTAGTCGAGTTTTCATGTGTAGTTAATAGATTACAATTACACCAATAGTCTACTTTGCCCATCACCATTTATTGATCAATAAATTAATCTATTAGGGTGCAGAACGCATTTACTTACACATATTTGAGAATTGATGTATTTCCTGACATAGTTAACATGTTTGGAAATATTTAGAATAGAAAGAAAAAATAAATAATTAAAGCATAAGCCTATATCAGTTATACCGTGCCCCCTCAAAAATCATGAGTGCATGACGCCCATGGGCTCTGTTCACAAGAACACAATAGTGTGATTGAGAGCTTGAAAGGGCCTCAGATGACCTTACACTGAGATCTTAACCTAGATAAGAAACAAATCTATAACTCTAGACCAGGGATCCTCAAATCTGGCCCACGAGATCCACTGTCCTACAGAGTTTAGCTCTAACCCTAATCAAACACGCCTGAGCATGCTAATCAGTGTCTTCAGGATCATTAGAAAATCACAGGTAGGTGAGTTTGATCAGGGTTGGAGCTAAACTCTGCAGCACATTGGCTGGGAGGACAAGATTTTAATAACCCTGCTCTAGACCATCCCATAGGACAGGTACTAAACTTTAACAAGCTCTTCCTCTATCAGGGATTTTAACTGTTTAGCAAGAGCTGCTTATATGTTTATGCCACACTGTGATTTATTTAGATGGTCACTCACAAAATGTGTCACAGATTCATCAGAATTCACATTCATCAGGCCTGTGTTTCTCCAAAAATTGTATTTTCGGTGGTCTGTATGAATTTAAAGGTATTGCCTGTTACCCCTTAGACTGTGACATGTATTTGAATATAGCCTTGATTTAATCTCCAGCAGATGGCAGCACTTCCTTTCATATCTTCTATCAATTCTATTAGCACCGCTGATGAAACAGACCAATGTCAATACTGACGAGGTTAAATTCGGTCATTCTAATGTGCATCATTTTAGCTCCTCGTTTTAAAGTACATGTAAATGAGGAATTCCAGAGAAGCAAGTGAAAAGCCTTAGGAGCTGGACTGAACATGTCTTTCTATTCTCAAAACTGATGACTAATAGCCCACTACTGATGTAAGAGGTGGAGTAATATGAATAAATTTACAGAATAGTTATAAAGTAAGACCCTGCTAGAGAGGTGTACATGTGTGTGTGTTTTGGATGTAAGGGAACTCAGGGCGAAGTGTAAGATGTCTGTCATTTTTCCCTGCTGTCAGAACTTCAGTCCACTGGGCTTGTGAAAGGGAACAAGTGACCTGTACCTGCAGAGCTGCTTCACATACTCATAAGCATACAAACAGCCTTTCTCTCTCATTCACACACACAACGCTTTTTGTTTTACTCTTACCTGTGATAAGTTGTAGCTCTTTGGAAGACAGTTCTATATTATATATACAGTCCTACTGTACATTTCATCCTAAAATACAGATAGATTCCTGATATAAAATCTACCAAATCACTGCAGGTCTCTTTCAACTCTCCAGTTCACTGGGATGCAATATCTGACAGATATCTGGTCTAAAAAGAATTCTGTGTCATTCAAATGTAAAAAAAATATATATATATGTATATATATATATATTTACTATTGTCATATTAATATACAAACACACATGCTCAAATAAACAGCAATCTGTCAATAAAAATCAACAAAACCATTTAAGACATAACCACTAAAGCATAACAATCGATAAACAGTTAGTTAACACTTGAAATACTACACTGCTAATCTTTGAGATTTATAATCAATATCCTACTGCTAACCGATAGTGCTCTATTTCTGCAGGGAGCTTGCACACATGGACTGCAGTTCTGTGAGCCACTGTTTCAACAGACGCCTCGAGTGCAGTTTGTTTTGTGCATAGTGATTGCCGAGTTATAATTTTGCTCTAAAATAGTGCAATGCCATTATGGACTGCCCTAATTATGCTGCAACAGTCAGACTGGTACTTTTTAAAAATCAATCAGGTGTACTGCAATAGCGTCACTGTCTGGTTTTATTGCTGTGTCTCGCTAGGTTTGTCCTGACCACAGCTGATTTGCTGGAGAACTCACTGTTTAACATCTATGGAATTAAGATTTCTCTCCTCAGGAGAACCTCAGAGTTTTTATATAGATGCTGCCTTAAAAACAAAACAAAACTTCTGTGGAACATAAGACAAAAAATGATTTCAAATTAAATAAATGTATTCATTGTCCCAGATTTTATATATATATATATATATATATATATATATATATATATATCTTGATTTGTGTGGATCTTCATTTCTCTATTTTTGACCTTATGGATATATACGCACCTGAAGGCATTTATTGATTTTTTTTCTGAATGTGTTCTGATGGTATGCTTTTTCTTCTTAATCATGATAAATCGCAATATTCTATAAAATAAAAAATACAACCTTATATCCTTGACATCTTTGCTGATGACGAGGCAGTATATGCATAATCAAAAGCAGTTACTGTTTCCTCAAGACAAATGCACTTTTTTTAGTCATTTGGAATTAACAAAGTAAACGGAGCTCACTGCAGGTTATAAGCAGGAAAACAAACAACATTCATAATGTAATTGTTTATTCCAACATATTTTTCCCCCCGGGATTTTTAGAATGCTAACAAACAGGATGCTAATATCATCACATATTTTGACCTTATTAAAGAAAATTAGGGATCTCCTTAGTGCAATCTTTTATTCAAGACCTTCATCCCAGAGAGAATGAGAGAGAGATTTCATACATCATGTGGCTTGCCTAATAGAATTTCGTGTTATTGTGTGTATCTACTGCTGGAAGAGCTCGGTCACAAATGCTTTCTGAAATGCTGTACCATTCTCCAGCTGCAGGAAAATCATTATTAGCAATCGAGAATGTCATATGGTTAGACACCGTTTTAAACATACAGTATATGCAGAAAAATCTTCAAAGCACATTTTTCATAGTTCAGAGAAAGAACAGCTTTTTCTTTACATAAAAACACAAAGCATTCAGGTAAATTAATTCATGAACTCAAAACACTTGTTAAGGAGGAAATGGAAATATATCAGGGGTCCCGTCCACTCCTGTCATTTTCATCAGAAGACAGATTCTGGCGCTGGTCGGAGTCCCGAGTCAAACATGTGACTGCGCTGTAAAAGCTGTGGCAGACAGCACTGTCTGGAGGTGAAGGGAGGGGACAGCGAGCAGGACAAATGATCCTCTACACGAGGGATCCTGGCAGGAGTCTGGCCGGGAGTGCTGCGTAGGGCTGGAGCCACGGTGGCTAACACCACCTCTCTCTGGTCGCTGCCTCCCAAACCACCTCCAATTCACCTTCTACCTCTCTGAGAAACACAAAGATAGAGAGAGAGAGGGCGGCTTGTTTTAATGCAGTATGGGTAGGCTCTTTCCTGATTCAAACATGAGCTCTCGTATTATTACTCTACTCTACAAAAAGGGAGAAGGCCTGTTTCACACACACACAAGCATTCAGAATACACAAGAGCACACAAATTTCTGTGACCTTCAGTCATTTTGTACCTTGCAGTCAATACCGGTGGATTCCCACACCTGGGTTTTGAGGGCTCAGCTGTGCAATAATAACAGGTATTAACTGGAAATGTGCTAAGACACAAACTTGAACAGAGTGAGAGAGAAGGATAGAGATGAGATGACCGAGCGGTGGAGGGGTGTAAGCTGTCGTAATCATAGATCAATTAGCTGGACCATCTGTTGATGCACATCCTTGCTTTCACATACACACACACATGGCTTATGACAATTTTCTTCCTCTCTTTATCTCCCACTGTGTGGAAAGTGGTGAGTCATTTCTGCAACTGTCCTTTACACTGCAGATTTCAGGTCAGTGTTTTTACAGGGATAGACCCAAAAATGAAAATACTGTCATCATTTACTCAACCTCAAGTCGTTCCAAATCTGTATGAGTTTAATTCTTTAATTTTTTTCATAGGATGTTAGTAAAGGGCTTCTGTCAAAGGTTTAGTTACCAATATTCTTCAAAATATCTTCTTTTGTGCTCAACAGGAGAAAGATAAAGGGTTGGAACAACTTGAGGGTGAAAAAATGATGACAGAATTTTCATTTTTGGGTGAACTACCCCTTTAAGATGTGTTTTTAATCTGCCAATCTTGTCCTCTGCCTGCATCAATAAACGTCATCTCTGACAGACTCCATCCAGACTTCATCGCCCATACTTTAGACACCACACACTGCAGAAACATATCTATATTTATGTGTATATATTTGATCTGAAACCATCAAATAACTGTTTTGTTAAAAAAGCAGAAATTACTTGTGGTACTTTACTTTCTTTCATGTATTTTTAATTAATATTAATTTAAGAATGTGTTTGCAATGACAAGTTTTTGCAACGTGGCTTACTTACTGTTTCCCAAGAAAAAAGTTTTAGTCATTTTGAAAAAAAAAAAAAAATAAATAAATAAAAATAAGAATGAATAAATAAAAATAAAATAAATATTTGAACAATTTAAAAAGTTTAGTTTTTTTTTTTTTACTTTCTATTTATCAAAGAATCACAGTTTCCAAACAAAAAGTATTAAGCAGCACAAATGCTTTTAACATTAATAATAATAAGAAATGTTTCTTGAGCACTAAATCAGCATATTAGAAAGATATCTGAATAATTGTGAGACACTGAAGACTGAAGGCTGCTAAAAAAATCTGTTTTGTCATCACACGAATAAAATACATCTGAAAATATATTTAAATTGAAAATTGTTATTATAAATTGTAATAATATTTCATAATATTACTGTGATCAAATGTATATTGCCTGGGTGAGAATAAAATACTTATACCAACAAGTACAGTCGTGGCCAAAAGTTTTGAGAATTACATAAATATTGGAAATTGGAAAAGTTGCTGCTTAAGTTTTTATAATAGCAATTTGCATATACTCCCGAATGTTATGAAGAGTGATCAGATGAATTGCATAGTCCTTCTCTGCCATGAAAATTAACTTAATCCCAAAAAAACCTTTCCACTGCATTTCATTGCGGTCATTAAAGGACCTACTGAGATCATTTCAGTAATTGTCTTGTTAACTCAGGTGAGAATGTTGACGAGCACAAGGCTGGAGATCATTATGTCAGGCTGATTGGGTTAGAATGGCAGACTTGACATGTTAAAAAGAGGGTGATGCTTGAAATCATTGTTCTTCCATTGTTAACCATGGTGACCTGCAAAGAAACGCGTGCAGCCATCATTGCGTTGCATAAAAATGGCTTCACAGGCAAGGATATTGTGGCTACTAAGATTGCACCTAAATCAACAATTTATAGGATCATCAAGAACTTCAAGGAAAGAGGTTCAATTCTTGTAAAGAAGGCTTCAGGCCGTCCAAGAAAGTCCAGCAAGTGCCAGGATCGTCTCCTAAAGAGGATTCAGCTGCGGGATCGGAGTGCCACCAGTGCAGAGCTTGCTCAGGAATGGCAGCAGGCAGGTGTGAGCGCATCTGCACGCACAGTGAGGCCAAGACTTTTGGAAGATGGCCTGGTGTCAAGAAGGGCAGCAAAGAAGCCACTTCTCTCCAAAAAAAACATCAGGGACAGATTGATCTTCTGCAGAAAGTATAGTGAATGGACTGCTGAGGACTGGGGCAAAGTCATATTCTCTGATGAAGCCCCTTTCCAATTGTTTGGGGCATCTGGAAAAAGGCTTGTCCGGAGAAGAAAAGGTGAGCGCTACCATCAGTCCTGTGTCATGCCGACAGTAAAGCATCCTGACACCATTCATGTGTGGGGTTGCTTCTCATCCAAGGGAGTGGGCTCACTCACAATTCTGCCCAAAAACACAGCCATGAATAAAGAATGGTACCAAAACACCCTCCAACAGCAACTTCTTCCAACAATCCAACAACAGTTTGGTGAAGAACAATGCATTTTCCAGAACGATGGAGCACCGTGCCATAAGGCAAGAGAGATAACTAAGTGGCTCGGGGACCAGAATGCTGAAATTTTGGGTCCATGGCCTGGAAACTCCCCAGATCTTAATCCCATTGAGAACTTGTGGTCAATCCTCAAGAGGCGGGTGAACAAACAAAAACCCACTAATTCTGACAAACTCCAAGAAGTGATTATGAAAGAATGGGTTGCTATCAGTCAGGATTTGGCCCAGAAGTTGATTGAGAGCATGCCCAGTCGAATTGCAGAGGTCCTGAAAAAGAAGGGCCAACACTGCAAATACTGACTCTTTGCATAAATGTCATGTAATTGTCGATAAAAGCCTTTGAAACGTATGAAGTGCTTGTAATTATATTCCAGTACATCACAGAAACAACTGAAACAAAGATCTAAAAGCAGTTTAGCAGCAAACTTTTTGAAAACTAATATTTATGTAATTCTCAAAACTTTTAGCCACGACTGTATACTGATACTGATACCAATAGCGATACTTTTTCCTTTTAAAAACATACATTTAAATGACCAATTACACTTTGATGAAAGTGAAAATGAACTCATATTTATATGACTATGGAAGCTATGTGTATATTATTTAGGGGTCGACCGATTATCGGTGTGGCCGATTATCGGCGCCGATATTAAGCATTTTTATTGTTATCGGCATCTGCCATTTTCAAAACCGATTTGCCGATAAAACCGTTTTATTTTGAAATGCGCGATCTGGCACTGATCCAGCTACCTCAGTCAGAGCGCACAGCTCTGTGGCCTAGACTAAGCCCCGCCCATCGTCCGTCTGATTTGTTGGGAGTCACGAGCCTGGCCAATCAATACGGCTGGCGTGGCTGGAAAATGTTCCACTCTCACACCGAAAGCACAGGAGCTGCTTCAGTGATCATCATCACACAGCAATAAGTTATCTCTCGAAGGTAAGAATGCAGTAAACGTTCCTGAAGTTGCAATAAATCACTACACTGAAGTTGCAAAACACCTAAATATAATCGATTTATGATGACAAGCCCCGTTCAGTTATTATACTGTGAATTCCCGGTCAATGTCTGTCATTGCAGTGATATGCTTTAACGGATCATCACATCAGTGCTGAGATAGTGAAACTAAAACCTACTTCTCTCACCATTCGGCCAACTTAACGTTATATTGTGAATAGATTATCAACACGAATGAATTCACTCACGTCTGCTGCGTTTTTTTTTTGTTGTTGTTCACATAGCTTCACTGAACAGCGTCCGTTCCGTTAGGGATCTTAGTAAAAAAAAATTGCGCATATTTGGAGAAATATTGCTTTATTCTAACATGATTGCAAAATAATTTATCATACAGATTCAGAATTACCATTATGCAATTTTGAAGAGCTGAAAGGGCATCAAGCGTGAGCTCTGACGCCCTGACGCGATACGAGCTCCCTATTCCTGATTTAGTTATCTCCGCGGCCGCGCTCTCTCATTTGACTAATAACCCTATGCTAATAACGTAAATTGTCAATAATCTCACATTGCACGTTTCTGGATGACGCTGTCCTGTATTCTTCCTAGTTTGTATCGCCGTGTTTAACAGTCAAACAAACATTTTACACATCAAAAATAAAAATAAAACACTATTACAATATGGGTTGTGTGTGATTTTAATGCAATTCTGGGTTGCAAATAAAATGCTAAATATAACACACACACACACACACACACACACACACACACATATATATATATATATACACAAGTGTGTGTGTATGTGTGTGCTTTTTTAGTTAATCCATTGATGTGCATTAGACTATTAATTGAGTAGTCACCTCTATTATTTTAGGCCATGTTTTAGTCATCAGAAAATATTTATGAGAGGTTAAGCTATTGCACATTTCTAACATGTAAATTATTGATGCCAATACTTCCCTTTCCCTAAGCTGTTTGGCTGTAGTAAAATATCCATAGGCTTAATCATGAAACATACTGTGGTCCCACTTTTAACTCTCTCTTTATCTTACCCTCATTGTAGATGCATTCACAGAAGAAGACAACATTTAGAAGTGCAGTGTGGGAGTACTACACTCAACCAACACAGGGCAGGCAGTGTGCAATACATGTAAAAATGTTGTCAGTATGGGTGGTACAGTGGCAAAAAGTGTCAATACTTCAAACCTTTGGTCCCATCTTAGAATTCATCACAATGACTTGTATAAATCTGCCCAATCAAACAAAGCTGAATCTGAGCAGGGAGCACCATCCACATGTCAGCCTACAATACATGACATTTTTCAGAAACAAAAAAATGGACAAATCTGGATGACAGATCAAAACAAATGGACAAACTGATCACAGAAATGATCATTTCTGACAACCAACCATTCACAATGGTCTCTGACATTGGCTTTAAGCGACTCATGGATGTGGCAGAACCACGATATGCACTAAAAAGTGACAAGTATTACCGCACTAAGAAGCTGTCAGAAATCTATGAAAAGGTTGTAAGCAAGATTAAAACCCTAATCCAGCCAGAGAAGGCTGGATTCTCACTCTCTTTTACAACAGATTGCTGGTCAGGATCAACAGAGTCAATGATGAGCCTCACATGTCATTTCATTGACAATGAATGGAACAGAAGGCAGGTTGTTTTAAATACGAGAGTAATGTATGGATCTCATTCTGGGGAATACATCAGAGACACATTCCTGCACATGCTGGAGGAATGGGAAATTACCAAAGACCGTGTAGCTCTGGTCCTGCGTGACAATGGCGCAAACATGGTGAAGGGTTTGAGGCTTGCCGATATTCCGGACCTTAGCTGCACAGCACATACGTTGCAGCTGGTTGTGAACGATGGTTTGGCTAGCCAAAGAGCTGTGATAGATGTGATTGTCATGCTAAAGAAATGTGTCACTCACTTCCAACATTCCATCTTGGCCAAGCAGCGTCTGAGAAACATCCAGAGGGACCTTGGCCTACCAGAACACAACTTAATCCAGGCAGTCCCAACAAGGTGGAATTCAACACTCCACATGCTGCAAAGGGCATTTGAGCAAAAGCGTGCTCTTAATGTCTACTCTGGGGAACACGGCGGTTTTACATGTCCAACTGCCTACCAGTGGGACATTGTGTCCAATTTGATTGAAACACTCATCCCAATTGAGGAAGTGACACTAGAAGTTAGCTACAATAACTCATCTGCATCCAGCATCATTCCCTGTGTGACAGTGCTCAAAATGCTACTTGAAGATAAAGGGCCATCAACACAGGGCATCAGAACACTCAGGGAGGTAATGAGGGAGAGCCTAATCAAGCGATTCGCCAAACTTGAAGACTCAAAAAATGTGGTTCTAGCATGTCTTTTGGATCCACGTTTCAAGAGTCATGCGTTCTCCTCTGCCTCTACACTAAACAAGGCCAAAGAATGGCTTAAAGAAGATGTAGAGGATGCTCTTCAAAAGCAGGTTGAAACAGAGAGAGCCAATCAAGAGGAGCAGGCAGATGGAGAGGAGCCCGCAGCAGAAGACCAAGCCTCTAAAAGGCAAAGGAGAGAAGAGACACCTTGCCATAGCCAAATAGACAAGATTTTCAGTTCTCTTCTTGGTCCCCATACTGGTGATCTGTCAGACAAGGACAGCATTGAAGAAGAGTTACATCAGTACCTCAAAGAGCCAGTGATTGACCAGCGTAAGGGGGATCCACTCCAGTGGTGGAGACAGAATGAAGGGCGCTTCAAGCAACTTGTCAAAGAAGCAAGAAAATTTCTTTGCTCACCAACCCTCATCAGTCCCTAGTGAGCGTGTATTCAGTGAAGTGTCTGCAATTTATGACAAAAGAAGAAGCAGGCTCACTGGAGATCATGCGGAGCAGCTCTGCTTCCTGCACCACAACCTGGTGCTGCTGAATTGGGACTACTAATTGTTACCCGTTTTAATTTACTTTATAAAACTTCAGAGAGATTACATTTATTTTCGATTATTTGTTCATTTGTTGCTGTTTAAATTTGCTTTAAGTTTTACTTTGTTTATAGAATGCTGCTGATGGATGCAAGTTTTACTTAGTTTACAGAATGCTGCTGATGGATGCTCCCAGCACTTTTTATGTTTGTTGTTATTATTATTATTAATGCTGTCATTATGAACAGTTCTCAGAATTAAAGATGTGTTAAAATAATTTAAAGAGAGTCTTTGTCAGAGGCCTTTTTATTCTTAATTTTTTACACTAGACACATATCGGTTCAAAATATCGGTTATCGGTCTCCTTGATCTGTAATAATCGGTATCGGCATCGGCCCTGAAAAATGCATATTGGTCGATCCCTAATATTATTTGCCTTCCTAAAAGGAGCCCAGAATATGAAAGGAATGTGCAGTTTCATGTTAAGCAATTTTCTCTCACAGAAAAGAGTTAAAAAGAAAAAACTTAACCTGGTTAAATACCTTAAGACAGTAATATTAAAAGACAATCTGAAATCCATATTTCAGATACAAAACAGCAGATTTGTCCCAATACTGAATATCATACATCATTTTGTCATTGATGTGTTGCCTGAGGCAGCTCAGGCAGAGAGATTGCTGTCAGTGGGTGGGTCAGCTGATCAATAGTGTCATTCAGGGGAACAGACAGTAGGACAGAGGGATGCAGAGAGGACAGAAGTGAGGGACAAATAAACCCACAGTCTAACAGATCAGAGGAGACATGTCTGACACACTAATATCACATCTCAATGCGTAAGCCCACATGGATTTTATTTTGTGCATTTCTGTGATAGAAAAGAAGCTGAGAGAGCTGAAAGCATCATCAAAGTATGAGGAAACATTTGCATAGATTCTGATCTGTGCATATAAATAATCTAGACAAGAAAAAATATTTAAAGAAAAACAAGTTTATAGGTTAATGGGTTTTTTCCCCCACTAATATCGTCCTTTTAAAATACATGAAGGCAGAGAATAATAATTATTCATATAATGCTTCCTGCAGGCCTTTCTCTCAACATCTAATCGATTGCTAGTGTTTGCTTTTGCTCTCATTCTCATGACCCAGTTGCCAAAAGAGAGAGGGAAGAGGACCAGAGAGACGGGTGCGAGGGGGCGTGAAGGAATGAAGTGACACGTCTGAGTGGTGAACGTCAGGAGATGAAAGATGAGAGAGACCAGTATTGACCCGGCTGGTTTTAGCATCAAAGTCTTCTATGAGAGATTAAAAAAGAAATGAGAGAGACACAGAGAGAGAGAGAGATGGGAGAGTACTTTGTGAAAGCTGCACTGGGAAGCAGGTTTATGGAAGCAGTAGTAATTTGAGTAATGAGGTTGTGGTACATTCTGCTGTGTCACTGTATGTAAAAGCCACTTTGAATGACGCCATACAAGTCATCTACGTCACATCAACCAAGCTGTAATTTACCGGTGAATGGCTAATGTCAGAGATAAGAAATCTTGACTTCATGCTTAATTTCTTCCATTATCTAGCGGTTAAGGTCCTAGGTTTGTAACCACATGATCTACTCTATGGTTGTTGAGAAAGCAGCAATGGGAGTACCTAAGGCGAGATGAGGCATGATCAACTAAGTTTTGTTAGTTTACTCATTGTCTGTTTCTGTTAAACCTACTTTAGGGAAGTGGGTTTAAATCATTACCTAAAAAATTAAGTTAAACAGCAGTTATCAACAAGCATTTTTTTGCTCTAGTCTACAGAGCAGCTACCACTCTCAGGCAGCATATATCACAAATGTAATTCATTAAAAACATAAAAATAATGTTTTTTGGACCCATTCTATCAGGTGACAAAATATTATTTGAAGGGTACGGGATCAGGAAAGGTCCGTGAGCAGGGACTCGAACTTGGGACGCCCAAAGCGCAACGGCCCTATTTGTCTGCACACCGCCTCACAAAGCTATTGGTGCTATGTATGTTTGTCCAAAAAAATTGTTTTTATTTGTCCTAACAAATAAATAGTTATGTTACAGTCCACATATTGTGTTCATGTTGTATTACAAAATACCTTTTGTATTATTGAGGTGGGTATGGGTAGGTTTATGGTTGGGTTTAGGCAGGAGTCAACATGTCATTATAGATGTAACAACAGAAATGAATTGGAGATGCAATCACATACATGCATTTCTCAGTAAAATAAGTAAAAATAATTTAAATAAAAGACACTTTATATAAAGTAGGTCCAATTTTTCTTTCTGAACACATTCTAGCAATTCTATCATATATGACAAGTTGCAGACTGTATGGTGGACTTTTATTATTGATTCTAAGAAACCTATTATTATATTAAATAATACAATTTACTAATGTTTTATAAATATTTAAGTATTATTGTTACATTATTAATTCCTATGTGTATCTGACACATCTGTGACTGTATCATGGCACTGAACTAACAAGCTATGGATATGTAAATATTACAGCACAATTAAAGAGTTAATCTATTAACATTGCATGGCCTTGCTAATGTACGATAGCAAAAGAAACAGTATAATTTGCTGTATACGCTACATTTTACAGTCTCATCTGGTCATTTTGCTACTGTATAAGTTTGTCTCATGAACACAGACACACGTGCACACACACATATAGCAATCCTAATGTAATTCATTAATGGTGTGTAATGGATTACAGACTTAATGAAGGATGGTTCAGCCATACCATTGGAGTGGATCAACACATGGCCAACACATGCACACACATGAACACAAATCTATGTGTTTAAGAGTATGAGAAAAAGACTGAATCTTACTGCGGGACTATAATTGTCATAATCTGTGGTAGACACGACTGGCAATGTCATCATATTATGTAATACTGAGACAAGTATCTTCTACTCCAGGTGTGTGGAAATGTATTGCATGATCAGCTCAGACAGAATAGCTGGTTTGTAAATGAATGTTTTAACATGTCAAGACCCGTCTGTACCCAGAGAGACCAGAGCATCATTAAGTGTGCTAGGGTCAAGGTGACAGGGTGAGATCACGAGGGCTACAGGTCTTAGATTGCATAAAAGTCTCTCATTACTTGTAAGCCTGTGAGGTTTTTGAACAAAGAAAGAAAAGCTGTAAATACACATGAACACTAACCCCAAAAAGAGAGATCAATGTGAGCATATGCTGATGCATTTGTGTATTTTCAGCTGTCAGATCTGCTAAAATCACTCACATCATTCTGACCTACAAAATACAAAAACCTTTTCAGACCCCTTCATTTCTGAAACACTAACATGACATGAGAGATAAACACACAAACATTTCTCCTTTATACTCTGTAAGGTAAAATACACTTCTCTGCTTTTCCAGATTCACACACTTTTTCCCTCTTTCAATCGATGCCACATAGCGGATAAAACCACGAAAACTGTAATTCATCAAACTATCATTTTCTGCGAAAAAAGGTTTGCACAAACTAGAACAGCAGGCCATTTTGCAGGCAGTAATTTGTAAATCTGACATTTCTCCATTGTTCCACAGGCGGCCTTGTCAGTCGACTCAACAGAGTGATCCAAAACACAGCCATGTTCACCTCAAGCTGAGCACTTGTGCAGTCATGAAAGAGTCTATCCCCTGCCCTTAACAGTACCAAAAAAAGAAAAGAAAAGAGAGACATTTTTATGCAGAAAACCAGACAGGAGAAGGTTTAATGGTGAGAGAAGACAGGACATTAAAATGAAGATGTTTTAGAATTGACAGAGGCCTCACCTTGGTTGACCTCTGACCTTTGGCCACACACAGCTTTCACTCAACACTGCTGGGATGAGGAGGAATCAATTACCGTACAATAAATGACACTGCTGACACATGACGTGCCCATAATAAAACAAGTGAGAAGACCATATGATTTGACAAGGTGGGCATGTGTAATTTAGATATGTCCATTAATCTTTCCTTTCTTTTCCCTTTTCATTCTCTCTCCGTCCCTTCTGTTCTCACTCTCACAGCCAGGTGACATTTCAGTATATATCCAAGCTTTTTATCTGTCTTTCTCACACATATATCTCAAAGCACACACACTAATCTCTATATGATTGGAAGCTAATGTTTCAGCGGCCTGCAGAAGCAATATGAGCAGTAAAGATTAGCCAGATCAGATCTCCACATGTACAGTAGCTTTGGCCCACACTTGCTCTCTCACTCACCCCCACACAGCACTGCAAACCACCCCACAGTCTGAGTGAAATAATCAAAGAAATAAAGAGACAGTCCACCTGAAAAAAAAAAAAAAAAACACAAAATTATGGCCAAACTTCTGTGGCTTTCTTTCTTCTGCTCAACACTAAAGATCACATTTTTGTAAAAATGTCTGAATAAAAAAATGACATGAACACTTAAGCCTTCAAATTTAAAAGGTTTAGGATCAATAAGATTTAGTTTGAAAAAAAATTATACTTTGATTCAGCAAGAATACGTTAAATTGATCAAAGTATAATGTTACAACAAATCCTGTTTGTTTACTATTTCTATTCATTGAATCCTAAAAGACAAATCATGGTTTCCATAAAAATTTTAAGCAGCACTGTTCTCAAAATTAATAATTATAATGTTTCTTAAGCTGCAAATCAGCATATTAAAATAATTTATTAAAGATCATGTGACACTGAAGTCACATCAATTCAGCTTTGCCATCACAAAGAATTATAAACTTTTTGATTTTGTTTGGTGTTAAAATAAAATGCAAAAAATTTTTAAACAACAAGTGGTTGAAGCAGATGGTTTAAACAGCTGCACAGTAAGAGAATGCATAGTGAATATCAACAAAGTTGTTGTCATTTCCTTTCACATTGTTCACAAGTAATCTCACACACACACCACATAAAAACAAACTCTTCTGAAGGAGAAGCATTTTACAGACGTATCAAAGATGACATTAAAAAACCTCACTTACACTCAGGCTTGGGTAGGGAACTGAGTTCAAAATGAGCTTTGATGTAGTGTTGAGAGAGTGAGTGAGTGAGAGAGAGAGAGAGACTGTAAGTGTTTACTGGGTGAGCAAGTATACTGCAAGAAGTGAAGCTGGGTTGAGTTGGACATGGCTTAAATTCTGAACAAGAATAGTGTGTGTCATAGTTTGTGAGGATGAAGTGAGCAGTCCAGACAGCAGAGCAGTTCTGAGTCTATCAATGCATGTCTGTCCTTAGCTGGACAGTGGACACTCTATTCTGCCTTGACTGTCTGACTTGTCTTTGTCCTGTCTAGTACTGACTATTGATATGTGAGTGTTGTATGCAGTTACGTGTTGCACATACAGTATTAACATGCAATACATTATTTGTTGTTAGTGTTCTATACACAAACACGCGCACACACGCACGCACACACACACACACACACACACACACACACAAACACACGCACACAATTTGTGTGACATATGACTAATAACACAGTAGAAAAGCACAACAGCTCTATTCTGCCATACACATTGCCATAACAACCTTGAAAAGGCTATTGGTTCTTGTCAGCCTTGAGGAAGTGGTTATAATTTAAAAAAGTGGAAAGGACGTTTTTCAAGGCAGAGTAAGGAAATGTAAAACCCATCTTTCCTTTTAACTAGTTTTTCCTCTTCTGCTCCAAGGCTGCCTGTGGCATCTAAACTCAAATACAGAAACACCTTTGTGCTATTCAGAAAGCAAAAGAAAAGGCTCTGCTCCTCCAGATATATAAACATAAAACCCAATAAAAACATTTGAGAAACATGATTTGATAAAAAATAATAAATCTAGGATAATGATAAGGATAATCTAGGATAATCTAATAAATCTAGGATAATGTATGTTTGTGCATAATATATTAAAGCTGTATATGCACAGACACCAATGATCCTACTATGTTCAAGGTCCAGAAACGTACAAAGAACATCAACAAACATGTGACATCAATGGTTCAACTTACTTTTTGTGCAAAAAAATAAAATAATGACTTTATTCAACAATTCTTCTCCTCCGCGTCAGCCCTAGTGCCATTTTGGCATCACGTCACATACGCGTGGCTTTCCTCTGAACTTACACAAGGAGCAGCGCAGGCGCATTGTACATCAGCAGCATGATGTGCATGTGTTGTTTACGTGCAGATCAAAGCAAGAGTATGCTTCGTAGCATTCTCCAAAATGGTGCTAGGGTGATGCAGAGGAGAAGAATGGTTGAATATTGTTATTTTAGCTTTTTGCTCACAAAAATTATTCTCGTAAAATTACATTTGAACCACTGATGAAACTTGGACTATTTTAAAGATGTCCTTACTACCTTTCTGAGCCTTGAACATGATAATTGTGCTGCTGTCAGGGTCAGAAAGCTCTCGGATTTCATCAGAAATAACTTTTGTACCGAAGATGACAGAAGGTCTTATGAGTTTGGAAAGAGATGAGGGGTGCCTAATTAATAACAGACTTTTCATTTTTGGGTGAACTATACCTTAAACTATATTAAATTAAAAACTTGAAATCTAAAAAATGTACTCATGTTTTAAAAAAAGATAAAAATTAGAGTTGTTCCAATTCCTATACTAGTATCGGAAATATCACCGATACCACAACAAATTCTGGCATCGGCGAGTACATGAACCCATATACCGATCCGATACCATTTTCTTAAACAAGACCTAGTTATGACCGCTAGCGTTGCCTAACCCCTGCACGGTTCTTCTTCGCTGCTCAGGATGCATTGCAAACACAGGAAGTTGTGCTGTGTTGCCACAAGCTGGTTAGAGCAGCGAAGAAGAAATGAAAACGCGTTAGCAGTATGTCCGTTGTTTAGCAGTATTTCAGACTGGACCAACCAGACAGTAAAACGGCGACTAGGCATTCCACAAGTACTGCCACTTCACTACCAAGTCGGTGCTGAAAATGTAAAAATGTGATGATACCAGCGTCTCTGTAGTACCGGTAGTAAGTTACCGACTCCCGAGTATATTCGGTACCCGCAGCTGCGTTCAGTCGCTTCCGTGTTAGTCTAAGCGCAGGGCTCTATACTGTAGCCGAATATATACTAGTGTCTGTGAATATTAAACTGCAAAATACTCTTTAAATATTACTCCTGCAAATTCTACATCTCTGTGGGTAACGGGCGCGGATGTGTGGGAGCTCGCCGGTTTCTAGTCTCTGCCGTGTGCCACTATATGAGGACACGAACGCATAAACCATCACTTCATGAGAATTTACCGTTTCATTTGAGAAAACTGTCATATCATAAACACAGACTCTCAAAGATCTTCATGGCAATCCTTCATAATAAATGTTCGGTTTTAAGGTGAGTTAATTGACAATATATTAAGCTACTGTTGTAGCCTACAGTAGATTTAGCTATGTCTCTATTTAGTAATAATATGTCTCTATTAATAATAATAATTATGCCTAGATCGGTTGCTTGTTTTTTACTTGTTTTGTTGTAAAGAGATTATCTGATTAATATATCATTTTTTATATTCCTAGACTTATTTGTTGCAGTTTTTTATACAGTTATATTGTAAAACTAAAATACCTTTTTTAGTTTGCGGTGTTCAATTTTTGGCTGCATTTGAAGTTCTTTTTCGCCTTAAGAAAATAAATAATATTGCTGTCAAATTCATGTCAGATAAAAAAAATACTGTAATTTGTATTTTGTAATTTGTAAATGTATTTGTTCATGTTTTATTAAGGGATAAGTCTGAAGCACACCATAAAATAATTCTAGCAATTTACACAGGCCTAGTGGTATATACAGCTGTATATACAGATACACACCCAAGTATCGGATCAGTACTCGGTATCGGCCGATACCCTGAGCTCAGGTATCGGAATCAGTATCGGGAAGAGAAAAAGGGTATCGGAACATCTCTAATATAAATATATAATGTAAAATTATAGTTCAAGCAATAAATTTAATCTTACTGTAAAATGTTACCAAAAATATTGTTAAAAATATCTAACATGTTAGGCATGAGAGAGTCCAGCAAAGATTTCAAGTTTCGGAATTTGTAATGTTTTTAGGCTTTCAGACAGAAACTTAATAATTGTCTTATTCAGAAACCCCAAACTAAAAGTAAGCTGCCAGAACCAACAGGTACACAGGGCCATAAGACAGAGAATGTAGCAAATGAAAGAAAAGTGAATGTAATTATGAGAGTACATGGAACATTTAGACAGATGATTCTGCAGCTGTGCCAGCTTGTCTAGAGCCCCTCCCCTCTCTCTAGCTCTCTCTCTATCTCTCTCTCTCTCTCTCTTTCTCTCCTGTCTCTTATTGGTCTGTGCCTCTGTGACAGCTGCTCCACCACTGCTCTCACCTCTTCTGCTGCATCCCTTTATTCACACAAAGCAGTAGGGGGACAGAGAGTGCTTAGTGTGTGTGCTTGGTGAGAGGGAGAGGATCACCTCTTCTGCTGCAGAGCTCCGTGCAGTTGTTCCTGTCTGTCTCTGAGTTGGCTCTGCAGGTGCCGGATCTCTCGTTGATAATTCGTCGCTTTCCCCGCAAAGTCCTCCTCCTGCTCGTGCAGACGCCGACCCAGAGCCCATACACTCGCTGACGCCTGCTGCTTGTACACCTAGAGCAGCCAGGAGATAGATATGAAAACAGTTGCGCTGGAGAGCACTGAAGAACAGTGGGAGTATCACTTAAACTAAAAAAAAGAATCAAAGGAAAGCAAAATAACTCAAACAACCCTGGAGGAGCCAGAGAAAGACACTACACAGCACGGTAAGACTAAAAAAGAAAAATAGAGCCATTATGTGTGGAGACCTGTTCATCTGTCTGGATTAGATCAAGTCTAACCAATGCAGGAAAAGTGACTGAAACTATTATAACCTAGACAGAGAAGAGCGCAGAGGAAAGGGAAGGATACTGAAGCACTGAAGAAGGTGTGAATTTACGGTTTAATACTTCAGATCGTAAAACCTTTATGAGGAAATATTTTACCCAAGCTTTTCCAACCTTGTGGATGAAAAATTTACCTGTGTGTACACACACACACACAATAAAGAACAAAACAGGAGAAAGGAAACAGTTAATGTAGATGAATGAAGCAGTGATCTGCTGAACCCGCAGACTCAGGGCAGATGCGTTATGGAGAGGAACAGATGTTGGCTTGTCTGCTGCTAAAACAGATGTGAGCCATTTAGATAAACAAACATACACATTTGCGCAGCTCCTCTGGTTTCCAGGAAGAGGCAGCCTGTTGATGCAACTCATCTTCATATAGCAGAGGGCATTAAGACAATTACAGCCGCATGAGTAAACCTGGGTAGTCAGATCTGCTCAGTACATAAATGCCTCATCATAAATATATGACACAGGATATGAGATGGACCTCTGAGAAAAAATTAAGCGCAAAGAAAAACAAGGAGAGGAAAAAAATGGATAGAAAGGGTAATAAATGGGAAATAGAGCGACAGATAAGTGGATGCTGAGCATTGTGCTCCTTGGTAACTGATGTTAGGCACAAATGTGATTTCCTTCAGAGATCAAAACCCAGAGGGAGGAATTCACAAATGATCATCTAATAATATCCAGGAAGAAAATTTCCACATGTGCGTAAATGTAAAAACATTTAGAAACATTTAGAGCACTGATTAGCAATGATAATGTCTTCAACGGACCCCCTGTGTTATCATATCTGCTTCAAGCTGAGAATTAGCATGTGTGGAGAGAGAGATTATGTGTGTGTGTGTGTGTGTGTGTGTGTGTGTGTGTGTGTGTGTGTGTGTGTGTGTGTGTGTGTTTGTTTGGAAGAGAAAGAGGTTTGACTGTCTTCTGTGGGGTTTAAGAACACATAGGTCCAAGCTTTCCCTCACACATCGATCAATAACACTCCACACAAACATGCCGCAGTCAACAGCTCTTTCAGTGAATGTGTGTGTTAGCATTCAATTACAGCAATTCAGACTCTCTCTGGATCTCTGGTCAATTTCTCTTCTTCCAAAACCTCAGTGAGAAATTAGAGTTGTCTTGACCATTTCAAAGAATATCTGAGCAGCCATCAGACAAACCACAAACCCATTAAGGAGAACTGTAAACAATATCGCAAACAAATGTGGCAACATGGAGTGATTTTAGTGACATGTGGTGGACTGCATTGGGTGAACTGCTAATGTGATTTCAGTTTGTGATATCATTTTTTATTTATATCATTGTGATATATTAAATTGAGCTTGTGATAACAGGTGTTGCTATACTGATTTAGCCATGAAATTCTTACCATCCGGATAAATCTGTCAATTGGAGCGGTTAGCAGCATCATCCATTTGCAGTTTGGATATTTCACTTCTGTTTTTAAGATTTTCTGTCTTTAGAGAGTTTTGTATTCTCTTTTGCACTCTGCTGTCTGTAATGAAGCTTTTCCATACAAAACTTCTTCCTAAAAGCTCATATGGCATTTTATGCCAAGACTAATGTTGTCAAAATGAAAAAGCCCTACTCAAGACCAGATTATTTTAGGCAGTGGTCAGAATTAGGCTAAACAATGTAGGGAATCCTTTTGGGAAGTTTTCCCTGTCAACTGTAATTGAACCAGGGGGCAGATTTAAGAGGATCTTTTTTTTATTCTTAAGGAGAAAATGACCTCAAAGGCCATATTTTTATGCCCCCCTGCAGATTACTATAATTATCATAATTAGCAGGTGCACTATTATGATATGACTGGCTTGAAGGGAGTTCTCTTGGAGTCACAGTTTCCAATGTGTTGTGTATTATAAATAGTTATTTTTAAAGAGCATGTCAGTGTCCTGTTGCAATCATTTGCTCTCTGTCTCCTTAGCTTTCTCTAGAATGAATGTCTCTGTATCTGTGTAGTTCTGAAAATGATGTTGTAATGATAAAATTAAAAACTATAGTATATTATACAGTATTATATAGTATATTTCTGAATATGAAAAGAAATGTATAAGACTTTGGTTTGTAGTCTCTTTTCAGATGACTAAGCTTCTGGGTTGCTTTTACAGCTTACTTAAGTTTCACAACTGATATTTCAGCTTTTTTAACTAAAGGCAGTAAACATTTCTAATTGACAAAACTGTTTATACTGGTAAACTAGTGGTTTTTAATGAAGAAGACAAGTGTGGAAGTTGTGAGTTAAACCTCTTTACTAAGGCTTGTTCATGTTAGTATGGACAAAAAAGGTAGAGATGTCGGTGTAGTATGACTCAATGAACTACTCCACCGTAACCATGGTGGTTGCCTGGAGACTCCTGATGTTGGAAAAGTTTTCATTAAGGCTCATGTTCACTGCAGTCTCACTGCTGCTTTCCACCTGAATGCCACCCGTCAGTCCAAAACTGAAACATGACATTTAGCACCTCTACTAATTTTGATAGAATTTCCTTGCACTCTTCCATTCACAGCCAGACAACATGATATTTAATGGATTTTTAAACACAACAAACAGAACGTGTTTTACCATTCTGTTGTTATTAAAAATAAAATACACAACATATATTTTAGAAAATAACAGAATATATACTATACTGTTCAAAAGTCAAAGTTTATTTGGTTTATTTAATAAATTAAAAAAAAACAGTAAACAATGTTGTGAAATATTATAATTTAAAATACTGTTTTCTATTTTAATATATTTTAAAATGTAATTCATTTCTTAAAAGGCAAAGCTGAATTACTCCAATCCTTAGTGTCGCATGATGCTTCAGAAATCATTCTAAAACGCTAATGTGGTGCACAAAAAACATTTCTTATTAAGTGTTCAAGCATGTCAATGTTCATATATTTACACAAACCCTAGATCTTCATATCATATGATAGATCTCCTCATCCTATAACAACTTCTGTGACTAATCCTGTCAATCATAAATATTCACAAATACTGTATGTAAAAAAAACTACTTTTTGCAAACTAGTCCTAGGTTTTTCTCTCAATCTCGATCAAGCCACCGCAGTAATATTCTCTGGACTCTCTAGATCAATAATTATCACAAAATAAAAAAAATATATATATATACATTTTTTCCTTTGATTTCTATAACCGGATCATTTAGAAAAGGGACATGGCCAAATATACCCAAAACTCTATAAAACCTAAACAGAAACGCAAAACTTTACGAAACTTGGTGAAAACGTGTCAGAGGACTCATAATAAGCATGCAAAGTTGAATGGAGATCAGACCATAAGTGGCACTATAACAGTTAAAAAGGCCTAAAAACCCAATATGTCTATAGAAAATTACCTTGAATTGTAAAATAAAAGTCATACATTCACACATAAACAAGATCTTCATATCACATGATTGATCCTCTCATTCTGAACAACTTTGTATCTAGGACCACTGCTGTCAATAACATTGCTGATGAAATATTAAAGATAATTTAAAAAGGTTACTTCCTAAATGAAACCTCAAAACTTAATGAAACCATAGGTGGCACTATAACTTTCATAAATCTTAAAAATCATCATATTTCTGTGGTCAATTATCTGGATTTGCCAAAAAATGCCTTTTTTAAATCATTGATTTAGGTAGTTACAGCTACGTTAACTCAATGTCTTTATCTTCATGTGCTTAAATGCCTTAAGTGCTTGAACCCCAGTAATCGTTGCTTGTAGCTATATTTTCTTATTATTATTTGCATAAAGCAATTGTGCTGCTTAATATTTTTGTGATACCATTTTCTAGCTTCACTCTTTGAGGAATAGAAAGTCCAAAAGAATAGCATTTATTTGAAATAGAAATCTTTTATAATATTGTAAATGTACTGTACACTATACACTATCACTTAAAAAACAAAAGAAAAAACACTAACCCCAAACTCTGAATGGATGCAAACACCGTTCAGTACTTGACATGTGGCGATTAATCATAATGAGCATGAAAGCCAATGCAGTAAATTAAAATGTGTTGTAAGTAGTGTAGATCAGCATCAGATGTGTGAGATGAGATCCCTAATCTGAAGGCTGCTGTGATTGTTCCTGACATGCGGTAGGAGGTCAAGACAGTTTGAGTGAATAAAGTAATCTAACGTAATTGTGCTTTTGAAAGAATCCACACATATTCCAGAGGGAAACGTGGGGCAGGCTGAGGTCAATTTACTGAAGTATGCAAAGATTATGTTTTTTTTTTTTTTTTAATGAAAGTTCAAAAGATAATAGCAAAAGAGTGATGAACATGGTAGAAGCATTTATAATATGTCCTAAGGTCTGGGAATCAAAAATGTGGATTTGGTTCTATGCAGCTCTTGTTGGCTTCTTTCAGGTGTGCTTCTCTTCAGCTCAGCTGTGAACTGCAAATGACCCTAATTTCAGTAGAAAATCTAAATAAATAAATTTCACTCGTTCTCTCGATCTATTCCCCTTCCGCACCAAACCTACAGAGCCTTTTTCCCTCAAATTCTGGTTACAAAAGCATCTTTGAAGCTAAGGGCCCTGCTTAGGGACTTGTGAGTTAGGGCTGCTACAAACAACACACACACATTACACAGCAGCTACTTCCCCTAGGGACTTGTTACGTACAAACAAAGTGGATACGTGATCTATGGCATCTTCACTCTGCCTGCCCTATTTGAGTCAGGAAGATGAAGACTTCTACACCTACAGCACTGTCACTAAAGTTGTCTATAAGATCATGGAGACCTGGTATGTATTAGGTACCGTTGGAAGATTACAGAAATATAGACCTGAATGAATAATCTCAGATAGATTGAGTTTCAATCCTCTAGATAATACCAGTCCTAAACGTGTTAGTGAATAATCTTTAATATACTAAAACCCTTGATAGATTCAAAATGTCTTTAATACATACCTTAACAAAAGCACCAAACCCCAGGTGCATTTGCTCTCTGAAAGGCTGATATAACACATGTATAACTGACAGACAGAAAAACAGCTTAACGGGCTGATAAGGTGCTAAAAAAAAAAACACACACACAGTAAGAGAACACACTGTTAATGCAACTAAAATCTGCAGGGATCACACGTTATTTAGGAAGCAAAAGATAGATTTACACCTTCAGGAAATACATTCTACCTACTTTTTATGTTTCTTGAGTAGTGATAGGAATTGTACAGTATTTAATGATTCTGATTCTGATTAATTGTAATTTTTCAGTTAGTTAACAGTTCTGCCTATGATTTATTTTGCACTTTTACATAAACATTTGGACAGAAAAAAAAGGAATTCTACTGCCAAATGATGAAATCTTCCACCTCTTTTCAGAGGTGGCACAAATACAATCCAATTACTGGCATTAACTATGTATTAAACAACAATATAAAACACATACACATGCATATATGTAATCCACATAGCATGCATTCATCCTAAGGCACAAAAAGAAACATTTAACCTCTTGACAAAAGCTAAACAAATGCCGGAACAAATGTTTACCTGTGTGCATATGAAGATTGTGTCAAATACATTTCATTGTCTCATTGTCAGAGTACAGGAGTAATGGCATGGTCCTAATCTTTTGCCTGACATACTGTGTGAATCTTTTGGTCCTAAAAAATTGCCTGACATACTGTGTGAATCCAATTATTTTTAACTGGCAGAATAGATTAGCAGCACAGACCTGCAATCTGCTTTTGAAAAAGGCCCTACAAAATACACTTCCACTGTCTTTTGAAATGCTCAGTTCACTCTATCTTCATCTCCATTCCTTCATTCCCTTGTAATCTTTCCACACAGAAAAATATGTTATTGCTATACAAAGCATTTTAGATTTCCTATAATTAATAAAATGAATTCAGTCTCATGCTCTTTGAGATGACAGTAAGTAGCAAAAATTGGACAGTGCAAGTGAGAAACACTTTCTCAATGCTGTGTTCAAGCTGAAGATACAGCACAAGAGAGTGTGTATGTGCAGCCTGAGGCTGATACACAGTTAAAACATCTGTAAAAATGACACATGATTATGAGAAGAGACCATGTGAACTTGATTTTAATCTCAGTATTCACTTTCAGAGATCAATAAAGAGTTGCATCAATAGCTTGAATGAAAGAGAGCACTGAATGTGTCACTGATGTATTTCTTAATTTGTCCCACTTTTTTATAAGTGACTGAAAAGAAGCAGACTATTATTTTCTGTGCTCTGAATCACTACCCTAAATGTATGTTTACATAGACATTACTGCCTCTTTTTCAGATTTGCTGTCCAACCTAATGAGGTAAATAATCACATTCAATACACAATAATGCAGCTTAAGATATTCAGAGTCAACTTACCATCTAATATAGCCTAATACAGAACTTCAGTTTTAATCATTCTTGCACAGTATGACAATTTTTGTGAGTCTGGCTTCAGAAATAAAGGATTGGCGATGAAGGATTTCAAACCACAGCCCTGAGTAATGAAATATGAACAAATCTGCATGTGCCTTAAGAGCAGATCCCAGCATCCGGTCAGCTTCCATTTGTAACTCACTATTCATAAGGTATTCATAATCATCATCTATAAATGATTGAACAGAGCTTTAAATAGCATTGCCTTTATTGTTAAAACAGAAAGGCACTCACAGTCCTCTCTCTGCACCTTGTATCTTACATATACAAAATGGTCTAAATAATTGAATTGACTTTGGAATCTCAGGTCTCTGGAAAGCAAGATGAATGAGGCGGCTAAATTAAAGAAGTCCAAGTGATTGCACTTGAAAACGACTTAATGAACTGTGTGTGTTGCTGTATGTGACGTAAATAACTTTTGCCTGACATCTTTCCAATAATGAGCTTTGATTCACACACTGCACATCTCCTGAAGTATGATTACTAGAGATGCTAAGTGTTTAAGCAATAAGAAGTGTGTGAGAGTGGCTCAAGGGCTTTATTTTATCTTAAAGGCATGGTTCACCCAAAAATTTATCGGGATACATCACAACAGTATTTGGTACGAAGGAAGAGTTGTAGTATGTCAAGCAGGTTAAAACATGAAGGTAGGGCTGCCATTTAGCCAGTAGTAGACAACTGGCTTTTCAGTAGCCGTAAGCATGATAAATGTTCTTCTTGTTAAAACTGAATTTTACAGTTTGCAGAAATGCTGTCCTTTGAATTTCCTATTCATCAAAGAATTGTGAAAAACAATTTTTTAGTATTGATAACAATAATTCTACTGGAGTAATGGCTCCTGAAAATTCAGCTTTGCATCATATAAATTACATTTTAAAATACATTTAAATAGAAAAATAATATTACACAGTAAAGCTGTTTTTACTCTATTCCTGGTCAAATAATTGTCTCATGACTCCTCCAACTGCTTGGTCATAGATTGACCCCTAGCGCTTGAATTGTAGAGTAGGTTGGAATTGGCTGGTTATTATATGCATATGTGACATCCCTCAAGCAGCTAAAGCACACAGCAATACAATAATTAAACCGTGTTCCCTATGTGTGGGACTATCCAGTATTATCCAGTGGGACTAACAAAAGACCATTTTATTTATTTGTGAACTCTGCAGTCTGGACTGCTGCATGTTCCTGTTTACTAACTAGATTGCACTGTTAGTTTGGAAGAACAGGAAACCTGCAGTCAGGCTCACAGCAGTCTCACATAATTACAAGGGAACATGAAATCATCTCACCTCAAGAGCAGCTCAGAAATGGTCTGTAGGATTAATGTTTCTATGAAGGTGAAAGAACAATGAGCTAAACCATAAACCGAGTCCACTGTTAATGTTAAAACTTCTGTAAAGGTTTAAGGCTTATGTATCCAAGGAAATATTTAAATACATTTCTCAAAACGGTGTCCGTGTTTGCTCACTTTGCATAGTAGTGTTGTATTTATGTGGCACAGAGATGCATTAAATATTAGCTTAGCATCTTTTCAGATGTTTGTCACTGCAGAGTCTGTTGAGAGATTATTCCAACCATAATACAAAAACACTCGACTGTAGATGAATTATGTGCTAACTTATCCTTCTACTAACAGATTTTTCCAGGAAGATTGCTGTGCCAAGTACACGTCAACATACTGCTCTCCTGAGTGATATAAAATGGCCTATGTAACATTTATAATTTATAATCCATGACATTCATTAGGTCCCCATTTCAAATGCTTTTTGCGAGATACAATTACAATGACAAAATTGGTTTTGTCCATTTAAGCTACAAATGAGCTTCTTTTATTAGATTTGAAATGTAAGATGTAAGAAAACTCAGAGCACATCTGTCCTCTGAAAAGCATGTTAAAATACCATATGCCATTACTGTTATGAAAAAGGGAAAGAGGGAAAGAAGAACAGAGAGGGAGAGAAAAAGAAAAGCTTTCATGCCCCAATACACATTAGAGTCACAAGGACTGCCGTACATTACCATTTCTACATCAATCAATGCTTGCCATTCTCATTCACACTCATTTCCAGCAAATGTTGAATTTTTTTTTCCTTTTCTTTTTTTTTAATCAAACTAAAATGCATCTGAAAACTGGATGATACCATTTGAACAGGGAATGGAAACAGTGAGTCTGTTAATCTGCGATCTAGAAAAGGCTCTGCAAATACATTCAATACAGGTTTACCCTAAACAGCCTGCAATCATGTTTCTTTATTGGGCTTCTATTGAGACCCTCTCTGCTGGCTTTTTTTTTTTTTATATCCAGCAAAGCAAAACAAATTCTTCTCAGAAATACAATTATGCAAGGGCATTGTTTTCATTAATAATAGAGAGAGATTTGTATGCTGGAGAAGCATGCTCTTTGCCCAAAGGGCCACTATTTCATTTCTCCAACAATTGGCGTTTCTTCCTTCTGTATAACAACAGCTGGGTGACATTAAGGAAACAAAAACAGTTGGCTCCCCAAGACAATCCCACGTCGATTCCACATTTCGTTCCATAATTAATTCCACAAAAAGTGATTAACAAAGCGGCCTAATTAGGCCTTTGGAGATTTGCAGACTGAATGAGACATTAAAAACACCCATGTGGCACAGTAGGAAGCTTCATATGAAGACTTAATAGCATTGGTGTTAGTATATTACAGTCACGCTAACAATACACTAAAGCATTATTGCATAGTACACTGTAGGAACCTCTTCCTGTAGGAAATCACTTACAGTGACTAAACCCATAGATTTGTTTACAGTTGTCATAATATCATTCTTTCTTAACAACAGCATATTTCAGCTTGATATAAATGGTGGATAAAATGTTTTATCCTGACAAGAAAATCAAGAAATAATGAGAAAATCCAGTAAACTATTATCAAATCTGAGGGATACTTCACAAGCTGAGATTGGGGCAGACTGACATTTACTGTTAAACTGTAACAAATTTAGAGACAAGTTTAGCATCTACAAAATAATGATGCATCATCCAATAAATAAGGTAAATAAATAGACCAATTTGCTTGGTCAATAGTGATGGGTCATTCATGAATGATCCCTTCATTGTGTCTGTCATCTGACAAATGAACAAAACAATAATGAAGGTAATGTTCCCTGTAAATTATCTTTGGCTGCCTTATAATGATTTCTTAATTCGGAATATGATCAAGATTGTGTAGGCATAGGCTGAAATCCTAGATTACATCTGAGGGTTGTTGTCCCCAAATATATATTTAGAAACCACGCTATGTATTGTAAATAACTTTTTAGACTTTATAAAACTTTAAACAAAATGAAAAAAATGACTTGAATAAAGATTTTTTCTTTTTTATGAATGAGATTCAATTACTGTACTTAAAAAAAATATTATGAATTGTGGTATTACTACATAAATACATAAAAAAAAACACCAGCAACAACATGCCACTAGGAACATTCTGTCCAAATTGTTTATTACCCAAAAAGCTTTAATTTTTCAGTTAAAAATATTAACAATATTTGTTATAGTACAAATCTAAGCAAATTTATGCATCGAGAATAAACAGATATTACACTATTTTTCAGTGACAAACAATTATTCAAATATACCGTATTTTCCGGACTATAAGTCACACTTTTTTTCATAGTTTGGCTGGTCCTGCAACTTATATATGTTTTTTCCTCATCATGACGTATTTTTGGACTGATGCGACTTATACTCAGGTGCGACTTATAGTCCGAAAAATAGAGTAATAAATAATAAATCTCACAGAAAGCATAGGCACTCAATAAATCTAATACATACAGTAGATGATATTTATTGAAATCTTGTCAAAAGAAAAATATACTTTTAACCCTTACGTCTTGAGAAAAAAAAAATCATCTGTAATATTATACAGTACTTCACTGTAACTGTGCATGATGTCGTATTCTGTGCTAACATCCTTTTCTTGTTTCCCCAGAGCATGAAGCCACAATGAGCTGTGCTCAGGCTGAACCAGAGGAGAGCTCCGCTAATGCCAGCGCCAATACTAACACCGGCCTTAACAGCACCACCAACGATGAGTTGGAGTGCAAAATCTGCTACCAGCGTTACAATGCACACAGCCGCAAGCCCAAGATTCTGGACTGCCTGCATCGCGTGTGTGCCAGATGCCTCAATAAGATCCTGGACATGGGGGACGGCTCCAGCTCCATCAGCTGCCCTTTCTGCCGCCACGAGACACAGGTCAGCGAGCATGAAGTGTCAGGGTTACCAGACGATTCAAACATAATTTGCCGTCTGGCAGTGCGGGACAAGTCCTGGAGTTCGGACCACAGTAAGGAGGTAGTGCTGACGCCCAAGAGCCTGTCCTCCAATGAGAGTCCATCCCACGACTCCTCCAACTGCCTGGTCATCACCATCATGGAGGTGCAACGGGACCAGCAGCGCTCGCCCAGCCAAAATGCCAGCTTTGACTACTACGGCGACCACAGTCTGGACTCAGTCTCCGTAGCATCTAACAGTGGTGCATTGGACCAAGATGCACTGTCCAAGTTCTGCAATCACGTGCCACGAGTCTTGGTGTGGCTGCTGGGCTTTTTCTATTTCGGTTCACTGCCGCTTGGCATTTACTTGCTGGTGATCCAGAGAGTGACTCTGGGGATTGTGTGCGTAAGTCTAGTGCCGTCCAGTCTCACAGTCTGTCTGGTCTATGGCTTCTGCCAGTGTCTGTGCCAAGGCATGTGCGACTGCTCCAACAGGGGGTGACTGGTACAGAACAGGCCCCAGTGAAAAATCATAGGCTACATCATCGCACAATACAGACAGGAGATAAAAATGCTTGCTATGAAGGGATGTGTACAAGCAGCTGTGATAAGAGGACGGGTCAAGCATTAAAGAGGAAGGTCAGTCTGGAGGAAACACTATTAGCTCAACACAGCTTCTGCACATACCCTTCAAGCTCATTCTGAAGTAAAAAAGCTGACCTTAGAAATGTTCTCCATGCAGAGCAGATGATAATGCAAGAGTGGGAGTTTATCAAAGTGGAGCGGATGGACTTGTGTGTACAGCCAGGCAGAGCGGATGGGCCATAAAGAATAAAGTTTTATTGTGGTTGATTTTCATCCCTGTGAAATAAACTGCGTGCCATGATTCTCTATGAAAAGGCTCAAGGAGCAGCACTGTTACAGGTTAAGACTGGACTAGTCTGTCTGCAAAAGACTTCTACTGTAGGTATTACAAAGTGAAGAGGTGGGTAACCACTGAGGTAAGAAGGGGCCTTTAAATAAAGAGATTTGACCCATGTTGTTGTTCTGTCCATGTATGGAAATCATAACTGTAACCATTGTCATACTACACACTACAGTTTTTCATTCTGTCACACTGACATCAGAATGATGTCCCACTGAGATCTGATGTAGTCGAATGAAATGGTCTTCTATACTTCCTGACTGAGCTGACACAATGAAAACGCTCTTGGAATTCAATAACAGAGCACAAACAGTCCATATAACATTGGCTGTGCTAGAGTGCAGGGAAGGAGGGGAGAAAACATGTTTTATTGCACGAGATGAGTGCAAGATGCTATCTAAACTCATTGTCACTTGGCCTACAGCTAGGAGCATTTGATGAGAGTGCCATTTTCTGCATGACTGTGAATCTCACAGCTACAGTTGAGGTGATGTAGTGAGAGAAAAATCTCATCAAAATCCATGCTCTTTTTGCTTATCCATAGGTGTTTCGATATAACCTTTGCTCTGAGTCTTCACCTTAACCTTAAACTTTTATCTAAAATCCATATATTTAAAGTTAACATTTGACTCCAACAAGCACAGTGGCTCTGCAATCCTTGTGTTTCTTCTCCCTGCAGGCTCTTTAAGGCGCCTTCACCTTGAGATCCAATGAGAGCCATTCATCATTCTGAACTTGAGCCAGAGACAGAGTTTGACACAAGCATCTTAGTCAGTCAATACTAGAACAATAAACAGCACCTTGGGTTTGTGTTTAATCAAAACTGGAACTGTTTCCAAGCTCTCTGCTGGCATTGAATAATTCCAGCATCTGTACATGTACATGCTTATGCAATACATTGCAAACAATAAGAAAATCTGCACGAACTATGGTTGGTTTAACAACAATTTAATTGAACTCAGTCATGAGAACTCATTTCTGAGCAATCAAGCATCAGACCACCTCCTAATCACCGCACACCACATTCTCTAAACATAATTCAACAATCAGGGAAGGACAGCTAAGCGTGTCATCTAAAAACAGCCCTCATCGTCACAAAATTCCATTTAGGACTGTATTTATACACATAATCAAATATTCAACATCATTTTTTTCTACCGTTTCAGGCAAATGTGCCGCATGAATTTTAATAACCTTTGAATTATTTACACACAATATTCTTTTCTCTTGTAGGAACTTTCACATCCCTCCGTTTCACAGTTTTGCCCCATTTTCTTTTTCACCCACCCCCTGATCTCTCTCATTAATTCAACCATCCACCCAATTAACAAGTTCTTGCTCTTTATGAATCCTTTCTCGTCTCTTCTTGAAAAATGTTTATATTTTGGAATCTGCTTGAACAGAGGTTTTTCTTAGTAGATATGGCTATATTTGTCCCACTCAATATGCACACATGCAAGCAGCGCCTGAGGTCTTAGTCACACTGCTCCTCTAGTACAATCAAATCTGAATCTGAAATCTTAATTAGTAGCAATGGAGTGAGGGTTGTCAGTGAAAACGTGTGCGTGTGTTAAAGCTGTAAAAGGAGGTGTGCTAAGCCACACTAAGCAGCCTAATTTACGTGTGGATGTGGATTCGTCTACAGATCTGGGCTAATTTCTGTAAAACTGTCTGACTACACGTCACCATGGGCCTCTGTGAATTGCAAAGAGAGTCAGACACATTCTCCCTTTGACAATACAGACAGACAACAAGTATGACAATGTTCCTCCAGCCACATGTCAGGTTCAATCCATCAAGCTTTTTCACATCACAAGCTCTGCAAATTGCTATAATTTCAAGACAAATCATCCGACGCAGTTTCTCACCGTGCTCGGAAAGGAACTCCAGGCTTTGCAAGAGTTTTGCATCATTGCACGTGTTTAGATTTTGGAGCAGCGAAACTGAGTGATATGGTTCATTGAGCTTGTCACTCTGTTACAAACTAACTTCACGAGGTGCCTTTTGAGAAGCTGTATAAGTTCATAACTGACCACCAGGGCAGTCGCTGATAGGATAAAAAGTGTTGATGATTATTTGGGACCCCAAAACTATTTGGACCCTTGAAAACAAACAAAAATATGTGAAAATAAATATCCTTAAAAATTCAACAAGACACATCTGGAAAATGGAAATCAAAAATGTTTCATGGTTTTATGGTTTATATGGTTTGAAATTTGTTAAAATGTGTTTATGTGTTATATTTTAAATATGTAATATAACAATAATATATATATATATATATATATATATATATATATATATATATAATTTGATTAATGTTATAAAGTCATTAGAATGGTATAATAAACTGTATAAAATAATTTAATAATTTAAATTACCTATTGTTTAAAAATTTTTTTACGTTTGAATAATGTTATCACTGGATTATATCACTTGAAAAGATGCAGTCAGAATCAGCAAAATATAAATGACTCTAACAGTCATTCATATGCTGGAACACACTATCACACAAACACGTTTCTTCTCTGCAGCCCATGCATGAAGCCCTTCTATTTTCTTAAAAGATCACGCACACATCTCATGCAATCCATCACATCACTTCAGCCTGAGAGAGCACAGGAGAGAGCGAGAGACTCAAAAATAACCCTAAAGAACACAATGCCTGCAACTGGCCCTCTTTTAGCCTCTCTCTCTTTTTCCTTCTTCCCTTCTTTCTCCCTCTCTGTGATTAGGTATAAGGCTTCAATTTCCAGTATACTGTAAAGGTTTAAATTGCTGTCTGATTTCACAAGGGCCATATTTTATTCTTTTTGAAGTGACAAGAAAAGAAGTGATTACTTCCATCTGTTCTCAGGCATGCACACACATATATACAATACATATGAAAAACAGCCTGTAGCTTTGCACAAATACTGTCAGAGCTCTGAGGAGCAATGAAGACTCAAATCAGCCAATCTCCAGTGTTCATGCTGTTACTATAGAGACAGCTTGCATCAGGATGGAATGAAGGAAGCATGTGAACTTTTCTGTGTTCACAGAACAGAGCTCACATGCTGGAAACAGAAAAGCCCTTCTGCTGCTGAAATAGGCTAATTCCAGGTGGAATATATATTTTATAAATAAATATATTTGCCACCATAAATGCAATAAAAAAGTAGGAAGAGCTGAAAAGTTAAAATAGTAGTACATTTCATAGTAAACAAGCAAAGATTCTGAAGGATTACTATTATTTAAAAAAACAAATAAATGTTATCTCAAATAATTACTTTAGGTCATCATTGGGGTTTAACTGACACATTTATGAACCCCTGATGTAAAGGGACATCAGCTGCACTCCATCACATTAACCATGTTTAAATCCATCTGAATTTAACAGATTTTCCCCAAACAATGGTGCAGAAAATAAGGACAAATCTGCAGAATGGCCTGCTCATGGTGACCCATAACTCACCTACAGTTCATCTATTATTCAGCCATCTGATCAGATGTATGTAGGAAAACTCTAGAAGGACATTTGTGGCAAATCAGAACTATGCAGGACTGATGCAATAGCAAATAAATAAGCAAATATTTCTCAGCCCATACAGAGCTGCTTATCAACCACATGATAATATATGAATGACCATGTATACCTTATGCTGTGTGTGTGTGTGTGTGTGTGTATTTTTTAAGGATACTGAACTGTAGACATGCTATCTATTGTAACTGGGTGCACTTTATCCTCAAAATAGCTAGTTTTCTTGCAGACCTCGTCTAAGTCTAAATAAATAATATTTTCAGCTGTAATTAAAAGAAAAACTCAAAGTTCTGATTTGATCTACAACACTGTCAGTGCAAAAGCAGCTGCTGTTGCCGTTATGCTGCTGCTCTGCTTTGCTTACATACTGCTTTTGTCTGGTATACAATTAGATTTTTTTTTTTTTAAGTTTTGTGTTCTACGTGCTTGATCTCACTTTCTTTGACCATCTTGTGCTTCTTTGTGAGGTAGTGATTAATTATTTTGTGCATGTATTTTCTCTGTGTGAGTCTAGCATCTGCTCTTTCTAATTAGCCACCAGGAGACGGATGAAGAGAGAGAGACAGACAGAGAGAGTGGAGGAGAGATAAGAGAGAAAAAGAGGGGGTGGAGGGGGGAGGAAAGTAGGGAGAGATCACAATAGGGGGAATAGAAGAAAAGGTGTGAAAAAAGGTACAGAAAATGTCATGAGGAAATAAAGAAGAAAAAAGAAACAAAGAAAGCAGGAACTGCGACACAGAATCATAGGAGACAATTCACCCCAAAAATGAAAATTCCATCATAAAAGTAGTCCATGACTCATGCATAACTCTTCTGAATTCATCTGGGAAACCGGATTCAGATTTATCTTGTTATTCACCGATAATCTCACCCTCCAGTGGTCTGATAACTGCTGTGAGCAGATCATTGAGTTGAACTCAAGAACCGCAGGATTTGTGCATGAATCCTTCAGAACAGTTCTAAGAAGAAGATCACACGATTCACTGAAAACACTTGACTAAAAAGAACGATTCACTACATCCGTCAAGTAGCTACTGCATTAGCGTTAGACATATTTAAGCCATTTCTAGTGCTTTTTAAAGCTTATAAATCCTTATAACCACTCTTTTTGTGTTACACAGATTTGAAACAAGTTGTAAAAATTCTGAAAATCTTTTAGAGCTCACTGTATTTAAATTTCACAGTCCGTTTGATAAAAAAAAAATTGGTTTGGTTGGCTTTAGTTTGATTTGGATGCAATGACAGTTTCTGGGCCAAACACACTCTTGGGTTCGAATGTTTTGTACAGTTTTTTTCAAACATGGCCCTTCATGACATCATGAAAGGCATAATTCCTTGTATGGGCACTTCTCCCAAAAGAGCACACACCCACGTCAACCAGAGCGAGAGCTAGAGCATGCCTATCAACGTTTAATCAGAAATGCAGTCTTCATGTTATTGGTGTATTTTACTTTCATTTTATTACAATTATGCCAAGAGCATAAGGAAATAAAATTCCTTACCAGATGGGAATTAGGACACCAGGGTAGGCTGTTGCTGCTGTGACTGTTGACACTATAGCACAAAGGACACGCCATTCTGTACTTGTATCCTCAAATTAAATGCAGAAATTCAAAACAATGAATCCAATAACCAGGCAAAAGTTCATTTAAAAAAATGACCACACTGCTGACATGATCTTATCACTAGCACGCCGTGAGCACATTTGAGCTATTCATCTTATTCATCTTTACATTCTGAGGCATTATCAGCTGATTCTGCAATATAATGATAATGCAAAGGCTTTCCTTAACCCATACACGTGAGAGAGAAAGCCTTTGATATTCAATACCTTTCCTCATTAAAATACAGTGACATACCCTTATGTGTGAGAGACTAAAGAACATTCACAACACACTTCTCTCACACATACTATGTGCTAAAGGAGGAAGGTGAGCAGCGAAAATTTAAATTAACCAGTGCAAATAATGCATTGATGATAATATAATTTAAAATACAACTTTTTTCTTTTTCTTCACAAAACACATTTAGTGATTTAGCCGGAAAAAGCAGATGGTAATCAAAAGAAAATGGAAGAGAAGTGAATATTGGTGTATGTGCTAAATCTTTAGCTGAAGACACATCTGAAGAAAAGAGACCAGGAGAAATTGAAAACATGAAAATAAGAGAGGGAAAAAAAGAGAGTACATCAGGACAGATTTAAGGACAATCTGTTCGTCTGTGATGAGACCAGCCGGTGGTACAGAAAATAAACTAATCCATGCAATATCACAGCTCAGTGGTCTGCACAGTCACTTTAAAACTAATAAAACAGTCCACAAACAATCACAGCACCAACAGACAGACATTCATTTTCTGGTTTAGAATGCTCTCACACACTGTTTCCTTCTCAACTACTATAGTTACACTGGGTCTACATTAAAAATGAACAGTGCACCATAACACAACAAAACGATAACAATCCCATTGTAATCAACAACACAGCATAGCATGCCTAGTGTAAAGAGCTTTGTTCATTACAATGGGAACAATCTAGTTGTGCCGCGCCACTTGCTGCAAGTGAAAAACACTTTACAGAATATTCATAAGAAGTCTCAAATCAACAGCATACATAAACAGCTTTACTCTGGTACTAAATTCTTCCCTTCATAACATACTGTATGGCAACACCCAGACAGAACCAGCTTAACTAAAAGTTAGCAGAACTAAAAGTAGTATTCTAGTACATAGATTTATTAGATGCATTCACAAAGTTATAAGGACATCCTTTTGACCATTGTCTGAATATTTATTACACATATTGGCTATTCTGCTTATTCTGCCTACTACCAGTACAGCTCATATTTTACAGTGTCTAATTTTACTAAATCTGAAAAACAAAGTGCTGATTAAAAGTTGATTACCTCTGGGCCTCCATATAGCTCATTCACCATTGATACTATCTGTATGTTTTGTCCATTTCAGTAGATATTAAAACAGGAAGCAGATTTCACTCAAGGGAAATATCACAAATATAGACTGACACTTTCATTCAGTGCCGTCCAATTACACAAAGGTCAATCCACATGAACACAGGTAGCATCTGAAGTGAAGTGCAGTTAAATGAGAGAGGGAAACATTCACTCTGCAACTGAAATAACCCTCCATTTGAAATGTTAATTATAGACCTGCTGAGTGTGAGGGGCTTGTGTGTCTGGATTGTCCTCTTATTGGATATGTCAGATGGGCAAGGTCATTTAATTAGGGCATGTATGTGTGCATGTCAGCATTGTGTGTGTGTGTGTGTGTGTGTGTGTGTGTGTGTCTGTGCACGTGTTTTAGACTCTCTCTGTCTTGTTGAATCGTTCATTAACATTTTAAAGCAAAGCAATCAATGCAATACTATCTCCTACCTTCAGCATGCTCTTCATACCTCAAGGTTGCTGTGTGAGAGGGTGATGTATTTTTACTTTTTTTTAAGGTGATGTAGTTACAGTACAAATTACATATACTATAGAAATAATAGCCAATGGTGGATACTTGAATTACAAGCAGCTAAACCTAAACCAAACCCCAACTTTAACCCTGTAGTATGTGTGCTTAATTTACACTACGCAGTACTTTTTTGCGTCACCTTAAAATGACGTGTAACCTGTGAGCATACTAGATTTGTGTCTTTGTGTTTGTGAATCTTCTCATTCAGTGATTCTTTCTCATTTTGACACCAAAAGCCCCACTACACACAAAAATATTCAAAGGCTTTTCAGGCAATATTGGCAATATTGGATAAGGATTTAAAAAATATATTTTTACTTACATATTTTTACTTAATTTCTAACCAATCAAATATTTTAGAGCTTGGTAGAACTAGGTAAATGTACATTTATTACACAAATGCTCATTAAGTTACGATTAGGGTAAAGATTTTATTTTAATTTCCATGAGTTTTCCAGGTCTATTAATCAAATCAAAGCTCTGAAGCTCATTGTAAGGAAACAAAGCCTTTCAACTCACTTCCTGGCAGTTTGTGAATTGCAGGCCTCACCTTTACTTTTTCTTGAAGTTTTCCCAGGCTGACAGTGCTTTCTATGATGCGTGTGAGGATGCCCTGTTTGTCTTTCTCTAGAGTTGAAGCCTGAAGATGAAGAAAGGGAACAGGAAAGGTTACACAACTACAGGGAGGCAGATTGAGGAAAAGAGGGACATTGAGGAGAGCCATATAGGGACAAGAGCCGGGAAAGAGAGAGAGTTGCCAGTTACTTTGATAAACGTAGGAAAACAGTAAAGCAAGAGCAGCAGAGCATATCTTTAAAAGTTTGACAAGACTCATGGGTACTAACATTCTGTTGAGTACAAACATTTCCCCGAGCGACAGTGAGGCTCACTGCTTGGAAAAAGAGGAGTATGAAACTTTCATAATCCCTGAACTTAAGGCTCTGCCTCAAACACAAAAGCTGCTGAGTGAAATGATTCGATGCAGGGTTTGAATGTAAACTCTTAAGGCGGATGAATTCAGGGAATATGGTGTGTCCCCAGTTAAAGCATGCTTTGTAAGTTCAAATAAAGTATGAGGACTTGTGCATTTATGATGTGGAAGAGTGTGAACCTTCCATAAAACAGTAATTAGGAGTCAACTGATCTGCTACCAGTGACTTCATTCTGTCACAGAAACTGTTATTAAGTCACTTTTTTATGTGCAATGATAAGGTACCTTCATATGGGTAACTAGAACATTAATTATTCCAATATTCGTTCATTTACTTAATAGTTTCAATAAAAAATAAAAACTTGATCAGGTGTAGGACTAGTTTTCAGGGATAATCATTACCAGTCTGCACATTAATAAAAAGCACAACTATAACCTCTGTACCCATCTTATGTTATCCAAACTGTCTGATGTAGACGTTCTCTGTTTGAATGAACTGCTGCTAGAGAGCACAGATCTAAAAAGAACTAAAAAGCTCCAGAGATCAAGACTTATAGAGATGCAAACAGATGGCAGCTTGCACATCATGCTTGTGAGTTTCTGTTGAATTACCATGTGCATGAGCTGGTCTCTTTCATGGGTGGTTCTTTCTGCAAGTGTGATAATGTTGGCAAGATACTGATGAGCGATGAGCTCTTTCTCTAATGAGTCTTCAAGCTGTTGCTTCAGGACACTTATACGCTTCTGAGTTTTCCTAAGGAGGGAGAGACAGTGAGAGGATAAGACATGAATGAGAACCTCGCCTACATTTCAAATCTTACACAAGTCAGTATTTATGTGAGTTGATGATAGAACATACTGGTCTGAAAACATGGTATGAAATCACACTGAAAATCTAACTACTAGTTTTAGCATTTGGAAACATTTAAATATGGCAGAAACAGACAACTAATTAAGATGAGATATATGTAAAATTCTGCATTTACTGCAAGCAAATTTGTGAAATTGACCATTTGAATGCCTTTGTATGAATATTCAGCTTTCCTTGCTTCCTTAAATATACTCAGCTCACATAGGGAAACATGGATCATCAGGTTTTGTACAAACCTGTGGAGTTTACCTGCTGTCATTAAAGGGATAAAAATTCTGTCATTAATTACTCACTCTCATGTCATTCCAAACCTGTAAGACCTTTGTTCATCTTCGCAACACAAATGAAGATATTTTTTATGGAATCTGAGAGCTCTCTGACCCTCCACAGACAACAAGGGTATTAACACAATCAACTTCCAGAAAGGTAGCAATGACATCGGTAAAATAGTCCAATAGCATTTGCGTGCTTTCTACTGAACGTAAACTACGTTAATTACGTTCTGGGGTACTCTCCAAGATGGCGGAAGATGGTAACTTAGGGAGAACAATTGCTGATTAAATTATTTTATTATTGTTTTCTTTATGCACAAAAAGTATTCTCGTAGCTTCGTAAAATTACGGTTGAAGCCCTGATGTCACATGGACTATTTTAACAATGTTCTTGCTACGTTCCTGTGCGTTGATCGTGGTAATATCCTTGCTGTCTATGGATGGTCATAGAGCTCTCAGATTTCATGAAAATATCTTAATTGTGTTGCGAAGATGAACGAAGGTCTTACATGTTTGGAACGACATGAAAGTTTTCATTTTTGGATGAACTGCAACAAAAAATCATCAAAATTGACAGTAAAAATATTTATAATGTTACCAAAGATTTCTAACTCATCAAGATGCTGCTTTTTTCCTTTTTATTGATTAAAAAAAATCATGAAAAAATCTATCACTGTTTCCACAAAAATATTAAACACCACAACCGTTTTTAACATCAATAATAAAAAGAAATGTTTATCACACAGCATATATTAGCATGTGACACTGGATCATGTGACACTGAAAAAAATGGCTGCTGAAAATTCAGCTTTGCCATCACAGAAATAAAATTACAATTGAAAGTATATTAAAAAGAGAAACCAGTTATTTTATCATTTTAAAAACATATTTCACAACATTAAGGTTTTAATGTACTCTTGATCAGAAAAATGCAGTCTTTAAAAAAAGCTCACATCCTTTCCCCTACAAGGTGTATCATTAATGTCTACCATTTAAATTTATTTCTAATTCTAGCCTTAATAAGTCTGAGTGACCTGAATCTGTCAGCAAGTAGTTCCCCTGCATCAGGGAACTGGTATTGGTTGTTTTCTTGATTTAGTGTTTCTTTCTCATCTCTCCTCTCACGCAGCGGCTGCTATTACACTCCTCCTTCTGTTTCTGCAGCCTTCTGGCCAAAATAATCTGTCTCCACTTCTGTGGCGTATCACTATCCTGATCCACCTCCTTCCAGCTAAACATGATCTTGCAGTCAGAAGCATCAAACTGCAATATTGTCACTTTATAGTGTCTGCTAAAAGTCATGTTTCACTATATTTTCCTCAGCAGTTTCTTCACCCAGATTGACAAGATCCAGAAAGTGTCTTATTTCAAATGTAGAGCTTTGGTATCAAATCATTGTTAGCTGAGCTAACCCATCCATCCTGCATTAGCCAGAATAAACAGCCTGGCCCCAACTCAGCATACAAAGCTTTGAGAACATTGCAAAAAGTGCCTCACTTCCATAAACATTCAACCCATACATACACATCAGGGAGAGAGTGAGAAACACAGAAACAAAAGAAAGACATCGGCACATTAAAAGTGTCTTCTGTATGTTTGCATTTTTTGTGTTCACATTTGCTTATATGTACACACCTGTTAGCTTGCTGTGAAAGCTGGAGCTCTGTTTCCATGTGCTTGATGTCTGTGTTAAGGTTGGTTTTGTCCAGCAGCAGAGTCTTTCTCTCCGCCTCCAGCGAACTCACACGAGCCAACAGCTCTTCAACCTCACTGTTCTTCACCCTCTCATGATCCTGCAGCTGTCTGAAACTCAAACAAGGTACAAGGTAAACGTATAGAAAGAAAAACTCAAGGTTAAAGCATTCACCTTTACGAATCGAGTAAACAGCAATATTCCAAGATGCTTTCAGTGATCTTTGTTTATATTGAGCTGCCTGATGTGCCATCTTGGAATAGACTGTGTTCAGTTAAAGGTGCATGTTGTGTGTCTAAAGCAGTGTCAACTGTCTGTATGTTTGAGTGTGTGTGTGTGAATGAATTAGTGTCCTTGTGTGTGATGAGTACATCTGTGCTTTTTTTCCATTTATTCAATATTTTCATTTGCCATCTCACTCACACTGTCTGTGTGAGTGACATGACAAATGAAAATATAGAATAAATGGAAAAAAAGCACAGATGTACTCAATAAGACATCCTAGAAAAATTCATTTTTTTTTAAAAAATGTATATTCTGGTGTAACTAAAGTAAAATATTCCACACTACCTTTCCTCCCTTAATACTCTTTCTCACACTTCAACAGCTCGTCAATAGCAATGAATGTCTTTCCTTGATGCTTTTCTGTCTGTTCTTTATTCTGTCAAACGTCTGTCTTTCAGACTATTCCATTCGGTACCTTTTGAGTTTGTCAGTCACAGCGTTGTGTTCAGCCAAGCTCAGAGAGTGTTCTAGGGCCAAGCGCACTCTCTGAAACTCTTTCTTCAGGGCATGGTGTTCTTTACGCTCCACCTCTAGCTCTTTCTCCAGAGCCTGTTTCTCTGACTCCAACAACATCAGCTGTTTGGACACTTTACACACTACACACAAATAAAGAGCTGTTTTATATTCAGAACTATATGAATAGTAAGCATGCAGTATACTGTACAGGTAGAAGATATGGTACATGTTTAGGAAGACAGGGGCTGGATTCACGAAAAGTTTCTTAAGAAATAAATTAAGAAATTTCTTAAGATAAATTCCACGAAGTTCGTAAGAATGTTCTTAAGAGAAATTCTTGAAAAATTCTTAAGTTCTCAAATGTGTTCTTAAGAACATCTTAATTTTTTTCTTAAGAAGAAAATAGATGTTATTTGAATGAATACATGATGCGCTGCTAAACTCACTATTGTCTCCTTGCGCTTCCTGTAGATGAATAATCATAAGCACGCACCATAGATTGTATATTTTTGTCGCGAATTTGACTGGAGCTCAGCTTCACGTTTTTAATGCGGCCTGTTTTTGAACAGTTACTTTTAAAATAGCCTGTCTCAAGCTGCAGCGATACGTTTCATTCATTTTGTGCCATTTTTGTGCTCTCATCTGAGTGAACGCTTCCGGTATTTCAGTCCGCGCTTCTACAGCAAATGCGTCCTGCGCATTCATATGCGCTGAATACTGCCAAAGATTATGTATTTATAAACTAAAATTAACGCGTTCAATTAAAGCTCCCTATCTGACTCGTTTTAGAGTTGCTAATGAGCTTTGAAGTCAGCAAAATGCAGCGTCACACACAGGCTAAACATGACCGATCATGTTTACATTAACAGTCATCGCTGTCTCTTCAGAAAACTCATGCACATCCCTAGTCCTCCTGTGTATTATATGTAGCTGTTGTTGTAATGCTTAAATATAACAATTAATTTGAAATAACCCAATAAATTCATTAAATAATTATTACTGTTTGGGATTTAAGACAAGTCTGGGGCTGTCCTAAATTTAAGAAGTTATTTATGATGATTTTTAAGAAGATTCTTTTCAAGAATTTGAATTCTTCTTAGGTTTTGTCTTAAGAACAATCTTAAGAAAAAAGATAAGAACATTCTTAAGAAGATTTTTTTGGGGAATACAAAATATTCTTATCTTTTTTCTTAAGTTAGAAAATAAGAAGAAATTGGCAGTTAAGAAGAATTTTATTCTTAAGAATGTTTCGTGAATCCGGCCCCAGGATCTTAAGATTAACCATCTTTAAGAAAGATGAGATCTCCTAAATATCTCAAGCGATTCTTATCATTATAGCATGTTCTGGAATACATAACAATATATGATCTTGATTTAATGTGTCTTTTTTAGCATTTTAATATTAGTGAGTTGTACTATTTGAATATATTAATTCATAATTTAAATACTTTTAAGTGGTCCATTGAAAATGACAATCAATCAAAATCTATCTGACTTCCAATGCTCACTGAGTTATGTAGACAGCAAACGTCAGTGTCTATTGGTGTCAACATTAAATATATACTTATCATTCTTGATGTGAACAGATCTTTAGTTCCTCGCTAAACACAATCCAATGATTGACACATTGTTGCTTTTCTGGGCTGGATAAAAAGCTCAAACAAACAGCATTGTTTGATGAATTTACACATTTCAGGGTGAATTAACTCACAAAAAGCTTAAAAGACCTTTAAAGGGATAGTCCACCCCAAAATTAAAATTTTGTCGCTTACCCTCATGTCATTCCAAACCTGTAAAAGCTATTATATTTTGGAAGAAAATGGGAAGGCTTTGTGACTGTCCCATAGACTGCCAAGTAAGTTACACTGTCAAGGTCCAGAAAAGTATGAAAGAAATCGTCAGAATAGTCCACATGCCATCAGTGGTTCAACCGTAATGTTATGAAGCGACGAGAATACTTTTTGTACACGAATAAAACAAAAACGTTACGGTTGAACCACTGATGGCAGATGGACTATTCTGACAATGTCTTTCATACTTTTCTGGACCTTGACAGTGTAACTTACTTGGCAGTAAACCTCCCAGTTTTCATCCAAAATATCTTAAATTGTGTTCTGAAGACAAACTAAGCTTTTATGGGTTTGGAACGACATGGGGGTAAGTGATTAATGACAATTTTCATTTTGGGGTGGAGTATCCCTTTAAGTTGGGGTAGGAGCTTTCATATTTAAATTGATACAGCAATATTTTTCTTTTCATAAAATACATAGTAGCAAAAAAAAAAAAAAAAAAAACAAGAGCATTAAGAGGTATGAGGTGTGACTGTGTGTAACATACCCTCCTGTGTATGTTTGCTGTGGGCTTCCTTAGATTTGGTATGCTGTAATTCCAACTGCTCTATCAATACTTGATTCTCCTCCAGCACCAGGCGAGCCTGCTCCTGCAGGTGCCTCCTACACACACACACACACACACACACACACACACACACACACACCTGTGTGAGTGTTTAAATGAACAGTGAGGCTGGCAAGAGGGATGAGAGTTCTTTCACTGATGAAGAAGACAAGCTGACTTTGAACAGCTGGCAAGTAATGCAAAGACCGAAATTCAGAGAAAGGGAAAACGTATTTCTTACGGAGCTCTGTGGTGCTGTAAAGCAATAGTTTTCTTTTTTGTGTTCACATTGACATTCTTATTAATGCAGAAAAGACTGTTCTTCACATTCACATTTATAGACACAAAATTAGTTTTTGTATCAAGCTGAAATTTTACTGTGTGACGTGCTGATGCAAACACTGCTCCCATGGCAACTCAGAAATGCAACATGGTTTTAAAAAAAGCCCATAAAAACCTGAAGGAGACATTAGAAAACAGATTATCAAAAAGAAAATTGTAGAGCGGGCTTAGTTCTATCCACCGGTTGTTGATTCAATAAAGGAGCAGATCTGAATACAAGCAGACATTTTAAGCAGACTAAATGCAGAAGTCCAGCATAAGTAACTAAAGAGACATCTGTCATTTCACTAGATTGAATTATGAATTTGATTATACATTATAGGGTCAAAAAAAAACACATGTACAGTATGGATGAATTGTTTACAATATGATCACTAACATATATTTAGAAAACAGACAATTATGTCAAATTATTTCATGACTTTAATATAAAATAAGAGAGAGGAAACCTAAATGACTATAATACAATTGAACACAGCTGAACAATTCTGGTAATAACAGAGTGCATCTGCAAGAGCCGTTAATGGAATATAGTTAAGACCTGGCTTTTTTTCCCTTTGTTTTGAACAGTGAAAAGGACATATATCCTCACTCTTATACTCAAAACTTCAGCCCTATGACCGTCAGCCATAATCAAACAGACTATTATTCCTGTGATAAGAGCATGGCTAGCAGAGTGAGGTATGTATCAAGGGCAAGATCGCCCTCAGGACTATCGCAATCCCCCTGGACATTTTTCCTTATCGCTTTTTTCCCTAATTTCTGTGAAACAAAATTCTCAGAGGGAATTTCAGTATAAGTGCACTGTGATTTCTTTCAAGGCACACAGAAAATGCGTACACTTTTACACTGCACAGCAACACACTCATACTCACCATTCTTTGTTGCTAACAGTGCTGCTTTTGTTGACTTGAGCATGAAGTTTCTCATTTTCCTGAATTACCTCCTCTGTACGTGCTCTCAGACTCTGTAGCTCTTCCTGTCAGAAAAGACACAGTCTGCATTTATTTTGCCATGGAAAAATTGCAACAAACTGCTTAAATACTTTAAGTAAGGTTATTGGTATGCATGAACGTCCTCTGCAGTATCAGCAAATGCATTCATCTCAGCCAGAGTTCATCTGAAACCTCAGCATAGGTGCACAAAGTGAAAAAGTCACCTCAGCTCTCTCCAAACCAATGCTTATCTTAGCTCTCAAAATAACACCTTCACACAGGAATGCATCTCTTTTATCTTTTCTTTCAGAAATTTCCAGAAGAATCTGGGACATTTTTAAAGTATAAGTTGCTTAGTGTTTGTGTGTGTATGTGTGTGAATTTGATATATTTATCACAAATATCACTGATGAATGTGATTATTCAACACTTGACTACAGAGAGAGGGTGGTAAAATGAATTGTCTGTCCCTTTAAAACATAACACGTGACTCTGAATAGAAAGATCTTTAAATTCAAGGCAGGTAAGTCTGGTGTCAGTGTTGGCTGCACTGCACTGTTAGAAAGAGAGAAACAGAGATTAAGTGAAAATGAGAAATGTGTGTGATAGAGAGAATGAGAGACACTAAAAGACAGAAAACCAGACTATTAGAGAGAGATTATTACATAGATCCTATGATTAGTGTGCATGGCTAAAATCAGCTTTCTCTGCATTAACTTTATTATTATATTCTCATTTTAATCTCTTATTGGTATTGTGCATATTAATAAAATACACTCCAGCATTTGACAAGCTGCTAAGTATAAATTATACAGTAGATGAGTTTAAACATTATATCCAATAGAAATCGATGACAATAAAGTTATACATTTCTACCTTTCCATTATAAGATTTTTCTAAACTCCCCAAAAAAATGTCACTGACCAGAGCAGCCACTGTTATTAAATACACACTTTTGAATGCCCCCCACAAAAAAATGAACCCTTGCAAATAAACACAAAATATACAATAAGAGTAAACGGACTCAAATGTTCCCCTTCTCACACAGGCACAAACTAACTCACCTCACAAGACTTGAGGAGTTTGTCTTTGGCATTCAGATGGTCCTCATAGGCCAGCAGCAGGGGTGATAAATATTTCATTTCCAGCTAAAGGCAATTTAGAGTACAACCATAGCATTAAACAAAAACGTCAATATTTTATTCATTTCTCTTCTGTCCAACAACAAGAAACTGTGAAATAATCTGATGAGTGTAGGACATCATTGTCTCTGTTAAATAATACACATTAGCATAGAGTAAGAAATAAGCATTTTTACTATAATTAATGAGTCCTAAAGAATATCATAAATTCACATACCAGCCAAGGAGGCGCAGGTCCTTTCACTGGCAGGCCTTTAATCTGAGCATTCTGGGAAATTTAGGATAAGAAATGCATTTGAGTCTACATATTATCTCACCCTTTATCCTATATAGATATTGTGATGTGACAAAAGAAGTAAAAGCACTGTAATTACACTGAAACATAATTAAAGAACATTGCCATTTCTTAGACACACAGCTGGAAAAGGATGAGACAGACTTGTGTGCAATTCTGATTGGATGGGATTGAGCGTGACAGCAATGTGAGAGCATGTTTAAGTGGGTGTGTGGATATGTGCTTTAAAGGCAATGAGAGATAAGCCTCTTTCGGACATTGATGCAAGAGGGCAATTCAGAACTCAAAAGTGACAATGGCCCACCCAGGACACACACACAGCTCAAAGCTGATGTAGATCAGAGGTTGCTTTAGGACAAGCTGCCATTGTGAGTTTAAAAGACAGATTTTGTGAGCGTGACATTGTCTGAAACCTTTACTCTTCCTTCAAAACAAACACACATGTTTGTTTTTATATTATGGAATATACTACTGACATTTTTTTTTATATTTAAAGCCAAAGTGTAATATGGTTTCAATAATTGGGAATGACTTCTATGTCAATTTACAATACATCGGGCAGATGGCAAGTTACACAGACTTTGCGGGTGCATTTCCTGTAAAACAATGTAACTTGCATCTTAACTGCAATAGTACGATGTTGGGCTGGGCGATATATCGAATATTAGCGATACTATCGGAATAATTTTGACGACGATGTACAATTTGAATATATCGGGAATATCGAATATTTCAAATTCAAGCATACTTTCCCAAAAGAACGCGCCGAATGTCCAAAAAAGGAACCTGTAACTGCTGACTGCTCTACGCCCAGTGTTGCCAGATTGGAAATGTCCAAGTATCGTACCAGAAGTTCAAAATTATCGTATTTGGAAGAAAATTATCGTACACGAGTCAAAAATGTTATTTATCTATTCTAAACCAACAACATTTTGACACGACCTGCAAATTACCACAATAGATAAGGCGTATTGTTGGACGGAAGCAGTGAGACAAAATACTATCCCATTATTTTCAGTGACTGTCTGCGTCGCAGCGCATATTAAATCATATTAAAATTATTTTTAACACTTGCTTTGTCACGTCCAGTGAAGAAGGAATTTAGCTGTTTCTGCGTGGTGCAGTTAACTCCACATCTGAGCCGCTGTTATCGGAATCCTGCGTGTTGCCAGATGTTGAAGAAGTTCTTGCTGTCTTGGACCGCAACTAGGCTTTAAAGCAGGGCACTCTCCTGCATTCTTAACACACCCTCGGGTGCACACGAACGCATTTAGTGTCTGTAATGAGCCAATTTCGTGTATGAGTAAAGAAGCCCTATAACTGCAACTACCATCATTTAAATTTTCATAAAATTCTGAAATTATCGTACATTACGGGATTTTTTTCATTATTGATCGTACATCGTACAGGGGTAAAAATTATCGTACAAATACGATAATTATCGTACGTCTGGCAACACTGTCTACGCCCCTCTACTACGAGAGCTGTAATGATAGCGGTTGCCAGATAACAAGAGTTTAAATCCCCGAATCAGAGCTCCACTCTTACAAGGATACATTTTCTGCCCGGTGTTTGCTTATTTTAAGCAATCTGGCAACCATGCGCACGTGCTCACTCCTCATTGCGGAAGAGCCGCTGACGATAATCTGAAAACACTAACAAGCTGGAATTGAGCGATCTAATGAAAGCGTCGTTCAGCCGGTCTGTCTTCTGTCGTGAGATCTCAACTGTATTGTTTGCATTTGTGATCGCAAAATAAATGCACTTACTCGACCGCTGATGTTTGAATAGAGAAACATAGGCTATGGCCATTTGGAATTACTATTGGGGAATTTCACTGATATGTTTACCAGTTTCCATAATATAGACAGAGAGAATGCAAAGTCTTTGGTATTCATTTATATATATTTATATATAAGAAATTGCTATGTGCTTCAGCAACTAGCTCCCCATCTAAGAGGGTTTTTAGTGTCAGTAGGAACATAGTTTCATGCCACAGAGCTTCTCTTAAAACCACAGACAGTTGACAGACTTGTGTTCTTAGCTTAAAAACTTGTTAAAAAATTTAAATAAAATACTTATCCCAGTTGCATAGTTTAAATTGTGAATTGCATGCACTAAAAAGTTGACAGAATGCACTTTCTGTAACTGTTACTTAATTTGCACTGCTTCAGTTACATATAGGCCTACATGTATTCATTAATAAAAAGCAGTAAGTGATCTCTTGGTCTAGATTTTTTAACTGCTTAAATTAGCTGTTTAATCTAAATGTTTTTTTTTTTAATGGGCAAAAGAAAATCATGTTTTATTTTTTATTATTTAAATGCAAACATATAGAGATATATATCGAATATCGTAAAAAATTTGACAATATCGAGATATCATTTTTTTTTGTATATCGCCCAGCCCTAGTACGATGCATTAGAGAAATTAAGTTTCCCAAAACTGTAATAACTTAATTGGCATTATCTGTCACTTGAACTGCACTGGCTCAACAACTGTCATTTATGACATCACACAGGTGGCGGAGCACTAACTTCTGCTAATTAATTGCCCCGAGATCGTTTTAATGTTAGATTACTGTTGTAAAAAAACATAACATGGCATCCGAGAATGACTTTGCTATTTTTCTTCTCTGTTGATTTCCTATATTCGTATGTTTGATTAAATTGCAGGATCCCCCTTACGTCACAGTTCCCCAAATGTTCAATTAGAAGTATGGTTTCGGGAAATACTAAATCACTGATCTATGTTGGTTATGATGGAACTTGTTGGCTAGAAATATTATTGGAAAACACACACCTGTAAGAGTGTTGTATTTTTTTGCAAAAAAATCTGTTTGGTGACACTAGTGGTCCAGAAATAACACATCTTTAACTGAATAAGCTTAGTGATAGAATGATTTTTAAAAGGCTGCCTGTGGGTTTGCAATCACAATGCTTAGTTGGATTCTTTTCTAAATCTATAATTGTGTGAATAATGAATGGAGCAGTAGGCTGGTTTCATGCATGCTGGTACAAAAGCACAATGCATGAACCATTTCATTTTTGCACAAAGACATCGACAAAAAGTAGGTTATAGACTATACATTAAAACTTGTTCAAATGAAACTTAATTTTAGGTCATTAAATTCATTAGAAAAAAAAAGTCATTCTTTATACAGTTTTTAAAATGCTACTTATCCTAAAATAATTTTATTTGAAAAGTGCTGTGTGATACTGTGTGCAATGTACTTTTTTTTAAATTATCTCTAATTAAGAGTACAGGGAACACTGCTGAGAGTCCCCAAACCTAATGACTCAATCACATTACAGCAGTGTTGCCAACCACTGCCCTAATCACTGCAGCAGCCCTCCAGAACACGCTTCCTGCGGCTCAGAGAGTTCAGACACATCCAGCGTTACACTGATCCACTTAAGGATAGAAAGGGAAGCTATCAACAGTACTGTAAAAAGCAGAGGCTGGTGGAGAGGGAAGGAGACAAAGAGAGCCTAGTTTCCTAGTTCTTCTTTTACTAAAGCCCATGTGACAATGGACCAAATTTTCTTAAATTTCATTCCTGCTAAGATGGAAGGAGGGGCAGCGGGATAGAAAGAGCAGAAGAGAGAGTGAGATCCAGGCTACTGACCTGAAACTAAAGTGACAGAGTATATTTAGCCTGTCGATTGTCTCCTCTCTCCCCATCCGCTCGCATCTGCCCAACCACACACCAGTGCTCAAATCAAAGTCAGTTCAAGAGTCGAGGACAGACGAATGTTCAATCGCACTAAATTAACAGAAACTGAGATTACATTTTTTTTTACACTTAAAATATTAAATGAAACCTCCTGAGAGGGGAAAATGAGAATTGGAATATTTAAGAAAAGCTTCAGTTCTGTGATCAGCAGATCTCTAATTCATTGTGGTTAGGGACTGTTAGCCTTAAACTCATCTTTAAATGAGGAGCATCCCAATACTGCACAGATGAATGAAAAGCAGATTAATATATTACACTGAAGTATCTGAGCAATCAGTAGAGCCATTCTCTCAGTGAACCAGCGAGCCAGACAGGCTCAAAGTTCAGACAGCCCTCATCAATATGAAATAAGCTTAATCTGGTCCTTCCTCCTTAATAAAATGACACCAGCGGGACAAATCTGAGATCTTTGATCCTTCAAAGACGGACGGCAAAGAGGTCACATTGCTTTCAGGCTGTCAAACTCTTCTGAGGCTTTCTTAAAGCAGCTCAGTTATGCAATTCCTCTGAGTGCTTTCCACTTATTATTCACTGCATAAAGGCTCATAAAACTTACAGCAACTCAGCTGTTTAGTTACAGGGCTCTTTCCAATATTCCGCACCTACATGCAAATCCCAGCATATTTAAATAACATTGACACCAAAGCGTTAAATAAAGGTCTTTTTGGACACATTTGGTCTTAGCTGCCCACCGTCTTAGTGGCGCTAGAAGATGAATGTGTTCATAAGGCTAAGACAAGCATCATGCAAGGGTAGAGCAGAAACAATCTCTGATTCCACGCGCGCGCACACACAGATCTGATCTCAACCTCTCGCTGGCTAATGATCCTTTGAAATTATAATACCCTGCAAACTATCATCTCTGCATTAAACAGGAAGTGGGAGATGAAAGGAAGAGCTGCATATCATTACTGTGGTGTCAGCTAATCACACCCTGCAAGACTGAAAGGAGACAGTGTCAGATACTACTAAAACTCTGAGAGCCGATTCCTTTTTTATCAGTTTATGAAGAAAATTGAACTATAGTTTCCAGCGGCACCTCCAGGATCAGTCTAAGCAGATATGCAGCAATTAACTTCAGTTATCACACAGCACTGATCTCTCACATCAAAACAGAGGATAAGGCAAGCGAGACTGCAGATATAATGTCCCCTATATGAACTCAAACATTTATCATTTCAGAGAATCATCTCCAGAATTTTAATTAAAGTCTGTGTGGCATGTTTCTTTCCACAGAATGAAAGCACCACACATATTGTTTTGCAAGCACTTTAAAGTGAATTTGTAGAATTGTCTTACTCTTCATACAGAGTAACGCTGAGAACTTATGCAAAGCTAGAAAATTCAGCTCCTCCATCAATTACATATACATTGATATTTATGTAGTTGAGGGGAGGGAATGTTCACTGTAACTTTTTGAAAAGTCAAACATTTCAAAACTTCTCTCTTTATTGCAGTACTGGGTTTGAGCCTATAGACCTGTCTTACTTTTCAAACCAGTCTCTGAAAATGGTGTACAGTGGACTATTTTACCTCGTCCTTGGTGAGTGGTCGGAATCTGGCCTGGTATCTGCTGAGCTCCACATTGAGACGGTGAACTGTCATCTTCAGCCCATCGTTCTCATCCACCAGCTGCTGAGCCTGCTCCCTCAGATTCTGTAACTCAGAGCTCTCACCTACACACACACAACTGTGCATAGTTAAATCAGAGCAGATTTCTGCAAAACCACACACAAATAATCCAATCAGGCAAAAACTCCCACCCAGAAGTATATACAGTACATATATGAGTGTTTCTTCAACTACAGGCACTTTCTGGTCATCTAGACTTTTAGAAATGCATGTACATGCATTATGGGAGAATTATATCAATTAGTTTTTCCTTACCTGAACAGCCATGATCAAGCTCACTATTCATTTTGTGTTGGAAATTAAATCCTAAATCTAATCTGCCTTAAAGATAATTTCATTAACTACAATATTAGGTTTATTATTATTATTTTACATATTTTGTTCAGAAATGATATTTCTCCTGATTTATTTTGCTTTATTTTGTTTTCTGCTCTCTTCGCTGACACCGTTATCTCCATGGTAACCAGGTAGACTATTTTTTGGAAAATTGTTGCTGGGGGATAAATTGTCAGTTGTGATGGGAATGATGCCACTACTGAAAGACAGCTGTGTGAACATTAAGATTGGGAGCATTAGGATGCAGCATGAAAAACCTTTATACAAGCACAGATGACTTATAATAGACCTATGAATGCACTCACATTTAGAGGAAGGTCTTCAGGATGCCATATTAATCATTTTTGATGTTTCTTCATATTTTAGAAAAAGTCTGAGTCTGGGACAATGGTAAAATAATAAAATCCAAGTATAAAAGGTATTTTTGAAAAAATGTCAAATAAATAATGAAGTGATGCTTAACAGTTTTAAAGATGTGATCCTCATATAAAAAAGAAAAAAGAAAAAAAAGTTGAAATCAATTGAATTTAATAAGAATCAACCCTGAGACATAAAATGCCAGTAGTATGAGTTGCTACTTTATTAGGTACATGTTTACACCTGCTGGTTAATGCAAATAATGAAGCAGATAATGATAGGGCAGCAATCAAAGCATGCAGCTTGTTTTCAAAAGCTGAAGATCAGGACCAGGGAAGAAATGTGATCTAAGTGAATTTGACTGTGGAATGATTGTTGGTCACTGCTGGAGTGGATTCAGTATCTCAGAAACTGCTGACCTCCCAGTTTCTAGACACTATTCACAAAAAATGGTGAAAAAAAATATGCCTGAATGTGCAGCTGACAAATCATTCGTAGTTGTTTAATGCTATCATATGGGACCAATAACAAGTAAGCCTGCTGTTCTAGATATCTTACCCAGAATTAGAGAGTACCAAATAAAAGGGCCACTGAGTATGGAAAAAGCACAAGTCTCATTTAAAATGGGTTGTTTCATTGAATTTACAACATGTCAAATTAATGCTCAAAACACAGCTTGAAATGAAGTAAGCATATGTTAAAGATTATGCCTATTTGAAATGTAGATTTTGTTCCACAGTACGTTGCTTAAAGGCATAGGTCACCCAAAAATAAAAATTCTGTCATTGTTTACTCCTCCTCATGCTATTCCAAAACTTATATGCATTTTTTCCCTTAAAAGGGTTCATTTATGAAGATTGTGCAAGTCACGCTTAGTGTTCAATGGAAGGTGACTGAAGCGTTCAAGCTTCCAAAAGCACACAAAACTACCAGTCAAATTTTAAATAGTCCATACAAGTATAATCCAAAGTCTTCTGAAGTCATACAAAAAGGCTCCAGTCTTCATTCATTTTATTACATATACATATAATGAAAAAGTGGTCAGAATATTCGTAAAAAATTAAATTCCTGCAGAAGAGAGAAAGTCATATGGATATGACAGTAGGTAAATATGACAAAGTTTTCATTTTTTGGGGGAACGATACCTCTAATGTTGGATAGGCTCTGTTATTGCTGTGGGATGTATAGCAGCGAGTGAGGAGGCACCTGTGGAGTTTCCTCTCTCTGTGTGAGAGTGGCAGAGCTCCTGCCGGAGATGCTCTATGTGCTGACTCTGCTGTAAACATCTCTTCTCCAGAGTCTCTTTCTCCTTGGCCAGAATTTGAGTCTGCTCCCTCAGCTCCTTTACAAGTGCTTGCTGCACCTCTAGCGTACTGCGCAACACTTCACTGGCCTCTGCACCACACAACACACACAGCAGAACAGGGCACAGCCACACACAGAATAAAAACCACTGCACAGAAAAGCAAATACATATATACACACGAATACGAAAACAGAAATTTTAACAGCATAAAACAAAACAGAAAACGGCACAACAGCACACCACCAACAAGAGCACAAAATGCAAAGACAGGACAGCTCAGAAGAACTGCATTTAAAGAAAACAGCAGGACACATACAAATGAAAATGCGACAGAAGAGGATTATGTAAAGGTTTGATGTGAAGGTCATTTCCTAAGCAGACTGATCTTCTTTTTTTAGATTGACTATATTAATTCAATTTGATGTAAAACAGTACAATGTGTTTATGACCATCTGTTTAGTCCTACACATTAATGAGTCTGGCGCTGTATAGTCTGTTGAGATTCCTCAATATATTCAATCTATTTGTCTGGCTGATCTTAATGTCAGCTTTATCACATTACCACAGATTAAAATACACACTCTGTCTGATCCTATATTTTCATAAAAAAATAAACAGCATAAACAAAATTAGACACAGACAAGCTTAAAGGGTTAGTTCACCCGAGAATAGAAATTTGTCCATGTTCTACTCACCCTCGAAAAATTGTCCTTGCTCTTTCAAGCCTTTCAATGGGAGTAAGCGGGTGTTTGTTGTCAACGATTCAGAAGACGTGAAATAAAGTGCTCGCATCTGTAATAAAACGTCCCTCCGGGGGTGAATAAAGGCCCCATGTAGTGAATTCTTGCATTTTTGTAAGATAAATAACCAGACAGTTCGTCAGCGCTGCAGGATTAGTTAGGAGTGTGGGGAGAGAACAAAACAAATCGTTGTGCACGAATTAGAAGCACAAAACGAGGATTTGTAAAGAAAAACTTTGGAGGATTTTGGAGACTGGTTTTCCTTTGCGTCTGGTTCCCACAGTCAGCAGATGTGAGAAAAAAAAGTGTTTATTAAGTTTGAAATCTGGATCTTTATCTTACAAAAACGCATGGATTCGCTACGGGGAGCTTTATTCACCCCCCGGAGCCGTGTGAGGGACATTTTATTACAGATGAGCATACTTTATTTTAGGGGTGTGCACGGATAGTCGAACATTCGAATATTCGTTCTGCTCTAATTATTCGATAAATAAAAATGATATTCGAATTACGCTATATTTTTGCTTGCCATTAAAAAAAAAATTCCACAATAAAACCTAATTCGTTCACTTTCTGTGATTCTCCACGGCATTTGTAAAGATGTATGCAAGCAAAAAATAATTAATGAATGAATAAGAACTGCGGTCTTCTGCAGTACTTCAAATATGCCGTGGAGAATCACAGAAAGTGACCGAATTGAAGAACATTGTTGCGGCGTCTCTCAAGCAACGAATAAACACCGCTAACTTGGAGAATGCAGTGAAAACTCATCTTCTCGCGTCCGCCCTAGACCCTCGGCACAAACATCTCAGGTTTCTCGATGAAAACATGAGAGAAGTAAGAAAAAAAAACTTTTTGAACATTATCAGAACATTTTCCTTAATGCGAGTGTTGCGGATGCAGCCGCCGTCACCAACGATGAGGAGGATGCAATGCCCACTTGTCGGAAAAGGCTGAGCCAGTTCTTCAGCGATGATTACAGAGAGTCCAGCCGAGACGAGTGAGAACAGTTCTTGCTGGAGCCATGTATTCCACCAGATGAGGATCCCATTCAGTGGTGAAACGAAAACACGAAGCGCTTCACAAAACTTATTAGCTTAGCACACCGTTATTTGTGTGTCCAGCCAACGTCTGTGCCGTCAGAGCGCGTTTTCTCCGCGGCCAGCCTTATTGTTAACAGACTAAGGAGCCGACTTTCCCCCGATCATGTTTACATGCCCGTATTTCTTAACAAGAACATGTAAAACAATAGAAAAAAAGAAAAAAAAAAGATTTGCTGACAGTTTAAAAGTTTCAAAGTTAAATGTGGGCTATACATTCTGTACAATAGCCTAATTGCTGCAGGCTGCTTTATTTACGTTTTATCTTTGTTCACTTTTTTTTTTTTTTGCTTTTAATGTGTATTTTTGCACGGATTGTTAAAGGTTTTCAGCTACAAAACACGATGTGTAATGTTCAAGCTTACTGGGTGTAAGCTTGTTCAAAAATGACGGAAACAATAAATGTTGCTGAAAAATGACGTCTGTCTCATTAAAGTTCATTTAAATAAACGAATATTCGAATATTCGTTTTTTGTGAGCTCAAATATTCGAATGTGATATTTGCGGAAAACACCCATCCCTACTTTATTTCACATCTTCTGAACTGTTGACAACAATCACTTGGTTGCCCCCATTCAAAGGCTTGGAAGAGCAAGGACAATTTTTTTATATAACTTCAATTGGATTATTCTAAAAGATAGGAGAGAAACCATCTCTGAATCCAGAACTTCTAGAAAACTGTATCCCTTCTTCCATTCATTGCAAAGACACTTGACCGAGCTGTGTTCAACCAGCTCTCTATGTTCATTGTACAGGACAACCTCCTGGACAGCAACCAATTTGGCTTCAAAAGTGACCACTCAACTGAGACTGCTCTGCTCTCGGTTACTGAAGCCCTGCGACTGGCAAGAGCAGCTTCAAAATCCTCAGTACTCATCTTACTGGACCTGTCTGCTGCTTTTGAAACCATTAATCACCAGATTCTCCTGTCCACCCTCAGAAAGATGGGCATCTCTGGAACAGCAGTCCTGTGGTTGAAGTCCTACCTCTCAGATAGATCCTCAGGGTGTCTTGGAGGGGTGAAGTTTCTAAGTCACAACAACTTGCTATTGGGGTTCCTCAAGGCTCAGTACTTGGACCACTTCTCTTCTCCATCTACATGGCGTCATTAGGATCTGTCATTCAGAAGCATGGCTTTTCTTATCATAGCTACGCTGATGACACTCAACTCTACTTCTCATTCCAACAAGATGGTCCAATGGTAGTTGCTCGCATTTCAGCCTGTCTGAGTGACATTTCTAGCCGGATGAATGACCATCACCTTCAGCTCAACCTTACTAAGACAGAATTGCTCGTGGTTCCAGCTAACCCATCGTTTCATCACAACTTCTCTATACAGCTGAGTTCATCAACCATAACTCCTTCCAGGACAGCCAGAAACCTAGGAGTTGTGATGGATCATCAGTTAAGCTTCACAGACCATATTGCTGCAAAGACCCGGTCCTGCAGATTTGCCTTATACAACATTAGGAAGATTAGACCCTTCCTGTCAGAGCAAGCCACCCAACTTCTTGTCCAAGCTCTTGTTCTCTCCAGACTGGACTATTGTAATGCTCTCCTGGTGGGCCTTCCTGCATGTACTATCAAGCCTCTGCAACTGATCCAGAATGCAGCGGCGAGGGTTGTCTTCTATGAGCCAAAAACAGCTCACGTTACTCCTCTCCTCATCAGGTTACACTGGCTACCAGTAGCCGCTCGCATCAAATTCAAGGTACTGATGCTTGCCTACAAGACGACCACTGGCACGGCACCAACATACCTAAACTCACTAGTTCAATCTTATGTGCCCTACAGAAGTTTACTCTCAGCAAGTGAACAACGCCTTGTGGTGCCATCCCAAAGAAGTTCAAAATCACTCTCACGGATCTTTTCCTGGACTGTGCCCAGCTGGTGGAATGACCTCCCAATCTCAATTTGAACAGCTGAGTCTTTACTCATTTTCAAAAAACATCTAAAGACTCATCTATTTCGTCAGCACTTAACCAACCAATACTAGTTCTTACCTTTTCTTTTCTTGTCTATCATATTCTTAAAAAAAAAAAAACCCTGGCACGTGTTCTGTACTAGACTAACAGACTTGTCATGGCACTTGTATACTGTTGTTGTTCTCTTTTTGGTCTGAATGCTTCTATTGTTCTCATTTGTAAGTTGTTTTGGATAAAAGTGTCTGCTAAATGATTAAATGTAATGTAAATGTAAAGAGGAAAGTCACATAAAACTATGCTTCGAGGGTGAGTAGAAGATGGACTAATTTTCATTCTCTGGTGAACTAACCCTTATATGTATATGTATATGTAATATTATTACATAACCTACAGAACTAATGAGATCTGGTTCATTACTTTCTTTCATTAGTATTTGTGCTCTAGTCTTTACCTAAAATTTTCCTGACAATCTAGTTAAAACTGGTGGGATGTGTAAAATAGCCAGTAATACATTTAATTGTTTATTAGCAATAAGCTAATCCAGGCCATGCATTACAATTGCTTTACCATGACTTTAACAGGAGATTTTAGCTACAAAATGATTAACTGGAAAGACAAAACAGCTGGAAAGGTCACAGTGTAGAGTTCATGCCCCTCACCTGGACTGATGTCTCTCTCTTTCCCTCTCACTGGACTCTCCTTCATCCGAGAGGATTTCCTTTTTGAAGTATTCACTGATCTGTGAGACTGAGTGCTCCAGTCATCATTTAGCTCTGACAAGAACAATACGAAAAAACATTTATAAAATAAGGAGATATGTGAGGGTAGTGATAAATGAGTGATAAATTGATTGTGCAAATAAATGAGCAATGAGTGAAAAATTGATTGGGCAAATAAATGAGAAATTGTACAACAGAATTAGAGAGTGATAATTAAGTGAGTGAGCAAATGAGGTGTTAATAATTGTAGTCCATCATTTAAATATAAAATACATTTTATATACCCTTATATACTGATTTTTTTTATGTTTTTGAAAAAAGTATCTTGTTCTCAACAAGACTGCATTAATTTGATCAAAAACACAGTAAAATGTAATAACAATTTAAGATAACTGTTTTATATTCAAATATATTTTAAAATTGTAATTTATTCCTGTTTTGGCATATCAGTTTTCAGCAGACATTACTCCAGTCTGCAGGGTTACACGATCCTTCAGAAATCAAATCAGCATATTAGAATGGTGCTCAAGAAACATTTCTTACTATCATCAGTGCTAAAAAAATTGTGCTGTATAATTATTTGGTAAATAGAAGGTTCAATTGAATAGCATTAATTTAAAATATTTTTAATAATAAAATGTATATACTTTGATTAGTTCATCCTTGATGAACAATTGCATTCATTTCTTTCAAAAAACTTTTGATTGGTAGTGTACATTTTTATGTTTGTGCCAAGAAATGCTTAAACATATTAAAATATTTATTGAACACAGATATAATTAATGTCTTTTTAATAAGCTCAAAGCAGTCTTAGCCAAATATTTTTATGAATACAGTGTGCTTCTATTATTTTCAGTGATCTTCTATTATTTGGCAACATCTATAAACCTTCCAGTACTCCCGTTTATTTTAACATCTCCTTATATGATTAATCTTTGGCATCCATTTGTCTGCCAAAAACACATGGCTGGCAACAAACCTCATAAGCCGTATTTCCATACAAAGTTGCGAATTAACTTGCGCACAAAAGTCGAGAAGTCAAAGAGAACAAAATTGTCGCTTTCTGATAAACTGGCACTAAATATCACTAAGAAAAGTTGGAGAAGCCACTGAATATAATAATTTTCATATATAATAAAATTACTTCTCAAAAGCCTCAAAAGTGAGCAGATACACAATGAATGCGTTCATTGCTTTTATTGATGCCTGCTGTTCGGGATCTGGGAGGCAATAATATAGAAATAATTTGACACCAGACTTTTCTCGGGCATTTCAGAATGACCATAACAATATTTCAGATCCTGTGCAACAAGATTGGTCTGCTGGTGAGTCAGGTTATACACAAAGTCACATGACTTTCTTGATGCGCATGGAAGAATTTATTCAACAAATGTGTTTCCATCTCCCATTATTCGCATTAACCCTTTTACGCAAAGACAAAAGCCACCTCAAGTGAGCGTAAAAACGTTTTTTTTTTTAAGAAATTTGGCATTTCCATCACTTGTTTCTGATAGGATACCTCAAAATGCACAATGGCAGGGTGATGGAAATAGCTTAATTGTATCAGTTGCTTCTCCCTCACATTTACTCTCATAACTTTCATTTATTTGATTACCCTTGAATCTCACACCTTCCGATCTCCCATCCACAGACAGCTTCAATGAAATCCTCTATGGCTTCTCAGCTGCTTCAATCACTTCCTCAGACTACTTCTATTGACAGTGACACCTCTAAAAGCTGTAACCTTCCCCCAAAACTAGTCAATTAAACCTGTTGTGGAGTACTTGGTTTCTGAACTCTCCTGCTGCTCCACTTCAAGTCCTTGGAAATCAGAAAACCACCACAAAATGCATGGATCAGTGAAGAAGTGGACAAAAACATACAATGCGCAGAGACTACTATTATTCCACAATTAACATGTGCGAATCCATCCAAAACAAATCATTTTCCATCCCTCCGTAACCACTTCTCACCCTCTTCCATCCTCTCTGACCGCTGAGGTCTTCATAACCTACTTTTTTTAAGAACTGCGGAGGTTGACTACTTTGTCAATCAGCTACAGCTGACCTTTTGCCAGACAACTTCACCATTATTTAAAGAATTCGTTCAAACATGGAAAAAAAAAACATCATCACCCTCATGCAACTCTAAACCAGTGTCTTTCTTATAACAAAAAATTAGAAATTTGAAAAAATTAAATTGTATGGTTCATTGTATGCATATAGTTTTTAATTAATGGGGTTTAATGCTTTCAAGGATGAATCTTCAGAAAGGATACGAAAGCATCCTAAACTATCATAATAACAGTGGTTCATTTAGGTTTGAGGAAAGTTTTCTTCTGAAGTCATACTTGTCAACTGTTGTTATTCACTAAAAAAATTACTCTAGCTGTCCTTGGTACATTCATTAAAGAAGTTTTGACAATCAGTCTGCAATTTAATCTAAACAGTTTTGTTGTGTTTTCAATAATTAGCTTGATCTGTTTCACAAAACTTATCTGAACTGAAAGGATTCATTCACAAATCATGCTGATCCTGCCATGGAAAAATGACATTCTTACGCAGTTACACAAAGTAAAGTCATATTGACATGAGGGGACTTGAGTAAATGACAACATCATTTGTTATTACTCAACTCAACACTCAACAAGAGTGACCCTATCCAGTACATTATTAAGATCTCACTGAAGGTGGGAATTATACGACAGACTGCAGTATATACTAGATTACATCACGTCAAACATGCAACAAAATCAAACAAACAAAATATCACAAGGCTTAAAATTGAATATGGAGCTGAAAAGCCCACATTGTGACTCCTAGTGGAGCTGTATCATCCCTGCTTCTAATAAAGATTGAATTCTCCTTGATTAGTCTGTGTCTTCAGTCTCTAACATTACAAGCACAGACAAGATTTTGTCTGCTTCTCTCACATCTCAGCCCTAGATCAGACCTCAAGGTCATCCTCAACTCCTCCTCCAGCTAATTTCTTCCTTCACTGGAAGTCTCTGTTGCTGTTAAAGGTGACACAGCCGTTTTCTGCTAGTGCATAAAAAGCTTGGCAGTTGTCCACTGATCACTTTGCAGCAACCAGCTCCAGATCTGCTGTTTCATGCTCTATTTCAGAGGGTAAATCCATCCTGCTATCCTCTTCTAGGCTTAACTAACACTGCTCTGCTTCTATCTGCCATTAGACGTCTTGAGTGCAACTGAACACTGCCTATTTTCAATAAATTAATATAATGAAACATTTAATGAAACAGTAATTTCATATAAAAGCCACAATATACGAAGAAAAAAAAAGTGTATTGCAGCACACAAATATATTAGGTATTGAATACAATGTATTGTGAAAATAATGAAACATGAAAAGTAACATTAAAGTAATAGTTCACCTGCAGTTGGTCCCCATTGACTTTTTTTCATACAATGGAAGTCAATGGGGGGCTTCAACTGAAGGTGAACTATCCCTTTAACTCCCATGCCCTTCCTTCTTTTTCTGACAATTAAAAAAACAACATTCGGAAACGTAAAAAAAAGGGCTTTCAAAATCATCCATGTAATGGATGTGAATAGCAAACATCTTAAATGTAATTCCATGATCCCATGCTACTATGCTACTTGTGCCATATACTCCAAGTGTATACATGTATGCAAAAATTACATGTATACAGTGTGGTATATGTGGTTGTGTAGTGTTTTTACTAATCATGATGTATCAAAACTCTGTGTGTGGCTTTCCAGAGTAAACTGTGGCACTAATACAGTCTCATGAATGCGCGGTCGTGCACAGCAGACCAATGGCCAAGGTCAGGATTTTCTTTAAATAATACATTACATTTCAGTTTGTTTCTCTATTGCATGCATGCGGAGCACTTGAAAAATAAGACACGATTCACATGCGATTATTCTGTGATCACATTTGAAGCTTGTCACTATTTACTGCCATTATACAGACAAGCACCAGTAGGGTTTTTTATTTATTTATTAAATCTCTCTCTCTTCAAAAAAGAAGAGCATAGTGATTAGAATAAAATCAGGGTGAGTAAATAACTACTTTTTTATTTTTAAGTAAACTGTGCCTTTAAGTGTACAAAGAGTGGACACTTTGTTGTCCCATAATGCCACAGGACTAGAAGAGCCATCAGATTTGAACATTTAAAATGTTAATTCGGGCAGCTTTGACCACAAAACCTGTTCCACATGGTTAAAATAAATTCCCCTTGATTTCTTAATAAATTATTTTTAGATTTTGAACAAATCAAATACCAACATGACACATGTAGCATTCCTGGTAAAGTGTGCACACTACGCACCTTGAGAATGTTCATCATTTGCATTGTGTATTATTTTTTCGGCCAAAAGCAAGAGTTCCATTAACTGGCATACAAAAAAAAACAATTGTCTGCTTAAAGGGTTAGTTCGCCCAATTTGCAAAATTATGTCATTAATAACTCACCCTCATGTTGTTCCAAACCCATAAGACCTCCGTTTATCTTTGGAACACAGTTTAAGATATTTTAGATTTAGTCCAAGAGCTCTCAGTCCCTCCATTGAAGCTGTGTGTACGGTCTACTGTCCATGTCCAGAAAGGTAAGAAAAACATCATCAAAGTAGTCCATGTGACATCAGAGGGTCAGTTAGAATTTTTTGAAGCATCGAAAATACATTTTGGTCCAAAAATAAACGGAGGTCTTATGGGTTTGGAACAACATTAGGGTGAGTTATTAATGACATAATTTTGCAAATTGGGCGTACTAACCCTTTAAAATATTGGTATATCTTGCATTTGGCAGTGTTATGCACAGCTGATTTCTTTCAAAACTAATAATCATGTTGCCAACAGAGCAAGCAGCATATACTGTATACATTACATTTTTTAAATAACTAATACTTTAAATAAGTAATTTCCTCTTTAGCAACTTCTTTAGGAGTAAGTTTAAAAACTCTTTACTGTCACCACTATGTTAACAATAAAAATAAGCAAAATTACTGCAGTGGAGGAAGAAGAGAAGCAGGGAATATATCAAGACAAATGTCAAGGTAATTCCAGTCTCTGTCCTCATGGTCATTATGGTTATAGCTTCATCACTCTCATATCTCAATGCTGACAACAATAAGCTTGTGAGAGGAGCTAAACAAAAAGATTTTTGTTAAATTGGCAGATGCTTTATTCTATTTTGTTTTGTTTTTTCTTCTTCAGGAAACTCCAATGAGCCTATCACAAATGTATCAAACAGTAACCACTTAATTTGCCTCCAGTCTGATGAAAGCCATGTCTGAATAAATCTGACATCAGTTAGGTGTTCACATTGTCTCCCTGTCCAAATAAAACAGAAATTATGCTTTTCTTTCAAAGCCTTGAGGATTCCTAAAAAGGGGGTACGTTTCACACTGACTGACAAAAAGCTTCTGAAATGAGCACAGGTGGAGTTCTGCTTTTGTGATGGATAATGTATGGCAGACAGGGGAAGTACCTGGAGATGCCATGCTCCCACGAGAGCCTGATCTTGATTGTTGTAGCGATGATGGCAGCTATGGAGACAGAGGGAAGTCAACTGATTAAAGGGTTCAGACCACAGACTGAAGGTAGACTGCATTATTAAGTATATCTAATAGTGAAAAGTGCACTGTGCTTGCTCATTATAGGCAGTTCATCTCTACTAACGAGCAATTTTCCTCATTAAGAGATGAGATTACAGACCTTCTGGTAAAGGTCTCAAAGCACCTACAGGAATAGTAGCATTCAGATCTAACAACACTGGGTTATTAGAAAGCAAGGAGCTGGTCAGTCTGCATGTGCGTACACATATTAACAGAGCACAGGTTTACATGGCCTAATTGGATTGTGTGTTTGTGTGTGAATGTACTGTCATGTCAGAGAAACACATACTGAATACTGAAACAGAATGGTTATGATAGTTTCTCTTGTCAGAAATAGCTGAGTTTATTAATAAACTCTCGCATATTCTCACCCAGTCTAAACACCTTCCCACTGTCTCTTTCAACTTGTCCAATTTTCATTCATATTCTTTCACTGATAACAACCTTTGTGCCCTTAACCTCAGCCTTTCATGCCAGAGTCATTTTTCCCCTGTCTTTAGAGAATTTGTTGAGCTCTGGGGCAGAATGACCTTTAGTCCAGAGTCAGACCAATCTACAACATAAGTGACGTTCCTACAGCAGCATTAAAAAATTAGCTTTGAACCCTGAATTAACTTAATCAAAATAATGACTCCAGGTTCTCATTACAGCTGATGTTGAGAGAGAGGTTCTCTTACCGTTTTAGCTGCTCCTTCCTGAACCACAATTTCCTCTGAAATACAAAATTGTATTAATTATAGCCATCAAGCTGCAAAATTACCAAGGCTCTCAATGTCAGTAAAACTGTTGAGTGCAAGATGTGAGATGTGAAACATTAATATTTAAAACTGAATATGCACTGTCTACTGTTCAAAGGTTCGAGGTCAGAAAGATTTTTATTAAAAAAAGGAAATGAATACTTTAATTCTGCAAAGATGTATTTAATTGAACAATTTTTTGGATTTTTGATCAAATAAATGCAACTTTGTTGAGGATTAAAGACTTTAAATATAAGTATATTTTATAATTCTTTGTTACTTCTAACCTTCAGTCTGTAGAGGGGACACAATATCAAATTCTGAGTCTTCGGTCTCTTCATCAACATCTGAATCAGTCTCGCCCTGACAGAGAGATTCATTCAGCCAGTTAACACATACACATACATAAATAATATATTATAATCAGCATAAATGCAGGGTAGTGGGTAGTTAAATGCCAAAGATTATTAGAAAACTATTGAATCAGATTCTAATTCTTTAATTTCTTTATGATGATCTCAGACTAGGTTTCAAATTAAGTGCAGGATTTGAATGAATCAGAAGCTCCATCTCATGGTGAATATTAGTCAATGCATCAAATGTTTAACAGGACAAAGCACTCCACACACAGACCCAGCCAAACCAACACACACGACTGTACCTTCTTGTGTTTTAATGGCACGGCGTAAACAACATTTATGTCATCAGCTCCGCTCTGTCTCTCAAGAGACTGATATACATGTTCTTCATCTCCCTCCACCTCATCACTGTCATCACCTTCGTCATCATCAGAATGTCCTTGGGAAGGCACAGGGGGTCTTCCTGTCACTGAATCTGCCCAGGTGTCTCTAAGGTGAGAGAGCAAATACATTATTTTACATGTCTCGCTTAAGAGAGCGAAGCTGACGTACTAAAATGTGATGACCAGCTAATGCTGTTTAAACCACTATTTGTGTCCTATCATAGAGAGGCAATCAGACCTAATTAGAAGCGTTACCCTGATTAGAATTCATTCTGGTACAATAATAAAGATTATGCTTTCAGACTCACTTAAAGGATCAGTTTGTGTCATTGTAATCTTCTCTTTACAGAAGACTAAACTAGTTGCTTTCAAACTTAAAAAAGGATAACAAAGAAGTATCACAAAAGTGGTCCATATGACTTATTCACTAATTTTCTAAATCATCTGAAGTCATATGGTAGCTTTGTGTGACGGCAGACTGACATTTAACCAATCAGTTCACTGAAAAGATCTGACTCCTTATCTCATAAACTCATGAACCCGCCAAGGCTAGAATAATGAGTGAATAACAACTTAAATATTGGTCTGTTCTTCACAAACTATCGTATAGCTTCAGAAAATTTGGAATAGAGAACACAAGTCATTTTCAAGTCTGCTCAAGGCACAGTCTTTTACAACAACTTTACGTTGCTTTTTCGCCATTTCTGAGTGCTTGTTCACTTTCACACATTGAAAAGGGCACAATCTTTTGTGTTTCATTAAAGAAAGTAAGTCGTATGTGTTTAGAATGAATTGGGGGGCAGTTTTACAAATGTTCCTTACATAAATATCATTTTGATCACAACACATAATCATTGCTTTTAATCACGTTCACCATGAAAACTCACTAAAATGTTCATTTCTAGATGAACTATTCATCTAAAAAAAGTAAAGGAGGGCCAGTTTATTTAGGTCAAGGTTTCCCAGACTGTGAGGGGACAGCAAGGGGATGTGATTAATGAAACCAATTAAATGCTAAAAATGTTATATTAAAATACTTAAATACTTTTAAATAAAAGCAATCAGGATAAAACGCTTACAAAAATAAATTAATATTTGTTTATCTCCATGTCATGTGACCATTTTCTAACTAACATCAGAGATGAATATTAACTTTTAGGGGTTCTTTAAGTAAATATGTCAAAGAGGGCCCACCCACAAAATAAAAGGTTAGGGATCCCTGATCGAGGTCAATGAAAGGTAATGAAGGTAAAGTGCACTATAATACCTGGTATAACGTCCTGTGGCAGCATAGGGCTCAAAGCCAGTTTGGCTGTCTGCATGTGAACAATCACTCTCAGAGTAAGACCTTTGGCGTGGAGGAGGAATGGCAATAGTGCGGCTCGTCAGGGAAGAAGATAATATGGCAGCTGCCAAGGCAGACCTGTGACAGTTATCAGCGAGATTACAAGGTTTACAGATTTAAAAAAAAAAAAAAAAAAAAAAAAAAAAAGTGTAAAGGTATTGGAACAATAATCCTAAAACAGCTATGTTGTAAGTTAGTTGTATAAAAACATTATGGCAACTGATGAATGAGATTCTCAAGATCATAACTGCACTGAGAGATGATGGAGGAAAACAGAAGTGTTATGAATGGATAGGTATAGGTATTTGGGTCTACCTGGGTCTCTCTGGAGAGGGGTTGGGGCTCCGTGGGGGAGGAGTGCGGGGAACAGCGGGTCTGGGGGCGATGGTGGCAGCAGGGATCAAACCAGGAGCTATATTCCGCTAAACAACACACACGATCACATTTACCACACGACTACATCACAGGATACACATGGTAAAGCAACCCAGTGCAACTGGTAAGAAAACTAATACTGAGAACTGAATAAATTCGTCTTTTTATAGGTTGATTAGTAGCACAGGCTTTTAGCAGCTAAATTAGTTCACCACAAAATGTAATTTCGCTTATATTGTTATATTTACGGATAGAAGACTTACAAATTCTTTCTTCTCTCTTCTTCTGAAGCTGAAGTTGAATTTGGATGACATGGTCCTCAACAAACTTCCTCGTTTCGGTGAGAGATTTGACATTAGGATTTATAAAAACCGCGGTTAGGACTGCTCATTTCAGGACTAACGTGTGGCAAAGATATGTTTCAAGAGAGAAACTGACAGCGTTTACAGGTTATTTTTATATATATGTACATAAAAAAGACATTATTTGTCATCGAAATCGTATTAGCTTCAGCTCAACTTCACGTAACTAGACGCTTTCCATGAAAATCCTTGAAATATAACAACTCCTCCTGTTGGTTCGTTTGTGCAGCTCAACCAATCAGCGTTGCGGTTTAATCCTCTTAGCAACGGCGTCGCGCCGCAGAGTGCAGCAGTTCTCCAGTAGAGGGAAGTCTGGTCCACTCAGAATTCAGAACGTCCACGTGCACGTGGAAAGTGCTAGAGAAAATAAAGAATAATAAAGTCTTATTGCATTGTTGAGTTTCTGTTCTCTCTTGTCTGTTTTATCTCGTTTTCAGTAAAAATAAAATTTATAAAATATCGTTTTGGTACTGAGACTAGCAGGCTTTGTGACATTGTTAAGAATCTCAAAGTAAACAATTTTAAAGCCTGCTTGAAACATGAGCCATACTTGAAGAACTGGTCATATTCCTTCACCTGCATGTTGTGCAACAGAGTTAGTTGTTGATGTTGTTTTAAAATTTTGAATCAGTTGAATTAAAATATTTGAGTTCTGCATATTGAATCCCTCAAACATACAGTTCTCTTTGTGGCTAAAGGTCCCCTGAATGTAATTTTCACTAAAAACACAGTAAAAGTTTTGTTTGTAAAAGTAAAAAAACTGCAACAAATCGTTTTGCAGGGGTGAATGGATTTGTTGTGACAGATGTCCCTTACTGACTGATCCAATCATTACAGAGATGCATGCTTGTGAAATACACGTAACTTAAAATTACAGCTCTAAGATGTATACCTTTCATTTCATATTATATAATACTACTGTGAAAAGTGATCGAAATTAATACAAAAATAAGAGGGCACACATTTTTCAAGAATTGTGCCTCACAGTTCCACATTTCTTTTTTAGGGTACTCACATTTTATTACTCCATATTACATCTTAATTACTGTTGTTATCATATCTTGCGTAAATCCACCAGACATGCACTGAAAGTAGTAAAGAGGTCAACCTCACATCTAGTAGAGATTTAAGAGTTATTAATCCTATTGTGTACTAACTGTGGAGTCAGCCCTGCTGGACTGAAACCTTCTGTAGTGTCTAATCTTCAAATGACATAGTATTGATACAAAATACATTCACAAGTCTGCGCAATGCTGCAAAACTGTTCCATGTCCATTTTTGTAATCATTATTACGAATATTACAGATATAAAAATATATATATATATTTGATTGACTAGTATTTAGTTCAGTAATATGTTTCAGCATCTAACATTGCTAAGTGGGTTAAAAGAGTGCTCCCTGTGCTCTTACAAGACTGCTGAAGAGGAGAAAGTGGGTGAGCCATACTAGAAATCCCTCTGGTGGAAAGTGTTCCAGTTAAAAGCAGACTTGTGTGGGGTATTTACATGATTCCGGTAAAACTCCAGTTCTTGAATAAAAGCAATTGTTGAACAAGTCCTGAGTCAGTGTATTTGTGATGTTCTGAAGAAGATGCAGAGACATCCTCTCTGTCTTTCTCTCTCTTTCTCCCACAGACACACTTAACCGCTGTGACATCACTGCTGGCGTAGGTAAGCAATCTCTCTAATAACCCAACCAAAGCCACACCATAAAATCCCCGTCTGTGAGTGATTTAAAATCCATTAGTCCACCACACCATTTTCACTGCCCTGATTCACATGCACACCGAGCACAACACGAATGCCACTTTTCCTCTCATATGAAGAGAGCAACATTCCTTTCTTTGTTTTACTGAAGTTTCAAGCAGTCATTATATTATAGTATTACTGCAGTTTACTCTCTAACAATGAGATTATTATCTCTGTTCTGCCCTTACTTTACATGAACTTTCACATCTGAATCACAGGGCTGCAGTTTTAAAATACCATGCTGCAGTTATACTGTCAGATTTCTGGGTAAAAAAAAAACTTTATTTGGAAAAGGGAGAAAGAAATAGGGCAAAACAGAGACTATCTGCTTACTCATGCATGACCTGTATTAAGAGATAATCACCTGCTTAATGGTACTTTGAACCAGAATTGGCGTGGTTGGGAAGATTACACAGTGAATAAACACAACACCCATACACAATAAAAATAGCCACTGTTTTGACCCCTTTTATTTAGATCAAGATTTACATATACAACAAAAGTAGGCAACAATATACATTTCAGACAGACATCACAGTCCAGACATTTCCCTAGACATATCACAACAGTAATCCACATAGTGTGTCGACACAAAAAAAAAAATAATCCAGAAATCTGCTTTACCTTTTGTAACAAAGTTGGAATTTAGAGCACTGATGCCGATTCTGTTCCCACCCCAAAGAGAAGCACTGTGAACATCAACATCATTTTCAAAGAATCATTAATATGTAACCTTGCAATGTCAACATTCTCTTGGAACAGTGTTTGCCATTATAATTCTGAATGTGGCACTTGCAGAAACATAAACGGATACGATACATTCATTGACTATAACAAAGTATTTACAAGCAAGGTAAGTTTGTGTCAGTGTAGACTGTGATAAGGCATTTTAAAGGCATCTGAAAGGCAGTGTTTTCTACAAGTAAATGAAAAGTTATATATTGTCAAAAAGATATGAAAAAAAAAAACCTTGCCATCTGTACATTTTTGAGCTATACTATATAAAGAGAAGAACATACACCAAGTAACAGAAAGAAAGATATGTAGCCAAAAACAACCCATGATTATATACATCAGGCTACAGTTTCACAATAAAAAAAACTAAATACTTCTAATACTTAAAATGAATACACGTTTATATAGATATTTTGTCCTCTTTATTTTGCATATAAATTATTTGATTATCAAATGTGTATAAAAATCTACTTTGTAGACAAGTGGAATATTCCAACACTGAAGAAGTGCTAGGTAAAACACATGGAACAAAAGTTTAATAAGGATGGCATTTGTATTCACTGATGTATTTTTGATCCTTCTTGCTTGAATTTGGCAATACCTTTAGACTACGCATAACTATAGAGTCCTATCGTGGTATTTCCCTTCAGTGTATGTTAATACTTAAGTTACACAAAATAATATTACTGCTTGTTGAACAGACATTCCCGGGGCAAAAGCTATTCACTGTCCTCTCCTACATTTTGTTCTTCTACAGTGATTGACAGAGTTAGAATTCCATTGCAATGATGCAAGATCATCACAGAACCCTGTTATATTGGTCTGCATGTCAGCTGCAGGCTTTGAGGAGGATGCCTGTGTGTGCCAGTTTCCACAAAAAAAAGAAAAGAAAAAAATCCTTCATCACACCATTTCACCATTCAGTACAAGAATAATAAAACAAACAAATAACAATAAGCAGCATGCACTGTGTTTTATCTACCGATTCATTAAAACACAATTTTCTCCTTTAATTTATTGGTGAGATATTCTAGACAACCAAACTAGCAATAAAGGTTTAACTTACACCTTTGTTTGTACTGTAGATCTGTGCAAAATGTACATTTTCATCTGTAATAAATTTCAATCTTTCTAAAAATCCCTCTCTCTTTTCTTGTGATATATTGTGTTGCTGCACCATCAGTGTAGGTATAATTCCAGTTTTGTGTGTTTAGTAGAGGGCACTTTCATTATATGAGTTGCGATAGGTAGGGCAGGGTCTGTTCCTGGGTCCGTTGTAATCTGCATTGGGCAGACTCAGTGTACTACCGCTCTTCTGCTTGTTCTTGAGACCCCAGCTGAGGAATGATGGTTTTTTTGCTACCTTGCGAGACTTCTTATCGTCCTCATCATGTGCCAGGCAGATCATGGAGTAGGTCTTCGGCAGACCGCCATATGTAGCGCTCTTGGTGGGCTGCAGAGATACAAAGAGGTGAGAGGTGATTAAAGTTTCTCTTCAGTGGAATATTTCAATACAGTTTCTCAACCAATCAGAGAACGGAAGGTAAAGAAAACCCTGAAACAAATGGGAGTTACCATTGGTTGGCTGCTGCTATCCAACATGCTGACCACTCTGATGTTGACGCCCTCCTCATCCACATCCTTTAAAAGCTTCATAACATCACTCACTCCCAGCCATTTACACTCCGTGTCACCCACAGCAACAAGGTAATCTCCTTCTTTCAGCCCTTCAGCCTAGTGATGAAGTGATAGTGGAGAGAAAAGGAAACAGAGGGAAAGACAGAAAAAGGTCAGAGAAGTAATTCACGTCCTGGCCCTGCAAGAGTGCCACTTCAGATATTTATGGTATGGGTTTATCGGCACGACCACACTTCTGTTACCATAGAGATCAGCTCTGAGAGGACTCGCTCATGTGCTCCAACAAAAATGGTTGGGGTTATTTGTGGGAGACACACAGCTGCTTGAGACAGCTTGAGACTCGTATGGTCAGAAACAGGTGCAGTGGGCGTGGATAAATGTGTGTGCTTTGTATTCATTCAATTGCTGCTGTCAAAGATTAAATCATCTGTCCTCGCCGCTTCAGAGACATTTACACGTATGCAAGGAAGATTAATCACTTCTGATAAATGTCATTACAGTTATCCGGTTCTGTTTGCTCTTCTCATTAAGATAACACTGCATTAATTATTTATTTATATGCAATAAAACGGGTGGGGGGGGGGGGGGGGGGGACAAAACATATCTCTCAAGGACAAAACATATCTTATGTTCCACATAAACAATAAAAAATACAAAATTTATACAGGTTTTGCACACCCTAAGGAAGAGTAACATGATGTTTATTTTGGGGTGAACTAAAATTACTAGGGCCCCATTTCTAGACTCTGTTTTAATGGTTAAATTAATCCTGAAACTTACAATATTATACAGAAATTTATTACAAGTTTAACAAAAACAAATTTTTTTAAGGCCCTATGAAATGTTTTTTATTTTTCTCAAATTCAGTTATATATATATATATATATATATATATATATATATATAATATTTATTTTTTGGGGGGAAAACTATGTTGTATTTACATTTTTCTGCTAAAAAGATTCTTGTAAAAAAAAATTCTGGTAAATATTTTATTAGTAGTAGTAGTAATAGTAGTATCATTAAATTAATTAATATTTAAGTATTTATATTTATTTTAATTAAGTAATATTTATGTCACAATTTCTTCAAGTAAAACCAAACTTTTATTTTGACGGGTTGCTGTGAAGACCTTTAGGTTTCTGTTTGTATATGGTATGACGATAGTTTTACTCAAAAGAAATGGTAAAATGCTCATGAAGTGACTCTCAGAGAAGTTCTAGAGGTCTTGTTAATGTGTTCATATACTGAGGCAGCAGAAGCGTGTCATAGCGTGCGTCGTAAACATTCTTCAAAACATGCTTCGTGCATCTGCACCATTTATTCATACAGAGACAAGCAGAACATGCAGGATTCATTTTTAAACGTCATTTTTGCAGCTTAATATTCACAGACACTAATCCAGATCACATTTTGATGTAAGTGTACTGACCTGCTCTTGATTTATCGATCTGGAATTCCACATTATACGGTATATTAAGTTTTTATGACTAGATTCTGCAATTCGGTCCACTTTTTCCAAATCCTTGAAATCATAGGGCCCTACATTACTGGTGCCTATGTCTGTGTGTAAACACTCACCGCTGCGGGACAAAGGGGATCCAGTGACTGTATCTGAACGGGTGCATCTCCCTTCAGAGTGAATCCAAGGTCTCTGTCCTGCAGTCTCAGTCTGATGGTTCGTGGGGCTGACCATCTCTGCTTTGCTGAGAACACTGACAAAGGCCCCTACACAAATACAACATCAAATCACTATAGCAACTCACCACATTCAAAGACACACAGGGTGTTTTTAACTTGCCACCCTGGTCGTCCTTGGCTCCTGCTCGACATCCAAACATCTGGCTTACTGGCAGGCTGACTTCATGCAGTATATGTGAATGGCATTACTCACATGGTGCAGAAAGTTTATTTAATATTATCATGAAAAGCACAATTATCTAAGGAGATGTTATGGTTAAAGAGTTTAAGGCAGTGATTCTCAACTTTAGGTCCTGGGATCCACTACTGGGACATGCCAGACTTCTGGGGGGGCCAGGAACATGATCTAAATTTAGCTAGAGGTACATCAGAATAGATAGGAGGCCCTTCAAACATTGTCTCAGACAAAGGGGGCCTTAAAGAAATAGTTCACCTAAAAATTCAAATTATCATCAACATTTACTTACCCTCACGTCTTTCCAAACCTGTAAAAGTTTCTTTCTCATGTTGGACACAAAAGAAGGTATTTTGAAGAATTCTGAAGAACCAAACAGTTGTTGAACCCCATTAGGTAAAGAAATACTATACAAGTCAATGGGAACCATCAACCGTCTGATTACCAGCATTCTTCAAATTATCTTTGTGTGTGTGTGTGTGTGTGTGTGTGTGTTCAACAGAATAAAAAAAACTCATACAGCTTTGGAACAACATAAGGGTGAGTAAATGATGACTAAATTTTCAATTTTAGGTGAACTATCCCTTTAAAAAGTCAATAAACTTCTGTTTAAGGTGTATGCAGCATATGGTTGACCTCTGCCTCAGAAAGGTCACTCAACACGATTAAAGACTTGCAATGCTTACATGTAAAACTGAACTCTACTACGGAAATGTAATTTCAAGTGAGGGGTCATTTAAAGTGCCCATGGCTCAAGGAACAGTGGTTCTTTGAACTCTCTGAAGGTCACTCAGACATCTGAAGGCGGTAAAACTCAAACATACACTTCCATAAAACTAACCACATCATAAACTCTGCCTCCTTCACCTGAATTACCCTGCTCCCCACAGCTGAAGGGAACGGAATATACACGTCAATGTGGTTCTCGAATGTCCCAGTTCTGTACACCAGATTTACAATTCTAAGACTCTAGCACAGGGTCAAAATGATTCTTGTTTTTTTTTATTGTTTTCCAGAACTTACTGCAGATGAAAACTTGGTGTTACAGAAATCAAACCCAAAATAAAGACAAATGAGTCAATGACATGACACTAGTTGTCCTGTAGTAAAAAACAACAACAACAAAAAAAACCTTTTTTGGTTAATTGTCTAAAATAAGGTTAACAACCTCAAGAGTTTTTTATATCCCTCCCGTGATCTTTTTAAATCTTTTACGTTTCTTGAAAAATGTGGCTTCTAACAAGTGGCTACAGGATGTTGGGTACATTAAATGTCATCATGCTAAACAGGAAAGGTCATCTACTCACTAGATTGCTTATCTCATTGTGTTTATGTTCAAGCTATTCTAAATCAAACTTTCTATCGTGTAGATTTTAAAGGATGATTTAAAGCCTTCAGAAGCTTGGCGATGGTGATGTTCACGTCATGTAGTTTATTTAGTCTTTTACTTTTGCCAAATGTATTAAGGATTCACTTGTATACCTAGTGTTCATTTGTGGACATTATCTTGAAAAAAAATAATTAAAAACTTTCGTTAGTCGAGCTTAATTTTCTACAACAATCCAAAATAATTTTACACTCTTTATATACATGTGACCATCCTATAAACTTAATTTTTCATAAAACCTAATGTTTTTAGGAGGAATCAAGTAAAAAAAAAGATTTTACAAGATATCTCCCCTCAAAAAGCTTTTAAAGAGGTATTTGTCTGAGGATAATAGTGTGCCAATGTTAAATACTTAATGTTAGGAGTTTGTTTAAACCCCTAAAACTAAGTATGAGTTAGGTAATAGTGATAGTATAGTTGATTTGAGTTTTAGAAAGTTATAGTAACAAGATGCCATACCACTTTGAAATTCATGTTCAAACCAGGGTTATTCATATTAGTATAGTATAGTAAAATGAGTATAGATCTCTACAGACTGACCAAACAGATTTTCCAAGAATTAAAAATTATAACTCAGTGGCATCCCCGACTGCTTGCAGTATTTCGGTTTTTGCTAATGAAACTGGAAGCTTGGATTGTTGGGGTTGTGGTCTGTTTGGCCAGTGTGTACAGATCAATCAACATGGGTCTGTTCAACAGCACACATGCTCACAAAATACTTGTGTGTTATGCAAAACTATTCTATGTACTAAGAAAACTGCAAATTTGCGAGAGCATTCCCGTGCTGTGAAAGGAGCCTGAAATGTCTTGAGTAAAATTAGTAGCCCACATACCAGCCGCTGGAACAGGTCTTTGACTTTCACCTTAGTGGCAGCTGGAATCTCCATCTCAACTTTCTTTTCTGTTTTAGCTAACAGAGAAAGATGAAAACAGGGTCAGTGCATGTTCACTCTCTCAACTGAACTTACATAACCACTGTGCTTCTCTACAGTAAGATGAAGGTTCTGTTCTGAGAATCTCATTTAGACCAAACCACAGTTTAAACTGTGATGCTCACTGTTGCACATTTAGATTTACCCTCTGGGCTTCTTCGTAAATGGGTCACACTTAGCTTCCTCCCGCCCGAAAACGGGCGAAGCCTTAAAATTGTACTTTACTTTTTCCCAGGATAACCAATCAAATATATTTTTGTTCTATAATGTTTTCTGATTATTATTTAGAATTTTTAGAATTTTTTATGATACTTTGAATTAATTATATAATTTTTATGAGCTATTTTTTCCATTAGAATTAATATATCATTTTTTATTTTATATTTATTAAAAAAAAAAATTCAATAAATACAGCATTTCACATCAAAATAGAGTGCCAGCCTAAAAAAAAAATGTTCCAGGAGAAGAACTTCATCTAGTGGCTTTAAAAAATAGCCACTTTTGTGTAATGTCCTGTACCAGCCTGTAGGCTGCCTATAGCTTCCTATATATCCTATATAGAAAGGCTTTTTGATTCCTTTTGTTGTTTTAGACATGATTTCTCTATCTTATTCGTTTTTTTATTTAGATATACATTTAGATATTCTAAAAGATGATTACTTTATTTTCTTAACAAAAATGTTTAGATAAGTATCAGGTTTTGCATTATGATTACAATCAAACTATAGCATTTGGTTAGAAAGGGAACACAATGTGTGTGTGTGTGAGTGAATGTGTGTGTGTGAGTGAATGTGTGTGTGTGTGTGTGTGTGTGTGTGTGTGTGTGTGTGTGTTGCATTTGAGCGAGAGTCTCTTTTTGTATTTTTTATTTATTTATTTTTGCATATTCTCAAAATTTGCTGTTGCAGTCTTACCAGTCTCTCTCTTTCTCTCTCTCTCTCTCTCTCTCCCTCTCTCTCTCTCTCTCTCTCTCTCTCTGTGTGTGTGCGTCTGTGTGTGTGTGCATTTGAGCAAGTTTTTTTTTTTCATTTATTGATTTTATGTGGAATATTCTACAAATTTGCTGTTGCAGTCGCCAGTTTATCTGTGTATGTGTGTGTGTGTGTTTGTGTGCGTGGGTGTGTGTGTGTGGGGGGGGGGTCTTATTTGCACTCTTGATGTTCTAGAGTGTCACCCCTTCATTGCTGTACACTTTTTTTCAGCACAGTTGCTGATCTGTAGCTTGTACCACCAAAAGTTTCTCTGAGTTTTCCTATTTTTTCGTATTTCCCATTCATTTCCTATGTCGCCCGTTTTCGGGCGGGAGGAAGCTAAGTGTGACTTTTTTTTTTACGACCCTTTAACATATCAGAATCATCTCCTTGATTTTTTTGTGTGTTCATATAGGTAATACAACAAAAGTCACCAAGTTTCATCCCCATCCGATGAAGCAAAAAAATTAAACATTTCAAAACGTTCAAGTTTTCGCCCGTTTTCGGGCGAAGAAGCCCAGAGGGTTAAACAAACAAGCAAACAAACTATAACAGAACTTTCTACATAATGAGCCAATAATTTTTTTTTTATACCAGTAAAAAACACATTCGGATGCATTAGTGTTTATGATACAAATGCATTATGCTTGCATGCGTTTCTGACACGATACACTTTTCACTCCATTAACTTCCATTCATATTCATGCAAATGTGAGAGACAGGAAACACAAGCTCATACAAATTGCACTGTGTTCCAAGGTTCAAGTTTAATGAACTCTGCTCTTAGAATTTCTATCATGACTCTTAGCTGAATTAAAAAAACAGATTTTTAACCTGCAGCACTGCAGTGAAGTGCAGTTGACTGCATAGTTTTATATATTGAATTATAAAATAGTAGAAAGTTTAGTGTGACCATTAATAACAGTTGTCTATCTCTGACTTACAGATGATATCTGGTGCAAGCATGTAGTCTGTGAACTCTTCTTCCTTGTCATTTTGTTCAAACTTAGTAAGAGAGCGTTTGAGGCCAGCTTGTAGGATGTCACTCAGGATGTCCAGTTTTTGCAGGTGTCGACAGCGAGAATGTGTGCGGATGGCCTCTTCGTGTCCCATGAGGGAGCGCTGCAGATGAGCTTTACCTGAGCAAACAGATAGAAAATGTTAGTTTAGTGAGTTAAAGTGGAATATCCCAATCATTTACACTCTCTGTAGCCTCACAGGTCTGCATGTAGTATAGGAGCCTCTCACCTATCCGCCGTCTCTCCTCTTTATCTTTCAGGATGTCAAGAGGAGAACGTCCCTCTGGCATGGTATCATATAGTTGTGACAGAGCCTTCTCTTGCTTGTCCTCGTCATCACTGGGCGTCACTACACATACAGACACATAAATCAGCGATATTTAAACACTGCATTGTTTTGCTCAACAAACCGGGAAACAAGTACATTCCTGTAAATTTCATCTCATTGCACAGAGGCCATGTTAAATGTTATGGCATTTACACAACCCATTGTGTATTTACTAGGGCTGTTGAGTCCAAATTAACTCCTTAATAGCTAAAACTGTCGGTCACGGAGACAAAAAAACAGAAGCGAGAAACAGGGGATGGGGGAGTGACTGCTTGAATAACAACAAGAATGTTACATAATCCCATTTGGTCTGGCACAGTATATCAGAACCCTGTCAAACACAGCCCGAGATACTTAACCATCTCTGCCTTTCTTCTGCCTCCCTTTTTAAAACCTTCAAAAAAGTACCTCAGAATAAAAGTCCATTAAAGCAATGATACCTGAATCCTTTACTCTCCCAAGGAAAAGGAAACAATTTCTATGAATCAGACACAAAGGTAACCTTTTAAAGGTTCCAGTGGGCTGTCAGCCAATGGGAGATGGCCAAGAGCTGTGATTGGGTGCTTGACTTACACTGGTGGTCCAGCAGAGCAGTGGAGACAAAGTAATGGGCAAGAGAGTTGTAGTGATTGGTCTTCAGCTCAGACATGGTGGTCCAGAAAAAGGGCACGTTGTTCTTAATGGGGGTCTGGATCATGGACTGGTGAACTTCACTGTAGGTCTCCCCCACCTGAGAACAGAAAGGAGAGAAGGGTAAATGTCACAAGCACTCTGGACAGAGGCGTAACTGCAGGCTTTGAAACAGACCCACATACTGATAGGATCAATAGGTCATGTATTTATATGTAAAAATGTCCCCTTATACAGACATCCCAGGTTAAATTCCAAAAGAAAGAACATACAAAAATTATTCCATTAGTTCTTAGTCAGCAAGATTTGTAAATGTTTTGTAAAGAAGTTTTTAAATGCCCACCAAGTGAAATATTTTTTTTTAATTAACAGTTGCTGTTTTGTATTTCACATACTGTATTTTCCGGACTGTTAGTCGCACTTTTTTTCATAGTTTGGCTGGTCCTGTGACTTATAGTCAAGTGCGACTTATTTATCAAAATTAATTTGACATGAACCGAGAGAAATGAACCAAGAGAAAACATTACCATCTACAGCCGCGAGAGGGCGCTCTATGCTGCTCAATGATCCTGTAGTCTACACTGAAGACATAGAGCGCCCTCTCGTGGCTGTAGACGATAATGTTTTCTCTTGGTTCTTGGTTCTAAATAAATGCGACTTATAGTCCAGTGCAACTTATATATGTTTTTTCCTCATCATGACGTATTTTTGGACTGATGCGACTTATACTCAGGTGCGACTTATAGTCCGAAAAATACGGTATTTTATAATAAGTGATGTCAAAGCTGAATTTTCATCACTCATTACTCCAGTCTTCAATGTCACACGATCCTTACAGAAACCATTGTAATATGCTGATTTGGTGCTTAAGAAACATTTTAATTTGCATAAGTGTTATAATAAAGACCACATGTTGAAAATAGTTGTTCTGTGTGGAAGTTGTGATGCATCTTTTCCAGGATCCTTTATGAATAGAAAGTTTAAAACCAAAAAAATGATTCTGATATAGTTTTTACGGTCCCTTTTGATCAATTTAATACATTCTTGCTTAACTAATAATAATTAATTACTGTAATAACACAGTTTTTTTTTAATACCTTGACAGCCTCTTGGGCTATTCTGAGCAGGCTGAAGAACTCATTTCGGATTCCTGGGAGAGTAATCTGCTCAAACAAACACTCCTGCGCTTGTGCTAGCATCAGCCGGATCAACATGCTCAGCATCGCAGGGCTCATATCATAACTGGGAGTGTGTGTAAATGTCTCCTTCAGGTAGTGCAGCACACCTGCAGCAGAACATACACAAACAAAAATCAGACAGACAGAATTTAATATTAGAGCGTGCATCAGTTCCCTTTTATTTGCCTTCAATTTCAGCAGAGTGTAAATTAAACAGAAATTTAAATGGAAAATTCTAGATAATTTAAGCCTCCCAACATTATTCGGCATATGTAAAAAGCACTGTCATTTCCTCTTTTAAATGCCTTCTGCAAACACATCTTAAGAGATAAAAAAAGACTTGTAAGACAATGTGTCAATCAATCTGTCATAATCACAACAACAAAAGGAGAGAGAGAGATCATATTTGGAGATATACAAAACATTCAATGTGATGAAAGACAGCGGGGTTAGCTGTTTTTATAGCTTAAGAAAGCCAGCCAGATCTCTCTTTATGCTGCTGTTATTTTAAGGAGGCTAAAACTGACACAAGCCACTGAGTTCCCATGAGCCTTTGACAGATCTGCTGTCGAGGGGGAAGAACTGCATCATGTTCACCCCACCTCGAAACACAACCGGAACCCGAACACACGGTCTGTTCTCATGATGCAGGAGTGCATCATAGCCAGCTCTGGATACTTTCCTTCCCTTCTTGCAAACTTATCTAAATCTGTACCACATTACTGACATTCCAAGCTGGTTACAAGCATCTTTACCAGTCAAGTGCATCTACTTAAAACCTCTCACCTGCAGATTTCTGGAAGGCAGCGATGGCGTCCTCGAGTCCAGCTTGTGTTTGTCTGTTGGCGCGGGTTCCAATCTGGGAGTACAGAGCTGCCATGTTGAAGAGCATGCTGGCTTTCTCCAGAGAGATGTTCTGCTGGCACACAGGCACACCGGTAAAAGAGTCATACCTGCGTGGGCACAAAAAAAAAAACTTTTTTACTTTGATTACACATACATATGAAATGCTGAAGTGAGCTGTACTGTAGCTTTATTAGTAATTCAGTTACTTCTCTCCATTCTAATTTGCTTTTTTATGATGACATTTATTCTTTATTTACCCTCTTATCTCCTTTTGTCACTATGGTATAAATGAATAAAAAAGCTGATGGATAAACATAGAAACAACAATGGCAGCCTGACGATCCAGTCAGACCAGTTGTGTTACCTCTCAGCGAGTTGTGATGTTTACAGCTGATACAGCGGTGTATAATGTCAGTACTGCTCGTGTGGGTGAGATGCAACCTACCATGTAAAGAAAATGCCAATCTGGCGCGTAGGAGAGAAGAATCTGGTCTCTAAGAAGGAGAGTTGACTGAAGTAGTTGGCAAGCAAATCTATACCAGAAGGATTACGACTGGGGGTCCGACAGGCCTAAAACACATTTAAGTCAGAAACGTCAATAAGAAAGATCTCACTGGTTAGCTTTGTGTATCTAAAGCTGTCTACTGTAAGTTTATTTCTTAGCAGATGCATTATTACCCTAAATGAACTGCACACTTTTACAAGTCACATTTTACCTGTCTGAGGTCCATCAGGTCATCAATCTCATCCTGAAAGTTTGAGCCATCTTCACTGTAGTGTTCCAGGATGTAGTCCTGTTAAAAAAAATCATATCCATTCACTCTCTCTGTCAAATCAAACAGTCATGTATTCACAGGCCTGTTCTCCTCGCTAAACTTGTCTGTAGTGAGAAAACAGACATTACAATGACACATTGCCATAGACTCACCATGACTATGTCATTACAGTTCAACCAAAGCCCATCTGATTGAGCCTAGTCTCTCAACACCCACTTATTTATAAGGGGCATACATCAAAAATCACTGCAGACTTCCAAAACCATAATTCAAGTTTTATTCTCTGGCTTCCTTGTGTATCATGCTGTGACCTACTTTCTATTATCACTTGGAAAAGCTTAGAGACTCTCAAAAGCCACCTGACTGAAGGAATAATAAAGGAAGTAAACACTGAAGGGGGCGCTGTGTAAGAAACTGACCTTGAGAGCAACGGAGAAATCCACATCCTTTGTCTCCTTCAGTCCCAGAGGGATGAGTGGGATGCTGGATGTCTCTCTGTAAAACCAATAAAAAGATAGATTAGAAATGACATTTTGAAAAACCGAGATGAGAACACTTTCAGTAAGAACGAATAAGACTTGGTAACACTTTAGTAACACTTAGTAACACTCCTTTGGTAACACTTTAGTATTGGGAGCAATTCTCATTATTAACTAGTTGCTTATTAGCATGTCCGTTATTAACATATTGGCTGTTTATCAATACTAATAAAGCACACATTCTGCATGACCATACTCTAAATCCATAATACTACCTTATACCTAAATGTAACAAATTTAAAGAGTTTATTGAGTCAGAAGTCTGTTAATAGTGAGAACTGGACCTTGAAAGTGTGACCGGTTCTTTCTTAGGCCAGTGATTCAGCAAAACCAGACTTTCCACTCTCTGTGTGACTCAGAACTGAGACATGCTTGCAACGGGCAAGTAAATGTGACCCCTATCACACATTACTCATACTACAACAATTCTGTGCCAGTTTCAATCATCTCTAAGACTGAATCAGCTGATACCAGAGTAGAAGACATCACAAGCCTATTAACCTGCTTACGTTGTAGAAAACTATTGAGTAATTAAAAAAACTTTGACCCAAGAAAGAGTAGTGTGCGTAAGAGTCTTACATTTTGTGCTCATCACACTTTTAAGATTGTGATTACCCGTATTTTTCGGACTATAAGAAGTAGCACCTGAGCATAAGTCGCATTTATTTAGAACCAAGAGAAAACATTACCGTCTACAGCCGCGAGAGGGCGCTCAATGTCTTCAGTGTAGACTACAGGAGAACTGAGCAGCATAGAGCGCCCTCTCGTGGCTGTAGATGGTAATGTCTTCTCTTGGTTCATTTCTCTCGGTTCATGTCAAATTAATTTTGATAAATAAGTCGCACCTGATTATAAGTCGCAGGACCAGCCAAACTATGAAAAAAAGTGCGACTTATAGTCCGGAAAATACGGTATACAGAATACACTATATATTTATGTTTGTGGAGTCTTCATTAACTACAAAGCTTGCACTGTTGGGGTATTAGCTCAGAGCAGTCTGAGTGAAGACAGATGAGAGAACACATGAGTGTGAGCTGATGAGAGGCAGTCCTGGTCTGTCCTGATTGAGTCTAGATGACAGATAACAGTCCAGCCCTAGTTTGGGGAAATATTTCTGAGAAGTATTACTGGATCAGAGGAAAAGAATATCACTCATAAGACATATGTATAAACACTAAATAAATCAATAGAGCAGAAATATTCTAGAATAGCTTGCAGGTTCAATTTCTTAACATTGGTACATTAATGCATTTGGTATTATGAACTGTGATCATTTAACAGCATTTATTAATCTGGGTTAAACTTGTTAAGGGTCAGTTAGAAATTAAATATTTTTACTAAAAATTGACAGTGAAGACATTCATACAAAATATTTGTATTTTAAATAAATGCTTAAATTTCCTATTCATCAAAGAATCTGAATAAAACAATGTGTTACGGATTCCATATAAATATTTGGAACAACACAACACTGTTGAAATCAGCATATTAGAATGATTTCTGAAAGATCACGTGACACCGAAGACTGGAGGAACTGCTGGCAAAAATACAGCTCACAGGAAAAAAAATTAACATTACTAATTATATATGAAAATAGAAAAGTTGTTTTAAATGATAATGATATTTTCACAACTTTTTTTACTGTATTTTTAATTGAAATAAATGCAGCATTGGTGAGCATGAGATTCTTTAGCAACTCTCAAATCTCAAAACTTAGAACAGCAGTGTATGAAAAAACTGTTGTATTAAGAGTTGTATATACTGACATTACTTAATGCATTGTGCATAAACATTGTTCATTCTCAGTTCATTAAAACAAATTGATGTTAACAAATCTAGCCTTTCTGTAAAGTGTAACAAAGTACTTAACTAAGACACAAAGGAAAGGTTATGAAAATGCTTGATGTTCAGATTCTGGTACGGATTACTTGCAGTTCTAGATATGAGATCTCATTCACATCAACTTGTTTCCAGTGTGAAAGCAACAATAACATTTCCATGCACTACTGTATGGAATCAGAGAACTTCAAGAATGTAAACCAATCAGGTTGCAGAGAACATTCACTGCCATTAGAAACAGAACAGAATACAGGTTCTGTTCCCTTGCGCTCTTCAGACCATGAGAAAAAGGTTTGTTTCAAAAACAGTCAGAAGGAAAGAGAGGGTGCAGGGACTTGAAAAAAAATATGAAAGAATGCAGTTCTGTCCTTTTACTGACACACACACACACACACACACACACACAGACAGACAGAGTAAGCTGGCAGCCAGGTGCGATTCAGAATGCCACATTGTATGCAGCTACAGGAAGACCTTGTCCTGTTTGGATTTCTTTTCACGAAACACAGGTGATAACACCGCACCAATGGGAATATTCCTTTTCTCACACTCAGTAACACGTAGGAGGTGACAGGCTTTGTTTGTTTAACAGGACAAATAAAGCATGTTTGTAGAAAGTTGAAGAAACACATTTGCAGTGCAAAGGAAAAGAGTAATTGTGCCGGTATGCATAAAAGCACAACCACAAAAACAGCGGCAGTCCAAAACTGACACATCAACTTCTTTATTAGTAGAATTATACTATTTCATAATAATAATAGTCATAAAAAGTACAAATGGAACAAATGGAAGTACTGGAATCAGGAATGGACCAAAAAAACAAAAACATTTTGAACTACTCATCTAATCAATTGTTGGCTTTCTGAAACTAAGGGAATATATATATTTTTATTTATTTGAGTTTAATTCAGAGTCAAGCCAAAATCATATTACAGAACATACTGTATAGCCTAAGAGAGCTAAATTCTTTGATAAAAAAAAAAAATTATAAATAACATAAATAAAATAATTCTGCCAAATGGGACAATTCAGCCAAAAATTAAAGACAAGAACCCCAATGACTTTCATTATTTTACTTTGTAATGTGAAATGTACTAGCAGTTTCGGAGTTAAAATAGTTTAAAAGAAGGGGCAAGTAACACACTGAATGTGAAATTTTCAAGCAGAAATACTGAAATAGTATTTTCTTGTAAAACATACTCTTACAATCATTTATTTTTCATTTATCTTCGATGAAATGAAAGAAAGAAATTCATACAAGTTTAGAAAGACATGAGATCAGATGAGTAAATAATTGCTTTTTTTTGGGGGGTGAACTAAACCTTAAACCCATACCATTCTTTTACTTCCAAAAAGAAAAAAACTAAATATGAGTGTCTCATGTTTACAGCTTTGCAGTGAGTTGTAATTATGGATGTAGGTCAGGGGTTCAGAATCAGGTACATAAGTCTGCAGGAGGTTTTTCTGGTTTACTATGAACCCTCCAGACACTGGGGTTAAACATTCTTTCATTAGTGCTTTGCCTAGAGGAACAAACCCAACATGTTATGAAGCTAATGCTGATAAAAAAAACTAGGCCAGCACAGCTTAGTTAAGCAGAGTTTGGGCTACAGAACAGAGAAAGACGGCTGTTCTCGTGCAGACGGTGAAGCATGCCAAAGACACTCAAGGGTGCATACATGCATACACACTCTCACTCACAGTGGTCTGAGAGGCAAAAGAGGGCTTAGAGAGGATTTAAAGAGGACAAGAATCCAACATTAGCCAAGGAAACACACTCAAGGTCTGCGAACTAAACAACATATACACAGCGTGACGGTAACAAAAGCATGACTGCAGCACCATTATTGAATCCTTTCATTTAGGCTGTGGGGTTTGTATCTCTAAAGAATGCATCACTTGAACATCACTGAATATAGGAGGACATCCGCTATCTGTTTTAAATCCGAAGACATTTTTAACGTGTAACTAACAAAGAGAATTTGATGACAGTGAGAGAATTGGTCATATACAGTATGGTATAAGTGTGATACCATGGAAGAGATAACAGAAACACAAAAAAAAAAATGAAAATTTTGCATCCTCTTCGGACACGTGAGGGGGACACATGTGGCACGTGTAAAAAGACGATGAGCTTGAAGATTCACCAGAATTATCAACCAGTCTACAATGTAGAAAGAAACTCAAAAAGATTGATTAACCAATGAGCCCACCTCCTATTTCTTGTCTTCTCTTTAAACTTCAGCCGTGTTTACAAAAATATAAGGTTGTGGACTGGTTAGCTTTTTTATTTTTAAATAAAGGAAAGCATTCAGAGCAAGAGTAGAGGAGACCATATAGAAATCAGCAGTCTGTGCTCAGTGTGATATTTCCAAAATATTTCAATTGAAATGTTTAAGTGAGCCATCAAGCTGACCAAAGCAAAGGAACTTATATCAAGAAGACCATTTGATTAGTGGCATGAGAACCAATTAGATTTTTTAATGTTTTGAAAACAAGCCATCTGGCTTTAAGGAATTCAAAATCTTCATCATGAAATGTAAATATTTCAAAATTCCCTATTGTTACGAGAACTGACTTGATATGAAATTCATATTTTTAAATATAAAAGACCATGAAGGTACACTGATTTAAAAAGAAAATATGATATGCATTGATAAATCATTTACAATAACAGCAGTACTCCATAAAATATAAGAATTTTAATTTCATTGTGACACATACAATGTTACAATGAAATTAACACACAAAAAATCTTAAAATCACTAAAAAGTGTTAATTTCACCTTAAATGGTAAAACTGTGGACGTCATTAGTTTACAAACAATGACAGTTTACAGAATGATTTGTGCAGCTTCTAATCTCAGAATATTTCCATTGTTGTCCTTCCGTTTACTCAAAGTCTCCAAACGGGAGAGATTTATGAAACTCAAAGATCTAATGACAAAAGTCTTACATAGCTTTAATAACCAAGGTACTTTGTACACATCCTACACATTCTACACATCCCATGGCCCTTCTGTGGTTTTAATGAAATACTATTTTTTAATTTTAACTACCAATAATCATCAAAGTTCTCTCAGTTCTGTTTAAGACTTATTAACCTTATTTAAATATATTCCACATAATTTGAAAAGAGATTAGAACTAAAAATGTGCGGGGCAGTGAACAGAGGTGTCTGCTCTTATATCATTCTGTGCACACCCCTTCCCTTCCATTACTGTAACACATCAGGGAGGATGAAATGGAGTAGGAGTAATAACAGTGCATTCTGTCCCTAGAATGGCTCTTAATCTGACTCAAGTTATGTTCTCACTGTATCTTTCTTCCTCCTTAGTGCTGTGCTGTGTGTGTACTTACTGTACGTCCTGATAAACTTCCACCGAGCTGTTGAGTCCTTCCAGCTGCTCCATAAGAAGCTGCAGATCCGAGTTGACATAACTCAACTCCAGCACCACCTGCTCCCGAACCTTATTATTGGACGTCGCCCTTGAAAGAGAGAAAGAGAGAGGATAAGCCAAGGTCACATGCAACCAAGTTCACAACACAGGAAAAGTGGCATAATTTGAATCAGTTTGAAATGTACAGAAGCAACAGTACAGAAGGAAGAGGCTGATAAGACTGGAGTCTTTGTTCTTTTTTTGTGCTCCCAAGCACATGATAGAAATAAGCAGTGAGTTGGCAGTACAGTCACGTTTGTCAAAGAAAAGCTTTAGAATTCAACTTCACATATACAATATACACTAAATATAAAATAGGAATATGCTTAACTAAAGCCAATCAATAAAATACAAAACATTCTAGACACACAGAGGAATATCTGCATATTAGCGAACCTGTTTTATCGGTGGCTTCTATTCTAAACTTAATGGGAGGAAGCAAGGTGAAGGTGAGCATGTCAGTTTGAACTGGAGACTTTTGACCTTTTATTTAAACAGGCAACATCACAAACTGTCAATCACGGTCTTCTATTTTAATCACATACCTTGTGGTTCTCAAACATACTCACATGAGGGGAGAAAGACTAGCAAGAATCCTTTATTATATAATAACAATACTATACTAATCATAAATATATGTATTTATTTGTATTGTGCTGTAATAGCTTCAAACTAAAGTTTAGCTCAAAGTGCTCAACAATGAAAAAGCCTTCCAAAAAGTCCTTTATACAAAACCAGATACAACATCATAGCTAAAGTAACAAGCTTGAGGATGAACTACTTCATAATAATAATAAAATATGGAACTGATGTAGAGCGAACAAAAAGGTGAAGCTAAAATTGAGTAACAAAGAAACTTGACAATATTGTTATTGATCATGAAAAACATAGCGAAGTAGAAAAAACTCTTAGAATAAAAACTAAATTGTAAGACAATGTTAAGATACAGAGTCACGTTGCCAGGGCGGAACCCCACAAAATTAACACTCAATGAAACCGGTCGGGCCTGTGAGCACACTCAAACAAACACACAAGAATGTGGACTACAGCCGCTTAGATCTGAGAGAGAGAGACCGAGAGAGAGAGAGAGAGAGAGAGTGTAAGAGAAAAACATTATGGAAATTAAGTGGGAGTGTGTGTGTGTGTGGGGGGGGGGGGGGGGGGGGGGTTGATAAAAGCAGACAACTTCCTTACAATTGATCTATTATGTGGCTATCCTCTCTCCCATGTACCACAAACCTCGGAGACCCATGAATGAGAGAACATTCCAGATCAGCGCTGAAGATAGAGCAGCTATGAATGGAAGGTAAAGCGATTGAGCAAGCATCCACCCCCACACCAATATTAATGAGCTCAGGTAACCAAAAGCACTCCGACTTCCAGCTCTAATGAAGGGCTCTAAAACTGACTCATGTATATCATTACAATACATACCAGGCCTTCTTTAGCTCTGAATCACACATTAAACACAGAGGCATTTAGAGCGTTTGACTGAACTATCGGCAGAGAGATCCTAAGGCAGCGTTTGCGTGTACGTGTGAGAGCCCTGCCTCTCAAACAGCCTTATTTTAACTGCTTCTGCTGACATTTAAGAGAGTCAGCGTACGTGTCTGTGGGGACGTGTTAAACAGGCTGACAGAAGGCCTCAGGCCATTTGCAAACACATCACAGCACTGCAATGACCTCACGGTGTACCTGTCACAACAGTCATCTGCTGACTAGAGGGAATATCATCCCATATAGAAGCATTCCTTTGTAATTAAAATCACCAAACCCTTGTATCTGCTTGGACCCTGCCTTGTTTTCCACCAAGTTTCAGCCAACCCACAATGTTCATCCAAACTGCAGCCAAAGCCAGATGACAATGACTCGACAAACACAGGCTATGGCCCAAACATATTATTAGCCCATATAGGAGAAAAGAAAGCAGACTCACATATGGTTTCTCATTGAAAAGAGCTTGTCCAAACTTTATTGTTCTAATAAGATTTTAAAGGCACTTTGACGTCAATGCCAATCAAATGCTTCGCTCCGAGGACCAACCCAGCAGGTGTGTCCTTCAAAACCACGGAGACAACAGACACACTTAACGTCCCCATGGAGACCGGGTTTTCCAATGTTACAGCGTGTGCTCGTCGTAAAAGGAAAAACACTGGCAGCTTTTGAGAGAGGAAATATATAATCTGGAGTTTTCACAACAAGATGCAACAGCAGTTCTGTAAACTTCACAAATACCTGTCCTTTCTGAGTGTCTGCACTGGGATGAATGTGGGTGTTTGTGGATAAGATGTCAGCTAGGTTGTGTTTCTTGTCAGCTTATGTTTCATTTATATAAATGCTTCCTTGAACAGAGCTGATACAAATCCATCAGACAGTGTGGTAGCACTGGTCAGTTACAAATCAGCAATTCAAATTTCAAATTCAAAATTATTCATTTTAGAAATGCATTTAACATTCTGTAAATAAAAGTTTTGCTGTCTAATTTGTATGATATTCTTCTCTCCCTTGACACCAGAAAGGTGACACCAAAATATTTGCATAATCCTTTGCATGTTTTTTCCCTCTCTTCTCTGGATCAGCTATAGAAGTATGCATGACTGACCGGCGGTTACCATTCAAATCAGTGCCAGCACTTCTCAGTTGACAGCTGGCTGCTAGAATGTTCGAAAACGAAAAAACTGCTTGCACGCTTAATGTTTCTAAGCAAAGCAAGTTTATATGAGTGTAAGATATTATGGTTACAAGTTTCAATGTCCTAGCAAGGACTCTATGAGCTTCACAGGTATGAGGTCTGAAAACTTCAAATCTCATGTATAGCATTCCAAGTCTCTTTAGTCAACAGCTTTTAACAAAGCCACAATGTTACTGTGTCTATCAACAACTCCAAATCTAAAGGTAAAAATGCACACCTGAAAGCCAGATCAGAGTGCATATGAGCTCAAAACATTTGCTTCTGCACACATACACACAGAGAAATAATTTGGATGACAGGAGGACATGGCACCTTCTTTCAAAAAAAAAAAAAAAAACTTGGTTGGATTTTTTAGGAAAAGACATATGTGTGCACTGCATATCCACACATGTGCCTGTAGGCTAACATGCAAGATAAGGGTGGTGAATGAGCATTTGCCCTCATGTGTGTGTCTACACAGAAGAGTGCTTGACTTACTTGAGAAGGTTCTCTGCTCCAGCTCTAATCCTCATCTGCTTGATGATTTGCTGGTTGAGAAGTGCTCTTTTATTCTGCAGCTTACTGCGGCCTGTTTGAGCAAATGGATTACATCCCTGTCAGAGAAAGAGAAGGAGAAAGAGATCAACAACAGTTCACATTGTTTTTGTTGCTCCTCACTGACAGCTAATCTAAAAGGAATTTACCGCTTGTTGTGTACATTCTTATAAAGCATTACATAGTGCCTATAAATGATAAGCACACAAGCACATGCCAGCCAACACATACACCTTGTAATGTTTTCAAGGTGTGGCGCACCCAGTACATGACGTAACAAGATCAATTTCCCACCCCGGCGCACCTATAGAAAGTATCTGTTATAAATCTGATAGCTGAGGGAGGAGGTCTGATGATTTATAGAAGGCTAGTATCACTCTAGATGGTTAAAATAGCAAACCTCTTACCCCTAATCTTGACAAACATTCCATAAGATCCTACAGTGAAAACATACTGTCTACTTCTGAAATCAGGTCCACTTGCTATGACATAATAATTTTTAATGTCTTTGATTGTTTGGTTCATAATTGCTTGTGTGTATAGCAGATGTCAAACAGCGGGAATGTCAAACTGGCAGTTTTACGGTAATTTACGGTTTAATGTGTAAAAGTAGTAGATACATTCACACAGTTAATGTTTTGGACTGACAAGTATATTGTCACATTTTTCACAAATTGCACATTTGAAATACAGTGGTCTTAAGTCATCTGTTCAATCTGGAATTTCATTCAAACTCGAAAAAGTTTGCAGTGGGTTCGAGTTGCTCAACTAATTTCCCACATTGGCCAACAAAAAGCTACTTGGTTTGAAAGCAGCCTGTGTGTAAATGGTGCTTCATGTGTCACTACACTATTAAAAATGGACAGTGGACCTTTTTTGATCGTGAAATTAGCCAAAATATGATTGCACTAACAGCAGTGATGTTCATACAACTGCTCACAGTGGCAGTTCAAATACACTCTATATGCACATGTGATTGAAGTCAATCCTATTTTGTATCCATGAAAAAGCTGCGAACACCACATAACATCTACAAGTACAGTGACTATGACTGAAGTAAATATCCAAGATGGTGACTTTCATAATATCAGAAAGTCTTATTTGACTAAACATTATTTCAATCATGACAGCTGTCTGAAGATTTTATTATGGTGATGGATATGAAAATGTTAATGAATTTGGTCTTGGTGGAATAAATCTATACGATAAATACACTGCTGCAAGTGCAGGAACTTGCTACTGCCAATGCATATGACAATATGGTGGCATGAGTATTTAAGACATACTGCTGCTGCAAAAACAGCATATAAAATAACCCGTAGCAGATCTATACAGGTGGAGCTGGAGCAGGTAGAGGGTTTCAGCAAAACTCTGAAAGCACGCTGCATAAATCTCAATTGAATACTAGCCAGCCATATAAATGCAAGGCAGTAAGCACATTGACTGCATATACAGCATGAACCAATCAGCTTGTGCCAAGTCATTTAACTCTCTGAATATCATCAGTTACATTTACAACCCGTCAGCCTGTGCCATCTAGAGTTTCATGACTGACATATATATTTAATAACAACTACAATCAAAGATTATCTATCATATCTTAATTATTTGACTGTGGTGTTAAAATACTTCATTTGTAGGTGCAGGTAAAAACAGCTCTGGTAGAAGACACACAGCAACTACATCTAAAGTTTCAGATGACACACAGCTCATATCTCCCTCTCGATCTACCAAACCCCCATGTGAAAAACCCCCCAGCACACTTGAGACATGAACATGTGCAGTGCAGAGTTCCTCTAGTATTGTATGACATGACAGACCACTGGCTGCCCAGTGTGGTTTTGTTCTTACGATACAGCTTGACTGAAAATGCCAACTCGGTTAGATTATTTGGTTGTCACTTTTGTTAACAACAGGATTGAGCGTGAAAGTAGCAATCTGAAACAAAATGAAAACTATAGTCTGCTGCGGTGTAAACATGGGCAATAGTGGTTGTCAAAGGGACCCAGCTACACATTCTAGAACAGGGCGATGTTTAACCAAGCAGAACCAAAGAGCTGCCAGTGCAACTGCCCTTCACAGTCACAATCACACTGTTGCCCCTCAAATAACAATGCAAACAGAGCAGAAACAAGGCCCTAATCAAACCAGGGCACAAATGAGACAGAAAACAGGGCCTCAACTAAGTTGTGTAAGTGTTCTACATTATTCAACTATTGTATATGGCAGTTATCTGAACAAATATGAGATCACAGTAACAAATGTTCATTTCTTTTTTAAGCCATAGGAGATCCTTTAAATGCGCCAATGACTAACTGCTCTGCTTCTGCATTGGGGTAACAAAGTCAGGCTTCAGTAAATACCTATTAAAGAATTATGCAACAGAAAGCTCTGATCAATGATTAATTTTTGTTATGACACAGGCTTTCCTTCTTATTCATGGATTTTTGGGTGCTGTTAGATCACTTTACTCATACTGCGTAATGCTGCACAGAAGCCATGTTATACTAATCATAAAACTCTAAACTTCTTCTCATGCCTGTGCCGGGACATGAAATTGGAGCATCTGTGTTTCATTAATGTTTGTGGTTTTGGCTATGCACTTTCACTGGGCAGATGCAACATTAATAGAAGGAAAACTGAAAAAAGATGCTGAATCTGCAATTCAGTTTCTCCAAGCCCCATAGCCCAAGCAGGATCAGCTCAGGCAGAACTGGACCAAAACCACATCACCACTCTGAACCAGCCCCCACCTGGTCACCGGCCTGAAACCTTCTCACTGCAAATGGCAACCGCGCTCATTTTCAAAGAATTAATGTAAAAAATGAAAAGGAGACATAGGAAATGTGCTGAACAAACACAGCTACTTCAAGCAGCAGAGTAAAAAAAATAGCCTTTTCTCTAAAATTCAACCATCCATGCAATAACATAACCATATTTGACCAAATTATCTCAGAAAACCCAGTCCGTGGTTCATTTTTCTGTTTCACTCAATGTTTCATGTGAAGAGGACTTCCAAAAAACATTTCAAGAGAACCTGTAGAAACTGATCATTGTACTGGTCCAATTTGACATCAAACAAGAATAAGAAGCACTGAACAAAAAGCCCAATAGATACTCTTGAGTCTTGACACAAAGAGAGGTGAGCTCAACAAAGACAACAGGCCTCTTCAGCTGCCATTCACACTGACAAAAAAATCCTGAGGATAAAAAATCCAGGATAAATGCCAGAAACCTGCCGCTAGTTACTCTTCCAAAAGAAATGCATACATGCACACACTTCAGTCAATTTCAGTCACACACTTCAGGGCAGACCGTACAAAAACCTTTATTTACAAACATACTGAACCAACTTCACCATGACCACTGCAAAATCTGAATCAGCTGTCAAAATGTAAAAAGCAAATGCCAGAAAACAACTTTTTGAGTAAGGTACACAATTCTTTACAAATAATTCACTGTATTAATCAGTTTCCACCGCAACACAATAGTTCAGGAGAAGATAGCAATGTAATAGTTCTTGCAAATATAGCAGTTTTTGTAAAATTGTAATGAGTATGAATGCACTGTAATGTGTTCCTCCTACCCCGTACCAGTCCAACAGTCTGTGCTTTTGTTTATTGTCATTTTTAATTTAGTGATTTTAACTTTTTTGTTATTTTAACTACTGTCAAATGGTGAGTTTAACCCCTTTTTGCACACAACGCACATAGTCTACATGTAACTACATTTGTTTACATTGACTTCAAATTGCACTGCATTATTTGGACAACCCTGACTGGGCAGGATGTGGAATAACAAATTTGTAAATAAATGATTACGATTATATTTTAATTTTAAATTATTATTATTATTGTTCTATGAATACCTGTTGGATGTATCATCCAATTAATCAAATAAATGATCGACAGATTAATCTATTATTAAAATAATAGTTAGTTGCAATTCTTTTAACTCTTTTAATCACAAATTATTGTAGTTGTGAGGGCATTAACAATACCTGGAGTCATCGGTGTCGGAAACTAGGGCTATCATGATATTTTTGTAGCTAAGGAACGTTGATATAAAATATTTAGAAGCCAACGAAGATGGTTTAACAGGGTGAATAACATACAAAACTGTGAACCTTTAAAACCGAGAGAGTCTAAACTCTTTCGCTTGGCATTGTTCGTTCACAAGCCCCGCAGATGTGTGCTCATCTCCAATAGATCCTATTACAAACACCTACTGAAGAAGAAGAAGGGAGACTGGCTGCCTCGTCCTTCACTTGTTATCAACACTTTACGTCTTAAAATTCGTGAAAGAACATGAAAATCAGTCACGTATCTTTTCAATACAACGCTAGTAAAACAGAAGTGATGTATCCATCTAGATGGCGTCCAATAAAAAGTCATGAAGAACATCTCATCACCTCCCGAAACATCGAGAACGGAAATGAAACTCCGAGTCGCTGACCTTTTTGAAGTAGCCACTCTCCACCGGTCCGTTGGTCTTGCAACCATTGGGCATAAGAGTGTCCGTCATTTCTGAACCCTCAACCGATTGCCTCGAAGAAATTCAGAAAGCAGAAGTCGTAAGTCGTTGCTGTAGCTCAACAGGTGTGTGTCTCTAAGGAACTCAAGTCTCCGATGTCTGTCGATGTCCACTGTTGTGCACGCTCTCCTAATCACTTTCTGCATTCGCTATTTGGGCTACGCTTCCCCACTCTGCTCTGCTAAGGCTGCGTCACGACAGTGGGCGGAGTCTGTCTGATCTTACCTGCGCAATTGCCACGCCCCCGATTCGACTTGCTTATAAATGCTCAACTTCAAAGTTATTTTTAGCTCAGAATGATATTGGTAACTGTTTAACTATACGGATAGTTTTAAAATTACAGACCCACACGAATGTTTTATTTGTCAAATGTGACTGTAATAAAAAAAAAGATAAACAAATACATAACATTTGCTTCTCCGATGAGACGTTATGCAAATACACTGAATCTATTATCTGTACATAGATTATTTTATACATATTCTAACTCTTTTGCCTGTTGTGAACATAAGTTATTTGTATATTTGCACTACACAGACACACACACACACACACACACACACACACACGCGCGCGCGCACACACAAATTTATGATACTTATTTTATTTTATTTTATTTTACTTTACTTTAATGTGTACCTTGTTTTTACATTTGATTCCGGTTCTGTAGGCAGTGATATAAGGTGAAAGCGCCCTCTTGCGTTTTGATTCTAGATGTTGAATGCACTGAAACGTGTTGTTCACGTTAGGCTTAAATTTATGGAAAGCCAAGTGGTCCATAAAACGCGTGCTTTTCAATGCCGTATTAATTTTAAAACGCCGTTTTCATAACGCCGCCAGGGATAGCCCTTACAATTATACATATAGCTTTTGTCTCATAAAGTTATCACCTCAGGCACGAATGAGTGCAAATTTGGAAATTATTTTATTCAACAGTTAAATTAATAAAAAAGTAATTTATTATTATATTATATTTTGAGTAGGCTATCATTTCAATTTAATATATAGTTGGCGATAGTTTCACAAAAATAGAAATTTTGTTTAGTTACATTTACTCAACCCAATGATTTAGTTGCAGCTTCTGTAACAAAAGTATAGCATGTGTAATTTTAAATTAAATATTAATATTTAAAGCTGCATTTTGTTTGCTTTTTCTCATTTAACACAATTAGGCTCTAAAATATCTTCTGAGGGTACTTTTTCTTCATTTTTAAAAACATAATAACATATGATAAACTGAAATCATACTCAAAAGTAGATACCTGATTTATTTTACAATAAAGCAATTACAAATATAGATATAGGGAATATAGTTATCGAATGACACAAATTAGTCCAAATTTGGAAATTATTACAACGGTTAAATAAATAAGAAAATGTATGGCAAGTCCTTACCTTTTGGATGTATTTAATTATAAATACCTTTGTATTCTATAATAACAGTACATTTATTCATTCTTGAATATTAATATAGGTACCTGTAATTTTGGCCAAATTATATATACTTTGTTTGTGAATTTGCACATTCTATAATGTAAGCATCATTAATGACCCCTTTGTGTTTAATTAAAAAAAAATAAAAATAAAAATGATTGATTAGTGAAATGAAAGAATGATTTAATAAAAAATTAGATGGATTATTAATTGTCTCTCATTGGCCTGATTAGCTTTGCCCTCAAAACCTTTCTTATTTAGTGGTACATAATACACTTTGCATAAACGTTTGCAATTAGTTTTTTAAAAGGTAATGTTACAGTATCAAGGCCTCTATGCTTACATTTTTTTTTTATTTTTTTTGTTTTGTTTAGGAACATAAATTAATAGGGCAATATTAGATTTTTTTTTACCTTTTTGATCCCATTTTCCATCTCATTTTTATTAAATTAATAGAAAACAATCCAGAAGAATAAGATACCAGTCAAATGAAATCAGCATCAACATTTCAGCTTTGCAAGGCACAGAACTCTGCTGTTGCATTAAGGATTATACAGACTTTTTGAGAAGACTTATAGGTGGCGTTAATGTATTTCATAAGAACGATGTAATGAAATTAATGTTTAAAATATAAAGTTTTGAAAATGGAAATATTAAACGATTTAAATGACTCATTTATACTTTCAAATGAAACTGAAACAGACAGTAGGTGGCAGCATGTCACTGCCTTATCAATGAATCATTTAATCGATTCGTTCATTCATTTAAGAACAAAGCAAATGACTCTCGTTATGAATTGGTGATGGATAAATCATTGACTCGCTAGATTTGTTCAAAAATACAGATTCATTCAAAAACGTTGTTCAGCAACAGCTGTGTGTTTGTTTGGAGATGCACCGCGATCAGCTGTGACTTTGTTTGAATTTGTTTTTAAGAAATAGAGCAAATTAAAGTGAAGTGACATTCAGCCAAGTATGGTGACCCATACTCAGAATTTGTGCTCTGCATTTAACCCATCCGAAATGCACACACACAGAGCAGTGAACACACACACACACACACTGTGAGCACACACCCGGAGCAGTGGGCAGCCATTTATGCTGCGGCGCCCGGGGAGCAGTTGGGGGTTCGAAGCCTTGCTCAAGGGCACCTAAGTCGTGGTATTGAAGGTGGAGAGAGAACTGTACATGCACTCCCCCCACCCACAATTCCTGCCGGCCCGGGACTCGAACTCACAACCTTTCGATTGGGAGTCCGACTCTCTAACCATTAGGCCACGACTTCCCAGTTTTCCTGAAATTTAAGCCCATATGTTCAGGGGCGCCTGCAGGATTTCTTCCGAGGGAGCCCTCTCTACACTGTTTGTTATGATGAATGACAATACTGCAGTCTGCTTTCACGATCTGAGGTGAACCAATAAACATTTACTGCCTTCATTCAATCCCCATACTCCGTCTCTTTAATCTTATTTACTATGCTAACTGCATTATTATTATTATTATTTTCAGATTTGCCTTTGTTGTTGATGCTAATACAAAATATCAGGGGGGACTCCCATAAGTCTATTTTTAGGGGGGTGGGGGGGGGGGGTGGGTCAGCTTCGCAGTCCTGCTTAATTCAGCTATGATTATCATTTCAGTTCATGTTTATAAATAAATAAATATATATACGTTTATATATATATATATATATATATATATATATATATATATATAAAATAAAAAATAATGTAGTTTAAAAATTTATATTTAATTTAGAATTACATATGCTCTACTTTTGTTTCAGAAGCTGCATCTGAATCGTCATATATTTACAGACTAAAACAGTTTGGTTATCAGCATTCTTCAAAATATCTTCCTCAAACGCAATAAAGGCATAATGTTTGAAACAACATTGGGTTGAGTAAATGTAAATAAACAATTTCTATTTTTGTGAAACTATTGCCAACTATTTATTAAATTGAAATGATAGCCTACTCAAAATATAATATAATAATAATATTACTTTCTTATTAATTTAACTGTTGAATAAAATCATTTCCAAATTTGCACTCATTCGTGCCTGGGGTATGTATATGTATAATTGTAAGGGCTATCCTTGCCATCTTCGTGCTCTTGCAAACTGGATGCTCTGACTTGCCGTAGAGTCCTTGTAGCCATGAGAGGTGTGTCCATGTAGATGAGTAAATAAATCTGCATCTTAAGTGGTGTGTCGCGTTAACTTAACGTCTGTCGGCATGTGGCGTTATTTTAACACGTGGTGGCGTCTGGCGTTAATTAATCGCGTAACTATGGCAAGCCAAAAGGGTCAGAATTACGCTATAGATGAATCGCGTTTACATTCAAAACGCCGTTTTTTACGTCGTTTAAAACAGTATTAGCGCCGTCAAATACGCCGTCCTGATGGCAAACGCCGTTAAAAACGCGCGTTAACCATAAAAAACGCCGTATTTAACGGCGTTTTAGTGTTTGTAAAAAGCGCTGCTTTTAACGCCGTTTGGCCTGCCACAGGACGCCGTAAAAAACGCCGTTCTGATTGCACAAAAGCGCGCGTTATTTACGGCGTTTTGCTAATAGTATAATGAGCCACGCCCACTGATTCCCGCAGCCAGTATGTTTGAACTGTTTTCACCCAATCAATGGTAACTTAAAACAGACCAGACTAATTGAGCACAGATCATTCTAGCCAAATGAATTAATAGGATATTTAAGTACAATACCCCATTACTTTTTGGATATTTAATCTCTACTAACATTAAACATAAAAAATTGCACCTCTTCATCATAGTGTAATGTAGGCTTATTGCTAAGATTATGTTCAACAATGTTCCTACCTTCCCCATTTTATGTATTCAACTTAACACAGAGATACCTTTTACTAATGCGTTAGAAAATAAATGGACACAGCTTTGAGTAATGTTTCCAAACGAGAAAAAGCCCCTATTAAAGTGAGATAGTGTTTAATAGTTGCACATCATATTATGGAGCCTGTTGATCACCTGCTTGTTAAAGTGCCAGACTCCCACGTCACCGAGCGCTGGTTCGTGTTCGGCTCTTAGCAGGTCTAGCCAGCATTTTAGCGTTGATTAAACAGTGAATAGACGTCGGGTTCCATTATGTCCATAAGCCAGTCAACATTGAATTATGTTTAGATTTTGCAAATAATAATAATTAGGATCAAGGTTAATATTTTGAAATTGTTTCACCATCGTATACCTTTTCAAGATGGGTGAATACACAACTGTATGTTCATAGACCTAGTTTGCATTTAGATCAACCCTGTACATTCATAAAAAGTAAAAAAAAAAAATTTAAATAACTGGCAGCAATGACTTTACAATCAACCTCAAACTACCACATGCTAATTTTTTTTAAACAAGTTTTATTTTGGTAATATTCTGTATAAAACTGAGGAATATAATCCCAAACTTTAGCTTGCAGTGTTTGTGCATGGATGGATTGTTAAAAACCTGTAGAACAACCATCCAAATACAAAAAAAAAAAAAAAAAAACCCTGCACATTTTGCACTTGTAAGACAATCCCTCGTACTTAGAAACCCTTGTACTTTTTTGACTGAAACAAGTTGGTCTTTTATTTTGGTGAAAAAATATGGTTTATGTGAAACATGTTATACTAATGGGTCTCGTTACAAGAGAGCAGTGTTGGGGAGTAACTAGTTACATGTAACGGCGTTACGTAATTTAATTACAAAATTATTGTAACTGTAATTAGTTACAGTTACTACGAAAAAATGAGTAATTAAATTACAGTTACTTATGAAATTTTTAACGATTACAAAGGGGATTACATTTGAATATTTACACACATCCACATTCAGATTTAACTGATTTATTTCCCAAATTGCACTGACAATTCTGAGACATACCGCCCTAATAATTTCCGGGATGCGGAAATACAGTCTGGTTCGTAGAATCCAGTCATAAAAACGAAATGCCTAACGCGGACGGAATATGCCACATTTTGGATGACTAAATCAAAAGTAGGTCAGTACACTTGAATCAAAACATGACATGGACTAGTGTCTGTGAATATTAAGCCCCAAAAATGCAATATATGACTTGCACATTCTGCGTGTCTGTGGAAATCAGGCGCGGACTGGACACCGGGAGAACCGGGACAATTCCCGGTGGCCTGGCAGCCGATTTTGCCCCACTATTTAATATCATTATTGTATAATTGCCTGCCGAATGTACTAAAGCGATCATTTGCGAATCCGCCATTTGATCTCTAATAAATCATGAATTGTTAGTCATGACTCGCGCGCTCTCCGCGCCTCCGCCAAACGGTTTGGATCAGACTCAGAGTAATCAATGCGAGAGAGAGAGAGAGAGAGAGAGAGAGAGAGAATAGAGTGGAGTGTGGAAGCGCACAGCTGGAGCAGAGAAGCAGAACTCCTGTTCAGGGTTTCAGGTCAGTTTCATCTGTAAAGATGCTTTTTTGTCTTTGTTTTTTTTGTTTTTTTGTTTATCAAGCAGCAGCACGTTGCTCACCAGTCATCACTCAAAATAGGCTACTATATAAAGGACATCATTATTATCTGTTGTAATGTTACAGTAGTAATTTAGCTGAAAAAAATTCCGATTTTTTTTTTATAGGTTTATGGGGAGCTACGACAGACAACAATGCAACCCTTACGAAAATTAACATTTTAACATTTAACTATAAATCCAGAGAAAATGGTTAATATTGTTTGACTGTGATAACCAAAAATGTAAAATTATTTTACAAATGTATTTATTTAAAAATAAATACAAATCCATTTGCAAAAAAAAATGAAACAAGGTTATTTTACTTTTATATAGGCTAATAAAAGCATGGTTAATTTTTGTAAGGGAAAAACATGACTCGTGTACAGTATTTGGATTTTTCTATAAAGATATTGTAGTATTGTAGAGTATTGTATTGTAAAGTATAGTTTTGTTCAATCTTGAGTATTAAAGTCATGAGAGAGATGGATAACAGAGCAAAATAAAGAGACTGAAGAGAAAATTGGAAGTGAAGGTGCAGTTCAGGAGAGAACTTTTGATTATTTTGCATGTCCCCAAATTAAAGATTTAAAATAGATAAAAAATAGTTTTGTCCATGAATTTGTTTGTATGAGTTTGAATCTTCCAGTCTGATTTTTTTTCCCAGTCCGCCCCTCCTGTAAATTAATGGCAAAGACATGGTTTCATTTACTACACATAGGCCTACTGAAGCTCACAGTGTTTTCAACCTCTGCCGCCTCAATATAGGAGTACACGAGCACATAAACATAATTTCTAGAACTGCTCTGTGTCACTTCATGTGCATTTTACTTATTTTGAGAAAACTATCATCATATACAAAGAGACAGCAGTTTAAAAAAAAACACCAATGTTTCAGGAGTTTATTACACAGAATACGTCACATACTTATTAGATAACTGTATTTAAGTTGATGTATATGCTTTTATTTATTATTCTTTAATTTTCACAAATTTAGAAAAGTAATCAAAAAGTACTCAAAAGTAATTAGTTACATTACTTTAATAAAGTAATTGAAAAAGTTACACTACTATTACATTTTAAACAGGGTAACTTGTAATCTGTAACCTATTACATTTCCAAAGTAACCTTCCCAACACTGCAAGAGAGGTGTACATTTGTGCAGTGAAAATACTGAACTGTTTGAGAATGGAACCTGCAACAGAATCCGTGGTCCGTGACCAGTCTAGATTTTTGTCGACAGCCAGAGGTGGCCCTAAATTTGACAGTCACCTTAATTCCGTACAGAAGAACCCTACCTTGAATGAAATGCATTTAATATTTTAATTAGAACGTTTTTTTTTTTCAAATTGTGATAAAGTGTTACAACCAACAGCCTCGTTTTTGTGGTTGTGCTTTGGGTGATCCTTGAAAGAGTCCCAGCTCTAGGTCCTTTCTGATGCAGTCCTCTCCTCTCTCCCATGTGTGCGCTTTCTGTATGGTCCTTTACTAAATACTCAATATCAGCTTGTTAAATATCTTTAACTGAAAGCAAAACAAATCACATACAATATTTTCACTTTACAGTTCAGTAACAGTGGGGTTGGAAAAAGTGCACAAGGCTATTCATTAAACACAATGTATTCAGATGAAAGTTTGCAATATTAAATTATTCACAAGCAGTGTTTTAGAGCCCCCAGTTACACGGTTTTAATTAGAATCCTAACTATATAGTGTATTTTGTAAAACAAGTAAAATCAAAACCTATAACAATTGGTCAATGCATCTCTACCAGAAGTGACAGTGCAATGTAGCAGATGAACAACTCCTTACCAATTTGCCAAGAATAAGCTAGATCTTTCATGACTCTACAAGGGGAAAGAAATGTTTACTGAAAAAGTTCTTAAAAAGTAGGATTTCATTTTATACCATTTCTTTAAACCAGGGGTTCTCAAACCATTTATACCAATCACTTTAGAAAATATTTGGCTCTCCAAGTACTACCATAACGACCAACATTAAAATTTCAACAGCATAGTAGGCCTAACTATTCAGCTACAGCTCTGCACGGTTTTATACGAGCCAGTTTTATTCCTCATAAGAATATTTATTGTTGTCAGCCACTTCAGCATTGTAAATGCTCAGTTTTAACATTAACACTGTACTGTTTACATACTGTTAAATAATTTTTAAAAATTATAAATTCAAATGTGTTGTACCAAAAGTGAAACAAAAACTGTACTGTATTTAAAATGGAAACACCAAAAAACAACTTTACTCAAGATCAAATTAAAATGTATTAACATTCATTCGTTTTAGAGCTGAAACAACGAATCGATTTAATCGATTAAAATCGATTATTAAAATAGTTGTCAACTAATTTAGTCATCGATTCGTTGCTAAATAACTTTTATTTGCCGTAAGCGGCTTATTTCGCGCATATTTCAAATCTGCGGTGACCAAAGTGTGGCAGTAATGAGCCACCGGAGGTTTTACTCAGCCAGTACAGCAGGAGAAGTAGCGAATAGCCAATAGCTGGCCTCGTTTTATGTCACGTGCTTCCCGAACAGCGTCTCTGCAGCATTCAGCGTGATGTGGGAGAACTTTACTTTGAGCCTTTAAAAAAGAAGAGTAACCTGTAAACTCTGCACTACTGAACTGTTTAAGGGAACGTTCACATATCGCGTCTTTTGCGCACTCAAGTTCGTTATTTCCAACACCGCACCGCATCGAGTTAAAAACATTTAAACTTTTCAGAATGCGGCAAGCGCACCGCGGGTCATATGACAAGAACTAACCAATCAGCTTCATCCTTTCCCATAACAACGTTAAAAGCTCAGTCAAGATGAAAGGAACAGCTGATCATAGTTGTATATGGATTTCCATTTTGAAATAAATTTAGTAGCAGAGCTACTGCAAGCGATGTTTTGAGCATCAAATCCATTTATCCTTTGCTGAAATTTCCGCGTCTTCAAGGAGAGAGCACGTCATGGTTGCTTAGCAAAGGCAGACGCCTCAGGGGCGCTTCTGCCCGAGCGCTTTGGAAAGAAGGAGAAAGCGGTGCGCCTAGCGTTTTCCACGCGTTGTCTTGCAGCTTAATTATGACTGAATGAGAGAGGTAAATGTTTAAAGATATTTGAAATGCACTTTTTTTTCCTAAGTATTCACCGCTCTTTTTCACACAGCAGGTTTTTTGTGTGTGTCCAATTTTTTTTTCTGGACAACCTTCTGATGGATTTTACTTTAAATTGTGAGTTCCATTCAGGTTTCATGCCATTAGCACTTTATTCGAAGGATTGTTTACAATTTCACAGCATAAGCTATAAAGCTGTTTCCCAGTAAATAATAAAATACAATGCACTGCAATTTTATTCTGTTTTATCCTTATTCTTCGTGAAAATATGTTCTGAAAGATTCCTTAATAAGCTTTGTTTGGGATGTTAAACTACTTTAGGAGCTCTAAGGACTGCCATGGTGAAAACATTATTTGAAATCTACTTGTGAAATTTGCTAGAGTATGGGTCAGTGTTCTAATTGCAGAAGAGTTCGACAAAGGATTACTAACACATAATAAAACAACTCCAGGTATATTTTTGATGAGGATATGACAGTGCAAAATGGTTAAAATCTCTTAAAAAATCTATGCTGAAGGATAAAGACCATTTATTAATAATTTACTTGGGGAAAAAAATGGAAAAAACTAAAATATAAGTACATAAACCGATTAATCGATTAATCGTAAAAATAATCGACAGATTAATCGATTATCAAAATAATCGTTAGTTGCAGCCCTAATTCGTTTAGTGATTCATCTGCGTACCACTAGAAGGAGCTAACTAACTAACATTAGTGCTACTCGTACCACACTTTGAGAACCACTGCTTTAAACGATCTTGGTGGTATGGGGAATTTTGTCAAGGCTTATTTTCTAATGTAACCTATCGCTGGGCTATCTATGATTAGCAATGTGTATTATTTTAAGAGACCATTCAAAGGATGCACACATCTATCGCTGTATGTTTGTTTAACATTTAAACTTGCTAACGTTAGTGCACTGAAGGTTGGCGACTTTCATCTATAAAACAGAAACTTGCTGATTTACTAGATAAAACCAACACACCATTTCATATGCATAGATTATTTTACCTGATATGAAGCACTGCAAACACGAGCATCATTTATGATCATCTCCGTCCAGTCTGTACGCCGTATTGCATTCAACCACAATTGTCTTCTTGATTTCTGTGAAGGAATGTCTGCCGGGATCCAGTAAAACTTTAGTTTTGAAACAAAAGTTCTGTTCCTTCTATTCTGGCAGCCAAAAAACCCAACAAGAAGACATTTTAAATTCAAAACCTCAAACTTTTAGCGCACCTGCTATGAGCTCTGCCTTATTTTTTGTCTCCAGCTAGAGCGGTGACGTCACAGTGACGTAGGCGATTAAGGGGTCTATACATTTTAGTGACATTTGCGATTACTAAGAAAAACACGAACAGAGTATGTTATCTTTGAGACTATTGAACGATAAACAATATAACGGGCCTAATGCATGGTATTCACATCAGAAAAATGTGCAAAGTCTCTAAAGGACAGACATTAACAAATTAGCAGCATCACACATCAGATGAGCTTCTAACTTTAGCTTCTGTGATACAATACAAATATACAAACGGACATATGTATCTTCTGCAGGATACATGTCCTTTAAGGCGGGCGTACACGGTGCGATTTTTGCTGTCGTACGAGTTCGCATGCGATTTTTTTCAATCGTGTGGAAATCGCGTATGCTCGTATGGTCGCGGCTCGTATCATTTGCAATGAATTACGAGCCGAGCAGAGTGGCTTACGAGCACTTCCCGACCTCCCGATCATTTTTAAACATGTCTAAAAAGTTTGTGAGCTATCGGTTTGAATTCGTGACATGTGTGCAGTTGAACGAGCCGATTTGTTGATTTATCTGAAGTTGACCAATCACGAACTAGGAAAACCACAGAAGAAGAAACACGAACAGGGCAGCGCCATGGCGAATGTGGACTATTGACCAGGAGGATAAACTCGCTGAAGTCTGACAGGAACAGCGAGCGCTGTATGATGTTTCTAGCAACGTGTACCATGCTTTTTAGTTCTCTCTCTCGCGCGCGCGCTCTCTCTCTCACACACGCATTATGTAGTTTACAGGGACTCTCCATAGAGGTAACGGTATTCTATACTGTATATCCCCATACACTACCTCTATCCATTACGGAAAATGCATGTTTAAAATGTATATTAAACACCGTATAGTATTTTTTAAAGCCATTTGGTTTACGAGGGCACAGGAATTGTCCTCACAAACCATGTTTACATTGTAATACCTATTTCAGATATTTATAAACCTACAAGAACACACACACACACACACACACAGGGTGACCAAACGTCCCGGTTTCCTATTGCTGAAAAATAACATGTACGTGTAGGAAACAGTCACGGCTTGTATCAATATTGTATGCAGTTATGGGGGAGGGAGAGCAGTTATATTAGGCGCGTTCCACTTGAAGCAGCGCTGCACAGAATGATCACCTGACATCAAAGTACCGCGAGAGCGATTCAAATGCATTGGATATGTGTGCTCTCTTAGCGCTCTCGCGGTACTTTGATGTCATACCTTCTGTGCGTGCAGCGGTGCTTCAAGTCGAACGCGTCTATCAACTTCGTGCGATTGCTTCTGGAATTCGCAGGTTGTAAAATCGTGTCGTATATCATCTTGTCCGTACGATTTTCAGATAAACTCACTCGTGCTGTGTGCGTGGACATACGATCTTCCGACCATCCGAATTCGCACCGTGTACGACCGCCTTTAGCCATTTACAAATTAACTATTTTTGAAAGATAAAGATAGCGATTTTCTTACCTGATTTTGCCCATTTGTTTACAGGACCTCGCAGATCACATCTGACCCATGTGCTTACATTCCATTCTAAAAATAAAACATTAACAGCTAAATATAAAATCATTCGGCACCAGCCCAGCAGTTTTAATGAGCAGCGTTGCAATTGGCCGATTGGGTGAAAACCATAGCTGTAGGAATCAGTGGGCGTGGCTCATTATATTATTAGCAAAATGCGTGAATGACACGCGCTCTGTACAACCAAAACGGCGTTTTTTACGCCGTCATATGGCAACATGAACGGCGTAAAAAACGGCGTTTTTCATGGACACCAAAACGCCGTCAAATACGGCGTCATTGACGCATTTTCGCACGTTTTTACTGAGTTTGTAATCACAACAGCGTATTTTGCGTCACAAATACTGCAAATGCTCTCTTTTTTCTTTCTTTTTTTTGTTTAGGACTTATTTAATTTAGTTATTTAAATAATTTATATTACATTTTATTTTATTTTAGCCTTTAAAAAGTTTTAGCTAACAATACCAGCACTGCCATGCAATTGTACGTCACCCACATGCACTTCTCTCTGCTGTTTAAAAAAAATGTTTTTTTTTATATTTTATTTATTTAAGTGACTACAAAAAAGTAGTAAAGAGAAATGATAAACGGTTTGATTTTATAATTATTTGCCTGTTGTTGTTATTTCGTTTTGTTTGAGAAACGGAAAAATGAAATTAAGCTAGGTTTTTTTCGTGGGTAAAAACAAATAAACTTAGACTATGCATTAATAATTATTTTACATTCGTGGGCAGCATTAGGTCCATTTTAGTCTGATTATGACATATTATTGACTATAGATTGGTATCTTTACCTGAATCGTGTCCCAGTTTACCATAATGTGAGCAAGATAATGCTGCTGTCGCCGCGGTCCTGACATAAAAGAGCATCTGCACTCTGCTGAAATTATAAGAATACACTATTTTAAATGTATTATAATATTTTTCACAATACCGACTCTGGGCTAGAAATATTTCTTTATTTGAATGGCTCAAGTTTGATTTAACGACAAATCTAAATACGAACAAAAAGAAATAAAGATAAATGATAATTTGATTGTAGTATTATCACTATTATTATTATTATTATTATTATTATTTCGTTCTGTCTGAAGAATGGAAAAACGAAAATTGAGCTATATTTTTCGTATTTTTTGTATGTGGATCAAAAATGAGCTTAGGCATTGTAACGTCTGTATATATCCTTAACAGGCATCTATTAATACTTTAAAGACGATCACTCGTGAGTTCTCTCTGTGTTCGGTTTATTAGCTTTTCAGCATGAACAACAACTGAAACAAACTGTCTCTCTTCTTCAGCTCTGTATATTCACTCTAGATCATTACCAGTCCAACAATGACACCTCTTGGTCATCACCTGTCATTACATCTCCCCCCTAAAAGATGTTGCCCTTCTTAGTTAACATGAACGGTTAAGCAATAACATCTCTCTGGCTTAACAATATTTTGTTTTGTAAAACACAACTGTCTTGTTAACTTCCCACCTCAACGGTGTCTAATGAAAATAAACATTACTACTGTTCTTACAAATAACAGTACATTTCCTTTACAATAACTCAGAACATTTTTTTTTTTCAAAGTCCATACACCCCATTTTCTTGATGGGATTTACCCTCCCCCTCCTCAAACCCAAAGTCCATAATCACAAGTCCAGTTTGTCTGGGGCTTTGCTCACTCTACCAGAGCGAGTAATGGTCACAGTCCCTTGGGTGGGTGTGGGAGTGTTTAGTGTCTCACCACTGTGTGTGTCCACAGTGTTCCTGTTCTCAGGAACAAACTGGTCAGGGCTCTCAGTGGCAGGTGTGAATGTTTTTGGTATGCCCTGCAGGTGTCGCCGGTTCCTCCTTTAACGGTCCCCTCGTGCCGTCTCCACGATATAGGACCTTGGAGTAGAACTGGAGCTGCGCACGACCGCAGGCATTGTCCACTGTTTCTGTCCATCCAACTTTGTTAGCACCTGATCCCCCGGGTTCAGTGGGGGTAGAGTCCTTACTCCGTTCCTGCGGTTATAGTAATAGGCTTGCCTTTGCTTAGCTGCAGCGTCAGCCTGTCTGATCACATCCTCATTAGGCCAGTTCGGTTTCAGATTGTCCTGCAGGGTGGGCAAGGTGGTCCTGATTTTCCTGCCCATTAGCAGTTCAGCAGGACTGACTCCTGTCGATGAAGTGGGTGTGGCTCTGTACACCATCAGGGCAAGGAGAAGGTCCTGCTGTCTCAGGATAGATTTCGCTATCTGACCTGGTCCTTACTCCGTTCCTGCGGTTATAGTAATAGGCTTGCCTTTGCTTAGCTGCAGCGTCAGCCTGTCTGATCACATCCTCATTAGGCCAGTTCAGTTTCAGATTGTCCTGCAGGGTGGGCAAGGTGGTCCTGATTTTCCTGCCCATTAGCAGTTCAGCAGGACTGACTCCTGTCGACGAAGTGGGTGTGGCTCTGTACACCATCAGGGCAAGGAGAGGGTCCTGCTGTCTCAGGATAGATTTCGCTATCTGACCTGCCCTCTCTGCCTGCCCATTACTTTGAGGGTAGTGTGGGCTGGAAGTTACATGAACGAAGCCATATTCCTTGCTAAACTCCCTCATCTCTGCTGAAGATAGCTGGGGCCCATTATCGCTCACTATCACTTCCGGAATGCCAAAACGAGCAAATGTGGCTTTCAGCTTTGCTATAACTTGGCTAGTAGTGGTTGTAGGGAGATTCTTACTCCCACACAGGTCTATAGCCACTTTCTGCCATGGCCTACAGGGCAGCTCGCTGGGTATTAACGGCTCCTTCCTCTGTGTGTTTCTATTTTCTCTGCAAAATGTACACTGCTGTACTGTTTTTACTAGAGCCCGACCGATATATCGGCCGATATGAGCTAATTGCATTTAAATCGGCATCGGCGTTTATAACGGCCGATGAAACATGAGAAACAGAGTCTCATGCTTCACTCATGTTATGAGTGTTGCATAGTTTGCCCACCAGAGGGAGCTCTGCAACTCCCCAGTTGACAACAGCGCCAGAAATCCACTACAGAAGAAAGCTATCAGCCAAGCCACAGGAGGTGCACTCTTTTGACGGTGAGTCTGTCGTTCGTCATGTGAAATGATTGTAGATTTAGTTCATACACTGTATATAAAAACAGTGTGGTAGTTCTTGCTAACGGTCCTATCATTATCACTTCTAAATATTCTGTAACATCACTTACAGCCGCTAATGCATTGCTATATTAGATTAGCAACAAAGCTAATACCATGTTTATCAGTGGAAGAGCGCGAACGTTAATAAGAGGTCAAACTATAACGTTAGCGTTTAACTTATTCTAAATATATCTGCAGATAATATATCTAAATATATCTGCACATTATGACCGCGTAACTGTGGCAGGGGGCCGCGTGTAGTCAATGACTAGAAGTTATGTACAGCGTGCCTCGAAAAAACAACAACTGTTACGTTACTCTAACGCTAATATAGCTTCCTTTTTTAGCAAGCCCCTTAAATGCTTGCTATTAACTTGTTTGAAGGTGGTTCTTCTTAAAATTGACAGCGGTGTGTTCATGACACTAACGTTAACCATTCAACCTCGAATTGATTCCGTAATCTTCCGGTAACAGTAGGCTAACTTTACGTTCGCCAGCGCATGACGATGTTTTGATTCAGACTGCACAAAGAGAAGAGGAGATACGGGTCCGTTGTGAATGTGTCTGTGAGAGCAAATAGTGTAGTTACAGTAACTACAGTAGCTGCGTCAGAAATGATTAAACCAGAGGGGACATGTAAATAAATGTGAGCTGAACAAGCGCTTTTTTTCTTTTTTACATATTGTTTCAAAGCAACTTTACAGACATAACAGGAAAATGTTGTAATAATATTGTTAAATATAAGTAGGTAATAGGTCATACCTATTGCTTGAAAAATAAAAAAATATATATATTTCTAATTTTTGCCTATGTAGGAGATCCCTGTTTATTATTATTATAATTCTAATGATGACATGAGTAATGATACATGGTGATATTAATACACATGCTTACTCTTTCTCTGTCTCTCTTTCTGCCTACAGATGGCTGAAAAAGGTGAATGCTGTAGCAGCAAAGTGTGGGACTACTTCTGCAAATACTTTAACTTTAGTATTATAATTTATTTACAGTACACACACAGACTGTTAAAACCAGCTTCAACTGGAAGAAAGTAAAAGTGTTAAATGTTTAAAACCAGACTGTTTTTTGATCATTAAAAAAATATATACTTTTGATGTGCAATTGTTTATTCATTGAGACTGTAATCTAAGGCTTTTTTTAACATAATCCCTTCTGGAAAATGGTTTATACAGCCCACATACATAGAACAGGCAGATATTTTGCTATTGAATGTTGTGTAAGTGCAGTTTATAGGAAATGGGTCTAATATCCAGTTTATTTTCAAAATCAAAATATCGGCTTATAAATCGGCTCTTTTCGAGTTAATATCGGCATGGGCCCCCAAAAAATCCATATCGGTCGGGCTCTAGTTTTTACTATCTCATCAGACATTCCAGGCCACCATAGAGATTGATAAGCTCTTTCTCTGCACTTTACCAGGCCTTGGTGTCCATCATGGATTCTCTCTAAGATGACCTTCCTCATTTCTGTTGGAATGACAATGCGGTTGCCTCTAATGACCAAACCATCTATCTCAGATAGTTCTCCTCTCACTTGGTAGAAGTCTTTGACTACCTCAGGCACCTTCGCAGCATAATCAGGCCATCCTTTCCGGATGAAGCCTATGACCGTCTGGAGCTGACTATCCTTTTCAGTGTGCTGTCTTAGCTCTGCCATCCGGTGAGGTGTGGCTGGGACCTGACTCATGACAGCCTCGATGTGTGCTGCCACCTCCACATGACAGACCCCATCCCCACAGCATGGCTCTGGGCTCCTAGACAGTGCATCCGCCACTGCTAATGTTTTGCCTGGTGCATGTTCAGCTATGGCATTGAAGCGCATTAATCTCATTAATAGCCTCTGGCACCTGATTGGGACACAGTCTAAGTCTTTACTGTTCATGAGAGGTACCAATGGTTTGTGATCAGTAACCAGTCTAAAGCCATCAAGTCCATAGAGGTATTTATCAAACCGTTCACAGGACCACACGCTAGCCAGGCACTCCTTCTCGATTTGTGCATACCTTTTCTCCGCGTCACTTAATCGTCTTGAGCAGTAAGCTACAGGCTTCCAGTTATATCCGTGCTGCTGGAGAAGAACGCCGCCCAGCCCGTAGCTGCTGGCGTCTGCTGACACTATGGTGGGCTTGTTGGCATCGTAGAAGGTAAGTACCAGAGCTGTGGCTAGTGCAGTCTTTAGGTTCCTGAATGCCTCGCACTGAGCAGTTCCCCACATCCACTCCTTGTCTCCTTTCAGTAGTTCGTACAGTGGGTGGGCCACTGTTGATAACTCTGGAATGAACTTGGCTAAATAATTAACCATTCCTAAGAATCTTTTGAGCTCAGTAGCATTTTGTGGCTGTGGAAAGTTTCCTATCCCCGCGACTTTATTTGGGTCTGCCCTGACACCTGCCTCGTCGATTAGATGACCCAAAAAACAAACCTGTCTCTGCTTGAACTTACACTTTGCCTGGTTTAACTTGAGTCCAGCTGCTTCAATGACCTTTATCACCTCGGCCAGTCGTCGGTCATGTTGCTCCTCTGTCTCTGCATGAATCAAAATATCATCCGTAAAGATCTCTGTCCCTTCCAGGCCAGCCAGAGTTTCTGACATTTTTCTCTGGAAAATTTCGGGAGCACTTGTTATTCCAAAAGGAAGCCGCGGAAAGCATATCTCCCAAACGGAGTAATAATAGTGGTGAGCATCCTGCTCTCCTCGTGTAGAGGGATCTGATAAAATCCACTTGCTGCGTCCAGTGACGTAAACACTTTTGAACCAGCTAGCTTTGGCATTATTTCCTCTACTGTGGGTAGGACATACTTCTCCCGTTTCACCTCTCTGTTCAATTTCCTGAGATCTGCACAGAGGCGGACCTCCTTCTTATTGGGTTTAAGCACCGGGTCCATAGCAGCGCACCACTCTGTCGGCTGTGTTACTTTTTCAATTATTCCCTCATCCTCCATGCGCTGCAGTTCCTTTTTTACCAGTGGTACTAGTGGCAAGGGTATCCGCCTGGCTGTCGGCACTGCATATGGCTGGGCATCATCGCGCAGGGCTATTCTGACTGGGTCTGTTTTCAATAATCCGCTTGATCCAAACACACCACTAACCTCATCCATCCTCTTCACTAGTCCCATTTCCACTGCCTCCTCGCGGCCCAGTAAACAGCTTTTTCCATCTGTCACATACACCTTTAGGGAGTACTTTCTCTCTTTATAGCTGGTGGTACCCTGGAACATGCCTATGCAGCTGAGATCGCCCCCTGGGCTAACAAAACGTGTGTCTGGAGGTTCTAGTTTTATTTTAGGAGTCATCTTTTTAAATGTATTTCTATCGATAATGGTAGCGTCGGCTCCTGTATCAATTTTAAAGGTTACTACCACATTATTTACAGGTAAGCCTACAGTCCATGTATCAACATTATCTTCCTTATCCACTGCTCCTAGGAAGTATGTCTGTCCAGGCTGTTCGCTTGTGACTTCTCTCACTGCTTTAGAATGACATTTACGCTCCCAATGTCCTCCTTTGTGACACTTATTATACTTGCTTTTTAATGCAGGACAATGCCTTTCATCAGAATGTTGTGGCTTACCACACCTCCCACACTCCTCTTTTGTGTTGGGTCCATGGCTGTTGTTCTCACGTCGCTGAAACTTTTTCTATACTGTCCAACCTTCCCTTTGACAGCATTTACATTGTCCAGCTGAGCGTCTGGTCGATTGGTTTGAAGATTAACCTGCCGCGTTATTGCCTCTGTCTGACGCACACTTTCAATCACTTGAGTCAGCGTCAGGTCTGCTTTGAGCTGGAACTGGCGTGAAAGTTCCTTGTCTGCTATTCCCACCACAAGACGATCCCTTATGTGTTCATCTCTTGTAGTCCCGAATTGACAGTGCTCTGCTAACTCATATAATGTCCTAATGTACATTTCTGCCGTTTCTCCGGATTGCTGACTCCGTTGGTAGAAACATGCGCGCTCGTGTATGATGTTGCGTCGTGGAATAAAGTAGTCGTCAAACTTTTTTATGACCACTTCAAATTTCTTCTTGTCATCTTCCTCTGCAAACTCAAATGAACTGAATATCTTTTCAGCTTCACTGCCCATCGCGTAGATCAGCGAACTTACTTGAGTCTCATCATCTTTGTGGCTAACCGATAGCGGCAAAATCTCTGTTTCCACTCTGGCCATTCGGTTGGGCTCTCAAACTTAAACTCGCTCGGTGGGCTAAACTTCGCCATGTCTTCTATAAGTGTACCGACACACAGCTTATTCTGACACCATGTAACGTCTGTATATATCCTTAACAGGCATCTATTAATACTTTAAAGACGATCACTCGTGAGTTCTCTCTGTGTTCGGTTTATTAGCTTTTCAGCATGAACAACAACTGAAACAAACTGTCTCTCTTCTTCAGCTCTGTATATTCACTCTAGATCATTACCAGTCCAACAATGATACCTCTTGGTCATTACCTGTCATTACAGGCATTTGTGCGTGAGCGCCCTGAAATGCCACTTTTCAACTCATGTCTGTCTGTCCCATCAAGCAGAAAAAGAGTTAATCTGATGTAGGGCTACCGCTCTGCAAGTTAGACACAGCGTTTCTTCATATTGTTTGGCTATATTTCTTTTAAATATACATCACATATAAAGAGCAACACTGCACTTCTCGGGTCGGGCGGTGTCTGATCTTCTTATCTGCATTGTCCTCGCCGCACACTCACGCTCAGCGCAGCCTATTCCTTATAAAGCCTGGAATTTACCCCAGGCCCAAAAGAAGATTCCATGCGATGCGCGGCTCGATTCAGGTAAAGATAACAATCTATAGTCAATAATATATCATAATCAGACTAATATGGGACTAATGCTGCACACGCATGTGAAAGAAATAAAGCATAGGCCTAGTCTAATTACTATTCACAAATGTGAAGTGGGCTAATTATTTAATATTTGTGACATCCCATTCAAGTCCGAAGTTAAATAGGCCTATTTTAGACAAGATCAGGAAATACGATTAAAACTTAACTTTGAACCTCTTATGCTGTCCAACGTAAATTGAGCTCTTGGTTACATATTTACACACCCACTGTACCCACGTTGTCCCCACCGTCCCCACACCCAGCCCACACTTGAATGCACGCTCTCCCCACTGTGCCCACACCCAGCCCACACTGAACCTACGCCCTCCCCACCGTCCCCACACCCAGCCCACACCGAATGCTTCCCAACTGCATTCCTCAAGTCCAACGCTGCTGCTGGGAAGTTGGTTATCACAGCATCTGCCAAATAATAATAATAAAAAAAGCTTTTTTATATTTTTTTACTTTAATTACACTAAGAAAGGAATTTTCATTTTAGTACAAACTATATATAAAAGTAAAATATTTAAAAATGTTTAACAGATGAAATGGAGGTGTTTAAATACACCTACCCAGCCCCTGCACCAAGGAACACAAGAACTACAGATGTTGAGGAATGTTGGCTTTAAATCGCTCATGTATACCTTTAGTATTTTATATAAAATGGATGTTCTTATGGAACATAAAAAAAAAAAAAAAGGGGACAGTTCCAGTAAAGATTTTCTGGTGATGTACAACAATATCACAATGTGGGAACTTTAAACTTATTTTCAAGTTCGAAAGGGACCTTGCTATTTGTGATGTTACTTTAAAATGCCACACCATCTTAAAGGGTTAGTTCACCCAAAAATCTAATTTGTCATTACTCACCCTCATGATTTCCAAAACCTGTAAGACCTTAGTTACTTCAGCCATGGATATTGAAGGTGACTCCTGCGAGCTCGATTCTGCTGCCGGTGCCTGAAGAATGGTTTCATTTGCTGGCCCAGCTGTTCTGCCAAAGATCTCTTCTATTGCAGTGATCCACTGTCCTTTTTGTTCCAGGCAGCCCCGATCAAAAATCTGCATGGGTGTCTGGTGTTGTTCCGTTCTCAGCCCATGGTTGTTCCACTGTCGAGTAAAGGCTGATAAACGCTTGTTGATCCTCGGTCCACAAGGTGAAGAGCCCAGAGATGCATTTCATTATCTAGGTCCAAGATACCTTCAGCCTCCAGGAAGTGGAAGAGATTATAATAAACATTAGTCAATCCCCGCCACGTCATCCCAGGGCATCTCAATTTTTGGTTGTGAACGCTCCTACCTCTTATTACGCTGCCTCTCTGTGGGCCCCTGAAAAGGTTCATCATCACACAGACATCACTGTTTACTCCTCCATGATCTGTTCGGACCGTAGAAGGCACTCAAAGTCAAGTCACCTTTATTTATATAGTGCTTTAAACAAAACAAAAAAAGATTGCGTCAAAGCAACTGAACAACATTCATTAGGAAAACAGTGTGTCAATAATGCAAAATGATAGTTAAAGGCAGTTCATCATTGAATTCAGTGATGTCATCTCTGTTCAGTTTAAATAGTGTCTGTGCATTTATTTGCAATCAAGTCAACAATATCGCTGTAGATGAAGTGACCCCAACTAAGCAAGCCAGAGGCGACAGCGGCAAGGAACCGAAACTCCATCGGTGACAGAATGGAGAAAAAAACCTTGGGAGAAACCAGGCTCAGTTGGGGGGCCAGTTCTCCTCTGACCAGACGAAACCGGTAGTTCAATTCCAGGCTGCAGCAAAGTCAGATTGTGCAGAAGAATCATCTGTTTCCTTTGGTCTTGTCCTGGTGGTCGTCTGAGACAAGGGGTGCTTCTCAATTCATATTTGTGCATCCTCGTTTCCTTTCCTCGCTTCCTTTCCTCGTGTCTTAGCTCCACCCTTTCAGGATGCGAGGGAAGGACGCAAGGAAAAGACGTGAGGATGGAGGACTTGAATCAAGTGAAATGATTTATCCTCGCTCCCTTCAGCGTTACTTCAAAGTGTCATCAGCTGTAATTAAAGGGATCTGCCCTTATGTTGTTAAAGTTTGTTAATTAAGACATTCATAATAAATATTAATAAAGCAAGATGCCCTGTTTGAAATATATGACATGCATGGTTTATTTGAAGTGAAAAGGTAAAATATAAATAAAAATTGTTACAACAGATGTGAAGGGGGAGGAGAATTTATACGTGCGTCACGTTAAGTCGATAAACTTCCGCATAGGATACACCTGTGTATCCTCGCTCATCTCTCCTCATGAAGCCTCCTCCCTCCTCGATCCTCGTCTCCTCGTGGTGCAATTAGAGAATTGAGATGTCCTTCAAGATGGCTGTGTTCGATCGGTTTCCGGGTCATAGGATGGAGGACGGAGGAGCGAGGAGACGAGTAGGGATATTGAGAAGCACCCAAGGTCTTTACAGGGGATCTGTATCTGGGCCTCTAGTTGTCCTGGTCTCCACTGACTCCATACCTGGCCACAGCATTCAAAAAGCTATTCATTACTGTGCTGCTGTGGTTGTTGTTGTTCGAGGCACAAAGAAAAACTGTAAGACGACTGTAGCCATCTATACCACCGTGAATGACAATTCTCCATCTAAAACATGAGAAAAATAAATAAATAAGACATTAAAAAGACAAGCGGCAAGTTATTGAATTGCCTTACTTTCAAAAAGTTGACAGTTTTTTTTTTTGGATACCATGAAAGCTACCAACATTTTTTAATTCATTCTTGTGTTCAAAGAAAAACTCATACAGATGTTAAATAAGTTAAGAATGAGTACATGTGACTAATTTCATTTCAGTCAACTATCCCTTTAACATCTGTTTGTCTTTTGCTGCAAAACCAGCCAAAATCAAAGCATGAGTTTTTCCAGAAACTCTTTAGTTTACACAGTACTCACAAAACACTGCCACTGCAATACTTTTATTTAGCCTTAGAAAGGGCAGAATTATGAGGTTGAGGTTTCTTTTTGCGGGGGACAAACTATGACAGGTTTATCATACACAAATCTTGTTTAGTTAATCTCTTTGAATGGATAAAAACTATGGGTGTGCAATATTACATCAATATTTTATCTTTAATGATAATTAGATGAAATCTTACCGAGTGTGTTATTGTGCTACTACCTTGACTTTTTTCCCATATTTCTCTTTAATCAAATTCAATTAGACACAATAGTGTTGTTACCAAGTGAAATAAACTAAAGAAAAAAAAAAAAAGTTTGCAATGCAGAGGAAACGGATATCTACCTTATCAATTTGTGGTTGCCATCTAGGTGCCACAGGGAGTTTGGACCAGTAACACTGTACAGCCTTCTGTGTGGTCTTTGTGACATGGCCCGTTGTGGCGCTACCCTTGGGTTAATTCGAACCAAGCTCCTCCGTACTCTTGTCTTTGTACACGAATTCCATCTGCCCGTAAGTGCACCCTGACAGCCTCCGATCCCAGCTTGTCATTTCCATCCACAATGTCGGTAATCACATCGAGGTCAACATCAGTTATTTCAGAATACATCAGAGAGTGATTTAAAATTTAACCTCCTGGAACAAACACGCATACAAAAGTATTATTGCTTCTCAAAAATAATTTTAAACAATTAACTAAGTGCACTTTTCATGCATTACAAGTAATAAAAAGCTAATTTTAGAACCAAATCTTACTTCGCATCGTTTGAAGTTTAAAGTGATGAGACAATCTCATCAGAATGGCTAATGTAATAAATTGCACTCACTATCTTGTTTAATCTTCTCTAAAAGTTAAGATAAATTAATATGGGCTCATTAATACTTAGAACTTGCTAGACAGACAGTTTGAAAGCTATAGCTAGAGGGTTTAGACAGAAAAGACATAGTTTAGAAAAGATATTTCAGAAGGGTTTAGAAGGATGGATGGATAGTTTAGAAAATAGTTTTCTACAATAACTATTTGGATAGTTTAAGGATAGATAGAGGTGATAGATGGATATTTTACAAAAGTGGCCAATTAAGAAATACATTTGATGGTTTAGAAAAGATAGACGATAATTTAGAAGTGATAAAAGGAATAATTTGGAAACAACAGATAAACAGACAGTATAGCAAATAGATAAATTGACATTAGAAACTATAGATGGATAGTTAGAATGTAGTATAGAAGACAGAGAGAGATTTTAGAAAAGACAAAAAAGGTAGACACTAGAAAGCCAGAATTTTAAAGTTCAAGATATTACAGATACGGTTTAGAAATCACTTACCTTGTTGTCCATGCTGCCTATGGTCTTGTAACCTCTGCTATATATTCATTGAGATCATCAAGTAACTTGTCTGCTTCTGGTGAAGTGATCAGCCTCCTTCTCACCCATGCAATGCTTCTTTGCATTGTTTCTAGCCTTTAAAAAAAAAGCCACTTTTATGTACTGAATTTTCAGGATGCAAAAAGGTTAAATCAATATAATAATTTAGAATAGAATAAGAACATTCAACTTAATGGGCTAAAAAAAGCACACAAATCTAAGGTTCAGAAACAAGGGTGTGTAAACTCAGTCCTAGAAAGTCACTATCCAGCAGAGTTTAGCTCAACTTGCAATAAACCTTCCTGGAAGTTTCCAGGATGCTGTTGAGGGCTTGATTATCTGAATCAGGTGTGTTTAATTGGGGTTAGAGCAAAAAGGTCGCAGGACAGCGCCCATGTTTTACATAACCTGAAACCAGTGTTCGAATTGAGGGGGGGCTGGGGGGGTCCGGGACCCCCCATAAGCATCAAGGGACCCCCCATAAGGCCCAAAAAAATGACCTTGGGGGGTCCCCTGGTTTTTCATTAAAACTAAAATAGAAACAATATTTGACATAGCCCTATCTATCTATTTTTTACCAAAGTATTGCGCTGCCGCTCCATAGACTGTAAAAAGTGCCGCTCCCATAAAAAGCTACTTCAAATTAGATGTGCATCTGAAAATACGCTCAAGTGCGCCACACGCTGTTTTCTGAAGGAATTTACAGACTGCGGGCGCGACGTCGCTGTGTGATTGGCTGACAGAGTGATCCTTCGTCATTATTTTACCTCACGATAACGGTAAGATAATATTTCTTTGTTTTATGATTGTTTGGTACACCTAATTTATTGCTACTGAATAAGTGTTTATCTTAGAATCAGAGAGTCACTTATAATCTTGGTCTGTCAATAGTTGTTTTTTTTTATCTTATGATGCTAGCTCACTATCGGCTTGTTAGTTGTAATTAGCCATCTAACGTAATTCTGAGAAAAATAGAATCTTGTTTGGAGCTAGCATTGCACCCATTCTGAATTAAACAAATCATTTTAAATCTAGTAACCTTAACTGCTCAAAAACAGTGTTAATTTAATTAAGGACATTATTACTGATGAAAATGTTCATCAGGTGAAGGCTTTTTTTGTGTCAACGATGATAAAGCAGGGTTGCTAACTCTCACGAATTGTGCGTGAGACACACATGCATTGATTATTACGCCGAAGACAAACATGCAGATCAACCGTTTTTGTTATGAATTGTATCCTATTTTCCATTATTATGTATAGCCTAATACAATTAGTGTAGTATTTAAGGTTAAGTGGAGAAAAGGATTTTAAATTCAATGCAAAGAGGCAAATTAAAGTCATTTTGTGGCCAGAAAAATAATAATTTCCATTTGCAATGCCATTGTTTACCCACTCTAATAAATATACATACTCTAGTTGCTCAAAAGAGTATTGCAGGTCATAACTGCTTACTTATTTTTAGGTTTTGCATTTAAATAAATATTTAGACATGATCAAACACTAGATTATACATTTTAAAAAGATACTCGTATAAGCACACACAAGTGAATATTAATTAATGCAAGAAAATACTGAGTTTAACCCAAGAAAAGTAAGTACAGTAGGCCTATTCATGTGAATTGATAGTGAATCAAGAGATCAAAATTGATTAATGGTCATCAGCATCGTAATCGTATCAAATTATTTCTATTTTTCCCTCTTGTAGAAACACTATTGTGACAAAACATATATTTAAACATATACTCTCATTCACCACTATAGAAGTTTACCCAACTATGACAACTTCTGCTTGAAAATATGAAAGGGTTATGTAACTACATTCAAGATAAATTAGTTTATTTAATGAAATAAAATGCCTACATGTGCACTGTTCAAAGTATATCACCATTAATAACCTTAATAAGTAGCATGAATAACATGGAGTGCTTTCTTAAATATATTCACAGTAACGACAACAAATATAATATTACAACTTACATCTTACATTATTTTCTCAGATATGGACAAGGGAAAGAAGAGAAGAGCCATCTTGTTATTTCATAGATTTTTATTTAATTTTACATAGTAAATGCTCAGCTGCAAAAACATGTTATGAAACACACAAAGTAAATTAGATTCACAAGTAAAGTAAAGTAAATTATATTATTATATGAAATAAATAAATACAAATATGTATATTATTAGTTGTTTTTTTTTGGGGGGGGGGGGGGGGGGGGGGGGGTTGGGGGACCCCCCAAGAGCTTTGACTCAATTCGAACACTGCCTGAAACAAAGCAATCTTTACCTCACTAAAGTTGACTGTAATACACCAGAATCTTCTGTCAGCTGTCGAGTACAATTGTTCAGCTTCTGTTAACAACGCAAAATAAAATTTCTCCTGGTCACCTTGATGTCAATCAACCGAATGCTTCGAACTCGGAGATAAACTAGTCTGGTCTTAGTCAGGTCATCATTGATTGGATGAGAACAGTTCAAACTTATTGGTTACAGAAATCAGTGGGCATGGCTCATTATACTATAAGCAAAACGCCGTAAATAACGCGCGCTTTTGTGCAATCAGAACGGCGTTTTTTATGGCGTCCTGTGGCAGGCCAAACGGCGTTAAAAGCAGCGCTTTTTACAAACACTAAAACGCCGTTAAATACGGCGTTTTTTACGGTTAACGCGCGTTTTTAACGGCGTTTGCCATCAGGACGGCGTATTTGACGGCGCTAATACCGTTTTAAACGCCGTAAAAAACGGCGTTTTGAATGTAAACGCGATTCATCTATAGCGAAATTCTGACCCTTTTGGCTTGCCATACGTAACGGCGTTTATTTAACGCCTGGCGGCGTTATGAAAACGGCGTTTTAAAATTAATACGGCGTTGAAAAGCACGCGTTTTATGGACCACTTGGCTTTCCATATAAATTATACCTGCCACTGGAAGCAGATTTATGGAATAGTTTCACACCACATGGCCTCTACAAAAAAATGTCAGATACTACAAACTAAACTAAATCATTTAGGCATTGCTTCTAAAAATGGTTGAGAGTTAGTACAAAAAGGTCATACAAAAAGTTCAAGAGGTCATACATCTCTTGAATGCTTGCAAAAATTGAGAGAACATTAAATGCGTTTTTTTTCTTCTTTTATTTAATCTTTGAATTGTAAATAAAGATTTTATACAAGATGTCTATGGCCTCTTTGCATTCTTGATGTCTTTTTGATGTCTATGGCCTCTTTGCATGTATTCACATTGCGTGTGTGCGTTGCGTTTGTGTGCGTTGCGTTTGTGTGCGTGTGTGTGAGTGTGTGTGTGTGTGTGTGTGTGCGCGCATGCACTTTGGATGGGTTAAATGCAGAGCACGAATTCTGAATATAGGTCACCATAGTTGGCTGTAACTAATATCGTATTATTACTGATTGATTATTAATCATTATTAATGTTGTCATACTTAAAGTTGCAAGTGCACAGCACTGAATTCCAATGTATCTGAGCAGAATACATGACAAAAGTGTATACAAGTCATAGATAAGATCACTTATATAGATAATAAATACATAGATAAGTAATGACATCATTTATTTTCAAAGTGAATCATGGATCTTATCCATGATTTCACAATGAAAAGTAATTGCATGGATGTATTGCATTTACATTTATTCATTTAGCAGAATTTTTATCCAAAGCGACTTACAATTAAGAAATACAACAAGTAATTTATGATAAAGAGTCAAATAAACACATGCCGTAATACAAAGTTTCAGGCATTATTCAGATTAGTACAAGCTAGACGGGGGGATTTAAGGAAGGAGAAAGCAAAGGTGTTTTTTTTTTGGTCACTGTTCCTGTGATGAATGAATTCAACACAACATTATTTTTTTCCATAATACTTTGCATAATACTCTTTTTGATTACATTTCTTTTCTGTTATCTATCCTTTGATTGTGCAGCTATATACTCTCCGGAACCTTTACCCTCTCTGTTTCTCTCTGGTGGAATGAGCTGGCAGCCTCCACCCAAACCACTGAGACCATCACATCTTACAAGAAGCAAACACTTAACCACCCCACACTTTTAAACCATTGCAGCCACCAAAATACTGTATATGAGCTTAACAATTTATGATGCCATTGTTTTGATTAAATGTACTGACAAACAATTTTGGCCATTTCGATATGTTGGTATGCCCTGAAAAAGCTATTTCATCACAGAGCTCAGGTTTCCTTTACAGAGCACTTTGCTGCTCAGGTAACCACATCAATAAAATACACTTCCTGTCAACACACTTTGGTGTGTGCATTTTATATAACCATAAAGCAATACAAATGAATAAAAGAATGCTTAATAAAGCACTGAAGAAACATAAGCTACTAGATTCTGCAGCTTCATTTGAAATGTTGTTGTTTATATTTTTCTTACAGTAAACTCGCTCTGGGTAATCAAAAGAGTTATAAATGGGATAGCCATGACTGGTTAATGACTGAAATGGCCTTAGTTATCACAACTTTACCATGATCTTCACAGGCCTACATTCTCCACTCTGAGATCTATTACATGGCTGCTGGCAGTGGTCAGCCTGGACAAAGTTTTTTGTTACTTTAGACTGTGTATGTGACTTTGTGTGTGTGTGTATCCCATGGAACATTCCACTAAGTCCAGCTCCAGGCCTGCTGACAGTCAGACGTGCAGTTCTTTCCATTCTAATAAAGTACACCACTAGATGGAGTAAAAAGTGCACAGAAGACTCCAGAATCACGAACCAGCACTCAAGAATTCAAATGAACATTTCCCATTAAAATAACATTAATCAGGCATGCCTCCCTAGTAAAATAATAATAAAAAATACTTAAATGTTCATGTGCAGTAAAAAGTCAACCCATGTTAATACAAAGCATTAGCATATATGACCATTTTTACCCAAAAATAATCAGTCAGAAAGTGTTTGTGAGTGAGAGTGACTATCTGTCAACTTATTGTAAAGGAGGCCGAACTACTTTTAGAGAGAAGAGTTCCTCCTCTGAGCCTGAATGACTTTTACAACAACAGGTTTCCGCTCATTTCTCTCCTCTATTCGGTTAGGCACAAAGCTGAGTGTGAGGCAGTGCTTTTCCTGCTCTGAATGGACTGAGAGTGAGAAATGTCATGTTAAACTGACCTCAGATCAGTGGAAACAGAGAAGCGCTCATGGCTGCTGCAGAGTTTAGTTGCTATGCAGCAATAGACCTCACCCCAAGAACTTTTGTTGCTCACTGGACGAATTATGTTTTGTGATCCATAATGGCAGACCGTTCGAGGCAGTGAAGTGATCTGAGTAAAATTTAAAGGATTCCTATTTGGTCTGTTAAAAAAAACTAAATTGTGTGTGTGTGTGTGTGTGAGAGAGAGAGAGAGAGAGAGAGAGAATAGGGGATGAAGGGGGTTGGCATAGAGAGCTGTGATTGTCTAATTAATGTGTGTGTGTGTGTGTGTGTGTGTGTGTGTGTGTGTGTGTGTGTGTGTGTGTGTGTGTGTGTGTGTGTCCGTGTGTGTGCATGTGTGTCCGTGTGTGTGGAAGTGAGCATGTATTGGTGAGAGTGTTTGTGTGAAAGACCACACAAGCTATATTGAACATTAGACAAAGTGATTGATGACAGACTCGTTGGGTCCACCAGTCTCCCAAGCACAGATGCATTCTGTACTTTCAGTCTAGACTATTAGAGTTCAGGAAGTGTCTCAACAATGAAACAGCCCCTGTATATTCACTTAAAACTGCCAAGAGGATGGAAAAGCCAAGAGGGAAAAAGGCATTCTGTTCCCCCCCCCATCAATTAGCTCAAATAGTGAAACATATCTGGAGATAGAGCTATTTAGTTCAGACGTCTGATAAATTTTTCCATGATGGTAGAATAAAGGTTTCCACTCTGTATGTCCAGATGGTTGCTCTACTGGTGATCCTCTGAAGTTTATACAGTCTCTACTATAGAGTTTTTCAAATGTATATGAAGTAATATTTTTTTTTTATTGTATTTAATTATTGGAAAATATTTTAATTACTATAAGCTCTATAGGTTTAATTAAACCTGAAGGAGAGAGAAAAGACCACTGTATATTTGAGAATGGGGTGGAGCTTCTGTCCTCACAGACTCTCATGAGTCGGTGATTCAGAACGAGAGTGTCTTCAAATTCTATGATATGTTTGTTTACAGGCTGACTACTCCACTCCATCACACACACTGTGTCCTGTGTTTTCTTTTTTCCTCATGTTCACCTTGGATTGGTTTGCTTTATGGGCTTTGAAACCCTCTTAATTTCCCCCTTTTTTTTCTTTTTACTACTCTTCACTAATTTTATGGAATATCCAAAGTTAACAGTTCACATAATTTGCTAAGCAAATTCAGTTCAGTGAACAAGCAGCACAGTATGTACTGTACATTATCATTTGAGTAAAGGTGAGTTCTCAGCATCGTTTTCTTGTTTCTGTCATTACATTATCAAAATTTTATAAATAATTAATTGTTGAGTAATTAATTTTACTCTTCATATTTGACACTTATTTTCATCTTTATTTAATATTAATCAGAGGGCTGAAATAATTACATTTTGATACTATTTGTATAAGAAATTAATAACTAATAAGATATCATTAGGACATGTATTTTACAAAAACGTGTACAAGCAGATCGTTCTGAAGAGAATATTTTGTTGTTGTATGTGTGTCATTGTACCCCGTAACAGTCAGTATCACCTTACACACACTCAGTCACAATCCACATCCACATCCACATCCACAATGAACAGGATCTTATGGGATTTCTTTTGTTTTCCACTCACTCACAAAAGAAAAAGGCATGATTGTATCAAATCATGTCTAGATAAGTGAAGCGAGTTTGTTTCATGATGACTAATATGTCTTCCTCTTCATTTTTTTTTTTTTTTTGAAAATGAATTTAGACTTCCTGCTCTAGAGAGATCACATACGTTCAGTAAAGAGAATGAGAGGGGGAGATGGAGTGAGTCATTAAAAGGCCCACACACAGAATATGAGTGCAAAGAATGGTTTATTCACAGAAATTCACTGTTCACTGTATGCAAATACATTTTTCCATCTCTGTTTAATACATTTCTTCATAATGAAATATTTTACTAACATTTTAACCACAAATAAGTTTCCATACGGGCCTAGTCATTAAAATCAATGGCTGAGCAAAAATATGATGTATATACACTGTCAATTTTTTTTTAAATATTATTTTAGAAAAAATAATACACATGAAGTGTAGTCACAAAAATACCCAGATAAACATACCCATTTATATAAAATCCATACAGAATCATTTAAAACATTTAAACCTTCATAAAAAGTTTTTTTAAGATCATAAAAAAACATATGTTCTGGTTAGTGTGTCCAAATCTCTAAATATAATTAAAGGTAACCAAGCTTTCATAATATATTGACCCAGTGTAACTACACTCTAAAAAATGCTAAAAGTGGAAAACCCTGATATTTGGGTTTTAAACCAACAACTGTGTTAAATATTTAACCCAACCTTCTGCAGTAACCCAAAAGTTTATATTTTTTAGAATGTAGAATGCAACCATTTTTTAAATTGTTCCTGCACCACTTTGATGTTAAACATATCTTATTTCAAACTAATTAAATCAATGCTTGATCTGTTTGAGCACTTTGAGTTCATGCTCTCAGCTGTCTCAAGACTGTTCACAATGATGTTTATGCAATTTTTTATTTAATTTGTACAGCAATGGAAAACAAAGTCCGAGTGAAAGTCCATAATGTCATATCACAGCACTTCAACATTAATCTATGAACACACATAAGTACATAACAATGTAAACGTACCTGAGATCACTTCTAACACCCATAAAACCACACCAAATCCCCACAGAGCGGAAAGAGTGGGTGGCACTGCCAACTAAAGGTCTAACACAATGTGTAATATCTGTACTGAAGTCAAAGTAAAAGCATGACAAAGGTTTAAGCAGTGGGTTGTGGTGGGAATGGCTACAATTAAAGTAAAGTATAAGTTTTGGTTTTATATTTTTTGTATAAATTTGACATGTAGTTAGGCTATTATTAATACTGGAAATAAATCTTATTTTGTAGGCTTACTTGTATATTTGTTAAACTGCATAATTTAAAACGAAATGGTGAAATACAATGTTATATGTGAACTAACCATTTAGAGACACATTCTGTTACTGACCCACATACAGGCAGTCACACATTAAAGTAAAAGTATACATACAGTAAGCTCTAAGTGTACAACATTTCTTTCTTTCAACCGGTCTTTCTAACCGTTCCTGAAAACCTAACCTTACACTCAACCCTAATACACAGGACACTGAATGCCGTGAAATCGAGGTGACGCAATGCCACACAGGTGTCTAGCTCTTAGTTCGCATGTGGTGCAGGTAAGCACGTGCCAGCTCTCAGCACAACCTGTTGATCTCTGTGGAGGCAGGCAGCAGGAGTTCTGCGCATGCGCGAGCGCCTTGCGTCCTGCATCACCTCGCTATATGAGACCGGGCGCGGATACAGATGCAGATTTCTTGAACAGCCGCACAAATGGATGGAACCGAAACGAACCGGAGAAACTGCGCGAAAATGGAGCAACAGAAGATGTTAGACTCCGGAGGAAACCAAAGTGGATCTAACGACAGAGTGACTCTCAAAAAAGAAATTGGACTCTTGAGCGCGTGCGCCATAATTATAGGTGAGATTGTTTCCTTATATTTAATATAGGCTACCACCGCGTGCGCTCAAACCAGCTTCAACTTTCTCTCGGCATGTTCGCGTGTCTGTCATTTTAGCACTCTCTGTTTCTCTTTCAGCTATATATCTTCAGCCCTGCCTCTTTCATATCCTTTATCTTTAATGACATCAGTCCACATCTGCTATCACAGATGCGCTTTGCTCTAAACGTCGAGCGTTTAATAAAGTATTAAAAACTAAGTCTCTAAACTTATATCGTCACGCTTTATAGCTGTTTTACTTCGTTAAGACAACAGTCCAAGTGTTGCTTGGTTTGCGTAGAGAAGAGCGTCTCGTGCCATGCCGCTATACTTCCATCAGACTCTGTTCATCCGAGAGCGGATTGCATCATTGAGGAAGAGAATGGGGCTGAAACTCAACTCCGCGCTTACGTGGCTACAACCCACTACACTGTGTCCTTCACGTGCCCTGAACAAACCCACCATATAAGACGCCACTGCTTTAAACACTGCGGTGGAAATATAGAATTAAAGTAGGCGGAAGTGTAGACTTTCGTGCAGACTAAGCAAAATCCTACTGCTTCCTTCGATGCAAACACAGATGTCTCGTGTTATAGATGTCATCTATCTATCTGTAGGGTCACACACACTGCAAGATGTGAATGTTCACTGTAGTCAGTAAATCATGGTAAAAGATTAAATTAGTTTTGGACAGCCTACATCACAATTCAGTATGTAGCCTACCATATAGCATCCTCAAAATTGAACACAAGTAAAAAAGAAAAAATAAAGAAAAAAAACATTTTTAGCCTTATATTATTAACCATATATATATATATATATATACATATATATATATATATATATATATATATATAGATATATACATACATACATACATACATATATATATACATATATATATATATATACATATATATATATATACATATATACATATATATATATATATATATATACACCTTATAACCTTATAGTAGTGTGCTAGCCACATCCATCCAGTGAATAATCCTCAGTGTGTACAGTATGTATATTCAGTGTATACAATACATTTTACAGTGTTTTAATGTAAACTGTTCATTGGAACGTGAGCTGATGATCTTCAGCAAAACAGCACAAGATATTTTGTTGTTCAGGTTAAGGCCATCTAATGGAAGCTTTAAAAAGATTGACACCATGCCTTTGTATTTTGTTGATTTAATTTGTAATGTGTTGTGTCTCTCTGGCTGTTCTTCCTTCTTAGCCCTATAGTATCAAGGAGATTAGTAGTCACACTTTTTACTCCAGTGAATATTTCTTGGCATACTTTTATTTTTTAAAGTCGGTTTCAAAACAGAAATGTACTTTAAAGTATTAGCTACAAAAAAACAACAACAACAAAAAACAACAACAACCAAACACTATTGTTGTCTTAAATAAAAGGTACAGTTCACACAAGGTTTTTATAGAGATATATAAACAATATTAAGGCGATAAAGGTTACGATATAATGTTAACCGTTAACTGTAGTATGATCAATTGAAAGTGGTTCCTTTTTTGAGGTCCTTTTTTCCTGTGGAGCATCAGTATACAGGTGCAGCTGTTGATTTCAGTTATTTGTATGGTTTAGTGGCTTTTACGGGTAAAGCCGGCACAGTTTTGTTCACAGCCCTTAACTACTATAGGTGTGTTCACAAATGTCATGTTTGGTTTGATTAAAACAAACTCTGGTGGGATTGCTCTGTTAGTTCGGTTCGTTTGAGTAAGTGTGAACGCTGTCATCCAAACCCTGGTGCGCATCAAACAACAAGTTTGACATTAATCTGACAAGGACCTAGGTATAGAGTAACGTATAAAATTGCAGATTACTGCAGATTCATCTTTTGAAGGATTTTCTAGGGGAAATAACTGCTAAAATTTAACTGGTGTCTTATTTACCTCCTAAGGGAAAGCTTCGCTGTTCTAGAATGTCCTCCTGATATTACTCAAGGTCAATGACAAATTTGATCTGTTACTTAACACATTTCTTTGCCAGTGCAGATTATTTTTATTCTTCAAGTAATGTGGACACAGTAAAACCTAATTTAACCTTGCTTATCAATTCTTTAGAGTTAAACTTTAATTAAATTAGTTGCTGACAGAAATTCGTTTGTCAATAGCCAATGCCAATACCCATATCTAGAGAGCAGAGTAACAAACAACCATGATGGCCTGGAACCACGATGATGTACACCGTGATTTAGTGATAGCAAATGACATGAACACTTTATTTAGACAGTATTTACTTAAAATTAACAAAGTTTTAAGATAGCAAAAAGGATTAAATATCCAGTGATAACACTGCCTGTAATTTTTGGTACTGACACAAGGCAAGAGGTGGAAAGTAACTAATTATAAATACTTTTGTACATATTTCAAAAGAAAATTCTGCTTTCTTGAGTAATTCTTTCTTTAATTGTACTTTTACTTTTACTTGAGTTAAATAAAAAGGTAAAATATTCAAATTCACTATTTTTATTTTTCACCAAAGTAGAAAGTACAAAAAAAGCTGGAATTTGATGTGCACTTTTCAAACTACTGGGGTGTAGCCCTGAGCTTCAGGCAGAAACAGACAGGTCTGACTCGTATCATATGGAAATATAATCGGGACTATTTTCAAAAGGAACTGCAAATTCTGTTTTCAAATGTGGACATATAAATAGTGACATAATCCAAATGCAATTCTTGCTTTACCATTTGCGTTTTCGCTCTCTGACCTGACAAAACACAGGTGGAATCGCAATTAATCTTGTAAAACAGACATTGCATGAAAATATCTAATGCATTGGTTCATAATGCTCAGATTGCCTCGTTTTGGGTAAAAATTTTACTTTTACTTATACTCAACTTAAATGTTTCCTTAAGTAGCAATATTTTCACTTAAGTAAATTAAAGTTTGTTGTATTCTTTCCACCACTGCACAGGCGGAGTTAATGCTTCTGTAAATCAGCCAAGTGCACATTGTTTTGTTATGAGCTGCATGACCAGTCAGAGTCAAGTGTGGTTTAGTGTGACCACATGGACTTTATTCAGGAGCTTTGAACCTTTGAGTGTTTTTGAGATGCGCTGGGCTCTGTCTCATCAACTTCATTGCCTTATCCTCTATGCAGGAAGCAAACATTCACATCCACTCACAATACTACCAAATTCTATTTCATGTGAACAACCGCAGACAAAGAGAGAACCCAAAAGCATTACATAGCTGTAGCTGAGCCTCATATAATTGAAACGCTTTTGTTTAAGCTGCCTAAGGCATAATCATTAAGGCACTGCATATGCTCTGGGTGTTGTGACTAAGATGAATATGCACTGATGCAGAACATTTACCTTTTACTGAATACTGGACTCTCATCTCAGATTTCGCAACTGATGTTGACTCTAAAGTTGTTGATCTTCTTTTTCGTGTCTGTTTGCCTGGAATGTGCCGCAGCGTTTTGACAGCTGCGAGAACAGATCTTTTAGAACACATAGTCTTGAACTGAGAAAACAAGATTGCAGATTACATTTTTTTTAAGATATTTCAAGTATTGAAGAGATAGACAGCACAACTGAAATCTTAAATAAATATACCCATGCACTTTGTACAAATAAAATCTTTAAAATGCTCTGATTGGAGAAATTGGATGAGATTTTGTATGTCTGTTTATTTCTGAAAACCAATCATGTCCTGAGGTGAAAGGCTCGAAATTCAGTCCAGTAATGTAGTTTATTTTAGATTGAACAATATATGAAGACTAAACTACCTATTACTCATTCTTCATTTTTTTTTGTTTATTTTAGGCAACATCATTGGCTCAGGGATCTTCATCTCTCCAAAGGGGGTTCTAGATCATGCAGGTAGTGTGGGGTTCTCACTCATTGTGTGGGTTCTAGGAGGAGGGATCTGTGCCTTGGGATCTCTTTGCTATGCCGAGTTGGGTGTCACCATCCCCAAATCAGGTGGAGACTACTCATACGTCACTGAGATCTTCGGGGGACTGGTGGGGTAGGTCTAGCGTTGCCCTCCAGAGCATTCATGTATAATAATAATAATAATAATAATAATAAACATTATTTTCTATAGTGCCTTTAAAAGGTACAGCTCAAAGTGCTTCAAACAGAATAAAAAGAGGTACAATAGAAATAATGGCAATAATAAGAAGAATATTATAAGAAAAAAAAACATAAACATGACAAAGAAATCTCTTAAAAGCTATTCTGACAAACTAGGTTTTAAGAGCAGATTTGAAAACACTAAAAGATTCAGCCTGTCTCAGACAGTAGAGCATGGCACTAACAATGCCAAGGTCATTGGTTCGATTCCCAGGGAATGCATGAACAGATGCAATACTGTTTTGGAAGAAAGTGTCAAATACCTAAATATCAATGTGGATGTCTCAGTTTGTGTGAGAAACACACAGGGGAACTTCTCCTTGGGGAGATTCACATGTGTTTACTTGCCTGCTCAGATGCAACACTTACTGTTTTGTATTTGTGATGATAACGATGGCCATTTGTTTATGTTTTCACAGGTTCTTGTTGCTGTGGAGTGCTGTGTTGATCATGTACCCAACAACTCTGGCTGTGATTGCTCTCACCTTCTCCAACTATGTGCTGCAGCCTGCCTTCGCTAACTGTATGCCTCCATACATCGCCACCCGGCTCCTCGCAACCACCTGTGTCTGTGAGTTAAGCACACACCATTAGTAATAATGCAGTCTTCTGCTTTAGCAGGTCAGCTACTGTCTTATGATGACCACTTAATTTTCTAAATATAGCAAATCACTTTATAGAAATGCAGAGAATAATAGGGATGCACCATTATAAAAATTTAGTCTGATAATTAACATTTTGGCCTATTATTATTTTAATGTTATAGTTGATACGCAAGAAACAGCCGATATATTAAATAGCAAATATATATATATATATATATATATATATATATATATATAAAATAATAATAATTATTATTTTTTTTTATAATCTTTAGTGAGTATTTGATAACAGCAAAGGTAGTCTTAATGTAAAAATAGAGGTAATGAACATTAACAATTATATATCCGATATCCATCAATGCTGTTACATTAAAAAACCTTTAACATGGTGTTGACATACTGAGTAGTGCACCCCTAGTCCATTCAAAATTGAATTCTGAGTATTAGACATTGTCACGATGAGTCTACTTTGTCCTTCATTCTGTCTTTCTCTCTTTCTCAATCACTCCCTTGTGTGCATACCACTTCAATCTTGATCCTAGAACTAAACCCTGGTGGGCACGTGGCAGGATATTTTTGGAGCTGGTGGAGATAAACCAGTCAAATGTATGTCTATGCGTGTGTGTATGTGTATTTGTTTCAGAGGAGCCCCGTGACTCAGCTGGTTTGGACCTGTCAGATCTGGACAGGGTCTCCCAGGAAGGAGTACTGGGGGTGTTTCAAAGTGAGGGCAGTGGTCCTACTGAGAGTGCTGGCTGAGTTGAGCCATCCATCCCTATTTTTGGCAGCAGAATCAAGAATTTGTCCTTAAGATCAGCCAACGAAGCTTTGAGTCAGACATACTCCCAAGAGCACAGTGACGAGGGCCAGTGGCTCTATTTAAGGAATACACCTCATGTATGTGCCCTATCAAAGGATGCTTGACCTGCATCCCAAATCACTGCGCCCTCTTCCGATTAGCCAATTATTCCGAGAACGCATTTGTTTGGGTCTGGTTAGATGGGTGGGGTTGGTATCGATGTCGTGGTATTAGGGCACCTGACCCTCAGGCTGTGTGGCATCAGACTCCATAATGGTGCCAGGCTTTGAGCCGGCGGAACATGTGGGCGTCTCCTCTGTATTGTGTATTGTTTGGGGACCTTACGGTTGCCCTAGTTACCCCAATGCTCTTTGATGGACAAGAGCGTAGAGGCGGGACTTTGTGAATGCCGCTAAAATACCATTAAACCTGACAAATTAGGAGCGAATTATGATCTTTTGATAAGCCACTAGGAGTGTGTGAGTCATGCTTAGAAAGGGCACAGTTCTAACACGAACCCTCCCACTGTCTGCCATTAACCTGTAGACCAAGTAAATACCCTGAAATAAGATGAAACATTCAATGCGTTTTTTTTTGTTATAACTACACAAAAGTAACTACATTAATAAAAAAAATAAAAAAATCTAAAATAAATATTGTCCGCAATATTTGTGAATTGGTGGGAAATTAAGTGTTCTTTCACCGTTCTCTAAAAATGAAAGATATTTAATTAAGTATACTGTATATCAAATGCAATGGCAAATACAACAATTGATTACTGAAATTCAGGAACATGCTTTGTAAATACACAACCCTAGCTTTTTTTAGCTGTCTGTGTTGATGCAGCAGTGGATATATTTAATGGTAAACTGATGCATTTGGAAACCCTTGCATGAACCCATAGTTATGTGCAAGTGAGTGTTCTTAGGTGCACTGTGTGAGAATTTGTCTGTATTGCAGCATGTGTTAAATTTGCCCTACCCTTTTGAATGTTCTGAATGAATGTCACAAGCTCTGTCTGCTGCAGTCAGATTACACACAGAGAGACACACACACACACACACACACACACACACACACACACACACACACACACACACACACACACACACACACACACACACACACACACACACACAGCTTGTGCTGGTCTGGACACACAAGCAAACACAGAGACCTTTGCTTAGCCTCTAACCTGCATTAACCTGCATAATTCACCTCAACTTAATCTCTCATTTGACTTGGAAAAAAAGATTTGTGCCACAATACGATTTTAAAACTGTATCTTTAAAAACAGGGAGTTTACTGTTCTAATGCTTTAAAGCTTTTTACTGGTTTATGAGTGTGTGGAAAGCTTCTCCTTTAAAGGCCACACACTCCAGTGATCTGTTCATGTGACTCAGCTCTTGTTGCTCATGTATGCAATATTATCTAAAAACATTTATAAATACATAAATCCCGCCAAAGAAGTGAATGGACAATAGAAAAGCAAAATACCATCCTAAAGATGATGAAATAAGACAATGCATTTTTATTAAATTTTTTAATTAATGTATTTATTTATATATTTTTAAAATAAAACTGTTTAAAAACCTGCCATTTTGTGTAGTTGTTTTTTAGTGCATCTTTTGTTGGCTTTATCGGTCAATTAGCTGCATAGGGATGCCCCTCTCTGGGGTTGTGAGTGGTTGTATTTTGGCAGATTTAAAGGCTGTTAGCACTTCATTAGAATTCTACTCTCATTAGCTTTGTGTTCATTTAACTTAATTTGGCCAACCTTAGTCACTTTTGCACTGTGATACAAAACAAGAAGGAGCTGGAGTCAGATCCGTTAAAGCCAAACAAGAGGAAACAAAACTCATGGCAAACACTGTAGTGCTCTGAAACCTATCATTTAAAATGGACAACACCTGTCACCACATTATGTGCGTTATAGTAAAGGGTTGTACAAAAAGTCATACAAGTTTAGAACAACATGAGAACAATATTCTCAGGTGAACTATCTCTTATATAAGTTGCTATGTTGCCCTTCTACCGTAAACTGGCAAAATTGGCAAATCTTATTATTATTACTAATAAATGTAACTATGATTTGAACATTGTGGCTTCGATCATACTGCTATTTCTGTCATTTTAAGATGCCTAAGAACACCTAAATCTGTGGAAAAAATTACAGTGACTCTTGAGGCATAGTCACATTGAACCAAGGAAGAACCATTGTTATACAATCATCGTATTATTAATTATTTTTTAAATGAAAAATACATTTGGATGCACTCTAGTGTAGGATTATTGTTTGCTTTTACCAGAGATGTACTTATATCTTAGTTAAGGACTGCGGGACTATATTCAAGAAGAAAGATTCACTGAATGCCGTCGGCATGAAGGTTGACAGGTGGTGTGTATTGAGCTCAGGATCACACGAGCTGATGAAGTTGTGCAGGTTAGCTGTTAGTTTGCAGGCCGTGAGCCGCTCTTTTTAGACTGAATACTCTCGCCAAAAATTCAGCTGGCGTCTGGGCAGTTTTGTTGTGGGGCATCGGAAGCTGTTTGTCTAAGGGGGTCTGACAGTTGCCCAGCATGTGTTTGCGTGTGTGGGCGGGTTATTCCGGCCATTGATGGATGAGTGGGGGTAACCCATCTCCCCTTTGACAAGGGTCTCCCTCGGCATGCCTGGGTATACTGTGCCATCAAGCCCTGGAGACGGACCTCTGTGTACCGGATCTACACCGGACCTGTTACACAATGTGGCTCAACACAGAAGCCACTAACCTCAAACACAGATGTACAGACAAGCAATGGCCTCTAATGCCTGTACTTCCGTCCGTGAATGTATAGTGTAGTTTTACTTTTTTAATCTGTCAGCTTTAGTCTGCTTTGTATTGATGCCCCTTGATAAAGTACTCTTTTTTGTTTCCAAAGAAGTCCCAACTGTAATGCATAAAGATATAAAATAAATCTGGTAATCTTGTCAGTCAATGGTTACCTTACAGGTATCCAAGTAGAGTGATATTATGAGGCAACTATACCTCTGCAATGAAATTGACTTTGGTTAGAGAAGTAGCTGTCAGCCTTTTGACTCCATGGCCATTATTTTTGTTTACCACAATATATGAAAACCTGACACTTCTAGTTGATGTAAATTACATTTCAGGATTCCTAAAGTTTTAAAAGTTGCATGTTTTTCAAGGCTCCCAATATTTTTAACCAATGAATTTGCATTATTTTTTTCAAGTCATTAGTGATTTACCATTTTTACCTGATGAAATATTTTAGAGCTTGACAAGCATAACTATAAACGTCCTCACACATTCAACTTCTTTTATTTCCTGCAAATTTCTTAACGTGTGAAAAATAAAGAGTTCATCAACTGATACGTAAACTGAATTAAAGTCTCACAAGCATTTGATAAACAGACATGGATTAACGAGTTAAGTTTGACATTCTACTATAAGATATTCCGAGACAAAAATAAAGTTACAGAGAAATTAAAATTAAAATAAGATTTTTTGTTATTTTATCTGATTTTAATGTGTACTTTATCATAAATTATTCAATTATCTTGAGGTTCCATTGGAAGCAGAGGTGGAAAGAGTACAAAAATATTCTACTCAAGTAAAAGTACCATTACATTAATGAAATTTTACTTAAGTACAAGTAAAAGTACCAGTCTAAAAATCTACTCAACTAAAAAGTAGCTCATTTAAAATGTACTCAGAGTAAAAATTACTTAACAGTGTCAAACTCAGTTCCTGGAGTTTAGATATAATCCTAATTAACCACACATGATCCAGCTAATCTAATCATTTAGACTTATTTTAAAATTACATGATATGTGTGCTGGAGCAGGGTTAGAACTAAACTAAAGTTTGACACCCCTGGGATAGGCCTGTTAATCTCAAGCTAGTTGTTTTTAATTAAAGGAATCAGTTATTTTGAATAATAAGACATTTGGGCTGTTACCAGGTAAATCAGTATCAACAAAATTTATCTTTTCAATGCAGAGGAAACGCAGAAAGTGCGTTTAGATGTATTTACAGACTGTTTAATGTAGGACATGAATGCATTTAGCCTGCAGTTACAAATGCATGAATAATGTTTTGATATACAAGACATAAAATGTTGAATACGCACTTGAAATTATAAGACATTAATTATTAAGAAAAAATCTTAAGTATACTGTGTATACTTCTAAGTAAATGTGAAATTAAAATGGCCAGTATGTGTCAGCAAGTCACTGTTAATATGTGAATCATTGCGATTGAACCGAATCATTTAAACATTTGATCCATTCAGGAACTAAACACTGTCATGTTGCTCAGAGACGCAAAACTGTGCTTTGGTGGCTGTTTTTGGAATTATTTTTTGCTGTAGAAATAGAGCAGAAACAGGCAATATGTCATCTAAAACGCAAGTCTCTTAATTAACTTGTTTACTGAACTGTTGTAAAAAAAAAAAAAAAAATCTATATGTAATCATGCTGATTTTTGGAGGAAAAAAATGCATTCTTTAAGTGATATTGATTTACTATGTGACATTATACAAATATATACATTTTCTGCCCATATCTTCAATTTTGTAATCATTCTAAATGCATTTTGCCAGACTGAATCACACAGTAAAAGAACACACTCTAAATGCGCGTACACATCATTAAAACAACAATTTATGATATTATCGCAGACGATACTGTATATATCAGTACATTCCGCATTACTGTCGTTTTGGCTAATTTGTGCAAAAACTCTTACTAAAATGTCAAAGCTTCATTTTAACCACCAATGCAACGATGCAACTATTTAGCTTACCTATACATGCTTGTGAAGGGTTAATGTCTTGTCGAGATTTTATAAGCTGCTATTTTGGTCTCCCTAGGTAAGCACTGCTTACACTGCATAATAAAGCATAAATATGGCAAGGGATTCACTTCATTTCCTTCGAGTACAACTTCAGAATATGACGGGGTTTTGTTTTCAGCGGTGTCTGCACCACTAACGCCTGTTTTGTCCGTCTGCATCTTTCTTGTGATTTTAGCGCCAGTTTGCCCTCCTTCCCATTATTTACTGACGTAGTTTCCAGGGAGCGTTTTTTTTTCTTTTTCTTTTTTTTACTCAGTTAATAATGTGTTATAAAATGTAGCGAAGTACAATACTTCAAACAAAATATACTTAAGTAAAAGTAAAACTACAGATTTTAAAAAAGCTACTCAATTACAGTAAAGCAAGTAAATGTAATTCGTTACTTTCCTCCTCTGCTTGGAAATTTGCTGAGTGGGCCCCGGCCATTAGTCGAGAACCACTTAGCCATGAATGGGTTAGTGTTTTGCCTGCAGCAGTAAAATAAGTTTCATCTGATCTTTATTTGCCCTGTTTAAACTAATAAAAATGGACCATGTGACCAGTTAGTGCTGCTCTGCCAACAAAATCACACTTCTTCCATTGCTTTCACAACCTGATTTGTCCCCATGACACTTAAGAGTTTTTTTTGGAAAAAGCTCTTTGTTTAAAACATCTGAAAAAATGTAAAAGTGTGAGTTTGGAATATGTGAATGAATAACTGTGTTCACTGTGTGTGTTTACAGTGTTCCTGACTTGGGTGAACTGCTCCAGTGTGCGCTGGGGCACACGGATCCAGGATATTTTCACTGTGGGGAAACTGCTAGCCCTTGTCCTCATCATTGTAGTGGGAATGATCCAGATTGCCAAAGGTGTGTCAATTACACTTTACACTTATGTTCTTGCCAGCATTTGTCTTAAATGAAACATGCTACTCTGAAAAAACGATGCAGATTATGTAAATGTGCAGTGACATTAATTATTAAATATTAGGGGTATCACAATTCTATACTGTATTGATTTTCCCTTCACTTTCAGTTGATAGGCCAAACTGTAGCACAGATAAGCAATGTAAAGCATTTCCTGAACAAAGTGTGCCTATGTAAGGATACATTCAGTCCAAAATATGATGAAAAAAAACTTTATATATTCCCAATGATATTGCTAAGTTTGTAACCCACAGCAGAGTTAAGAGATAAATGTGAAAAATAAGCAATAGGCAAAGTATAGAAAGGAGAAAGGTTTGATAAACTCACATCTGTGAATAATTCCCACAGTCGAATGCCATGAATCATCAAACACTCCCAACATTAAAGCCAGCTGCTGTCAGCTGAAACAGACCAGTTGCCTATTGTCTAATGAATAAAGAGCAAAAGATTCACCTTGATTGGGCACAGACCACTGAAATAATCCAGTAAACAAACAAATAAAAGGCTATTTTGAAAAAGAGAAAAAACCCATCTAAACCCATCTCTTTTTAAGATTTAATCCTCTTGGAATATGCTAACATCTCATGAATAAATAAGAATTCTGTCATTATTTACTAATAATAATTTGTTCTTCTGCAGGATCTGGGGAAAACATTCCTTTAACTCTATTTTTTTTCAATAGTGACATCTAGTGGTAGATCTTGTATTATGTGTTTTGAAGCAGGGGTGCATTGCCCTAAAGCTAATCTTTAGCCAACTCTGGTCGTTTATTCCATTGAACTCTATTGGTGAAGAAGAAACTTGTGACTACAGTTGCTTTCAGGGAAACACACCCCTGATATTTACTTGTTCAAAGTGATTTACACCCTGCAGTTAAGTGCTTTGCTTAAGGGCACAATAAAATCACCCCTAGGTTCATAAATCACCTCTTCTAAAACTTGAACCAATGACCTTTAGGGCTGCACTACACAACTTTTAAAATCTAAACAGATTTCGGCAAAAACACTTGCCGATATCAGACATCATGCATGTGCCGACTTTGGAAATGTCTACAGAGTAAGGTAACCAGACGTGCCACTTCCCTGGGACACGTTCTGCACAGGATTTCTAAAATTGCTTAAAATAACGATTAAAATAACGTTGCAATGAAGTATAAAGCTGACTCATTTACTTTAGGCAGTTCACAAACAAACTAAGCTAAGACTGTAGAAAAAATGGCAATTTTAGCCACAATTTGCAGAATAGTTTTAACGATGTGAACTTTGCATGACTGAGTGCTGTTACAATAAAGCAGTGATGCTTAGTCATGCTCTGTTGTGTACTGTCCTGGGTCTAGAGTTGCAGGTAATGGCTGTGACCCATTATGGGAAGACTTTACCATTTTATTAAGCGAGTTTGTCTCGAGGCATTTCCTGAACTGACAAGAGAAAGAATTGAGTAAACGAGAGAGCAAAGCAGTGCAGTTTCACACTTGAGTGACAGGAGAGAGAAAGGCATTTTGGAGGCTTTGACTATCTTATGGAATAATGAAATCAAATTGTTGATGAATATTAAATATACAGCATTTTATGCCACAGGTACAACCCCGAGGTCATAAGCATATTTTCTGTATTTTCTCTCTAGGACACTATGATGCATTGGAGCCCCAGACAGCGTTTGAATTCATGAAGGATCCATCAGTGGGGCAGATTGCTCTGGCCTTCCTGCAGGCCTCATTTGCCTACAGTGGATGGAACTTCCTGAACTATGTCACTGAAGAGTTGGTTGAGTCTCGCAAGTAAGTCTTTTAAAGTCTATGTCACAATCATGGCTGGCCCATCTAACAGGCAATACAGGCAGATGCCTGGGGGGCCTGGCGGGGAGATGGCCGTGTTTTAGTATGGTTACTACAGAGTAAATATTCTTTGTTCTCCTTTAACCAAATGCAGTTGAACAACAGCTGTACAGTACTGTGCACAAACAGGAACGCATGCATGGACCTTCTTTAACACACAAACCACAGTGACCGTAAGACTTATCTAAAAGAAGCTTTCAATCACCAAATCGCAAATAACTGAAAAATTCCTTCAATCACCAAGTGACAATAAATACAGCAACCATATAAATAAAGGCAGCCACTAGAGAAACAAAAAAGTATTGTAATCTGCATGATATATTCACGCCGCGTAGCTTCAAGTACTGTATTGTTCACAGATTCCAAACCATCCTCAAAAGTGCTCAAGTTGTCGGAAATGCACAAAATAGGTCACAGAAAGGATTACTTTGTGGCCGTTTGAGATGCTTTCTGTGTTTCAAGCACGTTTGGATGGCAGCGCTTCTTGTTGCCAAAGACTGGTCATGTTTTCTCAAGAATAATCTGGGCAACAAATTAAAAGATGCAAAAACTCTGAGCAAAAATGTGGCCAATTAATCTGGACATTAACCAATCTGCTCTGTAATGTAATGTGTACATATTCATTACTTATATTTAATAGTTTATTAGTTATTAGTGAATGAAAAAACTCTTGTGTGATATAACTTGTCTTTGTTTTTTGCTGGTTTTTATTGTATTTGTTAGATTTGTATTTTGTTTATAGTTTTTGCCATGAAAATAGCCTTTGATGCTGACATGGCATTATATATATATATATATATATATATATATATATATATATATTAGTTATTAGTGTATATATGTAGGACCTATGTAAATTAATTATTTAATTTTTTCCTACTTGATTTTCACTGATTTAAAATTTCAGTTCAGTTTTGCCCTTCTATAAATAGTTCTCCCCCACTTTTTGTCTACACGTTTTACATACATTTATTCTGCTTCAGGAATGTACTTAAAGGGTTAGTTCACCCAAAAATGAAAATTAGCCCATAAATGGCTCACTCTTAAGACATCCTATGTAAAGTCATCCTATATGACTTTCTTCTTTCAGACAACTATTAATCAAGAGTTATATAAAAAATTGTCTTTGATCTTTCAAGCTGTTTAATGCCACTCAGCGGGTGTTGCATGCATAAGTCCAAAAGAAGTTAAATAAAAAGCACCCATCCATAAAAAAAAAAGTGTCTCACACGGTTCCGGGGGTGAACAAAAGACTCCTGTAGTGAATAGATGCATTTTCTGTTAGAAAAATATCCATATTCAAAACATAATAATCACTTTAATGTAGCTTGTGCCAACAGTTATACACAGAAGCAGTTCCAGGAACATGACGTATGAGGTCAGTCATCTGTCATATGAGGTCAGCGTTACTCATGCGCCAGTGAGTCTTGAGAAAAGCAACGTTTGCTAACAGGAGCAAAGGAAGCAAAGTTTCCTTACTTTAGCAAAGGAAAACCAGTCACCTCTTGGCTTATATCGAAATACTCTGACATTCTTCTTTACAAATCCTTGTTTTGTACGAATTAGTGACTGCGCTTCTGCGTCCATCACTAATGAGCGGTACATGTGCAAAGCCGAACTGCTAGATTCAAGTTATTATTACGTTTTTGAATATAGATTGTTATTCATACAAAAACGCATTGATTGGCTACAGGAGATCTTTGTTCACCCCCCAGAGCCATGTGAGACACTTTTTTTAATGGATGGGTGCTTTTTATTTAACTTCTTTTAGAGTGATGCATGGAACACCCGCTGAGTTTTATCAAACAGCTTTGAAGAACAAAGACCATTTTCAATATAACTCCGACTGGATTCGTCTGAAAGAAAAAAGTCATATAGACCTAGGATGACTTGAGGGTGAGTAATTTATGGACTAATTAAAATTTTTGTGTGACCTAACCCTTTAAATGAAAATCTGTTATTTTGCATCTACTATACAGTGTTGTTATTGGTAACTAAAACTACTCAAATTTGACTACTTAATTGCTAAAACTATAACTAAAAAGTTTAATAAATGTATTTAAACAAATAAATAAGCACAAAACAATTACTAAATAAAAATAAAATTAATTATGAAAATATAATTTTTTTACATTTAAATAATAATAATAATAATAATAAAAATATAAAAACGGTAGTAAAATAATACTGTTTCTTATCAAGCATGTTGGTACTGTCAAGGCACCTTTTCTTGAACTAAAAGTATGCATTATACTATGTACATAACACTACTTAAAGTCATGAAACAGAAGTAGCGATTGTCTTTTTTTTCTCTGCTGTGACATCTATCTGAGTGAAACGGCATCTGAAATGAGAGGGCGGGACTTGAAATTGTGGCGTTGCTAACAAAATGGAGGCAGATCTGAATGCTAGTTTGCAGTTAGTTGTGATGGTAATATCCTCATAATATCTTTTCAATTTTTAAGGGTAGTGTACTCCCTCATGGCTTGCATCAGCACTGATCAATGCATTAATTTCTATAAAGTGAAGCATTAGCTTCAGGTTTTCCCTCTGCGTTCACTCTCATGCCACTAGCTCCACCCTTGCTCCATAGCTCGTGACCAGAAGAGAAGATGAGTCGTTTTGAGGGGGAGGGGAGGTTAACGTTTTTTATTAAAGATTACGAGGGCAAATTAGTTTTAAAAAAATAATGAAGTGCACAGATAAATTATTTATAATGAACACTACAGTATTCCATTTAAAAATAAGAATTTTCAATTTTGATTTCATGGTGACTTTAAAATACAGTACCTTAGGTAACTCTTACAGCATATATTTTATGGTGCGGTTTCTATTCTAGGAACCTTCCACGTGCAATCTACATCTCAATCCCCCTGGTGACGCTCGTCTACACTCTCACCAACATTGCGTACTTCTCCTCCATGTCCCCTCAAGAGCTGCTGGATTCGAACGCTGTCGCTGTGGTGAGTTTCTCTGATCTCTTCTGGCTTATTCTGCTAAAACAATGATTCGTCTATTAAGTACTTTGATAAATTAGCATCTGTTTTTGGTGTGTTGTGTTGCAGACATTTGGAGAGAAGCTGCTCGGAGTGTTTTCCTGGGTTATGCCCATCTCTGTAGCTCTTTCCACCTTTGGAGGGATCAACGGATACTTGTTTACATCTTCTAGGTAAAGAAACGTTTGAGTATAAACTGGCCTAATACAGCAACCGTTAACACTTCAAACTAAAATTGGCTTCATTGTGCATCCTCCACAGGTTGTGTTTCTCAGGCGCCAGAGAGGGTCACCTGCCCTACCTGCTGGCTATGATCCACCTTAAGAGCTGCACACCAATCCCTGCACTACTCGTTTGTGTGAGAAAGAAAGAGCTATTCACACACAAAGCACATGCAACACAACACTGCTTTCAGTCTGCATGATTTGGTTGATCCAATTCAGACCTAAATGCGTTCCAGAATGATTTGTGTATAGAACACACAAACCGCATTTAGAGGTAATAGAAAACTCATGTGATTGTATTGAATTTGTTGTATGAACACCAGCTAATCTGTCCTGTTGTGTTCCAGACAACAATAAAGGACAACTTACTCAACTGTCAGTCAACCACAGTAGTAAAACAGTGTTAAAACATAATTAGATAAGTGCCCCTTTTACAAAAAAATAACTGTCCAGTTGAAACATTTGGAAAAAGCCTGTTTATATGTTATTTTACGTTTATTTGCTTGACATCAGCATTCAATGACTCAGATCAAGCACATTTAAAGTTCAGTTAAAATAGCAGATAGATTAAAATATGTCCCAAAACATCTTGTTTATGGTGAGAGTATAATTTAAAAGTTCTTTTGGAAGTATATATATATCTATATATATATATATTATTTTTTTTATTTATTATTATTTTTTTTTTACTTTAGACAAGTGGTTCTCAATCAGGACTTATATTAAACATCAAATATAATTAGCTAAAAAAGACTTTAAACTGAGATTTATTATATTTTTCCCCTCAATAACTCGTGTATTTATCAAAGAACTTTAGAATTACAATCTTGAATATTCTGGAATCACAAAAATTAATCTTGGTTAATTAAATAATCATTAGCTATGTTCCCATTTATTTAACTTGTGCAGGAAAATTTGAATATCGCATAAATGATTTGCAAATAAATCACTTTTTCATCTCATTTGGTAAAAATAACAAATTTGTCACTTTCTTGGAAACTTGTACAAAGTATCAATATAAATTGCTGCAAATAGGGAGGCCTATGGCTCATAATTCCTATATAAGAAGTGATTATACCAAATCATTTTAATGTTAGACTTTGGCTCAGGCATTTAAACATGATTAAAATTATATTTGAGATGGTGTGCGATGAGATCAGTGTGCTTGTTAGTTCAGTTATCCAATCACGTGATCTGTGGAAGCAAAGAGTTTTTTGTTGCGCATCAAGGAATCTATTCGGTGAATTTGTTTCCATCATTGTTTTTTCTTATTGGATAAAGAAATTATCTGCCTAAATTGAGAACATACTGATTTTTTTGCACATTTCCATTCCTTGCTGTTTCCAATTTTTTTAAGAAATATCTTAAAATTGGCATACAAATACCTGGATGGGTTCAAAATGTTGTCAGTAGGGCTGCAACAAACGATTATTTTGATAATCGATTAATCTAATGATTATTAGAATGATTAATTGACTGATCATTCATTATTTCGCTGATTAATCAGTAGACATTTATTGATTATTCCACTTTTCCAGTTAGTTAAAATATTGAGTTATACTTATTTTAACAAATAAATTAAGGTAATCACTTCAGCTTTTGAAAGTCATATTATTTAATTACAGTTATCCAATTCATTTATACAAATAAATATATTTGGCACACAAAATAAGATGGCAGAGAAAATCTCTTATTGTCCATTTGATTATTTCGTTACCTAAAATATATTTTTGTGAGTCATATTGATAAGAAACTAAATTATTTAGTTACCTAAAATATATTTTTGTGAGTCATATGGATAAGAAACTAAATAAAGGTTAAGTGATAAGACATTTTATTTTTTGGATTAACTAATATTCACAACATAATCTCTCTCATCCAAACGCTTCTCAGCAGCCTCAGGTTTGGCTGCCTTTGCTATAGCACTGCCATGCGTTGTCTTCTCTTGATTTGCTTCAGGAGAGCTGAATTACAGTTGCGCTACAGCGCTACACTGGTCAAACCGCGTTATTGCAGGCTCTTACATTAGGTCATATGACATAAAACGACTACTTGACAACAACAATATTTGTTGACAATTTTTTATTATTATACGATAATGTTGACTAATCGTTTCAGCCCTGGTTGACAGAATTACATAAGAAATATCAGAGAATAAAATATCTCTGGCCAATATGGGCCTTCAAATATTGTGTTGGACAGTGGGGGCCTTTGAGTCAAATAGATTGAGAACTGCAGCATACAGCATGTCCTTCTCTCTTGTACTCCATAGTGTACGGCTACCATAGTGATCCTGTGCATCGGGGACACGCATAACCTGATAAACTATGTGTCTTTTATAAACTACCTCTCATATGGAGTCACTATAGCTGGGTTGCTGTACTACAGATGGAAGAAACCCAAACTGGTCCGACCCATCAAGGTACTTCAGTCGCCACATACAGACCTCATCATGAAGTTTGATTTAGATTGACCGGTCAGTGTTCAAGTGGTGTTCACCTCCCTCTTCTTCTCTAACTTCGCGCAGGTAAACTTGTTGGTGCCTTGCAGCTATCTAGTGTTCTGGGCAGTGTTACTGGGCTTCAGTCTGTACTCGGAGCCAGTGGTGTGTGGCATGGGCCTGGTGATCATGCTCACTGGAGTCCCCATCTACTTCATTGGAGTGCAGTGGAAGAACAAACCACACTGGATTTCCAGAACTGTGGGTGAGTAAGACCAACCAAAATGGCTTTGCATTGTTTTGTTAGCACTCTGCATGAAAAACCATCTGACATTTGTAAATGTGCATGTTTTTCAGAGAGAGTCACCTATCTGGGGCAGAGGTTGTGTTATGTGGTCTTCCCACAGGACGACCCTTCTGAAATACAGCCTCTTACAGAGAAGTCAGAGCTGTGAGCATCAACAGAGGACTAGCAAAGACCTGTTTTCCATCCGTTCTTGAGTGTTTTTGTTTTCCTTGTCTGATGCTGTGCGTGAGGAGATGATCTCCAGACGCTCCTCTGAGACTCAGCCATCACAGCAGAAGAAACACAAGTTAAATGTTTTCTCGTCTCGCTCAGACGTCAGATTTCTTAGTTGTAATTGTTCTCCCCTCACTTCATCTTGTTATTGAACGCACCCTCCTCCTGTCTTGTCGGAGATTAATTCCCTTGACCTCTTCATGTTTTCTCTGGGAGTTGTTCAGTTTTTAAGAACTGTTGTTGTATTCTCATGTGCCTTACAGGATCTTGTTCTGTTTTTGAGGTTTTTATCTTTAAGTAGATGTTTTATTAGTAATCGAGCAGAAGGGGGACTTGTTAAAGCCTGTTTACCTCTTAACCCAGTCTGATATCTAAACTCCATTTGTGAGTCTGAACTTTTTCACCTAGAGGATTAGGCCTTGTCCTCTAGTCCTCCTAATAATTACTGACTCCCTCAAGCAAAAAAGTAGGAACGTATAGCTGCGCTTAAAATGTCTATGCAATAATAGTCTAGGCACTTTAATATACTTGCAATTTTTTAGCTCATATTGCACGATAAATTTATTGCCATGCTTCCTGAATAAGCAACAATCTCCTGCCACTGTTTAACAGAGGCTCTGCCCCAGCACTTATTAGCACTGCCAATCTCTTAGCCTCATGCTAATGATAGGAACAATGGGATGTTCCAGGTTCATTCTTCTCGGATTACGTTAATTTACATAAAAAGGACATTTCCAAGAAATCCTCTTAGCCAGACATTTTCAACTGTTGTCTGAAAAGTAAAAGAATGCCTTTAGATAACCAAGGCATTTTCTATTTTGACTGGGATGCATTTATTTTGGGCACTGACCATGGATGTTCCACTGAGCTATGGACCAGCGATTCATATCAACTTCTTCATTTTAAACTGACCACCAAAGTCCGTCAAACATATTTTGAGAGTTTGGATCTGAAGAAGTTATGATTAGAGAGTTTGCACTTGAACGTCACTTGAGCGCTCTCTTCTGGTTAGATCTTTCTTGACACCCAATCACAACCTTTATGAACCCCCCAGTGCTCTTCTCTTTCCATGGGTCCAGATCAGTGTCTCTCAGACTAGCAGTGTTCATGCTCACACGGCCCACAGTGGCACAGTACGTTGAAATTCACAGCACAGTGAAATCTTAATGTAAATATTGCTTAAAATGTTTCAAATACATCAGGGATTCATTGTGAGATCGCATTCCTGACATTAATAAAGTGTGAGGCGTATGTGTTAAATTTACATATTATCCATATCGTATGCACTATAGATATGTATGCTGATATACTTGTGTTTTGTAAAAAAAAAAAAAAAAAAAAAAAAAAAAAATATCAATTTATCATTAACAACATTAGCACATTAAATTTAATTCTAGAAAAGGTTGCAAGTAATTGTGTGTTGTGTTTGAGTAAAGACACTTGTCAGCCACATATGTCACTGAGTCTGCCACAATTCAGAAAAGTAGCCTTTATATTACATGTAAAACATTCCCAGACATTCCCATACTAACTCTAGAATCCTAACTAGGATCTTAATACATTTAACAGGAAGTATCTGTTATATGGCCATGCAAAGGAGTTACTTGTTTGCATTAAGGAAGATAAGGTTTATGAATGACTACACTTCATCAGATAACAATAAGTTAGTCTGAATATCTAAATGAAAAAATGTGTTTTTAATGCAAGGTATGGGTAAACACAATTTTTTAATCCTCAGCAAATGAAATGAATCAAAACCTTTTCAAACATGTAGCAACCTTGTTTGAAAATAAACATGAAAAAATGTTACAAAATATGTTCAAGACAACCATAGACTGCAATGTGAATTAAAGAGAAAGAAATTGAGAAGTCGGTTCTGAACCAGGGGGGCCTCAGTAAACTTCCAAGAGCGGCACGGGATGACTAACAATTATTGAAATGAATTATGTTAAATTAAATTAAAATGCTAAAAACAAAAATCTAAAGATTAATTTTCCTTCCTCAATAACTACTGTTTTTTATTCAAGAACATACGTTTTTTTTCAAGCTTTTGTAAACACAGTATTAATCATGGTGAATTATTGTGGTCAAATATTGTGATGGACAGTGGGTGGCCTTCAAGTCAAAAATGTTAAGAACCACTGGTCTAGGATTTCAAGCTGCTGGCAGAATAACCTTAAAAGGTTTTATTGTGGCATGTGTTGACTGATCTCTTCTATTGGATTTTATTTGAATTTCACAGAACATAAAGGACACTATTTAAAAATGTCAAATAAGTAATGATGGATGTCGCAAGTAAAGTCTCTTAGCAGTGCTTTAATTTTCAGCCATTTCAACTGAACCCAACAAATGACGAAACAGAAAGTGCATGACCTCTCTAATGGCACAGAATCTAAAGGCTTCACAATGTATGAAAACATCTGTGATTATAAAATCTCTGAAATGGCACATTCTTAAACCTGTGGGATCAGCTAAAGCAGCAAGTGTGAGGATATAGCACTACAGAACAAATATACATTCATGGATACAGAAGCAACAGTTTTACTGGCAAATAAGTCTCTCAATACCAAATGCATGAATGCAGATTAAATTATAATGGCTGATTTGAGGAAAAAAGACACCAACGTGTGTGAGCTCAAGCACAGATGTGATTATTGAGTCATTTCCCCACGCCTCTGATGTCCTGAACTCAACTGAGGCAGCAGTACTTCTCAGAACACCTACAGACTACAGCTGTTAACAAGGAAATCCAGGTTAACTGAACCATACAATCCCTGAGTTCTGCTTCCCTTCAAGAAAGACTCACTGTCTTATGCATGGGGAAAAAGCTTCTTAACATTAATTAATGTTAATGGTGGACCTGCTATGATATTAGAGTTTGGTAGCCAGACTAACAAAACAAACCTTAAATACAAAAAGCTCATATAGATCATCACTAAATCAGCAAACAGCTCCAGTAGTCTGAGGGTATAAAACTACACTACCATTCAAATTTTGGGGTCAGTATTTTTTATTTTTTTAATAGAAATCAATTATTTTATTTAGCAACAACACATTAAATCACAGAAAATATTAAGCAGCACTACTGATAATAAGAAACGATTATTGAGCAGCAAATGAATGTGACACTAAAGACTGCAAAAATCAGCTTTGAGAACACTGGGTATTAATTTCTTATTATAAAACAGATAGTTCCGGTCCTTGATCCTGATTGGTTGAGCCACGATCAAAGCTGTTGTAAATTACACTACAAACATACACTTTTGTTTACGTCTGTGTTGGTCAGCAACCACTTTGTTGGAACCACAACTGTTTCTGAGGAACTACATTGTTTGGTGGAAGAATACTGTTTTTATTTATATCATCACACTTTATTTGCTCTGTTTTATTCCGTGAAACCTTACTACGTATATGGAATAGCCGTTTTATAAAAGCAATAAGCCCTGCAAAGCCGTGGTTTACAGTTGGCGACGTGCCTAACAAAGTCCCTTAGTTGTTATACGGCTTCTTGAGGCTTATTGCTTTATTATCAGTGCTGAAAACAGTTGTGCTGCTTAAAGCTTTTGTGGAAATTTTCAGCTTTTGCTTTTGATTTCTTTGGTAAAAGAAAAAGGTTCAGAAGAACAGCATTTAATTAAAATGTACATTTTTGTAATGTAGAATCCATTACTGTCACTTTTGATTTACATTAATTTCTTTAAAAAAATCTTACTGAACCCAGTCCTTTGAACGTTAGCATGTTTACGTACACAAAGATCGATTTCAGTCTGACTAAAGCAATCATTTATCATATTAAAATGCATGTAAATGCTGACTGAAATAGTACCAGTCTGTTTTCTGCAAAGTTGCACTGACCGACTTGTCCAGCATGAATACATGTTAAAGGGATAGTTCACCCACACACCGTTGTGGTACCGCCATGAACGCACATCAATTTCTCAAACGGAAGAGAAGAAATAGTTGAATAAAGTTATTTTTGTTTTCTTTGTGCACAAAAATTATTCTTGTAGCTTTACAACATTAAGGTTGAATCACTGATGTCACATGGACTATTTTAGGGATGTCCTTAGTACCTTTCTGGGCCTTGGATGTGGTAGTTGCATTGCTGTCTATCTAGGTTAAGAAAGCTCTCGGATTTCATTAAAGATATCTTAATTTGTGTTCTGAAGATAAAAAAAGGTCTTATGGGTTTGGAATGACATGAGGGTGAGTGATTACTCACAAAATTACATTTTTGGGTGAATTATCTCTTTAATCAGACTGCAGTTGGCCTTGGCCTTGTGTATTTAATCCTTCAAGTATCTGTGTACAAATTTCATTATGTATTCTTAGATAAATATTCTAGCTTGACAATGCAAAAAACTTGATTATAACTGCATATGTAAATGTACTGTACGTTATGACTCTAGATGGAAGGCCATTGTTTGAACTGAAACAACGTTGTGTTGGCACAAAATCAGAATAGGGATGGTGATCAAGGTTATTCAGTGCACTAACAAAATCTCATCATCCTCTTCCTCGCTAGTTGTGAGTCTGCAAAGCCTGACACTGTCACCAGGAACCTCTTCAGTTATCGAAGGTTTCCTGTCGTGTCCATGAGCACCTGTGAGCGAGTCTGTGTGTGCGTCCATGTGTGGTTTTCTGAATGTAGGAAAGCTTCTCTGCTCCTCAGACTGACCGCTGGAGGACGTCGGTGACTCAGGGGAGGAAAGTGGCGAGATGCCCACAGAGGTGTACCTTAAGAGAGAGACTCCTCTGAGTTCTGCAGCCAGCTCCTGCACCAGCCGTTTGGAGGATCTCGACCGGCTTGTGCTGCGTTTGGGGCTATCAGGGGGACCAGGAGGACTGTCATCATCTTTATGTTTCGGGGAAATGCCCCGTTTGGTTCTCATACTGATCCCCTCTAAACTTCTGTCATCTTCGTCATCTTCATCCTCCAGGGTGTCAGAGGTGGAGCGGGGTGAGCTGGGGGAGGGCAGGGACAGAGGAGAGGATGGAGACTCTCTGTCAGGAAGGCAGAGGGCCTCAGTGTGAGCCTGCAGGGCCAGTCCCAGCGCCACCGTCGAACAGGCTGGCGGAGTCTGTCCCGCACTCTCACGTGACTCCTCGAGGCCATCGTCTGTTGTGTTGTAGCTGTGGAGGCTCAGATCGGGGTGTGTGTTTGTGTGCGTGTGGCCTGGAGGCGTGAGGAGAGGTATCTGACCCCGTAACCGAGAGCCACGGTGGAACAGGCGATTCCACAGACGACCAAGTCTCCGCCGTGATGAGGAACGACGAGAAGAGTGACGACGAATCTGCCTCCGCATAGCTGAGCGGAGATTCTGCAGAACAGATGCCTGGGAGAGATAGAAAAAAACAGACTTCATGAAAACAGTGGTCCAGTCACATAAAACATTCTGTCATTTCAATAGAAATTTGGGAATTTTCTTGTCAGGGCGAAAATGTTGCCCATATACAGTACAGACCAAAAGTTTGGACACACCTTCTCATTCAAAGAGTTTTCTTTATTTTCATGACTATGAAAATTGTAGAGTCACTCTGAAGGCATCAAGGGCTATTTGACCAAGAAGGAGAGTGATGGGGTGCTGCGCCAGATGACCTGGCCTCCACAGTCACCGGACCTGAACCCAATCGAGATGGTTTAGGGGTGAGCTGCACCGCAGACAGAAGGCAAAAGGGCCAACAAGTGCTAAGCATCTCTCGGGGAACTCCTTCAAGACTGTTGGAAGACCATTTCAGGTGACTACCTCTTGAAGCTCATCAAGAGAATGCCAAGAGTGTGCAAAGCAGTAATCAAAGCAAAAGGTGGCTACTTTGAAGAACCTAGAATATGACATATTTTCAGTTGTTTCACACTTTTTTGTTATGTATATAATTCCACATGTGTTAATTCATAGTTTTGATGCCTTCAGTGTGAATCTACAATTTTCATAGTCATGAAAATAAAGAAAACTCTTTGAATGAGAAGGTGTGTCCAAACTTTTGGTCTGTACTGTAGATTTAGCTTGTTTTCAAGTTGTTTATATAAATTCACTGCATCGGCCAATAGAAAGTTGTTGTTTTAAAAAAAAAGTGACTTCTGTGTGAGCAGTTGCTACACTAATACTAACAATAAAAAAACAGATCTGTTTTTGCCCTCAAATGCGAGCGCAGTTTAATTTCCCTTCTTTAATTTCACATTTGAATTTGCTACCTCAAAATAAATTCAGTTTCATATTCACATACCTGGGTTGGGTTGTAGACTGGAAAGTCATCGACTGGAGGTATGAGACCTTGAGCTATCAGTTGACCATAAGAGGGTGGAGCCTCCCTCTGAACAAACTCTGCCTCTAGTCGAGTCATCTGCGTTTCAAAAGCTCTACGAGAAAGAGGAACACAAAAAGAGCTGTTTTATAAAGATGCTTATTGATGCTGCTTAAAAATGTAAGAAAAACAACAGCTTTTAAAAAAGGGAAGCTACTGAACACTGAACACATTCAGGCAGGATATCTCTTGAGAATCTCCAAGAGCTGTTACTTAACCAGCGGTACTTTGACAGTTTGATGAAGTGCAGGTATTTTGGGTGCTGCTGTGTCTTTACAAGGCTAACTGGAGAAAAACTGTGCATCACCTCCCAGAGCAGCATATGGGCCGTTACTGCAGATCCAATTATGTTTAGAGTGAAACAAGAGAGAGTACATCTTCTTTCTCCTCAGGTTTTCTCTCTTTATCTTGTTGGGATAAACTTGCGCTTGTATGGAGGTAAAATGATTTGGATTACAGTACAAATACATCTAGCAGAAAATAGAGTAAGTTACCAATAAAAAGAAAGAAAAGATAAAGAATGACAAGCTTCAAAAATAATTAAAATAAAAATGAATAATCTTTAATTTTCTTAACATTTTGTTTTCTTTTACAGTAAAAACATTGGTTAACTTGTAGCTTTTTTGCATGCCAATTAAAAACATATACTCTATGCATGACCATATTCTACATCCATAATCCTAACCAATACCTATACTTAACTACCTTACTAACGATTGATAGGCAGCAACTATTTTGCTAACTATTAATAAGCAGCAAATTACGAGTTTACTGAGGGAAAAGTTGTCTATAAAAATAAATATAAAAAGTAATAAACAGTACATACACACATATAATATTCATAATATAATGATAAATTGTAAATCATGAAAAACCATATACCTTGGGAGGAAAAAAAAACATTTCATTACAACATTACATTTCCTGACACATTTTGCTTGGAGTTTAAATGCAGGCATAAAGAAGATGGAAATCACCTCACCTGTACTCTCTTGTCCTGAGCGAGTAGAGTTTAAAGGCACAACCCAGTGCGATGACCAGGAGCAGTCCACAGACCAAGCTGCCAATCAGAGCCGCTGTGATCACCTTCCTGGGCACGGATGCAAGACAGTCTCTTTCATCGCTGCCGTCGAGACAGTCCTCCTGCCCATCGCAGTGCCACGTCTCAAAGATGCACAGGTTGGTTCCACAGTGGAAGTTTCCAGGCTGGCAGTCAAAGCAGTTTTTCTCATCTGAACCGTCGGGGCATTTCTTCTGGTTGTTACACCTCTCAGAAGCTGAGTAGCACGCTCCGCTGCCACCCTCACAGGGATACTCTCCCGGCTGACACAGCGGGCAGTCCTCCTCATCTCGCCCCCCGGGGCAGTGCCAGTAGCCATCGCAGCGCTGCAGCTCAGAGTAACAGCTCTCGTCTGTGCCACATGGATGCTCACCTGGAAAACAGTACCCTTTAACCTGCAGAAAGAGGGACGGAGGTTAAACATTATTAGTGTCACAGTGCATCAATCCTAATCATAAACTGCAGCAAGTACAGATTACTTCAAAGTACTTGTTTTGCTTGTGGATATCTAATTAAAGGTGCACTGTTGAATCTTGGCTTCTGTATAGCCATAGTATAGTATTTCTGTATATTCAAACCATAATGTATTAACAAGACAAGAACATATTTTACTTTTTGAAGGTTTTTTTTTTTCTAAACAAAATACTGTTCAAAAATGGGAGGGTGGTAAGATTTACACGTAACACATAACGCTGCAGTTAATAAGTTTTGTATTTTTGTCGCCATCTCTGTTTGAAAAACAAAAATTGCAGCTGTTTGTAGAATGATCTTCCTTGTGTGGGTCGTGCTCTGGCTCCAGCGCAGATGAATCTAATTATCTGAGGAGTATGTGTGGCTGTTAGTCACTGCACCTGTGTGGATTGTCATACCATTCGATTTTCATTTTAAGAAATTCTTTTAACCCAAAAAGCGTGTATACAATCATTCCAAACACTATCATTGCAATTTCTTCCTGCATATCGTCCGACATGCTTATTCTGAAGTCTCGCGAGATTTTGCAAGATTTCCTGTGTTCACAGTCGAGACTCTATAGGAGCAAAACGGTTAAATCTAGGATTTTTATCCTCAAGTTTGTGATCTATCACATTTTGAAAATCTTATAAGATGTAAAAAATATTTTGGTGTGTACCCAACAATAGACTCTTGGTGCACTCTTGTCATAAATGAATCTATTACTGTTCCTACATAATTTGTAACAAAAAATAATGGTAAAAATGTATTTCGGAGTCTTAGACGCTTCCAGTGAAATATAGTTTGTCATGATTACATTACGATTTAATTGTAATATAGGGAAGTAGACTTAAGTAACTAAGTAAACTTACTTAAGGGGTTACATTTTTTTTCTTGTGTTCTTGTTGAAAAGAAATATTAAATTATTTTTACATTTTTGTATTTCAATTAAATTTGTCAACACATAAAGATGAGAATACATAACTTTATGATATCTTCATACAAAGTATGAAAAAAAAAAGAAAAGCTTTTAACAATGTACTAAAAGACAGTTCTACACTGTACGTGTTATGGTTATGGACGTCTAGTTTGTGTTTTTCCTTGTTTCTGTTCGCCTGTGCTGCTTTGACTTCTTTGAGTTTTCCATTGTCTGTCTTACTCGGTTCACCTGCTGTCCATAATTAATCCATTAATCCTAATTTGGTTTAGTATTTATAGTTCTATGTTTCCTGTGTTAATTCGTCTGGTCTCTATTTATGCTTAGTGTGTTGTGTTTATTGCTTCCCTAAGTTTGGATTAAATACCCTTGTTGCCTGATCATGGTCTCTGTGATCTTTTTATACAATGACCCGTTACAGTATGCAAACAAAACGCACAATGTCAGTGCAAATGGAGAACATCATTTATCAGCATCAGTAACAATGAGAGACCTGGTAGCTGGCGTTGAATCCGTGTCCAGGGCTGTGTGGTTTGGCGTGGTAGAAGATGCTCATCTGTCCCTGGGACGACTCCAGCAGGGCTCGTCTGTGGTTATTATGGTGAGAGAGACTCTGCAGAAGGCGTTCTGCACGTTCTCCCAATCCATCGTAAACACGGACCGAGTCTCCCACACCCAGCTGTAGATCCACCTGCAGCACCAACGGCTTTGGGTCCTGAAACAAGAACAGTCAAGCAGAACGCTGTACGTGATTTAATGCAACCTAAAATAAGAATACATGAGGTTCTTATCGTACTTGTGTGTCTAAAAACCATGAGCAGTGAAGATCTGTGCCAGCGCTCCTGTTTGGACGGAAAAAATCAGGTGAGGCAAACGTGCCATAGAAGTTGATTAAGCGTTTTCCACAGGACGTGTCGGGACAGTAGGCCTCGTCGGATCCGTCAGGACAGTCCCGGGCTCCATTACAGCGCAGAGACACCGGCAGACAGCGGGTAGATTGGATATCAGAGCACTGCAAGGTACCAGGCGGACACAGACTGACCCGGGCAGGTGTTGGAGGGGCAGCACAGCTCCTTTCATCTGTATTGTCTCCACACTCGTCCAATCCATTACAGCGCCAGGAACGGGGAACGCACTTACCATTTCCACATAAATATTCATCGTTCTCACAACTACTCTGACCCAGTCGACCTAATGAATCAAAAACAGACAGAGACAGAGAGTCTTTTGCACACGTGAACACTGACAGTTTGCTGAAATAAGCCAATCAAATCTACCCACTCTGCAGATGGTGTTTGCCTGGTGACAGCTTAACAAACACAGCCATTCAGTATTATTGATTGAACTGCACCTCTGAGGAAAACACTCAAACACAGCAGTTCACACTCACACTCTTCACACGCACACACTCATGCACACATGACCCGTGGAGCTGAGTAACGACAGCCAATTATCTCCTTCATCTTCATTAGCTACATATTAGATCTAACTAAATAATCAACAGCTGAGATCTGTCTAATATATAATGACAGTAGTGCAATCCAAATATGCACAGATCATTATGTAAGAAGTGCTGCAAAGCATTAGCGTTTCATCACCGCTCTATGGCCATAAACTATTGAAGCCTGCATTCGCCTGGTCAATCTGTGCTTACAGTAAATCTATATGCCACGGCAACACTCTTTGTGATTTAGTGGCTCTCTAATGTAGGAAAACAACTAAATCTGATTAAACATTACAACTCAAAAGGAAATGCATAAAGTATGATAAAAAATATGCCCAATCAATTGATATTAAAACTTAGAACACAAAAGCACAACATCACCACTGTACCTCACTGTACCTGTTTGTTGAGTCTTGTTCACCCAAAAATATAAAAAAATGGCAGATTAAACAATACTGTTCAAATGTTTGGAGTCAGTATGATTTAAAAAAAAAATGTGTACGTACTTTTATTGAGAAAGGATGTAATAAAACAGTAAAGATTTTTTTAAATGAGTTCCGCAATGAAAGTATTAAGATGCATAACTGTTTTCAACATTCATAATAATAATAAATATTTGTTGAGCACAAAATCAGCATATTAGAATGATTTCTGAAGGATCATGTGACACTGAAGTAATGATTGTTGAAACTTCAGCTTTAACTTCACAGGAATACATTATATTTGCATAAAATAGTTATTATATTATATTTTATACTATTACTGATTTTACTGCTATTTTGAACAAATAAATGCAACCTTTGTGAGCACTTAGTTTGTTACTTTGTTAGCACTTGTTGCATGACAATTAGTTATGAGACACACAATAACAATTGACGTATTGTGAGGCCATATTGAATGTGTACAGTACATACATAAATTTAATTTTTGAGTATTGGCAGTAGAGAAAATGACAGAAAATGAGTTTTTCGCACAGTTATATTAGAAGACTTGGAATATAGGGCACAAATATTAACCACTTTTACTATAAAACACAAAAAAGTAGAATGGACTCTAAGTTCACTCACCACGAATGTAAGATAGTCTGAAACCCTGTGACTGTCCAGAGCTGTTAGCCTGAGAGTGGAAGTAGAGCCAGACTCGTCCTCTAGAGGAGATGAAGGGAGGAGGAAGAACAGAGCCACAGAACCGATCCTCAGCTTTCCATGTGGGGCCGAGCAGCAGCCAGTCGCCCCTGCAGTCCCCCGTGTCCTCCACGTCAAAGCTGTGAAAACTGGACACAGCAAACACTTCAGCACTTCCACTGTATACTAGTGTATACTACATAAAAACTTCTAGAACAGTATCATCAAATCAAATGTCAGAGGCACAATAAATCGATAAAAAGAAGACTCAAAGAAAATGTCTAATTAATATTCTTAATAATAAAACAACAACTTTTATCCAAGCATAGCACAGCTCTGTTTCATTCTCTTCTCTTTTTTTGTGACCCTTTTATGCGTTTCGTTTTCATTTCAAGGTTACATTTGCAACCACCCCAACCCCTTCTGCTGTGACAATACAAGACAGTTCTGTTTGTGTCAAAGGTGAGCAGTAAATTAGAAAATATACTTAATATATTTGCAGAATATTTTCAACTGCCAATCATATCTATTTTAATATATAAAATTTTATATATAATGGGTCATATGATTGGTATTCATATTATATTAAAATTATTATATTTAATAACATACTTAATATACATATTACCAAAAAATATTTTTTAAAATTATATCACAACAAAGAAATACATTTTTTGATTCTTTGATTTAAATGGATGGTTTGTGCCTTTTTTGCCATGCCACTGAAATAAAAAATGTCCGTGTATTCAGAAATATTACAGGTGCTTCTTAATTGTTTTCCTTCAGAAAACTGTTTTAATTCATAACGTAGTATTTTTCTCCTTAAATTACACAATCATATAGATTTTTCCACATAATACCAATGACCCTAATAACATTTCAGTGATATCAAGGATTGGGAGGGAGACCATAAGCAAAAGAGAGAGAATATGTGCAGTGGAACTATTATCACAGAGTACTCTCTCTCTCTCTCTCTCTCTCTCTCTCTCTCTCTCTCTCTCTCTCTCACACACACACACACACACACTAACACAAATACTCAAGAGTGAGAGATAAAATCAGCGTCCAGTACCATTACAGAAGAATAGGTTATTTGCAGCCACTAACTTAACAATGTTCCACATCTATTGCTATGTTCTCTTTCTTATCTCTCTTTCCCCATGTACTCTCTATATCTACCTACAAAAACTCTACTGAAACTCTGCTGTTTGTTTTACAATAAATGACTCATGTTTCATGACCATCTGAGTGGCAAAACATGTCAGACTAAAACATACTCAGACTTCACCTAATGATGAATAGTTGGTGATGAAATATGATATCACAATTATTTCAGCAATAAGCAAGAATGAGCACAAAAAATAAAATAAAATAAAATAAATAAATGGTTCATTCATCAGAATGCAGAGACAAGACTTTCACCTCTACTGTGTGACCCAATAACTCAGAATTTATATGATAAAATACTGCACTTTCACAGTATAGTTATAGTCATTAAAATACAGACATTCAAATCTCCTCTGGCTATCATTTAAATGGACAGGCACATACTTCTGAATATTTCAGACAGGTCTCAACAATAAGGATGACCTGATGGCCTGGGGCCAGTGCCACACAGTTTTTGGCCAGTTGGCATAACTACTTCTTTACCTTTATCAGACCAGTGCTGCATTGCAATAATGGCTTATATTCAGCGATCTTACACAAGTGTTGTTATGCACTGTTCAGCCTTTTTGATGTTGTGGATGTTATTATTGTTCTTTATAACACATAAAATATTTTTTTTTTTTGCAATTTGAATAGAAAAAATATCAGAAGGAAAAATAAAAGGGACCCACACAAAAAATCTGATCCCAGTCGTATATGAGCGGGTCAGATTCTCATATGTCAGTCTGTCTGAAGCAATTTGAGAAAATTAGATTGATCAAGTGTTGCATAAATGCCTCTACTCCAGCTTTTAGACAATGAGTAATTAGACAGTATGGATTAAAATAAATTAAAATTCTATTTATCAGAACTATTACGCTTTTCCACATCAAGGTTTCCTCTATGAACAAATCTCAGAGGAGATGATGTCATGCTTTTAGAATGATAGCATTAAAGGGGTGACGAAGCCCACAAACACACACACACACACACACACACACAACAGTGGCAGGAGAGGCAAGAAATAGTACATTATAACATCCCTGCAGTCAGCTCTAGTCATATAGCAGTCTAAGCACTTTCATATGAAAGACTGCACAAACCAATTTGCACTTGCAAATAGGCTCATAATAAACACTGACATGCAAAAAAATAATTAATTAGTTTGAAAAACCCTTACATTGTTTTTATTGTGTACATTTTTTTTTAAATACCATACAGTCATACAATTGATCATGGGGGTTGTAACAGTGTGAAAGCTGCTGTCACTAACTGATGTTCATGAAAAGCAGCATTTCGTGCACAAGAACAGGACAAGAATGGGACAGACCCCATGAACAGGACAGATGCTGGTGGGACGCTCTGTTGTGTATCATGGCAATAGAAATAAACAAGTCACCACTCATTTAATCATGACTGTGAGAGACTGCTTGTGTTGATCTACCTGATTGTGATCACATCTCCGCGGCTTCCCTGTATATTCCAGCTGCAGTTCACTCCGGGCGGATAGTTGAGAGGCCATGATGGGCTGTAGATCACTCCTCTCCTCTCAGTGTGTAACTCCACTTTCCCACCACAGGCAGCTGAGGAAACACACACAGAAGACATGTGCACTGTTTGTGTGTGAGAGACTCATGAGTGACCACAGCTAACACGCTGTGATTGAGATGACATCGACGCTTCAAACCAGGCTTTATGGATTCCTGAGCTATATATGATCAGAGAGCCTGTGGAATTGCACTGACACATAATCCTCAATTTAGTGGGGAAGTGTGTGAGAGTGTGTGCTTATGAGTACAATCTCAACAGAAATACAATAAGACAAGGAGAAATAGCCTGGGAAGCAACAGAAATAGTCCAGGAAGAAAGAGAAAGTCCAAGTAAGCATATAAACTATTAACTGTTTCCTTTAGCATTTTTTCTGCTTTCATTTATGTTGAAGTCTCTTGAAAGAGAAAAAAAGAACAGTGAAGAACTGTGTGTATTTATGGACGTTTAGACACACGAATTACCCAGACCTTTCCAATCATTTATTATTTCTGGATTTTTAGATAATAATAAATACAAATAATAACATTTGCCTTATCCAGTAATTTGAGACTGATTTAAAAAAATATTTCATACAATATATATAAATATCAAAATATAATCTATCATTATTAATAATAATAGACCTGGACTTTTCCGGTCTTTAGTATTTTATATAATAATATACTGTATATTAAAATATATAATACATTTAGAGCTGAACAAAATATTCTCTTTAAATGTTCCATGACCTTTTAAGAACTAGAAATCACAATTATAAAATTCCCTGATATTTTTCTGATTGCATCTCTCACACACACTCAGTGACTGCTTTTACTCAAGAAATAATATGATGATGTCTAGTAGGCAAAGCTGAAAGGAAGAAGCTAATGATAACCTACAGGACAGAGATCAGGGGAATCCCAGCATATGAGCACCAATCATTTTATGATGTTGAGTCTGAAGGCTCACTGATATCCTTTTACTTCTCCAGATATACACAGTACACATTATAATCTTAATCAGGGAAGGTAACACTGAATTTTACACGGATGAAAATAAGGCAGTGGGGCTTAAATAACCTGAACTCAAAGCAGTCTTCCCCATATTATCTCTGTCTGCTTTGTTACTTTCCCAGAATGAAAATCCTACCAAATCATCTATAATCACAAATGAGAACATTTTGAACATTTTTGAGTATAATGAACATCCTCACTATCTTCATTTACCAGATGGGACATCCTCTAAAAGGAAACAGTGTGTAAATATCAGTGATTCACGCTCACCATTAGTGGGGAAAACATGTCTGGACATGGAATGTCCATAGTCAAAGGGAAAGGCTTGCATTTGGGTGTGTGAGAGTGCTAAAGAAACCGAGAAGAAGGTCCCTTTGTCTCTCTCTCTGTGTGTGTGTGTGTGTGAGAGAGAGAGAGATGAAGAGCTCTAGGTGTCATTGGTAATACCAACATGCTCCCACCCCCAACCAAACCCTCTTTTGTCACCACCCCTTCACTAGATACCACCTCCAATACACCACAGCCATTCTTTCCTTTCTGTGCTCTCTTTTATCTGCGGTTGTTTGTTGAGCATTTAGCTGACCTCAACAGATCATGTGTTACTCAAACAAGTCTTGAGTGCTATCTAGGAATAGATTATGGGTGAGATCAGATGCCCAGTGCTGGGCAGACCGTGAAAGCATTGCTGTCTAGTTGTGAACATAGATTTTATGCTCAAAACCAATTCTCAGAATGCCGTAGAGGTCGAAGAGAATCAAACACAAGATCAGATCCTAATATAGTAGCCAGTTATGTTCTAGACTGCTTAAAGCAAGCCTGGAAGATGATGGGGCTCAGTAGGTTTAGGTGAGCTACCAGTCGGATCTCCTGAAAAGTGTCCCAAACATTTCTAAAACCAACCAATAGACCAGTCTGGGAAAACCAGCGAACCATTTAAGCAAACTTAAGTGGTATAACGTTACGTAATGTTTACATTTTAATTACAAGGTGTGAAGAATTGCACGTGAACAACTCTATTTGCCTTTTTTATCCGCGAAAGGCTGCACAATAATGCAATTTTTTTTACAAAAACATAATCAGCCAGTCGGTCTTGGAGGAGATCCGCCGTGTTTATAACTCCCATGGCAACAAGCCAAACTCGGATCTGTCCTCCTGCTGCAAAACCTGCGCGCGCCGCAACCTTTCTTTGTCATCGCTGCCATTGGCGTACTTCAACCTGTAATCACCTGCCTTAATGAAAGATGTAATATTATGCTGACACGTGGGTTGAAAATGATAAAATACAATAAAAAGTGAGCTAGAGCTTGACTGCTCAAATATAAATCAACCGTGCACCTTTTGCTCTAATAAAGACATGGCAATTATTATATCACCATCCTTAAGAAGTCTACTTACCCACACAAACCCAAACCCAGCGTAAACAAATCCATTTCATAAGGTAATGCCGAATCGCCCCGATCCTCTCCATCATTACCGTCATTCTTTTGTCGTTGACAGCTCAGTTCAGTTCGTCCGAGTCCGGACAGGTTTCGCAGCGCATCTCGTGTCGGTGTCGCGCGCGCTCGGTTTAGCGTCTTGCTCGAGCATCAAAAGCAGCGTCTTGTCGCTCTTTCCGAGAGCTTCAGAGGAGAGACGGGATTGGAGGTTCAGTGGGGACAGCACAGGACACACAGTGATTCTTCACCAGTAAATTGCTCTTCTCGGGGTGATCACTAAGACTTTAATATTTACTCATTAATCATTACATTTTTTTTTATCTTTTCGCAATAGTAATAATATCGTTGCACTAATTCCATATAGTTCCACGGTGTGCTAATTATGCAATAAGATGTAAGGTGAAGTAATAGCGGCAATGCAGCTCAGTGGACTTCATCTGTCCATCGAAGACCACTGAGAGCATCTCAGCAAAATAATGCTGAGATCATTATTCAAAACACCAACATAACATAATACTGTTGTAAATGCCAATGTCTTAAATGTTACATCTTAATACAAAAGACTGAATGCATTCGTATAAGATCTTAAGATGGATTAATGTAAACAGATTATTTTCATTGAATTTGCCTTGGTTTGTTTTCATGGTTCGTCTGGAGGAGACTCTCAAGCTGGCAGTGAAAGTCTGCACTCTTGTGGACGGAGGGATGCATCGACGCAAATCATGGCTTGTGCACCATTTTATTTATTTACTTATAGTCATTTGAAAGAATTTGTGTACCGACTGATTTCTAAATTCAAATGTTTTTGCTCAGTTTCAACAACGTACATACGACTAGAATTTATTTGCGATAAATTTCCAGTCGAATTAGTTTATTTGTAATGCCTTATTTTATCTGGTGTTATGTACCTAATAGCGTTGTTGTGCGTGCATGGTGCAAAAGGCACCGCTGGGATTCGAACCCAGGATCTCCTGTTTACTAGACAGGCGCTTTAACCAACTAAGCCACGGCGCCGGTGCGTGATTGGTCGGCACTCAATATATATAGATACAGGCTAGCAATACAAAACGAAAGATGGCATATCTGGAAAATAATGAAAGGACAGAAAGCCGAAACATCATAGTATTGACACCACTTTGGTCATTTAAATTGTATAGGTTTCAGTAAATTTTTTCCATAACATATTGCGCACTTTTCGATCTGGTGTAAGTTAACTTAACCTTACAGATAACGTTACTCAGAGAAAACACTTTGCAAATGTGATGAATGTGATTAATTGACAGTATTTTTATTTGCTGTCAACTTTATAACATTTTTAAGACACAAGATCTGACACAAATCAGATAATGACCAGACTTTGACATATTTCAAATAATTTTACATATCTCATCAACAAAATCGCAAAATATATATTTTAATTTTATACTGTGTTTGATTTGATCACAGATTAGTTACACATTGTGTAAAGGTTTAAAGCTGATATATTATATTCTGGTATTTTTTCTCTCTATATTTTTATAGCTATTATTGTTAATAATTTTAATTAATTGTTTTCTCTTTATAATTTGTGTTCTATTTCATTTTATTATATGTATGTCTGGATTATATACGTACTTTTTTAGTACTATAAGCCTCTGTCAAACAGGACAAAGTCCACCTAGGCAACTAAACTGTCAACATTTCAAACAGTACAGAATTTGAGTACAGCTGGTTGACATTTTATTATAATAATCACTCATCTTTTTTTCTTATGAATCTGTTATTAAAAAACATCTGCAATCATAACACATTGGCCAATTAGGTACACTTAAATGCACCATCACTCTCACACACACAAAATTAGTATTCATCTTGAAGTTTCTGTCAGACAAACTCTTTACTCTTGGTTCTTCAGACACATTCTATCTCTTGTTCCTGATGTTTTTTAACCTAAGCCAGAGAAAGAGAAATAATCATATTTCAAGCTTTTAATTTACTAATATATATACAAAGATAACCTTACTATTTACAAGACGCATTATAAAATGCTTTATGATTAAAAATATGAGCTCTGACCTCTGGAGCAGTTCACTAGTAGACACAACTCTATTTTCATCTTCACTGTTGGAGTCTGTGTCGTCTGAGCTACTATTAGACTCATCAACCCTCTTCTTCTGTTTACCTTTATGCTTATGTTTCTTGTTCTTTTTCTTCTGAAAAAAGAAGAAAAGTTAAATTAAATGTACTTTCTAATTTTGCAAAGATATCTGGCACCCAGACTGGGTTCAATCTGCTCCAGAAGAACCCACCTTTTTCTCTTTTTTGTGTTTCTTGGCTTTGTGTTTCTCTTTATCTTTCTTCTTTTGTTTCTTCAGCTGTGGCGAGTGTGCAGGTGGGATAAATCCTGGTAGAGAGACACACAATGTAAAACGACATGTTAATAAAAAACAGGCTAGTGTAAAGTCCTGGATGAAAGAGAAAAAATAACTAATAGCACTGCACCTGTATATTTACAAGTCTAAGATATAAAAGAAACTGCCATATTTTCATCATTACCAGACTTTAAAGTTGTACCGGTCACAACAAACTCACGCAGAAACATTGCGCCCTGTTACAATTCCATCATTTTAGGATATCTAGTGACAGTCATGCTTTAGACATTTATTTACTCCAATGCAAGTTACTATTATTGCTTTAACACGTGTTCACTCAATGTTATTATGATAAATTGAGGGGGAAGGTGACTGCAGTGGTTGCAGTGACTGACCAGGAGGTGGCAGTCTGGGGCCAAATTCCTCTTCATCCAGGTCTTGTGGTTTATCAGGAGCACTACAGGAGGAGGACTGGGTATTTTGTGCTGTAGATGTTTCAGCAGATGGCTTGCTCTGAGTTGAGACGGGTGGGTTGAGGGTCTCTGCACTGCTCTGGATTGGTTCAGATGTCGAAGGGGCCACCTCTTCTTCTTCACTATCCTCTTCAGATGAAGAGGAGCTCTTCTCATCCGAAGAGCTGGCAAAGATGGCTTTAAAGAGATCCATAGGAGGCCTCACTTCTTCATCCTCTTCCTTCTCCTCCTCATCAGTCTTTGGCTCAGTCTGCTTCCCATCGGACTGGGTCACTTTTACCTGCATAAAAGTGTGATGGTTACACTGACAATGTATTTCTGTAAAAGAGAAACTTTCTAAATGTTTTCTTTAGGAGGCTTTTTAATAATTAGAGTTAAATGAATACAGTCAAGTATCGCTGGTACCTCTGGACTGGCAGAAGCATGTGAAGAGTCGGTCTGGTTCTTGGCCCCAGCTTCGATTTGCCTGGCCACTGAAACCTCACTGCGTGTTTCAGTGAGGAACGCACCAAGTGGGTCTTTAGGTTCAGATACCTGCTCTGCTTCGTCCCACCTGGATTTCTTCTTGACTTCTGGAGTCAAATGGGGAAGGGTTGTGCTGGAGCTGGGAGGACTGGAAGCACTGGAAGCCTCTCTGCTGACCTGGCTGCTATCCGTTATTGTCAGGAAGTTAAAAACAGAGTACTTATCTCGCTTTATTTTAGGCATTCCCACAGAACTGGACCTGCACAAGCCAGACAGGAGAAATGGAAAGATTGGAGAGAAAAAATAAATACATTTTCTTCTAATTTGAAATAATTTTTTAGAATAACAAATATCCAGTTACATTTTTAATCGACAGTTAGCCACAATATGTATATATATTTCTATCGTGACAATGCATCATGAATGTAAATTTAAAAAAATGCAAATTATAGTTCTATTTTTATTTAATTGTATTACAATATTAATAGCATGAAAAGAAAAATTAATATCTAAGCAGTAAAAGTGACTCAATGTAAATTTAAATGTAATCATTTTAATCAAATTTTTCATTTATTTAAAAGTTGGTGGAAAGTGTTTTCTTTAAGACTGAAAATTATCATAATTGTATTGTGTAATGTTTTCAATTAGTGCAAATCACCAGTGTCGTTTTGTTTTGTCCTGCTTAATATACTTTAATAGTAAAATAATATCTTCAGATACAGCATATGATTTGATCCACCAAAACTGAAAATCTGTCTTACCCTGGGTAAGGGTCTGGAACATTGAACCTTTTACACAATAGTTTATCAGGGTGCCACTCAAATGTGTCTCTGGTCAGCTTTCCAAACATCTTCATCTTCACAGCGGCCTGCTTGTCATCCACATCATTCTAAAAAAAAAAAAGAGAGTGAATATTAAAGTACAATTATAATAAATGGTGAACTATTTTTGAACCATAAGCACTTTTTTTTTTTGTTCCAGTTTAACCAAACATATTTCATGAACTTATTGTACACTTAAGTGCTTGAACTGAAGGTAACTCTGTACCTCTTGATCCCGTGCGACCTCAACACTGTCTGTATCATCCTCATGTTTGCTGCGTGTGAAGCGTGAGGAGAGAGAAGTGTTGCTGGGCTTATAGAGTAATGCAGAACGCACAAATTCATCCCCTTCTCTCCCTCTCTCCCACTCCGTCATGGAAGTGTCCAGACTCAACTCCAGGGCATCTACAAATCACCGCCACAGAGTGGAAATCAGATATATAGCTAAACCAAAATTAGCAAAGTCTATGATAATTCACACCAAACATAACTGATCCAATTCACCTTTATCACCCTTTTTGAGTTTGTTGATGTACAGATCATAGCGAGCCTGTTTCTGGGGATTTTTTGCAAAAGGTTTAAAGGTTTTGCTAACATCTGCAGTGGGACCAGACCAAGCATTCAAAGCCATCTGTGTTTCAGAGGAAGCCTGAGTTTTGGCTGGAGAGGTGGTTGACTGGAAACGGCTGGACAGGGCCTGTAGAGCAGCAGCTTTAGCCGAAGCCACCACAACAGCTCGATCTTCAGCTGAGGAAAGGTTTAAGACAGACTTATTCTGCTCCTTGCCTACACTGCGGATTTCGTTCAGCCGCTCTCGGTCCTTATTCCCAATCAGTTCAAACACAGAGCTTGGGCCTACAAAACATAAACATTTCAAATTAAGTATTGGTTAAAAACTGCATAATACATTATTGTGTTAATTTTTTTTTAATAAGATTCTCTCACATTCTCTCACAAACCAATTAGAAATTTTTAATTTTTTTTTCCACATTCAAAACAAATGGTAAATAACAAACAGACCCTGATTTTGTACTACATATTTTACATATAGATTACATTTTAATCCACAGAAGGGTTTGTGTGGCTCTGTCATAATATACCAGTACTGACAATAACGCATGCTAATAATAAACTTACAATATCATCATTAAATGCCAGTAACTATCTGGTGGACACTTCAACACAATAGGTGGCAGTATTGCACCTTGACGCTGGTTGCCACTAGTCATAAAACAGGGAAAAAAAAAAAAGACTATTACAGTGTGTAGCTACTATTGCTGTACAAAATCACGATGGAGGAGATGATAGACGAAAGGGAGCCACTCCACCCACTTTCAAAAAAAGCTATAGGTTTCTGGTTAAAAGTTGAATGCTGGAAGTACATTAAACGGTTAGTTCATCCAAAAATGAAAATTAGACTTACTCTCGAAGCATTCTAGGTGTATTTGACTTTCTTCTTTAAGACGAATCAAGTCGGAGTTGTATAAAAAATTGTCTTGTCTATTCCGAGCTCTGTCATTGCAGTCAGTGGGTGTTGCAGTTGAACAGTCCATAAGTTATCAAATAAAGTTTGCGCATTCATAATAAAATGCAGACGGCTCCAGGGGATGAATAAAGCCCCCTGTTGCGAATCCATGAAATTTTGTAAGAAAAATATCCATATTTTCAAAGTAATAAACACTCCTCTCACTTCTGCTGACTCATACACTAAAGCCTTTCTGAAGAATGAAGTCAGACGTCGGCGTTGCATGATTAGTGACAAATGCAGAGCGAGAACAAAACACGCTGGTCATGAATTAGAAGTACAAAGATTTGTAAAGAAAAACGTCTGAGGATTTTGATATAAAACAAGAGGAGCCTGGTTTCCCCTTGATAAAGTAAGGAAACTTGCTTCCTTTGCTCCCAAATAAACTCGCGACATTAGCATATCTCAAAGGCGTGTGTACTGCGCATATGTTGCTCCATCATCCACCGGAACAGTTTCAGTGTATAACAATCAGCGGAAGTGAAAGAAAAGTGTTTATTACTTTTGAAATATGGATATTTTTCTTACAAAAACACATCACTACAGGGGGCCTTTATTCATCCCCTGGAGCCGTCTGTGGCATGTTTTATTATGAATGCGCAAACTTTATTTGATGACTTGTGGACTGTTTAACTGCAACACCCACTGACTGCAATGAGAGAGTTTGGAATAGACAAGACAATTTTTAATATAACTCTTGACTGGTTTCGTCTTAAAGACGAAAGTCATATACACCTAGGATGCTTCTAGGGGTAAGTAAAACTTAGCCAACTAATACTAGCACTTACCTTTTCTTTTCTTGTCTATCACACTCTTAAAAAAATAAATAAAAAAAACCTGGCTATGTGTTCTGTACTAGACTAACAGACTTGTCATGGCACTTGTACACTGTTGTTGTTCTCTCATTGGTCTGATTGCTTCTATTGTTCTCATTTGTAAGTCACTTTGGATAAAAGCGTCTGCTAAATGATTAAATGTAAAACAGAGTCTAATTTTCATTTTTGGGTGAACTAAACCTTTAAGTACATTAAGTTATTTTTGTAAAGTTATGGTTACAAACTTTTTCCCACCTACCTACACTCTTTATTAGTGATACATCAGCCAAAAAGAGAGAAAATACAATAGATCAATCTGACTGGTTGCAATATTTCTATAGATATCACAATAATAGTATTATCATGAATTATTTCAGTCTTTATAATAATTTAGTGAAATCAACCTTAATCTGAATTCAATTGCAATTCTAAATCTATCATTCCAATGTGTTTTAAACAATTTCAACACATGCACAGGGACATCATTACCCTGTAGAGGCGTTTCTCCCAGCATGTCACGTCTCTGAGAAGAGTCTAAGCTGTGACGGCCCTGCTGTGGTGCGTCCTGTGATAGGTGTCCACGTGAAGCCTGCAGTGCCTGGGCAACGATGGGGCTGACGGTGGACAAATCAACCACAGGACGGAAATAATGCACAGGCCGATAATCACGGGGCAAATCAGGGGGAGGATAGACCTAGAAAAAAAAAAACCCAATGAGCCTATTTTTACTGCTAAGCTTCTTCACAGCAAATGAGGTAATAAAGGAACTCAAGCTTAGTACAGTTATTGTGAATAAAGAGAATATCACCGTTTTAATCTCTGTGCCTTGGGAGGCCAATGCAAACCCATCCAGAATCCTGCCCGAATATATCACTCTTTTTGAGTCTGGAACAAAAACAAATTCATTTGTCATGGAGAAACCATTTCTCCTGCTAAAACACTTAAATAGCATTCAGTTCTGGTTTCCAGATGCAGCTTAAATGATGGGAAGTATCATGACATTATGAGAACACAGCAAAGTACTTCCTGTCACCAACCATTCTTCTTCCTGGTGTACTGCTGGGGAGCAGTCCATCCGTAGAGTCCATCCCCTGGTTCTTCTCCTCCCAAAACAGTATCATAGTTGGACATGGAGTCTTTATGATAAATATCGGCATCTTCGTTCTCCATTGCACCAACACCAAAAGCCTACACACGTATACAATAATGTTATGTATCTATCTTCCAATAGAAGTGTTCAAATGTAATTTTTTTAGGCCATTACTGTTTGTACTTTGGCCTTACCTGCCCTCCAATCCCTCCCCTGCGTTGCTGTCCTGAATTTCTGTCTCCAAATAAAATGCTTGCTCTGTCAGACTGAAGTGTGAAGAGGTTTATATGTGCTGATTCTGATCCGCCACCCAAGGCCTGAAGTGGGTTGAGCCCTCGGTAACCCAGACCATGGGAGTCGACTTTAGGGGTGAAGTCCACTGGGACCACATCTTTGGGGGCAAAGGTCACATTCTCTGGAGCAAATTCATCATCTTCCTCCTTAAAAACAATAAAATATAATTGGGTATATGTTTTTCAGTCTCACTAAAGCATTAAGTCTATTCTTCACATTACAATCACATAGGCTGCATCCGAATATCCACACTTCCCTACTAAACAGTATGTGATAAGAGTAGTGTATCAGAATTCACAGTATTCATAACTTAAAGACAGAAGATGAAAAGAACCCAGATGATCTACTACTTTCTGAACTGCCCATCTAGTGGACATGTTACTATCCCATGATGCTTAGACATGGGAGGGGATTTTTTAAAAGAAGTAAAGCGACGCTACTGAATGGTAAGTCACATAACAATGACAACAACATGGCAAATGTCGTACATCCAGATTACACTTATACTATACAGAACACACTTTTTAAACAGTCACGAAAGTATGTGATTCCAGACACAGCCATAATAAGCTTCAAATGAAAAAACCCACAAACTAAACAATGCCCACCTCTGACTCCTCTGATCCATTGGGCGGCAACACACAGCCATAAACTTTAACCGCATCTGAAAGAGGAGAAAGACCCTTTCCAAATCTAAAACCTAAAAATGGCAATACAGTTAAACGAAACAGTTATGATATTTTGTCTCATTACCAGTGTTTTGCTGGCGATGCTTTCTCTTCAGTCTTGGTCCGACTCCCTGGCCATCTTTCCAGCCCATTTTTCTCAGCAGCTCCACACCAATGGATGACCTGGAAATACACAATGCAATGCAACAACTTTAGTTCAAAGCTACATTTTAGTTAGATCATATTAGTTGGAGAGTGATGGTTACCTTGCAGGGGCAATGAGCTCCTCCAGCAGTCCAGTGTCTCCAGGTATCAGAGCAGCAAGAGAGCTGACCGCCCGAGCCTTATCCTTCAATTGATCTTTCCTCTCAGATGCAAAATCAGCTGTAGTGACAATCTCTTGAGGGGCAATACCATGCTCACTAAAATCCTTTAAGTATACACATTCTATATTAGACAAACATGTCCAGAACATCACAGGGATTAAGGCGCAGTATTATTGACGTGGAGAACTGAGATCCACACACAAACCTCTTCATCCATAAAGTCCTCTGGTCTAGCCCTCTGTTTCTCTGCCTTTTGCTGTCGAGATGATACAAATGTTGATGGAGTCCAGCCTAAAGAGCACAGTAGTAGACAGTTAAACTGCGACAAGACCCGGTTAACAGAATTAAAAGCATCAGTGTTCTGATCAAGGCTGTCACTGACCTTCTTGAGTGCCGACTGTGTTGAAGTAACCAGCGGAGAAGCCGCCAGTGAAAGCACCGTGAAATCTCTTGTATCGTCCCTTCTCATCTTTAACCGTCTGTTCGTGCACCGGTACTGGCTTTCTAATGGGTTCATCTGAAATACACCAACACTGTGGGTTTGCGAAGAAGAGTGTGTGCTATCTACGCATGCATTGTTTTATTTGCGAAGAGAATTGTGCGCTTTCTACGCATGCATTGATTGTTTTATTAAAAAATTCAGCTCCTACGTAACAAAAACCTGCAAATTCATACAAATGACAGCTTCATTGCACACATTTTAAGTAACGTTACCTTCTTCCAGAGGCTCTAAAGGAGTTCCATAAGTAACGAAATCCTCATCGCTATCTTCGTCAGACGCCATGTTTACGAGAAGTAACGCTACGGTGGCCGGCTGGCCGCGTGAGCTCCTGCGACGTGAAACAATCGCTCTTTTGATTCGGATCTTTTTAATGAATCAATTGAACCGGTTCAGGACTTTGAACAGTTGTGATTTATACAGTCTATGCTTTCTTTTACGGTCTTTGAGTCTATGGTTTCACGAGTCTGACTTAATCGGTCCGAGCGGTCAACTCACTGACTTTGACATAAACGAGATACAGACGGTTGGTCTGGGAACGCCCCCGGGAACGCCCCGTCACGTGATGTGAATTTAGCCCGTGGGGGAAAACATTGCTTTGGCGCCAATTGAAATACACGGGACAATCATGCCTGAGAGTTGTTGTGTCGTTTTCTGTACCTCCAATAAACTAACAAATTATGAATTGAAGTTCTAGATCCTTCCTAATAAACATACAGAACCGGAAAGGTTGACAAAATTGCTACAAGTTGTGGAAATCCCAAGACTAAGCATGTGTATGTGTGTTAGTCGGCATTTCATCACGGGCAGGCTACGTTAACAATGTGTTCATTATTAACGCTATCAAAACTGTCTAAGGTTGTTTCAGAAAGTGGCATGCATATATAATTAGCCTTATCATTCTACCTTAAGCAAAACTATGTAACGTTAGCCTAGTGTCAAACCTAAACTCGTATGAAAACGCGTCTGCTAAGAGGTGTAGAGTCTACATGATACCACTAGAAAAGGCCAAGGATTTTCGTATACCTACTTAAAAAAGCGTGTGGACACGTAACAACTTAGTTTTGTGTCAGAACTTTTACACTTTCGTTCATAAATTCACCCCGTCTGTGTTTGCGAAATGATTGAATTGCGGAATCCAGTCAAAAATAGAAAATGCTGTATAAAGCAGAACGTCACGGAATTCGGCTATTTTTGAATGAATACATCTACATTTGGGCTGTAAAATGAATCAAATATCGTTATGGACTAGTGTATATGAATATTAAAGTTAAAAGAGTCTACAATTGTTTTACGCGTCTCTGGGAATGAGCGCTCAATATGTGCATTTTTGTCATTCAAATACACACAATGTTCGCGCTCGCAGTGTTTTCCCCCACGCCAACTCCGCCCTCGCCACGCCCCCAGCTATGACTAGATGCCGACTGTATGTATAGAAAGATAATTTAAAGTTATAAGACTGAAAGTGTAAATAAAATATATAATAAACTGCGTTTTATTATAGTTTTTACGTTTTTTTATTAGTAACCTTATTGGTTGAAAAAAATCGCAATAAAACCTCTACTTTCCGTTTTATAAAGCTTATTTTATTACTGTAACAGAAATATGTGCATGAATGGATTTTTTTAAAGAAATCACTAGGAAGTCGTAATGACGCAACTAAGTTCGAAAGAGCCGATTCGCGCAAATGCTGCATAAAAGCCAGACCAACCTTAGCCATCAGTATCAAAATATACAGTTGTAATTGTCGTGTACATGCATTTATAAAGTGAAAGTGACAAGCCATACAGCCAAGTATGGTGACCCATACTCAGAATTCGTGCTCTGAATTTAACCCATCCAAAGTGCACACACACACAACGTGAACAAACCCATACAGATGTCACATAGATCGAAATATATTTAAAATAAATACATTTTTATATATTGAAACATCTTAAATTTAAATAGAAGAAATTATGTTTTATAAAATATATGTAAATATATTTTACAATATATTACAATTATTTTGGCCGCTTTTTAATATTTATATTAAACATATGTAAATATATTTTTATTGGAAATATTTACATATATTTATTTGCCATATATGTAAATACATTTAGATATCAGACTATTTAAATATATTCATTCGGAATATGTCTATATATTAATTTCTAATATTTGTATTACATTTCAGTACGTATATATATGAATTTAAACATTCAAATACTGAACAGAAATTGGAGACTGAAAAATGTAAAAATCCTCAGACAATGCAACTTAAAAACTGACAGTATAAAATCACTTGCAAAAATGAGCAGTACATTCAGAGGACATAACACTATAGAAAAACAAGAATTTTATTGATATTGACAAAAGAACAGTGCACATAAACTGCACAATTAAAACAAATCAAACCAGCAACTTTACTGAAATTGCTATTATTAATACTAAAGGATGATGCTAAAACCTTAAAAGTAATTATTGAAGATATTTTTTTTTTAATTAATGAAATAAAGTCTGTTAAAAAAATAAATAAATAAATAAATAAACCTGTTTTAGAGTTGTCTAATAGAGAGGGTGGAGGAAGAACATCCAAACAGATTTTTCATGAACAATACTTTGATTTTTTTTCTTGCAAATGCAAACTGTATAAAAATTGTTGTTTTTTGGAGTGTGTGTAGTTTAATTTGTAGAACAAAACATCAAAGTATTGTCATGTAAATTTTGCCACTGCCTTTACTTTATGAAAAAACACCATTATATAAATTCATAAAAAATCTTGAAGGGAGCAGGGGCAGGGTTTGGATGTTCTTCCTTCACCCTCTCTAACTCTAAACTCTAACAGGTTTCCTTTTTCTTCAGTTGGAACCTCAGTTCCACCAACTTGGAATTGATGGCCTGTCCCAGGTGTCCAGTTGCCTTTTCATGGTGTTTCATGACAGCATCTGCAAAACAAAACAAGAACGAAGATAAAAAAACATTTGGATTAGTCAGTTGTTACTTGACATGAGTCAAGTGTTTGTACCCTTAACCCTTAAGGTTATAGTCCGATATTTTCGCACATTAAAAAATAAATACGACCTCACGTTGTATCAATCACGTTTACACAATGCCTCCGAAACTTGTGTCCATCATAAAAAAATATTGGATCAAGTTAGATTTTCTGCGTTTTCACATCCATATCATACACAGGACCAACATCCCGGTGAGTCCCGACACACACAGACACACACACACACACTTACTCACACATTGTCTGTTTAGCTATGTAATAGTGTTGTCAAAAGACCCGGTACTTCAGTACCAACTCGGTACTAAAAAATTAAAATGTCACGGTACCAGGTTTCTTTAAGTACCGGTGGTACTGAGGACCCGGTCAACCCGGTTCTTGACGCATATAGCGCTATTCCGCGAAGCAGAAAACGCGAACAGAATCTCAAAATCCAGTCATGAAAATGAAACTTACGTTTTAATATGGACAGTCACGGAATTTGTCAAAGTTAGCAATTAATCAAATCAAATCTCCATATGGACCAGTAGCCTATCTTTAAATGTTAAGCCGCAAAAGTTGGTTGAAATAGGAATCCTGCATGTTCTTCTTACATAAATGCATTGTGCTAGAAATATTACTATTATTTAGTAGAATGTATGTGATACTGCTACTACTGTTGAAAAAAAAAATTACTATATTTTTTAAAGAAATAAATCACACAATATTTCTTCCATGTTTTAATTTTAATAGCAAATCCCCTCTTAAGAAAATAGAATTTACGTATTTAGGTTTTAAAGATGCTTTGATGATATACTTAAAAATAAATGAATATAATAATATACTTTTGATATAATATGATATCATATTTTTAAAAGGCTGATTATTTTGATTTCATATGGAATATGCATGGATTGATGCTCTCGGTTTTATTAATTAGTGGTTAATTAGAAAGAATACATTTTTATATATACCTTTTAAAAAGAGGTCATCTTAATCTTGTTGGGCTTTTAATTACCTAAACTGTGGTGTTTGAATTATGCAAATAGACCAAGAAATGAGGAAGTTATGATATTTTGAAGTGTTTGATCAAGCGGAAGGTCACAGTTTTTCATTGTTTTACTGTTATAATTAGGTACAAAAATGACCCCTAATTTCCGAATTTAAAAATTCCATAACTTTCTTAATAATTATCTGATTGATAACAGGTTAGCAACTAACGTTATGGTTTTAGGAAATACACCCCAGATTAGCTGAAGTCGAAACGCAGACGTTAAAAAAACCTAACTCCGTTAACGCGAATCCAGCTCGCTGAACCGGGAGCAAGAGACCAGCCGGTGTTCTAACGGAACACCATAACGGCTATGCTCACAAATCAAACACTTGTCAAAAAAAGAAAAAAATTATTCTCAGTTTAGAGTTTGATATTCGTATGGTCTAGGTGGTGATATGGCATATGCCTCAAATACGGGACAAACTGAGGCCTGTAAGTTATAGCTTTCATAATGCTTCTTTGATGCCTTAAATACAGGAAGATTGAATATTATACAGAACGGTTGGCAACCCTAATTAACAGTACAGTGCAAAATTTTAGGTTAAATTAATCCGCTTTTATAATTCATCCATTAACAAATTGCCAGCAAAACATTTACAAAGCTATAAAAAAAAACGAATCTACACATAATATTTGATTCAAATCCCAAACTTTCATAAAGAAGAGCTCAAACAGGGACAGTTTATAAGAGACATGCCACTTCCTCAATACAACTACATCAGGAAAACGTCTCCGGTTACTATCGTAACCTCGGTTCCCTGAGAGGCGGAACGAGACATTACGTCAGCTAAGACGTTTATGGGAACTCCTCCCTTCTCCACTTTCGCTGAAATCTTATTGGCTAACGCCAGTTGGGGGCAGCTGGCCAATTGACGCGAAGCATGCAAATACTGACAGGTCAGCGGGCAGTATAAAATGCAAGGGCGCGAAAATTACGTCAGAATCACGACTCGAATCAGCAACCACGGCGGCTAACGTAATGTCTCATTCCCGCTTCTCAGGGAACCGAGGTTACGATAGTAACTGGAGACGTTCCTTCTTGAGGCGGTAACTCAACATTACGTCAGCTAAGACGTATATGGGAACTGTATAAAATCCCGCCCGTGAGAGCAGTGAAGATAAGCCCTGAACGGAGTCAATCACCCCCACACATAAGCAGGACAGTTCTAGCCAATGGCCGTGTCGCTAAGAGTGCTTGCATCTGATAGGTGGAACTAGACCAATGTGACATCTGCTCCGACCCTAACAAAATTTGCATAACTTCAAGCAATAAATCGAAGTCTGCACTAACCAGGGCAGACACAACGCAATAAGCACTCAAGCATGAGATTTAAACAGAGTCGACGGCGTTTGCGGTGACTAGTGCATAAACCATAACACAGAGTTAGCAGCCATGGTAACTACTGTATAGCTGGTTATAACAGAATGAATAAAACTTAACTCACCGAAAGTACATGTGACGCTACAGAGGGTACATCCAGCTTGTAAACCCTGGCGATTGTGTTCTGGGAAGACCAGCCAGCAGCAAAACATAAATACTGGACAGACATACCTCTAGACCAGGCCCATCAGGAAGTATTATATTGTCCTTGCAGAATGAGCTCTGATGTTGAGGGGATAATCCTTCCCCTGGCATTCGATAGCGTCCACGATCCAGTGAGAAAGTCTCGGTTTAGAAACAGCACGTCCCTTATTACATCCACCAAGCACACGAACAGCTGGACCGACTGACGAAAGGCGGCCGAGCGATCCATATACATCCGTAAAACCCTAACAGGGTCCTGGCGCTCTGAGCATCAGCGTCACGGGAGGCTGACGGCTCAACAGATAAGGCGGGCAGGGAAACAAAACCCTTTCTCGGCCGGAGAGTGACATTACAGTCGCCAGGTCCGAAACTGATGCAATATCGTTCACCAAAAACTCATGAAAGTCTCCAAGGCGCTTCGCCGAGGCGAGAGCAAGAAGCAAAGCAGACTTCAGGGAAGCTCCTTAACCGCAATCGAAGCTAAGGGCTCGAACGGTAGTAAGAGATAAGGTAGTAAGAGAGCCCTCAAAACTAGAGCTAAATCCCATGGCAGCACGGAGGGTGGCCATGAAGTACACAATTTCCTTGCTCCCCTGAGGAAACTGATTACCAGAGCGTGCTTACCGATCGTTTGCCCGTCAACCAGGGAACGAAAAGCGGCAATAGACAATAAAATCCATATTGTGCTGTAGAAAGTGCAAAACATCCGACACGGAACAGGTCCCCGGGTCAATATAAATGTCCTCGCACCATTTTGTGAAAACTCCCCACTTCTGCGCGTAGCAGCGACTGTTTGATGGTGCACGCATCTCTGTAAGTGTGTTCAGCACTCGTGAGTGCAGAGCGTCCCGCTTATTAGGGTCCCCGCAGCGGCCACACATGAAGGTTCCACAGCTCGGGGCTGGGGTGCCATATTGTGCCGTTCGCCTGAGACAGCAGGTCCTGCCTGAGGGGGCTTCGCCATGGGGGAGCCATCACTAACTCTCTCAGGTCCGCGGACCAGGGCTGATTCGGGCCAGTTCGGGGCCACGAGTATAACTAACGCTCTCTCCTCCCTGATTTTGCACAACACAGGCAGAATCTTCACTGGAGGGAACGTGTAAGCCTGGCTTCCGGCCAACGCTATGTCAGAGCATTTCCCGGCAGGGGGGAGTGAGATAGCGAGAAGAACGACTTACAGTGTGTGTTCTCGCTCGTGGCAAACAAATAGACTTCCTCCCTCCCAAATCATTAGATCTGATCCTGGGTGAAGCCTCCATCTCCTTGAGGAATCCCGTTCCTCGAAAGCATGCTCACTCCACGGTTCAAAGTACCGGGGATATGTGACTCTTTTATGGAGATTAAGTGTTGGTCCGCCCACAACAGGAGACTCGCTGCCTGTTAGAATAGAGCTCTGGAGCGCACGCCGCCCTGGCGATTTATGTACGAGACCACAGACGTGTTGTCGGTTGAATCAGTACATGTTGCCGCTCCAATTTCGACCGAGAGGCTTGCAGGGCTAAGGACAGCGCTTCCAATTCCAAACGGTTTATGTGCCACCTTCTCTGTGACTCCGACCACAGGCCTGAGGCAGGTACGCCCAGACGCACTGCTCCCCAGCCTGAAGTAGACGCGTTCGTATAGAAAAGAACTCCTGGGCTGAACATATCCGGGCTGTTCCACGGTCTCAGAGTTCTGACGCAACTGTGAATGACCGTATGTGCTTGTGGACCGGAGACCACGCCCTCGGCGGAACTCGAGTTACAGCCAAAACTTTAGCGGCCGCAATGTTGCAGACCCAGATGACACACTGAAGAAGCTGCCGCCATCAGTCCCAGAAGCCTCTGAAATTCCCTCAGTGAAAACGACCTGCCCGGTCTGAAACAGCGCAGAATCGATGAAATGCTCTAGAGAGAGATGGGCTCGCATCGCCATCGAGTCCAAACACATTCCCAGATATGTTACAGTCCGACTCGTAAAAACATGCTCTTCTGCATATTCACACGCAGTCTCAGCGTATCCGAACGGCGAAGCATTGTTTCCACGTGACTGATAGCACATCTCTTGAGTGGGCTAAAATCAGCCAATCGTCCAAATAATTCAACATGCGCATTCCGCTCGATCTGAGGGGAAATTTCGCTCTATCGCTCCCTCTCGAGCAGACTGAGAACTTCCTGTCGCAGAACAGGACGGTTTTGGGGCAAAGTCAGTGACGGGACCATGCCATTGAAGCAGGGAGGTCTGCGCTTGAATTGGGGAGAATATCCGTCGTGAATTATTCCCAGTATCCATGGTGAAACGCCCGGGATAGCCCTCCTACCGTCCATGAAATGACACCGCGGACGCGTTAGGTCTACAGCCACTGATGACTTGTTTTGACCAGGGCCCCGGCCCCGGCCCCGCGCGGCTAGAAGCACTGGTGGGAGGGCGGTTTGCATCGGCTATATAATGGTGTGACACTCTTGTGCCCTCGAGAGGCCATTATAAGCATGGGTTGTGGCTCTGCGCTGTTTGAGACAGGGCGAGTGACACAGTGTTGGGTGAAAGAATTTGGATACATGCTTCTATGGTAAAACATTTTTTCACACAAACATCATTTAAACACATATAGCAATCGTCACCCATAGTGACATGGGGGGCATGATGCATGTGCTTTTGTGTTGTTGGCACTCTCGCTCGCTCGCGAGGTCATTATAATCATAGGTTGTGGCTCTGCACTGTTCTGAGACAGGGCGAGTGAAACAGTGTTGAGTGTAAGAGGAAGTAAAGCTCTTTTGTTGATTGTATACATGCTTTTATTGTGGAACTCACACAAACAGCATTTAAACACACATAGCAATCGTCGCCCTGTTAACGGCAAAGATGGCGGTTGTGTGCACATGTCCTGCCCCTCCTGCTGGAAAGCCAATCATCTGCTTTTAACAGTCAAGCCGGGAAAACATTTAAGCCTATCGTCTGGTTCCACTGACGTATGCACACAGTTGAGGAACCCTTGCGCATGCGTAGTAAAGGTATAACCTGTGGGGAAAAAGGCGTTTTAAACCTTATTTTGGGGCAAAGTCATCAAAATTTTTCAGCGATTTTTATCATATTTCACTGCTGTTTCTATACATGCTGTTTTTATGTCCCGGTGACCAGTGAAAGTGCAGTTCTGACTCTCTGCCCATTCATTTAGATAGGAGCTGGTCTTGTTATTCTGAAATAGCTGTCCGGAGGCATTGCCAAGATGGCGGCCGAGTGGCACGACTTGCCTGAAAGGACTTTGGCTCAAATCTATAGCTAGCTTAGCCTCTGTTAGCTCACGGTTGTGATGCTAATGGACTTATTCCCATGACACTGAACCATTTCTGTAAAGTAAATATTCAACAGAAGCGTGTCAATTACATGTAAGAAAGTGTCGGTAAAAGTTGTATGCATTATTTGTGTAATTTTAGGGACTAAACTTACCTGAAAGCAGTAAAAACAACCGTTAAAGAGGAGGAAGTTTGCTACTTGTCAGTTGAGCTGCTGCCCCGTTTCCATAGTAACTCCCTCGACTCCAGTTTAAATGCGCCTCGAACGCGCACGCCCATCAAACACATTACACAGCGTTTACATAGTATATAACATTATAAACTTGTCCTGACACTTGATAACATATTGTTTAAGTTGATAGTAGGCCTAAACTGAATTAGAACATAGAATCTACATAATATAAATATAATAGCTTTAAAAATGGTATAGTTTATAAACTAAATGCATTGCTGCACTACAAAAACACATTGATTCAAAGTTATTTGAGGCATGAATATAATTTCACAAATAGCCTATGTAAACACACGCGCAGCCTATGTATTTTTTTTTTATATATTTTCAAAATATATTTCAATATATTTAACAGTGCTTCACATATATGTGAATATATTACCTTTCCGTATGCACACCCGGAGCAGTGAACAGCCATTTATGCTGCGGCACCCGGGGAGCAATTTGGGGTTCGGTGTCTTGCTCAAGGGGCTCCTAAGTCATGGTATTGCCAGCCCGAGCCTCAAACTCACATCCCTAGGGTTAGGAGTCAAACTCTCTAGCCACGACTACAAGGTAAATACCACCTTTGAGCAGCAATAGTCTGTGAAAACACAGCTAAGAAAAATTTACAGAAAATTTTGCATAATACCTTTACATTTATGTATTCGGTAGTCACTTTTATCCAAAGCAATGTACATTCAAGTTATACATTTCTTCATTACCTGCATTGCCTGGAAACAGAACCCACCAAGCTGTACTATTTGGGCTATAGGAATTTGATAAGCAGACACATTATCGGTCTTGTTAACTGGTTTTCAGGTTAAGAGAAATTAATAATAAAGAGTAAAAAAAAAAAAAACTGTACAACAAACAACTTTTATTATTGCCAACACAGCTCATTTAAAGATTTTCTTGTAGACTTTGACTCTGGAGTGAAAGTAAATAAAATCTCAGCCAAACATGACACTCATTAAAGATGCATTTGCCTGTTTCCCTTAAAGGTTTAACATCTAGTGCAGCCTTTGGTCGCACATAAAAGATATTTTTAAAAACAACAAAAAGCAGCGCATCATATCATAGGCATTGACATTCTACAAACATTGCCTACATATATAAAGGTCAGCTTAAAGTGAACTAATATCTATACTTCAATATTTATTATGTGTTCAGCAGTTTACTTTAAAAAACATACACCGTATGCATCTAAAATAGGACAACAGCTTTACAAATGAGGTTATCAAAATCCAGAAAATCAAATAAACTCATTTTCCAACAGAAATATAAGGGTTATTTTAAAAATAGAAGAAACAATGGTTTTCTTTAAAATTGGCATTTCTGTTTGAGCTCCCATTGCTTCTTCATAAATTGCAGAGGGAAGTTAGAGTCCTATTTGGGAGGTCGACCTTCCCACCCTTTGGATAATCTCCAGGCATTGAACCCTATGTGCAATCTTCATGATTAATATGTTGATATGAAATACTCTCCACTTCTGTCTCTTCAAAGTGCTATTGGATATGAGGCCGTGGTTTCAGGATAAGTTTCCCCGTCTAGTATGCGAGAGGAAAAAATACAAATGTTTGCACAAGAAAAGTGACTTTGTATTCACAAACCAGTGAAACGGAGAGATCACAAAGGGCAATTCAGTGGACAATAGTACTCACATCATCACAGGACATGTTATATTCTGCTAGTACTGTCCGGCAGCGTGCTGCAATACTGCAAGAGGTTAAGGAGAGATTTGGCAATCCCTGATCATTTGCAGTTTTGCAATTTTCAATAGTCAACAGATTGGCTGAATACAATGAAGACAGTACAAATTTCCTGTATTAAAAAGGATACATAGATGGTGCAACAACTCGTTTGTGTATTCCAGCAAAGAAAAGGCCAATCAGAGTCACACAGCTGATTGTGAAAAATGGATGATTCCATAAAGATGAAAAGAAAGAAACCTGTGGAAAGAGAGAACATGACAGACAAACAACTATAATGTCAAAGAGGCAGAACGAAGAACGCTTATCTGACATCTCTTAACTGTACATACTTTCTGAGTGTCTGGATCTATCAGCCAGTTCCAGGCACCTGTGGCTGTGCAAACAGACACCACGATCAGAATCACTGCAAAAAGAAGGCAGAATTCATGAATTAAAACAAGGCAATGTAAGGCATAATATTCTTCATTCAGTCCTTGTTGATTAATACACTGGACAGCGTAGTTCAAGCTCAGACCAGACACCTAGTCCAGGATTTAAACTGTTTGAAACAGATTTCATAAAGATCTGACCAGACAAGCTGATCTGACTTACTGCGCCAACGACCTGTAGCTGGCTGCAAACAAGACACATACTCCGTCAGTCTCCTCTCAAAAGCCTTCAGGTCTGTGGAGGAGCAAAACAACTGCATCAGAACAGGACTAACACTGAGGTAAGCAGCATCTGTTTTATCATTTTAGTTTTAACTTACAATTCAGCCACCACTTACAGGACAAATTCAAAGTCAGCTTTGTATCATTACAATATTGGTAGTACATATAAATGAACAATGTGTATTTTTCCCCATATGACCTGAAACCAGATCTCAATTTGTTTACAGCTAAAATGATGTTCTGACAGCTGCAGGGCGTTTATTAAAACTACAGATGGTACTTCCGCATTTTTGTATTCGCGAGCATGGACAGTTGGATCGAACCCAGAGGATTTTGGATGTTAGAGTTTTCCTACATTACTAGCAAACGTGAACGCCACAAACCCTTTTCTCCGTTTTTAGTCAAGTAAATCTCTTTCAAAAACATTTCGCCTATCTACTGTACAGACAGCCGAGTGCTGTTGTGTTTCACATCACTCTGAAAAACGCGTAATGACAAAAAGCTAATAATACTGATGGGCAAATACACCGATTTGAGTTTATAGGCTCAGAACATCGGCTGTGCCATGCACATAAATGCACAGGCAGCTTTATAGTTTTTACATTTTTTGGAAAATGTGCATGTGTTATACGTCAGTGTCAGATATTATGGGATTATGATTGGCCAACACCATGTTTAAAAGCCAAGACCGAGCCTGCGTCCCAATGTGCATACTATCAATCCTAAATTCTATGTGATATTAGAAATTTTCAATTCTATTTAGGGCAGACAAGGTGGATAGTTTGCAAACTGGGACGCAGGGCGAGTTTTACAATGACAGAAAAGCAAAACTCCTTGTTGAGGCACCAGTCTTGCGAGATTTCGTTTTACATACTTACGTTCATAATGTTGCTGCAGTGCATGTCAGCAAAATAAATCACGCTTTTATCAGCTGAAGGTTCTTAGATTCTTAGCTCAGACGCTAGCGTGTCAACATTATACATCTAACTTGCCACAACAAAAACACATGGACGCTGCGTTAATATTTGGACATGACACCTGGAGATGAGAACACTGAACTGATAATCGATCTATTGAAATATACCTTCGGCTTGTTCTAATGAATTCATTGCTCTTCCTTCAAATGCCGTAGTAGCTGAACGTAGGCCTGCAAAAACACGCAACTGCCGTCAGCGTGCGTCAGCCAATCGCGGAAGCTCTCTTCTCATTGGCTCGTAGAGAAGAAAGCGTCATCTTAAAGAAATATTTCCATTTATTTTGTTTGTTTGTTTAAGATTCTTCGATATTTAGTTGACTATTCTTTCAGCTAAGTATATTCATTAATCAGACGAATTTATTTATTTAAATGAATTCCAAATCTGTCAAGACAGTTCTTGCCTACATTTCTTGTTACAATTGTTACAAGGAGTTGGAATTATTTTACATTGCATGTCTTCTGTGTTGAAAGGAAATTTAGTACCAAAATATATAGTTGAAAACAAAATTACATCTCTATCATTTCAATGTCTGCAAGCCTAAGATTTTTAGTTTCTTATTAATTAAAATATTTTTGTAATGTGCTGATGAGGTTTTCCCCATAATTATTCCTCTTGTATTATTCTTGAAAAAAAACTTGTGAAAAATACCTGTGTGTGTTTCTTTCTCCTTCTAAAAAAAATTATCACCCCTTATTTCTCTTTTATAGTCATGTGCTTTGTGATATCAAAATGAGAAATGGATCTGACATATTATTCATTTGTTTGTTAGGTTGTAGACTGACAAAATTTCACACATGTTAGATTCAGTTTTTTCCATCTCTTTTAAAGTCCTTTTTCCATCATTAAATATCAAATTTGATCTGATATTCAAACATTTTTGATAATTTATTACCAGCCCAGAAGTGAGGCAGAAAGTAGCTGAAAGTAGAGACAAAGTAGACAAAGGGAATAATGAGCACAGTTTGCTGAATGATGTTAAATGCGTCCTTCTCAATGTAGTCTGACTTCATCTGACAAGTACACATTCAACGAGTATTGTTTTGTCAAGCAAATACAATGAAAAATTATTTCTCCACATTTTCCTATGACAATTGCAACCTTAAAATGCAGACATGGTTTCACAGCCTAAATAACAAATATATTTAAAAATTATTTAATATATCAGTGGTGTCAAAAATATTGGCATTCATTACTCAAGTAGAAGTATAGATACTAGGGTTTAAAAATACTTTTGTAGAAGTTGAAGTATCAACTCAAGCTTTTTACTCAAGTAAAAGTGTAAAAGTACTGGTTTGAAAAACTACTTAAAGTATAAAAGTAAAAGTAATGTAAGGAAAAAAAATGCCACTAAGAACAAAAGCTTAGGCCGCACCACAGGGGCATATTGTGCACTACCCCATCTCCTCAAACAAAAACATTTTTCTAAAGGCCATAATGACTATAATGTTATATTAAAATGTTCATGTTGAAAAATTTGGGATGCACTAGGCTACCTGTTTCAGCCGCATATGTGCCCATTGAAAATGAATGCATTTTAGTACAATGCAAATACATTAAAGAGCTAGAGATATGATGACTAGTTGCCTATAAGTATTGTTATGGTGCAAAAAGTCAAACTTCAGAGGCATGTCATCAATAACCTTTAATGGAATGTAAATGTACATCCAAGCTTAGCTGCAGGAATCTGCGAAGGCAATGGACAAGAACATTAGTGCAGGCTTAGTAACAATTACACTTGTATGGTTGTCTATTTACAATAAACATTATAGTGCTGTCAAAATGAATGATTAATTACAAGTGATTAATCAAAAAAAAAAAAAAAAAACTCATAATCCTGATACCTTCTTGATTGATAGCTTCTTGTATTCAGTACATATGTCTGCTATGTCCAGTGTTCGGGGGGTAACAAGTTACAAAGTTGGTAAAGCCTATCACAACATTGTCAATCGCGTCGTCAATCACAAACGATAATTTATTAAAACGTCTCGCTACCAAACTACCTACAGTAGCTTAATTTGTGGAGGACGAAGAGAAAGCACCCATTTGGTAAATGAGCCAGTGAGAAATAATAACTTTTAAGTAGGGTCCAGAGCCTTTTCGATACTTTTAAAACGTTACCGGTGCCTAAACGGTGCCTGAACCGATACTTTAAAAAAAAGAACCTAAAAAAAACTATGGATAACTTTAAAGAACATTACAAATATTTAAAATAAATCCATAGCTTTCACCTTGGATGCTCTCATTTCTCAAGTTGTGCTTCCTTTACTCTAAGGCTAATAAATGTATTTCACAATCTGGGTCCTTATTTAATACAAAACCACACATAATGTTTCTACTGTATCTCTGTCACTCACTCTGATATTTAGTTAAGATGAGTGCTGTCTGTCACTGTCTTAAATCAGTTCTGTGAATGACTTTATGGTCATTCTTTATAAAGTAGCAACAATGTCGTTTTTAAAATACAGTACTGTGCAAAAGTCTTATGGAAAAGAAAAAATAGTATTTTCACCCCAGAAAAGGGTTTTAAGCCAGTTATTTATATCTTTTGCTGTAGTGTGTCTGTAGGAAATATCAGTTTGCCATTAATTTGAATAAGAATCTAGTGCGATTTTGAATGCACAAGCAGTTTGACAATGGCAAAATGAATGTTTGGAAATGTAAACTGATATTTTCTACTGACACACTACACCAAATATATAAATAGCCAAACACCATTCTTTTAAGAAAATACTAATGTGCCTAAGACTTTTGCACAGTAGCCAGTGTATGTATAAAGTATGTATGATTAAATGAAGTATATTTAAATAAGTGTAATTAAAGTATGTGTTCGTTTATATGTGTTAAGGGCTAGATTTTCGCTGGAGGATACGGCTGTGATGAGCGGTGACAAGCGAAAACGTCTCCGGTTACTGTCGTAACCTCGGTTCCCTGAGAGACGGGAACGAGACATGGTGTTAACGCCTTGGGGACTCCCTTCCTTCCTAACCTACCTGAAATCCTATTGCACAACGCCAGTGAAGTTGCAACTCTCACTGGCCAATGCCAGTCAAGGCGGCAAATGTGGGCGGGGCCTCACCACTATATATTGTGCCGTGTTGGCGGCATAACCTCAGAATCTTCCGACTGAATTGACAGTACAGCAGATTCGAGCGGTGAACACGGTGGCCTACGCCATGTCTCGTTCCCGTCTCTCAGGGAACCTAGGTTACGACAGTAACCGGAGACGTTCCCTCTCGAGAACGGTCTCTCGACATGGCGTTAACGCCTTGGGGACTGTATAGAACAACGCCGTGGGAACAGTGAATAAAAAGGCTCAGCCTCGGCGGAGCAATCATAAATAATTCTTGTATACACTAAAGTAAATCCCCAGCCAATCAGATACGACCCTGCGACATGCGACCAATCAGGTTACTTAAAAATCATGTCTGAAAGAGACGCAGCCCCATCGCTATACAAATATGACACAGTCCTGTGAACTCACATACAAGCGTATAGCAAAACAGTGCAACAACCATAGAAGGAAATGTTGGGCACACATAGGGAATGACCGTATGAGGCGTTACAGTCTGAACCTCTCCCTACAGGACCTGGTCGAAACCACCAGCGCCGTCAAGCGGCTAGTGGTTGCAGGAAAACCACAGGTTGTACTCACCGATAGGACCTGTGAGGCTAATGACTGCACGTCCAAGTTGTAGAATCTGGCGAAGGTATTCTGCGAAGACTATCCAGCCGCCATACAAATATCTTTGATAGAAACTCCCTTAGTCCACAACCCACGAGGAGGCGACAGCCCTTGTCGAATGGGCTCGAACACCAATAGGACATTCCATACCACGGCTAGAATATGCCAAGGCAATAGCGTCGACCACCAAATGTGACAGCCGTTGCTTAGAGACAGGCTGTCCTCTGGTGCTGCCTCCGAAGCATACAAACAGCTGCTCGGATTGCCGAAACGCAGCCGTGTGGTTGACATAGAGTCGTAAAGCCCTCACCGGACACAACACCTGACTCGGGGTGCTGTCCAATGAAGTCTCCGATTCTGGAGAGAAGGCAGAAAGAGCCACCACTTGCGCTCTAAATGGTGTCGAGAGCGATTTAGGCACATAGCCAAATTTTGGCTTGAGCGTGACATTACAATCACCTGGTCCAAACTGCATACAGTCCGCATTCACAGAGAGCGCTTGCAAATCCCCCACGTGCTTGCATGAAGCAAGGGCGAGCAGCAGCACGGTTTTAAGCGTGAGCTCCTTCCAGCCGACAGACTGAAGTGGCTCGAATGGCGGGAGGGCTAGCGCTCCCAGCACCAGAGCCAGATCCCAGGATGGCATTGTAGGGGGGCGGGAGGGTTTTAGTCTTCTCGCGCCTCTCAAAAATCTGATCACTAGATCGTGTTTCCCAACTGAGCGCCCGTCAACAGCAGCGTGAAAAGCTGAGATGGCTGCAACGTAAACCTTAAGCGTAGAGGGCATACTGGTACCATGCACCAGTATACCTGGGCATACAGGTCCCGACCATTCGATTCACACCATCTCTCAAAGACTGTCCATTTACAAGCGTACAGGCGTCTCGTAGAAGGGGCTCGTGCCTCCGTAATCGTGTACATCACGCGGTGAGACATCGAACCCGGGTTTACAGGTTCCCGCACACCATCCACACCTGAAGTTTCCACCATTCTGGGTTGGGGTGCCATATCGAGCCATCTGCCTGAGACAGGAGATCTCGTCTCAGCGGGATTGGCCACGGGGGAGCCGTTAGTATTTCTAGAAGATCGGGAAACCACGGCCTGTTCGGCCAGTATGGAGCGACTAATATCACTGACGCTTTCTCCTTTCCGATTTTGTGCAGCACTTGTGACAAAATCTTTAGCGGGGGGAATGCATACAGACGGGCATTCAGCAACGACATTGTGAGTGCATCCCCGCCCAGGGGAGAGCGCGACAGCGAGAAGAACAGAGGGCAATGCGTGTTCTCCTCTGTCGCGAACAGGTCCACCTCCGCTTTCCCAGGGTTCAGTCTCCATTCTCCGTGAGGAATCCCGTTCCTTGAAAGCATGTCCGCGCCACTGTTCAGGCATCCCGGAACGTGCGCTGCTCGAATGGAGAGCAGATGGTGATCGGCCCACAGCAAAAGGCGTGCTGCCTGACTGTACAGGGCTTTCGAGTGTACTCCGCCCTGGCGGTTTATGTACGATACCACCGTCATGTTGTCTGTGCGAATCAACACGTGGTGCCCCCTGATTTGCATCATAAAACTCTGAAAGGCCAAAGAAACCGCTCTCAGCTCGAGGCGATTTATGTGCCACGTTTTCTCCGACTCTGTCCAGTGGCCCGAGGCCGGTAAGCCATCGCAGTGGGCTCCCCAGCCCGCCGTCAACGCATCCGTCGTGACCACTTTCCGCCGCGTGACCAGACCCATCTGGACACCGCGCTGGTACAAGTTGGGGTTCTGCCATGGCCTAGCCCGAACGGCATCACCATGAACTGATATGCTATGCCTTCGAACGCAAATCTCAGAAAGCACCTGTGACGAGGGGCGATCTGGATATGAAAATATGCGTCTTTCAGGTCCACCGAAACAAACCAATCTCCGGGTCGAATCTGTGCCAGTATCTGCTTTAGCGTTGTCATTTTGAAAGCGCGTTTGTGCAACGCACGGTTGATGGGTCTCAGGTCTAATATTGGACGGAGACCACCACCTTTTTTGGGAACGACAAAGTACCGGCTGTAAAACCCGCTCTCTCTCTCGCTCGGCGGGACCACTTCTATTGCGCGTTTCGCGAGGAGATTGAGAATTTCTTGCCTCAGAACCAGCTCGTTGTGAGTCGGAACCGTCGAAACTGAAGCGTGTAGCCATTCTCTATGACGTTCCGCAACCAAATCGAAATGCCCGGAGTGGATCGCCATGCGCTCGCAAAAAACACAGAGTGCGAAGCGCCTCGCCCTCTGCATTCTGAACGACGCTGCTGTGTACCGGGGTCGTTGTCAGAAAACTCAAGGGACGAGTGGGAGCGATGTGTGTTAGGGAGGGTCGTGCTTCGCCGATCAGCGGGGAGCGCGAGTCTCCTGTCGAATGATTGAATGACACGCACGTGCGTGTGTTGGAGATGTCGAGAGCAAGCCGCGGCTGCGGAGGTCCGATACCTGACACCTGGGCGTGAGCCTTGCCAAATACACAGGGAAGCTGTGAGCCCGGTTCTATTGATGGTTTCATGGCTGTTTGTAAGGCCGTTATCATTGGGGGAAGAGAAAAATGCTCTTTTTGTGAGGGTGTCACAGACTTTATTGCATTTTGAACATACACAACACAGACATTCTCGTAGTCGCCTGCAACCGCCAAGGGGACTTCGTAAGAATATCTTAGACGCTTCGCAGCAGGCCCACCGCTCAGCGCTGTCCTCCCCCGCGCCCTCTCATCAGGAACGAGGTTATTGATCCGACGGAGGAGCTCCCCCGGGACGGTTCCCGCCTTTCTTGAAGCCGTGACGCCTTTCCTTCGGTGTCCTCTGCCACAGAGTTTTGGCGCGAACAGACGGCTCAGGATCTGGTGCTGATGCAGTGGAAGCAGCGGGGGGTCGCTTCGACGGCAGGTTGGAAGCCGATGAGGATCTACTGCGCGCAGAAGGCTGTGCTGCAGCCCTAGAGCGTTTCTGTGCCTCCGAGAAACGCTCCATGATAGCCTCGACTGCATCTCCAAATAGGCCAGATGTAGATACAGGAGCGTTGAGCAGCGCCCTCCTGTCCGCATCCTTCAGCTCAGTGAGAGTAAGCCACAGGTGCCGGTGGAGCACAACCATGTAGCCCATGCTCCGCCTGATCGCCTGGGCCGTCTTCTTTGTGGCTTTGAGTGCGAAATCCGTTGCTGTGCGTAAATCTTTAAACGCCTCTGGATCCGCCCCGCCCTCGTCCAGGGATTTCAGAAGCTGTGCCTGAAAAACTTGGAGCACTGCCATCGTGTGCAGAGCAGAAATTGCTTCTCCTGATGCCGCATACGCTTTGTCCGCTACATGTGCGGTCAAACGACAGGGCCTTGACGGCAGCGTAGCACCTGTCTTCAGAGAAGCAGAGGAGGGGCAGAGGTGCGCAGCGATGGATTCCTCGACGGGCGGAATGCGTGTATATCCACTAGCTTCCGCTCCATCGACTTTGGTGAAAATTTCCGACCCACCTGCGTGAGTGCGTACCGATTGGGGCGCAGCCCACGCCTTAGCGACCTCGTTATGCAGGTCTGGGAGGAATGGGGCTCGTTTCCTCGGAGCAGCAGCTCGGCGGCCCAAGTAAAGGAACCAAGACTCCAGCTTGCTCTTAACTGGTTCGTCGGGGGATTCCCACTCTAAGCCTAGACCACTCATGGCCTTAGTGAGAATCCGGACGAGTTCATCCTGGAATGCAGCGTGTCCCTCCACTTCAGAGCGCTCCTCCGGAGAGCGTGCCCAGTCCTTCTTGGACGTCGTTAGGGACAGCGCCTCGTCAAAATCGTTGTCCCCCACTGCACCGAATGAAATAATCTCTGCTGCTCCAGCGGCAGGTTGAATTGATTTATCTGGATAGGTTTTTTTTTTTTTTTTTTTTGAATGATGACAAGCCGGAATGAAAACAAGCCGAAATGAAATAGCAGTAACAAAGCAATTTAGAAAGTACAGATACTTGCGTGAAAATGTAAGGAGTAGAAGTAAAAAGGCTGAAAAATAATTACTCAAGTAAAGTATAGATACCTGTCACGGTTGGTAAACCGTGATCTCTGGGTTTTGCACTTTGTGGTGAAGTCTGTGTGATTCGCGTCTGCAATGGTTAGTTTGTGGGCGTCTACGTTAATTGTCATCAGCAGCAGCTGTCACTCATTACACACTCCCTTTATATTGGCTTGTCTCACGTCTTGTGTTTGTGCGAACGTTGTTTAATGTCGGTAACCCTGTCTTTTGCTTCTGTGTCGTTTGCGTTTGGATGTCCGTTTCTTTCCCCGGAACCTCATCCACTCTCTGCACTTTTACTCAGCATCAGACTTACCTTCGGCTCTATTCCCCGCAGTTCCTGTGCCATCCTCTCCTGCTGCCTTCTCACCATCATCATCTGGATTACTCACCGTCTCCCCACCATCTTGGATTGTCGTCTTCCCAGCATTGTCTTTGTACTCTTGTTTGTTTGTCTAATTCTCATTAAATTGTTAACTCGCACTTGTTTCCAGCTCCTCCTTCACCCAGTCGTCACAATACCCCAAATTTCTACTTAAGTACAGTAACGAAGTATTTGTACTTCGTTACTTGACACCTCTGATATAGAGAGCATTAAGAAAATAATAAAAGACAAAGAAGCAGAGCCTTCAGAGTACAATTTTTATTTCAATATTCAAGCAAAACACACTGATTACTAAAATTATTAGATGAGCTGAGTATTAGATACAATAATCAGCTTTGTTGTTTTTGGGTGTGAATTTATTAACTAACACCAGGTTAAACATGTCCCTTAGTAAAGCCTCTATCTCACAGCCTGGGATTTCTTTCATGTCCACCAAGTCTGAGTCCTCTTTAAATGTGACCTTGCTGTATGTCCAACCAAACAGAGCTCTGAAGCCTGTGGGTGTCTGAAGGGAGCCCTTACGAAAATTAACCATGGTTTTACTATAAATAAAACCAAAAAACCATGGTTACTATAGTTTAACCATGGTAACCACAAATTAACCATGGTTTTGCCAAATTAACCATAGTTTAACCATGGTATTTGTAGTAAATCTGTGGTTATACAAATGGTAGTCAACACGCCAAAAAACCATGGGTTACCACAGTTTTACTATAATAAAACCATGGTTATTTTTCGTAAGGGAGCAAATGGATTTGAGCACGAACAGAGAGTCTGGACTAGTCTGCAGGTAATCTGACATCTCTCGGAAATTATCTGCATTACGGGGTGTTAATGTGAAGGAGTATAATGTTTTGGTGAGCCGTTTATCAATGAGGCTGGAATTAGCAAAGGTCTTATCTTGGACCAATTGCTTCCTGTTGGTCTTCTCCAAAACCCACTGCAGCCCATTATTTATGAGGCGGAATACACCTGAAGGCTGCGGCTGGTCTTTACCTGAGATCTCCTTCAGGACCCATGAGAACAAGAGGTTGTTTTCACAACACCAGCCTCCCCGATTGCTCTTGACTATTTTATCATAGATGATTTGCAGGTCCATAGTGTTCTTCTCGCCAGAATGGATGCTGAGGTTCTCAAATGGAATATTCATAACATGCAGCTTGTGGATGGTGAACAAATTGTCCAGGTCGGCTTTGTCATATTGGCCAGTAAACCCAATCCTGTTCAAGTACTCTTTCAGGTCCATTATATCCCTACAAGCAACAATGTACAAAGTTTTTACATAAATGTCTAGTTATTTTAAATGGTTATACAGTATATGAAAATATAATTTCAGGACTTACAAGCATGTTGAAGTATGTTAAATAGTATGGCTCAAAGTCCAGGAAATACATTACATAACTACTTTTTTAAAATACTTGTAATCAGACTACAGTTACTTTTTTATGGATTACATGATTACATATTATTTACACAATGGTAATAAATTGTTCACAATTCTCCTAAATTTCCTTTTTTTTTTTTAAAAACATTTATATTTTTTCCTAATAAACCCGCCGCTTACATACATTCGTGATTCTTTGAGTTTTTCCGGCAGAGAGGTGGGAGGGGTGTCAGAATCATGTTCAGAATAAATCAACAGCAACGCAGCCTTTAATCACTGGGTGTTCAGACATCATTTCATTTTTAAAGAAAGACACGAGAAAAATGTCACTGTTCAGTGTAAGCTCTGCCTACCACAGATTAATTTGCTGTCCACAGAAACCTTTGACCTAGCAAACTTATTGCTGGGAATTTTATGTTCTTCAATATATTTTTTGTAATGTTGATTTTTCTTCATTGTTACTACCTTATGCACTTCAAGGCCCATCCATACGGAGACGCGTTTCGCTGTATACGCATACATTTGTATTATATAGGTGTTTCTTCCACACGGATCCGGCGTTATGGGAGAGTGAAGCCAATATTTTTTGAAACCGGGTCCCAGATTGGATAAATTTGAAAAAATAAACTTGTCCCAAATGGCACACTCCGGACTTGTGGACTTCCTCAGAGTCCACACTTTGGTAACGTCATGTAGTGCAGACCTATAGGGCCTGTGGCGAGATTCCACGAGGGCGCATTGAGAGTTATTTTTGGGACAGACTCGATCGTCATGCCAGAAATAATGGTCTGGTCTGGTTGCTTTTGCTTATGCCACCTGGGCATTAGACAATATATACACGCTTATTTAAATAATGTATACAGTTGTAATAATACATAATGTTGCATTTGAACTAAGATTACAATTTTAACACATAATAAACATGTGCATGAGTTTCAGATGAATTTACAGGTTTAAATATAAATACTAGGTTTACATATGACTCAGTAAAGCCCTGACATTCGGTTCTATTTATTTAATAAATCATAATGCGATCATATTATTCAACGCGAAATTATTATGTTTGAGATATCAACCACTGGTAGATGACCATAATGTTTGTATAAACTGTAGGTAACAACTGGTAAAATGTACACCTAGGTCATAAACACCATAATGATACCTACACTTAAATATTTTCTTCTCAGCCATGTCATCAATTGCTCTTGAGCGAAATCTCCTCCCATCCGTTGTCTGATTGGCATTTCGCAAGGATTCCTGGGAAGTGTGCGGAGCCTGCATCTATGCGGGCTTCATGAAAGACTGCTTCAAGGGTACAAAGGGGGCGCTGCTGAGCACACTTCAGACAGGTAAAAATCCATAGACCCTGTCCCAAGTGGCACACTCCGGACTTGTGGAGTTCCTCAGAGTCCACACTTTAGAGGTAGCCTAATTCACACAAGCTCTCTCTCTCTTTCGCTCTCTCTCACTGTGTGTCTCTGTCTCTCTCACTCTCTTTCTAATAACCTAATTAATAACTGCATTGAAATACTATAAAAAGCTCAAGCCTCCATTACCAGCTTTAAAAGGACGTTTTAGAACTAGCAAAAGAGGCATTGGATTCAAAGGCCAACAATTAAACAGCTCGTCGTCAGTTATTCCTTACATACGGTACATATTTAGAAAATATTTACATGTATATACATTTATTTATTTATGTTATATATACAGTACACACTCATATATTATGTAAACAACATTATTTTAGTGTTTTGGATGCAATTAATCGAGAAAAAGTCTTTGACAACACTAATATATACACAAACCCGATTCCAAAAAAGTTGGGACACTGTACAAACTCTGAGTAAAAAAGGAATGGAATAATTTACAAATCTCATAAACTTAATGTTTTATTCACAATAGAATATAGATAACATATCAAATGTTGAAAGTGAGACATTTTGAAATGTCATGCCAAATATTGGCTCATTTTGGATTTCATGAGAGCTACACATTCCAAAAAAGTTGGCACAGGTAGCAATAGGAGGCCGGAAAAATTAAATGTACTGTAGATATAAGGAACAGCTGGAGGAGCGAATTGAAACTTATTCAATTCGCAACATGATTGGGTATAAAAAGAGCCTCTCAGAGTTCCAGTGTCTCTCAGAAGTCAAGATGGGCAGAGGATCACCAATTCCCCCAATGCTGCGGCGAAAAATAGTGGAGCAATATCAGAAAGGAGTTTCTCAGAGAAAAATTGCAAAGAGTTTGAAGTTATCATCATCTACAGTCCATAATATCATCCAAAGATTCAGTGAATCTGGAACAATCTCTGTGCATAAGGGTCAACCATACTGGATGCCCGTGATCTTCGGGCCCTTAAGCCTGGAACACAACAAGCCGACGCCGACGAACTAGCGCTGATGAAAGCCAACTGTGTTGTCGCCTCGCGTCGGGGTAAAAAGCTCCACTTGAACACACGAGAGAACTACTGCCGACTGTTAGGTAGAATGCTCGTTCTGCGCCTACATGTAAATGAGACAACTGTCTATTTCTGCAGATATATTCGTCATTCATAAAGGGAAACTGACGCTGCCGGCTGAAGTTATACAAACCGTAAACAAAGCAGCGCGTGCTTACTGTTTTGAATATTAATCCTGCTAAACACTTTCTTTATTCCACTCCTCTCGTGTTAATATTGAAATATTCACCAAGGAACAATCAGGTAAGATGACATATCATTAGAACAGCCTCTATCTGTACCGTTTTGACTTTTGCTCGCTGTTTTGCTGTTATTCTCGTCCACTGACTCGTTCACTAAGCTGAACAGCCAATCAGAGTTCCCTCTTTCACAGATGACCCGACGCCGATTCAACATGTCGAATCGGCAGAAGAAAAGCCGACGAGGACCAATTTCAGCCGACGGTGCGGAACACACTGAAGAAACTTAACACAAAAACTGCCCGACGGCCGACCGTCGGCTTGGTGTTCCAGGCATTAGACGGCACTGCATTACATACAGGAATGCTACTGTAATGGAAATCACAACATGGTCTCAGGAATACTCCCAGAAAACATTGTCAGTGAACACAATCCACCAAGCCATTCGCTGTTGCCGACTAAAACTCTATAGGTAAAAAAAGAAGCCATATTTAATCATGATCCTGAAGCGCAGGCATTTTCTCCGGGCCAAGGCTCATTCAAAATGGACTGTGGCAAAGTGGAAGACTGTTCTGTGGTCAGATGGATCAAAATTTGAAGTTTTTTATTGGAAAACTGGGATGCCATGTTATCCGGACTAAAGAGGACAAGGACAACCCAAGTTGTTATCAGTGCTCAGTTCAGAAGCCTGCATCTCTGATGGAATGGGGTTGCATGAGTGCTTGTGGCATGGGCAGCTTACACATCTGGAAAGGCACCATCAATGCTGAAAGGTATATCCAACATATGCTCCCATCCAGATGTCGTCTCTTTCAGGGGAGACCTTGCATTTCCCAACATGACAATGCCAGACCACACACTGCATCAATTACAACATCATGGCTGTGTAGAAGAAGGATCCGGGTACTGAAATGGCCAGTCTGCAGTCCAGATCTTTCACCCATAGAAAACATTTGGCGCATCATAAAGAGGAAGATGGGACACAGAAGACCTACGAGAGTTGAGCAACTAGAAGCCTGTATTAGACAAGAATGGGACAACATTCCTAATCATAAACTTGAGCAACTTGTCTCCTCAGTCCTCAGACGTTTGCAGACTGTTATAAAAAGAAAAGGGGATGCCACACAGTGGTAAACATGTCCTTGTCCCAACTTTTTTGAGATGTGTTGATGCCATGAAATTTAAAATCAACTTATTTTTGCCTTAAAATTATAAATTTTCTCAGTTTAAACATTTGATATGTCATTTATGTTATATTCTAAATATAACATAAGTGTTATAAAACTCCCAACTACATATATATTATATATATATATATATATATATATATATATATATATATATATATATATATATATATTTGTCATGCAGGTAATTTAGTTTTAAGCTCTGTTTTGAGACATAGCGGTGTGAATTCAACTTAACTGGCAAAAGTGTCCCAAAAATACAACTGTCAATAAAAGATTCTTTAGAGTCAAAAAAAAATCTTACCATTAAGACGAATCCTGTGAGAGCTGAAGGAAGCACAATAGTCAGAAAGAATATCTGCAAAATGAGGGGACCGAATAACATATCCTTGAACCACAGAGTAATACATTATCTATAAATGATAAACAAAGGGCAAAATCCACAAAGGCTGAACATTTCTGTACGACTCAACACACAGCATTCGTTAACACTGCTTTCCAAAGTGTTGTTTCACAGAAGAGCCTTACTGGTGCTGAACATTGAAACCAATGCTTATCTGTGTGTTTCATTTGCAAACCATAACATAACATGCTTCCTGTGTTGTGACTGTTGATCAAATGAGTTTGGCAGATACAGTATGACCTAATCTTTTGTGTGGGGTAATGTCTCTAGTAGAACTGGCTGAGAATATTGTTTCTTAGATTTCCTGCCTGGCTCTCTCTCTCTCTCCAGGTTACTGATTTGCATAATGTCCCATTGTTAAATTCATCACAATTTTTTTTCTACTTTAAATATTTTCAAATTGCTGTGAAACATAATGTCATGCAAACCCATGATAAGTTTTTTTATCACCCCTTATTTCTCTTTTATGTGCTTTGTGAAATGAACATGAGAAATGGATCTGACATCATATAATTTATTTGTTTGTTAGGTTGTAGACTGACAACATTTCACACATATGTTAGATTCAGTTTTTCCATCTCTTTTTACGTCCTCTTTCCATCATTAAATATCAAGTTTGATCTGATATTCAAACATTTATTATTACCAGTCCAGGAGTGAGACAGAATATACAAGACAAGAGCTGAAGTAGACAAAGGGAATAATGAGCACAGTATGCTGAATGATGTTAAATGCGTCCTTCTCAATGTACTGTAGTCTGACTTCAAGTACAATTTCAAATTCAACGAGTATTTTTATGTCAAGCAAATACAATGGAATACTATTTCTCAACATTGTCATATTACATTTGCAACCTTAAAATGCAGACTTGGTTTCACAGCCTAAATAACAAAAATATAAAAAAAATATTAAATATATATATAGAGAGCATTAACAAACTAATAAAAAACAAAGAAGCAGAGCCTTCAGAGTACAATTTTTATTTCAATATTCAAGCAAAACACACTGATTACTAAAATTATTAGATGAGCTGAGTACTAGATACAATAATCAGCTTTGTTGTTTTTGGGTGTGAATTTATTAACTAACACCAGGTTAAACTTGTCCCTTAGTAAAGCCTCTATCTCACAGCCTGGGATTTCTTTCATGTCCACCAAGTCTGAGTCCTCTTTAAATGTGACCTCGCTGTATGTCCAACCAATCAGAGCTCTGAAGCCTGTGGGTGTCTGAAGGGAGCAAATGGATTTGAGCACGAACAGAGAGTCTGGACTAGTCTGCAGGTAATCTGACATCTCTCGGAAATGATCTGCATCACGGGGTGTTAATGTGAAGGAGTATAATGATTTTGTGAGCCGTTTATCAATGAGGCTGGAATTAGTAAAGGTCTTATCTTGGACCAATTGCTTCCTGTTGGTCTTCTCCAAAACCCACTGCAGCCCATTATTTATGAGGCGGAATACACCTGAAGGCTGCGGCTGGTCTTTACCTGAGATCAACTCTAAGGGATGCCAGATTTGGGATGACACTCCAAAGCTTACATCTGCAATGTACTGCTTCCCATCAATCTCCACCAGATTGATGAGATGACAGTCCATGGAGAGGTACTCCTGTTTCAGTGAGTTGAACACTTTGGAGCCTAGCATGGTGAATTTGTATCCCATCTCCTTCAGGACCCATGAGAACAAGAGGTTGTTTTCACAACACCAGCCTCCCCGATTGCTCTTGACTATTTTATCATAGATGATTTGCAGGTCCATAGTGTTCTTCTCGCCAGAATGGATGCTGAGGTTCTCAAATGGAATATTCATAACATGCAGCTTGTGGATGGTGAACAAATTGTCTAGGTCGGCTTTGTCATATTGGCCAGTAAACCCAATCCTGTTCAAGTATTCTTTCAGGTCCATTATATCCCTACAAGCAACAATGTACAAAGTTTTAACATAAATGTCTAGTCATTTTAAATGGTTATACAGTATATGAAAATATAATATTGAAGTCTATGGGCAGCCAAGCATTCTCGGTTTCAGCACCACGTCTATGGAATGCTCTATCACTGGAAATTAGAGACTCTCCAACATTAGACTGTTTTAAGAATTCTTTAAAGACACATCTTTTTAGAGCTGTTTACTGTAATTGAATGTGATTGTAATTGATTTTTATTGAATTTTATTATTGATGTTCTATTTTTATACTGTAGCGCTTTGAATCTAAGAAAAGCATGTTAGAAATAAAATGTATTATTATTATTATTATTATTTTAATTTCAGGACTCACAAGCATGTTAAAGTATGTTAAATAGTGTGGCTTAAGGAAATATTTTTTTAATGTTATAATCACATGTAATCTTGCAAATGCTATTATATATTTAAAGAAGCAAGATAATATTTTTAAATCTTAAACTACATTTCAGATTAATGAAATTCTTTATTTAAATGTACATCTAAATAAACATAAATCTGGATATTTTAAGTATCTAAAATGGATAAAAATATTATAACAAAAATCTATATCAGTTTATGTTTTGCCTTGTTGTATATATTCAAAATAATGTTATGACCATGACAGACGTTTGCCTTCGCTTCTGTCGCTAATAAATGTCTGGATTCTCCCTTTGGTCTTTGGGACTGAGAATTGAAAATCAATTTTTCCCAGAAATATGTTGAAATGTGGACTCATCTGTACAGCACATATTTTCTTTTTGACATCATCTGACATCATCATCATATTTTCTTTTTGAGCTCATCCGAGATGAGCTCTGGCCCAGAGAACCCGCGCAGTATCACAGCATAGCTTTCTAGAAATACTCCTGCTTACTGTTAACTTTTTAAAAACATTTAAATGTGGATATTCTACAACCTTTTCAAATTTATTTCGCTTCTGTCCCAACTGGAATGTGTTGCAGCCGTCAAAAACAAAATTTGTTCATATTTATAAAATGTGAAAAAGTGAAAACTTTGGAAATCTTTCTTTTGTACTTATGTCAATTGAATAACTGAATTGAATTGAATAATGAGTTAAAGAGAATTAACAAATCTCAGATTCTTGATTTTACTGCACTTTACAAAACATCCTAACTTGTCTGGAATTGGGGTTGTATGTATATATCATATCATATATATATATTAGAGCTGTAAAACAATTAATTGCATCCAAAAATAAAACTTTTTGTTTACATAAATGTATGTGTACTGTGTTTATTTATAATGTATATATAAATACACACACATACAGTACATATTTAGAAAATATTTACATGTGTATACATTTATATATTTATATTATATTTTATATCATATATAAATATATTTAATCTACATAACATCTTTTTCTTAATAATATGTATGCATGTGTTTGAATTTATATAAACAATATACAGTACACAATCAAATATAATGTAAACAACATTATTTTAGTATTTTGGATGTGATTAATCAAAAAAAATCTTTTGACAGCACTAATATATATCTATTTTGATATAGTATATATTTGCGATACATGTAATTTAGAATTTCAAAAATCTTACCGTTAAGACGAATCCTGTGACAGCCGAAGGAAGCACAATAGTCAGAAAGAATATCTGCAAAATGAAGGGACTGGATAACACACCCTTGAACCACAGAGTAATAAATTAACTATGAATGATAAACAAAGGGCAAAATCCACAAAGTCTGAATATTTCTGTACGACTCAACACACAGCATTCATTACTACTGCTTTTCAAAGTGTTGTTTCTCAGAAGAGCCTTACTTGTGATGAACACTGCAACCAATGCTTCTCTATTTATTTAATTTTCAAACCATAACAGAACATGCTTCCTGTCTTGTGACTGTTGCTTAAATGAGTTTGGCAGATACAGTATGACCTAATCTTTTTCTTAGATTTCCTGCCTTGCTTTTTCCTCAGGCTACTGATTGGCATAATGTCCAAATGTTAAAACAGAATGTCATGCAAACCCATGATAACTAATTAAGAAATTTATATTAAGGCACTTATGAACAACATAACTTGAACTACAACTTGGGTAGAAGTACAATAATAATAGGGATAAACTCAGGAGCCTTTTCTTTATTGTTTTACAACATTCTCAAGTGGTCAATGTTTAAGATGTAAATATATTATGTAAACAACATTCTTTTTGTATTTTGGATGCTATTAATCACGATAAATCTTTTGACATCACTAATATATATATATATATATATATTTTGATACAGTATATATTTGCCATGCAGGTAATATAGTTTCAAGCTCTGTTTTGAGACAAAGCAGGGTGAATTCAGCTTAACTGTCAAAAGTATCCCAAATATACAACAATCAATAAAAAAAATTATTTAGAATTTAAAAATGTTTACCGTTAAAATGAATCCTGCACTGAAAAAAGTGCAACTGCCTTGTCTGACTAATCTGACGTATTTAATTTTCTGTCTTGTTATTGACCTAAAGTAAATTATTTACTTAATTGGAAGTAAATCTAAGTTTTGTTGGTTTAATTTCAAACTATTTGCTACACATCAAATCGATAATTTTGCGTTCTGTAAAAAACCACGTGACAGCTGAGTAATTATACAAATGAGCTTTAATTTCCCGTTACTACAGTTGATAAATTTGTAACATTATATGATGATTTTTACTAAGTTAACTGTGTTTTGTCACATGTACATACACTCACCTAAAGGATTATTAGGAACACCTGTTCAATTTCTCATTAATGCAATTATCTAATCAACCAATCACATGGCAGTTGCTTCAATGCATTTAGGGGTGTGGTCCTGGTCAAGACAATCTCCTGAACTCCAAACTGAATGTCAGAATGGGAAAGAAAGGTGATTTAAGCAATTTTGAGCGATGCATGGTTGTTGGTGCCAGACGGGCCGGTCTGAGTATTTAGCAATCTGCTCAGTTACTGGGATTTTCACGCACAACCATTTCTAGGGTTTACAAAGAATGGTGTAAAAAGGGAAAAACATCCAGTATGCGGCAGTCCTGTGGAAGAAAATGCCTTGTTGATGCTAGATGTCAGAGGAGAATGGGCCGACTGATTCAAGCTGATAGAAGAGCAACTTTGACTGAAATAACCACTCGTTACAACCTTGAGGCGGATGGGCTACCACAGCAGAAGACCCCACCGGGTACCATTCATCTCTACTACAAATAGGAAAAAGAGGCTACAATTTGCACAAGCTCACCAAAATTGGACAGTTGAAGACATTTCTGGTGAGACATTCCGATGGTAGAGTCAGAATTTGGCGTAAACAGAATGAGAACATGGATCCATCATGCCTTGTTACCACTGTGCAGGCTGCTGGTGGTTGTGCAATGGTGTGGGGGATGTTTTCTTGGCACACTTTAGGCTCCTTAGTGCCAATTGGGCATTGTTTAAATGCCACGGCCTACCTGAGCATTGTTTCTGACCATGTCCATCCCTTTATGACCACCATGTACCCATCCTCTGATGGCTACTTCCAGCAGGATAATGCACAAAGCTCGAATCATTTCAAATTGGTTTCTTGAACATGACAATGAGTTCACTGTACTAAAATGGCCCCCACAGTCACCAGATCTCAACCCAATAAAGTATCTTTGGGATGTGGTGGATCATGAGCTTCGTGCCCTGGATGTGCATCCCACAAATCTCCATAGCAAGATGTTATCCTATCAATATGGGCCAACATTTCTAAAGAATGCTTTCAGCACCTTGTTGAATCAATGCCACGTAGAATTAAGGCAGTTCTGAAGGCGAAAGGGGGGTCAAACACAATATTAGTATGGTGTTCCTAATAATCCTCTAGGTGAGTGTACACCCGCGCATCTTTCATTGGGCGGATTGCATAAAGTTATTGACAGGTTAGAGCAGTGGTTCTCAACCCACGGTCCATCACAAATTCAAATGCAGCCCATCATGCTGAAAAAAAAAAAAAAAAACTTTCACTTTTACAATTAATTTTAGTTTTTACATTAAAAATTTTACTGAAGAAATATAAGCTATAGCCTAATGTTTTTAAGTAAAATATTTTGTTTTTCATATATTATTTTCAGACATGAGCAGACCTACTCACATAACGTTACGCATTTAACTAACACATATAAGCGCGCACTTTGGCAGGATTCAATTCAAATAGTCATCAACAGCCATTAGTTTGGTCAAATTGAGCAGCAGAGTGGAAAAATTTGTTTTTGAGAGAGAAAATGAAATGTGGAAAATGCCAGTTAATGAACACATACAAACAAAAATAGTCACAGTATCAGTAGTAGGAGAGTGCTGGATTTTCGGTTTGCTCCGCAACTCACTTGAAGAAGTTCAGGCAAATGGAAACACCCATACTACTCAGCAATCATCTTTAATTGAAGAAATGTAGCAAAACATCTTCTTCTTTTTCTGTTTTTTTAAATGGCGGTTGACAACTATTATAACTAAGGTTGTGGGTTCGAGTCTTGGGCCAGCAATACCATGACTGAGGTGCCCTTGAGCAAGGCACCGAACCCCCAGCTGCTCCCCGGGCACCGTGGCATAAATGGCTGCCCACTGCTCTGGGTGTGTGTGTGCACTTTGGATGGGTTAAATGCAAAGCATGAATTCTGAGTATGGATCACCATACTCGGCTGTATGCCATGTCAGTTTCTTTAAAAAAGAAAGCAAAAAATTTAAAATCTTCCCAGCACTTCTTTGTAAAATATTTCTATATTCGAAGATAACTTCATTGGCCTTTTCTTGAGCAATAAGCCTCTGCCTTGATGACATTTCTGACAATTAATAAATACATGCTCTACTGTTTCTGGGCTAAGCCTGAGACAATGCTCACAGTTGCCATCAACATGCTTTTTCATTAGAAATAAAGTACTATTAAGTCTGGTGTGCCCAATCCTCAGCCTGGACAACACCACTTCCTCATGTCTAGCTCTGCCTGAATCTGCAAGCTTATTTACTTCAGGCTGTATACTAAAAAGATGTCTCCCAAATGCCCATAAGAATGCAAATTTTAATCCCGTCTTTTGCAATCCACTCACTAACTGTAAAACATCAAGAAGAATGTCTTGCTTGGACTCTGAGTGGGAATTCTTATACTTAGACGAGCAGAACTAGAGTCAGATGCTATGACTGTTTGTGTATTACCCCCATTGCTTTCTACCCATAACAGGGCAAACTATATAGCTACAAGCTCTGCCGTATATACAGCCAAATCATCATTTAGCCTCTTAACTACTGCCAGCCCCAACTCAGGCACCACATGCGCCACTTAGAAACATCTGTTAATATGATCATGTCCTGTCTGTAGTGTTCTGCTATATATCTGATTACTCTCCCTTTGTACACTTTACTTTCCAGCTTTTCTTCATGCAGACCTAGATCCACTTTTTATTCCTCAAACGTCCAAGGGGGAACTGTAGAGTATGGTACTGTAGTGCAGATAATAAGAATACTTAACCCCATACTCTCAACTTTTTATTTGATAATCCAGCCAAAGCTTTTTACTCCCTCATTCAATCGCTCTTGACAATTTCTTAGGACTTGCTGTGTTATGTGATCATCATTATGACCCTTAAGATTAGCCCAATACACTAGGGCAAGCGGACCTCTTCTCAAATACAAGGGCATCTCCCCCACCTCCACTTGGATGGCTGCCACTTGAGAGGTTTTAACAGCTCCACTACAAAGTCTCAGGGCTTGGTTTTGCATTACATCAAGTTTATATAATAATGACTTGGAGGCTGATCCATATGCAACACACCAATAATTGAACATTGATGTCATTAGACCAGTGTAAAAAATTTTCAATGCTGACCCAGACGCACCCCACCCAAACCCACACAAGTATTTCAACACATTTAGAATTTTCTTACACTTATCCACCAACTTCTGGATATGAAAGGCCAAATTGAGTGGAATGCTGGATGTCATGGGAAGGTGTCATAGATAGGCTTTTGTCATGGTCTGATCTGTGGAAGATCCCCCAAGTCAGGCTCAGCTTTCTGATTAGATCAACCTAAGACACCCTACCTTGTCCCAGAAACCTCCACCAGGGGTTCGACGCTGAAGAACATTGCCCCCTTTGCGGTACTAGCAATGCAAGCCTCCAGCACATGCTATCAGGATGTAAGACAGCATTGTCTTAAGGCCGCTACAGGTGGCGACACAATCTAGAATTGAGGAAACTAGCAGAGGTCGTAGAGTCGTGCAGACAAGAGAAGTCCCATCCGGTTTGCAAGGGCCAGGGAGAAAGTTAACCACCTAGACATCTAGAGCCCTCTCATCTGGTAGGGAGTGGAACATGAGAGTTGACCTGGAGAGGCAGCTCCAATTCCCCAGAAAGATTGTAGAAACTTTGCTCCAGCCAGAATTGACCATGTGGTCAGAACCAACTAAGACCCTCTTGTTAGTGGAGCTCACTGTCCCATGGGAGGAGGGTATGGAGGCCGCCAACGAGCGGAATCATGCCTAGTATGCAGACCTAGTAGAAGACTGCAGAGAGGCAGGCTGGAAAGCCACCATGTGTCCCATCGAAGTGGGATGCAGGGGCTTCATTGGGTCCTCAACAGTGCACCTGCTCCGCGAAATGGGATGTACAGGAGCAGGGTGTCGAAATGCCATTAAAGAACTGGCAGAGGAGGCAGAGAGGGGCAGCTTTTGGCTGTGGCTGAGGAGGACGTATAGGGGTTGGGGGCCAAGTAACATCTAGGGCATTAGGAGGGGGTAGCAGAGAGTGATCACATAAAAGTTACCCCATCTTTGAACTTTTGCCATCTGGCCGGCGCTTCAGAGCTGCAAATACCAGGACAGTCAGGCACAAGAACAGTTTCTTCCCCCAGGCAATCTACCTCATGAATAAAAACCTCATGGTAATAAAAACATCTTCAAAGTAGTCCATGTGACATCAGAGGGTCAATTAGAATTTGTTGAAGCATCGTCATAGTTTTTGCTTTTTTTGGACCAAAATGTATTTTCGATGCTTCAAAAAATTCTAACGGACCCTCTGATTTCACATGGACTACTTTGAAGATGTATTTATTACCTTTCTGGACATGGACAGTATACTGACACACACTTTCAATGGAAGGACAGAAGGCTCTAGGACTAAATCTAAAATATCTTAAACCGTGTTCCGATGATGAATGGAGGTCTTACGGGTTTGGAACGACATGAGGGTGAGTCATAAATGACATAATTTTCCTTTTTGGGTGAACTAACCCTTTAAAACAGCGTTTCTGATGTCTCTGTCGTTAATCAAACAGCAAAAAAAAAAAAAAAAAAAAATACATCTGTTCAATAAAGTAAAGAGATTTTTTTTAAACACTTGGTTAGATTATTCAGTAGTATTTCTCATTACTGTTAAGCTCATTTGTTTCTTTGTTCTGTTGTATTTACTGGTACTGACTCCTGTTGCTTGCTCGAAATGTTCATTTTTATTACTGATTGCTTGTATATGCTTTTATTTTCCTTTAATCCAGATGGTGATGTCTGTCATTGTCTTTTTTAGGAAAGATGTTTTTAATGACTTTTCCCAACAGTTTGGAGATGTAATCGAGTCACAGGACCACTGTAAGTGCTGTTTTTTCTTAAGGCCAGTTTATATCAGATTTTTCCATCTGTACAATAATATTACAGACCCATACCAGCCATTGCCAGGCCAATTCCAAAGCAACACATATGTTTGAGGTAAGGTTCTTTAATATAATTATTATGAAGTGCATGAGATGATTTAGTAAAAATTGTGCTGTTGTTAAGATATTGATCTCAGACATTTGTTTGCATACTATAACTAATTCCAATTATTTTTCTCAAAATCTCTCATAACAGGAAAAACACACTTTGGAGAAAGTGATGAGTTCTGCAAGTACAGGAAAAAGAAGCCCTTCTTGGCTGAAAAAAATATATTTCTTCTTCTTCTTTTTTGTTTCTATAGATGGACACAGAGACTTGAGACTTAGTTGTTAAAAAAAAAAAAAAATCTGTGGTTTAATCACCCTCATGTCGTTCCAAACCCATAAGACTTTCACATTGTCTACACCGGACACGGACGGAGCAGTGCAACTGTTGTACCAACTTTCATGACCTTTCTGGATCCTCTGACTTTTGGTTATGTAAGGGAAACAGGTCAATTTAGCTCAAAGGGAATCATTTAAGATTTTAAAGGGAATTTGAACAGAATCACTGTTTCATGGCTGATCACTGAGACGCCCTGCGATTCACTGAACGAGCCATTTAACATCAAATCTGCGCTGGATATTAATATCCAAACTATAGTGAAAACACTATCAATTAGCACAGTAAAAAGATTGGCAGTTTAAGACATTAACTTGTAAGCACAAAACACAAGATACTTCTCTTTTCTATATGAATAAGGCTTTATTAGATAAATCTAAGACATATAAGATGCAAAGAGGCTGAAGATGCAGAGTTGTGTGGGCTGGTTGAAGTTGAACGGGCAGTCGAGGTCAGACGGGGTTACAAAACTTAACTCAGAACACGAAACTCTCAAACGGAAAAGAAAAGAAATAAAGTTTGATGAGACTAGGTGGTGTTTCTTCTTATCGTGGCTAAGTAGCAGCAGGCGTGCAGGCTGAAACACGCTGGAACCGCGCTCAAAGAACAGTGAAGACAAACAGCATGGCTAAAAGCTAAAGCTAAGAAGCAAAGCTAAAAGCAGGCATGACTGATAGCAAAAGCAGAGCTAAAGACTAAGAGCATACATGACTAATAGCAGAGCAAAGCTAGAAGCTAAAAGCAGGCATGACTAGTAGCAGAAGCAAAGCTAACAACTAAAAGCAAGATTTTATGGTGTCCTAAGTATTTAAACTGGCCTGTTGGCCACACCTCCAATGTTGTCTTGACCAATCAGATATTGTCTTGGCTCGGGGGTATCATAAATCATGTTATCTTATCAAGCATGTGGTCCGAATTTTCCCGCTCTTGCAGGGTATAATTTTGGACATGATTCCTATAACAAGTATATGATACATTTGACAAATAACTGATGGTCAGGGCTATTTCAAGCAAGCAGATTCAATGATACACATATCAAACATAATTATGAATCCTTAAGCTATCCCATAGTTATTAAAAGACATAATAATAAGTGATTATAACATGATAGTCAAGTGTGTGGGTTACACATAAATGAATATGGAGTGAAGCGATGGACTGATATTCATTTATAAGTCCTTTTGAGTTCATTTTGGTCCATATATATGTAGAAAAGACAGTTTCTTTGCCATTCTCTTGACAAAGATTTCTGTGGAGGCCAGAGGTTCAAAGCCCCCCCCCCCCCCCCCTTAGGAATTTCAGTCTGGTTCTGCTGGGGGAAGTCAATGGAACTTGTGTAGTTAGTACTCTCATGGGTTTACACGTGATGTCTGGCGTTACCTATCAAATACGAACAACCAATTTGACAATCTCTTCTGCAAAATAAAATTGCCAATAATTGTTCTAGTGGTGTTAATGTTGAAAACTGTTCTGTGAAAGCGTTGGTTGGTTGGTTATCTTGCTTGGGACTTGTGGCACATAATGTTTTATGACTTCCTGTTGCCTTACTGAGGAATTCGGCTCGTGTTTCAACCACAGCCCTGATTGACTGATCGATTTTTCTGGTTCGAGTCATTTCTGCTACAATTACATGGACTGTCACATGGAGGGAAAGCTTTGTGAGTTGGTCTAAATGACCATTATGATGATGATTTCCTTGAAAAATTAAGCTACAGATGAAGTTTTTCTATAGGGAACTGATGATTTTAAAAAGCACCAAATATCAGATTTGTTGTAAAATGTATTGAAATCTATAAGAAGTTTACAATGTTGACTTGCATTCTAATGTATTTTTATTTTATTTTTTACAATGGCACATGGATGTAAAATTTCTTGGATGAACATTCTATTCTGGAATGTTATGCTTTTACGTTTTAAAGCAATTTTCACTATTAATTGTTGTAAATTCTTCCTCAGATTCCAAAAGTGGAAATTGTCGATGATTGTTGAAGATTTCAATGTGATTTAATAAACATTTTAAAATGTTTGACTTTCAAGATTGTAAACATTTAACACCTTAAGATCACATTCTGAAGGTCAAGAAATTACATAATATGTACAATGCAGATTTGTATTTACCTGGATATTCGATTAAAAAATATGCCAAAAAAATTAAGTCAATCCAAATAAATTTATACTGATAAATTGATGTATAATCATTTAAAAAAATATATTTGGTTGAAAGTTAATTTTTAGTTCCAGTTGACTATAAACATTTGATTTTGTCATATTTTATTTTTCCAGTTGAGAAGAAGTAAATTATAGGCTACATGTAACAAGTTGATGTAATTTTTTTAAATTAATCCAGCGACACATTTTTTTCAGTGTGTGAGAGCTGAAAGAAGCGCAATAGTCAGAATATCTGCAAAATGAAGGGACTGAATAACACACCCTTGAACCACAGAGTAATAAATTAACTATAAATTATAAACAAAGGGCAAAATCATTGGGTGTGAGTGGTAGAATCCGTGGTGGTGGAGAATGGATGGGATTCCAGAGACAAAGGCGATCCAACGAAGAGAAGAAAAAAAGAGAACAGGAACAAGAGACAAGGCCTAGACACGGGAGACTGTGAACAATGCTCTGACAAACACAAGATGAAAGACAGGGCAATAAGTAGGGATTGGGTAATGAGTAGCAGCTAGTGTAGATGAACAATTAACGGAGATGCCCACATGAAACAATCAGTGCTGACGAGAGACACACAGAAACTCCACCCACAAAACCCGAGACCACGGTTTACCAACCGTGACAAATAGGACCCCTTTAACCACTCCTATCCAACCAAGGTATTGAAGTTAGAAATCCCTGTATCATGACCACTAATTAACATACTTTGCCAATAAGATAAAAGTGGGTTTTGTTCAAAGTTGCTATAATCCACATAGATCTTTGATATGAATATTCTATGGTAATTAAATATCGACAGCTAAAAAGTAACTAGTAACTTGTACTCTGAGTATTTATTGAGAAGAGTACTTTTTTTACCAGTATACTTTTACTTGTAATTGAGTATTATTTCAGCAATGTAACAGTACTTGTACTTAAGTACAGCTTTTCAGTACTCTTTCCACCACTGCTTAAATGAGTTTGGCAGATACAGTATGACCTAATCTTTTGTGTGGACTAATGTCTCTACAAGAACTGGCTGAGAATATTGTTTCTTAGATTTCCTGCTTTGCTCTTCCTCTCTCTTTCCAGGTTACTGATTTGCATAATGTCCCAATGTTAAATTCATAATTTTTTTCTACTTTAAATATTTTCATATTGCTGTGAAACAGAATGTCATGCAACCCAATGATAACTAATTTAGAAATTTATATTAAGGCACTTATGAACACCTGCAACTTGGGCAGAAGGACAATAATAATAGGGCTAAACTCAGGAGCCTTTTTATTGTTTAAAGCATTCTCAAGTGGTCAAATTAAGCTAATGTTTAAGATTCAGTTATTTTTTTTTGCATAAATAATGTTCTCAGCTTGCATCAATGTCATTCCTCAAATAACAGCTTAGAAAAGGTCTGTTTGATTACTAAATAAAAATATCACCACTATACTATATGTAGCAATTAGTAAATATTAATACTGATGTTCTCGAGCAACACCAATTTGATATTTAAAAGAAAACATGAACATTTCTTGAGAAAAATGCTTTAAACTGTCTAATTTCATGACATAACCAGTACTTAAATAGCTGTTTTATAATAGTGCATTTGCCAAATTATGATCCACTGTAAAATACAATTCTCTGACAAAACAGACATCTTTCAAATATATTACCAAGTGCACGTTCAACCGGTTCTGTCTGTCCTTATTGTGCAAACATATGTACACCATACTCATATATATCTCATATGATAGTTACATTAAAATTATTGAAGATGAAAAATAGCTCAATTGCATATCAATAACTCATTACAAGGCACTGTAATTTACTCATTAATATGTCAATATTCCATTCTTCATATCAATTATAGTGATATCTCTTACTGTAAATTACCGCAAATCAAACAGTGGTTTGTCCAGCAAACGGCCGTAAGATTAACTTATCAATTTTCAATAAAGTTATCACTTCTTATAATTCAAGGAAAAATATTCTCTGGCCATGAAAACATTATCCTATCCTTATGAAATTTCGTTACTAAAAGTAAAAGCTTGTAGTTAAAGATCAGACATGTCATTGACTCGTAATGTGAGCGAGAGGCAATCATGAATATATATTGGTCTTTAATAACTGAACTAATAATACATCAAACTACAAATCACACCGAGTAAATACGCGTACGACAATACAGACAGTAAACTTTGTACAAGACATAACGGAATCCAAATGAGGGAGAGAGAGAGAGAATGAGTGAGAGAGGATGAGAGAGTTAGGCATGATCACAGAATAAGCTCAGTTATGCAAACTCACAGACATTAACCCTTGAAAGACAACAACAAATCAAATCATAGACAAACTTTAAGCAGCATTTAAATCTCCATAGAAGATGATACTTGCATGTGTCTCTTTGTGACTCGCCAGACAAGCGTGCGTGTGAGCTGGTCCTTTGTAGCTAGGCGTGTTCTCTCGTGTCTTTCAGTGCTGCTGCGGAATCGCGCAGTATATTTGAAAGGTTCAACAAAGCAATGTTTCAGAATTTGTCTTCCTCATGTGGAGAGGCGAATAGGTGAATAAACTTAGTAATGAAAAGAAATGAAAACAACGGAGATGAAAGCTACGGAGGTGAAAGCTCCCGAAGGAGCCATGAGAACGGCTGTTCTCTCAGTCGCCGTGCTGAGAGGGACCAGACAGGGACAAGAGGAGACGAGAAGGGCGTAAGAAGAGCGTAACAGTCAGAGAGGGAGGAACTTCCTGGGTCAGTCCTTATAGCTCGACTGGTTCACGCCTCTGTTCGCGTGAACAACCAATGAACGTCCGCGATTTGAAGCGGGAAAAAGTTCCTTTGTCTCTGGGGAAACACCCACTCTAAAAAGTTCTGGCTTATCAGATTTCAGCAGTGATATTCTAGCAAGTTTGTAATTCCAGATTAATACATTTTACACACCTTTCATATAGGTGGACAGTCAGGGCCGTATTAAGACAGTGTGGTGCCCCTGGGCACTATACCTCAAATGCCCCCCCCCAGACATAATTAAGGTGATTTCTCAAATCAAATGTATTTTATTAACTTGTCCAACTACCGTATTTTTTGGACTATAAGTCGCACCTAAGTTTAAGTCGCAATAGTCCAAAAATACGTCCTGACAAGGAAAAAAACATATATAAGTCACACTGGACTATAAATCGCATTTATTTATAACCAAGAACCAAGAGAAAACATTACCGTCTACAGCCGCGAGAGGGCGCTCTATGCTGCTCAGTGTACAGTAGACTACAGGAGCACTCAGCAGCAAAGAGCGCCCTCTCGCGGCTGTAGACGGTAATGTTTTAACTTTAACTTCAATGGTAAACAAGGAGAGCAAGCGAGAGTGCAGTCAATTGCTTCTGTGTCATTGTCGTCCTGAGATCATTCTTCACTCGTTTTAAAAAAAACTTTCGATCCCTGGAACATTTTGAATTGTAGCTAAACGTCTAGCGTCCTTGTCTTTCTTTAACTTTCTTTTTGCAAAACCACTCAATTGACGTCTGTCCATTTTGATTCATTTTCTGTTGCCGTTAAAAAAAATGACACATTTGCACGTACTTGTTGTGGACCAACTCAACTCTGACAGATTGGGGACGAAAGGGGGGACTGATAGTGGTCATGTAATCTTTATTTATTTATAATTTATTATTATTATTGTTGTTGTTAAGTTAGTGTTCATAAACGAGTTATGTATGGTCTTTTAAGAATTTCAAGTCAATAATAAAACAATTTACGAAAAATATTTTTAAAGCTTGTGTCATGTGGTGCCCCCTTAGTTGTTGTGAATGATTGGTGACCCTGGGCACTGGCCCAAGTGCCCTTATGGATAATCCGGCTCTGTGGATAGTTGGGTCACATTTAAAGATTAACACATGATAAAATTGTAGATACTGCAATTTTTGATTATGGAAAACATCTAATGCACCAAAAAGCAATACTTAATACATTTAGAATACATTGAGAAAAGGTTTTACAAATCAGCAATTTACAAATCAGCAATTTATAATCCTCGCATAACAAGGATTAACCATTTTATGCAAAACACAAACCTATTCAAAATACATATTATTAAGGGCTTACATAAAGAGCCTAAAGAAAAGTTTGTTTGTGTGTGTATGATTATGTGTGTGTTGTGGAATGTGTTCCTCCTTTGAGGCTGCTCACGTGACTTTGGAATGTCTCGTCCAGTGTCGTAAAATAATTTAAATCCAGCCAGGCTGGCGCCAGGCCAGGCATTTAGCTTAGAAAGAGTTGGGTTTATATGCCTGAATTCAAAATCTACAAGCTTTGGGTTTGCGTTGTTTTAGATTCAACAAACCGTGATTCATTAGTTCAGAACCCATGAATCGATGACCTGCATATCCGTTACAAGCTTCTTGGTGGCAAGGCACCAGGGGTGGATGAGATCCGCCCTTGGTACCTCAAGTCCCTGGATGTTGTGGGGCTGTCTTGGCTGACACGTCTCTGCAGCATCGCATGGCGGTCGGGGCTAGTGGCTCTGGAATGGCAGACCAGGGTGGTGGTCCCTCTTTTCAAGAAAGGGCACGGAGGTTGTGTTCCAACTACAGAGTAATCACACTCTTCAGCCTTCCTGGTAAAGTCTATGCCAGGGTACTGGAGAGGAGGATTCGGCTGATAGTCGAACCTTGGATTCAGGAGGAACAATGCAGTTTTCGTCCCAGTCGTGGAATGCTGGACCAGCTTTATACCCTCACTAGGGTGCTGGAGGGTTCATGGGAGTTTGCCCAACCAGTACACATGTGTTTTGTGGATCTGGAGAAGGCATTCGACCGTGTCCCCCGAGGCCTCCTGTGGGGGGTGCTCCGGGAGTATGGGGTACGGGATCCTCTGTTAAGGGCTGTCTGGTCCCTGTATGACCGGAGCAGGAGCTTGGTTCGCATTGCCGGCTGTAAGTCAGACTTGTTCCCGGTGCATGTTGGACTCCGGCAGGGCTGCCCTTTATCACCGGTCCTGTTCATTATTTTTATGGACAGGATTTCTAGGCGCAGACAGGGGCCGGAGGGTGTCCGGTTTGGGGACCACGTGATTTTGTCTCTGCTTTTTGCAGATGATGTTGTCATGTTGGCTTCATCGGGCCAGGACCTTCAGCATGTACTGGGATGGTTTGCAGCCGAGTGTGAAATGGCTGGGATGAGAATCAGCACCTCCAAGTCCGAGGCCGTGGTTCTCAGCAGGAAAAAGGTGGCATGTCCCCTTCAGGTTGGTGGAGAGCTCCTGCCTCAAGTGGAGGAGTTCAAGTATCTTGGGGTCTTGTTTACGAGTGAGGGAAGGATGGAGCAGGAGATTGACAGGTGGATAGGTGCAGCTTCTGCAGTGATGCGGTCGATGTACCTGTCTGTCGTCATGAAGAAGGAGCTGAGCTGCAAGGCGAATCTACGTTCCTACTCTCACCTATAGTCATGAGCTGTGGGTCATGACCGAAAGGACAAGATCCCGGATACAGGCGGCCGAAATGAGCTTTCTCCGCAGGGTGGCTGGGCACTCCCTTAGAGATAGGGTGAGGAGCTCTGCCACTCAGGAGGAGCTCAGAGTAGAGCGGCTGCTCCTCCACATTGAGAGGAGCCAGCTGAGGTGGCTCGGGCATCTGTTCCGGATGCCTCCTGGACGCCTTCCTGGGAAGCTGTTTTGGGCACGTCCCACCGGGAGGAGGCCCCGGGGAAGACCGAGGACATGCTGGAGGGATTATCTCTCTCGGCTGGCCTGGGAACGCCTCTGTATTCCCCCGGAAGAGCTGGAGGAAGTGTCTAGGGAGAGGGAAGTCTGGGCATCTCTGCTTAGACTGCTACCCCCGCAACCCAGCCCCGGATAAGTGGAAGAAGATGGATGGATGGATGTACACCTCCACACTGTAAACCCTAATAATTTGAGACTACTCAAATGATTTGAGGAAAGTGATTCCCTCAGTTTAATTGAGTTCACCTAATGTGGTCTTCTCATTGAATTAAGTTATTTTTTAAGTACAGATAATTTATAAGGCAAACAGACTCAAACTCAAACCTTCCAGTTTATATTTTGTTGTATTTATTGGCTTTAATAAAATTATAAATTATTTAAAAAACAATTATTCACATCAACAACTTTATTTGGGTTACACTATGTAGGCTATATGTATACTGACTTAACTGCATAATTTTTTTAATAAAATAAATAAATAATACAATTACAATACTTGGAGTATCAGAAAAATTGAAAGCACACTGAACAACAACAGACGTTTGTCACCTTAATATATTTAACAGAAACAATGCTTTTATAAGAGTAAGCTCATATTGTTAAGTCACATTTTCAATAGAAACATATTGACAGTCACCAAAATGTGAATCTGTATGGAGCATAGAAATTCGCATTGTATTTGTAAATAGTAGTAGCTATTCAAAGTGCTTAATGCTGGCGATTTCTATATTTTTTACCAAAAACTTACCGCCTTGTGTTATGTCGACCAATCAGTGCATTTGTCAAGGCAGAATTTCAAACACACCAATCATATTAAACAGAGACATGCATAATTTAAATAAATTTACATTTTGAGTTCATTACACTTAAAATCTTAATTCAAAACATTTTTGCTCTCAAATGAGTTAATTAGACATACCTGTTTAATTTTGTACATTAAAACTTGGCATTTTAAGTAATGTTTAGTTATGATAACTTGATTTCTTTATTAATGACAACATTGGGGTTTACAGTGCATATTATAACATGAATAAGACAAACAGCAATAGGCTACTTGATATAACCCATTTCCAACTAAATCATATGCAGACTCACTGTGATGATGCAACAGAATGTACATTAGATTGAAATTATTTCAGTGCCATCTTCTGGCTGCTGTAAAAATCACTGCATCTCTTATCCGTAGATTTATAACTTTTGTGGGCACACACCATTAATCTCACCAATACATCTATGTCAGCCTGAATCCATTCAAATCTTTTCATACAATATTATGTCAAATACCTCTCTTATTCTTTTGTTTATTTGTTCATTTTTTTCAGTTTGTTCAATTTGTTCAATCTCTATTTTTATATATGCCTTTGTTGACCTTCTGTATGTTATTGTCTGTCTGTTTATGCAACATCATCAAATTATTAACTTTGTCAGCATTTTGGTTTTCTTTGGATTGATAATGGCTGTTTGAAACATACAAGCAATAATCAATGCATAAAGTGAAAAGAACTCATAGAACAGTTTTTATCTTGATATTGACTTTATCCTTCATGTTCTGTTAGTCACTTATACAACTGAAGAAAAGCAGAGAAAGTGGGCAAGAGTTTCACATAGTTTGCTCACAGAGCTGTTGTTGTGGAAAACATGCATCACTGAGCAAACTCCAAGGCTTGTGTGTCCGAAACACTTGCTTGATTCGGGGACAAACATGCTGCATCACGATTTAGCTTCAAAAAGAAAGGAGGAAATTCCATTTTCCTGTGTTCTTTGCACAGATAAATGAGAAGGTTTAAGTCATGCAGGGTATTTTCCATATTTTCTGTTTCATTTTCTCTCTTTGAAGTAGGATCTGCTCCTGGCTTGAAGACAAAGATAAGTCAAAAACAAACAAACTGGATTTGTTATCAGCATTATTGCTAATTCTTGATGTTAAATACTTGTTTTGAGAGTTTCAGAGAATATATAGCTATTCAACTGCACCGTCAAATCACATCTAATGATTTAGAATTAATTCTTGTTTTTATCATAACTGAGCAACTTCATTGGCTATTACCAAGCTTATTTATTGGGACATTTATGAAATCTTTTACTGGATAGATGGAGCAAAGGGTTAATATATGATACTTGGAAAAAGAAGAAAAAAAAAAAATCAGATAAAGGGATTTTAGACAGGATGCCAAGGAGACAGGATGTTATGCAATCATTGCATTATTTCGGACGTGCTTTGATGTCTGCAGCCACAGTCTATGCCGAGTCCTTTTCTTTTCATTTATGTATTGCCAGGTTGAAGCTATTCTCCATTTTGAGACAGATGCAACCCAAGTTCCACTTGTAGGTTTTTTTTAATCATTTTCCTTTTAGTCCACGGCCCTTATATGATGTTAGATAGGCTATCTAATGGGCTACTTGAATTAACTCTTATTTAGAATCGGTCATTTTTTGTCAATCTTTTTTAAACTTGTTGGAAATTTCCGGTTGAGAGGGAATTAGTTGAATTACTGAATTAAACACGTAAAAGCTCTCTGAACGAATGACGTGATGTCGAGGACGCATGCGCAGGAGGATTTGATGGAAAAACGTGATCTAACGGTAACGCGCAACATGCGAGTTTGTTTCTATATTGCATTTAAAAAAAATCAGTTTAAAGAAAATGTTGAAAAATGTTTCTATAGACTACTCGTCTGCCAAGTGAATGTAATATTCAGGCTATTTCTTGGTCTAAAAACCTGGGACTAATCTGGTTTATTTTCCTCTCACTATGTTACACGTTACAAGATGTTGAGTAGTTTTTGTTATTTGTTGTGTTCAGCTATACAAAATAATCCAGAACATTTGAACGCGTGAATAAGCCAACGATATGAATATTATAAAATGATAATGACCGTGTTAATCATAAATGTAATGTGACACAGGGAATGGGCATGTTAATAGATAGTAAACTTAGCTAACTGTCATGTCAACAAAACTGACTCATCAAAATAAGTGTTCATAGTTCAGGAGGCTTTAAAGCAGCATTGACCTGCACTGAGGTCAGGTGCACCATCACCTACTGAGAAGTTATTGGGTTAATGTATAAACAGGACAGACCTCACATTTTGATTGATAAAAAGCTTGAAAAGTTCAATAAGTTGTCAAGTATGCTGTAGAATGCAAATAATGTCCGGTATTTCTTTTAGTAAAGAAATGCTAAGTTATTTGCCCTATTTCCCTTCCTGTTGCTGAGACAAATAAAAGCTTTAGAGTCTTCCAATTTGTTGTTAAATTTTTCTATTCGTAGAAATGTAACTTTTTTTTTTTTTTTTACCTTAATTGTGGTGACTGACACTCGTCAACAGTAACATAACTTCTGTGTAAAAAGTAGGTGAAAGAACCTTCTTGTGTCTTTGCCTTCTCACCCAGTCAGTTTCCTCAGGGCTGTTGTCAAATGACTTTTGGTTTATTTCACAGGCTGAAAAAAAGACTGGATTTGCAGCATCCGACAGGTGGTGAGAGAGATAAGAGGAGGAGTGTCAAGACCTCTGCTCATGTTAACCTTTGAGCCTGGTAAACTAGTGATGTAACCCAGGACATTAAAGCACATTACTGCTAGAGTATTAAGGCATTCGTGGTGAGCCTGACAAATACATTGACACAGGAAAGACAGCAGGTAAAGAGTAAGAAACTTTTATATATTAATATATTAATATTACTGTTTTGACATAAAGGGTACTGTTTTTATTCATTTAAGAGATTATATTTTTCTTGTTTCCCCTAAGTTCATGTAAAGTTCTCGATTGATAACCTGCAGAAACTGAACAATGAGGAACTCCAAAGAGAAACAGAATGTAGAAGGAGATTCTTTTGTAAGTGAGATGCTGACTATATTTGATTTTTTTTCTGTCAAAACATTTGTCCTCTAATGAGATATTTTTGACTCTCATTTTTTGATGTTGACTCAAAATCCCTTTTACTTTACGATATCCATATCCCTTTGTTTTTATCTTTTATTGTACAGGAACAGAGACGAGATAGTGCTTCAGCCATGAGTGCTTTTCCGGAAGGTCCTCCGGTTCTAGATTACAGGGAACCAGAACCTCCTCCTAAGAAGCACAAGTACCATCAAAGCTTGAAAACCCTCTTCCCATTCCGTTTTGGCTCAAAGTAAGACATTCACCAGATTTCTCAACATATTATAAGCATATTATATATTTTTATATAGGTAATGAAAGTGATGTGTCATCAATAGATCAGAGAAAATACTAAAAGATCATCTGTTTTCCTTATATCATCAGTGAATGAAATGCCCAAGTTTTTCTGTTATTAATCAACAAGTCTGTCATTCATATATAATTTCTGAAAAATAGACGTTTTTTTACATTTTACAGCTCACACCCAATCGATGATGCAGGTTTCTTCTCCTTCACATCATTTGCATGGATGTCACCCATGATGTGGAACATCTTTAGGAATCGTTTAGATGAAGACTCACTTTTTCTCTCACCTCATGATGGAGCCCATACCAATGGAGAAAGGTACAAACAATTAAGCAAATTCTTTATAAGCTTTCCATTCGAATCTTAACTTAGTTTAGGAAATCTCAGCAGAATGAGGATCCAGTGTAGCACTTGGCGAACATGAAACCACAAGTCATTATCTGATGTTTTTAATTTTTTCTTCAGATATTCAAGTTGAGTCTGGGAAAATGGATTTGTGGGGAAATGGATTTTGTAAAAAAAAAAAAAAAAAGTGATTTCTGTTGTGTTCAGGCTTCAAAAACTGTGGGATGAGGAAGTTGCCAATGTGGGTCTAGAGAAGGCATCTCTTCCTAAAGTGGTCATGCGTTTCCAGAAGACAAGATTTATAGTGGCATTCTTTGTCTCTGTCCTATTTGCTTTCGGAGCATTTGTTGGTCCGGTATGTATAATAACTTAGAAGTACATAATTTAGTTGAAAAATTAATAAAACGTATTACTTTCATGTTCCTTATAGTGCTGTATATTTTATATGGAAGATAATCCCTTTTTTGAGGGACCCACTTGCATAAACATATATTAGCAACTGTATATTTCTATGTATGAACTTTGTGAGAAAATTGAAGTGGTTTCTTTAAACAAGTTATATTGTCACTGTACTAAAGGCAAATAGTTCTAATTCAGTTTGAAAACCTCTGATCTAGTGTGCATGATTTCTTATAAACTATATTTTTTGTTGTTTTGCTACACGTCATGGATCTGTTTTGAATATTATTTTTATTTGTTATTATTTTACTTGCCTTCTAGTCTATTTTAGTAAATGAAATCCTGAGCTACATTGAGCAGCCTGAGTCATCTACACAGTTGCGTGGCATTGGTTTGTGTGTGGCCCTGTTCGTGGGTGAATTTGGCAAGGCATTTTTTGCATCGCTCCTGTGGGCTGTGAACCTGCGTACCTCTGTGAGAGTGAAGGGAGCTTTCTCAATGCTCGCTTTCAAGAAAATCATCTCTCTCAGGAGTCTATCCAGCATTAGTATAGGAGAGGTAAGCTATTGATTGTTGATTCAGCAGTAAATATTTGATAGGGGATTTATTTGATTACTTAAACTACATTCAATACAAATAGTGCTTGTTGTGTTAATGCTTTGTTCCTCTATGGTGTAGACGATAAACGTGTTGACGAGTGATGGCTATCGGATGTTTGAAGCAGTCATGTTTGGAACGTTTCTGCTGTGTGTTCCGTTCCTGCTGACCATATGTATCATATATGCATGCGCCATTCTGGGATACACAGCACTTATTGGAATTCTGGTCTTCTTGATCTTCCTACCAATACAGGTGTGCTAGGCTCTTTTGTAATGTGTTTTGAGATCTGCATTTGAAATGTACTCATCTCAGTAATGTTTTGTTGATCTTCCCTGTGTGTCTTTATGTGTGCTGTAGTTCTCAATTGCCAGGCTGATCGGTGTGTTTAGACGGCGGGCTGTATCTGTGACAGACAAACGTGTTCGCACTATGAATGAAGTTCTGACCTGCATCAAACTCATTAAGATGTATGCGTGGGAGGAGTCTTTTGAAAAAACAGTGACAGGTAGTCTATCCAATTTATTTCATTTACTCATGACTCTATGGAATACAGTAGGCATTCCATTTTCTCTCATCTATTCCTACCTTACTTTTTCAAACCTAGATATCAGGAAAAAGGAGAAGTTGCTATTACAAAAGGCTGGCTATGTTCAGAGTTTAAACTCTTCCTTTACAACGATGGTTCCCACCCTAGCAACCATTCTCACCTTCATTGTCCACACTACTCTGAAACTGCCTCTTCTACCTTCTACTGTGAGTGCAAAAACACAAATATGCTTATATTCTGCTAAATCAATAAAGAACTACCAGTCAGAAAGTTTGGTGCCAGAAAGAAATTAATACTTTTAAATAAAATACTGTTTTTTTTGTTTTTTTTTTATTCATCAAAGAATTCTGAAAAATATAAAAAATACCACAAAAATCAGCATATTACAATGATTTCTGAAGGATCCTGTGACACTGACTGGAGTAATGGCCAACACAGGATCAAATTACATTTGTTTTGCTGTATTTTTGATCAAACAAATGCTGACTACTTTTAAAAACATATAATCTTACTGACCCCAGTGGAGTTCTGGTACTGTAGATGTAAATTTGAGTATTTTAACTTCATTACTTTTATACTGTTGAGTTAACGCTAACCATTTTTTTCCCTCCACAGGCCTACACTATCATTGCTGTATTTAACTGCATGAGGATGTCTATGGGCTTGTTGCCATTTTCTGTTAAAGCAGTGGCTGAGGGTAAAGTGGCTCTCACTAGACTCAAGGTTGGACACTTTCATGTTTCTACCATTTTATCTAAAACCAAAGAAAATGATCTCTACTTTCAACTGTTGTTGAAAAGGTATTCTCTTTTCCCCGTGATTTTGTACCTTTGGCCTCATTATCTCCTCTAATCTGGTATTAGTTCAGGACATATTGAGGAAGACTTAAATATTGTTCATACGAGGAAACATATTTCCCAAGTATTTTACACACACACTGTAGTTGATACTCTGACACACGTCGATCATGTTTGTTACACTGAATTAACATTTTGAATGAACCTGATTTTTCTCAGCAGTGCAATGCAAATAACCAAAGATTTAATGCTTGCATCTCTACAGAAGCTTATGTTGGTGCAGAACCCCAAAGGTTATCTCACACAGGATAAGAATATGGATTTAGCGCTGGCTGTGAAACAGGCCTCATTCTCTTGGAGCCCACCAGAAGCCATGAACTCCACCGAGAACCCTGAAAATCCCTATGAAAATGCTGACTTCAAACCTTCACTCAGAAACATCAGCTTCACTCTTTCAAAGGTGTGATAAGACTATATTATATGGGACGTAATGACATTCCAGTAGTTGATAAACATTCAGGATGTGTTCTAGCACTACAGCAGAGTCTAATGAATCTCTCTGTTCATTTATAGGGAAGTCTGCTTGGGGTGTGTGGCAATGTTGGAAGTGGAAAAACATCTCTGATTTCATGTATTCTTGAGCAGGTGTGGTGCCTCTGTCTTTTCTGTATCCTAACGAATAGTTTCACATATGATGTGATGAGGCGTGACTGACATTATTTTTTCATGCAGATGCATCTTCTGAGTGGCTCTGTGTCAGCTAATGGAACATTAGCATATGTTTCCCAGCAAGCCTGGATATTCCACGGGACTGTAAGGGACAATATCCTCATGGGAGAACAATTTGACCAAACCAGGTGAAATTTTAAACATCAAAGACTAAACAGGTCAAAGACTTTGGCCAGCGGTTACACTTTCATTTTTTTTGAAAAGTGTCAGTAGACTTTACATTTCAAATCAGGCAGTGCGGTTGCCAGAGTTTTACTAAACCAAAAAGCCACATCTGAAGTTATATTATGACATTTTACTGGAGGCCAAATGCCAACACCAGGTCTTTCATTTTCTGCATATTTATTGGTCAGAAGAGAAGAGATTAATGTAGTGGAAGAGTTAAAATGGCAAACGCAGCACTAAACTGAACTTAGAAGAAAACATACAGTCATGTCTTAAAGCAATTCAATTATTAATGATCACAGCCTTTCACCTTATATTTTGTAGTGGGTTTTCAGTTACAATAAATCCTGATAAAACTTCTACAGCCTGATCTACATGAAAAGATAAAAGAGAAACCTTAATGAAAATATAGTGATTAAAAGGTCATTCAGATCGCATATGATCAGCATGTATTTTACAAATGTAGCTGATATATGAATAAAAGCGTCCCACAATCTTGGCAAAATATTATCAACAGTGTAGCGATGTAAGTAGCAGAATCCACATGAACAACCTGATTCTGTTGTAAAATCTGCGTAGGGAAGTCTTTCACCCTCACACTAAATTTCTGATTGTGTGGAAACTTGAAACTACTGAATTCAATCTGCAAAAAATTGCCAAACAATGGTAAATGTGAGCACTCTTAGTCTCTTTAGAGCTAATATTAGGTGGTGGGATTTGCAAGACCGACAGAAGAAGAGTAGTTTATTATGAAACTCAACATTATTTCACTGAACAACTAAATCTAGCAGGTTTCCGACAAACACAGTTAAGACTCCACTAACCCATTCATCTTGAAATTACAAATATAGCAAGTATTAATTTACCCCAGTGTCAATCCTGTCATTCTAGGAAGCTGCCCCTCACCTTTCTAACACATGTAATTTACCAGATCCTGTTTTAGTGCCGCTTTATGGTGTTTTTTTTTTTATTGCTTGTAATGACTTTTATTGGATGGGGTAAATTTCTGGCTCTGGTCACAGTCTTAGCAGCTTTATAATCAATGTAAAATTGTTGTTGAACATTGATCCTTTATACTGAATTGCTGCATCCTAAAAACTGTGGTACATGCTTGCTGTGTTTCAGATATGCCAGAGTCATTCATGCCTGCTCTCTGAAACCTGATCTGGAAATACTTCCATATGGAGACCAGACAGAGGTCTGTTTCCACATTTTACATATTACAACATTTTACAACATACATACAGTACTCTTAACTAGATTCTAAAACATTGGTATTGTAATACTAAAGAATTCAGTTATATAGCAAATGGGGATGATAATATTACTTATGTGTGAGTGTGTGTGTGTGTGTCTAGATTGGAGAGCGAGGTATTAATCTTTCAGGTGGTCAGAAGCAGAGGGTCAGTTTGGCCAGGGCAGTGTATTCTAACAGAGACATCTTTCTTTTGGATGATCCTCTGTCTGCTGTTGATGCACATGTCGGGAAGCACATATTTGAAGAATGCATCAAGAAAGAGCTGAAGGGCAAATCAGTCATTCTGGTCACTCATCAACTGCAAGTAATTCACTCTATTCCATTATATATGTTCATTGGCTTTGCAGACCTATTTTCTTTCAGTGGAGTTCATATTTGCTCCTACCAGAGAACATCTAGATTTGATTCTCAGCAGCTTCTGAAAACATGATACAAATATCAAGGCATTTTAAGTGGTGTTTGTGGCGACGTCATGGTCATCAATAAAATCTTAAAAGTCATTATATTATCTAATAAAAAAGCTAAAAAAATAAAGATTTATTTTTAAGTAATACAAAAATTAGGCCAGTTTCTTACATGTTTTTATTATTCTAGTTTTGATCTAAAATACTTAATTGACCAGTTATAACTCTTGTGTAAACAGAAATCTGCTCCAAAAATTATTTTAGATAAATAAACCGTAGCTTTTTGTCAAACAGATGTTTCAGAGATTAAGGGCTGTAGTTGTATGTATGTAAAGTCAATATATAATCGCTGTCGTGAAAGAAGATACAATATAAAACATGCATGGGAATGCACATAAACCTTGTTGACAGTTTCCTGAAGTAAACAATAATGATTAATTGGTGTTGTCATTTAATGTATAACCTTTGTTCATCTAAGCCTGCCTCACCAGTTAGGCAATGCAGGAACGCATTTTCTTTCACATGTTTTCACAAAATTCCTCATTCGAGACAGCTCAAACCTTTCGTTTACTCGTGTCACGCAGCATGTCTTAGCAGCTGTGTGAGTCAGTGTGACTCAGCACAGCTGCCTTTAATGTTTAACTCTACATAATGATCTGAGAATCATAACTTTTAATTAGTTATTCCCAGATTGTTTTCGGGCTCATCTCAACCGATGTCATCAGCTGCTCCTCTCTGTTGTGTTTGCAGTATTTGGAGTATTGTGATCAGGTGTTGCTGTTGGATAATGGGGACTTAAAGGAGGCAGGGACTCACAGTGAACTGATGAAATCTAAAGGCCGATACGCTCAGCTCATTAACAACTTCCAGCTGGAACAGAGCAAAGTAACCACTCTCTATTGAAATAGGCCATTAAAAATAAACTTATGTTGACAAGTACCAGTTTCAAATACTAAGAAAAAACGAAATCTGAGAAACATAATTCATTTTCATTTTTGGATCATATAGGAAAATTCAGAGTCTGATTCCAAAACACATACCGAGCACAATGACTCTAAACAGACCAATCCAGATGAGCCCAAAGTCAACGGAATTGAAAATCCAGGTTAGTGGTTAAATATGTCATTAATTCTATTTTATTCTTTTTCATTTTGGATCCCTCTAGGAGAGCAACAACAAATCAAACTGACCAAGTCAAAAAAATGTATTACTGTCTTTTAAACTATTATTTCATTATAAACTGCAGTTACTCTTATTATAATTTCCTTGAGAGTATTTTATTTTGTAATGAATTACAACAAATAAATAAATGGAATATAAGATATATAATTAATAGCTGAACGTGATTAAAAATTTAATTAGAAAAGACTGTCTAAACAAAGAATCATTGCATCCATATAAATTCAAAGATTAGCATGAAGATTTTAAATTCAGCATTGTGTTTACAGATAGATATAAGGCTGGAGGATTGTGTCAAATTAGTTTTCACGTGACTTGATCGCTGTAGGAGATGTTACAGTTTAAATACGCAGTCCCTACACCTGCTAAATATCATTAAATGTAATAATTATTTTGGTAAAACAGACATCTGCTTAAAACATCTTTATTTATTTTCTCTTGATAGCTTTTGATATGTCTGATGAGAAACCTGTAACAAATGAATTACCCAAAGACTCCACGGAAACAAAAGGTAACAAAAGTTAACACAATCTTAATATAATTAAGTACAAATCCATTATATTCATACTGGTTAACATTGACTCACACAAAAGGTCTGTATGTGTTACAGGGAAAAAGGATCAATTAGTAACACAAGAAGTGTCTCTTGAAGGTTCAGTTACGTGGAGGACTTACCACGAATACTGCAAAGCTGCCGGAGGTTTTTCTTCTTTCTCCACCTCAGTCTCTTTGTACTTTATTAAAGCTTTATTAAAAACTGTTTCTAATTTATACCTTTATCTCTGTCTATATATCTTTGTAGGGTATATACTGCTGTTCATGGTTATTCTTTTCTTCATTCTTCTCGTGGGATCGACTGTTTTCAGCAGTTGGTGGCTGAGTTACTGGTTAGAACAGGGATCAGGGGTAAACACGTACACACACACACACACACACACACACACACACACACACACACACACACACACACACATTCATGTGACTCATCAAGACCTTACCATCTTATAAAAGTCACGTTTTTCTCTCTCTTTTCTTATAGAACAGCAGTAGTAATTCATCAAGCAGTGGCAATATCTCTGAGAATCCAGACCTGCCATTCTACCAGATGATTTATGGCATTATTATTGTTATTATGGTACTGCTGTGTATTGGCAAGGGCTACTCCTTCACTAAAGTCACTTTGCGTGCTTCTTCCAAACTGCATGACACTATGTTCAAACGGGTACGACATATTATTAGCAGATTACCCCCCCCCCCACCCCCTTCATATAATCTCAGATATTTAAACTATTTTTGCTGTAATTATGACAAAGCTGCTTGTTTTTGAAACATTTCTATCAGAAACTGGGACTGTATTAATAATATATTAGTGATATAGTAGATTAATTAACTATGATTTATTTTATGATCCTGTACTATTTCAACTAAGTTTTTTATTTATTTATTTTTTTAGAATTTTAATTTAGATTAGACCTTTAATTTTATTGTTATTGGTTCATGGCGAAGGAACTTATTTTATAATGTGAGTGATCAAGCATTGTGCTATTATTTATTCTGTAAAATGAGAATTGCAGCATTTTGATAACATGTGGCTGTGCTTTTCATCAGATCCTCGGCAGCCCAATGAGTTTCTTTGACACAACTCCAACTGGCCGCCTGGTGAACCGCTTCAGTAAAGACCAAGATGAGGTTGATGCAGTTTTGCCGTTCAACATGGAGAACTTTTTGCAGTTCTGTCTGATCGTCACGTTCACTCTTCTCACCATCTGCGTAGTGTTCCCATACCTCCTGATCGCCGTTGCAGTTCTCGCAGTCATCTTTGCCACAATCCTATAGTGAGACATAAACATTAAGCCTTAAAATCATAAGATGAGATTTTGTTTTTTTCCAGAAGTAGCATACAACAATTACAATCACTGATACATCAAACAGGTTTCAATGGCATGAAATAAACAAACCATTTGTGTTTTCTCTTTGCTCTAGTGTCTTCCAAAGGAGTATTCGTCAGATGAAGAGGATGGAGAACGTGAGTCGTTCTCCCTGGATCTCTCTCACCACCTCTACCATACAGGGACTCAGCACCATCCATGCCTATGACAAAAGAAAGCAGTACATAGAACAGTAAGATAGTACCCTCAATATATTTAGATATTAGATAATCATTTATATTATAAATTATTTTTGAAAGACATACAGTGCTTGGACATATCCCAAAAGGACTCAGCATAATTATTCAGCATGCCTAAGCAAAAGCTGGCAAGCGTAAGTGTTAATATTTAGAACAACAACATGATTACAAGTGGGATATTGCTTTTATGCAACAGTCCAGTTAATATTGAAACTGAAACTGAATTGTATCTTACCTTTTAGACACAATATTGCCAGTTACTTCATCCGTTTCTGCTCTACCAAAGAAACCAGAACATATTAGTGTTTAAAAAAAATAAATCAATCAGTCAATGACTGCCACCTACTGGTGAAATGATGTAACTTGCAGAAAGAGATTCTAGAAAGACCCAGTGATGTTGGACTGTATAAGGCCAAATGGATTCAGGGACCAGAACTAACTGTTGTATAATTTGAAATAACATTTAGGCCATAAGATCTATGGCTTTTGAAGAGAACTCAGAAGAAAATGTTCTACCTTTTTTTTTCTTTACACAGAAGGCATCACCAATTGTTTAGTCCAGTTGACTGTATGTTGACTTCACATTAAATAAATGTAGAAAGCAAACTAATGAATTGAAAGTCATGTATTGTTTGTGTGTTTCCAATGACAGGTTTAAGATGCTGAGTGACACCAACATAAACCACTTCATGCTGTTTAACTGTGGTACTCGCTGGCTGTCATTTTGGTTAGACTTCCTGTCTGCTAACGTTACTCTGATAGTGGCACTTTTTGTAGTGCTCAGCTCCAGTGATACCATAAGCCCTTCTCAGAAGGGCCTGGCCTTATCTTACACAATACAGGTAGCTCTCACAGTAGGTTAACAAATGAAAGTTTATGTCAAATTCAAATGGATGTCTGAGCACTTTTCTTGCATTTCTGTAATTGCAGTTGACTGGAATTCTTCAGTTTGTGGTGAGATTGTCCACCGAGGTGGAGGCAAAGTTTACAAGTGTAGAGAGACTGCTTGAGTATATTACGGTAGGAGACTTACGTAAACGTTAAGTTTACTTCAGTATTTCATACATTCATATTCAGTTTAGAAGATAGTATTGATTTCTTATCCCTGTGTGCTTGTGTGCTGTAGAATTGTGTATCAGAGGGTCCACGAAGTGTGAAGGATGCGAATGCTTCCGCCGGCTGGCCACAGGAGGGCGCCATTACCTTTAAAAAATACAGTATGAGATACAGGGACAACACGCCCATAGTCCTCAATAATCTCCACATAAACATTAATCCAGGGGAAAAAGTCGGCATTGTGGGACGCACTGGCTCTGGTGAGAGAGAAAGTAATATGTGTCATTAAAAGCTTAATTTAGGTTTTCATTTGAAAATTTTAAGCTTAATTTTCTCTTATTATTGTCGTAAGTTAATATTGACAGTTAACATTGAGGTAATGTTGACAGTTACCTGGGTTAAGTTAAAAAATATAAAGTCGTGATATGTACTAAAATAGGTTGTTGCCTTCATAAAATGCGGAAAAGCAGCTTGTGCATATCAGTAAAGGCATTAGGACTATGAATGAGGATGTTGTGCCAGATCTTTCTGTAATTGATCACTCGTTAACCCTCTCTTTGTGATTCAGGGAAGTCCTCTCTGGGTGTAGCACTGTTCCGTTTGGCCGAGCCGGCTGAGGGCACTATATTTATAGATGGTGTGGACATCTGCAAGATGGGGTTGAGAGATCTTCGCAGCCAACTCTCCATCATACCTCAGGATCCTGTACTTTTCATCGGCACTGTCAGGTGACCTCTCACCTTTCACCTCTTCTACTGTCTTATTCACAATTGATCGCCTCACTTAAAATGACTTGAAACTGAAATGGGCAACAGTTAATGTGAGATTTCACAATTGCAAAAATCTATATGCAATTACAAGGTTAATGCAGTTATGAAAAATTAATTGGCAGTTATCTTTGACACTTAGATCTTTAACCTACATATTGTGTGTTCGTATTGTTATCTTGTAGATTTTGTGGTCACTATAGAAATAGTCACTATATTTGGCATGAACCAGAAATTGTTACCGTTGTAAATCCAAGTAAAATTGCTTTTCAAATGGAAAAAAGGATAGGGCTTTAATTTCTGTCATGTTTTTAAAAGGGAGTAACACGGTTGCTTGCTTTGATGGTGACTTCAGTGTGTTAGTTTGTGTGGTTACTTTATACAGGTATAACCTGGACCCCTTTAACAACTACAAAGATGAGGAGCTCTGGCTTGCTTTGGAAAAGACCTTCATGAAGGACACGGTAAAGACTTGAATGAGGCCTACAAACAATACACATTTTATATGGCAGAAAGTAGCTTGGATGTTCACACTTTTTCAGCTACAGGCTTCCGAAGTTTCAAAAGTTGATGAAAAATACTTTTTTGTATAAGTATTTGGCATTTGATCAATTCCCCCTTTAACTCCATTCACTCATTATGATAAAGTTAGCTTTCAGGTGATCCGTGGGGTGCCATGATTTCATTGTGATTTCAACAGTCACGGTTTCTTCTAGGAGCAGCTCAAACATCATTAAGTTAATCTAGCCTTTTATGTGAGGATATGATTTATTGAGAGAGCAAAGAAAAATCACAATATAAGAGTGGGCATGTTAGTGTGAGCTGCACTATAGTGATGAAACATAGACGTAACATCTGCTTAAATTCCTTTCAGTACCTTGCAGACTTTGGACCATGATAACATAAAAAAGAATAGAGAAACAGCAATAGAATATAATAGTTAGAGAATATAAAAGAAACGCTCAGGCATTCAGGTGTTAAATCATCCACACCTCTCTTTCTCGCTCTCTCACGCAGATTGCTAAGCTGCCAGAGAAGTTGCACTCTCCAGTAGTGGAGAATGGAGAGAATTTCTCGGTCGGAGAGCGGCAGCTCATGTGTATGGCCAGAGCGCTCCTCCGAAATTCAAGAGTAAGGACAAAAAAACACCCAGAATCCCCTCGAAAATATTCCTTGCTCTTGATGTGTCTGATAAAATTGTGTTCATAGATCATTCTACTGGACGAGGCGACAGCGTCTATAGACTCTGAGACTGACAGCATGATCCAGCACACCATCAGAGACGGTTTCCAGCACTGCACTATGCTCACAATCGCCCACAGAATCAACACGGTGTTGGAGAGTGACCGCATACTCGTCATGGACCAGGGCAAGGTAATCCACTGACATTGCAAACAACATATATGTATATATATTCTAAATACAGAATTATTACATTAATTTATTAACGACTCTTATTACAGAATAATAAAATAAGCCTACTTCGACGTTTTCTTCCAGGTGGTTGAGTTTGATCCACCACAGGACTTGATACAGAGGCCGAACTCTTTATTTGCATCACTTCTAGCAGCAGCTAATCAAGTGAACTCATGAAGCACTCACATACTCATACAGACCTCCACACTGTTGTTGGGCAACTGTTTTTCTAAATAAAGTGGACCTCAGTGAGGGAAGGAAGGGGGACAGGGCCACAGAACTTTTTAACATTGTTAAGTAAAAATATTGCACTGTTTTATTTGAGCTTCACATTATTAATGTAATTTTCTTGTAAAACTTCAGAGGGCTCTGCACATTTTTGTTCTTGTGCTTTATATGTCTGCTTTATATATTGTATCTTACCAAGTCTGGATTTGATGAAAGCTATTTACTTGTAGCCACAGCACTTACAGACTGAGATTTAAATGTGCACTCATTTTTCATAGGTTCATCAAATGTACATATTTAAAATATTTATTAGATTTTTATATGAAGGAAACATATCAAAGGACAACAAATGCACAAATAAAGCCTTGTTTCTCTCTTGTAAACTTGTATTTCACTTTATAGCATAAGATGTTATATAGTACATTTCATTTATGCTTGGAGAATGTTCTAGTTGAGTCTGTGTGTGTGTGTGTGTGTGTTTCTCATCTTGGTCACTGGGTGTCTCTCTCCTCCTCCAGTACTAGAGCTTATTGGGCCATGGTTGCATCAGTGGAGACACTAACTGATGAAATGTGTTGAAATTTCAGCATCAGCGTGCATCTCAGACTGATGAGGGATTGAGGGAATTATTTTAACTCAGTGAAGAGACAGTGTGAAAGACATTAATCAGATATCACTGACTTTTTATTGCTTGTGTCCAATATTCTTCAGCAGAACTTCTGCAGTGACGCTCGTGCGCCCATATGCCACATCATTTAAACTACTTTCTTTCAGAGACTTTTATATTTGAAGTTATAGTTTTTGTATTTTGAGCTATACACCATCAACACTTATTTAGGCCAATACCTTTCAACACACACACTCACAGTCTTGTTTGAGTACACCAAGTATCCATCAGCACTTGTTGTTTTTTGACTGTAATGTCATCCTGTTCTGCCAGTCTGTCATCAGGTGAGAGGAGGAGCCAACCCCCCCCCCCCCCGTGACTTCCTGTCAAAGACTTTTCCGTCATTTGCGTCGTGTTTAACTACAGCGTTAGTCATGATTTACACTTTAGGTGTAGATTTACTCAACAATGAACAAACTGTACACTCTTAAGAAACATAAATGACAAAGTGTCATTGACTCCCAGTACCTGTGTCAGTATCGCATGAGTCATCTAATCAAATATTCCCTGTCGTCTAGTAAAGTTAAGGCTTAAGTGATTACTACTCCACCAAATAAATAATACAAGGTAACTCTTTATAATGGTGTAACAAACTTCTTTGTATTACCTGTTTTGCACCCACTAGGGTGCAGTGTTGTCTGAGAAAGTTGAGAACTTTAGAGAAGATATTACAAGCACAAGTATCTTGGCGTAGAAACACACACAGTGGCCCCAAAAAGTATTTGGACAAGAACAGTAAGTCACACTTAAAAATGTCTCCGTGCCATTGCGTTAGATGATAAAATATCAAACTAAGGGACATTTCTTTTAAAGAAAGCATACTTTTCAGGCAAAACATTAATGTTTAAATGATAAAATAACTGCTATAATGTTAAAAAAAAGCATTTGTACACTTTGTTTACAATCTTAGTGTAACATGTCCATAGTTAATAATTTGAAGATACTAATTGGTTTGATATTTTAATTGTGACTCAAAGCACTTTTAGATACACGCTGCATGTTCAAACGCAACAACCCAACTTTGATCTGCATCAGAGAAGGGGTTAATCGGTGTTAAGGCTCCCAAATAGAAGAAATATGATCACCTGAACGCCAAGACTAACCAATGATGTAAAGATCTGCAGTTGTTTTACAATCCTGTGTTGAACTAAAACTGATTTAGGTTTTTATCAAGGCCCTGTTTCTCTCTCTTATCCGGTTGGTAGTTTGCAAGAACAATAAATCATTGACAAATGTGAACTCTATTCTTAGCCTTGTATTACAGTTGGCCCTAACTAGTTCTTTCCTAACACTGTTGGACGAAGCTGAATGCATTGTTTCTGATCAGTGAAAGGGAACTTTGATCAGGCCAAGGCTTAATTGAAGATGATAAAGACAGTAAGCAGGCATGCTCAGTGAGGCCAGATGGGCCTGTATTAGTCCCCAAAGCTTTACACACGCACAGCGATCGCAATATAATTGTGTTTTCCTTTTGGAGAGTTTGGCCAAGCGATGTTAGTAGGAAGTCTTCAATCACTCAGAAGTGAAGCTGTTCCTCAATACAAGAAAAAAAGAAAGAATTATTACACCTCTCAGTCTGTTTGTGAAGTCCTGCTGTGATCTGTCAGCTTTGGCATGACGGAACTTTCAATATTTTTTTTTGCTTAAAAAATAATAATGCTCATCATCATTATCATAATCATGGTCATTTGTTTAAAATGTAAAATTGAATGGAATGTTTTGGGCTCTGCTGAACTCTGGCCTCAAGTGTATTTTAAATCAGAAAGTGAAGAGTGATAACTGTAAGTCATTTCAGACAGGCACTTAAATCTGTTGCACAGCTGATTCATTTAGTTACCCTACTGTTGCACAACATAAGCATGTAATATTGCTGCAGCGTTCATCTTTTTACTAGGCTGACTGTTTTGCATATTGCAAATGGACCTTTTTTTAATTAGTGGAAGTATTAAGAAAACATACAGGTCAGCTTATAAAACAGAGTTTCAACAGAAATTTCATGTCCAAATTATTATTTTATTTTGTAAGTGAGAATATCCATGTATTACGCAGGATAATGTATAATTATGTCTTAATTCTTGCCCTAATCAAGAAATTGTTTTACACATGTTGATTCATAGTAATTAATAGAAAATGACATCTATGTATGTGATTGTTTCCAAGTACATTTTAGGAAAAAAATACACATCAAGTTCTTGCATCGAACATAAACCTTTCAGAATGTTTGTCTGAGCTCTTTAAGACAAAGTGCTTATTTAGATTCATCTCATAGAGACAGTAATCAAACCAAACCATCAGTTAATAAGATCATTATCCATCATATATACATTTTTATACTGTTTTCTTTTTTGCAAAGTAAAACAACATGGCTATCCTTCCAGGACGACTGGCAGCCTTGACTGGGAACTGAGAATGTTTCAAGACACAAGCCCACTGTGTCTTCTCTCCCCTCCACAAGCACTAAACCCCAATGATAAGAAAACCTCTGGAAAACATTTCCAAATGGAAACAAGAGATGTCATTAATCCAAGTAATCCAAACACACCTGTTTCTAAAAACAATAATAGAATGTTAAACAAAAATAATAAAAAACCTGACCTTAAATACTAACACTTAATCACGTTGGCTAATCACACTCCAGAATCCTCAGTTCAACTTTACTGAACACACTGAATGAAAGTCATCTACCCTTCAATTCACATAAAAAAGATATGAGGTGATAATCAGGGTTGCTGGTTTTGCTACATTGCTGACAAATAGCAACAATCAAGCATTTAATAGCTGTTTAAATGGGAGCAGACATTTTGTTTAGCTCTTCTTTAGCATTTGTTTGTTCTTTTATGTTGCCAGTGCTTTCTATTTTGTTTATCCTATGTGTTTTTCTCCTTCTCTGCACATAAACCCCCTCAGACTGTCTCCTTTCATAATTAGCCCTGTCGATCTTACCTCTCTCTCTCTCTCTCTCTCTCTCTCACACACACACACACACACACACACACACACACACACACACACACACACACACACACACACACACACACACACACACACACACACACACACACACACACACACACACACACACACACACACACACACACACACACACACACACACACACACACAGGCACATTAACATGCAAACAACAACAGCCTGAAAGGCCCATCATTTCCATCTCTGTCAACTGGTTGTGGTGGTGATAATGACACATGGTTTCACAGGAAAAAAGTCCCACATTGTGATTTACAGAAGATGCTCAAGGCCATAAATCACAAGTCCTGGTTTACATTACCTTTCAGCCAGTTGAACATGCACAGAGCTATACTGGGTGTGGTATGTGTGGGATATATTGAGGTGGATTCAAAGTATGAAATCAAATCCAGTGTCATGACTCTGCAGCAGCAGAATGTACTTGTGGTAACACGGCATTTCCTGTCTCACCCTTTTACAAGGAAAGAATTCACAATCTGAGTCAGATAAATCAGGTGTATCTGGAACCAGGTTGTTTACCTGCTACACTAGGGGCGTTTTTTACGATTAAATCTGACACCTGATGTCAGATTTAAATGCACCATCTTTTGCCAGATTTCACAGACTTTACCAATTGAAACAGTATTAAGAGGTCATGCCACCACATCCAGCTTTGTATGAACAACACCTGTTAATCCTCAGGAATGTTTCCACGAACACCTAAAAACTCGCTCTCTCTGGATAAGATATGGTAGTCAGTAAAACTAGATCATTGAACCTAACAGGGACTGAGATTGTTCTGTGGACTTTAAACACAAAGCACATTATTTTATCCTAGTCCTTATCTCTCTTTTCCTGTGTTTTGTTCCCGAGTCTCAAACTCAAAGTTTGATGGTGATAATATATCACCAGCTATTATGCTGAGTATGTGTCTGATAAAGCTATAACCACTGATATTCTTCTGCACATGAACAGGCTGGCCTTCCGGGATTTAGCTGGATCTTCAGTATTTAAATGGCAAAGGTCTTAGTGTCTTCTGTGAGGCCGCTCTTTCCCTGTGTATGGACAAGATACAGTACGTCCCAGGTTCCCTTAACGCAGGGGTGTCAAACACAGTTCCAGTTACCCTAATTAAACTTACCCGATCCAGCTAATCAAGTCATTAAGGCTTATTTTAAAACTACATGGTTTGTGTGTTGGACCATGGTTGGAACTAAACTATGCAGAGTTGTGGCCCTCCAGGAACTGAGATTGGCACCTCTGCCTTAATGGATTAGTTCATCCAAAAAATGAAAAACCTGTGATTATTTAAACATCATCAAAATTCATCATATGCCAGAACACGAAGCAGAATTTCTGAAGACAATATTGGTCACTGTTTTTTATAATTACAATAGGACTGATGCTTTCTAGTTACAAAGAGGATGCAATACACCATAAAAGTCTTTATGATGCTTTAAGGTCATCAATACAATAGCATACTGAGATTAGACTTAATGAGGCATTAAGTCACATCCAAATCTTATCTTGACTTTAAATAAAGTCTTCAACTTGCTTATTATTTAATGCCTATTTTCTTAACTTTGACTCAGCTGAGAAATTTGAATTCTAATCACTATGTATTTATTTGGTCTAATGCTTACTCAAAGTTACTCTAGGTCATTAGACATGAACATATGGTGCTTTGGTGATTTCCTTACAAGTTGCCTTTATATGAAAAACTGTGGCCTGTCATTGAATAACAGCAAGCAGCAAAGTTTCGGATGTAGCATTTGTAATCACGGGTCTGATGAGACCCTTTCACCCATCCAAGCCTTTTACATTGCAACATTTGATGACATATTGGCCCCATTAACAGTGTGAAGTGATTGACTACAATGCAATAACCTTTTCCCTACTGAACCCTCCATATGAACAGATAAGCTGTGTAAATCACCTCTGAGTGAATGCAGATGTATGCTCATCTCTAGCTCTCAGGCAACCTTTCTGTTAGGTGAAGAGCCTACAAGTGTGGAGCTATACCTGCATTATGTTAAGCAAACACTAAATTATTATATTGTTTGACAGATTAATAAATCCCCCAAAAAAGGGGTGTTCAAGCCATATTATGTGCATATGATGTATATTTATTAGACATTCTGCACATAGTGTTGGTGAATCTCACTCATTTTTAACCTGAAAACTGAATGTGTCTGAATGTACTTTTACAGAATATATAAACAAAAACCATAGAGGAACATAAAAAAATTATGTTTAATTTCACTAGGCAATAACTTTAATTGAATTGACTGATCTCACAAAAAATGACAATGGGATTTTTGTAATACTTTTAAATGCATTTCAGAATCGACCTCCTGGTACTACTACTCACCACTTTTGCGCAATACACCGCACAAGTGAAAAAGCAGTTGTTTTTTTGTGTGTATCTTTTTTTTTGGGACACAGCGCTCTCCCTTCCCTAGAAAAAAGGAATAATAAATGTAGTTCAAATCTATTAATATATTTGCTGACATATTGCTCGAGACATACTGATATAAAAATGATAATTAAACTTTATTTGGAGTAATACTTGTGCACAATGCACATTTCTTAATATTAAGCCTAAAAGGTGTTTTTATGTTACTATTGATGAGGACTGTATGATCTTTGAATGATGTCTTTAAAAGCAAGATATTGTTGTAATTATACTTGCAATAGTTCCACTTAAGCACAATCAAATATACTTCAGTATATCTTTAGTTAGACTTCAGCACTACTTCCACACAATTAAAGGTCCCGTTCTTCGTGATCCCATGTTTTAAACTTTAGTTAGTGTGTAATGTTGTTGTTAGAGTATAAATAATATCTGTAAAATTCTAAAGCTCAAAGTTCAATGCCAAGGGAGATATTTTATTTAACAGAATTCGCCTACAAAAAATGACCCGTTTGGACTACATCCCTCTACTTCCTGCAGTAATTATGTCACTAAAACAGTTTTTTGACTAACCTCCGCCCACATGAATACACAAATAGGGGGGCGTGGCCTTGTTGGGCTCCGACGGAGAAGAGGAAGAGTTGTGTTTGTGTTTGTCGCCATGTCGTCAAAACGCTGTTATTTTCATCTCGGAGTCCATTTACATTTACATTTATTCATTTAGCAGATGCTTTTATCCAAAGCGACTTACAGATGAGGACAGTGGAAGCAATCAAAAACAACAAAAAGAGCAATGATATATAAGTGCTATAACAAGTCTCAGTTAGGTTAACACAGTACACGTAGCATGGGATTTTAAATAATATAATAAATAAAAAGAAAAACAGATAGAATAAAAAAAAGAATAGAGCAAGCTAGTGTTAGAGATCTTACACATACACACACACACACACACACACACACACATACAATTGCATAATAAATGAAAAGAAAATAGAATATAAAAAGATTAGAAAGGTAGTTAGATTTTTTTAAGAATAGAATTAGAATAGTGAGTGTTAAAGTTAGAGGGTCAAATAAAGATGGAAGAGATGTGTTTTAAGCCGATTCTTGAAGATGGCCAAGGACTCAGCTGCCCGGATTGAGTTGAGGGGAGGTCATTCCACCAGGAGGGAACATTTAATTTAAAAGTCCGTAAAAGTGACTTTGTGCTTCTTTGGGATGGCACAATCAAGCGACGTTCACTTGCAGAACGCAAGCTTCTAGAGGGCACATAAGTCTGAAGTAACAAATTTAGGTAAATTGGTGCAGAGCCAGTGGTAGTTTTGTAGGCAAACATCAATGCCTTGAATTTTATGCGAGCAGCTATTGGAAGCCAGTGCAAATTGATGAACAGAGGTGTGACGTGTATTCTTTTTGGCTCATTAAAAATAATTCTTGCTGCCGCGTTCTGAATCATTTGTAAAGGTTTGATAGAATTGGCTGGAAGACCTGCCAAGAGGGCATTGCAATAGTCCAGCCTGGACAGAACAAGAGCTTGAACAAGGAGTTGTGCAGCATGTTCCAAAAGAAAGGGCTTGATCTTCTTGATGTTGAATAAAGCAAATCTGCATGATCGGACAGTTTTAGCAATGTGGTCTGAGAAAGTCAGCTGATCATCAATCATAACTCCAAGGCTTCTAGCTGTTTTTGAAGGAGTTATGGTTGATGTGCCTAACTTGATGGTGAAATTGTGATGAAACGATGGATTTGCTGGAATCATAAGCAGTTCTGTCTTGGCAAGGTTGAGTTGAAGGTGATGGTCCATCATCCAGGAAGAAATGTCTGTTAGACAAGCTGAGATGCGAATAGCTACCGTGGGATCATCAGGATGGAATGAGAGGTAGAGTTGAGTGTCATCAGCATAGCAGTGGTATGAAAAGCCATGTTTCTGAATGACAGAACCTAATGATGCCATGTAGACAGAGAAGAGAAGTGGTCCAAGAACTGAGCCCTGAGGCACTCCAGTAGTTACATGTTGTGACTTGGACACCTCACCTCTCCAAGATACTTTGAAGGACCTATTTGATAGGTAAGACTCAAACCATTGAAGTGTGGTTCCTGAGATGCCTTTTGCCAGTAGGGTTGATAGGAGGATCTGGTGGTTGACCGTGTCAAAAGCAGCGGACAGATCAAGCAGGATAAGTACTGAAGATTTGGATTCTGCTCTTGCCAGTCTTAGAGCTTCAACAACTGAGAGCAAGGCAGTCTCAGTTGAATGTCCACTTCTGAAGCCAGATTGGTTGCTGTCAAGGAGGTTGTTGTGTGTGAGAAATGTAGAGACTTGGTTGAACACAGCTCGTTCAAGTGTTTTTGCAATGAAAGGAAGAAGGGAAACTGGTCTGTAGTTCTCTAAAAGAGATGGGTTGAGGTTGGGTTTCTTAAGTAGTGGAGTTATACGTGCCTGTCTAAATGATGAGGGAAAAACACCAGTGTGGAGGGAAGTGTTGATGATGTGAGTGAGTGCAGGTACAACTGCAGGAGAAATGGCTTGAAGGAGATGAGATGGAATAGGATCAAGCGGGCAAGTAGTAGGGTGATTAGAAAAGATGAGTTTTGAGACTTCTGCCTCAGAGAGTGAAGAGAATGATATAAATGAGTGTAAGTTTGCTGGTGATATGAGCTTGACTGATTGTGGTGTGGAAATTTTGCACTAATGTATTTAATTTTATTAATGAAAATCGTTGCAAAGTCGCCAGTTATTAGAGATGAAGCAGGAGGGGGAGGAGGAGGACAAAGAAGTGAGGAAAATGTTTTAAAAAGCTTGCGAGAGTTAGACAAATTGTTAATTTTGTTATGTTATTATGTTATTGAGTCCAATCACCTTTGTTTGGCCTTCCCAGGGACGCTGTACTTGGAGATTAATAGTTACAATTTATGTTTAACTCGGTTCCCGAAAATTATAATCCACATGTAAAACTATGTGCAGCACATTTTGCTGAGGACACCTTGCTGAGGACAGCTTTCTCAATCTCAATCAGCAAAGATTATTCCTGAAAGATGGAGCAGTTCCCTCTTTGTCTGGAGAAGGCGTTGTTTATGGACCACAACCGGTAAGTGTATTTTATTATTTAAGTTGGTGCATTTAACAGTTTCTGTAACTTGTTACACAAAGGGCAACACTGTTTAGCTTTGTTAACTAGATGTTAGGGCTGTGCAAAAAAATCAAATGCGATGTCCATGCGCATCTCATCAGTAAAAACGCTCCTGTGATTATAAGTACATCTCCAGCACATGCTCCTGCCCACTTGCTTCTCAAAACTAGCCCAATCGCATTTCCAGGAGGGCAGCATGCTCTAAGCTGCTGTCGAATCACAACACTGGAACCGCTGGCACAATCAGAATGAGTTGAATGAGTATTTCTGAATGAGGGACTTTATAGAACAAGGAAGTCATCAGCCTGTTTTTATGACAGTGAAAACAGCGGTATACAGATAGGTGAATTGTGTGAAAAATACTGTGTTTTTTTACACGCGAAACATGAACTCATGTTATATTGCACACTGTAAACACAATCAAAGCTTAATGAAAAATGAAAATTATGTCATTAATAACCCTCATGTCGTTCCAAACCCGTAAGACCTCCGTTCATCTTCGGAACACAGTTTAAGATATTTTAGGTTTAGTCCAAGAGCTTTCAGTCCCTCCATTGAAACTGTGTGTACGTTCTAATGTCCATGTCCAGAAAGGTAAGAAAAACATCTTCAAAGTAGTCCATGTGACATCACAGGGTCAGTTAAAATGCATCGAAAATGCATTTTGGTCCAAAAATAGCAAAAACTACGACTTTATTCAGCATTGTCTTCTCTTCCATGTCTGTTGTGAGCGAGTTCAAAACACAACAGTTCAATGATCAAGAACCGGTCAAGAACCGTTTCTGTCAGACGCGTCCGGTTCGAGAACCGAGGAGCTGAGGATATGATTCAGCGTGAAGCAAACCGACACACAGAGCGTCTGAACTGAACTGGTTGTGTCTGAACCGAACTGGTTCTTTTGGTGATTGATTCTGAACTGATTCTGTGCTAATTTTATGAGCGCTGGTAAACCGAAGGCTCGAATGAAGGGCAATCATCGCCAATGACGTCATTACGTCGAGCGTAAATGAACCAGTGAACCGTTTTCTTCAACCGGTTTATTGAATCGAAATGTCCGGAAGAATTGGTTCGCGGAAAAGAACCGAACTTCCCATCACTACTGGTGATCCGAAAACCGATGCAACCGGTTCTTGACTCGAGAACGAGTCAATCTTTCGTTCATTATCTGGCTCGGCTCGGTGTTCATTTTCCACTAGCATTGTCTAGAGTTCAGAAAGATTTATAATAAATTTTCATCTATCCCAAATCGTAAACATAACCAAAATATTACAGACACCAAAATAGTATTATCTCGAATTATGCGTAAATCAAGAGACATTAATATTTGCCTCATGGTGGCATTTGTTGTACCTTTTGGTGGAAAACCATAAGGAACTAATACCATTCCTGTGTGGAAATGTTTATTAATAAGGGAAATAAGGTGTAATATGGTATATAACGGAATAAGACATTTTTTTATAATTTTTCCATATACTGTATATTTGTAATGCCCCAAACCTCTACCACCAAGATTCATAAGTAATTTATTAAGTAGTTCATCATAAGCTGTTTGCTGACCAAGCCATGGGTGTGGAATTTGGTCTTCATTCACATTATTAGATCAAGTTCAAAACCCTGTATGAGTTCCACCTGGACACAATATGCAATTTTCCTTTTTTTGGATCCCACCCCGGCCTCTCTGCCTCACAATACCAGTATCCTGAGCCCACTATCAGCATTATCAAAGGACTGGTCCATTGCACAATAACAGCACCCAGCCACAAAAAGTACCAATGGAAAATCGTATTAAAAAATGGTGTCAAATCAGGAGAGTGTGGTCTAGAGTAATGACTGTCAGGGGTCTTATTTGCGTGTTATGCAACATCAGTTCTATTGCGTTATAAAAAATGGGCACACAAACACGAACAGTGTATTTTTTTTTTCTTGATGGTTCAGCAGCTGAGCCAGAGCACAAATCACCTGAAGGTCTGTCCCTGAAAGCCTCAGAGGGACGGGGACGGGGGCGGAGCTTGGCGAGATAGGCTAGTGGGTGGCATCATGACACAAGCTTTCTAAGAACTGCTGGCATGACGGCCAGACTGAGTCCCATTAGAGATAAAGGTCTGATGAGTAATAGTCAGTTCTGTAATATTGCAAGAAATGACCATCACACATGGTTAACAGCTATGTAGGGCAAGAGTTGATGCTATTTAGTGTGTTCAGCAGGTCTAACAGTAGAACTAGTTTTGAAATATAAAATGAAACCTACTGGGAAACCAACAGATATACTTAATGTTGAATTTGGATTATTCAAAGATAAGTTTGGCAAAGTTTTAAACCTAGTGAACACTCCACAGAATACATTAGCACTCTGCTTCCAGCACAGAAATTCATTTATCCTTTGAGGAACATAAATGTGTTGTGCATGGAAATTAAGGAGCCATGAGTGTATGAGTGTGTGTATGTGTGCTTGAATCACCATAAAACTGTCACTTTGCTAAGATCTCTGCTTGAGTCACACAGGCTCCACATTAAACTTGAAACGCTCAACACTAGTCAAAGATTGTTATGGCCGTCTTTTAAATAACCCCATTTATAAAGGTGTGCATACAAGGAAATTATAGATGAAAGATCACCCTGAGAAAACCATTACCATCTTTTTTTTTTACACGCTTCATGATCATTTATTGTACTATTTATCTTTTGAAAGAACAGTATGGCTACATACTGGTGAGGTTTTTCCACAGCTATTAAGTGCAGGGCAGTCTATCATTATTATCATTGCATCTTTAAACTGTATTTTTTGTCATTTATTTTATTTTATTTATACAGTACATAAAGTACAAGACTGGAGTAATGCCTCCTGAAAATTCAGCTTTGTCATCGCAGGAATAAGTTCAATTAAAAAAAAAAAAGATTAAAATAGAAAAATGTCATTTTCACAATAGTAATATTTTACTGTATCTCTGAAGAGAAAGAACCATATACTTAAACATTTTTTTTCCTTTTTTCTTTTACTAACCCTAAGCTTTTGAACAGTAGCAATTATTATATAAATATATATAATGTATTTGTTTTTAACACAGGGGTCAAATTATGCAATTTCAGTTTTTCCTTTCTCTTGGTGCATTAAAAAAAATCTGTGAAGTTGCAAAGACTTCAGTATCAAATCCAAAGAGATATTCTTTCTAAAAGTTAACAGTCAACCACACCCCCCTAAATGGCTCGTTCTAACACACCCTACACATCTCTACATCACTATGTGGGAAGAGTTGCATAACGCTGCCCAGATGTTCACGCAAAGAAAGAAGGCTTGCCTTTTATTCTCATTGTCCACCGTTCTCAAGCCTCCGCTCACTCAAGGCGTGTGATACTGTTTCATTCAGAAAGCGAAAGTACTTTGTTTGGCCTTCCAAAAGAGGACACGACTAGAAATCATGTTTATATCATGTTTATAATGGGTTTAAATGTTTATGTCTCGTCACTCTGGCCGGAAAGGGCATCACAATATGTTAAGGGACGTAATATTTCCGTCACACGCTTGAAGCATTCGGCCAATCACAACACACTGGATAGCTGGCCAATCACAGCACACCTCGCTTTTCAGACCGAGCTTTGTAAAAATCAACGCATTTCAAAAGATGTGGCATAGAGGAAAAACAATAATGTGCGGTATGTGGAAAATAATGTGTTTTTTGAACCTTAAACCGCATAAACACATTTCATTACACCAAATACACAAAATAATGTTCTTTTTAGCAACATCATATGACTCCTTTAATATATTATAAATCAAATTCTCCATACATTTCAAACAGAATATACAAGTCTCTTAATGTCATGGACAGGACCTGCCAGTAGCTGCATCTCTGTTCATTTCTTTTTTGTTGTTTAAAATGTTTATGCAGAAAATGGTGATTAGATGCCGCTAGGCTCTCTAGACCAGCTAAAAATGACACTCGGAAACCTTGGGATGTGGCTCCTAAAGCAATATAGTGTAAAACAGTGATATCAGATGGCAGATTAGCCATTAAGGCTCATAAAAAAAGTCCTCAATCACCATAATGTAGATAATGCACTACAAATAAAGTGTGATTGGAACTGGGCCTCTTTAACATATTAAATTACTTTAATTAGAGGTCATTAGAGTTTATCTGCTCCTCACAGCATTCAGACTTTACTCAGAATCAGACAACTCAGATGACACACATTTACACTAACAAATGGAAAACTTAAGAGGTGTGTTTATGGTAACGTCACACAAGGCTGAAGGTAAGGCTGTCTGGCTATATCAGACACAGGTGCTGCCCTGTCAGATCTTTGACTGTTTGCTTTGAGGTGTACCTCATTTTTTAAAGTTAGAAAAAGAGGTCAAACAGAATGGTCAGACTCAATACCTTCCATTTAATCATTATAAATGTGTAAATGTGCAACTGTTCTTTTTTTAAATTGAATGTAGTGCTGAGAACTAATAAATCAATGCTGTTTGCCTGTTCCATATAAAGGTCGCAAAATCTGGATCCTGACTCGAAATGGGATAATATTACTTTCTCAACTGATGGTTATAGCTATAATACATTTTATTAATAAAGAATCACACAGAACATTCCAGTTTCAAATTACACAAACATGTAACAAATCCCCCCTATAATGGTATACACTCACATGCAAAAACTCACAAAGTGACACCAAAGTGAACCAAAGGTGATTGCCTTTCACTGTTGCAACAAGATTGTTCACCAAAGATCTCTTCTGTGGATTAATCAGAACATCAGTTTGTAAATGGTTTATTTTCCTTGTATGTGCTCTTTCAGCAAACACACTGGAAGTCATTAATTTCTGGCATTAATTTTTCTTTTAGATTGTGTCCCAAATCCCTAAAGAAGTTGCAAAATTGATGAATGAGCTGTCAGAAGACGATGGGTGTACGGGGAGTGGTAACAGGACAGCGTGAGGCCGAGGATGAAACTCAAACTAGTAGATCACTGTGACAGGTGAAAGACAATGAATAATAAAAAAAGAAGTGAAGAAAGCAGAATTATTTGTTGCTTAGTAAAGTAAAGTGATTCTGCCTTTTGATGGAATGGTGGAATAATGTGGGATAGTTGCTAAACCTCAGAAACAAGACTGAAGACCCACAGGGAAGTCGTGAAAAAGAAAGTCGTCTGTCATTAAGTCATTACTGTTCCCTTAAACAATGCACTCAAGGTGCTCCTGCCTTGAATGTAATGTACTGCAAGTGTTTGCTAAATGACTACTTACAATTTAGTAGCAGCATGAAGTCATGGAGTTTTTCTTCTGGGTATATGTTAAGTCAAGCCATAAGAATCAAATTAACAGCAAAAACTGTATTTAACACAAGAACCACTATTATTAGTTGAACACCATAATAATAACTAATAATAATTGAACACCAAATCAGCAAAATGATTTCTAAAATCTGATGACTGGATAAGACTGGCTGCTGAAAATTCAGGAATAAATGACATTTTAATACATATTCAAATAGAAAACAGGTCAATTGTAAACTGTATAATATTTCACAATATTACTTATTTTACTGTACATTTGTGAGCATAATAGACTCCTTTTAGAAACATAAAAAAATATTTTCCAAACTTTTGGCTGGCAGTGCATATCTTTTATTGTCAGTAAAGAACTACACATTTTTGGATTTGTTAAAACAGGAATAATTATGATGTAAAATGTGCTATTTTTAGAACACTTATCAAGTAAGTGTCACTGACCATGTTAAATGTTTGTACTAAAGGTCAGTTGCGTTCACTTAAGGACAAAATGCTCTTTGGATGATCTCAAATCATGCTGGATCACATGTTTATCAGGTTTTACACAAACCTCTGGAGCTCGTGTTCAGCTGTCATTTAAGAGAACAAATTTTGAAACACATATACTTTTTTCAGTTAATTTTAAAATTATTTATTTAATAAGAAAAACAAAAGCATTGTACTGTAACCAGCAGTTCCAGACTCTTGTGCTCCACGTGACAATGGCATGTGTGTATGTCCGTACATGAAATCGTGCTCTTTCATATGCGTGCATGAGTGCTAGTGTCTGTCCTGAATTAACCCAAGCAGTCTCTCAGTGCTGGAAACAGATAAGGCAGCTGTGAAGGCCACAGATTTGGTGCCAGATGCTGTAAATCCAGGGTGGACTTAAACTCTACTGTGCACTGCACTGCAAACCTCTGCATCGCATCTATCTCATGCCCGATCCATCCTACAGTATAGTCACTGTCCTTAAGAACATACACTATTTTAATAATACTGTTCAAAAGTTTCAGGCTGTAGGATTAAAAAATTTTTTTTTTAAGAAATAAATACTTTCATACATAAAGAATGCATTGAATGTAAAAAATCTTCTATTTTAAATAAATGCTTTTTTATACTAATTGTTTCATGGGCAGCAAAGACTGGTGTAATGGCTACTGAAAATTCAGCTTTGCATCACAGGAATAAATTACATTTTAAAATGTTTCACAATAAAGTCACACATTTACTATATTTTGATTAAATAAATGGAATGACTATCAAAACATGAAAAGATCTTCCATATGTACATAATCCCAGACTGGACAATCATTTTAGCAAGAATTAAATATAAAAGACAGAGGCTCTATAAAAGCACATGGGAGCATTTGTCATGGGTTGAAGTGATTTTTGGATTGAAACATTACTAATCACATTTTACTGATGTGGGGAAAAGCTGTAGCTGTATCATAATGTACAGTCATGGCCAAAGGTGTTGGCAGTGACATAAATTTTGTGTTTTGCTGTTTGCTGCTTAAAATGTAGTGGTGTTCATTCTCATTGTTTCTAGATTATTGTGCAGAGCGATCAGATGCATTTTAAATAATTGCTAAAAGCTTCATTGGCCAAAAATGTTTTCCTGCCAAAAACTGACCAGCTAGCATTAATTGACTAATCATATCAGCAGCACAGTCGAAAGTGTGAATGAGTAGGTTTGTAAGAACAAACTTATTGCTATGAAAGGAGGGTCGAAGCACTTCCAATCATTGTGTTCTTGTTGGCAATGGTTACCTTGAAAGAAACAAGTGCAGCCTTCATCGCTTTGCATCAAAATGGCCTCACATGCAGGGAAACTGCTACAAAGAATATTGTACCTGAAAGAACCATTTACCAGATCTTCAAGTACTTCAAGGAGAGAGGTTCAACTGCAGTGAAAAAGTCTTCAGGACAAACTTGAGTGTCCAGCAAGCGCCAGGACCATCTCCTCCTGAGGAGTCAGCTACAGAGTCGTGTCACCAGCAGTGCAGATCTTGCTCAGGGATGGCAGCAGGTTGGTGTGAGAGCATCTGCACACACAGTGAGGACAAGACTTTTGGACAACAGCCTGGTGGCAAGAAGGGCAGCAAAGAAGCCACTTCTCTCCAAAAAACCACCAAGAAAAGACTGAAATTCTTCAGGAAGTAAAAGGATTGAACAGCAGAAGACTGGTGCAAAGTTATTTTCTCTGCTGAAGCTCCCTTCTTACTGTTTGGGACATCTGGGAAATCGAGTGTTTGGAGAAGAAAAGGTGAACTACCATGAGTCCTGTGACGTGCCAACAGGGAAGCATCCTGAGAGTGGGTGGGGGGTTTGCTTTTCAACCAAGGGAGTGGGCTCTCTCATAATTCTGCCCAAAAACACTGCCATGAATTAAGAATGGTATCAAAACGTCCTGCAAGAGCGACTTCCTGCGATCTATGAGAAATTTGGTGATGATCCATGCATTTTCCAGCATGATGGAGCACCACGTCACAAAGCTGCAAGATCATTACATTGAAATTCTGGATCCCTGGCCAGACAACTCCCCGGATCTCTGTCCCATAGAGAACCTGTGGTCAGTCCTCTAAAGGCGAGTGGACAAGCAGAAGCCCAAAAATTGTGATCAACTCTGAGAACTTATAAGGCAAGAATGGATGGCCATCAGTCAGGTGCTAATGCCTAGATGCTAATATCCAGCACGCCAGAGCCAATAGCAGAGCTTATGAAGAACAAGGGTCAACATGGTTAATATTGACAATTGTTTTCCCCAATAAAAGCCTTTAAAACCTTGTTTTTTGGTATACCATAGAAACGTGGAAAAATAATCTACAAATACTGAAGCAGCAAACTTTGTGAAACACAAAATTTATGTCAATGCCAAAACTTTAGGCCATGACTGTATGTCCAGCCTCCCTTTCCATGTTCACTTAACAACTGCCATCCTTTATCTGTTGCCGGTTTTTCCTGTCTGGATTGTGTTAATGTTAAATTAGTGGCAAGGATGCTATCAGCAGTGCCATCAAACAAGACATGTAACCCCAGGATGCTCTGTGGGAACTCTCAAAAGTGCTTTTTTTTTTTTTTTTAGAAAGGCATCTCCTAACTTCTAAGCAATCAGTGGTTTTGACAGCAATGCTGCAGCATGGATTCAGCTTTCGGCATCTTAAATCCACAGAAAATGTAGGATGAGAACTTCTCTGTCAAAATATGGTTTAATGGTTCAGTCTGAGAGGCTGTTAGTCATTTTTAATATCTCTTTTTAGCTGAAAAGGACAATTATTTAAGTCAACGGAAAGCCCTAAAGTGAGCTACTTTTGATAACATCTGGGAAAGCAAGATGTCCAGCTTTAAGTGTTAAAAACTCCAGTAGCTTCCTAGTCTGCATAAAGCAAGAAAAACGAGACAGAAAGTGATAAATGTTTCTCTTAGAGTTTACTGTTCCAGCGTGTTTGAGAGCATATTCCACTGTGTGAATGATTCACCATGAAGTAGTTAGTCCTCTTAAATTATGAGATGTTTGGTAGTTTGGGAATGCTGCTCTGTCCTCAGAATTTCACAATATTATAATAGCTCCTATTTAAACACCTTCCTGTTAGGCACTAAATATCATTTTAAATCATCCGAGCAAGATGGTTGCGGTTTGTTTTTATGCAACTGTGTGTGCAATTCAGTGTGAAAGTGAAAAAAGATGTCTAATTTTTATCTTGTTGGTGAGTTCAGACTAAGGGAATTCTCAAAATGTCTTGATTTCTGTGTTGAATTATCCTAAACGAGGCTCTGGTGGAAAATAATTCAGAACCAAGTTTGCTCACACTTGGGCTGTTGCTATGGAAAGACCCAGAAAGGGGATAAAGGTATAGGACAGTTTCAGAGATGAGTGCAAGTTAACTGAAATACAGCAGCCAAGTGCAGAGCTGTCCATAACACAGAGGACACCCAGTGAAATCCAGCCTAACATATTACATCCATACAAAACATGCTCTAGTTTTTGGTTCAAAAAAGGTTCTTTAAGGATTAGTTCTTCTGAAAATCAACATTTTGTCATCACTTACACACAAGGCCTAAATCTAACATTGTTCTGCACCTGGCAATGGCTGGAGACTTGGGAAAATGTACCTGCCATGAAACTGTATGTGCTATTTTATATTAAAAAAAACACACACACAACAACTAGGGGAAATATTACAATGAGTATCATCACTGTATCATCGGTTTTATTTATTATTATTATAAAAAAAAATCAATAAAGGAAAGTGACTATAATACTATTTAATTTAAATTATTAAAAAAAAAAAAAACTGACCTCAAACATGCCTCAAACCTTAAGCCTAAGGGAATAAGCATCCAAACCTTTAAGGAAAAGATCAAGATAACTGGGTGTAAATGGTGTGTTATGCACAGCGACAGTGTTTGTTTAGTTTCTGTGGCACATTACAGCACCTTCTGGCTCTGTCTGCTGTTTCAGAAAGATGGCTTGTTTGGATTATATCCCACTGTCTGCATTTAGTCATCTCCTGGAAGCACAAAACCATGTATATTTGTTCTGTCTTCCCATAGAAGAACCGAAATATGGGAGATTTCTCATTCACTTCCTTTCTCACTTTTGGATTTTTTTACTGTCCTCTCTAATTATTTTTTGATTCCTCATTCACTTTTAATCCTATCTTTACTGTTTCTCCCTTGACTCTTTTTATCTCCCTCTGCTATTTTTACTTTGCCTTCCCACCTTCACATTCCTGTGCTATATTGACAGTGAGTTTAATATTTTTATTATGTAACACTGAGGAGAGTTCACAGGGTGTGCGGAAGTCAACTCTGTCTCACATTTTTCTTCTGGCCTGTGTTGTGGAATAATAGTACAGAAAGAGTTCACAAAAACATAAAAGACAGGAGTATGGAGCATATTCTACAGCATAAAGCTTATAGTAGATGAGAGTAAGATATTGCAAGAATGCTGCAATATCTAATACCTCTTCTGTATCTCTTCTGTAATCTGATGAAATAGTTGATGTGAGAGTGAAAAGAGAAATTGTGATGAGAAAGTTGGTTTTAAAGTTACTGGGCTTTAATGCTGTTTTGATTTTGTTTGCATGTGTGTTGTACCAGTAGGATCCACCACAATGAAGCAAAAAAAAAAAAAAATTGAAGCCATGAAATTAATTAATGACCATAAATGTATTATGTGTGTGGGTGGTTTAAAGTGCCCCTATTATGGGATATATACTTTATATAAACTTTATATAAATATGATTAATATTTTTCCTCTTTATATTGATCCTTTATCATTGAGAAAGCCTAATTTAAAGATAAACGCTTATTTTATGATGATCAGTGAATTAGGTGTACCAAACAATCACTAAGAAAAATCTAGCCTAGGGGTGTGTGATATTGACAAAAAATTATATCTCAATATTTTCTGGGATTTTATAAATAATGGTAATCATATTATATTTTGCTAAGTGTGTTGCGCTGCAAGACTGCCGTAGACAGCTGACTCTTTGTAGTGGTTGAACTTTTTAGTTTAAAATTGTTTTTTTCCCTTCATGGGCATTTTTACTTTCATAAAGCATTTTTTAGAAACGTGTCAAATTTAATCAATAAAGTCACTTACAATAGTAAGACATTTGGGGCTCATCAAAATTCATTTTTGCAATACAGAGGAAACACAAAAGCTGTATCTGAAGTGGCATTTAGATGTATTTACACACTGTTTAATGTAGGATAATACTAATAATATATATTTAAGAATTCTCTTCTGCTCACCAAGCCTGCATTTATTTGATCCAAAATACAGCAAAAGCAGTAATATTGTGAAATATGTTTACTATTTAAAATAACTGCTTTATATTTGAATATATTTTAAAATGTAATTTATTCTTGCGATTTCAAAACTGAATTTTTTGCATAATTACTCCAATCACATGATCCTTCAGAAATCATGTTAATAATCAGATTTGCTGCGCAAAAAAAGTAATTATTATTATCATGTTGAAAACAGCTAAGTAGAATTGTTTCAGTTTTTTTTTGATGAATAGAAAGTTCAGAAGAGCAGCATTTATCTGAAATAGAAATCTTTTGTAACATTATAAATGTCTTTATTATCACTTTTGATCAATTTAAAACATCTTTGTTAAATAGAAGTATGAATTTATATAATTCCCATTTTTTATACCAGGTTGGAGTTATACACTGATTTCTGTCATGGACCTCCTGAATTAGCCATGTATAAATCTCTAGCTCCGCCACTGTTCCATATACCTATCATGATGGATCTATCCGCTGCTTTTGATACGGTACACCACCAGATTCTTGTCAGCCCTATTGGAAAATGGCATCTCAGGAACCGCATGCCAGTGGTTTGAGTCTTACCTCTCAAATAGGTCTTTCAAGGTATCTTGCAGAGGCGAGGTATCCGAGTTGCAACATCTAGGTACTGGGGTGCCTCAGGGCTCAGTTCTTGGACCACTTCTCTTATCTGTCTATATGGCATCACTAGGTTCTGTCATTCAGAAACATTTCATTTCATTTCATTTCATTTCATGCTGATGACATCCAACTCTACCTCTCATTCCATCCTGATGATCCAACGATAGCTGCTCACTGTAGAAAATCATTTTAAATATATAAAGTAAGCAAATGCTGTGAAAAAGTAAATTCCTGCAGTTTAGCTAGGTGCCTTTTTCAGTTGAACATGTTCTAGTTTTTTTGTGCGTTCCTATTTAACGTTATTTAAAGTTGCTTGAAAATAAGCTTAAAATAAAAATTTAATTGTTGATTCAAAAAGGTTTAACTGTATGACAGTAAACAGGGGATGTCTGGTCATTCTACGCTCCCTCTGTCCATTTTATTTTTTTCCAATTGAACTTTAGAAGAAGTTGCCAAAAAATAAAACCAAAATGAAATCATTATATTTTGTCTAATTGTAATCAAAAAAAAAAAGTAGGGGGGACATCTGGTCATTCTAAATGATACGCTAATACTAATGACCATAAAAAGTCACTCTTGCAGTTACTCTTCAGATCATTATACTGTAAAATAAACACTTTATCACCTTTGTTTGAGCTGAATTGTGTAACCTTTTCTCACAGTACCATAAAGTACATTTTAGTGGCTATGTGTGCATGCATCTGCATCATGCCAGCTGAAGCACTTGGGGTGACAATCCAAAGACCAAACATGCACTTCATTCCAAACAACAGCATTGCAAAAGAGCCCGACGTTTTCCCTTCTCAGTCTCTTTTTCTCTCTGAAATAAACTGTCGCTCTCTCCTTTGCTCTACTGGGTAATAAAGGCGTGTGCAAGTTGTGCCTGCACTGTGTGCTTTGAGGATTGGTGCTGAACTTTTTCCTCATTTAAGTACGTCAGTGTCCTAGACAATATTGTCCCTAAAGAGCTGTTGGCAACTCTACCCTCCCAGTGTAAGTGAGTTTGCTGTGTAAGGCACTCACTGTCCCATAATTGACCATTGTTCTGGCTCTACAGTCAGACATACCAGAGCAAGACCCAACCCAAGCTGTCTAATTACAGCATTTCATTTCTCATTCTATTCTCCCGTCTCTATTTTTTTATTCTGTCTATCACAGTTTGGATGTTGTTATAATTGCTTCTCCCCCTTAAATCTGCTTTACCATGGTCAAAGGTCACACTGTTGGAGACCCTAACCAGAGTGGGGAATTCTTGAAATTTTTCCTTCTCTGGTCTTTGATGTGTGAGTGTGTTTGTGTGTCAGACACTGTCTAGCCGTGCAGAGGTTTTAGGCCAACTAGGTAAAATGGGCGAACTTTGTTATAATTAAATAAGTGCTCCAACAGATGCTCTTATGCTCTCTCTTTATATAAAGTCTGAACTTTATATTAAACTTATGTACAAACATTATATGTAAATTAAGTTTTATATAATCAACTAATATATAAATGTTTACCATCTGTTAAAGTGATAGTTTGTCCTTTATGCTATACATTTTCTGAAGAACACAAGAATTTTCGAAGGATCTTAACTCCATGTCTGTCCGCAATAAAATAAATCAATACGATTCATGCAGTATAGTCTTTGAAACCACAATGACTAAATTTACATTGTTATTAAATTAAAATCTTCACTTTCACTTAACCTACAGTGCTGCCCACTAATATTGGCACTCTTGGTAAATATGAGCAAAGGTGGATGTGAAAATAATCTGCATTGTTTATCCTTTTGATCTTTCAACAAAATTCTAACCTTTTATTGAAGCAGAACAATGGAAAGTGGGGGGAACTCACATAATGAAATAAACGTTTTTCTCTAGTTCACGTTAGACAGAGTTACTGGCACTCAATTATTGCAATGTCCTTTTCTAAGATAACAATAAAACTCTCAAGAGCTTTCAGAATACCAGCTCCATGTTGTTGCTTCTTCTCTTTATTTCACCCCACTTATTTTCTACAGGGTTCAGGTCAGAGTACTGGGACGGCCATGGCAGAAGCTCCATTTGTGCTCAGTGTCACATTTTTATGTTGATTTTGATGTTTGTTTTGGATCATTGTCCTGATGGAAGATCCAAACATGGTCCATTATAAGATTTCTTACAGTGTCTGTAAGGTTTAGATTTTTTATCTGTTGGTATTTGATAGAATCCACAATGCCATGTATCTGAACAAGATGTCCAGGACCTACAGCAGAAAAGCCTAGACATCCAGCAGTATATTTAGCAGTGGACATGGGGTACTTTTTATCCTTGTTTGCACCAAACCCATCTGGTGGGTTTGCTGCCAAAAAGCTCTTTTTTTTTGGTTTCATCTGACCATAGAAGCCTGTCCCATTTGAAGTTCCAGTTGTGTCTGACAACTGAATATGCTGGAGTTTCTTTTCACGTTTTTTTTTCTTGAAACCCATTTGAACAACATGTGGTGATGTAGGGGCTGTTTGATATATATATTAGGCTTTCTCCCCAAGATTCAACTACTCTCTGCAATTCTTCAGCTGTGATCCTTGGAGAGTCTTTGGTCACTCAAACTCTCCTACTCACCATGCATTAGGATGATATAGACACACGTCCTCTTTCAGGCAGAATTGTAACATCTTTAATTGATTGGAACTTCTTAATTATTGCCCTGATGATGGAAATGAGGATTTTCAATGCTTTAAGCTATTTTCTTACAGCCACTTTCTATTTTGTGATGCTCAACAATCTTGTTCTGCACATCAGAACTATTTTCTTTGGTTTTACTCCTTGCGATGGATGATTAAGGGAATTTGGCCTTTGTGTTCCTCATATTTATAATACTGTGGAACAGGAAGTCATGGCTGGACAATTTCATGTTCATAATCACTATGGTATGGTAAAAAATGCAAATATGTATAGGAATATCCTACATATAGTATAATTTACTCATAAGAATTGCTATGGGGTGGCAATAATTGTGGCCAACCTGCATTGGAGAAACACATTTATTTCATGTGAGTTTCCCCCTACTTTCAATTGTTTTACTTCAATGAAAGTTTAACATTTTGTAAAAAAGTTTAATGAAAGATCAAAAAGATAAATTATTTTCACAGCCGCCTATGCTCATATTTACCAAGGGTGCCAATATGAGTGGGTGGTACTGTAGTTCTCAATCAAATACAGCATCTTTATAAGTTTTTTTGATGAGACAGGAGTTTTTTTCTTGAAACCTATTTGAACAACACTTTACACTAGTTCTCAATCAAATATGGCATCTTTAAGTGTCATGTTAGGTTGAGCATTATTGACTTTTTGTCTCTCTTTCTTTAAATTAGTTTTACTTTGTCTCTCTTGCTAGCCAGGTCACATTTTTAAACTGTTTTCTATAAACTGAAAAGCAAAAATGTAGTGTATTAAATGGACTGTTCACCCAAAAATGAGAATTCTGTCAGTAATTACTCACCCTCATGTCATTCCATACCTGCCTCTACATGAGAACGCCGGCTCCTGCGTCAGCAGCACCACACATGTCAGAAAGCTCTCAGATTCCATCAAAAATATTTTATTTTGTGTTCTGAAGATGAACGAAGGTCTTATGGGTTTGAAACAACATGAGGGTGAGTAATTACTGACAGAATTTTAATTTTTGGGTGAACTATCCCTTTAAGTTGAAGCCACTATAACCTTTGTGTTTTTAATTCACTTGCTGTTTGACACAGTCAGATCCAGCTGTGAAGAAGCACTGTGTTGAATTGTGAATTTTAAAGTCAGAGAAAAGGTATTTTCAATAGCTTCTTTTGGCACTTGGAGCATCAGAGACAAATCAGTTTGATAATATTTTTAGGAAGCTATCATTTAGCATTCCTATTCATCTCATTCTTATTCATCTCAGCCTTCATATACCTTTAATAAATCTCAATGGAAAAATTAGCCTTTTGAAATCATAATTGCATAGTTTTGGCATTTACCAGCAGAGGCTAAGGGGGTGACCCTAACCAGTTGCATCAGTTGCAATAAATCAGTAGCCCATTTGTCAAAAGATGGGTCTACACATTCTAAAACCAATGAAATTAACCACACAACACTGAGGGGCATTATAAAAACACCTTTACCATCCAATGAGTACTGCTAATCCTAGCTAGGAACATATATGCTTTAGCTTTTCTTGATTTCCTACAGATCAAGTCAAGTCAAGTCAAGTCACCTTTATTTATATAGCGCTTTAAACAAAATATATTGCGTCAAAGCAACTGAACAACATTCATTAGGAAAACAGTGTGTCAATAATGCAAAATGATAGTTAAAGACAGTTCATCATTGAATTCAGTGATGTCATCTCTGTTCAGTTAAATAGTGTCTGTGCATTTATTTGCAATCAAGTCAACGATATCGCTGTAGATGAAGTGACCCCAACTAAGCAAGCCAGAGGCGACAGCGGCAAGGAACCAAAACTCCATCAGTGACAGAATGGAGAAAAAAACCTTGGGAGAAACCAGGCTCAGTTGGGGGGCCAGTTCTCCTCTGACCAGACGAAACCAGTAGTTCAATTCCAGGCTGCAGCAAAGTCAGATTGTGCAGAAGAATCATCTGTTTCCTGTGGTCTTGTCCTGGTGGTCCTCTGAGACAAGGTCTTTACAGGGGATCTGCATCTGGGCCTCTAGTTGTCCTGGTCTCGGCTGTCTTTCAGGGCAGTAGAGGTCCTTTCTAGGTGCTGATCCACCATCTGGTCTGGATACAGACTGGATCTGGTGGCTACGGTGACCTCGGAACAAGAGAGAAACAGACAAATATTAGTAGATGCCATTCTTCTAATGATGTAGCAAGTACATAGGGTGTTATGGGAAGTGTTTCCAGTTCCGGTTTACCTAATTAATGCAGCCTAAAAATCCTTTAACGGATTTGGATATTAAAAGCATTTTAGTATGTTATGTGTAAGCCAGGTTAAAGAGATCGGTCTTTAATCTAGATTTAAACTGCAAGAGTGTGTCTGCCTCCCGAACAATGTTAGGTAGGTTATTCCAGAGTTTAGGCGCCAAATAGGAAAAGGATCTGCTGCCCGCAGTTGATTTTGATATTCTAAGTATTATCAAATTGCCTGAGTTTTGAGAACGTAGCGGACGTAGAGGATTATAATGTAAAAGGAGCTCATTCAAATACTGAGGTGCAAAACCATTCAGGGCTTTATAAGTAATAAGCAATATTTTAAAATCTATACAATGTTTGATAGGGAGCCAGTGCAGTGTTGACAGGACCGGGCTAATATGGTCATACTTCCTGGTTCTAGTAAGAACTCTTGCTGCTGCATTTTGGAATAGCTGTAGTTTGTTTACTAAGTGTGCAGAACAACCACCCAATAAAGCATTACAATAATCTAACCTTGAGGTCATAAATGCATGGATTAACATTTCTGCATTTGACATTGAGTGTCACAGTGTCTGGGTTGTGTTCTCTGGGGTTCCACTAGATGTCCTCTTTTCTCACGGTGTCTGTCACTGTTACGTACGCTGCGCTTCGTAATTTTTGTGCGTATGTTGCTGCATACGCTTGTCGTGTATGTCTGTGTACTTTATTTGTTTCAGGTGTGAAGCTCGTTCGGAGAGTCCGCCTGTCAATCAGCTGACGTAGGATGCTGACGTCTGGATCGCGCCACCAATCGCCTGTCGCCGGGTAGTTTATGAATGGCTCTAACTTCAATGGCGAAAACAGACTCTGGGTTGGAGAGTTTGCACACTCTGTGAAGACAGTTCTCTTTTTCAAGAGACCAAGAGTCAGGTAAGCAGGTCGCGACTTACATTTGCACACGTGGTTTATTGAGTTGTATTACAACCCGAATTCCGGAAAAGTTGGGATGTTTTTTAAATTTTAATAAAATGAAAACTAAAGGAATTTCAAATCACATGAGCCAATATTTTATTCACAATAGAACATAGATAACATAGCAAATGTTTAAACTGAGAAATTTTACACTTTTATCCACTTAATTAGCTCATTTAAAATTTAATGCCTGCTACAGGTCTCAAAAAAGTTGGCACGGGGGCAACAAATGGCTAAAAAAGCAAGCAGTTTTGAAAAGATTCAGCTGGGAGAACATCTAGTTAATTGATATCAGGTCTGTAACATGATTAGCTATAAAAGCTTTGTCTTAGAGAAGCAGAGTCTCTCAGAAGTAAAGATGGGCAGAGGCTCTCCAATCTGTGAAAGACTGCGTAAAAAAATTGTGGAAAACTTTAAAAACAATGTTCCTCAACGTCAAATTGCAAAGGCTATGCAAATCTCATCATCTACAGTGCATAACATCATCAAAAGATTCAGAGAAACTGGAGAAATCTCTGTGCGTAAGGGACAAGGCCGGAGACCTTTATTGGATGCCCGTGGTCTTCGGGCTCTCAGACGACACTGCATCACTCATCGGCATGATTGTGTCAATGACATTACTAAATGGGCCCAGGAATACTTTCAGAAACCACTGTCGGTAAACACAACCCGCCGTGCCATCAGCAGATGCCAACTAAAGCTCTATCATGCAAAAAGGAAGCCATATGTGAACATGGTCCAGAAGCGCCGTCGTGTCCTGTGGGCCAAGGCTCATTTAAAATGGACTATTTCAAAGTGGAATAGGGTTTTATGGTCAGACGAGTCCAAATTTGACATTCTTGTTGGAAATCACGGACGCCGTGTCCTCCGGGCTAAAGAGGAGGGAGACCTTCCAGCATGTTATCAGCGTTCAGTTCAAAAGCCAGCATCTCTGATGGTATGGGGGTGCATAAGTGCATACGGTATGGACAGCTTGCATGTTTTGGAAGGCTCTGTGAATGCTGAAAGGTATATAAAGGTTTTAGAGCAACATATGCTTCCCTCCAAACAACGTCTATTTCAGGGAAGGCCTTGTTTATTTCAGCAGGACAATGCAAAACCACATACTGGAGCTATAACAACAGCATGGCTTCGTCGTAGAAGAGTCCGGGTGCTAACCTGGCCTGCCTGCAGTCCAGATCTTTCACCTATAGAGAACATTTGGCGCATCATTAAACGAAAAATACGTCAAAGACGACCACGAACTCTTCAGCAGCTGGAAATCTATACAAGGCAAGAATGGGACCAAATTCCAACAGCAAAACTCCAGCAACTCATAGCCTCAATGCCCAGACGTCTTCAAACTGTTTTGAAAAGAAAAGGAGATGCTACACCATGGTAAACATGCCCCGTCCCAACTATTTTGAGACCTGTAGCAGAAATCAAAATTGAAATGAGCTCATTTTGTGCATAAAATTGTAAACTTTCTCAGTTTAAACATTTGCTATGTTATCTATGTTCTATTGTGAATAAAATATTGGCTCATGTGATTTGAAAGTCTTTTAGTTTTCATTTTATTAAAATTTAAAAAACGTCCCAACTTTTCCGGAATTCGGGTTGTAGATGCACTAGTGTTATCAGTGGTGCTAATTATGTATGTTTTGGTTTTAGTTAGTATAGTTTAGTCATAGCGTCTTGTACGCTGAAGATGTTTCTTTCTACCTTTTTTGTTGATAGTGAGTTTAGTTCTTTAACTTTAGTTAAAGGTTTTTTTTTGTTATATTCAGTTTTTTGATTTAAGCACCACTCTCTTGCTCCTTCCTCTTCCCCAGATTGTCTGTTGATCTGTTTACTCTTGTTACGTTGTACTAGTTGTAAATATTCATTACCTTTATTATTCTCCATTATTATAATTTTTTTTTCTTTGTTACTACTTCACTTTATTGCAGTTGAAGAATTAAAATCTTTCAACTCATTTATGGATGGTTGTCTGTTCCTTTCCAATAGCAAATTCTCGTTACCATATTGACACACACATGCAAAACTCTTGTTACGTCTAATAATATTCCTAGACAAATAACATCTAAATAACGAGGGACGTAACATATTTGGGGGCTCGTCCTAACTTTTATATTGGTTATAATATTATCTCGTGTAATATTTGTTTGTGTGTTTTTTTGTGTGTGGTGCGGGAAACTGCACTGGAAAGGAATTAGTGCATGTTGAAGTGAGTATGGTGGAATGAGTACTTTTGATTTGCAATTATTTATTGCTGTTCCAACTTTAGAAATTTTTGATCGATGTAGAAAAGACGATTTGTTGCAGATAGCTGAATACTATCGCATTCCTGTGGTGAGGCAGTCTCTAAAGCACATTATTAAAAATGAAATTTGGAAACATTTGGTCGAATTAAAAGTGTTTTTATTTCCAGATGCGGATAGTGAGAGGGCTGGCATGTCGGCTGTGAAAAAACGTTTGACTATTGTGGGAAATTCGTAAACTGGAAATTGAAGCTGAGACACAGGTGAAACTGCGACAGCTTGAGTTGGATTCCGCGACGGGTGTCTCGGGCCGAACTGTGCCGTCTAATCCTGTTATTTCAGTAAATTCAGAAAATTCTGTGAGTGATGTTTCGACCACTACATTTGATGTTAGTAAACAGATCGCTTTAGTGCCTCACTTTAGAGAATCCGAAGTGGATGCGTATTTCGCTGCTTTTGAGCGTGTGGCTGCTGCACTTCGTTGGCCAAAAGAGGTTTGGTGTCTGTTACTACAATGTCGATTAGTTGGAAAAGCACAGGAAGTCTGTTCTTCACTAACCTTAGAGGAAAGCATGCAATACGATACCGTAAAGAATGCTGTTCTTCGTGCATATGAATTGGTGCCTGAGGCATATCGGCAACGTTTCAGGAACCATAAGAAGTCAGCTCAGACATTTGTGGAATTTGCCCGTGAGAAGGGAATTCTTTTTGATAAATGGTTGTCTTCTAACAACGTGCAAGAGTTGAGTTCGTTGAGAGAGTTAATGCTTTTAGAAGATTTTAAGAATTGTCTATCGGAACGAGTAGTCACGTACCTGAATGAGCAAAAGGTCACCATGTTATCACAAGCTGCGATTCTTGCAGATGAGTATGTCTTAACGCATAAGAGTGTGTTCGCTTTACCCCGACCAGAGAAAATAGTGAGTTCGTTTTCAACTCAAAATTCAAGTACCCGTGCTAAAACCAGTTCACCACAGAATAAAGAAACACGAGAATGTTTTTATTGCCACAAGATGGGACACCTTATTTCTGATTGTTTAGTGCTGAGACGTAAGACTCAGGCTCAGCAAGGACCGTTAAAGCCTGTTACTTTTGTGAAGACTTTGCCTGAAGCTGTTTTCGAGAAGGATGTGATTGACTCAGGGTTTAAACCATTTTTGTTGAAGGGGTGGATCTCCGTAAATGGTAAACCTGGAGAGCAGAAAGAGGTACAAATCTTGAGGGATACGGGATCGATTCAGTCCTTTGTAGTCTCTGATGCACTTCCTTTGTTGGAGCAGACGTTTTGTGGGTCAAGTGTGTTAGTTCAAGGGATTGAGATGGGTGTTGTAAAGGTACCGCTGCACCGGATACACTTGCAATGTGATTTGGTCTCAGGTTTTGTTAAGGTGGGGATACGTTCTTCCTTTCCTGTGAAAGGTGTTTCATTCATTCTCAGGAACGATTTGGCGGGAGGTAAAGTGTCACCTGTGCTCGAAGTCGTTGATAAACCTGACTGTTTTATTCCTGTTGGTGATATATCTGATCATTTTCCGGAGGTATTTGCTGCTAATGTAGTTACGCGTGCTCAAAAATGCAGAATTGGAGATGACATCATTTTGGCCGACACTTTTATGTCACCTGTGTTCATCGAGGAACATTTTGGTTCAGGTCCAAAAGAGTCTGAAAATGTTAGACATGACAGACATTCTGATACGGCAATAGCTGAGTCTGAATTGTTAGCTGAACCTATTTCTCATGAAGGAATTAAGACTGCACAAAGAGAAGATGTGTCGTTAACTAAATGTTTTTCTGCTGTGGAAAGTCCTCAACTTGATAAAGTCAACGTGGCTGAATACGTGATCGAAAATGGGTTGTTGTTAAGGAAATGGCGTCCTCACAGGGATGGGGAGAATGAGTGGGATGTTGTATGTCAAATTGTTTTACCTACTGTCTATCGAAAACAAGTGTTGAGCTTGGCACATGATCATGATTTAGCAGGTCATTTGGGGGTGACAAAAACTTACAACCGCATTCTCAAACATTTTTTTTGGCCTGGCTTGAAGAGCGATGTGTCTAAGTATTGCCGCACATGTCATGAGTGTCAAGTGATGGGCAAGCCCAACCAAAAGATTCCACCAGCGCCATTAATTCCGATCCCTGTCATTTGCGAACCGTTTGAGCACATAATTTTGGATTGCGTTGGTCCCTTGCCGAAATCAAAAGCAGGTAATCAATTTTTGTTAACGATTATGTGTTCTGCGACACGATTTCCGGAGGCTGTTCCCTTGAGAAGAATTTTCTTTCTAATGTTTTTAGACAAGTGTTGAAAACTTTGGGTATCTCGCATCGGATCTCGAGCCCGTATCATCCTGAAAGCCAGGGTGCTATCGAACGATTTCACCAGACGCTGAAGTCAATGTTAAAAAAATACTGTCTAAGCTCTGGTAAAGAATGGGATGATGGAGTACCATTAGTGTTGTTTGCAGTTCGTGAAGTAACTCAAGAATCTCTGGGGTTTAGTCCTGCAGATTTAGTCTTTGGTCACACCGTACGAGGGCCGCTGAAGGTGTTGAAAGAGGGAATGTTGAATGACACTAAGTCATCTCAAAAAAAAGTTTTGGTACTGTTACCAGTACCAGGTTCAGTTCTGACTGCTCGTTTCTCTGGTCCGTACAAGGTATCAAAGAGATTGAGTGAAACTGATTTTGTAATCCACACACCTGACCGCAAACGGAAGTTTCGTACATGCCATATTAACATGTTGAAATTTTTATTGTTCTCGAAAGGTGTCTGAGAAATCTGTGGAAGAGAAAAAAAAGCCTGTTGCTCTTCCTACTGATGTTCTAGCTGCTGCTGTTGTTGCGGTGTTTGATCCTACGATAGTGAAGGACAAGGTGTTGCGGCTTTCTCCTGGTGAGTGTGATCCTGATGATGGTGTTACACTTCGTAATGATTTATCAATGTGTGGTAGACTTTCGAATTCTGAGATTTTAAAAAAATTGTCTGAAAACCTTGATAATTTGCTTGAGTCACAGAAATGGGACGTTATGGGGCTAATTCAAGAATTTCCCATGCTGTTTAGTGATGTGCCGACTCAAACGCATGTATTGCAGCATGATATTGAAGTGACGTGTAATTCTTCCATTAAGCAACATGCTTACTGTGTGAATAGTTTGAAACGTGCTGTTATGAGGACTGAGGTTGGTTATTTGTTGAGGAATGACCTAGCTGAACCTAGTTATAGTCCGTGGAGTTCTCCTTGTCTTCTTGTTCCAAAGTCTGACGGTACATTTAGGTTTTGCACAGATTATCGAAAAGTAAATTCTGTGACTGTACCGGATAGCTATCCTCTTCCTAGGATGGAAGACTGCATCGATAACTTGGGTTCTGCAAGGTTCGTGACGAAATTAGATTTGCTGAAAGGGTATTGGCAAGTGCCATTGACCGCTCGAGCTGCGGATATTTCAGCTTTCGTTACTCCGGATAACTTCCTGCAGTACCGGGTTATGGCATTTGGGCTGCGAAACGCCCCAGCAACTTTTCAGCGCCTTGTAAACATTGTGTTGTCAGGAGTGAAAAATTGTAATGCCTACCTTGATGATTTAGTGATCTATTCTTTTGATTGGTCTGAGCATTTGACTGTTCTTCGGAACAGTTTTTGAAAGATTGGCTGATGCTTCCCTGACAATTAATCTGGCGAAGTGCGAATTCGGTAAAGCAACGATCACCTATTTGGGCAAAGAAGTAGGTCAAGGTCAAGTTCGCCCTGTTAGTGCCAAAATATCTGCTATTGCTGATTTTCCTATTCCGACGACAAGACGAGAGTTACGTCGTTTTTTAGGTATGGCTGGTTACTACAGAAGTTTCTGCCGAAATTTCTCCACTGTAGTACATCCTCTGACAAGTTTGTTAAGGCCAGCGAATGCTTTTATTTGGACTGATGCGTGTCAACAAGCTTTTGAAGGTGCAAAGTTGTTGTTGACTAGTGCACCTGTTCTTGCTGCTCCGGATTTTACACGTTGTTTTAAATTGGAAGTTGATGCTAGTGCTTTAGGCATGGGAGCTGTTCTTATTCAAGAGGATGATGTCGGTTTTGAGCATCCAATTTGTTACTTTTCTCGAAAATTCAACCGACATCAGCGAAATTATTCTACCATTGAGAAGGAAGCTTTGGGTCTAATTCTGGCTTTGCAATTCTTTGAGGTTTATGTGGGTTCATCTGCCCTGCCTGTTACGGTGTACACGGATCACAATCCGTTAGTGTTCTTGTCCAGAATGTACAATCACAATCAACGTCTTATGCGTTGGTCGTTGATTGTGCAAAATTATTACTTGATCATAAAGCATAAAAAGGGTTCAGAAAATATTATTGCTGACACCTTATCTAGAGCTTAAATACTGCTTCAGGTTGAGTTTTAAGGGGGTGAGTGTTACGTACGCTGCGCTTCGTAATGTTTGTGCGTATGTCGCTGCATACGCTTGTCGTGTATGTCTGTGTACTTTATTTGTTTCAGGTGTGAAGCTCGTTCGGAGAGTCCGCCTGTCAATCAGCTGACATAGGATGCTGACGTCTGGATCGCGCCACCAATCGCCTGTCGCCGGGTAGTTTATGAATGGCTCTAACTTCAATGGCGAAAGCAGACTCTGGGTTGGGAAAAGAGTTTGCACACTCTGTGAAGATGGTTCTCTTGTTCGAGAGACCAGTCTGAGCGACTGATCATTGTTTGGGGCTCGCTGCTTTTGTGATCTTGCAGTTAGATCAGTTCTCTTTGTTTGTGCTTGAATGTGTGTTGTGTTGCCCTTGGTGCGTGCTAACTGTTTGTTGCTGTCATGAAATCTTCATCTCAATTCCTCGTTCAACATTGTGCGGACTGACGGGAGAGGTTGTGAGTCAGGTAAGCAGGTTGCGACTTACATTTGCACACGTAGTTTATTGAGTTGTATTAGATGCACTAGTGTTAGGAGTGGTGCTAATTAGGTATGTTCTGGTTTTAGTTAGTATAGTTTAGTCATAGCGTCTTGTACGCTGAAGATGTTTCTTTCTACCTTTTTTGTTGATAGTGAGTTTAGTTCTTTAACTTTAGTTAAAGGTTTTTTTTTGTTATATTCAGTTTTTTATTTAAGCACCACTCTCTTGCTCCTTCCTCTTCCCCAGATTGTCTGTTGATCTGTTTACTCTTGTTACGTTGTACTAGTTGTAAATATTCATTACCTTTATTATTCTCCATTATTATTATTATTTTTTCCTTTGTTACTACTTCACTTTATTGCAGTTGAAGAATTAAAATCTTTCAACTCAGTTATGGATGGTTGTCTGTTCCTTTCCAATAGCAAATTCTCGTTACCATATTGACACACACATGCAAAACTCTTGTTACGTCTAATAATATTCCTAGACAAATAACATCTAAATTACGAGGGACGTAACAGTCACCTTATCACTTCCTGTTCCCTTATTTGGTCACCTTCCTCCTTGTTGAGTAATTGATTGTTCCCCACCTGTCTCCTGTTCCCTCATTATCCTTCTGTGTATTTATACCCGGTCTGTCTGAGTCTGTGTTACGGAGTCCTTGTTTAATGTTTGAAAGTTAATTCATGTCCGTCGCTTCTTGCCTTGCTTTGCCTTGTCTTCGTGTCTTGTTTATGTTGGATTTGGATATTCTGGTTTTGACCCTGCCTGGACTGTTTACCCCTTTGGATTACCCTTTAATAAATGACATACCTGCAATTGGTTCCCTCTCTGTGTTTTCTGTATCACCGAACATGACATTGAGAGCATAGGCCGTAATTTAGATATATTTTTGAGATGGAAAAATGCAGTTTTACAAATGCTAGAAACGCGGCTTTCTAAGGAAAGATTGCGATCAAATAGCACACCTAGGTTCCTAACTGATGACGAAGAATTGACAGAGCAACCATCAAGTCTTAGACAGTGTTCTAGGTTATTACAAGCAGAGTTTTTAGGTCCTACTATTAACACCTCTGTTTTTTCAGAATTTTGCAGTAAGAAATTATTCGTCATCCAGTTTTTTATATCGATTATGCATTCCATTAGTTATTCAAATTGGTGTTTCACCGGGCCGCGAAGAAATATAGAGCTGAGTATCATCAGCATAACAGTGAAAGCTAACACCATGTTTCCTGATGATATCTCCCAAGGGTAACATATAAAGCGTGAAGAGTAGCAGCCCTAGTACTGAGCCTTGAGGTACTCCATAGTGCACTTGTGATCGATATGATACACCTTCATTCACTGCATGAACTGATGGCGGTCATATAAGTACGATTTAAACCATGCTAATGCACTTCCATTGATGCCAACAAAGTGTTCAAGTCTATGCAAAAGAATGTTGTGGTCAATTGTGTCAAACGCAGCACTAAGATCCAATAAAACTAATAGAGAGATACACCCACAATCAGATGATAAGAGCAGATAATTTGTAACCGTCTATAAATGCTGATCCCAATGCATCATTTTCATTATCAACATGGATATTAAAATCACCAACTATTAAAACTTTATCTGCAGCCAGAACTAACTCGGATGTAAAATCACCAAACTTTTTAATAAAGTCGGTATGGGGCCCTTGTGGCCTGTATACAGTAGCCAGTACAAACATAACAGGGGATTTATCATTAACATTTGTTTCTCTGGATAATATTATATGGAGCACCATTACTTCAAACGAGTTATACTTGAAGCCTGCACTCTGAGAAATCCTGAAAACGTTGTTATAAATTGAAGCAACACCTCCCCCTTTGCCTTTTAGACGCGGCTCATGTTTATAACAGTAATCTTGGGGGGGGGTGGACTCATTTAAAATAATGTAATCATCAGGTTTAACCAGATTTCTGTCAAAAACCTGTGAGAATTAACTGACCTCTGTGACGGGAGGCAGCTAGCAGACGGTCGGTTTAGCCAGTCTGTCTGCTTCATGACCTGGGCCCCAGTTAGTCAAGTATAAACTCTAAGACTATTTGCCATATTTCTAGAGAGAAGAGTGGCGCCACCCCAGGAGGGATGAAGACCATCTCTTTTCAACAGGTCAGGTCTGCCCCAAATGCTCGTCCAATTGTCTATAAAACCTATGTAATTCTGTGGGCACCACTTAGACATCCAGCCATTGAGTGATGACAATCTGCTATGCATCTCGTCACCACGGTAAGCAGGGAGGGGACCAGAGCATATTACAGTGTCTGACATCGTGCTTGCAAGTTCACACACCTCTTTAATGTTATTTTTAGTGATCTCCGACTGGCGAAGTCAAACATCATTAGCGCCGGCATGAATAACAATCTTACTGTATTTACACTTAGCATTAGCCAGCACTTTTAATAACATTCTTACTGTCCTCAATTAAAGTTTGGGATAGATAAACTGTACATGTGGCAAGAGGTGCAAATAACAATAGCAGGAGAAGCCATTACTCACTGTGCTTGATGAAATATTCTTACTGCTGTTGTTTGATGAACTTGTGAAAAACTGGAGCGAGAGAGAGGAGATGTGTAGAGTGTCAAGTAATACACATGTAACTCGTGTGAGTGTAGACACTAGACTGGCTTTATTTATGTTACCCGCTTCATCCAACAGAGGTCATCATAGTGATGTTAACATGAACACTGATATTTAAAGTGATAGTGCCACAACTCTACATCCCCTTTCTTCCAGATGAGATGAAAATAAACTTAACAGCCCACACAACAAAACTGGAACCAAAACACGTACTGAAATTATCTTATTATCAGGCCACCCACCACGGAACAAAAGGTGACACAGAACATAAAAAGTATGGTGAAGCATGGGCAAACAACGTTAGTTCAGTTAACGAAGGGACACCTGGTTATCATTTCCATATCTTGATTTTAGTTTAGTTTTTTAGCCAAGTACTGACATAGTCCTGATAACGCTGATTAGGTTGGCTAACTCTGCCTGCTCGAGTCACCACCAACTGTCTCTCAGCTGAGTCAGCAGTATTGACCACTGGTGTGATACTAGGAGGTGTAGGTGGTGGGTTGGCATTTTGGGCAGTCTCTCTATCAGGTACTGGTGAGGTGGACCTCAGTGGCACGTCCTCCTCAGAGCTTGCCGTTGGGTTTTCATCAACCCGGAGGAGATGTCGCCTGTTCCTGATATATTTCTTTCCTTGTGATGCTATTACATAGCTATTAAGCTGCTGAGCTGGGCCTTCCACTCTTGGCACTTGATCAAAGCCACGTTCAGTTGTGCACTCTGACTGTTTGACCTGGTCTTAGTGCAGAGAGGCGGTGAGCACTGCGGTCATGATACACTTTCCCCCTTATTCTGTGTTTGGAGATGGCAGCAGCCACATTGACTTGGATAGCAGACCTGAGCATGTCTGTGGTTGCTGGCAGGAAGGTCCTGGTTTGCCTGGACATGAGTCGCTGAGCAGAGGAAGGGAGCCCATCACGGGGAATGTTGCGAGTGTGGAAAATGGCTGCTTGGATGTCTGTGCCATCACGGTGGCACTTCTCCAGCAGGTGCTTAGCGGATCTCACTGCACGCTCAGCCAGACCGTTAGATTGTGGGTAATAAGGACTGCTGCGGATGTGTTTAAAGTCCCATGCTTGTGAAAAGTCTGCAAAGTCCCTTCCAGTGAACTGGGTCCCATTATCAGTCATGAGGGTGTGGGGCACACCATGTGTTGCAAAGTGTCGCTTCAGCTTCGCAATGACCATGTTTACTGGTCATGTTGGGGAGGTAATCCAGCTCGAACCACCCTGAGTAGGAGTCCACCAGGACTAGATGCATTTTGGCATGCCACTCAAATATATCAGCTGCAGTAAATGACCATGGCAGTTCAGGGATGTCATGGAGGTGCATTGGTTCCTTTGTGTGGTGTGCTGTCAAAGCGTTGCATGCAGCACAACGAGACACCTCTCTTTCGATATCTGTGTACATTGAGGTCCAGTACATAGTCTCTCGAGCTCTGCGTTTGGTGGCTTCAATCCCGGGATGGCCCTGGTGTAGCTGGCCAACATAAAATGTTTGCAGTGCTGCAGGTATGACTAACCTTTGCCCACGCAGAAGCAGTCCATCCTCTAACGTCAACTCCTCCTTCATGGAGAAGAACGGTTGCAACTGTTGCGGCAGCTCCTTGGAGGTGCTGGGCCAGCCATGCACGATGACTTCAGATAACTGTTGGCAGGTGACGTCACTCTTTACTGCATTTCGTAATTCATCTGTACGACGTGAAGAGAGCACCTGGACAGTCATCACTTCTAGTAAGTCATCAGTAAGTGGGGGCTCAGACTCAGGTAAGTGTGCACGCGACAACGCGTCTGCCACAAACAGTTCCTTGCCTCGCTTATACATCACATCCAAGTCGTAACGTTGCAATTTTAACATCATACCCTGCAGGCGTGGTGATGCGGTGTGCAGTGGTTTCCTCAGGATAGTTATAAGGGGCTGATGATCCGTTTCAGCCGTAACGGGGCGGCCATAGATGAAATCATGAAATTTTTTAGCTGCAAACACCAGTGCTAACATTTCTTTTTCAATTTGAGCATACCTCGACTCAGTTGGTGTGAGGGCACATGATGCGAATGCCACCGGCCTCCCGTCTTGGAGGCACACCGCCCCCAGACCGTGTTGGGAGGCGTCTGCTGATATAACCACTGGTTTTGATGTGTCAAAAAATTGCAGCACAGGGGGATTAGTCAGTGCCTGCTTCAGTTTGCTGAAAGCCGCATCATGGGCGTCATGCCAGTGCCACTCCACGTCGTGGTGTATCAGCTGTCTCAGAGGGCCAGTCATGTCACTGTACTGGGAGATGAATTTGGATAGATAGTTTGTCATGCCCAGAAACTGCTGTAAAGCCTGTTTGTCCTGTGGCTTCTCCATCTCGCAGACGGCTTTGATCTTTTCCGGATCTGGCTTAACACCATCAGCGGTTAACAGGTGTCCTACATAGTGTACACAGTTGACTCTGAATCTGCACTTGTCAGGATTGAGCTTTAGGTTGATGGTACGGATCCTGTTCAAAACCTGTGTTAGGCGTTCATCATTTTCTAATAATGTGCGTCCCCAGATGAGGATGTCATCGACCACGATCTCGCAAGGTTGTCCAGCAAATAACTGTTCCATCACATTTTGGAAGACCTCACTGCCTGTGCATATGCCGTATGGCATTCTCAGGAACCTATATCGGCCAGGAGGTGACATGAATGTTGTGAGCTTGGAGGATGCGCGGTCAAGGGGTATTTGCCAAAACCCACACTTGGCATCTAAGATGCTAAATATTTTTGCACCGGGCATGTCCGCAATGATTTGGTCAATTGATTTGAGTGGATGACGGGATCTAAGGAGGGCCCGGTTTAGATGCACTGGGTCGATGCAAAGTCGCACTGTTCCATCTTTTTTTTCCACTGCAACCATGGCAGACACCCATTCTGTTGCGTCGTTTTCTGGTATAATTACACCAAGGGCAGTCATTCGGTCCAGCTCTGCCTTGACCTTATCTTTCATGGCAATGGGGATCCTGCGGGGAGCACATATTGTGGGGGCAACAGTGTCATCTAGTCTCATATGATATATCACAGGTAATTTACCTATGACATTAGTGTCAAAAAGGTCTTTGTACTCCAGTATTTCTGGAGCTTCTTGTTGCAGCATGTGGACGTCAGGTCCGAGATGTATGAGACCAATGGCAATACTGTCTTGTAGTCCCAGTATGGGTTTTACATCCCTATTGACCACATGAAACTTGAACTGTCCCTGTGTACAATGCAGTGTTACAGTGCCATCAGTTTTGATTGACTCACCTCCATAAGCCACTAGATTGACTTTTTCATTTGGATCCACATGCACTGTGTGGTCAACTGCATGCAGCAGTTTTCTGGGCAGCACATTACATTTGGCACCAGTGTCCACTTTTACCTTCAGTTGTCCATTTCCATTCTTCATTGCGAGCGTGGCGAAGATTTCCCCCTTCTGTGCGGGTGTGAGTATTGTGTCACAGTAGAAAGTATCAACCATTTGATTGTCTGGTTCAGTGGTCAATTCATTTACTCTACCCATTTCTCTTCTTTTGTATGGAGTGGGGGCTTTGGGGCGAACTGTGGCCTGCGCTGGTGCAGAGCGACAACACCTAGCAAAGTGATTAAGTTTTCCACAGTTATTGCATGTCTTGTTGAGAGCAAAGCATTTGCTGCGGTCAGGTGAGTGTTGGCCATTACAATTGCCACAGCGAGCCTTCTGAATTGAGCACACTTCAGCTTCCTTATGAAGTTCCTTAGAGCTTTTCTCCGACTGTTCATGGAGCATGCTAATGCTAACTGCCAGTTCAAGGGTGAGATTCTTTTCACGTAATAGTTGTTTGCGGAGGGTGTCACTCTGTATTCCACAGACGATACAATCCCTGATCAATTCATCACGGAGTGCGCCAAAATCGCATTTCTTCGCCAGTATTTTCAGAGTGGAGACATACGCCTGAATAGACTCACCGGTTCCCTGACTAGTGGTGTTAAAAACATGCCTGTCCATAATGATGTTTTTCGCTGGCAAACATAATTCAGCAAACTTTACCAGTAGAGTCTCTGGTTCTTCGTGACTTTCCCCCTCTCCATACACAAAGGATTCCGACTTTTCAACAGCCTCTGGGCCGGCTAGGTTCAGTAGCGTATAAGCTTGAACTTTCTTCGATTTATCCGACAGTTCTGCGTTGCAGTAGATTATCCATTCTTTCTCAAATTTCCGCCAGTTGTCGGCAATGTTGTCGTCAAAAACTAGCGGATCGATACGACGGAGTCCTTGAGCCATTATCAGACACTTCTGACACCATGTAGAGTGTCAAGTAATACACATGTAACTCGTGTGAGTGTAGACACTAGACTGGCTTTATTTATGTTACCCGCTTCATCCAACAGGGGTCACCATAGTGATGTTAACATGAACACTGATATTTAAAGTGATAGTGCCACAACTCTACAAGATGAAAAAAGAAAACAGCGATAGGTTCGAATGAAAACGCTAATGACAAGCTAACGAGTGCTAACGCTTTGCAGGTGTACTGTACTTACGGATATAAAATAAAAGTGAACGATCAAAGTTAATCTTATAAGATTGTTTGATAATATCAGAAATATGGTGTGAATTAAATTATATTTTATCACTTTAAAAAACAGAGAGTGATAGTAAGATAAAGATTCTAGAGAAAAAATAAAATAAAAACAGCTACACGGAGCTACGATTAGCTACAGAAAGCCAACAGGAAGTAGAGAAAACACTGTCCAACAGCGACACCCGCAGATAAGCAATGATCATTGAGAGCACTAGTACATGTCTTGTCTGGTTAATGGCATTCACACTAATTTACTCACCCTCATGTCCTTCCAAATCTGCACGACTTTCTTCAAAGGAACAAACTATTTTAAAGAATGTAAAAAAAGTACATAAAGTCATACTGGTTTGGAACAACATTAGTTCCCTTTCTGTCTGGATTATTATTTCTCTTTTATATCCCATACCTCCATCCCTGTCGTCCCCCATATCCCTGCCTGTTTTAGTTACCCAGGTCTCAACAATCCTGATTCAGCATTTCTATAACAGCTTTTTTTCTTGGTAACTATGACATTACATTTAATAATGCGAATCCTCCACAGACTCTCCTGATAATGTGTGAACTCTGTCAGACACACAAATTCTGATTACCAAATCAGCTCTCACAATGGGCCTGTTGGGGGCATGGGGGTGGGGGTGCAGGATGAGGTCGTCCAGTTGGTTTAGAGATTTCCTCAAGTAAGTTGAGTATGATGGCTTGACATCGGGATGGAAAGACTAAGGGGACTCTAAAGGGGGATAGTAGAGGCCAAGAATACAACACTTTTTGTTTCTTCTTTTGGCTGTGTAATTTGTTGGTGATGAAAGAGCAAACATAGCCAGCATCCTGTAATCAAATATTCTGATTCATTTAGTTTCTCCCCCTCTGTATATATCAGGGCCTGAATCTTTTTAATAATTTCCTCAAGTTCTATGTTCATAAAAGAGATGGTCCATGCTGCAAAATATTATAAATTTTTGTGACATTCTGGATACGTTTAAAGTAATCATATTTCCAAAACAAAGGAATACACCAAAATATACAAATTACCAACAAAATCAACAACTTTTCTTTTTTTTATTGTATATATAAAATAGTTTCAAAAACTCATAATCATCATATACTATAAGAACAGCTATATAATTTTTTGTTCTATTAGCCAATATTGCAATATCTATTATATGAGGTTTGAAAGGGAAAATGAATATAAAAATAATAAAAAATAATACATTTATAAAGAATTTAGAATTTCTAAAATAGAAAAAATATATCAAATAGAATTTAATTTTGAAATCAAACGATAGGTGTGTTTTTCTCGCTGCTAACCACAAGGTTTCAGGTTCAAGCCTAATTAGGGTGACAAAACAAACCATAATCACAACTGTAACACACCAGATTGCTCTTGGGAGACCGCTTCTGTATTTAAATGTCCCACACCTCTCTTGAGATCAAGAACAAGTAACAATAAGTTGCGGCTGTGCAGCTGACAGGCTTCTGAAAACAAAGTTTATGATGTAACTGAAATCTCACAGTAGTCATCTGAACAGTTAAGTCATTATTTTGGTGATTCCAGGCAGGCATGAAATCAGGTCATTATAATGCATAATACACACGGTTCTCCTTTCTTCACTGCTTAACTCAGTCCAAACACATTGAAAAATCATTGAGGTCAGTTTATGTTTATAATAGTGATATGTAATATGCAACAGATCTGAATAGAGCTTTTCTGTTGAGCATGGTGTGTGTTAATTTCTGTGTGTTAATTTCTGTGCCAGGATTATGCTCATTTGTTGAACACTGTGTGTATTCAGAATGTTTGCATGAATGCACGTGTACTGTATGTGCATGATTAAACTGAAATAAGCTTGTCCACTGATGTGATGTGTGTGTTTGTTTCACTTAATTATTCCCTGAGACCTTTGAAAGCACAAGTGTTTCTTATCTCATCTTTACAGGAGTGCATTTGTTTGGTGGCTCTCTTAGAGTGTGTGTGAACTGAAAGTCAAGAGAGGAAAAGATAAAGCACATGCACTCATGGCCCGGACACTTCTAGCAACTGGCCGCTTTACCAGGCCTGTGACCCTAGGAGCGGGTTCTCTGACCCAGATCTGCAGCTCTGCTGGACCAGGATCTAGGAAGAATGCTCCGCTGTCTAGCATCCAACAATCCGAGTTCCTGGTGCCAGCAGCTCTCCTGGGCAGAATACGCTCATAACACCCTTCCTGTGGCCGCGTCAGGTATGTCCCCTTTTGAGTGTGCTGTTGGTTATAACCCACCTCTGTTCCCGTCACAGGAACCCGACGCAGCGGTTCCATCTGCCCTGGCTTTCGTCCAGTGCTGCCGTCGCACCTGGGAGAAAGTCAGGAGGATTTTGATCCAAACCTCTGGCCGAACCAAGACTGCAGCTGATCGTCGCCGGTCCTCTCCTCCTGCCTATATGTGTGGTCAGCTGGTTTGGCTTTCTACCAAGGATCTGCCTCTCTGGGCGTCTTCTCGTAAGCTGGCACCCAGATTCATTGGGCCATTCCGCATCACCAAGGTGATTAGTCCGGTGGCGATCAGGCTCAAGCTCCCTCCTACTCTTGGTCAGGTTCACCCGGTGTTTCATGTTTCCAGGGTCAAGCCTGTGTTCTCTTCCCCCCTTAATCCTGCTTGTAGTCGTCCCACCCCCCACCCCCTCATCTTGTGGATGGATCTCCTACCTATACGGTTAAGAGATTACTTGAACAGCGGCGCTTTTTCCCCTTTATTATTCCCTGTGTTTCTCTGTCTATTGTCAGACTGTTGTTACTCGTACCAATAGCTCCGATCTTCTAGCTTTTCTTGGTACTCACCTTGTCGTGTCTAGTCCTCAGGCTCCAGTGTGTTTAGCTGATTTCTCTGCCCCTTGTTCTTACAAGCCCAGAGCTCCTAGAAGCTTCCAGCTGTCATCCCTCCGGTCTCGGCGGTTATACGAACTACTGTGGAACATTACTCATCTGCTTTGACTCATCTGCTTCTCATCCTCTCACTACGAGTGAAACCTGTTGAACGTGACTAATCTTCTCTGCCTCCTCTGCTTAAAAAAAAGCTTTGAGTTAACCCGCATCTGAATCCAGCCTGCTTTCTCTTGACAGTCACCCACTTCATCCGTGCCGAGGCGCATGCCTGTCCACTTGGTGAGGGAGCACCAAGGAAGTGACAGACGTATACAGAGCCTTTCCTCAGAAAATGGCCATGCCACTGCACCACGGGCCGCTCACACAACTTGGCAGAAATGGAGAACCTGAAAAGATTAAGGGGAACATGCCAAGTTAAGAGCTCAACTATCCTAAGATAGCTATGCTATGTGAACCATATAAGCCTGGATATACAAGACCACTGAAGACACTAAACTAGAAAGCCTCTAGAAGAGCTCAAAGATAACTACTTAAATCCAGGTAAGGAGAAATAGCTGCTGAGCTAAAACACAGCTATCCTCAGATAGATATGTCCTAAAGGTCTTTTGAAGGCTTGTAGACCAGAATAACCACAAACAGCTAGCCTAGATAGCCAGGCAAAACTTTAAAACCCTAGGCAGGGGAGCAATTACTGAGCTATCCTCAGATTGCTAGGCTCTAGGAAAGGCGATCACTCCAGGAGAGGGTTCACCGCAACTTGCAAATAAGACACAGCTAGCCTCAGATGTAAGCCCTTCCTGCCATAACAATGGCTGTAATATAACCACTCTCAGATGGCTATACTAAGGAGAACCCCAATCTGTGTCAGTCCCACGGTAGGCTAGCAAGGCACCATATCATTGACCAGGGGCTCACAAGAGGGAGATCCAAGCCATCAGTAAATGATTCACTTAGAGCGAACACATAAACATCATCAGTCCGAGATCAAAGCTTGGTGTAAGTCGTGGCCAAAAACACTAGAGGGATTGACACAGCGATGGCAAACTGGGTCACGAAACACAAATCCTTCGTCCTGCATCCCAGACATCGTGACTCATCACAATGAGTACATAACTCTGAACAAAGTTCAGAGACAAAACATTTGTCTCTGCTCTTCGCCGAGACAAGCGGGAAAGCAGAATATGGCCTCAAGTGTTAGAATCCGAACATGGAGGCACACATTCCCTCAGGTGCTGCTATACACTGAATAGATAACCCAAAAGAGCATCTTAAGTCAAGCAATCTGAGGCTTCGCTGTGCCTCGGCAGCAGTGGGACCCGAACCGCGAGACACAAATGCTTGTCGCTCACAATGAGCGCACTCAGTGTCCTCAAACATCCAACGTGCAAGCTCCTGACCAAGACAGGATTCATAGATCGTGTGTGTCCTCAAGTGTCAGAAAACACGGGCACAGAGGCACACATTCTCCACAACACTCACCTGCCTTGGTCAATCACACGCACTTCAGACAGACGGCTCCTGAAGACACTAAAGAGGATGATGTATTCAACAGGTGCCCTTTTATACTTCTGGGCACACTGCCTATGGCGTCATGGGCCAGGTGGACCAATAGATTGCCGTTGTTTCACACGTGCTTCAGACACCGGTCATGCAGGCTGCGTGGAGTTCCCTAGAAAGGGAACCTGAATGTTACATGATACTACTACACTAAACTATCTTTCCTCAAGCAGTCATTCATTATTATGACATGTCTTTCATGGATTTAGCTTAAACAAAAACAAACAAATCGATTTTCTGGGAGTGTTTATGTGTATAAACAAAACAAAATGCTGCAAAATATCCAATCCAATATCCCTGTTTTTTTTTCTCAGGTGTTGATATGAAGATGTAAACCAAATCTTTTTGAATCTACAAAAAAGACAAGTGTACATTCAAAAATGTGGTAAACATGCGCGATGTACATAGACAATGAAATCTAGTTATTAAGCATAATTGGTATAAGATGCATGAACCAGTACCAGTGGATAAACAAGCATAACTGAATACACCTGCATTACTTTTACACAACTTCTATAAAAACAAAGGATTAATTTGGCATTAAGCAGACCACAAGAATAAGTCATTAGCTTTAAATTAGTTGATTAAAAGTACTAACATAGAGCACTTTTCTTGTTTTTCATATGTGCATGAAATCTAAAATTATGACATTTCCAACACTGCTGGAAGGCCAAATAAGAAGCAGGATCCTCAGGCCACATGCTTAGCTGCTGCTTCACGCCAAACACCACTGTAAGACAATCATCACACTGAGGTCTGTCACTTGGTGATAATTTTTCTGACATTTGGCGGCTGATTGCGGCCTGCTGGAATTCAAATATAAATTACATTATTTGATTTGTGGCTAGATGTGAAATGACGTAATGCCGTTGACATGTCTTGTTTTCAGTGGTTTCTGCCTGGGGAAGTATGTGATAAAAAACTGAGAGAGACAACTGCAATAAAGGCATGTTTTTTTTATTTTCAAAGCATTCATCTTTTACTGGAGAATAATATAAGGTAATAAAACTTTAAAAATGTAAAAAAGAGCATTGCATATAAAGTTCAAGAAACTGTTTATGCAGCAGTTCAATGACCCAATGATGTTCTTCAAACATGCTGAGATTACTGTTCTTTCAAAAGCCATCAAATCAACTTCTATTTTATGTCTGAAAGGCACAGACAGACAGTGTCCCATCTTTCCAGACATGGCTGCTTTGTCTCACAGCCGTTAACTTTATCAATTACGGACCCTTGAATCCTCAACCTCTCACTCCCATTTTCACTCTTTATGTCTGTCTGTTTGGCTGCATGTCTGCATGGATTTCAGTAAGGTCACACATTATTCTCGGCCTCTTTCTCTTGCCCTCATTTGGTCAGTTCAGTCTGGCAAAACCCACTCCTCTATTTCTTCACAGGCTGTGTCAGATCTATTCCAGCTGCAGCTTGTGTTCATGTTTGTATGTGTCAGCTGGGTGTCATTATGCTGCTGATCACATCACCTCTATGTGGAATCAAACTCAGGGGGATGAACTATAAACAGTATCCGTGACAACTGAAACTGCCTTCAACACCAATGGCCTTTTACAGGATACAAGGGGAATATCCTCTGCTGGAGACAAATTTATTTTCTTTTAGCTACAATGACCACTATACGGATAAATAAAGGGCCACATGACCAGTGCTCATGGGGAAAACACAAAACCAGAGAGAAGGCTCTGCAAAATGTATCATATGAAATCTCAAAATGATTGAAAGCACAAAATATCACAGACACACACACACACACACACACACGCAAATTAAATAATATTGGGTGAAATGGATTTCTATATTTAAGGTGTGTAAGGTGTATAAATGTTTTGTACTATTTATTTCAAACTTGTATTTGACATATATTGTTTACAACCTTCCCTATCACTACTCTAGAACCGTAAACAAGTTGGAAAAATGTAAAAAAAAAAAAAAAAGAGTAAAAAAGTAAAATGTTAGCTAGTTAAAACATTGTGTGGGTGCATTTTATGTGTCAAATTTCAGTTTATACTCTGTTATCTTTGTGAGTTTTTGTGACGTAAATGCTGAAGTGAGTTACAACTCTCTTAGACATATTTCTGAGTAAATGTTTTATGTTAAATTAAACATGGGAACCAACTAATTCAAATATCATTAACATGATTACAAATCAAGTTAAAACCCACATGTGAAATGCTATCTATCTCAAAACTAGATGTTTTTTTTTTTTTTTTTGAAATCTCAGAATAGGGTGGTGGTCATATATGATCGATTTCATCCCTGTACATAATTTCTACTGACAGTGTTACAACTCAGCCAATGTTACAACCTTCCCCAGTCTCCCATAATAAAGCTGGTGAAGTGAGCTTGCAAAAAATGAATGTTGAGAGATATCACTATGTGTACGAGTTTACATTGACAAATACAGATTGACAGGACAGGCCATGATGTGAAAGCAGATCAGAAAAAGTGTTTAGATATTCTGAGGAGACCTGCCAAAGAGAAGCCTATCAAGGTGCCATGTCAAGTACAGCAGTGTGAGCAATCTGCATCAGAAAAGCGGAGCATAAACCAACCCAAGAGCTGATCCTTGTCAGAAAAAAAAAATCCAACATTTGAATGTACTGATAAGATAAACATGATATGGTCCATGCCAGTCAAGAAACAGAGTACTAAAAAGCAAAATGCTTCACAAATGGCCTCTGACCCTGAAGTAATTTGCATCAAGGGGTAATTAAAGGGACATTTGGTGGTTTCCATTGACTTCCATAGTAGGAAGATAAATACTATGGAAGTCAATGGGAACCACCAACTATTTTTTTGAGCAGCAATCTTCAAAATATCTTCTTTTATGTTCAATATAAGAAAGCAGCTCATACAGGTTTGGAATGTCATGAAGGTGAGTAAATGATGTCAGAATTTCATTTTTGGGTGAACTATCCCTTTAAGTTAATTGAAGTATGATGCGTATGAGAACGGATATTAAAGTTTAGAAAGAAACTCTTTGAAAACAGACCGAGTGTGTGTATTTTTTTTGGTGTAGCTTTTAAACATGGAACTCTGAGAATTAAGTTTATTTACAGTTAAACTGACAAAGTAAGTACAAAACCTTAAACAACTCCAGCAAAACGTAAAGAGGACCATATTAGCAGCTGGCTAATGGAAGCATGCCAGAGTGTAAATGAACGCGTCCATGCGTGTTTTAGAGTATATTTTTGCAGTGTAAATCACAGGAAAGAGATGTACACATACAGAGTTGAGAGATAACACACAGCACCAGATCAGAGCTCATTATGATCTAATATAAATCATTAAAACATGCGTGTTTTAATGATTAGAGACAGCAGCTGAACTCCGACTGAAAGTATATGGCTCTCCCTATCTCATGTTCTTTCTCACCCCCCTACCCATCCAACTTTGTATTGTAATTCACTCTGACAATCAGCATGAATTGTTTTGCTCTGGCATGTCAATCAAGTCAACTGTGATTGCTTACAGACACTTGGATGATCGCCGGGGTTAGCTAGGTTCCAGATCGGCCTGTTCTGTGGACATGCACACACAAAGTAGAGGAGAACATTGAGTATTGATGCGATTTTGGCCCGTGTGGCCAAAGACCCCTCCCCCTACATCTCTTGATCCTCACTCTTTCTCTCTTAAGGGGGTTAAGAGCCCCGATTTGGCCAAATACACTTCAAACAGTAAATCTTGCTATCTCTGGAACGTTTAAATCTCCAGAGTACATATCTAATTATACTTGCATGTGCACAACCACAGGGTGTGGGAGAACATCATGCATGTTGTGTGTGAGGCCATGAGCTAGATGTGCACAAATATATTTTATTTTTAATGTGTCATTTATGTGTGTGTGTGTGTGTGTGTATGTATAAGACTAGTGTAGCTGGATTTTGTTTGTTTTTTCTGCCAATGGGTTTTATTCAGATCTGGGAGTGGTTCTTTTCTGGAAAAACTGCATAAGAAATCATGAGATGGTAATAATATTGATGCTATGTGTTTAAATGTGTGTGCATCCATTGGGGGTGTGCATACAGAGTGCAGCCAACACAAACTTTGACTGAGCCCTGAAATGGGGGTTAAGGATTAGAAGTCCATTACCCCAAGGTATATGATGCTAACATATTATACAGCTACAGACACACCCACAAAACATTTAGCACTGTTATAAAGAAGTGAGAATATGCTTTGATCTGTCTAACTGAGATTATATACATTCTCACATACAAAGAGAGGTAATATGATGAAGGTGCTCTTAGTAAGGTGTTTCACTGGTGTCATGCGAAATCCTGCCAAATAAATAGAAATGACAGAAATAGTCAAAGTATATGCTAATATATGGTATGACCATACAGTATGTCCCAGAAATAGTCAGAGTAGTATCATGCCATTCTGAAGTCCGTGATTTATCTGCCATAGCTTATCAGGCTAATGGATTAATGGCATACTAAACTATCAGGCTAATGGATTAATGCCATATTATACTATCAGGCTAATGGATTAGATTGCTTACTTAAGCTAATCAAAATCATAAAGAAAAATATGCATGATTTTGATGGGGTGTAGGAAGATTTGTCATGATACCACATCTTATTTTTCCCATTGGTCTTGGACTTTATACTGACACCTACTGGCATGGATGCCCTACCTTGTATAATAACTGCTGCCACTTCATTTTTTTCTCCTTTTTGTCTGCTATTTCTCGATCATATACTACATACATCGATAAAATACACAATATTGGATGCAGTTCCAGCTAGGTTTTTTGCATTGTTGGTCATGACTCCTTTAAAATTGATTTACTTATCCAAAATACTCACTTTTTGTGGTGTCTCCTCTCAGATCTCTAATGGACCACAAAGGAGACTTCACATATGATGTAAATACTGGCACTCATTTCTCCTGTCAATGGGACAAACCTAGAGGGTTTTTAAAACTTTTGTTTTAAAAGATTCTCACTTGTAGTTAACTATGAAGCATATTTAGATCAGACACTCGTGGATTAAGGCACTATACTCACAGGGGAATATATTGTGTTCTTCTAAAGTAAAAGTTTTTTATTTCAATGCACAAACACACAGTCAACTGTCTTACTGATATTCTAGACTACACCCATTTATTTTGTCCTTCAAGGTACTGGCTTGAATTTGTTTGCAGCACTAAAGCATCAGCATCAAACACAAAAAACTACAATGAACTCAACAGAAATAGGATTCTCTTTCATTTTTTTCTCTATCTCTCTCTCTCATATGCACACTCTGGAGAGAGGTAGTTTCTTTTTTTCTTTATTTGCTGGCAGGTATTAGCTGTTTAAATAATTTGCTTCCAGCTTGAGAAAGCCAACAATGGCAAAGCTGAATTACTGAATGAAATTGACGCATTTAAATTCTCCTAATTTTGTGAGAGATTACTCAGTCAGGACCAGAGCCATGAGAAAACTAGACCACTTGTATACTACTCCCACACTTGTTTCTGCTACTTTTTTGTTTTCATAATAAATGAGAAAATAGTGTTGCAATTTTCCAAAGAAATGTACTGTCCATCAAAAACAACCAACATTTATCCTGAAGCAACAGTGCAACACAACAACAGAAGATTAGATCCAGAAGATGTTTTTACAGTCTGATGCTGAAAGGGAAACTCAACAAAGAGCTTTGATTCTCTAGATTTGCATAGTAAAAATTTTTTAAATTTTTTTTTTTTTACAGAAAAATAATATATATGTATAGTAAATGGTTTAACATTCCATTATATGCCATTTCATTGTAAAATAATGTAAGATTTATGGTTTTGGGTCCAAGTAAATATTTAAAATTTACTGTGAAAAACAGTAAAATGACATTCTCAGAATTCATACATTGCATGACATGACATATATTATACTTATATTGTTATATTATTCTCCAGTAAAAGATGAATGCTTTGAAAATAAAAAACATGCCTTTATTGCATATATTATATTCATATATTATATATAAAAATTATTCTATTAGGGTGTTACTTGCGTACCTCTATATGAGTATTGGCTATGTTTTATGAACAATTCATTTTGACCACTTGTAGTATTATGGTGGTTATCAGTGGGTAAGATTTGGCTCTTTAAAGCCTACTGTATCATAATTGATTCAATTGATTCAGTTTGTAAGACATCTAAATTATAAACATAATCCAAATCTGCTACATTCCTCTTGCCTGTTCAAACTTTTCTTTCGCAAGTAAAAGGCCTTTGGTATAATTCTAAATTCTTATAGCATAATTTCCACCTTAAGGTTGTGGCTATGAAATCTTCATTTTTTTTTAAATGTTTTTTTTCTGTAACATAAAAAGCATACTTTTTATATTGTTGTTTATTAACATTTTAAGACAAAAATTTACTGGGGTGAATCAACTCAACTTTCATGCCGTTCCAAACCTATATAAGTTTCTATCTAATGCTGTACACAAAAGATGATTGTGCACTTTGGATGGGATAAATACAGAGCACCAATTCCGAGTATGGGCACCATACTTGGCCACGTCACTTTCACTTTAACATAACAACATGAACTCCTTAATCCCCCTTTTAAATTTGGAATAGTTTCATTTAACTTAATACACTTAATTAGCAGCTCAGATCCTTAACCACTAGACACAAGGTCTGTGTGGTGATCTCAAACACAGACTGTAGTGCTTCCACGCAGCCTTACATACAAACACACACACACACACACACACACACACACACACACACACACACACACACACACACACACAAAGGACATTTGGGAGAAAAGCCAGTCTCATCTGGGGGTGATGAGCAGATGCAAAATGTCGATCCCATGCTCCTTTTCATTTCAGATGTATTCCCCTTTTCGTTTTCCTACTCTATATGTCTTTTCTCATGTGCGCACTGTTGAGACTATACTCATTTTTTCTACTGCTGTCAAAACCTGGACAAAAATATATATAAACAGGAAGAAAAGCATGAGAGAAAAAGCAAGGGAAAGAGAAAGTAGCTTGCATCAGATTTATCTATCCTTCCCCTGCTTTTCTTCTGTGCCTGCACAAATTTGTTGACATTTTTGGCAGTGGAAAAGCAGGAGGAGAGGCCCAGTGGTGTGTGTCTTTAGTGTGCATATTCTTCCTCACAATAATGAATATGTGTCCAAATGTCACATGTGTATGTGAGAAATCTTTTTTTTTTTTTTTTGTGACCTATTCATGCCAGCAGCATGCTTTAAAGGATCTCTCTATTTAAGGGCTATTTATGCTTCTTTTATAATGTCTGGTGTTACTGAAGAGCAGTCACTCTGTAGTTATCCAATCTGTAGAAAATGTGAACACATGCACACATAAACTAGGAAAAGCATGGGAAGAAAACAAAGCAGCATATAGTGAGAATATTAGCCTCACACTGAGATTCATAAGGTCTATCTCCGTCATACGCACACACACACACCCTCAGGAAATATGGAAGGCTGCATGGTGTATCTGAACTCTGTATCGCGTGTGATGACATAAAATCTGGAAAAGTGAAAAAGCACAAAAGTTTTTCCTGCTCTCTCTCTCTTTCGCCTTATCTGACCTGTTGTAATGAGGCTGAATGTTCTTGGCGTATGTGCGGTGCTCAGTCACAGCTGACATCTCCACGGCTCTTTGTTTTATGGGGAGATTGTATGAATAAGAGATTATTGAAACTAATATCCTTTACTTTATGCTAAATTATGAAAACCATTAGGGGCTTTGGTTCTTAAAAGACAAACAATAAAATCTCTCTCTATAGGGCATGTTTTCCAGATGTGCTGCTGCAGGACGTTTCTCGCCAAGTTCTTCGAGGAGGTTTACTTTAAACAAACGTATCTTGGCGTGCTCAGCAAAGAAAAGGAGGGTGATTTTACCAAAGGTTCATTGCTCATTTTTATGTGGAGGCTTTGGATGCTTTCGATCATCCATCTGTTAGGAAACGTGCAACACGAAGTGAAACAATGTCAATATTTGCAGTTTGTGGGATTTTTTTTTCTTTCTGTTCTGCTTAGGAAAATCTGTATTATGATCATAACTACTCTCGTGCTGTCTTCTTTCCATTACAACTAGCATGCGGAAACAACTGTCGATCATTAATGAATACCAAAGACTGTTTAAACTGCTTCCCAGACCATTATTGTGATATATAGGTCATTAATGGTTGTCAAAGCAAAACATGTGCTTTTGTACTAACAATGCAAGTAAACCAAAGGAATTCCAGTCTTAATATTAGGACAGAGGAATAGAAAAGCGGAATCAGGTTCCCTGAGCACTGACGAGGTGCTTTAAAGTGTTAAATTGAGTTTGAACACAGTTCAAACAGAAGATCGAAGAGGAATCTGATATGCTTTTTTATCAGGGGAGAATTCTGCCAGAGACACTTGGCAACCAAAACACCATGGCCAGCCAATGACCTTCTCCCACGCTGGCTAACAGCCAATAACATCTTCCGACAGGGACCAACAGCCAATGACCTTTTGTTGACCAGCCTGAACCAGCCAATGAAGTTTCGCATTCAGATACTAAATAGCCAACAAGCCATCCTACAATTTCCAATAATAATCTGATAAATGGGTGAAGCAGATGAAATCAGTCAGATTTTACTGCATTTAAAAATAAATAAAATGATCATAAATTAATTTATATATTTATATTACTATACAATGTAATGAGAATATATACAGTATATAATGTGATATTAATTGAATTATTTATTACTCATATAATATTTATATATGCATTTATTAATTTAGATAATACAATAAGAAGAAAAACATTGGATCCCATCTAAAAAGATAGATTTATAAATAAGTAATGACATTAATGGGTTAGTTCACCCAAAAATGCATGCGTAGGCACTGCTGTGTTATCTGCGCCACAATGATGTGCTGTTCCAAACCAGTAAAAGCTCTGTTCATCTTTGGAACACAATTTAAGATATTTTGCATGAAGACCTATAGGCTTTAGACTCTCTCATACACTGCCAAGTAAATAACAGTGTCAAGGTCCAGGAAAGGTATGAAAGTTGTTGTCAGAATACTCCATCTGCCATCAGACGTGCAATCTTTTTTTCAAATCAAAGATAAATACACGAAGAAACAGCGCATCCTTGTGGTGCGGATGACACAGAAGAGCCTACGCATGGTTAATGATTAATGACAAAATTTTCATTTTGGGTGAACTATCCCTTTAACCAAGAAAAAAATGTAAAAAAAGAAAAAAAGAAGAAGAACAGATCAACAATTGTTTGAAAAAAAAAAAAACCTTCAGTCAGAGATATTTAAAGGGGTCATATGATGCGATTACAAATTTTCCTTTCTCTTTGGAGTGTTACAAGCTGTTGGTGCATAGATAAGATCCTTAAAGTTTCGTTGTGAAAGCGAAAATACTTTGTTTGGGCTTCCAAAAGAGGACACGACTAGAAATCAGTGTTTAAGTTGTATTTTTAACATTGTTCCAGAACAATTCAACCCAAATATTCAGATGTGTGCAGCACATTTTATGGAAGACTGTTTCCTGATCCTGAGAGAGAAGACTACAGTGCCGGCTGTTCTGACTCCATTTGTAAAGATTTGCCACTGATGATTTAAACACATGTTTTGAGCAGTGTAGATTAGCGCTTGTTGTTTGTCGTTTCTCCTAACACAAATACAGACATGGTTTTATATTTATGCGATGCGACGCAATGCAACACAACGTGTAAAAAGACAGTATAAGTCATTATAATCCGTAATTATGTCCCCTCTGGATGCAACAAACGGCTCGTTTGTAATGGGTTTTATTGTTTTTGTTTAGTCATGCCAGTGTTGTGACTGGGCCACGCATCACAGTATGGTGCGGGGTGTAACATTTCCTTCACACGCTTGAGGTATTCAGTCAATCACAACACACTGGATAGCTGGCCAATCACAGCACACCTCACTTTTCAGACCGCTGAGCTTTGTAAAAATTTATGTGCTTCAGAAAGGTGTGGCATAAAGAAACAATAATATACAGAATGTGGAAAATGTTTTTTTTTTACCTTAAACCCCATAAACACATTTCATTACACCAAATAATGTCCTTTTTAGCAGCATCATATGACCCCTTTAATGCTGTTTCTTTGTCATGCATTCAAATAACTCAACATAAAGATAAATAAAATTATTCACACAATATCTCCTGATATACTGAAAAGGTTTAAATAAAACATTATGTTTCAGCGTTTTCACTAAACATCCTCAACTATAGAAAAGCTCCTGTTTGGTAAGCACTGAAACATTTTTAAGCTATGGAATGTGAATTAGAGCATGAGGTAATGAGACTTACTGATGAATTTGTTGTTTAATGATGAGTGAATACTGTGGAGCAGTAAACAGGGAGATAACAGCGTCAGTCCAGAACGTCAGATAAAGTCAGGCTTGTTGGGAGGAGGATGTGGTGTCTGATATTAATGAGCATATTAAAACAGGAGATGGAGAGAGAAGCAACAGAGTAAACAGTCTCAGCATAACTGAAATTCCTAGAGTAAACCCACTGAATTCCTCTCCTCTACATGAATCAGAACAGTGCAGCTCCAGTCCTGTTTGTTCTCTGCCTCCCTTTTACATGATCATCTGCAGTCTTTTACTGGGATTAAGAGCTGCACTCATTCATAGTTCAAGAAATCAACACTGTTCAGAGGGGAAAAAAATACCCTAAAAAGAAATATTGGGCCATAAATTTCTGACTGCTGACGCTGACCTTAAAACACCCACTTCTTTTTTCATTTACCCTTCTAGGAACTGCCATTGTGGTGTGATACAGTACTTTTAAGCACACGGCACGTGTTTCAATGGTTGACGGCTAATTTAAAGTTCATCTATCTGCATGATGGATGCAAACAGTCCTTGAGGATGAATAAACATTACTTAATCTTAGCTTTGTTGAGTGCGGTGGAGTTGAGCCAAACTCGTCATGGTTCTGTTCAGTTCAGAGCAAAATGGAAATGTTGAGTTGAGCTGAGTCTTAGTTACATTAAATACTGACATTTAATGATTGATTTGCACTGAATGAGGATGAGCTAACAGGTTACATGAGTTGGGCAAACTAAGCTACAACCGACTGAAATTTATCTACATTAAGAATTGTTTAGAGAAAGTACTAGAACTATTTGGAAATATGAATGAATGTGAAGAAAATAAATGTTAATACTTAAGCATATTATCAAACGCAAAGTACAGTAGCTCTAATAGACTTATTTGAAAACATATCTAGTTTAAAGGATTGCTGTTTTTATCAGATTTTGTAAAAACGTGGTTAACACGTAAACAATAACATACTGTTTTTGGATGGCTACTTAAAGTGCTTTCTTATACAATATTTTAAGGCTTTTGTGGTCAGAAAATGCCTTTACCTGAAGGGGTTGAAGTTAAAAAAAAAAACCTCTTTCAAGTGCCATTTCTGTTTTGTTTAGGCCTCCGTTACTGTTTGTACTTAAAAAAATATATATATATATAATACGCGTAAAAGTGTGAGTGTAAACTGTTCGGAAAGATTCGATTTTGCTTCTTCACTAACCTTTGTGACCGATTCGTTGGAAAAAGAACTGACTCTAAAGAATGATTCCTTTGCGAATCGTACACTGCTAACGTTAGTTCAGATTCTAAACGGTCGATAAAAAAAACAAAGCCGGATATGCGATATATTTGTTGAAAAGTTGTCGGGAAGTATAACGAATATATAAGTCATGATCATCCCTACCATGTTATTTAATTAAAAACTACTAAAAAGATACGGGAGTTTAAAAACTAGTGATGTTTCCACTTTACTACTGATATGAAGAGCTTCACTGCCCTGCGCTGATGGCTGTTAAAGGAGGTAAGAATAGTAGGCCTACTTAAAGGTGCTCTAAGTGATGCCGGGAGTCGTAACTTCTTGTTGACGTTCAAATTGTTGTCAAACAAAACGGAGGCTAGCTAGACCCTCCCTCCTCCTCATCTGTGCACTAACCCCCCAAATCTTTCTTGCTCCTCACTATCCAGCTAGCGGATAGTGAGGAGATGTTTGCTGGATGTGACAAAAAATGTTTTGGCCTAAAAATGTGTGACATCACTTAGAGCAACTTTAATGTGCCATATTCATTCATTCATGACTAAGCATGGTCTCACTTTGTATGTAACATAGTCGATTTTATTTTTAGCTAATGGTGTTGAAAAAAAAAGTGGGTGTGGGAGCAGCACCATAATAATTCAAGTTAAGAAATGTAAATACAAGCATCTGTAGCTTGACATCTAGATGTTCTTTGGCCTTGAGGTTGTGCAGGGCCCCCGAGAGCTTACTTGACTCTCCACCTTATCAGCATATCCAAACTGGAGTCAGTCCAACTGTTAATATACTCACTTTCTATCTTGATGCTTTTCTGCCTGTCGGATGATGCTGATGTCAGTCGGTTATAGATTAACTACTGAATGAATGGGCCATGGCAAGTTATTACAGTAACCTCAGCAATCTAAATGTACCTGACTTTTGAATCAGCGTTTTACTATCTCTTGTCTCTAGCCATTTGCCAGCTGGAGTGACATAGTGTCTACGTCCTTGTCTGCCTAAATCAGGTCACTAAATGCATCAGCTTCTCAAAAGCCACTTTATTGGCTATATATTTTACTGGCCTTAGATTAACCTGTTGGCTTTACAGAGAGCTTTAAGGTCTAGAAATGCAGTGCAAGGGGAAATATGTATTTCCGCTGGAGGTACTGAAAGGGTTTGAAGATAACGTGTAAAATCACTCTGTTCATCTCATACAGAAGATCTCATCTACAGAAGAGAAATATACTCTAGAAATAGAGAGGATATGTCAAAAAGTTTATAGAAAAATGAAAAGAAGAACATAGAGGTGAGAGCTGTAGCTGTAGTGTTCTATGTCCTTCTTCTCTACTAAGAAACTGTGTCTGTGTTCCAATACACATCTTATCTCACTGAACAAGGTACGTACTCACATATGCACACATAAAACAGTCCAGAGTCCAAGTACAGAATGATACACCCTCTCTCTGAGTCAGAAAATCTTCCCATTATTCTTCAATCATGTAAATATACATATATATATTTTTTTTTTTCTTTTTTTTTAAAGACTCTTTTTTTGGACTGGACAGGATTGTGTTTCCCAAAAAGCATGGTAAGCTTAGCAGATCCTGATCATTTGCACCTTAGAAGCCGTTGGGAAACAATCTTGGCTTGAGACAACTCTGATCCAGTTTAGCTCTTCCTTTAAATAGTACAGTAGTTTACTATGTGTGCTTGACTAAATTGACTATGCAACATTTCGTAATAGGTCTATCACCCCAACATGCAGTGGTATAGTAAAACAGCATGTCGCATTGGTTTCATAACCATGCCATTCTGAGTGTACCTTGGCTTAAAAACTCTCACCATAGTTTTCATTTTAAATGCCGAGATTTCGTAATTCTATATTCTTGGTTGTAAAATCGTTTATTTGTGATGAGGACTTCAGACAGAATGTGATTTTTGCCTAAACATATAGTGGAAATCTTTAAATTGTACTTGAGTTTATGTTTAGAGAGGTGTTGGCCTTGGTTAGAACAAAGCTCACCTAGATTTATGCTTGGTTTTACTTGCTGCAGCAGGATTTTTTGCAGGGGCTTCAGCTGAATTGGTCAATAGGTTTTGTGCCCCCTGTTTACAGTTAGTACAAACACAAGAAATGTATTTTGTATTCAATTTTAATTTACAATGCACAAAAACCCAGTATACATTTATGTAAAAAAGCAAGTTGCCCAGCAACCCTCATACTTAAGCAAAATATGCCAATCAAATATTCATGAAATATGACTGAAGTCTAATTTTTAAGAACTTTTACACAATAGCTTTATTTTAGCCCAGCCTGATACAACAATACAAAAAGTATGCAGTCGCAGATCCGTTATTCCTCTATAGAGCATGACCTTTAATTAGTTGTTTAAATAGTGCTAATCATGCATTGCCTTTCATGCTTATTTTAAATGTTTAAAACTTCAGATATAGAAAATTAAAACATACAGTAGAATTAAAGATGCTTCAGTCATCTTATAAGATTGCCTTGTCTTTTTTTATCCGCCCCTTTTTAATTTCCTCCTAAACAGGAATATAGATCTTAAAGGCTGTCTGGTGAGGCTATGAAATATAGCCTGAGGTACAAATGTCTATCTACAGCGACTCCAAGAACACATAGCTATACGAGACTCAGTGAGGGCAAAGGTCATGTGGCTGCACCAATAACTTTTAGCTAGGGATGCACCGAAATGAAAATTCTTGACCGAAACCGAAAACCGAAAAAGAGAAAACCAAGGCCGAAAACCGAAACCGAAACACCGAAAGAAATTATCCCAATTATTAGTACCATTGCATTTATTGCTATGACCGTGTACTAACTTTACTAAAATTAAAACATTGCAATTGCATAAATTAATATTAAAGTTTCAAAGATAATTACAATTACATAAATTATAAAAAAACATAAAAATGCATAATTACAAATTATGCAAATATTTATTAAGCACATTGCAACAATGCACAGTATAAAATAAAATTCAAACTAAAATTTAATCCCACTCATCTGTATATTAAATAATAATGTACAGGCCTACTGGCCTGCAGAAAGGTTTTAAAATTAACTGTTCTCTCATAAAAAGTGCATTTAGGTGAAGAGCATTTGAAATTTTTCTCTGTAGTACTAGAAAGTGCATTACTTCTCCAGTAGGCAAGACTGTTATCACTTCTGGGGATGGGGACTTCAGACAGATAACCATCTAGCTGTTGAGCAGTTGAGCTTGTCATCTGCCTGACATTTGAGAAATATTTGAGAGAGTGTATTTAAATAGGGCCAGGGCATAAATAAACATTTTTATCAAATTAATGCAGAAATCTAGCAAAAAATCTAGCAGAAATATGGCTACAATCTGATATTATGCATGTATATGTATATGTGTGTGTATTATATATGCAGAGACGAGTCTTTTTTTTTTTTGCGCTCTGATCTCAGTCTCCTGCGCTTGGCGCTTCTCCGTCTCCACGCGGGTTCTCCGCATCCAGCGCGGCCTGGAGCATTTCTCGTGTGCTCTGCCATATTTCCGCGTCCAAGTAATGGTCTTTATAACGCGGATCAAGCACATTCGCGATGAAGTGCGGAGGATCCGAAAAGATCTCAGTGAGACGTGTGCTAACAGACTCTATAAGACTGTACTTTTCTTTGTTTTCACTTCGTGGTCCGTCTCAATCTCTTTGTTAGGAGACGCTTTAGTGCTGCGAATAAAGGAATAAGAATAGAGAGAATGTTCTCTATTAAGACCCACTGGTGTGAAGTGAATGACGCGGGGAGCTCGTGGTCTGCGCTATGCAGGTGCACGTGCAGGTCGCGGTTTCTGTTTGCGTCATCATAACATTTCGGCCGTGTTGTTTCGGTAATAAAAGTGTTTCGGCCGAAAACCGAAAATGCACTTTTTGGCCATTTTCGGCCGAAAATTTTCGGTGGCCGAATATTCGGTGCATCCCTACTTTTAGCAACACCTGCTGCTGCAGATGTAAATTCACACATACTGCTCCGAGACTGGTCAGGGAAACAAAATGGTCAAAATTGAACATAGTTAGACAAAGCTTCTTCAGATAAGAACATTTTTCAATATAACTTATAATTTACATAATTTAATAAATTTAGGGCACGTCAGGTGATTGATGACTTTCAATGTTCAGCACCAGTCATTCTCAGCCTTATCTCAAAGTATTTACAAAGACAGAGGAGTTACTGTTATGAAAAAAAATTGTTAATTTACCTACCAACACCCTGACATATACACTAGAGCTAATTTTCTATCTGTTCTTCTCCACCCTTGTCAAAATTGAAATCTTAACTGTAGGGATTTAAGGACTACTGGTAATGCAGACACTGCCTAGAGTCTGATGCAATAGGTTTAGTCTGTCTTGAGTCTGTTACCATAGATACAACAGTGTATTTGCTAAACTAAGACATGGTCAACAAATAAGAGTTTGAATAAACCCATGCTGACAAAATAGGTACTCTTTGCAGTTGAAGATCTTCCTTACTCAATTCCAACTCATAATGATGTTAACCAACTACAGTACTGTCTATTATTTACATTTCTCAATCCTTTCTACCGACATTAGAGTGGAGTGACGGAACACATTTACTCTTCTTATATTAACTGTTAAATCTCCGTGACCTGCTTTGGCCAGATTTCAAAATTCTCTCTTGAGGAGCTTTCACAGTCCTCCAAAACACTGCAAAGTTTCAAGACACTGAGACGTGCTGCTTTACGAATGGAGGGCAGATATTACAATTATCTCCTGCACATCAAATCAAGAGCGTGGGTTGAACTTTCTGCGGTTGCTATGGCGATCGTAACATTCTGCATGAGATATAATACGAGTGAAAAAGGAAACCGAATTTGAGTGTACAGACTGAAGACGCACAAGTTAAACATCGTGAACAGTACACATTCCAGGAACGGGAGGGGAAAAGCATAATACGATTAAGTAAAATGATTTGCCTAGAGAGCCTCCACACAGCCCACAGCAGAGCACACTGCAAACCAACATCAGGCCCTCACTGGCTGCTGTTACTGCCACTGTTGTTGTTGTTGTTGCAGAGGTCTCCGGGGCCTCCACCAGAAGGAGGGGGCTGCACGTTGTCTGCGAGGTTGTGAGCATGCTCTAGAAACAGGTCTTTGAGCACACTCAATTCTTTGCTAAGCAATTTGATTTTGGCCTCCAGTCTCTCATTCTCTTCCTTCAGCTCATTGACACGCTGTTGGGTGTCCTGTGCCTTCTGCTTGCTGCGCATGCGGCTCTTCTTTACGGCCAGGTTGTTGCGTTCTCTCCGTTGGCGGTACTCATCACTGTTTTTATCCATAGAGGACTTCTTCATCTTGCTGGGTGGTGTTGCCTTACCCCCACCTCCGGGACTCACTGGAACTAATTGAGGAACCTGTAAGAATTCAAATAATGTCATGCATAGTAAAGACAAGTAGCCATATACCTAATACATGACTAATTTGCAGTTTTTATAATTAGGTTGCAAATCATCTACAAATCTTATTCCCCACGATTATGAGAAACTGGACAATTTTATGCACTTTACGAATACATACCATGGTTTAAGCACTGCAAAATGACAATTCAATGCTTTTACAGAGTCATGAGTATTAATATTCAGAAATGAATGGTTAAGTAAGTTAGTTTGTTGATGGGTGTACCTGCTGTAGTCCTGCAGTTCCAGCCGGGTTCAGTGCACTATTATGTGGCTGATTCTGTATAACACTAACACCGTTCTGATCTGTGCTGGATATCTTCTGTTGCAACTGCTTGCTCATTTGGATCCACTTCCACTTTCTTTCTCTCTCCCTCACCGACCTGAGTTGTTGGACTTCGCAGAGCTGGAGTTGGTGTAAGCTGGTATTGTGAGAAGCTGAATGCCCCAAAACTGCAGCTGTGTGCCTAAAAAAGCAGACAGGATTCAGAGAAATAAGTTAGACAAAGTACTCTGCACACATCAGCATCATACTCCATCACACTTTGCATGATTTGATGTCACACAATTCCCACCTGGGCAGATGCACCACGCAGAAACACATTATTTCAGCAAAATGCTGCAACACCTAAAAGTCGAGTCAACGGCTTGTGCTCAATCGTTAGCGTTGTGTTGCTGTTATCCGACCGTGCTGCCATGTCAATGTGCATATGTGGCAAATTCTCTCTCCAATGAGCGCGAGCTCAAGTGTTGCCCGCGGTTGCATCATCGCTCGCGCTCCCACCCGCTGCTTTGTACACGAGAGAAGGGAAACTCCGTCGTCATGCAGAACTATTTCGAGCTAAAGTTAACATTTTAAACAAACGCCAGAATAGCGAAGCTGCTGAAAAGCAATTTTAAGTTGATTTGTGATGTAGTTTTAAAGCTGGGAAGTGTTTTTTTTAGTTGTTTTGACTCATATCTGGCTGGTTACATCATACACGGAACTGTGGGAATGAAGGGGAATACCGCTGACTTACTTTCAACAACAGTGTGCCTACATTCAAAATCGCCGCAGATGCGCTAAAACAGTATTGTAAACTATCGCGTAACCATGTAAAACCCTGACAATGCTTACAGAAGTGTTTCTTTATCTGTAGGTGAGTCTGTAACAAGTGAGATCTACTGCAGGTTAGCAGGTTGGCTAATTAACGTTAGCTGCCACATTCCTAACCATGACGTCAGGCGTCTAACAATGAACCGAGAGCGAAAACAGGCAGCTTTCTACATAAAAGTTACGCGAATCTAGGATAATGCGCCGCAGTCGATCGCGATCATGTTTAATCGTGGGTCATAAAGCTCTCGTTGGCCTCAGATCCGGGAGTTGAAGGTATTTTGCAATCGAATGAGCGGCAAAGATCCTCTGTTAGCGAGCCATCGTTCAGTTGATTAAAAAATCAACTCGACAGTCTGTATAGCTATCTTACAATATACCCAGACAACTTACCTTGAAAACGCTCGAGGCTTATAAGTTATCCACTTGCGTTAATAAAGAATAATGTCCTCTTTGTTCACGGAAAAATAAGCACAGGTTGAGGTATTATTGTTTGGTAAAGCGGCGCCTGGGAGTATTGCGAAATCTTGTGACCATGTAGGAAAATCTGCTCTCGCAACCAGTCAAATCAGAGGGTTGGGAGAGATGACGAAATACACTGTTTGATTGACATGTCACTAAACCAATCAGGCAGCACTTGTCGGTTAGGGGCGTTTTCATGCAATAAAACATTAGATCCGTAAAGAATACTAACCAAGGTAACATTATACCTCTCATTTTAGGATTGACTTTTCTATTTTTGTTAAAAATATCTTAATTCTAATTTATGTATAAGTATATATCCATTACATTTTTGGTTACTGTTTGAATAGACCCTGCTCACTTTAAATGTATAATTTATTTGTTGCTAGGCCTATTTCTCGTCGAATTTTACATTAATATATGTACATTTTCAAAGATAAATCCTTCCTTATTTAAATAAATATTTTAAACCCTTTAAGAAATTAATAAATCTATTTCATGTAATACTCTTTTATGGTGTGATTCGTATATACTAACATTTGCTTTGGATTAATTTATGTAACCCTAATCCTCTTCTGCATTCTACTTTTGTACTTGTAATTGTTATTCTTTTACTGCATAATAATAATAATAATAAAATACCTCTCATGTTATGGAACATTTTTCATGTGTTTACAAAAATGCAAACAGTAAATTAGCTATTAAGATTCACAGAACCCTGAGCTAAATAAACTGTTCACTAATATTGCTAATACTCTGTTTACATTAAAATTTTGCACTTTTAGCCATAGGACATCTAGTCTGAGATAATTCTAGCACTTTAGACTTTTGGAATCTGGAAGCCTACCACCAGCAAATAAAATATATAAAGCCAATGTTATTATTAAATTATAACAGAGCACCGAATGTGCACAAATGATTTTGGGTGTCCGGCATTATAATTAATGTCACAAATTTTAAGTGGTTCCGTTTTATTTAATTTATTTTTCACCTCTTATGATATCTTTTATGTCGTGATATTTAGAAATGACTGGACATTTGGACCTAATGAGAGGATTAATTTTTGACATGAAGGACATTAAATGTAACATAACGTGTTAGGCTACTACATAACTCCATATGATAATTTCTAATATTGATATGGTCAAATAGGGTAGACCAAAACAGAAAAAACTGCAATATATAACTTCTGTTGCTGGCTACATGTCTTGTGGCCTCTCGACTCATTCTTTCAGTTGTGGTACGTGCCAGGCCCTCTCTGTGACAATAGAGGGAGCTCCCAGACTGCGCACGCACTGATTAGCGGCGATACGCGCGCTCCAACTACAGTGCATTCAAGTCTCTAGATTGCTGTGTGCTCTCCAGCTTCTCACGCACTAGGTGAGACGTGTGTTGCACTGTTTGTTTTAACAAAGTGGTCGTATTTATTGTTGTGCGCAAAGATTCTCCCAAGCGCTTAGAAAATAATGGATGGCATTGTACAATTCTGCAGCAGCGATCAGAGGAAAATAAAAGATAAAACACGACGAATAAAATACACAAAGATCAAACAAATCTTAATTAGATTTAGATTTAGATTAGAGTGTTTTCTATCTTTTTTTGTGAAATTTAATGTGGAGCCGAGCTGGCTTAATTTATTCATCAAAAAATGTAATATGGCATTGGCTCCATTGCACGATTTAATGCAGGCTATGTGTTAAGACAATAGCGGTAATATTTTCTTTTCTTTTTTCTTTTCTTTCTTTCTTTTTACCAATTATATAATGATTTTTCTAGTTTAACATTTATATTTCATTCATATAATATCCGTTACATATAATGTCCGTACCCGTTATACCAGTAATAGGTCTCATGCCAGTTTAGTCTGAGCTCCGTTTTCCCCTCATGCATTGATAATTTAAAACATGCATTTCAGTTCCCACATCCAAAAGCTGTAATAATAGTAGACTCAATAAATCTCAAAATCTAATGATCAATTCATATGCAGTTCTAAAAACATAAAACATTATACGAACATTATTTATATAATTTTTATGAAAAAAAAACATTAGGCTATATTATGATAGCTTTTTATCAGTTACTTGAAACGATCGCGTACTAGCCTATTTGACCTATAATTCAATAATAACTGACATTTGTAAAGACCAGGTCGATATCAGTGCGTGCCCTGAGCCCTCGCGCAAAGATGACGCAGGGAAGCGTTCTGCGTTAGGACCCAGAGCACACCCGCCCTCCAAACTCCAAGCATTTATAAGTGCTCTCAGAAAAGTACTTGACAGATGTGAAGCTCACACGCTGAGAGTCCAAGTGTCATTTTAAGGGAGATCTCGTGTGGTGTTTCAGCCTTTACTCTCAAATCAATTTTACGGCCGAGTACACAGCCACGACAGGCTGCGCGCTCGCCTGTCCTGAGAACTTGGAGCCAGCGCGGCTTTCTCCGGTACTGCGAACAAGCTGGATTCCCGCAGCTCTTCGCCATGTCTGGCGAGCTTTAGATACTCCATGGAGCAAGCAAACCTCTACGAGGTCGCCCCACGGCCACTGATGACCAGCCTTGTACAGAGTCAGCAAAACGCCTATACCTACAAAGACACCGCTGGAGACCTGAGCGAGATCTGCGAGAACGAGAACTCCATCGACATCAGCGCCTACATCGACCCTTCAGCCTTCAACGACGAGTTCCTGGCTGACTTATTCCACAACAGCTCCAAGCAAGAAAAGTTCAAGCTGGCGAGCGGAGACTACGAGTACCCCCACGGCGCCAATGGCACACCGGGGCCACCGCAGATGTATGGCTGTCTGAACGGCTACATGGATTCCTCCAAACTAGAGCCTATCTACGACAGCCAGGCGCGAATGAGACCCGTGGCCATCAAACAGGAGCCCCGAGAGGAAGATGAGCTCGGGCACTCGATGCCCCCCACATACCACCACTCTCAACATCACGCGCCGCATCTGTCGTACCTGCAGCACCAGATCGCGCACTGCGCGCAAACCACCATGCATCTCCAGCCGGGTCATCCCACACCTCCCCCGACGCCCGTACCCAGTCCCCATCACCAACACAGCCACCTGCCTGGGGGCTCCATGAAGATGGGCGATCGAGGGAAATCCAAGAAACACATCGACAAGAACAGCAACGAGTATCGGCTGAGGAGGGAGCGCAACAACATAGCCGTGCGCAAGAGCCGGGACAAGGCAAAAATGCGCAATGTGGAGACGCAACATAAAGTGATCGAGTTGTCGGCGGATAACGAGAGACTTCGCAAGAGGGTAGAGCACCTCACGCGAGAACTGGAGACGTTACGGGGCATCTTCAGGCAGCTTCCCGACGGCTCGTTTGTCAAAGCCATGGGCAGCTGCGCCTAACAATGCGAGCTGGACTTTTGAAGTAACTTTTGCGTGATATTTATGTCTGCTGGATAAACGCTGACACATTCTCAAAGTGTTTCTATAGGAGCCAGGCAGCTGCGGTAGCCTATACATGTGCCTTTTGTACAAAAACAAACGATAAGCTCATCTTTTCAGATTTGGACTTGGCTTGTTGTAAGTGTAGTCCTGTTAAGAATGCGTGAGTGTTAGCTACGCGAAACATTATCAGTGCAGCTAATATACAAATACCAGGGGGTTACATGCGAACCTGAACTACATTTTGTAGCGACAAACAAAACAAAACAAAACAAAAAAAACTTTCCTGCCATAGCAGGCTGTATTCCCATCACACCTGTTGCTGCATAACATTCACTGTATGATATTGTTGATTTAACCTTTGTGCAGGAGCATAGGAATGGAATTGGTTTTTACGGTGGTAGGATATTTGTCATTCGCATCGCAGACTGTATGCACGATGTCGTCCACACTCAACCCGATGAAGCGCATTCCATTGTGAACCTTTTGCCATGATTTGGGTACTGATCTGTAAAACGCCTGTCAGTATACACTTTTAGAGTAAACGCTTTGTATTTATGCAGTATGATTGATAAAAATGTGAAAGGGTGCATATCTCTATGCAATGTCTGTTGCTGTCATGTGAACAATTCCGGTGGACGATCACCGTGTGCTTTCTCACTGGTTTTGCAGTGAAGTCCTGTCTTGCTCTGTAAGCGTGTGCATTTCATGAGAACGTATCTCTTTTTTTTTGTACAAGAACACTCGAGCAGAGACCGCTTTCAGTGCCTTTTGAGTTTTTCCTGTCTTCATCGTCATCACTGACTGAACCTTTGGACAGAAATATACAGCAAGGAGAAGGAAGCACTTTTTTTTTCTTTCTTTTTTTTTTACAAACGGCATATTGCAGATGTTATACGAATGTTTAATATGTTTCAGTTTTAATATGAACATTATTATATAGCCTAAATATAAATATATATGCCAAAAATTATGAATTAAAACATTGTCTTACTTATGTCTTTTGCGTTGCCTTCTCATTTCGAGCAGTTTTGCAACATATATATGTGTATATTTTATTTTCAGTCGATCTTTCACAGTCTGTCGCCTAATTCGAGTTACTCTTTAGCAACCCCACTTTACAAGTATAATTCGTTAGACACCGAGAGGTGGCGCTGAAAAGTTGTGTGGAGGTGCTTTCTTTGAAAGAGCATGAGTAAAAATGTAAACCAGAGCTAACTGGAATAAAACTAGTAAAAATACACATTTTTATAGGTAAAACGATAACTTCCACATTATTACGGAAATACAGGAAGGCGTTTCCAGAAGGATCCATTCAGCTCCAGGGTCTTTGAGCGTCACGGTTAACATTCACTTAATCCTAATTCACTGTGCTAAATATTTACAGTGAGCTGTTGCATTTTTAATGGAGTTAACGTTAAACATTGTCTGTAAAAGATCAGGGTTTGTCTAAGTCACTGATAAGGACTTGTAAAAGTAGCACTCTCATTGATTAATGTCTCTGCCCTCGGCTCTGAATTGATCAAGTTATCCTTAAATTAGATATAGAGTGGTGTGCTACTGATAGCCTCATTTCTCCAGAGTACACTTTTCAGGGCAGGAGATAAAGAGAGAAAGAAAGAAAGAAAGAGATAGTCCCTGTGACCGGTGGAGATGTGTTTCACTCCATTGTTGTCAATTGACATGTTTTTACATTATCAGCTCTGGAATGATTGAATCAATAAATCAGCCTCCTTTCCAAACCTCTGTTGCAGATAGAATGATGGCACACAAGGAATCTGCCCCAGCCAGGTTTGAACATAGCTGTCAGGCCAACTTCTTTCAGTCTCTAATACAAACCCGATTCCAAAAAAGTTGGGACACTGTACAAAATGTGAATAAAAACAGAATGCAATGATGTGGAAGTTTCAATTTTCAATATTTTATTTAGAATAAAACATAGATGACATATCAAATATTTAAACTGAGAAAATGTATCATTTTAAAGGAAAAATAAGTTGATTTTGAATTTCATGGCATCAACACATCTCAAAAAAGTTGGGACAAGGCCATGTTTACCACTGTGTGGCATCCCCTCTTCTTTTTATAAAAGTCCGCAAACGTCTGGGGACTGAGGAGACAAGTTGCTCAAGTTTAGGAATAGGAATGTTGTCTCATTCTTGTCTAATACAGGCTTCTAGTTGCTCAACTCTCTTAGGTCTTCTGTGTCCCATCTTCCTCTTTATGATGCGCCAGATGTTTTCTATGGGTGAAAGATCTGGACTGCAGGCTGGCCATTTCAGTACCCGGATCCTTCTTCTATGCAGCCATGATGTTGTAATTGATGCAGTATGCGGTCTGGCATTGTGATGTTGGAAAATGCAAGGTCTTCCCTGAAAGAGACGACGTCTGGATGGGAGCATATGTTGTTCTAGAACTTGGATGTACCTTTCAGCATTGATGGTGCCTTTCCAGATGTGTAAGCTGCCCATGCCACACGCACTCATGCAAACCCATACCATCAGAGATGCAGGCTTCTGAACTGAGCGCTGATAACAACTTGGGTTGCCCTCGTCCTCTTTAGTCCTAATGACATGGAATTCCAGTTTTCCAAAAAGAACTTCAAATTTTGATTCATTTGACCACAGAACAGTTTTCCACTTTGCCACAGTCCATTTTAAATGAGCCTTGGCCCAGAGAAAACGCCTGCGCTTCTGGATCATGTTTAGATATGGCTTCTTTTTTGACCTATAGAGTTCTAGCCAGCAACAGCGAATGGCACGGTGGATTGTGTTCACCGACAATGTTTTTTGGAAGTATTCCTGAGCCCCTGTTGTGATTTCCATTACAGTACCATTCCTGTATGTGATGCAGTGCTGTCTAAGGGTCCGAAGATCACGGGCATCCAGTATGGTTTTCCGGCCTTGACCCTTACACACAGAGATTGTTCCAGATTCTCTGAATCTTTGGATGATATTATGCATTGTAGATGATGATAACTTCAAAATCTTTGCAGTTTTTCTCTGAGAAACTCCTTTCTGATATTGCTCCACTATTTTTCACCGCAGCATTGGGGGAATTGGTGATCCTCTGCCCATCTTGACTTCTGAGAGACACTGCCGCTCTGAGAGGCTCTTTTTATACCCAATCATGTTGCCAATTGATCTAATAAGTTGCAAATAGGTCCTCCAGCTGTTCCTTATATGTACATTTAACTTTTCCGGCCTCTTATTGCTACCTGTCCCAGCTTTTTTGGAATGTGTATCTCTCATGAAATCAAAAATGAGCCAATATTTGGCATGACTTTTCAAAATGTCTCACTTTCAACATTTGGTATGTTATCTATATTCTGTTGTGAATAAAATATAAGTTTATGAGATTTGTAAATTATTCCATTCCTTTTTTACTCACAATTTGTACAGTGTCCCAACCTTTTTGGAATCGGGTTTGTACTTGCTGCCAAGTCTTTTTCCTTCTTCAGATTCACATGTGAATGATCTGCTTTGTCTCACACTGCTTCTGTCATAATTCAGAGAGAAGTTCCTGTACACTTCCAGCACACCAAATTGTCTCCAAAAATGAATCAACAGCCTTTAAATCGGTCTAATAATACTCATTCTGAATTGGATAAAATGTTGATGGGGAAAGTCCTGATACTGTGCTAATATTTCTTAGATTCGTCAAACTTAATGGACGCATTAATGGAAGGAAATCATTTTAGTTATAATTTTAATCAAATGCTTGGATAAAAATTAGGTTGTATTGCAAAGCAGTTGTGCTAAGAGACTTATGTAACTTTCATTATAAAAAAAAGTAAGGTATGTTGCCTCAGGTTGATTAACACTGGATGACAACTATAATGAAAACTATAAAGTTTTAATAATCACAGAGGAACATTGAGAGCCTGTCCGAATCCGCTCAAGCATTTGAAGTTGCAGACTACATAACTGAGCTTGTAGGCTGATAAACAGAGCATTATCATCCATTGGTGTGGACGCCAGGACAGTTATTATTATACTCATCTTTCTTGGTGTGAATGGGCTACTAGTGTATTCCAGCAGGACCTCCTTTGGATTGAATTTTAAATGTAAAAATCAAAAGCCATATATTGTAAATTTAATCTATGAAATCTCATTACTAGATTCAAAAGCTAAAACATATGGTGCTACAGAAGCAGTTCAGGGAATGTGTGGGAATAAGGTCCATAGGGTAAGTCGATGGCCTCTCTACTCCCTGAATGGAATACATTAAAGCATCATGCTAAAACCTGGATGCTTCCTTTTCCATCTTATTTCCTGTAGCTGTGAGAATTCTCCAATGATTTACTTTTGTCTTCTCTCTGTCCAATATTTGACATGTTTGAGAAAAGTCAAACCTGTTCCAAACTTGACTTGAAGTGAGCTTAATGTGTATTTTTGTGCAGCTGTTTCATGTTCACATTTGCGAATTCCGGTGTGTTGTTTTGACCTCTGGTCAAAGACCTTGAGAATGTCTAAGATAAAAATTACAAGAGCCAAGTGAGAATAAGTGTGTTTTGTTTTGTTAATCAAGGAAATACATGCACATAAAAACCTGTAAAATCTGTCAAAAATAATCAGCACATTTACTCTAACTGGAGCCAACTTGATGTCCAACCATCATTGTTTTCTCATGTGGATAAATGCTAACAGTTAATTTGCCAAAAGCTTAGTATTCAGCCAACCACTATTCTTATTCAGTATCTTATCATTTGCTGAGGAAGTAAGTGAAAACAAACAATATGATAAAACCAAAACAAACAGAAAATGTATGTGTAAGTTTGCATGCAAGTCTGTGTGTTTAACCACGCTATTTGATAATGCGCTCTTTCTTATTTGTCGTCCGACAAAAGTTTTTACCAGACCTTTGAGTGAAACTTCAGAAGCCAGAAACTTCTCCTTGTCTCTACACTCCAGATTCTCTTCTTCAAATGAGCTATGCTTAATACTTTCTCACATTTGAGTTTGAGTTTCTGGTATGGTACAAATCCCTTCAGTATCAATATGATTTAAAACTCCGTGTCCAGTGCTTTCACTGCTGCCAGCAGGCCCAGAAATTTCACTTTGGACCCAATAATAAATATACCCCACAAAAACCTGAGCCTAGTGCAATAGAAGGACGTATATCACTGTTTGTTTGCTTAGGGATGGTTGTTAGAAGTCTGGAACCTGGACTTGACAGTTGCCAAGACAACCAAGAAGAGGTTAAACCACAGAGAAAAATCACACAGGATCTAACCACTCCCACCGCTCTCTTGTCTTTCTCTCTGTGAAGTAAATAAATGCTTTTTCTCCTTGCTGCGAGAATTGTCAAGATGAAGATTGATTGTAGAATAACAGGGATCGATGCATTCTTAAGTTAATTGAGTACAATTTTTCAGCAAGCTCTCATTTGCTGTTTTGTTTTACGTCTCATTTACGCCTGGCTTGTTTTCTTGCCCTGTTCAGGAGCTCTACCAACTCTTTTCAAGCCATACTTCACTACAAATTTTGAGGCTTTCACCCATGTCTCTCTCTCTCTGTCACTCTCTCACTTCCAGTAGTTTGCATGACCTCAAACTGCTAGTGGGAATGGTGCATATGTGTAAGTATTATATTATATTATATTATATTATATTATATTATATTATATTAATTATATTAGTTATATTAATTATATTAATTATATTAATTATATTATATTATATTATATTTTCCACATTAGATGCCATAGAGTGCATCTGATCCAAAACTTATCTCTGCTGCACTGGTTTTGGCTTCACTTTTGTGGTTGGTGTATGTACAATTTGCTCTGCACCACTGGGTACAACAGCTTTGTCACATTGAGTGTTTGGCTCGTAATTCAGGGCATAACCAAATAAAACAGGCAGTTTAGGGACAAGGAAAGATTACTGTAAGGGGTAATTTGGCATGCAGAGGGCCAGGGGGCTCGTGGGACCCTGATCCGGCCCTAGCTATAGAGATCTCCGTCATGAATAATTACCTTTATCCTGCTAGTCATTACTCAATCATTACATCCATTTTTGCTTAAATGTCTTAGCAGGTCACATGATCGGAAATTGCTGTCAAAACACTATTAAGTGTAAAACAAACTCAGTTTAGTGTTTATTTTAGATTATATGTTTTTATGAATAATATTTTACATTTCGTCAGCCTAAATCCTAAAGTATGTACTCAAATGAATCCAAGAATCAATGTAATAATGGTTTGGATTTAAACAAATGATTGAATTGGCCAGAATAACAACTGGTTCTTTTTTTGATAAGTGAACTGGAAAATTTTGTTGCCTAGGGTACATTTCTGCCAAGAAATTTGATCAATACAGCACTTTTTACTTTAATTTTTGCATTTATTTAATATTTTTTATGTTTATATATGTATTGATATTGACATTCTGTTTATATATGTATTTATATTGACATTCTGTGCATGTGTGTTGTTTAATTCCAGGACAATGATCTAATGTTTAATTGCGTTTGTGTGCTCTTGTATTTCAAATAAGGAAATATTTGCGTTTTGCATGGTTACATCACAGTTAAAGTGTTCTTTTGAGAATCATTGTAGCAAATTATAAAACAAAAAAGTAGAAAATAAGCTGCTTGGATTTGGTGGACAGCCCAGACTTTGAGAAGGGCGTTAAACAATTTCAGTTGCAGTGGATTACTGCAGCATATTATTTAAATCAAGATTTTATTACTACTTTATTCTCTCAGTACCTCTCTGTCTTTGCTTGTTTCACTGCTTCAGTCTCCCTCTGTTTCCCTTTAACTTTCTTTCATATCACAAAATGAAAATAGGTTGTTTATTTTCCACCTGTGCACTTGGGCTATTATATTTTGCCAACCACTGCCCTCTCTTCTCCATTCTTAAAGCGTTTCATCTGCGTCAGACCATCACACACCCCCTAAACACACAGACTTGTTAGAACAGTGTTATTTTCACATGTAGCTCTCTCAGTCTGGCTCTAGCATGGCCCACACCGGCAGCTGAAATGGAGGGATCTTTGAACCTGGATTCAGATTAGATTGGCCTCTGAATGCTGCTGATGTGATTATCAAAAAGCAGAACAAAATAACACCTTTGTGTCCTTTGAAGAACTTCAAATGTGTTTTAGATTGTTGGCAAAAACTGTAAATACTTTAATGTGAAGTATATTTTCAAGTTAAGGCACAGATTTGTCAGTGATTTTTTTTCTTTTCATTTATCAGTCAGTATTGTATATACAAAAGCAACTGTTCAAAGGTTTGGGGATTGATAAGATTTTGAAGGAATTTCCCTTGCGTTAATTTTTAGTGGCTGAATATTATTGTATTATTGCTATCTATATTTATACTATATATATATATATATATATATATATATATATATATATGTGTAAAATGTGAGTGTATGTGTTACGATATAACAAGGTCATATTCAGAAACCAATGAAGCCGAATCCAAATAGCATTGAAACAGGAAGTGAAGTAAACAGAAGAGAATGACAAAATAACTATCCCTATAAACCTGACAATAAGATTGCTAGGCTATTGTTTGCCTATATGTATAACAGTTCATTCTGATCCTTGAATCTGACTGGACAAGAGACTTTCTATTGATATTTCTGCCTGCACGTTTTAGACGGTCAGTCAGTCTTTAAACCGGCCATTCAACTACACGTTCAAAAATATTGATTCATTCAAAGAGAGACATAATGAAAATTATTTTAACTTTGAGCGCCGCATTAGAAGGCTCAGCTGACCAGCAATGCGTCGATGCTAAGACAGAGATTTGGCTTTCCTTGGACATGACAACCTATTTTCACAAAGTAATTGCACGTGCTCAGTTGATCTCTCTCTCTCAATCATCTGTTTAGGATTGTTAAGTGCAAATCTATGGAGCGTCTGTTCAAATCAGCATGGTACACATTATGTTATCATTACTAACTTATTTAATATTCAGTACACATGCACAAAGTGTAAAACGAGACTAGCATAACCCTATGAAAAAAGAAAACACGCAAAAATCGCTTTTGATAGCGACAGCCCTAGAAAGAAGTCACTCATGCTATTATTTCTTAATAACACCCAAAATTTAGTAACAATGTTAGATATAATATTTAATATTAGATGTAAATGTAATTTATATAATGCTTAATTTGAGACAGATTGCTTCAAAGCAGCTTTACTTGAGTACATTGAGCAGCTCTCACAAGATAATTTATCTTTTTCGTTTGTTTTGATTATATTTTATGATGTCTAAATTCACTTGTGACATTCTGTTTTTCTCATACCATCTATTTTTGGATATTTAGCAATTTCATCAAAATAATCATTGGTTTGTTGATATCTGGCAGAATTTTAATATTAGTATCAGTATTTACCAGCATCCTAATTAGACTAGACATATGTTTACTGTGTTTGATAGTGGATTAAATCTAGCTACATTAATCTTAGTGTGTATGCCAAAGATACATATTGGGCATTGCGAGTATTGATATGCATATGCCTGACAGTGCTGAATGGTGCATGCAGAATAATGCAGAGTGATTTCTGTTTTGTTTTGTAACTATGTTTTTTTTGTCCTTTCACGGTAAAGTGCCATGTGCAGGCCTGATTGTATCTCTTGTGGTTTTCAGTGGACGACTTCTTAAACACATTCTCTTGGCTGTGACATGTAGCATGGTTGTATGGAACCTCTTTCAAGTCCTGCCCTGCTGTTCTGGCCTGATAGAAAGATACACACGAGAACTCTTGTGGTGCTGTGGTACATTTTATCTGATTCATATAAAAGTTAACACAACATTTGTCTCTTTTTCTACCAGAATCACAAACACGCTTTGAGTGGTAATTATTTTAGTTGCAGTATAGGTTTTGTCTGGTGAGTTTCAAAGACCATGGGAAAATGATTAATGATAATATTAATAGTGTTAATTGTTTGAACAATACTGAAGACAATTTGTGTATGTGTGTGTTTGCTGGCAGGAGCCAAACGATGAAAGACTGCTGAGGCCACATACTTGTTTGCATTTGAGGGTAGTCTCCAATGGCCGATTGCTGTTTCTGATAGGTAAAGGTTTCTCATCTATAGTGGCATTTCTGATGCCAAAATGCCGCTAAAGTGAGTCACTGCTCCCAGTTCTGTCTTTGATATGTGTGACTGACAAAAGCATTTGAGATTTTCAGGGTAACTTCTTATTACTGAACTCAAAGTGTTGTCAAGTGTTGGAAGGACATATGATATGAATCAATGTTCCTCCCAGGATTTGCGTATTTGAGTGGTTCCACAGTGTTACTCGTACATGAATTATAGATCTTTTCACGGCCTTCACAGTTGCACTAAATTGACATGTGGTTTGGATTCATCTCTCTTTTCTCTCTCTCGCTCTCGGTCTATGTGTTATCTGCGTGTGTTTTTGTGTGAGTGCACCTGGGGGGTCTATAAGATTGAGGATGATGGCTGAGTTCCACATGTTGTTTCTGAGTGAAATGATCTGATGAGATTTTTGCGGTCATTGTGGATTCTGCTGTTTTGGACTAAAAACAGAGCTGTCCCTCAGGGCAGCCCGTTATAATCAGATACAAATTAGAATTTCATCTGAATGAGGTCAATCGAGTGACTTCAGTTCACTTGCAAAACAGATTTGGTAGCTTAAAGTGACTTTCAGATATTTATTAGCTTAAAGTGCTATCTTACTAGCTATCTTTATTTTTCCACTCATTTTGGTTCAGAAGATGGGTCCGTCTTCTGCCTTTTCTGCCCGAGTTCACAGATATGTGCCTTGATGGGATTAATTTTTTTGGGTCAATGATGTGTCCAAAATGGAAGGAAAAGTTGAAGTATCTAGTTTAAAACACATGTTGGTTTAATGTGGTATTGCACCATTTTCGAGATTAGTTTCAGTTTAATGAAAAACAAAATTCTTATGAAATTAATTAAGAAAATGTCATGTATAATGTAAAGTGTAGATTTGGGGTTGGTAAAGGCAAAAAGTGGAAAACATACACTACACTATAATTGGTAATATTATTGAAAAATGTTTTTCAAAAGAAATGCTCTCCAAGGCCCCTATTTTAATGATCTAAATGCAAAGTGTAAAGCGCACGGCGCAGGTGCACTCAGGGCATGTCCAAATCTACTTTTGCTATTTTAACGACGGAAAAACGGTTGGAGCACCCGAGCGCATGGTCTAAATGGGTTGTCCCTATTCTCCTAATGAGTAATGGGTGGTTTTTGGGCGTAATGTGCAATAAACCAATCAGAGTCTCATCTTCCATTCCCTTTAAGAGCCAGTTGCGCTCGTGCCATGACAGATTTGCTATTTACACGGCGGAATTTGGCAAGCGCAAAGACAGAACTCGTCTCCGAGATGAAACGGAGCTGCTCATGTGGGAGCAAATAGATAAATAGCCTAATTCTGATACATGCGATGACTATACATTATGACATGTAGGCATTTATATATAAATATATATATATTTATATATATTTAATTAGCCTACAAAAAATTCTTATGCATTGCAATCCTTTAATTTTTTATATTTGGCATGTTTGTGTGCTGCTGTGCGTCCCTGTGTTTAATAAGCAGCGTGTACGTGCGTTGTGGATCTGCCTATACTAACACGCTCTTTAAATAACAAAGAAAAAACATTGCGCCAGACTTTAGACCAGGTTTGAGTTGGTCTATGGTGCAGTCTATTTTCAGCTCCTTAAAATATCAATGTGCCAGCAATGTTACAAACACGCCAGGTTCCACCTCCACGCAATCACTACGCACGCCCTCACCGGAATACTAAGCACATCCACCTGATCCTCATCACCACCCAATCACCTCAGCACCATAAAAACCACACACACGCACTCAATCGATGTCCGGTCTTGTTCGCGACAAAGTCTTACCTGTATGCTAACTCTAAGGACTAACTCTTCTTCTTCTTACCTCTCTCCAGCGATTCTCCGAAGATCCAGATCCCCAGTGTGCGTGTGTGTGGTTCACCTTCCTCTTCTGACGTCTTCACCCAGCCTGCATGGATCCATCCCTCACTCCACCCTACACTACCTGCTCCTCTGTTTGTATCTGTTCAATAAACCATTCTGTCTGTTACTCCTCAGCCTCCCGAGTGATCTGTAACAGAAGACCGGACCAACACCGCCAGGCACAAGCATGAGCCTCACGGACCCCTTTCAAGATCTGGTTAATGCACTCCGAAGGACACTCACGGCTACAACAGCATTCCCAACAGCAGCGAGCACTTCCGTCAACGATGCCAGCACTTCCTCACCTTCCGTTCACGCCAGTCCCATGGCCCGGGGAGGAATGCAGTGATTTCCTCCTACAATGCTCGCTGGTCCTGGAGATGCAACCACACTTGTACCCCAATGAGGGATCTAAGGTAGCCTTTGTAATTTCTCAACTGCAAGGTAAAGCACTACTGTGGGCAGATTCAATATGGACTCAAAATAACCCAGTTATCCAGTCTTATTCCAGCTTCATCAACCATCTCCGTGAAGTTTTCGGCAGACCAGATTGGGACTCTTCCAGTGGTGAGAAGCTGTATAATCTCAAACAGGGGAAAATGTCTGTCAATGAATATGCCCTTCAGTTTAGGACTCTAGCGGCCTCCAGTGGATGGAACGAACAAGCTTTACTGACTACCTACCGTCAGGGATTGGAAACTCGAGTGCGGTTGCATCTCGCTGCATACGAGGACACCATCGGGCTAGAACGATTCATCCAGCTGTCCATCCGCTTTGCCACTCGTATGCAGTCGTGCCTCAAAGAGCACCAGGGCCAGGTGTATTCCAGAGGCCGTCAGCTCCCCAGAAACAGCCAGTGAACCCATGCTACTAGACTCCTATCGTCTCTCTATGGCTGAACGACAAAGACGGCTGGCCCAGAATCTGTGCCTCTACTGTGCAGCCCCGGGGCATGCCATCGCTGTATGCCCCGTCCGTCCTCCTCTTCCCATGGTAAGTGCCATTCTCCCTTCAAGATACCAAATGAAATCACTCACCACTGTTGTGACACTTACTGCCGCTGACATATCTCTTCCAGTTTCCCCCCTCCTCGATTCTGGGTCAGCCGGCAACTTCATCTCCGGCGCCCCCTGCCGTCAGCTCATGCTCGCTCCCACGGCAACGCCGTCAGCCTACCAAGTCCACACTATCACCGGCAAGCCGTTAAGCAGGAGATGCGTGCGTCATAGTGTGGGTCCCATATCCCTCCAAACCAGACTACTCCATCATGAGTGCTGGTTCTGGAGGAATCCACCACTGACGTGATTCTAAGGTGCCCGTGGTTAGAGCAGCACAACCCCGTAATCTCCTGGAAGACAGGCGAAGTCCTGAAGTGGGGCGATACCTGTGTCAAGAGCTGCATCTCAGGTTGTCCAGTTCCAGCCACACCTTCCCCTGAACCTCTTCCAGTCTGTTCCACATCAATAGAGAGCCCAGTGGAAAACCAATCCATCACCATCCCTCACTGCTACGCCCCCTTCAGTGACGTCTTCTGCCCCAAATGGGCCTCCAAGCTGCCTCCACCCCGGCCGTGGGACTGTGCAATCGATCTGCTGCCGGGTGAACCAGTGCCTAAAGGAAGGATATACCCCCTATCCATTCCTGAGGAGAAGGCCATGGAGGAGTACATCAAGGAGGCGCTGGCTCAGGGTTATATTTGTCCATCGACCTCCCCTGCTGCTCCGAGTTTCTTCTTTGTGGAGAAAAAGGACGGAGGTTTAAGACCATGCATTGATTATCGGGCTCTCAACAATATAACAGCGAAGTTCAGGTACCCACTTCCCCTCGTCCCAGCTGCGTTGGAACATCTCCGTGGTGCCACTGTGTTCACCAAGTTGGACCTCCGCAGCGCCTACAACCTCATCTGGATACGAGAGGGGGACGAGTGGAAGACCGCCCTTCATAACCCCTACAGGCCACTATGAATACTGCATGATGCCGAATGGACTTGTTAACGCCCCCTCCGTATTCCAGGACTTCATCCACGAGGTGCTCTGGGAGTTCCTCCACAAGTTCGTCCTAGTCTACATTGATGATATATTGGCCCACTCCAACCACCATCAAGGAGTTACAGCAGTTCCTTGGCTTTGCCAACTTCTATAGACGGTTTATACAAAACTTCAGTACCATCACCAGCCCTCTCACCAGTCTCCTCCGTAACAAACCCAAATCTCTCTCCTGGACTCCTGCCACCACAGAGGCCCTAAGGAGGCCTTTACGACCGCCCCACTCCTGGTCCATCCCGACTGACCCTTCGTCGTGTAAGTCGACGCCTCGACCACCGGAGTGGGAGCGGTCCTTTCTCAGCAGCAGGGGAATCCCAGTCACCTCCATCCATGCGCCGCCTTCTCCCGGAAACTCAACCCGGCGGAGGTCAACTATGATATCTGCAACCGGAAACTGTTGGCCATCAAACTGGCCTTGGAAGAATGGAGGCATTGGTTGGAGGGAGCCAAACACCCCTTTCTGGTCCTAACAGATCATAAGAACTCAGAGTATCTTCGAGTGGCCAAAAGATTAAATCCGAGACAAGCCCGCTGGGCGTTATTCTTCACCCGCTTCCATTTCACCATCTCATACCGCCCAGGGGTGAAAAATGTGAAGGCTGACGCCCTCTCCAGGAGTTACGGCCCCGAAGAGAATCCCGAAACTCCGGAAACCATTCTTCCAGAAAGAGTCTTCTACCGAGCCTACCACCAACACCCCACTGGGTTGCCCGCCAGAACTTCAGTATATTCCCAGGACACGGCGCACTCCACTCATACACTCCGCTAACACATCGCTTGGCACTGGTCACCCGGGGGTCAATGAAACCCTCTCGTTGCTGAAGGAACGCTTCTGGTGGCCCAACATGGCCTCGGATGTCAGGAGGTACGTGAATGGATGTACAAGCTGCGCCATATCCAAAAGCCCTCGCCATCTTCCATCAGGTAAGCTCCATCCTCTGCCCGTTCCCAATCGCCCGTGGTCACACCTAGGGGTGGACTTCATAACCGATCTTTCTCCTTCAGATAACAATACCTGCATTCTTGTCATAGTGGATAGATTTTCTAAATCCTGTCTTCTTCCTTTGAAGGGTCTGCCCACGGCCATGGAAACGGCTGAACTGTTATTTAATCATGTCTTTAGGTACTTCGGCATCCCAGAGGATATCGTCTCGGACCGAGGCCCCCAGTTCATCTCCCGGGTATGGAAGGCTTTCCACTCACTCCTAGGTGTGGCCATCAGCCTGTCCTCCGGGTACCATCCCCAGTCAAACGGGCAGATGGAGAGGAAGGTTCAGGAGATTGGACGCTTCCTCGGTACCTTCTGTCACGGCCACCAGAACTCCTGTAACCAGTTCCTTGGGTGGGCCGAGTACGCACAAAACTCCCTTCGTCAACCTACCACCGGACTCCCTCCATTCCAGTGCGTACTCGGCTACCAACCACCTCTATTCCCCTGGTCAAGTGAACCCTCGGATGTCCCCGCCATTGACTACTGGTTCCGGGAGAGCGAGAGGGTCTGGGACGCGGCACACCACCAACTCCAGCGGGCGTTACGCAGACGTAGAATGACAGCCGACCTTCGCCGATCAGAGGCCCCAACGTACCAAGCCGGTCAGAAGCTCTGGCTGTCTACCCGGGACATCCGGCTGTGTCTGCCCTGCTGCAAGCTAAGTCCCAGATTCATTGGCCCATTCACCATCATCCAGCAGATAAATCCGGTCACGTAAACTCCAGTTACCCCCTGAATACCGGATTCACCCCACATTCCATGTGTCTCTCCTTAAACCTCACCATCCTTCTGTCTCTCCCTCCACAGAACCTGGCGAAATGGAAGCCCCCCCTCCACTCCTTCTAGACGACGGCGCAGCCTATGCAGTGAGTGACATCCTGGACTCCCGGCGGCATGGTGGACAACTGGAATATCTAGTGGACTGGGAAGGATACGGTCCAGAGGAACGTTCCTGGGTCCCACGCAACGACATCCTGGATCCTAACTTACTCGACACCTTCCACTCCAATCATCCTGACCGACCAGCTCCCAGGGTAACCACGTCGTCAGGGTCCTCTGCCCTCAGGAGCGGGCCGTGGGGCGGAGGGTACTGTTACAAACATGCCAGGTTCAACCTCCACGCAATCACTACGCACGCCCTCACCGGAATACTAAGCACATCCACCTGATCCTCATCACCACCCAATCACCTCAGCACCATAAAAACCACACACATACACTCAATCGATGTCCGGTCTCGTTCATGACAAGGTCTTACCTGTATGCTAACTCTAAGGACTAACTCTTCTTCTACTTGCCTCTCTCCAGCGATTCTCCGAAGATCCAGATCCCCAGTGTGTGTGGTTAACCTTCCTCCTCTGACGTCTTCACCCAGCCTGCATGGATCCATCCCTCACTCCACCCTACACTACCTGCTCCTCTGCTTGTGTCTGTTCAATAAACCATTCTGTCTGTTACTCCTCCGCCTCCCGAGTGATCCGTAACAAGCAATGCGCCTTAACACACCTCTTTTTTAGACCAGTACGCCCATGGGCGCACAAATGATTGCAAATGCGACGTGGCGCTGGACGGGAACATGTGAACGGCGCCGGACTGAAACTAGCAAACACACTTTTTTTCATTGCGCCGGGTATATTATAGGGCCCCAAAGCTGCATTTATTTGATGGAAAATACAATTAATGTTGTGATATTATTGCAATTTCAAATAACCCTTTTCTATTTTAAGATTTTAAAATGTAAATTAATTCCTGTGACGGCAATGCTGAATTTACAGTAGTTATCAGTGTCACGTGATCCTTCAGAGATCATTCTAATGATGATTTATATAATAAGAACATTTCTTTATTACTATCAATGTTGAAGGTAATGTTGCTGCTTAATATCACCCCCCCCCCCTCGCCAGAATTATATAATTTATTTGAAATAGAAATTGTAACTTTTTATCATCTAGCTTTAGGGGTCATATGAAGTTGCTTAAAAAACATTACTTTCTGTATTTGGTGTAATGAAATGTGTTTATGTGGTTTAAAGTTTAAAAAACACATTATTTTCCACATAATATACTACATCACTGTTGCTCCTCTATGCCCCACCTTCTGAAACATGTAGATTTTTACAAAGCTCATTGTTCTGAAAAGTGAGGTGTACGCTGATTGGTCAGCTATCAGTGCGTTGTGATTGTCCGAATACCTCAATCGTTTGATGGAAATTTTACGCTCCTTACCATACGATACCGTGTCCCAGTTCGATTAGACAAAACCAGTAAAACCCATTACAAACAAGGCATTTGTTGCATCCAGTGGGGACATAATTACTGGTTAAAATGACTTTTTACGTGTTGCATTGCATTGTGCTGTGTAAACATAAAACCATGTCTGCATTTGTGGTCGGAGAAACGACAAACAAGCGCTACTCTACACTGCACAGAACCCGTGTTTGAATCATCAGTGGCCAATCCTTTACAAATGTAAACATATTTAAAGGCTGTGAGTCAGCATTATTTGTCAGAACACTGGCATTGTAGTTACTCTCCCAGGAAACAGTCATCGTCCTTCATAAAATGCATTTAACACATCTAAATATTTAGGTTGAACTGTTGAACAGGAACAGTGTTGTTCTACAACGTAGCCACTGATTTGTAGTCATGTCCTCTTTTGGAAGACCAAACAAAGTAGTTTTGCTTTCACAACGAAACACAACATGGTGGCGGCACAACAATACTACAGCAAGAATAGAAGTGACTCCTCCTTTCTTAGCGTAAACATTTGGGTGGTGTTATGCAAATCCTCCCACACAGTGACGTAGACATGTGGGGCGTGTTTGAATGAGGCGTTTCAAGTCTTAACTTTTATAAAGAATATCTCTTTAAAAAAGGTCAAACTATCTTTTTTTAAGATTATTTGTGGAAACAGGTCTGCAGGGGCAGAATTTAAAAACATATTACTTTATGTGTGAATTGCATTTTTAGATTTTTTTTTTAGTTAATTCATAGATAGGACAAAAATGAGCATCACATGATCACATTACTTTTTTTTCTTCTTCATTGTAACTTTTATGATCATCAGTGGACACAAAGTACTTTAGGTAATTTCCAGTGCCTTTTCTCTCACTCTCCCACAGAACAGTTTCATGTTAACATGCTTTCTTGAGATATCAGTTCACTATAATATTACATAACGAGATCAGACATGAAACCCCCTTTACAGTGAAGCTTTTATTACATCTATAGGGATTTCTGAGAAGCACTTGCTTGCTGTATTACAGAGTGGTCCGTTGGTATGAAGCCATACCTCAAATGTGGCTGTTTATGTACATGGTGAAGCATAGATGTGAGTTTAGGAGAATTTGGACAATGGCTTGTTAACTTGTCACTAAAAACACAAGTTGTCAATTTTGATGTGAAAGCACGCAGTTCCACATATGGTGCCAACGTAGCCATTTCCAACTGTTGCCTTCAGATCTATAAGCTATGTCGGGAGAGCTCGTATTTCGCATGTGTGAGTATTGAGAGTTGTTTCAAGCGAATGTTTCAAAGCCATGTAGCTCTTTAAGCCTCAGCTTTTTTGTTCCTGGCAGGCACAGAGCATTTCTTTCTCTGTGGGTAAGCCTCCTCACTTTCAGAAATCAAGCTTTACTGTAACCCACCAGCCATCCCATACATCCAGAGGGTCCCCTCTTCAGCACACCGAGGTGTCAGAGCCCCCTCACACATAATAGTTTTTAACGAACCTGCCAGCCAACTTCTGACCACATTCTGCCCCTGGTTGCACGTAGCTTTGAGTGCTTTGCCCCTGGGATTTCAGGGGTATTGGACTATGGACTAATAATCTGAGCAGGATCCTGTCTGAAGCACGTGGTTTGTGAATGTTTGGAGTACCCCGCTCCCTGTGCTCTGCACAGCAGGGGGGCAGCGGGATGCCTGCTCATGCTTCACCCACCGTGGATGGAGATGAGATGGGGAGAGAGAGTGAACGAGGTACAGCTATGCTCAATTTGAAAAGGGGAATGTTGAATGCTGTAAATGACTGCATCCCAGAGCTCTTACATGGTTCACTCTCATTTATGAGGAATGGCAGAACGAGGTGGTCAGGGATTTTCTGCTATTGCTCTGATATCTGGAGTTTGGAGTTGTGGGCACTTTATAATACTTAACCAGTTCACCTTTGTAACCTCTGGGTCTTCACATTGGCAATACTGTGTTTAATGTTTTCTTTTTTTGTTGTTAATTGAAAACACCCACACACACCAGCACCCACCCACAAACAGTTGTTTGGCATAAAAAATAAAGGTCTAACAAGAAGAGATCATCAAGATAAACCACTTCAGCAGTTTTGCTTTGAAAAGACTGTATATGAATGTGAGTGGAACATACCAGATGTTAAAATACTCTTGCTTTTTGATACAATCAAAATTTTAGAACCACCCAGGTGGGCTGTATGATTAATACCTTGAGTATGCGGTCTTGTTGAGCATTTACCTAGCATGTAAGTCTGAATGCACTGTAAGTCGCTTTGGATAAAAGCGTCTGCTAAATGTATAAATTACATTTTAATTTAATTAAATTTATTAAACAGTGATATATTTATTGCAATAAATATATCACTGTTTAATAAATTTAATTAAATTAAAATTACACATAGACCAAAATATAAATAGCAGATAGGGAACTAAGGAACAGACACGGCTTATAAACACAGGGACGATAATTAATGACAAAACAGGTGGGAACAATGAACTGATCAAGACACAGGCAAAACTAGGTCAAAACATAAGAAACGTGCCATGACATAAGGTTTATTTGCATGTAGTTATGCATAATTGTTATAAAAGCAAGTATGTGTCACATGTAACAAGGACATCTTAAAATAAAGTGTTACCTAAATTAACCTAAATAAATGATTAGTAATATCAATTAATATTATTATTATTCTATTCTTTTCTTTTTTAAACTGACTGGCAAAACTGATAGTTACTTGATTATAAAAGTGATGAACTGTTGACTAAAGTTGATTCTGGCCCTTGCTTTGTCCTTGTTATCAGTATGCACCATGGTAAACTGCCAACAACAGACAAAGGATCTGAGGATTTCTCTTACTGGTTTATTGGTTGTTGTCGGGTTCCTGTCCAGTTTATAGTGTTTCTGGAAACCAGACTGGAGCAGATGTTTACAAAACTTTCAACGGTTTTAATGACCCCAACAACAACATTAATTTATAAATAACTGTCAGTTTTTTCTTTTATAGGCTTGGTTACAACAGGATAACTGTATAGTTAACAAAGCTGCATATTTGTAGGCATGTAGAAATTTGCAATAGATGTCAATAAAAGACCGGAAGATATGATGTTATATGAGCATGTCTGCCAACTATTCATATTGATAACTGTAGCCAATAGTGTTCTTCTTTTTATTTTGTGAAATTATATGCACATGAAATCGCCACATACTCTGCCTTGGAGCACAGAGCCAGACAACCTGGGGCTAAACTCACCACAGGCACATTTAGGTTAATATATGCATGAAGACTTTCTTTTCTCTGGGCTGGAGACTCTCATTGCCTTGAGCTGAGATGAAGACGAGCCCTTGGCTAAGATCTGATATGAACTGAGCCTTGAGTGAACACTAAACACAGTTCTTCATGTTAATCTCCTCGGCTGTGAAAAGTCATGTGTCTGCTCTCTCCCTCTGCTGTGCAGATAAAGTAACTAGGTACTTCCTGTGTGTGTGTCTGACCGTAAAGAGTTAAAGCACTCAAGCATCTTAGAGTGCCTCTTAATAAATTTGTGTGTTTGTTCTCTCTGCTTATATTGATTGATGGTATTGTTTTAAGCCAGGGAGGTTTTGGACTGCTCCACCATTGTTTCAGCTCTTTTTCCCCCTCTCTGTCTCTAAAGGAAAGAGAGAGAGGGAATATTACGGATGGGGGAGGGGGTGTAAGAGAGGAATTAAAAAAGACAAAATGTAGCATTCATCTTGTTTATTCACTCAGTGTTAAAGCTGTTGAAATCTGGTATGCGGATCTTTCCCACTTTTTGTGAGTTTTGGTGGGTCCTGGTGTTTCACAGTTTGCCTTTGGCACGAGGCTGGTGTGTATATGTTCTCTGAAGCGTGCCAGTGTGTTTTGTGAGTGTGTGTGAAAGCAAGACACAGATAAAGATAGAAAGAGAAAGAGAGGTGAAGGAATTATGAATTATCCTGTCCAAGCATATACTGACCACAACCACACAGCCGTGTATACTGGATTCTGGATTCTGCTTTTCCCTGCAGTCTTGCGCATGTGTAAGTGCGTGTCGGACCCCCAGGATGACAGAGAGGGGAATAGCATCTCTGCTCTCTCACCACCGTGGCTCAGAACCGGGTATGGAATTTACAGTTCTAACAAAAGCCATTCCAACACTTTTTCATTCCCTTTTTTAGTTTACGACTATTATTCTTACAAGATGTTTTAGGTTCTGGTCATCCTTGCTGACACAAACCACAGTACTTCTGATTATTCTTTTCTTTCCTCTTCTCTTTTCTTTTTCGATGCTTGGAATGTTTTGGGAAAACAGAATGCAACAGTGCTCTGATGGTGGTCTGCTTCAGTTAGGCTTGTCTAGGGTGTTAGCCACCAAGAAACATATAAAAAATAACCCTCTGTGAGGCTAGGTATGTTATTTTAGGGAATGTCCATTTTATATGATGGATATATGGAATTATGACTTGTTTTTCTCTTTCCCTTGCTCTCTCTTTCTAATGACCTCATGCAATCACTCTTTTATTGCTTCAGGGATTCAGCTCTGCAATTCTCAGTCCTCTCAACACAATGCATTTACATTTATTCATTTAGCAGACACTTTATCCGAGGCAGATTACAAATGAGAATAATTCAAAAAGAACAATTCATTTAAATGGTGGTGCTTAGCAAAATCCAGTACCAGAGTAGTACAATGCTACAGGCCTCTAAATATGTGTGACCCTGGACCACAAAACCAGTCTTAAGTCGCTGGGGTATATTTTCTAGCAATACACTGTATGGGTCAAAATGACATTTTTCTTTTGTGGCAAAAATCATTAGGATATCATGAAAAGATCATGTTTTATGAAGATGTTTTGTAAATTTCCTACCGTAAATATATCAAAACTTAATTTTAGTAATATGCATGACAAGGGACTTCATTTGGGTAACTTTAAAGGTGATTTTCTCAATATTTAGATTTTTTGCACCCTCAGATTCCAGATTTTCAAATAGTTGTATCTCAACCAAATATAGTCTGATCGTAACAAACCATACATCAATGGAAAGCTTATTTATTCAGCTTTCATTAAACTACTTAATTAAATCACTGTTATGATTTAATCATAATTAATTATGATATATTTTGTGTTCCAGGGTCACATATATATAGTTCCTATCATTGCTAGCTGTTAGTGCATGCATGATATATTGGTACTAAATTGATTATGAGCCAAACTTTTTTTACATTTAAATGTATCAGTCATTATTTGATATGTTGGTTATTTACCTTTAGATGGCTGTCAAATAACACTCAGTTCATCTTTAAAAAAGTAGCATGTACTGTGTAAGTGCGCCTGTGTGTGTTTATGGACAAAGTTATTGGGACACACTTCTTGATTATTAAATTCAGGTGTTTCAATCAAACCCATTGCCACCTGTGTATAAAATCAAGTACCTAGCCATGCCAATCCAAATTAACTGGATGTTCTAAAGAGCTCAGTGAACTCCATGATAGGATGCTACTGTCCCTTTGTAGCAAGTCAGTTCATGAAACTTCATCCCTGCTAGATATTCCACAGTCATCTGTAAGTAGTATTACTGGAACAGCAGCAACTGTCAGCCATGAAGCAGAAGGCCTTGTAAAGTCACAGAGAGGCTGGTCACTGACTGCTGAGGCGCATGTCATGTAAAAGTCACCAGTGCTCATTACATAACCTGAAATGTTCCAAACTTTTCCTGGCATTAATATTAGCACAAAAAATTGTGTGATGGGAGCTTCATGGAATGGGTTTCCATGGGCTTGCAACTGCATGCAAGCCTCACATCACCAAGTAAAATGTGGGGTAAAGCATGCCGCCACTGGATTTTGTAGCAGAGGAAACATGTTCCATGTGTTCTTGGCAGTCTAAAGGGCGATGAATTTGGTGGATGCCAGAACAGCATTTCCTGCCTGACTGTACTGTGCCAATTGTAAAGTTTGGTGGAGGAGGGATTGTGGTGTGGGTTGTACAAGAACTGGGCTAGGCCCCTTACTGCTTCAGTATATCAAGGTATGTTGAATAGTAAATGTTTTGGGAATGGCCTTTTTCTATTCCAGCACGACTGTGCCCCAGTGCACACAGCAAGGTCCTTAAAGACAGAACTTGACTGGCCCACACAGAGCCCTGACCTCAACCCCATCGAACACCTTTGGGATGAAATGGAATGGAGATTGCAAGCCAGGCCTTCTCATTCAACATCAGTGCCTGACCTCACAAAGCTCTGCTGGAAGAATGGTCAAAAAATCCCAAAGAAACATTCCAAAATCTTGTGGAAAGTGTTTGCAGAAGAGTAAAACCTCTGATAGCTGCAAAGGGGGAACAACTCTGTGTCAATGGTCTATGTATACAGAATGCAATGTCATTAAAGTCCCTATTAGTGTAATGGCTAGGTGTCCCTACTTTTGTCCACACATTCTTTAAAAATCTAAAATAGCAGAAAGATAGAAAATACAGTTTGTGTATGTGTGTGTGTGTGTGTTATATGCACACATACACATATGTTGGTTTGGTTAGAAGTCTACAAACTGTGCAAAAGAGTACAAACTGTATTTTATATCCTCTTACTCTAAACGTACCACTCACACAAAACTTTCTGCTATTTTAGATTTTCAAAAAACTTCATTCTGTATGACTTATAAGCTTTTGGGGACCAAAAGATGTCCCAGGATTTGGGATATTGTCAATTTGTGTGGGGACATTTTGTATTTGGAATTCAGTTTTTCAAAGAAGTCTCTTATGCTCATGATGTTCCTGATGTATTTCATCAGGAATGCATTCAAACCTGAAATTCTTTTTTTTTTTTTTCCTGTGATGGCAAAGCTGAATGTTGAGCGGTCATTACTCCTGTCTTCAGTGTCATGATGCTTCAAAAATCTTTCTAATATGCTGCTTTGCTGCTCAATTATTACTCAATTAAAACTTCTAAAAAACACTCCTTAGCAAGTGTCACTAACTGCTTCCCCAATTTGAACAGACAAGCTGATATTGCTGTATTAAACAGTTTTTGGTTGGAAAAGCTGATGTATTATTACAGTTACGGTCAGTTTTTACTCTCTTCTAGGTCAGACTCGAGGTGTTTTGAAGAGTTTCATTGCCTTCAATGCGGTTCAGAGGGGCTTTCACACTTAGTGAGTCACAAGTTCTGCAGAGGTTCTGTGTGAGAAACCTCATGCGCCTCCCTCAGAAAGTGGTTTCACACAGGTCACCACAGTCCATACAGACCATCTGCAGCCTGTAGGTGTCATTTCTTTACAGTGATGTCTGAGACGATGTGTGTGTTCTTGCTCTCTCCATCCCTACAGAAACGAGTTAATCGGCATCATTTCCCACCTCTCGAGTCTTGTAAACTCATCCTCTGGTTGAGCGTAGCACATGTTTACATACCCCACTGTTTTTATGTTTGTCTAATCAAACAAAAGGAAGTGGAGAGAGAGAAACAGCAACATTCCCTGTCTACGTTGTTTACTTTATCTCTGAAGAACTGTTCATAAAATGACATGAAATATTTCAAGGCTTGACTAGAGACAAATAACTCTAGACTGACCACAGAATGTTTTGTGTATTTTTCTGTTTTTGTGTGTGTGCCTTTGGTGGGCTGTTTAGCTGTTTTGGGTTCTGTCCCTTTGTCCCTTTTTGAAGGGCATAAATATTCAAGAGAGCAACAAAACAAAAAAGGACAAAACAGTGCTGACATACCACAGACATTGACATGCATTCAACACATAGGCTTTGGGCTCTGGGTTGTGGGGTTGAAAGGTCATAGTGTGTTGAACGAGGTCACAAATACTGACTGTTTTTTTTTAAGGAAATTAATTATAGTCAGTAAGGATGCATTAAACTGATCATGAGTTATGCATTTCTATCATTTGGAAATATTTCTTTTTTAATTTGTATTCATAAAAAAATATTGAAACAATGCTGTACAAAATATTGAATCAACACTGATAATAATAAGAAATATTTAAGTACCAAATCAGCATATTAGAATGATTTTCTGAAGTATAATGTGACACTGAAGACTAAATGTCACATTCAGCTTTGCCATCACAGGAACAATTTTTTTTTTTAATATATGAAAATAGAGAACATTTTTAAATTGTAATAATACACAATCACAATCATACTTCTTTTTACTGTATTTTATTAATCAAATAAATGCAACCTTGGTGGGCATAAGAGACTTTCTTCAAAAACATTGAAACATCTTACCTACCATTAAATACAATGATAATATTCCATGTATAAAATGTTATATAAATATATTAGTTGTTTGAAATATATATTTTTTTCTGTATTCAAAGAAATCTGTCAAACCAACATTCACAATTTGTCAAAAAAAAATTACATAGGACTGTTGTGACACTTCATAATATGCTTCTAAGGCTTCTTTATCTCTCTTAGTATGTCTTGCATTTTGTTTTTGTCTCTGCCTTGACTTTAACTTTGCATGATTTCTGATCAAAGTGTTTGTGTAAGTCTCCACCCTCATCCACTTGCTCTGACACACAAATCAGTCCAATCTCTCCTGCATTAAAACTGTTGCTATGTTCAGCCTGAAACTGGGCTTTAGCGAATAAACCCCATGGGTGACTACCATCTCCAGACAAAAAAGATGACAGGGGGAGCTCTATGGAGTAACTAAGGATCATATGACTTGTCTGGATCATATTGGATTTATCCAGCAATTATTTGCTCTTCTTAAACACCATCCCTTACCAACAGCGTGATCTCATTTTAGCTAGTTTGAGAGTTTAGTTAGTTGAAACCTTTATCCGTCCTCTTTTTTCCTACATCAGGCTTGCTTGATAGCTGTGTCCTGCAACTGACATTTTAAGACTATCTACAGCATTAATAACGTTTGACCTGAACTGTATCTGTATCTTCCCTGTGACCCCCCCTTCTGTACTATGACTCTTCATATTTGGCTTTGTATTTGTACATCTTATTACAAGTTTGGTAACGAAAGACAAACATAAGTCAGACTCATGGACAAGTTGGTTGTGGTAATTTTGGTTTGGCTATGATGTGCAACAGTAAGTGATTCAGAGGATCTTGAGCTGCACAGATGTCCGCTCAACTTATTTCTGAATACTTTTCAAGACATTACATAATTAGTCACCTAATGGGAGTTAAGGAACTGATTCTAGACTAAATCCTGCCAGAGATTTAATACCCAGCTGAGTCTTAATACCTAGTTGAGAGTCAATATGCAACAAAATCCATCCTGGCCCAGTTTTGTCTTAAAACACTTAAATGCCAGATCATGCTGACTGTGGGAATGTGAAAGAGGTAGTATAGAAGTTTTGGAAGAGCGATAAATGCAGCATAGGACAGGTAAGCGAAAACAAAACACATGTTTCAGTTAGAACAGTTTTGTAAATTCTGAACGGTTCTCTGATGATTCAGTGGTTTCAGGTAAGGAGGTAGTGAGTGTTTTGTGTATGAATCTGTGTCTATGTTTGTTTGTGTGTCGGGATTAGGGTAGAGGAATAGGGGGACACACCTTAACCTCCATTGTCGACTCATTCAGGCTGGATATTACAATTTGGGACGCACACAAACATGCGCTTAAGCTTACATGATTATTGAGATGTATGCATAAAAACCCACCCACACACACCCTGTTGTGTTAATCTGTATTTGTTGCGTGTGTTTTTGTGTCTCACCTCAAACAGCCCTAGTGCTAATGGTTTTGTTGATTTTAAACAATTTAGTCTCAATCTGATGTAAGGAGAGCACTCTTTGGAACATATAGTCTTTGATTAATCAAAGGAAAACAAGTGCACACACTCACAATCATGCACGGTGCTCTCTGGATCACACACACCTTCATTAATGAACATTAGTGTTGGGCTGTGTTTCGCTGTAGTTATCTAAGTGAGATGCTATCGGCCATCTCCGAATGCCAGTAAACTCACACACTTGGAGTTCACACTGCTCTCTGCAGACCCTGTTTTTTCAAACAACACCCCCACAACACACCACTGATCACTCACGCATACACACACACACACACACACACACACACACACACTTGGTCCTCTAGCTTTGATAGCTGCCAGATGTTGAGAGTCGAATCAGTTACTGTGCTTCAGTACACTGCTGTGGATATCTGTCTTAGCTTCAGTTTTCTCCAGATTTAGTGCATACATGCACATTCATTCAGTCAGCCGTTAGTATGGTTTATGACACTAACACATTTGTAGATTCAATTTGGTACACATGCCCATAAAGCTTGGACATTAATGTTGTTTGTTTTAGTGTGTGTAAAATGTTGATGCACATATGTCCTATCACTCATCGACAGTGTTGGGCTAGTTACTCAAAGAATGTAATATATTATTCATTACTAGTTACTCCTTTCAAAAGTAATATTGTTACTTATTACTTTCTGGCAGCAGTAATTAGTTACACTACTAGTTACATTACTTTTTCTTCACGCCCCACAGAAGTTGTAACTGTGTATCTTCCACATGAAACTCATCTAGAATGTTACTAACAACATATTTCTGCCTCATCATTTGATCAAAATCCTCATTGGATCGCAGTCAGAAGTTATTACAAACACTCAATAGTGATTGATAATGACATTCAAGTAAAAGTGTTGTATTAATCTCATTAATTGTCATGTGTAGCTTGAAGCTAATTGTATTTTTTCCGTTACCCATATACGATTATATTTCATTGTATTTTAGCAAATCACATAAGTTTGTTAGAAACTGTCTAATTTTAATTATAGTCATATAATGTACCACATGCTGATCAGTGAGATGTGGGTGGGATGTAATGCCAGAGTAAAGTAAAGCCACAATTTACACAACGGTGATCAAATCATCTTTTTATTCCTGACAAAATTAATATAATGCAATATTTTTATCTAATTAATGTAAGCTTTTCCATATTCCAAGCTGCACTGGGAACATCACATGCATGTGTGAATCAGGAAAATTATGATAATAAATCTAGGAATTATTTGATTGTTGGATTTTAAATCAGTGGGGTTAAGGCATCAAAAGCTGTTTTATGGATGATAACTAATATTTTTACTAAAACCTTATTAGTAATTAGTTACACTTCTAGTTACTGCAGAAAGTAATATTATTACAGTAACTAAGTTACTAGTAACTAGTTACAGCCCAACACTGCTCATCAAGGACATATTAGATATGTCTTTGGTTCGTTTAAGAGGGCTTAGAGGCAGTTTATAAGAGACTCATGTATTTGTGAACAGATTTTTGTCATTAACACAAAGATCCAGCTGGGGAAGTTTCAGTTCAGATCATGATTATTTTTCCATATAACCACAGAACTCTGGAGACTGAGATTATATCTGTTGATAAATAGTCCTAAATTTAACCTTGGCAATGTCACATACTTATAAAGATCACCTCTCTTCCTGTCGGTCATCCATAACTCTTCAGCTATACAGATCTGTACTAACTTTACAGGTATATTTGCTCTATATGCTTTTAAAGAGATTTAAACATTATTATTTTTTAACATTTGACTGTTTAACACAGTAGAGAGGAGACAAGCAATAATATAGAAGTAAATGGGAACATCATCTTTTTATCTTTTTTTTTCACTGCCTTCACATTCATACATAGTTTGCAAATTACTGAGATGTTTGAGGACTGACGTCTCTTCCTATTTTGTTCTGTTGTGGATGAGAACTATGTTTATTACACCTGTGCTCCTGTCAGTCCTTCGCCACACCTCGCTTCAGCATTTCACACAGTCACTCACTCATCACCAAAGAAAGAGGAGGGCGGAAATGATGTCATAAAAAATTAATGGAGTCAGTGTACAGAACTTTTCTCGCTCTCAGCATTCCTGTCAGTCATGAGCTTCCAGAGCTGCTGTGTCAGTGACATGTTACTCCACCCTGAATTGGTTTTGATTAGATTAGATTAGATTAGATTCAACTTTATTGTCATTATGCAGATCTACTGATAGTCCAGCACTTAATCTTATTACTGCATTTTTATTGGCCTTCCACATTTATTTTTAGAATCTTGTTTCTATCTTAAAGGGTTAGTTCACTCAGATAGCAAATTTATGTCAAAGTCAAAGTCAAAGTCACCTTTATTTATATAGCGCTTTAAACAAAATACATTGCGTCAAAGCAACTGAATAACAGCAGTTCATTATGGAATTCAGTTATGTCATCTCTGTTCAATTAAATAGTGTCTGTGCATTTATTTGCAATCAAGTCAACGATATCGCTGTAGATGAAGTGATGGAAGAGAAGACAATGCTGAATAAAGTCGTCGTTTTTGCTATTTTTGGACCAAAATGTATTTTCAATGCTTCAAAAAATTCTAACCGACCCTCTGATGTCACATGGACTACTTTGATGATGCTTTTCTTACCTTTCTGGACATGGACAGTATACCGTACACACAGCTTCAATGGAGGGACTGAGAGCTCTCTGACTAAATCTAAAATATCTTAAACTGTGTTCCAAAGATAAACGGAGGTTTTAAGGGTTTGAAACAACATGAGGGTAAGTTATTAATTACATAAATTTGCTATCTGGGTGAACTAACCCTTTAAGGTCTCAGCATGTAAAACAAATAAATAAAGTAAATGTGAATGACACGACTTAAAATCTGACCTTCTTTCTTCTCAGGTATTTTTCAACATTCGTCATCATACTTTCCACCCACATTACAAAGGGAAATTTTTTTAAGAATGACAAATAAACTGATTTATGTGTTTGTTTTTTTTCATTCAAGTGTCTGATCTGATGATATGATTGATAATATCAGTTTTTTCTAAGATAGGATCCCCTATATTTTGATCTATAAAACTCATTTATACAATGAAATCAAATGAAACTATATACACAACTTGTTTTGAAAAGTCAATAACTGGCTTTTATATTTATCAACTTATTGTTCTAAGTTGTTTTTTGGTATTTCATTTTTTGGTTGTGTTTCATGTGTGGAACCCTAAAAAGTAATTCCTTCATGAACTTACCATATTTTTTTTTATAAATAAAGGACACAACAAAAAAACTTGCATTACAATAGTGGGATTGATATAGTATGTCATATCATCTAGTTGCATAAGTTCAGTGCTTTAACTTTTTTGATGTCACATTTAATTTGCTTGCATGATAATACAGTGAACGATTGTCTTGCCTCTCTTTTTTTTCTTTACCACTTCCTCAATGTCTTAGCCTAAATGTTGATGCAGTCTCCATTCAGCAGATTACATCAATGTTAATGGAGGACCTTTTGTCTGGCAATCTGGACGCAGTCCTCATCCTGTCATTTAATGACATGCATGCAAGCTCACAAACATGTATTCATGTATGGACATGCACATGCTTTGCATACAGTACATGTGCATTTAGACAATCTACTGTCCCTGAAAAAAAAAAAAAAAAAAAAAAAAAAACATGAATTCCTGTAATTCTTAAGCCACAACCTGTCATCATCAGTCCACAAACTGCCTCAGTTACAACACTGTTCTGTTTCTCTCTCTTTAGCTTGCTCTTTCTATGTGTTTTACTTTTTCTTGTTGAAAGGCTCTATAGCACTGGATTTAGCTGCAGATATAACTGGACTCAGGCTTATATATAGTGCAGATCTGCATACTCTAATTATTGTTTCATTTCTGAAAGAAACTTTGAGTTCTTTTGGAAATGATTATTTTGCTTGGATGTGACTACTGTGTCAAGGTCTGTCAGTTTGTATAATGATGCATGTGTGTGTATTTTCAGGAAGTTGCAGGCCTCTGGAATCAGATTCGCGCTTGATTTCGCTGCATGCGTGCATGTGTGCGAGGGGATGCTGGTTACTTGAGGATGTTGACTCAGTGTTAGCGATGAAGGACTATATGCAGTGACAGTGTGAGAGAGACGTGCCATAACTGGAAAAAGCATCAGAGAGAGAGAGAAAGTGAGAGAGAGGGAAAAAGAGTTTGAGGTTTTTTTGGTTTTAAGGTTTGTGAATATAATCACCCCTGTAGACACAAAGAAGAGCTTTTGGGGTTCTGTGATTTTATGGACCGCTAGAAGAGAAACATTCAGCAGGAAGAAAAACCGCAATGGCTAAATAATAACACAGCACGGGGGACCACTTTCCCCTGAGAGCATCCGCAACACTCTCTCTCCCGCTTTCTTTCTCCCTCTCGCTCTCTCTCTCTTTTGCCCATGTGTAATTTACAGTATAAACATTGTGTGTCTGTGCTCATTCTCTGTGGCCCTCTGGTGCCGGTCTGACTAACACAATCTCCCATTCTCCCTCCCTTCTTCTCCATTCAGCCCTATTTACAGTGCTCACAGCCTCCACATCCAGCACTGACCAATCAGCGGTCACTTTGGTGCCATTTAGATATTATTCTGTCCAATTAGACGTGTGGTAAAGCTAAAGATAGATCCTGTTGAATAGACCTGGTGCCTGTTTTGATGGCCATTTATGCCAAGCCTGCCACGTTAAAAAAAACCCAGTGACCTCCTGACAAGACGGAGCCTCTGTGTGCTAGTGATTTAACTCGCAGATCGTTAAAACCTCTCAATCAAATAATTATACCATGAATGCCACAGAACAGTGTCGTGTTGTAAAACTCTGACTCGATCACTATTTGAACTTTTCTTAGTTTATCTATTGAGTGGAGGAGAGAGTAGGCATCACATCAGGATCTTAAATGAGTTATATGATACTTACCAGAGGTAATTCTAAGATGTACTTGAAGTTATTTCTTAACATGTTATTAAAAGCTGCCGAGTAACTCATAACTCTAGCATTGTAAGTGGATGCAACAGAAAGCTTTTCATTCTTGTGTGATATGCCTGTGATAAGAGTAAATATATAGGGGAGACCATGCTTGTTGTCAGAATTTTTACTCTGTTTGGCACCGATAGCCTTGTGGGGGGCGCGCCAACATATACTGTCATTGCACTCTGAGTGTCCCGAATTTGAGTCCCAGCTCTTGGACCTTTCCCTCTCTCTCTCCCACTAGGCTTCGTATCACTTGCTATACTGTCCTATCAAAATAAATCTGGGCAATCTCTGTTTCTTTTCTAATCTTTAGGTAAAATTATAAAATGTGTTTTCCTTCTGAAATGGTGTTTCTTCTCTTATGATTTGTTTCTTCTCAGTTTGACTGTTTTGGGCAGACCATTCTTAACCATTCCCTTTTAAGCGTCAGTCTACTGCGAGCTAGGCGATGACTAAAATCAGCACCCTACTTTTATTTTTCATATTCTGTGTTCTGTTTCACTCTGAAATGTTGGTCACTTTGCTTTTATTTTGATCACATTTTCAAGCAGACATTTCGATTAATTATTTTGGAAGATTATTTTCACTGAATTCAAATTTTTTTGTTAACTTGTTGAAACCAGTTCACTGCTCTTTGCACTGCTGACTAAAAACTTGGACTTTTGATTGAAAACCTGTAAATATTAACAGCTGCCTTAATAGTTCCTTAGCATATGCAGTACACATGAGTCCAGATTTACTAAACAGGGCAAATTAGCACGAGACTGAAATTCCATAGCAGTCCCGATGGGTATGGAAATTTCTGCGGGTGATATTGACAACACACAAATTAAAGAACAGAGATGCAACATCTAATTTACATATCAACCAAAGTAATATACCAAGCGCAGTGCAAATTAGCGTAGTCACAAATAAGCAAAGCTGATGCTCAGCAGGTGGAGGTGATCTACTTACGACACAGGCGAAAATCAGAGGCAAAAATAACTCTGGCCATGCCTTTTCAGCACTAATTCTTCATTGCACATCTTTAGTAAATCCTGATAGTACTATTTTAACGCCAAAAGATTGTTTTTGCTTGTGGAAGCTGTTAGTAAATCTGGCCCATGGCCTTTTGAAAACTGATACACACTTAGATATGCATACGTCAGAGAACAGCTAATGCATAAAATCCAGTGGTGTGGGAATCTGTAACAATTTTTTTTTTGCACATGAGTACTTGATCACCTTGGCCTAGATATGGGTGGATATGTGTGTATGTGTGTGTGTGTGCATGTGTGCGTGTGTGATTTCATGCAGTTTTCTCACTGTTAGGATTAGATTGTAAGGTTCTAATACAGATTAGATGCTATTGTTGTGTTAATGCCAGTGATTTAGCCTCTGATAGCTCATATAAAAGGAATGACGTTTCCATGTGTGAATTCAGTTCACCAGTGTGTGGCGGAATGCTTGAATAATAGCTAATCTGATTAGAGAAAAGGTGGGATGTGAGAGGTGCATGCTGGGAGTTTTATCCTCTCATATAAACTCTGTTTGAACTTATATCACTTGCATGCATACAACCTCCTGCCAAAAAAAACATCCCGGAGGATGATGGGACGCTCAGGTTGAACCAGAGCTGACATCACTAGCACGTTTTGTGTCGTAGCGCCACATGCTACATTTCTGTAACCCAATAACCTTTAATCAAGAGAGTCTGTTGTTCAAGACCTTTGCATATCCAATATACGAGAAAGCCTGTTTAGAGTGGAGAGAAAGGAAATTGCTTGCAAACGTTTGGAAAAAATGTGGATTATATCACGGTAATTGTTGCTAATTGGAACTGTTGAGCCAAATCTTTTGAGAACATTAACAAGTAAAGAAACAAAGAAACACATGCTTTCTGAATTAAGTCACAGGGTTCAATTCCTTAAAACAACTGCCATTTATTGATTTATATTTATGTAATATGAAAAGGTGGAGAGAGATTACGAGAGGGCAAGACAGCATAAACATGCTATCACATTCACAGTATTGTGTGTGTAATTACAGGTCTGAAAACACACACGTGTTAAATCACACCTGTGTTTGTGATGTGTGTGTGTGTGTGTGCATATTTGTTCTCAAGGATCTGTATTTACGAGATGTTATTGTCTCAGTCCTCAGAGCTTTTCTGTATAGGAATGATTTACAGTTCCTCTCCAGTCTCCACAGACCAGCAGATATGAGAGATGATCTCATATGATAACGCCCACAGGTTTATGATTTAGGATCTCACTTTTCTACATGAATAAGGTCCAGGCCTGGATGGAGGACACTAGAGCCAATTTATGCTTCCTTACCTTTTGTACAGTGTATTATTTTGTGTGTTTAAGACATAAAATATACATTTCAAAGCCAGAGCTAAAGAATGTGTTCATTTGGATAGTGCTTCAGGCACATGTGAAAGAATGCCAGGTATAAACGACACTGTTGATGCCACAGAGAGACATATGAATGCATCTCAGGTATAATTAAAGAAATGAGCTCATTCCTCTCCTCTCCCACCAAATTTAAAGAGTTATACAGCATTTCGGTGGTGGAAGCATGTTCGATCAACCTTTGCATTTTCTTTTATACTATAATTCCAGCATATGTATGCTCTGTCTAAGCATGTAACAATAGCAAATGCACAGTTTGCTTTTTTTATAGTGAAAAAAAGTGTCATTTAAAGTTACATGACATACAGCCAAGTATTTTACATGTACATTTCTGCTGCATAACAGAACTACAGCTCTATACAGAAAATAAAGTGTTACTCAAAGTTTATTTTAATAATTGGTGTAAATTATAAGATGGTTATCAGGTGGTGACCATAGAGATTTATTGCAAATTTTATTATTGTGTAATCTAATTTACATGAGGAAGATCACATTTATATTCTGATTAGTAATTAATTTACCCCAAAACAAAATCACTATTCACAGATAGTACAGTATGTTAACTGCTAAAAGTTTATTTTTCTCAACAAGGATGCATTTACTTAAGCAAAAAAGAAAACCAACTTTCAGTTGTTTTCTGTTTGTATACTGTGTTTTAAAATGTAATTTATTCCTATACTGAATCTTAGCTACTATTATAACACAGATGAACACAGCATTTATTTGAAATAGAAAGTTGTGGTAACATTATAATGTATTTACTATGATTTTTGATTTACTATGACCCTACTTTTGAATGGTAAGAATATATTAGGGCTGTGTATCACCATCAAAGTCATGATACGATACGTATGACGATACAGAGGCCACGATACATATCACAATACATGGTCCACAATACGATACATATGATAATACAGAGGCCATAGTACTATACATATCACGATATAGAGGCTATGATACGATACATATCACGGTATGGATGCCATGATATGATATGATATATATCACGATATAGAGGGCGTGATATGATACGTATCACAATATGGAACTGCACTGAATTTCACCTCAGAAGAATTTAGTGAAACAGCTGTTTATTAAACACTGCATACTAGGGCTGCACGATGTGTCGTTTAAGCATCGATATCGCGATGTACGAATCCACGATAGTCACATCGCAGGATGTGGGATGTAGGCTGTCGTAGTTGATCCGTTATTCATTAACTGTACGGGCCAGCTGCTCCCCTGCCCTTAACAGTGTGATTCGCGGATTAATTGCACAGCTTAACCATCATAGAGTGAAAGTTTATAATTGACAGGACTGAAAACCACATGCAAGTTTAACAGGGCAGAGAGAGAGCGCGCGAGAGAGACAGAGAGCGCGAGAGAGACAGAGCGCGCGAGAGAGACAGAGAGAGAGAGAGAGAGAGAGAGCGCGCGAGAGAGACAGACAGAGAGAGAGAGAGAGAGAGAGCGCGAGAGAGACAGAGAGAGAGAGCACGCGCGCGAGAGAGAGACAGACAGAGAGTACATTAGAAGTACCATCAATATTTATAGAAATGTATATGGATTTATTTTGCATGTAATTTTTTTTTTCTTATGAATATATATGTATTTTTGTTTTGTTTGTTTCTATTCTGCTATGTACAATGCTTTGGCAATATGTACCTTTGTATGTCATGCCAATAAAGCAATATGAATTGAATTGAGAGAGAGATAGAGAGAGAGAGACCGAGAGAGAGCGAGCCATTTTCAAACAACACGAAATGAGAATGTAAGTGTGCTCACCCCATTTTGTTTGTAAGAAAAAATATCGCAATATATATCGCAGAAAAATAAAATATCGCAATGTCATTTTTTCCCAATATCGTGCAGCCCTACTGCATACTATAGGGCCGTTGCTAACTGTTGGCAGAACAGGCAGTTGACCTCTGCCACAGTACAGTATAGGTAATGACATTTGTTTTATGTTTACATTGTGCACTCCCCACCAGGTACAATATCCTGATTGTTTGCATCTTGTTTTTAAGCCCATAAATAATAATGTACTCGTTCTAATAATTATTTTTTTTAATGTACTCATTCTAATATATTTAAATCATTTTACATTGCTGTTAGGTTATCATTCCGCAATGATAAGCACCCTCTACTACGTTGAAAAAAAAATTAGAAGAGTTCTAAACCAATGTGCTGGCTTCACTGTACCTCATGCACACATGTTTAGTCACACAGATCACGCGCAAAGACATTCTTTTTAGTGCTCCCCCTCAGTTTTATCAATAAAATAGCTTAATCGCTGAAGGGCTATGTTATCTTTCTCAACAAGGAGCTGGTAACATCATAAATTCTATAGCAATTGAATCCACCGATTCACTGTTAATAGAGAAACACGACAAAGTGATGGTAATTCATACATGGCCCCCCCTCATAAGTGAACACTTCATAAATTACACATTTCCGAGAATAGAATATTCAAGTGGAGATCGCTAAACTGCAAGATAACCCGTGTTATCTTGCAGTTTAACAAGTGCGTTTATCCACAATGGAGAGAGCGCACATGCACATTGTTGACAAAAACAAATAAGACACTTAATAGATATTTCCATATCGCTCAAGTGTGAAGCTCTGTCTCGAAACCTGGCACTTTTCTACTCTGTTTTAAACTGTTCTTGTATTCAAATTAAGTGCGGTCCACATCGTCACGTCGTTAACAATAGGACTAAGGTCCGAGCAAGGAGGGGGCCCCTGATTGGCTGTGGAGTAGATTGACTGGAGCGCCAATCGCGAAAATGCCCAACCGCGCCACCATTTATTAGCACTATTATTTTTCTGGAGTTTTGCCGTAAATTCCATGTATAACCATTAGAGATTGAGACGTAACGTTTGAATTTGGTTTACCTAGCAAATGCATTTATTCTGCATTTGACTTTTTAACGAATTGTACCCGTATCTATCAGGTGATCTCTGCGCCTGAGTCCGCATTCACCTCCACTCTTGACTTCGTTCTGGCATAACCTGGAAATCGTCATGCAAAGAACTATCTTCGATAAGTAAAAATGTCAGCTGTTCTAAAACAAATGTGAGAGAGGTGCTCAAAACAAATTTCAACGTAAAAGACAAACAGCAGATAAAACATAGTCAGTAAAATCCCCAGCTATCGGGTTAATTGACTAAAGCTGATGATGGAGTAGAAATTGTGGTATAAAAAGAAAATTTTTAACTATTCATGGACATTAAGCAGTGGGGCAGAATTCATGTTTGCAAATGCATGTGTTAAGACAGTTTCAGCCTGATACGCGTGGCGCGCACCTGCTCGTACAGAGCTTGGCTAAATTTGAGTTATTTTTCACCCATTTGATTAAACGTTCAAATACACATAGTTATGTGTAAAAATGCCCATCTTTTTTTGAGTATCCTCATCAACACAGTCATTTGTGTCTTACATCACCATTAATAGTTAATGATAAAGCATTTGTAGTAGTAGGCTGTATGAGATCCTGGCATTATATAATCTTCACCCAAAAATTAAAATTCTGTCATTATTTACTCACCCTCAAGTTGTTCTAAACCTGTATGAATTTTTTTGTTCTCCTCAACATAACATAATATATTTTGAAGAATATTCATAACCAGAAAGTTTCTGGTCCCCATTGACTCCAATAGTGTATTTATGTTTTATTTATTAATAAAAAAAATTTGGTTACCAGTATTGTTCCAAATATATTATTTTGTGTTCAACAGCAGAGGGAAACTCTGGAAACTACAGGTTTAGAACAACAACAGAATTTTTATTTTTGGGTGAACTATTCCTTTAAAGCAGCCTAATATATCTGCTGTTGCCATTTGTGTCAATATTTTTTTTAAGTAGGTTGATTTGGTATGTATCTTTGTTCTTTTTTCATTTGTGACTGTTTACTTGTGTTCAGTAAGCTTGGTTTTACTTGGGCTAGTATTTTTTTGTGATATTGAAATTAGTAACAAGGAATTTTAGTTCATCAAAAAAGTTTGATGGCATAAAAATCCTATTTATCACACACACACACACACACACACACACACACACACACACACACATATATATATATATATATATATATATATATATATATATATATATATATATATATATATAATTATTGTGATGGGGGGCCCTGCAGTAAGTCATAGCCCCAGGGCCCAGTGAGGTCTTAATCCAGCCCTGTGTATCAAACACACCACTAGCACATATTTGCCAAAAAAATGTACAAATAAAAAAGACAAAAAAGGTTAATTGTTAAAATGATTTCACTGTTAATGTTACTGTTATTTTGCTTCATAGCCTATGTTGAAAATATTGTTTTGGTGAGTAGGCTTATACTGCATTTTCAGCATATATTCTGGTGAGTTCAGCAGCCTCCTTGTCTCTGTTGGAAGTATGTCTGGTAATTTGGTTATATTTATTTGAGCTACAAGATGGATGTGTAGGCTATGTGTATCTTGTGTAACTCTGTTCCTGTTTCAGATCTCCTATTTTCCGCTGTCTGGGACACTCCGTTGAAAGGCAAACTGTATTTACAAGCAACATGGCAAGGAAGGATCTTATTATGTCGTCAGATATCTTGTGCTTCAGTAAGGCCACTAAAGAGCACAACTATAGTAGCCAAGCAACTGTCACCAAGATAGAGAACTAGAGCATAGAAATTTATACTGCAGGATGGGTGATAGCTAAAAGTGTGATAATTTGATTCGACAACTTCTACTTTGTGGCGCACCGCAAATCCTGTAAAGCATGAGACACAAATAGTAGACTCTATTACTGATGGAGACCACACTAGCTCAACTAAGAAGAACTGCTTTAAGAACTGTTTACTCACTTCTTTGAAGAATCCAATGCATTTCTTTAGTAGCATCACTGTGAAAATAACCTTTTTTGAACCATTATTTTTAAGAGTGTAGAGAAACTTCCTCTGCAATACATCTGCTAGAAAGTCTTCACAGATCACAACATATCTTGTGTAATCTTACACACTTTTACATGCTAAATAAAAAAAATAAAAACAAAAATCTCAGGAAGTGCATCTGTGAGTGTGCGACTAACAGATTATTAATCACAGATGACCACACACACACATACCCTCAGAAGACTTCTGCAAGATGTATGGTTGAGATTTTATTATAAGGATGTTCAAACCTACATTAAAATCTGCTGGTTAACTAATTAGTCTTAACAAAGCCCTGTGTAAATAAGCTGTTTCAGGTTCACATTGCCTTCACCAGACATTTTTAAGGGGGTGTTTACATAAGACACATTGTTGCTTTCAGAAACGACTGAAAAGAATGCATGAGATCTTGTGGCACATTTGTAAAACTGCTTTTAACTTGTTTTTTTTTTTATTTTTATTTTTTATCCAAAATACAAATTAAACTGAAATATTATTACAATTTAAACAAACTATTTCCAATTACTCCATCACTCCAGTCTTTAGTGTCACATGACCCATCCGAAATCATTCTAATATGCTGATTTGTTGGTGGTTTTTAATTAAAAAAAAAATTATCAATGTTGAAAATGGCTATGATGCTAATAATTTTTACAGAAAGAGTTTTAAGTGTGTAAAAAACATCTTTGAGGTTTTCTCTATTCTTATTTGAAAAATACAGCCATCAAAAAACAGCATTTATTTGAAATATAAATCTTTATTATTTTTCTTTTGATCAATTTAATGCTTCCTTACTAAATAAATATATGTTAATATGGTGTAACTGAGATGTTTTAAATGGAATGCATTTTAAGACTCCAATTATACCTCCACTGCTAAAATATAAAATCTTTAAAGAATAAATTAATCTAAAACTAGACAGCCTCACTAACTAGCCAAGTGCTAAAGCATTGCAACTTTTTCTTAAAAAAAAATATTAACAATTGATTAGCTTTTTTTAAGCACTTTTTTTTCTATTATTTTTTTTAGGATTACCATTTTTCATAGCCTCGAGCAATGTAAAACTGTCAAACCCACTGCAAGCAATGTAGGCTATGTTCAGTGTTTGCCTGTCTTCTGTCTCTAGGATGTGGTGGTATGTTTTCACACAGGTGTTTGGTTGAAGGTGAGTCCTCAGTCACTTGGGTCCATTGTGTGAGATCAACCCAGCATATATACACTTTCCTCCTGCTCCAGGATGTTTCAAACAACCTTTTAATACCCATTACTGGACCGCCTTCAGAGCAAACATCGCTATTGATGAACAAACTCAACATAAGCACCCAAACCACTTGCTTCCACTTGAAAAATCACTCTCCTTCAGACAATACTTTCACATACAACTGTTATTCACATCACATTCCTCTCATTCATTCTCTCTGTTTTTTTCTTTTCTTCTGCTCCTTCTCTTTTCCATAAACTCTGCAGTGCTGTGCAAAGTTCACAGATAAGGTAGTGTGTGCTTTAAGGGTCATATAGACCTCACCTGCACACAAGGTCATCTTTAGCTGAACTCGTATCAGCCTGTGACCCCTCGACCTCCACCCCTCTCAACCCCAACCCATGATTCCTTTTTTTTTTCTCCCTAGTCTGTGCTGTTCAAGCTGTCCAGTCATTACATAAGTGCATAAAGACGCTATTCAGTCCAAGAACAGACTGCTCATTCTGTACACTTCAACCTTAGCTTATATAACAATAAGCACAGCCCAAAAAGGGGGCTTGGAACAACGGGGTCCAAAGTCCAAACATTAAGTCCCAAGTTGCAAATATCAAAACAGAGTTTAAAACCTTTGTTTGTGAGGACAATTCCCCAAGAGGCCAAATTGCTTGATCAACACTGGCTAAGGCATAGTCCTCTGTTCACACACCGATTATGCTCCGAGTAGACTTTCGCACTGCTCAGGTTGGAGTTGTGAGCCAGGCAAGGCTCTCAGCGGTGCCCGAATGAGCACAGCAAAATAAAAGGCCAGAATATGAGACTCTCTAGTGAGTCAGCCAATTTTTCAATGTGATGACATACCACACCAAACCTGTGATTTCACATGGAGCCTGTTTAGTTTTCAGAATAACTCTCTACCCTGTCATTGCCATTATAACCAAGGTAGTATTGTGCTGTGTAAGTTTTTTTTTCTTTTTCTCAGGCACAAGTTATATATATATAATCATATTTCAGAATATATACATATTTGTGTGTGGGTGGGTTAGGGACAAAGCCGTTCTTTTAGCTTTACACAGTTTGTGCATCGACATACATTTTTGTCTAATGAAGGCAATCGTGTTCAGTCTGTATTGTTGGTATTGTGTGTGTGTGTGTGTGTGTGTGTGTGTGTGTGAGCGTGTGAATGACAATATGAGTACATGCCTAGAAGTGTGATTTCCGTGTTTACTTTTCAGTACTGGTCAACCTCAGACAGGACCAAGAGAGCTCATGTTTTCAGTCATTAACACAAGAGGCATAATATGCAGAGTTTACATCTAACCAAGAAAAATAGAGTGTGTTTGTCCTTCTGCTGTCGAGTGGGAGTTTATCCTTAGCAGCCGTGGTCAATGTCCACCAAGCCGGCCAGGACAGCATGCTGAGAGATTCTGCTGCATGCCAGTACAACCAGACACACACTAAAAAAAAAGCACATCACTTAATTAGATGCAAAATGTTTAAATATATATTTTTTTAATTTAGAAGATGTTTATTTAAGTGGTACATACCCATGGGCAGTGTGATTTAAAAAAATGTTTTGTTTTGTTTAAAGTAAGAAAGTGCTTGTTTAAATTGTGATATGTTTGAATATTTAATTTTGCACTTTTCATTACTTCAAATTTCATAAGAGTAAAGTTAACTAAAGGAAACTGAACTCATCTTGAAATCAAATTGAATCTTGACGAATCAGAGCCTGATATACCACTGAAGCCAGAGTCTTGTTCTGTAAAAGCCGACAGAGCTAAAACTGAAACTTACAGACAGACAGACAAATGACAAAGAGATTAAACTGGAGAAGAGGGGAAACGTCTAAAGCAGCTGATCTTGTGCCATCACCCTTGACAGAGCTAATAAGACTAAATAATTCCCTCTGGCACACACTCAAAGACATTTAGTCAATAATACATAGTGAATTATTGTGTATTAACACCATCCCCCTCGTCCAATCCTCTTTTCTTTCTTCATCAGTGGCTGTCTGGAGTGCTGAGATGAGTCTCTGGTCACCAGCCGCTAACCGTCCAGAGACTCTCTAAGTGCGTTGGCTTTAGAGGAAGAAGTCAAGAGCCTGGGAGATGCTATCACCACCAACCAGCTGAGACCAGAGCGGAAACCAGAACAGAAACAAAGAGAGACAGAAAGAGAAAGAAACAGCCATGGGTTTTGGGCGGTGGTTAATAGAAATAAAAGACAGATCATAATTCTTCAAAAGGGCAATAGGCTCACAGCCAGTCTGTCACAGATGTAACATGACATGTGAAGAATTTTCTGTGGTGTGCAGAGCACACATGCACAGAGAAAACTATTTCCAGTTGAGATGTCCCTGAAGCTGAATAACATTTGGAATAATGGCTTTAAAATGAATAATAAAAAATTTGGATAATAGTTGTTGCATATTTTCTAGTTTTTGTTCATCAGGGTTTTACTGAACATACTACAGATCAGTGGTGAGTGAAGCCAATGCGAATAAAGTGTACACGTTGTAATTTTAAGTAATTTTTTTTTTTTTTGGGTGCATGTCTCAAAAAATCAGACTGGTTAACAGTGTTGGGGGTAACGCCAGTTGTGTAATTCGATTACTTTTTTTTTTAAGTAACTAGTAAAGTAACACATTACTTTGTAAAGGTTACACAGAATACAAAAATCAGTGCATGTTTGAACACAGTTGTGTAGCCTCAATGTATGAAAACAACCAGCCTATAATGGTAAAAATACACCCACTCATTGTTTTATAATCCCAAAATCTCTCCACATTAGCAGTTCCAGTTTTCTCACTACTATGATGACATAGTCGGTGAAAGTCCTGCCCGTTTGTGATGCTCTCTTTATCATTAGCATATACACAGCCCTGAGTGAGAAGCTGCGGTCTGCCATTACTGTTCTCTTGGTGTAGCTGCTGGAGGCAGGCCGTAGCCAGCAATGAGGTCACTGGGGTCCGGACCTTGGTAAAATTTTCATGTTCAAAAATAAAATTTGTTCTCTGACTAATTTGCTGTTAAACTCCTCATATTGAATGTCTGCATGTATAATTCAGTTTTATTCCGAATGTTTAGCATCCGTGGTATGAAAATGATTTGCTGCAAGATGCTGCCGAGGTGAAAGAGTCTTCGGAGAGTTGTGAGCGAGAGCGCGGACACAGACGCAAGCTATTATAAGGGTTTTTTGACTTAATTTGACACAATTTGACAAGTTAATAAGTTGCTGTTTAGGGTCAGCAATATCTTCATCTCATCTAATCTCCAAAAGATTTGAAAAAAATGTTGTTTTATTTTATTCATTTATAGGTTTTTGTTTATTTTAATAGCAATAACTGGGAACATTGCATCGCCAGCACTTAAACTGGCAGTAATCAAAAAATCAGACTGGTTAACAGTGTTGGGGGTAACACCAGTTGCGTAATTCGATTAATTTTTTTTTTTTAAGTAACTAGTAAAGTAACACATTACTTTTTAAAGGTTACACAGAATACAAAAATTAGTGCGTGTTTGAACACAGTTGTGTAGCCTCAATGTATGAAAACAACCAGCCTATAATGGTAAAAATACACCCACTCATTGAATAAAATAAAACAACATTTTTTTCAAATCTTTTGGAGATTAGATGAGATGAAGATATTGCTATATATATATATATTGTAACACAATACAAACTTCATAATCACGGGAAGAAGGAGGCGGGAACCAGGGGACTTTTAAATCAAAACTTTAATGATAAAATAAACACAAAACACCCCGACAGCCCCCATGGACGACTGCTGCACACAAGCAAAAACCAAACACAAAAAAAAGTCCAAGCCTGGTCCTCTCTCATTCTTCTTTGTAGTTACTCCTCCTCTTTATACTTCCGGAGCTCCTCCGTGGGAGTCGAGACCGGTGAGTGGCACAGGTGTCGCTCATTTCCAAATCACTCCAACGGCCTCGCTCATGGTTGCATGAATAATAAACAACCGATAATATTATCCACCCCATAAATATAGTAACATATTAACATATATATAATAGGGTATGATTTAAAAATGAGCATCCCTCCAAAACAGAGAAAACATCTTTCACAAACATCTACATTTCTGTCTCTTTTAAAGTGTTAATAGTGTATATAATTAGTTGTATTTATAGGGGTTATTATAGCACAATTCTATAATAAGGGGGCTATTATAGAAAAGCACTGGCTCTTTACACTAAGTGTAAATAGCGTATATTCTTAGCGATAGATGCTATTTACTCTAAGTGAGTGGAAATTAAAATTTTAATTTAAAATAATAAATGGATGCCACCCTATTGGGGCAATAAAGCCCTCCATACACTTATCCTAACTCTACCCGATACTTGATATTAAACTTTTTTTATTATATTCTTAATTTTCATTGGAAATAAATGCTTTTCTGATGTGATTTTTTTTTTTTGAAAAGGGAGAAAAAAGTTTGCCAAAAGGCAGGTTCGAACCCAGGTCGATTGCGGCAAAATGGACACATCATATGTTTTACCATCTGCGCCACTGGAACTGACCATTGTTGGATGTCTTAGGCAGTTTGGACTATCCGAATCACACATTGGTGGTTCAAGTTATTTGTAAATAGCTTCAGCCAACAAGGCGGGCTATTTACACTTAGTGTAAATAGACACTCAACTATAGAAACCCCCTGGACCTCACTAATTTTCAAAGCCTGGCTACGGCCATGGCTGGAGGTAAAGAGCCATTAAAAGTGTTGTGTGTTGGGATGCACCAATGAACAGAGAAGTCTCCGTAGACTGCTGAGGACAAAGTGGTTAACTTTCAATTTTGAAGGAAATGTCCCGGGAAGAAAACCCCGGAAAAATCCTATACATTTGTGCTAACATTTTACATCGGACTGCCTCACAAATGAGGGTCAGTCTAGCGCTGGAGTTATGCAAAGATTGCTTCTGAAAGAGATTGATACCAATGCTTTGTGTGCAAACATCCAGACTACAGACAAAGTAAGCATCATGCATCATTTCTGGTCTTCCAAAAGATCTTCTTGGCTCTCTGTAAAGCTAAGGTTGCTGAAGCTACCATTGTCTCTGCCTGTTTTCACTAATGCTGCCTTCACGCGCTACCAGAATGATCGTGAATAGGAATTTGGTAGTTAAAAATTGCATTTGGAAGCAATGTGAGGTCAGTAACACAGTCACCATCAGTTACTTGCTTACTTGCTTATCTTCAAGGGTGCCATGATTTTGCCAAGTAAGACATGTTCCTGGATCAACATCTTTTGATGATCCTGGATCAACATTATTGTCCAAAAATATAGACTTAAACCAATCCCTACCCCTAAACCTAACCCTACCCATAATTTATTCCTAAAATCAGTGGGAAATGATAGCTGATTAACAAGGGTGTAGAAGCACCTAATCCTGATCGTAAGCCTAAAACAGACATTTCCTGAAAAGTTATCTCTCAATTCTGATTGGCTGATTGGAATGTTGTTCCAGGATCAACAAGGATGCTGATCCAGGAACATGTTGTACTTGGTCAAATCACACTCACCATAATGAGAAGCTAGAAATTTAAGATAATGTTCTTGTTTATGTTTACTAATGAACTTAGTAAACATTACCTAATGATTAACGTGTTTATTTAATGTCAATTGAAATGCTTACAAATGTCAGTAAACTTTCAGCTTAGATGATCTTTATTTGTTGGTCTTTGTTTGTTGTGTAGACCTCTATTCACACATCTTTACAAATCATTTACTAATCATTTATTATTATTATTATTTGCAGTATCCAATCTAAAGTGGAAACTGTTCATCATTTGAAAATATTTACAAACGTTTATTAATCATTTGTTCCTTCATGAGCTTATGAGCAGTCATCTCAATGGCAAAAAGTGTCCCCAAAAGACTTGAATTTACCCTATTCAAACATCTTTACTAATCATTTATTAATCATTTGTTCAGTCTAAAGTTGAGACTATTCAACATTTGTAAATGTTTAAAAATGATTACTAATCATTAATATTTTTATGGATATTGGAATTTTAGCTACTGTAACAAGGTTTGTGTAAAAGGTGGCTGGTTAAATTAAGCTAAATGCTTGCTAAAGACTTAACAGATTGTAATTTTGGTGCAAAAATATGCTTTTATTGCCTCAACACTCATAGCAGTACAGTACCTTCTGTATATCATTAAACAGGACATTACTTGAATTATACATAAACAGTTGAAAACAAATCAATTTATGCTTGTTAATTCATCAAAACAATATAATATATACAGATTGAACAGTGTTCACTTATAGTAATCAAATTGATCCATGTACATTACTGACACCTTAACCAACCCTTAAACCAACCAGTACCACCAAACCTGTCCCTAACCTTACCAATATCACACCTCAGTTGCAGCAGAAGTGTTGTGCATTAACACAAGCTTTCAATCATTTTATAACAGCTGTTAAAAAGAGCTTGATCATATGGAATTGAAAGTTTATTGACATTTGCAAGCATTTTAAAATTACATGAAATAATGATTTGTTAAACAATATAATAATGTTTAATAAATTTATTAGTAAACATTAACAAACACATTACCCCAGGTTTCTAACTCTTTAAATATATGTTAACTAATGATACATTAAGCAATATATAATGTTTGTTAATGATTTATTAATGAAAGTTATTATACAGTGTAACCAAAATGACACATTGCAAATTTGTGTTTAATTTTTGTTATTGCTGAATAGTGTTGAACTTTCTTATCCTGTGTAATATTCTTCATGCAATTAGTTTGAGCTGCTCTACAGACATGAATTTACATTTCTTTCAGCCTGAGGTGTATTCATTTCACTTTTGGTGTGAAAGGCTTTTACAATTGTACATTTTTTATATTAAAAATAAACAAGCAAGCCGGGCCCAAATTTAAAAAAGTAACTAAAAAGTAACATAACACCTTACTTTCCATAAAAAAGTAACTAAGTAACGTAATTAGTTACTTTTTTAGAGATTAATTCAATATTGTAATGCCTTAATTTTAAAAGTAACTTTCCCCCACACTGCTTGTTAAGAGTAACATTGAGATTACATTATATACATTACATTATATTTTTTTAAAACCTTTAAAATAACGTCGAAGTATATTTTAAAAAAATATACTTCTTCTGCCTCAAAAACAGGCTGATTATACTTGCACACTAATAAGGTTTCTTGTCGACCAGCCCTCTGTCCAATCAGTGCAGATGACTACTCATTGAGGTAATATTGTCATGTAATTTGCTGATTCATATGGAGTTTCCAGTTAATGTCTGAAACTGGAATCCGTCCAGACACAAAGATCAGGTCTGACTTGCTGCTGCATGGCAGATTTAGGGGATTATGAAGACAATAGGCTCAGACTTTCTGAAGCTAGTCTTGTTGCTGCTGTGAGATCACATCTTGGATGTTTGTGTATTTAGGGACAAATAGGATACGAGGAGGTGTGTTTGTGGCTGTTTGAGTGGTCACGTGTGAGACTGATCGCTCTATCCATTCGCCCTGTTGTGTGTGTTTATGTGGCGTGCATGTCTAAGAGTACGGTTTAGGGCTTTGGTTGGCAGTGTGATGCCATGTCTTATTCTCCTTGATTTATGAAGTTTGAGAAGGAAAACTCCCATAATCCCCCATCTCTCACTGTCAACATTATAATACCACAAACACAGAGCAAACACAAACACATGTTAAAGAACATCTCTCTGACACCCGTGCTCTCTCATCTTCGCTCTTTTCCATGTGTATTTTCTCCCTGACAGTGATTGTAGTGTGTTGTTCATGTTCGTGTGATTGATGGAGTTGGTTGGTTCTCCTCAGCTAACCCTGTTGGTTGGCTCATCTCAGGGTGTGTGGGTCTTATGCCACTCCTCTACAACCTCCTAAACACTCAACCCCCTTAAATCTCTCACATTCCTGTCTGCACACACACACACACACACACACACACACACACACACCTTATGATAGTGTGTGATGTTCAGTTCTCTCTCCATGCTCCATGGCACCCGACCACCAAAACATGGGACTTGTGCAATCCAGACAGTTTTTAGGTTATTAAGAACAGTGACAAATGGAATTGCTATCGTTTAAATGTACTTATTAATTCACGTAGGCTACTTATTTTTTTATGCAAAATGACACATTTTTAAACCAATTTTCTTGGTACTCTATCAGCATACAGTATACAGTTCGTTTACAGGAAACTAAATGCTAAATGTGTTAAATGCTAATTAATCATTTGTTGAAATTGGCTACAAAAAAGATATTGATGTAATGTTCAGTATGTTTGACGATAATTAATATATTTGTATGATATGTATGATATTAAATAGCCCATTATAGACTTTTCAACAAAATGGAAACTTTGAAACAATTCACAGCTGTATAAAAGTTTAGTAAATATAAAAACAGTAAAAAAAAATATGTTTTTAAAATATAAATATTTTGTAATAACAATATACACTACTGGTCAGTAAATTGGGGTCAGTAATTTTTCTTTCTTTCTTTTTTTAAATAAAATACTTACTAAATAATACAATACTTTTATTCAGCAAGGATGTGTTAAATTGATAAAAAGTGATAGTAAAGAAAATATATTATTAGAATATATATTATTATAATTTTTTTTTTTATATAAATGCAGTTCTTTTTCACCTTTTATTCATCAAATATATTAGACAGCAGAACTGTTTCCAACACTCATAATAAATCAGAATATTAGAATGATTTCTAAATGATCATGTGATAGACTGGATGTTACATGTGACACTGAAGGCTGGAGTAATGATGCTGAAAATTCAGCTTTGCATCACAGGAATAGATTATTATTTTTAAGTATATTCAAATAGAAATCTATTATTTTAAGTTGTAATAATATTTCACAATATTACTGTTTTTTCTGTATTTTTGATCAAATAAATGCAGGCTTGATGAGCAGGAGAAACTTCTTTCAAAAACATTAAAAATAGTAATGTTTCCAAACTTTTGGTCTGTACTGTATATACAGTACAGACCAAAAGTTTGGACACACCTTCTCATTCAAAGAGTTTTCTTTATTTTCATGACTATGAAAATTGTAGAGTCACAGTGAAGGCATCAAGGGCTATTTGACCAAGAAGGAGAGTGATGGGGTGCTGCGCCAGATGACCTGGCCTCCACAGTCACCGGACCTGAACCCAATCGAGATGGTTTAGGGGTGAGCTGCACCGCAGACAGAAGGCAAAAGGGCCAACAAGTGCTAAGCATCTTTCGGGGAACTCCTTCAAGACTGTTGGAAGACCATTTCAGGTGACTACCTCTTGAAGCTCATCAAGAGAATGCCAAGAGTGTGCAAAGCAGTAATCAAAGCAAAAGGTGGCTACTTTGAAGAACCTAGAATATGAGATATGTTCAGTTGTTTCACACTTTTTTGTTATGTATAGAATTCCATATATAATTCCACATGTGTTAATTCATAGTTTTGATGCCTTCAGTGTGAATCTACAATTTTCATAGTCATGAAAATAAAGAAAACTCTTTGAATGAGAAGGTGTGTCCAAACTTTTGGTCTGTACTGTACTGTATATATATAGTGTGTGTGTGTGTGTGTGTGTGTAGTTAGGTCGTATATATTTGGACACGGCACATTTTTATTATTTTTGCTGCTGACCAAAACATATTCAAGTTACAGTTATATAATATGGGCTTAAAGTGCATACTCTGAGCTTTAATTTGAGGGTATTCTATTCAATTGGAGGAAAAGTTAAGGAATTACAGCTTTTTAATATGTACCTTCCCCGTTTTTCAAGAAACCATAAGTAACTGGACTCAAAAGCTGTTTCATGGACAGGCGTGGGCTATTCCTTCATATTTCTACATCAGTTAAGCTGGAGTTGATTTTAAGTGTTCCATTTGCATTTGAAAGCTGTTACTGTGAACCCCATCATACAGGCAAAGGAGCTCTCCTTGCAAGAGAAACAGACAATTGTTAGGCTTCAAACACAAAACAATCAATCAGATAGATAGCAGGAACATCCAGAGTGGCCAAATCAACAGTTTGGTACATTTTGAGAAAAAGGAATGCACTGGTTAGCTCAGCAACATAAAAAGGCCTTAACATCCACAGTGGACAATGGTTGTGGATGATTGGACAATCCTCTCCATTGTAAGGAACAACACTTTCACCCTTCAAGTGATGGACACTCTCCAGGAGGGAGGTGTGTATCTGACAAAGCCTACAATCAAGAGAAGACTTCACCAGAGCAAATACAGTTCTGGAACAGCATTCTTTGGACAGCTGAAATAAAGATCAACCTGTATCAGGATGACGTTTACGAAAGGCTTAGAAAAGCTCATGATCCAAAGCATACAACATCATCTGTGAAACATGGTGGAGCAGTGTGATGGCATGAGTATGCATGGCTTCAGTGGCACTGGTGTTTATTGATGATATGACAGAGGACAGAAGCAGCTGGGTGAATTCTGAAGCGTACAGGGATATACTCTCTGCCCATATACAGTCGAATACAGGAAAAAGTTTGTTGGGTGGCACTTCATAGTACAAGTCAGTCTCCTGATTTCAACCCAATTGAGCATTCATTTCACTCGTTGAAGACAAAACTAAAGACCCACAAACAAACAACAACTGAAGTCAGCTGCAGTAAAGAGCTGGCAAAGCATCACAAAGGATGAAATCCAGTCTTTGAATGTACAGCGTTTTCTCCCACCATCAATACCACGACTGAGGTGCCCATGAGCAAGGCACCGAACCCCCAACTGCGAAGTGACGAAGTGGATATCGTCTTCTTTGGAAGGCCAAACACAGTAGTTTCACTTTCACAACAAAACACAGTGTCTCCACAACATGGCGGCAACAACACTACTACAGCGAGAATAAAAGTTACACCTTCTTTGTTTGCATAAACATTTGGGCAGCGTTATGCAAATCTTTCCACATCGTGACGTAGACATGTGGGGGCGTGTTTAAACAAAGTCTTAAATTTTATAAAGAATATCTCTATGGATTTGAGAGTTTAGTCTTTGCAAATTTACAGATCTCTTTTATGCACCAAGAGCTTCTAAGGCATTTGGACTATCGTGCAATGATTCATTTAGTTTACCCATTTAGAGGGGTGTGTGTGTGTGTATGTGTGTGTGTAGTTTAAGAACTTGTGTAGAACTGAGCTTTTGTGGCCTGTTGTTAGGATTATGAGTTTGTGAAGGACCATGCAGCAAAGACAGGACCAGGCTGCCTGTATGATGAATGACTGCTGAATTAATACTCCACTAGACCTTCATATTACTCTTCCATTTAGAACATTTGTCTTCCAGCCCCAAGGAAATATAATATGTAAAGCAGTAACACATGGAGTGTGTGTGTGTGTCCTAATAAGTAAATATATGAATCTGACATGCTATCAGGCAAAATAATTATCATTGTTTGTATGGAATATGGATCTGTCATCATTCAGTCTGTTTTTAGTCCATTTACTACACCCGAGGGTTTGTGTGTATATGTGGATGCTGTTAACCTTTAAATCAAGAGTAGTTTGGGTTTTATATATTTCTATAATGGCTGATGGAACCTCTATAGTTGGCATCTAGCAAAGCTACTATTGTGGGGAATCACATGTTAACCTCCAAAAATGCTGCTATTCAGCCAAAACAAAGCAACCATAATCGGCCAGAGTCAACCAAATCCCATAACACTGCTCCCCCACATACGCACACGCACATGCACATGATCCAGAGCTGCACAAGAACCCATCTGCTCCCACCTCTGTCCTCCCAATCCCAAAACATCACATCCCCCACACACAATGATACACACTAGACCTTGTGTCCACTCACCTATGAGAGCAATTACTGCAGATAAGAGCTAAAAGAAGAGAAGGGAAGGAGAGAGTGGGGTTTGGATGAGAGCTGTGCATTAAACGTCCAAAGAAAAGAAACTCTAGCTTCTCTCACACTAGTCTCTTTCAGCAGGAGATGGCAATTACTGAATGTCATGATGCTGCTCTTCTCTTCTCCCTGTTCACTCCCTCTCATAAATAAGGGTCTCTAGGATAAGAGCCTCTAGAAATTGCATCCATGTCCAGAAATGTATTCAGGCTGGAACCATGAGAGAATCAGAAACATACTTTTGCTTTTCGTGTTTGTGGAGTTAGTGTTGAGGTTTTGTTTTGGGCTTTCCCACGACTGAATTTGATCCCTCCTTTTTTGCTCTTCCTCTTTCCTGAAAGTATGTGATTTCTCTGGCTCCTCTCCACTCTTCTCTATTCTATCCTTTCAGTCAGGTCACTCGGTGCCTGCCAAAAAACACTTTCTTGTCATTTTACATTTCTCCAATTTAGTTCTCTGTCAAGTGCACAAGTAGTTTGGTTTAGACAGACAAATGGAAAATATTATGTAGAGGCTGTATTAATCCATGTGTTTACAAGAACATAGAAATACGTGTCTCCCCAGATATAATGCCTGCTACAGCTAATGGGAGTGTTTGTGTTCTATACTGTAGGGAGTTTTTCTTCCTAATCTGACCCTTAAAAGTAACTTTTATTGGTGTTACAATGCAGCTAGGTTAAGGTACAGTAAAGGTGCATTCAGTAGATTTGTGCTATATTTTAAAAATGTTATACTTATTCAGACATAAATTGTTTTTGTAAAATGTCATCAAACTGACATGAAATTTTGCTATGCTTAAATTAAATCATCTGCATTATTTAATTAATGCAAATCCTCACACTCATTGGCTCCCTCTTTAGATATACTATAGTGTAGTGTAGTTTGGCGATGTGTTGAGTGAAATTAAACAACAGAACATACTTACTACTGTGCTTTAAGACAATAGGAGAATCAGTACCTGCACTGTACTGTACCTGTTACAAAAAATGGGCTGAAGCTGAAAGACAGACAAAAATGAGCGTAAGAGGAACATTTTGATGACAGAGGAAATCCAGAGTAGTGACGCTCAAGTAGTTAGAGCTGACAGCATCTGACATTGGGGTATTGGTTCTTAAACCACACGAAGAACAGTGATGCTAATGCTAGCTAAAGAACTACTGAATGTATTTATTTATTTCATTTTTTTTTTCATTTTTACAGAGTAGGTGTAAACTAAGGATGTAACTAACTAAAATTAATTTATGGAAATACTATCTTATACCTAAATGATATCACATAAATTGTGAACACATGAAATTGTGTACATACTGTACTGAGATACAGTATATCACATAATTGTCTGTGAGAGACCTAAACTCAAAAAGACATAAAAAAGTGCAGCAGAATGCTATTTAGTGACTTTAGAGGAATTTAATGTGTTGTCTGTCTGCCAGTCATTTTGTCTGTGTTTGTTGACATATCTTGAAGGGTGGTGTTTTGAAGAGAGGTGGCAGGCTAAATCGGCAGCTAAGTCTGGGAGAAGTTCGCAAAATAGCTAACAAGGTGTCCTGACATTTTATCCTACTCGTCAGATTTTCCTACCAGGGTTTACTGCGAATGCGCATCAATACTGCACCCTTTTTCTCATGCTGAACAACAATATTTAGTGTATCTGCATTACTGTAAGGGTAAGTTTAGGCTTAGGACAGGTGTAGACGTTTAAAATAACTCACAATCTAATAGGTAGGAAAAATTATTTATTGTTGGTTTCCTGTAGCTGTATCCCTTCTAGCTTCAACCGTAAATATAACACATAATTACTGTATTTGCATTACTGTAAGGGTAATGTAACATCATAACGTCATAATCAATTTTCCAATTATCAAGTTTCCAATAAAAACTTTAATAACAAAATAAACACAAAACAGCACGACAGCCCTCACGGGCGACTGTTGCGCACAAACAAAACCAAAACACAAAATAAAGCCCAGGCCTGGTCCTCTCTCCTCCTTCACTGTCGTAGCTCTCCTTTTATCCTTCCGATATCCTCCATGGGACTCGAGACCGGTGAGTGGCACAGTCGCTCATTTCCAAATCACTCCACTGGCCTCGCTCTGTTCCCACGTCTCTCGGCCCTGCCCCACTCATTACAGGTAGGTTTAGGGTTGTGGTAGGTGTAGATGTTAATAAACCATAATTTAATAGTTAGTATTTTTCGTTGTTGAATTGTACTACCCACTGTTTTGATGGGAGGTAGCAAAATCTGACAGGGTAGCACAAATCGACAGAACACCGGCATCTTTAATTTGTGGCTCAGTGGATGAAATTGGGACTGTTCACGCAGACAAGCAAAAACCATTAGTCAGAAAAATTTGTAAATGTTCACTTATTTTTCTTCTGGAGTTTAACTTTTTATAAGACTCTATCACATAAATTAACAGTTAGCTTGCACTAGTGAACAGAAGCACATGATATTAGCATCAGGCACGAAAGGCGCAGTAAACAAAACGTTTAACTTTTATCTTTAAAAAATATTGTTTTAGACTCCACTGACTCTCATTATATGAATCACAACAGTTCAAAATATCTTCTTATGTTTTCTTGCAGGTTTAAAACAACTTGACACTGACAGATGAAGAATCTTTGCACTACTGTATCTCTTTTACCCAGCCATTACTTTAGTCATTATGGGAGAGGTGGACATTATCACCAGAAGGTGATGATTTAGCGTGTTACTGCTTCCTCCTACTCGTCTGTGTCCACTAGTCTGGTGACGAGTCAACCATGACGAGGGGTCATGACCTTTCGGTTACATCCCATGGACATCTGTATTTCTGCTTATAGATTGTGTTAGAACTGAGATAAGCACACATTGTATTTTGTGTCTCTGCAAAGGTGCATGTTCATAGCTGCAACTAGTAAACACATTCAGTTCCCCCATAACACTGAAGCATGACTCCACTGCCTTCTTATCTGGAGCATGTGGCTGTTGTACTCATCATTGTGAGTTTATCTCCTCATCAGTGTGTGAGTGAGCTTCTGCCTGCTGTCACTCTGCTGAGACAGACAGCAGTACTTGAGAAAAACCTTCTGTTGACACACACAGACACCTGCAGCTGCCTGAGTCCGGCTGAGAGCTATGTAGAGTTAAAAAGCACATATATGCCGAGACAGCAGCAGACATACACATTCACAAGAACAAGGTGTGATGAGACCATAGATATGTGCTCTATCTCTAGCACTTACACATCAAAACATTACCTTTGAACACACACATTCACACATGCACTGGGTTCCAGAATGTTGCACTGTCCTATGTATCTTATAAGAATGTGTGTGTGTTTTGAATACTTTTATGTGATTTATTGTATGTACGGTGGCTGAGAGAGTTCAAAGCGCTGCAATTTAAGAAAACACATGCAAATTGAAAAAACACCAGCAAATAAAAAAACATCTTCATCAGTTTGACAACACAAGTGCTGCAAATCCTCACAACACATGCATATAACGAAACGCGCTGCAAATCATCACAACACATGTATATAACGAAACGCACTGCAAATCATCACAACACATGCATATAACGAAACGCGCTGCAAATCATCACAACACATGCATATAACGAAACGCGCTGCAAATCATCACAACACATGCATATAACGAAACGCGCTGCAAATCATCACAACACATGCATATAACGAAACGCGCTGCAAATCATCACAACACATGCATATAACGAAACGCGCTGCAAATCATCACAACACATGCATATAACGAAACGCGCTGCAAATCATCACAACACATGCATATAACGAAACGCGCTGCAAATCATCACAACACATGCATATAACGAAACGCGCTGCAAATACTTCACAACACATGCATATAACGAAACGCGCTGCAAATCATCACAACACATGCATATAAGGAAACGCGCTGCAAATCCTCACAACACATGCATATAACGAAACGCGCTGCAAATCATCACAACACATGCATATAACGAAACGCGCTGCAAATCATCACAACACATGCATATAACGAAACGCGCTGCAAATCCTCACAACACATGCATATAACGAAACGCGCTGCAAATCATCACAACACATGCATATAACGAAACGCGCTGCAAATCATCACAACACATGCATATAACGAAACGCGCTGCAAATCATCACAACACATGCATATAACGAAACGCGCTGCAAATCATCACAACACATGCATATAACGAAACGCGCTGCAAATCATCACAACACATGCATATAACGAAACGCGCTGCAAATCATCACAACACATGCATATAACGAAACGCGCTGCAAATCATCACAACACATGCATATTAATAAACACTGCAAATCATCACAACACATGCAATTAACAAAAGCAAATAGCAAATAGCACTGACCACAATAGAAATGTTTCAATAAGACCCCCAAAAGTGTCGGACCTGGCCGGGATTTGCTTATCGTGCAGTGGCTACTGGTCAGTGGAGTTGTTAGTGAACTGAAAGGTGAGTTTTTTTTTTCATGGTGTTTTTTTAAACGAGGTATTTGCAGCGCGTCTCACTATATGCATGTGTTGCGATGATTTGCAGCGTGTTTCGTTATATGCATGTGTTGTGATGATTTGCAACACTTGTCTTGTCAAACTGATGAAGATGTTTTCTTCATTTGCTGATGTTTTTTCAATTTGCATGTGTTTTCTCAAGTTGCAGCGTGTTGAGCTCTCTCTGCCACCGTATGTATGGGCCCAAATTGGCCACGTAATGCTTTTCTTATAGAGAGAGAGAGAGAGAAAGGTGCACTTCTAATTACAAGACAGCTGAGTATAATGTTCCTTTGTCCTCTGTGTCAGGAACAATGCCAGGTATGTGTGAGGTGTGTTTAGTCCCATTATTGTCCTTAACAGAGACATTATAGACTCTCTGTCTGTCTATCTGAGTCAACATTAGGCTTTTTTATTTCATTTTGTGTTTAGATAACTTTCTGTTTGTTCTTTATTTCATTTTTAAAATAGTTTATTTTTTTCCCTCTGTGACTGCTTGTTTGATCTTGTGTGTTTTTTCAGGGTTTTCAGGGTTAATTTCAACTAATATTAAACACACACAAACATATTTTTATTTTATTACTTTATTGGAATGATTGTCAGTCTTTACAATATGACTAAATTAACCAATATTTTGAGTACAGAAAATAATGTGATAAATTTACACATGAAATGTTGTATATGCAAAACATGGCACTGTCCCCCTCTCTGTCTCTTTCTCTCTCCAATAATGTTGAGTTAGATGATAGTAATATGAATCGACTGCATGTTCCAAACCTTCCAGACCTCATGGGCTGCAGTACAGAAAATACACAACATTTATTGTAGTAACGTGATAGCCGTGTGCAGAGAAAGAAAGGGAGATGTGTTTTTACACCTGATTAGATTTATGGAATAACACTGGTAGTTTTGTTACAGCAATATTAAATATTTTTCATTTTCCTGCCTCCTTTTAAAGATGCTGTTCCAGACTTTGGTCGGGACCAAAGCCCAGTTGCAACAACCCCCTTAAATTACAAAAACTTTTAGTTACAAATGTTGAGCATAGCAGCTCTTCATAGACTTGTTCCACATTATCTCTCTGAGCTATGCCCCTGCATGTACTCTCAGGCTGTCAGTTTCTGAAGTAAGTTCTGAGGTTTGGACTTTCATGCAGTAGATCATTCTGTTAAGGCATCTAAACGATCAAACTCATTTTTACTGAGCTGTTATATTGCTCTTATGTCGCTGATTATTGTTATGCTGCACACAGAGTACACAGAAACTGGTTCTCAAGAGCCTGACAGAGCTGTCGCTTGTGTTGTGTTATCTGGAAGAGAGAGAGCTTGTGTGACGCTGGTGGTTCTGAGGGTGGAGTGTTTGTTGTTATTGCATTAACTTGCAGCTGTGATGGTACTTTGAGTGTTAGCGGTTTGAGGATTCGGCCCGGCTGCCAACCTATGTGTACACACACACACACGTACACAAACATGCACACACACACTGTTACCTGAATAACAATAACAGCGCTCCATTGTTGGCGGCTGATCCTGTGTAATGAAATATGTTTTTCAAAACCACAGAGTGGCAAACAAGTCATCTTTTCAGAGGTGTGCCAACTATAAAAGAACCTCCCGCCATCAGATGCAGATTAGGAGATTAGCAATGCTGAATAACTGTCCCAATGTTCCTCCTTGGCACGGAGATTATCCTTCACAATGAGGGTGAAAATGAGTGGAAAATCCAAGTGCATCTATCTGATCCTACTTTGTCATAATAATACATTTCATATTTATATAGGGTCTTTCCTGTGCTCGGGTGTATTGTGCCTGGGCCTATTCGTAAGTATTATTCATAAAACATGACAGTTTACTTAAGACTGGGTGATTCACACAGACCGAAAAAAGTTACTTATCTGGCAAATCTTAAATAAAAAGTTCACCCAAAAATGTCAGTTCTGTCATCATTTGCTCACTATCTTGTCAGTCCAAACCTGTATGACTTTATTTCTTTCTAAGAAATAAGGAATTTCCAACACTTTTTAATGAATGAATCTGCATGATTTCTCCAGTTACTTCTGATTTACTGTATAAGCATTAAAGATAGGAATTGGTAAAAAAAATCTTAGACAATTTAATACCTGACATAATATTTTAGAGTTTTGGTGTAAGTAAAAATATAATGCATATTTAGAAAAATTCTATATGAATTCCTTTAAAAAAAAAATGCCCATCTTTTTCAGGTTTAGAAATCACAATCTAAAAATTAGGCTACTTCGTATATTCAGGTTTTCCAAGATCATGGGAACAAGTTATTTAAATATTTGTTTTGTCTTAAAGCATTATAAACCTTTTTGAGGCCCCCTGAACTATGGACTGTGTTTTTTTATTGGTTAAGAAAAGTGTTAAGAAAAGTTTGGACAGATTTTGACCTATAATTGCTGTCTCCAGAGGTTTGGTTATCATCCGTACTGTTTTAGTGTTCAGTGTTCATTCAGTGTAGCTTACATCATTAGCTGCTTGTATATTTATAATCCTTCTGTTCTCCCTGTCTTTGCAATCAGGTTTTAGTCAGTAAGTGGTTGTGTTTTCTTGAATAACAGCTCTCATTGTGTTTCTTTGTAATTAAACTTTACAACAGCTTCAAATATTAACTCAATCTATTTGTTACAGCATCCTGAAGAGGATGAATCACTGAATGTTAAGAAATGTTACCATTGCAATGCAGATCATAGTAAAATACATTTTCCTGTGTGTGTGTGTGTTTGTACAATTAATGTTTCAGAGAGCAGAGCATCCACAAGCCCCACTGAATGATGTCATCAGACATTTGACACAAGTACCCTTAATTACTAGTGAACTTTTAAGCTCCAAAGAATGGGTACACACACGCGTGTGTGCGCATTTTTCTGTTTATCTCTATCTCTCTCTAAATTCATGCATTCCATTCAAAACATTGGTTAGTTTCAGACAAGTGTCAACATGGCTTCTCCATGAAGCAGAATGTACGAGAGAAAAAACGCACTAGTTTATCATAGCCCGTGTGACAGGAACACAACAAATCAACCTGCCAAAATGAACACTCCCTGATCCTCAGTTTTCTGTCTTCCCACTGTGAGCAGAGAGACAGGTCTGACTGGATTAGGTGTCTAGACTACAGAATTAACCTAAAAAGAACAACATTTGTGTACTTCACCAGCAGATATATATTATATGTGGCAGCTAGAGATTATAATACTGTGATGTTGCTTTCAGTCATTGGAGTGTGGGTGTTCCATCACCTGATATGGTGCTATATTAATTACCATTTAAACCTGGTTAAACATTGGCATGGAAAGCATCCATTTACAACGTCATTTTTATTCATTGCCCGACATAAATGGATTAATGTCAGAGAACATTGCTGTCTTCTTTATTCGTGACAGCCAATCTAAAAAACATTCCATGGCTCTTAAGGTTCTGTTTGGACCCGATCACGCCTAGTGTTTGCAGAGACATTTGATCAGTGGTCTTTTTAAGTCATCGGTTGTCAAAGCCTGTTGTAAACATTGAGTCATCCATAAACTAAAAGATATAGAAGATCTTGAGAGCTTTCCATCTGAAAGTGTAGGTGTGTTGGAAGTGAGTCAAAGGGATTTAACCATGCACTGACTGTTTTTCTTTTAAGTTCTGGATGGCCGTCTGATGTGCAATTTCAGACAGCATTCACAAGTGTTTCTTGTGAGTGCAAAGTATGCCAGCTCTGTGTATTATTCTCACAGAGATATTTTACACGCACTTCAGAAATGTGCTTTGCTCCTTAGACCTCTCATTATCTGCATGCCGACTGTTTGTCTGGTCGCACTTGCTTACCAGAAAACAACTCATCCTCCAGAAAACAACTCATCCTCCTTTTCGGTCTATTTATCAGTCTTTCTGTTTAGAAACACTTGAGTTGATGCCTCTTTGCACACTATACTGTAGGACACTATGCTGTTAAAATGTGATGGAGCTTCCCCTCTTGTTCAGGGAGGGTAGTGTGTTTTATCAAAAGACCAATGATTAGGAAAACCAGCTAAAATTATGTACTACATAAAGAAACACTGTAAAAAAAATTTATCATAGCATATCTTTAATGTTTTTGTTTGTTATCATTTGTTATTGAACTGGTTTGCAATAATAAGACATTGATAATTCTTGTTTAAGGGTGAAAAGTCATGCTTGAATTAAGCGCATAGCACTATGTTGACAGAGGAGAGAGTATGCCAGTGATCTTGCTTGTCTACTTCTGTCATCTGTGTTGTACTAGTCATTAAATGTCTTCAGTGTCACGTGATTTGGGATGCAACTTTACAGATATGTATGATGTACCAGATTTTTTGTGGTTATGATGCATTCTAAGACTAATCAGAAATGTGGTTTTGAGAAGAAATCACAAATGAACATTTCCACACTTCACTCAGAAAAAGTCCAACAATTGTACCTTAAGGGTTAGTTCACAGAAAAATGAAATTTAGCCCACAAATTACTCACCCTTAAGTCATCCTAAGTGTATATGACTTTATTCTTTCAGACGAATCATGTCGGAGTTATATTAAAATTTGTCTTTGATCTTTCAAGCTGTTTAATGCCACACAGCAGGTGTTGGAGTGCATCAGTCTAAAATAAGTTAAATAAAAGCGCCCATCCTTAATAAAAACTATCTCACACAGCTCCAGGGGGTAAACAAAGTCCAGAACAAAGTTTAGTGAATCAATGCATTTTTGTAAGAAAAATATTCATATTCATAACATAATAATCAATTTAATCAGGAGGCTTACATGAGGCCTTTGTTCACCCCCAGAGCCGTGTGAGACACTTTTTTTTAATAGATGGGCACTTTGTATTTAACTTCTTTTAGACTGATGCACTGCATTAAACAACTTGAAAGACCAAAGACAATATTTAATATAACTCCAACTGGATACGTCTGAAAGAAGGAAGTTTTATACACCAAGGATGACTTATGAGTGTGAGTAATTTATGAGCTAATTTTCATTTTTGGGTGAACTAACCATTTAAAGGCCCTGATACTTCAAATGAAATCGAAGAACAAACTGGTGTGGTGACATTTTGAACAAAGTCCTGCCAAAAGTGAGTTTGTTTCTGAAGCTGGAATCATGCAGCCTACCAAAGGGAGCTTTCCTGAAAAGTTCATCTCTGGCTGGTAAAAACTTTGATCTACAGTTGGTCCATGGCAATCACATGATAATTGTTACAAACCTGTAAGACCTTTGTTCATCTTCAGAACATAAATTAAGATATTTTTGATGAAATCCGAAAACTTTCTGACTTACCAAGTTCAAGGCCCAGAAATGTAGCAAGGAAATCAATAAAATATATGTGACATCAGTGGTTAAACCGTAATTTTATGAAACTACAATAATTTTTTTTGTGGTCTGTCATAGTACTGTCATGAATGCATGTTGAAGACTGACATGGGAGAGAGAAAAATTGCTGAATAAAGTTGTTATTTTTGTTTTCTTTGCACACAAAATATTTTCTCGTAACTTCATAAAATGATGGTTAAACCACTGATGTCGCATGGACTATTTTATCATCCTTACTTTCTTTTTGGACCTGAATGTGGCAGTTGCATTGCTGTCTGTGTGGGGTCAAAAAGCTCTTGGATTTCATCAAAAATATCTTAATTTATGTTGCGGAGATGAACGAAGATCTTACGGATTTGGAACATTTTTGGGTGAACTATCCCTTTAACTGGAGTTCTGAATTTTCTAAACCTATAACCTTACCCATAATTTATTCCTAAAATCAGAGGGAAATGATAGCTGATTAACAAGAGTGTAGATGCACCTAATCCTAAGTGTAAGCCTAAAACAGACATTTCCTGAAAGTTATCTCTCAATGATGTTGATCCAGGAACATGTTGTACTTGTTCAAATCACGTTCACCATACCCTTATGGAACAACTTTGTACCTTATCTACCCCTACAAGGTGCATATTATTACCCTAGAGTATTAATATGTACCAAATAAGGTAGCTGACCCTGAAAGATGAGTGAAGTGACAAGGCCTTGCTTCCCTAAAGATTTTATTTGCATGTTTTTTCTGATAATATTAAAAATCCTTAAACACCTCAGTCTCAGTCAAAAAACATTTTGTGTGTCCCAGAACATGATAGGACATCTCTTTGATCTGTCTCTCTCTTCCCTGTCCCAACTGAAGATGCTGCAACATGGACACAAACTGCTTTCCCAACTACCAACGGTCAAACCAACACTGACAACTGGTTACTGCACATCTTTTTATGATTTATTAACTGCACACTGAAGGCTAAATTCCATGATATTTTACTCAATGCAACAATTATGATGTTCCACATTGTTGATGCAAGTGTTAGCAGTGTTAATGAGAGACTGTAAAAGTGTGAGATGCTAAAGTTTGAAATGTGATTCAGTCAGAAAATGATCTTTATATGTGTGCGCCCATCTCACAATGTGTCTGTCATGGAAAGAATAATGGGTCATGTATGTGTGTGTATGAAAGCGAAGCCAGGTGTGTGTATTTCCACTGTTGCGCTCCTGTTATTTAACCTCTGCTGTGTGAGATTTGGAGTCTGATAAGACTGTAGCGCTTGGTAACAGACGCTTGGTCACTCAGTCACACTGTTGCTGAGGGAGATAGGTGCTCTTTAACCACAGCCCCGGGTCCAGGCCCTGCCCCCTCGGCCACAGGAAGTGTGGAGACTGATAAACACACAGCACTTCCTCTTTCTGCTCCACATCTTCTTAACCAGCAACTTCCTCAGAGTACAGTCTTACATAACCCACACACACAATCATGCACACTATCACCGCAGGTACAAACATGCACATACACACACTCAATCATGAACATACACACACAAACTTACAGTGGCACTACAACTGCACACACAAGTCAGGACACAATATATATATACACAACTATTCGTAGTTTGAGTGAAACATATTAATGATAAATAGAAGATTAACTATAATATACATGTATTGTAAGACTTTTGCTCAGTGACCCAGTATCACCCACCCTTCTCAACTGATGAAATCAGTGAATGTATGTTGTGATCTCACACAGTATCTTTATCTGTCAAAGCTCTCATGATTCGGATACTGAGAATTTTGCTTTATTTTGCTTTACTATTGGCTCATCCTTGTTCCTTAGAATAAGACTGTGGACACATGATGCACTTACTGACAGCTGTTTCCCATCACAGTGCATCTTACAAGGGGCCTGAGACCAATAAATACACTGTGCACGCACAAACACGGAACACATAACACAAATACTCAGCAAAGAAACATTATTTTCCTTTGGTACAAACAATTTCATTTCATTTCTGACTCAGATTTAAAAGGAGTGTGAAGTGCATGTGTTTCCTCTCAGGCTTTTCCTCCATCTTGAGTGGTTGTCACTACTGCCCAAACATGCTTGGACGTTTGTGTCCAGATTGTTTCCGGTCATGTATTATTTCGTTTTATATGTGTGTAAAACTTTTAACATATAAAACTTTTTTTTTTCTCTCTGGAAATTTTCAAAGTTGTAAATAAAACTAAGATTAGTTTGGCGCCGGTACCTACAGGATGGCTGCCTCCGTGACGTGCTCTGCATATGTTTTTGTCTTTTTGTTAGTTTGTCCTGTCTTTAGTTATATTCCTGCAATCAGTTTCACCAGGGATGAACTGCAGAACGCACCACAAGATGTTTTTCCGGATTTTAATTATTCAGACGTTTTACTGAATATTGTTATCGGAGGAGCAGCGGCGCTGATCAAACGCTTCAGGACGCGCAGGCGGGGAAAGCGAGCTGGCGGGCTCGTCAGACTCAGGAAGCGCGGATTTCGAACACCATTGCCTAGCATCCATCTGGCAAATCTACACTCTCTACCCAACAAAACGGACGAACTCCTTCTGCTTTCTCGGACAAATAAGGATTTCACACACTCTGCTGCTCTGTGTTTCATGGAAACCTGGCTGAATGACGCCATACCGGACAGCGCGCTCCATCTGCCGGGCTTTCAGCTGTTTATAGCGGATCGCGACGCAGAATCAATGGGGAAATCGCGCGGCGGCGGGACATGCTTTTACATCAATGAACGGTGGTGTACAGATGTAACTGTGTTAAAGAAGATGTGCTGTCCTGATCTAGAAATGCAGTTTGTCAACTGCAAGCCGTTCTATTCGCCGCAGGAGTTTCACTCGCTCATTCTGGTTAGTGTTTACATTCCTCCGCAAGCGCAAGTAAGTCTGGCTTTACAGAAACTCGCTGAGCAGATCACAGAGACAGAACAACAACACCCGGACTCTGTTTTAATCATTCTCGGGGACTTTAATAAAGCCAATCTCTCCCGTGAACTGCCAAAATACAGACAGCATGTTACCTGTCCCACCAGAGACAGTAATATATTGGATCACTGTTACACAACAATAAAGGATGCATATCACTCTGTTCCACTTTGAACTGTTGCCATCTGGTCGACGCTACAGAGCACTGAGCACCAGAACGACCAGACACAGGAACAGTTTCTTCCCTCAGGCAATCCATCTTATGAACAGCTGATACACACTGAACACACTACACTTTATATTTATATACACATACACTTAATTTATCTAACACACATACTTAGTATACACTTACATTTTGCACATAACATACATGTACGTACACAACTGCATTTTTGTAATATACCTGCCTACAATTGTAAATTTGTATAGTGTCATTCCTTATCTACTTATTTGTATTTTTTGTATTTTTATATTCTTTTATTAAGTGTTTTATGTTCTGTCGCTGTCATTCTGTTGTACTGCGGAGCTTCTGTCACGAAAACAAATTCCTCGTATGTGTAAACATACCTGGCAATAAAGCTCATTCTGATTCTGATTCTGAATCTGATTATTGAAGACCATTTTTCAAGAAAATTCTTCAGTTTTTCTACTTCAAAACTTCATGCCTAATTCAATGAGCCATTTTTTTTTTTATTTACAAGCAATTTCTCAGTGAATATTGTTTCAGATAAATCAGTCTACATATGGGTTTACCATAGGCCTGTGTAGACTGTCACGATGAACAAAGCTATTTTTTCCATTTACTTACCCCAATAACACTCTGTGAACAGGGGCTGGGTGAGGGTCAGGTTATATTTACCCGAGTGAGATAGATATGCTGCTCTTTGTTCAAGGAGTGCAAACACTCTCTGCATGATCTGACCAACCCACAAAGTGTGTATATGTTTGATCATGGGCTTGTGTTGAAGCCAGTATATATATATATATATATATATATATATATATATATATATATATATATATATATATATATATATTCAGTGAATTTATGTGGAAGACTAAGTGTTGTTTTGTGTGACTCATGAAAGCAGTTAGAATGCTGAGATGTGTAAATCGACACTCCCATAACCTGGCGGTTCCCCTTTCAAATAACTGAATTACAATGACAGAAAGACCAAGTATTATTTTTAAATGTACCACTTAATAAAACCGTTGTTAAGATTAATTTTAGCAAGTCAGGGTGCACTACCATAAGAAATGATCGTCAACCTATTAGCAAACATGACAAAATGCAAAGTGATTGTCTGGGAATCTGGCAGAATGGTGTGTCTGAGGGAAACTGTTCGAAAAACTTTATTTTTGCAGTTTGGTAGAATAGAATTTACACACTTAATTTAACTAAAAATGAAAATTCTTTCATTATTTAGTCCCCATATTGCATTACAACCCTGTATTACTTACTTTCTTTTTAGCAACACAAAATAAGACATTTTAAAGAATGTTGGTAGCTAAACAGATTGGGTAACCATTGATTCTTTATTTGTCATTACTGATGTAATAGATTTAGGTGTAGGTTGGGTTTCAAGAAATATGTTCAAGGTTGATGTGCAGCTGGTCACATTCATTCTGTGTTTGCTTGTATTCAATGTATTTTTTTTTGGATTTCCAAAACATTTATGTTTAAACTACAGAAGAGGGGGCAGAGGAAGTATTTCTTCCTTAGCACAAGTGAGAGTGATTGGTGTTTTCCAAATCAAGTTTACATAGTCTCATGACAAAGTAATGTTTTTCTATTGTTTTCTGTTGCTTTTGTCTTTGAGTGTGAGAAAAATAGGCAAGGAGACGGATGTTACCTAAGGTTGTGAGGAGACAAAGAAAGAGAGGAATTTGAATTTGTTTTCTTGTTTATTTGCAGATACAGTGTGAAATGTCTGTTGAGAAGAGACTTGATACAGCTGTTCTCAGCTTGCTTTGTTTCTTTTTAATTCTGCACAAAGAAGGAAGTGATAAACCCTAGATTTTGTTTACATTCTGCTCCATTTTCTGTGAGGTTTGATATTGGCTCTGTTATGATTGGCTTAGGAACTGAATTTTGAGGTTAGGAGCTTAGATGCCGTTGTTGGATTGTCCAAATAAAAACATGGCCTAGCGATTGAGTCAGATCTTATCATGAAGTTATGGATGGTGTAGAAAAAAATCATTTCCACAGGTCTAAGGGGAATCTGCTCAATGTGTAAAGTGTAAACTTACCCTTAATTTGTCCTCGCTAGAATTGACTTAATTGACTACAGGGAAGGTTTTAAGCTCCTGAAGGAATGGAATTGTAAAGCATTTCTTTCATTTCGTAATATTTCAGTGTATAGTCTATTATACTGTATACTAAATAAAATAGTCCAAAATGCAATTTAGGCCTTGAGTTGAGTCTTGTTATTTTAATCAAATAAATATGTGAACCTGAGAGTCAGTTTTTCTTCATATATATATTTCAACACCAACATTTGGCTCTGTGTTAACATGTGCACTGTAGAGGTCAAAAACATCCTCTCCATTTTGGTAATATAATGAAAACTTTAATGCAAGCCAAGATGTGCTTGCTACATACTATGCTTTCCAGTAATACCAAGTCCTGTGAGTGATGACCTGCATATAGGACATTGAGAAACATGACATGTTGCACAGATAATTAAAATTTGATATTAGGGGGATTACATTGTGTACATTGTGTAATGTGCTAGTTTCTGTACATGTTACACAGTATGAATGAACATATTGCTCAGGTCAGGATATTCATATGGTGAACGTGCACATTGCATCATGTCATGCAGAGTGATTTCTCATGAAAGTAGCATAAAATCAAGAACCAAGTAGTGATGTCACAACAGTGATGGCTGTGTCACATTTCTAGAATACATACTATTCTAGTAGGATCCGGCATTGTGGTTGGATTTGGGATATTGCGCAATTGGAGTAATTACGGTTTTTCAGTAAGTGGATGAGAAGTGGGCAGTGCATTGACCTTGTGTACCATTGGGTGTGGGTGAAGGTGGCTTCTACACGTCTTTCTCATCAACACTGGTGAAAGCTGTGGGAAGTTCCCTATTAACGGACAAAATGTTTCTGTAATTTCCTGAATAGTTTGTAGACATGTTAAATGTCCACATATTTGTCAGATATGTCATGTGAACTCACCTTTTATAGCACTTAATATAATAGAGATTATTCCACAGGTTTAAAGATGAAAGGAACAGAACAAAATGGCTAATGCTAACTTTAAAAATGAGGCAAATTCAGAATTCTTCTGTAAAGCAGCTGCAGCAAGACAACAAACATTACCACTATTCAGCTTCAGTCAGTTTAGTTCAGTGTTGATTCAGTTCAGTTCATCAACTGTCAATGCAGTGCTGTCAGATCAATAATATTACTGTATATTAAGTGTCTTTTAGACCTTCAGGCAGTCAAGCAACCCAGTGGTGACAGTGGAAAGGAACTCTATCAATTGACAGAAATCGTTTAAGATATGTATGTACAGTACGATCTTGCTAAATAAAGCAAAACAGTGATGTGATGTGATTTTGGTGTGTTCTTCAGAAATGACATGTGCATCACTGACACTTGAGTGGCCCAGTGATACACTGTAATACTGTTGTGCTTCTGTCACAGATGTGTGTGCATGCTTGCACATGACAGAAACTGTATATGAGTTTATATTTGCTATCTTGCATACTCAGTACAGGGCAAAGCTCTTCACAGACTCGTAAAGGAAGTCAGCGGTACATGTGTTTTTGTATATCTGTTGAGGTAACCAGACTATCCCAGATGCCATCTACCACTGAGGGTCTGTGGTCTCTGTCACCTTGTCATCCCACCACACACACACACACACACACACACAAAATACTCAGCTTCCCGGCAGTCTCACCCCTCTCTTCCCTTCTTCTGGTAAGTTTCCTCTTCCCCCCCCCCCCCCCCCTTTCATGTACTTTGTACAGCACTGTCCATCTGCAGAGAGGAAGGACAGCACGTTCCTGAGATGTTTTATCAGTCGCATACATACGGATCTGACATCACTGAATGGAGACCTGCTTGTTCTGGAGAAAACAGGATTTCACTGATGTCTTTCGAAATCCATAAAACTTCAACTGAAATGAGGAAGACCCCTTATGTGAGCTAGTAGGGTGATGAGCAGTTATGATAGCGTATGCAATATAGTAACTGTACTTAAGGAATATTACTACATGCACACTGGCATTTATTAATTTTTGCACATCTGAAACTGGAAGCTTATACTGATTCTTCAGAATTGTTATATGGTTATACAACTTTGGTTTAATCAAATATAATGCAGTTTTTGTAAACATAACTGCAAAAAAGAATTAAAGTAATAAATATTCACAGAAATTCTAAAATAAGTTGTTCATTCACATACATTCAATGATCTTTTATTTTTAGCTGAACTTGCTTATTTGATAGTATATACTATTTTATACTAATTTCTATCTATAGCGTTAGTTCAGAATTATTGAATCTCAATGGCTCCCAGTCACCTCATTGGTAAGAAATTTCATACCAATTTACACATATTTATAATATATGTGTGTATTTCAATAAAGGGTGTGCTATAAGAAGTACCCTCTTGACCTATGTATATTTGCTGCCACTTTAGTAAAAATAAAATATTACAATGTCATGTTTTTGTAGATGTTCATATATTGTTAATAAAGTTAAGAATTTGGTAACGCTTTACTTAAGGCCTTTATTTATAATGCAATATAAATGTAGTTTTAATGCATTAATCATGCCTTGTAATACACCATATAATGCACTGTACAATCCCATGAATTATTGTAACCACAGTTAATACATTTAACACTTATCAATTCATGGTTACACTATGAATTTTTAATGTGGTAATAAGAATTTACGACAAGATATAATCAGTAAATATCGGCACCCTTGCTAAATATAAGCAAAGAAGGCTGTGAAAATTAATCTGCATTGTTAATCCTTTTGATCTTTTATTTACTTTCATTAGATAAAAAAATTAAATGGGGAGAAATATCATTATGAAATAAATGTCTTTCTCTAATACACATTGGCCACAATTAACGGCACCCTTTTATTCAATACTTTTTGAAACCTTAATTTGACAGTTTTACAGGTCTTAATGTTCTCCTATAATGCCTGATGAGGTTAGAGAACACCTGACAAGGTGTTCTCTAACCTTCATCCAGAATCACTCCAGACCATTTAGATTCCCAGCTCCATGTTGGTGCTTCTCCTCTTCAGTTCACTCCTTTCATTTTCTATAGGGTTCAGGTCAGAGAACTGGAATGGTCATAGCAGAAGCTTGGTTTTGTGCCCAGTGACCCATTTTTGTGTTGTTTTTTAGGTTAGGATTATTGTATGGTTGGAAGATCTAAACATAAGATTTCTAACGGAGTCAGTCACTTTTTCATTTTTTATCTGTTGGTATTTGATAGAATCAAAGATGCCATTTGTCTGAACAAGATGTCCAGGACCTCCAGCAGAAATATAGGCCCACGACATAAAAAATACAGCTCTATATTTCATTGAAGACATGGGGTACTTTTTATCCCTGTGTTCACCAAACCCATCTTGAGTGTTTGCTGCTAAAAAGCTAATTTTTAGTTTCATCTGACCATAGAAGCCAGTCCCATTTGAAGTTCCAGTCATGTCTGATAACTGAATATGCTGGAGTTTGTTTTTGGATGAGCTAGGAGAATTTTTCTTGAAACCCTCCCAAACAACATGTGGTGATGTAGGTTCTGTTTGACCATTTTTTAAGGTTTTTTGACACCAAGAGTTAACTATTTTCAACAGTTCTTCAGCTGTGGTCTTTGAGAGTCTTTAGTCACTCAAACTGACCTCCTCACCATGTATTAGGATAATATAGACACACGTCCTCTTCCAGGCAGTTTCGTAACATTTTTTGTTGATTGGAAATTCTTAATTATTATCCTGATGGTGGAAATGCAAATTTGCACTGCTCTAACTCTTTTCTTAAAGCCACTTCACTAATTTGTAAAGCTCAATTATATTTTGCTGCACATCAGAAATATATACTTTGGTTTTTCTCACTGTGATTAAGGGAATTTGAGCTTTGTTTTCCCTCCTATTTATATTTCAGCGAAACAGGAAGCCATGGCTGGATAATTTCATGTTCATAATCACCCTGGAATGCTCAAAATTGTGAGTATGAATGGGAATTTCCTTCAGAAATATTTACTCAAAAGAATTTCTATGGGTGTCAATAATTGTGTGATATTTCCCCCCATTTTAAATTCTTAATATCCATTTCTTTTTAAATAAAATATCAAAAGGATTAACAATGCAGATTAACTTTCACAGCCTCCTTTGATCATATTTACCAAGGGTGCCGATATTTTTGGCCATGACTGTTTTACAGTGCACATAATGAATAATTATAGTTCCTTATATCCTTTTATAACCATTTATAATGTATTATACATTAAGGCTTTAAGTAAACTGTTACCAATATTATTTTCTTTTTTTATTATTATTTTTATTGTCAGTTCTACTGCCTTATTAAGAAACAACGTAATTTAGAACAAGTAATGAAACTGCAGGGTGCACAGCTGGAAACCCATATAACTTATCTAACTTTAAATTTACTGAAACAGGTCGATTTAACTAACAATGTCAGGGTCACTGAATTAATCACCAGACAATGCATGTACTAATAAAATGTATAGATTAAATATACTGTTAGTCATTTTTGATAAAACTACTGCATTAAAGGGGTCATATGACATTGCTAAAAATAACATTATTATGTGTATTTGGTGTAATGCGATGTGTTTATGCAGTTTAAGGTTCAAAAAACATATTTTTTTCCATATACTGTACATTATTGTTGCTCCTCTATCTCCCGTCTTTCTGAAATGAGTCAATTTTTTCAAAGATCATCAGTCTCAAAAGTGAGGCGTACGCTGATTGGCCAGCTATCCAGTGCATTGTGATTGGCTAAATGCCTCAAGTGTGTGATGGAAATGTTACGCCGCTTAACATACTGTGATGCCATCTACCAGCAGGATGAGACAAAAACAATAAAACCCATAACAAACGAGACTTTTGTTGCATCCAGTGGGGACATAATTACTGATTATAATGACTTATACTGTCTTTTTACGTGCCATGTAAACATAAAACCATGTCTGCATTTGTGATTGGAGCAATGACAAACAACAATTACTAGCCTACTCTACACTGCTCAAAACTCACATTTGAATCATCAGTGGCAGATTCTTTAAATATAAAAAACATACTTACAGACTGTGAGTCAGAAGCGCCAGACTGTCCTAGCAAAGAGTGAGGAATGGCCTGAGTGAGAGGCAGCCAGTGGCTACAGTGAGGAACTGCTGGCGGATTCGACGAAGGAGCAGCTGGGGGCTTGCGGCAACCACATGTTACAACCCCTGGCTGGACTCCGCTTTGTCCACGGTGAAAGCTGATCAGGTAATCCACGGCATGAAGTTGATGTATTTCTTCAGCAACCAGCACGGATCAGCTCTAAGCATGATGAAGCAGATACCGTCCTTTTTTGGAATGCCAAACCAAGTAATTTTGCTTGCACAATGAAACAAACAGCATCTCCACAACATGGTGGCAACAACAATACTATACAGCAAGAATAAAAGGTATGCCTTCTTTCTTTGCGTGAACATTTGGGTGGTGTAATGCAAAGCGTTAGGTGTTTTGGGAGGATATGGTCCCAACTTTTATAAAGAATATCTCTTTGGATTTGAGACTTTAGTCTTTGCAACTTTACAGATCTTCTTCATGCACCAAGAGCTTGTAACACCAAAGAGAAAGGAAAAATTTTAATTGCATAATATGACCCCTTTAATGCATAAATGTAGATATGAATTCATACATCTTCTGAACATCTAGGGTGCCGTTCTTTATCCATGTACGTGCTGGTGCAAGTTCCAACATTTATAGTAGAGGAACAATTAATTTTTGGAGAAGATGGTCAGTTGTCCATCTGTGATGAGTCAGAGCAGATTTGAGGTGGCGCCTGCAGTGGAGAGACCAGTGCTGCCTCTCCCATCAGGCAGAAAAGGGAAGCGAAAAGGGCTGACGGCTGCTGCAGGCCTCTTTTCAGTCTTCCTGTTGGGTTTAATTTAAGGACAAGAGAGAGATTGTCTGTCCTTCTCTCCTCATCTCCAATCTCTCCATCCATCCACATATATCACATGGTCCTAATGCCTCAGCAACACCGTGACCAACTTCTGTTTTTTTTTTTTTTTTTGACATTTTGTATGTGTGCACATGTGTTTGTTTCTGTGTGCAGCCAAATACAGGGTTTTAGCTTCCATTTAGCTCAGCATATTTAGGAAAGGGAAAGGTTACTAAGAAAACCTGTTAGACTTTCTCATGCACTATGGTGTAGTTTTACTTCATGTCACTGAAATTAAAAATGTTGAAATAAAAAATGGTCCTTTGTTGTTACATAGAACAATTATAAATATTTGTAGTAAAATTTAGAAAATAAAGGTAATTTAGCCTTTTTTATGTAAATTTTATGCAAAATTTACTTTCAGCCATGGCCCTCAATCAATTTTTAAGAGGAATTATGCATCTCCACATTTTTGCTTCCTCAGTAGAAATGTGCTTCTTTCTTTAAAACTCAGGATGAACTTCTTTGCTAACATATACCTTAGGTTTGTAGAAAACAAACAAACAAACAAAAAATCTATCAGCTCTGCTTTTTATATCTGCTGGGGTACATCGAGATGCAGAATTCCTCTAAAATGGCTTCATAGAATCATTCTTGTACACTCATTCTGGTATACTGCATTCTGAAATCTGACAGCTTCTCTCCCTGTGGGAGTTTTGTGCATGTGTTGATGCATATTTGCAAAAATAACATGTTTTGATGAGCATTTCTCTGGCAAAATGTCTTCACATGTTGAATCCAGGTCGGCATAAACCTCTCGCAGGACTCACAGGCAATTTTACTGATTGTTTTGGTATTCTTAGTGATGATGAAAGTCATGTCAAAACTTTCTTTCAGTATTTCGTAAGCAAAGTTGTGTAGAAACTGAAACATAGTTTGTGTTCATATGATATTACTTTTGCTTTCTGTTAGTGTTACAGTAGCCTGAGGAGTCAACTGAGCTGAACCTCTAGAATCTCTGTGAAGTTAGATGTCTGAAACTTTTCACAATTTGGACTCTATGAGCCTATGCCTGTGTTCAAACTGGGCAAGTTTAAATACATTCTCTACAGCAGGTTATTCAGTTAGTTTCATTCGAAGGCCAGATTATCGAATTTAAAATTTTTCAAGGGGGCCAAGGGGGCCCAATCTCTTTATGAGTGGTCTAGAAAATAAGAAATTAAAATTAAATTGCATATTCAGCAGTAAAATTAATTATTATTACCAACAGCAACGTCTATGAAAGGTTAACATTTGTGTTGTCTGTCAGTCTAAAACATTACATATAAATAATCATTGTTTATTTCTGTTATTAATAGTGACTAATTGATTATAAATATATTGTCATAATTTCACATTGAACCTCCAAATGAATGAAGAAACCACATAAAGATGGTATATTTTAAATATATGTTTAATTACATCTTTTTACCAGGTCTCTTTATTATTAACACATTTTTGATAATACTGCTGATAATGTCTCTATTAAATGCATCTTCTCTCAATTTTATTAATTATAGCCATTCAACATTACATTATAATTGAAAAGTATTATTTTTAACATTTATCTAGGTTCTGAAAAATATAAAAACTTTTAATTTAAGTGAATGTAAAACAATCTTCACATAAACTATAAATTGTATATGCATAAACTATATTGATTAATCTTTATTCAAGCTACAAAAGTTTATCAGCGACTAGAACAGTCAAGTGATTTCTCTTTTTCTTTTCTGTGATTCCATCAATGAAAGACTTCAGCCAGTTTCACTTTAAATGGAGCGCTGTCTCTTTCAAATCTGATGTGCATGATGCATATCTGACACATATCCGATTTTCTCACAACTTTTACCCCTCATTTAAGGCCGTGTTTACAAAAACACTCCGAACCATGCATTTTTCCATAATTGTGTGTGTTTTTGTCATTTGAAGTGCTACTGGCGCACTTGTCTGAAGCGGCTAGCTAAGCCTGCATGTACATTCAGCATACTTTCAAATTATACTGCATTTGATAAACACCTTCGTCCAGTCTGCACTATTTCTCGCCAGACGTTATGACCGATAACACTGTCTTTATACATATTTAAACTATAGTTGTGGATATCTCATAACTCCCTCACACAAGCGATATTGATGTTGTGGTCTCCGGTAGATTGTAGTTGTTGCATCTCTTCCTTTTCTTTTCCAGCTGGCCCGGGCCAGTGTTGCCAGCTTGTAGACAAACCAGTTAGTGCAAACACAATTCAAGGCATATGTGGGATCTACACATACTCTTCCCGCGGGCCAGATGAAGAAGATTGGCAGACCGGATTTGGCCGCGGTCCGCCAATTGAATAGCCCTGCTATACAGCATCTGCCAAGAACTGTTGTTTTTAAAAATGATTAAAAACATACATAACCTGGTACGTTCCCCTTCAGGAACTCACACTGCATCAGAGAATGCTTAGAGAACGATAATGCCCGAGCAATCACACTGACAAATCTCAGCCCAGTGTGGAATGGCACAGCTAGGCTGAGAGAACTGAGGAATGGCATCAAGGTCAAGGCTATAGAGCCTGAAGGTGGACCATCCCACAGCATTGCAAATATTGTGCATCAATGAACCTGATGAGAAGTCCTTGGAGGCAGCCATACCTCTAGTGGAATGAGCCAAAGAAAGCATACTTGTGCCCAACCGGAGGCCTCAGCCTCTTGGTACCCCGGAGGAAACGTGTCATTAATGGGTTCCTCCCCAGAGACTGCTCGCCCACATGAGCGTGATGAGCAGCAATAGCAGGCATGTAGACATTTAAAGTGGAGGGAGATAACCCTGTGGCAAATATCCCTTGCAGAATTTCCAGGACTGGCCCAACAGGCCAATGGACTGTGCCTAACTGACGGCTGTCACACCATGAAGTGAAGAAATGCCACTTAGCAGCATACAATTTCCTTGTAGAGGGAGTTCTTGACTGGAGGATGGCCTCAACAACCTCAGTTGATAGCCCAGATGCTATAAGCTGTGCCCCCTCAGGGGCCACATCTACAGCTTCCACAACTGGAGAGCATGTTGAATATTCTGCCTAAAATGTTGTTTTGTGGTTGTGATTTTACGTCATTACATCCCTTCATGTTTGTTGTTGCTCTGTGTTTTGAGTTTGAGCTCCATCAAGTTAATTCTTTATAGTCTATTTTTTTATCTTAAAATACATTTTATACACCCTCGTTTTCGTTTCTATAACATGTAAATATATCCTCTATCGTATTCTACAACAAAAGCAATCAGAGCATCTTCCTATCACAAGTTTTATTTTGATTCCCGAGTCCTTTATTAGCTTATAGTCCGTTAGCATCACAAGAGTGGTTGCCGCTAATCTTATGTACATTGCTAATACTCTATTCACACACATTACCATTGTTTTACTCACTGTTACTTGCTTTAATGGTGGATGCATGTCTACCATTGAGTGCAGATGAGGACACGTTCGAGCTGCTAACAGTTCCACCACCTCTACTCAACGTGTTCCTCTGCACAGACCCTGGGTGCAACCGCAGTGGAAGACGCAAACCAAGTCCCAGGCGAACGACTGCTTCCCACGTATAGATGAGGACACGAAAGGTTCAGTAGACTTTTTGCTTTAAATTAATTGTTATTGTCATGGTGTAAAATAATAATAATAATAATAAATTCCTTAGATTTATATAGTGCTTTTCTAAGCACTCAAAGTGCTTTACATTGTCAGTGGGTATCCTCTCATCCACCACCAGTGAAGAACAGAAAATGCACTTTGTTAATAATTGGAATCTTTTCTGGGAGCATCCTAGGCTTTTTCGCGCTGATGGCCTGCCCCCCAGCAGAGGACTCCAGGATGCTACACTCCATATGACTAGTAAGCCAATTCTCAAATAACTGCTATGATCGCTTTTGTTCTACCCACTTAGATTATAGAAGTACTTGCACTGTCCAATCTATTAAGACTGTGTCTGTTCCATGAATAGTGAGGTCAAAATATAAATTTAATGCAGGATCTTGAAAAAATCTTGTGATTAAACCAGAAAAATTTTAAATAAAAGAACAATTTTTTTTAAGTTTTAGATCAATCACACCCAAAGCAGTAATACAGAAACCTAAAAGTATTTGCAGATAACTAATAACCCTATTAGTTACCGTTGATAAAGTGCCAGTTGTCTGAGATTTTAACATTCACATTGATAATGGTAAATGGACTGCATTTATATAGCGCTTTCAACAGACCACATGGCCATCCAAAGCGCTTTACAATTTGCCTCACATTCAACCATTCACACACCGACTGCGGTGTCAGCCATTCAAGGCACCATCCAGCTCGTCGGGAGCAGCTGGGGTTAGGTGTCTTACTCAAGGACACCTCGACACTTGGTCAGGTGGAGCCGGGGATCGAACCACCAACCTTCCGGTTTGTAGACAACCTACATGAACCACTGAGCCACTGCCGCCCTAATGCAAATGATACATTAGGACTTGCGTTTACTGACCTAATAAACTCTTTTGGAGTCATCACTAAGCTCACTCATCGTTTTAATCATACATTAGATTTAAAGGTGACATATCATGAAAATCTGACTTTTCCAGGTTTTAAGTGCTATAATCAGGTCCCCAGGGCATCTACCAACCAAGGAAACATGAAAAAGATTAACCCAGAAACTTTGTTTTGGTAAGCCTTTTTCTACAAGCGTCTGAGAAAACAAGTGCATCAGATTTCACTCCCTTCGTGATGTGGCAAAGGGATCTCATTATAATATTACATTTACATTTACATTTAGTCACTTAGCAGACACTTTTATCCAAAGCGACTTACAAATGAGGACAATGGAAGCAATCAAAATCAACAAAAGAGCAATGATATACAAGTTCTATAACAAGTCTTAGTTAGCTTAACGCAGTAGACATAGCAAGGGCTTTTTAAATATTATATTAAATAAAAAGAATAAAGATAAGAACAACAAGAACAGAAAAAGCTAGTGTCAGAAGTCTTTTTTGCTATTGTTAATTGTATAATAAATGAAAAGAAAACAGAATACAAAAGATTAGAAAGCTAATTAGTTTTTATTTTAAGAAAGTGCAAGTCAAAAAAGGACAAATGTTTTTTTTTTAAGAATATAATTGGAATAGAGAGTGCTAGAGTTAGAGGGTCAAATAAAGATTATTACTGTTATTTAAAGTTATAAAGATATTACCGTCCCTTAATCTTAAGTTTATACCCAAGGAGCCTTAATTTTTATTTTGCAAGCGAAAATGATGTACCAGCTCTAATACAAGGGTGAAAGTTTGAACAAAACATATTAACTGTTCTACCTTTGGCTTCACAGATGAGAACAGAACAGTATTTAGAGTAACAGCCTAATTGGAGACAACAGAGCAGTGGATTTATTGATTTATTTACTGTATATTGCTGCTGCCATTCAGATCTAAAATAAACATACAATTTATTTCCCAGCAGTTTACCTTCACAGTCATAACTGACTGTTTTAGCAGGTGCGAGGTGTAATGACACAGCTCTTTTCTGGAAAAGGGGGCGGAGAGCAGCAGCTCATTTGCATTTAATAACACAGGCACGAAAAACAGCATGTTTCTGCTTCTACTCAAAATAGGGATTTTCAAAATTAAATATTAAATGATCTGTGGAGTATTTTGAGCTGAACCTTCACAGACACGTTCTGGGGACACCAGAGACTTTTATTACATATTTTAAAAAGGGGCATAATATGTCTCCTTTAATGATATTGCATGGAATAGATCTTACTGATATAAATATTGTACCTCAAAGTGATGATGTTACCTACCATTTCTGTGTATCGTGCATGCTGCGTATTACCGATATTAACTATATGGCTCAGTGTTATCTTCTGGTCAGAACTATTGTTCCAGCCACCAAAGATATATTCACAAATAACCTGCTCTGTGTTCCCATAAATGCACATGAACTAGACAAAATGACTAGCAACATGGGCACTATGTTCTCTAATACATTAGAAGCTGTTGCCCCCATCAAATTGAAAAAGGTTAGAGAAAAACCTGCTGTGCCATGGTACAACAGTAATACCCACTCTCTCAAAAAATAAACTTGTAGTTTTAAACGCAAATGGAGAAAAACTAACTTGGAAGTTTTTAGAATTGCGTGGAAAAACATCATGTCCAGCTATAGACAGGTTCTAAAATCTGCCAGGGCTGAGCATATCCACAAACTCATAAAAAATAACTATAACAATTTAAGGCTTTTATTTAGCACAGTGGCTAGATTAACAAATAACCAGATGCCACCCGATCTAAATATTCCCTCACAGTTTAATAGTAATGACTTTATGAATTTCAAATTACAGACCTATTTCAAATGTTCTGTTTATGTCTAAAAGTTTAGAAAATCAATTGCACTCCTTCCTGCAAAAAAAAAAAAAAAAAAGAAGATCTATGAAGTATTTCAGTCAGGTTTCAGGCCTCACCATAGCACATAAACTGCACTTGTTAAAATTACAAATGATTTGCTTCTTGTGTCAGACCAAAGCTGCATCACATTCTTAGTTTTACTTGATATTAGTGCTGCAAGACCATAGATCACGACATTACTCATAGATCAGTATTAAAGGGCAGGTTTTAAGATGGTTTAGATCCTACCTGTCCAATCGCTACCACTTTGTTTATTTAAATGGGGAGTCATCTCTATTATCACCAGTAAAATATGGAGTGCCACAAGGATCTGTCCTAGGTCCTCTGCAATTATCAATATACATTTTGCCCCTTGGAAATTTTTTTGAAAATACAGGCTTAGTTTCCACTGTTATGCTGATGATACTAAACTATACATATCAATAAGACCAGATAAAACTTCTAAATTATCTAAGCTAACAGAGTTAAAAATGTAAAAGTTTGGATAACCAGTAATTTTCTCTTGTTAAATTCGGATGAGACCGAGATATTACTTATCGGACCAAAAAACAGTACACAGAATCTCTTGGATTACAATTTGCAACTAGACGGATATACTGTTACTTCCTCTACAATCAAAAATCTGGGTGTTATATTAGACAGCAAATTGTCTTTTGAAAATCATATTTCCCATCTTACAAAAACTACATTCTTCCATCTTAGAAACATTGCCAAGCTATGAAAGGTTACCTGTTTCTGATGCAGAAAAGCTAGTTAATGCATTCATGACCTCTAGACTGGACTATTGTAACAAACTGCTAGGTGGTTGTCCTGCATCTTCAATATACAAGCTACAAGTAGTCCAAAATGCAGCAGCTAGAGTCTTTTTCAGGTCAGGAAAATATGATCACCCCATTTTTACAGTCTCTGCACTGGCTACTTATTAAGTTCAGTGTGATGAGAGGTGCGGGGCCGAGAGCCGTGGGAATGGAGTGAGGCCGGTGGAGTTAATGAGAATGTGCAACACCTGTGCCACTCACTGGTCTCGAGTCCCACGGAGGAGCTCCGGAAGGATAAAAGGAGGAGTGTCAACTGTGTTGGATGCTTTTTGGACAATAAACTGGACTACATCCGATTACTATGCTCAACTTAGAGGACTGTAAGATGCATGGTGCCATGATGCTGTTGTGATCTGCAAACACTGCTCACCCCTGGTGGAGTTTATGATTATTAAGTGCTGGCAGTTCTATCTACCAAGGGAATATTCAGCCATACTGCTTGTTGCTGTGTACATATCTCCTAGCTCCAACAACAACAACATCAGTGAGGCACTAAATTAACTGTGCCAGCCCATCAGTGAGCAGAAGATAGCCCACCCTGATGCTTTTCTCATCTTTGCTGGGGATTTCATCCATGCAGACTTAAAAGAGTTTGTTCCCAAAAATACACCAACACATTAACTTTCCAACACGAAGTAAAAACAGAGAGGAGCTTTCAAGGCCCTCCCCTCCCCCATATTGGTGCCTCAGACTACATCACAATCATGCTAATGCCTGCATACAGACAGCTTCTTAAAGTCACAAAACCAGTTCACAAACAAATAGAAGTGTAACCGGAATTGTCGTCAGAGGCTCTTCAAGACTGTTTTGACACCACTGACTGGAATATGTTTAAGCAGGCTGCCACATACAATAACACCACAGACCTCCAAGAGTTCTCCAAGACTGTCACTGCCTACATCAACAAGTGTATTGATGATGTAACAGTCACAAAGACCATCATTGTCCGGGCAAACCAGAAGCTGTGGATGACAGGGGAAGTCTACAGACTCCTGAAGATGCGGAATGCTGCCTTCAGAGCTGGAGATGAGGTGGGCCTGAGGACAGCTAGGGCCAACCTATAACGTGGAATCAGATAGGCTAAGAGACAGTACTCCAGGAGGATAGCCAATTATTTCAGTGACAGCAGAGACATTCAGAACCTGTGGCAGGGGATACAGACCATTACGGACTACAAGCCCCCACCATGGACCTGTGACAGCACCACCTCCCTGCTGAACGAGCTGACACCTTCTTTGCTTGCTTTGAGGCACAAAATAACACCACTGCACAGAAGACTCCACCTCCTCCCGGCAACCCTTCAATGCATAGTGAGAGCAGCTGAGAAGATTGTTAGTTTCTCCCTCCCCTCCCTCCAGGACATTTACGGAACCCGTCTCACCCGTAAAGCCCTCTACATTGCAGGTGATCCCACCTACCCATCACACAGCTTCTTTAGTCACAGTAGACCAGCAGACTGAAGGACAGCTTCATTCATCAGGCTCTCAGTTTGCTCCCGAATTCCACCCCAAAACACCCCCCCCCCCTCTTTTTCCCCATGCACCACTGAACTCTGAACATCAGTTCACCATTCGGTTTTAATGTTCTACTATTAGTGTTATATGTATGCACCAAGGGTCTGAGAGTAACACAATTTAAATTATCTGTATGTATGTACTGTACATGTGGAATAATTGACAATAAAGCACAGTTGACTTGACTTGACTTCACACATTGCTCTTATCTTTTTTTATGCCTGCCATGTGTTTCTGTGGTCCTACCTCCTTGTTTCCCTTGGTCACGCCCTCTTGTTTAGGCCTTGTCTTGTCCTCGTTTCTGTAATTGTGTTCACCTGGACCTCATGTACTTTCCTCCCTTTATATTGTGCTGTTTTTCCTTTTGTGGATGCTGGTTCGTCTTGTGCCATAGAGACAGTTACTGACTTGCTGCTCTATATTCCGGTTTTGCCCTGTTACTGTGTTGTAGTTTTTGCTCTTGATTTTCTATTTTCTGATTTTAATTTAGCTCTTTAGTAATCTTGTTTCTGTTTAATTGTAATATAATATTTAGTTATTCGTCTTGTTTCTACTCTTGAACTATTTTCATGTTATACTTTAGTTATTTTTCAATCTAAACTTGGATATTTCTTTTACTTTTTTTGTTTAGTGTTTTTTTTTTTCACTTTTTACATAAAGTTGTTTCTCTGTGTGTTGCACTGAGTAGTGTTGAGTGGTGCCTTGTGTATTTGTTTGTGCTGTGTGTTCCCTCCAGTCCTGCTCTACCAGCCTGAGACTCCTTGCCTGTTGGTTCCCCAAGGTGGCCTGCCAACCAAGCCTGGTACTGAGAACCGTATTTCTGATACTGCATGCTTTGAGCTCCTTCCCTCTGCTTGCATGCTCTGCTGTTCTCTGCTCTGGTTTTCTACCCATCCTTCCGCCCATATTTGATCAACGACTTAGACTGTACTCCAGACTGTCCACCTCTCAGGGCATTGATCTCTCCCTGCTGGTTGGAGCTGTCCCAAGATTGTCCACCCATGTGCTGTGAACTTGTGTTTTCGATAGATCTTGTTTCACTCACTCTGCATTTGGGTCCCTTCCTGTTGGCCATAACAGAACGAACCAGCCAAGTCAGGACCCAGCAGAATGAGTCTCAAGATCCTGCCCACTGCAGATGCTCAGGAGAGACTGGCCTGCCAGCAAGCCCTGGTTGCACTTCGGCAGCAGGGGCGGGAGGTGAGGACTTTTTAACAACTTAATTGAGACCTGTCAAAGTTCTAAACAACCCCCTTAAAGGGTTAGTTCACCCAAAATTTAAAATTCTGTCATTAATTACTCGCCTTCATGTTGTTTCAAACCCTTAAAACCTTTGTTCATCTTCAGAACACAAATTAAGATGTTTTTGATGGAATCTGGAAGCTGTCTGACCCTGCATAGACCGCAACGGAACTGAAATGTTCCCAAGTTAAGAAACTTAGCAAGGAGATCTGTGAATTATTACATGTGACATCAGTGGTTCATTCACAATTATATGAACTACAAGAATACTTTTTGTGCAAAAAAAAACCCCACTTTATTCAACAATTTGTCTCTTCCGCATCACCCTGGTGCCATTTTGGAGAATATCTGCTGCAACTATTGCTGTTCTGTGACACGTGACTCAGCTGATGGAGGAGACAAATTGTTGAATAAAGTTATTTTTTTCTTTTGCGCACAAAGTATCTTCGTAGCTTTGTATAATTGCGGATGAACCACTGATGTCACATGAATTAATTCACAGATCTCCTTGCTATGTTTCTGGACTTTTTTTTTTTTTGAACATTTCAGTTGTGTTGCTGTATATGCAGAGTCCGAAAGCTCTCAGATTCCATCAAAAATATCTTAATTTGAGTTCTGAAGAGGTCTTACAGGTTTGAAATGACATGAGGGTGAGTAATTATTGAAAGAATTTAAATTTTGGGGTGAACTAACACTTTAATATTAACAGGAAGGTGAAATGAGCACTTTTACATTTCAAATAAGTTAAACGCCAGAGTTGCAACGAATGTAAGAAAAATAACATACATGCACAAAGAGAACTTTATATAAAGTAATGGATAAAAGGAACATAATACACAAAAAATAACAGAAAAACTACAATAATGAAAAATTAAAGCAGCATGCATTCATCAGTGCTTCCCATATTGTGAATGCATTTATATTTTTAACATTTTAGAAAGATTTTACAAGCATGGTTTTATTTAGCATCCTATTCATAAAAAGGGGAACATGCATTTACTATGGCCCAGACAAGAATACTTTACTGTAGAATTGTTTGTGCATTATGTATGTGTGCTTATGTGAATAATTGAGGGGAAGGTTTGTAACCTGCTCGGTTATGTTGGATATGTAGCTACTTCACAAATGGACTCTCTCTGCCTTTAAGATGTCCTCCTGTCTCACAAACAGCAACATATTCCAGTACATGTGGAAGAACAAACAGATATTGAATCATGAATTAAACATGAAACTGTGAACACAGATCTGGCTATATACTTCTGGGCCTCATCCATTTATATTGGTGACTTTTCACCTTCTGAGGCTCCTTGTGTAAACATCAGGGAAAATGCCCCCTCTTTACAACTCTCTTCATTATGAACTTTGGACTGGGTGAGTACTGCAGGTTAGGAGCTGTGTGCGTACGAGTGTTTGTGTGTGTTTAACTATAAATGTGAGGTATATTTTTGTCTATACTATTCTTATTAATATAGTGAAACCTGTTGACGACCAGCTAGTGAGCTGGACCACATTAGTTAAAGTATTAAAATTGACCAAATCATATTTCCATTTCCAGTGTTTTGCACCGGTTTCTGCGAACATTGGGTTTATGGGCTAGGTTAAGACAGAAAATGTCATTAACCGGATTTAAGAACAATCAAAGTCTACGAGTTGTCCTCCATTATAGTGCAACAAACATTTTGTGGTTGTTTAAAACCTAAAAAAAAAACATATCTTCCATCTTTATTTGACCCTCTAACTTCTAGCACTCACTATTCTTATTCTATTCTTAAAAAAAAAAAAAAATCTAACCACCTTTCTAATCTTTTTGTATTCTATTTTCTTTTCATTTATTATACAATAAAGACCCTCTAACACTAGCTTGCTCTATTCTTTTTCTATTCTATCGGTTTTCTTTTTATTTATTATATTATTTAAAAGCCCTTGCTACGTGTACTGCATTTAAGCCAACTGAGACTTGTTATAGCACTCCTATATCGTTGCTTTTTTTTTTTGATTGCTTCCAATGTCCTCATTTGTAAGTTACTTTGGATAAAAGAGTCTGCTAAATGTAAAATGTTTATCTATGTATGTATATGTATACACACATACTGTATATTGACAAGTATGATGTGTGTGTGAGAGACAGAGAGAAAGAAAGATGGAGGTTGTAGAGCTCACTTTATAATTTGGAAAATTACATAATTATTAACCTTGGTGATGTCCTTGCGTTGGTGTGAGTCACTGTGTGTGTGTGTGTGTGTGTTTGAATGAGATAGATTGCGAGTGCTCACTATAAACACATACATGCATTGAGTAAGTCAGTGTGTGAGTGTCCATGTGTATCTTTATGAGTGCAATGCTTTCATGCTGCAGTTCAAATATTCTGGTTTATGGGACATATCTGAAGTAATCAAAATTGTAAAGTTGCTTCTTTAGTATTGCTACATTGTAGAAGTATCTTTAATGTCTTTACTCATGAGTGAAATCAGCTCATATGCATCTGCATACTTTTCTATAAGACAAATATAAACAGTAAAATAATTTATCAGCAACATGATACCATTTTAATAGTTTCATCTTACCGTAAGAGTGTATTTTGAGCAAACTGATCTGTTGTTTCTATAAATATGGATGGTGACAATAAATATTTTCTGCTTATGACACCAGTGGAGGTTTTGATGGTAGCATGAACCTAAATAAATATAAGTAAATAATGATCATATATAAAAGAATACAATAAAAGAACATACACAAAACAGAAATCCTTAATTACTTTTAAACTGTCCGAAAAGTTGAGGCTCAGTGGTGACTCACACCCAGCTCAGTTATGGTTTTTCTGGTTAACTTAATTAAGAAAATGTGTGTAATTATGTAAGTGTTATTTTCCTCTCTGATGATTGCCGTCTGCTTATACAGTATAGGGTGAGGTTCATGTCATGTGACTATAACAGCAGGCCCTTTTAGACCTAACCCGGTGCTTAGCCACTCTCTCAGAGAACTTTCTCTGCCCAGCTTTCAGACTGGTGACAGAACAGAACACAAACGACACCGTAAGACAGGATTAAGTTGCTCAGGCAATTTGAAGCTTTGAAGCTTTCTTTCATGAAAAGAAAGAAAAAAGAAGACCAGCTCGATGTTCAGGTTGGCTGAATTATTTTCACTAATGATTTACCAAACTGACTCACCCTGTTCACTAAAAGTCAAAAATGGAAAATACGAGTCTTGACCTTTTCATAGAGGTCACTTCACAAGTGCAGGAGCAAAGGTTAAACTTTGAGTAGCACAAAGAAGCCACCCGTCTTATGGTGAGTTTAAAAGATGACGGATATGACAGGACAGATTAGAGAGAGAGAACTAGAGCAGGGTGGGGATGGGGTGGGGGAGTGAGAGAGTGTGAGTAGACAAAGAAAAGGGGAAAGAGAGACATATGCATTATCACTCAAAGTATTCAGCAAAGATCTTAGCATTATTTGGCAACTGACAGCATGCCAAAAAACATAAAACACGGAATGCAAGACAGTTCTTATTATATTTAATTGAATCTTTCATATTGCAATGTGCACATTTTTAATGCGCACACCTGCAGAAAAACATTCAGTGTTATCATCATATCTGTTTTACACCGTAATGTAGCATATGTTGTTCTATTTACTGATTCTGAAATTGTATAAAAGTAGATAACGTTAGGACCCGTTATTTGTTATTGTGTTGAGTGGGATTGTTGACACACTGTGTTTCTGTAGGTTTGGGAGTGTTCTGCTATCTCATGCTCGGTCATGTTTGTGTGAGAGCTTCTTTCCCTCAGAGATCTGATAGATTAAACTCGTCATTGCTGCAGGCTGCCGTCCTCTGGCTTGAAATTCACTGTCATAAAATTTTTAAAGAGATTCTGCAATTAAATGTGCCTCTAATTTACATCTTGGGCACATCAGTTAACTCATATTAGTGAGAATTATGTCAGTTTGTATAATCTAGAATGTGAAATACTGTTACCTTCTGTTTGTCTTTGTATCATTTCTTGCTACATGTTAATGCTATTTGAACCATGTTATGCTATGTGTTTGTTCGGTTGCTTTCATAAATTTCCATTTTAGTTTGATTTTAAATAAGAATGATGCAATACTGGTAGAGTATTTGTTTCCATTCCTTAAAGGGATATTTCACCCAAAAATGAATATTCTGTCATCATTTACTCATCCTCCTGTTGTTAAAAAAACCTCTTTGACTTTCTTTCTTCTATGGATATTTTAAAATTTGTCTGTCCATGCAATGAAATTAACTTGAAAGTCAAACTTACTTTTTCTATATGGACAAAAAAAATGTTCTTCAAAATATTTTTGTGTGAGAAAAAATGTCACAGGTTTTTGAACATGATGGCAGAATTCATATTTAAGGTGGATTATCCCGCTAATTTTTCTAGGTCAAAATGTTTGTATACATTGGTTACATGTTGTATAAGTTCTTATAGTCTAGCCTTAATAATTAAACTGGCCTGACTGAGTCACCTGTGTGTACTGATGTAATTATTTCAGTATAAGCTAAATAGTTCACAAGCTAACCCTACCTGTTAATTATTGAAGCCTGTCTGTGTGTGTGTGTGTGTGTGTGTGTGTGTGTGTGTGTGTGTGTGTGTGTGTGTGTGTGTGTGTGTGACCTTACCAATCAATATGGGTCTTTATGTGTATGACCTGACTTATCAAAGTGTGTGTGTGCTCTGGGCTTATCAAAATGCCCTCTGTCTGCCAAATAGTATCTCATCTGCATGTTAAGAGCAGGTCTTATCTTACTAAGTTCTACCTTTGCACCTAGTGTCACTGCTTCCTGTTTGTTGAAGCCCATATCTGCCTTCACAGTCATCTCTCTCTCTCTCCACACACAAACACACTCGCTATCTCTCTCTGTCTTTCTCGATTCTGGATTGAAGTGATACTGGCAGCTTGCTATTGATCTGGAGCTTATTTTCTTTTTTTTGGATTGATTATGTGGATTGTGAATTGGTTAGTGCACATGCAAGTAAAAAAAAAATCAATCTTGAGAATTGCATGTGTTTATTTTTATGTAATTTGTAAAGGATCGCAGATGTATGAATGGCCACCTTGTTGCATTGTTTGCTGCTTACTACTGGGAATTTATACAACGGCATTATTTATTGACATCATTCTCTTTAAAAATGCAGACTTTAAATGCACAAATATATAGAGTCATTGAGGTGTGCCAGCTTTGCGCTTTAGGGGGAGCAAAAGGTCCAATGTGTGGATGTCTGGGACACAGTGATTTCTTTCTAAAAAGCCTGAGTTTCTGTTGGTATGGGCATGACATAAACACACTGTATTTATGAAAAAGCAGGTTAAAAATCATGGTAGAGAGAATAAAGCTGAGAGTGTGTAAACTAAAATAAATTAATAAATAAAATGAATAAAATGTTAAAATGTAAAAGTTACTTTTAACTTGAAAGATTTGTTTATTAGCTATCTCCTTTTTTTATTCAAAATCATTTAATTAACCAACAAATTATGTGATATTTTAATTCAAACTATATGGCTGGATCACATCTGTTCAAAATGAACATTTATGCACTTATGCTTTGTAAATATGTGTCAGTCTGAGGCGGTGGGCTTTTCCAGCAGTCTCGGTTCCTCAAAGTTCTTCCTTATCTACATCCTCACGTTTTTCCTTGCTACTGTCACATGGAAGAAAAATGCATTGTAAAGCTCTTTCAATTGATATCAGTCCAAGATACAAGAATAGAGCTTTACAATGCGTTTTTCTTCCATGTGTATCTTGGACTGATATCAATTGAAAAGTGCAATATATATATAAGGCTTGGAATATGTTTTTCTGTTTACATCTGTTACATCTGTTTACATTATAAATACTTTGTAATATTGTGTGTTTAGATACAGGGTCATTATAGACTTGAAACTGAATTATTAAATTTGTCTTCAAAAGGATATGCTATGTGTTGTTCATTTTTCTGTAAGGAAGACAGAGAGATGTACAGTACATAGCACCCTGCCAACACTAATATTTAATCTTTCTCTCCTCTGTCTTTACCTGTCAGCACAGATCTTTCAGATCTATCTTTAATTTTACACACACACTCAATTCTATCAGTTAAATGTCTAATTTATGTGTAGTATAGCCAGCTGAGCCAACAACCTTCTCCAGGTTTTATTCTGTTTCCACCTGTGGAGACATGCTCAGAATTGAAGACTACGTAGATATCTTTATCATTCGGTTGTAACAGAGAATGTACTGTTTGATTTTAGTCATTGTATGGTTTGGCAAAATATGATTACAAATATTGAAATATTGGACGAATAAGCATGGAACCTCAAAATGGTAGTTTTATCATTCTATTTTCATTGTGAATAAAAGAATAGACCTATACACAACTTACCATCAATAGTTAAAGAGGGGTACTTTAATTCTGCAATGACAGATTCAAATGATCCCCTCCTTGAACTGCCACCTTAACGTGGTGGAGGGGTTTGAGTACCCGAATGACCCAAGGAGCTATGTTGTCCGGGGCTATATGCCCCTGGTAGGGTCTCCCAAGGCAAACAGGTCCTAGGCGACGGGTCAGACTAAGAGCGGTTCAGAACCCCCTTATGAGAAGACCAAATCAAAGGACTGTGACGTCGCCCGGTATGGCGCAGCCGGGGCCCCACCCTGGAGCCAGGACCGGGGTTGGGGATCGTATGCGAGCGCCTGGTGGCCGGGCCTCCCCCCACGGGGTCCGGCCGGGCTCAGCCCGAAGGAGCGACATGGGGCCGCCTTCCCGTGGGCTCACCACCTACAGGAGGTACCGTAAGTGGCCGGTGCTTAGACAATCGGGCGGCAGTCGAAAGGCGGGGGCCTCGACAGCCCGATCCCTGGACACCGAAACTAGCTCTAGGGACGTGGAACGTCACCTCACTGGCGGGGAAGGAGTCCGAGATTGTGCGTGAGGTTGAGAGGTTCCGACTAGCGATAGTCGGGCTCACCTCTACGCACAGCTTGGGCTCTGGAACCACACTCCTCGAGAGAGGATGGACTCTTCACCACTCTGGAGTTGCCCATGGTGAGAGGCGGCGGGCTGGTGTGGGTTTGCTTATAGCCCCCCAGCTCAGCTGCCATGTGTTGGAGTTTACCCCGGTGAACGAGAGGGTCGCTTCCCTGCGCCTTCGGGTCAGGGATAGGTCTCTCACTGTCGTTTGTGCCTATGGGCCAAATGGCAGTGCAGAGTACCCAGCCTTCTTGGAGTCTCTGGGAGGGGCGCTGGAAAGTGCTCTGACTGGGGACTCCGTCGTTTTACTGGGGGACTTCAACGCCCACGTGGGTAACGACAGTGACACCTGGAGGGGCGTGATTGGGAGGAACGGCCCCCCTGATCTAAACCCGAGCGGTGTTCAGTTATTGGACTTCTGTGCTAGTTACAGCTTGTCCATAACGAACACCATGTTCAAGCATAAGGGTGTCCATCAGTACACGTGGCACCAGGACACCCTAGGCCATAGGTCGATGATCGACTTTGTGGTCGTTTCATCCAACCTCCGGCCGTATGTCTTGGACACTCGGGTGAAGAGATGGGCGGAGCTGTCAACCGATCACCACCTGGTGGTGAGTTGGATCCGATGGCGGAGGAGGAAGCTGGACAGACTCGGCAGACCCAAACGTACTGTGAGGGTCTGCTGGGAACGTTTGGCCGAATCTCCTGTCAGAGAGATCTTCAACTCCCACCTCCGGCAGAGCTTCGACCGGATCCCGAGGGAGGCTGGAGATATTGAGTCCGAGTGGACCATGTTCTCCACCTCCATTGTCGAAGCGGCCGCTCGGAGCTGTGGCCGTAAGGTTTCCGGTGCCTGTCGAGGCGGCAATCCCCGAACCCGGTGGTGGACACCGGAAGTAAGGGATGCCGTCAAGCTGAAGAAGGAGTCCTATCGGGCCTGGTTGGCTTGTGGGACTCCTGAGGCAGCTGACAGGTACCGGCAGGCCAAGCGGACTACAGCCCGGGTGGTTGTGAAGGCAAAAACTCGGGCCTGGGAGGAGTTGGAGTTGAGGCCATGGAGAAGGACTATCGGTTAGCCTCGAAGAGTTTCTGGCAAACCGTCCGGCACCTCAGGAGAGGGAAGCAGTGCCCTACCAACGCTGTTTACAGTAGAAGTGGGGAGCTGTTGACCTCAACTGGGGATGTCGTTGGACGGTGGAAGGAATACTTCGAGGATCTCCTCAATCCCGCTGTCACGTCTTCCATTGAGGAAGCAGAGGCTGAGGGCTCAGATGTGGACTCGTCCATCACCCAAGCTGAAGTCACTGAGGTAGTCAAGAAACTCCTCGGTGGCAAGGCACCGGGGGTGGATGAGATCCGCCCTGAGTACCTCAAGTCTCTGGATGTTGTGGGGCTGTCTTGGCTGACACGCCTCTGCAGCATCGCGTGGCAGTCGGGGACGGTGCCTCTGGGATGGCAGACCGGGGTGGTGGTCCCTCTTTTTAAGAAGGGGGACCGGAGGGTGTGTTCCAACTACAGGGGGATCACACTTCTCAGCCTCCCTGGGAAAGTCTATTCCAGGGTACTGGAGAGGAGAATCCGGCCGATAGTAGAACCTCGGATTCAGGAGGAACAGTGTGGTTTTCGTCCAGGCCGTGGAACACTGGACCAGCTCTATACCCTCTACAGGGTGCTGGAGGGTTCATGGGAGTTTGCCCAACCAGTCCACATGTGCTTTGTGGATTTGGAGAAGACATTCGACTGTGTCCCTCGCGGCAGCCTGTGGAGGGTGCTCCGGGAGTATGGGGTCCGGGGCCCTTTGCTAAGGGCTATCCGGTCCCTGTACGATCGGAGCAGGAGCTTGGTTCGTATTGCCAGCAGTTAGTCAGACTTGTTCACGGTGCGTGTTGGACTCCGGCAGGGCTGCCCTTTGTCGCCGGTTCTGTTCATGATTTTTATGGACAGAATTTCTAGGCGCAGCCAGGGGCCGGAGGGGGTCAGGTTTGGTGACAACACGATTTCGTCTCTGCTCTTTGCGGATGATGTTGTCCTGTTGGCCTCATCAAGCCAGGACCTTCAGCATGCACTGGGACGGTTTGCAGCCGAGTGTGAAGCGGCTGGGATGAGAATCAGCACCTCCAAATCCGAGGCCATGGTCCTCAGTCGGAAAAGGGTGGCTTGCCCACTTCAGGTTGGGGGAGAGTTCCTGCCTCAAGTGGAGGAGTTTAAGTATCTTGGGGTCTTGTTCACGAGTGAGGGAAGGATGGAACGGGAGATTGACAGACGGATCGTTGCAGCTTCTGCAGTAATGCGGTCGATGTACCGGTCTGTCGTGGTGAAGAAAGAGCTGAGCCGCAAGGCGAAGCTCTCGATTTACCGGTCAATCTACGTTCCTACTCTCACCTATGGTCATGAGCTTTGGGTCATGACCGAAAGGACAAGATCACGGATACAGGCGGCCGAAATGAGTTTTCTCCGCAGGGTGGCTGGGCGATCCCTTAGAGATAGGGTGAGAAGCTCAGTCACCTGGGAGGAGCTCAGAGTAGAGCCGCTGCTCCTCCACATCGAGAGGGGTCAGCTGAGGTGGCTCGGGCATCTGTTCCGGATGCCTCCTGGACGCCTTCCCGGGAAGGTGTTCCGGGTGCGTCCCACTGGGAGGAGACCCCGGGGAAGACCTAGGACACGCTGGAGAGACTATGTCTCCCGGCTGGCCTGGGAACGCCTCGGTGTCCCCCCAGAAGAGCTGGAGGAAGTGTCTAGGGAGAGGGAAGTCTGGGGTTCTCTGCTTAGACTGCTGCCCCCGCGAACCCGGCCCCGGATAAGCGGAAGAAGATGGATGGATGGGTGGAGATTCAAATGATCAAAAGTGAGAGTAAAGATGTTTATAACGTCACAAAAGATAAATAAATGCTGTTATTTTAAACATTATGTTAATCCGATAATCCTGACAAAACGGTTTCCACAAAACTAATAAGCCTTTATAATAATAAGAAAAGTTTCTTTAGCATATTAGGTGATTTCTGACACTGTGATCTTGTGATACTGAAGAATGTGTAATATGTAATATCTTAGCATAAAACATATTTTAAATTGCCCCCCCCCCCAATATTACTCTTTTTACTGTATTTTTGATAATAAGAGATTTATAATAAATTAATAAATACAAATTACAGACCACAATTTTTGAGACAGTAGTGTATATACTGTTTGTGTATTTTAATGGTTTTAGTCCATGAACAGTCATTTACAGCCTAGCAAAACTACTTTCAACTGTAACCATTTCTCTTTTTAATGCTTTTTTCAGTTTTAAAAACACTTTCCCCTGTTTATTCTTGTGGTAAAGGAGTGCAACAGCTGATTCCAAGACAAATGTTCCTTGAAGAATGTAATGGATAATATTACACAAGATGAGATTTTTTTAACATCATGTTAAAAAATACTGTTATTGAGTTTTATATTTTTTATTTTTAGAAGGATTTATGGAATTTATTGAGTCAGATGATGGATAAAAGTGCGTGATCAGTGATGTAAACTAGTGTGGATGAGTGTGTGGTTTCGTCTGGGAAGTGTTTATCAACTGTGAGTAGAGAGGGTTCAGTAGAACGCTAATGGATTATACTAGAGAGGCTATGTAATAGGACAAACAAGTCAGAGCAGCCTTTTTTTTTATTGAAGTCAGAATGGTGAAATAGGAGCCATTACTCTCCTCACTGTTATTCTCCCACCAAAGTGATGACATGAAAACTGAACACCCTCATACACCCCAAACATCTGCCAACCTCCTACATCAATTCGTGCTCTTTTCATTCTTAACCAGTCTAACAGGTCTGATGACGTCAAACGATGTTGCTAAAAAGAACATTAGTTTGTGTATTTGGTGTAATGAAATGTGTTTATGCAGTTTAAGGTAAAAAAAAAAAACACATTATTTTCCACATACTTTAAATTATTGTTTCTCCTCTATGCCCCGCCTTCTGAAACGCATCGATTTTTAAAAAGCTCATCGGTCTGAAAAGCGAGGTGTGCTCTGATTGTCCAGCTATCCAGTGTGTTGTATTGGCTGAATGCCTCAAGCATGTGATGGAAATGTTATGCCCCTAACATATTACTGTGACACTGTCTCCCAGCAGCACGAGACTCGGTCCAGCTGCTCTGCTCGTGCACATCCCATCATCGGTTCTCTTTTAGCAGATCAGTCAATGTACTGTGAGGAGTAACTGAATAACTCAGGGAGTCGGGATATTGGTTTATTTCACATCAGAGGGAGTGTCAGGCACGTTTATAAACCAAATAACTTAAGTAATTTGTGGATTAGTGCATACTGGAGCAATACAATACCATTCAATTCAGTTTGATTTGGTGAACTGGTTCGAAGACCCGGATAAATAGAATGATTAATTCGTGATTTGGACACCACTGGACGAGACAAAACCAATAAACCCATTACAAACATTTGTTGCATCCAGTAGGGACATGATTTCTGATTATAATGACTTATACTGTCTTTTTATGCATTGCGTTGCATATTGCACCACCTAAACATAAAACCATTTCTGCATTTGTGATTGGAGAAACGACAAACAACAAGCGCTACTCTAAACTGCACAAAACTAGTGTTTGAATCGACAGTGGCAGATTCTTTAAATATAAAAAACTTACTTACAGACTGTGAGTCAGAAGCGTCAGACTGTCTGTAAAAAGTTGAAACTGCCTCACTTTACAGAAACAGCCTTTGTGCCACAGATGCATTGTAGGCTACTCTCCCAGGAAACAGTCCTCACCCTCCATAAAATGCACTGCACACATCTCAATATTTGGGTTGAATTGTTCTGGAACAGTGCTTTGAATACAACTTAACCACTGATTTCTAGTTGTGTCCTCTTTTGGAAGACCAATCAAAGTAGTTTTGATTTCACAATGAAACACCGTGTCTTCACAACATGGCACTGGCAGCAACAGCAGAATAAAAGGTACACCTTCTTTGTTTGCGTGAACATTTGGCCGGTGTTATGCAGATTTTCCCGCACAGTGATTTAGACATGTGGGGGCGTGTTTAAACAAGCCGTTTTAGGGGGCATGGACAAGTCTTAACTTTTATAAAGAATATCCTCTTTGGATTTGAGAGTTTAGCCTTTGCAACTTTACAGATCTTTTTTATTTACCAAGAGCTTGTAACACTCCAAAGAGAAAGGAAAAATTTAAATTGCATCATATGACCCCTTTAAAATACAGCATAAACCTAATGAGAAATATTTTTAATTAATTTCAGTTCAATTCAATTAAATTTGAGTTCTTTGTTTATTTATTTTTTTACTTTTCACAATAAATGTTTCAGTAGTTGTACGGAATATATGTATGTATGTTTGAATGTATTTATTTTGCCAGTGTCTGATAGCTAGATTTAATACAGTAACACAGCTTTACTCTATATTTAAAACTGAAATGGTAAACTTAACTGTATGAGGAGAAGTTTCTAGAAGCCAGCATGTCATACCACATCTGGCGGTGACCCTTTAACAAACTTAGCAATTGATAGCACAGCTTCGCAACTCAAATGCGCGAGTCTTAAAGGCACAGAAGTCAAAAAACCTGTTTAATTTTAATGGTGTGAAAATTTGTAAAAATAAAACGAATGACTAATGAAAAAAAAAATTAAAGGAGCTCAGGGAAAGTAATAATAATAATGATGTTGATGATGATAATAATAATAATAATAATAATAATAAACATAATTTTCCTCAAGGGGAACTGTGCTTTAGTCTCCATGGCCACAAATTCAGGCCTTTTCACATTTAATCCAACTTAATTTAATCCAACCTCAACCTTAACCATAACTGTAACTTTTTCACTTTGTCCAAATGTGCACCTCTATTTTAATGAGACTGGCCTGTTTTTCATATAAAATATTATTTAGTATACAGTATTTTGCATACAGTGGAGATTTCACAAATATTTTTTTGTAAGCCCTAAACAAATATGCACAGTCCCTGAAGAAAGCTAAACATATGTGTGCATACACACACACGTACACATATACATGGGTCCAATACTGAACTCACTCAATAACTCTTCTGAAAGAGTCCAGAGAGAAAAGAATGAACTTTTTGCACTATACATCACTGACAGCTGTGAAATCTCTTAATGGGTTGCACTAATTTGATTGCTACCAGCGCATTCCCCAGAGGCACACAGGGAACAGAATAGTCCCTGTGTGATTTGTTGCTTTTCTGCATTCTGGAGCTCAGATAATAATTCTGTCCAAAAATCATAACTCAAAACTATAAGCTGGGAGGGGGCAGAAAGAGGTAAAGAGAAAGAGGGAGAAAAGATAGAAGTGGAGTGAAAAATATGTACATAGAGAGAAACAGAAGTGGGGATGTGGATGAGTATGTTAGCCAAAGGGAGTTTTCTTTCAACACTGTTTCTTAATGTTGAGTTTTGAACCATAGAGAGTCAACAATGAACTTCATTCGGCCCCCCAGCAATTCTCTACCAGCACTTTTTTTTTGTTGCACTGTCTTCTAGAAAGCAATAAAACTGAATGAAACATAATTAGGAATACGTTTCATTAATGTCCATAGTTTAGAACCATAAGCACTTTATACATGAGATATCGTAGTTTGAATTAGCAAGGCAGAAACTGCACAAAGACTCGAATTAAACTGATACATTTTTTTTTCCTCAAAGATATTTAAATGTGTACGGCTTGCGTAAAATGGTTATTTAATTATTTGGTTATAGTCCCTTTTTCATGTTGTCATTTTGCTTGTCAAGACCGTAGTTTGATCAATATTTTAATCAGATTTAATGTAGAATTAATGAAGAACTTGAAATGGAATGGAAGTGTTCAGTGCAGTTTCACAATCTGTTTATGCTATCATGAGGTGATTTCAATCAGAATTGATTATTTGTGCTTGTAGTTTTAATTGCAACAGCAGATTCTCCAGTTCTTCTTATTCTCTGTGCACTTCAGTCTGCCAATAGCAGCACCTGTCCATTGGTATTCTGGAACCAAGTGACTGCAGGTTCAGCGGATTGCTACATGAATAATTATTCTTTTGGAGTGACAACATAATTCAATCATCCAAATGATTCAGTATGGCAACAAATTTAGCACATTTGACTTGGGGGATTGAGTTTTCATCCGGTGTACCAATATGTTTATTTGAATAGGCTAAACTGTTTTTGTTTGCACTGAAACAAAGAGTTTCATTTCATGAAACTGTACTTGCAACACTATTTCAATTGTTGTCGTATTGAGAAACAGGGGGTTTGGCACCTGCGAATCCCTCTTGATTTTTAGTCACTGAATTGCCAAACTGAGTTTAAAGATTTATAGAGTTCCGATCATTTATCAGACCTGTGTCCGAATTTCATTTTATGATGCTCTCTCAAAAGAAAAACTTTAATAACACAATATACGTGTATGTCATACTGCAGAACAGTATGATACAAAAAAGTTCACAAGCACTGGAGATTTTTAATTCATTTCACACATTTAATCAAACACAGGGCAACCTAAATCATTGCTCTTAAAATAGTTTCCTTTTTTTCTCCCAGAATTCAGTCATAATGTTAGCAAAATAATTACAATGAATGATTTTGTCGCCATAACATTTATCACATGACCTCATCATATTGCATGTTTAATTCAGTTATCATCTTGTAATTATTATCATAGTGTTCTATTCATAGCCCTTATCTTCAGATAAATATAAAAGAGGCATTCTACGTTTCATAATGTCAGTTTTAAATAAAAGCTGATTTCTCATGAAAGGATATCTTCTAAAATGTATAAACTGATTTTTATAAAATTAATTATTATTTGTTTCTTTGTCTTATACAAAACTTTTTTGTATGCAATTTTAAATGTCATGTCATTTTGAGAATTTTTTTTTCCATTTAGTAGAGATATTATCTGTATTATCTCACTTTGAACCATTCATTGTATTGAGAATGTAAAGTTAGTTTGGAGAATTTGAATGTGTCACTCTTACTTTCTCTGAAAGTAATGAGAAGTAATTTCCTGTTCTGCAGAAATACATCCGTTCTGATCATTAAGCTATACTGTGTAAACTGTTACACTAAATCAGGCTGAACTCAAGAAGTAATTTTTTGATCAATTAAGTATTAATTCATCTACTTAAGTGTTCATTCATTTCTATATTGAAATTGAGCAGGCTGCAGCTAAACACAAAGGAGTTTTCATCATTTAAAGTTTTATTGTGCTGACATCATTGCTTTTAGAGCATTAACACAGTGCATCACAGAGTGACACATCCAGCTGTTTTTTATTGTGTGTAATTTTATAAACATATTGTCTCATAATCAGGGCAGTATGTGGGGGGGTGTTAGAGTAAGCAGTGTGTTCCACTCTGTGTCTGAGATGTAACTGTGTGAGCGTGTGTTCTGATGCCTGCTGTGAGCATGGACAGGCTTTATGTGTTGGGCAATGTTTGTGAATTGTGTGTTGATGCTGAACACCATGAGTGTTTGTAGATTTGCAAGGAATGATTAAGAGCTGTAATCATTGGCTGACATTGCAGGATGTCAGTGAAATGCTGTGAGGAAGGTTGGCATTGAGTATAAAAGCTGTCCATAGTGCTTTTGCATTTGTGTTTAGACACTTTTCTCGACACTATTGTCCTACACACACACACACACACACACACACACAAACAAATAGTCAAAATTAACCAGCACTTCGCTTTAATCACACCAGCTGTAATTCCACCAGGGCCATTTTCTCTGAGGAGAGGAAGGAAACAAGTCCTCCTTTTAAAAACTGGGTGAAAAAAATGATCAACAGTGCAAAATACTGCAAAACTAATATTCGGAAATATGAGATTGTATGCAAACCACAAATTTTTCCAAATTAACACTGTCCAGCTGTGGATAGAGGTTCAGAAGGACACTAATGTTTTTCTTGAATGTGAGCTCATTATGTTCTCATTGAGCTCCTAAATTGTGGAGAAAATGTATCTGGCCAACATAGCACTTTATAGATGATACTGTGCAAATGATTCAGTCCTTTAATCCAGGAACTGTGTAAATGTCAAAGACAACTGGAATTTATTAGACTAAAATAAACCTCTAGAGTACAGCCTTAGCTTCCTCATTTCAGAGGGCCACTTGCAGACCCCTGTTTCATCTGCATGCTGTAAACTAAAGGATATTCCAGCATCTCGTGGAAACCATTTACAGTGCAATCACATTCATCAAGTGATGTCATGTTTTAGAAAATGGGGGCTTCCAGTCTGGAGTCCCGAGTGAGTCTGGTACCCGAGTGGGAACATGCTGTGTCACATTGGAAACAAACAAAGGATTCACGGCGTGTGGGTATGACCAAACACCATATGGCTAATATGAAGTCATCTGATACCAAAATATCCTCTGACACAGATACTCATGTGGTCATCACACCCCCTCTTCCTTACAGTGTTTGCCAGTACAGATGTCAGAGTGAATATGTAGATTCTTAATGTTTGACAGCTCTGGAATTGATTTGGGATCTGGGATTTCACAGCATCAGTGTGATTTCAATATGCTTCAAATATTCAGAAACAAGCTGAAGTCAAAATCTCAAAATTCAGTAATGGACATTTCTTCAATTATAGGCACTTTTGACTTTTAGAAAGTAAGACCTTTCACACTTTCACTAGTTCTGTTTCTCCACTAATAGTGTCCATCAGTCTATATACATCCATCACTGATGAATCTTATAGTCATTTTTACAACACCAAAAATTTCAGTATGTGTTTTAATAGCATTCTAATGGGAAATAATGTTTCATATTTTTTTATTAAAAATGGCTGACACATTCGTCTTCATGAAGGTGATTAATAGCTAACATTTTATGTATCATACATGCACACAATTAAATAATATTTTCACATACTTTGGGATAAATTGAACATGAAAAAATAATGTTCTGTTCATTAGTAATATGTCTTAATTTATTTTTTTATTTCTTTACACATCACGCATCTCAAACTTAGCCCACATTATTATTGTGGAAATTATATCAAAACTAATTAATAATAATAATAATTATTATTATTATTATTATTATAAATACAAAGGAAATATTAAAAGTTTTTTTTATTAGGATTTTTTATTCATTTCACATATTTAATCACACACTGGGCAACCTATATCCAATTTTATAAATGGATGTACATACAGTAAGTGTTAAGGCTTTAGGTAAGTGTATATTTTTTATTCTAGCCTGAGGATAAGGTTCAGCATAGGATGAGCTTATAACAGATATGATGCCCCCACAATATAATAATCAAATATTGAACTTGAGTATGTGAACAGTGGAGCTTTGGTGAGGAGTGACCTGCTGATGTCATCAGTACAGAATGTGTCATGGTCATGAGGCTGTCATCAACAGCACAGTTTGTTTTATAGCTGCTTGACTGTTGCTTGTTCTACAAATTAACTGTAACTCTTCCTTAATCACATTCAGAGTGAACAAACCTAATCCCCAGCCTTATACATCTTATCTTTCTGTTTCTCTCTGATGAATGTTGCTGGTTAAGATATAGATATCTCTAAACTCCTTCCTTATGGTTCTGGACTTCCTCTTCCATGAAAACATAACAAAGAAAAGAGAGTTATTTACAGTTATTATTAGATTACTAGATTAGAGTGGAACGATGAAACATGTTTGCAAACACAAAAACATATATTTAGACATATCATGACTTTGTAAAAGAGACACAGGAAAGGAGTAGCAGGAACAAGAGGTCATCGATGGTAGTTTGTTGGACCTGTGAGACACCTAAGAGGAAATCTCGGCGTGAGATCAGCAGTCTTGCACTGCTCACACTGAATCAGAAACACACACAGGAGCATGGATGGACACACGTGACACAAGCACACAGAGAACGGGCAGAAAAAAAGCATTTATGATTCTCGATTAATTTATAAACACACAGTGCTAAAATATCTATCTCTGTGTTCCACATAAGAAATAAAGTCTTACAGGTTTGAAACTCAAATTAACCTTTTTTTTTTGTGTGTGTGTTAACTATCCCTTTAAGGCATGTGTACTTGTTTATTGAACCCTCTGGGATCTGCACTAAGAAGTATGCACTGTGTGTTTTTGTGTGTCAGCATTTCTGATGAACTGCTCTATAATCAAGTGCTTGTCTGTACAGATGCCACTGCTTTCTAACAAGGACAAAGAAAGAGCTGAAATGTTTTCTCTGGATATGCTGGTTCAATCATTTTTTTAGTGCTCATTATATGTGCTTCACTTTATTTGAATTAAAGAGTTAATCAAAGTTAGACGAAGGCATGTTAACAATCTGCCTAAATCACGTCTGCATTACTATACACACACGCACATACACTTTAGTGGATATATGACTACTATAAAATTAATGGCAGCTTTTTGCTGCCAAGTTTGCCATTGTATCAGCCTGTCAGAACACATTCTCTTTTTCTCATGTCATTTGTCCTCAAGGAAAGCTTGTGAACTTCATTCCATGACAGCGGCTTTTGATCACTGCAAACAATTGGATTTGGATTGCACTGGATTTTTCCATCGGTTGAGGAGAAAGGGAGGGGAAGGGCAAAGTTCTTTCTTTGACTGCGCCTCGACCCGCTTACGATAAGTGCTGACCCAATCCAGTGCCAGGCATTCCTGTGCCTGCACATGGCACAAAGTAGGTGTTGTACAGTGGGTACGCACAGATGCTAAGAGTCTTATGGATTTGGTGATACTCTGATGAAGATTTGAAGGGCAGCTCGGTGCACTACAACACAGTGACATAACACACCCTAGTTCACTGGATTGTCTAATAGACCACAATTCCCCATTTGTTCAGGGTTTGAAGTGTACTGGTGTTAGCTGAGACTCTGTTTGAGATATATTATTAAACAATTTCAACATGGAAAAAAGGCAAGTGTTGAAATTAAAATAAACTTCTTTTTTTATATAAAAAGTTACAATTTCAGCTGGTTGCTGGTTTCATTTAGTTAATCTTGAGTTTTAATAAATAACAAACTACAACTGAAATAAGAATTAATCAAAAACTTTCAAATTAAAATGAAAACTGAAATTATTTAAACAAAAATTATAGTATCTTAATGATACAGTAATAACACTGGTTCCTGTTGGTGTTTATGATTTTTGTAAATGATAAATGCCCTAAAACTAATATCGATAATTTAATGACAGTTTCTTTGCTTTCAAAATCACTTTTCACAGGCTGAGTGACAACATGCCAATGTTTCAAAACCCAAGACAGTTGTATATGTTCCTGGACTTAATGTCGCAAGGCGTTATTGCTTAGGTTTGGCAGTTAACCAAGATAATTGCTAACATATATTCCATGCATTTATCACTTTAAAAGAGATCATATTTTTAAGTCAATGAAAGAGTGAATTAAAGTGTAACATAAGTCCAAAAAAGGTTCAGGAAACCATTCAAATACAGCTTAAAATAAAAAATAAAAATACAAAAATCTGAACTCCGTATGGAATCAAAATAATCCACTTAATCACTTTTAATCAGAAAGCATGTTATGTGCCTGTGTTTTTTGTTCATCTGTCCATAAAAACACAAGCATATGACAACATGCCTAATGATGCCACAGTTTCTGTAAGAAGGGTTTGCTTTCGTGTAAAGGGTGCATAAACTTTGATACCTCAGTCTGCGTACTGAGACCAAGCTTTTAAATAATGCAGCAATGCATCACCCATTAACTACCATTCATTTTTATGTCTTGACAGCATAATAAGAAGACATGGCCTTTGTGTCTAACATCAGTGTGCCAGAAGTTTCTTTATAAGTGTGGTAGAACATAGGACTATGTTCTTATTTTATTGATTATGTCACCCAAAAAGAGAGTAAACATTTTGATTGGAGCACTGAGGCGTGCTCTGGAGTTATTTGTTTTCAAACAGACTCAAACAGATAATTATGGTTCAACCAAAGTATTTTTGTTATGCACATCATGTAAACCGAGAGATTATTACAAACCAAACCACAGATCTGTAATGCGATCTGATGGTTTATCCACTGCAACATGTATAGCAGTAGGAAAACATGTTCACAATGATGTGTGAAGAAAAGACACCAGAGGAATGTTAGGCCTCTATTGACAGCCTTCATATACATTTCAAAGCAAAACCTTTAACATATTTGGGAAGCTGTAATTATTGTCAAAGAGTTGCAACAACAGCTTTTGATGCATGCATACTGTATGCTTCAGGTTGTGAGCGCTTTGGGGATTTTACTGTATTTCATGTCAGTCTCACAGCAGTATTGACGCAAAGTACAACACTGGAATCCATCAGGGCCAAGTTGGTGAAATGGTGCTATGAGCTTTTAAACTCATGGGAATACACACAAACTCACTGCCATCCATTAAACTTCTTATCAGAGGTTGAAAACCAGAGGCTAGTCATGATGGCTAACACTAGAAGATTTCACACTGGTTTTGCAATGCTGTAAATGTCGTCTTGAGCTCGTTTACACCTTGTCGAAAAGTAACACAAGAATTTGCTTGCCGTTTAGATGTATAAACAAAACATCAAAAGCATGAGCTGTACTGCGTCAAATTGAGTCATTTCCACACTGTTAGCATCACTAAAGCAAAGTTTCCAGAAGATTCTCTCTGTCTGCAATTGGTTGACAAAATTGTTAATCCTGCCCCCAAACTCAAACCATTGGCTGACCCAATTCCTGTTTTCAAAATTAAAACAAGCATGTTAAGTATGTCAGAAATTAGATTTCAGCATTCATTTACTGTTGGTGATATCTGCCTCTTTATTTAAAGTCAGCTTAAAATTATAGTTCACCCTATTTATTTTTTTCTAAATACATGTTGTAAGTTTTATTATGAAAGATAATAAGCCCCACTTCTGCAAGCTTGTGTCCATCTGCCTCCACTTTTGAATGCAATGCTCACATTTCAACATCCAATCAACAATCGAAGTCCCTTCACATTTTATTTTAATAATTATATATATCATTGATAAAAATCAATACTTATGTGTAACTATGTAATTGTGTAATTATGATGATATAATGATAAATGTCCAGTCAAATCAAATCAACATTATCATTCTGAAAAGACAATTATACTACGTTTTATTTGATGGGAGCAGTACAGTACCTGGATATACAGTATAGGGAGGCTGAGAAATTCTGTTATACACTAACATATATTATACACAGTGTTTTATTTTTTTTTATTTGAATAATTTGGATGTGTCGTCACAGTTTGTGGATGGAAAGTTTTTGGTTGCTTAGTGGACTTGTGAATCAGCACAACCCTGCATGCTACACTGGGAAGTGGTCTGCACTTCCTCTTTCAGTCAGAGAAAGACAGGAGAGAACGAAAGAGACAGACAGCACAGCTAGTCTCATGATTCGGGGGTAGGGGGACTGTCTCCATTATTGTACAGACATACACATAAACACAAGACTTCTTCCACACGCCACTGAACATTATGTGCATGTGTTTATTTATCTTTACAGGAAGTAGATCCTCTTATGGAGCATGTGCTCCTGCATCATCACAGCAGTGTGTGCACCATTTGGTGCTGATCTTATTACAGTCACAGTTATATAAACCCTGAGAGAACAGCTCCATATAGCCTAATCACTTCTTCGGTCTGAGTGTGGCATTTCTGCTGATTCTGTCTGGGCGCATGGGGGCAGCTGCTCATCAGGGTGAAAGGTGACATGAGAAACATTAAGAATTCTGTGCAAAGGTTAGCTTACTCATATTTATAAACCACTGTAGACTTGATTCAAAACTGCTTTAAATGGCTTTCAGTTCTCTGAGACAAAGTAATCCGTACTGCACTTTACAGCTGGTACAAGACGATTAAAACATTTTACTGTTAATGCAAGTGTTCAAAAGCCTGATTTTCAATGACATATTAATTTTACATTCAAATTTCCGAATGGAAACATGCAAATATAATTTCCAAAATGCACATATAAATATTTGTTTTGACAAGATACCTTTTTTTTTTTGCATTTATTATTTCTGCATTCATTTTTTTTATTGTTATTATATATTTAAATGTAATTATATAAAATCTATACGATTTTAAAATGTGATAATAATTACTAACATAGCATTTTATTACAAATTATATTTTATATTAATTTTTTTATATATAAATATGTTTATATATGTTAAAATTTTATTACAAATTCATCCCATTTATCCCAAATCCACTCCTTCCCATTCCTCAGCAGGCAGCTGTGACCGCTGCTACTACCACAGCAATGAAAGGAGGATGCCATATCCCTGACCCCTCTTCACAGTCCTGCATCGGAGAAGAGATTTAAATTAAATCAAATTAAATTTATGCATTTAGCAGACGCGACTTACAGTGCATTCAGGATATCAATTTTAACCTATCATGTGTTCCCAGGGAATCGAACCCCCAACCTTGCGCTTGATAACACATTGCTCTACCAACTGAGCTACAGGAACACTAGATAAGATAGACACTAGATAGAGATAAGATCCATTAGGGACTTATGATGGGATCCTCCTACAATAGCGAGCTCTGTGTGGGACGTGCAGAATGGCCTTATGAACCAGAGCATGTGAGAACCAGGCTCTGCTTTTGGCAGGGGACGTTAACACACAGAGCGCTGATTCAGCAAACATGCCATACACTCAAGCTCATTACATATAGCTGCACTCATTTATTGATAATAAGTACATTCTGGACTGGACCCTTACTGATCTACAGGAAGCTCATTTCTACTTGATTTATTTGAGTAAGCTTTATGGTCAGCTCTGTGAACAACAGAGAATTTTTGGATTTGTGACATTCTTTTTTATGTTTTAAATTTTGGAATGACGATGTCATCGACTTGTTTATCCCCTCAGAATACTAAAACCAGAGCTTGAAATGTTTTGTATCTGTTCAGTGTTAAGTTTTTTTTTGTCAATTTAAAAAAGGAGAAAATAATTATTGATGAAAGTACTTCAAACGTCTCTGGCCATGATGTTGGTTTATCTCCTCACCACATATCCAAAATAGCCATCAGGGCCAATACGGGTCATCTGGCTTTGTTTGCTCATGTTAATATTTATCCTTTGAAGTTCATTAAAGGATCAGTCCAGAGAACATGAGTAATTATTGTAATGAATTCCCTACATCCCCACTTTAAAGAACAAAAAGACAAATGAAAAAAAATCCTGTATTTGATACAGCTAAAATGAATTGTAACAACATCCTTCAAAATAATAATTAATGACAAATGAATATGTTTAATAACAATGTGTTCTCACAAGACCTTCCATGAGATGTTAGCACTAATGCTAGTCACCTGATTTTGCCCTTTAGAAGACGTGAAGATTTTTGCCTTAATTCAGCAGAGGTCAGTGAACTCTCATGTTTCTTTGCTGCAGTAAGAGGAAATAAATCAGTGTCATCTGCAGAGTGATTTTGGAAAGCAGCGTTTGGAATATTCCGCTAACAACCCAAACTGGCTCTCAGAAAACAAAGGGGCCTGTAAAAATGTCTCCCTCTGAATTACTGCGTGTTTTAGTTGTTCAAGAGAGTGAAGCATTGAGGATTTAGGAATCCTAATAAAAATCATTGAGACCATAATGTGTATAGATGCAGACTTTTATAAGTGATAATATTTAGAATGATGCTTTGAATACTGCCAATAGCTTAAGCTGTAAGAAATTGGACGTGGTCAGAAAGTGCTTTAATGAATATATGACAAAATCTGATTCAGATCAGATCTGGCTCAAATAACAGCTCAGATACATATGGTCCAAAATACTGTACTCTGTTGGCACTAACTAAGGAAAAATGTGCTTCATGTGGTAACATTTAAATGAACTGATTTAATTCAAATCCAAAATATTCTATTAGCATCACTGAATCAACCTGAATAGACTTTTCCCAAACAAAAGTAAATTTAAAATTTGGATCAGGTAGAAATAGCATCCTAGGGATACAGAGTGTCATTTACAGTGCATTTATTCATATCCCACCAAAGATTTACATTATAAGGACCAACAGTTATAACATTGTACTCAGGTCTAAGTCTTGTGCACCAACTCTGAGAGTTTAAAGTCCAGCTGAGCTTCTGCCAGAGAATGTCAAGCCCACACCCTCTGGACCAAACACTGGAGAACCAATCATCACCCAATCATTACACTTGTGAGGCTGACACCCCACCCTCTCTTAACCCCCCACTCACTGGGCACCCGGGAAGAGATCAGGAAGTCTCTGGGTTGCAAGGTCTAACATAGTCTTTTGCTGTGGCATTGACGTTCACTCTGACACATCATTGTTCTACATCAGGGAAAGTGATTAATAGTAGGACATAGATGCATCTTTTGGGAGTTAAATATGGGACAACACTTTTTGCACTGGTGGGATTAATGCCTCATGTTTCACACAATCAGTTTCAACTCTCTATGTGCAGTAGTATTATTCATTAACATGGGCCTACTCATAACCCAAAAAAATACAGAGACCAAAATGCGATATTCCACATACTTGTGTGCAAATACAGTATCTTGGATGTGACCTCAAAGGCACAGTGTGGGTAATTCACGGCACATAAATATTCGCTAGGGTGCCACTGACTGAAATTCAATACATTGATTTAATTTCAGTCATGTTACACTTCTGCTCATTATTCATAATTATGACCATAATCGGAGGACAATGTATGGTGGTGAATACAAAAACATATCATTCGTAAGCAACATGCCGATTTCCGTGTGAAGTCATTGGAGGGGCAGCAGTTAATGTCATAGTTCAAGCTGGCAGAACCCGAGAGCAACATGAACAAGACATTGCATGAAATATGTTGCCATTCTCAGGTGTAGGTTCAACAGGTTCATTGGGGTGGTACAAGAACAAATAGTTTTTCCCTTTTTTCCTTTCATATATATATATATATATATATATATATATATATATATATATGTTACACATAACTTTATAGCACATCATTAAGTGATAATTCTTAATGTAATATTAAGCATAAACAATAAGAAGCCCAGCAGCACAATTGTCATTAGAGAGGGATTAGCACTTCCTAGTGATCATTCTACTGACTGATCCCAGGATTTGATACAAAGCCAGCATTATGTGTCTGTCATCAGTGTTACTGTTGGAGCAGCATGCAAGTGTTTCATATCTCATGCTCACTGAAGCATATGCTCTCAGACCGTGACTCACTACACCTCTGCTGCAAGTAATATTAAAGATTTGTTTTGATTCTAAAACTGCAAGAACGTAAATGCATTTTAGATGCTGTCAAGTCCTTGTTGTAAGTTTCAGCTTCCAGTATCATTAGAAAATATGTATATTTGAACACACAATGAGATGAGTTTTGAATCTGTTATAGTGGTCGTGTGGGCTCAATGGTGAAGATGTTTTGTCGGAACAGTAAGCAATTCAAAGTTATGAATGTAAGAAATATGGTTGCATGAAATCAGCTGAACTAGTTTTAGCCAGCTGAAATGTGTAAACTGGACTCAGACCACAGAAAAAGATGTCAGGATTAGCTAACCAGAAATTGAGTTCTGTGTTCTCTTGATTCAATGACTTAAAACTTTCTCAGTGTTGCATACAAACGTGAAATTACTGCAGTCACTAAACTTCCCTTTCTCAGACACACTGCACTGCATGCTCTTGTACATCTTTGTAAACTATTGGGTGTAGGTCAAAAGTGTAACAGATTTCAAAAGGCTACGGCATACTACACATACAAATACAAATTCACTGTGAATTAACATAACACCATTCCTTAGGGGCTTATCATGCTCTCCACATGTGAAATTACTTTATGAAGCTGCCTGTAATGTACAGGTCTCACTCTTAGTGCTAATGCTAACACCTTTGGCACATTTAAGACTTTAGGTTTTTTTAAATCGCCTTACAATGAAAAACACAGCTAATGCTAATCTGGTTGAAGGTGTTGCTATCATGTGGCCAGAGTCAGAAATCCTCTCAATCAGGCACTGACAGGTTCAGTATTGTCTTCTCACAGAGACACATAGAGACCGATCCCTGATAAAAGTTTTTGATGGCACCACAGAAATGCAACCTTTTTGTACTCATTACAATGAAATTTAGTTTAAACATATGGTAACACTTTAGTATAGGGTCCAATTCACACTAATAACTACTTGCTTATTAGCATGTCTATTATTAACATATTGGCTGTTTATTAGTGCTTATAAAGTACATATAATGCATGACATCCATAATCCTACCCAATACCCTAAACTTAACAACTACCTTATAAACTATTAATAAGCAGCAAATAAGGGGTTAATTGAGGCAAAAGTCATAGTTAATGGTTAGTTAATTGTGAGAATTGGACCCTAAAATCAAGTGTGACCAAATATATATTGTTTCCTTCTAGTAATAGTCTATTCTACAATTAGTTCAGCAAAATGATTCACTTAATCATGCAGAGATTTTATTGGCTCCTTTTATTAAATGCTTTTCTCTGGAAAGCCACATATGAATCAAGGCAGTCATTTTCTGTAAACCAAGAGTTGACCTGTCTCATCAAGTTGTTCTCAGATGCATGAGTGATCCACATTTTAGCATGACATCACAGTTCCCTCCTACACTGAGGGCCATGATCAGGCCTGATTCAGAGAGAAGAGAGGTGAAGAAAAGTATTTGGACCCACTGCCTCTGTCCAGATTTGTGCTGTAGTTATTCTTCTCTCATTGTTTCTGCAGCTGGAGTGTGTGTGTTTTTTGCTTCGCTTATGAGGTCAGATTGAAGCCTTCAGGGCAACAGATGGATAAAGATCACACGAAAAATTATAACAATTATACCTCATCTGCTCATATGGCCGCTCTTTCTCCTTTTCACTATTCCCTGGAAAATAAATACACTGATTCTCTTTTACATGCGTTTGCTAACTGAGTTTGTCTGTAGTAAGAAAATGGTTGGTGTTCCTGTTGTTCCTCAGTCTCACCCAGCGGAGAAGGGCTGCGGGGGGCAGATTATGCCTATATAATGTAATTAAATTTCATTATGTGGTTTTCCTGACATCAGGGCCAAATTCACCCACTTATTTTGACCCCCATTTTACCTAACACCAGTCACTTTATTCATCCTTCTGCCTTTCTCATTCTCTATCTTGGATCGAAATGCTCTATTGTAGCTCTTTATGGCAGCATGGGACTAATTCTGTGTTTGACTCTGTTTGAGTGCTTATGTGGGTGAAGATGTGGCTTTAGAGAGGTTACTGTCTCAGAAGGCCGTGAGCTGATAAGTTTGTCATGAGGTATAAACATGCAGACACGTCCAGAAGAGAACTCAGAACAGAGGCATTGAGGATAGATAAATATTTATACAAAACATGAATAAATAATAATAAAAAGCGAAACATGGCTGTAAAAATATGAAAATCATAAACATATGGTTTGGATGATCTTGTATACAGAAAGCAAAGAGATTTTCTTGGATATATTGAACTAACTTGAATTACTTGAATTACTGAACTACTATATACTGAACTGAAATCAGTTGAAATGGACTCCTTGACCAGAACTAGTAAACAAGAAATCACATGAAGTCAAGAGTTTTTTATAGGGTTCCTCTCTTCGTTTTGCTCTGTGAGATTGTGAACATCCGTTAGAAAAAGCAGAAATAATCTTCCGCTGTCTTGTGTTTGCTATTCTCACATGGTGAGGATTTGTAGATACCATCTAACACAACAACAAACAATGAATGCTCTGCTATAGATTCAAATGTCTTCTGGCATTTATATTGTGAAATTAAAATAAATGTAAAAAGTCCCAGATTATTTTGCAACACGTGATTCTAACATTAAAGAGTGAGTTTAACTTCCTGCTGAAATGGCTTGTGTTTTAAGGCTGGGTGAACAATGGTAAACCATATAACAATGTGTGCTTGCTGAAGGAATGTGTGTTCTATTTGTATTACTCTAAAGAAAAACTATGCTAATAGATCATTCACTTCAAAATGGCCAATGCCTACAGCCTCTCACTACGGTCCAGCTCTCCTTTGGCCCAGGCGCTGATGGATATTTCACCCAGCAGATGTATTTCATCATTATGCTGCACTGTTTATTCAAACAAACATGATGTGAAAAAGTGTGAAATTGCTGTGGAGAGATTTGAGACGAGGCTGGCGTAGAAACATAGAACAACACTTCCATCTAGAGGTGGAGCCCAGGAGCTTGCGTTCATCTGGATGTTCTTTGAGGAGTTCTTGAGGTTCTTCAGCACTGCAATGAGACTGAGTGTGAATGTATGGTCTGTGTTTTGGTTGAATAAAAGAAATATATTTTGGTTGAATAATAAAAAAAGCATTTTAGAACATATAAAACCTTTGGATGTGTAGCCTACGTGTGGTAGATAAAGAGTTTATGAGTTCCTTAGTTCTTTGTAGATAGGGAGCCGCTATCTGTGAAATGATTCAAGGATAGCAGATGCTGTGCTAGAGGAAAACTGTTGGAACAGGAATTAACCTTTACACATTCGATTCATTGTATTGTAGAAAGAAAGATAAATGTGTGTGTGTTTTGAGATGTTTTTTTTTTTTCTTTTACTTGTACTTGTTTCAGGCCCATAATGTTGAAATCCTCTCTGATCTGCTAGCTGTATGTGATTTTGAAACATGCTGAATTGGGATGAATTATGTGCTCTCAGGACAGTTGTTGGGGAGGGTTGCCACACGCTTACTTGCAGTAGGGATTTGGAAAGGAAGACCCAGGGTCTCTAGCTTTCATTCGACACATGCACTGCACAGGGCTAGGGCAGGTCAAAGAAGCTCAACAGCCCAATACTTACTCTATTGAGAAAGAAAGAAAGAAAGAAAGAAAGAAAGAAAGAAAGAAAGAAAGAAAGAAAGAAAGAAAGAAAGAAAGAAAGAAAGAAAGAAAGAAAGATATTGTTCAAAATGACAGCTTCTAAAGGCTTTTAAAAATGTCTGTGCAGATTAATTCGCTATTTTTCTTTATCTAAGCTAAACTACTTGATTGCTTACACTAAAGTTATAAAGTTTTAGGTCATTCGGTTTTATCAGATAAAATGAATAACCTTTAATGCAGTGTGTAACACAGCTCTATGTGAATGAAAACATCCTGCAAAGTTTTAAATCTGAAAGTGCACCGTGTATAAAGTTATTGCCTCACAAAATAAAGAGTCGACTCTGAATCATTGAAACGAGTCGTTTTTAAAACGAATCCCAAGCCGTTTCATGTTGACGTCAACATGAAACATTAGCATATTGCCCGCCCACTTGTTGATCTTGTTCTGAATGAAAATGCAAACTCATTCTTTACCACTATGTGCCGCTTCTGGAGCGGTAAAATAGCTGTTTCCCCGGTAACTCCATAGACAGTAAAATAAATAAAATGGGTGCCCTAAGCAGGATTGTATTGTTGTGCACCCATTCCTCAAATATGATGATGATGAGAAAAAATAAATAAATACTATAGGGGTGAAAATAGAACTTTAATAAAATAAAAAAGTAAATAAATTAATACATTTGTAATATTTAACTTAATTAACTTTATTATGACTCTGATTTATTTTATAGTCAAGCATTCAGAAATCATGAAAAAGAAAATTAAGTAGTTTTACTATGATAAAACCATGGCTTACTTTGTAAGGGTTGTGATATATACATGTTATATATGTATATACATTATATATATATATATATATATATATATATATATATATATATATATATATATATATATATATATATATATATATATATATAATGTCTGTCTGTGTGTGTGTGTGTGTGTGTGTGTGTGTGTGTGTGTGTGTGTGTGTGTGTGTTTGTTGTTGTTGTTGAAGAAGAAATTATAAAGGATAACAGAAAGCTGGCCAAAAATGAAAGATTAAGTGAATATTTGAATTAAATATTTGACCAATAACCTAAACAAGGATTTGATACTCCTGTAAGTGTTACAGCAACAATTACCAGGCCTTTGGCTCCTTTTGCAGGCATTTGTAATAAAAAAGTAGGAATTATATAATTATTACTACATTATTATAATGTACTAATAAAATTCATAATGTAGGCTAATACAAAATAAACAATTTATGTACATAACATGTTATGTACATAAATTGTTTATTTTGTATTAGCCTACATTATGAATTTTAACAGTGTTATTAACCAATCATTATTGCCTCATTTTTTTATATAATGAATTTTAAGTCATTTTAAAGGCTATTGATGGCTTAGGTCTGTTCTTACAGCAACGACGACAACAACAAAATATTACAGTATATTAAAACTTCTTTGTAAATTATTATTTGAAGTAACAAAACCATGGTTAATTTGCAGTTACCATAGCTACAAGAACGATTCTTTTAGATGAACAATTACAGGTGTTTGTATGACTGTAAAAAATGAGAAGAAACACATTGAGTGATGTTTTAAAGTATTGCTGCTGGTCTTCTTCACTGTGCACGAGCCAACATCTGAATCACAATAATACGCTCCTACCTCCAAACCAAGCCAATTTGCATTCACAAATCTAGTAAACAATTAAAGCCAAGTTGGTCCAACAATTTTTAAACCAACAAACAATTACAAGGTGATTAATGAAATGGCCTCTATTTTAGGTTCTGCTTAGGCAGTAAATGAGAGAAAATTATGACAAAAAAAAACAAAAAACAGATGAAACCCCCTCCTCGATTCACAGGTTCCTGAGAGAAGATTCAGAAGAGGGAGTACAGACAGATCTCAAACACCATATGGGAAGATTCATTCTTAATACTATTAAAGATTAGACATGGGCTCCCCTGAAGGAGTTTATCTGTAACAAGATCAAATACGCTTGGTTTTGATTTATGGCTTATTTTGTGGTGGAACTTCAGATAGAGAAAACAGATGACTGGATGCTGACCATTTGACATCCCATATCTCCCATGCAGAGTAATGCGATTTCTATCGGACCAGCTTTCAAATGCAGTGCGTTTTTGGACCCACAGGGTGGCACCATAGACAGTAAAAGAAACTCCCATCTTTTCGACGGCACTTTTATCACGACTGTCTGTTATGCTTTACGGCAGTGGCTAACACATCCACATGGTCGCTCGTGTTGTGAGTCTACTGGAGTTTTAAAACAGCTCGGAATTGGTATTTAACTTCAAGTGCAGTCCAAACACATCAAAACATGGGAAAGACTAAAAACAACAAGTTCAAACGGCCATCGTTTTCTCCCGATGGTCTTTCAGCTACTCCTGTTAAACAGACTGTTGAAGAATCAGAAGATGAAGACTCTCCGGCGGCGGAGCTGCTCGAGAAAGTAAGGCGCCGTGGCTCTCACAACTCCGCAGACTTGTAGTAAATTATGTTTATGGACCGGAGTATCTGCAAATACTGACATAAAACCGATATTTGCGAAACCGCTAAATATGTCGTGTGTAATGCCTGTGTCAGCCCTTTTCACTGATGGCGTGTTGAATAAATGAAGCCAGTCAGCAGACCTTTACGGCTTAACAGACTGGTGCAGCTGTCAAGCAAGTGGGATTCGGAAGAACAAGCCAGTATTTCTTAATTTTCAAATACATGTCCATTAACACTTGACTCTCCTTCTGTGTGTGTGTGTGTGTGTGTGTGTGTGTGTGTGTGTGTTTAGCTGCAGAGTCCCTCAGCTGATGTGCGCGAGTACTCGTGTGCCAGTATCTCTCGTGTTGTGCAGCAGACTCAGACGATCCCAGGATTCCTCCAAAGAGATGCAGTCAGGAAAATAGGACCTTTACTGCTGGACCGCAGCCTGGCGGTGAGAGAGACTGCTGCTGGAGCACTCAGGTACACACACACACACACACACACACACATACACACACACACTTTCAGGTGAGTCTGACATGGTAAACCTGAGGTGTAGTAGATATCCAGCTAACTTACCAAGGCAATGACAGACACACAAAAACTCTGTCATGCAGACTTCGCATTTATTCCATAGATAAGACAAGCAGTAGTTCTATATATTTTAATTTCATAATTTCCCTCTGGAGTAGTTTGGCTTTTGAACAGCTTAATGTTTTACATTTTTGCTGTCATTATTTTGCTGACACAGCTCTCTGGTATAAGACTCCTCTGCTTTGGGGTTTGTTTGGTAAAATTACCCTTCATTTTCATCTTTGTGTGTGCTACAGGAATCTTAGTGCCTGTGGAGGCCCTGAAGTGTGTGAGGACATGGTGAGACAGGATGTGCTGACGCCTCTGTCTGCTCTCCTGAGGGAGGTACGAATGCTGGATCAGTCTTTAACTAGATTTTTCAACTTGATGTTTAAAATGATTAAAGGGGAGGTCACGCTAGACATTGAGCACAACATTTCTTTTCATGTTCTTGTCATTTTTTTAAAACATAAATTCAACATATACCTAGTTATAATAAATCCAAAATGTAAAAATATACAATCCACTTTTCTGTAACGCTGCAAGCCTGTTGCTTTAAAGTTTGTGTTTTTAATTTCATCTCGTGCTGTGATGCATCAATCTTTTATTGGTCTTAATTGGTATTCATTGATATGAATTTGGGGGGTAGAGTTCTGTTTGGAATGAAGTGAAATGTGAAACAGTTTGCACTTCTGGACTCCTCCTGTACTTAAATGCATATTAATGGAAGTCAATGGAATGAGTGTAGTGTGACCAACCTTTAAAACAGATTTTATTGCATTGATGGAGATTTTAGTCAGTCCAATTAAATTATGATGGTTGTACTTCTCATTCACTTGCAAATAGTCTTAAAAAACTAAAGGAACAGGATTGTGGATCATGATCCTGCCTAAAATTTTTTTTTTTTTGCCATATCGCCCACCCATGGTGAGAAAGAGAAAGCTCTATTTGACAAGAGTCTCTTGTGTGTTTTTGTGGAGAGCAGTGCTGTGCTGGTTTTGACGTGAGCTCCTCTTCTACTGTGAAAGGACAGAAACACACGGTGGAAGGTGTCGCCAATGAGGCTGTGAACTTGCTTTGGAACCTCTGGTAAGATTGAACTCAAACTGACTTCATGGTCACTGGGAAAACCAATTACCGTATTTTCCGGACTGTAAGTCGCACTTTTTTTCATAGTTTGGCTGGTCCTGCGACTTATAGTCAGGTGCGACTTATTTATCAAAATTAATTTAACATGAACCGAGAGAAAACATTACCATCTACAGCCGCCAGAGGGCGCTCTATGCTGCCCAGTGCTCCTGTAGCCTACACTGAAAACATAGAGCGCCCTCTCGCGGCTGTAGACAGTAATGTTTTCTCTTGGTTCTCTTTCAAGCATACGTTTCGGTGTCTCACTATGGGATACGCCCCTTCCGCGTATTCCTCAGAAGCCCAATTCCATTACACCAGCCCCAATTGGCTGGCAGACATGACGTTGCGTCAGGGAGTGGCTCCCTCCTCTCAGTATAAAAGGAGCGACGCAACGTCATTACGACATTCAAAAACCTCTTCTTGCTTCGAACCAGAAGCCTACCCAACTCTGTTAGCTATCAACTAGTCTCCACGTTGGTTGCTGGATAATCATTCTGGTACTGTGCGTATAGACGATCTGTTGGCCACCACGCCGCTTTCGCCTACCCCTCAATCGGCATTCCAGCTCATTGCCAGTGTCATTCAGTACCGCGACTATGGCTGCAGCAATGCAGACTACCATAGCTAGCAAGGGAGATCCGCGGCTTTGCTCCGGCCCTTGCTCCACTCTGGGAGAAAGGCATTCGTCTCGTTTCTTACATAGACGACTGGCTGGTGACAGCTCAATCAGAGCACAAAGTGAGAGATCACACAGCCATGCTCCTAGAACATCTACAAAAACTGGGATTAAAATTAAACACCAGAAAGAGTGTTTTAGTTCTCAGGCAGTCAGTAATGTATCTGGGGTTGTTACTGGACTCAGTGACATTCAGAGCGCGACTGTTGGAGGAGAGAGTAATACATTTTACGAAATGCCTGGCCGAATTTCGGAAAGGGAACAATGTTTCTTTTCGCACATGCCTCAGACTATTAGGTCTGATGGCCTCCGCTCTAATAGTCATCCCCATAGTCAGACTATTAAGAGAGATTTTCAACGCTGGGTAGCTCGTCTGAGACTAGACCCGTTACGGCATTCCCGGAGGAGAGTGAGAGTGACGTCAGCAGCAGTCTTGGCACTGCGTCACTGGCGGCGCCCGTGCTTTCTGGTACAAGGGGTGCCGATGGGCGTTGTCCAGACCAGGAAGGTCATAACGACGGACGCGTCATTGTCCGGCTGGGGGAGCATTCACGAGGGCAGGGCAGTGAATGGGAGATAGAGTCCCCATCTGAGCCACTGTCACATAAACTACTTGGAAATGCTGGCCGTCTTTCTAACGTTGAAGCATTTTCTTCCTTTTCTGAAAGTACATCGTTCTCGTGAGAATGGACAACACTACTGTTGTGGCATACATAAACAGACGGGAGGTCTCAGATCACTCCCTTTACACATGTTGGCACGCAAACTGATTTTGTGGAGCAGTGCCAGTCTTTTATCCCTGAGAGCGACACACGTACAAGTCATCATGAACCGGGGTGCAGATCTGCTGTCCAGGGGAAATCCCCTTTATGGAGAGTGGAAGCTGAACACGGAAGTGATTGGTCAAATTTGGAGCATATTTGGCAGACCGACAGTGAATCTGTTCGCGTCGCAGGACAATGCTCAATGCCCTCTGTTCTTCTCTCTGAAGGATCAGAGCGTGCCTCTGGGAATAGACGCACTGGCGCACGAGTGGCCTCGCATTCTCCTATACGCGTTCCCACCGATTGCGTTGATATCTCCAGCCCTTCACAGAGTGAGGGAGGAGGGCCTGAGAATGATACTGGTAGCTCCGCAGTGGCCAGGGAAATTTTGGCTGGCGGAGATCATACATATGCTGTACGCAGAGCCATGGTCCCTGCCACTGCGCAGGGATCTGCTGTCACAGGCGGGAGGGGAGATATTTAATCCTCATCCAGAGCGCCTGGCACTGTGGGCATGGCCAGTGAGTGGTTAAATATGAATGCGGCTGGTCTGCCAGACAGTATTATTAGAGCTATACAGAATACTAGGGCCCTGTCCACTTGTTCACTCTATGAATGTAAATGTGTTTGAGCGTTGGTGCGCGGCTAGACACGTAATTCCCTTTCATTGTTAAGTTGCAGTGATTCTATCATTTCTGCAGGTTATGATAGATCAGGATAAAGCATTCTCGACAATAAAGGTGTTTCTGGCCGCTATATCTGCCTGTCATGTAGGTTTTGACAACAAAACTGTGGGGTAGCACCCGTTGATGTGCCGGTTTATGAAGGGTGCGCGTTGTGCTTTGCCAGTCTCAAAACCGATCTTTCCGTCATGGGATCTGGTTCTCGTGCTTGATGCGCTTTCAGTGACTCCATATGAGCCACTGTACAAAGCTGACCTGAAATTATTGTCATTTAAGGCAGCACTAATGTTATCTTTGGCTTCAGCGAAGCGCGTAAGTGAAATTCATGCACTTTCTGTGAATTCAGCGTGTACGCAGTTTATGCCAGGGGACGCAGGGGTATTTTTTAAACCTAATCCTGCTTTTATGCCCAAAGTGGTCAATTCTATTGTTCCTCTCAAGTTAAGAGCCTTTAACCCACCGCCTTTTGCTTCAGCAGAACAGCAAAGGCTGAATACATTATGTCCGGTGCGTGCTTTACGCATTTACATGGAGAGGACTAAAGGGTTCAGAGAGAGTGATCCGCTGTTGGTGTCTTGGATGAAGCCGCATATGGGGAAGCCGATTACTAAACCGCGTTTATCCCACTGGATAGTGGAGACAATTTCTCTTGCATATTCCAATATGGGTCTTACGCCTCCGTCTGGTTTACGTGCTCATTCAACAAGAGGATTGTCGATGACATGGGCCCTCTTCAAAGGAGTTACGTTACAAGATATTTGTGATGCGGCGAGTTGGTCCTCACCGCACACATTTGCGAGGTTCTATAAACTGGATGTTACAGCTCAAACGTTTGCACATGCCGTTTTGAGCGTAGGATCTTAAGTGTTAATCAGCCCAGTAATAGTTCATTGGTTGGCAGGAGACTTCGAGACAGGCTATCTGGCAATACGGGAGTTAGGATATCCCATAGTGAGACACCAAAACGTATGCTTGAAAGAGAACAATAGGTTACTTGCGTAACCCCGGTTCTCTGTTAGCATTAAGTGAGGTGTCTCACCAGATCACCCTTCTTGCTGTGTGAAGCGAGGAAGAGGTGTGCTTGTTTTGAATGTCGTAATGATGTTGCGTCGCTCCTTTTATACTGAGAGGAGGGAGCCACTCCCTGACGCAACGTCTTGTCTGCCAGCCAATTGGGGCTGGCGTATCCCATAGTGAGACACCTCACTTAATGCTATCAGAGAACCGGGGTTACGCAAGTAACCTATTGTTCTAAATGAATGCGACTTATAGTCCAGTGCGACTTATGTTTTTTCCCCTCTTCTTCACGTATTTTTGTACTAATGCGACTTATACTTAGGTGCGACTGATAGTCCAAAAAATATGGTAGCCAAATTGATCAAACTAACACATTTACGTTTACACTTAAGTGTATTTACAAATGTCTCAAATGCCTAGAAGTGTCTTAAGTGTTTCCTGTGATCACTTGATAGCACATCATCATACTTTATATATAGTCACTAGTTTGCAGGCTGAAGATTAGGCCAAAATATGAGACTAATCTCATTAAAAGTCATTAAGCACAACATTTAGTGATGCAATTTTTAAATACCACATGTAATATACTTACAATTTACATTTATGCATTTAGAAGATGCTTTTATCCAAAGCGACTTACAGTGCATTCAGTGATTTTAATTTTATTTTTACCAGTATGTGTGTTCCCTGGGAATTGAACCCACAACCTTTTGCGCTGCTAACGCAATGCTCTAAAAATAAGGGTTGAAGGGTTGTGTCTTAAACAGTCAAAATGTGTTGAATCAGATGACATAGTTGTTTGTCATGTATGATTTGTTTTTCTGTGGCTATGTAGTGAGAGCAGCAGCACAGCTGTGTCAGTGTTTAACAAGACTGGACTTCTAGATGTTCTTCTACACTGTCTGCAGAGACACTCTCAGAACATGGAGCTGGCAATATCAGCAGGTGCCACTCGTTCCAGATTAACATATATATACACTAAGGAAATGCTTATTCAACAAGGATACATGAAATTGGTCAAAATGATAAAGACATTGGCACATTTGTAATGTTACAAAAGTTTCTGTTTGAAATATATATTATTTGAACGTTCTATTCATCAAAGTATCCTTAATCATATTAGAACTGTTTTCAACATCGACAATAATCAGAAATGTTTCTTGCGCACCAAGAAGTGACTCTGAAGACTGGAATAATGATGCTGAAAATTCAGCTTTATCTTCACTGGAATAAATTATATTTGAAGGTTTTTTTATTTATTTATTTATTTTTTATTGAAAACAGTCATTTTCAATTGTTATGATATTTTGCAACATTAATATATTTTTTTTAATCCAATAAATGAATGTAAAAGAATGCAAGAGTATACTTGCTTCAAAAACATAAAAAAAACCCACATTATATTCCCAAGCTTTCAAACAGTAGTGCGTATATATATATACACTTTTTTTATCCTCTCACTTTTATTTGGGTAATTGTTGTTGTTTGTTTATGTTGTTTTCTGTGTAGCCCACTGCTTGCACACAGTAACAGAAGAGAACGCAGAGCTCATGCGCAGTGTGAATGCAGCGGTGTTTGGGGTCTTGGAAAACATTCTGTTCTCCACACACACCAGTCTGGAATACACTCTCCTGCGAACGCTGGCTGCAGGTAAAAGAACGCATGACACTGATTGTGTAGTAAAAATATTGACTAAAGGCCTTGGTAAAAAGAACATCATTGATCGTAAATCAACATATTGGAATGATTTCTGAAGGATTATGTGACACTGAAGACTGGAGTAAAGTGTGATGAAAAATATATTCTCACACACACATTACATAAATCTTATCTATATGTCTAAATAAAAATAGACTATAGATATACAGTAAATTATTCAAAGTAACTAGTAACTAACTACTTGAGTACAGTTTTTGGGTACTCTACCCACCTCTGCCTATGATATTGCTGTCATTGCTGGTGTGATATGCTTATCATATGATAGAAATAAAAGACAAAAATGCCCCAGTGTCTTGAATTTTAGGGCATACCTGCATTTATAGAGTTGTTGCAATGCATCATATTTGTCAACAGTCAACTGTATGAATTGTAAGATGACATACATGTTTGGGGGCAGGGCCAGTGCATTAACTGAATTAAAATATTTTAATTGCGTTATTGCGTGTAACTGACAGCCCTAACTTATATGTGTGTGTGTTTCGTCATATGTGTTCGGTTTCCCTCTGTCTTTCAGGCTCTTTATGGAATCTGAAGAGCAGTCTGTCTTCAGCACAGCAGTCTCAGACGTTGACCGCGCTGGCCACCAATCTCTCACACAGCCTCAGTCTGGACGCGGGAGAGCTCATCCCAGAGCTGTGGCGTGCAGAGTCTGCCCGTCTGTCCAAAGAGACCACATCTGCAGCAGACGAACGGCTCGCAGGTCCCGAGGCCGAAGAGATGGAGGAGGACGTGAGAGATGAGAAGATGAATGGAAGAAAGCCTAATGGACTAATATCAAAAACAAGAAATGACATCTCAGATCTGTTGCCTGTAAGTTTAAAGCTATTGTTTTAAGTGGAAAAAATGTTTTAAACATTTTGCATTTAGTGAAAATTTGTTTTAAAGCTGAAGATTCTGCGACCATTTACTCAACTCTCGTGTGATTCCAGAACAAAGTGATGGTGATTAAACTATGATATTTTTTGGGTGCTTTATCTAAAAACATTAACAACTAAACAAATGAGCCACTTATATTATTATGATAGGTTAGTGTGTGTGTATGGAGATCATAGATGCATCTTAAAGACTGTCTCCACTATACTACTTGATGTGAAGGCTATTCTCCTTCAAACCCTGTCCACCCCAGTGATGGCACATCTGTCCCTCAGAGCCAGATGGTTCTCACTCTCTCTAAATACAGAGTGACTCCCCACTTAAATATGAGTGTGCAGGGCTGCTGTAACCTCTCCAAGCCCCTGTCCAACCAACCCATAGGGTGTCCTGAACATTGTCCTCTTTGAAAGTTCAGGGTGAAATTTGATCCAGAGCCTCAAATCTGTGACCCTGTTTACATCTTGAACCAAAGCAAACCATGTTTCAAATCTCCGTGTTGTTGTGAATGCTCTTAATTATTTTATTTAATGTTTCCAAATGAAGTCTTGTTATCAGTATTGAGTTAAAATATCAGTTTAACCATCACTGTATGTGCAAAAATGACCCCAACAATTACTTCTGTGCTTTTGCTGTGTGTCTCTGGGTTTTAAGAGAGACAGACTGGAGTTGAGAGAGGCCAAAGCACTACTGTCAGCACAGCAGACATCGCTGGAAATCATCGTCAACATGTACTGTTCTGATGGTGAGTTTGTGTGTGTGTGTGTTTATAGGCCAGCAGGGAAGACGAGACTGATTTTCCTGCTTATGTGCGAAATTAGAGGAATGATTTCTGTGTTTGTGTCAGAGAAGACAAGACAGAGGTAATGTGACGAGATATCCACTGTGTGTGTGTGTGTGTGTTTGTCTGTAGAGCCCTCAGATGATGAGTGGGAGGAGATGTCCAGCAGCGATGAGAGCGAGATGTGTGCTGATGGGATGTCAGACACTAATTCCAGTTTGTTCTCTCCTCTCTGTCTGTCTGCTGAACTTCACACAATCCTGCTCAACCACAACATACCTCAACAGGTAACACACATTATTACATAGTCAGCAAAACATACAGTGCCACAGATATTCATTTTATCCTGATGTTACAGACCCTTCTGGTTCAGTGGGGAGAACACAATTCTCACATGCTGTACTTCAGGTCACTTTGGGATCTTTGTAAAACTGTCTAAAATGGGAGTGTTATGGGCATATTTTGGCAGTTAAATGAGGACACTGGTTAGGCCTTGTGAAGGATTTATCTTGTGTTTGTAGATGGAGAGAGGGCACTGAAGTAGTCCATGACAAAAATGTGCTTGCTGATGTAATAATCTTGAGTTAGTAGACTACCGTTCTGGATTCTGGGGTCAGGATCTCATACTTTCATTTAGCAAGGGCACATTAAATTCATTTAAAAGTGACAGTCAAAATGTTAGAATGTTCCAGTTACGTTGATAAAGTTTACGTTATAAAATATTCTTGTTTCAAATAAATGCTTTGTTTTGAACTTTTGATTAATCAAAGAATTCTGCAGAAGTGCGTCGTGGTTTCCACAAAAATATTAACCTGCACAAGTGTGTGTGTGTTTTAAAAGCATGATTGTGATATCATTATATCACATGTGTTGTGATAAAATGACAGCGTTAACATGATCAAGGAATCAAGGGGATTATTATGAAATGGTAATAAATAATAGTGGAGTCTTTAGAATAAGTAGGAAAAACAGGCAATTTAATTCTTAGAGTAAAAGACAAGATGAAAAATTGCATACACAACTGAATTACATTATGAATGCTTTCGATGAAAAATATAATGGACCTCTGAGAAAATTCATTAGAAATGTATCCTATGACCCCTTGAAATAGACAAAGTTGGGTCAAAGGCACACTATTGGCGTTATATACTATATATTTGTAATAGACACTGTACACCTGTGTCATAGTGAAGTGTGTGTACTGAATTCACTTCACTGATTGATTTCTTACAGGTCTTGAAGAAGGCAGAGTTCCCCAGTGCTGCTGCCCTTGAGATCTGTCGCAAGGACCTTACCTGGAAATACCTCTTGAAAAAGTATTCATGACCTTTGTAGTGTTTATACAGAGCAGTGAAAACCCAAATCTTACAGTCTTTGATTCTTCTAGGATGCAGCGGGTGCAGTGTCGGGCATTGACGTGTCTCCATAATATCCTTTCCTCTATGGATACAGAATTTCTTGGTGGTGCTTCAGGGCTACAGGCAGTTGCTCAGCACCTCTCATCATTGGTCTTTAGTTCAGCAGGTAGATGTTTTGCTATTGCATAGGGCTGAATGATTTAATCAAATTTATTTTCACTTTTAACTTCTGAACACAAGATAATCAAGATAAATTGCTTATTGTGCCAGATTCCTTTTTGCTGTGATACTTCCACTTTGTCTTGTTGCAAGTCCAGCACATTCTTTTTCTCTTTCTTATATCAGCAGGCATTTTGCCATGTTAATTTAAATATAGAAAAATAATACCACAATAAACTAAATACCAATATAAAAAATTAATACCAAAATAAGCTAGATCAAATATGTTGTAGTGCACTATGAAAGAGCAATACTATATAATCGATCTTAATTATTTTAATTTATATATTTCTTCTGTGTATGTATATATTAGGGCTGGGCAAGTTAACGCATTATCATCACATTAACACATTTATTGATATATACACACACGCACACCAAATGTTGATTTAATTCATAAAATGGCATTATTTTTGACGGCATCCTCACTTTACAGCATTTTTACACAAGTGCCTAAAACTTTGCACAGTGCTGTAGCTTTGCAGGTTTCTTGAAGCATTTTGGAGACGTTGGCACAGTTCTTCTGGATTGAGTCTGTCTCTGTTATCTTTCTTCATGTTATTCCAGACAGTCTAGATGATGATGAGATCAGATCTCTGTGTGGCGCACTGGCTGCTGTCAGACTCCTTGTACAAACAAAATCTCACTGGATTATTACAATTAATGGCAAAAATAATGTTTGGAAATGTAAACTGATATTTACTACTGACACACTACAGCAAGATTGACATAACTGACTTAAAACCATTTTTGTTGGTGAAAATACTAGTGGCCTAAGACTTTTGCAGAGTACTATATATATTTATAATTTTTATTCATTTTTTTATATATATATATTTTGTTTTTAGTTTAAAATAAAAATATAATTACATTCAAGTAAATCCATTGATAAAAAAAACACCATTTCTTTATCTTTGATTTTTTTTCTTCTTTAAAGACAGTGATTAATGGTGTTTTTTTTTTTTTTTTTTTTTTTTTTAGATAAGGTTAGGTCTTTCTTGTCTTTTTTGTGGTTTTTCCACTTCCAGTGTGTCAAAAATGTTATCTCTTCTATGATTGTACATTAATTTCTAGAGGCATTAAAGAATGAGGAGTTCCTGGAGGCTGTGACCAGCGCTCTTCGTTCTTTACTACAGATCATGGCTAGCAAAAACATCCCTCAGGTGAGAACCACATTCATTCATTGTTTTTATGCTTTAGCGTAACATTATTTCAGGCTCTACTTGGTATTTTTTAACTATGTGTTTTATGGGTTTTATCCGGCAGTGTATGACTCCATACCAGCTTATGAGTTTTTGTGAGACTGCCTCCAGCTGTGAGCTGGTCAGCGTGAGAGTTAATGCTCTGGCCATTCTCGGTATCACAGGAAGCTCTCTTGCCAAAGAGAATAACACTACAGACTCTCTACAGGTAATGTAGGCGGTTGAGATGGGTCGGGTATTGGTAAACATAATGATCGCTCACCGATGTCAACGTTTTTTGTGCCTTTGAATCATGTAGTCATGTCACTCCGCAAGTAGTCCAATAATTTGTCACGATTGAAGTTCAAAGTGTACGCGCACCGTTCTGAATGCCACACACCCAACCATCTACTCACGGAGACACCCTTCGCTGCAGACTGTAGCGCGGTGACGTCACGTACGTACGTCATGTATGTACGTCACGTATGTGTACCGCACTTGTAATTTGCATTGAGTGATGACATAAGTTGTTTTTGCGTCGTGCGTGCATTAAAACGATGCGCATACTTAAAAGAAAACTCAAATAAAATTTTTAAGTATTAAAGAACATTAAGGTGTAAAAAAGACAGGGAAAACAACAGTGTTTAACGATGTTTCATTTGAGGTAATACGGAATTAAAGTTTATTCTGTAATATCTGTATAGTATCTTACTTACAATTTATTAACATTCTGTTGCAGAATGAATTCACTGTGAATATTGTAATATTACACTTCAATGGCACCTTATATTTCTTATTGAGCTAGTCAAAATCGTCGGCTCTAATAGTGCAGATGGTAAAGCATGTTGTTCACAATTTGATGCAATCAATCCGGTCCGAATCTGCCTTTTTTTCCCTACCTTTTCAAATTTCAAATCACATCAGAAAAGCATTTATTTTAAATAAAAACGAAGGAAATAATCAAACAGTTTTGAGGGAGGGCTTTATTGTCCTAATATGCTGGCATCCATTTAATAATTTGAATTAAAATGATAATTTACACTCAGTCATTATTGCATACTGTTTTATAATGTACTACAATACTGAGGTGCAAATAATTGCCACTATTTGCAATAAGTAATATAAATAGCAGAAAATCCTGCTATTTTAACATAGTGTAAATAGAATCTATAGCCATTTGCTCTAAGTGTAAATAGCCGCTGCCTTTCTTATTTTAATCTTTCCTTTGCTATGGTTCTTGTTTATCTATTTTTTAACTAGAAATTTGGACATTTTTCTTTTGCTTTGGCAATTCTGCATGTGAAACATTTAAGCCAGTAAAGTAGTTTTAAGTTCAGTTGACTACATACAGTATATTTTCAGTGTCTGCATCCCATTTTATGCAAGGTGCCTCCAAAAAAAAAAAAACATGACAGAGATCCTTTTTTTATTTATTTCAAAGAACAAAACAGAAAATATAATTGTATATACAAATATAGATTAAGACTATAGACATGACACAAGAAAAAAAAAATCTGAAATTCACCTCCATCACTGAAAAATTAATAAGTCAAGCAGTAGCCCTCAAATTCTTTGAATAGATAAAACCCACACAGGACTCTGCTCCTGCGATTCCTCACACAGCCAGGTGGACAGTCTTTAAATATCTCACTGCACCGGAGACACTGGGTCAGAGAAAATGACGCCCGAACACTCAGGTTGTATTGTTCAGACAATGCACTCCAGTTCACGACACCTAATTTACATAAAATAACAAACAATACTAAAGCAATATTAAATCATTTTGAAGAAAGGCAGAAGAGCCATACAAGGAAAATATTTTAAATTTATTTTTAAATATATTATAGCATGGTGTTAGAAAAAGTGTTATTTGCTTTGTCTGTAAACTACCTAAATGATTTAATTTACCAGCATTAACATGAACTAAATTAATACATTTTGTCAAGTCAAAATTTAGGTTGGCTTGGCTTGAGAAAGCATGGCCTGAAAGTTTGAAGTTTTTGTCAATTTAAAAATGTTACAGTTGAGGGCTATACAGTCTGTCAGAGAAAGAAAAACAGATAGTTACAGTACTCTAGCCACATGAAGTGAGTCTCTTCTCTGAATTTCTTCTCACTGACAATGTCCCCAAAAAGTCATATTAAGATATATGAAGGTCAATTTAAGAGGTAACACTTTGCAATAAGGTGTCATTGGTAAACACTAGATAATGTATTAATTAACATGAACTAACAATGAACAATACATGCGTTACAGTATCTATTAATCTTTGATAATGTTAATGAAAAAGATGACAAATATGATATTTTTTTTGCAATGCATGCAACCATCAATGGCATTACTTACATTTATAAAGTATTTCTGCTCTAATTTAATACATCTTTAATGGTTCATTTTAGGCGAAATAAGACTTTGAAAGACCAGCATTCGAATACTATATCATAAAACAAGTCATAAGTGTTTGAAATCGCACACATTTGCAATGGCACTCTCTATGATTATGACCAAAGCATTATTACAATTAAAAGCAATTTTAAACGCAAATTTTTAAAGTGGAAGTGAATGAACCTGGATATGCGCATTAATGACAGTCAGTACGGCGCACAATCGTATTTACGGTAAATACATATACGTTACTGCGCATGCGCGGTAAACACACGTCACGTACATACGTGACGTCGCCGCGCTACAGTCTGCAGCGAGGAGTACTTGTACTCACGTGAACAGCTTCAGTTGACTGACGAAGACCGTGAACACGGGTGATTCATGTAAGCTAATCCAATATATTGTCTTTAATTTTTATATGCAGGTCTAGTAAAATTTGACCAATCAATTGATCACTTTTGTCATGATTCCATAACATTAATGTTAAACGATTCTGGGCTAACTTAGCAAAGTAACGCCATGTTGGTTATTGCTTGCTTCTAGCTAGAAAGTTTAGCAGCTTCTACAAGGCTCGAAATTGCCAACATTTTTGTCGCATATGCTCCTGAAATTTAATCTGTGCGACCTAAAAATATATTTGGGAGTAACGTTATATGCGCGGAGCATATGAGCATATCTGTCCACTAATGACTCGTCCGATTTGCGAACTAATGACTCCTTTGAACCGATTCACTTTAATGAATGCTTAAATCTGATCTGGGTCGAGTTTCCCGATAACGATGTATCTTAGCTCTGAAGAGCGCTCTCAATGTGCAAGGTTATAAACGCTCGCCGCAATTCCACACGCTTTTCCCAAAAACTTTACTTGACATGAACGCGTTCTAAGTGCTACTTAAGAGTCGCTGTCCATTTGCGAAATTCGTGCTGAAATATAACCTATGGAATCGTATTCTGAACGTTCAACCTAATAATCGTCTTCTGTTGTGAATTAGCAATCATAGAAGTCTATAATAAAGCACTGACAAAATGGCTGAACAAAAACAGAAGAAAAGATACCTTTCAAAAATATAGAGGCAAATAAAGATGTTATTTTTAATAGATTTAAAGGACACCATAGAAATAAGGGAAAAAAAAATCTGGGAGGACAAGAAATGCCCAATAAATGGCTAGTTTTCGTGCACGTCAGCAGCAAGTTATTGACAGATTTTTTTGGATTTCATCCCTATTTTGCCCAGTCTTTGAAGCATATTTCCCACATTACTACTTGTATGATTTTTTTTTTTGTTCAATCATTTCATTTAGATGTGTATTTAAAATTTTCTTCCCTTTTTTAATTATTTAATTTATAAATTCATTTAAACAAAAAACAAGTACAATATTTTTTTATTAATTTATTATTATACTATATAAATTATGTCACTGTATGCGTGTAGTGGGGGGGGGTGGAAGTGCACCGTATAGTTTCCTGCTTTTTTGTCCTTTGTCGATCACACCTATGATATTTATATTTATCAAATGCTGTAGTATTTTATGACTTAGTACTTAAAAACAAATATTTGTATTTACAAATTAATTGTATAATGAAATGTATTTTATATTAACTTGTATTAATAGCTTTGTTTTTACGGTATATTTGTCACTGCATAGCTTTGGTCAGTTGTTCAGCTAACTTTATTTTCTTTTTGCAGTTAATTGGAAATGCATTACTGAATATCGCAATGAAGGACTCAAACCTGATAGTGTGCGGGGAAGCGCTGGATGCCCTCTTCGATGTGTTTGCAGATGGCGATGAAGCAGAGAAAGCTGGAACAAATATTAACCTGCTTTCGTCTCTTAAAGCACTTCAGCCAGGGTTTAGGGCTAAGGTTTGTTTAAAGCCAACAAGAGATATCACCACATATACGAATAAACTCATGCATCACATTCACACACCCGAACAGTAATATTACATCAGACACTCAAATGCAACATCTCACACCTCCAAATGCATGTTCAGGCTTGAGCTCAAGGTTCAAGCAAAAAAAATGTTGACTTCTGAGACTGAGATCTGTTGCTTAAGCACTGTCTCAGTCTCACACAAAGACCATCTACAGAAAAGCACACTCAAATCCAGCTGAACAGATCTGTCTTGGCTGATCTAAAATGTTCCACTTTAAAACTTTAATTTTAAGTACTTTTTCAACTGCTTTTATAAATTCACAGTCTGAACATTCGCAGCACAGCCATTGCCAGATCTCTGTATTCTAGTATGTTCCTAGGCCTTTAGATGGCAGGCTTTTCACAGTTTGACCTTTTGTTCCCTCACAGCTGCGAAAAGAAGGCAAAGGAAAATACAGCCCTGATCAGCTTTGTGTTCTGGACAACATGAGGATCAACCTAAAGAGATTCATCAGCTACTTGGAGAACCTGCAGAGAAAATGAGATTTCAGAGATCAGTAGCACATATTCTCTGTAAACATCTCCCCTTGTTTTATTTAGCATTTTCTGTCCATACTCCTCTCTGGTTTTATTTTGGTTTTATTGTAATGTGAGAGTGTTTATGTGTGGAAATTAAGATTTAAAAAAAAAAGTTTGTTAAACCAAACATTATATAAGTGCTTTAATTAAAGCATAAACTATTGTAATGGTCTCTTGTTGTTATATATAAGTATGAGGATAATCAGTAGTGTCTGTGTTTTTATGTATCCATCAGATTTCTGCATTTAAACTGAAAAGTGGGAGTTAAACAATATCATTCAGTCTCATAACAGATTGCCCTTTACCCCTCTTAATGTTCTGTTCTTTGGGTTTCTGGTAAGAATTGTCCTTGTCCTCAGTGAGATCATCTGTAAAATGATGATGGATCAGTGCCCAGGGATTACTTAATAAACACTGTTATGTTGCTATGTTTTCCCTCTCATCCAGTCCATAATAATGCAACAACGACAAAACCCTTTGTAGCATTTTATGGCCCACAGCAACAGTAGATTATCAGATGTTTATGAGTTCTATTAGATCCTTCATAAACCTGTCTTGTAGATCTTACATTATATTTAACGTTTTGATAATGTCATAGGCATGCTTAGAAGATTAGACTTTTCCCCAACTGAATAAAAGAAAAAGCATATAAGATTAAATATCTCTTGAGGTTTAGATCAAATTAACCTAAAAGAGCTGTTCACCATAAAATAATACAAATCATTTAGTCATCACTTACCAATAATCACATCGTTTGATTTTTGTTTTGTGAAACACTATAGAATACAGATTCAGTTTTTTTAATATTAGGATATTTTTTATATTATTCCTAACATCTTTTGAGTTTCACTAAAGAAAAAAGTAATTCAGATTTGAAACGGCATAAATTATGACAATTGTAATTTATTGTTATTTTCTCTTAATTGGCAAAAAAGAAATCGGTCTCGTGGTCAGACACAAGTCCGTAACCATGTCTTGAACACTACTGCCGTTCAGAAGTTTGCAATCAGTACGTTTTTTTTTTTTTTTTTAAAGACGTTTCTTTCATCAAGGTCAAAAATAAATAAAAAGGGCATTTTGTGAAATATTGCAATTTAAAATAACTTTAAATATTATTTATTCCTGTGAAACAAAGCTGAATTTTCAGCATTATTTCTCCTGTCTTCCTTCAGAAATCAATCTAATATGCTAATATAACATTTTTGCTTCTTCATATTTTATTTTATTTTTTGGGACCTATGGTACTTTTTTCAGCGTTCAGCTAAATAAAAAGTGTTTAAAAATATTTTCATCTAAACCATTAGATGGCATAAAAACGTGGCCTAGCACTTTCCAAAACATTTGCTTTTCAAGATGCACGTGTATATTTATCTGATCGCGCACAGTAGTGCAAAGATGCCCTCTGCCCCCTGTGAAAAGTAAAAGGCCCCTGCCACGTCATACAAGTTTTTTTTAAACAAAATAAACAACTTTAATGATTTATTTTTCACACAAAATATGTTGCTCCATTAATGTTCAGTACAACGTATATATATTTTTTTCTGCAATTATACATTTTAGGAGCAGTGAATAGCACATTTTTCCTTAAGGTGGGCCTTTAGCCAAGTTGTACTATTTTGAATAAATGCTATTATTTTTATCCTTTTATTCATCAAATAATAAAAAGAAGAATTATCAGTTTCCAAAAAAAAAAAAAAATACAGAATGATTTCTGAAGGAGCATGTGACACTGAAGACACATTTAGCGCTGCGCCACAGAAATTAATTATATGTACTATATTAAAATAGGAAACCAATATTTAACATTAAAAAAAGCAAAAAAGCTTTGATACTGGATCGCTGAATTATTTAACTCAGCAATGAGGAAGTAACTAAACTCACAGCTTCATTTTTGTAGAAAGAACAAATGCAACTTTCATCTCTCTCTCTCTCTCAAAATGGCCATATTTTTAATGTAAAAAAACGTAAACGGTTGACTAATATTAAATGATTCGCAACTTCCATTTCTTACGTGACATCGCTGTCATGTTTCAACGTTAAACTGAACTGACCTTCGCGCTGGAAATCGCGGTCTGCTTCTGTGAACGGTAAACCCCGCCTACTTTGACTTGATTGGTCATCTCAGTTATTGTAACATTGACCGGTTGTGCCCAATTTCGACCTAATAATAATTCGGCAGGGGGTCGAAATTGTGCACAACACCTGATTCAGAGCAGGCTGAAGATATAACTTTTAAAGGTTTTTGTCATCCTACCAAATATTAGGGGGGACAGTTCAGGCCACTTTCAATTACTGGGGGGTACTTGTCCCCCTCAATGTCTATGGTGGTCGCGGCCCTGACTGTCCCACATTAATAATACTGTTGTTTATATTCTATTCGCGGACTCCTGCTCTCGGTCATCTAATTTTTGTCGATACATTACAACATAATTAGAAGATAACACTGAGGCCCCATAAACTAGATATACGACTCATTGGATTAGCGCCACCATTTACAGGGTATGTCTGAAACACAAACGAGAGAGGTTCATATTACTGCAATGTTTCAAACACACTGTTGTTGTTACGTAACAGTCACTGTAACGTGCGCTCTTGCGTAACGCTCGAGCATGCGCGGTCGCAGTCGCGCTGTGCTCTGTCCGCCATTGAGAAACACGATCTCGGTTAGAAACGGGTCAGAGGCAGTGACACAGACGACACTCATGTTTCTCCATTCCGCGTGCTCTGAAGTTTGACGGTTACCGTTTTTAACAACGTATTTTTACAGTCCGTATACACTGCTGTTTTCTTTTTTTTGTCCCGAGATACGTTTGATGGACTCGCACGGGATATTTTAGCAGCGTTTAGTGTTCCCGTTAGCGGGTTAAGCGAACCGAGCCTGGCTCTGCTCTGGGGGCAAGTGCGCCTGCAGCAGCTCAGCGTTTGATGGATCCTAGAATCGCCTGGTTTCAGCCAGAACAGCGCGGACCTGCCAACAACCTGTGGATGCACATCTGGGAAACGACGCAGACGCTGGGAAACCTCTACTTCAACAACAACAACTGCAACACAGCCAGCGCCAAACTGAGGAGCGGCGGAGGCGACGGTGCGTCGAGCAACGCGGCCGACGGCAGCGGAAAGCCCAGGGACCACCAGGGGATGTCTAGATCCAAACCCGACAGTGAAGTCTCCGAACAGCTAGACTTCATCCCTCTGGAAGCCAATAACAACAATAACTGCAGCAGGGCAGGCAGGGGTGTCGTCGGAGGGGGGCAGGTGGGTGGCAGCAGGGTCGCGGGAGTGGGAACCGAGTTGCCAAGCAAGAGGAAAAGAGACAACAAGGCGAGCACCTTTGGCTTTAACAGGAGTCTGCTGCTGACGGATGGGGCGGAGGACATTTACACGGGCACACCGTGGAAAAGCAGAAACTACTCGGAAGGCATTGTGGGGTGAGTGTAGAGACCAAGTCTGTATGTGTGGGTGTATGATGATAATCACGGCGCAGGGCCCGGTGTGTTTGCTCGCATTCAGGAGCTGACCTATGCGTAGACACTAAACTAAGGGTGCTTCAGGACATGTTAAACATGTCGTGACCTGAATAGGCACTGTGTTGGACCTGCGACCGTCCATTCACTAAAATAACTATTAGGTTCTCGCTAGTTTGTCAGAGGTTTAACATTCGAGACGTTTCTTCACCATATTTGGCATGTCTACAGGATCCGCGCAATCCTTCCATTTAAATGGCCTGTCAGCTGTTCCCCTGACATCTCTAGTTCAAGAATCCCTCAGATCACAAGTAACAAGAACTCTCTCGAAGTCCATTTAGTCTTAAAGGGATAGTTCACGCCAAAACGAAATTCCGTCTTAATTTACTGAACCCTCTTGTCGTTTTAAACCTATGCAGCGTTCTTCTTCTGTGGAACTGGTAATAAGTTGTTCTGAAGAAGGTTGGTTACTTTTGACTTTATGTGGACATAAATAATCTTTTTCTTTTATGTTCTGTAAAAGAAAGTCATACAGGTTTGAAATGACATGAGGATTAGTAAATGATGACAAATTTAATTTGAGGTAAGTTATCTTTAGCTGCTGCTGCTATTTAGGGGCAAAATAATGGATGGTTTCTGTCATAATGCCATAGTTACTACAGTGGTTAGTACTACAAGACCCCTACTGGGAGAACTGTTGTTACTTTGTATCAGTTTAACACACAGTTTGATAGAGAGCTTCTGCTTAGTTATGTTTTACAGTATAAACTTTTTATTTTTGAAACTGGCTGAACAGTTGGGGGGAAATTGAGCACTTCAAAATGGTTAATTAAAAATCTAAAAGTTGAAGGTTTATTCATAGCCCATTATGATTACATATCTCAGTGGATCTTTTCCCTTGTGTGCATTGATTTATTCAATGAGACCAATCCCAGATACTACTGTATGAATTACTGTAAGGGTAATGCATTACACGGAGTTGCTCTACTGTAGTTACCGCCTCTATTAATCATTATCTTCCATCCAGTCAGTAATCTACACCTTGCACTTCAAACTCAGGTTACTTAATGATCATAAGTCATGATGACATTGAATTCTTTCCTGACTTCCAGTGTTATTGCTATTCTGATCTGAATAAAACTGCTTGAAAGGGATTGTTCACTCAAAAATGAAAGTTTTCATCATTTACTTACCCCAAAGTCTTTCTGAAATTATAAGACTGAGTGGATTTGTGTTCTAAAGATCAACAAAAGTAACTGACAGAAATTTCTTTATTTGCTGATCTCTTTAGCTGTGTAATGTGTGAAATGAAAACAAAGCAACAACATACTCTCAAAGTCAAACCACAAATTTCCTTTACCAAGAGAGGTTCAATTAGATTTTAATGGCTGTACTTTATTAAGGGCATTAAATGTCTATAAGCACATCTTTCAGTGTGCAGCAGAGGTCGATTGTGAAAGTAGTGCTGGATTTGTGTAGTGGAGTGATTTTAGATTTAGGTGTAATTGTTGTGGTGGTGGTTGTGTGTTAGGTTTGTGAAGGTTCAGATTGCTCTACTTTGTGCAGCAGCTTGTGGAGCCCAGAGCAAAGTACAGCTAGCAAGCCTTGTCCTCATTTTGTAGTAATGTTAGCAGAGGGTTTGCATAAGAGCATTCCTCTAGTCCTCACCTTACTGACCTTCTTACCTTACCACCCTTTCTGTTTGTCCTGTTTCTGGAATGAATGACTCCTGTCAGCTTGATCTTGTAGACATATGGCGAAATGAATATAGATTAAGCGCAGACTGGCTCACCTTTAGCTTTAAATTCAGAGCACGTGTCTGAGATGCCTTAGAGATTTTAATCTGGTTCTGGGATCATTTGCTGTGGATTTTAGTCTTTGTCATGCCTGCAAGCCGAAGACCAGGATGTGAAATGTGCTGGCTTCCCACAGAACTAAACATTTCCAACCTACATCACAGAAATGTTTTGTGGATTTGTTAGTTGGAGGCTAATTTCACTCTATAATAATTTTTGCTATTCTGTTCGGAGGTGTGAGAAAAGGTACAGATGGTTTTATGTGTTTGCCTGAGTGTGGAGAGATTTTTCTGTTTATATCCTCCGTGTGTTGAGTAAGTTTTTTCCCTGTTCTACCCAAAACAAATGCTTCTCTTCCCAGCTGACACACGATCCCCATCTCTCTGATGTCACGGTGCTTCCAGCCAATCAGAGTGAGTTTAGATCCTTTCGTCTCCCCTGACAACTATGCTGCAGTGAGAGGAGAGGGGAAATCCTCTCTCCACGCTTTGTTGTGCTGCTGCTGAATTTTTTATGTTAGGTCTTCTCAATGTTTTTTAAGTGTAGGATGAGATGAGTTCAGTGCACTCGTCCTCTTTTTGAAGATGCACTGAATCGATTCAAAGGCTATATTTTTGGACACAAGGAAGCTTTCATTCATTTGTATTCAAAAAGCATTGCTGAACAGATGGTGTCCTGAGTTAATGTCTTTGAATAGTCTGTGGTCTTGCTGAAATTTTAAAGAATTGTAAATTAGTTTGTCTTCACCTAAAGATGATCAATGCATGCAGCTCTTTGTTATAGTAGTTTTATATTTATTACAAAACATTAAGCAAGGTTCCTTGTGGCTGCTGTTTTTCCCATTATAGCTCTGCTTTCTGCAATTCAGTTCAGCTTATATTCATCAACCACTAGGGCTGTCAAAATTGCTCAAAAATTACGTTCGAATATTCCCTCTAAAAAAAAACACGAATATTCGAACTATTCCAACATCTGGTGGCGCATGTTGTCAATGACGCGCATTACGTCAATAACAGGACAAAATAATACAAAGAGACATAACTACTTGTATAGATAGTCTATTTAAGTTTAAACATATATGACAACGTATTACCTACACAAAAACAAGGAAATCAACTAATGGCCAAGACTGCAGACCTCACGCTCTCTCACCCTCACGTTCTCTGCGCATAATGGTTTAAATGAACATACTAATTTTTCAGTGCTGATCAAGAGTTTTGTGCAAGCAATTTAAGGTCGCAAATTCTGTCCCAAATATAGCAGGCTTCATTCAGTGATTGAAACAAATATTATTAAAATATTAATTGAAGTTTTACAGCATATAGAACTGGCATTGAATGCTCAGAGCGAGCTGTGCTGTGGTAAACATGGAACTTTTCCTTGACATGAAACGATAAATAATCAAACCTCGGATCCATTGCTTGACAGAACTCCCCGAAGCCTGCCCCATCCGCGATACTGATCGGTCTCATGTCCTTACAAATGAACGAAATTATTTTATCCGTTATGGCCTCTTGGCGGGCGATGCAAAGTAACGTTAAGTGTCAAGACGTGACTGTTTAGCTGGAGTTCCACACATTATGCCATGCTCATTTGGGTGCACATTTTTGAGATGTGACCTCATGGTTGAATGGTATGCTAACTGTATCTTGAATAGCTTGCATACAACTTTATCTCGCGGGTCAACAATTTTACCTCGCTTTCTCTGCTGCGGTCGAGTTCTTCCAAGAAGACGTGTCAACTTTCAGCAGTGATGCTGTGCCAGACAGTGCGACTCCTGTGACCTGTCCCTGAACCCTCAGGCGCGCTAGCGCGCCCACTCGCAAAGCAGACAACCACGCCTCTACTACCCATACAGTCTATGCTACTACCGCGGGCGTTTTTTCCACATTTTTTTTTTATTCGAATATTCATTTTCACCTTCGAAATTCGTTTTTTAAAAACTATTCGAATTTAGAATATTCGTTGACAGCCCTATCAACCACTGTCATTAGGTTAACCAGTTGCCACGAGACATGAGGGAGGCATTGCAAGTTGGTGGAAAGGGTTTAATTGTAATAGAAAAGCAGCCCTCGGTGCAAGCACAGGGGGTTTCCCTGAGAGGCTCCCAGAAGCTACAAGAGAAATGGGGTTTTCAAATTGAATTGTACTGATTCTGTCACTAGCAGCAGGATTTGGAGATGTGAGAGTGTGCTCTGAGACACGTATGAGAGCTCTGGGTCTGTCTCAGACACCCTCATGCACATTACAGCACTCAGCAAGAGCTCATTCTCGTCACATGGACACTTTCCCAGGGTGGTCGCGATGAACAGGATGATGTCAGAATGTGTTACTCATGTTGCTCTTGTTTTTAGACCAGTGGCAGAATGTTTGTGATCTGCATTGACGTTTGAAACCAAGAAACGGTTGGCTGTTGGTGGACGGTTATTTATTTTAATTATGTTAGATCAAATGCTGTCATGCTTCAGTGGTCTTAAAGGGACAGTTCACCTAAAAATGAAAGGTTTGTTGTCATTTACTTCGCCTTATTTTTTCTTATTTATATTTTTAAAGAGAAGTGTTTTCTGTCCATGCAACTGAAACCAAAACTGTTTGGTCACCAGTATTTGTCATACAATCATCTTCTGTGTTCTGCAGAAGAAAAAAAGTAATGCGGGTTGTGAATGCATGATGACAGAATTTATATTTATGAATAACTGCACTTCTGCTGCATGGCAAGACATGATCAATGAATATGTCAGTTTGTACACAACAAATAATTTACAAGCCAATGACTTACATAAATTATTTAAAATCTTGTCAGAAACCGAAGAACAGCTACAATGAAATGTGCCTTACAGCGCTCAGTATCTTTAAATCTATAATTAAAAAAAAATGGATTGTACTAGGCAAACTTTCTGTTCTGGCCTAATTTGATTTAATATGGCAGCAAATATAGAACATATAACTCTGAGTTTACAGCAGATACAAGGTTTTTATGAAAGGTTGTAGAAACCATTTTACCATTGTTCATAATAAAAGCTGCCCACACCACATGTTCATACTTCTGCATCTTTTCCTTATAAGAAAGCTGTTATACACCGTTATAAAGCCATTATATGGTACATGGCATTTTTTTGCTGGAAAGTTGCCTCTGTGTATAATGCTGTAGTCTGAAAGATTCCACTTTATCTCTTTCACAATATTTATTTGTACTAATTTGTTAAAACCTTTTGTCACTGAGTGAAGACTCTAATCAATATTGGCTCCATTTGATTACATATGTGGTCTGTTTATACCAGATGTAGACCAGGAGAATGTGAGAGGGACTGAGCTATTAGCACATATCAAATGACTGATTGTGTTTAGCTGGTGTGATAGTATAGTTTGAATGTGGTTTGTCATGGTCTATTGAGTATTGAGGCTGAAGAGCAACAGACTGACTCCACATGCTCAGCTGACAGCAGATCCTGCTGTGCCTAGCAACATGAAATGGTCATTTGTTTATGCTTTGCCTCATTGAATGTACCATGGAGGTTTTGGTCAGACTTGACTGAGTCAGAGTTGGGTGGGTGCACTTTGAACTTATGTAATAGCTTGAATGTTAGTGATTCATCACAGAATATTGTCCAATATACATATAGATGAGAGTTCAACATGAACCTTCAGTCAACACGAGAGAATGTTTTGGCATCTGCACCATCAGAAAACCCATTGCCCATCTGTAAGTTTCATACACAAGTCAGCTCTGTTTGTTTGGCTCTTAAATCCAAATCGGTCAAGTTAACATGGCTTTGACATGAAATGTGAATTAACTTATTTTGGTGAGGTGCTTTTCCAGTGTAATACTAATGCACGATTTTGACTTGTGGGGTTATTTCAGGGCCATAAGAACAGTCTGGAATGGAGAGAAGACTTTATAAATCTCATTAGCTTCTCTTTATAAGCTAGAGTTTGTAATGCCTAGGCCTATAGCTGCCATTGAAATACTTATGGGATGCTTTGCTCTCAGTGGCTCAGTTCACAAACTCTGCCATGGATATTAATTATGTAAAGTAATCTTGGCCCTGAATGATTGAAATTTGGTAGGTGAGCACAGCTTGCTGCTTCAACATTTTATATTAATTATGTAAAGTAATTTTGGCCCTGAATGATTGAAATTTGGTAGGTGAGCACAGCTTGCTGCTTCAACATTTTAGTGTCAAAGTTCTCAGTTGGCAAAGGATTCTACTTGCTATTACATGACCAAGTACATTTTAAAAGTAGGTCAGGTATGTCGTGAGAAATGTGAGTGCTACTTTAAACGTTTGCTGAACTTCTGTTAAAGACAGACTGCTAAATGAAAAATAAACTTGTTGGTAAAAATATCCCCTTGGTTCAAAATAATGAGCAGGTCTTTTGGTCTGGTTTGCAAAATGTACAGTAGTCTGTATTTAACCACTAAGGGTTCAAATTGTGTCTATTCTGTTAAATGAGCTTCAAAGCTAGAATGCTTTCTTTAGGGTCACAAACATGGGAGGTTGCTTATTAGCACCGATTAGACGGACAAGCTGGGCAAATCCAAGCTGATAATGAACGTGGATTTGCGCAGCTCGTAAGTTAACAACGGCTCCGTGTAGTAACCGCTGCTCTATGTGAAATCTCGCACCTGATGGAATTTACCGCTGATTAGAGAACCGGCTTTACTCATGAGATGTGCATTAATCATCGGCCAATATATATCATGCACCCCTAGTTTAAATATTTCTTTTTTTTTGTGTATATTCAAACAAATTATACATTTATAATCTATTATGGTTAAATTTTACAATTAATCTGTGGATCAGATGCGTGCCGAATAGGGCTGTCACTTTTTATTCGTTATTCGAATATGCATTCGAACATGACGTGAAATATCTGTAAACGAATTATAAATAAAATATATATATATAATATAAGTATTATAAGTATTTCTGCCTTGTTTAGTGATTATAATCCACATTGGATCAAGTTATTTCAAACACTTGCTGCTCACTAAGAGTGAGTTTTGAGCTCAACTTATTTTAAAAAGTCTTTAATACTGGTGTTAAAGCTGTTATCTTTCTGAAATGATCCGCAGTGCTGACGATCCCCAAACGGGATAAACTCCGCCTTTGTTCAGAACCCCTCCTCTAGCCCCAGCTGGCCTGATTTGGCCCAAGGTTTTCGTCGGGCCAAAAAACCCCGACAAGGCAGTGAAATGCGACTGGCCCTGGCACGCACTAGCATGCCCGGTTTAAGCCTGATAGTGGCACGTAGATATTGAAATATATTCGAATACATTGCATGATATTCGATATCCATTCGAATTAGATTTTTCTCAAAAGTGACAGCCCTAGTGCCGAACCGTGTGGCTTGGTCCGTATGTATCACAGATGTATCACGGATCAACTAAAATCCATTTAACCACTAGAATTGTCTGTCTTTTGCCAGTTTTGATCAATATAATGCTAAATAAGTGTTAAACTGCTTTCCCAATCTTTTGAACAGTAATATATCTGTAATAAACCTGTGCCCTTAACTAGGCTATCTGATTAAGTAATTGTTAAATGTCAGTTTTGTGATAGTTTTTGCTAAAAGTAATTGTATTGCATCTGATTGTCATCCATAAATGTGCATTTGTATCTTGAGTACTACCACCCACCCTAAAGGAGGAATTCCCCCTATTTTCAGACTTCAATTTCAGGCCCTATGAGCTGCTGCTGTATGTGACATCTAAAAAGGAAAGACTAGTAACAGCAGTCCTGATCTCAGCCATCAGATGACCAAACTAGTGATTACACTCATAACCAACATGATAATGACAAGTCATATTATTTTAGCACAGAGGCTCATTGTCACTCTGCAGGCAAATTTTCAGAGAGAAGCTTACAGGTACAACTTCCTGTCCCACTGAAAAATGTGTGAATTAACACTGTTCATTGTTTAAGTCACAATGAAATGGAAGTAGAGACAGATTTTCTCTTTGGGGATAAACATCAGTATTGTGACATCAGTGTGTAAAGTATTAATGGAAAATTGTGTAGAATGGGGACTCGATTCTATATCAGTTGATGGTTAGATGTTGAGATGTTCATAATAAAAGATCTATAACATTCATTTAGAAAATAGATGCCTTTCATGTCAACTTTAAACAGACGTAATTAAAAACAACAAAGTGGGCTTTATACATATAAATCAGAATGGTTGTGTGATGTCAGTGTTAAGGGTAACTGTGTGTGTGCGTGCGGGGGGGTGGGGGGTTTTGGTTGAGTCAGTCATTCCACAGCAGTAGCAGTGAAAATTGTGTTGGCCCTCATGGTGAAGGGTTTCCTAGCGACAGAGTCTGCTCTCTGATTGGCTGACACTGGGAGTAAACTGCATGCTGCTCCTGCTTGATTGGAGGACACAACAGGCTGTTCTGGAGAATTGAAACTGATCTCAATGGCTTATTCTGTGAAACGAAACTCAGCCTCTCTGTGTGTAATCATTTTCCCACAGCCAGGCTGGATGACACTGGGGAAATGTGCTCTTCAAACTGTGAGCTAGCCTGTTGGGATTGAATTAACTCTAGTTAGATTAAGTGTTATTAAGTGTATGATAATCTTATTAGAAAATATCATGGTTTCACAGTTTTCACAATCAATCAAGAATTTTTATCAGTAACAATGACTCTCTAAAGTTATTTGAGTGAACAAATCCTTTATTACAACAAACTTAAACCATTTCAATGTAAGTATTGAAAGTCTCCCTTCTGGAAAAAATAAATAAACAAGTAAAAAGAAATAAATAAAACTGTACATTTTATGTATATTTATATCACACTTTAACATTTTAATTCATGTTTTAAAATGTTATCAAATGAAAATTTACAACTTAGGTATTCACTGAATATTCGGCAACCAAAATTATTCGGCCAAAAAAAGCAAAACAAGTTTCTTCGGTATTCGGCCCAGTAAGCGGAAAGGCAGAATATTATGTAATGAAAAATGACTAGCGCGATCAAATAGAGGCATGCACTAATGCAGCAAAACATGTCGGCGGTGTGAAAATATTTACAACTATCAGAGAAAGACACACAAATCATTAGAAGCACGAAGCATCGACAGCGAGAGACTGTTTAGTGCTACATCCCATGTCTCCATTGAGAGGAAGAGATGGCTAATGCCGGTTATTAGGTAACTGTATAAAGATTGAAATCGCAAAATTACCTCAAACGATTAGTAAATAAACTGCAGAATATTATATTTTGTAATGCACGCACAAATTGCATGTATTCTGACAGCACTGCACAAGCTTACGGTGCCAGGGTTCAAAGTCCAAAGTACGAGGAAAATCTGCACTGAACTTTTTAAAGGCATGTGACCATGTGATATGTGCGACAAACATCTTCCCAAATTCATAATGAGAATAATATATATAAAGCTGCATGCTGTTGTCAACAAATATGCTGTTGTCATCTTCCTGTGAGTTTCTGCCAAAATAAAAGCAGAGAAAAAGACAACAACAACTCCATTGACATTCATAAATGATAGTATTGTAATATTACTGCTGTTTTGAAAATAAAATAAAAATGACAATAATAATGATAATAATAGTTACTTTACAACAGCACTATTAATACATTTATTATAACATTCACACACAGTGTTCAAAATGGGATCTGTAATATACTAATGTTTTAAAAGAAGTCTCTTCTGCTCAACAAGGCTGCCTTTATTTGTACAGTAAAAAATACATGCCTGATTCAAGTCTCAAAAAAGGGCAAAAAATATTATTTTACAAAAAATTTTCAGTGTTAAGTAAATATTTTTAAATTGTAGTTTTGTATTTGATTGAAATTTTTTTTATTTGAAAAGCAGAACAAAACCGTAAAAAGCACATTAAATTATAATTAATCATAATCTATGACAAAAAATACTATTATAAACTAGGTTAGTAGATAATTCAGCAGCAATAGATACTCTAGATTTTTAAAAAAAATCACGGGTGCACAATAATTGTATAAAATCTAGTAAAATATTTTATTTACAAATAAAAGTGAATAAGTCTTAAATCCGGTAAAATTTACACATTTCTATTTGTATTGTTGTAAAATACATTACTTTAAAAACAAGTATATACATTTAAGCTTTTTAGAAGACGTTTATTTAGAAGACGTTTTTTTTTTTATGTATAGCACAGTAATAAAGGCTGATATGTCTGCAACATATCATAGATAGGACAGAACAAGAAAGACTATTAATAATCTTTGCGCAGAATTATTAATACTAAAGGCGCCAGAGTAGCATAGAGCACTTATGCACATCCTGTGTGCAGAATGATGAGCTTGAAACAACACAGAGTCACAGTGCGCATGCTCCGCAGCCCTCCGAGTCCACATAGAAAAGTTAGTTCAACACACAAGCTGCTCTGCTCGGTGTTCATCTTCAGTTCTCTCTTCACAGCAGTTCAGTCAGTGTACTGTTTGAGTAAATTAATTACTCCGGGATATTGGTTAATTTAGACTAGGAGAGAGTGTCAGCCACGTTAAAAAAGTAAATAACTTAAGTTATTTGTAAGGCTGAACGATTTGGGAAAATAATCTAATTGCGATTTTTTTCCCCAATATTGCGATTGCGATTTAATATGCGATTTGTTTTGTAAAGATTTTTTTATCCTCTTTTTTCCCCAACAAAACGTAATGAATTATTTAAATATGACCAACACAATATTAGATGCATTTAGTGTGAAATGTTCTTTCCCATAGGCTGGGCCTATTTGTTATAATTAAATTAAAACATGTATGACTTGAAATAAATGACATTTTTATTGAACTGCTCGTTGCAGAAACATCTATGGCTTTGCCACTGTGCATTTCAATAATTTAAACAAAGGTATGCGCACTTTGTAAACACTGTGTGCAAAATTTACAGTCTGAAGAAAAAAATAATTAAAAATAATAATTATCTTACTGCTCCAAAGTCAGTAACATTTCACACAACTGCAACAGCATTTGCTTTGAAAATATTTAGTAAAATCAAAATAAATAAAGTTATAAATAAAAAAATGGAGAAATGCACTTTTAAATTAGACAAAAACTATTTGAATATTATAATTTGGAATAGATCAACCTCACTTATCAAGTACACAACAATAACACACCACACAGACTAAAGTTCACTACGAGTATGGCACTGCCAGCTATAATGATCCAACAGTTTTGTTCTCAGTGGCTCACAGGTTTTTTGCTAAGAAAACCAGAATATTGACTTTTGCTGGCTTCAAGGATGAGCGAGTGCAAGTCACAATATTCCCTCCTGTGCTAAAAAGACGCTCTGAGGGAGCGCTTGTGGCAGGTACACAAAGATACTTGCGGGCCATGATGCACAACTGTGGGTAGCTGATCTTGTGCACCCTCCACCAAGCCAAGGGATCATCTTCTCCATCAATGGTAGGAGTCATCAGGTAATTGTTTAACTCTGCCTCTGCGACATCTTCAACAGGCAAAGAAGGAGAGGCTGCACTGGTCTTGAAAAAACTGCCAAGAGACCTCTTCGCCTTTTCCCCCAAGGGCTGTGCACTTTGAGGCATCTGAACAGTTTCAGTACGAGACCTCTTCTCCTATTAGATAAAAACAACAGCCATTAGTTTTCCAGTTAGATTTTACAGAAAAATTGTGTTTTTGTGAAATACATAATTATCATTTACCCGATGATATGTACGCTGTGCTAAGTCTACCATCTCTGTCTTCAGTCGGGTCTTGATAGCAGGGATGTTGTCAGTACTGATGTACTGTATTTTGAACCTAGGGTCCAGGAAACAGGCAACATCCAAAAGCTCCTGGATGTTTGGGTCTCCATATTTATTATTGAGGTATGCTAGGACTTTGGTTTTTATTGATTTAGTCAGGTCAGTGTCCTCAGCATCTTCAGCCAGGACTGATGTGGCAAAAAGGTGAAGAACTGGCTTGAGGTAGGAGATGCTCACATACTCCTCTCCAGAAAGAGCATCAGTAAATTCCAGTAGAGGATGCAGTGCCTTGTGAATCGACTCCAACACATCAATATCTTGCCAGGTTGGGATGAGGGAGCGTGCATATCGATCTCCAGACAATACCTGAGAAATGGCTTTGGCCTGTTCAAGCACTCTAGCAATCATCATTTCTTTAGATCCCCATCTTGTTGGGCACTCCGTTATGAGGTTGTGCTCAGGGAGTTTGAGCTCCCTCTGTGCCTCCATCAGTGCTGCCTTCTTCTTCCAACTGTGGGAAAAGTGTCCCACCAGCTTCCTGCACAGTGCTGTTGCCCTTGACACTCTGTCATCTTTGAGTGCATTTTCTGAAAGAAATAGAAAGTAGTGTATTACACACAATTAAATTTGAGTTTTGTGATTCAAGGCTATCACTATTACACACTCACATTCTCTGTCATTCTAAAATGCACACATCCACACCCCTGTCCTCTCTCTCTCTCTCTCTCTCTCTCTCACACACACACACACACACACACACACACACACACACACACACTTTTTGTGTTTATTTAGAACATGTAAAAAAACAAAAACAAACAAAAAAACAAAAATGCAGGTGGCCATTCCACAACAGACATAAAATCAAAACATAATATTTCAATTTACATATTAGAAAAGGAGTGGGAGGAAATATTAATTTAATGAATCCCCAACTACACATAATTTATATATTTGTATCCAGCTTATTACTAATCGACGCATCTCTCTCTTTTGCGCGCACGCACACACACACACACACACACACACACACACGCGCGACATAACTTACCAATGGCAAGATGTAATCTGTGCCCAAAACACTGGAGCCTCGTCCATTCATTAAGCCGCGCAGCCAGAACCATATTTGACGCGTTGTCCGTCGTGATGCAGACGTGATTCTCCTCGTGGAGATCCCAGCTGGCAAGCCCTTCTCTCAGGCCGGCTGCAATATTTTCCCCTGTGTGGTCGTCTGGGAAGTAGGTAGTTTGTAGGCAGCGAGCTCTGAGGTTGAAATCTTCATCAATAAAATGGACTGTAAGACTCTGGTAAGGCTCAGCTGTGCGGCTTGACCACATATCTGTAGTGCTAGCAAAAAACTCCACCGTTTTAACCTCCGCGGCGACTTTCTCTTTACACTTTTTGTACAGCTCCGGTATGGCAGTCTGACTGAAGTATGTACGGGAGGGTATATTGTACCGTTTATCAAGCGTATATGTCAATGCCACGAATCCAGGCTTGGTCATCGTGCTGAGAGGCATCATATCTTTGGCTATGAACTCGGTTATTGCCCGAGTGATTTCCCCGTGCCGTTTTGAATTACGTTCATACGGAGTGACACTTTCGAACATTTCGGTCAGTGATCCCTGTCTTGAGGTATTTGGCCTGTCTGGCGCACTGGTGCTCGGTATTTTGGTCATACAACTGTCATACATTGATTTGTGGTATTTTTTTAAGTGCTGAAACAAGTTTGTAGTGTTACCCCGTGAAGTCGCAACGGGAGCACGGCATGCTCTGCATAACACCTGAAGCTGTGCAGCATCTTCTTTTTTGAAACCAAAATAGTTCCACACCACCGACGTGCTGTTCCTCTTTGAGATTAAAGTCGCAGCTGTGTCAGTTACTGACTGTTCCGTCGAGGCAGAGGCCATTGCGCTACAGGTTAAAGATGAACTGACAGGATGAAAAGTTGTTGCAGCCGAGTTCTCCGCTCTTTCGCTCGCGTCACGTGCCCACCTCAAATCGCGCACGTAGCGATTAGAAAATCGCATTTTCTCATATCGCGATATTATCGCAAATGCAATTAATCGTTCAGCCTTAGTTATTTGTGGATTAATGCTTACTGAAGATGCGAAACATTTGCAGTGTACACCTTTCTGAGTCAGCCATGGCATAAGGTTGGGCTGTTTTCTTTCAAATCAAATTAAATCACTTAAATATACGTAAAAAATGTTTCCTTATGGTGCCAATGATACAGAAGAGCATATGCTGCCTGTGTTCAGATCATAATCTCCAAAATGGCACTATGGTGATGTGGAGAGAAACAGAGGAGAGGAATTGTTGAATAAAGTCGTTATTTTTGTTTTGTTTAAAGTCGTTTTTTCTATTAGCATGTTTTTGTGTTTTGCTTTGGTACCAAAATTGGTACCGAGAACCATGGATTTTCACTGGTATTGGTACAGAATACTGAAATTTGGTACTGTGACAACACTGTCATATCGGTTTATTGTTACATATTATTATTATTATTATTATTATTATTATTTATTTTTATTTTTTTTTGTGTGTGTGTTTGTTCATTTCTTATTTTAGATTTGATTAGTCTAGTTTGTCTGCTTCTGCTCTCTCTTGTCCATTTGCATGTTTTGTGAGAGTTTTTCTAAAGCAGATATGGAGAGATCAAGAGTCCATTCAGGCCTTGTGTTCCACTTTTGCTCTCTTTCAGTTCCGTTTCTTGGATTAAACTTACTTTCTTAGGTTCCCAGAAGTGAAACACACACTTCTATGTAATCTTGATGAAACACCACACACTTTGCAAACACACACTCATATGCAAACATACTTTGAATAAACCTTTGAATAAACCTTGTACCTGTTTGAAAAAAATCTCAATTTTTCTATCAAACATATTAAAAATATATTTATATATGTGGGCCAAAAAAAAAAAATCTTTACTGCCAATACTTTAGTTTCATAGGACATTGTCAATATTGGCAGGGCTGCTCTATAAATAAGTTATGTTTTGGTTGCATAAAAATTGATTTAACTTGCTTGTTGGTATGTATGATGATTTTTGTCTTGGTAATGTGAAACATCCTCTGTCCCTGAACACACAAACCCAATGACCTGTGTCTGTGGAATCGGGAGCATGCATCTGCAGTAGGTGTGTTCACGTTGCAGTGGTGGTCAGCTCTGATGAATGCTGTCAGACTGCCTCTACCGAACATCATGCCACGGCAGAAATTTCTCCCATTCTATATAATTTTATCAACCAACAAACAAATGTGCTTAGACATTGATCAGATCCCCAGAAGTGACTTGTGCATTTGTGTCTCTGTGTTGGTATTTATGCTCAGAGCTTTGCATGACTTGTTTGTTTGTTGAACCTGAGTGACCGAAGGTACCGAGACCTTCCTTGAAATAGAAAATATGAGTTTCCATTCAGAGTTTCCACTCGGATAACCAAATGCCAGTTAAGTGGACTTTTACCTTTATGTAACCAATTCTTTCTCACTGCATTATAAGGTGGATAAGGTGGATTTAAAATAATTCTGAGCATTTTTAGGAAGTGAGTCTCATTCTTAAGTAATAAGATGCCTAGAATTCCCAGAGAGCAAATTGTTCTTCAGGGTGTGATTGTTACTCACCTGTATAAAATTACTAAAATGTCTCTACAGGTGATGTAGGAAAGTGTTTTATTTCTCACTCTCTTTTACTTTTAGGTTAGTTTAAGTTAAAATGAGAACTTTAGTTTGTCTGTTCTGGTCAGATGCGGGGAAGGAACATGTTGTTCTGCACAAGTTAAAGATCCACTTGTTGTAAAATGTGGAGGAGGGACCAGATTGTGAAAGAACAGTAAATTTTATGTTAGGCCGCTCTAGCAATTTGCAAATATAGAAATAACTAAAGAAGAATGTTCATTTGGTGTAGGCGTAATTGCAGTGTCCATACAGATTTTGTGTTCAACCTCAGGACAAAAGAGCAAGCCAATCCACTCTGAGATCTTAACGGTCTTGTTGGTTAACTCCTACATGGTACTTTTTGTTAAAATCTGGTAAACACCAAAATTTACAAAATCACCTTTCCTATTAGCATATCAAATCAGCAGGTGGATTTTCTGACAATAGTGGTATCATAAATAAATTGAATCATCATGAAAGTGTATTTTGTTCAGACTGGTTCTGCTAATGTGCATGTACGTTTTAGACTAAGAAAGGTGATTGTCTCTTTTAATTGGAAGTTGAGATTATCTGAAATTCATAACATTTAGATTTTCGTTCGGTTTAAATGGTCACAGTGTTCTATTTTTACAACATTGTTTAGTGAATCTTTTATTGTGGAGTTGATTTAAGCATGATTGCAGAGTTCACTTTAAGGGATAAAATGCACCAGGTTCCAAAACAAATGCTGCAAATGACCCAGGTGTGAACACGTTATAAGCCGCCTGTATCCTCCAAAATTTTTATATATATATATATATATATATATATATATATATATATATATATATATATATATATATAAAAAATTTCTTTTCTTATTTACATTTATGTATTTTGCCACACTTTTATCCAAAGCACCTTACATTGCATTTATTGTGTACGTTATATTAGTTCTTGCAATCCCTGGAAATCAAACCCATGACCTTGCCGTTGTTAGCGCCATGTTTGAGCTACAGGACGTCTATTGGAGTCATTACCTAAGTCATGGGCAGACTCGGCACATGTACAGAATGATGGAACCACCTGCAGCAGCAGCTATATGTGCATGAGTAAGGTTGGCGGCCAGTTTGGCAGGCATGTGCGGATTCAACCCTAGATATGGGATTGGCACCTGGCACCAGAATACTAGTGTTAGTAAAAGCTGGAAGAGAATGGGAGGTGATACTAGGTGCCCTGTCATAGTCGTCTACTGAACATACTGAACTTTCATGACACTAAGAGACTATTTCAATAAATTAATTCCTCTCTAAGCAGCTTGCATGTATAGTATTTCTGCAGGTTTGTCCCATGCAGTGTTTGATACTGCTACCATTGCTTGAATTTAGTGTTCAGTTAACAGGTTGGAATAGACTGCTGGGTCGGGTTGGGTTGGGTTGAGTTAAATGGTGTGCTGCTTTCTAGGGTCAAATTATTAGAGATGTGTAATAATGACGTGTCACCTAGCTACACTTTCCCTATCCTGACTCAGAAGCCTCACTAGCTTTCCCAGCTGTAGTAAACTGCCTTTGAATGGTTACTTTCCTGTAACTAGGGTGTGAATTTGTTTCTTTTTTCTTCTCTTTTTCTCTTCTTTTTTCTTCTCTTACCTGCCGTCCTGTCTTCCCATTTCAATTAAAATGATGTTAACACATAGAATAACACTGCGTGTTTCAAAGCATTTCAGGGGACCTTTAAAGATCAGTGGTACTGTGCCACCATATCACTTTGATAGTATTTGTGTTAAATATTAAGGAGGTTTATTTTATTACCAATAATGTGGCCACTCTTTGATTATGTAATACTTATTTTGTTCTCTCTTTCTCTATCCAGCCTGCATGATGAGATAAAGGACTTTTATGAGTATATTTCTCCTCGTCCAGAGGAGGAGCAGATGAGGCTAGAGGTGGTGGCCAGGATCCACGGAGTCATCAAGGACTTGTGGCCCAATGCCGAGGTTAGTTACTCACACACACCGTTTCGATTCAATTGATTGTTTTCTTGAGGTTTATATCATTTTGTATTCTTGAATATTTGGATGAATGGGAACAATCAATTAGGTACCTGCCAAAGATGAATAAATGCAGACATGCATTGGTCTAAATACAGAGCCCTGAGGAACCCGATTTCTAAGTTGTCACTGGAACCCATTAGATATTAAATAAACACTCTTCTCAATTCACCTTTACATCTAAAAGAATGTTTATTGATTTATCAGTGAACTTAATTTATATTTATTTATTTATTTATTTATTTATTTAGGGGTGCACCGAAATTTCGGCCGCCGAAAATTTTCGGCCGAAATGGCATTATCGGTTTCGGGCCAAAATAAAAAAAACAGCCGAAAACGTAAACCGAAAATGAATGTCACCCGCCCCTCCCATCCGTGAGCAAGCGCTTAGATTTCACTCACGGTCAAGCTGTTATCACGCGACTGCCTGTCAAAGATTAAGCATGTCAAAGGGCTGTCACAATCAAAAAAAGCTTGTCACAAAAGCTGCACAATCGATCGGACCAACCAACACAAGTTTCGAAAACGAAAACAGGGAATCGATTTTAACGGCCTTCTCTCGGAGCGCGTCCAGCTCGTCACTATATGCTCGCAGCGAACGCGCGTCACACAGCAACTGCAGGTTCTGACACACACACACACACACACACACAGCCTATTAGTGCATAATATCAATGTAGCCTTCAGTAATGTTTTTCATTGATGTTATGGCAGTCCACATTGCTGACTTGTGCGCGTCTCAAGCGCCCTCTTTACGTTTGCCCTAATGCCTGTTTAGTTGTCGGTGGATTTGCCTATATTTGGTGTTGAAAAACGGATCAACGCCAAATATAGGCAATTTACTAACGATTCAATGAACACTTTGCCTATGTCTCAAAAATCGAACAGGTTTTTTTTTTCACAAAAGTGACAGCCCTATACGAGAGGACACCAAAGTTGCAATATGTAACATTTGTTCTGCAAAAATCTCCAAAATTGTGGATTTTTTTGCACAATTTTTAAAAAACTATTTTATTTGATGGAACATAAAACTTGAAGAATAATTATTATTTATATTTATTGTAAAAAATATTTTATGTTTTGTTATGTAACTGTTAATAAAAGTTTGATTATTATATTGTGATTTTTCAATTCAGATCCATTAAATCCAAGCAATATATATATATACATTTTTAAAAGAAGCCATTTTCGGCTTCAGTTTCGATTTTCGGCCAAGTGCATCCTAAATTTTCGGTTTCGGCGCAGAATTTTCATTTCGGTGCATCACTATTACAGTTTACATTGCTCAGTCCAGCTATTTTGTAATTGCTAATCTAGGGTTGGGCTAATAGACATCACGATGTTAGGCCTTTTTGAATGCACAATTGCTTTTATATTTTTTCTAACACTTTCAAGATTCGCAATCACACTTACTATGTTTTTACTATGGAGCGGCAGTACTTACCACACATTTACAAGATTATATGTTTGTCAGTGGTACTGAGGATCTGCAAATCATTTGCCATCATCCTCAGTAATCTCTCCTTACACATTGTCTACTAGAGCTGAATACCATTTTTTTGAGCTTAGAAGCTTGTAGTAGTAGTATGTAGTAGATAATATTTATGATGTACTAACACAAATTTCAAATGCTTTTCAACGTTGTCGCATCCAGTGTAGACAGAATTTGGCTGTTGCTAGGCATACTGCTTACAGGACTCAGGTGATTTTTCAAACTTGATGTGGTGTTGTGCACCAGCCAACTGCGGGTGATTTTGTGTTGTGGCGGGTAAACTCGCTTCACCTACCGGCCACCGTGGTGGGTAAATAACAATAACATACTGTTTCACCCCGCCGGTGGACAAAAAAAAAGTAAATTTTTATCCCTGGTGTGTGTACAACACTCAACAAAGTGTAATATCATCCAAAGCAGCTCTGTGGAGAAAGGCGGTGTAAACCGGGCTCGAAACGGTGGCGTTGTTTCCAGTACAGTGTTTGCAGCTGAAGTTAGTGCCGCCGGCGGAGTGATATATTTGTTGGTTATTTACAGTTCGTTTTATAGCACGCGCTCATGATATACAAGATCGCGTGAAGAGTTGAATTTGTTATCGTGCACAAGTTTCCGCATACTGTCACGTCTCTGTCAAACCCTGGTAAGTTCATTTTCCTCCAGCATTCTGCTACGTTTTAGATGATATGGACAGTTTGTGTTTATCTTATTGTTTTTAACGGCATAATAAGCAAACTAACTAACCGACAGTATTATCGGTCGCGTGTCTAATAACTGCTGTCCGGGGGATGCATTTTATTTGCAGTCTTCAAGCACTTTTTCAGAAGTTAGCTCTGTGGCTAGTAAGTCAACCCTCTACATTGCGAGTAAATCACTCTCATATGCGTCTAAATCTTCCTTCTGGCTACTAAATGATGTCTAATATTAGCCAATGGCTAATAAATTCTCTGATTTTACTCCCCAGTGTGTTATTTGGAGGCTAAGTTTAGCAGAGATATTTTCACTCGCGAACACTTTCTGACTCCGTCAGACGATCTGTGCTTTTTTTTCCCTCAATGGATCCGCAACGCACCTGTATAATGAACTCTAGTGTTAAGGAGCACAAATCGCCGTCGGTTTCTCACATAGAGAAAGAAAGAGAGAGAAGGGGGGATTGACGTGCTACATTTAAATAATATTATTTGTTGTATTTTCCTGTCAAAATAACGGCATTCCTATGGAAGACTTCAGCTTGTAAGAACAACTGGGTTTTCCGGTAGTGGGTAAAGTTAATGCGCGAATGGCAATCTCATTGGCTGGCACTCACCTATTATCGTCCCTGTTTTGATTTCAGCAAATCAGTTCGAGCGAACACACAAAACCTAATTAATATTCATGAATCCAGCAGCTCATTAATCCTTAGTAATCCTTAATGTGTTTTATAGTTTTTATTAGTAGGAATTGTATTATTATTATTATCTTATCAGGAGTTTTGTAAGGTTTTTTTTTCCCCAATTTTTATTTTTTATTTTTTTACAGAAACACTGAATTAGAGCCCTGCGCGGGACTGTTTTCTTCATCCCGCTCCCGCCCGCGTCCGCTGAATTTCTGACCATTACCGCCCGCTCCCGCAACGTATGTGTTAGACTCCCGCCCGCTCCCGCAATATGTATGTCCACTCCCGCCCGCACCCGCAAAACTCTGAGAATTTATTCCCGCACAATAATAGAGATGCATTGATTTTGTGTCTTCTCCCGTCCCGCAGAAAAAAAACACGTATTTGTATTGATATTATTGAAGAGATTCATGGGGTTGTTTGTTTCTTTTCCCTGGCTTGCATGTAAAAAAAAATAAATAAAAAATAAAAAAGACAAAACACACAATACATTCAAATATAATTTCGTTTTTATCAAAAACTTTGCACATAAAAATAGACTGCATGGCAAAAAAAAAAATACATAATATGATAAACTAGGCTACATGAAAAACAGCAGTTTTACAATTATTAGCCAAGTGTCGCAGGTATTCTGTTTGAAAAATACATATAAGAATAAAAACATTCAAACTAAGGCTGCCTGCTCAATAACACTGGCATCATCACGCCTCTTGACCTAATTAACAAATGGCAACAAGGGGCTGTGCTCAAAAAACAACACTAGGCTAATAAATAACATAAAATAAACAACGTTAACGAATGAATTTAACAAATGAATCACTTTGCAATATTGCTGTCAGGCAACCTCCCTATCCCGCGGTGGGGTTTTTTAGCCGCCCATTCCCGCCCGCAGCAAAATTCAAACCGCCCGCTCCCGCGAGATTTGCGTTAGGTCCCGCGGGACCCGGCGGGACTCTATCCCAATGCAGCCCGCTACACTGAATGACCAAAAAAGCACCACCACCAGTCCAGTTAAAATGTTCAGTTAAAACGACTAATAAGCATTCACACATGGTTATCAAGTTTACTTCTAATTACTAAAGTTCTATTCTTAAATGATACTTGATTATTATAAAGCTTGACTGACTGGCGAGTAAACTAAAATAATTACTAGCCAATGGCGATTCAATTGCCAAGGTGTCCGTAGAGGGTTGTAAGTTATGTAGAAATAACATTGTATCTCTACACATGTTTGACAGCTCTGGCGTAAAAACGATTTATTAAAAACACTGTGTATCATCCGGTTGGGCTACGGAGTTGAGAGAATGAGCTTCTTCAGCAAGAGTCAGCTGTTTCAAAACCTAGTTAGCTGCCTAGATAGGCAGCATATTTGATCATCACTGAAAGAGAACATGTCAGTATTTCATTGAGACTTGAGATTAAATAAACTGCTTAAGTATTGTAGATATTGTAGTATTAATTTTCAAATGCAGTTACACATTGTCGGTTAAAAACAAGAAAGTGGCTGGTAAAAACATTTAGTGGCTGGTAGATTTTGAAATCCGTCATAAATCGAACGCGGCAGCGGTTTATTGTCAGGGATTAGTGGTGCCACATCCAGTGTAGACAGCATCACGGATTATACTGAGTTCTGTCGACTGATCTATATGTAATGAATCTTTATTATAGATCAGTGGTTCTATAGTATTTTGTCGCGCCGCTCGCATCCGATGTAGACACGTGTTAGGAATCGTTAGTTGTTGTCCCTTATAAGGATTTTACGCTTCGGGGCACACCTCCCCCAATACCAGACTGAGTATTTAACTGTGCAAGGAGAGGCTTTACCCTACTGTTTTATAACCACACACAGGACATTACGAATGAATTCTTCCTGTATACTTCTTTTTTTTATTATTTATTTATGCTTAGCTCAGATGTATATTTATTTTTTATTTATATTTATTTTTCACTTTTTAAATTATAGAGTACATTGCCCCATAAGCTTGCATAGCATGTAACAATCAACATATGTTATGTTAGATGTGATGTTGTGTTGCATTTTGCGTGTTAACTATGTTTCCAGAAATGTTCATGTGCCTTATGAGGTCACATCTTTCTCACCAGTTTCAGTCCAAGTGTGTTTTTGCAAGTAATTACACTCATGTACTCAAACATCAGAGTGTCTCGTGGGAATACCTGTCTGATTTGCATGTTACAGATCTTTCCTGTTTTAAATATGAACACAGGATGGGAGTTTGGACTAATGGTTTCATAGGTAGATTCTTATAAGGGCAGATTTAATGTTTTTCCATTTTCTGTTTCAGGTTCAAGTGTTTGGCAGCTTTAGCACAGGCTTGTATTTACCTACAAGGTAATATGTTTTTTTATTTTAATTGCTGCATTTTCTCCATTCAGCACAAAATGTATATGTTCTAAAATGGTCTTTTTGTAATTGTGTAATGAAAGTATTATGACATGTAGACGTGTAAGTATGTGTATGCATACGTTTTGTGTGCTTGCAAAGAGAGGATTAAGATTTGTAATTTTAGCTCTGCTTATCCTGTGATCCCCGAGTGTGTGCTATTTATTTATTTATTTATATATTTTTTTATTCTATTTACTTCAGTCTCACGTCACTCACACCAGTCATACTGTGTTTATACACCACCTGGATAACTAAAGTGTGGCTTAGTGGAATACATCTGTCTGTGCCAATACACAACTATGCTAGTTGTTGAAACAGTCTAGTTTAATACTCCATAAATTAAGTAACGTCCATAAATTAATGTGTTACATACTCTTTCATAAGTTTTTTTCAGTTTATTCAAAGTCATCAAACTTGTTCCAAAACATCATACACATCATTCAGTGTATTGCTCATCCATTAAAGGGTTAGTTCATCCAAAAATGAAAATGGTCATCATTTACTCACCCCCATGACATTCCAAACCTGTATGAGTTTCTCTCTTATGTTGAACATAAAAGAAGATATTTTGAAGATTGCTGGTAATCAAACAGTTGGTGGTTGCCATTGACTTCCATAGTATTTATTTTACTACTATGGAAGTCAATGGCAACCACCAACTGTTTGATTACCAGAAATCTTCAAAATATCTTCTTTTATGTTCAACATAAGAGAGCAACTCATACAGGTTTGGAACGACATGTGGGTGAGTAAATGATGTCAGAATTTTCATTTTTGGGTGAACTATCCCTTTAAGATGAGAATCATTCTTGTTTGCTTATTTAACACTTTCTCTTCTCCCTCTTTATTTCAGTGATATAGACTTGGTGGTATTTGGTCACTGGGAGACTTTACCTCTCTGGACTCTGGAAGAGGCGCTGCGCAAGAGAAAAATTGTAGATGAGAACTCTGTCAAAGTCCTGGACAAAGCAACGGTACGAGTAGCGCTGTGTCATAAACATGCGTTGGCTGTTTTTGTTGTCTGTCAGACATCCCTGCTTGTGCCTTAACACACTGTGTGTTTGTAGGTTCCCATCATTAAACTGACAGACTTGCACACAGAGGTAAAAGTGGACATCAGCTTTAACGTACAGAATGGTGTTAAAGCCGCAAAACTTATCAAGGACTTCAAACAGGTTAGTGTGGAGGTTTTTCTTAAAGTCCTCTTTTTAACTCCAGCGATAAATTAAAGAGTAACTAAACCCTAAACCAACTTTTTTTAGTTAATGATCTATAATAATGAGGCTTTATTAGTGCTGTTCATTGATTCGAGTAACTTTTTTGACATTTGAGTATAAAGTGTTTTAATTCTACAATATATGGTGTAAAAACGTGTGAGTGCTGCCCTCTTCAGGTTGAACGGTGGCTACTGCAGTTGATTTTTCCTATTGGATGTTGCGGTGGCAAGTGACGTAAGCGGTGGCAGGTGACGTAAGCAGTTTCCAGCTCACCACGCCCCTTGGTACGAGCTACCACGCCCTTGGCAGTATAAAACCATCAAAATCACTGTAGTGAGTCAGGAGCTGGAATTGCGAGTATTGGTAACGACCAGGTCACCAGGATAGACTAATATAGCATCTATTTAGCATAGCAATTATACAACCCGAATTCCGGAAAAGTTGGGACGTTTTTTAATTTTGAATAAAATGAAAACTAAAAGACTTTCAAATCACATGAGCCAATATTTTATTCACAATAGAACATAGATAACATAGCAAAAGTTTAAACTGAGAAAGTTTACAATTTTATGCACAAAATGAGCTCATTTCAATTTTGATTTCTGCTACAGGTCTCAAAATAGTTGGGACGGGGCATGTTTACCATGGTGTAGCATCTCCTTTTCTTTTCAAAACAGTTTGAAGACGTCTGGGCATTGAGGCTATGAGTTGCTGGAGTTTTGCTGTTGGAATTTGGTCCCATTCTTGCCTTATACAGATTTCCAGCTGCTGAAGAGTTCGTGGTCGTCTTTGACGTATTTTTCGTTTAATGATGTGCCAAATGTTCTCTATAGGTGAAAGATCTGGACTGCAGGCAGGCCAGGTTAGCACCCGGACTCTTCTACGACGAAGCCATGCTGTTGTTATAGCTGCAGTATGTGGTTTTGCATTGTCCTGCTGAAATAAACAAGGCCTTCCCTGAAATAGACGTTGTTTGGAGGGAAGCATATGTTGCTCTAAAACCTTTATATACCTTTCAGCATTCACAGAGCCTTCCAAAACATGCAAGCTGCCCATACCGTATGCACTTATGCACCCCCATACCATCAGAGATGCTGGCTTTTGAACTGAACGCTGATAACATGCTGGAAGGTCTCCCTCCTCTTTAGCCCGGAGGACACGGCGTCCGTGATTTCCAACAAGAATGTCAAATTTGGACTCGTCTGACCATGAAACACTATTCCACTTTGAAATAGTCCATTTTAAATGAGCCTTGGCCCACAGGACACGACGGCGCTTCTGGACCATGTTCACATATGGCTTCCTTTTTGCATGATAGAGCTTTAGTTGGCATCTGCTGATGGCACGGCGGATTGTGTTTACCGACAGTGGTTTCTGAAAGTATTCCTGGGCCCATTTAGTAATGTCATTGACACAATCATGCCGATGAGTGATGCAGTGTCGTCTGAGAGCCCGAAGACCACGGGCATCCAATAAAGGTCTCCGGCCTTGTCCCTTACGCACAGAGATTTCTCCAGTTTCTCTGAATCTTTTGATGATGTTATGCACTGTAGATGATGAGATTTGCAAAGCCTTTGCAATTTGACGTTGAGGAACATTGTTTTCAAAGTTTTCCACAATTTTTTTACGCAGTCTTTCACAGATTGGAGAGCCTCTGCCCATCTTTACTTCTGAGAGACTCTGCTTCTCTAAGACAAAGCTTTTATAGCTAATCATGTTACAGACCTGATATCAATTAACTTAATTAATCACTAGATGTTCTCCCAGCTGAATCTTTTCAAAACTGCTTGCTTTTTTAGCCATTTGTTGCCCCCGTGCCAACTTTTTTGAGACCTGTAGCAGGCATTAAATTTTAAATGAGCTAATTAAGTGGAAAAAAGTGTAAAATTTCTCAGTTTAAACATTTGCTACGTTATCTATGTTCTATTGTGAATAAAATATTGGCTCATGTGATTTGAAATTCCTTTAGTTTTCATTTTATTAAAATTTAAAAAACGTCCCGACTTTTCCGGAATTCGGGTTGTATAGTTATTTAGATCTTCAAGTTAGCGTAGATTTATCTGTATTTAGTACAGTGGTCAGGATGGTACGGAGGTGTGTTGCTGGTTGTGACAGCACTGCTGGACTGCACAGTTTACCAGCAGACTTTAAAATTAAGCGCCAGTGGTTGCATGCATTTGGCCTGGAAGACCGCAAGTTCCCGCCTAGAGCTCGAGTGTGCAAACTGCGTTTTACACGGGATTGCTTCTCCAACGCAATGGAGGTGGAAATGGGCTTCTCCACACAGCTCGCGCTGAAAACCGACGCAGTGAGGGAGTTAAGACCGCAGTTTGAGCCAGTTGCTCGAATTGATATGAACAGACACCTCGACACCCTCCACTTCAGGTAAAAGTGGGGGAGAAAAGTCCTCTACTTCAAATGATCACTCTGTTGCAAAGCTACTTGCGTCATTACAGTCACTCTCCATTTTAGCGTCTCTGACAGCAGCTGTCAATCAATCCGTCACTGCGAGTCTCAGGATTACGCCGCACTCGCTCAGCCCCGCCCTAGGTCCGTCCCCTCTATCTCCGCTGTGATCTGCCCACTTTTCAGCATTTTTCAAATATTGTCAGCGGGTGGAGTCAGGCTCTGAGCAGGGGTTTAGTTACACTTTAAGAGGGAAATCGAAATGCTGATTTCAGATGGAGCTGTTTAGGTTTTAGAAACTCATTTTAGCTTGATTTTCAACATGAAAACACCTAATTCTGTGCAAATCAGCATAAAAAATGAGTTTGTGTGAGAATGTATTCCAGGAATGTAGGTTTTTAGTCTTGTAGTTGCAGCTTTGAATTTATGCAGATTTATTTTCTGACTTGTGTGTATTTGTGTGTGTGTTTCAGCAATTTCCTGTATTACCGTACCTGGTGCTGGTTTTGAAGCAGTTTTTACTGCAGAGAGAGCTGAATGAGGTTTTTACGGGAGGAATCGGATCATACAGTCTGTTCCTCATGGTTGTCAGCTTCTTACAGGTAACACACTTCTTTCTACACATTCCATCGAATCCACACACTGTCTCACAGTACCCAAAGATAAATCCTACTGAATACATGCATACTGCACTGCACTGTGACAGTAAAGAGTTTTACATTGTTACAAAAGATTTCTATTTCAAATGCTGTTATTTCTACTCATCATAGAGTAGGATTACAGTTCATACCAAATTATTAATCTGCACAGCTGCACAACATTGACAATAATAAATGGTTTTTGAGCACCTAATCAGCATATTTGAATGATTTCTGTTGGTGATGTGACACTATATGCCTCGATTTGCCTCAAGAGTGAAAATCCCCCATTTAATGATAATTGCTCAAAGGATTTTTGTTAATGTAACAGTTTAATTAAAATTATAATTGCGGTTTTATTTCCCAGCTGCACTATAGAGAAGACGCGTGTAGTTCAAACCCAAACCTGGGTGTACTGTTGATTGAGTTTTTCGAGCTATACGGACGGCATTTTAACTACCTGAAGACGGGGATCAGGATCAAAGATGGTGGCTCATACTTGGCCAAGGATGATGTGCAGAAAGGCATGCTGGATGGGTACAGACCCTCTATGCTTTACATTGAGGATCCTTTGCAGCCAGGTACAAACACAAACCCTAATGCACACACTGACACATTTTAAACCGCTCAACTGACACAAATGTCACCAAAGATGGTATGGAAGATGTTTTGTTTTTGTCATAGGAAATGATGTGGGGCGAAGTTCATATGGGGCGATGCAGGTGAAAGAGGCTTTTGATTATGCTTACGTTGTCTTAAGTCACGCTGTGTCCCCAATTGCCAAGCACTACCCCAACAACAAGTCAGAGAGGTGAGACAAAGAGAACTGTAATAGAGACGTGTGTATTCAATTTTCTAAATTGTAATTTCATAAGTAAAAAAACCCCTGCAAACTGACAGACAAATGATGAGAGAAGTCAAAAGTGAAAAAAAAATAAAAATACTGATTGAACTCTAGACCTACTCAGGATGGGATTCATGATAGGTCTTATCTTTTCCCCACAGTATTCTCGGTCGAATAATCCGTGTCACACAGGAAGTAGCAGAGTACCGTGACTGGATCAGTGTGCAGTGGGGCCAGCGGAGCAACAATGAGCCGGTCCTCAATTGTAATGGTAAGACATTATCCCTCAGCTAATTTTGATATGTCTTTAACTTTAGAAAGCTGAATATCCCTTGTTTTATTTCTCCATAGTAAATGATGTCACTCGGTTAGTTGAGTCTGAGGAGCTTGATGAGTGTAATAATAACTTTCCAGAAGATAGTGCAGTGCTTCCTGCTGTTCCCCGGAGCAAAGTGTCATCAAACTCTTCCTCTCCTTCCCCCTCTTCCCCTTCATCGCCATCATTATCATCACCATCTTCAGCAGCCTCTAGCTCAAGTGAAGCGGTAAGTTTATATATATATCCCTTACCATGAACATTTTCTTACACTAAAAATAGCATTAGAGGCTGTTTTAGCATAAAACTGAATACATTTTGTATACAATATCTTTTTTTTTTGACTGGCTTTCTGCAGGACTCTGATGGAACGCCCTGTAAGACTTCAAAAGCTTTGGGCCGGGGCTCTAACACTTACAATGAGAATACAGAAAGGAATCTGTCCAATCACAGATCACAAAATCATTCAACAATAGTGCCCACCCCCACTAATAAGGGCAACAAGGTAAGAACCTGATGGAAGTGACTAGGAGACATATTGGTTCAAATATCTCAGTAATACATAACACTTTACTATAACATTCAATTTGTTAGCATTAGTTAACAAGTTGATTTGGTATTAGTTAACAAATTCAAGGTATAATGAATTAATCTGTGGTAATACAGAATTTATTCATGTTTTTTATTGTTACTGTCTGCTAATACATTTTTAGCATTTTAAGTTGTATTTTCAAGTTACTTTTTTACTATTTTGTTTTATTCATTTAATTTGGCTGTGTAACGTGTTAGAGTTTTATATATATCATCTTTGTTTTTTAATTCAGAGCCGACAGCTTGCTAACAAAAGTGCTCAAGGGCCACACAACAACCCCAACAAGATCCAGCAAAACAGCAAGTCCCAAAAATTCCACATGAAGAAGAGGAAACCTCAGCGTGAGGTAGCGCGTGAGGACTTGTGTAGATAGAGGGAGCTGTTCTTGCAGACTCACACCTGCTCTTAATGTCTCTGACCACAGAAGGGTGCTGCTGGTATCATTTTTCTCTCCTGTCCCACTGTTAAAGGGATGCGTGTGACTTTGTAGCTGGAAAAGGAAAAGAAGAAAAAAAAACGATTTATTAAAGTGGGGCGTAGGCCATGGGATTGAAATCATGTGGGAGAGTCTAGGCCTGATCTGCATTGGCTTCTGCACAATTTGGGAGCTGCACTGCTCTCCTGGAGATGTGGAGGACCAGAGAATGTAGGAGAGAGAATTCAACTCGAGCAATACCTGAAACTCTGGACTTTTGCCTCACTGAGGACAACTGAAAGAAAATAAAAAGACTCGAATTACAAAAAAAAAAAAAGGTTATATTGAAAGTGCAAAGATTTTTAAATGTTTAAAAAAAATTGTAAAATGTAACTAGTACAAGAGAAATTATGCATGTTTTTTTTTCTTTCTTTTTTTTTCTTTTTTTTGAAGAGTGTTTCTTTTTCATGTCTGCAGATTATACAACTATTTGTACAAGAAAAAAAAAATGAAAAAAAAAAAAAAAAATATTATCCAACATGGAAATGGTTTCATAATAGTTTTATAGTATTGTTTAATTTTTGCCATGCTGTAGGCGTACACACATTAACCAGAAAAGAGCTCCTCACGGCTATGTACGGGTTTAGGTTCAATTGCCAACACTTATCATCAGCCTCTTCTGCTGTTCTTGTAATGAGGTGGTTGGGCTGTGTGAGAGAGGTGTTAGAAGTTGACTGCACATCCGAAAACACACAACTCTGCACACTGTATGAATGTGTGTGTGTTGAGTGTATGTGTGAACAGTCTGTCAGCAAGAGGAGTAAAGTGTGTAGATCTGGAAATTTGAAGAACACTACAGCTGTGGTTTTCAGTCTGCTTCTCAGAATGATCTGCCCATCACAAAATAAGTTGTATTTGTTAATGTATTTATTTTTTATCAAAGACAGTTGATTTCTATATGCTGACCGCAGAGGCCAGACATGTTCTGTGTTCTGTCTTATGGCTGAGTGGCAAAACATGATTGTTGCTTGTCATGTAGTGTGCTATATATATAATTTTTTTTCTGAATGTCAAATACCCTTTTTCCGATAACAGTTGAGTGACCAAGTTTATTTCCGAAAGTACATTTTAACAGATATAAGAAAAAAATGGTTTAAACATTTTAATTTGTGGCTGGTCTACTTAAAAGGAGATGAGGTGAATTATTTTGTGATTTTTTTTTTATTTTTTATTTTTATTTTTTTTCTTCTCCATTCCACTGGATCTTGATGTATTGTAAGAATGCCCGTTCTCTCCAAATTAATATTAATGCATTTCTTCAGATAAACAGTAGGTGGTGGTATAACAAGGTTATTTCATACACTGTAATTCCCCTGTGACTTTTTGTTTTAAGATTTGCTTAATAGTTTTCACAGATCTCTGTAAATTTAAGATATGATGGCTCTTGATTAGGTAATATTAGTTACTCCACCTGTGTTGAGTGTATATGATGCTAAAATGGAGTATCAAAGCCAGTAGTATGTCTAAAACCAAATCGATGCCACTGAAATAGAGCTGAGAGAAATGCAGCGATTAGAAAAATTGGAGGATCATTAGTGCCACAGCCAGTGCTCCAGACAGGTTTACTTCACATGTATCCATGATCATCCATGCAATAAAAGTTACAGCACAACTATCAAACTTCAAGCTGGTACATTTACTATTCTACAGTCTCTGATCAATGCCTTTTCTTTGTTTTGAAAAGTTGCTATACATTTTGTACTTTCCTAATGTTAAGTGTACTAAATGTTGTTTGGACATTTTTTTATATGGTTTAATGTCTTGGTATAGTGCATTTAACTTAACGCCAGTGACTGAGCCGAGCAAATGAATGATGTTCTATAGTCAGCTGGTACAGCAGAGCAAAACTTAATGAACACCATTATTAAACCTGATATTATTTACTCCAAGACCAAGTGATGCTTTGTGAAAGACTCAATGTCTCTCAATTTCAACAGTAATGTTTTGGTTGAGGAAATTATTTAAAAAAAAATGTGCTATAGGGTAGCAAATTTACTTGACTCGCAAACTTATTTTCCAATAATAATAATAATAATACTGGTGGTAATACTGTTACTTTGCATTTAGAAGATTTTTGAAAAATATTTTGTTGGTTGCAGCTACATTCTACAACCCGAATTCCGGAAAAGTTGGGACGTTTTTTAAATTTTAATAAAATGAAAACTAAAAGACTTTCAAATCACATGAGCCAATATTTTATTCACAATAGAACATAGATAACATAGCGAATGTTTAAACTGAGAAAGTTTACAATTTTATGCACAAAATGAGCTCATTTCAATTTTGATTTCTGCTACAGGTCTCAAAATAGTTGGGACGGGGCATGTTTACCATGGTGTAGCATCTCCTTTTCTTTTCAAAACAGTTTGAAGACGTCTGGGCATTGAGGCTATGAGTTGCTGGAGTTTTGCTGTTGGAATTTGGTCCCATTCTTGCCTTATATAGATTTCCAGCTGCTGAAGAGTTCGTGGTCGTCTTTGACGTATTTTTCGTTTAATGATGCGCCAAAGGTTCTCTATAGGTGAAAGATCTGGACTGCAGGCAGGCCAGGTTAGCACCCGGACTCTTCTACGACGAAGCCATGCTGTTGTTATAGCTGCAGTATGTGGTTTTGCATTGTCCTGCTGAAATAAACAAGGCCTTCCCTGAAATAGACGTTGTTTGGAGGGAAGCATATGTTGCTCTAAAACCTTTATATACCTTTCAGCATTCACAGAGCCTTCCAAAACATGCAAGCTGCCCATACCGTATGCACTTATGCACCCCCATACCATCAGAGATGCTGGCTTTTGAACTGAACGCTGATAACATGCTGGAAGGTCTCCCTCCTCTTTAGTCCGGAGGACACGGCGTCCGTGATTTCCAACAAGAATGTCAAATTTGGACTCGTCTGACCATAAAACGCTATTCCACTTTGAAATAGTCCATTTTAAATGAGCCTTGGCCCACAGGACACGACGGCGCTTCTGGACCATGTTCACATATGGCTTCCTTTTTGCATGATAGAGCTTTAGTTGGCATCTGCTGATGGCACGGCGGATTGTGTTTACCGACAGTGGTTTCTGAAAGTATTCCTGGGCCCATTTAGTAATGTCATTGACACAATCATGCCGATGAGTGATGCAGTGTCGTCTGAGAGCCCGAAGACCACGGGCATCCAATAAAGGTCTCCGGCCTTGTCCCTTACGCACAGAGATTTCTCCAGTTTCTCTGAATCTTTTGATGATGTTATGCACTGTAGATGATGAGATTTGCAAAGCCTTTGCAATTTGACGTTGAGGAACATTGTTTTTAAAGTTTTCCACAATTTTTTTACGCAGTCTTTCACAGATTGGAGAGCCTCTGCCCATCTTTACTTCTGAGAGACTCTGCTTCTCTAAGACAAAGCTTTTATAGCTAATCATGTTACAGACCTGATATCAATTAACTTAATTAATCACTAGATGTTCTCCCAGCTGAATCTTTTCAAAACTGCTTGCTTTTTTAGCCATTTGTTGCCCCCGTGCCAACTTTTTTGAGACCTGTAGCAGGCATTAAATTTTAAATGAGCTAATTAAGTGGATAAAAGTGTAAAATTTCTCAGTTTAAACATTTGCTACGTTATCTATGTTCTATTGTGAATAAAATATTGGCTCATGTGATTTGAAATTCCTTTAGTTTTCATTTTATTAAAATTTAAAAAACGTCCCAACTTTTCCGGAATTCGGGTTGTACACACTACAGAACATCTGATCATTTTGCAAGTGTTCCTGGTTTAACTTGACACTGAAAGAGTTAATAATCTTAAACCTGCAACTGTACTCTTTGACAGTGAGAGCTGCATCAGGCAGAAGAATTGAGCTAATTGTGATAATCATTTGTCCAGGTGCATGGGACTCTTTGCCCTAGACAGACTGACATTTACCTGATCATCATCTCTATTGTCTTTGACATGCCAATATAATACTTTGCTATTTATATGGTCTGTGATTTATTTGTGTGTGTGTGTGTGTGTGTGTGTGTGTGTGTACACACTTTCCAAAACCGGTCACCTAAATGGACACCCCCCGCCCCCAAAAGAGAGAGAGAGAGAGAGAGAGAAAAGGCAGAGTTGCTGTTTAATTATACTTTTTGTATATTGTTTGTAGTGGCTGTCTGTGAAGTGTAGGCTACTGCAGCTGCTTCACTGATATGCACCAAGCACGGAACTGCAGCTTTTTACAATGTTTCAATTGTATTCTCAACAGTCACGTCTGTTTAAACTGGTAATCCCAAGACTAAGCAAATATTGAATATGCATAAACAATTATATATTTTTATTATTTTTTTTATATAATATTTCATGGTTGGTCTTTATTTTGAAAAGAAAAAAATGCTTCAAGTCATTGTTTTGAGGCTGTGTCACTCATATTTTTAGCTCTTATAGGCTAGGCTGCTAAAACATCAAAATGTTTTGTATATTTTTGTGAGAATGGAAAGGGGTAAAGCTCAACTTTGGACTCAATCATAAGGATGATCTGTATTCTAAAAATAATAAAATGCACTTTAAAATCTGCAGTGTAGCTGTGGTATATCTACAGTTTACATTATTTTTTTCTTACAGACGCCTTCCCATGCTTTTAACGCAAAACAAACGGAATTGTTCATAGTTCCATTTATTTAAAAGAAAATGGATACTTCCATTGTGTGGACACAAATCTATTTTTAAAATATAACTTTGTAACAGAATGCACTGAAGGGGTGCACTGTTTCTGTGGTGTCTGAACGAACAGTTAAGACAGAAACGGTGCATCCCTTCAGTGTTCTTGCTGCACACGGGGAGGCGCGCGCAGAGCAGAACTGATCCGCACGCTACTTACCGTTTGTGATCGAGCCGCTTGAGCTCGAGTCTTGCGAGAGAAACAGTTAGTCAAGATTTTATACAACCAAACACGGAACTGAGGGCCTAAATCAAATCTATCTTACCGCTGTGGGTTTCGGCAGCAAGTAACAGTTTATCAGCCAGGTGAGTGAAGTTTCTCACTTCAGCGGATTTAATACCTATAGAGTTCAGTTACCGACTCTCGAGGGAAACTGAGCCAACAGTGATGTTCTTGGTTTTTCGTTTAATATTGTAATATAAAGAAAGTTATGTAGTGTTTCTGTTGTCTGGGTTCATCTACAGGGCTCTGTCGTGTCTGTAGCGCGTCAGTTGTGCTCAGAGAGAAAACGTTCCTGACTGTAAATCTGTATTATTCTTGTATTATTGATAGGCTACACGAGGAAGGGATGTGGTCCGGTTTTATAGAAAGAGTTGAAAATGTCCTGGAAAAGACCTAAGCTGTTTTTGTCTCGTTTGTTTGAAGAATCATATGTAGCTCAAAGCATCTTCATGAGCCCTGTCCTGCGGAACTGGGGTTACATGTATGGTCGCGTTACTGTCAATTGTGTCCAAAATCTTTTTAAACACAGGTAATATGGTGTACAGTTAGCCTCATTATGATTTATTTAAAATACAATCAGTACAACTGACGCAGCAATCATCGGGCTATGACTGTTAGATGTGGAAGTTACTGGGTTTCTTCTTGATATAAATGGTCTCTGTACAGGAAATGAAGATGTCAGCGTGTATGAATCTAAGTGCACTGGAGGCTTATCATATGCAGTGTACTCTGAGCAAACAAAACCACTGGTCTTACCATCTGAAAGTGAACAAGAGGAGAGGGACAGGGTAAAACAGATGCCCTCAAGGCAATCGATTCAACTCATATGGATTAACCAAAATGTAGAGTAGAATTCAGTGGAGATTTTTACTAGTAGCCTACTTCTAGAATTATGTAGAGACTGCAGAGCAGAGTGAGACCTATAGAAGCTTACTGGAGCAATGTCTGGATTTATGACTTTTGTTTTTGGGTAAAAACTATCAGGCATTGTCTCTTTACCGTTGTTGCTGTACTTTTCACATGATGTTAAATGCAAAACCTTCCAAGAAATGCTTACTAGTTACAAAGGTTTAACTGATGTATGCTGAACAATGGGGTGCTTTGTTTTGTAATGTTATTGTCATTGATTTCAAGAGTAGAGTATAGAGTATATAGGAAGCAGGTTCCTCCTTTGTCATTGAAGACATGGAAATATCAGGTAATTCTAGAATTGGTTTTGCTTGAAAAAATATGGAATTGTGAATTTAAATGTTTGTGGTCATGATCAGCTCTGAAATATAGAAAGCAAATTATCCATGTGCGTGGATATTTATTTATTTTTGGAGACTTTGTTGAGATCAACTCCAGGCCAGCAATCTGTAAAGGGATAGTTCACCCAAAAATGAAAATTTGGTGTTTATCTGCTTACCCCCAGGGCATCCAAGATGTAGGTGACTTTGTTTCTTCAGTAGAACACAAACTGAGATTTTTTAACTGAAACCGTTGCATTCTATCAGTCTTATAATGTAAGTGAATGGGAATCATGGCTAAAACATACAATAAAGCAAAAAAAAACATAGTCAAAAGTCACCTACATCTTGGATGCCGTGGGGGAAAGCAGACAAACATCTTTTCATTTTTGGGTGAACTGTCCTTTTAAGACTTGTAAAAAAAAAAAAATCATGGCTATGAATTAGTGGTGGACAGATATTGTTTTTTTTGACAGCCGATGCCGATATCGATATCTTGGAAAGCACGGTGGCCGATAGCTAATTTTCTTTTTTTTTTTTATTAATATTTAAGAAGTTTGAAATCATTTGACTATGGATTAAAAAGAATAAATGTGTAAATAAACATACTTATACTTTAGATGACTAAGTATTTTTCACAAATAAATAAATATTTAATAAAAATATAAATTAAAAAGGAAGTAAACACTTTATCCAACAGAGCACTTAGTATTCTGGGAAGTTTGTGTGTTCATTGGTAATCATATTTTTCAAATAAAGCCAGGGTAACACTCATTTTACATCCAGCACACAGAGAAAACAACATGAATATGACAGTGGGCGAATGCATAAAGCGCAGCATAATTTGAAATCACAAGTTTAAATTTTAAAGCATTCAGTCCACACTGACCAACCATCATACAGAGAGCACACAATCATGCTGGGTAAAAATACACACTTCACAAGATCTCACAGCTGGATTCGAGTAAGTTTGCAAGGTTTGTGAAATGAAGTGTTCATTAGTATTCAAAGATTTGTTTAAATTATATAAATGCATATTTGCTTAATGCTGACAACAAACAAGAAAGTTTTATAATGTTTGCCTTTCTATTACTAATAATATAAAAGCAGTAGTTATAATACTTTTTATATACATTAATTCCTTTGTTTAACCCTTCTATCTGATTATTAGACAGACTTCTTTCTGTATTAGACAGAACTGTTGACAACGACAGTAAACAAGAGGGAGAGTTGCTGCCGCTCTCAGCGCCGTCAAAATAAGAGTCACATCGGCCAAGCAGAAAAACTTATCGGCCTTGGCGATATATCTGTCAACCACTACCATGAATGACTGTAAAAGTCATTGTCATAAAGGGTGGGAACCCTTAAATAAAGAAGTGACTGAAGAAGACGCTTCACATATAGAAGTGTCATCTCTAATCTTCTGTAAATGGCTGCAAATAAGTGTAAAAATTCAATATTACATCTAAGTATAAATGGAAGTAAATATTAGTCTTTTCTGTAGTTTCCAGTTTGTCATTGTTACAGTTTAAATTGTTAAAAAGGACTGTATAAAGGTTTTGCTAACATATCAAAGCTGCTTTTTAGCTCTGTTATTCATTTTGGTAACTGGTAAGTTTAACGTAGAAGCAGCTTTTTTTTTATCTTGTGTCTCCAGTTTTCCCCGTCAACTTTACACAACCGGTTAGTATAAAAGTAGAGTTTAAATTAGTCATTGCTTAATTTATGCAGAAACAGGTTGTAAACTAAACATGTTGGATGTTTATTAGGGATGTAACGATATAAAAATTTCTTATCAGGATTATATTGACCAATATTATCACGCTCTTCAGTATTATCACGGTATTGTTAAAATGTGCTGGATATGTTAAAAAAGTACAGACATATAAAGAGTCTAGATAACTTATCTGAATTGTTTAATTGTGTAGAATAGCTTGTTTTCTGCACACAGGCTGAATGTAAATATAAGTCTCTGTAAATCCACTCGCTGACAACAGGTGGCTATGGGGAGCCAAACAACCCAAAAGTGGGACGAAACAGCATGGTATTTAAGTGTTCGTGCAGCGCTGACCTGTCACTGGCGCGGCTCAAAGTACTGACTCGGCAGCTCAGAGAGGACGTGTTTACCAGCGCCACCGAACTAATCAGTTACAACAGTGCAGCCCGAACATTACTCTTCTTCTTCTTCTAATAATGTTTTATGGCGGATGGCAAACCAACTTTTGGTGCATTTACTGCCACCAACTGGACTGAAGCAGGGCTTGAAAACGGAAAGAAAATTCAATCGGTTCACTCCGAGCAGAATCGATATTTTAACGTTTCTGTTCCTGTCTTCCTTTGAATTATTACCATTCCGAAACCGGTTCGGGTGGAAAAAATACCGGTTAATAACGTTATTTTTAAAAAACAATATTATGTGTCTATAATTTGCCTAATAATAATGTAACGTGCTTCGTTTCTATATGCAGGGTTTACAGTTCTTACCGCGTTAGCTCGTTGGCTTTGTTGGAAGGAGGACACCGACAGGGAGCTCGGCAGATCATAACACTTGATTTATTAAACATGAAGAGGTGAACATTAGGAATAAACCACATCTGATTACACAGTGTGCGTCATCTCTCTCTCTCTCTCTCTCTCTCTCTCTCTCTCTCTCTCTCTACCTCTCATTACTGCGCGCAGACTTTTCTCTCCCGCGATTCTAATCGCAGGTCTCTGTTCTCGCGATATTACCTTTATATCTTATTTAAAGTTATAGAACATTAATTTTAACCTTAAATTTCACTCCCTACAATAATAGTAATGTAATAATAATTAAGTACAGCGTTTTATTTACTCAAAAAGAAAAGGGAAAAATAGAGATCTAACGTTAGTCAATAACCCGCTGTAGTAAGTCATCTTTTCTAGATTTTGGCCAAATGTAGGCTACAAAAAAATAAAATCTATCAACACTTTAAAGACATCAAAGTTTTTTTAAGATATTTAAAAATATTTGCTGCATTGTAAAAAAAAAAATTAATAAAAAAAAAACAAGGATGAAAATGAAAAAAATAAACTAAAGTTGCGGCATTGCATTATATTAGCCCTATTACTTTACGAAATAATGAAGGCTAAAATGCCTGTAGTCTAAAGCAAAATGTTTACAAACATTATAAAAACAGCTATTAGTTTCTCTCGAAAACAAAACAAGTTTCTTTCGTTTCGTTAATCTGTCAATATAATTTAAGTGAAATATATTTAGTGTATATGCGTATATTCCTTTTTGTGTAAGCCTATAGGGGTTCGTTTTTCAGTTTTCTCCATTCACAGTAGCGCTGCAGGTGTGTGATCTGTAGAATTCATCTCACATATCCTCAGATAAACTCTAAGGGCGGTGCATTGCCATTGCGACTTGCCTATGACGAGTTCACAGCTTAGAGGACATTTCACTTGCTGGCTTCAGCGTCACATTTGCATATGCCGTACTGCTGGAATTCATTATTTCTTCGACAGCAAATTCAAATATTAAATGGAACGATAAAATAACGTTATTAACCGGTTAATGGCCATTTCAAATTTTCTATTCTGTTCGGAACGATAAAATTTGATTTAGTTTCTGGTTCTGTTCCTGGCAAAATTTCATTCGTTTCCGGTTTTCATTTTCGTTCCTTGAACCGGTTCAGAGCCCTGGACTGAAGTGAGAAGCACTAATAAGCAAATAATATATATATATACAAAAGTTGGTTTGCCATCTGCCATATAACGTTATTAGAAGAAGAAGAGTAATGTTTGCGCTCTTTTAAATCCTCCTAGCTTTTCCGCCCTGTTTTCACCCAAAACTAAAATACTCTGCGTGCTGTGCGCACGTGAGTCTGTTACTGAAAACTGTGCTTTATGCTGGACAGTATTTATTAATCGCAAGTTGTTCAAATCACGGAAATATAATACGGTTTTAATGGTAATTAAAAGAAGAAACGGTAATACTAACCATGGGGAATTTTATCACGATTTATCATCAAACCGGTAATCGTTACATCCCTAATGTTTATATACCTTGATGATGAATGATGTTTTATAGGTCACACATCTGCTCTTACCTTAACAGTCATTGTGGTACAGAGTCTGGCTTGGCTGCCATTGTTAGCACTGTATACAGATGAACTCTTCCACGCATAAAAGTTCATGGTCGATGAAAGGGTTTAGGCAACAGGAAGTGATTCTGAAAGTTTGCTATGACAAAAATCTTTGACCTTTGGTTTCGTGAACAGTCAGCTAGAACAGAACATTAATGTTGTCAATTGCTTACCAGTGTTTAAAAATAATATTTTTGCATTGGAACAAGTCAAAACAGTTTTTTTTTTGGTTGTTAATCCCTATCGACAAAAGTAAAGTACATTTTGAAAACTAAAATTGACAACTCACAATTGTTTCATACTATGTCGTGTTCTGTCAACACTTCTGTCTGTTGAATGGATTTTTTGGGCTTCTTGACAGCAGCCTCATATTTTTGCAAGAAATATGCTAGGATGTGCTAAATTAGCTGCTTAATGAAACATAATTGTCCTGGTGGATGACAGACTGGAGGGTGCTATCATTTTGAGAGTGAGTGATCTATAAAAATCATTGAGAGTGAGATCTATAGGTTTCAGTTTGACATGAGATGCCTGATGCAGGATACTTTCATAAGCTGTCACTTCTGAGAAATGCCCATTATGAGCCTTAAAAAGTTCATCTTTCTTAATCTCTTTTTACCTCTTATGTAGCATAATTGAGTTTAGATACATTTTTCTACAATGCAATGTTTTAAGTATGATTTATTTGTTTGATTTTGTTGCTTGTGTTTTTGTTATGTTTGAAATTGTAGGTCCCGTTTATGAGCAGAGGAATGCACACGTGTACGTCATGGTACTCTCGTGTCGAAGACTGACATAAAATAGAAAGAAAATTTGTTAAAATTGTCATATTTGTTTTTTTTGTGCACAAAAACTATTCTCATAGCTTCACAAAATTCCGGTTAAACCACTGATGTCACATTGCTACCTTTCCCTTGCTGTCTATGCAGTGTCAGAAAGCTCTCAGATTTCATCAAAAACGTCTTAATTTGTGTTCCGAAGATGAATGAAGGTATTTAAGGGTTTGGAATGACGTGAGGGTGAGTTATTTTTTTTTTAGGGTGACGTTTTAACATTCTGTTACAGTACACATACTACCCAAATGACTGTTGTGTTGTATTTTCTGCAGGAGTTGTGTGTTCTGGGCATCTGTGCAGTGTTGAACAAAGAGTTCACTGAGTTCACTGAGAGCAGTGTTAGACTCTTGTCTGAACGTGGTAGCAAGTGAGAGGCAGACAGCATTTCTTACAGACAGACATGAGGTTAATTATAACCTCATGTCAAACATGCTAAAGCATTATGGTCAGACTATTGGTAATGTTTACATGCATGAATTAAAATGTGTTTATGTAAGCATAAGTGCACTTTTCTAGTGGTTAAAAGGATCGTAGTTGATCTGTGATTTGTACAGACCAAGCCCCACGGTTCGGTACACATGTGATCCACAGAATAATTGCAAAATTTTACCATAATACAGTACAAGTTTATCAAGTTTATAATTTCTTCGTATTTACACAAGCAGGCTAATTTTAAATTGAAATCGAAACAATTTCAGAGATAAAAGGCAAAGGTAACTTGATTCGTTATTCGCACGCTGTTCTCTATGTGCACTGTCGCGCACACATTTCAGACGGCATGCGAACACTGCATCCTCTTCTGAATTCTCTCTCTCTCTGTCTGATCTGCCTGCCCGTCTGATTGTCTGTCTGCCTATCTGTTTGTTTGTCTGTCTGTCTGTCTGTCTGTCTTTCTGTTTGCCTGCCTGTCTCACTCTATCTCTCTCTCTCTCTCTCTCTCTCTCTCTGTCTGTCTGTCTGTCTGTCTGTCTGCCTGCCTGTCTTTCTGTTTGCCTGCCTGTCTCACTCTTTCTCTGTCTGTATGTCTGTCTGTGTTACTGTCTCTCTCTCTGTGTCTGTCTGTCTGCCTGTCTAACTGCCTGCCTTCCTGCCTGTCTGTCTGTGTGTCTTTCTGTTTGCCTGCCTGTCTCACTCTCTCTGTCTGTCTGTCTCACTCTCTCTGTCTGTCTGTCTGTCTTACTCTCTCTCTCTATGTCTGCCTGTCTTTCTGTTTGCCTGCCTGTCTCACTCTCTCTGTCTGTCTGTCTCTTTCCCTCTGCCTGTCTGTCTGTCTGTCTGTCTGTCTGTCTGTCTGTCTGTCTGTCTCTCTCTCTCTTTCTCTCTCTCTCTCTCTCTGTCTGTCTGTCTGTCTGTCTCTCTCTCTCTCTGTCTGTCTTTCTCTCTGCCTGTCTGTCTCTCTCTGTCTGTCTGTCTGTCTGTCTGTCTCTCTCTCTCTCTCTCTGTCTGTCTGTCTGTCTCTCTCTCTCTCTCTCTCTCTCTCTCTGTCTGTCTTTCTCTCTGCCTGTCTGTCTCTCTCTCTGTCTGTCTGTCTGTCTGTCTGTCTCTCTCTGTCTGTCTGTCTGTCTGTCTGTCTGTTTGTCTCTCTCTCTCTCTCTGTCTGTCTGTCTCTCTCTCTCTGTCTGTCTGTCTGTCTGTCTGTCTGTCTGCCTGTCTGTCAGCCTGTCTCTCTCTCTTTCCTTGTCTGTCTGTCTCTCTTTCTCTGTCTGTCTTTCTCTCTGCCTGTCTGTCTGTCTCTCTCTGTCTGTCTCTCTCTCTCACTGTGCCTGTCTGTCTCTCTCTCTGTCTGTCTGTCTATCTATCTGCCTGTCTGTTTGACTGTCTTTCTGTTTGCTTGCCTGTCTCACTCTCTCTCTCTGTCTCTCTGTCTGTCTGTCTGACTATCTATCTATCTATATATCCATCTATTTTTCTATCTATCTATCTATCTATCTATCTATCTATCTATCTATCTATCTATCTATCTATCTATCTATCTATCTATCTATCTATCTATCTATCTGTCTGTCTGTCTGTCTGTCTGTCTGTCTGTCTGTCTGTCTCTCTCTCTCTGTCTGTCTGTCTGTCAGCCTGTCTCTCTCTCTTTCTCTGTCTGTCTTTCTCTCTGCCTGTCTGTCTGTCTGTCTCTCTCTGTCTGTCTGTCTCTCTCTCTGTGTCTGTCTGTCTCTCTCTCTGTCTGTCTGTCTGCCTGTCTATCTATCTGCCTGTCTGTTTGACTGTCTTTCTGTTTGCTTGCCTGTCTCACTCTCTCTCTCTGTCTGTCTGTCTGTCTGTCTGTCTGCCTATCTATCTATCTATCTATCTATCTATCTATCTATCTATCTATCTATCTATCTATCTATCTATCTATCTATCTATCTATCTATCTATCCATCTATTTTTCTATCTATCTATCTATCTATCTATCTATCTATCTATCTATCTATCTATCTATCTATCTATCTATCTATCTATCTATCTATCTATATATCTATCCATCTATTTTTCTATCTATCTATCTATCTATCTATCTATCTATCTATCTATCTATCTATCTATCTATCTATCTATCTATCTATCTATCTATCTATCTATCTGTCTGTCTGTCTGTCTGTCTGTTTCTAACTAACTTTGGACACTGTGAGACTGATGACAGCCAAGATTACTTTTTTCTCTCTTACTTTAAAAGACATACACAATCACTCTCCAAGACAATGGAGACCTGCTATATTTCTTATCTTTAATTTGAGAAGCACATGGACCCCCTCTGACCTTTGACGAGTTCTCCACCCTTCTCTCTTGCTATCTATAAATGGTGGAGGGGTTAAACATTCAAGTGTGTGTGTTTGTGTGTCTAGGATGTTCTTTTTATGATATCCCCTGAGTTTTTTCCACCCCTGCTCTGTGTGTAGTACACACTCCCTTCCTCCTGTGGAGATTTTCTGGAGTTGACCATCCACGTATCCACTCAGGCGATGTCTCTTCCACTGAATGGAATGCGTTGTTTTATAAGGGAGTGACTTCCTCAACTTACTTTGTGTTATTTTCTTTTGCATATGCAAAAATGCCTGCAAATTTTATCTAATTGTTACGAAATTAATAAGTTAATAAAAAATGTGAATTATATGAATTCTACAGTTTTCTTTTCATAACGTGTTCTATATGTTATAAGTTATGGCTGGGCTATATGGCAAAAAATAAATATATATATATAATAATTTTCAAGGAAAACAACAACAGAACTACCTCTGCTATGAAGATGTTTTATACATTATGAGTTGATGACCACTGAATCCCTTCATTTCATCCCTTTAGCCAATTAAACAAAATCAATCCATCCAGTAATGTAATCACCTAACCAATAACAGACGGAGTGGTGCCGAGCTGCTCTTTATAGGCTTTAGTGAGATATTGATATGGCAGTTCATTATTGTGCTTTGGTTTTTGAGTGCTGTGGTTTGCTGTGCTGTTTGACTGACAGGCTGATCCATCTGCAGCAATCCAACCTTACCACACATACGACAAACACAGAGCACATAGAGTGGGAGAGGAAGCGATCGGTCAACTGAGGTATATTGACAGCATCACAGACATCTGTTGAATTAAATCTTAAGCAAACAGTTCATGTAGTGTGATTACAGCTACCACAAAAGGTTACTGACTGTCACTCAGTAGGTCAAATCTGCTCCCACTCAGTGCAGTCTGTTGTTGAACTGGCTTTGTGGGCAGTGAAGTATGTGCTGAATGATCTATTTTAGATTTGGTCTATTTGAGTAACTTCACAGCTCTGTGTTAAAACAAGATCTCACACCTGTGTGCTCAAAATATGAGGAGGAGTTGTAGCATTAGCAGCCATCTCTTGAAAAGGCGTTCAGCTTAGCAAAAGTCAAATTCTAAACACTTCAGTCAGTGTCATCAGATGACTGATAGGGTCTCCTGTGTGTGTTCTTGTGTGTTTGTTGCCCCTAGAATCTTTCTCCAAATTTAGCTAACCTCCTTGTGGACACATATTCAAAAATTAAATATATAGCATATTTTGTACACACATTTTTGTACTATAAAACTATAAAATAAATTCTAAAAAAATATGAATTGTTATTCAGTAGTATTTTTAATTGGACAAAAATGCATACTTTTAGGGTTTGTTTTAGATTAGGTTTAGTCTACAGTAATTATAATTGGCAATATTTAAAGTAGAAGTCTTGATAGCTTAGGACACATATCATTGAAAAGTCTGTGGTATTATTTTGGCAGTAATAATAACTTTTTACTATTTGAATATGCTAAAATACATTTTTTGTGATGGCAAAGGCAAATTTTCAGCAGCCATTGCAGTCTTTAGAAATCATTCTAATATGCTGATTTAGTGCTCACAAAATATTTATTATTATCAGTCACAGTGTTAAAAATAGTTGTGCTGCTTAATATTTTAAACTGTGGAAACCAAGATACTTTTTTTCAAGATTTTTTGATGTTTTTTTGAGATCAAAAGAACGGCATTTATTTGAAATAGATTTTTGTTTTCAACAATGTATGTCTTTACTCTTACTACTTTCGATAAATTTGATTTACCTTGCTGAATAAAAGCATTATTTTTTAATTTCATTATTATTTTATTTATTTATTTAAATCTTACTGATCATAAACTTTTGAATGGCATTTTATGTGTGTGTGTTGTTTTGATGTCTTCTGTGCATTTTAGGATAACCTTCAGAAATGTTTGACGAAGAAAGAGGACTGGATTCCAATAAGACTTGGACAGGAGAGAAAGGGTTGGATCATGTATCAATCTCCCATTTGTTCATCTGTACTTCAAACAAGTGTGCTGTGTTAGATTTACCAAACCAGAATTGTCATTGTGGAATTCATGTTGTTTTGGTAAACCTTCTCTAGAAGAGAGAATGCAAGATGTGTTGCATACTACTCTGTTGTCTCTAATGTAATGGCCACATGTAAGTGCAGTTTTTTTCCTAGAAGCCTAAAAATCTCTTTAGCAGTTTACCATGTAAAAGGTCTATGGCATTCACATAATACTATCCTCTTGAAAATCCACATCTGAGGTCATGATACACTCTGTAAGAGACTTTATTATGAAGCCGAATACTTCAAAGAGTTCATCAGTTTTTGAGATCGTACAAGTCATGTCAGATCTTTGGCCTGTGAGAGATGAAGAGGTGATTTCATTTGCCACGTCTTACCATCTGATCCTCTCATATAAAGCACACTTGAGTTGACAGAAAAAAGCGTATCTGTTGTCTTTGTTATGGTGTCTTTCCTGTAATCCCTCTCTTATTCTCTCATTTTGTTTTTCTTCCCTCCCTCTTTACCCTCATCTACTGGACCGCACCGGTCTGTTTAATTGATGCATATCCTCTGCCCATCCCCTCCTGCAACCCCCCCCCCCCCCTTAAAAAACCTCTTTTTCTCCCACAGGCACAAAGGCTTACATATAAACAAACAGTACATGATAATGTCTAAAATATTATGATTATAGTATAGGGTGGAGGAGTGGTATCTGTGTGTCATATGCATTCTGAACATTCTTTCGCGAAGTGTGTTTGCTCGTAGCACTGATGTAATGTTTTGTCTAGCCTTGTCTTCTCATTTTTTCACTGTCTCTCCTTCACATGCGCTCTCATTCTGAGACGCAGAGGTGTGGACGTTATCCCTGTGCAGTGTGGACTGTGTGGAACTTCTCCCGCTCTTGACCCTTTTGACGCTCTTGTCTCTTTGTCCTAAAAGTGGATGTGACACTTGAAGCTCTTTCTGAAGATCATTTGCCATTGAAAGGTATTTCAGGTGCTTATATGAAGCATTGTATAGAGGGTGTGTCGCCGCGGTGGTGTTTTTTTATCGATTGCTGTTTTCTTCAGTCCACGTTGAACACCAATTGTTGCATGCTTTTGCGTTGTTTTGCATTTGTTATTATGCATATGTAATATTGGGGTTGGCAGATTTGGGTGTATTTGTAACAGTGAGTATTTGTGAATGGGTTTTAATAAGGGATTCTCTTTCCTGAATGGTGTGGATTATGAAGAGACATTGAAAAACCTATCCTGCTGTCCACAATGCATTTTTTCACATTTTTATTAATGTAAGGAGATTTTTGTTCAATTAAAAAATGAAAATAGTTTCATTACTTATTTACTTCTTGTTTTGGACACAAATGACGTGCATTGTATGGACAAAATGGTTAAAACGTCCTTCAAATATCATCTTGTGCTCCACAGAAGAAAGAAAATTAGATACTTTTGGGAATGACATCAGATTGAGTAATTAATTAAATGTATGCTAAATGGCTCCTACATATTGTGGCTCTTGATGTGAGGGATAGAAATACAGTGCGTTTAATAGATTGTACCATTGTTTAACAACATACCGATTGTTGGGCCGACAAAACATCTTTCCAATAACTTTCAGCTGACAAAAACCCTATAAAACAGTTTTGAAAATGATGCAATCTAGTACCTTTAAACAGTACGTACCATCGTAAAGTCTACATAACAGCCGTCTTTTAATCCATATAAAACTCAGTATATTGTCTGCCATGTCCATTTTTCATTTTTGGGTGAATAATCCCTTTAAATCATCCTTTTTCAGGTTTGTCGTGTTTATTCTGTTGATGTTTTTCTACTTAAAAGAAGGTTTCTCAAACCGTAGGGAGCCTATTTATGTGTGAACGCACCTGAAGAAGTGATATAGTCTGTGTGTTTGTGCTCTGTAGGAGTCCAGGTGGCTCCCGTATTTTGTCACATGACACGTCTGAGACACACTTATCTTTGTACTGTGACAAGTGACTTGCAGAGCCTGAGAAAACAACAGTCCTTCTCCAGTGAAATCTCTCAGAAAAGGTTCATTGTTGTTCGAAGCGATGTACCTCACTGATCTGACGCCTGTACTGCACTGCCTTCAGCCCTGTAGTTAGGGAAATGGTTCGCGGTTGCTAAGGAAATGGGTTGGTGTGTGGTTAGATTGAGTCGACATCTAAGGTTGTCCTTGATGAGTTTCTCAGCTCAGAAAATGGTGGACTCTGTCTTCTGCATTTGCGCGTGATGTGTATTTCATCGACTTATTATTCTAGTGCCCACTCACTCCGACAGCCTTTATCAGCACAACAATACAAAAATCAGCTTTATGTTGACGCCACGTCTTTCACATCATCACCTAGCATGCATGTGTGTGGCTAATGGTTAAATTGTTGAAGTGTATTTGTTTGCGAAAGCATGTGATCTAAACACGACTTGTGAGTTTTTTTGTAACATGAGATTGGAGATGATGTCATGCTCTCACTTTTCTGCAGTTTTACAGCAATTGTCATTAAGGATTCTTTGCCTTTAAGGGAAGAAATTGTATTTTTAATTTGTGATACTGTACTTACTGGTAAAGTGTTTTAGTGCATTTATCTGTGTGTGGGAATTAAAGAGTGACCAGAAAAAGGGTGTTAAAGGAGGTGATTAATGTACAAGATTGCCATTTTCACTTAGCTAATAATCAACCTTTCAGCTTTCCTCTCTCTCTCTCTCACACACACACACACACACACACACACACACACACACACACACACACACATAACTGGCTAAACTGATACAGCATGTTAGTGAATAAACTACTTATTCCTAGTTATAATCTGACTTTTGTGTGGGTTTTAGTATCTATCCACCACAGAAAAGGGAGTGAATCATGATATTGTGCAGGGGAAACATGAATGTTGAATGTTCCTGCATAGCTCCACACAGTTGCACACACCTGCAAAAACACTGTTGATTTTGTGCACACACATGCACACTTATTTAAAACAGCGTAATGCAACACCGGGGCACCACTTTCTAACACAACGGCTGCTTTCATTGACTGGAACAGAAAAGGGAGAGAATGAAAACAGTTGATGCATGGAGTATATCAGAGAATGAGCTTCATTCTGAACAGACTTGAGTTCATGCTAAAACAGAATATCCTGTCGTTTCTTTTCTACAGAACAGGCAGTATTAAGTAGGGAGAAGTCACAATAGTAAACTAATGGGTTAGCTGACCAACAGCCAGGATGCATTTAATTGATAAAATGTTATGCCTCAAACTGTTTTTAAAAGCATTTTAAGTTAAAAGTGTCCAACTTTTAAAAATGAGTTTTGAGACCCCTGAATTCGACTTTAATAAAAATAATGTATTTTAAACCAACTAAATTATATTAATTGACCTGTCATTCAGGCAACCCACTGACTGGTTGATTTTAAAAAGAATATTTTTGCACATCCCTAGTATTATGAACCCTGTTATCAAAGAAAAACATTATGCTCAGACCTTGAGAAACTATCTGGGGATGCTTAGGAGACAGAAATGAAAATCAGTGCACATGCAGAAAGACAGACAGTGAGATGAGTCAGCCATTTAGTCCTGATGGTGGCTCCTAATGAAAGAGAAAGACCAGATCGCCGGTAGTTACATCACATATAATTACACGCACAGTAATCAGATATTGGAGGTGTGGAATGGCTGGGTGCCCTGACTCTAACCTCAGATGGAGGATAATAATGCCCTCCTGTGCAACACTTACCTGAACTACACATCACATCGCCCCAGCTAATGATATTCTGCAGAGAGTGTGAACGTTTATTTGTAATTTACTAGTCTGACCCGGTTGGGTGTGCAGATACTTTCAGCAGTCTGTCATAATGGTGCCTTTCATTGTGCGTTCATTATTATAACATGTCATGCATTCAGAGTCGTAGACATAACATGGAAGTAGTCTAAACAAAACAAAATAATTATATTCTGAGCAGTAAACCAAAATAACTACAGCTGAATTCACGATTATAAAAAATATATCTATTTATTTAACTTATTTGTAAATGGTATCACAACTAAATGTAAAGCAAACTGTGAATTTGAGAGATCAGCACCATTTGCTACAGACTTGCTTTCTGCTCTGATCTCTACATAGATTAGATGATATGAGATTAACTTGTATAACAGTGTTTCCGCCATGTTTCACATTGACACAGCCCTTCCAATGTCACAGCTTGGCAAATTGTGTATTATTAATATGCTGTATGATTTGTGTAAATAAACAAAATGAAATGATAAAAATTTATAGTTTTAAAAGCAATAAGTAAATTTAGGCATTACAGCACTGTAAAGTGCATCATGAAAAAAGATATAAACACCATTTATATGTACGTAAGTTACAAAGATGTTTTTAGCTTTTGCACCTTAAAGGATAATAGCTTTGTACCCTTTTTCTGATAGTGTCAATGTAGAAATAGGGGAAATGAGCAGCACAAATAAATATATAATATTTACCAATATATTTATTTTTTTCTAAGAAAGACGATGTATGTTGTGTGGCACAGGATTAATCTGGCTAAGAACAGATTTGTGTGAATCCTACAGCAGAATGGACAGATTTACTTTAGGAAGCTGTTCTGGGTGGAGCCATATGAGGTCATTATAATCTTTACAGTCTGTTTCCCTTTTATGTTCAATTTCATATGTTTCTATGGTTATAGTGTTTATTGCTGCACTACTGTGTCTGTATTGCAAAACTAATTTAACTCGTGGGATGAAATGTGATGCTGTGAACAGATTGGCAACACTTAATGTGAGAGTTATAACACTCCATCCCGATAAGGCAATATGCTGAAATCGACTGCGTGCCACCTACTGCAAAATCAAACATTGTACTCATCCTAGTGCCTACCAGGAAATGCAGCCATACCACTGGAGATGGATTAGGTAGAAATTCAAGTTTAAAACAAGATGGGGCTAATTTGCTTTTCTATGCTCTAAGGCAGTAGTTCTCAACATTTTTTGTTTGGTTAAAAATGATCCGAACTCAATATTTGAGCAAGCACATAACCAGCCAGTGTTCAAAACTACCATCTTACTTTAGCCCGATGATTTCTAATTTGCGTGGTACGGGTAGGTTTTAGCGGGAAATTCAAGCATGCTGCCGCGTCATTAAGTCACGTCTGTAAACATAAAGAAGTTGTCCTGGGTAATAGGCTATCACATGTGAGGATCCTGCAGGTAGCAGATCGTTTATAGCCTTTTCATACAGCAGCTAGAATAAATAAATGTATCATTTCGATGTCAAATTGTAATCCAGAAAAGATTATGTGTTTATGAAACACATGTGAATGAAATAAAACAAAGAGGCAAAACTTTTCGGACAGCAGCTTTAATTATTTTTAAACAAAACAAATGAACTAAACTAAACAGTCAGGGCCCTATTTTAACGATCTAAATGCAAAGTTTAAAGCGCACGGCGCAGGTGCACTCAGGGTGTGTCAAAATCCACTTTTGGGATTTTAACGACTGAAAAAACGGTTGGCGCACCCGGGTGCATGGTCTAAACGGGTTGTCCCTATTCTCTTAATGAGTAATGGGTGTTTTGGGCGTAACATGCAATAAACCAACCAGAGTCCATGTCCATGTGACATCAGAGGGTCAGTTAGAATTTTTTGAAGCATCGAAAATACATTTTGGTCCGAAAATAGCAAAATCTATGACTTTATTCAGCATTGTCTTCTCTTCCGTGTCTGTTGTAAGACAGTTCAAAACAAAGCAGTTTGTCATTTCCAGTTCGCGAACGAATCATTCGATGTAACCGGATCTTTTTGAACCAGTTCACCAAATCTAACTGAATCGTTTTAAACGGTTCGCATCTCCAATACTCATTAATCCACAAATGACTTAAGCTGTTAACTTTTTTTAATGTAGCTGACACTTCCTCTGAGTTCAAACAAACCAACATCCCGGGGTAATTCATTTACTCAAACAGTACACTGACTGAACTGATGTGAAGAGAGAACTGAAGATGAACACCGAGCAGAGCCAGATAATGACTCGTTCACGAGTCAAGAACCGTTTCTGTCAGACGCGTCATACATTTATTTCCAAAGCATAACAGTGATGTCTCTTTACGAGAGTGATGCTGGAACATGTTTCCTTCAAAAAGATTTTGCTGTCTTCAGGGAGCCATTAACCACACCTCATCTGTGAGATAGAGAGAGAGAGAGAGAGAGAGAGAATGCAGAGACAGACGAGGCAGAGTTGATCGCTTGATAAAAATAAGTCTACATCAGTGTTGGGCAAGTTACTCTGAAAATGTAATTAAATTACTGATTACTCCTTTTAATCACGTTACTGTTCTGATTACTTTATTTCAAAATGAATTAGTTACATTGCTAGTTACATTACTTCTTTTCTGTGACTACATCCATTAAATTTGCATGTAATCCCAGCATAAACTCTCTCGATAAATATGTGTTATTAAAGTATCAATATTCACATTTACATTTACATTTACATTTAATCATTTAGCAGACGCTTTTATCCAAAGCGACTTACAAATGAGAACAATAGAAGCAGTCAGGTCAACAAGAGAACAACAACAGTGTACAAGTGCCATGACAAGTCTCAGTTAGTCTAGTATAGAACGCATAGGTAGGTTTTTTTTTTTTTTTTTAATAAAAAGACAAGAAAAGGAAAAGTGCTATTCACACAACACTGTCATTTTTAGCTAAAGTAAGCATAGGCTGCTGTGTACATGGTTTGGCATGGCAGAATGTCAGCAAATGGCACCACTTTTATAATCTCTAAAATGATGACATCTCACAAGGCTCTGTTATAACACAAGAATATATGCATAATAAATCTTTCATAATGTCTACAATTTGTGGGTTATAATAAGAGGATTTATGAGCACACGCATTTCAGCACTTTGGAGCTTTTAATATGACAGAGCTAACTGAATTTGTATTGTATACATTTGAATTATTGAGAAGTGTCATTTATCAAAACTGAATATTATTTGACATTTAACATTGTTCTGAATTAGATTTTTTTGAACTTTTTTGACACAACTGAATATTTTTATGGCAGAGGTTTATAGACATTTTCAAACAACAAATTTTTTTGTTCTGAAATCTTAGACTGCAAATATACAGTATTAAAAAATACAGCTTCAAGTTTTCGCTTCGACACATGACACGGGCGTGAGGCAAAAAAGACAGTAGATTATAATCCCCATATAAGCCCATTGATTATAATCACTGATATTTCCTACACTGGATGGGGCGCAGCACCGTGTTTATAGAGACGCGACTGCTTGAAGTGACAAAGAGCCCGTTGCAAAGAGCTTGGACTACGTCAGGAATAACGGGGAATCCATTTGCTGTTAGGAAATTCGCATTCAGTGTAGACAGTATTGATTATAATAAAAAGGTTCTGCTGTATTTTGCTGCAACACGTCTCACTGCTCGCATCCCGTCTAGACATCTGTGGTCAGAATCCATACTGATGTTTGTAAACTGTGTTTTGAGCTGAAGGCATCGTGAATAAACATTACAGTATAACCATTAATTTCTGCTCAATCTAATACACATTAAACTAATATATATATCATGAATCTCCCATATATATATATATATATATATATATATAGATATATATATAGATATATATATATATAGGCTCATTTCAGGTGTTTAGGAGTTTGGGAGAATTATCACAATTACTGTATGACATGGATCAATCCATTATTTCCTGTGGAAAGATCTTAATATAAACGTGTCACTAGAAAAAATTCTTTAGTCAAGGGTAGGCCTACTTGGCACAAGGAACCAATTATTTTTTTTAATATAAAATGCTATGACATTTCGAATGACTGCAAATCACTAGGGATGTACCGAAATGAAAATTCTTGTCTGAAGTCGAACAAAATGAAACACTAGTCCGAAAACCGAACACAGTTCTTCCGCATTATTTCCCCAATGTAGGCCTATTTTGCCAATTCTTTTTCACCATTGCATAAGTTAAATAGCCAAAATGTGCTTTTTACTGTTTTGTCCTGCTTTTCAAATAAAAAAACACTAATTACAAAACAACAATTTAAAAATATTTACTTATAATATTATTTTTACATTCTAGGTGACATTATGCCAACAAAGCATTATTTTACTTAAAAATAAAAAGTTAGTAAAATGATATTTTTGGGCCATTTTTGACTTGAATCAGGCATGTATTTTTTACTGTACAAATTAAGGCAGCCTTGTTGAGCAGAAGAGACTTCTTTTAAAACATTAGAATATATTACAGATCCCAATTTGAACACTGTGTGTGAATGTTATAATAAATGTATTAATAGTGCTGTTGTAAAGTAATTATTATCATTATTATTGTCTTACTTTTCATTCTATTTTACAGAACAACAGTACAATTACAATACTATCATTTCTGAATGTTTATGGAGTTGTTGATTTTTCTCAGCTTTTATTTTGGCAGAAACTCACAGGAAGATCTCGTGCTTATTTTTGTTAACAACAGCATGCAGATTTATAAATGACTCTCATTACAAATTTGGGAAGATGTTTGTTGCACGTATCACATTGTCACATGTATTTTAAAAAAAAAAATCACCAAGAAATGTTACTGAGGAACTGACTGAGCTTTGGACTGTGAGCCCTGGTGCCGTGAGCTTGTGCAGCGCTGTCAGCATACATGCAGTTTGTGCATGCATTACAACATATAACATTCTGCAGTTTATTTACTAATTGTTTTTTAATTTGCGATTTTTTTCGCAAATTGCGAACCACCAGCCTCAGTGCACTAAACAGTCTCTCGCTGTCGGTGCTTCGTGCTTGTAATGATTTCTTCATCTTTCTCTGATAGTTTTAAATACTTTCACACTGCCGACATGTTTTACTGCATTAGTGCATGCCTCTATTTGATCGCACAGATCGCTATAACATCATATTTCTGCTTGAACACTGTTTGGTATATTCATATAGTTAAAAAATATTAATGTACAGCAAGTATTTTGTAGTGGATGCTAGCCAAAGAAGTCTGTTTTGGAGGAGTTTCTAAGGATCAATTTGCTTATTCTAACAGAGGAACTATTCACTGATGACACTGATCCGCCTTATGATCGCTGAGTCTCCACACATTCTGAATGGTTTCATTTTTCATTTGTACTTTGTTGTGTTTAGTTATTCTGCATGGATCTGTGCATGCAGTCCTTTGGTGTCCTTCTGTGGTCTTGTTTGGTATGACAGATTGACTTTTGCTAATTTGTTACAGTTAATTAAGCTTTACATACTTTTAAGTACTGACTTAAACAAATGTTTCACATGCTGAGAATGCTAACCTAACATATAAGTATATAAACCATAAATGTTTAAGAATCACTACCTGTGGGTGATTCATGATCATGTAGATTTTTAACCGCACACTCACGCCGGAAAACTACTAATTGGCTAAAATGCTTAATTTGACTTTTCAGAGATCGTCTATTCTTCCCTGTAGATTACCTCTGACCTACTTTCTGTACGATCTGAATTTCTCTGTTTGGAATTTTAGAATAAAACATGCATATAAAACATGTTCCGATTTCCTTTCATCTTGAAAACTTGAAGCTGTATTTTAAAAAAACTGGATATTTGCAGTCTAAGATTTCACAACAAAAAATTATCTGTTTGAAAATACATATCTATAAAACTCATAAAAATTTAAAACATAAAAATGTTCAGTTATTGCACTTTTGTTCAATGACACTTGTCAGTAATTAAAATTTACATTTACATAAATTAAATTAGTTTTGTCATATTATAAGCTCATACAGCACTGCACTCCTGACTGGCCATTGCATTCCAGACATCAACATTGCTCAACGCAGCAAACATGTGTTATAGACGGTTTCAACGGCAACAACATAAACAAACGTTACTGCGCATGTGCGCTTTTGTGGCCCTAACTTCACATCCGGTAGACTTCCAAATAGAATCAATAACAACAGCCAAGTCCCTCTAGAGTAGATATTTTTTGATAACAAACAAAATATGTTTGCTGCGTAAATCAGGTGGACTTAATGAAATTGCAAATTAATTATTTGGAGATGCTTTTAAGCGTGAGAAATAGCGGTTTTAAACAAAGCAGAGCTACCTTCACAAACGCTGCGTTATCAGGCATATAACATGCAAGTCTTCCTTCAGAAATAGTGATATAAAAACACCTGTGTCTCGTTTTGATATTTAAACATATAAATGTAAGGAATAATTATTAGTAGTAAACATGCAGGACGTAACGTTACTCATGTTTATTCAACGAAGCCTTTTTGAAAATTGATTAGTTTTAAAATCGTGGCGAGTCTCCACAAATAAATAAATGTATGGAAACACATCCCACAGCACAACCACATGAGCACCTGAGCCCAACTTCAGTCTACTCATCACCTTGACTTTAACTGCGTTTGTAGACGGCACTGCTAGCCAGACCGATATACACAACACAGACCGGAAGTTAACTTAGGGCCAGGCGTGTGCACCCGATGAAACCGTCTATAGTCTAAATAGAAACTCTGCCTACGCTTGGGCCTGTTAATCATTTTTATTTTATATTAGTTCTTTTGTGCAATAGATGAATAACAATTTACTTGTTTTAGATATTTTAATATGTAACGCGGCAGTAACATATAGAGACCTCGGCTTGTAATTATACTCTAATTACTATTTAGAACATGTTAAAGTACTCCATTACTAAAAAAAGTAATCAAATTACAGTAACACGTTACTAAGTAATGCGTTACTGCCCAGCACTGGTCTACATTCTGTGAAGTCACCATCAAATGATGTAGGCCCATCTGCTCATCGTGTGGTTCATGTGACGCACTTTTGTTATTGTGTTAACAGTAATAAAAGAACCTGCAGTACAGTGTTACTTTCCAGAATATGCTCTACATATTTCACAGAGTTTATGTTTTTATAATGTTTATATGTCAAACCAGTGCATTTATGTGAGTTAGGACTGTCATAAGCTGAATATTGCTTGGCATTCGCGATGTTATAGACAAACACAGTCTGTTGAAACAAATAAAACATAAACAATGGTACATTTTCATGTCTTTATTGAACACACTGTGTAAACATTCACATTTTAGGGTGGAAAAATTGTGTGAACGCTTGAATTTAATAACTAGCTGACCGTCTGGTTATATAACCCACACCAGACATTCACTTTGACTGAAGTCAAGAGGAGTACTGGCTTTAGTTTAGAAAATCTTGGTATAGCAAAATCTATACTGAATAATTTTTTTTGTGTCTTTTTTTTTTTTTTTTTCGTATTGTCACACAGTGAATATAGCCATACCTGATCCTGGTATGACTTTTTTAGTAAGTCAAATGATTGTTTCAGTACTCCTGGGAATTAACTAGTCTGCATGCAATTAGTTCATTCTTATGCACAAATACATTTAAACTGAATATCTTATCCTAAATCTCATTTGAAACTATATCTTACAAAGTTGATGCCATTCGGCCCTTCATTGTAGCAGAAGACTTCCAACAACAGATTAAGACAGGATTAATTTACTGTTCCCAAGTGGGGCATGTGCCTTTGACAGTCTCCACTTCCTGTGTACACTGCAAACAGCAGCGCTGATTAGCCAAACCAGCCTCGGATAGCATCTGATATAATCTAATCAGTCTTGTCATCCTAGTCTTCTTCATCAGTGCTAATTCAATATCCCCCATATTGGGGATTTATTCACTTTGAGGGGTAGTTGTACCTGTCACACAAAGACACAATTGTTTGTGTTTAAGGATTACATTTTCTCAATATAAAACTCAATACTTTTTTATCATATGCTATATTCTAATTGTCCTCGTTTTAGTCACTCGTTTGCCACTGTGACTGATAGTCTGACCTACATTTATATTGTTGTTCTTGGCATATATTTACTTACAAAATAGATGAAACAATTACTTTAGCAGGTAGTAAATGATAAAGGTCAGTAGTTCCACCGCTATGACAATTAGGTTGCCATTGTAAACATGAAATCCTGAGGGAGGTGTCTGGCTGCTAAATCAGTTATCATGTGTAATCATGGCAGATAATAATATATGAGGATATAGTCTAAATAATATGCTGCAAATAGTAGACACAGTATATGATTTCTCACATCAAAACTAGACTGTTCAGATTGGCAGCCTTGTTGATTACTAGAATGAGAGTGATCTAGTAAGCATTCTATGATTACTCTTCTGTTTATACACATACATGTACAAAAGTCAGCTTTGGCTTCACAGGAGTAAAATACCTTTCAAAAATATTTTAAATAGAAAACAGATATTTTTTAACAATAAACGTTTTTATGTGTACGTAAATTCATGACATATCCAGAACCTTTCTCACTCTTATCTTATGCGTACTTGCTTATCTTATGCGTATGATGTGATTAGTGTACATACCCTACCGGAAGATATATGTGCACATCTGTGGTCTCTGCATTGCTATAAACTTCACAGATGAATGAATAAAATCATATCACAATCATATTAAAACCTTAATGATTAGCCTATAATTCAGCATTTTTAAAAATTCAATGGATTGTGCGGCTCTGAATGATGGAATGGACAACAAAAGAGAGATGAAAAGCAGATAGATAACAAGTGTAAATCATTCGTTTTCTAATAGTTTTTGCTGGCTTAAAGCAGAGAATGGGGCTTTTATGTGATGAAAGGCCACTGTCCTGGGTTTGACCAATGGCAATACCAGCTCTCACATCACATGCAGCTCTTGAAAATTCACATTCAGACTTCTGAGATTTGGACACGCATGCACTTCCATCTTCTCTTTTCTCCATCACATGTTTTTCCACAGAAGTGCAGATGAAAGATGAGTGTGAGAGAGGGGCATTTCATGTTTTATGATGTTTTGCAATAAGAAAGTGGGAAATAATATCAATTGAAATATTTTTTGTTACTGTTTCTAAAATAATCAAAAATAGAGGGCTTAAAGGGATAGTTTACCCTAGAGTAAAAATTCTCATATCGTTCATATCATTCCCGACTTTCTTCTATAGGACACAAATATATATATATATATATATATATATATATATATATATATATATATATATATATATTTTGCTTTAAAGCTTTGGATTCAGAAGTTTGAAAGGTGAAGTCACCTTTATTTCTATAGTGCTTTATACAGTACAGATTGTGTCAGAGCAGCTTTACAGTGTTAAACAGGAAAACAGTGTGTTGATAATGCAGGAGGACAATAGTAAACATAAGTGATTCTCAGTACACTCTAGGCTACTAATGCCACATTTCAGTAACAATATAAGCATTTCTATTGTATTTATTAGTATTTTTTTATAAATTGTAATCTATGTATGACATATAATGGACCTGTACAAAATGTATATTATTCATCATGGGTTAAAGATATGAAAATGATTGCTTCCTTGAAAAATAAATTCCTCTATTGTTAGTGTGGAGCCTTAGAGATGTGTGGCACTCCCTGGTCTGTGCTGCAGTCTGCTGTGCTGTTTATGTGCAACTGCATAAAGTTGGACCCTGAGGAGGCGGCCTGATTATAGTGCTGTGCTTGTTTCATGTTAAGCGTCAGATCATTGTGTAGGTTCAGAGCTTCAGCACTCTTCTGCATTGCACTTCCAGGAACTACAGCAGCAGCCAGGAGGATTTTACCCTTCCTGTTTCCGCATGGATAGACTATTCACTCTCATTCTTTCTTTCCCTCCCAGCCTTGTCTCTTTCTTTCTTTCTGTTATTGCCCTGTTGGATTGTTCCTTTGCCATGGTAACTTTAGTTTGGGAATATAAAGGCCGCTTGTTGACTTGGGTGCATTTGTCTGGGAGAGTGAGAGAGTGACACGGTGCTGTCATTCAGTCTTTAATGACCCTCAACAAAGAGAAAATCACGGAGCATCACTTCACCCTCTCTCTCTCTCTCTCTCTCTCTCTCTCTCTCTACTGTTTTCTATGCTTCTTTTTAGGGGCACTTCAGTGGAACTTTGGAGCTTATTTCTCTCCATGGTGTAGTTTGCAGTCCTTCACTATCTCTGTTCCTTTGTGTCTTTCACCTTAAATCGTGTCCTTTAGCATTAAGCTTTTGTAATCATATTAGAGGATACTTCTAATAATTATTTAGTAATCCAATGAGTTTACAGGAAATGAAAACACAGACAAAAATGTTATTATTATATTTGCTTTTGAGTTCGAGTCATGTTGTCAGGAATGCGTCAGCAGCATAGCCAGGTTTAGCATCACTTGAATACTCTGGATGGTTACTCATACAGTAGGTGCGTTTCATGGTGTGTGTGCATTCAGATATGAAGCTGTTGCTTACGCTTCCACGATCATCTGGTTGCGCTCCTCAAACATTAATAACCTGCCTTGAGAAATCATGACCTTTGGACACAGCGTATTTACAGAGACTCTTCTGCTCTTTTTCCTCTGTGGACTGCTTCCTCCAGCAGAGAATGTGTTTGTAGCACATTTCGATCAGGAATAGGTCATGATGATGAAAATGACGATGAACTGATCAATTTGTTAAAAAAGGAGGTCAACTAGTATATTTAAATTTTTAGATTTAGTCTTTTAAAGTATGTACACCAAGGCTGCATTTATTTGATCAAAAATACATTAAAGGGGTCATAAACTTTGATCTTTTGACATATAAGAGAACATTGTACTATAAAAACAAACTATACGTTTCAGAACTCAACTTTCTTTTTCGTCTAAAAGCACCTTATACTAACACTGCCTCCAACAGAGGAAGATCAACACCTGCTTCTACATCGCTGCCTGTTTAGCCCCACCCACCGATTCGGGCATGTAGTATTTACGAGAGAGGCAAACATGCAGGGGCCCATTCTTCGTACCTCGCTTAATACATCTGAGATGGTTTGTAAGATGCCAGATTTTCTAATCTGATAACTGATCTCGGACTAATTCGATTATTCAAACGATATTGTGGTTTTTATTAAAATATCTGGATTAAGTAGTCTAAGATTTCTGTGCGTTCTTGTGTTCCCCATGAAGAGTAGATGTATTGACACTCAACCACTTTCAGCATTGCAGCAATTGGATGGCGGCAAAACAGCAACATAATGACATCATATAATTAAAAAAGACACCTGACAAGAAGCTTAACAAATTAGCCATAATAGCTGACAGCACTCAATTTAATTTAATTTAATCAAAGTAATTTAATGCATGATTTAGATTAACTGTGCAGCATGTGTGTGTAAGACACTAATACTATTATCAAGTTATTATTTTATCACAAATAAATCTTTCAATGAGTAAAACTGGCTGTCTATAGTATTATATGTAGATTACACAACATTATAATATTAGGTAAGACACAAGTCCAGTCTGTGCTGAAATGCTGCTGTCAATCAAACAATCATGGGAGGGGCCTCCGACCGTGTGACGTCACATGGTCAGACGGCTTGATTTGAGAAAGGGGAAAACATTTAAAAAGATTACAGAAAAAAACACTTGGTGGATTTTTATCATTATAGGGGGGTTGTGTACACACACTGCCAACACAAATTTCAGTTCAAACAACTTGTAAAAGTGCATGTAGCATTATATGACCCCTTTAATGCTTTCGTGCTGAAGTGAAATAATAATTTATTTAAAAATCTAACACACCCCAACTTTTTAAACTGTTTTCCTTTCCTGTACAGTACAGTCTGCATCAAGCACAGTAATGCCATTAAGCACTCTCTGCATCGAGGTCTCTATGTGTCCAGCAAGGCAGAGTTCACATACTCTGTGTCCAGTGTTCACTCAGGTTTTTCTTTGGAGAGCTCTGCTGGTCTCAGTGTGAGTTGTAGTTGAGGTTTGGCTGAAGATGCCATGGACAGCAGCCACCAGCATTAGGCTCTGTAATGAAGAGAGGACTGAATCCACACAAATCTTGAACTCTGCCCAAAAGCCTTTTTACAGACACAGAGAGCTTCCAGTGTGGGAATGACTGAACAGAGCAGTGTTTATAGAGATCAAGGAGTTGACCTGAAAATATGCTCTCTAAATGTGCATGATTCAACAGGTTTTGAATCAAACCGAGTTAGTTTCTAAATGAAAAGTTCCTGGTTGTAGTTACTTGGCTCTTCAGTGGGTCAGAATGACTATAGAGGTGTTGGATTAGTCTAATCATTGTAGCATATCTAATAAATAACTCTCTCTATTTTTTGTGTATGACAGGAATTTTCGGATGGTGGAAGAATCAGTAATAACATTGCATTCCCTCTATGTGGTATCCTGAAGCCCTCTCCAACAGGACCAGGAGGCACCAGAGTGACGACGAAAAGTGCTGAAAGAGCGAATACAGAAAGAAGAAGGATCATAAAGGACATGCACAGAATGGTGCTCTGGAGGGGAGAGCAGAAGTGTTCTGCACTGGAATGACCTCCCACACACACTCACGTGGTTTCTATGGGGATTTCAGCATAGCTGCACTCTGCTGGATGGGAGGTGCTGTATTTCCGTGCCATCTGATCGCTCTGCTCTGATTGGCCAGTATTATTCAGTCGCCGCACTGCCGTTGGTCAGAATGCCAGCAAAAGGGAAGTACTTGCTGAATGAGCAGATGTTAAAACAGGAAGCACTGTACAGGAAATTTTCTGGCATTAGCCAATACCAGCCATTCGTTCTGTTGCTGGGACTGAGCATGCTCACCTGTGCCACACTGCTAGTGCTCTTCTTCAGTCTGAAACTGGTGAGATGCCACACTCATACAAATGCACTACATGCTTACACATGCCCACAATCCAAAGCCAGCCCAAGGTCAAACACCTACCCAGAGCAAGTGTGCACATTTAAAATTAGGAAAGACGTTAATTGCCACAGCAAAGACAGTATTCAACATGAACTGGATCAGTTTTGTCTTTTGTCGTTCACATGGTTTCGGATGACTGAAGCAACCTTTCTTACATAATCCTGCAGTGTCTGAGGTGCTGATCCTCTGGAGTTGCCTAATCTGAAGTCTGATGATCACAATGCTCATGTGAACTGGCATTATCCATGTCAGGGAACTGAGTGTTTTAATTGTAATAATTGGCAGTTTATGCCAGGTCCATCAGATTGTTTTTTCCCTCACTCTCCTTGTCACATTTTCACATAAACTCACACATAAACTTTCTTTGGAGTCAGCTGGATGTGAAGAGGGGGCCGGGAACGCTCCTTCCATACCACTGTTGTTCTTCTCTTTAGCAGATAAGCACTATACCATCTGTGTGAACTTCTGTAACCTCCTCTTCTCAGCACCAACCGGCCGTGGGAGGAACAGAATTACAATCAGTGTGCCTCTCTTTGTGTGGGCATGTGTGTGTGTTTTACTATTTATTTGATCTTTCATAAAGCCCATTGGGTGATGGAAGTATGTGGGTGTGTGTGTGTGTGTTTATTGTGTGTTCTTGTGTGTCTGTGGACTGAGGGGTGTATTTGAAAGTTAAGTCAGTGATGTAGCTCAGTGGTAATTAAGAGTGGCTGACATAACATGAGTGGAGGACTCACTGTGGTGAGTGTGTATATTGGTGCGTGGGTGAGTGGTGGGGTCGACCTAGTGCTGTGATTTGCCAACATAGTCAAGTCACCTTTATTTATATAGCACTTTAAACAAAATACATTGCGTCAAAGCAACTGAACAACATTCATTAGGAAAACAGTGTGTCAATAATGCAAAATGATAGTTAAAGGCAGTTCATCATTGAATTCAGTGATGTCATCTCTGTTCAGTTAAATAGTGTCTGTGCATTTAATTGCAATCAAGTCAACGATATCGCTGTAGATGAAGTGTCCCCAACTAAGCAAGCCAGAGGCAAGGAACCGAAACTCCATCGGTGACAGAATGGAGAAAAAAACCTTGGGAGAAACCAGGCTCAGTTGGGGGGCCAGTTCTCCTCTGACCAGACGAAACCAGTAGTTCAATTCCAGGCTGCAGCAAAGTCAGATTGTGCAGAAGAATCATCTGTTTCCTGTGGTCTTGTCCTGGTGGTCCTCTGAGACAAGGTCTTTACAGGGGATCTGTATCTGGGCCTCTAGTTGTCCTGGTCTCCGCTGTCTTTCAGGGTAGTAGAGGTCCTTTCTAGGTGCTGATCCACCATCTGGTCTGGATACGTACTGGATCCGGGTGACTGCAGTGACCCTCTGATCTGGATACAGACTGGATCTATATATATATATATATATATATATATATATATATATATATATATATATGTATATACACTATCAGACTACAAGCCCCTAACTATGTTGGCAAATCACAGCACTAGGTCGACCCCACCACACACCCACGCACCAATATACACACTCACCACCATGAGTCCTCCACTCATGTTATGTCAGCCACTCTTAATTAAGCTAACTTTCAAATACCTCCCTCAGTCTGCAGGCACACAAGAACACACAAGAAACATACACACCTTCACACACACACACACACACACACACACACACACACACCTATATATATATATATATATATATATATATATAAACAAAAAAAAAGCTCACTCAGATGGTGTGTAGTTTTCTTTGTGACAGGAATTAAGTGATCTCTGGAGCTTTTTAACGATTTTTGGCTTCTGTTTTTTATGTTTGTGTTTTTCTGCTTTAAGCGGGAAAATTGAAGAAATGGTGTGGGAAGCAAAAGTGCCTTAATGGCTCTATGACAACTAATGTGCAAAACTAATGTTTCCATGAAAGTCTGCTTACACAAACATGTAGACACACGAACATTCACAGTGTTTTTTTCAGAGAGAGCATTAACAAATTTCTTTTGAACAGATTTCTTTTTTTCCCTGAAGCTTATGCATTCTAGAACATACACCCGCTTCCACACACACTGCCTTTTCCATTCAACCCCTTGAATGCGCTGGCTCATATGTGATATGCATGTTTGTCCCTAACACCTTGCTCTCTCCATGTGTGTGTGTGTGTGTGTGTGTGTGTTTTTCAGGATGCAACGGTCCATGGCATATTTGTGGGAGTTGTGGGAGGAGCGTTGTGTTTGTTTCTGGCTGTGTTTATATTAATGTGTACAGAGACCCTCTCTCAGAGATGGAGAACTTTACTTGGCCTTGCCGTGTGGGCCACACACCTCACAATGGGATTCACCTTTATTTTCAGCACAGAATCCGACATACCAATACAACCATGGGACCAGGTAACACACACTAGTTATAATATTTTATTAATTTATATATTTTATGATTTCACATGACAAGGTATTTTTTACTTAAGGAGCATTATTATGTGTTCTCTGTCATGCATTGAAACATGCAATATTGGCAGCAGTAATTGATAGTATGGGTGGGTGATATGAGCTAAAATTCATATCACAATATTTTACACAGTCCTGATGATATCGATATTATATTGCGATATAAGAATTTTTTTTTAACCTTATATAACCTGAAAAAGTGAGGGATTGGACATAGACCTGAAAAGTTTTTATTTTTATTGTGCCATTGTTTTTCCACTGTTTTTGTGTTTGAGTTGGCCAATGGTTCCCAAATTTTTCTGCCGGCCCCCTTTTTGTAGAGAAAAATATTATTGGAGAAAAATAATGTTATAAACAGCATGTTAGAAAAATTTGTGCTGCTTGATATTCTTGAGGAAACAATTTATTCCACGATTCTTTCCGATGATCTTATTCAGCATTGTCTTCTCTTCCGGGTCTGTTGTGAGCGCGTTCACGGCGCTGTGGACGTATGATGCTGCTGACGTGTTTTCTGGCGTGCTCAATAACAAAGAAAACACGTCAGCAGCGTCGTACGTCAACAGTCACAGCAGTCGCGCTCACAACAGACCCTGGAAGAGAAGACAATGCTGAATAAAGTCGTCATTTTATTTTTACATCTGGGTGAGTCATTGATGACATCATTTTAATATTTGGGTGAACTAACCCTTTAAGGATTTTAAAATTAATCACATGCTTTAACACGTTAACGGTGACAGCCCTATCTTAAATAAATGTTAATCTTGCACTCTTCATCTTACTCTCTCCAGGTGCCCTTCTTCCTCTTCATTATCATTACAGTCTACACAATGCTGCCATTCCAGATGAGCTATTCTGTGGCCCTGAGTATCATCTCCTCTCTGTCTCACATCATTGTTCTTTCAGTGTACCTCACAGTGGGTGGGTCACCCCCCAAACTCACCAGGCACCACATCACCAATCAGGTAAAAGAAAATATGCTTTCTGATTGGTTGAAAAGAAAGCAGGTTTTCAGCTTCAGCAAACCTGTATGTAAAGAAGCTGAAAAGGATGTAACACCTCAGTGTTGATATGTTAAAAGTCAGTTTCCCTCTCCCTCTATCTCTCTCTAGTTGCTGTCAAATGCTGTGGTGTTTGTTTGTGGAAGTATGGTTGGTGCATTTCATAAGGATCTGATGGAGAAAGCGCTCCTGCAGACATTTCTGGATACTCTTCGCTGCCTTGGCATTCGCATGAAACTGGAGATTGAGAAGAGACAGCAGGTGCTCATACACCTTCACTCCAACAAAGCAAACATATAGGACGAAACAAATGCAAATGATCCTCTGTGTAATTATGTTATTATTGTACAAACATGGGTTAAGTTTTTTCTTTTCAAAATTGAGACCACATTATTCAGTTGTAACCCTTCAAAAGCCCAAGTGTGAATACGTGACCTGAAGGTCTAGCACATAGCATTTTAAAATGTCCTCCATTTGATAGTGTGTGGTAACCAGAGGTGTAAAAAGTACTCAAACATTTTACTCAAGTGAAAGTACAAGTACTCAGTGAAAATTTTACTCAATTAAAAGAACAAGTATCTGGTCAAAATCACACTTGAGTAAAAGTAAAAAAGTACATCTTTAAATTGTACTCAGGTATTAATACAGGGAAAGGGATTAAAAGGAAACACCCTCATGCCATCCTATGTGACTTTCATTTATCAGATGAACACAAACTAAGAGTTTTAGAAGAAAAGAAAATTCTCTTTATATAATGCAAGTGTATGGGACATCCAAAAATGACACTTCAAAAACTATACACAAAGAGAATATGACAGTAACTCATGCAACCCCTTTTAATGAATCACTATATTCTTCAGTGAAACGAAGATTATTTTAGATTATTTTAATCTTGATGGTCATGTTCACTTTGTGTGGTTTCTGAAGTGGCCCTGTCCCCTTGCATTACATGGACTAAAAATCTTTGCTTGTGTTCATGTGAAGAAAGAGAGTCATAACCATCTGGGATGACAGAGGTTCAGTAAATGGTGAGAGAATTTAAACTTGTGGGTTAACTATCCCTTTCAAGAGCAAGATGTGATGGAGAGGCTAGAAAATATATTCCAGACAGAATACAAGAATGTGCTGAATTAATGAAGAGAGTCATAAAACGTTAACGTTGTTAAAGGCCACTTTATTTGTGTTCAACGTCACTGTTTAAAAGGACAATTAATCTTTTAAATGTTTATTTGGGGGAAAACACGACTTTGCTACCTTAATATGCTTCCTCAGATTTGATGGTGAACTTTCGAAGCCAGACATTTACCTGATGAAAGTCATAATTGAAGTAGAAATGGGTGAATTTGATGCATGAAAACAATGATCATTAGTTCTCACATCAGGCACACACGTTTGAGCTTCTGTTTACCATATTTAATGTGCATAAGATGAAATAAAAATATAATGTACTTTTCAAGATGAAATTAAATTGTAAAGAGTAAAAGGTACTGTTTTTTCTTAAGAAATGTAATCAAGTAAAAGTACAAGTAGTCAGTTTAAATTGTAGTTGAGTAAAGTTCAAATCCCCCAAAATAATACTTAAGTACAGTAATCAAGTAATATGACGTATTTTACACCTCTGGTGGTAACACAGATGGGCACAGACAGACACATAGATTGGAAATAGCACTAGATAGTTTAATCTTTGTTCTGTGTCTGTGCTGTTTCTCTCCAGAAGTTCTGACCGATTTCTTTGTACTTTTTTTAAACTAGAGGTGCTTGTTAACATATGGTTGCTCTCATGTCCAGGAATTGTTTGTTTTTCCATCTCATGTTTATTTTTCGAGTGTGAAAATGTGTCCCGGGCCAGTGTCTTCACCTTTGGACACAATAATTGGTGCAAAAATATTAAAGGCGCATATGTGAGCTAAACATGCAGAGTACACATGGTTAGAAAAATGGCTGCGCACTTAAAGCTTTTACATACTATGCACTAATTGAAATTTGTTTGTTACGATTACCCTATGCTTTTAAACTTTAGTATACTTTAGTCTTAAGTCCATATAACTTTGCACAGTCCTACAGTCTTTTCTTTTATATGTTTTTAATTGATTGGACTGACAAACACTTTAGCACACCTCTAGCAGCCACATAGCTTTCAATCAAATCTATCTTCAAACAAAAGACTGAGATCCTTCAAAAATTTCTCTCCATTTACTGAGGTATTCAAACTACATAAGGCTTACACAACCTTCACTTCAAATTAACTTTGAATATTGGCTTTTTTATGATTTTGTATAATATCTCATTTATCTTCAGATCTGACAGCTGATGGCTGTAGTAGACGCTGAAAAGTGAATCTAAGAGGGTTTCTACTGAAATAGGCTAAACTTCTTGTGTTCTTTTTAAACTTTTGTTTCTCGGTTTGTGTTGAGTGTTGTTGAGGAAGTGAAATCATGTAGGGAGAACAGTGAAAAGCAGAGTAAAGTTTAATGACTGGTTCAGTATAGTTTATCTCAGAAACAGTGTGATAATGTTGAACCTTAGAGACAAACATTTTCACACACAGGCCAATAGTGTTCTTACAAGACACAGCAAACACATGCTTTTCTTCTGAATAATATTGTATAATCTGTAAGTTTTCCATTACCCTCTCATAGTCCAGATCTCTTAGTCTGTTGACACTTAAGCTGTTACAGTCAAAGAATAGTTAGACTAAGGAAGAATAGGACACGCAAGTTAAGAGATAAAAATTCAAATACATTAATTACATAACTGGATATATGATATCACAGGTATTATATTTAAATATGTGCATGTGTGTGTGTTGTAGGAAAACCTTTTACAGTCAGTGCTTCCTGTGTACATCTCCATGAAGATGAAGTTGGCCATAATGGAGCGCTGCAAGTGTAAAGATAGAGAGGAACAGCAGCGTATGGTCCGTGACAACAACTTCCACAGTCTTTATGTGAAGAGACATGAGAATGTCAGGTAAGACGTCATGTGAAAACACATATACACATATACACAGTCATACATATCTGGAGCTGTTTGTGTGCTGTTCCATGCTCTAATTATTTCCTCATTAATCAAGTCCTGATCGTAAATGAATGGTCAGTCTGCTAGTCCTGACTCTCAGGGTGCTCATCATGAGGCCTCTCATTTAATTAGTTTTATTTCCCATCAACCCCAAGAGTTGCAATGGGGGATGGGATGCATCTGTTAATATTCTTTGTCCCATATTCACAATGCTCGGTTATCAGGCAGCTGTTTATATTTAGATAGACCCACAGCTTGTTTGCCTCTCTTTACAGCTGCTCAGATAGATCACAGATTCACTCAATACAGAGCTGTTCACCTGCCGAAATTCATGGGATCTGCTCTCTTTGAGAGCTCGTTCATTAGGAGTGTGATGACATGGACTGTGTGTGTGTGTGTGTCTGGTCCTGTAGTCAGCATTGAGAACAGCTGCGTCTTAAAGGTTAACCTCCATGAGCCGTGTTTATGAAGTTTTTATTCGTTCCTGGGCGTTTAGACAGCTGACACTGATCTGCTGCTGTTCTCTTCATTAAGAACGACTCAGCAAAGTCATATCAACTGGCCGCTATTGGTTTCTGTGCCCCCTGGACAGCATATTCACTCACTCCCCTCCATTCCAGGGGGGTCCCCCTCTGTAGAAATATCGCAATGGCTCCCCTTCATGAACGGGTCCTAACCTCCACCGACAGCACCCCGGTCAACTCCTAAATGTCTCCTCTTCCTATTTGCCCTGACCTGAGATTCAAACTTGCTTGCAGGCATGCTTTTCCCCTTTGTTTCACTTCTAAAATTTCCTACAAAAACACATAACAGTGTCTCTTTTTGTCTGCTTTCTGCTAGCATCCTATATGCTGACATCGTGGGTTTCACACGTTTGGCCAGTGACTGTTCTCCTAAGGAGCTTGTGATTATGCTGAATGAACTTTTTGGGAAGTTTGACCAGATTGCAAAAGTAAGTTTAATTATATATGAATGAATGAATGCGGCATTGATTTGATTAGAAATGTATTTATAAAATTATACAATGTCACATGATCCTACAGAAATCATTCTAATATGCTGATGCATTATCAATGTTGAAAACAGCTGCTTAATATTTTTTGTAACCTCTAATGCTTTTTAAGGAATTATCTTTTTAATTATTGTTAAAAAGAACATCGTTTATTTAAAATAGAATTAAATTGCATTTAAAAGTGAAATTAAAATAGAAAATCATTATTTGAAATTGTAAAAATATTTCACAATATGTTTTTTCTGTATTTTTGATCAAATAAACGCAGCCTTGATTAGCAGAAGAGACTTCTTTAAAAAACATTCTACTGATCCCAAAATTTGGAACACCACTGTAATTTCGCCCACTTAAAAATGCTTAAAAATTAATTGATCAAAAAAAAAATAATAATAATAATATTACAATTTAAAATAACTGTTTGCTGTTTTGATGTTTTAAAATGTAATTTATTCCTGTGATGGCAAAGCTGTATTTTCAGCAGCCATTACTTCAGTCTTCAGTGTCTTCGATGATCCTTCAAAAATCATTCTAATATGCTGGATCTGATTTGGTGCTCAATGATTTTATCAATGATGAAAACAGTTGTGCTGCTTAATATGTTTGTGGAAACTGTTGTACAGTATTTTCATGATTTCTTGATAAATAAATGGTCTAAAATAACAGCTTTTATTTGAAATCTTTTGTAACATTAGAATTGTCTTCACACTAACTTTCTACACACTAATGTAATGCATCGTTGCTGAATGAAAGTATTTCTTTTTAAAAACCAACTCCAAACTTTTGAATGGCACTGTGTGTGATTAAATGATTATTATATAGTATAATTCAGTTTGTTATAATTCAATCTTATCATCAGTCAGTTTGGTTCTTAAACACAAATATCATTGATGAGTTTGAAGAGGACTAGCGTTTATTGTGTGTTGTGTGTGTTCCCCTGTAGGAGAATGAGTGTATGCGGATAAAAATTCTTGGTGACTGTTACTACTGTGTGTCTGGCCTCCCAGTTTCCCTGCCAAATCATGCCAAAAACTGTGTTAAGATGGGCCTGGACATGTGCGAAGCCATCAAGTAAGTCTATATATGTTTCTAAAACATGTAAATTATTCTTAGCACAGCATTTCTCTATATAGCGTTTTTTTTCTAGCTCTGGCCAAGATATGTGGCAGATGACAGGCTGAATATTTTTCTAATCATCACTTGCAGGCAGGTGCGTGAGGCCACAGGTGTGGATATAAACATGCGAGTAGGTGTGCACTCTGGAAACGTCCTCTGTGGTGTGATTGGCCTACGGAAATGGCAGTTTGATGTGTGGTCACATGATGTCACCCTAGCCAATCATATGGAGTCAGGTGGATTACCAGGGTATGAACAATAAATTGAACTGCTTAAGTTTCATATAGAAAACTGTTTGTATGTTGAGATGCTAAATTAATGTTTTCTCCATTAGACGAGTTCACATCACAGAGGCGACTCTGAAGCACTTGAACAAAGCGTATGAGGTGGAGGAGGGGAATGGTCACCTGAGAGACCCCTACCTTAAAGAGCTTAACGTCAAGACGTACCTGGTCATAGACCCGCGGGTAGAACATTTTAATCATGCATTAGCAGTGTGTGCCTGCCACACACAGTATATATTTATGTCACTGTATGTGAATCTGATCATGTTGATGTGTTGTTTATATTTGTGTGTTTAGTCAAAAGACTCATCACTGATGGCTCCCAATGTCACCAAGCCTCGTGATGGTTTGAAGATGCGAGCATCTGTGCGTATGACACGCTTCCTGGAGTCGTGGGGGGCTGTCAAACCTTTTGCCCATCTGCAGAGCCGCGAGGAATTCAGCACAGATGCTATGGTCAATGGAAAGGGTCGCTGCAAGGTCAGAGTCACACACATTAAAGAATAAACGCTCAAAAATGAGACCGCACAAATAGTCAATAAAATTTCTGTGCTAAAAAGCCTTATCAAGTTATGTCTGACATACAAAGCTCCTTTTTTGGCTAATTAGGCAAATGATAGTAAAAAAAGGTTTCTGAAACCATCCAGTAATTGTGGAAAATGTGGATCAGACTTTGTGGTAGACCGTGTGAACAACTTCAAAACCAAAATTATACAATATATAGTATTTTTTTATTATGACCATGACAGTCAAGCTTCATAAAGAGACCAAAAGCGTGAAAGCAGTCCATTTGGTTGGTTTGCAATATTCAAAGTCTTATGAAATAACCTTTGTGTGATGGATTGAACAGTTCAAAATGCCAGTTTTATTTAGTCTATTTGTTCTGTTCTTCACACAAATCTGTCAAAGGTTATCAAAAGACATAATTATTTGGACCGTTCATATGCCTTGTATTATCCCATCAATAAGATGATCTTTGTATGCAGAACATGTTTTTATGATGAAAGCAACTCTTCTCATGTTTGTCTCTGTCGTTAGGATATCCCTCTTAGACCAGTACCGACCAAAATTACTGAAAGGTGAGTTGTGTTTGTATCATCAATCTGTCTGTTTTGTCTGTGTCTCAGTGGAACAAAAACAACAACAAAAACAAACAAGTTGTATGGCCTCTGGTTCTGTCTTGCTGACTAAAGCAGTGATGCTGAAGATGTCTTTCTCACTGTTGCTCTCTGACAGCTTTGATGAGTCTCTTGAGGAGCCCTTCAGTTTACCTGCTCCTTCCTTGAGCACATATAAGTGAGTGTAGCCATACTGGCTCAGTCAGCTCTATGGGGCCTGTAGATTCCACACTAACTATGCAAACGCTTAGTGAGACACTGCTAACCGGTCATACGGTTAGCATGACCATAGCTGCACTCCCACAGTACATCTGTGATGTGTTTCCAGATTACAGCATACTTTTGGCTTAGACAAGCGTATGGGTTTCTGCTTGCAGAGAGAGAGAGAGAGAGAGAGAGAGAGAGAGAGAGAGAGAGAGAAAGGAAACTGCATTTTCCTTCCTGAGCCATGTTGAGGCACATTGCAAGGGGACTCTTGCAATCTCTCTCAGGGGTTTAAACTAACACACGGCATCCTGCCTGCCACGATCCAAATACACATTCTCAATACTCAACAAAACAAACAATACTCACATTTTTTTTTTACATTTTCTATCTTATGGTCTATTTAGATCCCTTAACTATACAAAGCATTAACTACAAAATTAGTCAAGTCATTTATAACTACAAACTTCACACATATACACCCAAGCTTCCCCTCTACTGGCTGCAGTCAAATATAACTCAATAACAGCATGACAACAGCTATGAACATCTTTTCTATCCCACAGTGCTCATATATAGACGTGCATTGTGTGTGTGTGTGTGTTATGTCATGGGTAAAAAGTGTGTTTCTGTGTCTATGATCTGTGTCTTCTGTCTCTATAGGAATAAATCACAGAAGACTAAGTTTGACGAAGAACTTCATGACAAGATGACCACCACCATCAATGATTTGAGCTCCAGCAAGTTAGTCTTAACAAGCATGCTAAATCATTTAGGATGGAATTAAGTCAAGCTTGGTTAAAGTTGCACATTAAGTATGCATAAAACCCATGAAGAGAGTTTTTGTGTGTGTCTTTGTGTGTGCAGTCAGTGGGTGAAGTCTGAAGAGACCTACAGCCTCACACTGTGTTTTACTAAAAGAGACCTGGAAAAGCAGGTAGGTAATTTAATGTGGCATTAACTTGAACACTTTTGTTGTTCTGCTGGATATTTTTGTTGTTTCATACACTGTGTTGTCCACATGTTAAAAAATAAAGAAATAAATAGCATGTGTGTGTGATTCTCTCAGTACAGGACTATAGAGATGCCAAGTTTTAAATACTACATTGGCTGTGCCACCTTAATCTTTTTATGCATCTTCATCATCCAGATGTTTGTTACCCAGCAGTAAGTGTCAAGAATAAAGTTGAACACCATTGGCAGACTTGTTTTAATACTGAATGTGTATTTATATGTCACAGCCATTTGCCCTGAGAGTGTATGACTTTTTCTTTGTCTCTCTCTCTTTCTCTCACAGGCGTAAAAATCTGGGGCTGGCGTTTGCGGTGTTGGCGTGTGTTCTGCTTTTGATTCTGTGCATCTGTTTTGCAGGTCATATACAGGTTAGACCACCACTGCCTTCCTTTGCCTTAGCACAGACATTTATGCCGCGTTTCCACCGAAATTACCCGGAACATTTGTACCAGGAACTTTTTTTCCAAGGAACTTTTTTCCCCCCAGACCTGTTGCTTTCTGCGTTTCCACCGCAGTGTAAAGTACCGGGAAGATTAGGCAAATAGACTGGTGACGTAGGTCTGCGCGCGTTTCTCAATACAAAGTATGCTGATTTTGGAAGTGCATCCTTGGTAGTTCAGACTTTGTGCATTCGACTCGGGAGTGTAATGTCCGCGACGATGCAAGACCGGTAAATCTGTAAACAGCAGCGTACTTGATAACTTCAGTCAGCTCGCCTTGACTACTGCAATTTTCCTCTCTGTGTATTTACAATAAAACGAAAAAGGATATCAAATAACACTGCCTCCTTTCGTTTTCATTTAAACATAACAACAGCTGCAGAAATGTTAGTTCAGGGATATGTGTATATATACAGCCATTACAGTGAAACAAAATATTATATAAATTTGCCTTTTGTATTTTCATTTTAACATATAGATAAACTGAATACAGACCAAAGATAACCTGTTAGATTTACCCAAAACGAATTATATTTTATGTTTAACCACTAAAGAGACATCAGAGCCAGCGGCACATATCAGAAGGTCTAGCCGAGGTGAGGCTGCTTCTCGGCGGATAGATGATCACTGAGCTCTCGCTGATCACGTGGAGCTCACCTTCTCTGAGATCGGTGAAACACATTTTTAAATAGGCGCTGTCTTTATAAATAAACCACAGATTTGAGTTTTAAACAACTACATTCTCGCCTGAAATACTTTTAAAATTAAATTTCATGACACGATAACAGTAATATTTTAAAATGATCCGAATAAATGGTGGTTGAACTCAACCAATGCTGCGTGAACTCAACCAATCAGGATGTTTAGCGCCCAAGTCCCGCCCCCGAAAGTTCCGGAACTTTGAAAAAGTACCACCTCGCCAGCAGTGACTTTCTGAGGGGCATTTTTTTACCCGGAACTTTATTTAGTTCCTGGTTCCTGAGGTGGAAACACACAGAGTATCAGGCCAAAGTCCCTAGTTCCTGGGTAAAGTTCCTGCGGTGGAAACGCGGCATTAGTTGGTCTAATGGGTTCTGGGGTATTTTTGTGTGCCTAACACAATAAAGGTCCACCCCCCTGTGGTTTTATAGATGCTGGAGCATGTAGAGCCTCTGTGTTGCTGTGTACAGTGCTGTAATGTGGAGAATGTCATATGCCTTGTCAATTGTTGGCACTGACTTATACTGGAATGTGAAATAACTAAAAACAGACTGACATTTGTTACAGTGTCACAAACATAAATACATATACATACTGCGACATGCACACAGTGTCCCTCCCAGTGTCCTCTTTGCCCAATTCAAACACACTGTTGCTTTTTCCAACACATTCTGGCTTTTTTTTTAACAGCTGTTTTTTCTTTCTTTCTCTATTTTTCAGAGGATGTTTCCAGAGAAGTTAAAATCATGTACGTGGCTCTCGGCTCTTTCAGAAGCAGTGGTTAAGAGACCTTTTATGCGCCTCCCATTGGCAACCGTGGCCACCGCAGTCATAGTCATCATCGCCATGTTCAACTTTGTAATGCTTTTTTTAATGCTAAGAGAATATTGTTGATATATGTTGTAGGTTGGCCTCTTAACATCTTTGCCCATCAAACTTTCTTTTTTTTCTCCACAGTATTTTAAAAACACAGAGAATTTATGCCACACTCTGCTACAAAATAACAGCATCAATCCTGATTCTCCTGTAAATGACCTTTCATATTTGCCTGTGAGTAGCAACCACATAAATAACACACATGCTAAATTGGATAGCTACATGGAGACATACTTATATATATATATAGCTAATTATGAATACTATAAATCCACATTACAACCCTAACATTATTTAAATATTGATTATATTATTGATATATATTAATAATTATTAGCATTATTTACTACATTATTTACTGTATTTATTTCTCATCTGTGTAAATGAGGATGTGTCATATCCCTGATTTGAGATTGTGTGAGTATTATAACTTTCTTGTTGAGGGGGGAAAAAACTGTACAAAAATGACTCATTTGGTTTCTGTATGATTTTATCTTTCCAGTATTCTGTATATAATTGTATATTGGCATTGATTGCCTGTGGCGTGTTCTTGAGGGTGAGTTTGGAGCTGAAGGTGGCCTTTCTCTTCATCGTCTCTACCATTTCCTACATCATCATCTTCTACTCTCAGGAAAATCTCTTCAACAGCTACACCTGCCTCCTGTACAGGAACCACAGCTGGTACACTCTCATAAACACACATGCAGTCGATTGTCATATCATTTTTATTATTGCATATTTAATCGTAGATGTTTATTTAAATCAGCCATCATTTAACACTTAAAGTTAATTTATTAACGTTTGAATAACACTCTTAAAGGTAATCGTTAGGAAATGTTTCATATTGGACTTCTAAAACAGTTGATTTTAGTGTATTATTTTACATTTATTTAGACTTAATAGAATTTGAATACCGGCAATTTATTGGCCCTAACATGGAAATAATGATCAGTATTAGCCAGAATTGTAATATTGGTGCATCCCTAGTATAATCATTCCCAGCGTTTGTCTGTTGTAGTGTGGATGACAGTTTGATGCTGTGCAAAGCAGGACTTATGAAGCACCCACAGCTCATGAGCTGCATCTACATCACACTGTTCCTCTTTACCATGCTGCTCATATCCCGCCAGGTACACACCTCATACCACACACACATATAGTGCCATACTGTCAGGACAGAGAATTACACCACTCTTTGCTCTGTCCTCTCTCTCTTCCTCTCAGAATGAGTACTGCTGTCGTCAGGACTTCCTGTTGAAGAACAAGAACCTGGCCGATAAGGAAGAAGTCGAGCTGTGCGAAAACCTGAACCGTCTCCTTCTGGAGAATGTTCTCCCTGCACACGTGGCCGCTCTCTTCGTGGGCGAGAACAAAAAGAATGAGGTGGGGCTGCTGTCCACTATCTCTTTACTAAACCGGAAATACAAGGTAGGAACCGGCTTCAAATGTGTGGGATGAGCCTGTATAACACGTCTCATGTCATAACCTCATGCCTCCCATACAAGACTAGACATATACCAGTGATTCCCAACCAGGGGTACCTAAGCCGGTTCCAGAGGGTACTTGGGCAAATGTTAATTCTTTCAAATTAGTAACTTTGAATAATTTCATGGTTCTGCAGATCTTTTTATAATATGCGTAAGATGAATGTTTGTAAGAGGGCTGTGGCAGTGCATTAGATAAAAAAGGTTGGGAAACATTGCCATAAACCACACAAGATAATATCATGCAATACCATTCCAATATCATACTGTAAGATAACAAGGTACATTATACTGAGAATACCAGACCTCCCACACTTTACCATAAAACTGTGTTTTATAGTAACCCTCTCAACCATTTTCTACCACAGTCCATACTGAACCAAACCATAAAAAAGAAAGATTTAAAAAATTAGGTTAGAAAATAGGCCTGAAGTAATTATTGTGATTTGTGAGTTTTTATTCACAAAGATTTTTGTTCCTCCCTGATCTGCATTTTTCAAGAAATGTTAGTATACAGATGCTGGTCATATAATTAGAATATTATCAAAAAGTTGATTTATTTCATTAATTCCATTCAAAAAGTGAAACTTGTATATTATATTCATTCATTACACACAGCAATGCGGCGTGGCATGGAGTCGATCAGTCTGTGGCACTGTTCAGGTGTTATGGGAGCACAGGTTGCTCTGATAGTGGCCTTCAGCTCTTCTGCATTGTTGGGTCTGGCATATTGCATCTTCCTCTTCACAAAACCCCATAGATTTTCTCTGGGGTTAAGGTCAGGCGAGTTTGCTGGCCAATTAAGAACAGGGATACCATGGTCCTTAAACCAGGTACTGGTAGCTTTGGCACTGTGTGCAGGTGCCAAGTCCTGTTGGAAAATGAAATCTGCATCTCCAGCAGCAGGAAGCATGAAGTGCTCTAAAACTTCCTGGTATACGGCTGTGTTAACCTTGGACCTCAGAAAACACAGTGGACCAACACCAGCAGGTGACATGGCACCCCAAACCATCACTGACTGTGGAAACTTTACACTAGATCTCAAGAAACGTGGATTGTGTGCCTCTCCTCTCTTCCTCCAGACTCTGGGACCCTGATATCCAAAGGAAATGCAAAATTTACTTTCATCAGAGCACATAACTTTGGACCATCAGCAGCAGTCCAGTCCTTTTTGAAGCGAGACGCTTCTGACGCTGTCTGTTGTTCAAGAGGGACTTCACACAAGGAATGCGACAGCTGAAACCCATGTCTTGCATATGTCTTTGTGTAGTGGTTCTTGAAGCACTGACTCCAGCTGCAGTCCACTCTTTGTGAATCTCCCCCACATTTTTGAATGGGTTTTGTTTCACAATCCTTTCCAGGGTGCGGTTATCACTATTGCTTGTACACTTTTTTCTATCAAATCTTTTCCCTCCCTTTGCCTCTCTATTAATGTGCTTGGACACATAGCTCTGTGAACTGCCAGCCTCTTTTGCAGTGACCTTTTGTGTCTTGCCCTCCTTGTGCAAGGTGTCAATGGTCGTCTTTTGGACAACTGTCAAGTCAGCAGTCTTTCCCATGATTGTGTAGCCTACAGAACAAGACTAAGAGACCATTTAAAGGTTTTGCAGGTGTTTTGAGTTAATTAGCTGATTAAAGTGTGGCACCAGGTGTCTTTAATATTGAACCTTTTCACAATATTCTAATTCTCTGAGATACTGAATTTTGGATTCTCCTTAGTTGTCAGTTATAAACATCAAAATTAAAAGAAATAAACATTTGAAATATATCAGCCTGCCTTTAATGAATAAATACAATATACAAGTTTCACGTTTTGAATGAAATTAGTGAAATAAATCAACTTATTGATGATATTCTAATTACATGACCAGCACCTGTAGTATTGTCTAGAAGAGCAATGGTTTTGTCTTATTTGCTTTTTGTCATGCTCTAGAAATAATTTTATGTTAATTTAACACACTGCTGGTTCCATTTGCGGATCGGTAAGATTTTTTTTATTTGTATTTTTGTCAATAATTATTCTAATATGCAGATTTGGTGCCCAAAAAAACATTTATGATTATTATCAATATTGAAACAAATATTTGTAGATAAACAGATTAAAAATTAAAAATATATATATTTTTAGAATTTGTATTTTTTTTGTAAGAATGCAAGTCTTTACTGTCAGCTTTGATATAAATTTAATGTCCTTCTATTAATGTCTTTAAAAAATATTACTGACCTGTTAAACAATAGCCCAATATGTATAGAATTTGATTATTATTTCCTTTTCTTACTGTTATAATATGCAGATTTTATTTGGGAAACAACTCATCAGGTGTCTTGGTACATTCAGTTTTGTGCCTCTCTGATTTATGAGTTTTGTCCTGTTACTCAAAACACCCATGTCATGTATCGGTGGTTCCTCATACCTGTACACATATACACACATAGTCTGTGAATGTCCTGTCATAAACCATTTTTTGTTGTTTCTGTTGTATCATGTGAATTATTGCGACACAGAAGCACTGATCTCTTGCTGCATGTGTCTCTCTGTTCCTCTTCTCCAGGACCTGTACTATAAGTCATATGACTGTGTATGTGTGATGTTTGCCTCGGTGCCAGACTTCAAAGAGTTCTACACTGAGTGTGACATAAATAAAGAAGGACTGGAGTGTTTGAGGCTCCTCAATGAGATCATCGCCGACTTTGATGAGGTCAGAGTGATGTCATGTCTCATGTCTCCAAGTATATGCATCTGTGCTGCTTTTTCGCTGATCTCCTTATTCCACTGTCTTTATTCTCCTGTCATTCCCTGAATGAATGATTCATTGTATATGAATAGACTCTAAGGGTGTCACCTCAGCTATCACTGGGGTAGTTTAATGAAATGAGTCAGCCGTTGTGTAAATGCACACTCATATCACTTCAACTGCTTCTTTGTGTGAACTGATTTTGGATTGAGGAGTCAGTAGGGAAAAGGCCAGGACTTCACCCTTTGTTGTTGTGATCACCACAACAACAAGGCCCTGGGTTGACTGACTATAAAAATGTTTAGGCCAACAGTTCTGGCAGCTTCACATATTGCTAGTACTGAGATTCAGTGTGGTATGGCTGCTTTCCCTCATTTTCGTTCACTCCTTATTATTCTCTCATTCTATCTCTGTCATTTAATGTAAGAAGAATACACCATGGCATGCATTTCTACTGCTCAGAAACACTGATATCCACTTGGCCCTTCCCTCCTCACTTTACCTGCAGTTGCTGTCTAAGCCCAAGTTCAGTGGTGTGGAGAAGATTAAAACCATCGGCAGCACGTACATGTCTGCTGCAGGACTGAGTGGACCTCCAGAACAAAGCAGCCAGGTTCTGCACTATCACATACCACTATGTTAACATCCAGAGCAAAGGGAAACACAAGAACTCATAAAATTCATAAACGATTACACTGCATTCATTTCTCAACTATCTTCACCTCTCATGTATTTAATATTCAAGAAAAAGTGGAGGAGAATGCTCTCCCATGCTAATTGTAGTTTTAGAAACCAGTTCATTTTGTTAAATTGTAAGCTTTTGCTGTCATAGTTCTGACATTTGGTAGCTATTATCTCACATCTTTGCTGCTAAATGGAAAGCAGGCAGTTTGAGTATGCTGTCTGTCATTGTACACCAATCAGTGACAGTATTTGCATATCCTGAGACTTAGCTCAAGGGTTACTAAAACAGAAGATTTACTTAATGAACGGCAAAAACTTTTGTGAATAAAATACATAAATTCGTTCAATCCACAATAAATGTAAATGTAAAGCGTGCTGGAAATTTCCAATCATTTAGTCAGATTAAATTCTGCCCCTTTCTTACAGTCGACTGCAAGCTGCCATTCAGAACTGCCTCCATCATAATTTACAACCAGTGGATCAAACCTAATCATTGCCCTACACTTTTTCCCCAGTAATCACAATATGGAAGAAAATATCTACTTCTATTACATTGAAAGGCACATCTTTCTTTGAGTGTAGGCAGGGTGTTAAACATATCTGTAAATTACAGTTAAGTAGCTGATTAGAATGGTTACTTATTACTTTAAAAAAAGATACATTGTTAGTTCTGTATTAATAAATGTATAGCATCAGGATTGCTGTTATGACTGGTACATAGCAACAATTATTAAAATATTTAAACCTCAAAATAAGTAGCAAAAATCTTATATGACTGCATTTCAAAAGCTTGATATTAACCAATCTACCACAATTTAACGCAAAATAGACTGATTAATTTCTTCTTATTTAAATCTAAGTATACACTGCTGCATCTAATTACAATGCCACGTTCTTGACTTAACAGAAATTATAGTGAATTTCTTTTTTTTATATATTATTTACATAAGAGCATGCGAAGCAAACATAGCTGAGAAGTTAACATGCTGAAAGAATTTATGAATTTAAATAATACATTTGTGCAAACTGTATTGACTGTATTGTTATGAAAAATGAAAAGAGTGACCAGCTCTTGTGACTTGGTCACCCAGCATTTTTCAAAAGTGTCCTTCAACCTACATAATTTACATAGTTTTGGTTGACTGAGCGTTGTTGTGTCCTCAGGACCGTGAGAGGCAAAATGCTCAGATAGGAAACATGGTGGAATTCGCCATTGCTCTGATCGGCAAGCTGGACGGCATCAACAGACACTCCTTCAACACATTCAGGCTTCGTGTTGGTAAGTCTGATCAATGAAACCTCAATACTACTTTGTTGTTAATTACTCAGTTATTGCTTGGAGTCTAAATAAGGAGCCAAGCACCAAAGGTGCTTAGGCACATATTGTATACGTTAGTTGTCTTCTTCTTCTCTTTCACTGTCTTCTCCATCTTCACCTCCTCCTTTTCTGCTCTGGAAGTCTATGGCAGCCCATAGAACCATTTTCAGGAAAGTTATGAAATTTGCCACACAGATAGAAGACAGTCTCATTATTAACCACAGAAAATTTTGAAAGAGAATGCAAAGAGTTGAATGCATACTTAAAAGTAAATTTCTACAATTTAAGATTTTTCGCAATTTGGAACATTTTTAGAAAAATCAAGTTTTCATTCTTATTCTAGACAATGTGATCATCTTCAGACAATTCTGGAAAAAGTTATCAAAATATTTCCAATAGACCAAACTGTTCTAGCAAAGTGCGTTAACAAATTTGACAAAATTCATGCATAAATAGAAATGAGACTATAGCAATGCAATGAATCAGCGGATTTTGACGAAACTTGGTACATGTTATACCAAGTATGACCTGAGAGCACATGAGTAGTTTTGGCACAGTACCACCACCTGTTACAGCTTGACCAAAAATCACAAGATTGATTTTGTTAGATTCAGAGTGGCATTCCACAAATGCTGTAGGCTATTTTACAAACAAATTAACGTATTGTTATGAATCTTATCTTATAGAACTGCATACAGTAAAGTTCTGAAATTTGGTACACAGATGGAGGACAGTCTCATAATTAACCACATAAAATTTTGAGATTCTAACAAACTCTTGCGCCATCAACACGACACATTTGCACTCATGTTTCAGCTTATAACTTTTGAACCGTACGGTCTAAAAGCAAAATCTCTTGGTTGGAATGCATAACAAAATGTAAATTTCTACGAGTAAAACTTTTTTGCAATTTAGAATATAGAATATAGAACCATCCTGGATGGTTTGTCCAATTTTTCACCAAATTCAGATCATCTTCAGAGCATTCTGGCAAAAAGTAACCAAAAGCTTTTTGATATACCACACCATTTTCATAAAGCATGTTAACCAATTTGACAAAAGTTTGCGCAAAAATGGATATGAGACTATACCTTTGGAACACTTCAGCAGATTCTGACCAAACTTGGTATGTGTTATGACAAGCATGACCTGAGGGCACATGAGTAGGTTTGGCACAGTGCTACATACTGGTCAAAAGATATTAAAAAAAGACCTTTTTGTGTGTCGGTCAAAATTTTTTAGTAAAATGCAAAAATCTCTTTAACAGGGTCTCTAACCCCGGTCCTGGAGAGCTACCATACTGCATAGTTCAGCTTCAACCCTGAACAAACACACCTGAACCAGCTAATGAAGGTGTTCAGGGTTACTAAATTAGAGACAGTTGTGTTGAAACAAGGTTGGACCTGATGTCTGCAGTAAAGTAGCTCTCGGAGAACCCTGGTCTTTACTGCTTAATTAAAGACCGTTCATGAGCTCTTCATTTTACCTCTGTTGTGTGCTTGGCACTTTAATTGCTGCTTGCAGCTTTAATTAATACTTGCATTTAGTCAGACTCAAGATGAAAAACACTTTACCTCCAGGTATTGCGTAGATATTTCTTTTTTTACTTCTGCATTAAGGGTTAAAAATGAAACAATATGTACAGGATGTAGCTAAAAATCTCACTGAACACAGAGGCAGCTCATAAGAGAGATCTTGGGCATCTTGAGCTGCTCAGGGTAACAGATGCACTCGGGAACTGGCATGAAATACTTCATAAACGCTCCATTTAAAGTCTGAGTGCATATCGCCCATCTGTGGCAGAGATCTGATAAAAATTATAATAACAGACACAAATCCCATCTAAAAGACTTTATTAGAAAAAGGGAAAAGCACATTCCAGCAGCCGCTTGCGGATCAAACTCACTGTCTCACTAGATCTACTGGTAACACTATTTTAGGCTCTTTTAACTAGTTGCTTATTAGCATGAGTATTAGCCATTTATTAGTACTAATTAAGCACATATTAATGCCTTTTTCTACATCCCTAATCCCACCCAATACCTAAACTTAACAAATACCTTACTAACTATTAATAAGCAACAAAATAGGAATTTATTGAGGGAAAAGTTGTAGTAAATAGTGAATGTGTTGCCTTTTCTTTAGCTTCAAGTTAGTGGATGCAAATTATGTCTGTGAGCCACAATTTTGATGTTTAAAGAGTGATGTCACTGACACTAAACACAGAACCGTCTAGGGCTAATTGGAATAAAACCAAAATGTTTTAGTGAGATTTATCAAGTTAATTGAAATAAATAAAGACTGCAGAAAATGCTGAACTCAGTTTGGGTCATTCGTGAAGTGCAAGTGGGAATGCAATATTCTGCACGAGTAGTACTATTTTTAAACATCATATAAATGTCATGTTTGCAGAGTTTGTTCACTGATCTGTGCATGTTTGTTTGAGCAGGTATAAACCATGGCCCGGTGATTGCAGGGGTGATTGGAGCCAGGAAACCACAGTATGATATCTGGGGAAACACTGTGAATGTGGCCAGTCGGATGGAAAGCACCGGAGAGCTGGGTAAAATACAGGTATGCACTGAATCACTCTTACAGTACTCACCTCATGATCATGATTCTCTTTTCATTTTTAGATTTTCAAAATAGCTTAATCATTAAAATAGAATAAAAAGGTGATCATGTTTGTGTTGCAGGTGACAGAGGAGACGTCTGATGTCCTGCAGAAGCTGGGCTATTCATGTGAGTGTCGTGGCCTGATCAATGTGAAGGGCAAAGGAGAGCTCAAAACCTTCTTTGTGTGCACAGATTCCAGCAAACAGCAGGGCATCGGTCTGAGCTGAGACTGAAGTCTCTGCCGCTGACAGCTTCAAACACACACGCACACATACACACAGACTCCGGAACCTATATGTGATCTCTTTGTTTTCATTTAAGAATGTTTTATTGCTACTGGATTTGTTTCTTTAGAGCATGTCTAAAGAACTGCACATTCTTTCAAACTCGAACATGTTGGAGTTTGTTTTGGCAGCATTTGGAGAACTGAAACTCTCCGACATACAGCAGCATATGCATACACACATCTCACATGAACACAAGCTGAACTTTGCCATACTCTTATGGGAAACTGAGCTCGGTGAAGGAAAATACTGGTTCTCGGTATTGCTCTCAGACTTTCTGGGTACTGCTGTCATAGTGGCCTTGATCCTGTTGGATTAAGACTGATTTGGGATGACTGAGCTGGTCGGACGGTTTTGGCTTGCAGGCAGAGGGAACACGTGACTCACACAAACTCATCACCGCCGACGTTAAGATATCTAGAATTTCTTTACTCATGTAAAATAATATGTATCTTATTATAAACCTTTCTGTCAACTTTTGGACCAACAAGATGGTGGATGATTTGATTTTTTGTTTTTTTTTCTTTAAAAAAAACATCTGCCAAGTGTTTTGAATGTCAAATATTGACAAGCAGCGTTGATGTGCTGTTGCCTTCGAGTTGAGATTGTGAATGTTGGAGATGAGCCTTCCTTAGCTTCATAACGTGCTACAAACGAAAACTATTAAGAAATGTTTACATATACCGGGAAAAAATATCAACAATGAAAATTCAATTTACTTTAAGTGAAAGTGTGCTTTCATCTTTTTTAGTCTTAGATCTTGACCAAATGGCTCTGTGGCTTCACTCATCTGAAGTTGGATGTATTCATGCATCTTAGCTTACATTGCAGTAGACAGTCTCTGCTTCTATTCTGTGAGAATGCTTGGTGAAAGTGGGAAGTGTCTGTCTGATGAAGCCATAGGCATACATGTTCAATTGAGATTGAAAATCTTATGCGCCTCTCTGGGTTTTCAGAGTGTTACAGTGACTGAATTTACATGATTTGAGATTCTGCGCTGCCTTTCTGTAATGCATTGTTTGTGAGGAATGCTCTGTTTTGTATGCATTGCTACAGAATAAATCATTTTACACTTTATATGTTTATAGCAAGTTCATTTATCATAGATTTATGATTTGTTGCCTTACCACAGTAGCAAATCTCCAGGGGTCCTCGTGAAACACGAATCAGCATGATTTCCCAGTGCTGTGAGGAAAAGAACCTTACTGAAGATCTCAGACTTGGAAAATTACTTTTAATTTAAAATGTGTAATTGCAAATGTTTCTCATTTGAGGTTATATAAATCTGGCATTGCCAAACATGAAGGCCTTTAGAATTACCCATGATTCCTTGTAGACAACAACAAAAAACCTTTAGTTTGGCTTTAAATCAAAGCATCGGGGCCGACATGTAACAACATTCAGAGGTCTTGGTTTCATTTCCTTTAAGGTTTACACATAATTCTCCCAAAGCATGACAGGATTTGTGAATCTAGACGAGAGAACAAGCCGCTGTCAACTGCTCTCATGTTAAATCTAGAATTTTCAAACCATTTCGTATTTTATTCTAAAGTTTACAAACACTACCCGTGCTGCTACGGTTCATTTACTCAATTACTCATCTCATTATAACCCCGTAAGACCGACATTAGTCTTCAAAATCAAAGTACAAACATTGATAATCGCACATACATACAGCACTTAAAATATGGTTAATGGAAACTCTAAACGTGTTGATGTATGAGAACGAATGAGGTTAGTGCTCGCAAGCACATGTGAGCTTCCATCTGCTATATTTGAAAAGCTTTATGGATGTGCTTCTTAAAATCCTTAATTAAATTTGCTCTTGTGAAGTCTTGAGTGAATTCAGAAGTGGTTACGTTTTGGTTGTGTGGACTTTCAGTGGAAAGACAAAAATGATGAGAAAAAAAAAAACTTAATTTGTGTGCCAAAACATGAGGATTAGTAAATGATGTACATTTTCAGTTTTGAGTGAACTATCCCTTTAAATTTTTTTTTATTTTTTTATTTACTGTTTATTGCTATATAACTTGCTTTTTAAACTTAAGAAAAAAAACACAAAATGCTTAAAAAAAGATGCTTATTTAATGAAACAGAAAAGTAAATTAGAAACAGCAGCATTGAGGGATGACATGGAAGAAGCAGAACTGATCGACTGCAGTGATGGAGGATCTCAACACACTCCCTCCATGGGTTCAGTCATATCTCCCACTGAAACACAGAACACACATTCCTTTAGATAAATGTTTCCTGAGCACTGTCATAACAGTTATTTCACCAACAAAACTGATAAAAGACCAAGCTGCTTAGTGTTACCTGCGGTCAGGTGTATGAACGAGTCCTGTGCAGTATGGTCAGGTAGCGAGATCCCCATGGCCTTTCTGATACCATACACACTGCACACATCACCAGGGGTCACCTGACTGGTCAGCTGGGCCAGGTTACCTGTAACTTTCTCCGCTGCAAGAAGGATACAAAATCTGCTTTTAAACCGCTGCTGAAACCCACAGATGTGTTAATGTGCAACAATACTGACTCACTAAAACTTCTTGAGTAAGGAAAAAAATACAAACTCATGAGGCAGGCAAAAAACATCCCTTCCAATAAGTGTTTGTCTGGTCTCTGAAAGCGTGAGAGCAGTGAACGGTCATCACAGGTCATCTTTTGTGTTTGTTTGTGTGTGTTCGTACCAAGCTGCAGCTCTTTAGCAGTAGGAGCCAGTAAGCAGATGATGTTTGGCGGCTGTTTAGCGCTTAGTCTTTCTTTCTGAACCTTCTGCAGCTCCCTCAGCAACACTGTTGTCTCATCCAGCTTCTGCTGGAAATGCTCTGATCCTAATGGAGGAAGAGGAATTTTCACTGTGATAAATCAGTCTGTTTAATAGGTGGGAAAGGGGTTCATATGTGTTATTGATTTGACATGTTCCATTCCACTGCAGAGAGAGGAGGATCATTATGAATTCATTCAGCATAATACACATGAAAGATGTGTCTCCAGAAGAGTTCATTAATAAATTGAAGAAAACAAAAAAAACTTGGGGCCTTGATTTCCAGAGTTTGATCACACATAAAATGTCTAAAAGAATTATGATCCATATTTCAAACAACAAAAAATGTAATAATGGGATTTTACCTTCCGAGTCGGAGTTCTCAGGAAGCAGGTCAGGATTCAAACCCAAAGAACCAAGAGCCGTCACACTATCACCACTGCTGGGCTCTGACACAACAACCTACACACACAGGCGTGAAGAGGAGGGCATGGATTGAACATCAGAAATACTATTGGTGTCAGTTCGACCAAAGTTTCAGTTTCTTTTCTTTTGAACTTTTGAATGTTATTGTATCTATATGTTAACTATTGCACAGAGAAGTCCATCAAGTGCATGGAAGCTGATTTTACTATTGTGAGTTAGATCTAGGGCTGAAACGATTCCTCGAGTAACTCGAGTAACTCGATTACAAAAAATGATCGAGGCAAATTCCTCTGCCTCGAAGCTTCTTTTAATTTATTTTAAATCTCACGTCAGGTTCTTTCGCGATGATTTTTTTAACGTGACACAACGCGTTTACGTCACCCACAAAGCAGAAGGAGACACAAGCGCTGCGTCCGAAATCGCATACTGCAAGGAGTCAGCAGTGTTTTCATTTGAGCGCGCGGGCAAACGCAAAGAGAACTTCGTGGTGTGTGTCCATTGCAAGATAGAGCTGGCATACCACAACTAGGGCCCTATGATTTCCGCGATGCAGAAAACGCGGAGGGAATCGCGGAATCCAGTCATAAAAACGGAATTTACAGTTTACCGCGGAATGGCACGGAATTTGCCACATTTTGACTGAATTAATCAAAAATAGGTCATTGCACTTACATCAAATCACGATATGGACTAATATCTGTAAATATTAAGCCGGAACAGTCTATTTAAATATGAATCCTGCATGTTCTGCGTGTCTCTGTTAATGATTGGAGCAGAAGCGCGTATTCCTTTATTAAACACACTGAAGCGCGCGTGACGCTCCGGTAATTTCAGCTTCTGCTGTCTCCCTAAATAAGACGTGAACACATGAACAACATCTGCAGAACTGCTCTGACAGTCACTTCATGAGCATTTGACCGTTTGATTTGAGTAAAACTAGCGTCACGTCACATACACAGAACTGTAAATGTACGTCAACTCGTCAAAATAAAAGTCCGGTTAAAGACTATTGTTCAGCAGAATGTACATAGCCTACTAAAAAAAAAAAACATTATTTTTTTAAGGTTTAATCTCACAACATTTCTTCCATGTTTTATTTTAAATAGTAAATCCCCTTTGTTTACCAAAAAGTTAGGTTAATTTTTAATAATTAAAAGATAAATTAAATGAATGTTTTATGTGTTTAATGTTTAATGTGCATCTCAGAAAATGCTTTATTTAAAACCACAACTGAATGGCACTTAAATGCACTTAATTCATCTGTCAACTTTATTGTCATTGTTCACAGTACAAGTACAGACAGAGAAACAATGGGTAATAATGTTTATTTTTGATGTATGCATTGCATTCTATGCATTTAAAAAATAAAAATATTTTTTTTCTAAAAAAGGAAACTTGGCTGTTCATTTTAAGAGACCCAGGAGTCTTATTTTCTTTTGCATAATTAATATTACACTGTAATTAAGCAAAAACACATTTTATCCGATTACTCGATTAATCGACGGAATTTTTGGTAGAATACTCGATTACTAAAATATTCGATAGCTACAGCCCTAGTTAGATCACAGTGAATTTGCATTCAGTTCAGTGTTCGCACCCGTTACACACAGAATTTATTATTGTTCATTTGACAAATACAACATAAATAAAATGGCTATATTCACAATTGGTTATTTTATTATACTGTCTGCCATATTATTTGTTAATTTCCATTCTGTAAATTTTACGAAGCACAATAATTTTTTTGAAACTGAGATGTATACATCTGAATAATAAAAGCTTTCCATTGATGTATGGTTTGTTAGGATCGGACAATATTTAGCAAAGATATAACTATTTGAAAATCTGGAATCTGGGGGTGCAAAAATAATAATCTAAATATTAAAGAAATTGCCTTTAATGTTGTCCAAATGAAGTCCTTAACTTCATATTACTAATCAAAAATTACGTTTTGATATATTTACAGTAGGACATTTACAAAATATCTTCATGTAACATGATCTTTACTTAATATCCTAATGAATTTTGACCCACACAATGAATTGTTGGCTACTGCTACAAATATACCCCAGCGACTTAAGCCTGGTTTTGTGCTCCAGGGTCACATATAGAACGTAAAATCCCCTCTTGTTCTTTTTTTAACCCAGCTGTCTTGGCCCAGTGTATAATACATAGTTTTAACCTATGCTATTTGTGAAGTTTGGACGGCTAAAAACAGTGTTGAACAGTAGCACCACCCTGCTAAGGTATGCTAACACAACCACTGTCAAAGACGGCCTTCCACACACGGACTAATGCTACAGTATGTTCATAGACGACTCATGATTGCCTTTCCTCTACGTCTACGGCACCCTCACACACAGATTAGTGTGAGTGAAGGAGGAAGTCAAAACCGACAGGGGAGCGTGTTTGTGTGCGTCTAGGCAATATTCTTTCCATTAGTGAGAAAGTTGGTTGGTGTTGACACAGCTGCTGCAGAGCAGAGAGCATGCGGTTCTGACGCTGCCTTTAAATAGCAGGTTTGTGTCTTTACTTCCACTCATGTGAGCTATACACTAGTATGTACTTCTAGACATCTGAATTATTATTTTCTGAGGACATGAGAGCATTTTACCTCAGCATCATCTGTTGCGTCTACTTTCTCTGCAGTCTCCTCCGTGGGCAGATTACCCTGAGGAGTGCAAAATAGATATTACACAGTATATAATATAAGTGGTATATCGTGTGTTCTTTTCGCCATGCAGATAATTAAGTGTGTAGTGAGGTTTCTTACAGTTTCTGTTTCTTTCAGCTGTCTTGAGTGCTCTCCACTGGTCAAAGCGTCCAATACATTATCTGCCAACCTGCTCATGTGTTCCTCCGATTTAGCCAGGTAATCTGCAATGCTACACATAAACACATCCAAACTACATTTGTGGAACACAAGGGGAACGGTGGAAGGGTGTGAATCAGGGCTTCATTGTTTGAGAGGTTCACAAAATAACACAAATGCATGTGGCTTGGTCATCTAAAAACCGATCGATGGATATGTTTCATTATCTGGCTGATTCTATACACACACCTTTCAGATTCTGGCTGACTGCTGTCCTCTCCATAGAAGGAGTAAATGAGATCAGAGTCCTCTTTGCTGATATTGGCAAAACTGGAGTCATAGGTAGGAGCATATGAGCTGAATGGGCAGTAATTCATATAGGCAACTGCAAAGAGAGAGAGAGAGATGGGCATGTGGGGACTTTTACAGATTCAGTGAACTTCAGTAGCGTGGTGTGGAACAAATGGCACTCAGAAGTCTAATACTCAGGGTAAAAATATGTAAAAAAAAAAAATTACAATCACCACAGATAGCTAACAGATAAAAATACAGATGAGTAGGAACTTAAGTCCACTGATTCAGCAGTGATTTTTTTTCCTATTGAAAGCAGGAACAATTAGATTTTTCTGGCACACAATATTACATTCCTCTGGCAGTTGAACTATGGGTTTTTAAACAGAGATTATAAGGCAGCGCTCCCATGATCTTCTCCACATGACTGAAGGTAAGGCCACAGAAGAGCGAGACAGTTTTTCCATGAAGTTGTTTTTCCAGGAAAATGAATATGAGTACCGAGCGTTGAGACTGATACACAGAAGTGAGAAAATGAACGGAGAGTTATTATATATTACCTGGAGTGACCATGTTTCTCTTGTCCTCTTTGAAACCCTGAAGGGTGTTGATTCCAGTCTGCAGTCTCCCTCCCATCATTCCCAATTTGACTGGGCAGTATCCTGGATCTAACATGGAAACATGATGAACTGTACACTTGTACTGAACGTACGTCGAACATTTGCTTGTTTTCTTGAACTCTCATTGTGACAAACCTCCAGCGCTCAGGTCGGCGGGGTTCACAATGCCCAGAGTGGTTGAACCATCAGACTTCCTCCTCTCAAACTCCAGCTGCTCATAAAAAAATACAATAAATACAAAAAAAAACAACCCCAAAGAAAAGTGACCCTTCATCAACGGCTATCTGACATCCTCAGTGAATGAGCTCACATTTGAGGGATGTACAATAACACATGCTTCCTCTGATCTGGTCTTGTACTCTTACCTCACACTGCAGGCTTCTGTTTGAGAGTTTCCCTTCAGAATCCTCAACCATCTTCTTGATCTCCTCCAGGTCTTTCTCTGCTTGGCTCTTAGCATCATCTTTACTGTCCCTGCTACACAAACAATTCAAACACTGATTCAATTCTGGATATATATACCCCTTCAAAGTGAATAAATCCCGCACATATGAGCCACATCATTTCTTCAATGAATTCTAAGTCTATAATTAACTCTGCAGTCAGAGCGGCGATTGGATAAATTATAAAAAGTTATGTCATAATAGATCAATGTGTAGTTTGTTGTCAAGCTGCTACCCGGCCCAGTGGAGTAGTGTGAAGGAAGAGGAGTCATCCTCCCTGAAAAGCTACGGAGTGTGTGTGTTTAAAGAGCGTGCAGCTCGTGCGCTACAGATGGCCTACAAGTCACAACATGTTTAAGCATTCCAAGACTCTTGGTCACTGCAGCAGCCAAGCCGATTTACGTAGGCACTGGCAAGCAACAAAAAGAGAGAGTAAAACAGAGAAAGCCAACAAACACTCCGGCAACATCCTGGAATGTCTCACTGGCTTCAATACAGCAGCAGAAGCCCTGAATGCAGTTACAAAGCCATTGTGAATTGCTGCACAGTTAGAAAACCGACAACAAAAGCTGAAAAGAAGCATTTGATAATTCATTTAAATAATTTCACTGACTGTCTCACTCATTTATGTACAGTCACGCTCCTTTTTCCAGGCAGGCTACCATGATAAATAACGACTGGAATCAATTCTCTGTAATGGCAGCCAATTAATATCCAAGATAAGGGTCTGAAATTAACTTTTAACATTATCTTCTTTTTTTTTTTTTTTGTAATTTGTTAAACAATCTCATATTTTTCACCACTGCCGCATTGAATTGGTTAAAAACATAATAAAATAGTAATATTGTAAAATAATGTAATAACTTTTCTATTTGAATATATTTTTTAATGGTTTATTCCTGTGAAAAAGCTAACTTTTCAGCAACTATTAGTCCAGTCTTCAGTGTCATATTATCCTTTAGAAATCAAAATATGAAGACAATCCAATATGATTTTCTGGTATATATATATATATACATATATATATAGATATCTGTTTTGATGTCCATATGCAGGGAATATTTCAGATATACGTTTCCACATGGAGAAAATGTAACCTCATTTTATCTAGGTTTATCTAGAATGCCTTCGAGGGAGGTGGTGTCACAAGAAACACACCTTTAGACAGATGTTTTTCCATGTTGTGTCTTTCATTTTTAAACTATGCATTATGTAACAAAAAAAAGTAACCAACAGGAAGAAATTTTCTCCAAACCCTCAACTCAGGTGACCTTTGATGATGAGGCAGGATTAAGGCCTGTTCACGCCATATATGAAATAAAACCATTAATGTGAAATGGCCTGGAAGTTTCTAGAGAATCGGAAGGTCTTGATTAGCTGGTTCAGGTGTGTTCAACTAGACTTGGAGCTGAACTTTCCAGGTCAGAGGCCCTCAATGAACAAGTTTGGCCACCACGGTTCTAGACAAACTAGTCCTAGATAATAAGCAGAAAAACGGAAGCACACTATTCATACCTTGGCGTATCTTTGTTCCCGACACGGGGTGATTGGGAGTTGTCACTTGTGTCCATAACAGATGAGTTCTCTTTGGCAGCGTCTGATGTCCCGCCCTCATCCTCTCCATCTTCTGCTGAATGACTGCTGGATGTCTGCAGGCCAGCCATGAACTCGATGCTCTGTTTTAAACTGTCCAGTCTCTCCTAAAAGCACACACACAGTTAACTTCCATATGTGCAAGATTCCCAACTTTGTCAGTTTGATGGATTTGAATATGTATAACTAAAGAGGTAGAACTTTATTCCAACCACACTAGTGATAGGATCATACTGTACACAGCACACCAGTGCCCTCTGCTGTGAAAACATGTTTGGTTTCACAAAACAAGTTCCGATACAATTGTTCAGGTTTTTCCAACTCACCGTGCTCAAGATCTTCATTCCGGAGTGAAGGAGTTTCTTTGCAGCTTTGTAGTAAATCGTCTCTGGTTTGTTGTAGATCATAGCATTCTCACACATCACTTTGAAATCCAGCTGTGGGAGGAACAGTACAGAATAGTCAACTATTTTGTCAAAATGAACAAGATATATTTTTGTCTAAATGACCTTCATCATATGTTCTATGACTAATTCAAATCTTCTACTCTCTGCAAATGAAAGCAGCTGGCATATTCAATCATTCAACTACTTCGTTCCAGTCTGTGATCTGGTAACATATTACCTTGAGCTCCTCAAGTGACTGGTATCGCTCCTTCTTCACTTTCTCCTTCATAGTGCTGAAGTCCATGGGTCTCTTTATAATGAGAGAGTATGCTGGAGCGATCAGGTCTGTCACAGGAAATGAGAAGAACGCACTTGGGTCCTTCCTGCAATAAACAGCAGCCAACAGCGTTTGGCTTTCATTCGCAGTAGTTATAGACAGGATTATGATCATAAGCCGCAGTATACAGTCGTGGCCAAAAGTTTTGAGAATTACATAAATATTGGAAATTGGAAAAGTTGCTGCTTAAGTTTTTATAATAGCAATTTGCATATACTCCAGAATGTTATGAAGAGTGATCAGATGAATTGCATAGTCCTTCTTTGCCATGAAAATTAACTTAATCCCAAAAAAACTTTCCACTTTCCACTGCATTTCATTGCTGTCATTAAAGGACCTGCTGAGATCATTTCAGTAATCGTCTTGTTAACTCAGGTGAGAATGTTGACGAGCACAAGGCTGGAGATCATTATGTCAGGCTGATTGGGTTAGAATGGCAGACTTGACATGTTAAAAGAAGGGTGATGCTTGAAATCATTGTTCTTCCTTTGTTAACCATGGTGACCTGCAAAGAAACGCGTGCAGCCATCATTGCGTTGCATAAAAATGGCTTCACAGGCAAGGATATTGTGGCTACTAAGATTGCACCTAAATCAACAATTTATAGGATCATCAAGAACTTCAAGGAAAGAGGTTCAATTCTTGTAAAGAAGGCTTCAGGGCATCCAAGAAAGTCCAGCAAGCGCCAGGATCATCTCCTAAAGAGGATTCAGCTGCGGGATCGGAGTGCCACCAGTGCAGAGCTTGCTCAGGAATGGCAGCAGGCAGGTGTGAGCGCATCTGCACGCACAGTGAGGCCAAGACTTTTGGAAGATGGCCTGGTGTCAAGAAGGGCAGCAAAGAAGCCACTTCTCTCCAAAAAAAACCATCAGGGACAGATTGATCTTCTGCAGAAAGTATAGTGAATGGACTGCTGAGGACTGGGGCAAAGTCATATTCTCCGATGAAGCCCCTTTCCGATTGTTTGGGGCATCTGGAAAAAGGCTTGTCCGGAGAAGAAAAGGTGAGCGCTACCATCAGTCCTGTGTCATGCCAACAGTAAAGCATCCTGACACCATTCATGTGTGGGGTTGCTTCTCATCCAAGGGAGTGGGCTCACTCACAATTCTGCCCAAAAACACAGCCATGAATAAAGAATGGTACCAAAACACCCTCCAACAGCAACTTCTTCCAACAATCCAACAACAGTTTGGTGATGAACAATGCATTTTCCAGCACGATGGAGCACCGTGCCATAAGGCAAGAGAGATAACTAAGTGGCTCGGGGACCAGAATGTTGAAATTTTGGGTCCATGGCCTGGAAACTCCCCAGATCTTAATCCCATTAAGAACTTGTGGTCAATCCTCAAGAGGCGGGTGGACAAACAAAAACCCACTTATTCTGACAAACTCCAAGAAGTGATTATGAAAGAATGGGTTGCTATCAGTCAGGATTTGGCTCAGAAGTTGATTGAGAGCATAACCAGTCGAATTGCAGAGGTCCTGAAAAAGAAGGGCCAACACTGCAAATACTGACTCTTTGCATAAATGTCATGTAATTGTCGATAAAAGCCTTTGAAACGTATGAAGTGCTTGTAATTATATTTCAGTACATCACAGAAACAACTGAAACAAAGATCTAAAAGCAGTTTAGCAGCAAACTTTTTGAAAACTAATATTTATGTAATTCTCAAAACTTTTGGCCGCGACTGTAATACCCACAACACAGGTCCGATAAGGTACTCAGATAAATACTACTTTTGCAAGTAATTGTGTTAGAGAACGGTTTCAAAGTTATAGGCTATACACTGCCTTTCAAAGGTTTGGATCAATAACTTACTGTATGTTTTTTTATTGTAATAATACTTCTATTCATCAAGGATCAATTGATCAAAAGTAACAGTAAATGTATGTATAGTGTTACTAATTATTTATATTTCAAATAAATATTATGTTCTTTTAAACTTTTTATTCACCAAAGAATTTTAAAAAATTTATTTATGTTTTCCACAAAAGAATATTAAGCAGAATAACAGTTTCTCACACTGACAATACTAATAAATGTTTTATAAACAGCAATTAGATTCATTTCTGAAGGATCATGCGACACTGGAGACTGGAGTAATGGCTGCTGAAGATTTAGCTTTGCCATCACAAAAATAATTTATATTCAAAAATATATTAATATAGAAGAGTTATTATTATTTTTTTTTTTACAATATTACTGTTTTTACAGTGTTCTTGATATGAGAGACTTAAAAAAAACATTCTAAATTCAAAATCTTTGAATATCAGTGCACTTTAGTTACATATGAATCTACACCCTGTCTAAATAGATTGTCAACGGGTTATCCAGGTTCAGTCCTACCTCTGGAGCTGTCGAATGAGCTGACTCAGAGCTTCCTGTAGAGGCGTCTGCTCTTTTTCTGAGGAATTACAAAAAGCCATAATAATCAACAGATAATCAGCACAAGCACACAGACCTTCAAAACAACATCATTAGAACAGATGAGCTCTAAACCATGAAAGGGTGCACAGCTCTACCTTCCATTCTGGCAAGTGAGGGAGTGAGGGGCTTGTCCTGGGACACATCGGAGTCTGGGCCCTTTCTTTTTTTGGTCATCTATAAAACATAACACATCACATATATGAGGATGTCGTTAGCAAGTAAACAAAACAAGTAAAGCACTAAAACACAGTATTCATTCATATCTCACCTTTTTCTTTTTTTCAGCCAGTGACACTGGAGGACTGGCTCTGTCCTTCTCATCCTTCTTTTTCTTCTTCTTTTTCTTGTCTTTGTGTTTGTCGTAATCTACAGAGTCGTCGTAAACGCTCTCGAGGCTAGGGCTGCCGGTGGTGACCTCATTCCCAGCCACTTTCAACACCAGCTTCAGAGGACGCTCTGAAAGACCAGACACACAAGTGAGTTGCCTAATGTCAATATTGTTATTTAATACAACAATATTGTAATACTGTTCAATCCATTCATTACCAAAATGTATAAACTGAATCTGATTTGAACTCCTGGTATGTCCTGTGTCTCTTTATCTGGCTTTTGTTACAAAACCCAACTAGGGAAACCTTTTATCATATTAAAATATATTATTTTGTTGCCCATTTTAGCACTAACAAATAATTGTCTCTTTTGAGAGGAGCTACTCTTCTCTCAGACTACTGTATGTATCAGAGTTTAAAATATCCTCTCTTTTAAACCCACATAACAAATAAAAATAATTGTTTGATTATTATTGTTCATTAAAATGCGTGATGCTCAATGTATTTTCATCTGGTTCTAACAGTAATTACATTTAAGACATTTATGGAAAAGAACCTAAAACTGATTCTGGTGCTGACTTTACTAATCTTATGTTTTAAGCAAAAGCTGCTGTTTCCGGAGCAAAACAAATGTTAACCAGCTTGTTAGCCTTTAAATAAATCTAATGAGAAATCACATATTACATTAGTCTTTATAAACCGGCTCAAATTGGTACATTTACTGTATTAATATCACGTTGTAAACATGTAATATCAGACTGTTACTTATTCCCTGACAGCATCAGTCCGAGTACGTTAGTGCTTCATAAGCTCATCTGAGGTTATAATGTACCTTACAGCAGGTTTTCAGTCTATAACGTTAGTCAAATATTCTCCAGCATGGTGAATGAATCGTGAGTGACCTACCGTCGTGTGTGTGCTTCTCTGATTTGTGTTTCTTGTGCTTTTTGCCCATCATTTAAAGTAAAGCTGGCGGTTCAGTCAGGTCAGTGCTTGAGCAGTCTGCTCTTTGTTTCGTGTCGGAGCGCCTTCTACGGAGCTCCAGGATTCAAATAGCGACGCCTAGCGCTCGGCGGCGTGAACTACAGGCTACAGGCCATTAATTTATTTTTCTTCATTTGTCTCCGACTGAAGCTCAATAAATAGTTAAATAGATTACGACTACGACAGAGTTAAAATATAAATGTTTAACTACTCGGACTGATGCTGTCAGTGAATGAGTAGCAGTCTGGTAGCCTATTACATGTTTACAACGTAATGTTAATACAATAAATGTATATAAAGCATATATATATATATATATATATATATACATATATATATATATATATATATATATATATATATATATATATATACATACATATCGTACTCGGTTACTAGCGTAACCTCGGTTCCCTGAGATGAGGGAACGAGTACTGCGTAAGCTAGCTTACGCTATGGGAAAAGGTCCCCTTTTCTCGAGAATATGAAGCCAAAAATTATCCTTAATTTTTAAATAATGTAAAACTCAGTGCTGCAGCACAGCAGACCCAAGCGAAGCGGCTCGCGCGCTTATTGGCTGTGCTGCGGCAACTGCAGCAACCTATGGTGAGGCGGCGGAGAGGAACGAACCAATGGGGGCGCTTCGCGCCCATTGGACGTCAGAGCGCGCCAAAATAGGCGTGGCTAGAACTATGTAAGCCACCGCTTCACCATAGGGATCAGGTTTTAAATCGACTGAAGCGATCACCCGGTCCGAGCACATAGCACGGCAGGTTACGCAGTACTCGTTCCCTCATCTCAGGGAACCGAGGTTACGCTAGTAACCGAGTACGTTCCCTTTCGAGAGTACTCTCGTACTGCGTAAGCTAGCTTACGCTATGGGAACACAATGTAAAACGCCGTGCGTGCTTGGGAACTTCGACCTGTCACAGCCCAAGGCGAGAGCCCGGGGCTTTATAGCAGGAGAAATCCCAGTCCCAACAGCCAACCTTAGTGAGCTTTATATAGGGAACGAAAAAAGGGGGACGTGATAAGGCTTAGCACGTCTATATAGAAAGTACCCTGGCCTGCAGGGCAGGGACTTGCAGATTATAGAATCTAATAAATGTGGACGGAGAGGCCCAGCCTGCCGCCGCACAGATATCATCCAGTGGTATCCCGCAGGACCACGCCCATGACGAGGCCATACCTCGGGTGGAATGGGCTCTGATGCCGAACGGGCAGTGAAGGCCTTTAGATTTGTAAGCCAGCGAGATAGTGTCTACTATCCATCGCGATAAGCTTTGCTTCGTGGTGGCGAGACCTCGGGTGCGCCCACCAAAGCATATGAAGAGCTGGTCCGACCTCCTGAATAAGGCGGAGCGCGCAATATAGGTTTTGAGAGCCCTGACGGGGCAGATGAAGCTCGCGTTGCTTTCGTCGCTTTGCGAGGAAAGGGCTGACAGCGAGATGACCTGCGCTCTGGAAATCCAGGCGCGCGCTGGAACACGGTCTCTCAGCCAGCGCTGTAGTGGGCGCATGCGCAGCAGGCCCAGTTTGAGAACCGCAGAGGCTGATGCCATCAGACCTAGCATTTCCTGAAATCGTTTGAGCGGGTAAAGAGACCCGGCTTTGAACGACACGGCTAGATGCTGAATAGTGAGAGCGCGCTGTGACGTCAGACGCGCTGTACATGTCACAGAGTCTATGTCTATCCCCAAAAAGGAAATCCTCTGGCTGGGAGACAGAGCGCTCTTGACAGTGTTGATCGTGAGACCCAGGCATTCTAAATGGCTGAGGATCCAGGATCTGTGTGTCGTCAGTAGTTCCTCGGAATGGGCTAAAACTAGCCAGTCGCCGAGGTAGTTCAATACTCGCACTCCCCGCATTCTCAGGGGTGCGAGAGCGGCATCCATGCACCGTGTAAACGTACGGGGCGCTACGGAGAGGCCGAATGGAAGAACCATGTACTGATAAGTCTGCCCCTCGAAGGCGAATCTCAAGAATGGCCTGTGATGGGGTGCTATTTGAATGTGAAAGTAAGCATCTTTCAGATCCACTGAGAAAAACCAATCCCTCGGGCGAATTTGCGCGAGTATTTGTTTGGTAGTTAACATTTTGAACGATCGCGTCATAAGCGCTTTGTTCAAACGTCTGAGACCTAGGATGGGTCTGAGACCGCCATCCTTTTTTGGTACGAGGAAGTAGCGGCTGTAAAAGCCTGACTCACGCTGCGCAGGGGGGACAGTTTCTATCGCCCCTTTTGCAAGAAGGTTTATCAGTTCGGCGCGAAGGACGTGTGTCATTTCGCTTTTCACTTTCGTTTCGACCACGGCGCGAAAGCGCGGCGGTCTGCGAGCGAACTGGAGCGAGTAACCTCGTTTTATTATATTCAAAACCCAATTTGATATGCCGGGGATGGCTTGCCATGCAGCGGCTTGTGCGGCTATGGGTTGAATGTGCTTCGGGCACTGGCCGCCTGTTATGAGGGGACCAGTAGCTCGAGTATGCTGTGCTTGTGACACTGTGGTGACAGCGCTTATTTGTAGGGTTGCGCACTGAGAAGTGGGCACGCGCGCTACATTTAGAGCACCTCCGGCGCGAGCGGGAAGGTGGGCATGAAAGGAGACCCGAGTGTGTCTTTGTGACACTTGGGGGAGTGTGTATACATGTAGGGGTGCGTACTGTGTAGTGGGCACACTGCCTACATAGAAAAAGCTCTTTTTGTGCTTTATTGAGGTCGCCGTGAAAACGGCGTTTGTGTGCAGGCGTGCGTGCATTGTAACAGGCTCGTTTACTGCAGTATAGACATCTCCAACCGCCTTTAGTGAGGGGATTGGAGGAAGCATGTGAGGTTTCTTGTGTGGTGGTCCGGCCGCAGCGGGACTTAACCACGGTCTTTTCAGCCCGAAGGTCAGGAGGGCTTCGGAGGCTCGGGGTTCAGCACAATCCTGGGCCGAGGTCCCCGTCTCTCTGGCGGTTTGCGGCTCGTAGAGCGAGAGCGGTGCTGGGTTTTGGTCACTGGGCGAGACTGTAAGTCTGGCTGCGATGGCTTCGAGGTCTGAGGGGGCGGCGCATTTCTACGGCGTCCCGCAGCAGAGCTAGAGCGTTTCGGCAGGAAGTGTCTCATTGCCTGTGACGTTTTCTGAGCCTCAGTGAAGCATTCAGCGAAACCCTTAACCGACTGGCCAAAGAGGCCGGAAGGCGAGATAGGAGAGTCAAGAAAGGCGGATTTGTCGGCGTCTTTCATCTCCGTGAGCGTGAGCCAGAGGTGTCGCTCTAAAACAGCGAGGCTTGCCATGCTTCGGCCGATCGCTTGTGCTGTGGTCTTTGTCGCACGCAGGGCTAGATCAGTAGCGCTGCGGAGATCTTTAAAGTCCTAGGTATCTGGGGCAGACTCGTCCAGGTTACGGAGAAGTCTGGCCTGAAAAACCTGCAGCACAGCCATGGTGTGTAGAGCCGAAGCAGCTTGACCAGCGGAGGTGTAAGCTCGGCCAGCGATAGCTGAGGTGGTGCGGCACGGCTTGGACGGATGCACAGGCTTCGACCGCCATCCTGCGGCTGAGGGCGGGCAGAGGTGTGCAGCAATAGCCTCCTCGAGAGGGGGGAGGCTCTCGTAACCGTGGTCTCGGGCGCCGTCGACAGAGGAGAGCGCTGACGAGACAGAAGTCTTCAAGCGTGCGGAGAATGGGGCTTTCCACGACTTCGTGAGTTCATCGTGAACTTCCGGGAAGAAGGGGGCGTTTCTTTGCGGAGGGGCCGAAGGGCGCCCCTGCAAGAACCATTCGTCCAGCCTGCTTTTAGCGGGCTCGTCTGGAGGAGACCAGTCGAGCTGAAGGTCGCTGACAGCCCTTGTAAGCACGCGAGTAAGCTCCGCGTCGATATCAGCGCGTTGTCCGGTGCAGCTGGGTGCTGTAGAGGGGGGGGGGGGGTCCGCAATGGAGCCCGACCATTCCTCACTACTGGACGCGGCGAGAGAAAGGCTGTCGTGTCTGTCCTCTTCCGCCTCAGGCGCTCCGAAGGAGAAGGGGGCGCTGGTGAGCAGGGACTGGCGCTGCTCGTCCACGAAGAGGACAGGCGAAGGAGAGAGAGCGGGCGAGGCACGCGGGGAGTGTTCCGGCGTGAGCTCGCGTGTAGCAGTGTGCTCAGGCATTCTCTGATCGCGGCGTTTCTTACGCGGCACTTGAGAGAGAAGAGGCGGAGCGGGTGGAGCATCATGGCTGGTTTGAGCTAATCGAGCCCGCAGGGTCGATATAGCCATGTTGTCGCACTCAGGGCAGCCGCCCTTGGAGAGTGCGCTCTCAGCATGCTCGCGGCCCAGGCAGGAGACACAGATGATGTGGCGGTCCTCGCTGGGCAGAGGGCCTCGGCAGGAAGCGCAGGCCCGAGGCATTTGAAACAACGCCTCGAATTCTGGAGAAAAAAGTGTGATGTAGCGGCAAACACACTAGCTTTGTAAAGGATATAGTCACGCCGGATGGCGCAGCAGGAAGCGAGTGCTGAAGGTGGCGTCGAGATGAAGCACGAGCCGGCGTCCTCAGATCTGTGTTGCAGTGCTATCCCGCTGAGAGGCTTTTCGACGGCGTGTAGAGGCTTCTCCGGAGAAGACAGCGAAGTGCAGGTGAGATCGCTGAAGGAGATGAAATCTGATCCCTATGGTGAAGCGGTGGCTTATATAGTTCCAGCCACGCCTATTTTGGCGCGCTCTGACGTCCAATGGGCGCGAAGCGCCCCCATTGGTTCGTTCCTCTCCGCCGCCTCACCATAGGTTGCTGCAGTTGCCGCAGCACAGCCAATAAGCGCGTGAGCCGCTTCGCTTGGGTCTGCTGTGCTGCAGCACTGCGTTTTACATTATTTAAAAATTAAGGATAATTTTTGGCTTCATATTCTCGAGAAAAGGGGACCTTTTCCCATAGCGTAAGCTAGCTTACGCAGTACGAGAGTACTCTCGAAAGGGAAACATATATATACATATATACATATACATATATATATAAATAAACAAAGGAAAATAGCTATCGAAATACTACTTAATACCACTAAGAGGCACCATGGTTAAGCATTCAGAATATTAGCGTCCCATAATGCAAAACTCCAAGACTTGTAAAACCATTTTTAATTCTGTGGCAACTAATAGAGCAGGGACATTTTCATATCCATGTGTTGCTCCATTATAATTTAAAATGGTAAAGAGCAACAAACAAAACGAGTTTAGTTTTACATAATGTACCACAGTAACACACAGTGTAGACAAGTCACTATGTGTGTTTGTTGTCTTTTTGTGGCAGATTATGCATGGATTTCTGGAAAGTCCCAATACCAAAACAGTAAGACTCAAATAACTAAATCTAACTCAATTCTTTTCATCTGAACTGCATGCAGGAAATGCGGAGAACAAATGTACATAAACTGCACTTCCCTATTTTACCAATTATAACACAATGTTTCAGCTTCTATCGTCGTACATTCATTGTGTACATTCCTTGCATTTCCAAAGCCAGTACTGGGTGCCGAAGTTTGAATTAAGTTTGTAGTTATAAGTAAGCAAAAAAGCATACAGGACAGCAAAATATAGCCTACCTATTATGGTCTTTGTTAAGTGCCAGTTTATGATAAAGTTTAGGCCTGTGTATTAAACGGAACAGTGCACACTGCAGAGTATTTATCTGGATTACAATGACATCATATATGATTAAAAAAAATGCTCCATTTTTAATTGACTTAATGTAGCCATTTATATTCACTTGTAGCTGATATATTTGAACACTAACTTTATTCAGATCTGCATATTATGTATAAAATGACCCATGACCCTTCAATCTGTCCTTCTCTGCTATGGCATAGGCTTTCCAAAAGCTGCCATTATCTCTAAACTGGAATACCCTCAGGCTGTTCTTCAGGCAGTCTGTGATGTGATTTAACTCATCTCAAACCGTCTCATATACTTTGCTCTTATCTCTCATATAAAGCCACACACTCTCACTGACACACACACTGACTTAATGGCCATATAAGCTGTGCTGTATCTATTTGCAACAGGCCTTAAACCTGAGGGAAGCTATCCCTGTTTGAATAGACATGTTGGACTTAATCTTCTTTTCCATCACATACTTTTTGTAATGCCATTTCACACTGGCTCCATACATGCTTTGCACCATTTAAATAACTTTTAAGTAATATTACAGCAATCACTGTTAGAAATAAATCCTGTCATGTAATCAGACCTAAGCCATGGCACGTTTGATTCATTCGCTTGTCTTATAAAGTGTGCATTGTGTAACTAAAACGAAAGACTGTTAAATATGCTTGTGAAGAAATTATCATTCTCTCCTTCCAGTGTTGTTATTGTAAACTAAAACTATAAAAAATTGTTTCAGTAAAAATCGTCTTCATAGTTAAAATTAAAATATAAATTTTTTTCCTAAAAAAATATATATATATATATATACATACAAAAATTTTGCATTGCCAGCTTACTGAAATTTAGTAAATTGAATTGCTATAATTAGTAACAATAAAACTGAAATCTAAATACAAATCATTCCTTCATATCTACAGGTTGTTCTATAAAAACAGAAATGGTCTTAATTCCTTGAATTATATTCCAGGATTTATGAACATGTAGTGATACCATGGAGCTCTGCTCTCTTGTGCTACATTTATGGCTCAAAAACAAATGGACTCTGGCCACCATATTGGCCATACTCTGAAGAGTTGGATCCAAAAGCAAAGAAGCATAATGAGGTGGATCAGTTTAATTTACTTCAACAAGCCTATGACTTTCAAAGTCTTTTGAAAACCGTCCCTTTAATGCAGCCACAAACCCATGGGGACAATCATCACATTTGTTCTGGTGATTCATTTTACCATTAATATCTAACACAGAGCTGGTCTTGATTTCCACTCAACTCTGGACATGAAAGGGACCCAGAAGGATGACATGGCACAAATTATGTATCATTTACACTCACGCACCAGAATATACGCAATCATCTCTCACAAATCCCTAAACTGTGAAACCCATTTGCTCTGTTTACTTAGCTGGTTTCTTAAGAACTGGTTCTGTGATTCATTTGACTTGTTCAAATATATTTGCATGATTCAGCATTTGCTTTCTATTTTCCATGTATCTGTGTATTTTCCAAATATCTGCTAAAAGTTTTTTTGGGGGGAATGACTCCTAATTTTGTATGTTGGACATGTTCCATAAGTGAACGGAATAAAATCTGGATTTGCCTCAGACGGATTTCTAGGATTCTTGGCCAGGTGTTCTTTGAAGTCTTGAAGTCCAGCCTGAGGTAACTGTGGGTCTGCTCACCTTGGCTTTAGATTTATAGCGATTTGTTTTAGCCTGGCAGGTTAAAGCTAGGGTTCTGGTTCTGCTTAGGACTGTAACTGTCTGTGTCTGGTACTCTTAAGCTCGCAGAGAGACAGACTCCTTCATCAAGTGCACCCATTATCTGTCTCTGCTGACGTGAAATCTTAGAGCTCTGCTCGGTGAAGACTTAGTTTACCTTGACTCTGCTCCAGCAGAAGCTATCTTTAATTTGTTCCAAATCAAATGATAGTGGATTAAACTTGCAGAGAGATTCATTACAGCAACACTATTCCGTACCCAAGCTGTGAACAAAAAATCTGATTTCCTCCCCTGCATCAGGCTTAGTGTTAATACAATATTAATATATTGTAATGCACTGTACCATGCCAATTGCCTACATATTTCTACTAAAATCTGCTTTGCAGGCTTCCATACAGTATTCTCCCATAGCAAACGTTTTCATTTTTTGAATGAAACTGTTGACCACTACAAAAAAAAATACATGTATATACTAATATATTTCTGTACCTATTATTAGCTTATATTAGTAGCCAGAGAAACATAATTTTTTTTACTGTTTTTTTGTTCTGTGGAACACAAAATTAGAATTTTTGCAGGAAAAAAAGGCATAATTTCCATTAAATTAAAGTAAATGTAACTTCAGTTAGTTTAACACATTTGGCATCATGAGTTAATCCATTAACTGGAAATCGAACCCATGACTTTGGCATAGCACCAAGTTATATTGTTGGAGCTATAGGAAAGCCTTTTCAAGACACATGTGCTATAGTCTTTTAAAGCCAAACAATAAAATTTAAATCATTATTTGCTTTATTAAGTACTTCACCATAATTATAAAAACGTACAACAGAAGTTGAATGTACTTCAAAAAAAAAAATGTGTTACATTATTTAGCACCAAATGTCATTGGTTGTCATTGGCTTCAGTTCTAATAAAGTGCTTCTTTACCAAGACCCACTAGGTGGCCTCAGCAAACCTCCAAGGGGACCTCAAGATGACTTAAACATATTTAAAATAAGTGCTTTTATTTCCCAGGTTCCCCATGGTTCAGTCTCATTTTAAAAAGTGTGATTTCTAGAACTGGAAAAAAATCTTAAAACATTTTTCTAATGATTATATACTTATCTAGTTATTCCAGACTTAAAGACAGAAATAATGTAATCTGACTGAAACTGGGATCCAGGAAATAACAAACACCATTTCAATATTGTAGACAGTGGAATTCTGCAATTCATGTAATCAAACAGGTTGAGAGCCACTGGTCCGATGCATGCCATGCATCTACAAGAGTTTATTTGAGAGCTAGTGTGGGATAAAGTCAAAATGTTCAGTGATTCAGTGAACATCACTCTGTTCTTCACATAGTGCAATCATATGACTTCAGAAGAGATAAAACACAAGTCAGTTTTTCTGAGCTGACAGCCTCTGCCCACATTCACTTTAATCCAATTCACACTTCCATAGGAAAGAAAATCATACAGATTTGAAACAACAATTTTCATTTTTTGGCAAACTACCCCTTTGGCACTACTGTAAACTCATGGCAGATTTGACCTAAATTAGCCATGATAAATGACTGAGACATTCATAAAAAATAAAATAAAATAAAATAAATATATATATATATATATATATATATATATATATATATATATATATATACACAAATATATAAAATAATTAATATATAATAAAACAAAATACAAATGCAACACATAAACATCTCATTCCAATGGAAAAACATGGGTAACTGCTGCATTGAAGGGCTGCATTGAAATATTTGGTCTCATCCCTTTCCCTGCTCAAAGGAAACGATTATCTTTCTATCTGGCCAGCACACAGTGAACCAAACCAGAGCGCCAAGGGTGGGTTCAAAGACTCGCTGCTGTAGCTGTGAAGGACAGTTGGACATGGCAGCCATGAAATACTATACTAGACTTTTCTCCTATTCATTTGCCAGCATTCTAGCATGGAAACTGCAAGGAAACTTGAAAAAAAAATCTGTACAATCTGCATAATGTTTTAATGACAACCAAATCATTAGGGATGAAGGAGGCCACCTGACATTTTTCGGTGTAAATGTTTGGGGACTCCCTCTCCCTGAATCATTTATTTTTACATTTTCTCTCACAGGAGACACAGTGACATGGTATGGTATTAAAACTTGTCTGGATCTGTATAAGTTCTGTGTTTGTAGTTCTGATGTATGTGATTGGCGAATGCCTCTTTGTTAAACATAAAGATTTTTTTTATGACTTCTAATCATATACGAGTTCATCTCATATATGATATGACCCCCCCCCCCCCCACACCACACACATAAAAACAGTAAAAGTAAATAGTAATAGAAAGTGTGTAATGCATGTGTGTTCTTTTTAGTTTTACATTTTTATTTAAAATGATTGGTTTCGCTTTATTTTGATGAACCCTTTAACACATTCTCTTGACTATAATTAATTTTTCACCTAAATATTTACTAACTCTCATTGGTGTTAGTAGAGTATAAGTAGACTGGTAGGGTTAGGGTTCGAATAAGTTGACATGTACTTGCAACATTACTTATTGTTAACAGAATGCTCAAAAGGAACCGTCAAAATAAAGTGTTACCAATTTATTTACTTTAAGGTTGCACTTTATTTTAAGATGTCCTTGCTACAGTGTAATTATTTGAGTAATATAAATCAACTACAAATACTTACTATATAGTTAGGGTTAGTGTTTGGCTTGGGGTTACATGCATGTAACTGTTCATAATTTATTGTTATTATAATAGTAAGTACATGTAAAGTAACAATGACACTTAAAATAAAGTTTTTGGACACAATTATTATTTTTCCAAAATTAAATAAAGATCACGACCTCAAAGCTTTATTCTTCAAACACAAATTGTATACTCCAGTAACAGTTTGCAGATTGGTTTAAATTGTTAGATCAGTGACTACCATAAATGCCTATAACTATCCCGTGTCCTCTGAAATTCCAGTGAAGTTTTTCCTCCTCCTTGAGCAGTAAACAGGCTTCGGCAGTCTAGGCATTAGACATGGAGGAAAAACGGAGGATGAAAGCTGAAATCAAATAGACTTCTAGGTTTGACTTGCCACATGGATCTGATACACTGTCATCGTCAACATCATCCATTTCCAGTAACTCTCTCACATGCCGTTGCTCTCCGATCCAATTACTCTAATCAATATTTCATTTGGCTTACTTATTGTTTTTGTAGCAGGCTATATCTGATGTTTAAGTTTCTTTCATGAATTATTCAGTTTTTTATAAATCTGTCTTTATAATGGAAGTAGTAGGCTTTTTAACAGCCTGTTCTGATGAGAGACACTGTGGGGGATGCACACTGGTTGTGTGTGTGTGAGTGTGTGTGTGATGAAAAAAAGGAGGGTGGGGGGTACTGATAGCTGTCGCTCGAGGCCTTTCTTCTCTGTGAGCCTCTGAAGGCAGAGGCCCTTTGGAGAGGAGAATTCACAGGAGAATAACCGTTCAAAGCCAAGGAGCGCCATGATGGTCTTCCACCAGATTCAGAGACGTTTGAAAAGTTCACACAAACTGTGATGCTGCCACTGGGAAACGTTTTTAACACACACAACGCTCTGGTGTGCTTCAGTATGCGACTCGCTGTGTTTATCGTAAAGAGGAGGGCAGGAGAGCCGGAAAAAGTGGCAAAGAGGTAGATTGCATCAGGGAGAGATGGACAGAAAGTAAGAAAGAGAACGGAAAAAGACAGATTAGAAGAAAAAGCAAGCTGTGATCCCAGCAGCTCTTACTATAAAGGCCGCTCGCTGTCATTCTGTTTGAAATCTCTTTTAACTCAGATAATCAGTACCCTTAAAGGGAAAAGTTGCAAACCACGTGATTCAACACTCCGGAATGAGAGTATAGTTCCTAGCCATATCAGCCTAGAAAATCACAACTTTTCATTTTCTGTCGGTCTTAGTAAACGATGTACCTGCAGAAGAGACAAGTTTTAGATAGGAAAAATATTGAAACTCTTTATTCATTTTTGAGCTAGATGCTAACAGTCTAATCAGAATCAATGATCTATGCTAAGCTAAAAGTGCGGCAAAACTCAACAGTTTAACTCTAGGGGAGTTGGAAAATGAGCCTATTTTTTTAAAAAGTGGAATGTTCCTTTAAGGTTTAATTGCTTTTCTGTTTTGAATTTTTATTTATTTTTAATGTTTTTTTTTTTAGGTACCTTTTAGACAGCTGTTGATACGTAATTCTGCAACAACATATCGACAAGCGGTTATTAGAGTATTAGTACGTCTGCTAAATATATGCTAACACTTTAATATGATGGTCAACAAACAGATAAACTGACTATAAGTGTTTTTGCAAGTACGTCAACTTATTCTACCATAATAGATTCGACAAATTCTTGAGCATATTAATACTCTAATAAGAGTTAGTTGGCATGTAGTTGCAAAGTTGCTTATATTAAGGGGACCATAAAAATAAAATGTTATAAAACAATGCATTTTTTTTCAGTTGGAGTATTACACTCACATCAAGTAATTAACATTAGCTCCACAGGAAACACTCAAATAACACTCAAAATCTATCCACTCACAAGCTGTAGTAAGATACTGTGCAGATCTAAAATAAACCGTGTCAAGATATGATACAGTCCATTATCCTGTGAATGAAGTATTTAACATGGCGTTCATTGTGTTAAAATAATTATACTCATAAAATTATAACCACAAATACTCAAGTACTATGATGTATTATAATTGTTGTTATGATTATTCATGAAATGATACAACATATTATAAGTTTTTTTATAATGTATTATACATACATTATAATGCCTTAAGAATACCCTCATAATGTTTTATAAATACAGGCTTCATAGAAAGTGTTACCAAAGTTTTTGTTTACATAATATATTTGTGTGTACTTTGTATATTATATATATACAAATATATATATATATATATATATATATATATATATATATATATATATATATATATATATATATATATATATATATATATGCACACATCCATGTATATATTTCAGAAAAAATATTATGTTTATATATTAAATACATTTATATATACTATAAATTCTATGAATATATATACATGTAAATACATATACATATTTTCAAAATATATTTTGTGTGTGTGTGTATTTATACATACATAATAAATATACAAAGTACAAATATATATATATATTATGTAAACAAAAACTTTTATTTTGGATGCGATTAATGGTTTGACACCACTAATTTATATGAATCTCTATGATTGGAATTCTGTTATTTGATTATTCAGTTGGTCAACTAATGTGTCAAAATAGATTTAGACTGCATGTTGTTGGATTTAGTATTTTTACATTAGTGACACTTCGAAATATCAGATTCATTTTATGTATGCAACAAAAACAGATGGCAGTTGGGATTGGTTTACCCTGGGGGGACTTCTTGCTCCAAGTCATCTTACCCCAGTAGTGGAGTAAATACCTTTGCATGAAATAAGACACAAGAAGGCTTGCTTCATGAATTTTTTAAAATTGGGGACATATCTGTTTGTCTGTGAGCTGTTATCATCACTTTTCAGACTGACATTTTCCAGTTCTTGTAGCTCATAGCACCGCTTTATTCCCAGGGAGCAGATGATCAAACCCTTGATTATCAAATACCATCTTATAGTCCAGGTCTGAGTTGGCCTACTGAGTCTCTTTGTCATTCTTTCTTTCTTTCAAGTTTCTTGGTGAGCCCTACACCATGCTACAAGGTGGAAGATTCTGATAAATGTCTACACCAAAGTCCGGATGGCTGCAGTTAAGGCCGATTACTGACCAGCCATTATTTCCTCTTTAGCTCCGTTGGACATCCCACATTATGCATGTAATTTCCCTCTCTTTAAAGCCCCTGGATTGAGATTGAATAGGTGTGGCTTTATTGTTCACAGGAGCTAAAGGAACATGTAAAGCAGATGAGAAGCTTAGGTTCAGCGTGGGGCCTTTCGTCTGTGTGCCGCTCGGTTCTGTGTACGGCAGCAGAAGGCAGGGGTCTGTTCGTTCTGTCACCAGAAACATGAGGAGCCAAAGCTTCAAAGCATCTCTGTAATCTGCCTGAACATCACAGACACCAGGAAGTGACTGTCTAACCGACGCACCGTCCCAGCCAAGAGCAGTGCACGCACACATACACACTAATGAAACTGAGATAAAGGGATCATTCACACAGCAAGCGCTGGCTGTTCTGATAAAAAACAGAGAGGAAATGGAAAATCAGTGGGGTTGTGCTTTTCTATCATTATTTCATGTTTTGTAGGATGTTTCTTCAAGAATTCGCTAGCAGATAAACAAAGTATCCAGGATTTCATTTGTGTGTGCAGTGCAAGATGTTGTTTCATGCTTAGACATGAACGTGATTTAGTTCAGTGAGTTGATTCAAGTGAGTTGATGTGAGTCTCATTCTTTAAACATGTGTGTGTACATATTTATGTGTAAACTAATATTGTGAAAAAGAGTCTGTTAAATTGGGATCCATGTGCCACTTTATTAATACATAATAGGAGTCAGACAGTCAAAGTTCAATCAGCAGTGTTTAAAACAATGTAGGCAAGGCAGAATCATAAACAGAGTTCAAGCAAAGGGTCGAGACAGGCAGCAGACAGAGAATAGAATAAATCCACTAGGCAGGCAGGGTCAATAAGGCAGGTAACAAACAATCAGAAGAGAATAAACAATCCAGGTAGGTAACAGGAGATCAAACAGGGAACAAACGCTCAGAAATCTTAGCAGTAGCAAAACAAGGGATGCTTAAAGGGATGCCCCACCCCAATATGAAAATTTTGTCATTAATCACTCACCCCCATGTCGTTCCAAACCTGTAAAAGCTTTGTTTTTCTTTAGAACACAATTTAAGATATTTTCATTCTAATATGCTGATTAATATCAATGTTGGAAACAGTTATGCTGCTTAATTTAATTTATTTTTATTATTATTATTATTTTGGAACATTTTATACTTTTTTCAGGGTTCTTTTGGTAAATAAAAAGCTGAAAAGTAGATAATTTATTTAAAACACTTTTATATTTAAAAGCCTGCTTGAACTTTACTGCTTGTCATGGAATGTCTGTAATCTGGTGATTGGCGATGTTGATCGAACGAGATTAAACTGCTCTATTTATCCATTAAGATAAAAATGGAAGTTTATAAAGACATCTAATCTTATTTTTAAAATAAAAGCTTTAACCACTCTTTTTTAATTAATTATTTCATCACATTTTAATAAGTATACACCCAATATCCATTGTCTCTGATTCCTGTTCAGATGGAGCATTAGTAAGCAATACTCAGTAGAGCATAGACTTGTCTGCCTTTACTAAACCTTTCCTTGTGGCTGCCTGTCAACTGGAGTCAAGGGACTTGTTAACGGCAAGTAGACCACATTCTACAGGATGCATACAGGGGGGCTGATTTCCCCTGAGCATCTGACAGATGAATGGACCCACAGCAGCCTGTCAAACACCTTCATTTCTTCTGCTTTCATGGTTTGGGATTTTGAGCATAGCTACGTTTTAAAAGCCAGCTCCGTTAAAAGAGAACATGTAGGCCTACTTGTTTAAATAAGTGAACACCACACATCACCAGGTGCCTGGAGAACCTCTAAAATTGTTACTGCATATCAAAATAAAAAAGGTATCACTAAACTAGATATCACATTAGGTATCACTAAACTGCAAAGTTCTTGTCCTGAACGTAGCATGAGAAGACTGTCACAGACTCAAAAACAGGAAAAACATTCCAGACTCCTTTATCAATGCCCACAACTAATAAGTTCAAGCAAAGCAGTAGACCACAATGACATACTGCTCCCGTTACATGCACATCTCATTCAACTGCCTTTCATTTACGACAGCAGTCAAATCTGAACTTTGAAATAGGGGGAAAACCTGTATACTTGATCAAACAAAGTCTCCGTAACAAGTTTTAGAGCTTATGAGCATTTGAAATGTACAGATTATTACTTTACAACCCCAAAAAAGCTATTTATGTTTAAACCAAGAACAGATTAAAAGACAAACTTAATAACAAATTTCCAGTGTTAATCCAAAGCATGTCACAAACACTGTTGATAGATTTTATGTAAGAAAATATTCATAATGAAATAATTATTGTGACTAAATTTGCATAATAAAAGGGAAAGCTATACAGTCTGTGTACGTATGTAGTCTATTGAGCAAATAAACTGGGTTTAAAATAAAAGATGTTGAATTTTGTGTTTTTGTAAAATCTCGTTAAATATTTATTAAAAAAATAATAAAATTTGTATGTGCAGGCAAATTGATAAGTGATCATAGCAGTTAAATGTTAGATTAGGATAGTTTAGTTTTGCTTTTTGACCTACTTGTATGTTTTTATTAATTTTTTGTTATTTAAGTGCTTATTATGCTCTCTAGCAACTATGTAAATAACTGTTTTATGCTGTCAGCTTTAATAATAAAAGCCTTTCTTTCTTTCTTAGTGGTCTTAAATTCAATCTTGAAACTATGAGACAGTCTTTATCCTCATCTGACTTTACCTCAGTTTTAAATTAGAGTTGAAGATGAAAGCATCCAAAAGTGTTCAGGCCTTTACTAGTTTGCAGACTGTGTGTGTTTTTTATGTTAATTACACAGTAATCGACTCCCTACAGCAAGTTCATCTAACATAATTACAGTCGGGTGAATTCACTTGGCTCCTGTTGATCTAAATCTGTGTGTTACTGGCCAGTAGCCAGTCAATGGTTGTAATGCAGAGAAAGCAGTGAATCTCTGGGTGTCAGCTGACATTCAGTTTTAGAAACAGCGGCTCTTGGAACTCCCCTCATTCCTGGGGAGCAGTAACAGCCATTCCAGAGTTGTGTAATTAGCTGGAGTTTAATTAAAGAGTGATTTGAAGCAAGAGGCTGAGAGGCTGAGAGGCACAATAAAGCTGCTTATAAAACAGAAATTAAATGCTTTACAAGCTCTGTGTTGTCCTTCAAGGCTGTATTGAAATTGCAGAAACTTTACACAAAGATTTCATGTTTAATGTTCTGTGGCATTCACGTCTCTCCAGTATTTGCTATTAAAAAAGAAAATAGGTTTTTATCAAAAACACACAACAGATGTAATATATTACCGTAAGAAGCCACTAAATTTGATATCGAAGTTAAACAAACAATTAAACGAGACTCACTACTGCTAATTAAACAAGTGATTTAATCGTTTAAAATGTTTGTCATTATATTAAGACAATTTGAGCAGGGCAATTAAGATTTTATTAAGCACAGTAGCTTTTGAATTCACTTGCACATGAGCTTTGCAATATTTATTTATTGAATAATAGGATCTGTGGTTTCTTTCTAACTGGCTTTCCGTGCAGCGTCGCTCCATGGCTCCATGAACAGAGGGAGTATTTACTGTGTAAACACACTCCCACGTGCACATTGTCATGCGTGTGAGAAAATTGCATTAATCCATCATACACAATCTATATTACTGAGGATTATTAGAACAACTTCACACAATCCTGCATTTCCCATGATGCTTAAATTGAAAAAGGGGCTGAAAACCAGTGCAAGTGGGACTTTTCACATATTGAGTCAACCATTGCAAGCAGTTGGCTGCAGTCTGTCTGTTTCCTGTCAGATGAAGTGTTCATGTCATCGCTGTGTCCACAGCACATCACACAACTCACAGAAACACTGGGGTTAGGCTGTATTTTAAGGGCCGTCTCACTCCAGTGCCAACAAGTTTACTTGTTTTGGAATGGAACGCTGCCTGTGAAGTGCGGTTAACACTGGTGCCAGCTGAAATATAATTTCATGATGGATAGCCTCATATTGTATGATTTATTTCAGACTCACAGACGTGGGTAGTGGTTAAACCTACAAAAGCTACTGCCAAAAGATCAGTCTCTGCTACGTAACCCCATTATACTGCATGATCAAATGTGTTCTAAGCTCAGTGACTTGAGAATGGAAGGTTTGATACGAAACAGATATTTGAATGTGTTTTATGGTACTATGAAAAGCTACCGTTATAGACAGGTGATCCAGAGTGCACCAAGATATATTCAGTTGGCACTTAAACAGAGTAGAGGTTGTCGTAAGTCATTTTGTTAAATAAGGGCTGTATTTGCAAAACAGATCCCCAATGAAAGATTATTACTTCTTATCTATGAATGAGCCAAGACCACGTTCTGCCTTATGTTTACCAGGACAAGTCATATTCACTAGACGTCGAGTCTGTTGGGCATGAGTGGTAATGTAGAATTGCGTCAAGACTAATTAAATGACTAGAAATGATCAAAGCCCAACAAAAAGTGATTAAAACTTGATTAATGTCATCTGTCTCGAGATATTTGCCTGTAAGCCTTTTGTTGGAGAAGGACTGAGAGCTTCGATGGCTTCAGCAGATGTTTTGGGCTGAGACTTGTAAAACAAGTTAAAAAGTTATTTTTTGTCGCTATGAAATATTTCACTGCTTTTATTGTCATTACAGATATAGACTTGATGATTTAAAAAGAGATTCCCAGTTGTTCCCAGAATTAAAAGTGTTGTCAAGTGTTAACAGGTGAACAGTATGGCTACAGTAAATGACCAGTGACGTTCTCATGAATGTGCCTAAAAACAATGCTTGCTTATAAACATTGCTGAATTAAATTAAATTGACCATTTTCACAGGCTGCTATAATGCATTTCTGCAATAATTAACATCTTAAACATTTAATTGAAATGTTATGTACATTTACAATATATTTTTATCCTCTTTTGTAAAATTATGGAAATGCAATTGGAATTGTTCTTTTTCTGTTGAAGCAAGTGGGAGTACAATGATATTGGTTTCTTTTTTAGAATTAGATAGATTACTTACAAATTGTAGATTTGTAATTGTTGATTTTTGGAAAGGAACATTTAAAAGATAAAAAAGGAATTGGGGCGAATCAATAAATTATAAATAATGTATTACTATTGAATTAATAATATATAATCATATAATCAATAAAAAGTAACTGTAGTTTGACAGTTTTTTGAGTATTTTAAAGTATAATTCAATCTAATCACAAGTGCTTATTTTTTGGAATCTGATTACATAATCCACATTACATGTAATCAGTTACTACCCACCTCAGTTTAGAAGTTTACCCTGTTGTAGTATATTTACACATTCCAAACTCTGAAAAGTAAAAATGGTCCGCATAATTTAAGCCAATCCGACAGTATGGTTGTATAATACATTTTACCACAGAATAATTATTTTGATTTGTTCCTTAATTTATTTTTGAAAAGTAAAAACTATGGATGGGGTAACATACGTACAGTACATTGGAAGAAAGTGCCAAAATATGAAGTTCATATTGTTAGTAACGCATTTACTTAAATTTTTTCATCAATGGGTACTATTTTAGCTGGGTGTTGACAGTATCGGCAGAGAAGAGTTGTTACACCCCCAATAAAGATGAAGCTGACTGCTTTTGTTTGGACTTGTTTTCATTATCAGACATTATGATGACAATGGAAAAGAGACAATAAAATCAAATCATATCAAATCAATTCAAAGTTTACTAAAAAAACAACAATTGTTCACCAAAGTGCTGTACAAGCATTCTCAAAAACAATTTACACACAGCAAAAAACAACAGATTATTAACAAAATACATAAAACAGCTCTCATATTGAGTTAAATGCCAGAGTATAAAAATAAGTTTTAAGACTGGATTTAAAAACAGCAAGTGTCTGGGCCTGCCTAATATATAAGGGCAAGTTATTACGTTGGTGGGAAGTCGTGGCCTAGTGGTTAGAGAGTTTAATTCCTAACTCTAAGGCTGGCAATACCATGACTGAGGTGCCCTTAAGCAAGCCACCGAACCCCCAACTGCTCCCCGGGCACCGGGGGTGTTTTCACGGTGTGTGTGTTTTCACTGCTGTGTGTGTGCACTTTGGATGGGTTAAATGCAGAGCACGAATTCTGAGTATGGGTCACCATACTTGGCTGTATGTCACATCACTTTTTTTATGTATTCCAAAGCGTTGGAGCTGCGACAGCAAAAGCCCGTTCAACCCTGCTATTTAGCCTGGTTTGATGTACAACCTAGAGTAAACAGTCAGCTAAATGCTCTTGATGGATTATGTGGTTACATTAAATCTGAATGGTAACTTGGTGCCAGTCCATTTAATGACTTATAAACTAAAACTAAAACCTTATAATTCTCAAATGAACAGGAAGCCAATGAGGAGAAGCCAGTATGGGTGTAATTTGTTCACGCTTACGTGTCCCTGTTAACAGACGAGTAGCAGCATTTTGTACCATATACGTTTGAGGGAGGCCTGATTGATACCTACATAGAGGCTTTTACAATAATCAAGACAGGTCGAGATAAAAGCATGAATGACCCTTTCAAAATCAAAATCAAAAGACAAAAAAAAAAAACTTGCCTCAACTGAAAAAAACAAACAAACTAGATTTAATTACTGAATTAATTTGTTTATCCATTTTAAAATCACCAAATAGTCCATTATGACACCTAGGTTTTTAACATTTGGCTTTACATATGTTTTTATAACACTCAAATCTAAGGGGGTCATAGGTGTTGCCAGGTCTAAACATGATGACCATGATGTTTTTTCTACATTGAACTTTAAAAAAATTGAAGCCATCCAGGCCCTAACCTCCTCAAGACAGATCGATAGTGGAGCTACAGAGTTTGCATCTTTCCATTTCAAAGGGAGATAAAGTTGTGTGTCGTCTGCAAAGAAATGAAATGAGGTGCCATATTTCCTAAAAATGAACCTTAACGGAAGTAAATAAAATGAAAGTAAGATAGGTCCAAGAATGGAACCCTGAGGGACACCACATGAGAGAGATGCAGAGGATGACACAATATCCCCAATGCGGACTGAGAAACTTCTGTCAGACAAATAAGATCTTAACCACTCCAGCGTGGTTTCCCTAACTCCAACACAATGCTCCAACCGAGAAATCAGGGTGTTATGGGCTACAGTGCCGAATGCAGCCGTAATATCCAGTACGTCGTCATGATGGTGAAGCTGACAGATTTGAGATAACCAAGGTTAGTAAGTGAAACTCTCCCTGTATAACATTTTAGTTTTTGTATTTTAGCATGGGTTTCATTGAGTGCTTTATATAAATCACATTTTGTCAATAACTTGCATTAAACCTGGAACATTCCTTTATGTTTTGCTTCAAGACAAGAGGTCACGGTCAAGGCCAAGTGACCTACAGGCAACTAAACTGATCTGCTGGAGCTACAGATCAGACTCTATTCTATAGAATTGAATTCTACAGAGAATGATGTGTCTGATTCTCCTACACCATTTCATCTTTGTCTAAACAGCCGCATATCAAAGCCATACACTTCCACAGGTCTTCATTCCACTTTCTTTGAGGAAGCCGATCCGACACGCTGCACACTACAGATCACGGCACGGAGGAGCAGATACAGTGAGGCATGTTCGCTCTAATTGGTGCTGAATGAATAGGAGAGTCTATCTTTCCTAACAGATCCAACGGGGCGGGACACAACGCCTCGATTTCGGCTCACTCAAACACAAATCCCCTCTCCAAAATAAGCTAGCATGACCCTGTTTCCTTAGTGTTTAAAAACACCACAGACATGGAGGGAAAGGGAGGGGAAGATGAGAGAAATAGAAAGAGAAAGAGCGAGCGAGTGAGAGGTTTGATGGTGGGGGGGGGGGGTGCTGAAAAAGGATAGAGGGATAACTTCCAAACCCCACATCAAAAGGAATAAATAATTGTTTCTGCTGGTTGTGTTGTTGTGATAGGGATCTGGAAGAGGGGTGCAGCAGTCTTTGATTGCAGGCTGCTCTCCTGGAGAGGGCTCCTTCTGTCTGCTGCTCCTGTGCTGAAGCAGGACCTACTGATTAAACCCTGTTTGTTTTAATCTCCTCACAACCCCACGGGACCCCAGCTGAGGGAGGGAGAGAAAGGGTGGCAGAGGTGAGGTATGGATGGAAAGTGAGTGAAGGAAGTATAATGATATTGAGATGATAGCGATGGAACATGAGAGAGACAGACGAAGGTGTTTCACAGGAGGTCTCTCATGCAACTCATACCATTTTGCATAGGCGCGGGAAGTGGGGGTGTTGCAGCACCCCTGTTTTTTCTGTTGGCAACTGTAGGACTAAATTATGTTTAGACTGCACTATGCTTGTAACATGCCATGGACTTGAGTAAACATATTAACACAAATTAACAGTCATTGATGACCGCTCAAGCAATATCTTTGTTAATTGATAGGATAGCAAAATATCAACATGCTTCTGAAAAAAGGTTCATTAAGACAGCCCTAGGACATACAACTAAACTTTTAAAAACAAAAATGTTACACTTTATTTTAAGCTGTCCTTGTTACAGTGTAATTATACATTTAAGTTCTGTGTAATATTGATTAACTACATGTATTTACTATATGGTTAAGGTTAGAATTAGGGTTTGGCTTAGGGTTACTTGCAAGTGATTATGCATAATTTATTGTTATTATAATAGTAAGTGCACGTAAAGTCTAACAAGGACACATTAAAATAAAGTGTTACCAATAAAAATATTAGTCTAAAAACAGAAGAATTTGATTAACATTTGGTGAGAATAGTTATTACGAACATGATTTAAATGTTTGTTTTTAACCATTATACAGACAAATACAATGTCTGAATTCAAAGAATCCAGATAACTTCCACTGAGATTCTGTTAAGTGGAGTAACTGGCAACATAAGTCACATGACAGTTAGAACATGGTGCATGTACAGCTGACTTTATGTGCACACTGGTGATGCGCAGGTCGTCTTATATTCCGCGGGTAACCCGCGGGTTGGGTTGGGGCGGGTTAAGAAATTGGCACTTTATCGCGGGGCGGGTCACTAAAAACAAAATCCATTTATGTTGCATGAAATTTAGTGGTGGAAATTTTGATTATTTCAAAAGATTCGTTGATTTTCAGTTCATTCACCAAAATGATTAGTTCACTGATTAGTTCAGTGACCATTTCTTCATATTACACAAATTCGCCAGCAGTTGGCGAAAACGAGTGTCTTATGTGTTATGTCTTAAGTCATCGAACGTATTTACTTGTGACAAAAACTGATTTAGCTTTATTAAAGTGTGTGCATGATCGCATTAAATAAATAGTCTAAATAAATTGTTCAGATTAACAAAGCACGAGGTTTAATCGGGGAGTTCTGTATTCTAAATATGAAAACAAGCGTATGTGCACCTATAACTGTGCTTTGTATCCGCTGATTGCTGATCGAGATTTACACGTTTTCAATCCCCATAATTTCACCTTATTTCTAAAACTTTATGATATAGTAAATTATTTATCTCATTATATATAAAATTTAGACAAAGAGTTGAGCTCATGAGCTCCAACATAGACAGCAAGCCAAATATATTTACCATTATGAACATGCAAATAGTTGATGGCAGTATGATGGCAGTTTCTGAACAAAATTGCTGAATTATTTCAATATATAGTTCATGTATTCCACACAGCCTCTCTCTCTCTCTGTCTTTCCCCTCATGCTCACTTTTCAGAGCTGTGTTTAAATAGGCTGCTGAAACAGATGAAAAGATGAAGCACTTCAAAGCTTCAGCATTGTTTAGAGAATGCCTCCTGCTCAAACATGCCCCCACACCACATTCAAGAACACAGAGCGGTACAGCAATCCTTCTGCAGCTGACCTTGCCACAGAAATAATCCTTCTGCTGCTAAGGTCAGCTGGACCTTTAAAGTTGCGTATTTATTTATTTATTTACTGCAAAAATAACAAGAACATTCCTTCCTCCCACATTTCTTTTCTTGTTCTATTGTTTTTGTGGGCTTTTTTCTTTCTTCCTGTTATCTGTCTTTAATCTTCGTTTTTTTATCATTTTCATAGTTGTAAAGCATGTACTGTTGAGCACCTTGCTATAATGACTGTGAGCTTCACACCTCACAGATGACTGTGATATCAGCGCTTCTCTCTCCTTCAATGTGTAATTGAACTGCGTCTATGAATAATCAGTGTTGAGCAATTCAGTCACTTTCAAAGTCATCAAAGACCATATCAAATCATTAGGTTTGAAAAAAAAAAACCCTGAATATGGGCGGACAACACATAAGTCACATGAGTCACACTTAAAACATATGAATTTCAATGTAAATTGATGTCTGATTTCTGAATTTTAAGATCAATGTGTTTGTTTCTTCAACTGAACAGATTTTGTGGAATTAAGCAATACATTGCACACCAATGGATCTAGTGCAGTGAATGGGTGCCGTCAGAATTAAAGTCCAAACAGCTGATAAAAACATCACATGATTCCACTTAACCTCTTGTGAAGTGAATAGCTTTTGTTTGTTTGAAATAAAATCCATCAATAAAGTGCTTTTACTCCTGTCAATAATAATGCATACATAAAAAAGCTAATTGATGGACTGGAGTCATGTAAATAATTTGTGGATTATTGTGATGTTTTTATCAGCTGTTTGGACTCAATTCACTGCAGAGAATTTATTGATGACCCAGTCATGTAATGCTGAATTTCTCTTCTGCTGAAGAAACACACTCATTACTTTTCTACATTTTCCACAAAAGTTCAACAAATGTAAATTTTTGGGTGAACTATTCTTTTTAATTATGTTTCACTAACTTTTGACAAACAAAAAATTGTCAAAATTATTTTTCTCCCCTTTTTGAAAGCTGAAATTATCTTGCTGCACGGTTTACTTAAAAGGTATATGCTATTGTAACAATCAGAAGAATTTGTAATGCTTTTTATTGACATAAGCACCCACATAGCTGATGCTCCAGCTCTATTTTAACCAAAAACGCTGATTTTATTAAACAATGATTAAATGAAGTATTGCATGTCATACCATTTCAACTAAATACATGTGTTAAAAGCAAAATATTGGTGTCACTGCTGTCTAAACACCTTCACTGGGAAGAATCTAGTTGATACTTTCACTTATTCTTCATTTGGGTGACACTGATAGGGACAGTGAGAGGTTTGAATATGTTGTGAAAGAGTTAAAGGCTGAGTCTGTAGCGCTCACAAACGGCTTACATTCTCTATAACACTAACCCTTCTCTCTTCTTTCATCTTTTAATCCTGCGCTCATAAGGTTGCTAGATAAGTGGCCATGACTAACACGTCTCTCTCTGTCTGTCTCTCTCTCTCAGCCCTTCTAATGGGAAAGAAGGGGAACAGCCCACATAATGAGAGACTTTACCCTCTTTTGAAGACAAATTGGACTGAAATTCCATCTTTGATGAATCTCCTTTTCAAATGAGCAATGTTTAAAGACGGAAGCACTAGAAAGAGTAAGAAAAAGATGAAGGAAGGAGAAGGACGTGGGATACATATACAGAGGGGTAGAAGGAAAGAATGAGCTCCGCTTCCTGCTCTGTTTCAGGCTTACATCTTCTGTTTGTTTGTGTCCTGATTTCAAAGCCTTCAGAAACAGTGAAGGCTAAACTTCATGCATCCTGAATGATAAGATTACTATGCAATTCAGGATGAGCATTCCACACAATGCAAAATAAATTTAATCTATTATATGTAGGCAGGCCCTACTTGTGCATGAATTTAGTACCAACCATCAATAGCTATCAATGTATATATATATATATATATATATATATATATATGTGTGTGTGTGTGTGTGTGTGTGTGTGTATATATATATATATATATATATATATATATATATATATATATATATTAGTGGTGCGTTAACGGGAGACTCTTATCGGGCGATAAGAAAAATATCGCCGTTAATCTTTTCTCAAAGTTGGGTTGGGAGCTGGGTCTATACTAATCAAGCTATGATGACTTTCACCTTGATATTTTATATAACCGACTGGCTGAGGCCAGCCTAAAATGAAATGAAAATGAAAATCACTCACAGCTCTTGACTGAATTACTTTGTAGTTTTAACAGTCAAACCAAAAATTATTCAGACACCAGATATAATTTTTGATATATATGGCAAAATTGTAGTAATGTGAGAAATGTTGAAGGTGTCTGAATAAATGTAGGTTTGATTGTATATTTCATTTTTACATTGAAGACTATCCAGTGCTATTTTACATTTAATTATGTGGTTTCTGTACCTTGACACCTACAAACTTGAAAAAAACTTAAACATTGTGTAAATAGCACAAATAAATAAAAATAAACGAACATACAAATTAAACAATTTCAAACAGGGCCCACTGGTACAACCTGCACCGGGGCCCCGCTGACCCCAGTTACGGCCCGAGAAGCACCCGGCTGCAGCCTGCAGATCGAGGAGGGGCAGCACCTGGGGCGGGGTTGCACGTGCAGCCCCGCCCCATACCTACTCTGATTGGTTCGATCGTCTTTCAAAGACTTACATGATAGGAAATGTGTGCGTAGTTGGTGTAGGACGGAGAATGCTGTTAAAAAGCTAAAAACGCTGTACAATGTACAACCCCGCCCCAGGTGCTGCCCCGCCTTGATCTGCAGGCTGCAGCCGGGTGTACTTGTACGGCCCTTCTCACACCGGTTTCACACATACTCCGTCTGCAGTGCGTATGCAGTCCGTGTGCGTTACGTATGTGGTGCAGCACGGACTCGATGTGCTGTCACACAGGACGCGTTTGCAGTCCGCTACTCGGTACGTAAACGATCGATGCACTGCTGCAGACGCAACGCTCCTGGAACGCAACTGGAATCTGTTAACATGGGTGCGTAAAAAAATATGCAACGCATACACACTGCAGACGGAGTATGTGTGAAACAGGCGCAAGGTTGTTTGCACCTTGTGCAATGTGGAATTAGTTTACAGCTTTTTCAAGCTCTTTGTGATGCATTTTGGAAACAGGAGATGAGCCCCTTTTCTAATGCACCACCTAGCTTGATAAACCCCTTCTCAAAGACTTACTGTTTGTCAATTTTATTTGGGTAACACACATATTCTGAATGCCTTCGGCAGAATTCGAATGAGCCATTTTAATCTAGATTAATCTAAATTAATATATATATATATATATATATATATATATATATATATATATATATATATAGTCGTTTACAATTTAGGGTTTTATCCTTGATAGTCATGATTTTTTTTCTCGTATTTTAGTTTTAGTAGCTTAATGTGATTGCAGTTCCACAACTGGTCAATAAAAGAAGTCTCTTATGCTCATCAAGGCTACATGTATTTGATCAAAAATAGAGCAAAAAGGGTAATGGTAATGTTGTAAAATATTATTACATTTAAAATAACTTTTCTGTTTTATTATATTTTAAAATGTAATTTATTGGTGTCACCAGGGTTTCTGCAGGATTGTTAAGCTCAAATTTAAGACTTTTTGAGACCTTTTTTAAGACCTGAACTTAAAATTAATACCATATGTGCTGGGTGGGGCAATGTCTATAGTACCATAAAATACCATAAAATTACTGTAAAAAGCATAAATTACAGTATTGTCACATGTCTGTTAGTCTTTTCCCCTGTGACCTAGATTTACTTTGCCTCCTAATTGTCATTTCGTTCACCTGTGTTTGATTGGTTTAACTAATTAGTTATTTTTGTTTGCTCCCCTACAAATACTCTCAGTTTTCCTTTAGTCGGTGTCCGTTCTCGTTGATGCGATGTAGATTTATTTGCCTGTCTCCTGGATATTCTAATCAGGGCCGCCGCTTCCAGTCTCCAGTTCCGCCTTGGCGTGAGGATCCCCTGTTTCCTCCTCCAGCCTCCGAGCCCTGGACTCCACCTAGGTCCTTTGACCCGTTGGCTCTGCCTATGCTCTTAGCTCCCTTGTCTCCAATGTGGCCCGTCATCCCACCAGCTCCACCGAGCTTCCTCGTCCCTCCAGCTTTGCCTTGGTCAATCGTTGACCAATACTTTGTGCTCTAATTTACAGGCCACCAAATTACAATAAGGATTTTATTTAGGACTTTGCTGGCTTTCTGTCAAACATTGTGCCTACTACAGACATTCTTATTATTCTCTGTGATTTTAATATTCATGTCTGCTGCCCCTCCAAGCCAATGGTTAGGGACTTCATTCAGCTCATTGACTCTTTTAATCTTACACAGCATATTTCTGGTGCAACTCATGAGCATGGCCACACACTTGATCTGATCTTATCCTATGGCATTTCTGTACAAAATGTAATATCACAATGTCTGGTCCAGTTCAGAAATCATTTTTCTCACTGTCTGTTTCTCATGTTGTCACCTCAAATACAGTCAGTCTTTTCTCTGAGGCCTTCTCTTCTTTGTCTGAAAGTCTGTTAAAACCTCGAACGAAGGTCAGAACCCTGGATAAATAGCAATATACAAGCTCTCAGACAGGAATGTAGGAAAGCTGAGCGCAAATGGAAGAAAGACAAACTACAAGTGTCTTATGAACTCTTGAAAAACACTCCCTTCTGCTTACCAGCATTATGTAAAAACTAAATATCTTTCTGAATCTAAAAATTCACACCATCCAAAGATTTCTGTTCAATATGTTAAATACAATTTTTTTTCTCCTGCTAACACTTATGATCTGGACAGTACTCCAGAGACCTGTGCAGCATTCCTACAGTATTTTTTGGGAAAGGCGTACGCCATACGGTCTACTGTTACTATGTGCGGTCATGACCCCTCTGAACCACTCACTTGTCATGCTTTGTTGAGCGGCTTGCTCCAATATCCCTTTCTGAGCTTGGAGATATAGTTCACAAGATTAAGCCTACCACTTCTACTGTGGATGTTATCCCCACCCAGCTCTTTAGAGAGGTCCTGGGTACTATCAGCCCTAGTGTATTGGCTGTTTTAAACAGATCCTTAGACAGTGGCCGTGTTCCTATATGCCTCAAACAAGCAGTGATCATGCCTCTTCTTAAGAAGCCAAATTTAGACCAAAAAAATCGTAATGATTTCCGCCCTATTTCTAATTTTACGGTCTAACATTTTGAGAAAATAGTTTTTAATAAGTTATCTTCATTTATTATATATTATATATTTATTAGGGGCCAAGCACCGAAGGTGCGTAGGCACCTATTGTAATCGTTGGCGTTATTCTTCTTCTTCTTCCGCCGCAAGTCTAGGGCAGCCCATAGAACCGATTGCGGGAAAGTTGTATAATTTGGCACACTGATAGAGGACAGTCCCAACATTAACTATAGCAAATTTGAAGTCTCTAACTCCTACTCTCTAGCGCCACCACTTGTCCAAACTTTAAATGTTTGTATGCTAATAACTTTTGAACCGTAAGCCAGAAAATGGAATTTTTTTTCCTCTGAATCCTTAGCTCATGCCAAGTCGAATGAACCCCAAAATTCAAAAATCGAAAAAGTTTTTTCGCTATTTTCACTTTTTTGAAAAACCTACTTTTTCGAACTCGTCCTAGACGGTTAGTTCGATCTTCATGAAAATTGGCTCATATCATCTTCAGACCATGCTGGCAAAAAGTTATGGAATTCAAGTTGATTCGTCCAACCGTTGTTGAATGACACGTAAACATGCATGTGAGTGCACCAAATTGATTTGATAACAGCGCCACTTATTGGTCAAACTTGATAAGCCAAGTAATCATGCTAGTAGAGATTGTATTAATGTTTTTAAGCCATTTTAATTACAATAATCCTAAAATTGCTTTAATTGCTCATTGTTACACTTCGTTTGATGCTTCAAGCGACGCTTAGCTACTTAACTTTCTGCTGGAGTGCTTGGCCCCGTAATTGCTGCTTGCAGCTATATTAACATGCTGACCAGCACAGTCAAATTAACCAGATAAACAATATTTAGTAACATGCAAGAAGTGGAGAACTTTGGGAATGACGATTTGACTCTGTGGAAATCATCAGTTCAGACCAGATATCTATATCGATATGGTTCACTTTACAATCTTTCTGTTTCTATAGCTCTCGTTCCATACACATATATTCTCTCTCTTTGTCTGCGTGTCACAGTATCTCTCTCTCTCTCTCTCTCTCTGTCTCTCTGGCAGAAGAGTTATTTACATCTCTAATGCTTTCATCTGGTATTCCCTTTGTGTCATTGTTGTGTACCCACAAACTCTCTAAAGTCACATCTTAGAAGTCTTCGCTGGCTTAACAAAGACGCCATTTCTGTTTTCACCGTTTTGATTTTCTCTTTCTTCCCTCATATCTCATGTTGTCTCAAATGCATGATTACGGCAGTGGAATGATTACAGACTTTATGAGGAAGGGCAAAGACCACGGTATGGTTCTGGTCCAGACTGCAGGCCTGGGCGGCACTCTGGGGACATCTAGATATAATATATTATAGCGAGGCACTTCAGAGGAAGTCACAGACGCCTGCTTGCTGTAGCTAAGCCTTTGAAGCTACTTGAAGTAGAAGAGCACTATTGTCCTCAAAACCCTGTAGGCATGTTGCAGGAGAGGGAGAGAGATAGAGAGCTTGAAAGAGAGATTTCAAGAAAGAGAGAGAGAGACTTTTGGAAGGCACTGTAAATGTCATCCCCATGTTGACGCAACACAAAATTCAATGGCCACTCGTGTCTCACTTTGTCCCTTTTGTCCTCTCTGAAGTACATACAGATATAATGTTTATAGCTGTATGTGTGTGTGTGTGTGTGTGTGTGGAGGATTTGTGATATGTCCGGCATGCACCTGTTCAGACTTAGACTGCTCTACCATGGCAGACAGATTAAAACCCTTTACCAGAATAGTGTAACAGAGGCTGGTAAGCTGCAGTAAAGTGTCCTGTAATGACACTGGGTTATTCATAACTGTTTTTAGCAGCTTTACAGCAAGACAAAAG